>NC_058373.1:83560000-88360000 GCF_018350175.1 Felis catus | reverse complement strand
TTTTGTATCCTTTGGATAAACATCTGATAGTGCAATTGCTAGGTCGTAGGGTAATTCTATTTCTAACTTTTTGAGGAAACTCCATACTGTTTTCCAGAGTGGCTGTACCAGTTTGCATTACGACCAGCAGTGTAAGAGGATTCCCCTTTCTCCACATCCTCACCAACATCTATTGTTTCCTGTGTTGT
This sequence comes from Felis catus, assembly GCF_018350175.1. NCBI lineage: Eukaryota > Metazoa > Chordata > Mammalia > Carnivora > Felidae > Felis > Felis catus. Next base: position 88,359,812 of record NC_058373.1, on the reverse strand, counting down.
TAATTTTAGCCATTCTGACAGGTGTGAGGTGGTATCTCATCATGGTTTTGATTTGTTTTTCCCTGATGTTGGCCATCTGGATGTTAGGGCAAATATTAACAGAACTAAAGGAAGACATTGACAGCAATACAATAATAGTAGGGGACTTTAACAGCCCATGTACATCAATGGACAGATCAACCAGACAGACAATCAATATGGAAACACTGGCATTAACAATACCTTAGACCAGATGGACCTAATAGATACATACAGAACATTTCATCCAAAAGCAGTAGAATACATATTCTCCTCAAGTGTACACAGAATATTCTCCAAGATCAATCAGCCATAAAAAAGAATAGAATCTTGCCATTTGTGACCACACCAATTGACTTCATGGGTACTACAAAAAGTGAAATAAGTCAGACAGAAAAAGATAAATACTGCATGATTTTACTTACATATGGTATCTAAAACACAAAACAAAACAAATCAAAACCCATACTCAGATACATAGAACAGATGGGTGACTGCCAGAAGAGTGGGGATGGGGGTTGCGGGGGGAGGAAATTGGTGACAGAGATCAACAAGTAGAAATTTCCACTTATAAAATAAATAAGTTATGAAGATGTAATGTATGACATGAGGAATACAGTTCAATAATATTGTATTAACTTTGTATGGTAACTTATTGTGGTGATCACTTCACAATGTATACCAATGTCAAATCACTATGTTGTATACCTGAAATTATAGAATACTGTAAATCAATTATACCTCAATAACAATTTTATTTTTTTAATTAGGAAAAAAAAATCTAAAAAAAGAAAGCTATCACCCATCATAAATTCTACAAGTGCTTATGCATACTTTCTTTCAGGTGTCTTTATACAAAGACTTTTCTAATCACAACACAAGTTATTTTTAAACTGTCTTATTCCTCAGACAAAGAGTATGATTCTTTAGAAATGTAATGCACATAATACCCACAAACAGTGGGAAGACATAATTTAAAATAAAAAGATTCTTTTTCCAACCCTTGCAGCAGAATTTTCAGAGTTCAAGAGCTAGAGTTGCCATTGAATAACAGAGAGGAGTCTACAGGTATATATAAGAAAAGTAAGATAAGATGGACAGTTTTATTTCTGTGGACCTTAAATACAGTTCCTAGCAACTCTTAGAACTGTCTGCCTGGGTCAGACATGCTGCCATGGTCAGGATGCTCTAAAATCCTCACAGGTTTTCCTTTTCTTTCCTTCCTTTCAATCTGAGAATATTTCTCCTTTCATTTACTGTTATAGTATCTTGTGCTATTGAAATATTTCATACAGCATGTTCTTTCTTTGTTCAACTGGGTTCCTTTTAATATCTGAAAAAGTGGTAGCCTCATTTTATTTATTATATGAAGACATACTGGAGATTCAGACTTCCTGAATTACAGTCCCAGTTCCAACACTGATTAATTGTACGACCTTCGGCAAGTCAACCAAACTCTTTGTACCTCAGTTTCCTCGTAATGAAAATAATAAGAGAACACAGCCAAAAGAATTGCTGAAAAGATTCCATTTTAAAAGTTAGGCAAGCACTTACTAGGATACATTGCAATAAGTAAACACTCAGTAAGCATTTACAAATAATTTGAAATCATTTTTTAAAAACAGGCAATTTTTTTGGCTGATATTATTTTTTCTTAGTTATATTGCTCATACATTCTTTATAAACTTATATCCTTTAGATTTCTGCTAAGTTTTCTTTAATTTTTATCATCATTCAGTTTACCTGCATTGCTTTAATAATTTAATTACTTAAAATCTTGTCACTTACTTTTAATTTCAGCTTGAAACTGTAGCTCTCATATTTGCAACAAGAAGAAAGCTGGATAGACAGCAAATTAATGACATTTTGTGAACTGTTCAGAGAACTACATCACAGGACAGCCAACCTGAAATCTGGAGAGATGTGGGGTGGCCATGTAAAAAATAAGGAGGATGCGGTAGATACAGGGATCCTGGAAGCAACCAATCCTTCTACTGAACTACTTTACAGTAGTAAATGCTTCAAATATAGTCTTGGTCCTTTGCTCCTTTCCTGTGCACACTCTGGCTTCTCTTCTCCATGGCACTGTAAAAAGGAAATGAGAGAATCATTAAGATGCTGGATGAGGGCAGCAGAACCATTAATAATACAGGTTTGCTCCCTCCCAAGCAGACCTAATACTTAAACTCAGGTACTGTCAATCTAGAATCTGGAAGTTATTTCCATGGTAAAACAGCAAACAGAAGAACCAAACGCAAATATGCAAAATAATCAAACAACTTTTACCCTCTCTTGCTTCATCCCATTCATTAGGCATCAAGACCCCACGTGACACTACTGTAATACAAACTGTCACCCTATCCACCCTTTCTTTCTCAAAATGTACCTCTCCATCCTTCTGCTCCCAAACTGTAACTACCAAAATTTCCCTTTGCTTGGTAGCTTCTGATCTCAATGAGGGGAATAACTACTTTCTATTTTTAAAAATATATTTTTATAAATTACTGATAGAATTATTTTTCCCCACTTAGTGAAACCTATAGTTCTCTAAGACCAACTATGAAACTAGTGTTGTTCTTCTCCCAAGATTTTCCACCAAGAACTATATTCATCAGATCAAACTGATATGATGAAGTGGAGCACCTCTATTCCTGCATCATCATCACCACCAACATGTTTTATTTAACTTTTTATTTGAAAGGCAGGAAAAAAACCAGTAAAACTTTACCCACAGTTTAGTATGTTTATGCTTAAAAAATAAAAACATCCCCTATGTAATCCGATCCCTAGAGTCAACTACTGTTAACACTTTGGGGTGTAGCTTTCCCCAGTTTTCCTATATTCATACAAATATGTTTACATCTATATATCTACATATAACTATATATAGAAATGTAAGTATCTGGATCTTTACAATAATGCATTTATACTTGCATTTATTTTACTCACACTTAATTTCATATTGATCAGGAATCTTTTTCACTCACTACATCATATTTTTTTTAATTTTTTTTAACGTTTATTTATTTTTGAGACAGAGAGACAGAGCATGAATGGGGGTAGGGTCAGAGAGAGAGGGAAACACAGAATCTGAAGCAGGCTCCAGGCTCCGAGTTGTCAGCACAGAGCCCAACACAGGCCTTAACTCATGGACTGTGAGATCATGACCTGAGCCGAACTCAGAGGTTTAACCGACTAAGCCACCCAGGTGCCCTGTCTCACTGTATCATATTTTTTAAGTTTTTATTTATATTCCAGTTAGTTAACACACAGTGTAATATTAGTTTCAGGTATACAATATAGTGATTCAACACTTCCATGCAACACCCAGTACATATGACAAGGGATACATACACCCCTATGTTTACAGCAGCATTATCTACAATAGCCAAATTTTGGAAACAGCCCAAGTGTTCATCAACAGATGAATGGATAAAGAAGATGTGGTATATATATGCAATGTAATATTACTCAGCCATTAAAAAAATGAAATCTTGCCACTTGCAACTACATGGATGGAACTAGAGAGTATTATGCTAAGTGAAATAAGTCAGATAGAGAAAAATACCATATCATTTCACTCATATGTCAAATTTAAGAAACAAAACAAACATGCAAAGGGACAAAAAGAGAGAGAGAGAAACAAGCCAAAAAACAGACTCTTAACTACAGAAAAAAAAAAAAAACAGAAGGGAGGTGGGTGGGGGGATGTGTTAAATAGGTGATGGGGACCATGGAGTGCACTTGTGATGAGTACCCTTCATATTTATAAATCTACCTTTAAAAGACCATTTATGACTTTGTCTAGAGCATATTAAGTACTCAGTAAATCTTAGCTGCTGTTTTATTATTATTCCCTATTCTTCTAATATATGCATACTATCCCATTTTATGGATATACTTGCCCTTACTAAGAGACTTTTAAATTGCTTGTAATGTTTTTGCTTTTACAAACAGTGCTTCAGTGAGCATCTCTATCCTTCTTAGAAAATAGATTCTCAGAACTGGGGTGACTGGGTTAAAGTATATAAACATTTAAAATTTAAAAATACATGCCACAGAGTGTTGTTCTCCCTTACCCAGAAAGGACTGTACCATTCTACACTTCACCAACAGTTTATGGCAGTACCTGTTCCCCCCGCACTCTCATCAGCATCTTTTCATATGTTCATTGGCTATGTGGGTACATGTCTGTGTAGACTTTATTTTTTCTTAATAGTTTATGAGATCTCTCTGTATAATAGTTATATAAATCTTTATTTTTATATGTGCAAAGATTTTCTCCAAAATGTCATTTGATATGAATATTTTTATGTTACTTTTTAACATAATTTTAAATGTATAATTGGGGCTCCTGGGTGGCTCGGTCGGGTAAGGGTCCAACTTTGGCTCAGCTCATGATCTCACAGTTCATGAGTTCGAGCCCAGCATTGGGCTCTGTGCTGACAGGTCAGAGCCTGGAGCCTGCTTTGGATTCTGTGTTTCCCTCTCTCTCTCTCTGTCCCTCCCCTGCTTGTGCTCTCTCTCTCTCTGTCTCTCAAAAATAAATAAATGTTTAAAAATTATAAAATAAAAAAATAAATAAATTTACAGATAATCAAACATATTGATTTTTTCACTGTGGGTTCTTAGTGCCCTGGCTTGCTTAGAAAGTCCAGAATATGCTCAAGTAGCTCTGCTCAGTAACATCAGAGTCATCTACATTGGGAGAAGCTATTTCCTGTTTTGTTTCCTGTTTTGACAGGAAAACCAGTCTATGATTGAGATCATACGAGGAGACTCTCCTGTAAAGAGTTTACACTGAATTAATGAAGCAGTTACTACTAATAAACCAATAGCCATGGATTTCTATGCCAACCAGATAAAGAATAAATCCACCAGTAACACAGTCCCTAATAATATATACTAAACATGTATGTGAAATAAAGAGCTAGAAGGAACTTTAGATAGTTATCATTTTATAGATAAGGAAGCTGAGAAACATTATAATGTTCTATCCATGGGCATAGTGCACAAAATATGAAACTAAAATAAGATCATATGTTATAAGAACTATATTATACAGTCCTTCAAGAAGATATGCTTCAAAATATAAAAGGAAAATCAGAACAGTTCCTGATGGATCATGAGATCCAAATTAAATATGGCAAAAATATACATTCAAAGTTAATATTTTAGCAAAATTCATGTACACTAAGATAAAGATAGCAGAAAAACATCAAGCTAAAAGGACAAAATCATAAATAAAACAATATAGCATGTACCATTCTAGAAGCTTTTGGTACACAGGTGCTATTCACAAGTATCTCTGGCTTTTTCTCTTTCTAGCACATGATAGGATTGTAATTCTTTCCCCACACTGACATCCTATGTAGCCACAGAACTTGCTGTGATGAATGAAATGTGAACAGAAGTGCTGTGAAAATGTATTAGCCACTACAGGATTACCAAGTTCTCCCTTCCCCTCTGACACAGCAATAGAAAATACTCCAAATCGTGGCTATTCCATTAAGCTGGATCCAGGAATAAAGATGACACACAGCATAACCTCCATAACTAAATTAACAAGTATCACAAGCAAGAAATTGTTCTTTTAAGATATTGATATTTGGGGATTGCAAGTTCCTGCAGCAAAATGCAAAGTAACTTATTCATAAATATTTATTGAGCACATTCCTTGTGCCAGGCACTATGCTAGGTGGGAGGAATATAAAAACAGAAGGTCAGAATCAGTCCCTGACCTCAGGGATTTACAATCAGCAGGTGGAACAGAAAAGCAGTAAAATGTACAACCGCAACACAGTACAACAAAGTGCTGGAGTTGGGTCAAGCCCTAAGTGCAAGTGAGCCCAAAGTATGGGTACAAGGACATACCTCCTAAGGGAGGTTACTTCTGAGTTGAGAAATAAAGGACAAATGGAATTTTTTTTTCAAAATTATTGGTGTCTCTCAAAATTAGGCCAAAGTATGCAAAATTTAATGCTGTTTTGGCAAAAGGAAATAATAACCATAAAGTGACAATAAGAAAACAACATGTACTCTTCAACTAGCCAAAATTCAAGAGATATTGCAGAGAATTGTTGCCAATGTGTACTAGTTTACTAGGGCTGCCATAACAAAATACATAGACTAGGTGGTTTACACACACAAATTTATTTCCTCACAGTTATGGAGGCCAGAAGTCCAAAATCAAGGTATAAGCAGGGTTAGCTCCTTCTGAAGGCCTCTCTTCTCCCTGTGTCTTCACATGGATGTCCCTCTCTATATGCCTGTGTCCTAATTTCCTCTTCTTATAGGACACCAGTCATATTGGATTAGGGCCCACCCTAATGACCTCAGTTAACCATAATTACTTCTCAAAGACTCTATCTTCAAATATAACCGTATCCTGCAGTACTGGGGTTAAAATTTCAACATATGAACTTGAGAGGGGAACATAATTTAGCCCATGACACCAAGATTTGGTGTTTCCATCAGTTCTAGCTGCATAAGAAAATACCATGGACTGGATGGCTTAAATAGCAAACATTTCTTTCTCACATTTCTGAAGCTGGAAGTCTAAGATCAGGGTCCATGGTCAGGTTCTGGTGAGAGCCCACTTCCTGACTTATACACAGACTCCTTCTTGCTATATCCTCACATGGCTGAGAAATTGTCTCAGGTGTCTGTTCTTATAAGGGCACTAATCCCATTCATGAGGGTTCAATCCTCATGACCTAATTACCTCCCAAAGGCCCACCTCCAAAAACCACCACATTGGGTATTAGGGCTTCAACATATTAATTTTGGAGAAACACAAACATTTAGTCCACAGGCATTAGTAACCAACTGAATGAAAGATGCTAAAGAAGGAAAACAGCACATAATCACACGAAAGTTGAATTCTAAGACCCTATAAAGAGGTGATTCTGATCAGCTATAGAAAGGCTACCTATCTAGTTAGGAAGAGGAACTCTATTTTCAACCTACAAAACCTCAGCTGAGAGTAGAACACTTAACTGGAGATATCCTGAAGGCAAATAGAGGGGGTGCAAAGTCCAGGCTGAAAATAATCCTAAATGTGGAGGCAATTTATTTTAGAACTAATAAAAACCATAAACATTAATTAACATCCCAAGGGAAGAAAAGTCTGTATATAGATCTGTATATTTCTTGAACTGTACACAAATATAGTTTAAGAACTCAAATCAATTTATGATAAACAATTAGCCCAGGTACTAAACAATACTAGAGTAAGTCTGCAATGAAAAGAAATAAGCAATACTAAAAAGCACAGAGGCAGTTAGAAACCATAAAGATGATTATTTTATGATAAATACAAATTCACAGCTCAAGCCTCACATAAAAATAACAACTAAACTGTGCTTACCTTTAAAATAAACTCAACAAAGAAAAGAATATTTCCCTGAATATGAGAATCCTATCCACATTTTAGAAACAACATAACAAGTAGAAATCCATAATATGTTGGTGAATAATAACTCTGAGGAAAAGCATTAGATGATTTGACATCACTTATTAATAAAGTCTTTCAAGTGCTTCAGATAGCCATTATTTATTATCTATTTTCCTGAACTTCCCTGTAACTAGAGGGAAACTTCATGTTTTAAAATGGTAATAAATCTGAAATTAGTGCTATCTCATTCTTCTTCAAGTAGGAATCCATTAAAAAAAATCACAAAGGATTATACATTCTGCTTTAAGATCTTAGAATTATTAAATTTAAGGGAAAATTAAAATTGAACTGGAAGAGAAAACTTTAAATTTAGTAAAGCATCCTTCTTGGTTAGCATTAGGGCACAGAATAGATACAGTTTATCATAAAAGATCAATTTCTTTGAATTATACACAGTTCATTCCCATATGTTGATTAGCATAGTATTTAAGGAAATTCTCAGATAAACCAAATCAACAGGAAGGGAAGAAAAATTGTGTGGTGCAAAAAGCACTGAATTAGAAGCCAAGTAACCTGGATTCAAACCTCTGTTCTTCATCCTCTGTGACCAGTATAATCATTCTCTGTTAGATTCTATAATGGAGAAAATAAAAGCTACCACACAGAATTACAGTGAAGACTACATAAGATAAAGCATGGTAAAGTATTTTGAAAACTTTTCATTTTAATGATGTGAGATGTAAATGATTGATCATTCAAAATTACTGGCAAACTGAACATCATAAAGATACGTCATGATAGTTAATACAACTGGCAAAAATATTGGCTGACATTCCAATACCACACACAATTCAGAACAAGGTACACTAAACCTAACTGAAATTTAGAAAACTCCAATAACCAAGTTACATAATTGTGTTCTTGGATATAGAAAAGTAAAGATTCTGAAAATGTCATCCTCTAAAATCAGCTGGAAAAAGCAGTTTAAAACCACACCTAAGATTTTCAAGACTTCATTTGTAAACAATAATTTATAAACAAAAGTGTCCTGGAAAAAACTTTAAATGCATGCTTCTTTGAAAATTGCCACCTCCTTCAACTTCGTTGTCCTAGCTTGTTGTTAATGAAGCTTTTGGAATAGATACCAAGAAGAAGTATAAGAAGTATAAGTGTCAAAATTTTTAGTATTTCTGCATGTTTTCAAAATCACTTAATATCTCCATTCCCTTTCCATGTCACAAGGAGATCCTTCTAAAACTTTGTAAGTGTCCATAATTTCTATGAATATTAGCACCTGGATAAGAAATAAAAATTGGAGGAAAAAATTAAAAGAAGATATGTAAATCAACACATGAATAATAATATAGAAAAGCAAAAAAAAAAAAAAGTTAAAAGCAAATAAATATACCAGACTTAGTGCAATTTAAGCACTGAATGAGACTCATGGAAGCCTGAGAATATTAAAGACTATTTCTTCTAATAGTCACAATATTTGTTTTGGAGTAGTGATGCATTTATAAAAGCAGCTTATACTAGAAGGTAGACACTGATGGGAAAGCACTCAAGTATTGACAATAAAACCAAAATTGTAAATTGAGTCATCCAAACAGATATTTTTAAATTTCTATTCAGCCAATTAACTCAATGAACTGTCTCAGACTTTCTTTGGCTACTAACACCTAATGCAGTGGTTCTCAAATTTTAATATGCTTCTGAATCACCTGAGAATCTTTTAAAAATAGAGACTTTGAGGGGCACATGGGTGGCTTGGTCGGTTATGCGTCCTACTTCAGCCCAGGTCATGATCTCACGGTCCGTGAGTTCAAGCCCCGCGTCGGGCTCTGTGCTGACAGCTCAGAGCCTGGAGCCTGTTTCAGATTCTGTGTCTCCCTCTCTCTCTGCCCCTCCCCTGTTCATGCTCTGTCTCTCTCTTTCTCAAAAAATAAATAAACATTAAAAAAATTTAAAAAAAATAAAAATAGAGACTTTGATTCAATAGTTCTGAGGTGATACCTGAAATTCTGCCTTTCCTACAAGCTCCTAGGTAATGGTAATACTGCTGGTCTGCACAGACATACTTTTAGAAGAAAAATCAAGATGCAGTCCCACCAAAAAAAAATTTATTGATTGATCAATGCTAAAATTTTGCAGTTATAAATATAGGTGTTTAATCATCTGTGCCCTCAAAAGTATCCATGCAAAGATATTCTTCTATCTTTAAGGCACAAAACTCTCAGCCTTAATCAAGGTTCTCTTTAGCAATTGAACAGATCCAGAGTTAATGTCAAGAAGAGTCTTGTCCTGCCCCCAGTGCCCAAGTGCAGTCAAAGTTGGATGGCACTCATCTAACTGTGGAATACAAATTAGGCTCCCATCAGTATTTTCACTGTCTATGCTCCTGTTGTCTAGAGCATATTGACCTTCTTTCAATCAGCAGTAGAGAGTGCCTTCCTGTCACACTGACTATTCATCTCATTGGGGAATTATCTGTCCAATGGATCCCGTCCAAAGCCCAGTGGAAATTACTAATATTCTAGAGGGTAAATCTAAGTAAGTGGATTTTAAGTATTACTTTAGCTATATAATCTCTGTCAAATAAAATGCTAGATTCAACTCTAATATGTAAAGTAGCATTTTATGTGTATAAATATATTTATATAATATGAAGTTGTTCTGTTGAACCCCAAAGATTTTAAATTGGTGGTTATAGTTGTCAGTTATAGCTACACCAGCCTCAGGATCCAATTTGGTTTTGAATTCTGTTTTGGTTGCACAATATCGAGACAACACCAAATCACACAGGAAATTAATCTCAAATAATAGAAGTTTATAATAACTCATTCTGCACCCTCAGAATTCTCTTCACTAAAACGGAGATGGCAGGAAAAAACTTTAGCACTTGTTTCTTTTTAACAGTCATTAAAACATTTTTTTAAATATTTAAACCAAATCCAAATCAAACATTTGTAGAGCACCTCCTCTGTCCTGCTATCTAGAGAATCCACTTAGAAACACTGACTAAAAAATATTAACCTCCTCCTGGTGGTTACTTTAGTTTATGCTATCTTACATTAACCCAGTTCATCAGAAAGATATGCACCGAGAACATATTATCAACCAAAAAATGATATAATAAATGCTTTATGCAAAATTCACTTCTACAAAATGTATATTAAAGATATAGTTTTGATATAGACATTTTCCATATAGAAAGTTCAACTACTACAAAAAACCTCATAATAAATTTTTCTCTGAGGGGCACCTGGGTGGCTCAGTTGGTGAAGTGTCTGACTTTTGGCTCAGGTCATGATCTAGCAGTTGGTGAGTTCCAGCCCACATTGGACTCTCTGCAGACAGCTCAGGGCCAGCAGCCTGCTTCAGATTCTGTGTCTCCCCCTCTCTGTCCCTCCCCTACTCCACTCTGTGTATGTCTGTCTCTCTCTCTCTCTCAAAAATAAATAAGCATTTTAAAATAAATAAATAAATATTTCTCTGAGTTCAGGATCACAGAAAAGTATATCTCTCCTTAAAAACTCTTTTCAATACTAACAAGAAAATATTTTCACACATAGTTCCCTTAGCTCTTTAAAGTCTTGAATGTCTTAAATAAAAATTATTATTTTCCTTTAGCTCTCCTTTACTATGCTATCCTGCCTTTTTTATTATTTCCTATTGCATCTGGATATATATATATATATATATATATATATATATATATATATATGCCATGCTTCAATAACCAGATGTCAAACAGGGTTTACATTTTATTAGGAAATAGGTTAAACTGAGGCTTCACAGAAACTCCAAATTAAGCGATTCAAACAAGACATAAATATCTCTTATGTAATATTTGCTCACATCCCATTAGCCAGAATTTAATGACAGGTCATTCTAAGCCAAAGAAGACTGGAAAATGTCTCCAGTTGGGTAGTTCATTGTAGCTAAAACAGGGAGCTCTAATTCTAAATACGGCAAAGAGAGAGTAACTACTGGAAAGCAATTAGCAATCCTTACCATGAGGTCATATTTTTTCCCAATTCCCCAACTGTCCCCTAAATTTACATTCACAGCTGGTTTTACTAAACAAATCGAATTCAGAATCTTGCATTGTCATGTATACTTTAAGGCTGAGTCCTTATGTCGATTTAATAGTGACTTCAGTTAGTAAAAATTAGTTTTTTTCTAACTTGGGGGTTTTCATTCCTAATATCATCAAGAACTCAAGACTTTTGCATATTTCATGCCTTTTCATAGACCACAATCATTGTTCTTTTTGAAGCTCAGATGTAATGCACATATTGATATAACTTTAACCAGTAGGAATCCCTTCAGTCTAGCTCCGGGATCTTTTTTTTTTTTATCAATTGTGGTAAAATATACATAAAATTTACCATTTTTGAGTGTACAATTAAGTGGCATTAAGTGTATTCACAATGATGTGCAATCATCACCGCTATACATCTCCAGAACTTTATGTCTTTTAAGACAACCTCATTATTCCTTGAAAGATTCCTTGCTTTCTGATATATGCCCAAGGTTCACCTGTTACCTTCTTTGCCCCAGTCTTCAAATCAGCCATTTCTCTAAGAAGCCCAGATTTCTTTTAATGAGAAACAGTATTAGATACTATATCAGTCAAATTGTCATAACAACCCTGTAAAATAAATTTTAAAACTTCAGAAGCATAAAATTATAAGCATTTATTGCTGACTCATTTAGAGTGAGCTAAGGTTAGACATCTTATGATGTCTCTGGCATTATTAGCCCTGTAGTCTCATATGCTGAGAATTGGATGGTTGTCTGGTGAATTAGGATTGCTTTGTTTGGGACAATTGGGGTGAATTGATTCTGTTCCACTTACCTTTCCAATGGCTGGCCTGAGCATGTTTTTAGAAAGATAGCACAAGAACAAGCAAATCCAGGTGCACAATTGCTTTTTTTTATTGTAGCAAAGTATATACATAACATAAAATTCACCACTTCAACCATTTCAAAGTGTTAATTAGTGAATTTTAGTAATATCAAATGTTGGACAACCACTACCACTTCAAGTTCCAGAACATTTCCATTACCCCTCCCCCATAAAAAAAATCTCATATCCATTAAGCAGTCATTCCCCATTTCTCCTTCTCCCCAGTCCCTGGCAATCGACCTGCTTTCTGTCTACAATTTATCTATTATGGATATTTCATATAAAATGAAACTGCAATATATGGCCTTTTGTATCTTTCTTCTTTTACTTAGCATTATGTTTTCAAGGTTCATCTATGTTGTAGCATTTACCATTATTTAAAGCTGAATAATATTCCATTATATGGATATACCACATTTTGTTTATCCATAGTCAGCTGAGGGGCATTTTGGTTGTTTCCGCCTTTTGGCTCTTGTAAACAGTTCTCCTATGAACACCTGCACACAAATTTTTGTTTCTATACCTGTTTTCAATTCCTTTGGGTATATAACTAGAGGTGGGTCATATGGTAATTCTATTTTTTTTAATTTTTTTTTAACGTTTATTTATTTTTGAGACAGAGAGAGAGCATGAACGGGGGAGGGGCAGAGAGAGAGGGAGACACAGAATCGGAAGCAGGCTCCAGGCTCTGAGCCATCAGCCCAGAGCCCGACACGGGGCTCTAACTCACGGACCGTGAGATCGTGACCTGAGCTGAAGTCAGATGCTTAACCGACTGGGCCACCCAGGCGCCCCGGTAATTCTATTTTTAACATATTTTTTAAAAAATTTTTAAACATTAATTTATTTTTGAAAGACAGAGCATGAGCAGGGAAGGAGCAAAGAGAGGAGACACAGAATCCAAAGCAGGCTCCAGGCTCTGAGCTGCCGGCTCATAGCCCAACTGGGGGCTCAAACACAAGCTATGAGATCATGACCTGAGCCAAAGTCAGACACTCAACCGACTGAGCCACTCAGGCACCCCTCTATTTTTCACATTTTGAGGAAATGTCAAAGTGTTTTCCATAGTAGCTGCACCATTTTACATTTGCACTAGTAATATGCAAGGGGTCCAATTTTTCATATTCTCACCAAAAGTGAGTGTGGTCATTTGTGTATCTTTGAAGGAAGTCCAAGTCCTTTGCCCAGTTTTGAACTTGGGCTGCTTGTCTTTTTGTTAAGTTGTAAGAGTTTCTTATATATTCTAGGTTAAAAACTCCCTTATCAGATATATGATTTGCAAATAGTTTCTCCCATCCTGACTTTTCACTCCCTTGATAGTGTCCTTTGATGCATAAAAGTTTTTAACTTGATAAAGTTTAATTTATCTAAGTTTTTCTGTTTCTGCTTGTACATTTTCTGTCATATCTAAGAAACCATGGTTCTCTTTCCAAAAAAAAAATTATAAATCACAGATCTGATGAGGGACTTTTATCTAGAATACACTAGAATTTCACTTGCTGTTCCTCTCATCCAGAGATGGAATCTATTTCCATCAACTTGAAATTGACTTGCTTGGATCAATTGAATGTGATAGAAATGATGTTGTGCCAGTTAGAAACCTAGAATTCAATAGGCACTACTTGGACAGAGAGGCCACATATAAGGGGATACAGTCACCTAAACAACAGTCAGTACTAAAGCCCCAGACATAAAAGGGCTTCTTGGACCTTTCAGGGTAGACCATCTGCTAACTAAACAAACCCACATGAGGAACTCTAGCCCACCTCACATGAAACTGAACTATCCAGAAACCTAGAAATAAAAAGCCATCAATGTTTTAAGTAGTATAAATGAAATATAAGCAAATTCTAATGTAAGAAAGTAATGTTAAATGAGTGTACCACCCACTTGGATGTTTACAGAAGTTCCAGAAAGGGAAAGCCATATGACATTCCTAAAAAATGGCAAACATGCTTTGATGTTTTGATTTTCTTGAGTCCTACATGCAAATGAGAAAAATTTTTTTCACAATAACCTTTTTCACAATAATCTATAAGGCTTTACAACTCAAAATTACTTTAAGAAAAGTAACTATAGGGACGCCTTGGTGGCTAAGTCAGTTATGTGTCTAACTCTTGATTTCAGCTCAAGTCATGATCTGAGACTTGTGAGATCGAGTCCAACCGGGGGCTCTACGAGGGGTGTGGGGCTCTACGAGTCTGCTTGGGATTGTCTTTCTCTGCCCCTGCTTGCACTCTCTCTCTTTTAAAACAAATAAATAAACATAAAAAAAGAAAAGTAACTATATAAAAAAGTAACTATAAACAACAAATTTCTCTCAAAGTAAAAAGGACATTTTAAAATAAAATGTAATTTGAACTGAATTAAAAGTACAATTATAAAATCCACAGATGTAAGAGATTGAAATGGATTTGAAAAGTTGTGACTTTGTAAGTCTCTTTAGGGGACTACTACAAGGCAGATAATGATGAAAGAAATAGAATTGTTCAACATGGCTTTCAGGAAGAGGAATATTTAAAACTATTAATATTAAACTTTAAGGTTCTAAAATACCAACTTATTTTGACTTATGTGGAGCAAGCTAAAAGCATTAGTGCCCCTAAAGAATGTCAAAAATTATTGCTTGGAAGTCTTTTTCCCAAAAAAGAAAAAAAAATGAGCCATCATAAGGTTTCCCAACAGAATTTTATATGAAAATTAATGTCACTTCAAAATCATTTCTCTGCATGACTGAAAAGGCTGCTCTTCATGTTAATATTCTTCAAAGCATTGTTTTAAATGCTATTTGGCTATGCTGAGAAAGACAATTAATACTAAGCCACAGTAACAGTGCTATGTTCCAATTGTACTGATCTGTTACTTACAAAGTGTCAGAAAAAAAAAGAGAAAAAAAGCTATTGAAATCTAATGAAAAACTGCAAAGCTTAATAGTAATAGGATTTTTCAAAATGTTATTGGTAAGCCCACAAGCTGAAAGGTCCCTATAGAGGCTTTTATTTAGTTCTTAAATTACTTTTAAACTCTAGGCTTAAGAAGAAATAGAATCAAACCCCAAACTTTCAAACCTTTCATAAAATATCAGTGAATATCTTCATATAGCATCCCTCAAGGATTCCTTATTCCAAACAGTGTATTTTCAAAAAGTCAAGTAAACAATAACCACAGTCTTTAAAATAGCCTAAAAGAAAGCAAGTATGTGCTAGTGTTTCCTGGCATGGAGTTCATTGTTAATTTACTGTACCAGAAACCACCTCACAGACCATAAAAGATTCCCAAGAGGTTATTAAATGCCTCGGTATCAACCTATTATTATCACATCTCTTTTGTAACAACTCTCTCGAAATCGAAAGAAAAACACAAAGCTAAAAAAGCATTAAAACTATTTAATATAGTGTCACTTTTTTTCAATAGCTTTGTCATAAGTTAAACCTAATTAGAGTCACTTTTAATATAAAACATTATTGAAAAGTGTTATGAAATGCCCAGCCTTTTCAATTATTGCATTGCTCTTAAAATAATTTAATTGGGGCGCCTGGGTGGCGCAGTCGGTTAAGCGTCCGACTTCAGCCAGGTCACGATCTCGCGGTCCGTGAGTTTGAGCCCCGCGTCAGGCTCTGGGCTGATGGCTCGGAGCCTGGAGCCTGTTTCCGATTCTGTGTCTCCCTCTCTCTCTGCCCCTCCCCCATTCATGCTCTGTCTCTCTCTGTCCCAAAAATAAATAAACGTTGAAAAAAAAATTTTTAAAATAATAATTTAATTAATAAAAATCGCAATTTATATTGATATTAATAAACTTTATTAATTTAGCATTTTATTCACTGATAAAAAAGAGTGAAAGTGAAAACTTTAATACTTAAGTAATAATTTAGCTATGAATATACTGCTTCTTCAAATGCTGTAAAATAAGGACACCTGGGTGGCTCAATTGGTTGAGAGTCCGACTCATGGTTTCAGCTCAGATCATGATTTCATGGTTTCATGAGTTCAAGCTCCACATCAGGCTCTATGCTGATAGTATGGGGCCTGCTTGGGATTGTCTGTCTCCCTCTCTCTCTGCCCCTCTCCTTCTCATGCTATCTCTGTCTCAAAATAAATAATTTTTTTTAAAAACTGTAAAATACTTCAATGTCATTAGAGAAAATTATTTTAATTTTATGAATTTTTATAAATATGCATTCCTGAGTAAAAAGAAAGTAAGAGAAAATATGTTAAAACTTTTAAATGAAAAATATTCAAGGATATAGAAACATATTCCCAGAAATTTTGAATAGACTGAAGTAGCATGCAATCTTCAAACTATATGACCTTTGCTCACTACTGCCTATGACAACACATCCATTCTTTTCTATCCAATATTAGATACCAAAAATGTTAAGAATCCATTTGTTAAAGCACTTTCCTAAATACAGAAAGTATAAAATTCTTATTTTCAAATAAAAGTTAAAATACATTTAAGATACCAATGGAGGAAGGAGTTCCTTTCTATATTAGTAATCTAAAAACGAATGTGAAAGCCATAGATGTGTGCCAAAGATAATATTCAGGCTAATATTCATTCCTTGGGAAATTTGGAATAATAAAGGAAGCACAGCTTTTGGAGTCACTAAATCTGAGTCCAAATATTGGTTCTGCTACTTATGACCACATGACCTGGCACAAAGATAGTTAGCTTCTCTGTGCTCATTTCCTCACCTTTAAAATGAAGTAATACAACCATAGGTTTATTGGGGTTCGTATTAATTGAAACCATGAAAGTAAATCCCTTAGCACAAAGCCTAATAGCAAGACCTTACATAAGCCTGATAAACAGTAGTTATTTATTGCACAATTTCTTTTCAACTCAGGAGTAATATTCCCTTCCTCCTTAGGTGTATCAACAATAGCTGTGTTCTCAACCTCATCTCTACCAAACCCCACCTTTGCCTAAATCTCAAGTCCATATACACCCAAATGTAAGCATACATTCACCTTTCACCCTACACTCTACCAAACCAAGTAGTCAAGTAAACATATAATACACACGCGCACACACACACACACACACACACACACACGAAGTTTGGAAGATAAGAGTTTGGAAATTAGGGGAACAACTCTCTACTACCGACTGCCACATCTAAAATATGCAGTGGTTTTCAAAATAATCAAATGACAACACCAAATATACAATATAATATTTCTTAATATCTAGATCTAAATGTGAAGTATATCAGTTCATATACAAACTTTAAAACTTGCCAAAACATCCATAACTGAGCTGTCTTACATATGAATAAAAAATTAAGTCTTAAAAGAATTATGAAATTTCCATTAACCTCCATTTAAAACACAATAACTACAACAACAAATAACCTAAGGCTTCAGCTTCCAGCAATAGGGTAAATAAGATACTTTGAAAGACCTTCCCACCAAAAACCAGATAGATCTCAAAAGAAAAAAAAAAGACTAAATTTTTTAGGGGCTCCAAATAAGCAAAGGAACTCTATGAGAAACACTCCTCTTGTTTAAGAAGAAAAAAAAAAGATAAAGCAATGAGCTAAGAGCAGCAAGCAATTAAGGACAAATGCCAATATAAGAAAGCATTATAGAATAGTAATGTACTTTGGAATAGTGGCAACATTGGAGTACTACACCTGCAGCTTCTGCATTAAGAAATATCTTAGGGGAGGCTGGGTGGCTCAGTTGGTTAAGTGTCTGACTTCAGCTCAGGTCATGATCTCATTTCATGAGTTCAAGCCCCAAGTCACGCTCTGTGCTAACAGCTCAAAACCTGTAGGCTGCTTCTGATTCTGTCTCTGGCTCTCTCTGCCCCTCCCCTGCTCATCCTCTCTCTCTCTCTCTTTCTCTCTCTCTCTCTCCCTGTCTCTCTCTCAAAAAAAAAATACTGGGGCATCTGGGTGGCTCAGTTGGTTAAGTGTATAACTCTTTGTTTTGGCTCAGGTCATGATCTCACAGTTTGTGAGTTCCAGCCCTGCACTGGGCACTGCACTGACTGTGTGGAGCCTGCGTGGCATTCTCTCTCTCTCTCTCTCTCTCTCTCTCTCTCTCTCTCTCTCTCTCCCTCTCTTTCTCTGCCCCTCCCCCACTCGCTTGCACATGCTCTCCCTCTCTCTCTCTCTTTCAAAATAAATAAACATTTTTTAAATAAATAAAACTAAACATTAAAAAAAAGAAATATCTTAGAAGGTGGTTATCATGGCCCCAGGGCAGTAGTAACCCTGGCTCCCAAAAGAATATACAAATTATCTTTAGACGCAGGATCCCCTAAGCCTCCCAGGTTTCCAATATTTGATATTGATAGTCTCCCAATCAATATGATTAGGAAATACAGAGGGAAATAAACTACCACAATTGAAAGCCAGAAGAAACCTCAATGAATGAGCTACAAAATAACAAAGACCATTAAAAATTAGCAGATAGATTTAGAAAAGAGCCAAAAGAACATCTAAAAATGAAAAGCATGGAGCACCTGGGTAGTTCAGTCAGTTAAGCATCTGACTTCAGCTCAGGTCATGATCTCATGGTTTGTGAGTGGCACCATCGGGTCAGCTCGTGCCCCACTTTGGGTGAATTCATGCCCAGGTTTGGGTGACCATGAGCCCTGCTTTTGGGTGAGCCCCACTTTCTCCCTCTCTCTCTCTCTCTCTCCTTCTCCCCTCTGCCCCTAGTGGGATTCGCTCTCTCTCTCTCTCTCTCTCTCTCTCTCTCTCCCCTTCCCTCTCTCTGCCCTTCACTCACTTGTGCCCCCTCTCTCTTTCTAAATAAATAAATAAATGAAAAGCATAATTATTAAAATCAAAAACTGAATTAGCAAGTTAGTAGATTAGACACAACTGAAATAATTAGTTAATTGGAATATGGAGCTGAAGAAATTAACCCAAAATGGGAGTTTGTGGGGTTGAGAATACAGCAGTTGTTGATAATGGCTTAAAAGATAAGGAAATAGAGAATATAAAGAAAAGAGATATAGAGGGGAGAAGCTTAGAAGGTCTTGAATACATAGAGTTAACTTATCATCCAAGCCACATAATTTTGAGAATGAAAAGGGTACTCTGTTAGTAATTGGCTAGAACAAAAGATTTATACCAACACTATTCGGTGCAAATCAGAACTATGATCATTCTACATACATACCTTATGAGAATACTAAAGAAGGAAGTGGAGAGGAAATATTTCAAGACACAATAGTCATGAATTTTCAAAAACTGACTAAAATACATAAATGGATAGAAAACCAGAATCATGAAGAGATCATAAAAAGCCACCTGATATAGGCCAACTACAAAGGAACAGCAAACAGTATGACAGCAGTCTTCCCAATGGAAACAATGAAAGCCAGAAGATTGTGAAGTAATTTCTACAAAGTGCTGAGAGAAAATAAAAAAAACCCAAGGAGACCACTTTATAAGAATGAGAAATCAAAAATATACAGTTTCAGATAAACTAAAACCAAGAGAGTTAACCTCAAATAGATCTTAACTAAAGGAACTTCTTAAAGGGATGAATGTCAAGAAGAATAACAATTCCTAAATAAGGGTCTGAGATATAAGAAGGGAGGAAAAACAAATTGGGAAATACTGGATAATTTTAAATGCACACTGACTGTGTAAAATAACTTTTCAAAGGCACAAATTTAGATACTCTACAAAACAGTGTATAATTCTGGAGGGATGATGAGAATTCTCTATACAATTACAGTAATAATTTTTTTATTTAAATTATAGTTAATATACAATGCAATATTGGTTTCAGGAGTAGCATTCAGTTATTCATCACTTACATACAACACCCAGTGCTCATCACAAGTGCCCGGTGTAATACTCATCACCCATTTAGTCCATCCCCCACCCACCTCCTCCATCAACCTTCAGTTTGTTATCTATTGTTAAGAGTCTGTTTTATGGTTTGCCTCTCTTTTTTTTTCCCTTATGTTCATCTAATTTGTTTCTTAAATTTCACATGAGTGAAATCATATGGTATTTGCCTTTCTCTGATTGACTATTTCGCTTAGCATAATACACTTTAGCTCTATCCATGTCATTGCAAATGGCACCTTTTTTATGGCTGAATAATATTTCAGTGTGTGTATATATGTGTGTATGTGTGTGCAAGCCACACCTTCTTTATCCATTCACCAGTCGATGGACATTTGGGCTATCTCCATAGTTGGGCTATTGTCGATAATGCTGCTATAAACACTGGCATGCATGTACCCACTTCGAACTTGTATTTTTGTAACCTTTGGGTAAACACCTAATAGAATTGCTGGGTCATTGGGTAGTTCTATTTTTAATTTCCCAAGGAACCTCCATACTGTTTTCCAGAGTAGCTGAACCAGTTTGCATTACCACCAACCATGCAAGAAGGTTCCCCTTTCTCTGCATCCTTGCCAACACCTGTTATTTCTTGTGTTGTTAATTTTAGCCATACTGACAGGTGTGAGGTGATACCTCATTGTAGTTGTTGTTTGTATTTCTCTGATGATAGTAATGTTGAGCATCTTTTCATGTCTGTTAATCATATGAATGTCTTCTTTGGAAAAATGTCTATTTGTGCTTTCTGCCCATTTCTTAACTGGGTTGTTTGTTTTTTGGGTGTTGAGTTTGATAAGTTCTTTATAGATTTTGGATACTAACCCTTTATTAGATATGTCATTTACAAATACCTTCTCCCATCCCACTGGTTGAATTTTAGTTTTGTTGATTGTTTCCTTCACGGTGGAGATTTTTATCTTGATGACATCCCAAAAGTTCATGTTTGCTTTTGTTTCCCTTGCCTTCAGCGACATGTATGGTAATAATTTTTACATTAAAAGGATCAAACTAAAATGCAGGATAACAATGACATATTATTTGGAAGGGAAGTGTTCAGAATTAAAGTGTTCTAAAGGCTTTGTATCATTTGGAAGGAAGGTTTAGACATTAACTTTAGAATTTGTTAAGTGTGTATGACAAAATTTCCAGGGTAACCTTAAAACAACAGAAAAAGAATATACAACATATACACTAATTGAGGAAGAAAATTTTAAAAAAGAAAATACATTTTTAAATACATTCATTATTTACATGAATACACACATTTAAATACAAATCCAAAGAAGAAGGAGAAGGAGGAAGAGGAGAAAAGATAACTGAAACAAAGAGGAAAAGTAAGATAGAAGTCACAAGTCACAAATATTTACGTAGTTTATACTTCCCAATTAAAACACAAAAAGTGATGGATTGACTTTTAAAAAATAATTTAGCTATATGCCTTAGGCATATATTAACCCAAAGAAAATCTGGGATGGCTATAGACTTTAAGACAAAAAGTAGTGTGTATCATTATATAATGATAAAGTTTTGAATAACTTATACAATAAGAATTTCAGCCATGTGTGCACCTAATTACCTCAAAAAATACAAAGCAAAAATTACTAGAATACAAAAATAAATCTCTCATCAGGGTGGAAGACTTAAAAATACTTCTCACAGTTATTGATAAGTCAAGCAGACAAAATACAAATAACTTAATAAAAAATACTGACTTTATCAATAAAATGTTCTTATTTCCCCATGAATTCAGGAAAAGTCGACTGTGGTACCCTTATGACACATCCAAAAAATTATAAAATTTTGAACCTCATTTTACAGAAAAAATGTAAGAGCTCTTTTGTTTATTTGACAATAATAGCTGAAATTAATAATGCATTTCACTACTTTAAAATATTTTATCAATTTCATTTTTAACTCATTTACTTTAAAATTTTTTTAATGTTTATTTATTTTTGACAGAGAGAGAGAGAGACAGAGCATGAGCAGGGGAGGAGCAGAGAGAAAGAGAGACACAGAATCCGAAGCAGGCTCCAGGCTCTGAACTGTCAGCACAGAGCCTGACGCGGGGCTCAAACTCACAGACCATGAGATCATGACCTGAGACAAAGTCAGACGGACGTTCAACTGACTGAGCCACCCGGGTGCCCCATAAATCATTTATTTTAAATACAGTAAGTATATGATAGCTCAACAAAATATATGTTTATTGGACACTTCAAATGAGCTAGTTAGACACTTGTTAGGTGCTGGAGATACATTGATAAAAAACAGTTGCTATAGGAGGTAATGGTCTACCAAGAAACATACATGTAACATTATAATGCATTATGAAAAGTATAGCGATAAAAGTATGCTCAAATTATTATAGGATTAAGAAATGAATTGGATATTTCTAAATCCCAGATTTCCAATGATAATTTTATAAAAAACCTTTCATGATTGACTTCTCCTTCGTACATTTCTATAATATTGCATGTAATTTTTTTCCTCAACTTAAATGTCCAAGCATAGAAAAGGAGCAAAGGGAACTTTGATCTTACATCAGAAGTTTTCAAACCACCATCTAAGTGTTTTCTACAATAATTTTTAAATATTTTGTTTATATTTGGATACAAATTTCAAAAAATTAATACAAGCATGTTTTTCAATCATCTATGACCATCTTTTAATTTAGGACCACTGGGTAAATTATTTACTCCAAGTGAGAGCCAAATACATTTGCTGTGTTAATAAAATATTCACAACAGTTCAAATAAAGAGCTGTAGAATAACTGAATTCTCACACCCCTATAATGTAGTAATAATGCAGAACTTGAAAATACACACTAACAGTCAGATTTATGTTAATGCTTTAAGGAATGATTTAGTTTAAGCAAAGCAACATTAGTGCCTGTTAACATGAATGGCATTAGTTTTACAGTTCTTCTGTATTTTACTTGTTAATTTATTTCACTTTTATTGCTGCCTAGACCCTATAAACAAAGGAGTGCAAAACAAGTTTGATGTTAGCATACATTTTAGTTACATGTGAATAAAAATAATATTTCAACACTGAGAATGTCTGTGGAAATAGTGGTAAGTGTCCATACATGGCTTAAATTTGAAAATAAGAAATATATGTGTGAGACATAATATTGCACTGCTTTCTAAAGAAAAAGTTTTTGATTTGTTATCAGTTCACTAATGTATATGTGAAAAAATGTTATGTGAAAATAATAGAATGCAAAATATGATAGAGACCTCATCACTTCTTTAATAGGGCATGAGTGACAAAGAGTTATCAACATAGTAAGAGTTCTTATAAACTAATAAAGAAAAATGAATATTAAATAGAAAAAAATGGGCAAATGGCATGAACAGACAATATACAAAAGAAGAAATATAGATGATCAAAAACGTATCATAAATCTCAACCTCCTTACTAATCAAAGAAATAAAAATTCAAACAACAATAAAATTATTTTCTCACCAAATATTCTATAAGTTACTATGAGTACTTTTTAATAGCAACTTCCTGTATTGTCAAGATTTCATGGAAATGTACATTCCTTTACTTTAGGGGGAAAGAAATGGTGAGATATAAACTGCACAAGCTTTATGAAGGATAGTGTGTCAACACATGAAAAACCATGAAGGGTTTATCATTTGACCCAAAATGTCTATTTCTGGAGTCTGACCTAAGGATGTAGCACAAATACATGGAATGCTCATCATAGCACTTGAAACAATCTAATGTCTGACAATAAGTAATTAATCATATGTATTACAAACAACTACACAATAGGTGTGTGTTTTCATTTCACCAATTGAAGTTATGTGTAAGTTTTTATTTAGTGAAATAGAAATATATTTGTGTTATATTGCTAAATTTAAAAAAGCAGTTTACAGAAATCTATAATCTCATTTTATGATTAATAAATTCTGTATGTGTGTGACTGCACACATATATACAGGAACACATATATATACAAACAAAGGACAGAATGAATAACAATTCTCTCTGATTATTGAAACTGTAAGTGATTTTTATTCTTTTTCTATGTAATTTCTAAAGTATATGTAATTAAAAATAAGGCTATTTTTACTTCTTATTTTTTTATTTAAAACTTTTTTTTAAGTTTTCTTTTTTCATTTTGAGAGAAAGAGAGCATGAGTAAGGGAAGAGCAGAGAGAGAGAGAATCTCAAGCAGGCTCCATGCTGTCAGTGTGGAGCCTGCTGCAGGACTCAAACTGTGAGATAGTGACCTGAGCAGAAATCAAGAGTCAGATCGTTAACCAACTGAGCCACCCAGGAGCCCAAAGCTATTTCTTATTTTTTAAATAAAAATTTATTTAACAGCATTTTCCCATTTTAACACATATTGCTTTAAATTGTCTACTAAAAATTACTGTCATATAGTTTTATTAGGGTTTGTTTTCTACGTGTGTGTGTGTGTGTGTGTGTGTGTGTGTGTGTGTGTGTGTATTCTTAATCTCCTTCACCTATTTCAACCATCTCCCACCCACTTCCCCTCTGGAAACCATCAGTTTATTCTCTATAGTTAAGAATCTCTTTAGGGGTTGTCTTTTTTTTTTTCTTTGTTAGTTTGTGTTTCTTAAATTCCACGTATCAGTGAGATCATATGGCATTTGTCTTTCTCAGACTGACTTCTTTCACTTAACATTATACTCTTCTAGATCAATTCATGTTGTTGCAAATGGCAAGATTTCATTCTCTTTTATGGCTAATATTCCATGTGGATGGATGGATGGATAGATAGATAGATAGATAGACCTCATATTTTCTTTATCCATTCATCTATTGATGGACACTTAAGTTGCTTCCATAATTTGGCTATTGTAAATAATGCTGCAATAAACATAGGAGGGTATACATCTTTTCAAATTAACATTTTCATATACTATGGGTAGATACTCAGTAGAATTACTGGATTATATGCTAATTCAATTTTTAATTTTTTGAGGAACCTCCGTACTGTTTTCCACAGTGACTGCACCAATTTGCATTCCTACCAACAGTTCACCAAGTTTCCTTTTTCTGTACACCCTTGCCAGCACCTGTTGTTTCTTGTGTTTTTTTATTTAGGCATTCTGACAGGTTTGAGGTAATATCTCATTGTGGTTTTGATTTGCATTTCCCTGACATTAAGCATCTTTTCATGTGTCTGCTGGCCATCTGTATGTACTCTTTAGAGAAATGTCTGTTCATGTCTTCTGCCCATTTTTAAACTGGATTATTTGCTTTTTCAGTGTTCAGTTTTATAAGTACCTTATATATTTTGGATATAAACCCTTTATCAAATACTTCATTTGCAAATATCTTCTTCCACTCAGTAGGCTGTCTTTTAATTTTGTTGATTGTTTCCTTTGTTGTGCAGAAGCTTTTCTTATTCCTACTTATTGTCTTTCTTTTCCACTCAAATAGTCCCCTTTAACATTTCTTGTAGGGCTGGTTTAGTGGTCATGAATTCCTTTAACTTTTGTTTGTCTGGGAAACTCTTCATCTCTCCTTCTGTTCTGAATGATGACCTTACTGAGTAGAGTATTCTTGCCTGCAGGGTTATTTTTTTTTTCTTTCAGTATTTTGAATATATCATGTCACTCCCTTCTGGCCTGCAAAGATTCTACTGAAAAATCAGCTGATAGCCTTATTGGGTTTCTCTAAGATGTAACTGCTTTCTTTTCTCTTGCTGATTTTAAAATTATCTCTTTATCACTACTTTTTGCCATTTTAATTAATATGTGTCTCAGTGTAGACCTCCTTGGGTTGATTTTATTGGGGATTTCTGTGCTTCCTGGATCTGGATTTCCATTTCCGTCCCCAGATTTGGGAAGTTTTCTCTCTTCTTCCAGGATCCCTATAATGAAAATGTTAGTACACTTGATGGTGTCACTAAATTCCCTAGAGTATTTTCATTTTGTATTATTTTTTCTCCTTCCTGTTCAGTTTGATTGCTTTCAGATTTTCTGCTTCCTGTTCAGTTTGATTGCTTCAATCAGTTTGATTGAATATTTCTTATTCCATTAGTCTGTCCTCCAGGTTGCTGATGCATCGTCTGCTTCCTCTAGTACACTATTTATTCCCTCTAGTGTATTCATAATTTCAGTTACTGAGTTCTTCATCTCTGATCAGTTCTTTTTGTGTGTTTGTTTTCTAATTCTTTGTTAAGAGTTCTACTGAAGTCCTCCACTATTTACTTAAGTCCAGTAAATATCTTTATAATCATTACTTCTGTGACCTCCTTGGGCTTGAGTTGAGTCAGACCAGGCAGAGATACAGTTGCACTGACCTGCAGGGCACATTCCCTGTTGTCCCTTGAAAAGCTTCCACTGGTGGGCAGGGCCTGCAGTCAGACACCTGACCCCAGCCAACTGTTGGGGCCACAGTTGACTGGTGTGTGTGGTTATCTTCTGCTCTCCCCATGTCAGGAGTCACTGTGAATTTACACTGGCCCATCAGGGATGCCTGCACGCTGCCAGGCTTATGGCACCACTATGGTCAAGAGTGTACTGGAGGGGGTGTGTCCAGAGGAGAACATGATGGTGGGGAGGGGGAGGCAGGGATGCACTTTAACAAGCTAGGTAGAGAGTGTTCATGCTCTGCTGATTCTAGTAGGTACTCGAGTATCTCAAGTATCTCAAGTATCTCCAGTACCTCGGCTGGGTGGGGGGGAGGGGTGGGAGGCAGGAAGGAAAATGGTGCTCGCCAGTTCTTTTGTTCTTAGAGAAATGCCCCAAAGATCTCTGTACCCCCAGCACATGCTCTGAGATTAGTAAATAAATCTTCCAGCATACCCCCAGATGTTTTTTCAAACTGTCACTTCTATGCTGTATCTTTGTGGGGCTGTTTGTTATGCTGTTTCTTTAAGAGTGGGGCCTCTGCCCTCCTGGCTCTCCCGGAGCCCAGCCCACTAATTTTTAAAAGTTGCAGGTGTTAAGCCCCACTGATTGTTAGGCCCTTCTAGGTTTCAAGGCCAAATTTTATGGGGATTCATCTTCCCATAAACATAACTTCCTTCTAGTTGTGGGATGAGGTGAGCTTAAGATACTCCTACTCTGCCATCTTTCCCGAAAGTCTTCTACTTTTTAATTTAATAAAAATATATTTACACTTTAATACTGACCCAAAATAAAATCTAAGAGCTAAAAACAGTTTTCAGTTTTTAACCAGTTTCATTTTTAAAGTAAGTTATGCTCAGAATATAATCATACTTAAAGACTTCCTTTCAAGATATTTCAGGACTCACATAAGCATGCTTTGTTGAACTATGCATTTACAATATTTATGTTGATATGTACATGTGCCAATTATTCCAAAGCATAATCAAAATCTAAAATTTCTCCAAAACCAAAGAGTATCTCCAATGTTTTCCTCCTCAGCATTTTGAACATAGAAAGCACTCAATGAATAAACACCACATATATTATATTGATAAATTCAGTCCCAAGCCATCAATTTTCCTCCAGTTCATTTAAAGAATGAACATATGGGCACCTGGGTGGCTCAGTTGGTTGAGCATCCAAATTTAGCTCAGGTCATGATCCTGTAGTTTGTGAGTTCAAACCCCATACTGAGGTCCACACTGACAGTGCGGAGCCTACTTAAGATTCTCTCTCTCCCCCTTTCTCTACCCCTCCCTAACTTGTGCATGTACTCTCTCATGTGTGCTTTCTCACACACATGCTTGCTCTCTCTCTCTAAATAAATGAACTTAAAAAATAAAAAAAAAGAATGAGCATACAGTGTTCCATGAGCCCTTTAAGCAACCTCTGTTAGTGAAATTCATAGAAATAGCATCTGATTGTGTATTCTGAGAAAAACTGGCACATTAGCTAAGAATGGTGCTGCATAAATATTTTCCTATGGTGTTTTTGGTAGCACATGAGCTTATTCATCTGCCTTTAGTGCGTTTCTGAAAAATAAAACTTAAAAGTCACCAACTTAAAGTGTGCATTGTCTTATAGTTTGATCATTAAATTGTTAAGAATGAAGAAATCACAGAAGTTTTCTGTGCTCTTTACTATGTAAATTGAAGCTAGCAACAATCGTTTATAGGCAGCTGTTGCCTTTAATATTTCAACCTATTCATGCTGAGATCTTTAAAACTCATCCACTTTTGAGAACTGCTTTCTCATTAAATGTCAACCTTACTGACTATTAAGTAATGATAACTCTTCTTCCTTAACTGGGAATTGTGGAGAAGAATCCTCAACAGATTTCAAACAACAAACTATTAAAATAGCTTCTTGTTGTAAAGGACAAGCCCCTCCCCCCCTTTTTTTTAGAAAGCACATGAAAAAGAATAAATGCATTTTCTGTTACTACTGCTTGGTACACATGTTATCTGGATGTTGTTTCTCATCTTGCTCCACAACCCACACAACATCCACTGTCTAGTCAGTGAAAGCTCTGTGGATAGATCATCTTCACAGGAGACAGAAAAAGTCATGATCCTTTGATGGATTAAAGATAAAATATTTAAAATTCAAAAAAAATAGCATTAAAGAAAGGGAAGATGGTAGTAATAAGATAGTTTGTTGTACCACCTTCCTCCATTTGAATTAAAGGATAATGATGTTTGTGACCTTGAATATTAAATAATCCATATATATTCTTTTTATTTCTTCTTGCCTTGTTGAGGCAACAGTAAATATTTCAACCCTATGTGACTTCATGCTAGCTTTCCTCGGATTTTCACTGTATAAACAAAAAGAGGTATGGCAGCCAAACTTCTTTGTCCCCAACATAACATCTTTCATCAATCAGATTCCTCCATCAATCAGTGAACAAAACTAACTGACATCTACATGTAATAAGTTTTCTTTATTTATAAACTTATCATCTGTTCTGCCTGGCATGGTAATTGCTTAGTAGAGGTTTATGGAATGACATATACTATACAATATTGGTAGCTTCCCCTAATACATCTTGAGTATGTAAGATATATATAACCTTATTCCTGCTTTCCATGGCTTGGAGGGAGGGGGGAAGAGGAAGCTGAAATGAAGAAGGATGAATGAGACAAAATGGCAGCCTAAATGAGTATAATCAACTCTCTCAAAGCTTTCACAGAGGAGGTGATGCTTTGGGCTATGAATTGAAAGATAAGAGTTCACTAAGCTGAAGGGGTCAGAAGAATCTCCCAGTTAGAGAAAACTGTATGTTCAGAAAGCATGGAGCATGAAGATACAGCCATTTTGGAATAATATTTGGCAGTTTCTTGTATAGTTAAGCATATACTCTGTTTACAATCCAGCAATTGCCCCCCCTTAGGTATTTACCCAAGAGAAACAAAAAGATAGGCCCACAAATAAATAAAGAAAAGAAAAAAGTCTTAAATAAGAGGATTTATGGCAGCTCTACTCATTCAGAATAGACAAAAACTGGAAACAACCCAATGTCATCAGAGATGAATAAAACAAACTTAATAAGCAATATTCATACAATGGAAACTACTACACATAAAGAATAAGCTGCTCATTTCAAAAATACTATGTTGACCTAAAGAAGCCAGAAAAGGAAGAGTACATACTATATGATTCCACTTATATGAAGTTCAAGTACAGGCAAAACTATTCGATAGTGATAGAAATCAGAATAGTAGTTGGCTATGAGAGGAGAGGGAAATTGACAGAGACACAAAGAGAACTTTCTGCTATGTTAGCAGTGTGTTAAATTTTGATTGGGGTGGTGTTACACAGCTACTTATATTTATCAAAACTTACCAAATTACAGACTTAAGATCAGTACATTTCACTGTATGGAAATTTCTCCTTGATAGAAATAATGAGCAAAAAAGAATTAATGAGACAGTATTAGAACAAAAAAACAAAGACATAAGGGCTGAAACCACATAGTATAGAAAACTGCAAGTAGTTTAGCAGTGATGGAGCACAGTGTTTGAGCAGAGAAGGAACAGGGAATGAGCCTGGAAAGGTGAGCACTGTGAAACTGGAATGCCAATGTTTCCATGTTTCGGACCAAAGAAAACTGGAACCTGGGTTAAAGGATAAATCTTGGAAGTTAAAGAGTGACTGACTACCCAGAGACCTCCAGAAATTTTAGAGTTCTCTCTCTCTTTCCTTATCTAAGGAGAATGAAATCCTGAGCCAGTCCTTTACATTCCAAAGAACTATAAAAACTAGAGAGTAGGAACACCTGCATGGCTCAGTTGGTTAAGCATCCGACTTCAGCTCAGGTCATGATCTCACGGTTCGTGAGTTCAGAGCCCTACATCGGGCTCTGTGCTGACAGCTTAGAGCCTGGAGCCTGCTTCAGATTCTGCATCTCCCTCTCTCTCTGCCCCTCCCCTACTCACATGTTCTCTCTCTTTCGAATGTAAATAAACATTAAAAAAAATTTAACTAAAGAGTAAAAAAAAAAAGAAAAAAAACTAAGGAGTAAAGGTTTCTCTTCTTCCCTCAAGAGATGATGGGGTAGCATGTAGCCTATATAAACTCCCAGATTCATAATTTCAAGATTCTTCTCCCATAGTGTAGTATCTCCCTTTCCCCAACATACAGGATAACATCTGGCTCTCATTGTATCACATGTGAATTACTAGGTGTGAGGAATGAGTGCAGTCATTGCTGTAATGATAACTCTATCTCTGCCTCCAAAACCTCATGTTTGCATTCAAGATGAATATACATATAAATTTTTAAAATTTATCAAAGAGGAATTAGATCATAAGAGCTTCCTATAACATGCAAGAAGTGTCTAGATTTATCTTGTTGCCACTGGGAAGACAGATTTAGAAGGGTTTTAAACACAGGGAAAAGATCATATTTGAGTACAGGAAGATCATTTAGCACTATGCCAGGGTGCACTATGGACAATAAATCCAACATGATCAAGACTGAAGGCAGCAAGATGATTTAGAGGAAGCTGCCAATGGCCCTGGTCGGAACTAATGGGATAAACATCAGTAATGGGGAATTAGCAAAGGGAACAGACATAAGCAATGTCGGGAAGGTAGGAATGAAAGTTATAGACTCCTATAGGATGATTCCCACACAGTGCCTAGTAGATCTGTTTGTATAACCAGTGGGATTTGGAACATGGAGATTTAAAAGTCAACTGACTCAGCACTGGGCTGGCTGGGAGGGTAAGTGATAGCTGGGTCACCACCCTTAACAAAACAGCAGCCCACAGAAAGACAACACAGAAACGGAAGTTTGCACAATTCCTAGGGCAAACAGTAGGAAGATCTATTTATACTGATTTTAAGTGAGCATGTTGGAGGACTTCTCTGGGAACAAAGGAGCTGGCAGGTGTCATTTTCTTCCCCTGCCCTCCAGCATAAACACAGTGCCACTTGCAGGAGCCAGCACTGCACAGACACTTGCTACCTAACCTCCTGACAGTGCACCCAGCCCACCAGTTCTCCTAAGGACTCGCCCACTCCAAGCCTGCTGCCCATCACACTGGGCTCAGTGCAAATTTTGTTAATACCACTGCCCCACCCCTGAGTTCCTCTGAGGGCATGCCTCCTCATAGCTGGCCTGCCTAAGTCCCACTAACAACACAGTGAGAAAGCACAACCCACAACAGGCAGAGAGTCAGTGCAGATAACTGGACTAGAAGGAAAAGTGACTCAGACACAACATCAGGGTGCCAGGAACACTCATAGGAGACCCCCCTAAAGTGCCAGTTTCTGGTGAACAGGGGACACTGCACTGCAGGGCACTAGTATCTCTTCTTCATGAAGCCACTACTTTTAAAAGAAGATGTAGCTGACTTTCCTAACAAACAGAAACAGACACAGAGAGGCGGACAAAATGAGGAGGCAGAATATATCCCAGATGAAAGAAAGGACAAAAATAAGAGCAGGAGATCTAAACAAAATATAAATAAGTATTATGCTTGATAGAGAATTATAATAATGATCATAAAGATGCTCACTGGACTTGAGAAAACATAAATACATGGAGATTAAATACCATACTACTAAAAAAATTAGTGGATCAAGCATGAAATCAAAGAGGAAATCAAAAAATACCTGGAGACAAATGAAAATGAAAACACAGCAGTCCAAAATCTTTGGGACACAGGAAAAGCTGTTCTAAGAGAGAAGTTTAAGCAAAGCAGACCTACTTGAAGAACCGAGAAACATCCCAAAGAAACAACCTAGGGGCGCCTGGGTGGCGCAGTCGGTTAAGCATCCAACTTCAGCCAGGTCACGATCTCGCGGTCCATGAGTTCGAGCCCCGCATCGGGCTCTGGGCTGATGGCTCAGAGCCTGGAGCCTGTTTCCAATTCTGTGTCTCCCTCTCTCTCTGCCCCTCCGCCGTTCATGCTCTGTCTCTCTCTGTCCCAAAAATAAATAAAAACGTTGAAAAAAAAATTAAAAAAAAAAAAAGAAACAACCTAACCACATCTAAAGAAACTAGAAAGAGAACAACAAACAAAACCCAAAACCTATAGAAGGAAAGAAATAATAAAGATTAGAACAAAAATAAATGAAATGGAAACTAAAAAACAATAGAACACATCAGTGAAAACCAAGAGCTGATTCTTTGAAAAGATCAACTGCAGCCAAATTCATTAAAAAAAAAAGACTCAAATAAATCAAATCTGAAATGAAGTGGGAGAAATAACCATCAACACCACAGAGATATAAAAGACTGTAAGGGAATATTATGAAAAATTATATGCAAACAAACTGGACAACCTTGAAGAAATGAATAAATTTCTAGAAATGTATAACCTCCCAAACCTGAATCAGGAAAAAAACAGAAAATGCAAATAAACCAATACCAGCAATGAAATTGAATCAGTAATCAAAAAACTCCCAACAAACAAAAGTCCAGGGCCAGAGAGCTTCACAGGTGAATTCCACCAAAAATTTAAAGAAGAGTTAATAAGAGTTACTTATTCTCCTCAAACTATTCCAAAAAATAGAAAAACAAGAAAAATTTCCTAAAACATTCTCTGAAACCAGAATTACCCTGATAGCAAAACCAGATAGACTCCACTAAAAAAGAGAACTATAGGCCGATGTCTGTGGTCAACATAGATACAAAAATCTTCAACAAAATATTAGCAAATGGAAACAACACATTAAAAAAAATCATACACCATGATCAAATGTATTTATCCATGGGATGCAAGGATGGTTCAATAGTCACAAGTCAATCAATCTGACACATTACATCAACAAGAGAGAGACATCGTATGATACTTTCTATAGATGTAAAAAAAATCATTTGACAAAGTAAAACATCCATTTATGATTAAAAAAACCCTCAACAAAGTAGGCTTAGAGGGAAAACACGTCAAGATAATAAATTCCATCTATGAAAAACCACACCTAACATCATCCTTAATGGGGAAAACCTGAGAACTTTTCCCCTAATATCAGGAATAAGACAAGGATGTCCACTCTCACCACTGTTATTTAACATAGTACTGGAAGTCCTAGCCACAGCAATCAAACAAAAAGATATAAAAAGCATCCAGATCAGTAAGGAAGAAGTAAAACTGTCACTATTTGCAGACAACTTGATACTAATATAGAAAATTCAAAAGAATCTGCCAAAAAACTGCTAGAACTAAGAAATGAATTCAGTAAAGTCATAGGATACAAAATCAATGTATAGAATTATGTTGCATTTCTCTACACCAATAATGAAGCAGGAGAAAGAGAAATTAAGAAAACAATCCCATTTACAACTGCACCAAAAATTATAAGATGCTTAGGAACAAACCTAACCAAAGAGTTGAAAGATCTGTACTCCGAAGACTACAACACTGATGAAAGAAATTAAAAACCCCACAAAGAAATGGAAAGACATTCCATGCTCATGGATTGCAAGAACAAATGTTGTTAAAATGTCTATACTACTCAAAGCAATTTACGCATATAATGCAATCCCTATCAAAATACCACCAACATTTTTCACAGATCTAGAACAAACAATCCTAAAATGTGTATGGAACCACAAAAGACCTCAAATAGCCAAAGCAATCTTGAAAAAGAAAAGCAAAGCTGGAGGCATCACAAATCTGGACTTCAAGTTATATTACAAAGCTGTAGTAATCAAAATAGTATGGAAGTGGCACAAAAAATAGACACATAGATCAATGGAATAGAACAGAAAACCCAGAAATAAACCCACAACTATATGGGCAATTAATCTTTGACAAAGCAGGTAATAATATCAAATGTAAAAAAGACAATCTCTTCAACAAACGGTGTTAGGAAAACTGGACAGCAACATGCAGAAGAATAAAATTGGACCACTTTCTTACACCACACACAAAAATAAATTCAAAATGGATTAAAGAACTAAACGTGAGACCTGAAACTATAAAAATCCTAAAAGAGAATGTAGGCAGTAACTTCTTTGACATCAGTCAAAGCAACTGCTTCTAGGTAGGTTGCCTGAGGCAAGGAAAACAAAAGCAAAATTAAACTATTGGGACTCCATCCAAATAAAAATCTTCTACACTGTGAAAGAAACAATTGACAAAACTAAAATACAATCTTCTAAATGAAAGAAGATATTTGCAAATGACATATCCAATATAAGGTTAGTATCCAAGTTATAAAGAGAACTTATACAACTCAACACACACAAAAACCAAATAAACCAATTAAATGGACAGAAGACCTGAACAGACATTTCTCCAAAGAAGACTTCCAGATGGCCAACAGACACATTAAAAGATGCTCGTTATCACTTACCATCAGGGAAATGCTAATGAAAACTACAGTGATATATCACCTCACACCTGTCAGAATGACTAAAATCAAAAACTCAAGAAACAAGTGTTGGCAAGAATGTGAAGAAAAAGGAACACTTGTACACCGTTGGTCGAAGTGCAAACTGGTACAACTACCATGGAAAACAGTTTGGAGATTCCTCAGAAAGTTAAAAACAGAACTACCCTATAACTCAGTAATCATACAGTTGGATATTTACTCAAAGAACACAAAAACACTAGGAATATATGCACCCCTATGTTTCTTGAAACATTATTTACAATAGCCAAATTATGAAAGAACCCAAATGTCCATCAGTTGATGAATGAATAAAGAAGATATATATGTACATACAACAGAATACTATTCAGCCATAAAAAAGAATTAAATCCTGCCATTTGCAACACAATGGATGGATCTAGAGGGTATAATGCTAAACAAAATAAGTCAGAGAAAGACAAATATCATATGATTTCACTCATATGTGGAACTTAACCAAACAAATGAGCAAAGGAAAAAAGAGACTGAGAGAGACAAATTGAGAAACAGACTCTTAACTATAGACAACAAACTGATGGCTACCAGAGATAAGGTGGGGGGAGGGGGATCAGGGGATGGGTGAAATAGGTGATAGAGATTAAAAAGTACACTTATCATGATGAGCACCGAGTGATGTATAGAATTGTTGAATCACTATATTATACACCTGAAACTAACATAACACTGTATGTTAACTATACTGGAATTTGTTTTAAATTAAAAATTAAAAAGAGGGAGAGAAGAGTTATCAATAATGTAGCTGTGGGAAAACCTCAGACTGTCAAGCGGGCCTCTTCCTCTGCAACCATTGATGACAGCCACTGAGATAGAAGAAGCATAAGTGGTAGTGACCCAGTAGTCTGGATTCCTCCCTGGAACACCTTTAGGGAAAAGCATTAGACTTCTTAGTTTTAACCTCTCACAGAACCCATTGGATGTTAAGAAGAGTAATATCCACGTCAGGTGGACTTAGTTCCCAGGAAACAAAGGAATAGCTTGTAACATTAGTTACAAGGGTCTTCTAATTCCATATTAGATAAGAAGGACTTTTGCTCTTGAGCTGATTTGGTATTCTTTGTGGAGGGAGGACATCTCCATAGGAGCCAAGGTGGTTAGGACACAGAAGAAGAATGCATCTTCTTTATCAGATAATTCTTCCTCTGGGGACCCATTTTGTGAACTTGCACTCAATATGTTGACTCAAATTATAACGGCAAACTTGTGGTCTACATAATAAATTTTTGGTTTTAAGTTGAAAAAAAAGATTCCTAGTAGAAATGTACAGTCACCTTGGTGCCACAAAACACGTTTGATTTTTATAGTGCCTTTACTTTGGCATGGTGACATTAAATGAGATAGCATAGGTGAAAGTACAGTGATACCTACATACACAGTATACAAACAGTAAGTACAAATTTCACCTTTTGCTCTCCATCTACATTTCTTATACTTTAATACTCTGCCCTCATTTTTATTTACAGGTGAAACTATGAAAACTGATGAAATTTTCACAGCCTCATTTAAAACCACAAATATGGTCTATTGCCTCAAATTAATGGGCACTGAAATTCATGATACAATTAAAATGTGCTTATACTGCATAGAAAATAAAACCATGGCAGTAGGAAGAAAAAATGTTTCCTCCTCTTCTCCGGAAAACAGAAATATATAAAATATACATTTAGTGCACATCTAGCTACTCTAACGATTTCAGTAAACAAGGGAAAAGATAAAAACTGTATGACAAGCATATACAAAATGAATGAATGGTTCATATTCTAAATAAGAGAATGAAATAGAAAATAGGTAGACTTTACCACTTATATCCAATTCCAAAAGTTAAGGATATTATATTTATTCCCCAGTGACATCTACCATTAGCACTTAATAAAGATAGAAATATTGCCCTTCATTCAGTACTGAAAGCAGAGCCTAAAATTGGAGTTATTCAGAGAGTGGCATTGCATTCCAAAGTTGTCAAGTGTAAATTAAAACAAGTTTCAAGTCTAGACCATAAATATGAGAGAAGCCATTGATCTACACTGCTGCTTTCCTCCACTCCATAATAAGAATTTTATCAAAGCTCATATCCAACAAATAATGAGGCCAGCAAACCAGGACTTGTAAGGTGAGCCTAGACTACATATTGGAACTCTAGTTTCACGTCATTCAGGATGAAGAATGTTTCAGGAAAGCTTGTCCCTAGAATAGAAAAATGCCTAAGAAAACAGACTGTGGCACTAGAGACAGGAGAACATGTACATGGGTTAATGTCAAAAGATTGTACAATCTAGAAATTATGTCTTATTGAGTTCATAACCTCCAACTCATAAAGAGACACTCAGCATTCAGGGTTCAACATTTACTGAGTACCTACTCTGTTCCAGGATCTTTACGAGAAAAGTCTGCTTCTCTTAGCTCATTTAAACTGCTTGTCAAACCAAAAATTCTTTATTATCTCTATGCTACAGAGACGGCAATTGAGAACCAGAGAATTACAGGGACCCAAAGTCACATGGTGAGGAAATATTATAGCTAAAATTTAACTCTGCTTTTATACCTCCATGAGCTATATTATATCCACCGTACGACAAGTGCCATCATTTCAAAATGTCAGAAAATTCAAAGAGCCTTCCCCAGGGGATGGAAGAGAGGAGGGGGGGTGGAGGGAGAAGAGCGGTGCCTGTATAGTGACTGGGAGGGAAACAGGGGCAGAGGTGTACACCTGGGATATTGATTATATTCTCTGCCTAGACCTGTGTGCTGGTTACATGAGTGTGTTCGCTTTGTACAAGTTCATCAAGCTATATTCGCGTTGTGCATACACTTTTCTGTATGCACATTATACTTAAAGAAAAAGTTGGTAAATGGAGAAGGAGGATGATTGACCTTACCAAGAGTCCCAGAGTTGCTCCTTAGCCCAGGTCAACTCCCTGATTATGCCTTTCTTCTTTCTCATAGGTGCAGGAGATAAGTTGGCTTCCTCTCCTCCTAAAGTTATAGAAAACAAAACAAAAACAAAAAAACCTTTAGCGACTACATTAGCCAAATACAAACCATTATAAGAGTAAACTTTTTTCTTGAAAATAAGTTTAAGCATATTCATATGGAGGTGGCACAGAATGAATAAAACATGAAAGTCAGGGGATCTTATCTGTAGTCTTACTACCAACTGACTGGAGCCTCTGGGCCTCAGTTTATTTGTCCATAAAAGAAGGGTTTCAACTAGAAAACCGCTAGAGTCCATTTTCCCATATATCTGCTTCAGGATATGTTTACAAGAATATTCATAGTAACACTGCTCATACAAGAAAAAAAGAAGGGTAGAAAAGTCTGCTGACAGGAGAATGGACAAATAAACTATGGTATAATTCATACAATGCAATATTCCATGGGAATAAAGTATATGAATTATGGTAATACATACACACTGGATGACTCTTAAAAGCATATTAAAATAAGGAAAGCAGATTAGTGAAAAATTATATATACTGTAACACCATTGATGTAAAGTTAAAAAGAAGCAAATGAAAAAATATATTGTTTAGGGATTCATACATATCTGGTAGAACTGTAAAGAATACCAACTGAATGATAAACACAAAATTCAGGACACTGGTGATTTCTGGAGGAGGCAGGGTGATAAGGGAGGATATGGAATAGAACAGAATTTTCAATAGTATTACTGATTTTTATTTCCTAAGTTTGTGAATTTATGAGTACTTGCATGGTTGTTATACTTTATAACTCACATGCCATACATAATCTTTTTTTTCTTTTTTTTTATTTGAAAGAGAGAGAAAGAACATGAGCAGGGAGAGGGGCAGAAAGAGAGAGAGAGAGAGAGAGAGAGAGAATCTTAAGCAGGCTCCACACTCAGCTGGAGGGCTGAGCTTGGAGCTTGAATGCAGGGCTCAATCCCATGACCCTGGGATCATGACCTGAGCCAAAATCAAGTCATGATCAACCAACTGAGCCACATAGGTACCTCATACATAATCTTTTATGTATCAAATAATTCATGCATTTATAGAGTATGCATATTTTTCTCAGAAAATGTTGGAAATAAAGTCTAAGTACTAAATCTTAAAGTCACCAAAAAATTATTATTCTGATCTTTAACTACCCTAATACTAGGGTTTGTTCCCTATGGAGAGGAAGCAGGATCATGATTTTGTAGAGGAAGTTGCCCCCAAGAAGAGCAGGTGGGGTATTTTAGTCCTTTTGCTTGTTATCCTCACAGATCTCTACCATGTAATAGGAAGTTATAATGGAAGAATGCCAGGGTTACCACTAACCTGTGTGATAACTGCAGGATGGCACACTCTCCATCCTCCACCCCAAGAACACAGTTGGGTGTGTGCATTTGGGCCCCTTTCATGGAAGAAAAAGCACATCTTCCTCCTGACACAGCCCAAACTGAGGCACCTGGCTTGGTGAGCAAAGGGCAGGTCAGAATTCATTCCTCAGTCTACACTTAGCCACAAACCTTGGTGCAATACACAGCTGAAGACAAAAGTGAATCATGTAAACATAACAGAAAACTCTTTATTCAGACAAAGAAATGAAACAACTCTTCTCTGGAAGAAATCATTTATTGACTTATGCCATTAATATTTATTGAGTATCTGGCTTACAACAAGTGCTATTTAAGATGTTGGACATTTAGAAGTTAACACAAGAAACTCCTATTCTCAGGGAGCTTACATCCCAGCAAAAAAGACCAACTATAAATCTATAAACAAGAAAAAATTGGATAATTTCTTTTTATTTTTTTATACTGTTTATTTATTTTTGAAAGAGCGTGAGCAGGGGACGGGCAGAGAGAGAGGCAGGCACCGAATCTGAAGCAGGCTCCAGGCTCTGATGATCAACACAGAGCCTAACTCAGGGCTCAAACTCACGGACCACAGGATCATGACCTGAGCCAAAGTCAGAAGCTCAACTAACTGAGCCACCCAGGTGCCCCTAAATTAGATAATTTCTGTTAGTATGTAGAAAATACTTATTTTATGCTCAACCTTCACATTTGACTTCAAATGAAACCACAAATTTTTCCTTATGTTTCTTCTGCCATTTGGTTTAAAAAACACTGAGTCTCATATTTTACTATAATGAAAGTAGCCTAGTTTCTATGAACAAAAGAATCCAAAGAGGCCAGATGGATGGTGTGACAGTCTTCCTGGTTTGTCAGTCTGACTAAGCTATGGTCCCCAGTTATTCAACCAAACATTAACCTAGGTGTTTCTGTAAAAGTATTTTATAGATGTGATTAAAGTCCATAAGCAGTTGGCTTTACCTAAGGGAGATTATTGTAGATATTCTGAGTGGGCCTGACTGAATCAGTTTAAAGGCCTTCAAAGTTGAGCTGAGGCTTCTCTTAAGAAGAATAAATTTTACTTACGGACAGCAGCTTCAGCCTCTGCCCTTCCTGACAGCCTGCCCTATTAATTGCAGGCTTGGCTATGCCCGCTCACACACTGCACAAGCCAATTCCTTGTGATAAATGTCTTTGATGTATAACTCCTACTATTCTACTTCTCGATACAGATTGATTTAAGATGCATTATTTTGGACTCCCATCATAAAAGATCCTGGATCTAAACACATCCTTGGTTATATGTTCCCTCAATAAATAAAACATGGTTTGGGAGGTGGGGAGATGGAAGGTGATTTACATTTATTGAGAGCCTACTCAGAACCCAGTATTTCCACATGCAGTGTCTCTACTCATTTTGACCAAATCCCATGCAAGGTTATTATTAGTATCCCTGCCGTACTTATAAAGGGACTGAAACCAACAGAAATCATGTCATTTGCATAAGGTCACCCAATTCACAGGCAATCAAAGCAGGATTCCAAAATGGATCCATATAAAGCCAAAGGCAAAACTTCCCATGCTGCTTTCCCTAGGAAGATAAACATCTTATAATCTTGTCAGCTTATACCATAAAGTTTTAAACTGAAACACTATTATGGCACTGGGAACTAAAGGGTAAATCAGCAAATAATCCAATTTAGTTAAAGGATTGGGAAAAATCTGGAGGATAATCAAATTTTTCCTCAGGCATCGACAGAAACATATAAAACTCAATTTTTATAACAGACTATTGAATTTCTCAGAGGGATGTTGAAAAAGATGCCTAAGTGACCCAGAGGGTTCATTTAAGTATCTCCATTATAGGATTTGGGCTTCAATTTAAGGGGAAAAAAAGTGATTCACATTAAACCAAACAAATCAGGATCTGAAATGTAGCCATATGCCAATCTGCCACTTAATGGCTTCTCCAGAAATACTTCACAGTTACCTTTCTATCCTCAGAGTCTCTTCCTTTAAGAAATTCACCTTGATTACTCTGTGCCTTTAAAGTGCTGAAATTGAACAGTCAAAATCCCAGTTCTATTTAAGAGTGCATCCCTTGGAGCCCAGGGCAACCTGTTACTTAAATATAACGTATGAATTTCACTGTATTTCAATGATTTGGGTGATATTTCCTTGACATTCACAATATGTCTGTAAATTAGAAGTGCTATAGTTTTAACATGAAATGAATAAAATGATCAAAAAAATCCTCCAGTTACTGCCTACCCCTGGAGGAGGGGGAAGCTAATCGAATTGCTATTCTCTGCATACATCAAGCTATACACAGAAACATGGTGAAAACACTAATAAATTGCCTTTTCTGATTATATTTTGCTTTACTTTTATGTTTTGTAATTCATGTAATTACTCATTGTCTTCTATTGAAGTATATAATAGAAAACCTTGATTAATCCATTGAAACCCTCAATTTACCATAATTTAGTAACCAGAAATTGTTTTCTAAATGTTGAGGCTATAGAGAAGCAAATGACAACATAACAACCTATATCAGGACGTTTTTGTGGATTTTTTTCTTTTTCTCCTTTTATTTATTTATTTGAAGCACACCATCTCTTACAATAGAACATAAAAACCCAATCTAAGAACACTCATACATAAAAGGTCAGGCCTCACCAAATGTTTACAAGATAGCTCTTTCCAAATTCTGGGGACTGAGGATTATGCTCTCCAAAGGAAGTCTCCATCCTCTCTTGCTATGAACCCAAATACTATATGTGGAAACCCCAACCCTCATGTGATAGTGTTAGGAGATTTGGTCTTTGGGAGGTAATAAGGTTTAGAAGAGGTCATAAGCGTAGAGCGCCAAGAAGAGATTAGTGTCCTAATAGAAAGAAGAGGCTAGAGCCCTTTAATGGTCTCCACCATGTGAGGGCACAGAAAGAAACAGGGAGGAGAGGAGCCAAGATGGCGGAACAGCAGGGAAGCTTTTTGTGTGTCTCACATTCATGAAATACAGCCAGACCAACACTAAACCGTCCTACACACCTAGAAAACTGATTGAAGGATTAACACAACAATCTGCACAACCTGAACCACAGAATTCAGCAAGTATGCAGCGCGGAGAGCTAAACTCGGGGAGCGAGAAGGCACAAAAGGTAGGGAACCGCTTTTGCGGGGGGAGAGAGGACGGAGACTGGGGAGCGAGGGATAATACGGGAAAAGCACCCCTCTCCCCCAAAAGCAGCCAGAGAGAAAGTGGAAAATTGAAAACAGCCACAGGGACTAAACTAAAAAGGGAGAAAGGAGAGGGTTTAAATTCCATTAAGACTGTAAACAAGTGGAGCGCAAAGGCTGCAACTCTGCAGCTCGATAACTGGTGGTGTTCTGGTGGGAAGGGGGAATCCCCAGGAACACAGTGGGGTCCATGAGGTTCTCAGGCCACACAGGGAAAAGCGGTTCCACTGCTGGAAGGACATTTGGTAGAGACTGTTGAAGCCACCTGGTCCCAGCAGACCCCGGAAGGTGGATACATTAGCTGGTGCTGGAACAAAGTCATTAAGGGTGAAGCCTGGTGCCAGATGTGTGTTGTGATTTTCCATAATCCCTTAAATACTGCTGCTACACCGTCTCACAAACTTTTTCTGGGACAGGCTGGCACCTGGTCACAGTCTCAGTGCACCGGCAACAACAGGGTCCAGCAGGCGTACCTGGGTGCATCCAATATTCGGCAATTGCTCATTCAGCCATTGCTCAGTGAGACCCTCCTGCAGAGGGGGAGAACAGGTCAAAGCCGCAGTCCTTTGGAAATAAGGGGCTGGGGAAAACAGCCGCATCTGAGACAAAGCTTGGGAGAGAGTTACTGCCTGGGGTCTGGTCACGGAGACTGAAAAAGCAGGGACTGGATGAGAGTTGAAGACAGAGGATGGGTGCACGATTGCTGATCCAGGAG
This sequence comes from Felis catus, assembly GCF_018350175.1. Lineage (NCBI taxonomy): Eukaryota > Metazoa > Chordata > Mammalia > Carnivora > Felidae > Felis > Felis catus. Next base: position 88,316,649 of record NC_058373.1, on the reverse strand, counting down.
AGCAGACTGGGTAGCTGGCTGCTGCCATTTTCACCGCTCCTGCGCATGCGCATATGCACCTACAAGTTCTGCAACAATCAACCCCAGTAGGCTAGTAGCACCATCTAGTGGAGAGCAGAGCTGATACACTGAGCCTTGCCCAACTGGGCCAACTTCACTCTTCCAGAACACCAGTCTCACCGCCAGCTTAATTTATGGACTATAAAGAACTACACAGACTGACTTCTACAGGAAAATGAAGAAATTTTAGTCCTACTTCAATCTGTTAGTAGGTTCATCTATTCAATTTTCTTTTTTTTTTTATTTTCTCTTTTACAAATCTTTTCTTTTCCTTGAATACAAAAAGAGAAAAAAATCATTTTTATTTTCATTAAAAATATCTTTCTTTAATTTTTATTACTATATTTTTTACTTTTGTGTAAATTTCTTCAAATTCTACTTTACTTCCATCATTTTATTTTAGTCTACTTCAGTGTAATCACCTTTTCAAATTTTCAAACAATTTCCTTTTTTCTTTTTTCTTTTTATTTTTCTTTCTTTTTCTTTCTTTACTTTTTCATTTATTTTCTTCAATGCAGAAAGAGAAAAACTTCATTTTCCTTCCAATTTCTATTAAAAATATTCTTCTTTAATTTTCATTACTATATTTTTTGGTTTTATGTAAATTTTTTCAAATTCTATTTTACTTCTGTAATTTCATTTTAGTCTACCACAGTGTATTCCCTTTTTCAAATTTTCAAATGATTTCTTTTGTTTTCTTTCCTTTTTTTCTTCTTTATCTTTTTTCTCTTTTTCATTTCTTTTTTTTTCATAAATACAGAAAATGAAAAAATTCATATTTATTTTTAATTTCTATTAAATTTTTTTCTTTAATTTCTTTCTACTATATTCTTTACTTTTGTGCATATTTTTTCAAATTCTATTTTGCCCCCATCATCTCATTTTAGTCTACTTCAGTGAATTCATTTTTTCAAATTCTCAAATGATTTCCTTTTTTTCATCCCTCCCTTTTTTTTCCTCTAATCTGTCAAACCACTTTCAACACCCAGACCAAAACACACCTAGGATCTAGCATCATCTATTCCATTTGTGTGTGTGTTTTTAATTTTTAATTTTAATATTTTTTTATTTTAATTTATTTAATTTCAATTTTTCTACCTCATTAATTCCTTTTCTCCCTTGAAAATGACAAAATGAAGGAATTCACCCCAAAAGAAAGAGCAGGAAGAAACAACAGCCAGGATCTTAACCAACACAGACACAAGCAAGATGTCTGAACCAGAATTTAGAATTACGATAATAGAATACCAGCTGGAGTAAAAAATAAATTAGAATCCCTTTCTGCAGAGATAAAAGAAGTAAAAAATAGCCAGAATGAAATTAAAAATAGTATAACTGAGCTGCAATCATGAATGGATGCAGCGGCGGCAAGGATGGATGAGGCAGAACAGAGAATCAGTGATATAGAGGACAAACTTAGAATAACAAACCAGAAAAAAAAGAGGGAGATTACGGCAAAAGATCCCGATTTAAGAATTAGAGAAATCAGTGGCTCATTAAAAAGGAACAACATCAGAATCATAGGGTTCCCAGAAGAGGAAGAGAGAGAAATAGGAGTAGAAGGGTTATGTGAGCAAATCATAGCAGAAAACTTCCCTAACGTGGGGAAAGACACACATCAAAATCCAGGAAGCACAGAGGACCCCCATTAGATTCAACAAAAAACAACCATCAAGACATATCATAGTCAAATTCACAAAACACTCAGGCAAGGAGAGAATCATGAAAGCAGCAAGGGAAAAAAAAGTCCCTAACCTACAAGGGAAGACAGATCAGGTTTGCAGCAGACCTATCCACAGAAACTTGGCAGGCCAGAAGGAGTGGCAGGATATATTCAGTGTGCTGAATCAAAAAATATGCAGCCAAGAATTCTTTATCCAGCAAGGCTGTCATTCAAAATAGAAGGAGAGAGATTACTGGAGAAGATGGCAGCGTAGGAGGACGCTGGGCTCACCTTGTCCTGCTGATCACTTAGATTCCACTGAAAATGCCTAAATAACCCAGAAAACTGCCAGAAGACTAGCAGAATGGACTCTCTGGAGCAAAGTGTAGGCAAGAGGCCCACAGAAGAGGGTAGGAAGGACAGAGAGGTGGTGCATGCTACACGGACTGGCGGGGGGAGCCAGGGTGGTGGAGGAGCAGCCCACCCAGCAAGGCAAAATCCCTGAGTCTGGCTTGCAAAGGCAGAGGGGCCACACTGCGTGAGTTCTGACATCCAGCAGGATTTAACATCTGGAATGTTATAAGTCAACAGCTCTGCTCAGAGAGCAGGAGGGTGAGAGGACACCAGGAGTGAGAGGTGTTGAGCCCTGGAAGACAGAGCTCAGCTGGGAGCAAAGGCACTGGCCAGTGCCATTTCCCTCTCCCATCCCCCAGCCATAATCCCAAAGGGAACCAGTTCACCGAATTTGCTTGAACCACGCAGACACCCAATGCTGTGCTTCTGTGGATCCATCCCTCCGACAGGCCTGCCTCATTCCTGGTGCTTCAGGGCCACTCCCGCAGGGGACCACCAACAGCAAAGCGAGCTGAGCCAGCCCCTCCCATCCCTGTGCACCTTGCAGATCCACCCCGGCTAATACACCAGATCCCATTAAAGCAGCACCACAACTCTGGCAGTGTGCAAGTAGCCCAGACAGGGACCACACCACTCCACAGTGAGTCCTGCCCCTGGGAGAGGGGAAGATAAGGTACACACCAGTCTGACTGTGGCCCCAGTGGCAGGCTGAGGACAGACATCAGGTCTGACTGAGGCCCCACCCACCAACACAAGTTACTCCAAACAGCACAGGGGAAGTGCTCTGCAGTTCCGCGCCACACCAGGGACTATCCAAAATGACGAAACGGAAGAATTCTCCTCAAAAGAAACTCCAGGAAGTAGAGACAGCTAATGAATTGATCAAAAGCGACTTAAGCAATAAAACTGAACATGAATTTAGAATAATAGTCATAAAATTAATCGCTGGGCTTGAAAAAGTATAGAGGACAGCAGAAAATCTATTGCTACAGAGATCAAAGGACTAAGAAATAGTCATGAGGAGCTAAAACATGCTATAAATAAGGTGCAAACTAAAATGTTGGTGACCACAGCTTGGACTGAAGAGGCAGAGAACAGAATAGATGAATTAGAAGATAAAATTATGGGAAAAGACCAAGCTGAGAAAGAGTTAAAAAAATCCAGGAGTATGAGAGGAGAATTAGAGAACTAAGTGATGCAATCAAATGCAACAATATCTATATAATAGGAATTCCAGAAGGGGAAGAGAGAAAGGGGCTGAGGGTGTACTTGAACAAATCATAGCTGAGAACTTCCCTTATCTGGGAAGGAAAAAGGCACTGAAATCCAAGAGGCACAGAGAACTCCCTTCAGATGTAACTTGAATTGATCTTCTGCACAACATGTCATAGTGAAACTGGAAAAATACAAGGATAAAGAGAGAATTCTGAAAGCAGCTAGGGATAAACACACTCTAACATATAAAAGGAGACCGATAAGACTAGTGACAGACCTATCTACTGAAACTTCGCAGGCCAGAAAGGAATGGGAGGAAATCTTCAATGTGATGAACAGAAAAAAATATGCAGCCCAGAATCCTTTATCCAGCAAATCTGTCATTCAGAATAGAAGTACAGATAAAGGTCTTCCCAAACAAACAAAAACTGAAGGAATTCATCACCATTAAACCAGCCCTACAAGAGATCCTAAGGGGGATTCTGTGAGTGAAATGTTGCAAGGACCACAAAGTACCAGAGATGTCACTACAAGCATGAAACCTAAAGACATCACAATGACTCTAAACCCATATCTTTCAATAGTAACACTGAATGCAAATGGACTAAATGCTCCAGCCAAAAGACATAGGGTATCAGAATGGATAAAAAAACAAGACCCATCTATTTGCTGTCTACAAGAGACTCATTTTAGACCTGAGGACACCTTCAGATTGAAAGTGAGAGAATGGAGAACTATCTATCATGCTACTGGGACTCAAAAGAAAGCTGGAGTAGCCATACTTACATCAGACAAACTAGACTTTAAATTAAAGGCTGTAATAAGAGACAAAGAAGGGCATTATATAATAATTACAGGGTCTGTCAATCAGGAAGAGTTAACAATTATAAATTTCTATGTGCTGAATAGGGGAGCCCCCAAATATATACAACAATTACTCACAAACATAAGCAACCTTATTCATAAGAATGTGGTAATTGCAGGAGACTTCAATATTCTACTTACAGTAATGGATAGATCATCCAGACACAGGATCAATAAAGAAACAAGGGCCATGAATGATACATTAGAACAGATGGACTTGACAGATACATTTAAAACACTGCATCCCAAAGCAACAGAATATACTTTTTTCTCCAGTGCACATGGAACAGTCTCCAAGATAGATCACATACTGGGTCACAAAACAGCCCTTCATGAGTATACAAGAAGTGAAATCATATCATGCATACTTTCAGACCACAATGCTATGAAGCATGAAATCAACTACAGGAAAAAGTCTGGAAAACCTCCAAAAGCATGGAGGTTAAAGAACACCCTACTAAAGAATGAATGGATCAACCAGGCAATTAGAGAAGAAATTTAAAAATATATGGAAACAAATGAAAATGAAAATACAACAATCCAAACGCTTTGGATGCAGCGAAGGCAGTCCTGAGAGGAAAATACATTGCAATCCAGGCCTATCTCAAGAAACAAGAAAAATCCCAAATACAAAATCTAACAGCACACCTAAAGGAAATAGAAGCAGAACAGCAAAGACACCCCAAACCCAGCAGAAGAAGAGAAATAATAAAGATCAGAGCAGAAATAAACAATATAGAATCTAAAAAAACTGTAGAGCAGATCAATGAAACCAAGAGTTGGTTTTTTGAAAAAATAAACAAAATGGATAAACCTCTAGCCAGGCTTCTCAAAAAGAAAAGGGAGATGACCCAAATAGATAAAATCATGAATGAAAATGGAATTATTACAACCAATCCTTCAGAAATACAAGCCATTATCAGGGAATACTATGAAAAATTATATACCAACATACTGAACAACCTGGAAGAAATGGACAAATTCTTAAGCACCCTCACACTTCCAAAACTCAAACAGGAAGAAATAGAAAACTTTAACAGACCCATAACCAGCGAAAACTTTGAATCAGTTATCAAAAATCTCCCAACAAATAAGAGTCCAGGACCAGATGGCTTCCCTGGGAAATTCGACCAGACAATTAAAGCAGAGATAATACCTATCCTTCTCAAGCTGTTCCAAAAAATAAAAATGGAAGGAAAACTTCCAGACTCATTCTATGAGGCCAGCATTAACTACAGGCCATATTCCTGATGAACACAGATGCAAAAATTCTCAACAAGATACAGCAAATTGAATTCAACAGCATATAAAAAGAATTATTCACCATGATCAAGTGGGATTCATTCCTGGGCTGCAGGGCTGGTTCAACATTCACAAATCAATCAATGTGATATATCACATTAATAAAAGAGAAGATAAGAACCATATGATCCTGTCAATCGATGCAGAAAAAGCATTTGACAAAATTCAGCATCCTTTCTTAATAAAAACCCTTGAGAAAGTCGGGATAGAAGGAACATACTTAAACATCAAAAAGCCATTTATGAAAAGCCCACAGCTAATATCATCCTCAATGGGGAAAAACTGAGAGCTTTCCCCCTGAGATCAGGAACACGACAGGGATGCCCACTCTCACCACTGTTGTTTTACATAGTGTTGGAAGTGTTAGCATCAGCAATCAGACAACAAAAGGAAATCAAAGGCATCAAAATTGGCAATGATGAAGTCAATTTTCACTTTTTACAGATGACATAGTATTATACATGGAAACCTGATAAACTCCACCAAAAGTCTCATAGAACTGATACATGTATTCAGCAAAGTCACAGGATACAAAATCAATGTACAGAAATAGTTGCATTCTTATACACTAATAATGAAGCAACAGAAAGACAAATAAAGAAGCTGATCCCATTCACAATTATACCAAGAAGCATAAAATACCAAGGAATAAACATAACCAAAGATATAAAAGATCTGTATGCTGAAAAATATAGAAAGCTTATGAAGGAAATTGAAGAAGATATAAAGAAATGGAAAAACATTTGTGTTCATAGATTGGAAGAATAAATATTGTTAAAATGTCAATACTACCCAAGGCAATCTACACATTCAATGCAATCCCAATCAAAATTGCACCAGCATTCTTCTCGAAACTAGAACAAGCAATCCTACAATTTGTATGGAACCACAAAAGACCCTGAATAGCCAAAGTAATTTTGAAAAAGAATACCAAATCAGGAGGCATCACAATCCCAGACTTTAACCTCTACTACAAAGCTGTCATCATCAAGACAGCATGGTATTGGCACAAAAACAGACACATAGATCAATGGAATAGAATAGAAACCCCAGAATTAGACCCACAAATGTATGGTCAACTAATCTTTGACAAAGCAGGAAAGAATATCCAATGGAAAAAAGACAGTCTCTTTAACCAATGGTGCTGGGAGAACTGGACAGCAACATGCAGAAGGTTGAAACTAGACCACTTTCTTACACCATTCACAAAAATAAACTCAAAATGGATAAAGGACCTAAATGTGAGACAGGAAACCATCAAAACCCTAGAGAAGAAAGCAGGAAAAAACCTCTCTGACCTCAGCCGCAGCAATTTCTTACTTGACACATCCCCAAAGGCAAGGGAATTAGAAGCAAAAATGAACTATTGGGATCTCATGAAGATAAAAGCTTCTGCACTGCAAAGGAAACAATCAACAAAACTAAAAGGCAACCAACGGAATGGGAAAAGATATTTGCAAATGACATATCAGACAAAGGACTAGTATCCAAAATCTGTGAAGAGCTCACCAAACTCCACACCTGAAAAACAAATAATTATGAATAGTGAAGAAATGGGCAGAAGACATGAACAGACACTTCTCTAAAGAAGACATCCAGATGGCCAACAGGCACATGAAAAGATGCTCAACGTCACTCCTCATCAGGGAAATACATATCACAACCACACTCAGATACGACCTCACACTGGTCAGAGTGGCTAAAACGAACAAATCAGGAGACCATCTATAGTCTATAGACCATCTATGCTGGTGAGGATGTGGAGAAATGGGAACCCTCTTGCACTGTTGGTGGGAATGCAAACTGGTACAGCCGCTCTGGAAAACTGTATGGACGTTTCTCAAAAAATTAAAAATAGATCCACCATATGACCCACGAATAGCACTGCTAGGAATTTACCCAAGGGATACAGGAGTGCTGATACATAGGGGCACTTGTACCCCAATGTTTAGAGCAGCACTTTCCACAATAGCCAAATTATGGAAAGAGCCTAAATGTCTATCAACTGATGAATGGGTAAAGAAATCGTGGTTTGTATACACAATGGAATACTACGTGGCAATGAGAAAGAATGAAATATGGCCTTTTGTAGCAACGTGGATGGAATTGGAGAGTGTTATGCTAAGTGAAATAAGTCATACAGAGAAAGACAGATACCATATGTTTTCACTCTTATGTGGATCCTGAGAAACTTAACAGAAACCCATGGGGGAGGGAAAAAAAGGTTAGAGAGGGAGAGAGCCAAACTTAAGAGACTCTTAAAAACTGAGAACAAACTGAGGGTTGCTGGGGGGTGGGAGGAGGCGAGGGTGAGTGATGGGTATTGAGGAGGGAACCTGTTGGCATGAGCACTGGGTGTTGTATGCAAACAAATTTAACAATAAATTTCATATTTAAAAAAAATAGAAGGAAAGATAAAAAGTTTCCCAGACAAACAAAAATTAAAGGAGTTTGTGACCACTAAACCAGCCCTCCAAGAAATTTATGGCGGACTCTCTGAGGGGAGAAAAAAAGGGGGAAAAAAAGACCAAAATCAACAAAGACTAGAAAGGACCAGAGAACACGACCAGAAACTCCAACTCTACAAGCATCATAATGGCAAGAAATTCATATCTTTCAGTACTTACTCTATACATCAATGGACTCAATGCTCCAATCAAAAGACATAGGGTAACAGAATGGATAAGAAAAGAAGATCCATTTATATGATGTTTACAAGAGACCCACTGTATACCTAAAGACACCTTCTGATTGAAAATAAGGGGATGCAATACTATCTATCATGCTAATGGTGAACAAAAGAAAGCCAGAGTAGCCAAACTTATATCAGACAATCTAGACTTTAAAATAAAGACTGTATCAAGAGATGCAGAAGGGCATTATATCATAATCAAAGGGTCTATAGACCAAGAATACCTAACAATTGTAAACATTTATGTGCCAAATGTGAAAGCACCAAAATGTATACATCAATTAATCACAAACATAAAGAAACTCATCGACAGTAATACCTTAATAGTAGGAGACTTCAACACCCCACTCACAGCAATGGACAGATCATCTAATCAAAAAATCAACAAGGAAACAATGGCTTTGAATGACACACTGGACCAGATGGACTTAACAGATATATTCAGAACATTTCATCCTAAAACAGCAGAATATACATTCTTCTTGAGTGCCCATGGAATGTTCTCAAGAATAGACCATGTACTGGGACACAAATCAGCCCTAAGCAAGTACAGAAAGGTCGAGATCGTATCATTCATATTTTCAGACCACAACACTATGAAACTCAAAATCAACCACAAGAAAAAATTTGGAAAGGTAACAAATACTTGGAGACTGAAGAACATCCTACTAAAGAATGAATGGGCTAACCAAGCAGTTAAAGAGGAAATTAAAAAGTATATGGAAGTCAATGAAAATGATAACACCACAACCCAAAACCTCTAGGACACAGCAAAGGCAGTCATAAGAGTAAAGTATATAGCAATCCAGGCCTTCCTAAAAAGGAAGAAAGATCTCAGATACACAACCTAACCTTACGCCTCAAGGAACTGGAAAAAGAACAGCAAATAAAACCCAAAACCAGCAGAAGACAGGAAATAATAAAGATTAGAGCAGAAATTAATGCTATTGAAACCAAAAAAAACAGTAGAACAGATCAATGAAAACAGAAGCTGGTTCTCTGAAAGAATTAACAAAATTGATAAACAACTAGCCAGTTGGATCAGGAAGAAAAAGGAAAGGACCCACATAAAATCCAGAATGAAACAGGAGAGATCACAACCAACACAAAGAAATAAAAACAATAATAAGAAAATATTATGATCAATTATATGCCAATAAAATGGGTAACCTGGAAGAAATGGACAAGTTCCTAGAAACATATACACTACCAAAACTGAAACAGGAAGAAATATAAAATTTGAACAGACCCATAAGCAGTAAGGAAATCGAATTAGTAATCAAAAATCTGCCAACAAACAAAAGTCCAGGGCCATATGGTATTCCAGGGGAATGCTACAAAACATTTAAAGAATAGTTAACACCTATTCACTTGAATCCATTCCAAAAAATAGAAATGGAAGGAAAACTTCCAAACTCTTTCTATGAAGCCAGCATTAACTTGATTCCTAAACCAGACAGAGACCCCACTAAAAAGGAGAACTGTAGACCAATTTCCCTGATGAACATGGATGCAAAAATCCTCAACAAGATATTAGCCAACCAGATCCAACAATACATTAAAAAAAATTATTCACCACGACCAAGCAGGATTTATACCTGGGATGCAGGGCTGGCTCAATATCCGCAAAACAATTAACATGATTCATCACATCAATAAAAGAAAGGACAAGAACCATATGATCCTCTCAACAGATGCAGAGAAAGCATTTGACAAAATACAGCATCCTTTCTTAATAAAAACCTTCAACAAAGTAGGAATAGAAGGAGCATACCTCAAGATCATAAAAGCCTTATATGAACGACCCAACGCTAATATCATCCTCATTGGGGAAAAACTGAGAGCTTTCCCCCTAAGGTCAGGAACAAGACAGGGATGTCCACTCTCACCACTGTTATTCAACATGGTATTGGAAGTCTTAGGCTCTGCAATCACACAACACAAAGAAATAAAAGGCATCCAAATCGGCCCGGAGGAGGTCAAACTTTCGCTCTTCGCAGATGACATGATACTCTATATGGAAAACCCAAAAGATTCCACCAAAAAACTGATAGAATTGATTCATGAATTCAGCAAAGTGGCAGTATAAAATCAATGCACAGAAATCAGTTACATTCCTATACACCAACAATGAAACAACAGAAAGAGAAATCAAGGAATCAATCCCATTTACAGTTTCATAAAAGACCATAAAATACCTAGGAATAAATCTAACTAAAGAGGTGAAAAATCTATACACTGAAAACTATAGAAAACTTATGAAAGAAATTGAAGAAAACACAAAAAAATGCAAAAAAGATTCCATGCTCATGGATAGGAAGAACAAATATTGTTAAAATGTCAATACTACCCAAAGCAATCTACATATTCAATGCAATCCCTATCAAAGTATTATTCACAGAGCTAGAACAAATAATCCTATTTGTATGGAACAAATAGCCAAAAGCAATCTTGAAAAAGAAAACCAAAGCAGGAGGCATCACAATCCCAGACTTCAAGCTATACTACAAAGTTGTAATCATCAAGACAGTATGGTACTGGCACAAGAACAGACACTCAGATCAATGGAACAGAATAGAGAACCCAGAAATGGACCCACAAACGTATGGCCAACTAATCTTTGACAAAGCAGGAAAGAATATTCAATGGAATAAAGACAGTCTCTTCAGCAAGTGGTGCTGGGAAAACTGGACAGCGACATGCACAAGAATGAACCTGGACCACTTTCTTGCACCATACACAAAAATAAACTCAAAATGGATGAAAGACCTCAATGTAAGACAGGAAGCTATCAAAAACCTCGAGGAGAAAGTAGGCAAAAACTTCTTTGATCTTGCCCGCAGCAACTTCTTACTCAACACGTCTCCTGAGGCAAGGGAAACAAAAGCAAAAATGAACTACTGGGACTTCATCAAAATAAAAAGCTTCTGCACAGTGAAGAAAACAATCAGCAAAACTAAAAGGCAACCAATGGAATTAAAGAAGATATTTGCAAACGACGTATCAGATAAAGGGTTATTACCCAAAATCTGTAAAGAACTTTCCAAACTCAACACCCAAAAAACAAATAATCCTGTGAAGAAACGGGCAAAAGACATGAATAGACACTTCGCCAAGGGAGACATCCAGATGGCTAAACGACACATGAAAAAATGCTCAACATCACTCATCATCAGGGAAATACAAATCAAAACCACACTGAGATACCACCTCACACCTGTCAGGATGGCTAACATTAACAACTCAGGCAACAACAGATGTTGGCGAGGATGCAGAGAAAGAGGATCTCTTTTGCATTGTTGGTGGGAATGCAAGCTGGTGCAGCCACTCTGGAAAACAGTATGGAGGTTCCTCAAAAAATTAAAAATAGAACTACTCTATGACCCAACAACTGCACTACTAGGCATTTATCCACGGGATACAGGTGTGCTGTTTCGAAGGGACACATGCACCCCCATGTTTATAGCAGCACTATCAACAATAGCCAAAGTATGGAAAGAGCCCAAATGTCCATCAATGGATGAATGAATAAAGATGTGGTATGTGTGTGTATACACACACACACACACACACACACACACACACACACACACACACACAATGGAGTATTACTCGGCAATCAAAAAGAATGAAATCTTCCCGTTTGCAACTACGTGGATGGAACTGGAGGGTTTTATGTTAAGTGAAATTAGTCAGTGAAAGACAAATATCATATGACTTCACTCATATGAGGACTTTAAGAGACAAAACAGATGAACATAAGGGAAGGGAAACAAAAAATAATACAAAAACAGGGAGAGGGACAAAACAGAAGAGACTCATAAATATGGAGAACAAACTGAGGGTTGCTAGAGGGGTTGTGGGAGGGGGAATGGGCTAAATGGGTAAGGGGGCATTAAGGAATCTATTCCTGAAATCATTGTTTCACTATATGCTAACTAATTTGGATGTAAATTTAAAAAAATAAAAAATTAAATTAAAAATAGAAAAAAAAAATTTTTAAGGAAAAAAAAAAAAAGAAAGAGGGAAACCAAGAAGAGAATCTTTACCAGACCATGCTAACACCCTGATCTTGGACTTCCAGCCTCCATGTTGAGAAATAAATTTATATTTTTGGTTTTGTTTTGTTTTTAAATTGAGAGAGAGAGAAAGAACACACAAGTAGGGGAGTAGGGCAAAGGAAGATAGAGGGAGAATCTTAAGCAGGTTCCACACTCAGCACGGAGCCCAACACAGGGCTCAATCTCATGATCCTGGGATCATGACCTGAGCCAAAATCGAGAGTCAGATGCTCAACCAACTGAGCCACCTAGGCACCTCAAAATTTCTGTTTTTAAAGCCAACCAGTCTGTTAAGTTTCTCAAATTCCACATATGAATGGAAAACATATGATATGTGTCTTTCTCTGACTTATTTCTCTTAGCATAATACCCTCCAGTTCTATCCATGTTGTTGAACCTGGTAAGATTTCATTCTTTCTCATTGTCAAGTAGTAACCCATTATATATATATAACACATCTTCTGTATCTATTCATCTGTTGATGGACATTTGGGATCTTATGCGGAATTTGAGAAACTTAACAGAAGACCATGAGGGAAAGGAAGGGGAAAAAAATAGTTTCAAACAGAGAGGGAGGCAAACCATAAGAGACTCTTAAACAGAGAACAAACAGAGGGTTGATGGTGGGGAAGACATGGGGAGAGGGTAAAATGGGTGATGGGCATTGGGGAGGGCACTTGTTGGGATGAGCACTGGGTGTTGTATGTAAGCAATGAATCACAGGACTCTACTCCTGAAGCCAAGAGCACACTGTATACACTATATGTTAGCTATCCTGACAATAAATTGTATTTAAAAAAAAGCCAACCAGTCTGTGGTATTCTTTTACAGCAGACCAAATTGACTAAGACATCTCAAATGCACAGGGGTTACAGGTGCACTCTGGAGCCTACCCATGAATAAGAACAGTAAAGGGCAGTAACAATCACAACTAACACATGCATGGCCTTGATCTAAGAACTAAAGGGATACGAAGAGCAACCCTATGAGACAGGTATTAATGCTGTCTTCATTTTACAGGGGATGAAATTAAGATAAAATACATTTAGGTCATACAGCTAGCAAGTAGCAGAGCCCAGATTCACCCAGGCAGTTAGCTTTTCAGCAGTGCAAATTTATTTTTTCTCATTAAATTATAAATTACCTACAAATTTGATATCATTTTGGCAGCTTCAGTATTCAACTCATATCAAATACCTGAGGATTAAATATAGATTGAGAGGGGCACCTGGGTGGTTCAGTCAGTTAAGTGTCTGACTCCTGATTTTGGCTCAGGTCATGATTTCATGGTTTGTGAGTTCAAGCCCTTAATCGGGCTTTGCACTGACAGTACAGAGCCTGCTTGGGATTCTTTCTCTCTCCCTCTCTCTGCCCCTCTCTTGCTCAGGCTCTCTCTTGTCTTTCTCTTTCTCTCTCTCTCTCTCTCTCTCTCTCTCTCTCTCTCTGCCTCTCAAAATAAATAAAACTTTTTTAAAAATGTCTACTGAAGGAAGAAACTATATCAATAGTAAATTATCTTTAAAAAAAAGATTGAGAATAAAAAAACATATAAACTTGACAGGATGCTGAAGGAAAGATGTCTGAGAACATATTAAACAGACTAAACACAAGATCTATAATAGGAAATAGACTGCAACCACCAACTACAGTCACTCTCCTATGCACAGACCTCAAGAAAAATATCAAGAAAACAACCACCTCCCCACCTTCAATAGGAGTAGAATACACAACTAAACTCAACTTTTATAACAATAGGAAAACCACTTAATTAATATAATATGGCAACACATTTCTAAAACTCTGTGGCAGCAAAAATTCAAATAAAGGAGGTATGCTATTTAGCCATCTAATAGCTAAAGAATTTAGTTACCGAGGGCACCTGGATAGCTCAGTCAGTTAAGCGTCCGACTCTGGCTCAGGTCATTATTTTGTGGTTCATGATTTCAAGCCCATCATTGGGCTCTATGCTGGCAGCTCCGAGCCTGGAGTCTGCTTCCAATCTGTGTCTCCCTCTCTCCCTGCCCCTTCCTGCTCACGCTCTGTCCCTCTCTCTCATAAATAAACCCAGAACACTTGATTCCATAAGCACTAGAGTGAATCAAGGTTTTAACCAAATTTACTTAGCTCTTGGATGTTAGGTATGACAGTTACAGTGTTTGCCTTGAGAGCTGACAGATAGGGGCATCTATAGATTCCTTATGCCTTTGTGAGTCAATGCCACAATGTTATCTTGTCACTTTCACTTTGGGATTTTTATCTACTACTTCAGGTTAAGAAGGAAAGGCCTGAAATGTGTGTTTTTAAAATACATCCAGGACAACACTTCTATTTTGGAACTCTTCACTGGTTAAATAAAAAAAACCTCCAATAGCTGCTAGATAGGAGAGGAATACCAATCATTTCAGAAGCTGAGAAATATCTGATGAGCTACTACTTCAGTTCCTGAAAAATAAGCCCATTCAAAGCTAGCTAAGGCTGTGATACCCCAAATGAAATGCTAAATCTAGGCTGCGTTTCTTGTCGTCGGCAAGAATGAATGTATAAAGTGCCTCAGAGGATGCAATTTTCCTTGAATGTTATTACGAACTGCCTTCATTTTTGAAGGAAAGATCTCCTCTTGCTTATACAGTATCTATAGTCTCATTTTGGTGCAATGCCTTCTCAAGTTCTCTAGAATGAATATAAAGTTGTACCTCTACAAGCTCTTTTACACAATGTACATGCCAGAGAAATCAGATATAATGTTGAAATTCATCAGTACAATCTATGAAATAAGGGATGTGCAACCATATCAGCATATGTTATAAGATATATTCCTTTTTTTTTCATGTCCCTCTGAACTTATTTGACAGAATTTCAGAAGGGAGAATGTGTTTGCCAGAGGGCAGGTTATTTTTGCTTCTTGGAGTCAGCAAAGATGCTAAAAGATTTTCAACTTTCTTTGCCATTATTTAAACTTCATCATCTTAGACATCTAGTCATACTCTGCATGCCACAGCAGTAGGGATTCTTTCCTAAATTGTCCTTTGTCTCAAGTGTTTCTCAAGGCACTTCTAGGCAGGTATAGACATTTCAAAGTCACAGCTAGTTTTTTGTTTTTTTATTTTTTGGGTTTTTTTTAATGTTTATTTATTTTTGAGAGAGCAAGAGAAAAAGACAAAGCATGAGCGGGGAAGGGGCCGAGAAAGAGGGAGACACAGAATCCGAAGCAGGCTCCAGGCCCTGAGCTGTCAGCAAACAGCCTGATGCAGGGCTCGAACACACAAACTGAGATCATGACCTGAGCTGAAGTTGGACACTTAACTGACTGAGCCACCCAGGCACTCTATCAAAGTCACAGCTAGTTTTAAAACACCCTTACATCAACACCCAAATAAAAGCAAAAAAGCTGTTTTTTTTTAACCTAGTCCATTAGCCACCACACTAGGTTCTTGAACTCTCCTAAATATCAATTTTCTTCTATTATTTTTAGAAGTATAATTCCAAGACCTTCAATACCCTCAAGCTATAAACATCTTTTTTTTCTTGCCTTCAGGAGGTTAAAATCATAAGCTTTTGAAGGTATTACTTTCTCCCCTCCTATTCAATCCTTGACCCACTATTACCTTATTCTTTTACCATTTCAATAAAGCTATTCTTGTTCTTCTCTTGGTCTATGATGGCCTAACCTAGTGTCATTTTCAAGCTTTGTCACTCAACAGTATTGGATACTGTTAGCCAATACCTCCTTCTTTGAATTATCCACTCCTTTTTTACTGGTGCCACTTCCTCCTAAATTTTCTTTTATTTCTCCCATGATTCCTTCTCAGTTCTGTCCACTAACTCCTCTCCTTAATTGGTAGTACTCCTTAGGTGGACATTTTTTCCTCTCCTCTGATTTGACACACTTGTCCTGAGAAATCTTATTCACATTCAAGTCTCCAAAAACTTCTATACATTGAGAACTCTATTATATCCAAACTAGATCTCTCTCTTGAACCTCATGCTTACTTTACCAACTGCTTCATGATCATCTCCACCCAGATGTTCTAAAGAGTCTCAAATTCTAAATGTCCAAAACTTAATTCACCCTTCCCCTTCCCAAAAGTGGCTCTTCTCTTTTGATTAATAAAACAATGATCCACAAAGTCAGAAAGTTGAGATGAACCCCTTGTTGTTCCTTTACCTTAGTCCCAAATCTCCATAATTTCTCATCAAAAGATGTTAACTTTCTAACTGGTCATCCAGAATCTGGCATCACCCACTGCCTCCACCCTCCACTCTCCATATTTTTGAAGTCAAACCCTTCAAAGGCCTCCATTGTCTGCAGGTTGAAGTCCAAACTCCAGAATAGAGCATACAAGTCTTTTTGGGATTTGTGTTCTTGTCTACCTTTAAAAGTTATACCTGCATAAGCATAATACCCTCTAGGTCCATTCATGTTGTCAGAAATGGCAAGATTTCATCCTTTTTATGGCTACATAATATTCCTCAGTGTAGTGTGTGTGTGTGTGTGTGTGTGTGTGTGTGTGTGTACACCACATCTTCTTTATCTTCTTTATCCATTCATCTATAGATGGACACTTGGGTTATTTCCATAATTTCACTATTGTAAATAATTCTGCAATAAACATGGGAGTACATATATATTTTCAAATTAGTGTTTTTGTATTCTTTGGGTAAATATCCAGTAGTGGAATTATTGGATCATATGGTACTTCTATTTTTAATTTTTTGAGGAACCCGCATACAGTTTTCCACAATGGCTGTATCAATTTACATTCATACCAACAGTGCATGAGGGTTTTTTCATTCTTTTTTCAAATAAGTCAAACAGAGAAAGACAAATAACATATGATTTCACTTGTGTGTCGTATCCAAAAAGCAAAACAAATGAATAAACAAACAAAAAGCAGAATGAGACCTATAAGTATAAAGAATATAGTGATGGTTGCCAAAGGGAACAGGGTCAGGGAATAGGAAAAATGGGTAAAAGAGAGTGATATATACTCCAGTTATAGAATGAATAAGTCACCAGAATAAAAAGCACAGTATAGAAAATATAGTCAGTGGTATTTTAATCATGTTGTATGGCATCAGATGGTAGCCCACACTTGTGGTGAGCATAACATGATGTATAGAGTTGTTGAAACACTATGTTGTATACTAATGTAACATTATGTGTCAATTATACTCAAATAAAGTTAAAATTAGGATAAATTAAGTTATTAAATTAAATTAAATTAAATTAAATTAAATTAAATTAAAAGTTATATCTGCAACACATCCTGGTCTCTTGGTTGCTTCAGAACTTTATGCATTTTCTTATATGCTACCTCTCTAGCCTGTAAGAGAAGACTGGAACACTAATTCATTCTTCAAGAATCCACTCAAGAATCCACCCTCTTTGAGAAGCCTTTTCTAGTCTCTCCAGGAAAAGTTAAGTGCCTCCTCTCTTGTGCCTTCTCAGCGTCTTGTTTATTCCTCTACTGTAGCATTAATCACTTTGTTGTAACTGTTCTTATAGTGGAGGGCAGGAATAATGGCTTCTTCTGTTCATCTTTATATTCCCAATGCTCAGAACTATGCCTCTCACATAGTAAGAGTTTAATAAATACTTTGAGAATAGAATGATGCAAGGGTCATATAATTCTCTACCTTTCAAAAATATGCCTATGTATTTATGCATGGTTTTACATCAGAAATCCCCATTTTAATCCTAAATGGAAATAAAACCTAGTGCTCCTGACTTTACTGATTTTCCTCCCCCTCACTTATGGTTGTTTCAGGCATATTTTGGAGGAATGAGAAATTCTAGAAAGTCCAGTGTCCTCTTCATTCAGCTAATCACATATCATATGCTCAAGGACACTATCGAAGTTGAATCTTACAGATACCAGGGAAAAACCAAAGTTGAGAGCATTTTCCTTCCCTGCTTGTTGAACAGATAATATCACAATGTTAGTATATTATATTCTGCTGTTGCCAGAGATATCTGCTTCTGTCAGAATTTCCCTGACAGAAGGCCAACCTCATGGAAATTTCCCTGACTGTGGCATTTGCTCTTCAATGCTATGTAGCCTACACAGGGTTGACCTCCAGGAAAATCACTGACTCCTCAAATATTTCAAGTAAGTTTCTTTTTTTTTTTAACATTTATTTATTTTTGAGACAGAGAGAGACAGAGCATGAACGGGGGAGGGTCAGAGAGAGAGGGAGACACAGAATCTCAAACAGGATCCAGGCTCTGAGTGGTCAGCACAGAGCCGGATGCGGGGCTTGAACTCACAGACCGCGAGATCATGACCTGAGCCGAAGTCGGACGCTTAACCGACTGAGCCACCCAGGCGTCCCTCAAGTAAGTTTCTTATACCCTCTCTATCTAATCAATCAAGAAGCTCTTTGGGTCTCCCAATAACATAATACCCTAAAATATCTAGTCTATCACCCAGCACATAGCCTGACCTGGAGCTCAAACTAGTGAAATGTGAGATCATGACCTGCACCAAAATCAAGACTCAGATGCTTAACTGACTGAACTACCCAGGCACCCTAAATATTGTAACATTTACATGAGTTAAGTTGATAGACACGTCTCCAAAACGTCATAAACTTAGAATTTTATTTATGACCCAAATGTTTAGCTTTTATTTATAATTATTAACAAAATGTGATATTTATTACCATAAATATACTTTAGGTATGGTTTTATATAAATGTTTCATGTTTAATGTGTTTTTGCTTGGTTTCTATATACACTCTATATTCTATGAGAACTTGTCATACATTTGGAGCATAGTACTTAAGAAATAATTTATATTTGACCATGAGGTTGCACCTATTCAGTGAAAATGCAAAAATAAAAAAAAGACCAAAAGCCATAATATTAAAAACCCAGAAAAGGATCTGTAGTGCCAAAACCAGAATTCATTCTAATTGAACAGAGAGAAACTTAATGCCCATTACAAACAGGAAGCAGGGAGCTGGCTAATGAATGTGGTTGTGCTTACAACAGACTTCACCCTCTCTAATGAACAATTATCTCTTATAGCTCATGCTAGACAAGAACTCCCTTTGCCTTCCAGTGTAACTCCTCCACAGAAGAGTACATTTGTTTTTCTGCCCTTAACCTTTTAAGCCAAATGGATATTAAAGTATTTTAATGCTCGCTCTAAAATCAAGTATGTTATGTTACAACAAAACATCTGGGCCTTAGTTGCTGTCCTCAAAGACTGTTCCAATTCTTTTCTCATTTCTTTACGTCTATTGCTTGCTAATGAATGAGTGAATGAATTTCCTTCTTTAAGATGGCATTCTGAGATTATACATAGTGACCCAGTTGAACAGGTATGATAACAACTACAAACGTCAAAACTTTATTGAGAAAAAAGGGGAGAGATGGTATAGGAGGTATGGTTTTAGCTATTTTAAAAATGAGACAATAATATTTAAAGGAAATATGTGAAATTTAAAGTTATTAAATATGAAGAGAAATTAAATATTTTGCATGTTTTTTCTGTATATTTGAAATAACCCATGATGAGATTGACCAAAAAATTATCTACCTTCAGCTAGACAAGACAAATAGCAATAGCAATAAGATTTAGAATTCCTCACTCTCTAAATAGCCACAGTTCTTGCTTTGCCAATCCCTCTCCCTAATTAAACTTTTTATTTCCTAGTCCTGCTCCCAGACTACCCAGTATTACTGCACAATGCCATGCAACTAGTGGTTGCCTTACAAATTCACTCCAACCAATCTAAGATACTGTTACTTAACAATTTGTTTATCCCTCTACTTTAATCTACTATTACCATATTACCCACTTGGACTATCACAAGACCTTTCTATTTTGCTCAGACCTCAACACACACTTATTCTAATTGAACAGAATCTCCACGGTGTTTTTCACAGTGGTTGCATCAGTTTCCATTCCCACCAACAGTGCACAAGGGTTCCTTTTTCTCTGCATTTTCACCAACACCTATTGTTTCTTATGTTGTCGATTTAAGCTATTCTGACAGGTGAGAGGCTATATCTCGCTGGAGTTTTGATTTGCATTTCCTGATGGTAAATGACGATGAGCATTTTTTCATGTGTCTGTTGGCCATCTGGATATCTGCTTTGGAGAAATGTCTGTTCATGTCTTCTGATCATTTTTTAAATTGGATTATTTGTTTTGGGGGGTATTGAGTATTTCACATTCTTTATATAATTTGGATACTAATCCTTTATCAGAACAGGCATTTGAAAATATCTTCACCCATTCCATACAATGTCTTTTAGTTTTGTTGATTGTTCCTTTCCCTGTGCAGAAGCTCTTTATTTTGATGTAGTCCCAAAAGCTCCAACAGGGTTTTTGTTTTGTTTTGTTTTGTTTTGTTTTGTTTTGTTTTGTTTGCTTTTATTTCCCTTGCCTCAAGAGACATAGCTAGAAAAAAGTTGCTATGGCTGATGTCAGAGAGGTTACTGACTCTGTTCTCTTCTAGAATTTTTATGGTTTCAGGTCTCACATGTAGGTCTTCAATCCATTTTGAATTTATTTTTGTGTATGATATAAGAAAGTGGTCCAGTTTCACTCTTTCCTATGTTGATGTCCATTTTTTCCAACACCATTTTTGAAGATACTGTTCTTTTCCCACTAGATATTCTTTCCTACTTTGTCAAAGATTAATTGACCATATATTTGCAGGTCCATTACTGGGTTTTCTATTATGTTCCATTTATCTACGTGTCTGTTTTTGTACCAGTACCATACTGTCTTGATGACTACACCTTTGTAATATAACTTAAAATCTGGAATTGTGATGCCTCCAGCTTTGCTTTGCTTTCTCAAGATTGCTTTGGCTCTCAGGGTCTTTTGTGGTTCCATACAAAGTTTAGGAAAGTTTGTTCTAGCTCTGTGAAAAATGCTGGTGGAATTTTGATAGAGTTTGCATCAAATGCCTAGATTGCTTTGGGTAGTATAGACATTTTAACAATATTTGTTCTTCCAGTACATGAGCCTGGAATGTTTTTCCATTTCTTTGCATCATCTTCAATTTCTTTCATAAGTGTTCTATAGTTTTCAGAGTACATATCTTTTACCTCTTTGGTTAGGTTTATCCCTAGGTATCTTATGGCTTCTGGTGCAATTGTAAATGGGATTGATTCCTTGATTTCGCTGTCTGTTGCTTCATTATTGGTGTATATAAATGCAACAGATTTCTGTACATTGATTTTATATCCTGCAATTTTTCTAAATTAAAGGATAAGAACTAGCAATATTTTGGTTTAGTCTTTCAGGTTTTCTACATAGAATATTATGTCCTCTGAAAATAGTGAAAGTTTGACTTTTTCCTTACAGACTTATTTGCCTTTTATTTATTTCTGTTGTCTGATTGCTGAAGCTATGACTTCCAGTACTATGTTAAATAACAATTTTGAGAGTGGACATCTCTATCTTGTTCCTTACCATAGAGGAAAAGCTCTGTTTTTCTCCATTGAGGATGATATTAGCTGTGGGTCTTTCATATACACCCTTTATAATGTTGAGGTATATTCCCTCTATCCCTACTTTCTTCAGAGTTTTTATCAAGAATACTTCCTGTATTAAAACCACCAAAACCCTAGAGAAGAAAACAGGCAACAACCTCTTTGACCTCAGCAACAGCAACTTCTTACTTGACACATCTCCAAAGGCAAGAGAAATAAAAGCAAAAATGAACCATTGGGACCTCATCAAAATAAAAAGCAAAGGAAACAATCAACAAAACCAAAAGGCAACCGACAGAATGGGAGAAGATATTTGCAAATGACATATCAGATAAAGGGTTAGTATCCAAAATCTATAAAGAATTTACCAAACTCCCACATCTGAAAAACAAATAATCCAGTGAAGAAATGGGCAGAAGCCATAAATAAACACTTTTCCAAAGAAGACATCCAGATGGCCAGACACATGATAATATGCTCAACATCACTCATCATCAGGCAAATACAAATCAAAACCACACTGAGGTACCACCTCACACAGGTCAGAGTGTCTAAAATGAACAACTCAGGAAACAACAGATGTTGGCAAGGATGTGGAAGAATGGGAACCCTCTTGCACTGTTGGTGGGAATGCAAACTGGTGCAGCCACTCTGGAAAATAGTGTGGAGGTTCCTCAAAAAATTAAAAATAGAATTACCCTATGACCCAGCAATAGCACTACTAGGATTTTATCCAAAGGATACAGGAGTGCTGATTCACAGGGGCACATGTACCCCAATATTTACAGCAGTGCTTTCAAAAATAGCCAAATTATGGAAAGAGACCAAATGTCCACCAACTGATGAATGGATACAGAAGATGTGGTCTATATATACAATGGAATACTACTTGGCAATGAGAAAGAATGAAATCCTGCCATTTGCAACAACGTGGATAGAACTAGAGGGTATTATGGTAAGTGAAATAAGTCAGACAGAGAAAGACAGATATCATATATTTTCACTCATATGTGGAACTTGAGAAACCTAACAGAAGACCATGAGGGAAGGGAAGGGGAAACAATAGTTTCAAACAGAGAGGGAGGCAAACCATAAGAGACTCTTAAATACAGAGAACAAACTGAGGGTTGATGGGGTGGGTAGAGTGGGGAAGAGGAGGAAATAGGTGATGGGCATTGAGGAGGGCACTTGTTGGGATGAGCACTGGGTATTGTATGTAAGCAATAAATCACAGGAATCTACCCCCGAAGCCAAGAGCACACTGTAATACACTGTATGTTAGCTCACTTGACAATAAATCATATTTTTTAAAAAAAGAATATGTCTTGTATTTTCTGAAATGCTTTTTCTGCACCTATTGAGAAGATCATATGGTTCTTATCCTTTCTTTTATTAATGTGGTATATCACATTGATTGATTTGCAAATCAATATTGCAAATATTTCAATATTGAACCCTCCTGCAGTGATGATTCAAACCCCACTTGACAGTAGTGAATAATTCTTTAAATGTACTATTTAATTCAATTTGCTAGTATCTTGTTGAGAATTTTTACATCCATGTTAATCAGGGATATTGGCCTGTAATTCTTTTTAGTGCAGTCTTTAGTGTTAGAATCAAGGTAATGCTGGCTTCATGGAATGAATGAGTCTGGAAGTTTACTTTCCTTCCATTTCTATTTTTTTGCAACAATTTGAGAAAAATAGGTATTAACTCTTCTTTAAATGTATAATAGAATTACCCTGTGAAGCCATCTGGCCCTGAACTTTCGTTTGTTGAAATATTTTTGATTACTGATTCCATTTCTTTCCTGATTATGGGTCTGTTCAAATTTTCTATTTCTTCCTGTTTCAGTTTTGGTAGTTTGTATGCTTCTAAACATTTATACATTTCTTCCAGATTGCCTCATTTGTTGGTATATAGTTTTTCAAAATATTCTCATATAATTATTTATTTTTTTGTGGTATTGGTTGTGATCTCTCCTCTTTTATTCATGATTTTATTTATTGGGGTCCTTGTTTCTTTTTGAAGAGCCTAGCTAGTTTATCAATTTTATTAATTCTCTCAAAGAACCAGCTCTTAGTCTCTACTGTTTTTTTTTTAATTCATACTTTTTTTAAGTTTATTTATTTACTTAGAGAGAGGCAGAGACAGCACAAGTGAGGGAAGGGTAGAGAGAAAATCCCAAGCAGTCTCTGCCCTGCCAGCACAGAGCCCAATGCAGGCTTGAACCCACAAAGCCATGAGATCATGACCTGAGCTGAAACCAAGAGTTAGGCACTTAACTAACTGAGCCACCCAGGTGTCCCTTTTCTTGTTTGTTTCCATATCATTTATTTCTGCTCTAATCTTATTATTTCCCCTCTTCTGCTGGCTTTAGGTTTTATTTGCTCTTCTTTTTCTAGCTCATTTAGGTGTAAGGTTAGGTTGTGTTTTTGAGAATTTTCTTGCTTCTTGATGTAGGCCTGTGTTGCAATACACTTCCCTCTTAGGACCACCTTTGCTGCACCCAAGAGGTTTTAGACTGTCATGTTTTCATTTTCATTTGCTTCCATATATTTTTTTATTTCTTCTTTAACTTCCTGCTTAACCCATTCATTCTTTAGTAGGATGTTCTTTAACTTCCATGTATTTAGGGTCTTTCAATTTTTTTCTTGTGGGTGACTTCAAATTTCACAGTGCTGTGGTCTGAAAATAAGCATGGTATGACCTCAATCTTTTCACACTTGAGGCCTGATTTGTGAACCAGTATGTGATCTATTCTGGAAAAAGTCCTATGTGCACTTGAAAAGAATGTGTATTCTGCTGCTTTAGGATGAAATGTTCTGAGTATTAAGTCCATCTGGTCCAGTGTGTCATTCAAAGCCATTGTTTCCTTGTTGATTTTCGGCTTAGATGACCTGTCCATTGTTGTAAGTGGAATATTAAAGTCCCCTACTATTAGTATTCTGTTATCAATGAGTTTCTTTATGTTTGTTAGTAACAATATGTAGGTGTCTTTTGGTCTAAAATGAGGGTCTTATAGCAGCATATGAATGGGTCTTGCTTTTTTATCCATTCTGTCACTCTATGTCTTTTGATTGGAACATTAACCCATTTACATTCAAAGTAATTAGTGATAGACTTTTTTAAACCTCCAAGGAGGAAGAAGCGGCAAGATGGCGGCTTAGGAGGACGCTAGGCTCACCACGCGTCCTGCTGATCACTTAGATTCCACCTACACCTGCCTAAATAACCCAGAAAACCGCCAGAGGATTAGCAGAACGGAGTCGCCGGAACCAAACGCAGACGAGAGGCCCATGGAAGAGGGTAGGAAGGGCTGCGAGGCGGTGCGCGCTCCACGGACTGGCGGGATGGAGCCGGGGCGGAGGGGCGGCTCGCCGGCCAAGCAGAGCCCCCGAGTCTGGCTGGCAAAAGCGGAGGGGCCTGACGGACTGTGTTCCCACAACAAGCGCGACTTAGCGTCTGGGAGGTCATAAGTTAACAGCTCTGCTCGGAAAGCGGGAAGGCTGGAGGACAAAGGGAGGGAGAGCTGCTGAGCCCCCTGACAACAGAGCTCAGCTTGGTGGGGAACAAAGGCGCTCACCAGCGCCATCTCCCCCGCCCATCCCCCAGCCAAAATCCCAAAGAGAACCAGTTCCTGCCAGGGAACTTGCTCGCTCCGCGCAAACACCCAACTCTGTGCTTCTGCGGAGCCAAACCTCCGGCAGCGGATCTGACTCCCTCCCGCTGCCACAGGGCCCCTCCTGGAGAGGATCACCTAAGGAGAAGCGATCTAAGCCTGCCCCTCCTGCCCCCGTGTACCTTGCCTACCCACCCCAGCTAATACGCCAGATCCCCAGCATCACAAGCCTGGCAGTGTGCAAGTAGCCCAGACGGGCCACACCACCCCACAGTGAATCCCGCCCCTAGGAGAGGGGAAGAGAAGGCACACACCAGTCTGACTGTGGCCCCAGCGGTGGGCTGGGGGCAGACATCAGGTCTGACTGCGGCCCCGCCCACCAACTCCAGTTATACACCACAACACAGGGGAAGGGCCCTGCAGGTCCTCACCATGCCAGGGACTATCCAAAATGACCAAGCAGAAGAATTCCCCTCAGAAGAATCTCCAGGAAATAACAACAGCTAATGAGCTGATCAAAAAGGATTTAAATAATATAACAGAAAGTGAATTTAGAATAATAGTCATAAAATTAATCGCTGGGCTGAAAACAGTATACAGGACAGCAGAGAATCTCTTGCTACAGAGATCAAGGGACTAAGGAACAGTCACGAGGAGCTGAAAAACGCTTTAAACGAAATGCATAACAAAATGGAAACCACCACAGCTCGGCTTGAAGAGGCAGAGGAGAGAATAGGTGAACTAGAGGATAAAGTTATGGAAAAAGAGGAAGCTGAGAAAAAGAGAGATAAAAAAATCCAGGAGTATGAGGGGAAAATTAGAGAACTAAGTGATACACTAAAAAGAAATAATATACGCATAATTGGTATCCCAGAGGAGGAAGAGAGAGGGAAAGGTGCTGAAGGGGTACTTGAAGAAATAATAGCTGAGAACTTCCCTGAACTGGGGAAGGAAAAAGGCATTGAAATCCAAGAGGCACAGAGAACTCCCTTCAGACGTAACTTGAATCTATCTTCTGCACGACATATCATAGTGAAACTGGCAAAATACAAGGATAAAGAGAAAATTCTGAAAGCAGCAAGGGGTAAACGTGCCCTCACATATAAAGGGAGACCTATAAGACTTGTGACTGATCTCTCTTTTGAAACTTGGCAGGCCAGAAAGAATTGGCACGAGATTTTCAGGGTGCTAGACAGAAAAAATATGCAGCCGAGAATCCTTTACCCAGCAAGTCTGTCATTTAGAATAGAAGGCGAGATAAAGGTTTTCCCAAACAAACAAAAACTGAAGGAATTTGTCACCACTAAACCAGCCCTACAAGAGATCCTAAGGGGGACCCTGTGAGACAAAGTCCCAGAGACATCACTACAAGCATAAAACATACAGACATCACAATGACTCTAAACCCGTATCTTTCTATAATAACACTGAATGTAAATGGATTAAATGCACCAACCAAAAGACATAGGGTATCAGAATGGATAAAAAAACAAGACCCATCTATTTGCTGTCTACAAGAGACTCATTTTAGACCTGAGGACACCTTTAGATTGAGAGTGAGGGGATGGAGAACTATTTATCATGCGACTGGAAGCCAAAAGAAAGCTGGAGTAGCCATACTTATATCAGACAAACTAGACTTTAAATTAAAGGCTGTAACAAGAGATGAAGAAGGACATTATATAATAGTTACAGGGTCTATCCATCAGGAAGAGCTAACAATTATAAATGTCTATGCGCCGAATACCGGAGCCCCCAAATATATAAAACAATTACTCATAAACATAAGCAACCTTATTGATAAGAATGTGGTAATTGCAGGGGACTTTAACACCCCACTTACAGAAATGGACAGATCATCTACACACACGGTCAATAAAGAAACAAGGGCCCTGAATGAGACATTGGATCAGATGGACTTGACAGATATATTTAGAACGCTGCATCCCAAAGCAACAGAATATACTTTCTTCTCAAGTGCACGTGGAACATTCTCCAAGATAGATCATATACTGGGTCACAAAACAGCCCTTCATAAGTTTACAAGAATTGAAATTATACCATGCATACTTTCAGACCACAATGCTATGAAGCTTGAAATCAACCACAGAAAAAAGTCTGGAAAACCTCCAAAGGCATGGAGGTTAAAGAACACCCTACTAACGAATGAGTGGGTCAACCAGGCAATTAGAGAAGAAATTAAAAAATATATGGAAACAAACGAAAATGAAAATACAACAATCCAAACGCTTTGGGACGCAGTGAAGGCAGTCCAGGCCTATCTCAAGAAACAAGAAAAATCCCAAATAGAAAATCTAACAGCACACCTAAAGGAACTAGAAGCAGAACAGCAAAGGCAGCCTAAACCCAGCAGAAGAAGAGAAATAATAAAGATCAGAGCAGAAATAAACAATATAGAATCTAAAAAAACTGTAGAGCAGATCAACGAAACCAAGAGTTGGTTTTTTGAAAAAATAAACAAAATTGACAAGCCTCTAGCCAGGCTTCTCAAAAAGAAAAGGGAAATGACCCAAATAGATAAAATCATGAATGAAAATGGAATTATTACAACCAATCCCTCAGAGATACAAACAATTATCAGGGAATACTATGAAAAATTATATGCCAACAAATTGGACAACCTGGAAGAAATGGACAAATTCCTGAACACCCACACTCTTCCAAAACTCAATCAGGAGGAAATAGAAAGCTTGAACAGACCCATAACCAGCGAAGAAATTGAATCGGTTATCAAAAATCTCCCAACAAATAAGAGTCCAGGACCAGATGGCTTCCCAGGGGAGTTCTACCAGACGTTTAAAGCAGAGATAATACCTATCCTTCTCAAGCTATTCCAAGAAATAGAAAGGGAAGGAAAACTTCCAGACTCATTCCATGAAGCCAGTATTACTTTGATTCCTAAACCAGACAGAGACCCAGTAAAAAAAGAACTACAGGCCAATATCCCTGATGAATATGGATGCACAAATTCTCAATAAGATACTAGCAAATCGAATTCAACGGCATATAAAAAGAGTTATTCACCATGATCAAGTGGGATTCATTCCTGGGATGCAGGGCTGGTTCAACATTCACAAATCAATCAACGTGATACATCACATTAACAAAAAAAAAGAGAAGAACCATATGATCCTGTCAATCGATGCAGAAAAGGCCTTTGACAAAATCCAGCACCCTTTCTTAATAAAAACCCTTGAGAAAGTCGGGATAGAAGGAACATACTTAAAGATCATAAAAGCCATTTATGAAAAGCCCACAGCTAACATCATCCTCAACGGGGAAAAACTGAGAGCTTTTTCCCTGAGATCAGGAACACAAGGATGCCCACTCTCACCGCTGTTGTTTAACATAGTGCTGGAAGTTCTAGCATCAGCAATCAGACAACAAAAGGAAATCAAAGGCATCAAAATTGGCAAAGACGAAGTCAAGCTTTTACTTTTTGCAGATGACATGATATTATACATGGAAAATCCGATAGACTCCACCAAAAGTCTACTAGAACTGATACATGAATTCAGCAAAGTTGCAGGACACAAAATCAATGTACAGAAATCAGTTGCATTCTTATACACTAACAATGAAGCAACAGAAAGACAAATAAAGAAACTGATCCCATTCACAATTGCACCAAGAAGCATAAAATACCTAGGAATAAATCTAACCAAAGATGTAAAGGATCTGTATGCTGAAAACTATAGAAAGCTTATGAAGGAAATTGAAGAAGATTTAAAGAAATGGAAAGACATTCCCTGCTCATGGATTGGAAAAATAAATATTGTCAAAATGTCAATACTACCCAAAGCTATCTACACATTCAATGCAATCCCAATCAAAATTGCACCAGCATTCTTCTCGAAACTAGAACAAGCAATCCTAAAATTCATATGGAACCACAAAAGGCCCCGAATAGCCAAAGGAATTTTGAAGAAGAAGACCAAAGCAGGAGGCATCACAATCCCAGACTTTAGCCTCTACTACAAAGCTGTCATCATCAAGACAGCATGGTATTGGCACAGAAACAGACACATAGACCAATGGAATAGAATAGAAACCCCAGAACTAGACCCACAAACGTATGGCCAACTCATCTTCGACAAAGCAGGAAAGAACATCCAATGGAAAAAAGACAGCCTCTTTAACAAATGGTGCTGGGAGAACTGGACAGCAACATGCAGAAGGTTGAAACTAGACCACTTTCTCACACCATTCACAAAAATAAACTCCAAATGGATAAAGGACCTGAATGTGAGACAGGAAACCATCAAAACCTTAGAGGAGAAAGCAGGAAAAGACCTCTCTGACCTCAGCCGTAGCAATCTCTTACTCGACACATCCCCAAAGGCAAGGGAATTAAAAGCAAAAGTGAATTACTGGGACCTTATGAAGATAAAAAGCTTCTGCACAGCAAAGGAAACAACCAACAAAACTAAAAGGCAACCAACGGAATGGGAAAAGATATTCGCAAATGACCTATCGGACAAAGGGCTAGTATCCAAAATCTATAAAGAGCTCACCAAACTCCACACCCGAAAAACAAATAACCCAGTGAAGAAATGGGCAGAAAACATGAATAGACACTTCTCTAAAGAAGACATCCGGATGGCCAACAGGCACATGAAAAGATGTTCAGCGTCGCTCCTTATCAGGGAAATACAAATCAAAACCACACTCAGGTATCACCTCACGCCAGTCAGAGTGGCCAAAATGAACAAATCAGGAGACTCTAGATGCTGGAGAGGATGTGGAGAAACGGGAACCCTCTTGCACTGTTGGTGGGAATGCAAATTGGTGCAGCCGCTCTGGAAAGCAGT
Organism: Felis catus; assembly: GCF_018350175.1. NCBI lineage: Eukaryota > Metazoa > Chordata > Mammalia > Carnivora > Felidae > Felis > Felis catus. Next base: position 88,286,530 of record NC_058373.1, on the reverse strand, counting down.
GTGGAGGTTCCTCAGAAAATTAAAAATAGACCTACCCTATGACCCAGCAATAGCACTGCTAGGAATTTACCCAAGGGATACAGGAGTGCTGATGCATAGGGGCACTTGTACCCCAATGTTCATAGCAGCACTCTCAACAATAGCCAAATTATGGAAAGAGCCTAAATGTCCATCAACTGATGAATGGATAAAGAAATTGTGGTTTATATACACAATGGAATATTACGTGGCAATGAGAAAAAATGAAATATGGCCTTTTGTAGCAACGTGGATGGAACTGGAGAGTGTGATACTAAGTGAAATAAGCCATACAGAGAAAGACAGATACCATATGGTTTCACTCTTATGTGGACCCTGAGAAATTAACAGGAACCCATGGGGGAGGGGAAGGAAAAAAAAAAAAAAACAGGTTAGAGTGGGAGAGAGCCAAAGCATAAGAGACTCTTAAAAACTGAGAACAAACTGAGGGTTGATGGGGGGTGGGAGGGAGGAGAGGGTAGGTGATGGGTATTGAGGAGGGCACCTTTTGGGAAGAGCACTGGGTGTTGTATGGAAACTAATTTGTCAATAAATTTCATATAAAAAAAAAGTAATTAGTGATAGATATGTATTTATTACCAAATTATTACTTAGTTTGTGGCTAAGTAATCTTTCTGAAGATTTTCTCTGAGCCTTTGTCTTTCTCTCATGTTTTGCTGATTTTATTTAGTGATATATTGTATTTCTTTCTCTTTATTCCTTGCATGTTTATTAGTGGTCTTTGATATATGGTTACCACTAGGTTTGTACATAACCTCTTCTGCATACAGCAGTATATATTAAGTTAATAGTCATTTAAGTTTGAACTCTCTACTCCCCACATTTTAGGTATATGTTATTATATGTTATATTCTTTTTTGTGAGTTCCTTAACTGATTTTTTACAAAAATATTCATCTTCACTGCTCTTGCATTTCCTACCTTTATATTGTCGCTTTTGATCTCTCCTTTCCACTCAAAGAGTCCCCTTTAATATTTCTGGCAGGGCTGGTTTACTAGTCACGAACTTCTTTCGTTTTTGTCTGGTAAATGCTTTATCTCTCCTTCTATTCTGAATGATAGCCTTGCTGGATAAAGTATTCTTGGCTGCAGATTTTTCCCATTCAGCACTTTGAATATATCATGTCATTCCATTCTCACTTGCAAAGTTTCTGTTGAAAATTTCCTGCCACCTTTATGGATTTTCCCTTGTAAGTTACTGACTTCTTTCATCTTACAGCTTTAATATTTTTTCTTTATCTTTCTATTAATTACAATATGTCTTGGTGTAGGTCTGCTTTTGTTTATTTTGATGGGAGTTCTCTGTGCCTCCTGGATCTGGATATCTGTGTCCTCCCTCAGATTAGGGAAGTTTTCAGCTATTATTTCTTCAAATAAATTTTCTGCCCCCCTTTCTCTCTCTTCTTCTGGGATTCTTATAATACAAATGTTACTATGTTTGATGGAGTCATTGAGTTCCCTAAGTCTATTCTCGTTTTGTGTAATTCTTTTTTCTCCCTTTTGGCCAGCTTGATTAGTAAACATTATTCTTTCTTCTAGGTTACTAATTCATTCTTATGCTTCTTGCATCCTGCTATTCGTTCTGTCAAGTGTGTTTCTCATTTCATTCATTGAGTCCTTTATCTCTGCTATGTTACTCCTTATCTCTGTGTAAGTCTCACTTATGTCTTCTACTCTTTTCTCAAGTCAAGTGAGTATCCTTATGATAATTGCTTTAAGTTCTCTCTCAGGCATGTTACTTATATCTGTTTCTCTTAGATCTCTGGCTGTGGTGTTATCCTGTCCTTTCATTTGTGATAAATTTCTCTGTCTCCTCATTTTGTCTGCCTCTTTGTCTGTTTCTCTGTGTTAATAAAGTTAGCTATAACACTGTCTTTGGGCTGAGCCATTGTGGACATTTTGAGGGAAGCTGACCTACATGCCCCCACACCATCTCCTGGAAGCCTGAGCCAGCTGTATCGCTTTCTCCCTTTGTCTCATAACCATGTCCACCAATATAAATGCTAATTCACCAGCTGCCTGCCTTAACAGGTTCAAGAACAAGGGGAAAGACAGTACAGAAATGAGGTGGCACTGAATAGAAGTTAATGAGGAGCTGAGGAAAGCTAAGGATGACCAGCTGCTGAAAAGGAGAAATGTAAGCTCATTTCCTGATGGTGCTACTTCTCTACTGCAAGAGAACTGCAACAACCAAGGCACTGTAAGTTGGTCTGTTGATGACATTGTCCAAGGCATAAATAGCAATTCATTTGGAAAGCTAGCTCCAGGCTACTAAAGCTGATAGGAAACTGCTTTCCAGGGAAACACAGCCTCCCATAGACAACATAATCTGGGCTGGTTTTGATTCCAAAATTTGTATACTTCATGGGTAGAACTGATTGTAGTCCTATTCAGTTTTAATTTGCTTGGGCCCTCACTAACATTGTTTCCAGAACATCAGAACAGACCAAAATTGTGGTAGATGGAGGTGATACCCCAGCATTCATTTCTCTGTTGGCATCTTCCCATGCCCACATCAGTTAACAAGCTGTAGGGGTGCTAGGAAGCAATGCAGATGATGGTTCAGTTCCTCAAGACTTGTTTATCAAATATGGTACAGTTGACCTGCTGTTGGCTCTTACAGTTTCTGATATGTAATCTTTAGAATGTGGTTATTTACATAACCTTCCTTGGACACTTTCAAACCTTTGTCACAACAAGAATCCTGAATGTCTGTTAGATGCTACTGAGCAGATTCTTCCTACCTTAGTTCATCTCCTGAATCATGATGATCCAGAAGTATTATTACATACTTGCTGGGCCATCTCCTATCTTACTGATGGTCCAAATTAATGGACTAAAATGGTCATGAAAATAGGAGTTGTGCTCCAACTTGTAAAGCTTCTAGGAGCTAGTGAATTGCTCATTGTGACTCCCGTGCTAAAAGCCACAGTAAATATTGTCACTGGGGCAGATGAACAGACTCAGGTTGTAATAGATGTAGGAGTACATGTTGTCCTTCCAAGCCTGCTAATGAACCTCAAAACTAATATTCAGAAGTAAGCTATATGGACAGTGTCAAACATCATAGCTGGTCACCAAGACTAGATACCGCAAGTTGTGAATCATGGATTAGTACCATCCCTCACTGATTTTCTGAGACAGACTTTAAGACACAAAAGGATGTTGTATGGGTTGTGACCAACTATACAAGTGGAAGAACAGTTGAACAGACTGTATACATCATTCATGGTGGCATAATAGAACAATTGATGAATCTCTTAACTATAAAAGATACAAAAATTACTCTGGTTATTATGGATGCATTTCAAACATCTTTTGGCCTTCTGAGAAGCTAAGTAAAACTGAGAAACTGAGTATAATGATTAAAGAATGTGGAGATTTGGACAAAATTGAAACTCTACAAAACCATTAAAATGAGTCTGTATACAAAGCTTCATTAAACTTGATTGAGAGGTATTTCTTTGTAGAGGAAGAGGAAGATCAAAACGCTGTTCCAGAAACTAACTCTGAAGGCTATACAATCCAAGTTCAGGATGACACTCATGGTTCATGTGATCAAGCCCCAAGCTGGGTTCTGAGAAGAGGGCACCGAGTCTGCTTGGGATTCTTTCCTACTTTCTCGCTGCCCCTCCCCCACTCACACTCTCTCTTTCTCAAAATAAAGTTTTTTAAAAAAATTTTAAGTTCTTTGTTGTGTACTATGTTTGGTATATCTTACTGTTTCTCTACTAAGAACTCTTTTAAATGTGTTTTGTTATTATAGCACTTTTTACAATGAAACTATACTTGAACAGTTCCAAATTGTACATACTCTATGAAGCTTCTCCTCTAAATGGGTTTCTTACTTCTTTGTGGAATCCATATCTTGCAGTGTCCTGTAACTAAAGATTAAATTCCACACTTCTCTAAGAAAGAAAGAAAGAAAGAAAGAAAGAAAGAAAGAAAGAAAGAAAGAAAGAAAGAAAGAAAAGGAAAGAAAGAAAGGTAGAGAGAGAGAGAAAGAAAAAGGCAACTATGTCTTCTGCTCTTGAAAGCAGTGACTTTATGAAGAAGAGGTCCTGAAGTGCCTTGCAGGGCAATGTTCCCTGTTCACCAGAACCTGGCACTTCAGGAGAGTATCCTATGTGTGTTGCTTATGCCCTGATACTGTTTCTGAGTCACTTTTCCTTTCAGCGCAATTGTCTGCACTGACTCCCTGCCTTTTGTGAGTTCTCCTTGCTCTTTGTGGTGTTAATGGGACCCAGAAGGCCAGCTCTGAGCAGGCATGCCTGCCAGGGAATTTAAGAACAGGGTGGTGGTGTTAGAAAATTTTTCATTGAGCCACTAGTTCCTATTCTGGATTCCCTGAAGTGCTAGGGCAGCTGGGGCCTACATGTCAGGTGACCAGGGGCATGAGGCTAGGCGTGGTGCTTGTTGGTAGCTGAGCATAGCTGGGCCCAGGGCATAATGGTGGCTGGGGGCAACCTGGCTGGGTGCTGTGTGGTGGTTAGGTGTGGCACAGCGTGCATGATGGCAGCAGCTATGCACCCAGCAGCTGGGTGGGCCACAAGCAAAATTTGGGCAAAATTTGCCCCAGCCCTGTACCTGAGCTAAAAGTATCTGTGCCACCCTGCCACCCAGAGGTTTTAAAGCCAAATATTATAAGAAATAGTTTTCCCCATGTGCACTCCATGGCCCAAGGGCCCAATTCTCTGCCCTCTCCATGTGCAGTTTCCCCTCCTCCTACAGGCATCCTCCCTCTGCCTTTCTGACTGTCCTAAACTTTCAGATGCAGCTTCTTCTCTATACTTAGTTGTGGAGTTTGTTCTGTCAGCCTTCCAATCATTCTCTGGCCTATTGACTTGGATGTGGATGATATCTAGTTATAAACATGGGAGGGCTAAGTTCAGGGTCCTCCTATTCCATTATCTTCCCAAGCTCTATTATAGTATGATATTTTGATATCTTGTTCATAGAATTAATAAGATTAAGGCTATGGAATAGTTCAGTACCTCCTATGACCTTACAATTTGTCAAGCATCTGGGCATGGCACACAGACCCTATGGTGACTGCACCCTCCAAACACTGTCCACTGCCTAGTGTTTACACCTTTGTGTAATCCCCTCCTCTTCAGTGTAGAAGAAACCTACGACTTGCTTTAACAAATAGAACACAGCGAAAGTGTGTTCTTTCCCATTTTATATTACATCATATAATATAAGTGTGTCACTCCCATTTTATATTACATCATATAATATTGCCTCTTAGCAGACTGAAGTGAGAGATTCTCCTTGCTGTCTTGATAAAGCAAGCAGGCATACCAAGGAAGCCATGTGTCAAGAACTCTATGGAAGGCCTCCAGACAACAGCCAGTAAGAAGCCTGGGCCCTCAGTAATACATCCTTAAGGAAATGAATGCCGCCAACTTGAATGAGTATGGAAGCAAATTCTTTCCCACTTGAATCTCCATGTAAGAATGCAGCCTCATTCTGAAGTCTGAGCTATTAACCATCACCACAATGAAGAGAATACAGATCAGGACAGAGAGTGCTGCATGGCAAAAGTGAGCAAGGGCCACAAGGACAGAGATGGATGGGATAATGCAGAGACAGACACAGGGCAACATCAACCAGCCCTTTCAGAGGCAAGAAGAAAGCAGGTACCAACATTTTGCAGAACAAAATGAATTAAACATTTTGCACAGTTTCAATGGGAAAAAATTCATTCTAAAAAATATCTCTAAGCAAAAAAGTTATATCATCAGGCAGAAGAGAGTAGGCAAAAATACCATGTAACACACAGAAGAGGATCAGAGTAGGGTCAGCTAAACTTGGCCAACAGAAGAAAATTCAAACCAGACCAGAATAAAAACTGTTTCTTTTACAAAGAGTTTTCACCGAAAAACTGGAAATTTCTATCAAAAGCCATTGTCCCACTTTGTACTTTGTGGCATTGAACTACATGAACTGTTATCCTTACAGACTGGGGAATCAGGCATTGTCCACAAATTCTTTTGTTGCTTATGAAAGTACTGAATTAGAGATCTCATCATATTGTTATAGATAGGCAATTGGATTGATAAAAGCTTCAAGATCTTTTCAGTCAACATTCTGGTGATGAGAGTGGGTGAAACCTTTTACTCAAGTCTATTTTAACAAGGTGTATTTCTGCTCAAGTGAGTACACTTTATAAGACATTATATGATCCAAGAAGGTGAGCCAGAGTCAGCTATTAGTAATTCACTGGTAAACATAGTAAGTCTGGTATCAGAGGATCCAGGGTTATAGCCTAGAGCAAAACTGAAGATCAATAACCAGAGAAAATGGATGACTATGGGGAGTAAGTAGGTGAGAAGCAGACTCAAGTATGAACTAGAAATGGAGTCAACCTGCTTGCCTTTGCCCCAGAGCTACCTGATCAGAGAACATCCAACCAAGTTAGACATCCACACACAGCACCCTTGTCTCCTGTCCTTCCCTCAACAAATCAGAATTTCCAGGGATACCTTCCTTAGCTACCTCACCAATGCTGCTGGATATTTATCCCTAAAAATGTAGTACATGATATCCTTGGCATGCCTACCCTGAAAACAAAGTAAGAGCTTCAAGCCTTCTCAGTGCATCCAGTTTACAACCACATTTTTCTTTGACAAAAGACAAACATTGCTGAGGCATTTAAGTACTTTCAATGACATTGGATCCATCATCAAAAGGATGCTTTCCAGACTGTCAAGCACTTATTGATTTCTGGGCCTATGCAGTATATGATAAAAGACTCCTCTTTCCACAGACAGTTTGCCTCATTGTGTTGGAACAGTTCTCAGCTGTTTAATGCTAGATGAGTAGTTGCATGTAACTGGTCAGGATTTCTGATTTGCCCTCTGGATGTGAAATGTCTGGTCAGGAGAAAATACGTCTTAGAAATGTGGTTCAGAAGTTGTATAATGCCTCTAGGGTATCCTAACTACAATCATGCCAGCTAAACTATATCATATTCCAACAGAATCTATATGAGCCTCATGTTTGTCCTCTCCCTACTCCTGTCCAGCATCAATTCCTGCTCATTTTGACCCCCAATTTGGTTTTGCTCCCAGGACTTGATCTGTTCTCATCCTACTATTTCATTTTTCATTCCTAACTCAGCTGTTCCCCTTATAATTGTGCATGATTCAATTCCTGCCCTGCCCATACTGCTTTACTAAAACTGCTCAGGTGAAAGGTCACTGATTACACCTTTATGCCAAATATAATAAAATTTTTTCTGTAGTTCTTAGTTTACCTGTTTGCAGACTGACACTAATGACACTTCCTCCTTCTTTAAACTCTATTTCCATTACATTGTTCCTCTCTTTTTTCCCCTTTTACTTCTTCTGCTTATCTTTCTCATCTATGTATTCCTCTGATTATCAATTAAATGTCTTCCCAAGAGCTCCAACCTCAGTTCTCACCCCATGACCCTTGGGGTTTGGCACCCATATCTATGACATCAGCTTACAGGATAACTCTAGTCCATATCTCTTACTTCAAAACATTCAGCTGAGTTGCCTAATAGACATTTCTTCCTGGATAACCAAAGAGAATCTCAACTTCCATATGCCAAAGTCTGAAATATCTTACTCTTTCCAAAAATCAGATCTCACTTCTATATCTTCACTGAATGATCCCATGAAGGACTCAAATATCCAAACCAAATACTTGAGAGTTTATCCCTTTCTTTCACTTACTTCATCAATCAGGCTCCAAGACCCAAGTGGTCTGTCTTCTTAATTATTCCTAAATCTATCCTTTCCCTTAATTTCTCAGCTACCTTAATTTAAGCTTTCATCTTCTTCCCCAGATTTTAGCAGTGGCCTCTCATAGACATCCTTGCCTCCAATCTTACCTTCTTCAAATCCATTTTCCATTCCTGTACCAAAATAATCTTCCTAAAGTATATATTTTAACAAGTTAATCCCTTCAATGAAATCCAAGCTTTCAGGAGGTGGCTGAAATTCCTTTGAACCCAAGACTCATAACTATTTACTCCTGCCTATTTTTCTCACTCCATCTCCTATAATTCCCCAAATACCCTCCTCTTTCCAGCTGTACAGACTATTTGTAAATCTTTGAATAGATGTCTTTAAGCCTCTACCAAGAATGGGCTCTCCCATCCCACAACACTTTTTTTCCAGCTATTTCCTACTTATCTTCAAAACACTGCTCGGATGTCACCATTTCTGGAAAATCATTTCTAATTTACCCTTCCACTTCCAGATCTGATTTAGTTCCCTTTTCTGTGCTCCTGTATCAGAGCACTTAAGATTCTACCCTACTAGACTATGAGGTCCCTACAAACAGGAACTTATTCATCAATCCACTCCTAGCATTCAACATAACGTCTGGAATGGAACAGGCATTTAATAAATATATTTTCAAAAAGAAAGGGGGATAAAAGGCGAGAAAGGGTTGGTGGAGGGGATAAGTAAGTTTGAAAACCTATCTTAGAAACTGAATTTCAGTTTGATTAATGGAAGACTAATATAGCTGGAGAGTTAATGGCCAAACAACTGTGCCCCATCTGACTTAAGAAAATTCTGGAGCTGCTAGACATCAATTAATAAAATGAAATCTAACTTCTATAAGACCAATCTGCTCCCTTCAAGCACTATTTGATAAAAATGGCCTCAGGATAGCACAAATCATGTTCTAGTCACATCACCTTATCAAAAATTTGTTAATGATAAGAAAATAAGCAACCAAAGGGGTCTAAGGAGGAGTCTTGGACTTCATAGAAGCACTATATTGGAACTTCCAGGGGTATTTTATCCAAATTAATTCTAAAGTCTTTCTCATTCTGTACTAATACCACAGATGGACACTCTAAATTTATCGGGGTAACTATTATCAGGTATCTTTGCAGGAATATTTGTATGAATATATATGTTTCTGTTTCTGCATGTCTGTTTATTACTATAGAATGTCTATTAATTATAGAGTCACTGAGGATCTATGATTCATAGATATTGAAAATTAAATAACGTTCCCTTTTGTAGTTTGTCCTATGCCTTCCTCACCAAGGCTTTGCACATATAGAAATAATACCAGACTTTTCAATTGCCCTGAATTCTTTGCCAGTAACTCAACACAACAAAAAAAGCACTTGTCTTTCTCCTCTTGTAGACTTCACCAACTGATTCCTCTGGTTCTAGTATGTTCTTAACCTTCTTATAATTCCCCCAGCTTCCTAATTCTAAAATTATCTTTAAAGTCTCCCTTTGCAGCACGTACATTCAACCAATTGCCCAGTCCTATCATATGTAATTCTAAAATTCATCTTAAATTTGTCTCATTCTTATTTCCATTGATGTCATCATCATTCAAATCTTTGTTTCTAATATACGCATTTTTTTCTCATCCATACTATTCTTATCTGTACTATTCACTAATAGTATATCCTATGCCAGTTTCTAATCTATACTACTGCAGTGGTAGTATACTAACTTTTCCACTTCCTTCAAAGCTACATACTACTGTTAAAATAATCTTCTCAAATTTGTGCTTACAAAGTGCAGTTCTAGGGCACCCAGGTGGCTCAGTTGGTTAAGCACCCGATTTCGGCTCAGGTCATGATCTCATAAAACTATTAAAAAGGAATTTAAATAACATATAACAGAAAGCTCCCCAAGCCCTCTCCCCAGTACCCTCTCCTATCTCACTTTTTCAGTATGTTTTACATGACTTATACTCCAGTCAGATTAAACTGAGTATTGTTCATTTGACATTTATGTCTCCATAACTATTCTCAAATTATTTCCTCTGCCTGGAGTCCCTTCCCTTGAAATGTGTGAAGATATTCTCATCTTTCTAAGTTCCAGGTCAAATTTCCCCTCTTTCATGAACATTTCCCTGATCCTTGCAAATTAAAAATCATCTCTCCTTTACATATGGCCAACAGACACATGAAAAGATGCTCAACATCACTCATCATCAGGAAAATGCAAATCAAAACTACAGTGAGGGGGTGCCTGGGCAGCTCAGTCATTTAAGCATCTGACTCTTGATTTTGGCTCAGGTCATGATCTCACAGTTGGTCAGTTTGAGCCCTGCATAGGGCTCTGCACTGACAATGCAGAACCTACTTGGGATTCTCTCTCCCTCCCTCTCTCTCTGCCTTCCCTCTGCTCTCGCTCTGACAGTTCTCTGTGTTGACAGCTCAGAGGCTGGATGGAACCTGAGTCTTCCTCTCTCTCTCCCCCCTGGATTCTGTGTCTCCCTCTCTCTCTGCCCCTCCCTCCCTCACACTCTGTCTCTCTCTCTGAAAAATAATAAACATTAAAATTTTTTTTAAAAAATACAATGAGGTATCCCCTCACACCTGTCAGAATAATTGATATCAAAACCACAAGAAGCAATAAATGTTACCAAGAATGTGGAGAAAAAAGAACCCTCATGCACCATTGGCTACAATGCAAACTGGTGCAGCCACTGAGGAAAACTGTGATTAACACAGAATTATGATCCAGTAATTGATCCAGTAATTTCACCACTGGGTATTTTCCCCAAGAAAACAAAAACACTAATTCAAAAAGATATATGCACCCCTATGTTTACTGCAGCATTATTTATAAATTATGGAATCAGCCCCAGTGTCCATTGATATATGACTGGATAAACTGGTGGTTGGGGCACCTGGGTGGCTCAGTCAGTTAGGTTTTTGACTCTTGATTTTGGCTCGAGTTCACGAGTTCGAGCCCCTCACTGGGCTCTCTACTTTCAGTGCAGAGCCCTCTTTGGATCCTCTGTACCCCTCTTTCTCTGCCCCTCTCCCACTTGCATTCTCTCTCTCAAAAAATAATTTTTTTTAAAAAAGATGTGGCACATAAATAGCAAAATACACACACAAAAACACATACACAATGGAATATTACCCAACCATAAAAAAGAATGAAATCTTGTCATTTGCAACAGCATGATGGATCTAGAGGGTATAATGCTAAGTGAAATAAGTCAGTCAGAGAAAGACAAATACCGTATGATTTCACTCATATGTGGAATTTAAGAAACAAAATAAATGAACAAAGAGAAAAAAACAAAAAAACAGACTCTTAACTATAGAGAACAAACAGATGGGTTATCAGTGGGGAGGGTAGGGGGAATGGGTGAAATAGGTGAAGGGGATTAGGAGTATACTCATCATAATGAGCACTGAATAATGTACAGAATTGCTAAATCACTATATTGTATACCTGAAATTAATATAACACTGTATGTTAACTAAACTGGGATTTTAAAAAATCACCTCTCTTCTGAACTTTTACAACTCTACTTGAATATTTTCTTCAGGCATTAGAACATTCTACCCTATATTATAAATATCATGACCATCTCTCATCACTGTCACTTGGCTATGAACTCCCAAAGGGTGGGACTTTGGTTTATTTATTTGTATCCCCTCTGAATATTTTTTTCCTATTCTTTAATAAGAAGAAATCACTATTTATATACTGTTGTTTTCCCTGTTTGAAAAGAAGAAAGTGTTGATTGAAGAGAAAATTATAATATTGTATATGAGATTTAACATTTTAACTACCAACCACTAGCATTATTTTGAGAAAGAATAGTTTTGAACCCTAGATCTACATCAAGTAGGAAACAATGTCAGATTATTAAACAGTAAGTTTTTTAAAACATCTACTATGTGGAAGAGGCATTATGTCAGTTGCATAGAAAACACAGCCTTATTCATTAATAAGAATATAGACTAATGAGATAAAACAAAACTTGACATAACTATAATACCAGTGTAAGTGCAATATGAGGAAAGCACTGCTAAGGAGATTTAAATATGTACAAAACTCAGGAGGGAATCTCTACAGCAGAGTCAGAAGCATACAGACTTGGAAGTCATTCAAGCTGGTTTGCATCCTGGCTTATTTCTTGTAAGTGGGGCAGCTGTGGGCAAAACATCAAACTGCTCTAAGTCTCAGATTTCTCATCTGTAAAATGGGAATAATACCTACATTTGGCTAACATTCCTAAAACAGAGTAAGTGCTCAAAAATGACATCTTCCCTCCTCCATTTCCTACTTACTGGCCTAAAAAGCTCACAATCTTCTTAACCCCACGGTTCTGGATTTACTTTAGTTCAAAGTATCAAATTTGAAATGATTTGAATCCTCTCACCACATTTCAAAATGGCATCGCTAGGAGAAGGTAAAATGAAATCAGTAGTAATTAAAGCCAGAGTTCTGGGGCTATAACATAGCCAGGGCTGAATTAGTGAAAAGATTGCAAATCTCTTTTCACAGATGATGATTTCAGTTTGGGGTACTAAAATCAAATGCCATTAATCTAGCATATCAGAGTCAGTTCTATTCAGTTTCTCATGATGATTAATAATTGAGGCCATATCTCACAGTTACAAATATGCTTCAACCCTGAAATGTTCCCAATAAATTTACCATCTTTCTCAAATGGATGTTTTACTGTCAGAACATAGTTTCTTATTCCTGTAATATTGGCATTGAGCAATACAGGCTTAAACACGTCCAGTAAAAGCACCAAAATAGCGTTTTATAAGGCTTAAGCATGCCATCAAGAGGAAAGTCCATTTTTAATAAGAAGTTTAAGTCGTCCTATTTCCAGTTCCCAGCTCCTCTGGGAAGTGATACAAAGTTCTCCAAGTGGAGGAAAACCAGGAATTCCCCAGAGTGTTAATATTACAAACCCAAGTTGAAATCAAACTCAATTACAAACTTAACTACATTTTCAAGTCTGTTTTTTTTTTTTTTTTTTTTTTTATCAATCCCCTGGCCTTAAGATCTACAGCAGCCCTAAACCAGGCTGGATTCTGAGTGAGGGTCAGAGAGCCATTGGGAATCCATTGTTCCTCTTGGCGGGGAGGGAGTAGACAGGAAACCTGGATTCTAGATCTTAATTTGCTCTCAACTGCCTGATTACCCACTGTCAAAGGTACCAATTCAATTTGATTTAACATTCATTTATCAAACTCTTGTATATGCCAAGACTGTTGAATATTAAGTATAAAAAAAAACAAGATCAGGTATGACTTTCAATTGTTTTAAAACTGAATGCTTGCAAAACAAAAGTAGACAAGTTATGTTACAGACCTTTCTTTTTAAAGTAAAAAGAAATTAAATAAGACTTCATAGCAAGGTGAAGAGTAGCTTCAGAGAGGTCATCAAGGAAAAAACTCTGAGAACAATGGCATGTGCTCTCTGCCCATGGTGTCCAGACTGATGAGCTAGGTCACCCACTTGAGCTCATCACCATCCTTTATTATCTGGGCAGTGCTCTCTTGTGCCCTGCTCCAAACATAATATAACAACGTGGTCCCTGCCCTCAAGGCTAACAATTTAGGCTTGAGAGACAGCTTGTTCTGACACATTCCTAAATAAGCTTCAAATGTATAAGAGAGAAGCGAGATCAAATCTAAGGAAACAGCATCAGAGACACAATATATCCAGGATGACTAACTGACCTAACTTATGACCTATAGAAACCATTTTTCTTCCAAAGATAACTGATGTACTTGTAGTCACCACTGTGCCAAAACAAGATGCTTGATAAATCAATTTATTCCAAACTGACATATAATCCAAATATTATTTTAAATTAATGAAAAATATTTCTAGTCCTTAGAGAATTTACATATTTTTATATGAGACCTGCAACATCATCTTAAAAATACTTTCATACTACAGTGGGAACCTTTTCATTCTATAATTTCACAATACTCAATGAGATGATGGGAATTACCCCAAAGTGTTGCAGAAAAACAGGAGACGGCCATATCTTAAGGACTTTACTTAAAGGCAGATAATAGTAGAGATTACACTCAGGACTTATTACATATGTAAATTGAATTACATGAGTAAGAAATTTGAACCAGAGAGAGAATTCTAGGTCTGACTTCTAGTTTCCTTGTCTTCAGTGTAGAACTTTATACTGTTTGACAGTGTCAATTCATTTTCCAACCTGAAGCTAGATTGTAAGAAAAGCATGAATCCAAAATATGGAATCATACTGGGATTACTGTATCACTACAAGTTGCCCTAAGGTGCTTCCTGATCCACAAGCCCCATTCACAACTATGCACGGGGCGGGGGACGGAATTCACTGGCTCTGAAAACCTCCCATAGACATCATCTTTACCATCCCACTCTCTTCCAGCAGTTTTAAATTATTTTTAATGTTTTTATTTATTTTGGGGAGAGAGAGGGGGGAAAAAAAACGCAAGCAGGGGAGGGGCAGAGAGAGAGAGAGGGAGATACAGAAGCTGAAGAAAGCTCCAGGCTCTGAGCTGTCAGCACAGAGCCCAATGCGGGCTCAAACTCATGAACCGTGAAGTCATGACCTGAGCCCAAGTCGGTCAGTCAACTGACTGAGCCACCCAGGTTCCCCTCTTCTAGCACTTTTAAATAACAAAGTCAAACCTAGAAGATTGGCAGTGTAAGTGCTAAGAGCATAGACTCTGCACTCAGAAGACTTGGGGGGTGGCCCCAACTCTGCCACTTCCTAGTTGTGAGGCCTGGGACAAGTGGGACTAGCTAAGGGACTCTCTGTACTTTAGTGTTATCATCCTCAATATTAGGAATAATGATAGAACACACCTAGATTGTCATAAACATATACATTGTTATATGTAAATCACTTATGTCAGTGTTTAGGACATTGTAACTGCTCAATAAATGTGCTGGAGATATGAATATTGTGGGAGTAGAGAGCGATTTGGGGGAATATTAACATACATCAGTGGTCCCCTGTCTCACAAACACATATTACTTGATAATTACTCCAGTTCAAGACTGCTACAAAAATATTAAGAGTATGGATTCTCGTTCAAGAAGTTATTCATACTTGTAAAAATGTGTTATAGACAACAAAGTACACATATAAGGATACATGATAACTCCATTTCTGAATTCTATCTATGAGGATAACAGAGAATATTAGTTAAAACTATGAAGCAGTTGGGAGGCAGAGAAAGCAACCAAAAATAAATCATCTATAATTCTATGAAGTACTGGGGCCTGAGAACAAAGAAGATGGGATGCCACAGGACTTATGAGGAACCTACCCACTCTCATTGTAAGGTCTGACAGCCAAGATCCATATTCCCAACTTATGACTACTGATTTCCACGCCATCAATCTACCTTTTTAAACAAATAAAAACTGTAAGCAAGTCACGCCAAGAGGTACCAAGTATACAGTCCTCCTTCGACCTTGGTTTTCATGAAGGGAACCCCCATAATCCACTTACGTCACGCCCCAATCAGGTTGACTCTAAAATCCCATCATATCTTCCATTATTTGAATATCTAGGTCTAAAGACGAAAAGTGAATATAACAGTAAAACTGGTAGCTCAACTCCACTAGCTTGTTGGCAAAAGAGGAGGGACAGCCAGGGAGTTACCACTAAGGGAGAGCTAATAAGGCTTTGAAATTCAAATCTAATACAATTTTTTATTTTTTTATTTTTTACTTTTTATGTTAAATATAATTTATTGTCAAATTGGTTTCCATACAACACCTAGTGCTCATCCCAACAGGTGCGCTCCTAGATGCCCATCACCCACTTTCCCCTCTCCCCCCACCCCCCATCAACTCTCAGTTTGTTCTCAGTATTTAAGAGTCTCTTATGGTTTGCCTCCCTCCCTCTCTGTGACTTTATTTCCCCTTCCCCTTTCCCATGGTCTTCTGTTAAGTTTCTCAGGATCCACATATGAGTGAAAACATATGGTATCTGTCTTTCTCTGCCTGACTTATTTCACTTAGCATAATACCCTCCAGTTCCATCCACGTTGCCTAATACAATTTTTTTTTTTTTAATTTTAATTGGGTGTTTGGGCATCTTTATTTTTTTCAACGTTTATTTATTTTTGGGACAGAGAGAGACAGAGCATGAACGGGGGAGGGGCAGAGAGAGAGGGAGACACAGAATCGGAAACAGGCTCCAGGCTCTGAGCCATCAGCCCAGAGCCTGATGCGGGGCTCGAACTCACGGACCGCGAGATCGTGACCTGGCTGAAGTCGGACGCTTAACCGACTGCGCCACCCAGGCGCCCCAACCTAATACAATTTTTTAAAACAACTGTTAAAGATGTTGGGTAAAGAATTATTGTGCCAATTAGTAAATACATTATTTCAGCATTGCTTCTGAGTGTGGAGACCACAAATCCTACCCTTTTATATTTAGAGAACCAATATAAAGCCTGTACTCAACAGGCCATTGAGAAACATGTGCTATTAGTGATTCTGATGATATATATGTATGAGTAATATATGTACACCTTACACGTATATTGGTGCTGAGCATTTCAAATGCATCCACTCTAATCTTCACAACAACCTTGAGAAATGTAAGCCTCACGATTCTTTCTTTGTAAGGAAACTATATTTATGACATGCTAAATTTCTTGACCAAAGTAACACAGATTAAAAGTAGCAAGGCCAGGTTTCAAACCAATCTGAAAATGCAATGTGTTCAAAACATACTATCCTGGAACAGGCCACAGAAATAATGTATCTCTAATCACCTAAGTTCCTACCAGTGAATAAAGTGCCCTATTTCTAAATTCTTCTTCAGAATGCTTTCTGAGCTAAATAATACATGAACCAGGCACCAAAAACCATATTCTACTTTATCCATGATTGAAATTATTTATTTCATAAGTTCTGAATATAGGCCTTATAATTAACCTGACCATGGCACCAGTATGAAGTGCTGACACATTATGACTAAGAACAGTGTTCCTACTCTTCCAGGCTTTTGTGTTAACACTATCTTTAATCATATCTTCAATAAATAATCAAGATAAATTCCAAAATATAAACTGTTCTTTATCATTTATTCTAACAGTCCTTATCTAATCATATACACGTTCACAGGCTTCTGAAATTTTTAGATTGTCATTAAATTCCTGAATTGTTTATCAGTTATAGCAGATTCTATATGTGAATCACAGTTTCATTACTGTTCTAGGATTATAAGTCTTAATTTCCCAATACATGCTCAATATATACTTTCATTTTAGTTCCAGAAAATAGTAATGTGATGCATTTTAATGAAAATATGAAACATATATACAAACTATAAATGCTACCAAAATTACCTCCTAATAAGATTTTTGAAATAAAAAGCACTATTCTCTAAGTATTTTTCTTCAGTGCTTCCTATTGAATCATGAAATTTTATCAATGGAAAGCATATTAGGAATAGTTTATCCAAGTTCCTTATTTTATAAATTTAAAACAATGCACAACATGCCTAAGAATATAATGGTAAAACTTCAGCTTTCTGAATAACCGATGACAATAAGATTAGATTTTGTGAAAAAAAAAAATCTTCAGAGATTTTAATTGTACTGTCACTACTTCTTGGTGCATTTCTGCGTGTGTACATGAAGACAACAAATGATATGAATGGTCATTTGAAATAAAACCAGGACAGGTTTATATTCAAGATGGATAATACCTCATTTTTAACCAGAGATAATTATAGAAGTTATTATTCTATCAACTTATAATATTGAGTTAATGAATCTAGGCATATAAAATGTAAGTACCTTCTTTATAAGCTATGCATGCAAGATTTACAGTGATAACCTTAACAAATATAAAATTCAAAACAGAAGTTTAGCATATGTGAACTTGTTTTACCTATTAGAGCTCTCGAATAAAATGAAAAATGTCATTAACTAGGAACAAAACCAAAAAAAAAAAAAATGAGGCTAAGGTAAAGTAATGGAAAAACAACAGTGACATCTGCTGTCTGTTTTTATAGTTTCCTTTACACTTCAAATCTTCAATTTTCTTCTATATTTACCAGTCATATCCACAACATAAGAAATGCTTTGATGACTAAGCACATTCTGTCTACTCCAGTGATTTGTTTCCAGGGAATCTGAAGCAAACTATTTTGAATACATGATCTGTGTCACAGACCTTTTAATACACATACGTTTAAATAATCTGATCAGAGATTTCACCCAAATTTAGAATGTATAATAATGGTATCCACTAACTATTGACAGGTTAATAGTCATATTTCTGCTGTCTCTTATGTTCCACCAGTAATATTGTAAAAAAAAATTAAACGGTTTTACCTTTAATTTCTATGATATTATATGAAGCACAATGCAGTTACCATGACATAATGGCATTTAGATTCCTTCATGGGAGAAGAACAGAAATGCACAATTTAGACCTGGAAATCCTTAGGTTGCTTCCACCACTACCAGTGGCAGTCTTACGAACAGGATGGGTAGGTAGCAGTGCACACATCCTTCCTGGATATGTAACTTCCCTCCTGGATATGCAACTTCCCAGGGTCCCACCTCATGACTGCTGAAATACCACAATTACAGAGCCACTTACTTGATTAATGAATTTGTCATGAAGTTCTTACCTGTTCTACCATATTCATTTTCACTCTAGAAGATTAAGACATTGGGCCATTAATGACCAGTAGCTCCCTGGAGAGAGGGAGTTAATCAGAGAGATTTTCTGTTTGACAGCCAACTTGTGAGCATTTTAGTTGCAGAAGAAAGAAGAATGGTTTTGTCTTTGGGATGCTGGCCCAAGAAGGCAGGCAGGATGTGGAGAAAACTGAGTTATCAGGGTATAAGGAGTTTAAATCTTTGGTCAAGCTCAGAAGAAAGGAAAACACAAAAGATAACGTTACAGACAGACTTTTCCAATTTTACTCAGTTCTCACAGTGCCCATAAAACAATCTTTACATGGGTATTGAGTAAGCAGTGACAGAGCTGTGAAATAATAAGAAGGAAAGAACCAAGAAGATTCTTAAATTCTTAAACCAGTGATTCAAGATCAGAAAATCACAGGCAAAAATAAGTGTCCCAAGTATATCTGTCTTATTTGGATAGAGAAGAGCTTATTTTTCTTACTTGCTATAAGAAGGAAAAGGTACTCCTCAGTCTAAGACATGACAAATTACATCCTTCCACTGATAGCACTCACCACAAAACAGAATCTGTGGAAGCTGATCTCAAAGTTTCGCATAAGTGAAAACAAAGGTTATTGGTTTGATAAAAGAAAATCCATTTTTAAGATGACAGTATAAAAAATCCTCTAATGGCAAGAAGCAATTTTCATTCTAGGGAAAAGTGAAATTCAAGAGCTCATATGGGAAAAAGAGATCGTTTGCTCTGTTTATTCTTGCCTGAACAGACACATTCTAAATTGATCATCAGTGAAGAACAAGATAAACATTCAGGAGCAAATGTGCACTTTTAATCTGACATTTGAAGAAAATTTATAAAAAAACTTTATATAAAATAAATCTTCTCAGACACTCAATAAAAGCAGTACAGTTCAGGAATCTAAGGTCATGATGAATGTCCTAGGCCAATGAAGTAAATTTTTTCAATGAAATCATTATTTGATCTAAAAATAGCATCATCAAACAGATGATCAAAATTGTCACTGGAGAGTACAACGGATATACAAACATGAGTAAGTCATGGATTCCATACCAAAGAGTCTTCAATACACAAATAGGACACAAATATGTGCGAGAAAAAAAAAAATCCTTGCCTCAGATTTTCTAGTCCTGACTCACTGGTTTAAGAGTTAAGAAATCTTCTTGGTTCTTTGCTTTTCATTGTTTCATTCTTTGACACTATTTACTCATTATCCACATAAAAATTGTTTTCTGGGCCATGTGGGTACAGGGTAGGCACCAAAGTCAGTTTTCTATAGGGAAATTAGGAAGGCTATATTCAGTAATAAAAAGGGATGCATCTTTGAAAATGAGAAGGCATTCAAAATGGGGACAATAGGAAGACTGGCATTTTACGAAGAAAAAGAGGTGAGAGGAAGAGCTCTACAACAATTTGGCATGTTAGGGGTATCTATTTCAGTAGGGCTGAGAATGGGACATGAGGAAGAAAGGGACGAGAGGTGGGGCTGAGGGAGAGGCAGGAGCAAGATCCTGGAATGGTCAATACGACATGGTTCAATTAAGCTCAACATCAACTTTATACTTATTTTATTTTGTTTTGCTTTTCAGATATGAGACTGGAGAAACCTTCTCAACCATGTCTATTCAAGTAAAGGGCTGTAGATTTCCCCACAGATTTGGGAAAAAGAGGAAAATAAAAGTAATTAAAATAATGAATCTTGATGAATCATTCCAAAAATTTAATAAAATAAATTAAAACATGGAAATCAGGATATATCCTCATAAATGATAAGGGTTTTATCATTTTAAATGCTTTATTTGCATACTTAGTGCCTCAGAAGTGTACATCAGGAAGCTATAGCCTTAAGAACAATTAGTAGAATAGGCCATTCAGAAACAGCAGTTGTCTTCATTAAACATTCTTTCTGGAAATACAGCTGGAAACTTCCCTCATTCAGAACTTATTCATTGGTGAAATAGCCTTAGTCCTTTCCCAAGAACAGGGGTGCCAAGACTTGATGGGTCTGGACAAACATCTGGTTAGGGCTATAAAAACCCTGGACTGCAGAAAGCTTTTTGATTCCAGGAGGAAACCTTACTGGGTTGTTTCTCACAACTGCATCTGTGACAGGCAAGTGCCTCCTAAATTTAAGGGATCTGGGGGAATCTTTGAGAGGAAAGTCCATGCCTGGAGTCTTGACAAAGAGGAACAAAGAAGGTAAGATATTGTTCCAAGTCAGTGATGCCTATGATTGAACAATCTCTTAGGCACCATGTGCCTTGCAAGCTGTATAATACCATGTGGACTATCAAAGCTTGGAAGAATAAAGGAAGAGCATGGTAAATGCTAAAAAGATAGCAGTGAGGAAACCGGGGCCCATACCTAGGTCCTTTGGTAACTGTTAGTATCTTTCACTTTTCACTTAAGTAAATAGGTATACATATATTATACATAAAATAATTAAAAAGAGAGAACAAAAGGAAAATATATTAGGAAAAACTTGGGGTGCCTTGGTGGCTCAGTCAGTTAAGTGTCTGACTCTTGATTTCAGCTCAGGACATGATCTCATGGTTCATGAGTTTGAGCACCGCATCAGGCTCTGCACTGGCAGCACGGAGCCTGCCTGGGATTCTCTCTCCCCCTCTCTCTCTGCCTCTCCCCTGCTCACACTGTGCCTGTCTCTCTCAAAATAAGTAAATAAACTAAAAAAAAAAAAAAAAAACCTTAACTGTACATCAAGTCTATACTGCACTCTTTCCTAGACATACAAATATCTCCATTAGGACATAAAAACTTCTCCTATACAATAACACACAAGACTTCATCCAGGAAGCCTCTCAACTTCCTTCATTTGCTATTCCTATTTCATTCTTCCATAAACAAAGTCATTTCTAACAAGCTCCCAAGTGATGCCAATGCGGCTAGTCCACGGACCATACTTGGGGTATCAAGGCTTTCAAGCATAATGAGCATAATTCACCTGCCTAAGGAAAATTTTCCTAATTCCTATACAGAAGAGATCCATCCAGGAGACTCATTAGCTTCGAGCCCATAACTCCCCTATGGAGCATTCATGTTGTTTCTCTGGCATTCTTTGTTAAATATGCATCTTCCATCTTAACTTCCTCATCAAATTCTATGCAATTCTGAGCAGAGCAGGTAAATCTAAATTCATAATAAGAGGCAGTGTTTACTTAATGGCATAAATGAGGAATCCACATCAGACAGCTATAGGTCCAGATCCCACTCCTGCCTACCTAGCTGAGTGACCTTAGGAAAGTATTTTAACTATTCTAACTTCAATTTCCTCATCTGTACACTATGGATGGCAACAGTAAATATTTCAAAAGTTTATTCTATAGACTACAAAAATAATCCATGTAGCATTACCTGGTGAGCACTCAACAAATGCTATGTATTAGTATTATCACAATGACACAGCATCTACAGTGCTTCTGATGTATACTCCAATCTCTATGGATTGAGACCTGAATTTCACAAATTGATTTAATCTAATAGAACACGTTGCTCTCAAAATCACCAACCATACACATCCAAGTATATTAATAACTTTTTTAAAAAAATTTAATGATTATTTATTTTTGAGAGACAGAACATGAGTAGGGAGGGGCAGAAAGAGAGGGAGACACAGAGTCCGAAGTAAGCTCCAGGCTCCAAGCTGTTGGTACAGAACTCAACATGGGGCTTGAACCCATGAACTGTGAGACCATGACTAAGCAAAAGTCAGATGCTCAAATGACTGAGCCATCCAGGTACCCTAGTCAGTTTTCCTATAAATAGTGAATAAACATTTTTAAAAAATTATAATAATAATTTAAAAAAATAGTGAGTGAAGATCAACACCTCCAATCTTTACATGTATATTTTAACATAGGGGTTATTTATCATTCTTTGGGGCCACCTGTCACTTTAAACTTTCTACTACTCAGGGCTTTAATTTGCAAATCATAGCACTGAATCAAGCTAGTTTTAGCAGAAAAGGGTGTAAGAAGAATTATTAGCCAGCTCATAGAATCCCTGAGACAGACAAAGAATAAGACCTGGGGGCTCACAGGCAGAGTTAGTGAGCCAAGGACAACACAGTGAGAGAAAAGGCATAGCTCCACTGTGGGTCTGTTCTAAGAAACTTCATTAACAACCCCAATCACAAGTTGGCAACTTTGGTTCTGAATGCCAGAAGTCCCCCAGAGCCATTCTAAAACAAAACACCTTCACAACCATGCTTGCGGAAGGTCCAATTTCCCCTCACACAGCCATGAGTTGGATTTATATCCAAGTCTTGTATATGTACTCTACAATGGCAACAGAGACTAGGAACCCATCACTTTCTAGAAAGACTATCTAGAAGAGGATTGGAATGGGTGTTGAAAGAGCCAATTTATTATAGTATTTAGCAAAATTACTCCCTACATTTTAGGGGTCTTGCAACTTATGAGTACTGGTAGGTGGTAGAGCCTGCCACAAACTATAGGGGGAAAAAAATGCCAGATAGTCACCTTCTTAGTGGCCTTCACAATTGAAACATGAGCCCATGACCTAAGTTCTACCAGTCAGATGCATCCACCGTAAATTCTGAATTGTGAACCAGCAATGCAAAGACGAGGAGAATGTGAGCAATTCAGTCTGGCAATGACAAGAGATAGAGCATGATAATATCCCTAGGGTAGCAATGGCAGCAGTTCTAAGTGACCCTAATTCCAGGTCCATTATTATTGCTATCAGCTTTGCACACTACAGTACCCAGTCTCAGCAGCAGTAATAATGGTGTCCTTATGGGGCATGATCTGGAGTATTGTTCCTAGCTCTGCAGCCCTGAAGATTCTGTACAGCTGAATGTCCTAATAATTAATTTGTTTTATGCTTACAATGTATAGCGTTGATTTAAGGGAACACTAAGTGACATAAATTGCTTCCAGTTGCAGTTGTAGGCAATGGTCCCTCAGAAAAAAATGGGAATGGGATATCTGGCCTAGTTAGTAAAAAATGGGGGTGCCTGGATGGCTCAGTCACTTAAGCATCCAACTTTTTATATTGGCTCAGGTCATGATCTCATGGTTCCTTGGATCACGCCCCATGTTGGGCTCTGCACTGACAGCATGGAGACTGCTTGGGAATTCTCTGTCTCCCTCTCTGTCCCTCCTCCAGTCACACATATGTTCTCTCTTGCTCCTTCAAAATAAATAAGCATTTTTTAAAAAGAAATAATAACAATGAAAATCCAGTCAGTATTAAGAATGTGAATGGAAGCCCATGGCACAAATTATCAAATCATCACCTCAAAGAAGTCTTCATTGAAGACAGGGTTAATGAGGACCATATAGCCCAGCCACAGGAGTATATGACAGGCATGACGCATTCAAGAACTGTGGGGTGTGGACATTGTTTCTAACAGTGCTACAGTGCTTAAAGGGGAAGAATGACAAGCTGAAATTGCAAATTCATGGCTAGAGGCATGAAGTGAAATCCCAAGTTTCTCTGACTGCTAAAAGAATGTCTTATCGCTTTCAGCCGCAGGGCTGAGAAAACTGAAAATCAAACTCGAACTTTGATCCCGTAGCTTTCTAAAATTATAATGTCAGCCCACTGAGATCACTTATGTGTAAGTAAAAGCATTGATCAAGATAGAACAAAACTGAGATTTGGAATGGAGGAAAATGGATGAATTTGGATGTCATAAGTACCCCAAACCCACCAAATCCCATAACAGGCCCTTGCTGACCAAAGCAGCTTTGTCAGGTGAGACACAGAAGGAATAAATTATCTATGGTAATAGAGGTGGCTGTCACAAAAATCAAGTTCTTCCGGTAGCAGGGATAGCAGAGCTGATGGCAGCTTCCAGACTCCATTGCTAGGGATGTCAACACTGCAGGCTGTAGTTCTTAGCAGCAATGACAGCAGTGTCTCCACTGAGCTGGTTCCACGGCATGATTTGGAATGTTGTTCCTATCTGACTAGTCCCAAGGCTGGTTCTCTAGCTCAGTGTCCGTTGAATAAATAATTTTCTTCACAAATCAACCGAATTTGGTTTCTTGCTTATAGCTAAGAACTATTATGCTTAGAAATTTCACTAATGGCTTTTTATTTTACCCTTGATCCCCTCCCCCCAAAAATATGACTAGGCTATAAAACATTTCAACTCTGTTTGAGTGCTTTAGAACAATAAGTCCATAACTGGTCTAAATTTTCCTTACAATAAGAACTCATGCTTAGAGTGACAGGCTCCCTGCCTGGAAAATTTAATAAGAGATTCATGGCTGTTTGCTACTTACAGAGAAAATTTATTCTCTTACACCTTTATCCATCCTTGTCTCTTTTATATGCAATATTATTATTCACAGTTTTCCAGTGAATTATCAAAGAAAAGGCAAACACAAATGGCTCCCTCTGTAGCAGCAGTCAACTAATTTATCAAATCATAACCTACAAATTCCAACATGAGCAATTGCCTGGTCAATCTAACACCATGACAAACTAAATGTCTGATAAACAGTCACAATCCCTTAGAAATTCTATGGCAAAGACTTTCAAACCCCCCAGCAAAGGGCATTATTGGTGTGATGGTGAAAACCACAGATCAAATATAGCTCATACACTATTGATAAGGCTAATATATATATATTAAATACACTATAATGATATATCTATAATTGAATTAAAATTGAATGTGTATAATTGAATAAAAAGACAAGTTGTTTTGCTGCATTAGACCCATAATAAGTTACTATTATGATGGCTACCCAATTGGGCTGTTTATGTACCTTTCCAAATTTGTTCTGCCTCACCATCTCCTAGGCCTTGGATATCTTGTTCAAGGAGAATCTAGCCGCATCACCAGCCCTGTCTCCTCATCTCCTAACACTACAGTCTGTCTCCAGGCAAGCTTCCATATGGCCTTCCTACGAGATACCGCAGCAGTAGCTACAATGGCTCCTTTCACTGCTTCTAGGTTTAGATGAAGCTAAGCTGGCTCTTTTCATCATTCAAGTGTCCAAGCATTCTCTCTCTCCTATGTCTCTCCCCACCTCCTTTCATTTTATTTTTATTGTAACACATACCAGTACTTGATATTCTTACTCATGAGCTCCATGACACCAGGAATTTTATCTGTCTTGCTCAGCACTGTATCCCAGCACCTAGAACAGTGCTCACAACACAATAGGAGCTCTACAAATGTTTGGTGAATAAATGAAGATGGAAATTTTCCCACTGAGTTTAGTCACAAAGAGGTAATGAGTGACCTCAGCAATCTTAATAGAATTCTGATGAAGAAGTCTAATTGCAGAGGATGGGAGGTGAGAAAATGGACAGAGTGTAGTTGTGTCCAGAAGCATAATTGTGGACAGAGAGCTGCTGGAAGAGTGAGGTGGATATAGAGAGGTTCTTTAAGGATGAGCAGATGAGGATATTTAAGTATCGATGAAGGGGAAGAATTCAAGATTCAGACACTTCTCTACTGTTGTTCTCATCCATTCATTCACTCGTTCTCCTGGGTTTAAGAAACCAAGTGAAACTAATAAAATGACCAGCATGCACTCTTCAGGAAAAGTGCACGCTGTGGGAAATAGTTTCAATAACCAACATATTTATGTGACAGCACCATTTTTTGAATGCAGTGAAGTGAATAAACAAGCTGAACTTTTTTGTCATTAGCCTTCAATAGGATAGCAGTTTTCCAGGCAAATTCAATCCTTGCTGACTCTCAAAGAGCAATTTTATGTTGAAAGGGCTCTATGTTCAAGAGAGAGACTTTTAATATTAAGCCTAAGAACTGAGGAGACTACAATAGCTAACATGACGAATAAAAAATAAAAATAATAAATGTTTCCTCTATAAAATACTTACTTTAGGTAGCGAGGGTAAAAGCAGCTACATGTAAAAGGTTTTCAATGCTGATTATTTTCAAATCATTCTACAACTCCACACAATATGACATTTTTAAATTTTTTTTAATGTTTATTTTTGAGAGAGAGAGAGAGCAAGTGAACATGAGTGGGGGAGGGACAGAGAGAGAGAGAGAGAGAGAGAGAGAGAGAGAGAGAGAGACAGAATCCAAAGCAGGCTTCAGGCTCTGAGCTGTCAGCATAAAGCCCAACACAGGGCTCAAACTCACAACCCATGAGATCATGACCTAAGCTGACATCGGACGCTTAACCAACTGAGCCACCCAGGTGCCCCAATATGGTAATTTTCAAAGTGGTCAATTTTTGCTCTTTTATTCTTCCAAAGAAAACTCTACTGATTCAGATAAAATTTTTTAATTAAGACAAAATTTTCATGGTGGAATACAGTCATCTCAGGCAACCCCTTTAAGTGGTCATCTCAGAGAAGACAGTAGAAATAGGTGATATATCAGTAAAAGCACTCAGTTCCATACTTTGAATTTATTAATCTGTTAATAAAAGTAATACAAATAAGAAATCAAACCAAGAATATGACCAAGTGCTATTCCTGCCTAAAATACACCTAGATTTTTAAAATATTTTATTTTAAAAAATTAAAAGGTCTACTGGGGGGTTATGGGAGGAGGAATGGGCTAAATGAGTAAGGGGCATTAAGGAATCTACTCCTGAAATCATTGTTGCACTATATACTAACTTGGATGTAAATTTAAAAAATAAATTAAATATAAAAACTTTAAAAGTCCATATGAGGTCTAGAGAATAAGAACAAGTACCCTCAGTATATTAGAAATAACAATGAAGCCCTAAAAGACAGAAAGCAGGTGGAGTTGGAAGTATGAAGAAAAGCATGGTCCCAACACACACAAACACACACACACACACACACACACACACACACACACACACACACACAACCAGAAGCTGAAACAAGACAAAAAGATGCCAAGTGTACTCCAAACTCTGTAATGGCAAGCACTGATGGCAGATGACAGCCTGGGAAACTACTCGAGTTACTGTTAGAAGAACCACATTTAGTATACCCACATAGGTCAACAACTCTGGGGCAGGTTGCTCTATCACGGTCACAAATCTTTCCTTTCTCTGCATTCACACCCCTGCAATGTGATATTCAAACTCCTTCCATCAAGAAGTGAACTCTATTTCACTCCTTGAATCTGGGGGGCCATCTGACTTGCTTTGGCCAATGGAACATTAGCAAATACGATGGAGACAAGGCTTGAAAGTCTTTTTCTCTTCTTGTACTTAGAACTGAGAAAACCATATTTCTTTAGCATGGCTTGCTAAAGAAATAAAAAGTAGCTTCATGGAGGAGAACCAAGGAGTTCAACCAACTGCCAGACATGTAAGTGAGACCATCTGAGACCAGCCAGCCTCCAACCAACCCACCAACTGACAGCAGAACACCAGAATCACAGAACTATCTGCTGGCCACAGATGCACAAACTAGAACAGCAGAGAAAAAAACAGAGCCAGCCCAGTTGAGCTACCTAGCCCACCCACAAAATTGTCAACTAAGTAACTGTGCAATTATATCAAGTTGCTACATTTTAGAAAGGTTTCTGGTGTTGCTACAACCATAGATAACTGACACAAACTCCCCTTCTACTATTTCACCATGCAACACACAGCAAAATCATCTGTCTCTGGCAAGAATAGTTAATGTGAATGCAAAGCTTGCCAAGCAAAGTCAAGGTAACTGGCAGCTGGTAACATCAATGAGAAACAGAATATTACAGTCAGAATAATGGCCACTGGCTCACCCTTCCCCACAATAAATGAAGCAAGCTGTGGTAAACAGAAGCAGCATTTACTGGGTGTCCACAAGGACTCTTAAATACAAAAAGATGAGCACACAACCAAGAATCCTCAAAATATTAACAACACAATAAAAGAGAAGCACTGAAGAACAGAAGAAATATGAGCACATGAACTCAGTAAGAATAAATATTAGAGGGAACATAAAGTAAATTTAAAAGAAATTTAATTAATAATTTTAATGAAATAAGACACACTATCCATGAAACAAGATCAGGCTATGAAACAGAACCAATTACAGATCTTGCAAATGAAAAATAATGATTGTCAAAATAAAAACTCAATAGATGAGCTGCAGACAGTAGCTATACTTGTGGTGAGCATAGCATAATGGATAGAGTTGTTAAATCACTGTGTTGTATACCTGAAATGAATGTTACATTGTGTGTCAACTATACTTCAACAAAAACAAAAGAGACAAACAAACAAAAAAAAATAGACGGGCTGGGAAAAAATGAATCAACACAACTAAAAATTAATGATTCCAAAATATCACAAAAGGAACAAAAAGATGAAATGTATAAAAATTTTTAATTAGATAATACTAGTATAACAATGTTAAAACCCTTATTTTAATTCATTGTAATATGATTATAAAAGAGAATATCCTTGCTCTTAGGAAACTCAGTCTAAAGTGTTTAGGGGTAATACAGAACCAACTCTAACTTAGTCTCAAATGTTCCCCACCAAAAATCATACACATATAAAGAGAGAGAGAATGGTAAAGTAAATGTGGTGAGAGGTTAACAGTTTCTAAATCTGGTTGGAGGATATGCAGCAGTTCCTTGTACTGTTCTTACAATGTTCCTATAAGTTTCAAATTATTTACAAATAAATGATATAAAAATTGTAAACTACATGGAGGAAAACTCCAGAAGATCCAGCCTTCATGTACCAAAGTTCCATAAGAAACGACCAGAAAGAAAGGAACCAAGAAAAAAATCAAGAAAATAATAGAAGACACACTCTTATAGCTGAAAAAAAAATCCTGACCTTAAAACTGAAGGACCAAAGAGGATGAATGAAAAAGTTCTCACACCTGGATACATTTTTATATAAGTTTAAACCACATTTATGTATAATTTAAGGATAAAGTCAAAAAGGTAAAAGGAAAGATGGGGCAGGGGGATTATTCACTGAAAAAAAGAATCGGGCTGGTATCACATGTCACATCAACTCTAGATTCAACAGGATACTAGATAATTATCTTCAAAGTTCTAAGTGAAAATTATTTTGAAACTGAAATTTTCTTCAGGCAAAATATTATTCAAATATGAAGGCAAAGTTAAATTTATTTTCAGATTATCAAGGATAAAGAAATGTTATCTCCTATAAGCCCTCCATAAACATATGTGGTATAGCAAAACAACACATTGTACACTTTAAATATATACATTTTACTGTAACAATGTTATAAGTGGATTGTTGATAAATGGACCAGGGTTATGTATGAAAGGAACATTAGAGGAACCAGCATGATGGGAATACAAGACATCTTTGTATTTTCTTTGGAAATCTTCTGGAAACTTAAAACTATTTGAAATAAAAAGTTTAAACTATTAAATAAATAAATATACATAACTTTTATTTATCAATTATACCTCAGTAAAGCTGGGGTTGGGGGTCAATATGTGAATGTCAGAAAAACAAAAAGAATCTAAGAAATGGCACAAAAAAATAGATCAGCAATGAAATCAATAAAATATTAACTAAATAAATTTTAATGTTAAATAATAAATGGCCTGAAACTATTATCTCAGATGATCTCAGCATGGGAGGGAGATACCAGCAGGAGGAGGAGGTAGATAAAACAAAGAGTATTCCCTGCTTTCTTCAGAAAGGATATATTTTCTGGTTTATTTTATATGCTGATAAAAAAAAATGTATGTTTAAGTGTATGCCTTAAAAAGTAAAAATTAACCTCTAGAGTCCAGAGGAATAGAATATAATTTCCTAACCATAAGAGGAGAAAAACAGAACACAAATATCTTGATCAAAACAAGAGCTGAAAATTGGGAAGATTAAAAAAAAATAAATAATTTGGAATATATAACACATACATTACAAAGTAACATGGCAAGAATGATCCCAAACATATCAACAATGACAATACATGGCAAACTAGGTAAATTACTCTATTAAAAGTGGAAAGTCAGGGCGCCTGGGTGGCTCAGTCGGTTAACTGTCCACCTCTGGCTCAGGTCACGATCTTGTGGTTTGTGGTTTCAAGTCCTGTACAGGGCTCTGTGCTGATAGCTCAGAGTCTGGAGCCTGCTTTGGATTCATTGTTTCCCTCTCTCTCTGCCCCTCCCCTGCTCACACTCTGTCTCTCTCTCAAAAATAAATAAACATCAAAAGTACAAAGTCCTATTGCATTATTAAATCCAGCTATAAGCTGTCTGTCCCACACACATGCCAAACCAAATGACTCCGAATAAAAATACATAGATGTTAAATGCTTTTAAAAATTAAAGTGTAGGGGCGCCTGGGTGGCTCGGTCGGTTAATTATCCGACTTCAGCTCAGGTCATGATCTCACAGTCCGTGAGTTCGAGCCCCGCATCGGGCTCTGTGCTGACCACTCAGAGCCTGGAGCCTGTTTCAGATTCTGTGTCTCCCTCTCTCTCTGCCCCTCCCCTGTTCATGCTCTCTCTCTGTCTCAAAAGTAAATAAATGTTAAAATTTAAAAAAAAAGAAGCATATTTAAAAAAAAAAATTAAAGTGTAATTCTAAAAAGAGACTATGGATTCATAAATATCCTAGAACCAGAAAGGATAACTACCCAAAGGGAAAAGAAAGGCGGCCAGATGCTCTGAACACAAATGTCACCTCCCTCCCAGCTTAAGCTGGCTCCACCATTGGCAAGGGAAAGCCAGGAAATTTTTATGGATAAGAATGGATTTTATTAAAAAAAAAAAGAAAAAGAAAAACAAGTGCAATCTTGCAGCTGTGTAATTGTGAAAATAGATCTGAATAAAAGATTCCAAAGGCAAAAAAAAAAGTGTACCCAAAACCTAATATATCAATTATACCTCAATTAAAAAATTAATTAAAACATTTAAAAACAAAAGTAAAAAGTGATAGTAATCAGACATATTATAATTAAAGGTCAAAATATCAAGTGAGCAGTGTATTTAGGATGCTTCATATGATATAGCACATAGTCAAGATATATCATGAAATTAGGTAGTCTTAAAATATATAAAATCTGATAGAAATGCAAAAATAAATCTGTAATCACAGTAGGAAATTATAACATTCCTCTCTCAATTCATGACAAATAAAGTACACAAAAATAAGTAAGG
Source organism: Felis catus (assembly GCF_018350175.1). Lineage (NCBI taxonomy): Eukaryota > Metazoa > Chordata > Mammalia > Carnivora > Felidae > Felis > Felis catus. Next base: position 88,255,020 of record NC_058373.1, on the reverse strand, counting down.
ATATAGAAATTTTTAATAAAAGAACTTTGTTTTGAACAAACAAGTTTTGAACAAATTGATATGCAGAAAAGGACTACAGCATGATCTGCTTACCAAGTCATGCTGACCAGAATCTTAACAATGATCTTAGAATTCTTATAATTCTTCTCCCAGTGTATTTCTGGCATTGAGGGCTGTTCCAAATCAATCAGTCATATCACTGTTGGACAAATATTATAAAGCTCCACAGTGTGAGGTCTTGATGATGGCACCTTCTGCAAATTAACAAGCACATTAGGAAAGAGGAAAGGCTTGGGTTTGAAGGAATGCAATAAAACAGCAGCAGATGGTAAAGCCATCGTTTGACACAGAAAATTGGGAAACCAATCCATTTAAAGTAGGAAGTACAGCACGTACCCTGTATTTATTACTGAGCTTAAAATGTATAACTATAAAATGGTATGACCTTTCAAAGTCGTGGGCTCATTGAAAGCTCTGACATTTGTAACACAGCATCTGTTACAAGCCATTCATTCTTCTTTTCCTTACTACTGCACGCACAAATAACTGTATTATCTTGCTCAGCAAATCTGATTTGGCCCAAAGGAGAGTGAGTTAAAGTGATAGCAATCCATTCTGCAAAATAATTTCTAAAGGAAAAAGTCTGATTTGACCAGTGAAATCCTTGTAATAAAGAAAAAGACTAAAAATAGAACTAGACACGTCAAAATTGCTAGTCTTTCTTCCTTGGCCTCAACAATTCACCTTCCACAATTGTCCTCTACAAAATTATGAGAGCGGCTGAGTCCTACCCAAACATCTCTTAGGAAAAAAGCAGAGCCCCTTCCACACGGTCACACTGAGCTAGTACTTGCGCCTGGATACGGGCCACGACCTTAGGTGCGTCCACCGCCCGCCGCCACCTCTGGACCATGGACCCCCGCAAAGCGAGCAAGCTTCGGGCCTTCGTGAAAATGTGTAAGCAGGATCCGAGCGTTCTGCACACCGAGGAAATGCGCTTCCTACGGGAATGGGTGGAGAGTATGGGGGGGGGGGCGGTAAAATACCACCTGCTACTCATAAAACTAAATCAGAAGACGATATCAAGGAAGAAAAAACAGATAGTAAGAAAGACAGAGGAAAACATAAAGATAGACGAACCATCAAGTGAGGAAAGTGATCTAGAAATTGACAATGAAGGTGTGATTGAACCAGACACTGATGCCCCTCAAGAAATGGGAGATGGAAATGTAGAGATAACCGAGGAAATGATGGATCAGGCAAATGATAAAAAAAAAAAAAAAAAAGTGGCTGCCATTGATGCCCTAAATGATGGTGAACTACAAAAAGCCATTGACTTGTTCACGGATGCCATCAAGCTGAATCCTCACTTGGCCATTCTGTATGCCAAGAGAGCCAGTGTCTTCATCAAATTACAGAAGCTAAATGCTGCCATCCGAGGCTGTGACAGAGCAATTGAAATAAATCCTGATTCAGTTCAGCCTTACAAGTGGCAAGGGAAAGCACACTGACTTCTGGGCCATAGGGAAGAAGCAGCACATGATCTTGACTTTGCTTGTAAACTGGATTATGATGAAGATGCTAGTGCAATGTTGAAAGAAGTTCAACCGAGGGCCCAGAAAATTGCTGAACATCGGAGAAAGTATAAGCGAAAACATGAAGAGCGAGAGATCAAGAAAGAATAGAAAGGGTTGAGAAGGCTCGGGAAGAACATGAGAGAGCCCAGAGGGAGGAAGGAGCCAGAGACAATCAGGAGCTCAGTATGGCTCTTTTCCAGGTGGCTTTCCTGGGGGAATGCCTGGTAATTTTCCTGGAGGCATGCCTGGAATGGCGGGGAGAATGCCTGGAATGGCAGGAATGCCTGGGTTCAATGAAATTCTTAGTGACCCAGAGGTTCTCACAGCCATGCAGGATCCAGAAGTTATGGTGGCCTTCCAGGATGTGGCCCAGAACCCAGCAAATATGTCAAAATATCAGAGTAACCCAAAGGTTATGAATCTCATCAGTAAATTGTCAGCCAAATTTGGAGGTCAGGCATAATGCCCTTCTGACAAATAAAGCCCTTGCTGAAGGAAAAGCAACTTCGATCACCTATTGGAAGTCACAATAATACAAACCACTGTACCTCTGACCTCATGGAGAAAGCTGGGGTGCTGTGAAGATAATCCCTACTCTTCTGCCCCACATGCAACTGAGACATTTTACAGTGGTTTGCTCTTAGGGTTTTCATTCAGATGATGTTTTCCTATTAGAAATTATAAACTTTAAACACTTTTTAAACCTGAAAAATCTTTGAAAACATATTACAAGGGTGTGTTAATCCCTTAAAGAAAGGAGAGAGAAAAGCAGAGATGATGGTGACTCTAAAAGATTTCACACAAAACTATCAATTTATTCTACCAAATATTGTCCCCAAGATCATAAAAGAAACTTGTGTATCTGCATGCCAACAGTATGACTATTAAAACATTTGAGTGAGGTAAGAGTAGAAAATTTTTGGATTGAAAGGAAGACTCTCGGGGCGCCTGGGTGGCGCAGTCAGTTGAGCGTCCGACTTCAGCCAGGTCACGATCTCGCGGTCCGTGAGTTCGAGCCCCGCGTCGGGCTCTGGGCTGATGGCTCAGAGCCTGGAGCCTGTTTCCGATTCTGTGTCTCCCTCTCTCTCTGCCCCTCCCCCGTTCATGCTCTGTCTCTCTCTGTCCCAAAAATAAATAAACGTTGAAAAAAAAAAAAAAGAAAGAAAGGAAGACTCTCAAGCATTGACAAGTGATAACATACACCTACATTACCCCAGGATGCGTTTACGCTGATGGATATAGCACATCTTTGATAATCATTTATAAAGATTTGTTTTTAAATTATGCAACACAAGAGGTTACTGTATTAGTTTCCTGAGACTCCTATAATGAAATACCACAAATTGAGTGGCTTAAACAACAGAAATTTGTGGTCTCAAAGTCTGGTGGCTGGAAGTTCAGTTCAAGATATCAATAGGGTTGTTGCCACCTGAAGCCTGTAAGGAAGAATGTGTTTCATGCCTGTCTCATAGCTTCTGGTGATTTCCTGGCAATCTTTGGTGTCCATTGGCTTGTACCACATCACTCCAATGTCTGCCTTAATGTTCACATGATGTCACTGTGTGCATGTCTATCTGTATGTCTAAATTTTCCCTTTTCATAAGGATACCAGTCATATTGGATTAAAACCTACCATAACAACATCGTCCTAACTTAATTACCTCTGTAAATACACTATCTCCACATAAGGTCACAGTTAGAGGTACTTGGGGCTAGTACTCCAATGTAGCTTTTTTGGGAATGACACAATTCAACCCATAAAAGTACCTTAAGGCAAGTAATAAATACACCTTTATTAGCATAATCATACAATGACTCTGACAGTGAGAAACAGTAGCAATCAATAACTACTCATTAGTTTACTAATTCCAAAAGACCATTCTCTATAATCTGAATTTTTCCCTGCTTTCAGTGTATCCATAAATGAGGCACTAACATAAACATCCTATTTCTCCCTAGCCTCAAATACAGGTATCCTGCTTCTAATAAGTCTGGAAGAAAGATCCTACTCTTCCTTGGCCTTCTATTTACATATACACATGCATGCATACATACACACACATGCACAAGAATACTTGGTAGCCTATTGTCTGAACACAAATAATCTCTTTTTAAAAAAAAATTTAAGTATACAAAAAATATGATGTTTGTGCTGCATAGGGAAATAGTTGACTGGTCTTCCCCTAAAATAAACTGATACAGCAAAAGTGCAGGTCAGGATAAACTAAACATGAAAATAAATAAATTTCAAAACATGTCATTTCATAGTACAATAGAATAAGAGATCATTATTTATAGATAATAAATCCTATATCCTAAGCAATTATTTTGCTTTACAATGTTACTTCTAAAAATATGGTGAACTGTAAAGCTACTGGCTCTTCTTCTTTCACAGAGACACTGAGTTAACAATACATGTACCAAAGAACTCTAGAGACCAGGAGAAAAGATAAAGCACCCAGGCCATTGTAAAACCAAGAAGAGATTCCAGTGAAAGGAGCAGGAAAACCTGTACCATCTGGCACACCATTCCCTCACCCTATGTAGCATAGAGCATTTAGGAGGAAACTCCATACCAGAGCTCCTTCCTCAGCATAGAAATAAGAAGTAGACTATACATCCAAAATTCTGTCTTGTATAAAGGCTTCTGTCTTGGTGTCTGTCTTAGCTAACTTGAGTGCTGAAAGGAGAAAAACAGAGTTCAGATGCTGCTGAAAATACTCAAGCTACAGTTCCACAGGAATATGCCAGGGAGAGGAAGAGATCAGAAAAAGTTTCAAACATCCTAAAACATCTAACCAGGATGATTGGCAAAGGCCTTCCCCTGCACAAAGCCAGCATATAAAGACTGAGAAAGGTGGTTGTTTTTTCAAATGCCCAAATCTAGTAAGAAATTACAAGGCCTACAAAGAAACAGAAAATCATAGCCCAATCAAAGGTACAAAATAATATGCCAGAAACCAATACTAAAGAAATGCAGATCAAGAGTTGCCTGACAGAATTTTAAATATCAAAAAAGATGTTCAATCAACTAAAAAAGAATACATACAACTAAATAAAATCAAGAAAATAATGCATGAACAAAATAAGAATATAAACAAAGAAACAAACTATTAAAAAAAGAACCAAACACAAATTCTAGAGCTGAAAAATACAATAACTGAACTAAAAATTTCATTAGAGGACTTCAACAGCATAGTTGATCAGGTGAAAGAATCAGAGACAACAAAGAAACCATTTCAAATCAATTCCAAGAAACAAAAACAATAAAGAATGAAAACAAAAGTAAAGAGAGCCTTAAAAAAAGGAGGAGGTGGGGGAAGAGAGCCTTACAAACTTATAGAACACTAACAGGCAGATAAATATATACATTATGGAAGTCTCTGAAAGAGAAAAAAGAAAGAAAGAGAAATGGTGTATGTGAAAAAATAATGACCCAAATTTTCCCAATTCTGAGGAAAGAAGTGGACATACAAATTTTTAAATCCCAAAAAAACTGTAACTAGAATAAATACAAAAAGAAGCACACATAATCAAATTGTCTAAAATAAAAGACAAAGAAAGAATCTTGTAAGATGCAAGAAAAAATCAATTCATCATATGCAGGAAAGTTTCCATAAGATTACCAGCAGATTCCTCAGTAGAATATAAGCAGGATAGAAGGCAGGAGAATGATATTCAAAGTGCTGGAAGAAAAAACTCTGTCAATCAAAATATTATATCCTGCAAAACTGTCCTTTAAAAAGGAAGGTGGATTAACTAAATTTATTGTGGTAATCATTTCCCAATATATACAAATATTGGATCATGATGCTGTACACCTGAAACTAATAAAATATTATATGTCAAACATGTCAGTTTTTTTGTTTGTTTGTTTGTTTTTTTAATTTTTTTTTCCAACGTTTTTATTTTATTTTTGGGACAGAGAGAGACAGAGCATGAACGGGGGAGGGGCAGAGAGAGAGGGAGACACAGAATCGGAAACAGGCTCCAGGCTCCAAGCCATCAGCCCAGAGCCTGACGTGGGGCTCGAACTCCCGGACGGCGAGATCGTGACCTGGCTGAAGTCGGACGCTTAACCGACTATGCCACCCAGGCGCCCCAACACATGTCAGTTTTAAAGAAAGAAGATATTAAGATATTTCTAGATAAACAAAACCTTAGGGAATTCATTACAAACAAACCTGCTTGATGAAGAAATGCTAAAGGGAGCTATTCAAGTTGAAACATAAGGACAGTTGACAGCAACACACAGCCATATGAAAATACAAGATTTTCCAGTAAAGGTAAATATGTGTACTAATACAGTAGCCTGACATATTGTCATTTTTGAGCATAGAATTTAAAGGATGAGAAAATTTTTTAAAATTTTTTTAATGTTTATTTATTTTTGAGAGAGACAGAGACAGAATGCAAGTGGGTTAGGGGCAGAGAAAGAGAGGCACAGAATCCAAAGCAGGCTCCAGGCTCCAAGCTGTCAGCACAAAGCCCAACATGGGGCTCGAACCCACGAGCTGTGAGATCATGACCTGAGGTGAAGTTGGACGCTCAACTGACTGAGCCACCCAGGCGCCCCGGATGAAAACATTTTTTTAAACCATAAACTATGTCAATGAGTATATAATATATAAAGACGTAATTTATTCCAATAACATAAAATGGGGGTGGAGCATTAAAGGTTGTTGGTAAGCAACTGAAGTTAGCAGTTTAAAATGGAAGTCATAACTTTAAGATGGAATGTGGTCACATTGGAATAGTGACCACAAAAAAAATCGATAAAATATACACAAAAGGAAATGAGAAAGGAATCAAATCACACCACTACCAAAGTCAATAAAACACAGGAAGACAGGAAGGAAGAGAAAAAATAGGTACAAGATATACAGAAAACAATTAACAAAATTAGCAATGGTAATTTTTTCTTTATCAGTAAAATTTTCCTTATCCTGTAAGTGGATTAAATTCCCATCAAATGACATAAATTGGCTGAATCGATTTTTTTAAAGGATCCAATTATATACTGATTACAGGAGACTCATTTTAGATATAAGGACAACACAAGCTGAAAGTGAAAGGATTAAAAAATATCCCATGCAAATGGCAATCAAAAGAAAGCAGGAGTGGCTATACTAACATCAGCCAAAATAGACATTAAATCAAAAGCTATTACAAAAGATCAAGAACGACACTACACTAAAGTTGACCAAGAAGATAGAACATTCTAAATATTTATGCACCAAACTTCAGAGCTCCTAAATGTGTAAAGTAAAGCTAGATTGAAAGGAGAATACATAGCAATATGATAACGGGAGACTTCATTACCCCACTTTCAATAATGTATAGAACAATCAGACAGAAAATCAATAAGGAAACATTGGACTTAAACTACATGTTGGACCAGATGGATCTAGGACACATACAGGACATTCCATCCAACAGCAGCAGAATACACATTCTTCTCAAGTGAACACAAATCCTTCCCCAGGACAGACCACAGTAGGCCACAGAACAAGTCTTAACAAATTCAAGAATATTGAAATCATACAAGTATCCTTCTAATCATAATTAAACTAGAAACCAGTAGCTCAAGAAAAACTGGAGAATCCACAAATATGGAAATTCTTAAACATTCTTAAACAACAAAGGGTCAAATAAGAAATTACAAGAAAATTAAAAAGTCCTTTACACAAATGAAAAAGCAAAACATGAGATGCAGTGAAAGCAGTGCTAAGAGTAAAGTTTATAAATGTAAATGCATGCATTGAAAAAGAAATAGCTCAAATCAACAACCTAAGTTTAAGGTAGTGTTGCAAGACATTATCACACTTCCAAAGATCTCCATAAAATACATCTTCCTCAACAGCAAAGGATTCAAGCAGATTGAAGAGTATCAGGAAACCCAATGATGCTGGGGGTTCCCAATTAGATGAAACTGTTGTTTACCTTCCCCGCATTAAATTATGTCTCACTAAATCTCTCGATATCAGATAAACTTAAATTATCCTTTAGCCTCCTAGGCAGAGTTCCTACACTTAACTTAATTTCCCTTAGCCTTTCCCTAGCAGCTTTTACTTGTCTTCCCTGGGCATGTCAAGGGATGGTTTCAATAGGCAGGGCAGAGCATCCCTGAGAAACCCAGAAGAGTTTTATCAATTGGCAACAGCATATACCCTGTTTCAATTAACTCACACTCCTTACATATTAGTAATAATTCACTCTGAGCAGGTGCACTGTGTTTTTATTACACAGTATTTCCATCACTGCGCAGCTGCATGTCCTTAGATGCGCCAGACTGAAATCAGCTTTCTCCTACCAGCAGGCTTCACCATGTCTCACTCTAGGTGAAAGGTAGAAATCAGGAGTAAAAAAAGAGTACAAATGGGATGCCTGGGTGGCTCAAACAGTTAATTAAGCATCCGACTTCAGCCCAGGTCATGATCTCGCAGTTTGTGAATTTGAGCCCCACGTTGGGCTCTGTGCTGACAGCTCAGAGCCTGGAGTCTCTTTGAATTCTGTCTCCCTCTCTCTCTTCTCCTCCCCTGCTCTCACTCTATCTCTCTGTCTCTCTCTCAAAAATAAATAAACATTAAAAAAAAATTTAAGTACAAATGTTAATATCCTTCTTTCACATTAAAAGGAATCAAATGTCTAACTAAAATTTAAAAGAATAAGAAATAGCAGTGAAAAAATTAAACAAAATAAACCATTTGAAGAACTAAAGTTATTATAACACTTAAAGAATGAGAAGGGAAATGAAGAAGAGATAAAGTAAATAAATTATGTCTTTTCATTTGGAGTTAAAGCTATTTCTATTTCTGCATGACAACGCCTTACAAATTTATCAGTTTAAAACCACACAAAATTATTATCTCACTGTTTTCTGTGGATCAGGAGTCTGGGCACAGGTCAGCTGGCTCCTCTGCCCTGGATCTCACTAAGCTGAACTCAAGGTGTCAGCCAGGGCTACAATCACATCTGAGGCATAGAGCCCTTTTCCAAACTCACTAATTGTTGGCAGAATTCATAATCTTGCAGTGTGACTGAAGTCTTTGATTTCTTGCTGCTGTCAGCCAGGGACCGTTCTCCACTCCTAGGTCCTAGCCAGATGGCTCTCTCTTCTCTCAAAATATGACAGCTTTCTTCTTCAAGTCTGGTAGGGGAATTTTTTTTTTTTTTTTTTTTTTTTTTGGAAAGGCCTGGTCCCTTTTTTAAGGGCTCATCTGAATAGGTCAGGTCCACCCAGGATAATCTTTTCATTAACTAAAAGTCAACAGATTAATAATCTAATCATTAGAGTGACAGCCCATAATATTCACAGGACTCACAAACTCTCAAGAAAAAGGGACTATCCAGGGCATGCCTGCCATGGAGAAAGAATCTTTGGAGCCAATTTAGAATTCTGCCTACCACAACAGTCACGATCTAAAGTGGGTAAATCAAAATACAGAGGAACAAGCATACTAATCAAACTTATATTTAGACATTTTACAGCTAAAAAAAAACAGAGTTAAAGATAGGTTGCTTTTGAGAAATGGATCTGGGCAGGAAGGAAAATTGTTGCTTTTTATCAAATGCTTTTATGTGCTATTTGATTTTTTTAATCCTGTACATACATTATCCCAATTAAAGCAAAGGAAAAGGAAAAGCAAGTTCATTAACAAATTATATGGTTTATTTTTACTTTGTGTGTCATCTAAAGCTGTGAACATCCCTAACTTCTTGATATAACTCTCTCCTGTTTTTCCTCCTATCTTTCATACTAGTTGTTTCTTTTCATTTTATTTATTTTGCATTACACAAAAAATAATGCTATTGTTGAAAATTAGAAACCACAGATAGGAGCAGTGGAAAAATCTCACAACACCTATACTCCTCTTAGGTGTTCAAGTTAGTCTGCATTGACTTATTGTCTTAATCCTCCATTTACTCTCCCTGGATGACTTCATCCATTTCTGTGGCTTCAACTATCTTCTCTGTGCTGGTGATTCTCAAATATATACTTAAAGCCTTGACTTCCCTCTTGAGTTCCACACACATATTTTTAATTTTCCTAAATGTCTCTAACTACATAATGCACAAACATCTCAAATCCAGTTAAGTCCAAAATGTAATTTATTATTTGCTACTGCCAAGCCTTCTCTTTCTCATAGTTTCTCTACCAGTTGATAGTATAACCATTCACTCATTCTTTCAAACTATAAATTTTGAAGTTATCTGTCACAAATGCCTATTCCTCACCATTCATGGTCACCAAGTCCTCTTGACTATACATCAGACTAGTTCCACATCTGACATTATCTCACCATCACTGACACCACCACTTGGTCAATACTCATTTCTCTTATTTCCATCTACCAATCTCCTACCTTGCAATCTATCTTCCATGCCCCCAGAGGACATCTTCTTAAAACTAAAGTTTATCATACCACTCACTGGTTGGAAACTTTCTTCCTCCCTAATTTCCTCCAAATTAAAGCCCAACCCCAAGGCACCTGGGTGGCTCAGTCAGTTAAGCGTCCAACTCTTGATTTTGGCTCAGGTTATAATCTCATGGTTCATGAGATCAAGCCCCACATTGGACTCCACACTGACAGCACAGAGCCTGCTTGGGATTCTCTCTCTGCCCCTTCCCTGCTCTTTCTTTCTCAAAATAAATAAATAAACATTAAAAAAATAAAAACAAAGCCCAGTCCAATTCTCATCCTCATCTCTATTAGCTCCTCATCCCTCCCCTGATGCTCCTTCTCACCTTGCTCCCATGCAAACACAATCTATCTTCTAGCCATATTGAATTTCTCACCATTTTATAAATATATCATGCTCCTTTATAATTACTCAATTCTACACATGTAATCCCCTCTGCCTAAAATGTTCCAGCCTCCTATCCATCCACTCTTCTTCCTCCCCTGTCCTTCTCCCTCTCACCTTCTTGCACACTGCTTCCTATAGCAAACTTCTCACCATTTTATGAACACACCTGCCCTTTAATAATCTTGTGTCTCTTCACATGCTTTTCTCTTTACATGGGATACATTTATCCAACTCCTCATTTTTCAAGACAGAACTTGAATTCCTCCTCCTCTACCAGAGATTTCCTCACCTCCTCACAAAAAAACTCATCCCCTTAATTCACAACATACAATTTGTAATATGATTACTGTATTTCTCATTATTATTTCACTTATTATCTTCCTCATGCAACCAAGATCATCTTCAGGACAGGTAAACTCTATTACTTGTATCTATATCATTAGTACCATATACAATTCCTGGCACATACATAATTTTATATAACAAAATTAATTTGCACATATATGGTCAGTTAATTTATGAAAAAGGAGACACTATGGTGCAGATCCATCTGGAAAAGTGAATCTTTTCCTTACCGCACACCATATACAAAAATTGATTCCAGATGAATTATAAAGCTAAATGTGACTTAAACATAAAGCTTCCAGGGGTGCCTTCATGGCTCAGTCACTTAAGCATCAGATTCCTGATTTCAGCTCAGGTAATAATCTCACACTTTGTGAGATTGAGCCCAACGCTGGGCTTTGTGCCAACAGTGCAGAACCTCCTCGGGATTCTCTCTCTCCCTTTCTCACCCTGCCCCTCTCTTGCTCACGCTCTCTCTCTCTCTCTCTCTTAAAATAAATAAATAAACATTTAAATATATATATATATATATATATATATATATATATATATATATAGCTTCTGGAAGATAAATTTAGAATATATCTCTATGACTCTGGAGCAAGCAGAGATTTCTTAAACAGGATACAGTATGTGTTAATCATACAAGAAAAGATTGCTAAATTGAACTACATAAAAATTAGGACCTTCTGGTCATCAGAAAACATGGCTAAGAAAATGAAAAAGCACATCACAGAGTAGAAAAGATATTGGCAAAATATCCATCTAACAGAGAACTTGCACAAACTATAAACCAATTTTTTATAAAAAGAAAAAACAGACACAAATAGGAATAAATATGAGCAAATGACTCAGAGAAGAATATAATAACCTATATAAATATGAAGTTTTCAATTTCATTAGTCATCAGAGAAATACAAATCAAATTCACAAATGAGATATCAACATCTACTCGCAGATTGGCTAAATTTAAAGACTGCCAATATTTAATGTTGGTGAGATTGTGAAACAACAGGAATGCTCATGCTAAGACGCTGATAAATTCAGAAACAAAATGTTGAACAAAAGAAGTCAGACACAAAAGAGTACATACTACATGATTTTATTTACATAAATTTCAAGAAAGAGGCAAAATGCATCTGTGGCAACAGAAATCAGAGATGGGTATAACGGTTGGGCAGGGACAGAAGGCAGACTTCTGGGGATGCTAGTAATATATTCCTACCTGGATGCTGTTTACATGGGTTCGTTCATTTTGTGAAAACTCATCAAGCTGTACATTTATGACTTCTGAAGTTTTCAGTATATATGTTATACTTCAATAAAAAGTTTACTTAAGGGGCGCCTGGGAGGCTCAGTCGGTTGAGTGTCCAACTCTTGATTTTGGTTCAGGTCAGGTCATGATCCCAAGTTTGTGGGATCAATCCCCACATTTGAGCTCTGCACTGAACATGGAGCCTGCTTGAGATTCTCCCTTTCTCCCTGCCCCTCTCCCCTACTTGCTCTCAAAGAAAAACAAAAACAAAAACAAAAAACACAAACCTTAACTAGCACTGGTCTTACATTCTGCAGTATTAATCATTTGCTGTTTGGAGTGTGATTTCTACAACCAATAAAAAGCTAAATAGCAAGTGACCATGTTTCTATTTCCTGGACTCAACTTCTGAGCTGAGATCATTACCCCAGAATGTCCAATCATTTGAAAACATTATAAGAGGCTATTATACTTGACTGACCCTTTAACCTGTTAATTTTTCAAAGGACAAAAGTATAAACAGGTGATTTCAATGTGTTTACAGCTAATTGTCTAATAACATTCAAAAACAGCTTCAAAGGGTTAATAAGGCATTCTGTCCATTACTGAGAGGTTTCACCAGGAAGATTTCAAGTGAAAATTTTGACTGTTATTGTCAAAACTCAAGTTACTCTTTATCTTCCTTTAGAAAGCCATGTTAGGTTACTGTGGTAGGCTAAAAATGGCCCCCAAAGATATCAGATCCTAATCCCTGCAACCTGTGAATGTTACCTTATAAGCAAAAAAAGGTCATTGCAGATGTGATGAAGGAGCTTGAGATGGAGAGATCATCCTGGATTATTCAGGTGGCCTCTAAATGCCATTACACATTTCCTTAGAAGAGGGAGACTTGACTATACACAGAAGAGAAGGTAATATAAAGACAGAGCAGAGAGAGATTTGAAGATGCTGGCCTTGAAGACTGAAGTGACGTGGCTGCAAGCCAAAGAATCCTGACAGCCACCAGGAGATGGAAGAGGTTAAGGATGGATTCTCTCCTAGAGGACACTTCCAGAGGGAGGGTCACCCTGCCAACATCTTAATTTCAGCCCAGTGATAAAGATTTTGGACTTCATGCTTCCAGAATTTTTAAGAGAATAAATTTCTGATGTTTCAAGCCACATAGCTTATGGTAATTTGTTATAGCAGCCCCAAGAAAATAATACAGGTATTAAACATCAACCCCATCTCTACTTAGTAACACTGATAAACATGAAAATTGTGTAATAGCTCTAGAAATAATACCTTTTTTTCAAACTTGTCTAGTAAGGGCATTTTCACAATTTCCCTATTGATTATTATAGATGGTGGCATCCTATATAACACAGAAATATTCACAGCAAGTGTCAAGATATGAAAAATACTAGAATACAATGTTTTATGGTACATCACGGGAATCTTAAAAAATATGAATGTTGCAATGTGTCTACTCTCAAATTATCTTTTGTCTGCTAAGGGCTAGGCCTTATTACTACTTAAAACTTCAAATGATGTTAAATACAGAATGTAAGTCTTCTAACTAAAAAACTCAGAGTATAAAAGGCACTTATTAATTCATTAAGGATTATTTAAAATGCAAGTACATCAGGACATACTGAAATTTCAGAAGGTTCTCAAACAAAACTTAAGTGCCTCACAGTAATTCATTAATCCACTTATCTTCATATGAATGCTTCAGCTAATTATAGCATATTGTATTCTTGATGAATATTTCAATGTATACCTCAATTCCCTCAAAATATTAATGTTTTATTCAATGCATACTTATGAGGTACTAATATATACAAAGCAATGTGCCAGTTGCTGATGTTGGGAGATAGAGGAGTGGGCCATAGCTAACAAAAACTTTTCTGTGTTGATTTCGGCTGTGTAAAAAGTATAAGCAATAAGACAGACCTACAGGAAGATAAATATGGATAACTACATAAATATGTAGTTAAAGATAAATATGGATAACAAGATTGCTTTTCTAAGTGCTATAAGAGAGTTTTAGGTTAAAAGGTTAGAGTTCAGGAAAAAAATAAATTTCTATACAGCTAGGGTGGAAGTGGGAGAAGGAATGAAAATCGTTCACAGAAAAGGTAGCCCTTGAATAATCTATCATGCCAAGATGAACAGTCCCAGTGGTGAGAACAGCATACACAAGTACAAATGTGACAAAGTGCCATGTGTCCCAAGTTACTGTACAGAGATCACTTTGGTTAGGACATAATTTTGCAGGAAAAAAAAAAGATAAATTGGAAACAAATAGTAAAATCATTAAATGCCAGGCTAAGGTTGCTGGACTTTGTCTACTAGCCATGAAAACCCACAAGAAGTTCTAAAGCAAAGGAGTGATAAGATCAGGAAGAAAAGATGGGGAAAGCGATTCAGGTTCTAGCTCTGCCACTTACACTAATCTGAGGCAAAGTTACTTGTCTTCCTGGAGCTGTTTTTTTCTATAAATGAAGATAACTTAAATAATGACCTCATAGGATGGATGTGAAGGTCAGAAATAAATAAGGAATGAAACAATACTGTATAAACTTTAAAACAGGGTAAAAGGCATAAAATACAAAGTTTGAGAAACAGCTGGGTGGCTCAGTTGGTTAAGTGTCCGACTCTAGGTTTTGGCTCAGGTCATGATTTCACAGTTCTTGAGTTGAAGCCCTACATCAGGCACTCCACTGTCGCTTGGGATTCTCTCTCTCTGTCTCTGTCTCTCTGTCTCTGTCTCTCTTTCTCTCTCTCTCTCTCACTGCCCTTCCCATGCTCGCTCTCTCTCTCAAAAATAAATAAACAAACTTTAAAAGTAAATAAAATAGTTATTAAAAAATAAAAATAAATAAAATAAAATAAAACACAAAGTTTGTGCTTGCACTGATAATCCACGCAGGGGTTAATGGGCCTGAAGTATCAGTTGGGAATTCACAACTGATTCACAACTTTTTTGCTTTGAAGATCTAAAGCTGAAGAAATGGAAAACAGTATAATGGGGTACATGTGGAATTTGTACAAACTTTAATCAACTTTTTTTGTATAGGCACAATACAAATGTTTCTTTAATGGTTCACATTTAAAAAAATCCAGAGTGAAAAATCCTTCCTTTTGTCCTTCGCTTCAACCACCAGTTCCCTTACCTGGAATCAACTTGGAGTCTCTGGTATGAGTCACCAGTACCTTTTGTCTGGATTACTGCAAAAGCATCCTAATGGATACCCTGCTTCCTCCTTTGCCCATATATTCTCCACACAGCAGCCAGAGTGGTGCTTTTAAATATTTATTTTTTAAATGTTTATTTGTTTTTGAGAGAAAGTGCAAGCAGGGGAGGGGCAGAGAGAATGGGAGACAGAGAACCTGAGGCAGTCTCTGCACTGACAGCAGAGAGCCCGACACAAGGCTTGAACTCACGAACCATGAGATCATGACCTGTGCGGAAGTTGGTTGCTTAACCACCTGAGCCACTGGGTGCCCCCGGAGTGGTGCTTTTAAGCATGATCACATCATGCCACTTTTCTCTAAAATGCCTTAGTAATTTCCTCTCTTATTCAGAGTAAAAGACAAAATCTTTGCTAATGTTGATAGAGGCCTACAGGATTTGCTCCCTCCCCCATTACCTGTTTGATACTGTTTCCTCCTTCCTCCTAGCATTCCAACGTTCTGACTTCCCTGTTTTCCCCTGTTCCTTAGCACTTGTTTCTTCTACCTGAAAAGTGCTTACCACCATATCCTTAGGCCTGCTCAGGCTTCTGAGCAGATAGCTCCTTATCAGAAAGGCCTTTCTTGATCATCCTGACCACCCAACATTCCCTAACCCCATTCCCTGATTATTTTTCTCCATTCAACTTCCATGACTGTTTACAATTATACCCAGGCTTTTTTATTCAAATGTGGTAAGGCCAACAGATGAGAAGATTGCTACTGAAAAAATAGTTTGTTACAGCTTGCAAGGGGAAGAGGAATTCAGTGCTATGCAGGGCCATATAAGGAGGGATGGCAGTAGGGGGCTGCTGTCAGGGTGCAGAAGGAGTGAGGAGGAAGCATAGGCCAGAGCCATTATCGTGGTTTTTGTGGGGAGGAATGGGAAAGACAGAGCAAGCAGCTGAGCAAGTTTAGGATTGGCTACTTTGATTTTGGCAGGCTGAGATATGCAGATGGTCCTTAGATTCCCATATATTAAGGCATAAGCTTTCGACAAGTGAAAAGAATACCCTATCATGGCAGTTAATTGAGGTTTTATTTAATATAGTCAGATTAATCTTTAGAGTACTAACTGGCTTTTCTTATGTCCTCCAACATACAAAAATGGTTTTATACTTGGAAATATTTCTGTGACATAGTTTCACTATAGTCTTTTAATAATAATTTGAAAATTTATATAATTGAATACTTTAAATTTATAATAATCTTCTTCCCCCAAAGTACTCTTTTCCCTTATCTATACTGCCTATCTAAAAAGAGGATTCATATAATTCATTATTTCAAATTTTTCAAGCATATAATCCAGTTCAGTATTCTTAGACCAAAAAACTTTTATAACTGATCCATGAATTCAGCAAAGTCACAGGATATAAAATCAATGCACAGAAATCAGTTGCATTTCTATACACCAATAATGAAGCAACAGAAAGAGAAGTCAAGGAATCAATCCCATTTACAACTGCACCAAAAACCATAAAATACCTAAGAATAAACCTAACCAAAGAAGTGAAAAATCTATACACTGAAAACTATAAAAAGCTTATGAAAGAAATTGAAGAAGACACACAAAAAAATGGGAAAATGTTCCATGCTCATGGATTGGAAGAAAAAATATTGTTAAAATGTCAATACTACCCAAAGCAATCTACATATTCAATACAATACCTATTAAAATAACATCAGCATTCTTCACAGAGCTAGAGCAAACAATTCTAAAATTTGTATGGAACCAGAAAAGACCCTGAATGGCCAAA
Organism: Felis catus; assembly: GCF_018350175.1. Lineage (NCBI taxonomy): Eukaryota > Metazoa > Chordata > Mammalia > Carnivora > Felidae > Felis > Felis catus. Next base: position 88,238,059 of record NC_058373.1, on the reverse strand, counting down.
GCAATCCTGAAAGAGAAAACCAAAGCTGGAGGCATCACAATCCCATACTTCAAGCTGTATTACAAAGTTGTACTCATCAAGACTGTATGGTACTGGCACAAAAACAGACACTCACATCAGTGGAACAGAATAGAGAACCCAGAAATGCCCACAAACGTATGGGCAACTAATCTTTGACAAAGCAGGAAAGTATATCCAATGGAATAAAGACAGTCTCTTCAGCAAGTGGTGCTGGGAAAACTGGACAGCAACATGCAGAAAAATGAACCTGGATCATTTTCTTACACCATACACAAAAATAAACTCAAAATGGATGAAAGACCTAAACGTAAGATAGAAAGCCACCAAAACCCTAAAGACGAAAGCAGACAAAAACCTCTGTGATCTCTGCCACAGCAAATTCTTACTCAACACGTCTCCAGAGGCAAGGAAAACAAAAGCAAAAATGAACTATTGGGACCTCATCAAGATAAAAAGCTTCTGCACAGGGAAGGAAACAATCAGCAAAACTAAAAGGCAACTGACAGAATGGAAGAATATATTTGCAAATGACATATCAGATAAAGGGTTAGTATCCAAAAGCTATAAAGAACTTATCAAACTCAACACCCAAAAAACAAATAATCCAGTGAAGAAATGGGCAAAAGACATGAATAGACACTTCAAAGAAGACATCCAGATGGCCAACTGACACATGGAAAAATACTCAACATCACTCATCACCAGGGAAATAGAAATCAAAACCACAATGAGATACCACTTCACACCTGTCAGAATGGCTAACATGAACAACTCAGGCAACAACAGATGTTGGCAAGGATATGGAGAAAGAGGATCTCTTTTCCATTGTTGGCGGGAATGCAAGCTGGTGCAGCCACTCTGGAAAACAGTATGGAGGTTCCTCAAAAAATTAAAAATAGAACTACCCTACGACCCAGCAATTGCACTACTAGGTATCTATCCAAGGGATACAGGTGTGCTGTTTCAAAGGGGCACATGCACCCCAATGTTTATAGCAACACTATCAACAATAGCCAAATTATGGAAAGAGCCTAAATGCCCATCAACAGATGAATGGATAAAGAACACATGGTATATACATACAATGGAACATTACTCAGTAATCAAAAAAAATGAAATCTTGCCATTTGCAACCATATAGATGGAACTAGAGGGCATTATGCTAAGCGAAATTAGTCAGAGAAAGACAAATATCATATGACTTCACTCATATGGAGTGGAACTTAAGATACAAAACAGATAAACATAAGGGAAGGGAAGCAAAAATAATATAAAAACAGGGAAGGGGACAAAACATAAAAGACTCTTAAATACGGAGAACAGAGTGTTACTGGAAGGGTTGTGAGAGGGGGGATGGGCTAAATGGGTAAGGGGCATTAAGGAATCTGCTCCTGAATCATTGTTGCACTATATGCTAACCAACTTGGATGTAAAGTAAAAAACAATAAGTAAATTAAAAAAAAAAAAAATATATATATATATATATATATATTCTTACTATGCTATTTATATTCTATATATTTATATTCTATAATCAAAATATATATGAATTTCCACCATTATATACAATTATTTCAAATTGTCACTTGAGATAAACAGCACCATTATTATTCAAATCCTAAGTCTTGATGTAAATATTGGAAATACTGAAAATGTGAAGAACTTTTAAACCTTGAGATTATATTCATAAAAGAGATTTTACATGTTGCTATCTTCATTGCCTTAAACTTAAGTACTTTTACCAGCATGTTTTGAAGAATCTTACTCATTTTTGCAAAGATCCCCTGAGGTAAATATAACTATTAATTTGGAAAGATAAGCAATCTACAAATTATTACAATCCAAATGAACCAAGATAAATGTCTAAACCTCAGAAAAGATTTGTGATAATTTTAAGACCTGAAAGCTTATTTATTATTAATTGTTTAGGAATGATTCACAGCTATTTATCATAAGGTAAAATTCAATCTGCAATGAAGAATCCACAATTATTTATAAACCTCAAGTTAGCAAATCAATTATCTCATAATGACAGCAAGGGATACCAATTTTAGTATCTACTATTTTAAGTCTACTATTTTAATAGAGATACTTGAAAAATAAAACTCTTGAACAGTAGGTATTAACATGCTAAGGCAGCACAAGTTTGTGGCAACTACATAATAGGACCCAGTAAATAATGTCTAAATATCCACAAGTGGATATAGAATATAATTCTATGAACACTAATTTCTTCAAGTAATTGTTTTATATTACTCTAAATCAGCAATATTTGAATTTTTTGGTCCAAGAATCCATGTGCCCTCTTAAAGACTATGAAAGCCCACCAAAGAGCTTTTGTTTATGTCAATGAATTATTACCATGTTAGAAATTAAAACTGAGAAAATATTGGAATATGTATCAATTTACTTATTGAAAAACCATAATAAACTCATCATATTTTAACATCAGAGCAGCTATGCCATCACATCATGTAGCCTCTGGAAAGGGGGAAAGAATAGTCTAAGTATTATGGAAACAGTTTTGACCTTGCAGACTCCCTGAAGAAAAGAACTACTTTGAAACTGCTGCTCTGAATCTTTTGCTTATTGGCAGGAAAAGTTGAATTTGTCTATTAGATCAACAAGAAAATGCAGTTTTCAGAAGAATGAACAGTAACCAAGCCAGTTCTTAAGAGTTTTCACAAAGAGCCCAGGTCCAATGACTAAAGCAAGGGCTGCAGCTTCCATCTTGACACACGGTTCAAGTCCACAGACTGAACCAGCAACAACATAGAATTAATATGCTCACAAACAGATGTAATGTTTGTGAAATGAAAATGGCCATCAGCAATTAGTTAACTGTGACAATGCTCTTAGTTATATTTAGCGATTTCTTTATGACTGTCGAATTCATTAGTTAATTACACATCAGTACTGTAATTAACTTATAATAGTGATAAACTATGCTTCTGTTCATCTTGTGATGTTTAAAATCTCTATGTGCTAAAATTCCTAAGGATAGTTAAATAAGCTCTTGAACTAGATTTGGTAAAATAGCTACACACACACACACACACACACACACACACACACACACACGGCAAATGCATATTTATTTGGCATACATAAGTATGCATATATATTCACAAACTTCCTAGTCTCCTTAATTTGCCATATTAATTTCCTCCTTTTAACCCAAATCAAAATATGAACATTGTTCTATTACTCAGTGAATTCTAACACAAACTAATAGGCTTTTTAAATAATTTTTGATGTCTATATAGTGGACATTTGTCTACCATCAGTCTCTTGCCTGATTAACAGTACCCTAAATAATCCTGATTGATGCAATCTGAATAGGCTTCAAACTGGTTGAAAGCCAAGAGAAAAAAAGCTAAATTAGTAACACCAAAAAGTAAATCCATTCTAAAACTAGAATGTAAGCATCTCAAGAGCAGAGATCTTTGTCTATTTTTTAACTGATGAATCTCAGACACTAGTACGGAGCCTAACACATAATAGGCATGCAATAAATGATTGTAGAATAAATGAATGAATGAATAAAGGTAACTAATTATCTTAGCAACATATACAACCAAAATTTACCAATGTGAGTCATTTTTCCACATTTTCTGATTGAGACAATACAACAGTGTTCAGGTTTAACTGTTTGGAAAGTTAGGTGTCATATGGGTCAAATAAAGAAAACGATTTCCTTTAAGTAAGAACCATCTCCCTAAATGTAGACTGATATTAGTCTGAAATACAGAAAGTTATTAAAGTTATTCATCTCTCCTCTGGGAGACTGTAGATTGTTTATAATACAGCTGCCAAATAAAGTAGGTTTCTCCTATTTTTCAACAGCTCTAATAATCATGAGTTGGCCTAAAAGATATTTTTTAGGTTAATGATATGCTATCATTATAGGAATGAGCTGCCTTAAATCAAAGCAAAATAGCATTTACTATTTACAAAAGAGGTTGTTAAAGGCAATATTTAAAGAATAAATTCCCTCAAGCCTTAACAACCTAAGATTTTATTCTCAACCTAGCTTTAATCAGTATATTTTGACTTTCTTATTTCCAGTAATTTTAAAACATCCTTTTTCATTCAATGTTCTTCTTTTTCTTCCACTGGGGTATTTTTGTTGTAAGAAACTAGAGTCAATCCTGATTAGTCCAAACCAAAAGATAACCTTAATAATTGGATACTAGGATAGCTCACAGAACTCAAGAATAACTTGAAAACATACACCCAGAAAGGGCAAGAGCAAGGGCTACTGAAGATATCAAACACGGAAGTTCAGGGGCGCCTGGGTGGCTCAGTCGGTTAAACGTCCGACTTCAGCTCAGGTCATGATCTCGCGGTCTGTGAGTTCGAGCCCCGCGTCCGGCTCTGGGCTGATGGCTCGGAGCCTGGAGCCTGCTTCCGATTCTGTGTCTCCCTCTCTCTCTGCCCCTCCCCCGTTCATGCTCTGTCTCTCTCTGTCTCAAAAATAAATAAACATTAAAAAAAAAATTAAAAAAAAAAAAACACGGAAGTTCACAGACTGCGTTTAAGAATGTTGCCATTGGGGTGCCTGAGTGGTTCAGTCTGTTGGGCATTGGACTTTGGCTCAAGTCATGATCTCACAGTTCCTAAGTTCCAGCCTCGCATCTAGCTCTGTGCTGACAGCTCAGAGCCTGGAGGCTGCTTAGGATTCTGTGTCTCCTTTCTCTGCCCCTTGCCAACCTCATACTCTGTGTCTCTCTCAAAAAAGTAAATAAACACCAAAAAAAAAAAAAAAAAAAAAAAAAGAATGTTGCTATTGATCTGATCCAGTGCCTAAAACCTCTACTCTTTATGTCTCAATTCTAAGTTTTAAATTCTTGAGAGAAAGAATGTGATTGAGCAAGGTTAAATCAGGTTAACCATCCTGGATAATTCAGTTACAGACAGAAAGTCAGTATATAAATGTAGTTACTAGGTACCCATTGCATGTGTTGAAGATCATTTCACCTCTTCTGAGTTGGCCATTAAACAGTAATCACATGAGGTGTCTACTACAAGTATCATCATAGACCTACCTACCTTTGCTCATTTATTTGTTGTAAATTGATGGAACTTTCTAATTTTTGTTGACTTTTTTCATCATTAAGGATCATTCATGATTTTTTTCTGGCATTCAAAAAATTTTATAAATGAGTAAAAGAAAACAGCTTAAAAGATCATATCCATCTGAGACAACCAATATATGTCATGTTTTAGAATTAAACTAAAAGTGAGATTGAACAAAGTTCAAAGAAAATTAATTATCTTTGGTTGAAATAAATGTGATTTAAAGTGACATGTTCCAACAAAGAAAATGGTAATAAAATTTTTTAAATACTATTTGTCATTTCCAAATAAAGGAGAGCCAATATAATTATGGTTTAATAAAATAACACATCCCAGGGGGGTGCCTGGGTGGCTCAGTTAACCATCAGACTTCGACTCAGGTCATGAAATCACGGCTCATGGGTTTGAACCCCACATCAGGCTCTGCACAGAGAGTACAGAGCCTGCTTTGGATTCTCTCTCTCTCTCTCTCCTCTCTTTCTCTCAAAATAAATAAATAAACTTAAATAAAAACACATCCCAGAAATTGCAAGGATGAATTGGACAATTTGAAATAGTTTGGCTTAAATATGTTTTAGGACCATTTTCATTCCCCATACTTAAATCTACATTCATCAAAACAATTTTATGATCAATGAAGTATTCCTACCTAGCCAGAAAAGAGGTACTCTATAGAACAAAAAATAATAACAAGGGCACCTGGGTGGCTCAGTTGGTTAAGCATCTGACTCTAGATCTCAGCTCAGGTCATGATCTCACAGTTCATGAGTTTGAGCCCCACACTGGACTCTGTGCTGGCACCATATAGCCTGCTTGGGATTCCCTCTCTCTCCCTTTCTCTCTGCCCCTCCCCTGATTATTCTCTCTCTCTCTCTCTCTCTCTCTCTCTCTCTCTCTCTCTCAAAAAACAAATACAGAAAATTAAAATAATAATAATAATAATAAAATTTAGAAAGAAAAAATAAAATCATCACTGGCTCTCTCACCATTACCACATTCATATAAATTTAAATATTGGTATTAATCAGAACAATACTCCCTGTCCAATAAATTAGGTTATTGCAGGACACACCCAGACTAGATCAATCCTTGAAACCATATAATTTAGCTTTTCTGAGTTAAAGATTGTTATTTTGGAAGCTTAGGGACCAAAGCAAAATTTTTATGGATATAGAATACAGAAGATAAGGTGCTCTAGATCACAAAGATGTGTGGTGAGAGAAAACAGGAAAAGAACGTGTGAGCGTGAATAATGGAAATAAACTGGGTTGTGCTTTGAAAGGAGTTAAGCAAGTAGAATGGAAAGATTGGGATAGATTTTTTAATTCATTATTTTACTCGTTCCTACATTCTTTCAATCAATTGATAAATAGAGGTGGACTAATGAGTGACGTCCTTGGCTACTAAGAACTGATCTATTTTGATTTCATAGCTAAAACCAGAACCCCCAACACAGGTTCAATCCCAAGAAGGAGTAACAATTCAAAACCTCCTCCCTACAAGTATTTTACATGTAATAACTTATTTATCTTTAACTTTATGGGTTTGTAAATAATAAAGGGAGAAAGTACATTAATGAGACCAAACTGAAGATTTTTATCTTAAGAGTTCCATACGGATGAAAGATACCAAAGGAGCAATGCTGATCTTAGAGATTTTCAAATTAACTACCTCAAATTGAATTTTTATGATGGGCATTTATATCCTATCTTTCAAAAGTAAATTTAGAACTTAATCTGTTTTATTTGGAGCTCAGAAATGTCAATTATATCACCTAAATTTGTGAGTCTGGGCCAGAGTGAAACATTTTAATTTCAAACCTAATCTTTTACACTAAGTAGGTAGTTCCCACATGGCTGTCCACAGTGAGGCTCTGATGAAAGATTCATTAGTCTGCAGTAAAATGGGAAAAAATAAGAGCAATGCAGCAAGTTTTTCATAAAATTAAACCTACTTAATTTTTATTTGTCTATAATATTTGTTATAATTAATTTTTTGGAAAAATGTTATCATACACTAAATAACATTATATAATAAATGCAGGTTACATACAACTAAGATATAACCTTATCTGGAGTTATACCTGGGTGGCTCAGTTGGTTAAACATCTGACTCATGATCTCAGCTCAGGTCTTGATCTTAGAGTCATGAGTTCAAGCCCCATGCTGTTCTCTGCACTGGGCATGAAGACTATTTAAAGAAAACAAAAAATAAAAGCAAACAAACAGAAGACATAACCCTAAATTATCCACAACTTAAAAAATCATTAAAACAATTTTATCAGTCTGAGTACAGTCAAGAGGTAGAAACCACACCAGCTATTTAAACAGAGTGATTTTAAAATAAAGAACTGGCAACTGGAAGAGTAAAAAAAGGACACAGATATCACAGAAATAGCAACTGCAGGAAGCAGCTAGCACCACCTTTATAGGGTTAGGTGAACAAGGAAAGTGGTTGTTAAAATTTAGAAATGTAGAAGAGGGCCGTTGCGGAGACTCCCAACCTCTGGGGAGGGGAGTTGCTTGCCTGGCGCTTACATTGGGGGCTGGAGAGGTGGCTAGTGTTGGAGACGTGGCTAGCCTGCAAACCATCTCAGTTAATACTGTAGAAGGGAAATGCAGCTGCCTGGTGAAAGGGTCACTGGACCAATGCTCACAGGATTAGAAAGAAAAGAAGAAAACTAGAAGCCAACAGGATGGCTCAAGTCCCTTCTCTCTCCTTCAATCTCCCATTCTCCCTCTAATGCCACCTACTGGCAGAGCCTAACAGGGAGCCAGGTGACAGCAGAAATGGAGTTTACAGAGTCCAAGCCCCAGCATCACAAAGCAGAATACAGAAGGGATTAAGAATTTAGGGACTTAATAACTAGCACAGCAACGTTGATCTTTGTTTATTAAATTTTTACTTATCTATAAAATACAATTTAGTGACTTCATTTGCAGAAACTATGAGAATGTCAGTTCTCATCCTACTTTTAATGTGATTTTTAAGGATAAAGACATTTGGAACCCTTTATCCTCTTCAAAACATTCCTAAATACATGGTCTCATTTGTTTGGTTTTGTTTCATTTTTTAGTCTTTTTTTTTAAGTTTATTTATTTTTGAGAGAGAGCACATGCATGAACAGGCAAGGGGCAGAGAGAGAGAGAGAGAGAGAGAGAGAGAGAGAGAGAGAGAATCCCAAGCAGGCTCCACACTGTCAGCACAGAGCCTGATGTGGGGCTCAATCCAATGACCCTGAGATCATGACCTGAGCTGAAATCAAGAGTCACTTAACCGACTGAGCCACCCAGGCACATCTGCAGTCTCGTTTGATTCTCACAAAGCAGATAACCTAAAATATTCCAAGATTTCTGTTATGTTAATAATTCTGTTTCTCAAAAAACAGAGTAACCAATAAAGAAACTGCTTTTCTGAACCTCATTTAACAAAAAAGAGACTGACTAGAGAAGTGAAGTGACCGAGACCCTGGGAGAAAGCAAATATGCAATCTCTCACCTTTTTATCCATGTGGTCAGAGAGAAGACTGCCTGGGTACTCTTAAGAGTCAAGTTACTTACTCTCCAAGCTCCATGCAAGCACTTCATAACTCCTTTTTATTTTTCTTTTAACATCCTTCAACAACACCTTCTCATTTGAAGCCCCCACCATTATATATAGCTACTGTTCTCATTCCATTCAAAGCACTCCCCAATGTTCATGAAGATCTCTAGCATCTGGCTCAGGATGCTCCTTCACATCCGAAGTCCTATCACATTCCACCTGATTTAGTCAGTCACATGGAGGATCCACTAAATAGTAACTGCACAGTTGTCTGACCTGGACTGCTGCAACAAACTCAGCCTCTACTTGAAATCTCTCAGGAAATACTCAAAACATTGCCATCATGCAGAATCACTGCATTTCTGGAATTCTGAACTGTGAAACTAAACAACACCTAATTTCTCTAATCATCTCAAGGCTTACCTCTCATTGAGCCTACCTCTCTAATCACTTTCCCAAACTATTGGCCTCTTTCCTTTAATTATGTCTTTCCAACTTAACCAGGAGTTATCCTTAACGTTGATTGAGTGCTTACTCTACCAGGCACTATTCTAAATGCTGTATGAGTATTACCTCATGTAATTCTCACAACACCATCACAAAAGAGATACTGCTACAATCTCATAGCCAGTTATTTCTACCATTTTATAGCCATGCCTTCAATGTGTATATATGTATAAGTGTGTCTCTATGTGTGTGTACATATGTATATGTGTGTCTCTATGTGTGTATATATGTATATGTGTCTCTATGTGTGTGTCCATATATGTATATAGACACACACATAAACATATACACACACATAGAGACACACACATATATAGACACACAGAGAGAGAGACAGAGAGGAGAGGGACAAAGGGAGAAAGAGAATCTTAACCAAGCTCCACATTCAGCACAGAGCCCAATGCAGGGCTCAATCCACGATCCTGGGATCAGGACCTGAACCCAAATCAAGAGTTAGACACTCAACTAACTTAGCCACCCAGGTGCCCCAACACAATTTTAAATAAGGATTTTCCCACCTGTCATTTTAGTAAAGATTAAAAAGAGTAATGATCTTGTGATGGAAAGAATAGAGGTAAAATATTACACTATACACCATTGGTTGACAGGCATTATATATTAAAAGAAAGAATAAAAAATAACTTGGGCTAGCTTAAGCAAAAATTGTGGCATTTATTAAAATGGGGGTGTCATATAAAGATAAATGGCTGCAATGGATCCAGGAATCACAAGAAGTTAGCACAAGGAATTGGGGAGCTATCAGAAACACAGGTGATATTAAGTATTTCCATAGTCTCTCCATCAGATCTAAATATATATATATACCTGTATCTGCACTCAAATTCTGTGCAAACCATGAGTAAAAAAGATTAAAAATAGGATGTGCAGTACAGTTTCACTTTTGCTCAATATTAAACAAAAGTCTTTTTAAGGTATGTATTTATACTAGAAAAATCCAGAAAAAAGTTAATATTTGGGGTCTCTGATGGTAGAACAGGTTTTAGGCAATTTTTAGATTTTTCTTTTGGCTTCTCTGTATTTTTTAGTTTTTCACCTGTACTGATATTTACTCTATTTTACCATTCAAAAAAAAAAAAAAACATTCCCAGTGAAGATCCTTCCTTCTCCCATTTTCTTATGGAGCTCATGGGGCAAAGAGGACATGTTTGCATTCCCCTTATTCCCCCCTGCCTAGATGCAGGTATTGATCTAATACCAACTCTTGGCAACTGAATCTCATTGAAATTCTATACCAATCACTTCAGATCATCCTATGTCCACTATTATGTACTATCTGGCAAGATAGTGTTTTTTTTTTTCTACTATCTTACCATGGTTATTCAATCTTCTACTCCATCTTCACGTACTACACCTTCCATGGTAAACACTCCCAACATGGTTCCTCAGCCAATACAATTCTGATATCCTTCTCCATCTCTTGAATCACCTGCCTGCACCACTGTATCTTTGACCTTACCATTTCTTTATTTTGCCTTGCTGAATAAAGTTCCCTCCTTTCACCTGTTATACTCTTCACTCTTAATTGTCTTATTCTATACTCTAAGTATAACCATGCCCTTCTATCCCTTAATATTCTTTTAGTCAATCACCCTTTTGACACAAGTACTTCATTTACTAAGTGCTCACTGTGTATCAGGCAATACTATGTGTTGAGGACAGAGATATGTATAAGACTGAACTGAAAAAAAAATCAATCTAGTAATCAAAACAAAAACAAATTGCTCAGCACATGCAAAAAAGAGAAAAATATATACAGTAATAAAATGGTCAGGAAGATAAAAATAACTATCCTGGAAGGGAGAGAGTAGTCATAAGCCTCATGAGAAAGTGGAGCTATCTCTGATAGTTTGTTGTTAGGGTACAGAAAAGCAACTAATTTTTGTATTTTGATTTTGTATCATACAACTTTACCGAATTCATTTATTACTTCTAACAGTTTCAGTGTGAGGTCTTTATATGTCATCTGCAAAAAAAAAAAAAAAGATTATTTCATTTGTTCCTTTTCAATTTGGATTATTTTATTTCTTTTTCTTGTCTAATTGTTCGGGCTACAAATTCCAGTACTATTTTGAATAAAAGCAGCAAGAGTGGTTACCCTTGTCTTGCCCCCAATCTTAGAGGAAAGGTTCAGTTTTTTACTATTAAGTATAAGGTTAACTGTAAGCTTGCCATATATGACCTTTGTTACATTAAGGTACCTCCCCATACCCAGTTTGTCGAGTTTTTATAATGAAAGGATATTGAATTTTATCAAACAATATTTCTGCCTCTATTGAAATGATCAGAATAGGGGCGCCTGGGTGGCTCAGTCACTTAAGTGTCTGACTTCATCTCAGGCCATGGTCTCGCGGTTCATGAGTTTGTGCTCTCATCAGGCTCTGTGCTGACAGCTTGGAGTCTGGAGCCTGCTTTGGAGTCTGTGTCTCCCTCTCTCTCTGCTCCTCCACAGCTCGCATTCACACTCTCAAAAATAAATATTTTTTTAAAAAATTAAAAAAAAATGTTTATCCTTTATTTTTAAAGTGTTGTATATCAATTAATTTGTGGATGTGGAACCATCATTGCTTCCATAGAATAAGTCCCATTGATCACAGTATATAATCCTTTGAATGCATTGTTGAATTTGGTTTGCTAACTTTTGAGGATTTTTTCATCTACATTTATCAGAGATAATAGACTGTAATATTCTTTTATTGTAGTGTCCTCATCTGGCTTTGATATAAGGATAATGCTGACCTATTAAAATGAGTTTGGAACTGTTCCTTCCTCTTCTATTTTTGGAAGAGCTTGAGAAGGATGGGTATTAATTCTTTAAATGTTTGGTAGAATTCACCAATGAAACCATCCGGTCCTGAACTTTTGTTTGTTGAGAGGTTTTGATTACTGCCTCAATTTCCTTTCTAGTAATTGGTCTATTCAGATTTTGTTTTATCATGATTCAGTATTGGTAGGCTATATGTTTCTAGAAATTTGTCTATTTCTTTTATCTGTTTCTTTCAATTTGTTGGGGTATAACTACTTGTAGTGTTCTCTTATGATCCTTTGTATTTCTGTAATATCAGTTGTAATGTCTCTTTTATTTCTGATTTTGAGGGTTTTTTTCCTGATGAGTCTAGCTAAAGATTTGTCTATTTTATCTTTTCAAAAACCGGCTCTTAGTTACACTGATCTTTTTTATTGTGTTTTCAGTCTCTATTTCATGTATTTCCACTCTAATATTTGCTATTTCCATCCTTCTACTATCTTTGGACTTAGTTTGTTCTTCTTTTTCTACTTCCTTGGTGTAAAGTAAGTTGTTTATTTGAAACCTTTCTTCTTCCTTAATGTAGGCATTTATCACTATAAGTTTCTCTCTTAGAACTACTTTTGTGGCATCCCATAAGTTCTGGTATGTTGTGTTTCCTTTTTTTTTTCCTTGCGTTAATTTTTTTTAATATAATTTATTGTCAAATCAGCTTCCATACAACACCCAGTGCTCATATTTGTCTCAAGATACTTCCTTTGATTTCTTTTACCCATCTTTTCTTCAGAACCATGCTGTAATATCCAAATATTTGTGAATTTTCCAATCTCATTGTAATTGATTTTTACTTTCATAATACTGTGGCCAAAAAAGATGCTTGATACGATTTCAATCTTCTTGAATTTACTAAGACTTGTTTTGTAGCCTAACATGACCTATCACAGAGAATGTTCCACGTGTACTTGAGAAGAATGTGTATTCTGTTGCTTTGGATAAAATGTTCTGTATATGTCTATTAGATCCATCTGGTCTAACATGTCATTTAAATCCAAGTTTCATTATTGATTCTCTGTCTGGACAATCTATCTATTGTTGAAACTGGGATACTGAAGTTCCCCTCTATTTTATTGCTATTTCTCCCTTCAGAACTGTTAGTGTTTGCTTTACATATTTAGGTACTCAGCGCATAGTATTCACAGATGTTAATATCCTCTTAATGAACTGACTCCTTTATTATTATAATCAACTTTTCTCTGCCAGTTTGACAGCATGGTCTCATGTAGGAGATGAAGCTTGTCAATCAGCTCCTAATTGTCTCTCAAACCTTTATGACTGTCCAAGTCACCATCTTTGTTCTTGTGGCTCCCAGTAGGTAAGGGTATGCAAGACCCCCAACTCTTATCACAAAGGGGAGGATTACAGTGAGCACTTGTGATGCGGTTTAGAGTGGAGTTCTGGAGTCAATGGCCAAAAAACAATTCTTGAAACATTTTTGGTGCAAAAAAGGTGTTTTTATTTTAGCATGGAAACAGGACCCATTGGTAGAAACTACTGCATTATAAGTGTGAGGAGTGACTGAATATGTAAGATTTCGTATCCTATGGGGGGGGGGGGAGGGGGGTGATATTAGGGCTCCAGAAAATTGAGTCTGTAAGTTTCTGGAGGTCTAATTATTGAGATTTTTTTTTTTCTTGTAAATCGTTAAGACAATTGCAAACTGACGGAGACTCGGGTCCTGCATGACTGTGATCTCTATAACAATTTGTTTTTCCCTTTCATTAGTTCTTGGGCAGCCAGGAGTGTCTAAGGAATGTCACACATATCCCACCTTGAAGGGGGTAGGGGGCTTGGCGGTGTTAGCTTGTACTCTGCCATCAGCTTTCCTCTTGCTCCCTCATCACTTGGATGCAGGCTCATGCAGCAACTATAAAAGTATGTAGTTCAGTCCCTTTCAGGGAGAACCTGGGTAATGGGTATTTTTGCCTACTCCCTTTGTGTCAAGCCTAGGTATATAGTCAGAGAGGGGTATTTCTGCACCCATTTAAAAATTACTTAAGGGAAAAAAAATAGTTACAAAAGTCAAACCATAAAAGACTCTTAAATACAGAGAAAAAACTGAGGGTTGAATAGGGAAGTTGGGGGTGGGGAGATGGGTGACAGGCATTGAGGAGGATACTTGCTGGGATGAGCACTGGGTGTTGTTCTATGTAAGTGATGAATCATGGGAATCTACTCCTGAAGCCAAGAGCGTACTGTATATTCTGTATGTTAGCTAATTTGACAATAAAATATATTTTAGATAAATAAATAAATAGGGGCACCTGGGTGGCTTAGTCAGTTGGGCATCCAACTTCGGCTCAGGTGATGATCTCATGGTCTGTGAGTTTGAGCCCCGTCGTCAGGCTCTGTGCTGACAGCTCAGAGCCCAGAGCCTGCTTCAGATTCTATGCCTCCCTCTCTCTGCCCCTCCCCTGCTCACACCTCTGTCTCTCTCTCAAAAGTAAATAAACATTTAAAAAATTAAAAAAACAATAAATAATTTCCTGTTTGCTATAGCCCTATGGGACTCATGCATGCAAGCCCTGTTGGCTATTAGAGCTAGGTGGTTTGGGGTCCCATCCTTCAAACTATAGCCACAAAAGCTGGGGGCCCATACATATGTACAAGCTCCTTCCAGGGAAATCTTGGCAATTAAGTTTTACTGTTGTATTTAGCTGAATGGAAAAGGCCATGAAAATTTCCAAGCTTCCCCCGTCTTTAGAGGATATCACAGCCAACCACTAGATACATGCTAAATTAAAAGTCAGACCCTCAGACAATAGCATGTAAAGTATGCAGTCAGACCCTTTTTAGGGAAAGACTACAACATGGGCATTTTTGTCTGATCCCTCAGTGCTGAGCCTTGGGGGCATAGCTGTGGCAAGTGTTTACTTGCTCCCACCTATTAGGAACTGCTTTTTTCTTTGCTACAATCCTGTGAGACTCTGCATTGGCTATCAGAGCTAGATGACCTGGGGGCCTCTCCCTCAGGCAAAAACTGCAAAATGAGGTGTCAGCTGTGGTAGAAGCTGCTTTCAGGGAAATACTGGTGATTTGGTTTTATTGTTGAAGCAAGCCAGAGAGATAAGGCAGGGGAAGAGCCCATTGTCTCTTTTGGACTCAGGGAAGGATTGCCGAGAGCCCCTAATGCATGTTAAAATTAAAAGCTGGAGCCTCAGACAGCAACTTGTAAAGTATGCAGTTGGATCCCTTTCAGTGAAAGACTGGAAGATGGGCGCTTTTTTGCCTCCTCCCTCTACTCTGATCCTGGGGAGACAGTTGTGTCAAGTGCTTACACACCTGTTGCGAACTGCTTCTTTGTATGCAACAGTCTGGTGGGTCTTGTAGATGGAAAACCCTGTTGGCTTTCCAATCTAGATGTCTTTATTCTGCTGATTTCTGCACATTAGATATAAAAGCCACCTCTCCCAGTTTGGCAGAGTAGTCTCATGTAGATGAATTTCATCAATCAGTTCCACCCAAGCTCCTGGTCATCACTCAAAACTTTTATGATCGTTCAAGCCACCGCCTTTGTTCTTAATGGCCGCCAGTAGGCAAGGGTGTGCGAGATCCATCTGCGTCACAGAAAGGATTGCAGTACCTCAGTTGGAAGTCATAAACTGGTGTGCTAGATGTGCAGTCCAAATTCTTTGTTCCCCAGAGAGAAGCTGAGTTAGGAGTTTCCTTTTAATTTTATGACACCGTACAAGGGAAGGGTTTATAGCATGTCTCAGCGTTTCCTACCCATTTGGTATTATGTCTTCTGCCCAATGTGTGGAGTTGCTCAGCTAGTTTTTGGATTTCTTTCAGAGGGTACTTCTCTCAGTATAGCTGTACATCTGGTGCATCCACAGAAGAAGGGATGTTCAGGAGCCTCCTATATTGCCATCTTGGTCAGATCTCCAAATGCTAGATATTTCTACTAGACGTTGAGAAAATGGCTCACTCGGTACATGCCCTAACCTCTTCTACAATGCCAGGGCTAAAAAGCTTAAAAATGATTTCCCAATCTCTTTCACCCAGGTTTCCAGATTTTATTGGACTCTGGCATCCACTTGTGTTGGTGACTTGGAACAGCAGTGGCATAGTCTGGGATAGCAGCTGGAAGAGCAACTTGCTAAATTGGCAGGCTATTTTTTGTTCATAGCAGAAGCTCTGGAACTGATAGTTGTGGTGATGGCGTCTTTCTGATATTACAGCATCCTAACTGTGGCAAAGGAAACAATCCCTTGACAGCCAGTATCAGTCTGGGAACCATTCCTGGAAGCTCAACCTACAATCTGTAAGCTGTTTAATACTGTTATGAACCTCTTTCTGCTTAAACTAGTTAGAGTGAATTTTTATTCCCCTCACCTAACAATGACCAAAATACTACTATTTCTTCTGGAGAAAATTTCCATCTTGGAAGAAGATAATTTGTAACCAAGATAGCAATTCAGAGACAGATTTCACTCCACATATTTGACTTTAAGTCAGTAAAGTGGGAAACACACTCATAAACAAAGAATGGCAAGCAATGGTTTGTAATGGGCTTCAGTGGGCATTTGGGGTATTGAAATTTGGTGTAGCATTTAAAAGTATATTTGAATTCCTACACTATAACTTAGTTTAATAAAATAACATGCTACTGTTTTCTGCTATATATTCCTTCCTCTAAGGAATGTTATCAGGCATTTTCCATATAAACACATTCAAGGAGCAGTAACTACTCATCTACATGTACTGCAGGCCCTGGAAAGGTCAAGCACTGGGTCTGAACTCTAATAGGAAGCAGAAGAGTACTCAGAATCCAGGTCTCTTTATGGCTGGGCCATCAACACTCTTCTGCTGAATTTAGCTGCCCTTCTTTCCTCACCTCTGTGTCCTTGAAAGGCTCTTAGTATCACATCCTCTACCTTTAACCCTATTTCAAGTAGTGACTGATGAACAGCTGAGGAAGATGTGTGACACTTTCTGTGGCTTTGACTTCTATGATCCCATGATTATTTTCTAGGTGAACAAATAATAGCTATAAAATAGACCCAGTAAGTTTTTGTAGCAGTCTACAGACAACAGATATTTATTGAATGCCAAAGGTATAAAGCATTCCAAGTAGTTGAGATACATTAAAAAATAAATAAACCAAGTTCTTGCTCTTAATTCACAGGCACTGACCATTTCACTTCTGACTGTTCCTGCTTACTTCTATCACAGAGATCAAACTGAAACAAAAAAAAGGCACAGATGCAGACCTTAATCTAAGATGTGTTTCTACACCTACAAAAAAAATAAAACTCAGTGAAAATCCCTTTGACTACAATAAGTAATTCCCTCCCAACAGTTTATGCAGACCTAAAAAAGTCTAGAATTTAACCATTTTATACTCCCTCTGTGTGGAAAAACAACCAAATAATTCCTCTATGGAAATTTTCTGTATCTTGATAGGGCTTTGGGTAACCCTGGCTTTTGTATCAGTCAAAACTTATCTAATGGTACACTTGAGATTTGGATATCGCTGTGACATAAATTTTACCCAACATACATAAACTGAAAATAAATATTAAACTCCAGTTAATTATATGCATGCTGAAATATCTAGGAGTAAAGTATACTTATGTCTGCAACTTACTTTGCAATACATCAAAAATAAGATGGATGGATAAAAGGCAAATACAATACTATGTTAAGAATCAGACTCTAGGTAATAGGTTCTTTCAACAATTCTTTCAAATTTTCTTTATATTCAAAATTTTCATGAAAGTTTGGTTGGTGGGGAGGGAATGGTCCCCTACAGACCAATCAATTTGCACAGTGGTACCGATCCTGGGATCACAATGAGTTACACAGATAACTCTATGGAAAAATAAAACATCAGCAGCAAATAACACAAATATGATGGATGATGAAGAAGTGCGATTTATTTTCTAGGCATATGGAGGACAGGGAGGAAAGAACATTAAAAAGCTTTTTTTTAACGTTTATTTATTATTGAGAGACAGAGAGACACAGAGCGTGAGCAGGGGAGGGGTAGAGAGAGGGGGAGACATAGAATCTGAAGTAGGCTCCAGGCTCTGAGCTGTCAGCACAGAGCCCAACGCAGGGCTTAAACTCACAAACTGTAAGCTCATGACCTGAGCCGAAGTCGGTTGCTTAACCAACTGAGCCACCCAGGCGCCCCAAAAAGCTCATTTAATATCACCCTGCTACAGAAAAACCTGCAACCACTAGCTGAAAACCATGAGGGAAGTTTTTTAAAAAATATCTGCAAGGTGTGTTTTTTTTTAAGTATTTTTATTACACTTGAAAACGGAGGGTTTGGGGCACCTGGGTGGAGCAGTCGGTTAAGCGTCCGACTTCAGCCAGGTCACGATCTCGCAGTCCATGAGTTCGAGCCCCGTGTCAGGCTCTGGGCTGATGGCTCAGAGCCTGGAGCCTGTTTCCGATTCTGTGTCTCCCTCTCTCTCTGCCCCTCCCCCGTTCATGCTCTGTCTCTCTCTGTCCCAAAAATAAATAAACGTTGGGGGAAAAAAAAAAAGAAGAAAAGAAAAGAAAACGGAGGGTTTGGTTTCTGTTTCAGGGTAATAAACTGCCACTACTGCCTTCAAAGGAAGGGGATCACACTGAGTGAAGAGCCCTCTACTGTAGAGCACCTTGATAGGTTTGGAGGTAGGGGTAAGACAGGAAGAGAGAAGGAGGCAGAGGGAGAGGGAAGGGAAAGGGGGCAGGGAAATATGAAGGAAAGCTTAACAGAAAGAGGGAAAAGAATCTGAAGTCCAGGGCCAAGAAGGGAGAAAGAGGAACCAACTAGATAAAAGCTGAAACAAAAGAATTCAATAAAACCCCATGGTGGTGGGTGGCCAAAGGACGTTTTGAGACCTGAGAGGCTGCCTGATTCATTTGAGGTTTGCATTGCTGTTATAGAAACTCAGCTTGCTATCCTTTCTCCAAATCTTCACTAAAGGCTCTTAAAGTCATGAATGTTTAATGTGAATGGGCTTTTAGGCAGGGAGCTCAGTTTTGTTTCTGGGTCAATGGAGTGCAGAAATCCTGAGGAGGGCTTTAGACTCCCACAGGCCTTGGAATGAGAGGTGTCCAAGTCAATTTTATGGAAATCTCTAGGGCTCAGGATGAATGGGAAGTGGAGAGGGCAGACATTGGCTTATTCAAGTTAAAACTTGCCTGCAGAGGAAAAAAAATTTCAAACTCACTTTTTTTCTCATCCATTTTTAACCCAGAAAACCCTCATTGTCAGGTTTGGAAACTGAAGAGTCATCTTCAACTTTTGGTGAGTAGTCTCTTTTCATGGGGTAACACTGCCACCTACTGGTAATTGTAAAAAATACCTTTTATAATAGTTTTAAACTTGCAAACCTTAGAGAATTGGGTAACTTTAGAGTCTTTCATTTACTGGCAAATTCTTCCTTTGTGCTCAAACACAAACTTGTAGGAGATTCCTAGTCCTCAAAGACTTTATATTATCTAATGGCAAACTTAACAAAAGCACCTTCTTACCTTTCAGGATTCAGGCATCATTTCACCAGTATAATCTTTCTTGACAGTAGATTCCCATCCTTCTGAGACAGAAATTGACTACTCCCTCCCTTGGGCTCTACTCCACCCTGTACACATTTCTTTCTTAGCACATACTACTGTACTTACTTTATTACAATTGTCTGTCTCCCATAACCAGACCATAAACTCCTTAAAATTTAAATACTGTATCTCTTCCACATTTATATCCCCAGTATCTGGAACAGAATCTGCACATTACAGCTAATATATGATAAATGAAAAAATTAATGACAATTAAAAAGCACAAGAAAGGCAAGCACCACTCTATAAAATTTTTATTAATTCAAAACAATTTTAAATACACATTTTAACTCTAAAAGTGCACATTATGTACTTCTTTGTGTAACTTTTACCTTGTCCAAAAAAACACATTTTTACAAAATCCATATATATGAAATCAGTAAAGAATAGGAGGTTATGTTACCACATAATTTTCCCATCAGCGTATAAATGCATTAACTCTTGATTATCATAGGATAATCTAAAATAGGATATTAGTGGACTCTGTCATCAGCTCTTAAGAAAATCAAGTAAAAGGAAACACTCAGAGTAAATACATTTTATTTGATAATGAGTCAGCATTGCTAAGGTACAAAGGAATCTGAAGCTTGTATTACTTGAATTATCCATATTAGTTACATAACCCAGGATCAGAGAGTTGAGTTTGGGATCTATTGAGATCCTCGTATCAATTCTAGGGAACCCGAGAGCACCCAGATATCTCCTTGGAAATTAATTTCCCTATGGGGAAAGATAATTGGCTCTCAACTAAGTCTGAGTATGAACAAAAACTAAAGAACTCCTGCCTTCAAAATTCTCTGGGAAGGCATTTCCAGGGAATATGGCCACTCACCTTCAGTCAAGATAGGGTCGAAGAATGTGCAAAAGAAGTGTCAGCCTTATGACCTGGCTCTGTTTCACAATGTTTCACAGGGCTCTGTGCACATGCACTGTTAGCAGATAACCTGGACACCTTACCTAAGCAAAATCTGATGTAAATTCCTTTATGTTCTTCCCATTTGCATCAGATGTTCCATTTACCATTCATTCTTCTTTCTTTCTTGTCTTCCTTTCTAAGGTTGATCTCATCCTTTCCCAGTTAAGTTCTGAGACCTTAATTCATAAACCATCTTTCTTTAGTCTTTCTCCTTTTCCTGCACCAGTTCCTCCTTATATATTAAAAAACTCTTCATGAGTCCTGTTTCTGAAGATCCCAGTGACGTATCTTAATCTCTTCTTACTTTCACTGTTAACCTTCACAAAAGATTTTACTTACTGCTACAATTCTCTTCTCCTTTTATGGCACAATTCCTTGAAATCTGAGTTCTCCCAGATTCATGTGTTTGCAGTTTCCCCAAAATGACCAATAACCCCCAGTTGTCAAACTCAGTTACTCCTACTCTATTTCTGAAGCCTTTGACAAAAGTGATTATTGCTCTTTACCAACACATGGTTCTCCCACTCTTCTGCACTCCATCCTCTTCATACTTCTCCTGATCAGTTATGTTTCCTTCCCTGGAACCTCGTCTGCTCTCTACCTCTAAAATAGAAGGCAGAAGATGTACTAAACAGATTAGTCCTCATCTCGGTCTCATGTGACATACACTTCCTTAGGGATTTCATCCATTATGTATGTCCTCATTGACTGGGCAAAGACCTATTAATGGTCAACCATGTGACCAGTACTTCGTTCCTTGGAGCTTGTGATTTAGCAATGAACAAGAACTGACAAGATCCCCATTATCATTTATTGATATTCTAGTGTGCATGTGTGTTGGAAGGGAAGGGTGGATAGTGACAGATACTAAATAAATTAAAAGGGCAAATGGACAAGAAAGTATCAAAATAAATTTCTGAGCTTTGTCAGAAAAAGCCTCTGAGTTCAGCTTTCCCAAGGTTGGCATAGGTCAGCCCCAAAGCATCTAGCTACGGAGCTTGCCAGTTGAGGTTTCTGAGTCTGGGTGACGATCATGTCTCAGAGTAAGCTACCTAAGCTGAGTTGTCTCTAACTTCTGGCCAGATCTCTAACACCAACAGCCATGTCAGCCAAGAAACATCACTAGGCTCTGACCAAACTGCAGGAGAAGAGTCCAGAGAGTCCAGGGAGTCCAGGGAGAGCAGCAGGAACAACAAAGGACATCACCACAGCAACCAGAGGAGCCTTGAGACAGTACATGAATCTAAAAATTCTGACTTCTTCAAGCAATGAGATCATAGAAGCCACCTCTCCATCACAAACCCAGATGCTATCTTAAAGTGAAAAGCTAACAGAGAC
Source organism: Felis catus (assembly GCF_018350175.1). Lineage (NCBI taxonomy): Eukaryota > Metazoa > Chordata > Mammalia > Carnivora > Felidae > Felis > Felis catus. Next base: position 88,216,280 of record NC_058373.1, on the reverse strand, counting down.
CCTGAGCAGTTATATTAAAACATTAAGCACTGTTGAAAGGAAATTTTTTAATTCTTACATGAGCCTAAGTTTTAAACCTGATTAAAACAATTTCCTTGTAATTTTTGCTGCTGTTATTTGTTTGCTCCCTCATACACTCATTCCCCCAGGGAACAGGTTGAGGACCACAAATGGTATATCAGAGCTGTTGATAGCAAATAAACTCTTCACTGTAGTTATGAGTTATGAAATGGGTAGACTTATGACATGGCCACATTTATGTCTCTAATTCTGACTTCTTGCTTGAGTTCCAGATCAGGATTGCTTTTTTTTCTTTTTTTTTTTAGGACTTTTTAAAAAATATTTGTTTGTTTATTTATTTTTGAGAGAGAGACAGGGAAGGGCAGAGACAGGGAGACAGAGAATCCCAAACAGGCCTGTGCTGTCACCACAGAGCCTGAACTCATGAACGGTGAGATCATGACCTGAGCCAAAATTAAGAGTTGTACACTCAAACAACTGAGTCAGCCAGGCACCCCCAGACCAGGATTTCTAAGTCTGGTGGCCAAAAACAAAATGTATCTCTCCCACCTACAGACCAACTTTTTCCTGAATCCTTTGAATCATTAAAATGAATTTCTGATTCTCCTAATCAATCACATTGAAAACTTTGGAGTCTCCAAACTGTCAGAAACCTAACCTGAAACACTGCTCAGATATGTTTATTTATATTCTCACTGCCATTCTACTAACTCAGGACCTCTTTAACTCCCATCTAAAACATTACAAAGTCTCGGGGCACTTGGGTGGCTCAGTAGGGTAAATGCTGACTTTGGCTCAGATCATGATCTCACAGTTCTTGAGTTCAAGCCCCGCAACAGGCTCTGCGCTGACAGCTCAGAGCCTGGAGCCTGCTTCAGATTCTGTGTGTGTGTGTGTGTGTGTGTGTGTGTGTGTGTGTGTGTGTGTCTCAAAAATACAATAAACATTTTAAAAGTTTTTTAAATAAAATATTACAAAGTCTCTTAACTGGTTTTCCTGGGGACAGGGCATGAGGATGGGCTTGTGGGAGTAAACACAAAGGGTACAGATGTTTGTATCACATATTAATACCCACAGAGAACACCTACCACAAAAGAGGCACAAAACAACCAAGTATACAGAATACTAACCAACTGATATCTCGTAGCTTCTGCCACTGTCCCCTTAGTGCTGGCATAATGGAAAAAGTAGCCATGGTGGCAGGGATGAACATTACACAAGGACCCAACAATATGGGCTCCTTCTCACCCAGGCTGATCCAATTACTACTGCAGATTATCCAACCTGCCAATAACAGAGACCAAAGCTGTGCCCCCCAATATGGCACATTCCTTCAAAGAGATCAACCAGGCACTTAGTATCAATTGATTACATTGGACCCTTTGCACTCTGGAAGGCACAGTGATTCACCTTGGTAAGAATCAACACATATTGGTAGTATGTGCCTTTCCTGACCAGTAGGATTTGCCCTTCCTGACCATAAGGCCTTAGCACCACTTCCTGAGAGCTAACAACATTTCAGGTCCATTCTAACTACATCCAATATAATATTACTTCAGACCAAGGGATCCTCTTTATAGTAAAGGATATAAGCAAAGACCATGGGATCTACTGGTCCTATCACATACTGCAACATTCAGAAGCTGCCAGCCTAAAAGCAAAGCCATTCTAAAGGCATGGCTGAAGCACCCCTTTGGAGGTGATATCATGAGGATAGTATCCACCCTCCTCCAAGATGCAGTTACACTCTAAATCAATAACCATTATATGGGGCCACACCTGTTATAAAATACATGCAGCAAGGAAACAAAGTGGGGGAAGCAGAAATGGCCTCACTTCCTATCATTCCCAGTGACTCATTTGGCAATTTAGATTTCCCTTCCCAGCAATGCTAGGTTCTAAGAACCTAGAGGTCCTGTTCTTATCAAGGGACACAGTCCATTAAACTTTAAGTTACAACCTCCACCTGGTCACTTCAAACACCTTGGGCCAAGAGACCAGAGGGCAAGGAAAGGAGTCACCAATCTGTCAGGAGTGATAGATTTTGGTCATCAGGAAGAGGTAGGACTTCTATTACTAAGGTGCAAGGAAATATATTTTTATCACCAAGATGACAAACATGTTTGTCATATTAAAGTATATATGAAAGGTATCTCTTCACACTTTTTTGCCCAGTTTTCACAACAAATGGACAGATACAACAGCCACAGTCTGGAGACTATAGTGAGCATGATGACTAGGCCTCAGAACCTCTCAGGTATAAGGGACTCAATGACCTCAGGTTATCTGCCTAGACCAGCAGAGGTATTGGCCAAAAGTAAGGGGAGATTTAGAATTGGTAGCAGAAGGATATAATGAATTATTAGTTGTGGCCCCAAGACCAGCTGTACCAAGAAAGCCTGGAGTTAAAGAGTTAAGTCCTACTTACCTACCACTACTATTTCCAGAAAGAGACCAACCATCCTAGAGAAGCTATTCCCAGATGAGGCAAACTTATCATATGAAGCAAACAGATGATAGTAGAAATTATCAGCATGCACTGTCCTGGATTTTCATAAGGAGCAGGGCACTCACCCCCAATGTATACAGTGAGAATACTGTATGCAGCAGCTCACAAATGGCATCTCCCCAGAAAGTGTCCTCAATTGAAGGGAGCTTTCTCACGTCAAATAGAAGCTCACATCAAATAAATGGACCATGAGAGGTATAAGGGCCAACCCCATTGCCTCAATTCAGGACAACTCTAAAGAGCCATCTCAGGTCCAGAGCTCCCCATTTAGAAGATGAACTGCATCACAGTTCAACAACTCTCTCTTGGAATCCTGCTTTATTTACTCCCTTATGGGTGTTTTTCTCAAAAGTACCCCCAAATAGATCTTCTGCATGCACTCTCTGTCCTTTTGACATGTTCCCGTTCATCTTTGAGCAACTCCTTGCTTTCTGGCATGTTAAAACAAAGCAGGTTCACATTACATGTTCCCTGCCCTGGAATTAGCCATTTCTAAAGTAGTATTCCTGAATTAGAAGAGAAATACTATAAAAGAAATTGTTGAACCTAGGTAAAAGCCTTTCAAATTTTTATTTTGAAAATCTTCAAGTTGACAGCTGGAGAAATCAGAATACTTCTTTAGAACTTACAGTAAGCATTTTCCAAGTCTGTCATTACCCAATGAGATTGAACCATGTGTGTATACTGTCAACTTTACCGTTTACCACTATTTCCTCTCTTTTTTATCTTCTCATATCCTACAGTTCCTATTCACTTTTGCTAGTATATTTCCTTAAGACTTCTCTACTCTCTGAATCCTCACACATCTGCAACTATCTTTCTCCCTGAGAAGTAACTGACAGTTTAGCCTACTATAGGATTCATGGGGTATAATTCCCTCACTAGTCCATTCACATTATCCTACCAGCATCTAGTCTCCAAAGTTGCACACAGGAAACTCAATCTCAGTCTGATTTTTTTTTCCTTTGCAAGTAACTTCTTTTTTCTGCATAGAATCCAGTAAGATTTTATCATTATCCTTAGAGTTTGAAAATTTTATAGGGATAAACATAATACCAGTTTTTCTTATCAACCTTAATTAAAATTTGGGTTGGTGTGAGGGATTAGGGTATCCTTCAAGATGCAAACTTAGTTCTTTCTTCTGACATGAGGTCTTACTATTTTCTCTTTCTCCCTTTCCCCACTTGCACTTTCTCTCTCCAAATAAGTAAATAAATAAATTTTAAAACTTTATAAGACTTTTTATGAAAAACATTAGGGCCCACACATTTCAAATTGCTCACTCCAGAAGCAATTGCTTTCAACTCTTTCTGCTCTTTAGTATTTATCCCCAGTCTCTAAATAAATTCTTATAATCTTACATTCTTAGTGACTTTTAATTATAAGCTAATACCTACTAATAACATTTATTACAAAAGATGAGAATGTAGTTCTCTTTTACATACAACCACCATTGCATGCATGCACATGCAAAGATGATAGTAGAAATTATCAGCATGCACTGTCCTGGATTTTCATAAGGACCAGGGCACTCTCCCCCAATGTATACAGTGAGAAATATATTTTTATCTCACACACACACACACACACACACACAGGCTCCTTGGTTTTCTGAAATCTTATCATAATGATAGATCAAAATCCATTATTTTTCCCTACCCAATCTTTCTCCTCCATGCTGCCCCCCCCCCCACTAACCAGATCTTTTCAAGGGCTGTAATATCAATACCACAGGATTGATGCAATAGGACACATATTCATTGTTTAGATTAATATCCATTGTTTACACTGACTATGTAAATACTACTGATATAGTATTTATCAATAGTTTACTACATAAAATTTACTACAATTATGTTCCCTAGTTAAAAATTATCTTTTTTCGTTTTTTGCTTTCCTGTATATTTTATATATATCTATCTCCATCCCATATTCTCCAGAACTTGTGTAAATCTTTTCTCAATACACTCAAACCTATTAGGTATTTCATTAATTTCATCTTCTTGAAGAAGTCTCTTTGAGCCTTCTGACCTATTTCAACCTAAACTCATTTACTTCCAGGCCTGATGCACAGCTGTCATTTAGAATCTCTCTCCACCAATATTAGGTAAATTTTTTTGCCTCTCTTTTGTGTTAAGATTCTATTTGCTCAATTTTGTTTTCTTCTCCCTTGGTTTACGTCATTATTTTGATAATGCACAAGTTCCAGTAATTTCCATAGAAATACTATGTGAAAAATGAGTCTTTAAGTGAATGCCTCTGTCCCAATGTATCTTTTTGCATGTATTTGTTTTTAGTTTTTAGGTATTTCTTCCTCTTGATTTTTCCAACCCACTAATTCAGGGAGATCCCCAGGGTAAGTCTCCTTAAATTCACCTTAAATTCATCTACTGAAGTTTTATTTCAAAGATTTTCGTGTGTGTGTGTGTGTGTGTGTGTGTGTGTATTGGTTAATTTTATGTGTAAACTTGACTGGCCATAGGGTACCCACAGGAAACATTATTTCTGAGTGCAGCCGTTTCCAGAGATTAGCATTTGAACTGGCAGACTCAGTGGACTGCCTTTCTCAATGTGGGTGGGTATTATCTAATCTATGGAGAGTCTACATAGAATAAAAGGAGGAAGGAGGAATTTCCCCCTTTTTTCCTGCTTCATCATTTGAGCTGAGACATCTCATCTTGCCTTCTCCTCACCTTAGACTGGGATTTACACCACTATCTCCTCTGGTTCTCAGGCTTTCAAATTTAGAATGGATTACTCCACTGGCTTTCTTGAGTCTCCAGCTTCAGGCAGCAGATCGTGGGAATTCTCAACCTCCACAGGTTCTGTTTCTCTGGAGAACCTGGACTACTACAGATTTTGGAACTGAGAGTGGGGTGTTGCTACAACAAATGCCTAATAATGTGCAAGTGGCTTTGGTACCGGTTAATGGATAGAGGCTGAAAAAGTTGAGAGATGCATACTCGAAATAGGAGCATTAAAGGGTAATTCTGGTGAGGGCGCAGAAAGAAAAGAGAAGAGCTGAAGAGAAAACCTCAGTCTTCTTAGAAAATAAATAATTCTGGGGCACCTGGGTGGCTCAGTGGTTGAGGGTCTGATTTCAGCTCAGTTCATGATGTCATGGTTCACAAGTTTGAGCCCCGCATCAGGCTCTGTGCTGACAGCACAGAGCTTGCTTAGGATTCTCTCCCTCTCTCTCTGTTCCTTCCCCCACTCACACTGTCTCTCAAAAATTAATAAAGATTTTAAAATATACATTTAAATAATTCTGAGCAGAATGCTAGTAGAAATATGAACCATAAAGCCCACTATGATTAGGTTTCAGACAGAAATGAGGAACATGTTATTGGAAACTAAAGAAAAGATGATCCTTACTATAAAGTAGCAAAGAACTTGGCTGAATTGTGTTAATGTTTTAGTGTTTTGTGGAAGGCAGAACTTGAAAGCAATGAAACTGGGTATTTCTCTGAGGAGATCTTAAGCAAAGTGTTGATGGAGTGGCCTGGTTCCTCCTCACCACTTATGGTTAAATGCGAGGAGAGAGAAATAATAATAAGACAGAACTGTCAAGCAAAAAAAAAAAAAGGAAGTAGAACTTAAAGGTTTGGAAAATGAGAAACTGTTTTTGGAAGAGGACACTAAAGGTATAGCAAAGTGACCATTTGATATGGAGGTTAATACAAGTAGGAACCACAGACCTAAAACATCCATCTCAACAGAAGCCAGGTGCTGTTCTTCCAGATAAGGAAAGAATAACACCACCACCACCCACTGCCAAGGTAAATCAAAGATCATCAGAGCTGCCACTTCCATCACAAGCACAGAGTGAAAGAGCCCAGAGGACAGAATGGTTTCAAAAGGTGAGGCTGCGTCTTTCTTAGAAGAGTCTAAACTAAGACAACATGGAATCTTACTTCTCTCAGTGAGAGAATTTATATTTTAATGTGTTCACAGTTTTATAGAAATTTCCACAGAGCAAACTATAACAAACATTTAAAAGTAAATATGTTACAGTCCAGTCACTGATAATTCAATAATACTAAAAATAATTGTTAAATGATTTGAAACATCTTAATGACTTAAAAATTCTTGAACAAAGAGAAAAATCACACACTCCCTAGAAATTAATGAAAAGGTAAATACATAAAAATTTATGGAACACAGCAAAAGCCATATTTTGTGCATATTTTATGCAAAAGCATAAAAAGTTATGTCCCTAAACCCTTTCATTATGAAGACAAATGACTATAGTAGCAGGAATGCTATATTTATCTTAAGGATTAAAAAAAAAAAAAAGCACAGGGGCACCTGGGTGGCTCAGTCAGTTGGGTGTCCAACTTTGGCTCAGGTCATGATTTCATAATTCGTGGGTTCAAGCCCCACATCGGGCTCTGTGCTGACAGCTCAGAGACTGCAGCCTGCCTCAGATTCTCTCCGGCTCTCTCTGCCCCTCCCCCTCTTGTGCTCTGTCTCCAAAATAAATAAACATTAAAATTTTTTTTAAAAAAAGCAGAAAAAAAGGAGAATTGATAATTTCAAAATATGTTTTTTTAACTGCTTAAGAATATAAAGCAAAACAAACGTTAGCAAGATTAGAAAAAATGTATGATTTCCAAGAAAACACAAACCAATATAAACCAAATAGAAACCCCAAACTAATAACCAAAGAAGAGACTGGAAAGGTGACTATTATTTTAAATAACACACCCAAAATACCTTTAAATGTGAATTCTAACAATTAAGGAATAAGTATAATGTTATTTAAATTTTTCCATATTGAAAAGAAAACCCTCATGTAATGCTGGTGGGAATGCAAACAGGTGCATGGAGAACACTATGGAGATTCCTCAAAAAGCTAAAAATATAACTACCTTATAATCCAGCAATTGCACTATTAGGTATTTACCCAAAGGATATAAAAATACAGATGCAAAGGGGAACATGGACCCCAATGTTTATAGCAACATTATCAACAATAGCCAAATAGCCAAACTATGGAAAGAGTCCAAATGCCCATCGACTGATGAGTGGATAAAGAAGACGTGGTATAGGGGCACCTGGGTGGCTCAGTCGGTTAAGCGTCTGACTCCGGCTCAGGTCATGATCTCACAGTCTGGGTTCAAGCCCCGCGTCGGGCTCTGTGCTGACAGCTCAGAGCCTGGAGCCTGTTTCAGATTCTGTGTCTCCCTCTTTCTCTGACCCTCCCCTGTTCATGCTCTGTCTCTGTCTCAAAAACAAATAAATGTAAAAAAAAAAAAAAAAAGAAGAAGACATGGTATATGTGTATAACACACATACACATACAATGGAATATTAGTCATCAAAAAGAATGAAACCTTGCCATTTGCAACAACGTGGATAGAGCTAGAATGTATCATGCTAAGCGAAATAAGTCAATCAGAAAAAGACAAATATCATATAATATCACTTATATTTGGAAGTTAAGAAACAAAACAGACGTACATACAGGAAGAGGGGGAGAGAAGAAAGAAATGAAACACAAGAGACTCTTAACGACAGAGAACAAACTGAAGGTCGATGGAGGGAGGTGGGTGGGAGATGGGCTAGATGGGTGATGGGTATTAAGGAGGGCATTTACTGTGATGAACACGGGGTGTTGTATGTAATGATGAATCACTGAATTCTACCACTGAAATCTATTAACTAAAATTAAAACATTTTTTTGAAAAAAAATAAATTATTCCATACCAAATAAAAGATGAAATGTTTCCCAATTCATTTCATAAAGCCAGGAAAACTTTATTACCAAAACTTAATTTAAAAAAAAAAAAACAAAACTATTACCTTTCTAATTATTTAAGTTTCTAGGACTATATAAAAAATAATAACCCTAATACTTACTGACCAAGAAACTACTCACTTTGCTCATGAATCTGCAATTTAAACAGGACACAAAGGATATAGCTTGTCTCTACACCACTCAGCATCAACTGGGGTGGCTCAAAGGCTAGGGACTGAATTTAAATAAAGCCTCATTTACTAACACATTTGGTGGCTGATGTTGTCAGATGATACCTTGGCTGGTGCCAGAGTATCTCCACATAGCCTCTCTATGTGGCCTAGGCTTCCTTACTCTATGGTGGCTAGGTTCCAAAGGTAAGATCCTGACAGCCAGACAGAAACAGTATCACCTTTTATGACCTAGGCTTCCTTGAAAGTCATAAGGTATTACCTCTTCCACATTCTATTAATCAGTTCAAAGTCCAGCCCAGGTTCAAGAGCAAGGGAAATAAACTCAGTGGCATGGTTCTAGAAAAGCATGTGGGACCACAAATATTGTCAAAACCAATCTTCAAAAATACCGTATGCCACAGTCCACCTTCTGGCCACAGCAGTTCTCATCCTTCCAACATGCAAAAAATATACTCATTCCTTTCCCCAATATCCACATTATCAGGCTCAGGCTGGAAGTCCAGCCTGAACAGTTCCTTAAATATAGCCCCTGAGTACAGTTCCTCTTGATGTGAAGAGCTATACACAAAAAAAGAGAAGTTATCTGTCTCCACAAATATGAATACACAATGGTGGAGCAGGCATAAGTCCATTACAAGTTTGAAACTCAGTTGGGCAAATGCTGCTAGTTCCTCAACTAGGGGTCAGTTGTACTGATGGGAGTGGTTTACTGTGGCTCATCTCTCCCCACTCTGGGCTGTAGGTTTCATGGTAAATAGCCATGTTCTTGGCATGCTTCTTGTCTGTAGAAGTTTGAGATCCAAAGCCTCTTTTCATTTTGTACTATCTCTGTGCCTTCCAGTATAAATTAATATAAGACTTTTAAAGACTTGTGGATCAAGAGAATGAGAAAGCGAGCCACAGACTCAGAGAAGATATTTGCAAAAGACATATCTAATAAAGGACTGTTACCTAAAATATATGAAGAATTCTTAAAACTCAACAGTCAGAAAATGAATGACCAGATTAAAAAATGAGCAAGAGATATCAATAAACATCTAACAAAGAAGATATACAGATGGCAAATAACCATATAAAAAGACACTGAACATCGTGTTATTAGGAAAGTACATATTAAAATAAAATACTACTACACACCTACTAGAATAGCTAAAATCCGGAAAACTGACAATACTGAATGCTGGTGAGGATATGGAATAACAGGAAATCTGATTCATTGTGGGTGAAAATGGAAAATGGTACAGACCCTTTAAAAGACAATTTCACAGTTTCTTACAAAATTAAACATATTCTTTTATAATACAATACAGCTATCACACTCCTTGGTATTAACCCAAAAGAGTTAAAAACTTAGGTCCACACAAAAACCTGCACACGGTTTATAGCAGCTTTATTCGTAACTGCCAAACCTTAGAAACAACTAAGATGTCCTTCAGTAGGTGAATGGATAAACCAAGCAGACAACAGAATATTATTCAATGTTAAAAAGAAATGAGCTACCAAATCATGTAAAGACAGGGAAGAAATTTAAATGCATATTAATAAGTGAAAGCAGCAAATCTAACAAGGCTACGTACTGTATGACTCCAACTATATGACACTCTGGAAGAGGCAGAACTATGTAAAGAGTTAAGATTAGTTTGTCAGTTGGGAAAGCAAGCTGGTGCAGCCAGTCTGGAAAACAGTATGGAGGTTCCTCAAAAAACTAAAAATAGAACTACCCTACAACCCAGCAATTGCCTACTAGGTATTTATCCAAGGGATACAGGTGTGCACCCCAATGTTTATAGCAGCACTATCGACAATAGCCAAAGTATGGAAACAGCCCAAATGTCCATCGATGGACGAATGGATAAAGATGTGGTGTATACACACACACACACACACACACACACACACACACACACACACACAATGGAGTATTACTCCGCAATCAAAAAGAATGAAATCTTGCCATTTGCAACTACGTAGATGGAACTGGAGGGTATTACGCTAAGTGAAATTAGTCAGAGAAAGACAAATATATGACTTCACTCATATGAGGACTTTAAGAGACAAAACAGATGAACATAAAGGAAGGGAAATAAAAATAATATAAAAACAGGGAGGGGGACAAAACATAAGAGACTCATAAATATGGAGAACAGAGGGTTACTGGAGGGGTTGTGGGAGGGGGGACGGGCTAAATGGGTAAGGGGCACTAAGGAATCTACTCCTGAAATCATTCCTTCACTATATGCTAATTTGGATGTAAATTAAAAAAAAAAGATTAGTTTGTCAGGGGTTGGTGGGGAGGGCTGGATGAACAGGCAGAACATAGAGGATTTTTAGGGCAGGAAGAATATTCTGTATGATACTCTAATGATGGAGGTGTCATTATACATTTGTCCAAACCCATAGAAAATACACCAAGAATGAATCCTAATGTAAACTATGGACTACGAGGAATAATGATGTGTCAACGCAGGCTCACTGATTTTTAACAAATGTACCACGCCAGTGCACAAGAGGGGCAGAGAGTATTTGGGAACTCTGCTTTCTGCTCAATTTTGTCCTGAACCTAAAACTTCTCTAAAAGCCTTTTTTTTTTTTTTTAAACTGTGTGGGCTTCCTGTGAAGCATTGTATAATCCATTCTGTTACACAAAAGCCACACCCATAAATTTCAAAGTAAATCCTTGAGCTTCCTATAAGGTCCTGAGGGACAGTGCTCTTAAAATTCTTAGAGAACCTTTTGTTTAATAAAGATCTGAGGTATTGCAGGTCCTCAGACCCTTAAAGAGACTATTGTCTTTGTGAGGCATGACATTAAAATCTCCAGAGGACTCAAAGAGTTTTATAATCATTCCCTTTGGCTTCATTGTTAAACTTAATTTTCTGACAATACCCTAGAATCTCTTTCCATTAGACTTTTTTTTCCAAGTTTTTTTTTTTAAGCTTTTTTTCCATTAGGCTTTTCTTAAGAATTATCTGCCATCTGGAGAAACTAGAAAAGAGAGTTTTATTTTTGAGCTCAGTAAATTCTAGTTCCTTTATATTTAACAATTCTTTCCTTAGCTTATCTCTCTTAGCCCAATCAGGCTACTTTACATGCCAGAGTGGCTTATGAACAACAAAACTTATTTCTCATAGTTCTAGAAGCTAGAAGCCCAAGATCAGGGTGCCAGCATGGTTGGGTTCTGCTGAAGACTCCCTTCTAGCTTGCAAACTGACAACTTGTCACTGTTTTCTTTCATGGTGGAAGAGGCTAGTCAGCTCTGTGGGGTCTCTTTTATAAAAACATATTATAAAATCCCATTTATGAGAGTTCCACACTCATGACCTAAGCACCACCCGAAGGTCCCAACTGTTAATATCATCGCACTGGGCACCAGGATTTAATCTAAGAATTTTGGAGGACACCCATATTCATACCATAGCACTCTCTCCTATCATATTTGACTACTAGCAGCAAGAAACAGCCAGAAAATACCCCTGGAAATACCTTTATCATGCAATTCATTATCATCATGCAAAACATTTCCTATTTTCCACATTACTATAAGTGACATTATTGCTAAGCTTTCTGCTATCACATATCAATAATCTTTTCATTATATATCGCCTAATGATATATAGATATATATATATATATATATATATATATTTTTTTTTTTTTTTTTTTTTTACTTTCCTTTAAATCTTCACTGACTTCCAGAGCACCTGGGTGGCTCAGTCAGTTGGGCATCCGACTCGATTTCGGCTCAGGTGATGATCTCATGGTTTGTGGGTTCAAGCCCTATGTCGGGAATCTGTGCTGATGGTATGGAGCTTGCTTGGGATTCTCTGCCTCTCTCTCTCTCTCTCTCTCTCTCTCCCTGCCCCTCCCCTACTTGCGCTCTCTCTCTCTCTCTCTCTCTCTCTCAAAATAAACAAATAAATATTTTTAAAAATAAACAAATAAATAAACCTTCACTGACTTCCTCCTTAAGGGCTATCCCAGGCTTCCACCAACAGTCTCTTCAAAGTCCTCCCATCATCTGCCCACTGTCTAGTCTTGTCTAGTTTAGCTTCAGCTACTGCTACATTTTTCGGTTTCTGTTTTATGGCTCTCCATTTCCAAATACCAAAATCTATTTCAGTTTCTATGGCTGCATAACAAATTATCCCAAAATTTAGTGGCTTAAAAGACTATTTTGTTCAAGAATCTGCAATTTGGGCAGGGCTTTCTTCTGCCCCACTCAAAGGAGACATAAACAACAACAAAGAATTATATATACTATAACAGATTTAGAGTATATACGAGGGGCACAAATGAGGTAGCAGCTAATTAGCTCTGGAAAATCATAGAAAAAGTAACACCTGAGCCCAAGTTGGGTGCTGACATGAAGAGAAGCAGGAATATCAAACAGGGAATCATATTTGAAAAACTGCAAGCATATTGGTATGAATATGTTCACTGAGGAAGGAGAACAGAAAGGTAAGAACTAGTAAGAGTTGAGGCTAGAAAGGAAGGCTGAGAACAGACACTGTTTCTATAGGAGTTACTAATAAGAGGCCTGGGATCAAATCAGCTGTTAACACTACCAGAAGCTACAGGGGAGCAGCTGCTACTGGGAACTATTGGAGACTGAAGAACTGCAACCACTAAAGAAAGGCCCCTAAGATGAGAGTCAGTTATAAGAAAGAATGCTAAGAAGTGCTGTCATGGAGAGAGGTTGTCAAAAGGTACTTCAGTGATACCTGACAGAAAAGCTACCAGGAAGAAAAGCAAGAAGTGTCCTCAACTAGAACAGCCAGAATGTCAGACTGGGGTTCCTTGAGCATTCTGTACCTCTAACTCAAACGCTCAACCTTTTTCTTGGAGAGAGAGAAGGGCCATTCCCACTATCTACTTACTAGGCAGAGGTAATAGTGACGATGAGAATTTGAATACAATTTCTCTCTGGAAAATCAAAAGAAACTCAGTGAGGCCTGCCGTTACTTATGCAGGCTGAATTATTCTCTCAGGTTCATGATGGAAAGCATAAACCTGGAAAAGAAGGTGGTATTTCTCTCTCTCTCCTTCCATCCCTCCCTCCTTCTCTGTGTATGTGTGTATATGTGCATGTGGACATGCCTTTCTTTCTTTAACCTATTAGATTTCTATATAACCACACATTAATAGCTTACATCAAAGCCACCAGAAGCCAATAGCATTAACCCTATACTAAATCCCGATTGTCTAGTACACGTTTTCTCCTTAAAAGTGAAGATTTTATTTGGCAGTGGCACTTTTTAGAAGTATGAACAACATTTAAGAAAAGATTATTACTCTATAAAATAAACACTATCTTAGTGAAACTTCCTTTCCTGAGAGAAAATCTAACTGCGCTTTGTGCCTAAAGGAGTCATGATAGCAACAGAAGATGCTGTCAGTTCCAATAGCTCAAGTGGACAAGAATTATAGCGGAAACTTCAAACAGAATCACTGGTGCAACAACTGTAACCACTCAGATAAGGATTTCAAATAGAAATGTATGAAGAATGGAAGCAGAAAAAATGGTCTCCCGTTAAACTGACAAACCATGTGTACTACTCCCAGTAGTTTAAACTTCACTTATACTTAAAAACATGTTTATATAAAACTTAAATAGAAACTAATCAGATGAAAAAGGGGTTTTGGGGGGGGGGTTGTTTGTTTAAGACTTGGATTCAGGGAGCTCTACCAGAAATTGGTAGATCACTATTTTACAATTTCAACACGGATATGACTCGGTTAGTTATCTGTGTTTTTCTGATTTCTGCCCCTGTAACCAACAGCCAGTATATTGCTATAGCTTCTGTTAAGAAAGAAAAAAAAATCAAAAAGAGAAAGAAGCTCACTGACCAGAGACTGGCCATGGCCCCTATGTGGGCAGTGCCTTTGTGGCAGCATCTTATAGGCTTCTGACCTGGCTGCAGCTAGAGTGAGAGAACACTGGATCCAACAATCTCCAATTAGCTCTAAATGAGTTGGCAGAATTATATGGAACTGCACAGAACCACCATAACCAAGGAACTGCCTAGAACTGCTTTGTTGGCAGGGGAGGTGACCATAACAAGTTCTACACAGGCAGAGCTGTATCCCACTTTGGAATCTCGACATTAATATATTCTGTTCTCAGCTCTCAGACCTCAGCCCCATATCAGAGGGAACAAGAAAAGTCCCACTTGCCAACTTGCTACATTAGTCTATTCTAAAATTTACATTATTGTTTAATTATTGTTAATAATTAATTATTGTTAATTATTTAAATTATTGTTTATTTATTTAGTAGTTATATTTAAAAGCCTTTTCAAAATGAAAATCTTTAGATAAAATCTTGACTGTAGGGCAGAAAAAAATCCTTACATTCGTTCATGTATGCAGCAGTTTCTTTATCCCAAAATCATCCCTAGAGAAATCCTAATAAACCTAAAAGGACTCACATTCAACTCCAAAATAAATAAATAAATAAATAAATAAATAAATAAATAAATAAATAAACATAAAGTTCCCCACTCTATCCAAAAGAAAAGAAAACAAGATGTTTTTCCTCAGTTTAACTAAAAACCTTTGAAGGTCTTCTAGCTACAACATTACCATTTGGACTAGCTGAGTAGAATCTTGTGTAATCTATTCTCAGTAGTGAACAAATATATTTTGGAGGATAGACAAGCAGGAAAATAAAAGTAATTGTGTTTGGGGATGTCTCGATGGCTCAGTCAGTTGAGTGTCCAACTTCGACTCGGGTCATGATATCACAGTTAATGCGTTTGAGCTCCGGGTAGGGCTCTGTGCTGACAGCTCAGAGCCTGGAGCCTGCTTTGGATTCTGTGTCTCCCTCTCTCTCTGCCCCT
This sequence comes from Felis catus, assembly GCF_018350175.1. NCBI lineage: Eukaryota > Metazoa > Chordata > Mammalia > Carnivora > Felidae > Felis > Felis catus. The sequence goes on along the minus strand of NC_058373.1, from coordinate 88,200,977 downwards.
CCCCCACTCATGCTCTATCTCAAAAATAAATAAACAATAAAAGAATTTTTTAAAAAGTAATTGTGTTTGGACAGTGATCTGGGTAGGAGGAGGTTGGAAAAAAAAGGAGAACATTGCAAACTACAGCATTAGACACATACTACAAAGTACACTATCATACAGCTTAAAGATTCTCAAAAACAAATCTATTTTCTGCAAAATCTCCCTAAGACACCTCACAAAACTGCAAATTCATTTTGGAGGCAAGTGGTCTAACAATACAGAAACAAGAGAAGGGAAAACTGCACAACTAGAACAAAACATAGGGGAAAAGCTCCTTGCTATTGCTGGTCTTGGAAAGGACTTTATAGACATCAAAAGCACAAGCAACAAAAGTAAAAATAAATAAGTTGGACAATATCAAACTAAAAACTTCACAGCAAAAAAAAAATTAACAAAATAAAAAGGTAACCTAAAGAATGAAAGAAAATGTCTGCAAACCACATTTTGGTAATGGGTTAATATCCAAAATATACAAGGAACTCACACAACTCAATAGGGAAAAAAAAAAAAGCCAATTAAAAGAGTGGGCAGAGGGGCGCCTGGGTGGCCCAGTCGGTTGAGCGTCCGACTTCAGCCAGGTCAAGATCTCGCGGTCCGTGAGTTCGAGCCCCGCATCGGGCTCTGGGCTGATGGCTCAGAGCCTGGAGCCTGTTTCCGATTCTGTGTCTCCCTCTCTCTCTGCCCCTCCCCCGTTCAAGCTCTGTCTCTCTCTGTCCCAAAAATAAATAAACGTTGAAAAAAAAAAAAATTTAAAAAAAAAAAAAAAAAAGAGTGGGCAGAGGGGCGCCTGGGTGGCGCAGTCGGTTGAGCGTCCGACTTGAGCCAGGTCACGATCTCGCAGTCCGTGAGTTCGAGCCCCGCGTCAGGCTCTGGGCTGATGGCTCAGAGCCTGGAGCCTGTTTCCGATTTTGTGTCTCCCTCTCTCTCTGCCCCTCCCCCGTTCATGCTCTGTCTCTCTCTGTCCCCCCCCAAAAAAATAAACTTTGAAAAAAAAAAATTAAAAAAAAAAAAAAGAGTGGGCAGAGGACCTGAACAGAAATTTTTCCAAGGAAGACATAACAAATGGCCAAGAGGTATATGAAAAGATGCTCAATATCACTAATCATCAGGGAAATGCAAATCAAAACCACAATATCACCACACCTGTTAGAATGGCTAGTAACAAAATGACAACCATTGTGGCAAGGATGTGCACAATATTCGTGATAATGTAAATTGGTATGGCCACCCTGGAAAACTGTATGGAGGTTCCTCAAAAAATTAAAAATAGAAATATCATATAATCCAGCAACTCCACTTCTGGGTATTTACCCAAAGAAAACAAAAACATTAATTTGAAAAGATATATACACCCCTATGTTTACTGTGGTATTGTTTACAATAGTCAAGATAATGGAAGCAACCTAAGTGTCCATCAAAAGATGAATCGATAGGGGTGCCTGGGTGGCTCAGTCAGTTAAACATCTGACTTCAGTCCAAGTCATAATCTCACAGTTCCTGAGTTTGAGTCCTGCATCAGGTTCTCCGCTATCAGTGCAGAGCCTGCTTTGGATCCTATCTCCCTCTTTCTTTGCCCCTCCCCTGCTCTGTCTCTTTCTTCCTCTCTCTCTCTCTCTCTCTCTCTCTCTCTCTCTCTCTCTCTCTCAAAAATAAATAAACATTGGGGTGCCTGGGTGACTCAGTCGGTTAAGCGTCTGACTTTGGCTCAGGTCATGATCTCTCAGTTTGTGAGTTCGAGACCCACATTGGGCTCTGTGCTGACAGCTCAGAGCCTGGAGCCTGCTTCAGATTCTGTGTCTCTCTGTCTCTCAATAATAAATGAACGTTAAAAAAATTTTTTAAATAAAAAATAAATAAGCATTAAGCAATCCCTATCAAATAACACCAGCATTCTTCACAGAGCCAGAACAAACAATCCTAAAATTTGAATGGAACCAGAAAAAACCCCGAATAGCTAAAGCAATCCTGAAAAAGAAAACCAAAGCTAGAGACATCACAATCCCAGACTTCAAGCTGTATTACAAAGCTATAATCATCAAGACAGTATGGTATTGGCACAAAAACAGGCACTCAGATCAAGGGAACAGAACAGAGAACCCAGAAATGGACCCACAAACGTATGGGCAACTAATCTTTGACAAAGCAGGAAAGTATATCCAATGGAATAAAGACAGTCTCTTCAGCAAGTGGTGCTGGGAAAACTGGACAGCGACATGAAGAAAAATGAACCTGGACCACTTTCTTATACCGTACACAAAAATAAACTCAAAATGGATGAAAGATCTAAACGTAAGACAGGAAGCATCAAAATCCTTAAGGAGAAAGCACGCAAAAACTCTCTTTGACCTTGGCCACAGCAACTTCTATTCAACACGTTTCCAGAGGCAAAGGAAACAAAAGCAAAAATGAACTATTGGGGCCTCATCAAAATAAAACACTTCTGCACAGTGAAGGAAACAATCAGCAAAACTAAAAGGCAACCAATGGAATGGGAGAAGATATTTGCAAATGACATATCAAATAAAGGGTTAGTATACAAAATCTATAAAGAACATATCAAACTCAACACGACCCCCCCCAAAAAAAAAACAAATAATCCAGTGAAGACATGGGCAGAAGACATGAACAGGCACTTCTCTAAAGAAGACATCCATATGGTAACAGACACATGAAAAAATGCTCAACATCACTCATCATCAGGGAAATACAAATCAAAACCACAATGAGATACCACTTCACACCTGTCATAATGGCTAACATCAACAACTCAGGCAACAACAGATGTTGGCAAGAATGCAGAGAAAGAGGATCTCTTTTGCATTGTTGGTGGGAATGCAAACTGGTGCAGCCACTCTGGAAAACAGTATGGAGGTTCTTCAAAGAATTAAAAATAGAACTACCCAATGACCCAGCAATTGCACTACTAGGTATTTATCCCAGGGATCCAGGTGTGCTGTTTCAAAGGGGCACATGCACCCCAATGTTGATAGCAGCACAACTGACAACAAAGTATGGAAAGAACCCAAATGTCCACTGGTGGATGAATGGATAAAGAAGATATGGTGTGTGTGTGTGTGTGTGTGTGTGTGTGTGTGTGTATGTGTGTGTGTGTGTATGTGTGTGTGTGTGTGTGTGTGTGTGTGTGTGTGTATTACTCGGCAATCAGAAAGAATGAAATCTTGCCATTTGCAACTACGCAGATGAACTAGAGAGTATTATGCTAAGCGAATTAGAGAAAGACAATAGGACTTCACTCATATGAGGACTTTAAGATACAAAACAGATTAATATAAGGGAAGGGAAGCAAAAATAATACAAAAAATGGGAGGGGACAAAGCATAAGACACTCTTAAATATGGAGAACAAACAGAAACTTGCTGGAGGGGTTGTGGGAGGGGGAATGGGCTAAATGGGTAACGGGCATTAAGGAATCTACTCCTGAAATCATTGTTGCATTATATGCTAACTTAGATGTAAATTAAAAAAATAATTAAAAATAAATAACAAATAAACATTGAAACAAATTTTTTAAAAGATGGATAAAATGTATATACACACATACATACACACACACATACATACAAATATTACTCAACATAAGAAAAGAATGAAATCTTTTTTTTAATGTTTATTTTTGAGAGAGAGAGACAGAGAGAGACAGAGTGTGAGCAGGGGAAGGGCAGAAAGAGAGGGAGACACAGAATCTGAAGCAGGCTCCAGACTCCGAGCTGTCAGCTCAGAGCCCGACGCAGGGATCGAACCCACGAACTGTGAGATCATGACCTGAGACGAAGTTGGACACATAACCGACGGAGCCACCCAGGCACCCCTGGGAAAGAATGAAATCTTGCCATTTGTGACAACATGGATGGACCTAGAGGGTCCTACACTAAGTGAACTAAGTCAGACACAGAAAGGCAAATAACATACAATTTCATTCATATGTGTAATCTTAAAAAATAGGGAAAAAAAGGAACAAACAGAAACAGATTCATAAATACAGAGAACTGGTGGCTGCCAGAGTGGAGGGGTGTGAGGGGTGGGCAAATAGGTGAAGGTACAAACTTCCAGTTATAAAATAAGTAAGTCACAGAGATGAAAAGTACAGCATAGGGAATATAGTTAATAATATTAAAGTAATGTATGGTGACATATGGGGACTACACTTATCATGAGCACTGAGTAATGTATATAAATGTCAAATCACAGTGTATGTGAAACTAATATTGTATGTCAACTACACCTCAATAAAAATTTTTTAAAGAAAATAAAAGCACATCACAATTTAAAAAAAACAAGAGATGGGGCGCCTGGGTGGCGCAGTCGGTTAAGCGTCCGACTTCAGCCAGGTCACGATCTCGCGGTCCGTGAGTTCGAGCCCCGCATCAGGCTCTGGGCTGATGGCTCAGAGCCTGGAGCCTGTTTCCGATTCTGTGTCTCCCTCTCTCTCTGCCCCTCCCCCGTTCATGCTCTGTCTCTCTCTGTCTCAAAAATAAATAAACGTTAAAAAAAATTTAAAAAAAAACAAAAAAACAAGAGACAAGGTAAGGATGTAGAGCAAAGGAAATCTTTGTGCACCATTGGTGGGAATGTAAACTGGTATACCCACCATGGAAAACAGTGTGTAGGTTCCTCAAAAACTAAAAATAGAACTACCATATGATCTAGCATTCCCACTTCTGGGTATACACCCAAAGGAAATAAAATCAGGAACTTGAAGAAATATCTGCATCCCCATGTTCACTGCAGCATTATTCCTAATAGCCAAGATATGGAAACAACCTAAGTATCCATGGACAAATGAATAGATAAAGAAAAGATGGTATGTATATGTGTATACACATACATACACACACACGCGCGCACAATAGAATATTAGCCATTAGAAGGAAATCCTGCCATTTGCAACAACATGGATGGACCTTGAGGGCATTATGCGAAATGATATAAGTCAGACAAAGACAAATACTATATAATCCCACTTATATATGGAATATGAAAAAAGCCAAGTTAAAAAAAAAAAAGAAAAAAGCCAAGTTAATAGAAACAGAATAGAATGGTGGTTCGAGGGTTGGGGGGGGGGGGGGGGAATGGTAAGATGTTGGTCAAAAGTACAAACCTCAGTTATGAGATGAATAAGTTCTAAGGATCTGATGTATAGTAAGGTGACTACAGTTAAAAATAGTTTATATATTTGAAAATCGCTAGATTTTAAATGTTCTCACTACACATACACAAAAACAGTAATTATGTGAGGTGATAAAGGTGTTAACTAACCCTATTGTGGTGGTCATTTCACAAAATGTATCTGTAACAAATCATCACATTGTATACCTTAACCCTACACAATGTTATATGTTAACTGTATCTCAATAAAGTGGGTAAAAAAAGAAAATGACTAACATAGAAAAAAATGATTAAGATATAACACACAAATAATGAGCAATTAGGGGCACCTGGGTGGTTCAGTTGGTTAAGTGTCTGACTCTTGATTTCAGCTCAAGTCATGATCTCATGGTTCATGAGTTCAAGCCCTGCACTGGGCTCTGCACTGACAGTGTAGAGCCTGTTTGATATTCTCTCTCTTCTTCTCTTTCTGCTCCTCCCCTGCTTGTGTTCTGCCCCCCTCTCTCCTTCTCTCTCTCTCTCTCTCTCTCTCAAAATAGATAAATTAACTTAAAAAATAAAAAATGATTTTAAAAGAGCAATGAAAAATGTCTACTAATTTTACAAATTTATCCATCTGTGTTAATGTTTGCCTTCACTGACTAAACATTAATTTGGGAGAATATCATCTTAACTATAGGTACTTAAATATATAAATTCAAAACCATGCCATATTAGAAAGTGTCTGGCTATCCTTCACATTCAAACATTTCTCAGGTCTCAATAATAGCATCTCCTTGTAGGCTACAGTAAGAACTATGATCTTCACCTGAAGGGTCACAGAAAGTTATTGATACTTTTTAATTTTTTTAATGTTTATTCATTTTTGAAAGATAGAGACAGAGCACAAGTAGGAGTGGGGTGGAGAGAGAGGGGGACACAGAATCTGAAGTAGGCTCCAGGCTGTCAGCACAGAGCCCGACACAGGGCTCGAACTCACAAACCGCGAGATCATGCCCTGAGCCAAAGTTGGACACTTAGCCAATTGAGCCACTTTTTAAGCACAAGAGGATACAACCAGATTTGCATTATAAAAGGAAGACCTTAATTGCAGTGTGGAGAATGAATTTCTGATTGGGGGGGGGGGGGGCTAGAAGGGGTAGACGAATGATCCTATTGTAAAAATTGGATAAAATAATATTGCAATGGTACATATTGAGTAGAATCTTGGATAATAATCTATGCCTAGATTATGGACTAGTGTGGTAGTAGCAGAAAAAATTAAAAGAATGAATTGCAGAGTATTTAGAATGTAAAACTGACAGGACTTGACTTTGCATAGCATTCAGGAAATGAGGGTGAGGGAGCTCTCAAAGACAGATAGACGGCTGACCCTTAACACGGTGTGAACTGCACAAGTCCACTTACATGTGGATTTTGTACAGTAATGTAAATGTATGTTTCTTATTTAATGTTTCTTTATTTTTGAAAGAGAGCTCGTACATGCAAGCAGGCGAAGAAGGACAAAGGGAGGGAGAGAATCCCAAGCAGGCTCCATGCTGGGGGCGGGGAGGGCCGATGTGGCGCTCAATCTCACAACCATAAAATCATGACCTGAACCCAAATCAAGAGTCAGATGCTTAACCAACTGAGCCACCCAGGCACCGCACTCTCCCTTATTATTTTCTTAATAACATTCTCTTTTCTCTACCTCACTGTATTATAATAATACAGTATATAATACATATGACATACAAAATATGTGTTAATCAAACATTTATGTTACTGGTAAGGTTTTCAGTAAAGAGTAGGCTATTAGTAAAGTTTGGGGAGAGTCAAGTTATATGCAGATTTCCAAGTATGCAGGAGTCAGCACGCCTAACCCTCACATTCTTCAAGGGTCAAGTGTATACAGTTTATATAGATACATACATACATACACACACACACACACACACACACACACACACACAACCATAAAACTTTGTTTTCAAAGGTAAAAAATATTTAAATATACAGTGTAATATATTAATTCCCTACAGTGGATGGCTGAACATAATTCTCTACCTCTCTTTGAATTAATACCCTTTGCAATATGACTTCATAGCTCTTCCCAACAAAAGATATAGTCTATTCCTTTACTTCTTGAATCTGAGCTGGCTTCTTCACTTGTTTTGCCAAGAGTCCAACAGAATCACATTATAAATTCTAAGCCAATTCCAAGTCTCTACTTCAGAAGTCCTTGCAATTCTGCTACCTTGCTTAGATCCCTGAAACTCTCATGTAAATAATTCTAGGTTAGCCTGCTGCAGGATGAGAGAGACACAATTGCCTCCAATGCCTCATCCAGGAGCTCACCACCCTCATAAACACAGCTATCGAGTTAAACTACAGCTGAACACAAATGTGAGGGAGCTGAGCTGAGACCACAACCACCCAGCTGATCCCAGCCTAACCTGCTGACCCACAAGATGGTGAGCTAAATAAATGATTGCTGTTTTAAGCCACTAAGCTTTGTTAAACCTTAGGAAATTTCCTATACAACAAAGGACAACCAATAAATCTACCTAGGCTTTTGAGAGATTTATAATAGCTAGATAGCTAGATTTAATGATTAAGTGAGTGATGACAACCAGAATGAAACCAAATGGCAATGAAGGAACATCACTAGCAGCCAAGCCTCTGCCTATACATCCTAAACTAAAGCTTTCCAGTAGATTAACCCACCCACATAGAACTCTCAGTCAGGCTCCCACTCAGGAAAGAAATCTATCAGAAGTATATCTACTTATTCAATAGTAAAGAAAACTCATGTCAGCTTCCAATAAACATCAATGTATCCTTTATTCTTAAATAAAAATAAGCTTGAAGAATTGCCAAACATATGAGGAAAACTGGGAGCAGGAAAGGAAATAAACTATTTTCAGAGATTATTCCCAAAGATTATTAGTCCCAAAGAATATTCAGGGAGAAACAATGTAAAAAAAAAAATAAATTCTAACCAGTACCTTTACAGAATTTTAAGATAATGTATCTATAAAACATGAACAGGATGCCATAGAAACAAACAGCACTAAAGGAACAGAGGTCTTTGAAAACAAATGACTCCTGAAAACATTTTTAAACAGAAGAACTGAAAAATAAAGGACATTTCCTGAACATACAGCAAAATGAAAGAAAAATACAAGGAAACAAAAGATACAAGAAATAGAGAACAAATCTAAGAGATTCAACATGAGAGTAACTTCCAGCAAGAGAAAATCAAGAAAATACAGAGCAAATAAATAAAAGAAAATCTCAGAAAACTGAAGAAAAATACAAGCCTTCACATTGAAAAGGCTACATGAAATACCAATCAGATTAATAAAGATAAAATCAATATTTAAACATATTCTTTAGATTTCTGAGATGAATTATATAAGGAAAATATCTTAAAAGCTTCCAGAAAGGCAAGAAATAAGCAGGCATCAGGCTTCTCAGTAACAGCACAAAATTCTAGAAGGCAATGTGCCACGTCTTCAAAATTCTGAAGGAAAAATGTTTTGAACTTAAAGTTCTATACCCACAGGTACATCAAGTATAAGAATCAAACAAAAACATTTTCAGGCACTTAAGAACCCTAAAATTTGTTACTAAGCAATGTTCTGAAGACACTGAAAATTTTATTCAGTAAAACAAAGAGAGAAACAAAGAAAACATTGGATCTAAGACACAGAAGATCTAACCCAGGAACACAGAGAAGGGAAGATCCAGAATGACAACTATGTAGCCAATCCCGAGAGTAACAGATCCCAAGTGGAACAGAAAGACAAAAGTCTCTAAAAGAACTGTCACCAAGAAGAAAATGGATTTTATTTTTTTATTCTTCTTAAGTTTACTTAGAGAGAGCGTGTGTGCATGAGCGGGGGTGGGGGGAGGGGGGGAGGGGGGGGTTGAAGCAGAGAGGGAGAGCAAGAATCCCAAGCAGGCTCCACGCTATCAGCATAGGGCCGAATGCAGGGCTCAATCTCAAGAACCGTGAGATCATGATCTGAGCCAAGAGTTGGACACGTAACCGACTGAGCCAACCATGTACCCCAGAAAGTGGATTTTATAACCCAGTATGTCAGAGAAGCCAGATAATTTTCAGAATGAAGATAGCTTATTCTTTTGTCAATCAGAAGAAAAAACAGTAAGTCTTAACTCTAGAGGAAAAAACAATACATAAGAAAGTCAAGGTTCAATTATAAAGAAAATTAAAATATTACATAATTTTGAGGAATTTATGCAGAAGAAAAATAATCCATTTGACGGTGATCCCAGAAGCATTCTCCTTAGGGTGACGACTTTGGACATAAACAAAGAAATGTAATCACAACATACTATTTGGTTCTGTTTTATATAATCATAATAAGTTGAATAGTTAAATGCTGTTCATTGGTTTTAACTTTTAGAATAAACTGAAAACATAAAAGTTAACTATGATTACAGAAAAATTAGAACATTAACAGCAATTATTCACATAGTACTTATTTGGTATCAGGCCCTGTTTTAAATGCTTCACATATATTAAATCACTTAAGTAAGCATCATAATAATCTTGTGAAATAAGTACCATTATTATCCCTATTTTACAGTTGAGGAAAGTGAGGCACAGAAAGATTAATTAACTTGCCAGTTCATACAGCTAGGATGTCAGAGCTTGGGTAAAAACCAGACAGCCTAGCTCTAATGTACATTCTAATCTACATTCTTAACAATGTCATACTTCTTTCTTTTAATAGAGTATAGACATTATCAACTGATAACTTTAGAGAAAATAGATATTTGGCAGGAGTTAAAAGGCAGAAAGGAGGTAAAAGAGATAAAGTAAAGGATATGAGTGATAATATCCTCACTTTATAGAATGAGAACAAAGAGATACCACTAAAAGTTAATGGAACAGGAAATGGAGTTTAGGTATATTGGAATTGCAAAGATAGAGGAAATAACATCAATAATATATAACTGTATAAAATCTGAAGTAGCACAAGAGTAGCATAAATGAACTAAATCCTCATCTTTTATGGCAAGTCATCAACAGCTATTGCCTTAGTTGATGAATCAAGAAATAATGATATAAGTACATTATTTTAAGTTATAGAGGCAACCATTAGGGGACAAAAATAATTAGAATTTTTTGCAGCATTTTAGATAGGCTAGTACAGTACAGCAGTTAAAAGTAAAGTATAAGCTCTGGATCAAAACTTCCTGGAATCAAAACCCCACCTCTCCACTTAGTGTTAATAGCATCACTGAAGGTTACTCAATCTTCTCCGAGATGTCCTTATCTGAAAATGGCTAATTCATTTGGATATTACGAAGATTAAAAGAGTTAACAGATGTAGAGCATTAGAACTGTGACTAACCCATGTAAGTCAGCCTGAAATAAAGGTTAGGTACCAGCTATGAATTAAAGGAAAGAACATAAACACATGAAGGAACACACACACACACACACACACACACACACACACACACACACACACACACTTACATGCAGTTCCTACTTAGCCAGTATCAAAACTCTCATCAGCAATAAGACTGCCACTACGAGCAGGAATAGATGTAGACTATCTCAGCACTGCTTCCGCTGGCCTGTAGAGTCATGCACTCTAGGGCAAGGTAGGGTCTAGCAATATTTGACAAGCTCAGCTGTTAAGGTTCCACTTCTCTTTTATGTTGAGGGCTTACGCCACCATTTGGGGAAGAACAGGCCTTAACAAGCTATACCCTTTAATGGGAAGAAATTATAAACAATCTGGGTTCCAGGATCCTGGTTCTTGAGCCAAACCTAGTGCCAAGAAGGCTACAACTTCACCTAAGAGGTGAAAACAGAATCAATATCCAAGTGTCCCCGAACAGCCTTACTTTCTCTATGTTTCTAGTGGTTAGAAAGACTGCTTCCCCATAGATTGCCTCTGAGGAGTAGAACTGGGGTTCTGATTTCTGTAGAAGACGTTAAAAATCATGGTCCCTGCCATATATCTCATTAGCTCACTAGGGGAAAAGGACACATATAAAAATATGACAAACTTTACAATACAGACAAGATAAAGTGAGTGGAATAAAGATCAGAACTTTGCAAAATGAAATTGAGTAGAGAGAAGTCAAAGCATTTCAAATAAAAGGAATACAAAGAGCAAAAACAGTAAAGCAGCAACGCAAAAGGAAAGCGTAAGCAATGTAAGTACTTCAGTTTGACTGGAAAAAAATAGATTTATATGAAACTATACTGTAGAAGGCCACAGAGATGCTGCAGCCTTTGGGGATATGTACCAAGCAGAGCCTTTGGGGGTATGTACCAAGCAGAGATATGAAGGAGTAAGATATTTCAAAAAGTTTAATCTCCTTCTTTCTACACTTACTCTCCAGATGACTCAATTGGTCTCATAATTTTAAATATCATCTCTATGCTGATGACTCTCAGACCTCCTTCCTGAACGTCAGTCTAGTATACCCACATGAACCTGAACAGTCTTGCTCAGCATGGATGTCAAGCAGACATCACAAACTTAGCACATGTGAAGCTTAACTCCTTAAAATCCCCTGCCAAATCTGCCCCTCTCAGAGCTACCTACATCTCAATTAATGGCAATTCCATCCTTTAGCTGCTCAGGCCAAAGACCTTCAAAAAATCCTTGACTCTTCTTTTCCTTTTATACCTTACATCCAAATCCGTCAGAAAATTCTGTTAGCTCTACTTCAAATATTCTCAAACCAGAATACCTCTCACTACTCCCACTACTATCACTGAGGTCTGAACCACCATTATCTCTGACTGGGATTGGTGGTAAAGCTCCTAACTTTGATTTCCCTACTTCCCCTCTCTCCTTAATATGCGTAACAATGATTTTGCTAACACATAAGTCAGAATCATTTCACTTGTATGTTCAAAGGCTAGCCATTCATTCAGAGTAATATCACACTCCTAATTGTGACCTACAAACCGTATCTTTCCAATCAATACCTCTCCCCTAACATACACCCTTAATTACTACTACTCGTCTTCCAGCTCACTATGATCCTCACCGCCCCCACCCCCTCATATTCAAACATGCCAGGCACACATGCATCTGAGGTCCTCTGCACCTGCTGTTCCCTTTGCCTGGAATACTCTTTCCCACAGATATTCCTTTCCCACTCAATTCTTTATTCAAATGCTACCTTTACAAAAGGGTCTTCCTGCCCACTTTATCCAAAATGTCAACTTTCACGCTGACACCCCCCTTCATATGCCATCATTTTTTTTCATCTGCAGTCATCATTTAACACACTATTTATTTTGCTAATTTGTCATTCTTCTATCCTTACTAGACCAGGAGTCATACCTTTGTTTTGTTGATTATTACATCCCTAAGCTCTTAAAGAGTCCTTGGCACATAATAAGCACTCAATAAATATTTGTTAAGGGGCAGCTGGGTGGCTCAGTCAGTTTAGTGTCTGACTTTGGCTCAAGTCATGATCTCACAGTTCGTGGGTTTAAGCACTCCACCAGGGTTCGAGCCCTGCATCAGGCTCCATGCTGACAGTGTGGAGCCTGCTTGGGATTCTCTCTCTTCCTCTCTCTCTGTCCCTCCCTGACTCTGTCTCTCTCAAAGTAAATAAATAAACTTGAAAAAATAAATACATATTTGTTAAATAAATGAAAGAACATGGCAATGCTGTATAAAATACATTAGAAGGAGAAGTTATAGTTAGAATACCATATTCTCAAAAACAGTTGTTGACTACCAACTATGATGCAAGGCTTCTGGCACATACAAAGATGAAAAAGACAATGATGAGAAGGAGACACAATTAACTATAATCCAAAATAGCTGTTCAGAACTTTCATGTGAAAAGTTACAGAGAAAATGGTACAAAAACTGGACAGAAAATTCTATTGCTAAGGGACTAGTGTACTAATAGGCAGCAGGTGATCAGGTGCTATATTGGAGAGAGTGCCTTAAGAATGGAAAGGGTCAGATAAGATAAAGATCACTATAACGGACAGAAACAGTTGACAGGATTTGGTGACTAGCTGAAAAGGGAAAGACTTGACCACTAAGAGTTAAGCGAAAGAAAGAAAGAAAGAAAGAAAGAAAGAAAGAAAGAAAGAAAGAAAGAAAGAAAGAAAGAAAGAAAGAAAGAAAGAAAGAAAGAAAGAAAAAGAGAGGAGAGGATGAGGTTTTAAGCAGATGTAAAATAAGTCCAACATTAGACACATTTTGCTTGAGGTAACAGCAGACCACATAAGAGAAAATTTTAGGACATAGCTCTAGATTCAGAACTATGACTCAGGGTTAAGAAATACAGACTTAAAAGTTATTTTCCGACAGAGAGATGACTGAACTGAAAAAGGTAAGATTTCTAAGCAAAAGACTAAAGGCAAAAGCCATGGGAAATAGGCAAACTTACAGACAGGAGGGGAAAGAGGTACAAATGAACATGACAGAGAAAAAGTTAGAGAGGAAGAAATAAAACCAGGACACCTATATATATATGTGTGTGTGTGTGTGTATGAACCATAGCTATAGCAATTTATCCAGATTTAAAAAAAATAAGTTACCATCCATTTTCATATTTAATAATTTTGCAAACATGTTCATTTAGGTACTCAAAATTTCAGATGAAACCAAAGCAATATTTCAGTTCAATCTTGTCTTAGAATTGTCAGACTGGTGTTAACGAGACATTTTCCTGGTAACTTCTGAAACAAAGAAAAAAAAAACAGGTACTGTACTTTTGCACACTTAGTGGGGTATGCATAAGATAAAGGATATGATACAAGACTGTTACCTAGGAAACTACTTAACATGGTGACAAATTGCTCAGCCTTCTTTATAATGTAATTCAACCCTGCTCAGCATCTGCCCCAGTTCCATATATATAAGGAGTATTCAATATACATTCATTTATAATGATAGCAAACAGGACAAGTAAGAAAACATAGAAATAGGTAAATTTAAAATAGTTAGTTCAGGGTAGAGAAGGGAAATGGGAAGTTACTGTTTAATGGGTATAGAGTTTCAGTTTGGAAAAATGAAAAAGTTCTAGAGATGAATGGTGGTGACAGCTGTACAATGTGAATATACTTAATGCCACTGAACTGTACACTTAAAATGGTAAATTTTATGTTATGTATATTTTTCTACAATTAACGAAAGTAACTACTTCAGCTCATATTCTGTGCTATAAGCTAAATGTTAATTCTCTAGGTACAATTGTTACACCAATATTTTTTAATCCCATGTCTCTGAATTCTGAAGTCATATGACTATACTTCAGTCATGAGGAGAAAAAGCTTTGTTCCAAGGTGAAACTGACAAAGAAAAATAGAGAACAAGATGAAAACAGGTGGGATTTTTTTTAACATTTTACCTTTTTTTTTTTTTTTTTTTTTTAATTTTTAAGTAACACCTATGCCCAATGTGGGGCTTGAACTCACAATCCCAAGATAAAGAGTCACATGCTCCACCAGATGAGCCAGACAGGCACCCCCAAAACAGGTATTTATAATTTAAAATAATTTTTATTAATTATTCTTCCTTAATTTTACTTAGCTTAATATTAAATCTAGAATAAATTTAGCAACAACATATTAATAAGCCAACCATCTAATTTTTCTTGAAGATTTTTTTTTTTTTTTTGAGAGAGAGAGAGCACATGAGCAAGGGAGAGGAGCAGAGGGAGAATACCAAGCAAGCTCCAAATTCAGCGTGGAGCCTGATGTGGGGTTCGATCCCATTACCCTGGAATCAAGACCTGAGCCGAAATCAAAAGTCAGATGCTCAAAAAAAAAAAAGTTAGATGCTCAACCGACTAGGTCACCCAGTGCTCCCAACCATCTAATTTTTTAAAGGCTGAATTAAAAAGAAACGTTTCAAAGAGGCAAAATTTTAAATGTACTCACTACTAGTCTCATGGAAAATTAGCAACAGACATATGGGAATTAACAATCTTTAGCATACAACAGCTAAAGCAGTAACCAAATACATAGAAAATGCTCATGTTATCTGGTATCTGGTCGGCTTTCTGTGCACTTGATTTTTACCTCTGCCAGGACTCTTCTCTCTGACACCTCCTCTGTCATACAAAATGTATTAGCATATTTCCTACATTTGTAGTCCAAAACCTTGTTATCCCTGCTGGAAATGATGCAGTGCTTCACAACAACCCAAATGCTATTCATCCTTTAAGAAGAATAAATGAAGAAGAACAGAGATTGATTGAAGACCTGAATAAAGAAAAACTGTACAAATACTCCACCTGTAAATACTCCACCTCCACCTTCCTCTTCCACTTCCATTCACAAAGCATACAAGGAGCACAATATTTACTCCCAGCTAAAAACAGCAGGAATATTGGGGCACCTGGGTGGCTCAGTTGGTTAAGTGTCTGACTTCAGCTCACGTCATGATCTCGTGGTTTGTGAGTTCAAGCCCCGCGAGGGGCTCTGTGCTAACAGCTCAGAGCATGGAGCCTGCTTCGGATTCTGTCTCCTCCTCTCTCTGACCCTCCCATGCTCATGCTCTGTCTCTGTCTCTCAATAATAAATAAACATTAAAAAAATAAAAATAAAAAGCAGCAGGAATATAACTGTCCTTTGCAGCAAACATGGCCAACTGTTGACCAAAATGTATACACCTTCTTCTATAGTGTAAGGTTGTCCCTAAGAAGTAACTGTTTAGCCAAAAACAGCATTTCTCGGACCTTCTTACATCTAAGCAGTACCCCGTGACTAATTTTAGCCAATGGGAAGTAAGTAGAAGTAACATCATTTCTTTGCCAAAGCAATTACGAAGTGCCTTCTCCATTCTCCTTTCCCTCCACTAGAAGAGGTCAATCACAAGGCATTTTAAGGATGGCAGAACCACAAGACAGAGGAATTTTGAGCAGGCAGAAGGAAAGCTGTTTCCTGAGAGGAAGACCTGCACTGAACCATTAAGTGAAAAAATAAATTGCTATTTTGTTAAAACATGGAAATTTTCATGTTTATCTGCTTCAGCAACTAATATCCTAATTAACTAGAGCCTTTCTCCTAAAAAGAAAAAAGAAGGAGAGGGAGGAAAAAACATCACCATAAAAATTAACTTTACACTTCAGTTTTAGTGACTCAGAGAAAAGCATTCCTCTTTGTGGCATCTGGAAGACCAGGAGCCTGATGGCTTTCTGTCCACTCGCTATAAGGGAAGCCTACAAACTGGCATGTTCCATCATACATACGTATTAATATGACAAACTAGGCAGGTGGAATGGGAGCGACATGAATAATTACAGCCAAGAGGTCAGATGTGGTAGACTGGATTTTCTTGTTGTACCCTATCCTGTCCACTTATTAGCAACCAACTCATGCTTTCAACATTCTGCCTTGAATTTTCCTTGCCCAATACTCACTTTTTTTAGTAACATTTGCTGTCTTCTGTGTTACTACAGACAACAGTTTTATCAAATATTTTTCTACTACATTATGTAGTTTACCAGTTTTTCCGGCCTCCTATAATAGTTTTCTTGGTGACCACCACCCAGTCTCAAAGCCAATGACACATTTAAAATTTTTGTTACAGCAGCACCCTACTTCTAGGTACTCATTTTTATATTAATCAGATTTTGTACGCAAAATAAGCAAGTACAAAATCTCAGTAGCATACATAAAATAAACATATGATTTCTCACTTAGAAATAAGTTCTTCAGGTGAATTGAGGCAGCTCTGGTTTCATGCTGCAGGTGAAGTTGACATCTTCATGTTTCTCCATCTGGGTTCAATGGTGCCCAACAGATGACTGGGACATGTTTTATTATACAAAGGTTAGAAACTCCCTAAGTGGCAAAGAGAAACATTTAATGCCTTGTAAGGTCTACACTCAAAACTGGTGCACTGTCACTTCCTGCATTCTCTTGGCCAAAACAAGTTGCAAGACCAAGCCTCCCATTAATTGGAAGAGGAATTATACTCTTCCCATGGTGGTGGATGAAGGAGAAGTGAGGAACTGCTGAAGAGCTATCTAATCTACCATAATACACCCTCCTGTACAGGAAAAAAACTATGATTGTTGTGTAGCAAAAGCACATTAATATAAGAATGAAGAGAACACCTAAAACTCATAATTAACTATCAAATATTAGTAGAAAGATTGAGAGAGATGTGGGAGTAAAAGTCTTCATCTTTTATAAAAGGGAGTAGACAGATGATGTTTAATCAATCAAGGAGTGTAGGCAAAGCATGTAATTTAAAGTTACCTAAAGAACCAAACACCCAAATAGTTAAAAATGTTTGTCTCTGGGGATAGGCCTAACAATGGCAGGCAAGGAATGAGAATTGCTGCTTTTCATCAAAAGTACTTGTTATTGTTACCATGTTCACGTATTACTCCAATTAAGAAAAAAAAACAGTAGTTAATCCTCTACTAGAAAGTTCTTGCTTAAAGGGTAGATTTTAGAAATGTTAAAATCTTCCTGTATATAAAGTGAATACTATGGAAGAAACTGTACCCTTCATGTGAATGAAAAATTTGTTATATTTTGTTTGTGGCATAGAAGTATGAGTTCCCCCCACCCCACTACACCCCTGTTAATATCCAATGTAAGTGAAGAAGTAGTTCACATTCCTAGCGAATCCAGTTAAAAGCTGACAATTTTTTATATTTAGAAGTTCATCTGATAATATTGTGGCTTTTAAAAATTCTTAATTTGAAAAAAGTTACTTATAAAATTTAACACTTATGTGATACTCATAACATAAGGAATTGGCACAAATACAATTCACTGAAGAAGGTACACATAACAACAAAAGGAAAGTAGAAAACAAACACTAATATATTGTATCATTCAGAGAATAATTAACTCAAACTAGGAATAGAAAACATAGGTCATTCAGGTCAAGAATTCCAACCATGGCAGGGGTGCCTGGGTGGCTCAGTTGGTTCAGAGTCCGACTCTTGATTTTGGCTCAGGTCATAATGTCACGGTTTGTGGGATTGAGCCCTGCATGGGGCTCCACACTGACAGCACCAAGCCTGCTTGGGATTCTCTCTCTCCCTCCCTCCCTCCCTCCCTCCCTCTCTCTCTCTCTCTCTCTCTCTCTCTCTCTCTCTGCCCCTCCCCTGCTCATGCTCTCTAATAAATAAATATTAAAAAAAAAAAATTCCAAACCATGGCAGACGTCACAATCAAACATGGCATTCTTCCCAGCAGAAAAAGAGAACAATCTCAAAATCCAAAATCCTCAACATAGTACTCCTTCACCTCTAAAACTGATTACACTTCGCGTATCAAGTGAAACCCCTTTGCCCTGGAGCAAAGTAACATTCCAATTAATGTTGTTGTATGAAAATATTCGCTTCATTTCTCCTTTTCAGCACCTAATAGGCTTAAGAGATTTTCCCAAAGGATTAAATATTAAATTCTACAATGAGAATATTGCAGTAATTGACCATGAAGGATATATGTCTTCATGACAGTCTTACAGCTATTCAACTAGTATAACCTGAAAAAGTCTAGTGAGTACACCAGGAGTAAAGAAAGCCAAAGAAACTATTTGAAGACTAGTCAATAAGTATCTAAAAGATCAGTTGTCAGCATAGGCTATTTTTGTTCAATACAGAGTTCAAGGAATCTCTGGATAAAGTCACTGAGCCATGGGACCCATGTACTAGAGAGAATTCAGAGTGGTTGCTGGCCTACACCTTGTTCTGAAGAAAGCTTCTTCTCTTCATCCTAATCCCCACATCCTAATCCCCACATCCAGCACATCCTCCTAAATTCAGCTACGTGGACTATGGCAGTGGATACCTCACTAAAATGGAGTCAGAAGGTTCAGCAGAGAAGCTCTCATGTCCTACCACTCATCAACTCCAAATCCAACAGGAAGAGATGCACCTTGCAGGTGGATACTACTCCACTGCTCCAGTAGGAAGATTAATCCATCCCAGCTTCTCAGTTGGCGGTAACCCAGTCACAGCTCAGCCAATGAAAAGTCACTATACTTTGAACTCCCAGTTTACTCCAAAGGACTTTTTGTTTATAACAGCCTTCCCAACGTCACCCTTTTATTCTACAGAAGAGTGTTCCTCTCCTTTTTCAGGTGGACTTGCCTACAGTTTTGTCATAATTTGCATGTCCTAGATTGCAATTCTCTGCTATTCCTGAATAAACCCATTGTTTGCTATTCCTGAATAAACTGGCAGTTTTATTTTTAAGGTTAACAGCAGGAACACTTTGCCTTAATCAATAGGAATGCCGCCAACTGTTCAGTATCCTATCTCCCAAAGATAACCCAGTCAGATTCTCTCAAGAATTTCAAATGAAGACAAAGAACAAATTTGCAAATGAAGGTATTGAGCTAGAATACCTTGTAGATTAGTAAAGACTAGCAGTTTGGGGCCCTAAGCAAAATGAAAAGGCAAAGGAAGCCTACCGAGAAAAATGAAAGAGAGACTACTGAACTCAGAGATAAAGAGAGTAAGCTCAGTTCCTGTTTTTAGTTCCCCATTCTAATCTCTGGGAGGCTCAGGTATGCTCTGATGTCTGTTTACAGATGTCCTGTAAACTCCCTATAGTGTCTACAGGAAGGAAGGAAGGAAGGAAGGAAGGAAGGAAGGAAGGAAGGA
This sequence comes from Felis catus, assembly GCF_018350175.1. NCBI lineage: Eukaryota > Metazoa > Chordata > Mammalia > Carnivora > Felidae > Felis > Felis catus. The sequence goes on along the minus strand of NC_058373.1, from coordinate 88,181,219 downwards.
AGGAAGGAAGGAAGGAAGGAAGGAAGGGATTAGGAAGTTAGGGAGGAAAGAAGGAAGAGAGTTAGGGAGGGAGGGAGGAAAGAAGGAAGAGAGTTACGGAGGGAGGGAGGAAACAGAAAAGTCCCCTCATTACTTAAGCTAGTTAAGCAACCAAAGGACCCAATTTAAATGATTACTTAGAGACAATGCCCCTTGAGTAATAGTCCTATGTGGGATACTAGCTATAATGTGAGCTGTCAAACTCCAACTAAGGTAATTAAAATCAGCCACTTACTGGTTGTAACTAGAAGTCAAGGAACCCTATTGGTTGAATAAACTGCATCAAAAACAGCAATACTTGATTTTCAATATATTTTTAGCAACACAAGATACTCTAATTAACACCCATCCACTGGAATAAAGGCAAGAAATCGATAATGCTATAAACACTTTAAACCTTTTTTTCTTTCCTATTTCTTTAAACTCTGAAAGGAATGAATGAAAAAAAAAATAGCTCTGGGAGTGGACTTAAAGCACAGGTTTTAGCTAGCATGCCTGCTATTAGAACACAACGTGGCCACAGCCCGCATGTATGAGAGCTCTTAGGTAAAGAAATGGTAACCTGGTATCCTACATGTAATCCGGTTTTGTTTAGCCCACAGAATATTTGTAATTTGAATGAGCTGGCAATCAGGACATTTCACCCTTAAAAAAAAATAGTATGTTAGTGTCTTCTGAAAATCTAAAAACCTTCCACCTTCCCAATGGGGGAAGCATCCTCTGGTAAGTTACAGTCCTCCCCACTTACTACCACGTTGCTCAAGACCCAATTCTTCTCTCACTGCTTCTGTCTCTTAGAATGTGTGCTATTAATTTCTGCTTTATTGATATAGATCTTCCAATTCACAAACTTGCACAACAAATTTCTGAAAATTTGGGAAAAAATAAGGGGAAAAAAAAATGTGATCCTTTGTCTTGCAGTCAGTTCATCAGGGCAGACTTTCCCTGCCCTAAGACAAATTCCCTTCAATCCATCTTTTTCCTGTAATATGACCTCACCAGGAACTATTCCAATCCATCAGACAGGGTGGAGAGAAAGGAATCGGGTTCCCAATTCTATTTTCCCAGGAGGTTCCTGTGCCTCTAAGTAAATTTATGGATGCATGTTAAGAGATAATTGGAAGGAAATTACGTTATCTCCATTTGCCAACAGTGTCTGAAACCCAGACCTTGTTTAGAAAAAAAAATTTTTTCAAAAGATGCTTGTCTTTAGGCAATTTGCATGTTTATTGGTACCCTTAGTCACCTTTTCATGATGTAGCTAAAATAAAATCTGTCATGGTATTTTTTTCTGTTATAATATTGCAAGTGATTCAAAATAAAAGTTATATTTTTATAGCTACTGTTTGACAACTTGCCAAATAATAATGGAGAAAGAGCTACAGTACAAATATATTTAATACCCTAATAACCTAATTGGAAAAAGCACTATGCTTGGCATGTTAGAAAAGAATACAATAAGAATACTGAATGTTTAATTTCTCTCCAAAAAAACACATTAATACAAATTAAGATAACTTCATGAAACTTGAATCAATCATAATAAACATAAGAAAAATGGTACAAATACTTGACCATCAACAGACCAGACCAATCAACCCACCAGAGCACATTATCTATCTTGATATTATAGTCTTATCCACTATCCGTTGCCTGGGTTTCAGATCCAAATAAGTATGGGTAGTTGCTATAGTGACAACGTGCCACTTTTGGAACTAGAAGCTTAGTACTACTGAGTACTTATGAGCTTTATAACGTCATTACTTCTTCCCACACTTTGAATCCTAGCTCAGACATGATAACTTCATGCAATGCAATTTCATTCTGCCGATATAAAGTCAGTTTTGTTATTCTATCAAAAATAGTTTATACTTTATCAAGTATAGTATACATAAATGTCAAGAGAAATAATCTAACTCTATTAACATGCTAAGAATATACTCAATAAAGATTGAACTGATAATATTAAAGATGTAAGATTAATAAACTATATGCCATCATTGGAATATAGTTTTATTATTATAACTAGGCAAGACCATATCTTATTAATTTGTGTCTTAGCTTATTTTCATTAATAGTATAACTACCATTCTTCATTTAATATGAAAGTAAAAAAAATTTTTTTAAAAAACACTAAGAAACTCAATTTTATTTTATAACAGATTGATTTACTTTTATTTCCTTTAGGAACTATTCCCACTGATTAAAACTAAGAATTAATGGTATCTAAGGAAAATGTAGTTTGTTGCTAGCAAAATGCTAAGAATAAGGAAAAATAATCTCAAATCAATCAGAGAATATCTCCAGATCATCAAAAATCAGAGCCTGGAAACCCTCATACATTACTTCTAGTATGGAAAAATGATAACAGCCACTTTGGAAAACACTTTGGCAGTTTCTCAAAAAGTCAGACATAGAACTATACCATACAACCTATCACTTTCATAGGTATCTACCCAAGAGAAATGAAAATATGTATCCACAAAAGTCTTGCATATGAATATTCACAGAAACATTCATAATCACCAAAATCTGGGAAACTAAATGTCCATCAATTGGTGAATGGGTAGATTAAAAAAAAATTCATAAAGTGGAATACTATTCAGCAATACAAAGGAATAGATTAATGACACGTTACATCATGAATGAACCTCAAAAACATTACACTAAGTGAAAGAAGCAAGACACAAGAGATCAGGTATTATACAATTCTATTAAGAATTGCCTTTGTCAGAAAAGGCAAATTTATAGACACAAAAAGGACATTAGTAGCTATCTGAGGATAAGACTGGAAATTAGCTGTAAACGGGCATGAGGAATCTTATTAAAGAGATGAAAATGTTCTAAAACTAATTTACAGTGATGGCTGCACCATTTGGTAAAATTACTAAAAATCACTGACTTGTATACTTTAAATGCGTGAATTTTGTAACGTACAACTTACCTAAATAAGTTTTGTCTTCTTATTTAAGTCAGAAAATATCAGAGCTGCAGGGAACCTTGCCAAAACTCTCTATTTGTACAGACGGAGAAAATGAGGCCCAAAGAGGTTAAGCAAACTGTTTAAAGGTCACCTAGCTAGATCATGGCAAAAGCAAAAAAGATCAAAACCTAGCCTCATGCTCTAACTCAGTCCAGTGTTACATCTACTAAAAAATGTTCAAGGAATTTTTTTAATTATAATAATTACACAGAATTCTTTGAGACATGTTCTAGAAGCATCAAAATTTGAGAATCAAAAATTGATTAAAATATAACAAAAATCAACAAGTGTATGACATTCAGAAAAGTTAAAGCTACAAAAACTCAAAATTTGTCACTCTTTGAGGCCCTAAAACTTACTTTCAAAATTGGTAATCAAAGAACTAAACATTTTTTTTAACTTTCCAACAGAGGGTGTATTTCAGGGTAAGTAAATGTCGCCACTTTATAAACGTAAGCTTCTACTTTACAGAAGAATGCAAATTAATAAATTCAGATGGAATGAAAGAATTAGAAACTATCATTTTGCAACCCCTAATAAAATTATTGGGTGAGAATTATCAATTATTGTTAAGTCCATTAAGTGATAGGGGAGTTAGACATTTTTAGGAAGCAAAATAACACCTCATGGATTACTGTGTTTTAAGGAGAAAAACAAAACAAAATACATAAATTTAGGAGGGAGATCATGATGTCACCAACATAATCAAGCCTTTAGCATTAATGTCTAGGTTTATTAGAAATTCAAGCACTAAAGAGGTAAGCTTAACACCAAGAGAAAGTAGTCAATTATAGAAGGGGAGATATTTTACAGGATAGTAAGTCTCCTCTCTTTAGCTAATAAGAAAAACAAATGTGTTGGGGGGATGACTATTCTAGATTAAAAGAGACTTGAAATACATAAAAAAAAAAGTGTGGTCTTTAACTGGATTATGGTTTGGATAAAACAGCTGTAAAGGTCAATTGGGAGATAAATGGATAAATCTGAAAACACAGAATATTAGATATTAGAATATTACATAACATTAAGATGTTATAATTAAAACTGATATTTCTGCTATAGAGTTAATATGTTTTTATGGAGATGCATACTGAAGGACTTAGAAGTGGAATATCTATGTAGAGGTCTATGTTCACTTCAAAATATTTCAATGTTTACGAAATAAAAAATTAAAATCCAAGTCTCAACTTCCTAACTCACTGCTGTTTCCATTAAGTGTTCACTAACGTATTTATAAGGTATAATAATTACATAGAAAGATCACTTCCATACAGAGGTTGAGAAGTGACCTACGATGAATGATAGCTTTTTTTCTCAGCTGAAAAGAACTCAGAGGTCACAACACAATATCGTTAGCAACATGGTACGTGCAAGGCACCAAAAACCATCGAAGCTGCATGAACGGAGAGCTGTGCCCTCAAAAAGTTAAAAATAATCTAGTAGAACAGCTTCTTGGTGTTTACCACAGAAGAACACGGCTGTTCCAAGATCGTAGCTAAGGCTCTGAAGCGGCAGCCTCACTAAAGCAATCCTCAATTATTACATAAAACCACTTATTCCTTTCTGACTTCACCGCCCCTTACAACCAGTTAACTACTTCCCAAGTTGTGATCAAGTAAAATGGGACACTTATTCAAAAACCCTTCTCTCAAATTAGGGGCGCCAAACTAAAGAAAACCTTTATCATAACCACAAGCCTTCTTTTCAAGTGGGGCCTTTAAATCTCACAATGGGGAACTCAGAGACTCCCTCAAACCCTGAAGAGGCTAATAAATCATCTAACCAGACCTCACTGCCTTTTCTTCCCCCTCTCCCTCAAAATCCAAAGGGTGGCGCTGTCCTCACTCCTTCCCCACAGACCAGGTGTGCGCGGAGGTCATCTGCAGGATGCGACCAGTAGGGAAGGTCCACCTTCGGCCTTGGTCTGGGCTCTCGGCCGCGCCGCGCCGCCCCGCCCCGAGTTACTCCTCTCCCGACACAGCCCGTCCAAGTTAGCCCGAGAGTCCACCCGCCTCCCTCTGCTTAGTGGCTCTCTCTCAGAAATCTCAGAAACTCTTTTAACAATACTCTGGGCAGATGGATCGGCTGAGAAACACCTCGCACGCTGGCACTCTGGCTGAGTCCTTAGCCCAAGAACTAAGAAACTTAGAATGAGAAGCATCACGACCCCAAGTACTGACCCTAGTTCCTCCACTTCCACAGCCTGAACGCCCAAATTAACTAACTTACACTCTTGACGGGGCTCAGTCGCCGCCAGGAGCTGGGACGAGCCGCCTAGCGCAGGAACCAACCGCGCTTCCCGCCCCGCCCCGCCGGCCTTCGTGCGTCAAGAGTCACGTGCCGCATCTCCCTTCCTTGCCGGCAACTGGGCGCTCCCCTCTTCCGGAAGTCGCGCTCAGCCTCTCCGGGCTCCTCCCACCACAGGTGACGTCAAACTCAGCTTCTACCACTGCTCTGCCTCTGCGTCCAGGCGCGGGGAGGGTTGCCGTTTCCTTAGGAAAAGTCCTGCCGCTTCCGAGGCGCTAAACATTACAGGCGAGCGTTTTGAAGTTACTGAGTGTATAGACTTTGGACACGCGTGAGTAGAGTTTAAGGAGCCAGAAGCTGGCTATCTAGAAGCCACACCCGCAGAGGCCTTCCCCCCTCTCCGCAATTTCTGTTGCATTTGGTTCCGCCGAGACCCACGACGGTTCCGCCCCCTTCTTCCTTGTCATTGATGTTGTTGTTCTTGTCAGTGCCGCAGCCCCGACCGCCGGGAGCTCGAACCCGAGCCGGGGCCGCCCGGGTGGCGCGGTGGCGGCGGCAGCGGCTGCGGCTGCAGCAGCTGCGACGGCTGCGGGGGCTGCTCCGGGGACTGCGGGGACGGCCGGGGGCTGGCAGCCGGCGGCGGGGCCGGATGGCTCTGTGCGGGCAGGCGGCAGGCGCCGCGTCGCTGCCCAGCGAGCTGATCGTGCACATCTTCTCCTTCCTGCCCGCGCCTGACCGGCTGCGGGCCTCGGCTTCCTGCTCGCACTGGCGCGAGTGCCTCTTCTACCCTGCTCTGTGGCCCCAGCTCCGCATCTGCCTCCGCGTCTCCCCCGCGGAGCAGCCTCGGCTCGAATTCCTCATGCGCAAGTGCGGCTGGTTCGTGCGAGAGCTGCGTGTTGAGTTCGCCGCCGAGAATTACCTGAGCGGTGGCGGCGGCCCAGGCGACGGAGGCGGCGCGGATCCTGGGACTGGCGGGGAAGAAGTCGAGGCCCTGCAGCTCTCAACCCGTTGGCTGGAAGTGCTGCGCACCTACTTAGAGCTGGTGCTGTGCGTGCTGGTCAGCATCCGGAACAACAGGTAGGCTCATCATGGACCTCCATCCATCCTCCTTTTCCCCCTCCCCCTCTCCCGAGGCCCCGTGTCGCTTCCTCCCTCTCGCCCCGAAAAAGATTCAGTGAGGATACGCCTGGCAGCTTTGGCGTTGCTTTCTTTCTTCAGTGACTGCGGGTGTCAGTTCCAACCCGGCGATTTCTTTGAGGCGGGAGGTCATAACGGGACTCATCATAACACTTTATAAACATTGATGGACTTGGTGTTTGTCAGACATCACTTCTGGCGCCTTCCAGGCACTGTCTCATTCATCCTCTCGGTGGCCCTGGGATGAAGCTGACAGGCGCCGTCATTCTTCATTTTACAGATGAGAGAACTGAAGCTTGGAGGGTGAGGCCTGTGAATGAGTCTTGAGAAAAACAAAACATAACCCAGTGTTTCTGACCCTGAACCTGTCCATTCAAGATAGTTCGTAGTGGGGGAAGAAGTAGGTATACAGCTGGTGTCTCATAGTTACAAGACTGCGTAAAAGAAATCTTTGACAGCCATTTTCTTACCAGGAATAGTTTTCATTAACTGGGCCAGGCACAAAGAGTAGGAGTGTTTGTTAGAGGGGTGGGGGAAGAGCCTGATCATCAGGGTTGGAAGTCCCTCCCCTTGCACTTCCAGACTCAATTTATCCCCAGTGATTCACCTAAAAGTAGCACAGTACAGCTTAGTGTTTGCGTGTGCTAGGGGAACTGGCCAGTGTCTGCAAAGAGTAAGCACATAACTGGCCTGGTTTTGCATCAGGACTTGACTGTCATTCTGGGACTAACTTCCTGTTTTCTGACTTCTTATCTTTATCAGCATTTTCCTTTATTTGCCTGTTATCCTTTCCAAAATCCTATTAGTTTTTTGTATCTGGATATTCTAACCAACCTTACAACTAAACTATGAGTTGGAAAAAAGTTCAAAAGTTCCAAAACGAGCAACTTTCATAGTAATGATCATTTAGCAGTTTACAAGTACATTATCTTATTTGATCCTTTCGGTGACCCTGTGAGTTAGGCAAGGCAGCTATTAATCCTATTTTATAGAAAGGAAACTGACACTTAACAGGGTCAAGTGATAAACGCATTGTCATACAGCATTTTCTACAAGAGCAGTGTCCTTCCTTTTGCAATAAATGAATTGTGTTGAACAGCATGAATTATGTTGAACAGGGTTGAGAGAAGGTGCTGATTTAATGCTAGGTAGATAGATATAGATATACTGTGTCTGAATCAAGAGTGGGAGGTAAGCAGAAAGCTCCAAGTTGTACCTGGAGCATGGCTCCATCTTTCCAGTGGCCTGTGTATGTCCCCAGCTTTTCACATCAAGCCATAACATTTTCGTACATTGATTGGATGTAGCAAGAGAGGCTGTTTGAAGCTGTAAATTAGAGACTCTCAGTTGAATGTATGGCTAGAGGACCAAACGACCCAGAGTTTAAAAGATTCAGAGTCAGTGAGCGCTTAAAATACTGATGAGACCAAGAGTGGAAGTGAATTCAGTGAGCACTAATTAGATTTTTCTGTTCTGAGATCAGATGGCACTTCTGAGCAACCATCCAAAAAAAAAAAAAAAAAATTGTGTGCCTTTGGTCCAAGTATGATCAAGCCTTACATAGTACCTAGTTCCTTTTAAGTGTTTTAATAACTGGTTGGTTGGATGCATGGATAACGTTATATAGGCAAAATAGTGATATATCACCTCTTCCTTTTGTTAATTCTTCTCTCCCTACTTCCCTTACCACTGCTGGATTTTTTGGTTGTTGTTTTTTTTTTTTTAATCTTATTGAGATATAAATGACAAATACAAGTGTACCTACCACCTTTATTAGCATCCTAATCTACCTGTCTATATTGCCACCTCATGCCTGCCCTTTTGGTTCATCTATCACTTGTGTACAAATATAGCACACTGTCATCCCTGATTTTAAGGTATTCTTGTCATTTACTATATGGATGGTGCTGTGTGTTGTGCTGCTTGGTAGCACGTTCATTGTATGTGTCTGGAATCAAAGTATAGTGTTATTACATATATTATCTGTACTAATGATATTTCAAAGGGTTTTTTAAAATAAACTATCTTTATGTGCTTGGAAATAAGTTAATTTAACCTTTATTTTTGAAAATGTCTGGAGATATTTTAGTAATATTAAAAGTACTAACATGAATGTTAAAAGCATAAATGGGACTAGTTTTCTTTAAATTGTAACAAATTTGAAAATGTTTTAGATCAAGTTGCTTATTTGGTAACTCTGGTAAAGCCTATACTTATTTCCTTCTGTAAGCACTTAACCTACAGACTCAGGGTCAGTAAAGAAGAAAACCATTTCATTTAGAGTTTTTTGGTCTTTTCAAAAACATTAAATTTAACAACTAATGAAAAAAAGGAACATTTAATATTGTTCTTTACACTTCCAACTTAAATTTACAGTGGTTTTGCTTTACAATATCTGCCATTTTGTAAGTACCAAAGGGGGTTTGAAACCTACCAGTTCACAAGTATTATGCTTCCAATCTTTGTGGTAAATTCCTTTATATAATTTACACAACTCAGACAGTTATTTTGTTGTGTTCCAGTTATTTTCATGCACCCCAGGAAAAGAACTAAAACTATAACTTTGGATTGTGGGAACTTTTCAAGGGTACTCTTCCAAGAGGATAATTGGCATTGGTTTTTGCTTGATTCCTGGGTTTTATATGCACATGTACTCTCAGAGTGACCATAGCCTCTTTATAGGTATCTTAGGTGTTAGGAACAACTGACAAAGATCAAGGATGTCCAGAAATGTCTCTCAAAGGGTAAAACACAGTCCTCCAGGTTTCAGAGCTCCCTTCCCTTCAGGAGGCTACAATATCTGCCATTATTGTAAGAAACAGAAAGAAAGAACAGAAATACAGCAGGTATTTCTCATTCATCTGTATTATAAGTTAAATAGGCAGAATTTCTTCTGCAGTTCCTTAAGAAATTGTTCTTAAAAGTTCAAAACAACTCAGATACCACTTTTCGGATTTATTTTTTTTTTTTAATTTTTTTTCAACGTTTATTTATTTTTGCGACAGAAAGAGACAGAGCATGAATGGGGGAGGGGCAGAAAGGGAGACACAGAATCGGAAACAGGCTCCAGGCTCTGAGCCATCAGCCCAGAGCCCGACGCGGGGCTCGAACTCACGGACCGCGAGATCGTGACCTGGCTGAAGTCGGACGCTTAACCGACTGCGCCACCCAGGCGCCCCACCACTTTTTGGATTTAATCTAGTTATTGAGTAGTGCTTGTTTGACTACTTGGGAAAAATGAGAGTTCATGGACAATAAAATTAATGATAATAGCTAATAGACTAAGATACTAAAAATACTTATTTTTAAACAGCAGGCATAGGTTCATTGCCATGATCTAGTTTATGCTTTTCTAGACTGTATAAGTATTTTACAATTTACTTTGTATGAAATTCTAAATTGGGAGAAGTACTTTTTTTAAAGATGAGTACCACAGTAGGCCAGAGAGATTTTATACGAGGGTAATTTTCCTCTTAAAAATCTGGGCTACAGCTCCCAACTACATGTATGTAGATTGACCATTTCATGGTTATGTCTGCTTATATAACCTCTCACTAGTAAAAGATCTATTAATAATAGATCTGGTTGTATTGATTTGGCATGTTAAGTGAAGAAGAGTCTTAACACTTTGTATTGTTTTCTCAACATCAGTCTACCAAAATCCAAAAACAGGCCATTTAAAAATACATCTTAAATTAGGTTAAAAATTCTTTGGACATTTCATATTGTTATCTAAGACAGTAGGAAATACCTTTGAAGATGTTGTGTTCAACAATCCTCAGCCTTATTTTTCTTGAAATATTTTCCCCCACCATAGTGTAGTAAATACATGTAATAATAGCATCTTACTTGTGAGAGCTTTTATTATTCACTTAAAGAAGCCCATTTGAAGAATAAATATTAACATATATTGGGACTCGGACCAGTGTACCGTGTCCAAGAGACGGTTTTCCATAGAGAAGAGAGGTGAGATGATACATACCCAACAGACTCCTTACCTTAAAACTGACAAATTAAAGTGGTTCCATAGGGATAGCCTCAAGGTCATTGAGAAATGAGGAGACTATCCTGTTAAAGAAACTAACCTCCTCAGAGAGCTGCTGAGAATTAGGGTTCTCTGTAGTCCATAGATACATTCTTACAATGACTGAGAACTGATAGACGGAGGATAGGAAATAAAACTTAGCAAAGGATTGTCAAAGTAAAATATTATTTTTTCTGTGTTAAATGAAGCTGTAGAGCAGCTTTTGAATGAAGTGATTAAATTATTTTCATTTTAATATGTCAGTTCTGAGGCAGCCTTGGAAGAGTTCACCCCACTTGATCAATATACATAGGGCCTAGGGGCGCCTGGGTGGCGCAGTCGGTTAAGCGTCCGACTTCAGCCAGGTCACGATCTCGTGGTCTGTGAGTTCGAGCCCCGCGTCAGGCTCTGGGCTGATGGCTCAGAGCCTGGAGCCTGTTTCCGATTCTGTGTCTCCCTCTCTCTCTGCCCCTCCCCCGTTCATGCTCTGTCTCTCTCTGTCCCCAAAATAAATAAACGTTGAAAAAAAAAATTAAAAAAAAAAAATATATATATATATACATAGGGCCTAAATGATAGCTATTAAAAGAAAAAATCTGTTTTTTCCTCCAAATATTGAGAACCTACTCGGTGCCAAACAGTGAAGACAAACACACATTCTCATGGACTCAACATTCTAGAAGAGAAAGAAACAATAAATGAAAGAAAGATTATTTCAGGTGTGAAATAAAATAAAATCTAAATGTAAAAGAAGACTATGTAATAGTGACTAGATGGCAAGGGAAAACCTGTCTGAAAAGCAACACTTGAGATGCAATATGAGTGACAAAAGTCACCCATCTGAAGATTTGAGCAAATACCAAATTAAACAGGAAAAAAAAAATTAAACACCAAAGCCTTAGGCCAGACAAATTTTTGATGTGATGGAACAGTAGGAAATTATGGCAGGACCATGAGAATGAAAGTGGGAGGGTTGTCAAGATGCTGTCTGAGTTGTAGAGGGAGGAAGAGATGGAGTTGGTTATGTGGGCTTGTGGAATGAAGTTTGAGCTACATTCTAAGAATAGAAGAAGTCACCAAGAAATATTTAAGGGCAAGAGTAATGTGACCTAATTTGGCTTTTAAGACAATCACTCTGGTTGCTGTGTAATGAATGAACTATACGAGAGAACAAGAGATGATGCGAGGAGACTTGGGAAACTTTTGCAATAAACTAGGCAGACATGATCGTAGCTTAGAGTATGGTTGGAGACAATGGAGATGAAGAAAAGTGAATAGATGTAGAATATATTTTGGAAGTACAGTCAAGAGGACATTATTCTCTGTAAGAATCACTGATTTCTTGTTCTTAGTATTGTTAAAATGAACTTTTAATAAATAGCATGTTCAATAGCAATTTTAAACGTTAGTCTTAAGCTTTTGTTGTCTGTAATCTCTGGGATGTAAGGATGATGGTGATTCTTAGAAGGTAATTGAGTAAGTGAATTGTAAACAAGTGCTAGAAGATTGCTTTTAGTTAATGGATCCTAATAAAGCTAATAAAGAATACTATTATAGGCCGATGACTTACTTCAGGTCCCTAAAATTGTGCTGTATAGTTTGAAAGCCACTAGTCACATATAGCTTTTTTATAGCTTTTTAATTTTTAATTTCTTAAAATTAAAGATTAGTTAGGCACACAAGCCACATTTCAAGTGCTCAAGGGGCGCCTGGGTGGCTCAGTTGGTTAAGCGTCCGACTTTGGCTCAGGTCATGGTCTCACTGTCTGTGAGTTCAAGCCCCACGTCGGGCTCTGTGCTGACAGCTCAGAGCCTGCAGCCTGCTTCCGATTCTGTGTCTCCCTCTCTCTCTCTGACCCTCCCCCATTCATGCTCTGTCTCTCTCTGTCTCAAAAATAAATAAACAGGGGCGCCTGGGTGGCACAGTCGGTTAAGCGTCCGACTTCAGCCAGGTCACGGTCTCACGATCCGTGAGTTCGAGCCCCGCGTCGGGCTCTGGGCTGATGGCTCAGAGCCTGGAGCCTGTTTCCGATTCTTTGTCTCCCTCTCTCTCTGCCCCTCCCCCGTTCATGCTCTGTCTTTCTCTGTCCCAAAAATAAATAAATGTTGAAAAAATAAATAAATAAAAATAAATAAATAAATAAATAAACATTTTAAAAAAAAATTTTTTTTTTAAGTGCTCAGTAGCCCAGTGTAGCTACTGGCTACCATTATTGGACAACATGGAAGAGTATTGCCATGATGACAGACAGTTTTATTGGACCACTGTTCGCTAAAGTGTTTGTTTTTGTTTGTTTCTTTTGGCTATGATCATTCATTAGCATTTGTGAGAGAAGGAAATATGTTACCAAAAGTGTTATGTGGATACAAACATACTTGGTATTAAACATGGACTAAGAAAAGAATTGACCTGAAAGAATTTCGTGCAGTGATGTAGATTATTTTAACTTTTATCCGGTTAGAAAAGTAAAATGTTACATTTTATGAGCCCCTTTACAGCACTGGGAAAGGTTTTAACCTTTTTAAGAACATTTCTTTGAAGTACCAAGTTTTTATGTATTCCGTTTTGCCATAGTTCATTAGACTTGGCTGTATTAACTTTAATTTAGGGTGGCTATGTTTTGCATTTTTCCACTGATACTATTTATTTACATCAAAGAAATAATTTGGAGCTTCTGAAATGGAGGAAATATAGTAGTTATTGCCACCAATGAAGTTCCCCAATTCTGAACCACAATAGAACAATAAGGTCATTATGACCAAGATACCAGAAATTTTGGGGTCCCAGTTATATTAAACAGTCCAACAGAAATCCCAGAAAAAGATAAAAGGTTTTCTGGCCTCTGTAGTTAGACCTTGAGGAATATTTCTTAGGCTCATAGGTGGTTAATATTATTTTCAAAGCATTCCCTGAACTAACTCAATGAATCCACAGGCATACCTTGTTTTATTGTGCTTTGCTTCTTATTGCACTTCACAGATGTGTTGTTTTTGTTTTTGTGTTTACAGATTGACATTTTGTGGCAACCCCACATTGAACAAGTCTGTTGGCACCATTTTTCCAAAGCACTTGCTCACCTTGTGTCTCTGTGTCACATTTTGGTAATTCTTACAATATTTCAAACTTTTTCATGATAATTAGATTTGTTATGGTGATCTGTGGTCGGTGATCTTTGATGTTACAATTGTAATTATTTTAGGGTGCCACAAACCATTTCCATATAAGACAACAAACTTAATCAGTAAATGTTGTGTGTTTTGACTGCTCCAATTACCAGCCATTCCCTAGCCTTTTTCCTTCTCCTCGGACCTCCCTGAATCCCTGAGATACCACAGTATTGAAATTAGGCCAGTTAATAACTCTGAAATGGCCCTGAGTGACAGGAAGAATCACATGCCTCTTCCTTTATTTTTTTTAACTTTTTTTTTTAAGTTTATTTATTTAGAGAAAGAAAGAATGAAGAGGGAGGGTCAGAGAGGCAGGGGGACAGAGGATCCCAAAGTGGGCTCTGTGCTGACAGCAGAGAGCCCCACGCAGGGCTCGAACTCATGAACCATGAGATCATGACCTGAACTAAAGTCAGACACTCAATGACTGAGCCACCCAAGTGCCCTTCTCTCGCTTTAAATCAGAAGCTAAAAATGATTAAGCTTAGTGAGGAAGGCATGTCAAAGGCCAAGACAGACCAAAGGCTAGACGTCTTGTGCCAAATAGTTAGCCAAGTTGTGAATACCAAAGAAAAGTTAGTGAAGGAAATTAAGAGTGCTATCCCAGGGAACACACAAATGATAAGTGGAACAGCCTTATTGCTGATAAGGAGAAAGTTTTAGTGGTCTGTATAGAAGATGAAAACAGCCACATTCCCTTAAGCCAAAGCCTAATCCAGTACAAGGGTCTAACTCTCTTCAGTTCTGTGAAGGCTGAGAGAGGTGAAGAAGGTACAAAAGAAAACTTTGAAACTAGCAGAAGTTGGTTCATGACATTTAAGGAAAAAAGCCTTCCCCATAACATCAAGGTGCAAGGTATAGTAGCAATTGCTGATGTAGAAGCTGTAGCAAGTTATCCAGAAGATCTAGCTAAGATAATTAATGAAGATAGCTACCCTAAGCAACAGATTTTCAACATAGACAAAACAGCCTTCTGTTGGGAGAAGATGCCATCTAAGACTTTCAGAGCTAGGGAGGGAGAAGTCATTGCCTCGCTTCAAAGCTTCAGAAGACAGCTTGGCTCTTTTATCAGGGGCTAATGAAACTGATGATATCTAAGTTGAAAACGGTGCTCACTGACTATTCTAAAAATCCTAGAGCCTTTGAAAATTATAGTAAATCTATTCTACCTGTGCTCTGTAAATGGAACAACAAAGCCTGAATGAACAGCATATCTGTTTACAACATGGTTTGCTGAATATTTTGAGCCCACTGGTTAGACCTACTACTCAGGGGGAAAAAAAATCCTTTAAAAATATTACAACTCATTGGGGGCGCCTGGGTGGTTCAGTCAGTTAAGCAGCCAACTTCAGCTTAGGTCATGATCTCACAGTTCCTGAGTTCAAGTCCCACATCTGGCTCTGTCTGTACTGACAGTTTGGGATTCTCTCTCTCCTCCACTTGTGCTCTCTCTCTCATAATAAATAAATAAACTTAAAAGAAATAGTTCATTGACAATGCACCTGTTCACCCAAGAATTCTGATGGAATTGTACAATGAAATTAATGTTGTTTTCATGACTGGTAGTTCAACATCCATTCTGTAGCCCAAGGAGTAATTTTGACTTTCAAGCCATACTATTTTTAAAAATATATATTATAAGGCTATAACTGCCATAAATCATGATTCCTCTGATAATCTGGACAGGGTAAGTTGAAAACCTGGAAAAGAATCACCACTCTAGGTGTCATTAAGAACATTCATAATTCATGAGAAGAGGTCAGACTACCATCATTAAAGGAGTTTGGAAGAACTTGATTCCAATCCTCATGGGTGACCTTAAGGGGTTCAAGATTTTGGTGGAGGAAGTAACTGCAGATGTGGTGGAAATAGCAAGAGAACTAGAATTAGAAGTGGAACATAAAGATGTGACTGAATTAGTGCAAACTCATGATAAAACGTTAATGAATGAAGAGTTGCTTCTTATGGATGGGCAAAGAGAGTGGTTTCTTGAAATAGAATCTACTGCTGATGAAAATGCTGTCACGATTATTGAAATGACAACAGAGGATTTGGAATATTACATAAACTTCGTTGATAAAGCAGGATGGTTTGAGAGGATTGACTCCATTGTGGGTAAAATGCTATCAAACAGCATTGCATACTACAGAGAAATAATTTGTGCAATGAAGAGTCAATTGATGTAGCAAACTTTATTGTCTTAAGAAATTGCCACATCTACCCTATCCTTTAGCAACCACCACCCTGATCAGTCAGCAGCCATCAGCATGGAGGTAAGACTCTCCACCAGTAAAAACATTTGGTGAAAGCTCAGATGATGGTTAGCATTTTTTAACAATAAAGGTTTTTTTCTAATTTTTTTAAATGTTTGTTTATTTCTGAGAGAGAGACAGCATGAGCACAGAGGGGCAGAGAGAGACACACACAGAATGGGAAGCAGGCTCCAGGCTCCGAACTGTCAGCACAGAGCCAGCCACAGGGCTCCAACTCACAAACCATGAGAGCGTGACCTGAGCCACCCAGGTGCCTCAGCAATAAACAATTTTATAATTAAGGCATGTACACTTAGACATAATACTCTTGTGTACTTGATAGACTACAGTATAGCATAAAAATAACTTGTATATGCACTGACTGGGAAACCAAAAAATTCATTTGACTTAGCTTTTTATTATGGTATTTGCTTTATTGTGATGATCTGGAACCAGACCCATAATATCTTAAAGATATGCCTGTATATGTGTAGGTTTTTATAAAAGGCTGTCAAAAATTCTCATGGTTGTTTAATTCATAGGGAAATTCTTATGCTAAAAAGAAAACTAGCCCTTTTCATGAAATTTTAATATGCATATATATGTTTTGTAAAACATACAGTTTAAATACGTATATTAAAATTGTATGTCCATTTAACTATGGTTGACAAGGTAATGCAGATAAATGCAGGGGCATCTGGGTGGCTCATTTGGTTAAGTGTCTGACTCTTGACTTCTGCTCAGGTAATGATCTTACAGTCATGGGATCAAGCCGCATGTCAGGGCTCTGCACTATCCAGAGCCTGCTGGGGATTCTCTCTCTCCCTCTCTCTTTGCCACTCCCTCCAGCTCTCACTCTTCAAAATAAATAAATAAACTTTTTAAAAGTGCATATAACTGGTTTGGGAAAAGAAGTTTCACTTTTCTGGCAAATATGATATTTTAGAGGGATTCCTAATGCATCTTGTACCTAATGTACACCTGTACCCTAAATTTGTAATATGTTAGGTATAGTTAAATAGACCCTAATTTGTGTCATGAACTAAGGTAAATATATTATTCAACAAGTATTTATTGAATGCCAGGCCCTGTTGTAGCAACCGGGGATACAACAGTAGTCAAAGAGTCCTGCCATCATAGAGCATATTCTAGTGGGGAAAAAAAAAAAACAAAAAACAAGTAAGTAAAATATATAGTATCATAGTTCATAATACATGCAGTGAGGCAAAATGAAGCAGTGAAGGGAAATGGGAATGGTGGAAGTAGAAAGGAGTGTTGCTGTGTAAAATAAGGGAATTTAAGAAACATCTCAACCACTGAAATAGTATTTGAAAGAAGTAAGGGAGGGAGCAGCCTTCTGTGTCTCTCTGGAAAGTCATTCTTGGAGTAAGTAGCAGTTAAATGGAGGAACTCAACTGTGGGACTTTGACCAAGGGAGTGCTTAAGTACGATAGCAGAAAATGCCTTGGAATATAGAACACTGCCCGCCCCATATGGGGAATGGTGATGTGGAAATCAGTAGCCCTTTATTAGCCTCTTATAAAGACTTTGACTTTTACTCTAAGAGGAGGAGCCATGAAAAAGTTTTGAACTGAGGAGTGACATATATAATATTTCAAAAGGAACATTCTAACATAACAAACTGATGGTTTCTAGAGGGAAGGGGGATAGAGGAATGGGTAAAACGGATGAAGGAGAGTAGGAAATCCAGGTTTCCAGTTATGGAATGAATAAGTAATGGGAATAAAAGGCATAGCATAGGGAATATAGTCAGTGATGCTGTAATAGCATTGTATGGTGACATGGTAACTATACTTTTGGTGAGCATAACATAACATATAGAGAAGTTGAATCTGTTTTGTACACCTGAAACTAATGTAATATTGTGGGTCAACCATACTCAAAAGATTTAAAAAAAAAGGAACATTCTAGATGCTGTGTTGGAAATTGTTTGTAGCAGGACAAGGGTAGAAGCAACAGGCTGAGTCAGGAGGCCTTTGCAATGATCCAGGCAAGGGATGATGGTGCTGTGGACCAGTGTGGGAGCAGTGAAAGTGATGAGTAGTCTGATTGTATATTTTTATCTGGAGGCCTTCTAGAAGGAGAATGTAAGTATAAGAAATTAGACATAATTGTCCAGCTAATATTATAATGCCCTTTTAATTGCTACTCCCTAAATATGTCTAAACATATTTTTCCTTTGGCCATTTTTATTCATTTTGTTTTCCTTTTGCATTAATGGTTTGTACTTTCTTTAAAAAAGAAAATACCCAGCGTGTGAACAGTTTACTTTCTGAAAATATGGCTTATCTTTGGTATTCAACTCCTTGTACCGCGAAGTACTTTCAAACAGTGCCCTGTTCATATAGTTATGTAAATTTGAGTCAGTCTGTTGAATTGCCCCAGAAACTTCCTGGTCTCCCTTACGGCAGTCACTTGGAATTTTCCTTTCCCTCTTTTCTCCTCCCTCATTTCCTGCTTCATGTAAACCCATTACTTCTTTGAATTTGCTTACATCTGGCCCTCATATGAGCTATGGGCTCAAGATGGTAGGACTAAGTAGAAAGGAAAAAGCAGGTAGTGCTCTACACAAGGATTCTTCCTTCCCTTTGCCCCAAATCACTGGTCTCATCACCTGTAACCATGGGCCCAGATAAATCTGTTTTCCTACCCAGACATTCCTCATGTGTACTCTTCTTCTTTTACATCTCTTAATCTGGGAAAAGGGAAGAAACAAAGCAGAATTGAACTACCTTTTATTCAGATGTTGCTAGTAACTTCAAAAAAGAATCTCATTCTTAGAAACCTCAAAAGGACTATTTTGGTTAAAGGCAAAGGAGAAAGGTAATCACCTGAAGCAAGAGACTTTGCTCCTCCATAGCTTATACCCACCTTCTCAAGCCTAACACCCTCCTGATACCAAACTCCTATTAGAGTCACCACTACAGTCATGGGGCTCGGTAAGACCCAGTTGTATTGCCAGCACTGCAAAGAGCTGAATACATGCGTTCCCCTAAAATGCTAAACTAGTTTTCCCAGAGAAACAGCAATATTAAGCAACCATAAGGATATGTACCATTATTATTCCTATTTTACAGATGGTGAAACTGAGGCACAGAGTAAAGTGAACTTGCCAGTTACACAGAGAAATGACTGCCTGATTTTCTAACTCTTTTAATGAAATTTTTGAACACACAAAAATAGACACAAAGAACCTATCATTCAGATTCAGTCATTAAGGATTTTGCCACATTTGCTTTCTTTTATCTTAAGTGTTTTAAAACAAATCCAACATATTGATGTCATTTTACACTACACACTCAGTATGAAGCTCTGGAAGTAGTGGGCTTTTTTTTATATAAACACAGTGTCAGTTATACACATTAATAAAGTTATTAATAATTCCTTATCCTCACCTGATTTTTTTTAAACCTTTATTTCTATGCCAAGAGTCTAAACTTATGGACATATGGACCTTAACTGCTATAATTTTTCACATCATTGGCACACAATATATATTCTAATAATTGAATGAACAAACAGTAGGAGAACAGTGTATAGGCTGAGTGTCTAAGATATAAGTACTTAATGATCTGACAGCTCTGGTTTTTTGAAATAGGATTAAAGAAGAATGCAGTTAAGTTGAAGAAATGAATTATCTTTTGGCAGTAATACAGTCTTTTGCATGTTCCAGAAGATTGATTATCAAACATTATATGTGATTTTGTACTTTCACAACACATCTTTAGGACTTGGAGAGGGACTGGTGATAGTAAATTGTATCCTATTATTATTACCATAGAAATAGAGCTAAATTAACTTGAAGGATTCAGATGAAAGAAAAAGTTTGTAACTAACTGTAATACTTTTCCAATATGTTTTTATTACATGCCTTTTGAGCAAACGCATGTTATGTACATTGGGCAGGAAAGAACCCTGTTTGTTTCTTTAGTTCACTCACTGACTCAGCAATAAATAAATGAATACATAAATAAAATAGGTCACAGATTTCATATTTAAGTAAAAGGATTATGTGGCGCAAATGATTTGTTACTGCTATTGTCTCTCAGCTTCAAAATGAGTCATCTGTTTATTGCCATGGTTCAGTATGTTCTATTCTAACTTTGTTGCCTAGATGTTCTTTTCAGTCCCTTATTTACCATCTGAAACAATAATGAGCCGCCTGAAGGCTATATGCAGTTTTCTTGGCTTCACCATATGATCTATAATATGATTTCAACATGATATACTTGAAGGCTGCTGTTGAGTTGTCAGTGGGGTTTTTTGTTTTGTTTTGCTAGGTTTAAAAGTAAATTGTTGTTTTCTGTATCACTTAATTAAAATTTTCTTTATTTGGAGTGGAACAATAAGTACCTAAAAACATTTTTCCACAAATGGCCATCATATACTACTCTAAAATATGCCACTTATAATTTTTATAATAACTTTCAAAAAGACAATTATATTCTAGGACATGGTTTAATTATAAGGAACAACATGAAATGGGAGTCAGAACCCAGGTCCTCTACTTAGCTCTGCCCTAACTAGTATTACAGTCTTAGACAAGTCACCTCAGTTTCCTGATCTGTAAAGAGATGATTGAATTTGATGATTCCAAAAATCATTCTAGCTTCAAATGTGTGTTTATGATTACATAAACACATACATGATTTCCATATGGAAAGTTTATGCATTATTATTAATTTTACTATAATAAGATTATTACCATTGCATTGCTGCAAATCGAATTTTTTATATATGTTTGTTTATTTTTAAATTTTTTTTTCAACGTTTATTTATTTTTGGGACAGAGAGACAGAGCATGAACGGGCGAGGGGCAGAGAGAGAGGGAGACACAGAATCGGAAACAGGCTCCAGGCTCTGAGCCATCAGCCCAGAGCCGACGCGGGGCTCGAACTCACGGACCGCGAGATCGTGACCTGGCTGAAGTCGGACGCTTAACCGACTGCGCCACCCAGGCGCCCCTGTTTGTTTATTTTTGAAATAGATGGGATGGGGATGGAAGATAGGGGCAGAGGGAGGGAGACAGAGGATCCAAAGCAGTCCCTGCACGTATAGCAGCGAGCCCAGTAAGGGCCTCGAACTTACAAACCATGAGATCATG
This sequence comes from Felis catus, assembly GCF_018350175.1. Lineage (NCBI taxonomy): Eukaryota > Metazoa > Chordata > Mammalia > Carnivora > Felidae > Felis > Felis catus. Next base: position 88,160,245 of record NC_058373.1, on the reverse strand, counting down.
ACCTGAGCTGAAATCAAGAGTCGGACGCTTAACTGACCGAACAGGCACCCCACCAGAATTTTTTTTTAATCTTTGTTTATTTTGAGAGAGAGAGAGGCAGAGCATGAGCAGGGGAGGGGCAGAGAGAGAGGGAGACACAGGATCCAAAGCAGGTTCCAGGCTCCAAGCTATCAACACAGAGTCCAACATGGGGCTCCAAACCACGAACTGGGAGATCATGACCTGACCCGAAGTTGGACACTTAATGGAGTGAGCCACCCAGGCCATCCCCTCAACAGAATTTTTTTAAATTGCCTTTGACTGCATGTTTTGAACATTGCTGGGATGTTGAAAAATATTGTATAGATGGAACTAAAACAGAAATATCCCAAAGAGTCTCCTTACATTAACTTGTCAAATTTTACTAATGTGCAGGTTGTTAGTTTATGTAATGATTTTAAAATGAATTAACTTATGGGATGCCTGGGTGGCTCAGTCGGTTAGCATCCGATTTCAGCTTAGGTCATGATCTGACAGCTCATGAGTTCAAGCCCTACTTCAGACTCTGATGACAGCTCAGAGCTTGGAGCTTGCTTTGGATTCTGTGTCTCCCTCTTTTGGCTCTCTGGCCCTCCCCTGCTCACACTCAGTGGCTATGTCTCTTTCTCTCTCTAAAAAACAAATAAACATTAAAAAAATTTTAATGACTTAACTTCTTATAATGATAACAAAAAAAGCTACATAAACCTACTTTAAATTTATTCTCTCTGTCCCAGTTGAAGATGGCAATGTAGGAAGACTTTGAACTCACTACCTCCAAATTACACCTATTAATAGGTCAGTTCCTCCTGAAGAAGATCTCACTAAGGACTGAACAGGTACTGAAAAACCAAAGGTAAAGAGAATGGCAAGAGAAAGCAAGAGAGACAGAGACATGCCATGGCATTAAAGAGTTACTGGCATATACAGCCACAGCTCCACCCAACCAGCAAAATCACCAATGCACACACAGTCTGCTCAGGGTACACTGTACACAAGACCACGCCTTCAGCTTTAGGAGAAGTAGTTGTTTCGCCTAATGCATACAAACACAGTCAAGCAAACTCGGGAGACAGAGGAATATGCTCTATAAGAAAGAACAGTGGGGGGGGGGGGGAACACCTCAGAAAAGGAACTAAATGAAACAGAGATCAACAATCTGCCTGATAAAGAACTTAAAGTAATGATCATAAAGATACTCAATGGGTTGGAAAAAAAAATGGAAGAACCCAGTGAGACCTTCAATAAAAATATAGAAAATACTAAAATGCTAAAAAGAGATCATTGTAATTTTAAACAGGGTTAATACAATAACTGAAGTAAAAAACACAGTAGAAGGGGTGCCTGCCTGAGTGGCTCAGTCAGTTAAGCCTTCAACTCTTGATTTTGCCTCAGGTCGTGATCTCATGATTTCATTTTAATTATTATGCACTGTGGTGTGGACCTTTTGGGTTCATCTTGTTTGGAACTCTCTGTGTTTCTTGGAAGTCTATTTACCTCCCTACCTTAGGGGAGTTTTCAGTTATTATTTCTTCAGATAAGTTTCTACACCTTTCTCTCTGTTTCTTTTGGGACTACTATAGTGCAAATGTTTGTTTACTTGATTTTATCTAAGAGATCTCTTAATCTATCCTCATTTTAAAAAATTCTTTTTTCTTTTTGCGATTCAGCTTGTGTGCTATTACTCTATCTTCCAGATTGCTGATATGTTCTTCTGCATCCTCAAAAATTACTGTTGATTCCCTCTAATGTGGGTTTTTTTGTTTTGTTTTTTTTAGAGAAAGAACAAGTACCCACACATGAATGGGGTAGGGGCAGTGTGAGAGAGACAATCTTAAACAGGCTCCATGCCTAGCATCGAGCCTGACACAGGGCTCAATCTCACAACCATGAGATCATGACCTGAGCCAAAATCAAGACTCTGCCACTTAACTGACTGAGCTACCTAGGCACTCCTGGGTTTTTTTGTTTGTTTTTTTAAGAATGTGTTTGAACTTAAATGACCATCAAGTTAATGTAGACTGCTGTTTACTTAGGATGACATGTATGAACCTCATGATAACCACAAAGCCAAAACCTATGATAGATACACCAAAAATAAAGTGAAATATGGCACAAAAACAGACACTCAGATCAATGGAACAGAATAGAGAACCCAGAAATGGACCCACAAACGTATGGCCAAGTAATCTTTGACAAAGCAGGAAAGAATATCCAATGGAATAAAGACAGTCTCTTCAGCAAGTGGTGCTGGGAAAACTGGACAGCAACATGTGGAAGAATGAACCTCGGCCACTTTCTCACACCATACACAAAAATAAACTCAACATGGATGAAAGACCTCAATGTAAGACAGGAAGCCATCAAAATCCTTGAGGAGAAAGCAGGCAAAAACCTCTTTGATCTTGCCCTCAGCAACTTCTTACTCAACACGTCTCCGGAGGCAAGGGAAACAAAAGCAAAAATGAACTGTTGGGACCTCATCAAAATAAAAAGCTTCTGCACAGCAAAGGAAACAATCAACAAAACTAAAAGGCAACCGACAGAATGGGAGAAGATATTTGCAAATGACATATCAGATAAAGGGTTAGTATCCAAAATCTACAAAGAACCTATCAAACTCAATACCCAAAAAACAAATAATCCAGTGAAGACATGGGCAAAAGACATGAATAAACACTTCTCCAAAGAAGACATCCAGATGGCCAACCAACACATGAAAAAATGCTCAACATCAGTCATCATCAGGGAAATACAAATCAAAACCACAATGAGATACCACGGTACACCCGTCAGAATGGCTAACATTAACAACTCAGGCAACAACAGATGTTGGTGAGGAAGCAGAGAAAGAGGATCTCTTTTGCATTGTTGGTGGGAATGCAAGCTGGTGCAGCCACTCTGGAAAACAGTATGGAGGTTCCTCAAAAAACTAAAAATAGAACTACCCTATGACCCAGCAATTGCACTACTAGGCATTTATCCAAGAGATACAGGTGTGCTATTTCGAAGGGGAACATGCACCCCCATGTTTATAGCAGCACTATCAACAATAGCCAAAGTATGGAAAGAGCCAAATGTCCATCGGTGGATGAATGGGTAAAGAAGATGTGGTATATATACACAATGGAATATTACTCGGCAATCAAAAAGAATGAAATCTTGCATTTGCAACTACGTGGATGGAACTGGAGGGTATTATGCTAAGTGAAATCAGTCAGAGAAAGACAAAAATCATATGACTTCACTCATATGAGGACTTTAAGAGACAAAACAGATGAACATAAGGGAAGGGAAACAAAAATAACATAAAAACAGGGAGGGGGACAAAACAGAAGAGACTCATAAATATGGGAGAACAAACTGAGGGTTACTGGAGGGGTTTTGGGAGGGGGGATGGGCTAAATGGGTAAGGGGCACTAAGGAATCTACTCCTGAAATCATTGCTTCACTGTATGCTAACTGTGATATAAATTTTTAAAAATAAAAAACAAAGTTAAAAAAAAGGCAAAAATAAAAATAAAAATAAAGTGAAATAAAGCCAAATACAACACTAGAGATACTTATCCATCACAGAGAGAACAAGAGAAGCAGAAAAGAACAATGAACTACAAAAACAACCAGAAAGCAAATTTAATAAATGGTAGTAAGTATATACTTATCAGTCATTACTTTAAATGTAAGTGGCCCCGGGGCGCCTGGGTGGCGCAGTCGGTTAAGCGTCCAATTTCAGCCAGGTCACGATCTCACGGTCCGTGAGTTCGAGCCCTGCGTCAGGCTCTGGGCTGATGGCTCGGAGCCTGGAGCCTGTTTCCGATTCTGTGTCTCCCTCTCTCTCTGCCCCTCCCCGTTCATGCTCTATCTCTCTCTGTCCCAAAAAAAAATAAATAAACGTTGAAAAAAAAATAAATGTAAGTGGCCTAAATGCTCCCATCAAAAGACACGGAGTGGTAGAATGGCTAAAAACAGTAAGACCCATCTATATTGCTTCCTACAAGAGACTCATCTCAGACCTAAAGATGCTTACAGACTGAAAGTGAAGGGACAGGAAACATTCACCATGTAAATGAAAGTGAAAAAAAAATTTGGGGTAGCATTACTTAGACAAAATAGACTTTTTTTTCTTTTTTTTTGAGAGAGAGCACAAGCAGGGGAGGGGCAGAGAGTGAGGACAGAGGATTTGAAGTGGGCTCTGCGCTGACAGGCTGACAGCAGCAAGCCCGATATGGGGCTCAAGCTCATGAACTGCAAGATCATGACTTGAACCGGTTGGATGTTCAATTGACTGAGCCACCCAGGTACCCCCAAAATAGACTTTTAAACAAAGATTGTAATAAAAGAGAAGGGCATTACATAATAATAAAGAGATCAATCCATCAAGAAATTAGAGGACTTTAACATTCCACTGACATCAATGGATGAATCATCCAGACAGAAAATCAAGATGACATATTGTACCATCTGGACATAACAGATATATACAGACCGTTCCATATAAAAACAACAGAATACACATTCTTTTCAAGTATAAATAGAATACTCTCCAGAGTAGATGACATATTAGGCCATTAAACAAGCCTCAATAAATTTAAGATCAAAATCATACCATGTATCTTTTCCAACACAACAATATGAACCTAGAAATGAATCACAGGAAAAAAACAAAAAACAGGAAAACCACAAAAATGTCGAGACTAAACGACATAACCTCTAAACAACCAAGGGATCAATGAAGCAGTCAAAGAATAAATAAAAAAATACATGGCGACAAATGAAAATGAACACACAACAGTCCAAAATCTCTGGGACACATCATAAGCAGTTTGGAGAGGGAAGTATATAGCAATATAGGCCTAAGAAATAAAAAAAAAATCAATCTAATTTTACACATAAAGGAACTAGAAAGAGAACAAACAAAACCCAAGGTGAGTAGAAGAAAGGAAATACTAAAGATCAGGACAGAAGTAAATGACACAGAGACTTAGAAGAAGAAGGAGGAGGAGGGGGAGGGGAAAGAAAAAGAAGAGGAAGAAGGAGAAGAAAGAAAAGAAAAAGGAAAAAAAAAGCAAACTCAAGAGCTGGTTCTTTGCAAAGATAAACAAGATTGACAAACGCTTAGATTGATTAAGAAAAAAAGAGAAAAGACCCAAATAAAGCCAGAAATGAGAAATAAGTAACTGATACCACAGAAATATAAAGGATTGCATAGCAATCACACAAGAAAAAGAAATGAGAGGCATCCATATTGGTAAAGAAGTTGTTAAACTGTCACTTATTTGCAGATGACATGATGCTATACATAGAAAAATCCTAAAGATTCCATGAAAAAAAACTACTAGAAAAAATGAATTCAGTAAAGTGGCAGGATACAAAATTAATAACTAGAAATTGGTAGTGTTTCTAGACAACAAAAGTGAAGTCACAGAAATTAAAAAAAAAAAAAAAACCACTACTTATAGTTGTACCAAAAAGAATAAAGTACCTAGGAATAAACTTAACCAAAGAGATGAAAGACCTATACTCTATGAACTATAAAACACTGATAAGAGAAACTGTAGACACTAAGAAATGGAAAGATATTCCAAGTTCATGGATGAGAATATTGTCAAAATGTCCATATTACCCAAAGCAATCTACAGAGTTACTGAAATCATTCTCAAAACACCAACAGTATTTTTCACAGAACTTAAACAAATAACACTGAAATTTGTATGGAACAAGACCCTGAATAGCCAAAGCAATCCTAAGAAAGAACAAAACTGGAGGTATCACAATTCTGGACTTCAAGTTATGATACAAAGTTGTAGTAATCAAAATAGTACAGTACTGGCACAAAAATAGACACAGAGCAATGGAACAATATAAAACCCAGAAATAAACCCACACTCATATGCTTAATTAATCTTCAACAAAGCAGGAAAGAATATCCAAAGGGGAAAAGAGAGTCTGACTCTTAATTTTGGCTCCAGTCATAATCTCACGGTTGTGAGATCAAGCCTTGCATAGGGCTCCTTGCTGGGCATGGAGCCTGCTTGGGATTCTCTTTCTCCCTCTCTTTCTGCCCCTGCCCTGTTCATGCGCTCACTCGCTCGCTCTCTCTTGCGCGCGCGCGCTCTCTCTCTCTCTCTCAAAATAAATAAACACCAAAAAAAAGAATTTCCGAAGTAATGCATTTTTATTTTCTCTAAAAACTGGGAAACTCTGGTGTTTTCTGTGGTGGTGTTAATTTTGACAGCTGTGATTTGATTGAGAAGTGGCATTTCTGGGGCGTCTGGGTGGCTGAGTCTGTTAAGTGTCTGACTTCAGCTCACGTCATGATCTCGCAGCTTCACGAGTTTGACACCTGCATTGGGCTCTCTGCTGTCAGTGCAGAGCTCCTTTTAGACCCTCTGTCCCCCTCCCTTTCCACTCCCCGACTCATTCTCATTCTCCTCTCTGTCTATCAAAGTAAACATTTTTAAAAAGTGGCATTTCTGATAGAAAAGGCTTTTTCTTGGAATATGAAAGCTTGCCAGCAAAAGTGACAAACACTCAGCCCTCTAGGCCCAAAATAAATTAGGTGTTGGTCTTATTATACTTATTTTGATTCTCTAACCTACTTTTGTGTGAATCTTTTATAGTAATCTCTGTCATTGGTTGACATCTGCTTGTTCTTTCTGACCTTACATACACATAGAAGTAGCTCCTAAAATCTGGCAGTTTTGATAAGGGATATACATTGGTAAATGTGGTTAGTAATATCTTCTGTCGACAGATCTAGAATTTTTGTTGTTTTAGTGGTGTGTGTGTGTGTGTGTGTGTGTGTGTGTGTGTGTGTGTGTAAATATCCCTACAGGACTCTAGGCCTACATCAGTGGTACCTAATCTTTTTTGGTTAATCTATGAAGAGCTGATGAAAGCTTAGTGATCCTTCTTCCAGAAAGTGCACATGAACTCAGCATTTTACCATCAGTTTCTAGGATGGACCCCATGAACTGTAAAGCCCAATTTTTGTATCATCTGGATGTATTTTAGATTATAGTGATTTTTAATTTTATAAAACTGTAAACTAGTTTTCCTTATTAAATTTGTCTTTTTTTTTGCTATTTCATAACAATATTATTTAACACACATTGAAATTTTAAAAATTGGTAAGTAGATAATGTTTATCAGAAAACAGACATCATCAAGATTTATATTAGTAGCTAAGCTACTTTTCACTCATTCCTTTTCCATCCTAACCCCAAGTATAATATAAATCAGTCTGTGGATAAAATAATTCAGTTTAAATTTATATAAATGAATAATGCTTTAAAATCTATCAGTGAGAGACTCCTATTCATCATTCCAGGACCAATTAATTTGAGTAGTCTCATAGTTGAAAATGTTATTCTCATTAAAAGTAGTAATGCTAAAAGTCTTAGAAACCCTGCAAATAAATTGAGCCAATACTGCAGGCATACATTGTAGCTGTTAAATTTCAAGAATAACCCAAAAGAGATGGGTGGTCATTTGAGCCAGAATGACAAAAGAGTTTTAAATTTATGGGAGAAAATGGTTACTACTCATTTACTCTCTTTGTTTTTATTTCTAACTGAACCCTTTCACTCAGTGCTCAGTTCAATGACTAGGAATTTACAGAATCAGAGAACTTTACAGGTGAAGATGACTTAGACCAGAGGTTTAGTGATATGAGAACTTAACTTAGAGCAAGATTTCAAATAATATGATTAAAGTATCATCATGTTTAGAGGAAGAAATTAGATGTTGTCTTTTAAATAACTTAAAATTTTGTCTTTTTAAATAACTTAAAAATTATTTTATTTCACAAAACTGTAGTCAGTGGATTTTTTGCGTTTTGGACACTTGATTTCTCATTCAGTGCTCTTTCAAACACCACCTTTATTTCTCCTGAGCAACCCTTTACAAATATGGATAACATTATTCTTGCTGGTTATAATGTAATATTTAATATATATAAATGTAATATTTACCTTTTTTTTAGCAGCATTACCTAATACTGTGAGCTTAGCAATGAGCATTACTTGGTAAATAGATTCCAGCCAGGTAAAGAAAGCTATTGTGTTGGGAGGGATAAATAAGTTTGATGTGGCAATTAAAAAGACAAAATATTTTATACAAATTTGTAGTACTAGGAGTTGTGAAGTCATTTTTGGGTAATAGATTATTTGATTACATAGCAAGAAATAATTTTAGTCACAACTGAAAAGGAAAGTAGAAATAGAAAAATCGTTTTATGATTTAGATTCATTAAAACCAAACAACATCTGTGAAGTGACATAAAGAAATTGGGGGGAAAGTGTACTTTTATGTGCTAATAACTCTGATGGAATATAGTCACCATAATGCCAAGAATTGTCAAAAATGTCAAAACTTTTTTTTTTCAACGTTTATTTATTTTTGGGACAGAGAGAGACAGAGCATGAACGGGGGAGGGGCAGAGAGAGAGGGAGACACAGAATCGGAAACAGGCTCCAGGCTCTGAGCCATCAGCCCAGAGCCCAACGCGGGGCTCGAACTCACAGACCGCGAGATCGTGACCTGGCTGAAGTCGGACGCCCAACCGACTGTGCCACCCGGACGCCCCAAATGTCAAAACTTTTTGTTGATAGTCTTGGCTATTAGCCATGATTGTGAAAGACAGTTTTTCTGCTTTTTTTGTTTGTTTGGTTGTTTTTTTGTTTGTTTGGTTGTTATATATATACAGACTTGTATATTCCATCTGGGAGATAGGTGTTCTTTATTTACCACATATAGAACAGCAAAAGTAAAACCACAATTCATTAAATGAACTCCCAGTTCCACTTGTGGCACCTTGATATGTAGGAGTCTCTGATAATTATACTTAAGAAAATGTTTGGACTAAATAGATTGAAGTAGTAGAAAAAAGATTAGAGAAGGACAGAAGAGAAGATAGAATGTGGATGATCTCTTTCTCCACTATAGCAGGGACAGACGAAGGCAGGAAGAAAGTAATAACCAGATCTTGATGCCAGTGATACAGATTGAAATGTTTGGGAAAAGTAAAAAAATAAACACCAGCCTAGTCATCTTAAATTCTGGGAGCCTAATTGTTAGTTAATAAGTGGAGAAAACTTGCCATGTAGACATATATAATTCATGGTTAATTTCATTTCACCTGCCTATATATCTTACCATTCCTGTTTCTCTCAAGAGAATGAGAAAATGAGGATTTCTCCTTCCTGGGGGAGGACTTGCTTTTGAATCAGTCACGGCTGGGGTGCTTGGTTGCCCCCAAGCATCCGACTCTTGGTTTTGGCTCAGGTCATGATTTCAGGGTTCATGAGATGGATCCCCACATCGGGCTCTGCACTGACAGCACAGAGCCTGTTTGGGAGTCTCTCTCTGCCCCTCCCCCACGCTCTCTCTCGCTCTCTCTCAAAATAAACAAACCTGAATCAGTCGTGCTGGCAGGTTGCTTTTTTCCACGTCTGAGATACAAATAGCAGTGGAGATTAAATATGATGTCTTCAAGATAAATGAGTTACAGTCAATGGAAAGTTAGAGATGACATCACAGGTGAAGAAAGGTGAGCTTATTTGCTCCATTCATTCAAACTGGTTTTCCTCTTGATCATTTGTACGTTTTTTCAAGTTGATGGATTTGACTTGTATTTGAGTTAATAGGAGAGGTGCAGGAAGACCACATGTTTTTTTATAGGTACTTTATAATATCTGCAATATACATTGGCAGTATAGTCAAGGTGTGTTTGGAGTTGTAGAATTTTTTTTTAATTATATATAACATTTTCTGAAGTCACCTCCTACTTTTTTATAGTTAAAAACTACTCATTGGTCTTAGAGTTTATATTGTTACATATAGTCAGAAAGCTGAAAAGTGATGTGGGTGTTCTGCTAAATATTTTAACCATAAAACCAGCAGGTATTAGCTATATACCCTTAATTATATTTCTGCTGATGACAGTATGTTTTTAAATGAAGCTAACCAGAAAACTAGAATATGCACATTATATTCTTTTTGTTTGTTTATTTATTTTGAGAGAGAGAGAGAGAGAGAGAGAGAGAGAGAGAGAGAGCGAGCATGCAAGCAGGGGAGTAGAGGGGGCAGAGAGAGAGAGAGAGAGAGAGAGAGAGAGAGAGAATCTCAAGCAGGCTCCCAGCTGTAGGCACAGAGCCCAGCGTGGCCCAAACCATGAGATCATGACCTGAGCTGAAATCAAGACTCGGACCCTGAACTGACTGAGCCACCCAGGTGCCCCTGCACATTGTATTCTTTAGAGCAGCACTGTACAACAAAAATATAATACAGACCACACGTGATTTAAATTTTTCAAGTAGCCACATTAAATAGTAAAAAGAAATGATGAAATTAACTTTAGTATATTTGACCTAATATATCCAAATATTATCATTTGAATATGTGACCAATATAAAATATTAATGAGATTTTATAGTTTTTGTATTAAGTCTTCTAAATGTATTTTTATACTTAGAGCACATCTCAGCTCTGACTAGCCATGTTTCAAGTATTTAGTAACTATATTCCCCATATTGCATGGTGCAGATTTAGAATATGACAAGAAGAATATCACTAGTATGAAATTAATAATTCAGGTTGGTTTCCATCTGTCACGGGTCCCTTAAAATATCTTTTTATTTGTGAAAAGATTTTTTATCTTTTCATAAATGATAAATTTAAATACATTTGTGGAAGCATCTTGGTAGTAAACTCAGTGAAATATTTTCTACTCACCTGGTATTATCACCTTACTGTTCTATGGAACTATATGAAGAAATGTTTAAAGCCCTTTGAGGTGCTAACCTTTTCCTTACTCTCTCCCTTTAAAGGAGATTTAGTTCTCTATTTCATAAAAGAACTCCTAATAGGAAAAAAAGTCAAAGTAATGGAGAACATAATTATTGTTAATAGCTGTCAATACTCATAAACTAATATTTAATCTCCCTTTACATAGAAGATCTATCCAGAAGAAAACATTTTTTTAAGTCAATTGAAAACATTACCCTTAAAATAATTCTCTGATGTGATTATCTTTACAAAATCTATCCCAGGCCCACCTCCCCTTATGTATCTATTTCCCATTGTTTTCATTTATATTACGGTTTTGATTACTATTTCTATTTAGGTAACTCTTGAGCTTACCTTCCCAAAATATTCATTTGTTTAACAGATATTCATTGAACACCTATCTTGTGTCAAAAATTACTGCTAGGTACTTATAAGAAACATGAGTTTACCCCTTTAATGAGAGAGGTAACAAATCACAGTAAAGCATATTACCGTTTAATAAAGACATTTTATAAAGTCCCAAGAAATGGCTAAAACTACAGAGGCTGAGAGGATTGCCTCAAAAAAGGCTTTGATAGAGTAGTTGGCATTCAGGTATCTATTCAGAAGGCTGAATAGAAGTTTACCAGGCAGACCAGGAGAGGGAATAGTATTACATTTAAAGAATAGTAAGTAGCCCAGTATAGCGTTTTTTGAACCACATTTTGAAGGATCTTACTGTACCAAGCTAGCCATTTGCCTGTTTCTGATAGCCAGTTAGGGGTATGATCCCTTAGGAATTTTTAATCAAGGCAATACAGAATTCAGGTTTGTGTGCACCTGTGATCAGGAATATTCCTGCTTGCCCAGGAACCTGTTGGGAGACAAGCCTCCTTGTGCCTCAGGGCAGACCTGCCAACGTTGGTCTAACTGTATCCTGAAGCAGCCCTATGAACGAACTCCATCCTTATTCAGCCATGGTCTGAGGGCAGTCCCACACACCTAAAAACCCAGCAGATGGCACACTTGTCAGTGCCCCCAGACACAGGCCTGCAGAATCTGGTCCCAGCCATGAACCCTGAAACAACCCTGACACTCAGTTCTAGCCCCTCTCAGCTGCAATCCTGGGCACCCCTGCCCTCCCTGAGTCCCAGAACAGGAGCCTATCTCAGGGATCTGGTGGAAATCACTCCTGCCCACACACCTAGTAACTGGCAGCTGTTTGCAGACCTAATAACAGACCTTTGTCCCAGCACCAGCCCTACTGACAAAGGACTCAGAGGCAGTCCTGTCCACCAGGAGACCAGACAGGATCCACACCTGCCAAGGTGTCTGGTAGTGGGGTCCACAAACCATAGACCCCAGTGCAGGTCCAGCAGCAGCCATGTGACCTGGCTTCACCAACTTGAATGTGGTCCTGGATGCAATCTCATAGTCTGGAGACCCAACAGGAGGAGGTCAAACTTGTCTATAAAAACTGGAAGAAGTATTTGCTCCCCCAGATACACAAGACACCGATTCAAGACCACATAGATTATTAAAAATCAGGCAAACATGGAACCACCAAAGGAAACAAAGTTCAAGTAACCATCCCCAAGGAAATAGAGATCTATGAATTGCCTGACAATTCAAAATAATCATCTTTAGGGCGCCTGGGTGGCTCAGTCAGCTAGGCGTCCGACTTCAGCCCATGATCTCACAGTTCATGGGTTCGAGCCCCGCCTCAGGCTCTGTGCTGACAGCTCAGAGCCTGAAGCCTGCTTTGTATTCCGTGTCTCCCTCACTCTCCACCCTTCCCCCACTCATGCTTACTCTCTTGCTCTCTCTCAAATAAACATTAAAAAAAAAAAATAATCATCTTCAAGAAGCTCAGTTACATGTAAGAAACCAGACAACTGAATAAAATCAGGAAAACAATGCATAAACATTTTTCCATGGTCATTAAAATATTGATTTCTGGAACTAAGCTTTATACCTCAGTCTTCATTTTGTAAAGCTTATGCCGTTCTTGTATTATGTTGCTTTTCATCGTGTGTAAAAAACAATCTGAAAGTAGTTCATTGGATTCTAAGTGAGTTATAAGGTAGAAACTTTTCTAGGTATCCCTTCTATTTTCTATTTTTAATATTTATATTTTTACATATTATTTAGTTAGACAGTCATTTTAAATTACTTTTCTTGTAGGAACCTCCAGAAGTTTAGCCTTTTTGGAGACATAAGTGTTCTACAACAGCAAGGAAGTTTGTCAAATACATACCTCAGCAAGGTGGACCCTGATGGCAAAAAAATTAAACAGTAAGTTGTATAGTTAGTGGAAGGGGGTTTACATTAGTAATAATTTTAGTTTTTTCTGAGAAATTATAAGATACAATGAGAAGAGTAATATTTTTTCTAAGAAGAACATATGTCCTATAAATTGGAAGTATTTTAACTATAAAATATGCCATTCCACAGCATAAATCTTTAAGACAAATCATAGAATTTGGGTAATTATTACGATTTAAAACTGCTATTTATCTGTTTGCCTTCTCTGTAACATAAATTGTATATCATCAATCTTTTCTACCATACTGTTGCAAAACGCTGCTTTCCTAGGGTAAAGAACGTATTTTTATGTGTTTAATAGAGTTTATTCATTATATTTTAATGTGAATTTTAATGGTAGAAATAATATGGTAATACTATTTATGTGTTGGATAGACATTTACTGAGAGAAAATGGATCTCAGCATTGCATGCCATTTCATTGCCCACTTTCAAAAGTCAGTGTTTAGAGGTTAGAGCTAAATGTTAACAGGATCATTGTGGCATGTGTTTTCCTTACAGAATTCAGCAGCTGTTCGAAGAAATACTGAGTAATAGTAGGCAACTGAAATGGCTGTCCTGTGGGTTTATGCTGGAAATAGTAACCCCAACCTCACTGTCATCTCTCTCAAACTCTATTGCCAACACCATGGAGCACCTGAGTTTGCTGGACAACAATATTCCTGGTAACAGCACCCTGATCACCACAGTCGAACTGGAGCGATTTGTGAATCTACGCTCACTTGCCCTGGATTTCTGTGACTTTACAGCCGAGATGGCAAGAGTCTTAACCGATAGCAACCATGTGCCTTTGCAGCGACTGTCTCTCCTGGTCCACAACGTTTCCGTGATGCACAAGTCTCTGGACAACATGCCAAATGATGAGCATTGGAAAGCCTTGTCACGAAAGAGCACCAGCCTCCGGGTCTATATAATGGCCTTTGATATCAAGAGTGAAGATATGTTAAAGATTCTGAAACCCAGTATACCACTAGAGAGGATTCATTTTGACAGCTACATCACTTGTGTTTCAGGAGCTATTGTTGATCTTATATCCAGGCAGTATGATAAGTTCCTCACTCATTTTATATTAATGAATGATGTGATTGACACGTCTGGTTTTCCAGATCTTAGTGACAACCGAAATGAAGATCCATTGGTTTTATTAGCATGGAGGTGCACAAAGCTCTCTCTTCTGGCAATTCACGGTAGGTGATTTATCTAAGAAAACAAACAGATCTACTTGCAGTAGATATGTTTCTTCCCCTAATCACAAGATCTCTTAACATCATAATACAGAAGGAGAAAGTATGATTTCTTTATTGCTTGCTGCCTCATCTTCTAGATTCTAGATTTTAACATACTAATTTGTATGATATTTTTTAAACAATGGTTCCATTAAATGGGTATATGCTTTTTTTCTTACTGACACCTTTCATTTTAATGTTAACTATTTCATTTAGAGAGTTGCTATTCTGACAAGTAGAAGAACATTTTACTTCTTTTTCTGGAACATGTAACACATTTACAAAATACAAAACAGCAAGACTATATGAATGTCTTAAACTCACTTTATTAGTTGTGTTTTATTATGTTTTTAAATTAATTTTGAGCCTGCATTAGTGTAGGACTGTGTGTGTCTTTCTGTTCAAGTTTTGCTTCGTAATTTGGCCAGTCAGAGGTAGCAGCAAAGAATAGATCAGTATTAAAGATAATAAAATAGGGATTTTTTACAGACAAAGAAATACCAGGTATTGAAAGGTTAATTTCAGCCAGTCTAACCTTTTTTTTTCTTTTAAGAAATTAGAAATTAGATACAGCCAAAGCCCCTGTCATCCAGTCCCCTTTATTCTTTCCCAGAGATCAATATCCTCAAGTTAGTACAAGTTTCTGTGACTGTTTTATACTTTACATATTTTCTACTCACAATTAACAATTTTAGCTTTGAAGTGTCACTTCATAACTTTGGACAGTGAAGCATCATAGGAGAAGATTTTTTTAGTAACTAAAAACAACAGTTTCGTATGTATTGTTAATGGATACATATGTATGAAATAAAAATTTATGATACAGCACTATCCAAAGCTAGTTATACTTTAAATGTCCTCAATCTTACTAAGTGCAGTGATAATCAGAATAGGATTACAGCACCTACCAATGCACCACCCACGGTGATGGTTTTGGAAACAATATCAAACTTAGTCTTTTTTTTTTTTTTTTTTCCTGAGCTAAACAATCATACTTCCTTTTCCAATCTCAATATATTTTTAAAGGAAAAGGGCCAAAGTAATAAGTGACATACAAGTTTGTGGAAAAGACTAACTTATCAAATAGACAAAATAAAATGCAAGGAAATGACAGTTCTTATCTTTTGTTTATTTTTAAGGTTATACAGTGTGGGCACACAACCTCATTGCCATTGCTCGTCTTCGTGGCTCTGATCTAAAAGTACTTGAAGTCACTGAAGAAAGCATTGATTTTGACCAAGGGGAACTGGCCGACCAGGATGTGGATCCAGTGCATAACCTTATTGAGCAGGTATCCCTGGGCCTGGGTCAACCTTGGCACGCGGTCATGGACATCGAATCACTCAGTGTCTTCACTGAACCAAATCGTCATTTTTACAGAGAGATGCAAAGCTTCAGCGAAGACATTTAGCTTTTTTTAAAAATGTACAATTCCTGTGGTTACATATGCAAGTAGGGTCCTATTATGTTTTTTTTCAGTAGTGTGAATTAATCCCTTTGTGCTGTGTTTAATCAGTATTAGCTTTATAGAATTATATATGTATATTCTACTTCTTGATCAAAGAACGTAGTCGGGTATTGGTTTAGAAGTTCAAAGTGACAGTGTATAGGGCTTTCACGGTTAATGGACTTGTTATCCAACCTTAAGGATATACAACCGAAGGTTGTCTGAGGTTGCTGGCTAACTTTATTTTTCACTGAGTTACTCTGCCTTTTGATGTTTTTATTCTTTGTGTGTCAGAGTTCAGAGCTCAGGAGCCAAAATATTTTTATACATATATAGATATATATCCATAGCCTGGTGGATTTGTATGCAATGCACCGCATTCATGCATTGTGACAGCATTTCATTAATTCTTATTTGAAATGGAAGAAGGGAGGATAGTATGATCCCAAATGAGTTATCTTTAACAGAAAAGCCAAGACTTTAACTTTCATTACATATATAATAGTTGATATCACCAATTACCATTCAGAATTTTGTATAGTACTAGGTTAGAACACTGCTTAATCCTTTTTTTAAAAAAATGCATTTACCTAAATGTGAATACTCAAATTGTTAGACTTTTTAAAAACTATATCTGACATAATTTATTCATCAATTACATTATACATTCAAGTTAGCTTTTTAGCCCAGATTTCAAATAGTGGAGGAAGAAACTGTATTCCAGGGTAAAACCTCCTAAAGCAAAATCTTTAAAAAACAGAGCTGTAAACACACATGCTTGCAAACAAACATTAGTCGTGAAATCCCTAGCAACGAGTCACTGGATTTTTCTCTGTCAGCGCGCGTGTCAGCTGCCAAAGAATAGACTTAACTGAAGAAGTGCCCACATGCTGGCAGGGGCCGGCCCACTCTGGCCAGCCAGATACTGCTAGATTGTAATATTTAAGGTCGAATTTCGACCTGTGGTACACAGCTGTGCTGTGGCTCAGTCAGCAACCTCAGAACTCTGAAAAAAACAAAACAAAAAAAAGAAAAAAAAACCATGCACCTGTTTCACTGTGAATAGTGAATGTAAAGGAAAGAAAGGAAAAACTGAAAACTTGTTCTATCACAGGTATGAGCTGCTATGATACATGAAGAACATTCCATGAAGTATGTTTTAAAACCTTGTTATATCTGAGAGGCTTTAAAAGCCGATTTAACTGTTTCAGGGCAACCGCGGTACAGACGTGGTCTCTGTGAGACTTCCACCTGACCCCAGTTTTAAGTGGTACGAATGTTGTGCATTTAATGTTAAAGGACAGTCTGCAATAATAAAGTAAGTAGCCAACGTGGGTGCCCAGCAGTGCTGAGACCTGGCTGCTCTATTGTAAGCTTTGGAAACACAATTTATGCAACAGATGTCCAGATATGATTCTATTTATGGAAAAAGTTTATATGTATTTTACAAATGGTTTTACCATCTTATATTAAAATGACCTTTTGACAGGTGTGCACTGTTTTGTCTCCAGTGAGCACATACCATGAGGATTTTATATGTACATCAGTAGTGTGAATCCACTGGCACAGTGTGTGTAAATGCCAGATGTGGTGAGATTTTATCTTATAAATGTGATCGGATAAAATAAATCCTGACAGAAACTGTAAGGAAACCAGCTGAATGTTTGACCTGATGACTGATGTTGTATGGTTTATGTTAAATGTATATTCTTTTAATCAACGAATAAAGCATTAAAAAGTGATCATTGTAATATACTTTATTGTATGCAAAGCATGAAAACTTTTAGTGTTAAATAAACTGCAATAATCCTTATATTATGTATAATCATGTTAGCTCCTGTTGCTCCTATTGTAGTCGGGTACAGCAAAGCTTAAATTTGGGTATAGTTCATAAAAAGTCTTAAATAGTTTGAAGCGTCTTAATTTTTTTGTTTTGTTTTACTAACTGGCAAAATACAAGCTTAAGAGCAAACAATAGGCTGGTTAGCACAAAACCCAAGTGTATTATGCATTTAGAATACATTACTGATACGGTAAAACTTAATTTATAGACTATATATAGGAACTTTTTACAGTTCCTGTACTGGATGCAAAAATACTTTAGTATGCCAGTATTAAGCAGTTCATAAGTCCTTGTATTGCTTTAGTTTGGCTTTGTAATCTCTATTCTTGCTTGCTGAGACAAACAGCTGTCATTTATGAGAAAGCAAATGGCTCTCTTCCTTCATCTATCTTTCCTTACTCATTCCAGACACTGACTCTTTTCTAGGCACTCCCTCATCTTGGAATAATCTGGTGTTCACAAGCAACTGTCATTATACCTACTGCTTCCTTGTTTCCTAACCATATCTCTTTTGAGTGAATCAACATGTTTATGTATTTAAAATACAAAAATAGTAACCAAAATGTACGGAAAAAATGTGTTAATATCTATGAATAGCATACAAGTGAAGGCTTGGTATAGTAGAGCACTAACCTAGGCGGCAGCATGTTTTATACTCTAAGCTCTAATGCTACATGAGCAGACTCTCCCTTGAGCTTCAGTTCTGTCATCTGTAAAATTAGGGAAAATTAGGGATTGGAGTTAGTTATCTAAAAGTCTGATTCTTCACCAAAAGTTTTAACTGTTGTTAGCCTAGCAGCTCAGAGACATACACGATCATCTTTGAGCAAATGTATTAAATAAAATATTTTCAAAACCTAGTTTACTGAACTATATGAAATTTACATAGCTAAAATTACCTACCCATTTCCCCCACCACCCTAGGAATAAAGAAGATAGGGAGTCGGTGGGATGGGTCTTGGTAAGGACAGTGTGCTCATAGCTGAACATACAAATTCAGAAACTAACTTGCTTGGGGCTTATGGCATGAATCAGGTGGGATCTTTATGAAGCCAGTAACATAAAGTGGTGCTAATGGAGTAACACACAAGCAAATGTGAATAACATCCAGCCATCAAACCACAATGTTTATATCAATGCTTCCCAATCTTTTTCATGTCCTGACATATACAGAATACATTGTACAGCACACTGGTATAAACTAGAAAAAACCGGGGGGGGGGGGGGGGGGAATCATTGTTTGATTATATAATTGATGAGAAAAAAAATGCAGAGGATTGGGGGTAAAATACTAAATTTGTATAGAACTTTCAAATAAAATGTCAAATGTTTTAACTGGTAACCTCTTAAAACTTTTAATAGTGCCATCAATGAGAAACACCCCACAAATAGGTGATAATTTTTAAACTTTTTTTTCACAACCATTCAAAACTTTATGCAGCTAAAATTATACTTAAATCTAACAACCCTAAACATAATAATGGTAAATGTAATGTTGAGATTTCTTGTAATGTGAATTAATTTCAAATTCAAGTGATTTTTTTCACTGAGGTATTTCAAAATAATGATGAAGCTCTAATTTGTAGTCTCCCACACGTAACCCTGCAGCTAGTTTAGTGACCACTGAGAGCACACACCAGCCACAGACAGAAAATAGCTGATTTATATGCAAGCAGTTAGAAACCTGCAGGGAGCCCTCCTCCCACGCCTGAGCTTCCAAGCCCCTCACAGCCAACCGGCTACATCCGGGGTTTCACACCTGGGCTTCCTACCTGCTCCATGGACACTTGGGACATTCTTCTCTCACAGCTTCATAGACATTCCTTGCCCTTGATGGACAAATAGAGCCTCTGCATCACACAGGCGAGTAGTGAGTAGAGTACCCGAGTCCACTCTCTATCCAGGGCACACTGTCAGACCCGGCTCCACTCTAGCTGTACGCCAAGAAGAAAACGAAAGCATCAGGAGGCAACCAGCCAGGGCTCCTAGCCACCCCAGAACTCAGCCTGGAAGGGCATCACTCTGGTACAATCTACTAGCTAGCCTGGGCTGCTGGTTGTGAAAAGAAAATGGGAGGTAGACTGTGAACAAATTTTCAGTTGAATCATCCTTCCTGTCTGAAAGATAACAAAATTACACAAATGAGGGCAATAAAATGTCAAGTGTTGACAAGGAAGAGGGAAACACATTTGGAACCTGAATATCCACTTTAAAGAGCAAATGTGAGGGGTGCCTGGGTGGCTCAGTGGGTTAAGCATCTGACTTTGGCTCAGGTCATGAGCTCACAGTCTGTGAGTTCAAGCCCCACATCAGGCTCTGGGCTGACAGCTCAGAGCCTGGAGCCTGCTTCGGATTCTATCTCTCTCTCTCTCTCTCTCTCTCTACCCCTCCCCTCCACCCCTCCTCTGCTCATGCTGTCTCTCTCTGTCTCAAAAATAAATATTTAAAATAAACTTCACATATTGAAAAAAAAAATTTTTTTAATGGAAACCAATTTGACAATAAACTTCATATATTAAAAAAATAAATAATAAATATTTTAAAAATATGAATTAATTAATTAAGAACAAATTCACAGTACCTTGTAAAGTTGAAGTTGCCTTTGCCCTATGACCCAGGAATATCACTTCTAGATACATTCTCTAACACCACCAACCATGGGCTCAGACACAGTGCTTTTGTGGACTTACAGCCCTGGCCTGACCTTCCTTCAGCCCTCCTGAACCAGAAACTAGAACTGCTGCATGGCCCCACATGCTTTGAAAGTCTCCTGCCTGCACCTGCACCTGGACTCCCACTGCCTACCCAGAGTGTGTGCACACTGGCCCTGTTGATCCCAAGGGTCACTCATGGGGCTGCCATGGCCTGGCCCACCCACTGGCCCTGAAGGCCTCCCATCTGTCACCCTGACTCCGACTACATACTGGTTGCCATTTGCCTGCTCCCCACGTGCAGCATGGACAGAGAACTTCTCTGCTGTCCCAGGGGCTGAACCACATTCTCACCAAGAAGGGCTGAACACCCCCCTACTCCAAAGTTGTCCTACCATGAGGGCCCACCCTCAGACCTAGGGGGCCATACAGAGTTTCTTTATACTCTTTTATCATATAATATCGTATAATTCTTTATATTAAGCTTTCCCTGTTTACTGTGTGGTTTGTCTCCTGATTTCCCCAGACTGCTACATAACCGTTCCAATTATCCCACAGCTTTTTATAAAAATATAATATACCGTTGTTAATGAGTCTTTCATGGATTATTTTCTGCAACAAAAATATAGGGGCGTCTGGGTGGCTCAGTCAGTTAAGCATCCAACTCTTGGTTTCAGCTCAGGTCATGATCGCACAGTTCATGGGATCGAGCCCCACATCAGGCTCTGTGCTGACATGATGGAGCTTGCTTGGGATTCTGTCTCTGGCTCTCTCTGCCCCTCCCCTGCTCGCTCTCAATCTCTCTCAAAAATTAATAAACATTTAATACATATACATATATATATATAATTTAACATGTATAATTTTAGAAAGCTGTGTTAACTTTTTTCTCCTACATTTAGCTTTTATACATAATGCATAAGTAATCAAAAATGTAAGTTTAAATTGGTATAACTTATCAGAACTGTGTCTTTTCTAAGTAAGTTCTAGGTCCAACATGGGGCTTGACCTCACAACCACAAGATCAAGGGTTGCATGCTCTACCAACTGAGCCAGCCAAGCCCCCCAGAACTGTATTTCTTAATGAATGAGGCTGGAGTTTTTTGGTGGGTTTTTTTGGGTTTTTTGGTTTTTTCCAGTTCATACTCCATGGATGGATGTTACTTGCTCCTGAAATGAGTCAGGGCCAACATCAATTCCATTACCTATTTTTCATTTTTATAAACACAAGTACTGAAACATCTTTTTCCCATAAATAAGGAGATGGGAAGACAAAGAGTTTTGTTACAGCAGTGGCACTCATTCTTCAAAGTCCTAAAATTTTAAGACCAAAAAAACACAGTGAAATATCATCAAAAATTATTTTAGGGGTGCTTGGCTGGCTCAGTCAGTAAAGCATGTGACTCTTGATGTTAGTGTCATGAGTTCAAGCCCCGCGTTGGGCACAAAGCTTACCTTAAAAAAAATTGGGGGTGCCTGGGTGGCTTAGTCAGTTAAGTATCCAACTTAGGCTCAGGCCACGATCCCACAGTTTGTGAGTTTGAGCCCCGCATCTGGCTCTGTGCTGACAGCTCAGAGCCTGGAACCTGCTTCAGATTCTGTTTCTCCTCTGCCCCTCTCTGGTTCTTGTTCTGTCTCTCTCAAAAATAAACATTTAAAAAAAATTTTTTAACTGAAAAAGAATGTTTTTAATTAAAATTATTTTAGATAAGCCAATCAGTTGAAAGAAATCATTAGAATTATTTACTTTCTCAGTACTGACACCAATATTTCAAATAGTCTCTCTAGAGTTTCAAAGGTTTGTACACCTTAGTATGACACATCATAGTGACGTTAGAACCACATTAAAGGTATGTGTTTCTTTTGTAAAATGGGAGAAGAATAACTGCAAAAGGGAGGGTAGGAAAAAGAACCTGCATCTTCTTCATAAATTCATCCTTGGGAAGAACATCTCTGGAAGAGAATACACACTGAAGATAAAATGCTGGCAACTTTCCCAAAAGTTGGAAATTCTTGGAAATTCTTTGCATATTCAGAGGGATGTACCCATTTGAAAACTACAGCTCTAGAGAACTACTGCTTATACGACAAAGAAACAAATACTAAGATGCTTATTTCCACATAATTACCATAAAAAATCAGCAACCTAATGTCCATTAATAAAAGAATGAATTTGTTGTGCATATCCAGAGTGGAATACTATACAGCAGTCAAAAAGAACTAACTAGATATACATTTATTAGTATGGATGATCTCAAAATAATATTGAGTGAAAAAAAACAACAGCTGAAGGATACATGTAATGATGATATTGATGTACATTTTTTAAAGCAAGAAAAATAAATCATACATAAACACATTTAACTGGAAAAAAAAAACCATTCACGTCCTCTTTACAAGAGTGCTCACCTCTGGGGCATGAGAGCAAGAATTGGTATGGGCATGAGGGCAACTGCATCTGCGACATTTTTTCTTGAAAAAAAATATATAGTAAATGTTAAGTTTGCTCTATCTAGGTAGTAAGTAAAAGGGAATTCATTACATTATTTTGTTCTTGTCTGTATTTTTAAAATATTTATCATTGAAATGTCAGTATGATCCAAATTACCAATAAATGCATGTTTACTATTGATTTGGCTCATGATCTGGCCAAGTCTAAAATGTGACCAAGGCAAGACAGAATATAGCCTCTCTCTCACTCATGGATGAATGCATCACAGTAAGATGAAAGAGGTTCAAATCTCTACTGAGAGTTTAAAGTCTAGGTTAGGTTGTAAGCAGAACGTTTTAATATGTCACTGCAATCAATATTTCAATTTAAAGCACTATTCTCTTTAGAGTAATTCTTATTTAATACAGGCATTAAATAAAACAACTTCAGCTATTTGGAGTATAGCCAAGGATCCAGAAGTACGTATAAAACCCTTGTGGGAAGGGCGCCTGGGTGGCTCAGTCAGGTTGAGCAACCAACACTTGATTTTGGCTAAGGTCATGATCTCTGGGTCATGGGATAGAGTCCCACATCAGGCTCTGAGCTGACAGCACAGAGCCTGCTTGGGATTCTCTCTCTCTCTCTCTCTCTCTCTCTCTCTCTCTCTCTGCCCCTCTCCCACCATGTGCTCAGCCTCTCTCTCAAAACAACAACAAAAAACAAACAAAAAAACCTTGTGGGAACAAGCTACTCCCTGCACTAATGCTTAAAGGCATCCCATCAGAAAAGCTACTTCCACTTCCTTTTGGCTCACTTATTCTTACTTCTAGAATAACTCTAATAAGACTATTCATCTCATTTCTCAGACCGTAGCAGATTAGATGTGGAGGAAAGGAGTGACTCTGAAAAGGAACAGAAGTTTATACACCTGAAAAGAGAACATAACTAATCTAAAGTCATTTTGGAGGAACTTGAAACAGACTCAATTACCCCTGTAATAAGCTTGAAATACATGGCAGTGATAAATATGTCATGACCCTGAACCAATAGGAAAATGTATTATCTTCAGAACATCTGTATAGTAAGTTAGTGGAACATTTAGTACATTTCAGGAAGGTTTTCACACAACATAGTTAAAAGTGTGTGTTTAAAAGAATGGACTTTAATCAAAAATATTCATTTAAGTGAAACTTTCTGAGAAAACATTGATTAAATTAGCTAGGAAACAAGATGACATGTGCTGAATAACTGTTGTGTGCCAACCACTGTAATAACCACCTCACTAGAAAGCACTCTACTTAATCCTCACAGCGACCCTGTAGTACATATCACACCTATTTCACATATGAGTAAATGGAGGCACAAAAAGGTTAGGAATCTTGTCCAAGGTCATAAAACTAGTCGGTGGTAGAGCAATATTTGAACCCAAATAGAACCCCCTATATTATACAACTTCTATTCTAACACTCTTAAATAATATAACCATACTGTTATTTGGCAGACAATACAGTTTTTCAACTTAGTTTTTCAAAAACATAGATATTACATTTTTTGAAGCTCCATATTCTCCATGCCCAGTATTCTTGCTGTATTTCCTGAACTGTGTTAACCACCCTTGGTATATTTCAGCATGTGTGTGCGTATTCACCAATTCTAGTGACTCACAAAGCAACAGAATAATTCATGCAGGAGGTACATGAATTTATGTCTAGCACATATAAAGTGTGGTGTGTATGTGTGAAAAGATCTGAAAATGCAAAGAATAGAATGTGAAAATGTAAACTATAGAATCTATGTGTATAATTTTCTTTTACTCTTATTTTCAATAAGAAACATTATACAATTAATATATGGTTAGCCTACCTACTAGCAAGAGACAAGCAGGATAAAATTTGTCACTACCTTGTAACTGTAATTATTTCTGGAAGCTAAGAACTCTAGTTACTTGGGAATGAATATATATATTATTCAATATATTAAATATTTTATCCAATATATATATTGAATATATAAACACAGTTAATATAATGTTTATGAGGGACCAAAATTATATATTGTTTATATATTGTGTATATGTATATAAAAAATATAGAGAATCTTATATATCTATATAAGATATATAAGATATATATAAGATATATAAGATAATCTATATAAGATATAGATATATATAATCTATATAATCTATATGATATATAAGATCTATATGATATATAAAATATATATATAGAATCTTTATATATATATATATATATATATAAAATCTATATATATAGAATATACAAACATAGCTAAGATAATGTTTGTAAAGGACCAAAATATGGTCTGTTAACTGACTTGAACATGTTTTCTACTAAATTAGTAAAATCAACAGACTATTTTGACATCTTATAATCCAAAGGGTCATCAAATTAACAGATCTAAATTTTTCAGACTAACGTTTTTAGATTAATGTTGTTACAATGTTCAAACTACCCAAAGTGATCTATAGATTCAATGCAATTCCTATTCAAAATTCCAATGGCATTTTCCATAGAAATAGAAAAAAATAAATCCTAAAATTTCTATGAAACCACAAAAGACTCCAAATGGCCAGAGGAATCTTGAGAAAGAACAAACCGGGAGGCATCACACTTCCTGACTTCAAACTATATTACCAAGCTATAATAAACAATCAGTAAAGTTTTGGCATACAAACAAACACATATTCCAAAGGAACAAAATAGAGAACCCGGAAATAAACACATCCATATATGGTCAATTAAGTTTCCACAAAGGCACCAAGAATATACAATGGGGAAAAGGCAGTCTCGTCAATAAATATTACCTGGAAAACTGGATACTCACATGCAAACAAGTAAAACCGGACCTCTATCTAATACCATATATAAAAATCAACTCAAAATGGATTAACAACTTGCACATAAACCTGAAATCATAAAACTCCGAGAAGAAAACATAGTTGGGGGTAAGCTCCTTGACACTGGTCATGCAGTATTTTAGATCTGACACCAAAGCAAAAGCAATAAAAGTAAAAATAAACAAGTGGAACTACATCAAACTAAACAGCTTATGTATAGCAAGGAAACCATCAACAAAATGAAAAGGCAACTTACAGAATGAAAGAAAATAGTTGTAAACCATGTATCTAAAAAGGGGTTAATATCCAAAATATACAAGGAACTCATACAGCTCAACAGCAAAAAAACAAATAACCCAATTAAGAAATGGGCAGAGAGGGGCGACTGAGTGGCTCAGTCGGTTAAACGTCTGACTTCAGCTCAGGTCACAATCTTGCGGTTCATGAGTTCGAGCCCCGCGTCAGGCTCTGGGCTGATGGCTCATCAGAGCCAGGAGCCTGCTTCCGATTCTGTGTCTCCCTCTCTCTCTGCCCCTCCCCCGTTCATGCTCTGTCTCTCTCTGTCTCAAAAATAAATAAACGTTACAAAAAAAAAAAAAAAAGAAAGAAAGAAAGAAATGGGCAGAGAATCGGGACATTTTTTTCCAAAGAAGACATACCAATGACCAACAAGTATATAAAAAGATATACCACATCACTAATCATCATGGAAATGCAAATCAAAACTGCAATGATACCACCTGTTATCTGTTATCAAAAACGACAAGAGATAACAAATGCTGGTGAAGATATAGATAATAGGGAACCTTGTACACGTTGGTGGGAATGTAAACTGGTATGGCTACTATGGAAAAATAACATGGAAGTTCCTCAAAAAATTAAAAGCAAAACTACTATATGATCCAGCAATCCCACTTAAGGGTATATACCTAAAGGAAATGAAATCAGTAGCTTCAAGAAATACTTGCACTCCAATGTTCATTGCAGAGCATTATTTACAATAGCCAAGATACTATAATGTGTAAACTAAGTGTTCATTGATAGATGAATAAATTGTGGCATATGTACAATGGAATATTTTTCAGCTCTAAAAAAGGAAATCTTTCCATTTGCAACAACTTGGATGAACCTGGAGGGCATTTTGCTAAGTGAAATAAGTGGGAAAACAGAAACAGAGAGTAGAATGATCACTGTCAGTGGTTGGGGGTTGGGAAAATAGGAAGAGGCTGCTTAAAGGGTATAAACTTTTAGTTATAAGATGAGTTAAGGCACAACATGGTGAAGAGTTCATAATACTGTATTTTATAAGTGAAATTTACTAAAAGAGTAGAACTTAAGAGTTCTCACACATGGGCGCCTGGGGGGCTCAGTCAGTTAAGCATCTGACGGGTCATGATCTCATGGTTCAGGAGTTCAAGCCCCCCATCAGGCTCTGCACTGACAGCATGGAGCCTGCTTAGGATTCTCTCTCTCCCTCTCTCTCTCTCTCTCTCTCTGCCTCTCTCTCTGCCCACCCCCCTCTCTCTCTCAAAATAAACATTAAAAAAAGTTTTAAATCCTCAATTTGTTCTAGCAACCACATCATACTATTGTGCTAGATACATACTATGCTCCGTTAACTTAAAATCCATGCATCCTTGACATAGGAACTACTACCAAAACAATTCCTGAGCTCTGAAAATGATACTTCACACCTATCCTGCACCAATATTTTTTTTACATTTTCCACACAAAGGTGAGTACTATACAGCAATTTGGAAACCTTAAAAAAAAAAAAAAACCTTTCTAGAAAAGAGGTGCAAGATTGTTCCCGTGTGTAATAGACCCTATTGTTTCTGCCTGCCCAGCAATCCATACAGAACCCTTCTTCTAACAGAAAATTTATTCCATGTAATGCAGACTGGGATTATCCTGTCCAACAAAAGGAGAGACCTCCTGATCCCATCCTCCAACCACAAAACGCTGGTTTGGAAATGAAACTGTACTCCAAGGCAGAAAAGTAAGAGCCATCTCCAGGAACTCTGCTGGAAATTTCAAAATAAAGGCTATCTCTCTTCCTGGGATTTTAAACACTAACTATCGCATCCATATAAATCTAAAGATGCTGCAACTACATGGGCAGATAATATCTCTGGGAATAAAACAGAGAAAAGTGGAGCTAAGAGATTAGAGGAGAAAGACCACGATTTGATGACATAATTTAAGCCACTGGATATAACTAAAATTCCCAGTTATACAAACCAGCATTTATTCCATTGATTTTTCTCAAACTCGTTTCAGTTGCATTTGTCTTACAAGCAAGAAACATAACACAATGTAGTAAGCTTAACTGTTCTTTACAGACAGTTATCAGAGAGCTCCCATATTCCACCAAAAAACACACCATCTCTTTTGTAGCACTCATATCAAATTGTCGAAGTAGCTGCTACTTGGGGAAAAAAAAAAAATAGGAAGCTTAGTTTGCAAAGGTTATAAGGCTAGGTGCTTTTTTAAATAGATTCATAGTAAACCCTGAACCACACCTGAAGCAGAATAAAAATCATCAAGTATACTCACAAAATAATTTGTATCATCTTAATCATGTCTACAAACTGTCTGGCTTTAAAAAGAAAAAACTTTTTTTTTTTTTCAACTAACCTGGTTCCAAAGAATGTGATCTCCTTTCCTCTTAACAATCCTCTGTCCCCAGTCCCAAATTCTGGCTCCAGAATATATTTTAGGAATATATCCCTAAAAAATTATCCTAAATCTAGTGGGGTAAAGATATTATGCAGAAAGATATTAAACTTTCATTATTTAATTCTTTAAAAATTCTAAAAAAAAAAAAAAAACAGATTAAGCGTTCAACAAGAAAATAGTCAAGTAAACTATATTCACAAAAAGGAAAGTAAAACAACCATTAAAAATGATTTTACAAAGACTAATAAAAATTATTTATATTAGATTACAGTTAAGAATATAAAGTTATAAAAAAAAGAATATAAAGTTATAGACACATATAATTACAATAATACAAAAGATATGTGAAGGGTAAAAAGACTGAAGGAAGTACAACATAAATGCAAAAAGCGGTTTTGCTTTGGTGGGTGGTAACCTTGGACTTTCTTGTGCTTTTAACCGTTTTAACTTTTCTTATAGGACTATGTATTCTACAGAATTTTCTACTGAAATTTTCCACTGAAAAAATCAGAACGTCAAAATGGAAGAAAAAGTTATCCAAACAGGACCAAAAGGTATTCTTTCCTGAAATGTCCAAGCTTACTGCCTATCAGTCCAAAATAACGAATGCTCAGTTCACTATCTTGAACTCTGACCTACTCCTTTAACTATCCCTGCAGATGGTGACAACAGCAACAATAGAAAACTTAAACTTCAAGGTAACAGACTAAGCACGTCCATTTACACCACCTGCCCTTCAAGGCCCCACTGAAATAAACACAAAGAAGAGCCAAGAGAAATAGACCCCCATAAAGATGAAAAGAATGAAAGAGGTCACCAACAAATGACGTTTCAAAATTTTCTGGAGGACAAAAGAACAGATGGGATTAGGTTGGGGGATAAAATAGGTCAAGAAAGCTACAGCCTAGAATCTGTTATCAGGGGCTGAGAGTCAGTATGCCTGATAGAGTCTGAAGATGGGCTCAGAGCCAGTTAGTATACTGTGTACACAACTGGGGTATGAGTGTGAAAATAGGGAGATTACTTGAAGATCTGCACAAAGATCACCTAAAAGTTGGTACCACCATTTCCCTGCACAACCCCAAGCACAAGGCAGTGAGCCAGGACTGGTCTCCAGCTAAAATACTAGAGAGATACTCCCTAAAGAAATTAAGCCGTTTGGAACAAGCAAAACTTCTAGAGTGAATGGCGGTATCCTAGATGAAGGAAGCCCTTCTAATTCTGTTATCTGGAGGACTTACACCCAATTAGCCAGCTCCCTATCAGTCATCCTAAGGAAAAGCCTGTCAGTCACAGATTCTGTCTCCACCCCCACCCTCCATCTCCCACCACCTGTCCCAACACACACAAAGATCTCCCAGGAAGAAACCAAACAAGAAAACTATCCTTTGTTGCACAGTAAGAGTTATGTATAAGCTAGCATCAGCCAACCAGTTCGTCTTCAAACTCAAGGCTAACCAAGTATATAAGGAGAAAAAGCCCAAGATAAATAAGAAGAATTATTAACCCTAGAGAAAAGAAATAAATCAGAAAAACACTTGTAAGAAACCTCTAATTTACAACAGAAAAACTCAAAAGATTAGATCTTCACAAAAAGGACAGGATCTATGAAAAAAGTAGAAAATAGAATTTAAAATGTTCTCAAAGAGTAATGATTGCTGAAAACAAAAACTTTTATGTGTAAGATTGGAAAATATACTTGAGAAAATTTTCCAGGAAAAAAAAAAGAGACAGGGGGAGGGAAAGAGATGAAAAATTTGAGAGAAAAAGTAAAAAAGGAACTTACCAAAAAAAAAAAAAAAAATCCCAGAGTTTTGGGACACACATCTTCATAGTATAAGTGCCTAACACAATGTGGCACCCAGGAGTACACCAGTCATATCCCGCCTTCAAGAGAGAAACTGCTGCAAGTATCGTCAGCTGCCAGCCTCTAGCTGCTGCACCTTCAGCATTCACACCAAGATTGGGTTCTCTCTAGGGGTGCTCCCGCCCAGGAACAGAACGTGCAAGGGTCCTAGAGCAGAGCCATTCTTACCCAGTGAGGGACTCCTCTAACCAGGCAATCTTTGTCCTGGGGATTGCCATGGGCCCAGCTCGGGCTCTCCTGGAGCCGCACTAGAATCAGAGGCTCTTCCTACACACCCCTCCTTCCTTCCCTCCTCTCCTCTTCACAGATGTCAATCTGAATCACAATCTGAAAGGTCCTCTCCACCTAATTCTGCACTATCTCCCCTTAATCCTTCACAGGTGTTCTCCTTCAATAAGTCTCTTCAATGTCTAATTCCATCTTGGAATCTGCTCAGAGGACCTGGACTAGCCAGAAATGAGTGAAAAAAGTCTCACATGTAGATGCAATCTGTGGTTTTTAGAACACCAAAGATAGGGGTGCCTGGGTGGCTCAGTCGGTTGAGTGTCCGACTTCGGCTCAGGTCATGATCTTGCAGTGTGTGAGTTCGAGCCCCACGTCGGGTTCTGTGCTGACAGCTCAGAGCCTGGAGCCTGCTTCGGATTCTGTGTCTCCCTGTCTCTCTCTGTCCCTCGCCCACTCATGCTCTGTCTCTCTCTGTCAAAAATAAACAACAACAAAAAAAACACCAAAGATAAAGAAAAAAAACCTAAAAAGTTTTATAAGAAAAAATCAGGTTACCAACAAAGACAACAGAATCAAAAAAATTTTTAAGTTTATCTTTATTTATTTTGAGAGATAGAGGAGCAAGCAGGGAAGGGACAGAGAGAGAGAGAGAGAAACAGAATAGCAAGCAAACTCTGTGCCTCAAACTCACAAACCGTGAGATCATAACCTGAGCTGAAAGCAAGAGTCGGACGCTTAACTGACTGAACCACCCAGGCGTCCTCAGAATCAAATTTCCTTCAGACCTCTCGGCAGCAACAATGGATGTTAAAAAAAAAAAAAAAGAACAATATATTGATACTAACTGGTACTAAAATGATGTTAAAAGAACAATGTATTCAAAATTCTGACTTAGAATTCTATACCGGTATAAACTAACACCAAAAAAGGGAGTGGAGGGTTGAGATTTTAGGCATGAGGAAGATTCAGATTTCACATTCCCTACATCCTTTATAAAGAAATAACTTGAGAGTGAACTCTAGCAAAACATTTAAAAAACAAAAACAAAAACAAAAAACCCCAGCAAGATAGAGGCTCTATGAAACAGAGGAGTAATTCCAAGAAATC
Organism: Felis catus; assembly: GCF_018350175.1. Lineage (NCBI taxonomy): Eukaryota > Metazoa > Chordata > Mammalia > Carnivora > Felidae > Felis > Felis catus. The sequence continues at coordinate 88,128,800 of NC_058373.1, read as the reverse complement.
AGCAAAAAGGCAGGCTCTGTTCATAGGCCTAGAAATCAGCCTGGTTTGCAACAGGAGGACAAAGGACTCCAAGACTAAAATGTTTAAAAAGAAAACAGGGGCACCTGGGTGGCTTAGTCGGTTAGGGTAAGTGTCTGACTTCGGCTCAGGCCATGATCTCATGGTCCATGGGTTTGAGCCCTGAGTCAGGTTCTGTGCTGACAGCTCAGACCCTGGATCCTGCTTCAGATTCTGTGTCTCCCTCTCTCTCTCTCTCTGCCCTTCCTCTGCTCGTGTTCTCTCTCTCTCTCAAAAATAAACATTTAAAAAAATTTTTTTTAATAAAAAGAACATACAAATAGTAAAACACACAACAGAAAACACATGAAGAATTTTTTAATTAACACATGGTAATGGCAAGTAATATGAGGGAGAGAAAAAAAGAAGGGAGAGGACTTGGCTCAAGTATAAAGTTAACCAAAATATGTCATTATTTTAGGCTATTATTGATAAACACAGGAAAAGAGAATGGGGTAAGAAAAAAAAACTCATTGACCTTGATATTTAAGAATATTCTCTTAAGGGTGACCCAGAAATGATACTGGGATTCACAGAGAAGGAAATGTAAACTTAATACATAATTTGGCCTGATAGTGAACAATATTTAAATAATGATAATGATGTAAATGCTGTTTATTTTGAATTTTAGTTCAACTATGGACCAAGTATAGAAGATGGTTATGCTTGTAGGCATATTATTATTAGCAACCCTGAAAATATAATGTATAGCTAAAAGAAAATGGGATTTTGACCAGAGTTGGGGAAGTGGGGAGAGGAATAAAGGAAAAAACTATTAACAAAGGTTTAATTTAAAATTACAAAGGTAACAACAGACAACTTTAACTTGGATAAATATCAAAAATGAAGAGGAAAGGAGAATGGGAACAGCAAGAGTGTGTGGGAATCCTAATTTTTCATTTCAAGGAATCAATACACGAACTGATAAATGTAATAAATCAAGCTGATAAATCAAGGATCAGAGGCATAAGCATACCTTCTAAAATTCTAAAACCACCAGAATTAAATAGGAAAAAAGAATTAAAAGAGAGCCTAACTAGGAAATATAATTGGGAAGAAGAAATAAATGGGAGAAAACTTGCTATTCATCCTAAAATACTATTATTTGATTTATCCCCGTTTGGTTACAGTTCTTTAATTAAAAAATATTTTAAAGCTAAATATGTTCATTTACTCTGGAACCCCAAAGTATTCTAAACTACTCAGCCCATATCAAGTCTTTCTGTCTTCTACCGTGCTCTCAACTGTTCTCCTTGCCTCCTCTATGATTTTGCTTCTTCACTTTATTGCTGTTCTCTCTCATGTTTGATTTGCCCTCTCTTCTCTCTTCTCTTCTGTCTTAAGTCAAAATAGTTCTCCTCCATCCTGGTGCAAACAAAAAAGTTCCACTTGAATGGAATGTTCTCCATCACTATTGTTTCTCTTTTTCCTTTGACTTTACAAATTTCCAAGTAGTCTAGAGACGCCTGGGTGGCTCAGTCAGTTAAGCGTCTAACTTCGGCTCTCTGTATGATCTCACAGTTCGTGAGTTCAAGCCCTGTGTCTTAGCGCAGAGCCTGCTTCAGATTCTGTGTCTCCCTCTCTCTCTCTGCCACTCCCCTACTTGTGCTTTCTTGTCTAAAAATAATAAATAAGCATTAAAAAAAAGTAATCTATTTCTCCTAAAACCTGGCTTTTAAACACTAAGTGTAATGATAGTCTTATAGTCCTCAATCTTCATAATACTTTATCCAAACAATTCATTTCATGAAGCCTTTCTGTTTAGCCCTTTTTCCTAAGGCGAAGGTGAGAATGGAGAGGAAGTAGAAATACTTCACAAGAAGTGTTCCAGAGAACACCTGGGGAAATGCTGGCACAAAGGGTTCCAATACAAGTACAGATTGCTTTGTTCAAGAACATTTAATCTTTAGAAAACAGATGAACATAAGGGAAGAGAAGCAAAAATAATATAAAAACAGCAGCGGACAAAACATAAAAGACTCTTACATATAGAGAACAGAGGGTTGCTGGAGGGATTGTGGGGTGGGGGGGATGGGTAAATGGGCAAGGGGCATTAAGGAAGACACTTGTCAGGATGAGCACTGGGTGTTATACGCAGGGGATGAATCACTGGATTCTACTCCTGAAATCATTATTGCACTATATGCAAACTAACTTGGATGTAAATTAAAAAAAAAAAAAAAAAGAATATTTAATCTTCTGTGTTTTGGCACTGAAGAAAACTTCCAAGTAAACAACTAAACTAAAATCAACCAGCTTCTCAACATAAGTATTGTAATATTTATTAGCTATACTTATCTTTCATAATCATATTAATGTGCACGAAGACTAATAATAGAATACAAACCTGAGTTAAGGAAACATTCAAAAGATATTAAACTGAGTCCCAATACAATATTCCTATAGTGAATTTCAACATTCCCCACTAAAAACAGTAAGTATCTTACAAATTAAAAGAAAAGCAAGCCAGAAAGAAAACTGTACAGGATGCTACTGAGTGAACTGTGAACACCCAGTGAACTGAGTGAAGATCCAAATTCTAAAAACTTACCATTAAACAATATCCCAGTTTTCTTTGAAATATAATCAACGTTGAGGCACCTGGGTGGCTCAGTTGGTTAAGCATCAGACGACAGTTCAGGCCATGATTTCACACTTCCCGGGTTCGAGACCCACGTGGGGCTCTGCGCTGACAGCTCAGCCCCTGGAGCCTGCTTTGGATTGTGTCTCCCTCTCTCTCTGTCCCTCCCCGGCTTGTGCGCGCTCTCTTGCTCTCAAAAATAAATAAAACTTTAAAATATATATATAATTAATGTTGACTTTTAAGTGTATTAACCTGTTGCTTTGGTCATTCATGTTCACTTCGAAGAAAGAGTGCACATTCTTGGTAAGATAATCAAATGGGCAAAACCCATATAAAGCACTAGTTTTGAGCCCCAAAGCTATTGGGAAAAGTGAAAAAACTAACTTAGTGAGTCATATTTAGGGAAAACTAGCTGATTTTATTATTATCAATACCAAACAAGTCTTTAAGTCAATTAAAATTTATTTAATTAAGCATAAAGTTACTTTCACATTTGTCTACAACATAGTAAATACAGTTCTTGGCAAAAAGACACAGTCTTTGGAGTTTAAAACATCCCCAACTGCAAGATTACATATATAAAACTCCCATTATTGTTTATGTGATAGTGAATTCATTAATCAAATTAAAATAATTATACTATCTAGAATAAAATAAAAAGGAAATAATTTACTCATAAGATTCATATTTAAATCATCTTTATTTACAAAATACTATCCTGAGAATTAAAATTCCATTAAGCTTCAATTTGAGCAAAAGTATAATTACTTAAGTAACAGCAGTTACTTAAACTGAAAATGAGAGAGAAGTCAAAATTACTTTTGAAGAGAGACCAAAAATATTGTCAAGTTTCTTGTTGTGGTTCTGGATGTTCAGTAGTAGGCTCATTTGAAGGTGGAATCAACCCTGATGGGAACTCACTTCTACTTTCTGGATGTGGGGGTGGGGGGAAAAATCCAGCTCTTGGGGGAAGATAATGAGGAAAACCTCTCGGTGCATAGACATTTCTCACTGTTCAAAGAGATTGGTAAAAGACATTTTTTAACTTTAAACACCTGTACCGCAGCCCTAATAAGTGATTAGCTTATAACTTACAGTACCTATATTTATATTCAAAAAGTGACACCAGAATAATTATTTGAGCTAACAAATGAATTTTTACAACACTGAGAAAAAAACAGACTCTCTCTCTTCAACTGTGTAGGATTGAAGGGAATATCATTAATTTTAGACAGTTTTAATTTTATGAAAACCTAACATCTTAACATTTTTGAAAAGAACAGAAATGATTTCAAAATATATAAACATTACTTTTAAAAGTTTTTATGTAATGTAATTTTCACCAGACTTAAAATTCAGATCACTAATTTCCAATTCTAATTGGATATTATCCTAAAACATTTAGTTATATCAAAGACTGTCTTGGAATTCCCCGAAATTCACTTTAATTCACCTTAAACTTTAAAATAGAGGAGAAATAAGGTGAGAAATAAGCATATCAGGCACATAACAACCTTCTGCCTAGTGTTTGGTAACCATGTGTTTATTCTACAGAAACCTATAGTTCTAAATGGCAATGTATAGATATAAAAGCAAAAAATGATTCCTTTTTTCTTATATGTGACGCTATGAAAAAATTTCAGTGAATTCAACAATTAGTCCAAACACGATAAACATATTTTAGGTTTTAAATAAGTAGGACTACATAGGAACTACTTATGAAAAAGACTTTTAAAAACACTTTAGCCAGTAATTTTAATGTTAAAATATATGTTGTAATTATTTTTACTAATTGATGCAGTAACCAGTTTCTATCAAATAAGATATAAATAATTTTGGTCTTAACATAAGACTGCTACAAAAGGCCAATGATTTTCCCAATTACTGAAACACAGAGTAATTCCCATATCATTAGGATGAATCAAGTTGAGGCCTCATTACAGTCCACTAATAGTTGGCTACCTTCCCAATTTGAAGAATAACAGTATACTTGTGGTGAGAAAACTTAATATATGAATAGGAAATAGAATTATATCTTTGATTTACTCTATAAAACACATATTAAGTTCAAAGAAAAAAAACATACCTGCAAATGGAGGATGTGGTGGGCCAGGGAAATCCCTTGGTGGGAAAAAGTCTCGGGAAGCTCCATACATGCTCCCTGGAGGAGGTGGAGGAAAAGGAGGACCTCTTCTCATGAAGGGGCCCCTTGTATCCATTGGAAATAATGGACCCCTGATTGGAGCAAGAGGTGGAGGAACAAAGCCAAGGCCAGTTGCTTCACTTTCGGCAGGGAGAGATGAATCAGGCACATTTAAATTCTATAACAAATTGACATACAGCAGTCACTAAAACAACAGCAAAATTTGCAGTAATGTTCCTGAAAACCTTAGGTTTAAAAGAAAGCACCTAGGCACCTCGCCAGAAAGCAGTCTATAACAGTCTTAACAGTCCCCTGAGAAAGATTCAGTTTTCTACATCAGACTGATTTTTGCTATCACAAATATTAACTCAAAAGAAAACAGTTTTAACCAAAACAAAGTAATATTCTGGCTAAAGATAAAACAGAGAGGGTACCTGGATGGCTCAGTCGGTTAAGCATTCAACTTGATTTGGGCTCAGGTCTTGATCTCACAGTTTGTGAGATCAAGCCCCACAATGGGCTTGTGCTGACAATGTGGAGCCTGTTTGGTATTCTCTCTCTCCTGTCTCTCTGCCCTTCCCCCTATTCACACGCTCACTCTCTCAAAATAAATAAATAAATAAAACTTGAAAAAAAAGAAAAATAGTTGAAGAGTATCAAAATATACATTCTTTATCAAGCATATACTGAAAAAAAGAAAAGGTGTTTATATTTTCAACATAAAGTGACCAAAAGCAAAAATTGTAAACATAGTAACAAAAATATATTTTAAAACATTGAAATAAAAATCCAAGGGGGAAAAATCCAAATTCTCGTTTAACTTTAGTAAACTAAGACTCTAGTCTGTAAATTGTACTTTTTCACCACAGAGTACAATCCAGAAAAGAAACAGCTATAATGCTATGCAGGAAGTATATATAGTTGTCAAAATGGGAGAAGTAGTTTTGTATCAACAACTATATTGCCAGCTAAATTTCTATTCTAGTAAACCAAGAGACTGGAAAGCTCCTGAATACATGGATAAAATTCCACTTTCAATACTTACACCAAGATCGTCTTTGCTATCATTTCTACTGGATTCCATTTCTGAAGACATTGGCCCATCTAAACATAAAAATTAAACCAATTAAAATACATAACTGTAGGGGGACCTGGGTGGCTCAGTCAGTTAGGCATCTAATTTCAGCTCAGGTCATGATCTCGTGGTCTCTGAGTTCAAGCCCCGTGTCAGGCTCTGTGCTGACAGCTCACAGCCTGCTTCAGATTCTGTCTCCCTCTCTCTCTCTGCCCCTCCCCACCTCATGTTCTGTCTCTCTCTGTCTCTGAAAAATGAATAAACCTTAAAAAAAAATTTTTTTAATACATAACTGATCACTCCATTCCTAGAATACCTCCAGATCACAAAGAATTGATATTTCCCTACTCCCCCTGTCAGTACCTAAACCAGCCTGATACCAGCATCCTGCATTAGGGCCACAAGAACAGCTTCAGGACACTGGAAATTTTGGCACAAAGTTCTGCAAAGGCACATGGCAGAGATTTTTGTGGCTTGTTCCTAGGCAACCCTGCTGTAAGAGCATCATAAGGAGATTTCTGGAAGGTAGCATCCCTCTCCCTTCTTCCTCCTTTCCTTCCTTTCCTTTCTCCCTCCCTCTCTTCTTCCCTCCTTCATTTCACTATTTTATTCTACCTTCCTAATTCCTCCATCAGGTAACACAGACTAGCATTTGAACTTAGCCATTATTTGAAATAAGTGTTCCTGGACTTTGTTATCATCAAGAACTGCTCAGTCTATGAGAAGGTAAATTCAAACAACCCTCTTCTCTGACCACAACTACCTATCCTTGCCTAGCCTACTCATTTAGTTATTCTCACTACACCTGTTCTTGTCACTGAAGCTTCCAGTCCTTTGGTCTAACTCTTCAGTTTCCTCCTCTCCTCATTTTCTTCCCTAATTAACTGGACTTCAAAGTCCATCACTGCATCCAGTCATCAATGTCCTTACCCCACTGGCCATATTTTACATGTGCCTGACAATGTTCCAGCCCTAGATTAATCCAAGTCTCCAATTCCATTCTGCCTATATCTGAGCTATTTACCACTTCTGAAGGTAAAATAAACCATAGATTCGTGCATAGATAGGCTCCACTCCAAGCTGATGGCTTTCTAGCCATACTTTCAGCTGCTTAGTGATTAACTTTCTTTCTGTGTCTTCCACATCATGTTTCTCCTCAGCATTTTAAACCTCCATTCTCTTCAAACCTACTAGACTAAGTCCCTTAGAAACTCCCTTAACTTTTTGTAATCAAACAAATAAATGTATCAGCAACTATATTCCTATCATCTTTCCTCCTATTATCATGGAAAAGGATCCTTATAGATGATTTTTGACCCTGATTCTGTGCTCAGAATCCCACCCTTACAGCTTCCTCAGAGATCTTCCTCTCTGTTACCTCCCTCCTCCCTTTCAGCTAAACCCATTCTATTAGCAAGTCTCTCCCAACTACATGAGACAGAAAAATGAGACAGAAGAAGGAAATTCCCCTACAACTATCCTTCTCTTCTGTAATCAATAACTGTTCTGTATATATTGTTTGGAATGCCTCTCATTTTGTGCTGCTCACACTGCCATCTATTTACAACATCCACTACTCCACTGAAATTACTTTTGTGGAAAATTAAAAGACACTTTAGTCCTCATTTTATATTATTTCTCATCCTTGTTGACTACTCTTTAAATCTTCTCAGCCTTCAATTTTTGTAATGGTACCCTTCTTTCTCTCTATCTTTCCTTGCTAGTCACTCTTCAATCTCTTTGGTGGGCTCCACTACCTTAACATCCTTAACATCCTTAAATGGTGGTCTTCTCAGAGTTCTACCTCAGCCCTATTCTTTCATTCTCTTTTGAAAAATCCCATCCACTCCTACAGCTGTAATTTGATATATACTACTAATGATTTCCAGACATGTAATTCAGATCTAGATATTTCCCCTAGGACCGGAAAGCTTGAACTGCCTATTTGAATATTCATACAGGTGTATCACAGGTGTCACTAATTTTTTAAGTTCAAAATGCAACTTATAATCTTTCTTGTCAAAACTTGCTGCTGCTCCTTTTTCAATGAATGGCCCAGATGCCACAGCCAGGAACCTGGGCATCAGCCAAGACTCCTCGTCTCCCCCACAATCCCACATGCTTTCAATCCTAAATCCTCCTAATTCTATTTTCTCTAGGTCTGTTCACATCTATCTCTCCCCTCTGTTAAAACACCACCCTCACCCATGTAGATTCCTGTCACAGTCTCCTAAAAAGCTACCCTGCCTCCAATCTTGACTGCTCCCTCCAATCCATTCACATAATACAACGACAGTAATTTCTCTAAAATACAGATCTGATGATACTGTCATTTTTAAATCCTTTAATATGTTCCATTACCCTATGAATATGGTCCAAATTTTGACCAGCTTTGCAAAGCCCTAAGAACTCTATGCACTGCTTAACCTTTTTACTACTTGTTTCAGTATTCCCTGACTCACACTCCATGTGGCAGCCATAATTTATTAGGACATCTTAACTCTTAATAGCATCTTTAAAGATGCTATTCTTTTCTCCTAGAACATGATTGCCATTATTTTGATCCAACTAATTCTGGACCTTTAATTCTCAGCTTAAATGTACTCCAGGAAAATTCTAACTATCCCACACTCGAAACACCAATACCTCATCTTGGTAAGTGCCCCATATGGTCCCATAGCATTTTGTATTCATTACTTTGTTACTGTGTAGTGTAACTGCATATAGGTCTTTACTAGACCTCAAGTTATAAGGAATGCTGAGCTCTATTCACCACTGAAATACAGCAACTACCATAACACCTGTCAAATGGTAAGCTTTCTATAGACATTTAGTGCATCAAAAGTTAGATCCACTACCATCTCATTTCAATAATGGATAGGAATCAAGACCATGGCTCTGGACACAGACAAGCTTGAGTTCAAGTCTTGCCTCTGATACTTCCTACCTGAGCACCATTTTGAGACTTGATTTGTTCATCTATAAAATGAGACAATAGCGTCTACTTCATAGGTTCATTGTGAAGATTAAATAATTCACTTTCATTCAACAAATGTTTATGAGCACCAGTGCTAGTCAGATTTTAATATGTTCCAATCAGAACTCTCATCATTCTTCTCCATGTGACATATACTGACAAACCAATAATAATATTTATTATTATATATTTATAGAACTTTTACAAAAGTTTATACAGAACTTTTCTATTTACAAAGTACTTCAACACATATTAATTCACTTAACCTCATAAGACTTTGTCAAGTGATTAATATCTGTCACATTATTCATCAATGACTTGAGCTCTTTTCTTTGTTTTTACTTATGCTGTTCATCATTACTGACACAGATCTCCACCTCTCAACCAATTTTTCAAATTCCCTCAAAAGCAGCTCAAATGCTACCTCCTTCATGGAGTTTTCCTTGATCCTTCAACTACATGAGAGTTCTCTCAGTGAACACAGCATATTTTCTAATGGAACGTACTATTCTGATCAGTATTAATTAAAGATAAAGATTTCTTTCTCCGCATTTAATTACTAGCTTCTTACAAGCAGAAACTACATCTTATTATAATTATGTTATCTGCCATATCATGTAGGGCACCTTCTAAATATTAGTCACTTAAAAATTATCTGATTAATTGGATATTATTCAATAACAACAAAAAAAGGACATGTAAAAAATCTTAAATAGCAGTAGTTTAAAAATAAATATTTAATCACATAATACTTTCACTCCACTAAGCTTGAATTAATGGGGGAAAACAATCTCAAAATCCAAAGAGTTAGAATTTATTTCATTATAACTAATAAGAGAAAATCCAGGCCATACATCTGCTTCTTTGCTTATTATTCAAAAAAGACTGATTTTCTACAATAAATAAAATTCCATTTGCTGAGGAAACCTTCTACCAATAAATTTATTTTAATTTTCTATTTACTTTTCATTTTTTTAATGTTAAACAGTTCTGACTGGTACACTGGATATATATATTTCCCGACTTCGGTGGTTTGCTGTGAGGTGGTTTAAAGAAAAGAGTGCCTGGGGAGACTGAGTGGCTCAGGTGGTTGAGTGACCAACTTTGGCTCAGGTCATGATCTCACAGTTCATGGGTTCGAGCCCTGCGTCAGGCTCTATGCTGACAGCTCAGAGCCTGAAGCCTGCTTTGGATTCTGTGTCTCTTTCTCTCTCTGCCCCTCCCATGCTTGTGTTCTCTCAAAAATAAATAAATATTTAAAAAAAAAAATTTTTTTAAAAGAGTGCCTGACAAATAGTAGGTTACTCAGCAAATGTTAGTTAAATCTATCTAAGTAAGAAATGACTAAATAAGGTAACTGGTTAAACCAGCAACAGAGCATGCATCCAAATTATTTTTCTGGTAGATTTTCACATATTCATTTACACTAGCTTACCCTCCCTGATTACAAAACAGGATACATGTAAGTGGACTGGAAAAATTTTTATAATTAATCATGGAATAGAGTAAAATTTGCCATCAGAGGTACATATAGTAGACCCATTACAATAGTGCCCAAACCAACCATTAACATATATGCAGATGCCATGGGTACAAACAATATATCAAGAAACATAAAACTAGAAAGTTTTCAGGAAAGATTTTGGCATTAAGAGCTATTGGAGGTAGGGGCACCTGGGTGGCTAAGTCCATTGAGTGTCCGACTTCAGCTCAGGTCATGATCTCATGGTTCATGAGTTTGAGCCCCCATGTCGGCCTCTCTGCTGAAAGCTCAGAGCCTGGAGCCTGCTTCAGATTCTCTGTCTTCCTCTCTCTCTGACCCTTCCCCACTCGTTCTCTCTCTCTCTCTCTCTCTCTCTCTCTCTCTCTCTCAAAAATAAATAAACATTAAAAAAAAATTTTTTTTTAAAAAGAGCTATTAGAGGTAGCAGTTACTAGTCCTTTTTTCAGCTCCCAATTCTTTAGTGTGCCATCATTATTAAAAAACACATACACATACACAAAGTATTTCTTACCCAATTTATCCAAAGATGGCATATTAAAACTTCTGAGTTCTGCTGGTCCAGACAGTCTACCAGAATTAGAATAAAATCTGTCTTGCCTTTGTGGAGGAAGAGATGGATCAGGATATGGTTGGCCTAGAAAATAAGTTTTTAAAATATTTTCATCAATATAAAAATAAATCAAGTTTACTTACGTTTAATATATTGAATATAGACATTTCTCTTGCTTCCTAAAAATTGACCTATATTCTTGGTAGACAATAGTAAGTAATTTTAGGAAAATTATTCACTAAAGGCAAAAACTTTACCTTTGTAGTAAACACAATTATAATATGCTACTCCAGATTTTGAAAGTTTCAGTTCAGTGAAGGAAGTAAATACATCAACATATCAAAAACATCACTGAGAAGATCACTACTGACAAAGAAAAAAGAGTATGTTGTAAGCATATCAAGAAATTTAGCAGAATAGACGATGATAAAAGAAATAGTCACCAAAGCAAGAAGTATTATTCAGAGGTCATCAAGGATGAAATTTTTAGTAACTTCAATATTTTGGAATTTAGCATCCCTCCAAAATGAAAGGGGAAGATCTCTCACTCAATAGATGAATGGAAGGTTCACAATGCTCAGATTAAGGACACCTAGACAGACACAAATCTGGGCACAGACTCTGACTCAGGTGCTTCTACAGCTAACCACCTTTGCCCCCAGGTGTCACTTATGATAACAAAATGATCATTCCTGGGTCCTTGCAGAACTCCTCATTCTTGAAAAAATATAAGTAGTCCATCTCATCTTGGCTAGGCAATGGCAGATTTTTATACATTAGGTATGATATGCCCAACTCCAAAAATAAGAGGAAAGTCAAAGGGGGTGAATTATGTGACTCTCTCTTATCCAGATGGATAAGGAAAAACAGCTGCAAATTGCCTTCCATGACTATTCTAAGCAGCAATTCATAATGTGAACTCCATACAATGTTGGATAGGTCACCCCTCATCTGACTCAGCCACAAGGGACCTTACTGACACACCTCTCCCACACAAAGCCATGAAAACCACTTGGCATCAACCAGAGTTAATAGAATTATATTTAATGAGCTCCCAAGGGTCAAAGGATGTGCATTAGGAGAGAAAGATCTGGACAGTCTCATGCTCATTTCCTCCCCCTTTCAGAATCTTAGCAAAAAGCTGTCTCTATGACTCTGAATTAGCCCAGTGAAAAGAAAGGCCAATATAACCACTGAGATCTAAAAGGAGTTTTCCCTTTCTACCGCAAACATGGGATTAATTAAATGGCAGAATTTGGCCAAGGGGATAAAAATGGGTAAACCTGAAAACTTCCCAGCTCTTTCTTAATCAAGCCTCAAGATACCATACCGTATCATTATTTTGCTTCTAAATTACATCTCCACAATATCAGCAACCTCAGAAATAAAAAATTTTGCTACAAGCTTACTATTTTATAAATCATATACCCATGTTGCCCTCCACTGGCCAATATAATTAACTCCTTAAATCTACCAAGACCTATTGTGTACGTGGCAGTAGTGATACAAAGCTGGTTTTGATACAGTCCATGCTTTCATAGTCTAATGGTGACAGAAATAAATACAGTGTGGTCAATGCGTTAATAAAGAGGTATACAAATTATATGAGTGGTAGCCTAATGAATTTTGATTGGAGGAATCAGAAACGGTGTTGTTACCAAGGAGGTGAAGCTTGCCCTGAGAGAAAAGGACAGATGAACAAGTAAGCAGAGTATTATGCTCAAACACAAATACACACACACACACATAAACACGCCCACAAACACATACACACATGCAATATGATAAAACTATAACCAATGAGACTAAAATAGAGCAAATAAAGACATAGTTCCTTGCTTGCTTGCTTACCTTTGTTTTTTTACCACCCTTATAAAAGAAGACATGATTAAGAAGAAAGAATGGGAGAAGGAAAAGGATCAGGGGGAAAAAATGAATAAAGGCTGCCAATAAGTGTACACAGCATTCTGAAGCAGTTTCATAAACTAGAATTTGAATAAAATCCAAGATGTCTGTGTTAAATAAAAATGCTGTTCATCTCTTTTCATTCCATAACAAATCTTGGACTGTGATAGTTCCCTCAGTACCTATTTTAATAATCTGGGGTTCTATCACATAAGAGAAACATCAAGTTGGTTAACAAGAGAAGCATAAAGATGGATAAAGGATTGGGATTTTTTTTTTAGGTTTAATACTGCCTAATAACCAAGTACAATAAACATCTTCACTCACAACATGAAAAAAATAGTTTATCCTAATAATTAAGGAATTTAAATGGAATGAAAAGCAAAATTTCCAGAAAGCAGATGATAGCAGCATTGATACAGATAGGTTACGAGTCTGGAATAAAAAGACCAATGGTATAGAAAGAATGTCAAAGAAATAGATCTATGCAAATATGGACATTTAAAATAAAAGTAATATCTCAAATTGATGAACCAATATATAATATTAAAATAACTGTCTATTCAATGGAATAAAATAATTCCTCGCACTAAACACTAATACAGAAATCAAATCCAAACTGAAAACTTAAAAATTAAAACAAAATTTTAAGATTTTTGAAAGAAAGAAAACAGAGAATATCATTTTGATCTAGGGACAGGCCTTAAACAAAACAAAAATTCCATAAAAATAAACATGGATTAATTTACCTATAAGAAAATTTGAAACTTATGTATAACAAGAGCATGTGTAATAACAAACCAATAGAGTATTGCAAAAGACAAAAGATTAGTATCCAAAATGTACTAAGATTCCTATGAAGGGGGTCCTGGGTGGCTCAGTAGTTAAGCGTCTGACTTTAGCTCAGGTCATGATCTCACAGTTGGTGAGTTCAAGCCCTGCATCAGGCTCTCTGCTGTCAGTACGGAGTCTGTTTGGGATCCTCTTTCTCCCTGTTCCTCCCCTGCTTGTGTACATGCTCTCTCTCTCTCTCTCAAAAATAATTAAAAAAAAAAATTAAAAAAAAAAAGAATTGCTAGCAAGCAGGAAATAAAATGGGTCAGGCAATTTGTAGCAAATAGATACAGGTAATACAAATGACCAATAAACATGAAAAGATGTTCAAGCTCACTAATCAAAGAACTACAAATAAAAAGGAGATAATAATTTTAACTCCTATTGCTGGAAATATTCAAAAAGTTTTATATCAAGTATTGGAGAAATAAGTACTCTCAAATCCTTTATGTACAGCCACTCTTGAGGACAATATGGCAACATCTATTAACACTAAAAACAGGGCACCCTGGTGGCTCAGTCAGTTGAGTTTCCACTCTTGATTTCAGCTCAGGTCATGATCCCATGGTTTCTGGGATTAAGCCTTGCAAGAGCCTCTGCACTGAGCATGGAGCCTGCTTGGGATTCTCTCCCTCTCTCTCTGCCCCTACCCTGCTTGTGCACGCACATTCTTTCTCTCTAAAATAAATACACATTTTAAAAAATGATTCTCTCTCCCTCCCTCTCTCCTACTCATGCTCGCTCTCTCTCTCTCTCTCTCTAAAATAACAAAGAAAAGGAAGGAAAGGAAAGGAAAGGAAAGGAAAGGAAAGGAAAGGAAAGGAAAGGAAAGGAAAGGAAAGGAAAGGAAAGGAATGGAAAATATGCTTATCCTATTACTCAGCAATTTCATTTCTTCAGCTCATCTCTAAATAACATATATGCAAGGGGTATTAACTGCAGCATTGTTACTAACAGTGAAACACTGGAAACACCCTAAATGCTCATCAAAGAACACTGGATAAATACATTGTGGTATATTTATATACAGAAATACTATATAGTAATTAAGGTAATAAACTTTATATTAAAATAGAAAGAAATCAAGAACATAATGTTGATAAAAAACTTGATAAAATAGAAAAAAACTTTTTTTTTAATTATATATGGTCTGTAAGTTTACACACACTAAATGCATGAGTAGTCACCTCTGAAAGAAGGATAGTAATGGCTCCAGGAAAGGAAGTAGAATAAACTCATTTATATAGTGTGCTATTTTTTCTTTATATGTTTTATTTACATGTTCTCTCTCTCTCTCTCTCTCTCTCTCTCTCTCTCTCTCTCTCTCTCTCTCACACACACACACACACACACACACACACACACACACCTGAAGCAAATATTAACATGCAATTTTAGAAGGTAATAGGCAAGATTTTACATTATCTTTGTTTTTGTTCCTTTTTCCATAAAACAGGAGTAACACTCCTGAGTGTTAGAACAATCAATAAAAAGCACTTAACATAATAACTGGTGCAAAATAAGCATCCAAAGTAACTACATGAGAAATTAAACATTTTATATTTATAAACCATATTAAAGCATAATAGTGACTGGTCTCATTCAAATTTATGACCATAAATTTCAAATAGATACTCAACACTGCCCTGTAATCATACTACACTCCAGTGAAGTTTGTTCCTTCACTCTACTAAATGGCTATTGTGTATCTTTTTCTCTCTCTTCAAATCTCTGACAACTCCCTCCACTCATCCCAAGTTAATGATCTTGCCACACCAAGAATTGATGGAACTAGACAGCTTCACTCACCCTTACCCAGTCTCTACATCTGTACCTACTTGTGCCTTCCTTCTTTTTCAAATGAATAAAGTGACTTAGCTCCTATCTAATTTCTCACTTACAGTCTGGATCCCATCCTTTCTGTTTACCACTCAAGTGTTTCACTTTTATAATTATACTCTCTCCCATACAGCATCAATTTCACTTTTTACCTTGCATTATTCCCATCAGTAAATAAATGTTGTAATATTTTCCATCTTAAAAAAAAAAAAAAACTCTCCCTCCCAGCTACCATTTCATCTCTCACTTTTATTGAAAGCAAAATTTTTGGGGGCGCCTGGGTGGCTCAGTCGGTTGAGCATCCAACTTCAGCTCAGGTCATGATCTCACAGTTGTCGAGTTCGAGCCCCGCATCAGGCTCTGAGCTGACAGCTCAGAGCCTGGAGCCTGCTTCGAGTTCTGTGTTTCCCTCTCTATCTGCCTCTCCCCTGCTCATGCTCTGTCCTCTGTCTCAAAAATAAAGATAAACATTAAAAAAAATTTTTAAAAAAAAGCACAATTTTTCAAAACATCCTCTACATTTGTCCCCACATCCTACTCTCTCCTCAATCTACTCTCTTCATAAAGATTGGAAAATTAAAGATTTTTAGAGTTAATTAAACATGTATAGCAGTAACCTGTCTACCAAACACAACCAATACAAATCATTAGAATTTATATAGGATCATTACAAGAAGTGATAGTGATACAGGAGATATACACTCCAAAACAAGGGGTAGCCCAAAAATGTAGAAACAACTTTTAAGCAAATACCATTCCCTAAGAGGATAAAAGCATCATTGAAGCTGTTAGGACACCTTATTAAGTATATGAAGACTCCAAAATCTCAACAAGGAGATCAAAATGGGCCTAACTTAAGACCAACTCTTACTTCATCAAGTGAATCTTGTATAAAAGAATGTTCACCATGAAGAACAATTATCTGCATAAAAGTTTACAAATTAGAGCGAATAAAGTAAAAATCTATGCCTGCACTTCTAATGCTATCTAAAGTTGGCTTTATGCTGCTTTTGTTTCTCAAGGTAAAATTTAAAACTATCATCCTCAATTTGGCTGTATGTATCTCTTATTCAGCCCTTCAAGAGATAAAGCATGTTTTTAAACATCCAAGGCTGAAGACCAGACTTAATTCATAATACTATCAAGGTAGAGCTGCTAAATCTCTTTGGTACCCCTCACATATCTTATCCAAACTAGTAAAAGATAAGCAATGACAAAAATAAGAGAAGCTACATACATACTTCTTGCTCTTTTAACAGAAACTCTAAAAATATTAAAGCTTTAAAAAAGGAGGGGAAGTGACATAATCCTCCTTTAATTTACATCTGTCTACTCTAGCAAAGAATTAAGATTCTTCATGCTTCTCTATTACTTCTTCCTGATGGAAAAGGAGGCTGTGTGGCCAGTTATAGGAGTATAAGGATATTGAAATTAGTGCACTAAAATCAAAAGGAGCACTGAGAGATCAAGAAAACCAAGGAATAAAAAAAATGAAAAAAAAATAAAACTTTGTTTCATTAAAGTATCTGTGGTTTTCTTACTCTTTTTTCTCAGCCAAAATACTACCAAAAATATTTATATGAATTAAGACGTAAGTAATACCTTTCTTGTTGGATTCTTACTAGATTCATTTATGTATGACAAATCATTACTCTGATTAATACCTGCAGTAGAAATTAACTATAACTTCTTTGTGGTATAATTCTCAAGAATTATTTAAAAGGCTAAAAGCCAAGGTTTCTGCAGATTTGTTCCCTCATGGTCAAAAAGATATCATTTAAAGTCTAGCAGCACTATAGTAGCAGAGTCGCGCAGCGGAAGCGTGCTGGGCCCATAAAGTCTAGCAGCATTAGTTTTCTTATTTGAATTATTTGCTACTAATACTGTTGAAACATGTCACTAATCATAATTTATATAAGATACAAGAATATTTTAAGATTCATGACTCTTAAAACATAATGGTAAATGCTAAATGTTAGTTAAGAGACAGTATTTTAAGATTTTCTAAAAACTCACTTAAATTATTACTCTTTGTTTTGTAAAAAAAAAAAAAAAAAAAAAGAACAAGTGCAAAGAAAGCAAGGCAATTCCTTAGGAACCATTTATTAGAAAAACTAAACAAAAAATTACATTATTTCTTTCTTCTAAAGAGTAATTTTAGGGGCACCTGGGTGGCTCAGTCGGTTGAGCGTCCGACTTCAGCTCAGGTCATGATCTCACAGTTTGTGAGTTTGAGCCCCAGGTCGGGCTCTGTGCAGACAGCTCAGAGCCTGAAGCCTGCTTCAAGTTCTATGTCTCCCTATCTCTCTCTCTCTGCCCCTCCTGCCCCTGCTCACACTCTGCTTTCTCTCTCTCTCAAAAATAAACATTTTAAAAAAATTTTAAAGAGTAATTTTAAAATCTAAGACATTATAGTATACAAATATATTTTTTACATATAGTTATACAAGTGAAAACGCATTGTAAAAGTATAATCCCTCTGATATACTGCATTCAAGATCTCAATTCTTCACCATCCTTGTACCTTTGTCTTCAAGAGGCAGAATACATTTCCTGCCCACTGATTCTAAATTATGTCATGTGACTTACTTTGGTCAATCAAATGTTAGCTGTTCTGACTCAGAGAGATTTAAAAAAGCATGTTTTTGCTTTTCTACTCCTGTACTTCAGCAACAAGAATGAGAGACTCAAAGAATGAAGCTCCATTTCTTATGGAGCAAAGCACTGAGTCAAGTAAGTCACTTTGGTTAAATTTCTGTTGCATAACTTCTTATTTATTAAGAACTTACAGGGGTACCTGAGTGGCTCAGTCAGTTAAGCATCCAATCCAACTCTTGATTTCGGCTTGGGTTATGATCTCATGGTTCGTGAGACCAAGCCCCATGTCAAGCCCTGTGTCAAGCCCACCTCCAGCCCCACCACCAGCCCTGCATCAGGTCCCGGAACAGGCCCCACAAGTAGAGTGTGGAGCCTGCTTGGGATTCTCTCTCTCCCTCTCTCTCTGCCCCTCTCCTGCTCCTGCACTCTCTTGCTCTTTCTCTGTCTCTCTCTCAAAATAAATAAACTTTAAAACAAAAACAAAAACAAAAAATGAACTTGTAATGGGTGAGTTATTTAGAACATATTCTTGTTAAAATTCTAATCCAATTATTGTATGATAGGTGAAGGTTAACTTATTTATATTATCCATCAATAACATTTTTTTCCTGCAAAGTTGAAAAGATTTCTAAGTTCCTAAGATGAAGAAAAATGAACTGAAAACAGCCTTGATCTGAATGCTAGTTATACAAATGTCTCAAATTATGAAAAGACCAAGTTATATGCTAAAGAATACTTGCACTTCCTGTATATGTACTGTATCCAATAAAAAGGATTTCATTTTTACTTTTGATTTTAAAATAAGGATTCCCAGAAAGCTGCAAAAATAATACAGAGGGAAAAAATAATAATAATACAGAGAAGTCCTACACACCCTTTACCCCATTTCCCCCAATCTTCCGTAACTAGTGTGCAATATAATAACCAGGAAACTAATACTAATACAATGCAAGTATATAGTTCATGCCAACTTATCACATGTGTACATGTGTGTAATCACCACCACACTCAAGATACTGAACTATTCCATCACCAGAAAGATCTCCCTCATACTACCCTTTATAGTCTCATCCACACACCTTCCCTTACTATCTCTAACCCATGGGAAACCCCTAATCTGTTTTCCATTTCTATCATTTTGTCAGTTCGAAAATGTGATATATATGTAATTACACAGTAGCTGACCTTCAGAGATTGTTTTCATTCAACATAGTGCCCTTGAAATTTATCCAAATTGTTCATGCATCAACAGTTCATTATTTCTAGTTTGATTCCACTGTAAACACAGAATACCGTATATAATTTCAATTATTTTCAATTTGTTTCATGGCCCAGGATATGATTTATCTTAGGAAATGTTCCTTTGGGGCTTGGAAAGCATGTATATTCTGCTGCTATTGGGTGGCGTATTCTATAAATGCAGATTAGATCCTATTGGTTAACAGTATTATTCAGTTCTTGTATATCCTTGCCAAATTGTCTAGTTGTTCTACCAACTGTAAAGAGAGATACTGAAGCCTTCAACTATAATGGTACATTTACGTTTCTCCTTTCAGTTCTATCACTTTTTACTTCACATATTTTGTAGCTCTCTTGCTTGCTATATAGACATTTGTGTTTGCTATATCTTCTTGATGCTTTTTATCATTATGTGATGTTTTTCTGTCTCTGGTAATTTTCTTTCCTTTTAAGTTTACTTTATCTGATGTTAATAATAACCACTAGTGCTGTCTTCTGATTAATATTTGCATAGTATTACCTTTTCCCATCCTTTTATTTTCAACCTATCTACTTATACTATTATATTTGAATGAGTTTTGTACTCAGCAAATAGTTGTCATGGTTGTTTTTTTTTTTTAATTTTTTTTTTCAACATTTATTTATTTTTGGGACAGAGAGAGACAGAGCATGAACGGGGGAGGGGCAGAGAGAGAGGGAGACACAGAATCGGAAACAGGCTCCAGGCTCTGAGCCATCAGCCCAGAGCCCGACGCGGGGCTCGAACTCACGGACCGCGAGATCGTGACCTGGCTGAAGTCGGACGCTTAACCGACTGCGCCACCCAGGCGCCCCTTTGGTTTGTTTTTTAATTCATTCTACCAACTTGTCTTTTAACTGCTGATGTTAGACAATTTACAATCAATGTAATTAGTAATACGTTAGGGCTTAAGTCGGTTTTTTTTGTTTCTATTTGCTCCCTATATCCCCTCTTCAAAGTATTTAACAGTGCAAAAACAAATGATTCCTTAGAATTATAGAATTTCTTATATTTCTGCTTAACTTGTCTTAAATCAAAAAAAAATTTTTTTTTAATTCTTGCCAAGTTCTAACATGTTAAGGGAATACATGAAATTTACAAAGCATGCTTCATAGGACTACATTATAGAAAATCTCAGATAACTACAGAATCTATATTCCTCAGAAATTCAGTTATTTCAGTTGCCATCTTTTAACATAAGTGTTTTTTAAACTAAAAAGATGACCCTCATGTCAGAATGATCATTCGTCTTCAAAGCAGCTACTATAAAATTATGCTCATGACATTTAAAAAATGCTTACAATGAATAAAAAGATAAGAAATCTCAGCAGACAGTAAAAGTATTTAAAAATGAAAATTCTAAAACTGAAAAATACAAGGGGCGCCTGGGTGGTGCAGTCTGTTAAGCGTCCAACTTCAGCCAGGTCACGATCTCGCGGTCCCTGAGTTCGAGCCCCGCGTCAGGCTCTGGGCTGATGGCTCAGAGCCTGGAGCTTGTTTCCGATTCTGTGTCTCCCTCTCTCTCTGCCCCTCCCCCGTTCATGCTCTGTCTCTCTCTGTCCCAAAAATAAATAAACGTTGAAAAAAAAAAATTAAAAAAAAAAAACTGAAAAATACAATATCTAAAATAAAACTTTTCCACAGGGCGTTTGGGTGGCTCAGTCGGTTAAGCCTCCAACATCGGCTCAGGTCATGATCTCACAGTTCGTGAATTCGAGCCCTGCGTCAAGCTCTGTGCTGACAGCTCAGAGCCTGGAGCCTGCTTTGGATTCTGTGTCTCCCTCTCTCTCTGCCCCTCCCCCGCTCACGCTCTCTTGCTCTCTCTCTCCTTCAGAAATAAACATTAAAAAAAATGTTTTTGGGGCGCCTGGGTGGCGCAGTCGGTTAAGCGTCCAACTTCAGCCAGGTCACGATCTCGCGGTCCGTGAGTTCGAGCCCCGCATCGGGCTCTGGGCTGATGGCTCGGAGCCTGGAGCCTGTTTCCGATTCTGTGTCTCCCTCTCTCTCTGCCCCTCCCCCGTTCATGCTCTGTCTCTCTCTGTCCCAAAAATAAATAAAAAACGTTGAAAAAAAATATTAAAAAAAAAAATGTTTTAAATAAAATAAAATAAAACTTTTCCTAGATAGGTTTAATATATATTAATAGCAAAATGAAAAAAACAAAAATAAAATTTTTTTAAATTAAATATTAATAGCAGAATGGAGATGACAGAGAGAAGAGTCAGTAAACTTAAAGACAGATCAATAGAAATTATTCAACTTTCAAAAGAAGGAAAAAAACCTGGAAACAAAATGAAAAGAGACTTAGGTATCTATGAGATAATACCAAAAGTCTAAAATTATAGGCTTCAGGCAATTTTTAAAGGACATGTAAAAAATTTTCTAATTTTATGAATGAACAATAACAAAGTCAATACTGAGTTCTAGTCTCAGCTATCTACCTAGCTACTTTAACCTAAGACTGCCAACTAATCTCTTGGAGGACTGTGTGCTCTTTCCATATAATAAGGGCAGTGGTTTTATATGGATTAGTGGTTTTTAGATTTAGCTATTCCTCAGAACCTCCAAGGGAGTATTTTAGAAATATAGGCCTTACCTCTGAAGTTCATGTTCCAAAGGTCTGATCTGAAGGGGGACCCAGATATGTCTGCATTTTCCTTGAAGTTTCTTAGGCTACTTCTGAAGGTAAGCCAACTTTGAAAACCACTACACCAGATTTTACTTGGAGAGTTAGCACACGTGACAGGGATTCTTGGTATTAATAGCTTGTAAATTCTCAAAGGAAAGTTCTCTATACAGATGTAGCGATATGATAATACACCAAAATCTTTCAATCAAGTTCTTAGAGAAAGGGGCTGTAGTTTATTATCTTTATTTTTATCATAGCAAAACTTTTTAGTGAATGTTAAAGTCAAGAAAGAATCTTTGAAAGATGTTCTATGCCACTCCCCTAAAAGATTCTTTTTTTTTTTTTTTTGAGAGACAGAGCATGCAAGCAGGGGAAAGAGGTAGAGGGAGAGGGAGAGGGAGAGGGAGAGGGAGAGGGAGAAGGAGAGGGAGAGGGAGAGGGAGAGAGAGAAAGAGAGAGAGAGAGAGAGAGAGAGAGAGAGAGAGAGAGAGTCTTAAGCAGGTTCCACACTCAGAGCAGAGCCTGACATGGGGCTTGATCCTACAACCCTGGGATCATGACCCAAGCCTAAATCAAGAATCAGACACCCAATCAACTGAGCCACTCAGGCTCCGCAGGAGCCACCATTTCTTAGAACATATACACACTACTACTACAGCAAGAGCTGATTCTTGGAATTAAAGTTATTTTACCATGATATTCTTACTCTCTCCAACTCCTCAGGAAGGAATCTGAAGTTGTATGTTTTTTTAAATTTATACAAAGCAGGCATAGCTCACTTCACATAAGAGGTGTCCCTGAAACACTGCATAAATAAAAGTTTAGCAAACTAAAAAATTTTAAATACATTCGTTGGGAGAGTAAGAGCTATTAAAAGAATAGCAGTTATTGCCTTCCTTCAGGATATTCTGCTGTGACTCTTCCGGTAAATATATTTATTTTAGCAGTTAATCTAAGGTATACTGTTTAATGAAGAAAGACAATTACAAGAAGGTGAATAGTGTAATTGCACAGAAGTGATGAGGGAATTTTTCTATTTATGTTTATGAACATACACCAAAAAAAAAAAAAAATCCCTAAAATATATAAAACTAAATACCTGGAAAAGCATGCTAAGATGATGAGGGAGATTTTTTTCACTTTCCTAATTACACATTTCTTCATTGTTTGGACTTTCTAAAATAAACATGTATTACTTCTATGAGCAATAAAAATAATAAAGATATTCCATGAGAGGGTTGGGAGGGAAACAAAGCAGCTTTCTGTAACATGAACAATTACCCCTAATTATTATGGTTAGAAATTTGTGTTATTATTGTTTTCCAATATGTATCAGTTTTTCTTAAAACAGGACATACATGTACTCCTCTTTTCTTCCATTCTTCTATTTCATATACTGCTTACCTTTGAAATATAAATAATTACACTCTCTCCATACCTGATGGAGGGATCATCATCCTACGATCCTGCTCCCATGGAGGTGAAAGGGACCCAGTGTCAGAAGGTGCTCTATGGGCATCAGTTAACCTATCACAGCTTGATTCTCCTCTTTCATTGGTATTCTGATGGTCCAGAGGATTCCCTGGGCCTCTTGAGCCTAATTAAAGAAAAAATTACAATTCTGTTTTATCTAAAAAAGTATTATAAGACCTATCATCAAATGAAATCCAGGCAGCTTTTAAAAAGTGAAAACAATCACATTCCAACGAAGTTTCCCTAAGACATATTAGACTGTAATTCCATCCTACCAAAGCCTAGGACAAAGACTAGGACAATGAGGAAAAAATAATCTTGCCATGTGTATAAACAAATAATTGCCTATAAAAGTCATTTATAAATGTTACCACCATCATCATTTACATAGAAAATCAGTGGCTAAATTATAAATTATAAATACTAACTCTGAAAAATAAAAGTATGAAGTGAATTACAAACTAAAGACCTCTACATCAGATGGAATAAAAAAATTATGACGTTTTTGTTGCTTACACTAATATGCCAATAGTCAAAAAGAGCATGATTCTTTTAACACAGTCATCTTAGAGGTTATATACCTATTTCAATAATTCTACAACTATTCAAAGTATTTTTAGAACAACTCTTTTAGAAATGTACTTGGATTAACTTAAGAGACATTCAAGAAATCGCATCTCAATGCTGAAACAGGATTCTACTTCTGTCCAAAAATGATTTTAACCAGTCTGATTACAAACTTTATACCCACCAGATAAATTTGGCTTTAAAGGGCTTTTAGCAATTTCTGAATATCAAATTCACCTTCAAAAAGAGCTCACAACTCTGAAGGCAAGTCTAAAACAAGAGTTTCAAAAACAACAGCACTGTTGGAATAAATACTTTGAACAAGGTAACACTCATTTGGATAAGGAAATCTGGCATGCTTACATTTATAAAGAAAGACCATCATTATAAAGTTCCCTTCTTATGACCACAAAAAACACAGTACCTCAATTAATATCACATATTCAATTAAAATGGAAAAAACAAATACAAAAATTTTTTCAACATTAAATAACAAAATATGTTAGTACTTCATTTATCTGTCACTGAGGGGGGAATGCGGTCTTCTCAAAACTATATTGCCCAGAAAACAAAAGCTTTTTTCTTTTTAACCTTCTAAGGAATAGATTTTCTTTAAAAAATTTAATAGAAATCTTTCTAAAATGTCTCCACAGTTCAGTACACCTTTAAGCGACTAAAACTATTTCAACTTTTCTTGGTAACTTGTACAAATCAATATAAGAATCTTTTTTAAAAAATACATAATAATCTTTTTAAAAAATTTTTTATCTGCTCTCTTTTGTACAGTCAGGAGGTAAACTGACTTTCATATTCTGAAAGTAAGTCAACTATCTCTTTTCCTCATAGTTGTATATTCCCCAAATCTTTCTTTCCAGCTTGCTCATCCTTCTAATAAGGTCATTAGAAGAAAAAGGCTAGGAAAGCAGAAAATTAAACTGGAAAAAAAATGTGCGTCAATTAGGCTGAGTTCATCTAGTGTGAAGCACAGATCGTTAAAGAAGACATTCAAAGACCTTCTCTTGATTGCTTCCTTTCAGAAGACCAAAATATAGGCCAACCAACCGACTACCAGGGAAAAAATTACAAACTTAAAAATGCTAAAGGTTAAAATTTTCATTCAGACTAAAAGTTACATGAAATTTACTCTAAAAAGAAATTATTTTCCTTATGTTCCATCTGATTCAAACATATATCTCATTCAAACTTTCAAATTTAAAAAGATAATAAAAGGAAGGAAAAGGGCACTATTCACCCTTCTTCAGTGAGTCATAGTAACTTTTATTCCAAAGCAACTCTTTTAAGACCTACTAATAACTTACCTAAAACTTCTGTAGCTCTTCTAACAAACAGTAAAACACCCTTGCAAATAATCTAAACACATCATTTCTCAAAAGTAATAAAAAGGAGAGGAAAGTAATTTAAATAGGAGAGGAGAAATCAAAGGTAATTCTTACTTATTACAAATATCCAATTGACTACAAGCAATCCTTGACTTATGTCATTCAACTTCTAGTGATTCACATTTGCAATTTAGCCAATTATACCTTTATTTCTAGGGAACTGTTTCTCAGATTGCTGGCTGCAAACCATCATGGTGCATGAAATTAGTCTTAATGAGCAACTTTTTTAAATGAAATGGAACAGAAATGAACACAAAATACCAGAAAGCGTCAAAAATAGTAAGGGTAGTACTACTTCATGTAAATGGCTTCTATTACATTTATGTTGGCATGTAATGTGACATGATATAAAATATATTTCTTAATATAGGTCAAAAAAACAGGGGGAAAATGGATTTGAGGGCACACATGTGAATTTCAAAATTAGTCTCCTTCCTCAAATGCTCAAAGGAAAGGTCTCCCAGGGCTCCAAGTGTCAGTCTGCAACTCACTCTTTCCCTAGGAGTTTTCAGTTCAAAGCCAACACAAGCAAAAGTTCTCTCTGAAATATCCCCAGGCTGTGGGTCCAATCAGCAGTGGGACTGGGAAGTGGGAGGGACCAATGGGAAGTATACCAAACTGAGGATACAAAGACGTAAAGAGGAAATGGGCAAAGGGAGAATATCCCATAACCCATAGAAATTTTATTTTCTCATTCTTTGAAGGGAATCCCAAAGAAAGAGCTCCAAAAATATTTAAAATAATGGCAGTTTCAACAGAACAGGACAGCATCCCTGAGAGACTATTTTTGGTAAGTAGTATCCATTTGAGTATATGAGCTGTGAGAAGTTGGATTTAGTTTGGTGTTTTTATTTAGTCTCATTACTTTCTGTTCCTACCTCAGACTCAACATGCTAGATTCACTGATAAAAAGGGGGGAATAGAGACAACACTGATGAAGAATGTTATTAGCTCTTATACAACACAGATTTGGGGCTAAAAACCTAAGACTTTTGACTTGGGAATGAACAGCATTGTTTACCTTTTAATTTTGCCACAATTCAAGGGAAAATTTTAAAGCAACTTGACAAAGTGAGGTGAGAAATCAAAAGAGGAAAACTCCAGGTACACAGGTAACGCCAGGATGAGCACTGATGAAGTAAATGGAGAAAGACCAAGAGCTAATGCATAGGCTTGAAGTAGCTGCTAGAATTTGCAAAAACCCATACAGGGTAACAAAGCAATCTTGGGTCAGTTTCTCAAAGTATTAAATCATTTCCGTCTCCCTTAAGGCTCCCATCAAAACTCTTCTTGAGAAGCACTCAAGATAGTACTTCTGTATTACTCCACTCTAAAAAGAAGGTTCTTTCTTTTAGTTTCTGATTTTCTAAAATAAAAAGATCATGATAATGAAGTAAAAAAAGATTTTAGAAATTCTACATTTTAATAATGTTTTGTTAAAATACAATTTTATGCTAAGTTATATTGTCATCATATTTCATGTATTCTTTATAAAGTGTTGTATCATGTAGTATAATATATAGTTTTTAAGAAGTCAAATGATCTAAAAAGATTAAGGGCTTGACCAAAACATAACCCAGTATACCTGTTTCTAAGAGAAAAATATATTAAAATTACATGTCATAGAGCTCCTTTTCCAAACAAAAATAACCCACAATAAGTGCAAGGAATGCCTGTATTTTCCAAAGATTTATTTTAAAGATCATTTTAAAGATAAGTTGAGATGAAAATATAAAGTAAGGAAGAAATCTAGAGTAATAAAGATGTTTAAACAATATACCTCTTCCTCCTCCCCCTGGAAGCAAAGGTGAGAGTCTGAGTGGACCCTCCAACAAAGTTGGAGGGGAGAGAAAAGCTCTCGTTTCAGATGAAGGTCGACCCAATGGTGAGGGACCATATGGGGAATGCTCTGGAATAATTAAAACAGCATATTTAAATTCATAGTTTCAGTTAGCTACACTATAGATTAGAATCCCATTTCAACAATTTCCATCAAGTCACCCTATTGTCAATTTAAGTTTAATCCACATCCTAAACACTTAGCATGCTCTGGGTTTTATTAATACGGGATAGAATTAAATATGGAACCCTGTGATTTAAAGTCTGTCTACCAAGTGGACACTGTAGTCAAGAAAAATATTATTCTCTTGGTAATAATACACTTAAGTAACCATACAATATTAAGCAAAGGATACTGGTGATATTTTAGAACCATGAGAGGATTTGGGGGCCATGAAGTTTGTTCGGTTTTGCTTTTAATGGCAGTATGCTTCCAGACATTTCAGCTGATAAGAGTTGTAATAGTAATATGGAAGGGCTCAGTTGAAATTAGGTCCAGATATGCTAGGCCATGTTGAGCCATGAATTATTTGAGTGAAGCTCAGATTTTTCAAAATAGAAATGCAAAATCCTCTGAAGCATCAGAAACAACTTTTGATTCATTACCAGTGAAAATTCAGTTTACATATACTTATTTATCAAATAAATCACTTTCTAAACCATATAACCAGGAGCCCTATCATTTTACAAACTTCACCACTCCCAAGTAATGATTATGCTTCCAAAGATCTAAAATCAACATCAGAAAGCAAACTTAAATACCACCAAAATAATACTTTTAAATATGTTAAATTTTATTATGTAGCTTATATAACGGTCAAATGCAATTACAACAAACGATCAAAGCATTATTTAATCTTTACGAGACTTCTGCATTACGTTCAGTCAAGAATTCCTTCTGTATAACTGCCCCCCACTCCAACCTTTGTTACTATTTGAAATTAATAACCTGTTATTTTGTAATGTAAAAACATTTTCATTCTAATGAAATTAGACTCTCAAAAGTGATTTTTACAACTTTGAAATGGTTATTAAAATGGGATTCTACCTATATAAAGTTAGGTTTATTTTCCCTGCCTTAGATGCTTAATTCCAATTCAACCAAAAATTATTTTGAAAAATTTAAACTACTTGGAACAGTATGAGATCATTAAAGATGCTAACTCATTAATGAATAGACAAAAGTATTAAATACATCTTCCAAAGACCTGGTCCTCTCTTGGAGGTAATTAAAGCAATCAAATCTCAGATTATTAATGTTTTCCCACCTTCTTAATTGACACTTTTAAATAATTAAAAACATCTGTTTTAAATCTTGTTTTTATAATTCAAGCAAATCCCAATGAGTAGTGGATATATAAACAGTCACAATGTTATTCCCTTTAAGCACTCCTTACTCATTTTCCCAAGAAATATTGAGTACCTTACTACATGCCTTTCACTTTGCTTTTCAAAGAGCTCAATGTGCTAAATATACATCATCTTACAAAAGCCCACTAAGAAATAAAGGCAGCAATTATTTACATTATTTCCAGGGTAACAAAACTCAGAAACTTGGGAGATTTTGATAGAACTCAGATTAGAATCCTGGCTCCAAAATCTAAAATATTTATAAATAATAGTATTAATTTACACTAATATAAAAGGTATGTGCAATATATACATATATATATATTTTAAATGAGGGTTTAAAAAAAAAAAAAGACTACCTCTGCCAAATGCTGTATTTGGAACATCAAGTGCATAAGGATCTTTTTCTAAAAGTTCAAATTTAAACTCTGTTTCAGTTAATCTGCAAATAAAGAACAAACATCTCTAAGTTACTCATCTAAGAAAAGCACCCACATTTCAAGAAAAATGCCTCTTCCAAGTACAAGGATCTCTTCACTATCTCAATATTTACACAGAAGAAACAAATCTTTTAAAATTATTCTGACCAGTAATAAATGGAATTGTTGAATCACTAAATCATACACCTGAAATATAACACTGTGTATTAACTACACTGTAATTAAAATTAAGAAAGAAAACAAAATAAATAAATAAATAAATAAATCAATATTCTGACCAAAACACCTTTCCATAGTAACAGGGTTCTTTCTGCCTAGTGATAGTGACGTTTTATTGAGGTTTGAAATCACTTTGTTTTGTTCTGTGTTCAAAACTAGACTTCAGTGAATACTATTACACAGAATCCAAATTTTAGAAATAGCAGGGCTTTCCAAGGTCAACCAGTTCTAATGTATCAGTTTGCAAGTAAGGAAACTGAGCTAAAAGTTTACATGATTTATTCAAAATTAAAGTAACAGGATTAAAACACAGGGTTCCTAGCTCTGCATCTCACCTTCTAATGTTACCCAAATGATTCTAATCACAACACAAAATAGGAATCCAGTGAACTCATCCTACTATTTTATTCTTAAACCTTTTATCTTAAAATTGTGACATTTTAAAAGAATCTTATTTCTAGTTCTTGATCATAAGATCTGACATAGAACATTTAATCATGCAGTTTTAATTTCAAAGTAGAAAAGACAAGCAAAAAGACTACACTATCATGGAATAATGTTAATGGTACATTCTGGCAAGAAATTAGAACACCTGAGAAGAGATGTTTGCTCCTAGAAAAGCATTTATTCTTCCCTTTGAACATACATTGTAAGCTTTTATTCTTTCATTTTATTATTGCATGGCAATGTCGCCCAATACAATAAAACAAGAGAATGAAAGAAATAATAAAAATGGATTCTACCCATATCTACTAAAAGATGCCAGTACTCTGAGAATTACCACATCAGAGATCTATCTTTTCTCTTTCCATCCCTTGTAATTGCCTTCTTCCTACTCAAGTTAAAAAAAAAAAAAAAAAAACTGGGGTGGTGGGGCAGTGCCTGGGTGGCTCAGTTGGTTAAGCTGCCAACTCCTGATTTCAGCTGAGGTCACGATCTCATAGTTGGTGAGATCGAGCACCGTGTTGGGCTCTGCACTGCTGCTTGGGATTCTTTCTTTCTCCCTCACTCTCTCTCTCTCTCTCTCTCTGCCTGCCCCTGCTCACATGCGCTCTCTCTCTCTCAAATAAATACACATGAAAAAAAATTCTTTAAGTTATGCTTTTTACAGAAGAATATGTAAACAATTTACTTCTCTTAAAGTAACCTAAGACAAATGTTTCAAACAAAAAATCTAGTACCTTATAATGAAACTAATAAATATTTCACCACTAGATATGCTGGATTCACTGCAAGTTTGTTTGTCCCTACAAAAATATTATATAATAAATAAAATACAACTAAAAATAAAGTAATAACTAAAGCTTAAAGTGTTCCCACTAAGATACTTACTTTTGTCTACTGTGAGCATTTTCTTTCCTTAAATCATTAAGATTTCTTTCAGCAGTCCGAGCTGCCAACTTAAAGAAAACAATACATTTTCATTTTTTTAAATACGTTTTAAAATAACACTTATACAAATGTAAAATGGAAGATAAGCATTCACACATATCACAATACATTAGAATGCATTTCAGTAAACTCAGTGTAAAAAATTTTTAACTTACAGAATTTTTTTTAAAGGAAATGAGTTTCCTATAACCAAAAGACATGAGTCTAAGGCTGGAGTTTGATCATGTACTTGCCAATAAATGCGGTTATCTAGGTGTGAAGGCAAGAATTAGCACTATTTGGTGCTGTCAATATCCAAATAACATGACAGAAGCAATGTAAGAGGACCCAAGCTTAGGGTGATGAGAATGGAGACTCAGAATCATTATGCACAGGTACTCTGGCTATAAAAGCAGATAACCAACTCTGGAGAGAAATCACTATAATTCTGTGAAACCATAAAGATCTAAAACAGTTTCACAACATGCCTGTACAGGCCATTTTTTTAAATCGCTGAATATAACCAAAGCATGCAGTCTGTTTGTTAAGATCATATTCCCATTCCCATAAGCTTTTACACTGGTTTAGTGATACTTGTATTTAATAACAGATTCGGGGTGCCTGGGTGGCTCAGTTGGTTAAGCATCTATCTGACTCTTGATTTCGGCTCTGGTCATGATCTCACAGTGTGTGAGATGCAGCCCTGCGTCAGGCTCTGTGCTGACATCGCAACACCTACTCAGGATTCTCTCTCCCTCTCTCTCTGCCCCTCTCCTGCCCATGCACAAGCACTCTCAAAAACAAGTAAATAAACTTAAAAAAAAAAAATTAGAAAATCAGAGTATGTATGCTATGGGAAAAAAAACTTACACCTATAATAAACAGCAAGAACATACAATATTCCTAAATAGTTTGTGGGCAAAGATTAAACTTGTATGGAATACTGTATGTTTCCCAGTCATTCTGTGAACTCTCTAGTTAAACAGCAGCAGCGTATGGAGCATCAGACCTGTCCAAACTAATGCAACGCACTGGGGCAAACTTATCTATTATACAAAGGCAAATTAACTCAACCTAGAACCATAACTTTTTACAGGTTAAAAGAACTGTACTATCAAATGTATTCACTTAAAATTGTGAACTACACATTAGAATTGACTTTAACTGGCCAAAGAATAAAGAATGTTAAATACACACACACAAACAAAACAAAACCAAACCCTAGCTTAACCATATTTTAGCATTCATTATCAAAAAGATTCCAATGTAAATCATTTTCTAGTATATAATGATATAATTTTGTACTAACAAAAACAATACTACACAATAACAATCTTAGTTAATAAAATATCAGTTCATTCATTTAGCAATGTGTTTTAACAACACAGAACCAAAACTACTTCTAAATGTTTTCTACACAGTATAGTATTACATATTTACTCTTAATTATAGGAGACAAAACAATACAAAGTTACTAAGTCAAAAAAAAGTAAATCCTAGTATGATTATAGTGCTATCAATATTAAAGATAAGAATATATATATATATAAGAATAAACAGATTCTTAAAATATATATAAGAATATATATATATAAGAATATATAAGAATATATATAAGAATATATAAGAATAAACAGATGCTAAATGATTACAGGCTTTTAAAAAGTTTACACTTCAAAGGTTAGGTAAAACTATAATTTCAATGAACGACCACATTGTATTCAGATATTACTTACAATATGCAAAAAAGCATTCTATTAAGTGCAGTGTTAAGCCCCTATCTTAAGAAGCTTAAATCTGTGGTAAGGACAACTATTGTACTTGTCACAGAACACATAAAAACAAAGTATTATATGAGTTCAAAGGAAGAAAACATTAACTCTAATAGGAGGGAGCAAAGAAATGCTCAAAGGAAAAAGTAACATCCAAAATTATAAAATTATTTATAACAGTAAAAAAGTGGAAACAAACTAAACATTTGTCAAATGGAAAAGGTTTACATAAATTATAAAATATTCATAGAAAAATATCTATAATATATTAAGAAAGCAAGAACATAAAAACACTAATATATAGGGGCGCCTGGGTGGCGGAGTCGGTTAAGCGTCCGACTTCAGCCAGGTCACGATCTCGCGGTCCGGGAGTTCGAGCTCTGCGTCAGGCTCTGGGCTGATGGCTCGGAGCCTGGAGCCTGTTTCCGATTCTGTGTCTCCCTCTCTCTCTGCCCCTCCCCCGTTCATGCTCTGTCTCTCTCTGTCCCAAAAATAAATAAACGTTGAAAAAAAAATTTTTTTAAAAAACAAAAAAAAAACTACTAATATATAGTATAATTTCATTTTTTAAAACATATACATGACTTATGTCTAAATATACTTAAAACATAGAATAAATTAAAGTGATACTGCTGATTACTTCTTGGCACATCCTTTGTAAATAGTCTGAACTTTTTTTATTTAGTGAGTATACATTACTTTTATAAAATCTAAAAAAATCTTCATTTTTAGACATTAAGGGTATTTTCTGCATATTTTAACATAAAGTCTGTCATTTACTAAACTAGAAATTCAATGTATAATAACAGAGAAGCCACAGATTTAGAATCTAAAAAGTCAGAATTTTAATCTCTATTCTTCATTCTTTGATCATGTGACTTTGGGCTATTTCCCCACCTGTAAAACTTAACTTATAATATCTATTTTATAGAGTTGTTGTGTGAATTCAATGAGTAATATACACAAAATGCCTTTAAGTACAGTGCCTAGAGCATTAAGAGATTAGCAAACATCAATTCCTCTCATCATGAAAAAATAATCTTTTTCTTTTTAATTTTATTTTTTATTTTTTTTAATTTACATCCAAATTAGTTAGCATATAGTGCAACAATGATTTCAGGAGTAGATTCCTTAGTGCCCCTTATCCATTTAGCCCATCCCCCCTCCCACAACCCCTCCAGTAACCCTCAGTTTGTTCTCCATATTTATGAGTCTCTTCTGTCATTAAAAAATAATCTTTATCTTAGTATTCTGACTGTGGTGCGGAATGATGAAAAAAACTAAATTCATCTCCAAGCCCAGTCTAATTCATTAACAAATCTTCCACTTGAGCCCTCAACACAAAATCTGAGAAACAGGAAAAGCTTTGACATTCAACATGTCTAATTTCTCAACCTATACCAGAATCTCCACTCCAAGAAACATCCACCACTAAGAAATATCTCCCAAGCTTCAGTGTAACAAGAGTCTAGTAACAGTTAACATACACTGAGTGCTTACTACGTGTCAGGCACCTAACAGGCTTACATGAGTTATTTATTCATCACTATAACTCTATAAAATAGGTACTAACTGATATGTCTACCTTATAGGTAAAGAAACAGGTAAAGAAACAATTGTTGTTGTTGTTACGGGTGTTGGAACCAGGTTAACAACCAAAACTGGGTAACTCCAGACCCCATGTGTTCACACATTGCACAAACTGTCTCTGCTTTAAGACTCCTAGGGACAAGTCCTCTGAAGGCCAGCTATTAACAACAGTTCTACAAATTAGATGGATCATTCTCACAATTAGTCAAAAGCCACATCCTTATCATTTCCTCATAGAGTTCTTCTGGAACACTGACATGCCACTTCTCATGATGATCTTTTTCTTGATGTGTATCAAGTAATTCAACACGGAGAATCAGATAACTGAATTGTAAAGCTTTTACAACTAGAAGAGGCTTTCGATATCACTTAGTTCAATCTGTTGTTTTACAGACGAGTAAACAGGCCCAGTAATTTTAAGTAACTTGTCCACAAGTAAATTAGTGGCAATCCAATGCTCTCAAAACAATCCATAAACACTGCATCACCTCCCCCAAAAGGGTATAAGCTCCTTGCAAAGTAAAAGCAGAGAAGGAAAAATCAGATTTTGTGAATAACTGTTATAACCAAGTATTTAGTTCATAAAAAACATAATTTCACTACCAGCAAAATTAAAAGAAATTTATTTAACACTACCTTAATTTTGGGTGTGAAAGTGTATCTTTTATTTTTTTTTTAATTTTTTTAATGTTTATTTATTTTTGAGACAGAGAGAGACAGAGCATGAATGGGGGAGGGTCAGAGAGAGAG
This sequence comes from Felis catus, assembly GCF_018350175.1. Classification (NCBI taxonomy): domain Eukaryota; kingdom Metazoa; phylum Chordata; class Mammalia; order Carnivora; family Felidae; genus Felis; species Felis catus. The sequence continues at coordinate 88,094,076 of NC_058373.1, read as the reverse complement.
GGAGACACAGAATCGGAAGCAGGCTCCAGGCTCTGAGCTGTCAGCACAGAGCCCTACACGGGGCTCAAACTCACGGACCTTGAGATCATGACCTGAGCCGAGGTCGGACGCTTAACCGACTGAGCCACCCAGGCGCCCCTGAAAGTGTATCTTTTAAACGGCTCATTTAAATTAGAAAAAAGAACAATCTGACAAAGAGAATTTAATACTTACCCAATTATCATGTGCTTTTTTCTCATGGGAGATAATCTGAAAAAGAAATTCATTAAAATACTACTGATTTTCTTAGGTAAAAAATCTCACACTACCACTATTATTTAGTACACAATTCATAAACTCGAAAATAACTCAAGCATCTCTGAAAGTCAGTAACATTTTTAAAGCAAATTTTCATATACACATGACTACTCTATCACATTTTTTAAAACAAAAACTGAATGTAAAGACAATTTTTGTCTAGTATATTTTTGTTTTATGCAAAAATCAACTACAATGAGTTGCTAAGAGATAATTAGTCCAAGTAAATACGAGACTCCAATGCTGATATATGTTTATTTATTTACTTAATCCATATTCCCAAAGAAGCAGGAGACATGCCAATTTGAAACAATTTTAAAACACGGCAATTTTAAACTCTTGGGGCACCTTTGTGGCTGGGTCAGTAGAGCATCCAACTTTGGCTCAGGTCATGATCTCACAGTTTGCGAGTTTCAGCCCCACATTGGGCTTGCTTCTATCAGCCTGTGAGTGCAGAGCCCACCTCAGATCCTCTGTCCCCCTCTCTTTACCCCTCCCCTGCTTGTACTCTCCCCCAAAGTAAATTTTTTTAAATAATAAATAAGTAAATAAACAAACAAACAAGTATTTTATTTCAGAACACTTGGCTACCTATAAATGTTCCACAGCCACATGCAAAACCTCAAGAGACGTGGTACAACTATCAAGTAACTATATTCTTGCATCAAAACAGAGATACCAATTCGAACAAATCAGAATTGTTTAATACACACACACACACACACACACACACACACACACACACACACACACACACACACATATATATATACCTGCCCTTGATAAGAATGAATGGTTCTTTCCAATTCTTCTTCAAGATCTTTGGCTCGCTTTCTACAAGGAATAATCATTCTACTATTAACATGCACTAAGAAATGACAGAACACACTATGTCTACTGAAAATATTAATTAAAACACCTAGAGTGTTTAATGTAAAAATAACTCCAGAACTCCACACTAATCACCTTTAAGACGTTCTAAAGTAGTATATTTTTTCCTAATATAATTTTAATATTAATTATGCTTTAAGAGTACTACTACTTGGGTTTACCTAAAACCAAAGGTTATGCCAAGATTTATATGGTATATTGGTTTGTTTTTATTACTAAGAAGCATGCACTTGGAAGAATTATTCAGATGTCTGTCATCTTAACAGAACTCTAGGAAATTAAAAGTCTCTGTGAAATAAAATGTTACTTACTACCTTTATACAACTAATAAGATAATTCCTTCTTTTGGACAAAATCCAAGTTTACTCTTCCTAATGTAAAATTAAATATCACAACTATTTGGGATACTGCTAAAACTTGCCCCTTATTTTCTCTAGGTTTTCTATGATTTCCACAGAACTAATGACAAATGAACAAGGGAAAAACTAGACTTATCAATACTTCAGAAGTGGCTCACTCTTCTCTTTGAGGCATACTTCTCAAATTCATTAATATTGTATATATTCTTCCCCATTAGAACCAAAGAGGAAAGACCTTGAAATTAATGGATATTCATAAATTTCTTCATATTAACATAAAATAGGATTTCCTTATTTTAATGCAAGAGATTTAAAATCATGTACACTGAAAGGGAAACATTTCTCCTTTTATATTTTCTGTATAATTGCATAATAAAGCAAGATATACAAATGAAAAATAATGACAAATATCTTGGGTTTATTTGGGGGAGCTGCCTTATTATTTTTTCTAGTATTAGGTTTTTGGATACCCTCCCCACCTGAAAAAGAAAAGAGTAAAAAATATTCAATACCTATAGGTCTCCAGCTCTTCAGCTGCATGACTGATCTTTTCATCTGCTTTGGAAAGTTTCTCCTCTTTCTCTAATCGGTAATTTTCCTCTACTGTTAATTTCCTTGAAACAAAAAGTGTTTTGTTTTGTTTTTTACTGTATGTCATAAGATAATCAATTATATCTTTTTAATAATATCACAACTGGTGCTTCTCATAAAACAATTTGCATAAGACCACTAAAAACATCACATGCAAGAAAAAAAAAAGTAGCTGCATAAATATTCCTGGTGTGGAAATTAATATTATAAACTTAAATTATAAACCACCTTGTCTAATATAGTACTATTAACACAAAAGATTCAAGAGTTGTCTATAAGACTTTTATCATGAAAATAAGATCAAAAGTAAATATTAGTAAAAACTATCATGACTATATATTATTTATCAACCCTTCTTGTATAAAGCAGCGTGACATTTATTAGACAAGAAGTCACCAAGTAATAAACTGAATTTCAATAATTTTTAAATTGGTTGTTAAGTTGTTAACACGGTGATTAAGCTTCTAAGACAGTTTACACGCATTTAAAAAAAAATTATACTGAACCCAAAGTAAATAAAAGTAGTACTAGTAGTCCTATCTACTACTTTTAGTTCTTTTAATAAAAACAGCTAACTTACTGAGCCATTAGCATGTGCCAGAAATTGTTCTTGGACTTTTACATGTATTACTACCCTATGTAATTATCACAACAGCTCTATAAGAAGGGAAAGGAAACACAGAAAAACTAAATAAGTGAACCTAGGCATACAGCTAGCAAGTAGTGACTCCATTATACTCTATTACCCCTGTGTTTCACATGGTATCATCAGTAACACTGGTCCCTCAAGAAATACTGAACACCACAGGAAAACACATATGGAGTCCTAAATGTGAATGTCTCCCCTTCTTCACGAACTTTGGGGAAGAACATGACAAACTATTGAAGAAATCCTACACGGTAGCAGTAAATGTTTTATATTCCATAAACTACATTACCAATTGCTAAGAAATTACTCCCTAGGTCAATCGTTTCATAGGGTTAGAAGAAAATAAGTCATCTCCTCAGAAAAAGCATCAAAGTATGATGGGCTTGGACATGGAAGGAAGTGTGTTTTTACAAACCCTAGATTAAAAAAATGGACAGAATTGTCTGCTGTAGAGAGGTAAAGTCTATGAACCTCCCCTTGAATTTGGATAGATTCATTAATGATGAAAATGGCATTATAAAAGAAGCCTGATGATATGATCAAAAAATAATCACATCTTACTTCACATATCTAAAGCAACATATCAAACTTGTATGCTATACTATTTCACTTCTCTCCAATATTTGAGTGATGAATGTTTTAATTTAAATGTAAGAATGGAATACACAGTATTTTGGGAAATTGAAGATATTTCAAATTAATGAATTGATGAAATCACAATGTGAACAACACATACAGGATTCTACTCAGTGTCCCATCCTTGCTCTTGAATATCTACAGAGAACACCTTTTTTTTTAAATTTTAAATATTCCTCATCAGAATTCTATCATCAACCATGTATTTTTATTTTGTTCAAAAGATATACTCAGAAGTATTCCTTCCACCTCAAAATAATCCCATTTGTATCCAAATTTTACTTATATGTTTCATCCTAACCTAAAAAGGGTGCACGCCTAAGTTTACTGAAAGAAGCCATGAGTCATCCACTCTATAGCTCTTCCATTTAGTCAAGTTTATTTTTCTTTCATATCCTGGGCAGTCCCAACTGGCCCAGAAGTCCATGATGAACAGCAAGTTTTTGATTTTTAATGGATTCCAAAGAATAATTAAGTATACAGGCTGGCAATGACAGAGCTTAACAAATCCCCCATCATCCTGATGGCAATGGAATGTTGGTATTTTCTACCAGTTTCCAAATATATAAAACAGAATCTCATTCCCACTACTTATGTTCTATAAAGTCATCCCAAATCCTAAATTAGCAAATGCTGAACCATTGCTCTTAAAGGAAACAGAGTTAGGTTTCTGGGTGCTCTGTTCACAGCATTTTCATCAACCCACCAACATGGAACCCTGTGTTCTGTTTTTCAGTTTAAAGATACCTTATTTAACATGTATTGTTGGTTCATTGACTAATGAACTCACAGCCAACAGCATTATAATTCAGGCTGAACATAGCTTCTCTGACACAGGTGCTGTCTCTATAAGACACGTCACAGTTTCTTGCACTTAGGAACACTAAACAGCATTTTAGCATGATACCTGGGGATCATTTTAAAACAGCTAAATCAAAAATAAATAAATAAATAAAATAATAAAATAAAATAGATAAATCACCAACAAAAAGCACCAAAATGTGGCATTACATATAGTGCAAAAAAGGACACTTGTTTACAAAATGAGAGCTGAAATAAGAAGGAAGACTGGGAACATACACACTGGGAGATTCAAATTTCTTGCTATTCTGTGCATGTCTGAGAATGACGACTAAAGCTCCTGAGTACTGGTTTTAGGATAAAAATAAGTTTTCATTGGTTCAGGTCATGATCTCATGGCTCATGAGTTTGAGCCCCGCGTCAGGCTATTTGCTGTCTGCTTGTAGCCTAGAGCCTGCTTCAGATTCTGTGTCTCTCTCGCTCTCTCTCTCTGCCCCTCCTCTGCTCACACTCTCACTCTCTCAATAATAAATTTTTTAAAAAATTAAAAATAAGTTTTCATAGGGCACCTGGGTGGCTTAGTTAAGTGTCCTACTCGTAATTTCCACTCATGGTCAAGAGATCGAGTGGTGAGTCAGGCTTTGCGCTGGTCATGGAGCCTGCTTAAGAGTCTTTCCCTCTCCCTCTACCTAACCGCCATATGGATACACACACAAGCACACTTTCGCTCTCTCAAAAAAAAAAAAAACAATACAGGGGCGCCTGGGTGGCTCAGTCGGTTAAGTGGCTGACTTCGGCTCAGGTCATGATCTTGCGGTCCGTGAGTTCGAGCCCCGCGTCGGGCTCTGTGCTGACAGCTCAGAGCCTGGAGCCTGTTTCAGATTCTGTGTCTCCCTCTCTCTGACCCTCCCCGTTCATGCTCTGTCTCTCTCTGTCTCAAAAATAAATAAACGTTAAAAAAATAATTTTTTTAAATACAAAGTTTACACAAGTAGGCGAATTTGCAAATACAGAATCTATACATGATGAAGATCAACTGTAATAACTTTCATTAAAGGGGCTTGAAATTATATTAATTAAATCAAGGAACATTTTATTTCCTTTTATGATGAAAAATATGTCCTATAGTAGTATTTGAAAATCTGGAGTCTCCAGATAGATATCTTAACAGTCGTTTGTGCATCTATGCATTTAGAGATCAGTACACACATGCACAGAAATCTCTCAATCCAATATATAAAGGTACTAAACATATCTATTCATATACTCAACAAACATTTATTGAATAACTACCATGTGCCAAGACATAATATTAGGCACTGGAAATACCGAAGAAAAGAGAATAAAGTAATTCTCTTACAGAGTTGACATTTAATGTTGGGGGGGGTGGGGGAGAAAGGCCAATAAATCGTCAGAGGACTTTAAGGGCTATGAAGAAAAATAAAGCAAGATAAGGGATAAGGGAATTGCAGGTATTATCTTAGTTAGGGTAGCCAGGGAAGGAGTCTCTGAAGCAACATATGAACCTAGATCCAAATGAAATGAAGGATTCAACCTTATACAGGGGAATGCCAGTCCAAGAAAAGGAGCAAGTACAAAAGGCCCTGAGGTATAGATGTGCTTGGCATACTAATGATCATCAAGACCAGTGTAGCTGGAGGGTAATGAAGGAAAACTAAAATGAATAAGCTAAAATTAAAGAGATAACCAGCAAAAAAAAAAAAAAAAAAAAAAAAAAGAGGTAGACAAAGGTCAGATCTTACAGAGTCTTGTAGGCCATCTAAAAGCTTTGGATTAAATTCTTACTATGATATGAAGGCACCTGGGAGTTTGCAAACAAAACTGTGACAACACCCATACTTTATGCTTCAGAAGGGTCATGCCACTGAAAACAACTATACAGGAGGTCGAGTGGAACGAGACTATTTATGAGGCTACGACAATAAACCAGGCACTAACTGATGATGGTTTAGATCCGGGTCTAGTAGGGAAGGTAGTAAAAAATGGTCAGATTCAGAATAAAAAGTATTTCAAGATCAAGTAACCTTCTTAAAAATGAACTGATGAAATATTACCCAATCATAAATTGAGCGCTCTGAGTATCACATAAGCTGAATATGCATTAAACTATTTTACTTGCCATACAGTGGAGATATGAACAAAATCTTTATTACCTGTGAAGTGTCATTTCATTTTCTTGATACAGTTCAGTCATTACTTTAAGTTTCTGCTGAAGCTTTTGATTCTCGTTTTCAAATTGTGTATTTTCTGACTGCAGAGATGCTTGTTCAGTCTGGAGATTTTTAATACATTCTATAGAAAATTTTTAAAAATCACAATTAAAGGAGTAAATATTTCTAGATGCACATTCACATTTTATAAAGATAAAAATTAGCAAAAAATAATAAATTATTCATAAATTCTTTCCAACAGAAAGTTTATAAGGGATTTTGTTCCCCTAAATGCTTTTTAATATTTTAATTAAAGAACTATATAAACTGTTATATATATATTTTTTTTTACTCCAAGATTTCCCAAAACCTTCAATATTCTATTTCTAGCATTTAATTTTCAGTTAGGAAACCAAAAAATAGTAAAATTTCTCAAGAAAGTTTTGGAGATGAGAGTTCTGAAGGGAAATATTTTAGTTCAACATTTCCTATGAAACTACTTAAACATGATGAACGCCTATTTTTATCTCATAAAAAGTGTACTAGTTAATAACTTAACTTTTAGCCAGCCCTCCTTTTAAGCAAAATTTGGATATATGTAACAGGTCAGGCCAGAAATTTGGATCTTCTGATAAGAAATCCAACAAAATCATGCTAGCTTAATCCAGATCAAGATTGGAGAGGGACACCTGGATGGCTCAGACAGTTAAATGTCAGACTTTGGCTCAGATCATGATTTGGTGGTTCATGGGTTTGAGCCCGACATTGGGCTCGGTGCTTGGGATTCTCTCTCTCCCCCACCTCAAAATAAATAAATAAACTTAAAAAAAAAAGATTGGGGAGAAAAATACCAGTTTTAGCTTGTTAACTGCTAACCCACCTAAAAGAACTATCTAGGAAAACAAAAAATAACAATTCTAAATAATGAATGCTATATAATTAGTACATCAGTTGTTTTTATTTTTTATTTTTGTTAAATTCTTTTTTAATGTTTATTTATTTTGAAGGAGAGAGAGACAGAGTGCGAGCAGGGGAGGGACACAGAAAAAGAGGGAGCCACAGAATCCAAAGAAGGCTCCAGGCTCCAAACTGTCAGCACAGAGCCCAATGTGGGGCTTGAACTACGAACCACGAGATTATGACCCGAGTGAAAGTTGGATGCTTAACCGACTGAGCCACCCAGGTACCCCCATCAATTGTTTTTAAAACCTCATTTCTCTTCCAACATCATAACCCCACCTTCTGAATTCCTCTAAAATTGAAATGCCATCTCCCAAAACATGTGTATGAATCATCACCACAAATCTTTTTTTTTTTTTTTTTTTTTTTTTTTAAGTAGGCTCCATGCCCAAGGTGGGGCTTGAACTCAACCTGAGGTTAAGAGTTGCATGCTTTCTGACTGAGCCAGTCAGGTACACCCACCACAAATCTTAATACAGGACAAAACTTACTCTGTTTCAAAATCACAAAATCATACTAACATACATTAAAATTTTAGTAATGGCATACTACTTATTCTAATGGTATATAATTATTCATCTATAATTAAACGTATATATCAAAAGGATAGCTTAAAATAAATATGCTACCATTAAATGATTTTAATGTCACACCTGGTCTTTCCACAGAAATTTTTAAATCTACATCAGAAGAAATCTATCGACCTAGGCTTTAAGCCATTGCCAAGAACTGTCACGTAACAGACATTACTGTTGAATATCATGTGGTAAAACTGGATCATAGGGATGATCTTATAAAAGTTAATAGTTTTAATTTACTACTTTTTAATATGTAAAACCATGTTACACATACAACACTGAAATTCAAAGGTAAGTAGAGTTTTACATGTTTTTTAAAATAATTTCATTAGTTAAGATTGGAGAGGGGTGCCTAGATGGCCCAGTCAGTTGAGCGTCTGACTTTTGGTTTTGGCTCAGGTCATGATCAGGTTTGTGGGGTCGAGCCACGAGTTGGGCTCTACACTGACACTGTGGAGCTTACTTCGGATTCTCTCCCTCTCTCTCTCAAAATACATAAATTAACTTTAAAAAATAAATAATTTCATTATTTTTATTTCATATGGATATGGAAGAAACTGATAGGACTTTACCAACAACAAAAAACTTAGTACTAATTTTTCACAAATTAGAAATAAAAGTCAAAAAAACAATCAAATTGGACCTTTGCATAACTGATTCAATTAATAGTACCTTTCTGCAAAAGTACCTTTATTTAGAAAGACTTTAAAAGTATACAGATATCCTACCTGTAAGCTCTTCCTTTGTCTTATCTGCTTCAGATAATTGAATGTAAATTTGGTTTCTTTCTCCTTCTAAGGTTTTTAAAGATGCATTTAACTTTAGAGAATGGGAAAAGGAAAAAAACAACATTAATCAGTTATTCCAAAAAAGGAAAAACAAAAAATCTCAATATATCATTCCAACCTTTTAAAGTTCTATTACTTTGATAAAATGATCACCTAGAATGCAATAACCAACAATGCAGCTTCCATCTCGAAAAGTTAACAAAGTGATTAGTAGTTGTAAATGTCAAAAGAGAGGTAGAGAAGATCAGTGTCCCATCCTTAAAAAGTGGCTATTTTCATTCTAGTTACCTTCAACCCGTAAGTTTTAATTAAAGTAACCTTCAAACTACAGTACCACAACTTCACATAGATCAGTAAAGATCAAGATACCACTACTATGATGCAAAAGAAAAGGGATAAACCAGAAGAAAATGGACCAAGCATTTACTTCTCAAATTCGGATATGGGGCAACAGGAATAGGAAAATACTAAGACCAGAGAAAGAAGAATGTTCAGACAGAAATATGAAAAAAAAATATGCTAAACATTTTTTATTTATTCCTTATCTTAAAAAATTTGTGCAGACCTTAAAATTTTTTATTATGATAAATTCTAAAAATAACAATATGAATTTCTAAAGTTATAAAAAGAAAAAAGCAACTGATAAAGAAAATTCTGCTCACTTTGGAAAATTTGGAATCACTTCTATGGTAACTATAAAACAGACTTTTTAAAATAGTTACTAAGGACATACGGTTTTAATCCAAATTCTATTTCTTTTCTCTATCTTTATATTTATATAGTAATGCAAACCTTAGCAGCATGAATCAGTTTCTTCAAAGCTCCTTTTGGTTGATTATCTATAGTAAAAAATAAAAACAACATTAAATTGGGAAAATAGTGCCATGCCACAACAGACATCCAAATGATTTTACTAGTTCATGCAACTAGAGCCTTGTAATCTCTATTCTTGCTACAATAAAGAATTTGAAATAAGGCAGAATGGCCTTGGACATGCTCCCAAGAAGATAAACAAAAAAGCACTGCAAGTACCATAATATTGTCAAACAGATTCTTCACGACTCTCTCTAGAAACAAATTTGTAACAAGAATCTGGTATTCACCCAATACAGTCCACCGTCTCAACTATTCTTAGGATCCTTCAGCATATAAAATATAAGTGGAATTATACTCCAAATTAAAATAACAATAAACGAGCATGCATTTTCTATTACAAAAAGAATTGCTTCTTGCAAGACAAAGCAGAAGTAAAAAAGTACAAACAGAACCAACCGTATGGGACTGTAATTTTCTTCCAAGCATTAATGCTATCATCAAAGAAAAATTTTTTAAAAATCATACCTTCTGTTCCTTAATACATGTGTTAATATGTAAGGGGTAGAGAGAGAAAAAAGAGAAAGGTCACAAAAGTCAGAAGAGCTACCACGGGGAGAAACTAGTGAAAGATGCACAAAACACTTCTGTACTCTTTTTGCAACTTCCAATGAATCTATAATCATGTCAACATAAAATTCTCTTTTCAAGTCAAAAGAATTGGTTTGAAAATACAGGGAGCAGCTACAGTGAACCTAACTCCTGCCTGAGTTTCCAGACCACAACCAGCAATGGTGATAACAATTTGGGGTGGCCAAGATTAAAGTACTGAGCCATCTAATTAATATAAAGTATCCTCAGGCATTCACCAATATAACACTCATTTTTCAAACTACACACCATCCACCCAATTAGCAGACATGGCAGGAAAAATAGGCCCTGAAATGATTATGATGCAATGTGAAAATTGCTATAATGAGGATTTGTACAACATATAAAAAGAACAGGAAGGAGGGGCGCCTGGGTGGCGCAGTCGGTTAAGCGTCCGACTTCAACCAGGTCACGATCTCGCGGTCCGGGAGTTCGAGCCCCGCGTCAGGCTCTGGGCTGATGGCTCAGAGCCTGGAGCCTGTTTCCAATTCTGTGTCTCCCTCTCTCTCTGCCCCTCCCCCGTTCATGCTCTGTCTCTCTCTGTCCCAAAAATAAATAAACGTTGAAAAAAAAAAAATTTAAAAAAAAAAAAAAAAGAACAGGAAGGAAAGAGGCTGTAAATCTGTCTGAGGAGATGGAGAAAGATTACTGAAAAAGCTGTATCCCAATTGAAGCTTAACAATAAGGAACGGTGTGAGAGGGACAGAGTATTAGAGACAAATGGAGAAGATGTGCCAAACAAGAATTGTATAAAGAACATGGTACACATAGGAAACTAAAAGCAAATACAAGAGCTACTTATCATTTTTAGCAAAAGAGGATGAATCACGACTTCATACCCAACTGCATACCATTTTCTGATTCACTCTTCATTTCCAATTCCAAGTTATCATCATTTGTTAGGTCTTCTCCAAGCACAGCAGCCCAATCTTTCATCTTTATCAAACGTTCAGTCAGAGACTTGACATTTAGTAAAGAGAGAAAAACAGAAAGTAATAATGCCTTTTGCTAACTGATTTACAACTTCTGAATATGTAGTTATAGTTTAAAAATCAATCTACATAGATAACAGTACATGACCTCTTATTCACCAGCTGATATTGAGACATATACTCTGAAAAACTATAATATTTATTGACTATTAAACTCTGCAAGTTAAAAACCACACTTGGTTATTCCTAAATCAAATACGATACTGGATAATGGTCCATTTTTGCTAAATATACTGCCTGACTATAAAGTGACAAAATATTTACTATATTACATTCTTTCCATACCACAAATAACAGTAGCCATTAACCAAACAGTAAATTTTGTGTGAGGTCAAACACCTGCAAGTGAGGTACATGATATATAAAAAGAACACAGGCGAGCCTGGGTTCTATCATAAAATAGAACCTGAACTGGTACATTACAGGTTTTCCAACAGTACTTTTTTGATTTTCTTGAATAAAGAAAGAATTTTCATTGTAAATAATGAAATAACTATGCCATATATTTCTGTGGAAGGACCCACCTAAAAACCCACTCTGCTCTGTAATTTCTACCCTTTGATCTGTCCCTCTTGAGAGTTCCAGGCAAAAATAACATGGCCTAAAGCTTTGAGTAGAGCTTGAGATTAGCATCTCATTCTTATTCTGCTTAGGAAGAATCTCAAGTTCTTTAGTAGAGTAAGTTTAGGGAAAAAATAAAAGAACATGCCAAATCATGAAAACAACTAAAGCTGGAATCTTCAAAAAATTCATAGCAACAACGTAAAGAGGATAAATGAATAGGTTTCAAGATGGCAATGTTCACTTCACTGCATAGATTACAGAATGTTAGTTTTATATCTTATGACTTGATACTCACACCTGAGTATGTTTGCAGCTTGAAAGCATAAGATTTAAAAGAGAAGGCAGGAAAAAGGGCTAGAAAGAGCAAATAAGGAGTAAGGAAAAGTGAACAAATCCTAAAAGTAAAAATAAGTTACTTATTAGAGTCAAGTTTCAATTAGACTTATTTTTTGAAAAGTATTTATCTCTGTGAGAGTACATACAATAGCTAATCTAGGTATTACAGATATTCAGCCAATACATATAACTTCATCTGTCCAATTTCTAAAATTCTTTCCAACCTCTTTTTATCAAAAGAAACAGATGGCAGTCTAAAAGACAAAGGTAAAATCCATTATTCTTTTTTCTCTTCACTCAATACCTAGGCTAAAATACAAAGGAAAGGACAAAAAGGACATACAGAATGTCGATATATAGACTACAAATCTAAAAGTCTTCAAGGAGCATTTGGGAGCAAGATGATAATATCAGTACAAATTAAAATGAATGCCCAAGAAGTACACACCCTCTAATTTGACCAAATAAATTATAAAAATAAAAGTTTCAAAAAACAAAAATTTTCAAATTTCAGAATTAGTATAACATTCTAGCTGCCTCAGTCACTAAAACCAGAAGACCCATTTACCTTGATCTGATTTTCTTTATCATACAGAACTTGCTCTGCAGATGCTTTGGACTCTTCAAATGTTATTTTCTGTTTATTAAGTTGACCCACTTGTTCTTTCCATTCTTCAGCTTCTTGTAAAAGCTAAAATTCAAACCCAACCAAGAAAAAAAAAAGCAACTTGTTATGTTTCATGCTTAGGTGTGAATGAATTTATTTATATATACATACACGACTTTTTTTAATTTTTTTTAACATTTATATATTTTTGAAAGACACAGAGAGAAGGAGCACTAGTGGGGAGAAGCAGAGAGAGAGAGAGAGAGAGAGGGAGACATAGAATCTGAAGCAGGCTCCAGGCTCTGAGTTGTCAGCACAAAGCCCAATGTGGAGCTCAAACCCACCAACTGTGAGATCATGACCTGAGCTGAAGTCGGACGCTTAACCAACTGAGCCACTCAGGTGCCCGTAGATATAACTTTAATAGATGTTATACGACACAATGTGTTGCTGAGAAGGGAAGGAGAGGGTTAGACAGGAGGAAAGAAGGGAAGGAAGGGTGGGGTCCTGTTTTCAAAGAACTTTCAAGAGGGGTAATGTAAAATAAGAAACACTTAAATATTGTTCAACTGATTTACATAATAAGTTTTTATTAAATAAGAGGTTTTTTGAGACATACATATGTTAGATTTGGTCATTTCTTACCATCCCTTAAATAATATATAACATGCCATAACTTATTTGTACTAAAATTTGTTTTTTAAATCATGTGCTGTTTTGTAGTTAGGATAACTGAACTTCCAGAGATACCATTAATATGGAATACATCAAATTCTGCATAAACAATCTTTTACTTAGTATATACTTTTATAGAAAAAATTTTCTGAACATGATACAAAAGGGAAGGATCGTTATAAAACACAGATTTGACTACATAACACTTAAAAACCTCACAAATCAAAAAATAACAAAATCTAAAAGCAAGTAACTAGAAAGGAACTCTTAAAAATATATGCGGCAAAGGATTAATAATCTTAAGATGCAAAGAGCTGTTAGAAGTCAAAAGAAAAATAAGAAAAAAAATGAGCAAGCAATTCACAAAAGAAATGGCCCATAGAAATATAAAAGTCCAAATCTATTAAAACTTTAAAACTCTATTCTATCAAACAATAATTATTGGATTTCTCTGCAAAACTAAGGCATCTTTCCTAGCACAAGAAAACTAAACTTTTTCTATGCGTGTATAACACAATAAGAGAACACCAACAGATTAAAAAAAATGAGGATTTTCTTTAAGAAAAAACTTTGAATCTGGTTATTAGTGGACTCTAGTGAATGACTAAAGAAATTGCATACCCAGCATGCAGTCTTAAGAAGTTAGAGGAGTATATTAGAACATGGCATCAGTGAATGTAGGATAGTTTATTTTAAGAACTTGAGTGATTAAAAAGGAGTTAAATGAAAGTAGATGTAAAGAATAAGACAATCTAGGTGAAAATTTTTCAAAATAGAAAAGGTCAGTTTTGATTATAACAGCAAATTTAACACAGCATTTACGACCACTTTCTCCTGAAATCTACTAAGATAAGAATAAATTTACTAAAAGATTTAGGGGGGGAAAAAAGAAGCATAAACCCACAAGAAAAAAGAAAACAGGTGATGAAGAAAAAGATAATTCTAGAAGTGGAAAGCAGAAAGAGATATAAGTATAGTAAGAAATACAGCAGAGCAGACAAATCTGAAATCTACACAGAAGATGGGAAAGTCCAAATGTAAGTTGACTTAATACAACCCAAAATGCTTAGAATTTGGAGGCACCAATATTAGGGCTATAAGTAGGATTGAAAAGAGGAAGACTGAAAGTTTGTATAAAAAATGAAAAACAAAAAACAAAAAAACAGAAAGTCCCTGCACATACATACACATACATTTTGACTCTCCATCCATCCTTCCCACTCACCCATATCTCTCACATGCATGTGCGCACACACACGCACACACATATACGTCTGGCAAAAGCCTAGAAGGTTATTTTCTGGAGAGGTGGAAAATGAAACTCTGGGACACTTGGCCCAGGTGAAAGTGTGAGTAAAATATTGAAAACATAAAAGGATAAAGTAAAAGCTGACTTACTGGATAGTGACACACCAACAACCCCCACCTGTCTTAGCTGCTTGCCACACTGTTGGCAAACAGGCTTATCCCTCTCAAACAGAAACTGTGGAGGAATTATCCCTGTGGAAAATGATCTTCAAATACCAACAACTGGGGATCTTCCAAGGAAACACCCTAGCCAGATTACCCTACAGAACAGCCTCCCAGTAACACACACTGAGCTTCCAATTAGATATGAAGAGCTTCACTATCAAATGAGCAGACTGCCATGAATCACCTAATAACTGACTTTAAAAAGAAACTTAGTAGGGTGCTTGGGTGGCTTAGTCGGTTAAGCATCTGACTTTGGCTCAGTCATGCTCTCACGGTCTGTAGATTCGAGCCCCGCATCGGGATCTGTGCTGACAGCTCAGGACCTGGAGCCTGCTTCGGATTCTGTCCCTCCCTTGCTCATACTGTCTCTCTCTCTCAAAAATAAGCAAACATTAAAAAAAAAAAAAGAAACTCATAGATAAAAGACATAGACCAAAACAGAAAATAAAGGAACTCAAAGTAAACAAAACAACTCAGGGAACTGAAAAACACTTCAAAAAAGAAAATAATAATAATAACAATATCCTCAGCAAGCTAAGACACGGCATCCATAAATGAAAAAAAGGCATAAGCAAAACAGGGGCACCTGGGTGGCTCAGTTGTTAAATGTCTGACTTCGGCTCAGGTCATGATCTGGAGGCTCAGGAGTTTGAACCCCGCATCATGCACAGTTCTGACAGCTCAGAGCCTGGAGCCTGCTTCAGATTCTGTGTCTCCCTCTCTTTCTGCCCTTCCCCCCACTCGTGCTCTGTCTCTCTCAAAAATAAATAAAAACATTAAAAAAAAGAAAAGGCAAAAACAAAATAAAAAAGACCACTTACAATTGAAAAATATAGGAGAATAAGTCAACAAAACTTGCAAAGAAAGAAAACAAAGAGGACATCTTTTGGGGGTGGGGGCAGGGGAGAGTGCGTGCATGCACACATACAAGCAGGGGAGGAGCAGAGAGTGAAAGAGAGAGAGAGAGAGAGAGAGAGAGAGACAGAGTCTCAGGCAGACTCCACGCTCACTCAGCCTGAGCCTGACATGGGGCTCAATCCCAAGACCTTGGGGTCATGACCTGAGCCAAAATCAAGAGTCAGACACTCAACCAACTGAGGCACCCACACAGCCCA
This sequence comes from Felis catus, assembly GCF_018350175.1. Classification (NCBI taxonomy): domain Eukaryota; kingdom Metazoa; phylum Chordata; class Mammalia; order Carnivora; family Felidae; genus Felis; species Felis catus. The sequence continues at coordinate 88,078,129 of NC_058373.1, read as the reverse complement.
AGAGGACATATTTAAATAACTACTATATAATCATACAAAAAATCCCAGAAAAAGCATGAAATAATTTCCCAGAACTGAATCAAAACCAAGACTTTCCATATTAAGAGTATGAAAAAAGACTCACACATCATCATGACATTTCAGAGAACTAGAAACAAGGAAAGATATAAAAGCTTCCTGGGATGGAACAGGTGGCTGGCTCAGTCAGTCCGTCCATCCGACTCTTGATTTTGACGTAGGCCATGATCTCACAGTTTTGAGATTGAGCCCTATGTCAGGCTCTGAGCGGATTCTCTTTTCCTCTCTCTGCCTCTCTCAAAATAAATAAATATTTAAAATCTTTCAGGGAGGAAAAGAGCAGATCACAAAAAGATTCAGCAATCCAAATCTCATCTGACTTCTCAAAACCAATACTGGAAAGTGAAGACAATGGACCAATATCAAAATTTCAAGAAAAAAAACTTTTCCAATCCAGAAGATATCCAACCAAAATGTCAATAACCGTGAGAGAAGACATTCTTAGGCATGCAAAGTTTTTAAAAGTTACCTTCTATACCTATCTCTCAGGAAGCTAATCAAGAAAATTAACCACAAAAGAGCAAGTCTTGGATACAGGAAATAGAAGATCCAACACAGGAGAAAGACAAGGGAATAGATGGGAGTGAAGTGAAATCTCAGGACAACAGAATCATTAACAGACCTAGAGAAAAAGTTCCTATTGGACCAGGAGGATGGAAGGCCTCAGGAAGGATTGCTTCAAGAAAAAAATAAAATTAGTACATTAACAAAGCATTTGAATGCACAAAGTTATTCAGCATCTCCAGAAGACAGATCTCCATGGTATATAGGAAACAAAACTAACCCTAGAGCAAATAAAATTTTGGGTAAAATAGAACATGTAGTAAGAGCACATCACGTAGCTTAGCTACAACATTTAGAAAACTGTAAATAATGCAATCAAATGAAAAACTGTCCCATGGAAAATTTTAACTGTATTGGGAGAATAGTGAGACAGTAAATATATGTGGGTGTGTGGGAGTATCTCTACATATGAAGAAGGAAGAAGCTAAATCTTCATTTGCTCTAACCACCAGAACTGCTTCTATCTTTAGGCCCCGGACCCATAGCTTCAATCATTCTCATGGATATTCACTGCCTTCCTTCACTCTGGCTTTAAGGAGTTGGTCCTAAATCCTATTTGCTGTGATTATTAAAATCTGCCCTGGCTCGTTTTCACTACTGGAGGAAAAAGGTAACAGGAGTATACACTTTTGCACCCTATATAAAAGACATATCAAAGGATATTCAGGAGACTGTCCTCCTTTCCTGCTTTCCGGGGAAAGCCTAATCTTGCCCCCAGGATGGATCAGTCATGAGTATGCCCAAAACATTTATAACTATGTAGTCACAGTTAAAGAGTCCCTACAGAGTACAAACCTGTTTCTGGCTTTCCTGAAGTTGGGAATTTTCACTCAAAGCATCTTTTATAGCTATCTTAAGTCGTTCTTCATTCATTTGAAATATTTTGAAGGTCGTTTTGGCCTAAGTAAAACACAACGTATCAAGCTTATAGGAATTAATTTAATATTATAACTCTTTTTTATACATACTCCCTAAAACATGGAATTAAAGTAAAAAAAAAAAAAAAAAACATGACAATATTAATAGGAAAGACAGTACAGGCTACCAGAAAAAAGGCTACCAGGGTCCAGTCAAGGCTCTGCCACTACCTTGCCATGTGACCTTGGACAAATGATTTAGCCTCTTTTAACCTTTTATGTGCTTTCTAGCAAATTTTGTTAACTTTTTATTATCTGCCTCTTTTTTTTAAATATGAAATTTATTGTCAAATTGGTTTCCATACCACACCCAGTGCTCATCCCAAAAGATGCCCCCCTCAATACCCATCACCCACCCTCCCCTCCCTCCCACCCCCCATCAACCCTCAGTTTGTTCTCAGTTTTTAACAGTCTCTTATGCTTTGGCTCTCCCCCACTCTAACCTCTTTTTTTTTTTTTTTCATTCCCTCCCCCATGGGTTTCTGTTAAGTTTCTCAGGATCCACATAAGAGTGAAACCATATGGTATCTGTCTTTCTCTGTGTGGCTTATTTCACTTAGCATCACACTCTCCAGTTCCATACACGTTGCTACAAAAGGCCGTATCTCATTTTTTCTCATTGCCACGTAGTATTCCATTGTGTATATAAACCACAATTTCTTTATCCATTCATCAGTTGATGGACATTTCGGCTCTTTCCATAATTTGGCTATTGTTGAGAGTGCTGCTATGAACATTGGGGTACAAGTGCCCCTATGCATCAGCACTCCTGTATCCCTTGGGTAAATTCCTAGCAGTGCTATTGCTGGGTCATTGGGTAGGTCTATTTTTAATTTTCTGAGGAACCTCCACACTGCTTTCCAGAGCGGCTGCACCAGTTTGCATTCCCACCAACAATGCAAGAGGGTTCCCGTTTCTCCACATCCTCTCCAGCATCTATAGTCTCCTGATTTGTTCATTTTGGCCACTCTGACTGGCATGAGGTGATATCTGAGTGTGGTTTTGAGGAGACTATAGATGCTGGAGAGGATGTGGAGAAACGGGAACCCTCTTGCACTGTTGGTGGGAATGCAAACTGGTGCAGCCGCTCTGGAAAGCAGTGTGGAGGTTCCTCAGAAAATTAAAAATAGACCTACCCTATGACCCAGCAATAGCACTGCTAGGAATTTACCCAAGGGATACAGGAGTGCTGATGCATAGGGGCACTTGTACCCCAATGTTCATAGCAGCACTCTCAACAATAGCCAAATTATGGAAAGAGCCGAAATGTCCATCAACTGATGAATGGATAAAGAAATTGTGGTTTATATACACAATGGAATACTACGTGGCAATGAGAAAAAATGAGATACGGCCTTTTGTAGCAACGTGTATGGAACTGGAGAGTGTGATGCTAAGTGAAATAAGCCACACAGAGAAAGACAGATACCATATGGTTTCACTCTTATGTGGATCCTGAGAAACTTAACAGAAACCCATGGGGGAGGGAATGAAAAAAAAAAAAAAAAAGAGGTTAGAGTGGGGGAGAGCCAAAGCATAAGAGACTGTTAAAAACTGAGAACAAACTGAGGGTTGACGGGGGGTGGGAGGGAGGGGAGGGTGGGTGATGGGTATTGAGGGGGGCACCTTTTGGGATGAGCACTGGGTGTTGTATGGAAACTAATCTGACAATAAATTTCATATATTAAAAAATAAATAAATAAATATAGTCTCCTGATTTGTTCATTTTAGCCATTCTGACTGGCGTGAGGGGATATCTGAGTGTGGTTTTGATTTGTATTTCCCTGATGAGGAGCGATTTCATGTGCCTGTTGGCCATCTGGATGTCTCTTTAGAGAAATGTCTATTCATGTTTTCTGCTCATTTCTTCACTACATTATTTGTTTTTTGGGTGTGGAGTTTGGTGAGCTCTTTATACATTTTGGATACTAGCCCTTTATCCGATATGTCATTTGCAAATATCTTTTCCCATTCCATTGGTTGCCTTTTAGTTTTGTTGATTGCTTCCTTTGCAGTGCAGAAGCTTTTATCTTCATGAGGTCCCAATAGTTCATTTTTGCTTTTAACTCCCTTGCCTTTGGGGATGTGTCGAGTAAGAAATTGCTGCGGCTGAGGTCAGAGAGGTTTTCTCCTGCTTTCTCCTCTAGGGTTTTGATGGTTTCCTGTCTCACATTCAGGCCCTTTATCCATTTTGAGTTTGTTTTTGTGAATGGTGTGAGAAAGTGGTCTAGTTTAAACCTTCTGCATGTTGCTGTCCAGTTCTCCCAGCACCATTTGTTAAAGAGACTGTCTTAACGGGCGCCTGAGTGGCGCAGTCGGTTAAGCGTCTGACTTCAGCCAGGTCATGATCTCGCGGTCCGTGAGTTCGAGCCCCGCGTCGGGCTCTGGGCTGATGGCTCAGAGCCTGGAGCCTGTTTCCGATTCTGTGTCTCCCTCTCTCTCTGCCCCTCCCCCGTTCATGCTCTGTCTCTCTCTGTCCCAAAAATAAATAAACGTTGAAAAAAAAATTTTTTTTAAAGAGACTGTCTTTTTTCCATTGGATATTCTTTCCTGCTTTGTCAAAGATTAGTTGGCTGTACTTTTGTGGGTCTAATTCTGGGGTTTCTACTCAATTCCATTGGTCTATGTGTCTGTCTTTGTGCCAATACCATGCTGCTTGATGATTACAGCTTTGTAGTAGAGACTAAAGACTGGGATTGTGATGCCTCCTGCTTTGGTCTTCTTCAAAATTACTTTGGCTATTCGAGGCCTTTTGTGGTTCCATACAAATTTTAGGATTGCTTGTTCTAGCTTTGAGAAGAATGCTGGTGCAATTTTGATTGGGATTGCATTGAATGTGTAGATAGCTTTGGGTAGGAATGACATTTTAACAATATTTATTCTTCCAATCCATGAGCATGGAATGTTTTTCCATTTCTTTATATCTTCTTCAACTTCTTTCATAAGCTTTCTATAGTTTTCAGCATACAGATCTTTTACATCTTTGGATAGGTTTATTCCTAGGTATTTTATGCTTCTTGGTGCACTTGTGAATGGGATCAGTTTCTTTATTTGTCTTTCTGTTGCTCCATTATTAGTGTCTACGAATGCAACTGATTCCTGTACATTCATTTTTTATCCTGCAACTTTGCTGAATTCACGTATCACTCCTAGCAGACTTTTGGTGGAGTCTATCAGATTTTCCATATATAATACCATGTCATCTGCAAAAAGTGAAAATTGACTTCATCTTTGCCAATTTTGATGCCTTTGATTTCCTTTTGTTGTCTGATTGCTGATGCTAACACTTCCAACACTATGTTAAACAATAGCGGTGAGAGTGGACATCCCTGTCGTGTTGGTGATCTCAGGAAGAAAGCTCTCAGTTTTTCCCCACTGAGGATGATATTAGCTGTGGGCTTTACATAAATGGCTTTTATGATGTTTAAGTATGTTCCTTCTATCCCGACTTCCTCGAGGGTTTTTACTAAGAAGGGATGCTGAATTTGGTCAAATGCTTTTTCTGCGATTGACAGGATCATATGGTTCTTTTCTTTTATTAATGTGATGTATCACATTGATTGATTTGCGAATGTTGAACCACCCTGCAGCCCAGGAATGAATCCCACTTCATCATGGTGAATAATTCTTTTTATATGCTGTTGAATTCAATTTGCAAGTATCTTATTGAGAATTTTTGCATCCATATTCATCAGGGATATTGGCCTGTAGTTCTCTTTTTTTTTGCTGGGTCTCTGTCTCGTTTAGGAATCAAACTAATGCTGGCTTCATAGAATGAGTCTTCATAGAATGAGGGAAGTTTTCCTTCCCTTTCTATTTTTTTGGAACAGTTTGAGAAGGATAGGTATTATCTCTGCTTTAAATGTCTGGTAGAATTCCCCAGTGCAGCCATATGGTCCTGGACTCTTATTTGTTGGGAGATTTTGGATAACTGATTCAATTTCCTCACTGGTTATGGGTCTGTTCAAGTTTTCTATTTCTTCCTGTTTGAGTTCTGGAAGTGTGTGGGTGCTTAGGAATGTGTCCATTTCTTCCAGGTTGTCCAGTTTGTTGGCATATAATTTTTCATAGTATTCCCTGATAATGGCTTGTGTTTCTGAGGGATTGGTTGTAATAATTCCATTTTCATTCATGATTTTATCTATTTGGGTCATCTCCCTTTTCTTTTTGAGAAGCCTGGCTAGAGGTTTATCCATTTTGTTTATTTTTTCAAAAAACCAACTCTTGGTTTCATTGATCTGCTCTACAGTTTTTGTAGATCCTATATTGTTTATTTCTGCTCTGATCTTTATTATTTCTCTTCTTCTGCTGGGTTTGGGGTATCTTTGCTGTTCTGTTTCTATTTCTTTTAGGTGTGCTGTTAGATTTTGTATTTGGGATTTTTCTTGTTTCTTGAGATAGGCGTGGATTGCAATGTATTTTCCTCTCAGGACTGCCTTCGCTGCATCCCAAAGCGTTTGGATTGTTGTATTTTCATTTTCATTTGTTTCCATATATTTTTAAATTTATTCTCTAATTGCCTGGTTGACCCATTCATTCTTTAGTAGTGTGTTCTTTAACCTCCATGCTTTTGGAGGTTTTCCAGACTTTTTCCTGCGGTTGATTTCAAGCTTCATAGCATTGTGGTCTAAAAATGTGCATGGTATGATCTCAATTCTTTTATACTTATGAATGGCTGTTTTTTGACTCAGTATGTGATCTATCTTGGAGAATGCTCCATGTGCACTCGAGAAGAAAGTATATTCTGTTGCTTTGGGATGCAGAGTTCTAAATATATCTGTCAAGTCCATCTGATCCAATGTATCATTCAGGGCCCTTGTTTCTTTATTGATCCTGTGTCTAGATCTATCCAATGTTGTAAGTGGAGTACTAAAGTCCACATTCTCATCAATAAGGTTGCTTATGTTTGTGATTAATTGTTTTATATATTTGGGGGCTCCCATATTCGGCACACAGACATTTATCATTGTTAGCTCTTCATGATGGATAGACCCTGTAATTATTATATAATGCCCTTCTTCATCTCTTGTTACAGCCTTTAATTTAAAGTCTAGTTTGTCTGATATGAGTATGGCTACTCCAGCTTTCTTTTGACTTCCAGTAGCATGATAGATAGTTCTCCATTCCCTCACTTTCAATATGAAGGTGTCCTCAGGTCTAAAATGAATCTCTTATAGACAACAATAGATGGATCTTGTTTTTTTATCCATTCTGATACCCTATGTCTTCTGGTTGGAGCATTTAGTCCATTTGCATTCAGTGTTATTATTGAAAGATATGGGTTTAGAGTCATTGTGATGTCTGTAGGTTTCATGCTTGTAGTGATGTCTCTGGTATTTTGTGGTCCTTTCAACATTTCACTCACAGAATCCCCCTTAGGATCTCTTGTAGGGCTGGTTTAGTGGTGATAAATTCCTTCAGTTTTTGTTTCGGAAGACCTTTATCTCTCCTTCTATTCTAAATGACAGACTTGCTGGATAAAGGATTCTCAGCCGCAATTTTTTCTGTTTATCACATTGAAGATTTCCTGCCATTCCTTTCTGGCCTGCGAAGTTTCAGTAGATAGGTCTGTCATTAATCTTATCGGTCTCCCTTTATATGTTAGAGCATGTTTATCCCTCGCTGCTTTCAGAAATTTCTCTTTATCCTTGTATTTTTCCAGTTTCACTATGATATGTCGTGCAGAAGATAGATTCAAGAGTCTCCCCTCATACTCCTGGATTTTTTTATCTTTTTCTCAGCTTCCTCTTTTTCCATAATTTTATCTTCTAATTCACCTATTCTCTCCTCTTCAATCCGAGCTACGGTCGCCTCCATTTTATTTTGCACCTCATTTATAGCAATTTTTAGCTCCTCCTGTTTCTTAGTCCCTTGATCTCTGTAGCAACAGATTCTCTGCTGTCCTCTATACTTTTTTCAAGCCCAGAGATTAATTTTATGACTATTATTTTAAATTCATGTTCCATTATATTGCTTCAATCATTTTTGATCAATTCGTTAGCTGTCACTACTTCCTGGAGTTTCTTTTGAGGAGCATTGTTCCGTTTCATCAGCTTGGGTAGTCCTTGAGGTAGCTCCAAACTGCAGGGCACCTCCCCTGTGCTGTCCGGAGAAAGTTGTGTTGGTGGGCGGGGCCACAGTCAAACCCGATGTCTGCCCCCAGGCCTCCGCCGGGGCCACAGTCAGACTGGTGTGTACCTTATCTTCCCCTCATCCAGGGGCAGGACCCACTGTGGAGTGGTGTGGCCCCTGTCTGGGCTGCCTGCATACTGCCAGGCTTGTGGTGCTGGTTTGATGGGATCTGGCATATTAGCCGGGGTGGATCCACAAGGTGCACAGGGTGGGAGGGGCAGGCTTAGCTCGCTTTGCAGTTGTTGTCCCCTGTGGGAGGGGCCCTGCAGCACCAGGAGGGAGGCAGACCCAATGGAGGGTGGATCCACAGAAGCACAGGGTTGGGAGTTTGGCTGTGCAAGCAAGTTCGGTGATGGGAACTGTTTCCCTTTGGAATTTCGGCTGGGGGATGGGAGAGGGAGATGGCGCTTCCCAGAGCTTTTGTTCCCCAGCCAAGCTGAACTCTGTCTTCCAGGGCTCAGCAACTCTCTCTCCCGGCGTTGTCCTGCCCTCCCCGCTCTCTGAGAGCAGAGCTGTTGACTATTAACATTCCAGATGTTAAGTCCCACTGGCTGTCAGAACTCACTCTGTCCAGCCCCTCTGCTTTTGCAAGCCAGACTCGGGAGCTCTGCCTTGCCAGACGGACTCCCCCTCCAATGCCCCGACTCCCTCTTGCCAGTCCATGTAGCACACACTGCCTCTCCGACCTTCCTACCCTCTCCCTGGGCCTCTAGTCTACGCTTGGCTCCAGAGAGTCCGTTCTGCCAGTCTTCTGGCGGTTTTCTGGGTTATTTAGGCAGATGTGGGTGGAATCTAAGTGGTCAGCATGACCTACTACGCAGCATCCTCCTACGCTGCCATCTTCCTTGTCTATCTATTATCTGCCTCTCTTAACAGAATTTAAACTTATTGAGAGCTTTTCTATTTTATCCACTAATGGTAAGTGCCTAGCACTTTCAACGGTGGTACACAGCAAGAGCTCAATAAATACTTGTCAAATAAAATAAAATGAAGTTTCCTAAAGTACCTTCAATAAAAGAACTATATCTACGACACCTGTATCTCAAATTCTAGTATTATATCTCTTTCTTGAATCATAAAATAATAAAATTAAAATGATTTTCAAAAGCAACAGACCTTCTAGACTAATTCAACTTACTTCAGCCACTTGTGATTTGAGAGATTTTGATTCATCCTCTAGAGACTGTATCCTTTTTGAAACATCCACCATCTGGAAAGACAGTATCAATCTATAAACAAGTATTCACTAAATTTTTTTGGTTTCCAAGAGGCCATATATCTTAGATATATTGTTATCCTAACACTTTCACTCAAAAAATGTGGACTTAAAATTAAGAAAACTTGTCAGCCATATGCTTAAAGGGATTTTATATGAAAGTTAGACAACAGTAATTCATTTCATGTTTACTCTTCATAACATTTAAGTTCTATAGGCTCAAGATAAATCCCCTAACATCACATCTTACTAAATAATCTCACACACATCTAGATCTTCCTTACTACAGATTTTAAAATAACAAATAAAGGAAAGTTAAAATGTTTTCAAAATGACTTATGAACAATAAAAAAATCTACTAAGTATGTGATAATTCAACTTTATTTATGTAAGCTACTTCCATAGTACACATAGAAAATTTCTGTAAGAATAGGCAAGAAACTTAACATGGTAACGGTAACCTGTAACAAATAAAAAAGCTACTGGATCTGGAAATTTTTACTCTCCCCTTAACAGCCTTCTGTATTTTTTTGGATTTTTTAGAGTACATATAATACTTTAACTGATACCTATTAAGTTTTTTAAACTCAATACATTTCCTTTTCCTGCAGTCTCCTCAAACACAAATACCTTACCAATTCATCTTGTTCAGAATGCTTAGATTTCTCTTCTTTTAATTGGTTTTCCAGAAAAAGTATTTCATCCTCAAGTTCAGATTTAGAGCTGTTCAGCTTTTCATAGACTGCCTAAAAGAGAAAGCCAACTTTAAGATAGACATAGGATTTTTTGGTTATGATAAAGCAGATGAGTATAATCAAATACATATATTTCAAATTAAATAAATTTCATTTACATATTAGTTCATTTTTATAATATTTAAATAACAGCAATACTAGCAGAGGTCAGCAAACTTTTTCTATAAAAAGCCAGTGAGTAAATATTTTAGGCCTGTAGGCCATGTAGTCTCGGTCCCAACAACCCAACTCTGAGCATGTAGTGAGAAAGCAAAGACATTATGTAAATAAATGAGCATAACTGTGTTCCAATAACATTTATTTACAGGGGCACCTGGGTGACTCAGTCGGTTAAGTGTCCGACTCTTGATTTCAGGTCAGGTCATGATTTCATGGTCGTGAGATGGAGCCCCATGTCAGGCTCCACACTGGGCATGGAGCCTGCTTAAGATTCTCTCTCCCTCCCCCTCTGCCACTCGTGCACTTGAATGTACTCTCTCTCTCTCTAAAAAAAAAAAAAAAAAAAAAAAAAAAATTTTAATTTTATTTACAAAAAAGTAGAGAAACCAAACAATCTGATTAAAAATGGCAGAGGACCTACATAGACATTTTTCCAAAGAGGACACGTAGGTGGCCAACAAAGAAATGAAAAGATCCCCAACATCACTGATCATAAGGGAAATGCAAATCAAAACTACAATGAGGTATCATCTCACACCTGTAAAAATGGCTAAAATCAAAAAGACAAAAAATAACAAGTGTTGGCAAGGATATGGAGAAAAAGGAACCCTTGTGCACTGTTGCTGGGAATGTAAACTGGTACAGCCACTGTGGAAAACGGTATGGAGATGTCTCAAAAAGTTAAAAGCAGAAATACTATATGATCCAATAATTCCACTGCTGAGTATTTATTCAAAGAAAACTAAAATACTAATTCAAAAAGATATACACACCCATATGTTTATTGCACCCTTATTTACAATAGCCAAAATATGGAAGCAACATTCAGTGTCCATCAACGGATGAATGAATAAAGAAGATGTGGTATCTGGGGCGCCTGGGTGGCGCAGTCGGTTAAGCGTCCGACTTCAGCCAGGTCACGATCTCGCGGTCCGTGAGTTCGAGCCCCGCGTCGGGCTCTGGGGTGATGGCTCAGAGCCTGGAGCCTGTTTCCGATTCTGTGTCTCCCTCTCTCTCTGCCCCTCCCCCATTCATGCTCTGTCTCTCTCTGTCCCAAAAATAAATTAAAAACTTTGGAAAAAAAAAATTAAAAAAAAAAAAAAGAAGATGTGGTATATATACAAAATGGAATATCATATAACCATAAAAAAGGAAGAGACCTTGCCATTTGTGACAATGTAAATGGACCTAGAGATATTATGCTAAGTGGAATAAGTCACACTGAAAAAGACTAATACCAAATGATTTCATTCATATGTGGAATCTAAAAAACAAAACAGGGGTGCCTGGGTGGCTCGGTCGGTTGAGCGTCCGACTTCGGCTCAGGTCATGATCTCACGGTCCGTGAGTTCGAGCCCCGCGTCGGGGTCTGTGCTGACAGCTCAGAGCCTGGAGCCTGTTTCGGATTCTGTGTCTCCCTCTCTCTCTGCCCCTCCCCTGTTCATGCTCCATCTCTCTCTGTCTCAAAAATAAATAAACGTTAAAAAAAATAAAATAAAAAAATAAATAAAAAATAAAAAACAAAACAAACAAAAAGCAGAATCAGATCTATAAAATCGGAGAACAGACTGATGGTTGCCACAGGAAAGGCAGTGGGGAGATAAGCAAAATGGGTGAAAGGGAGTAGGAGATACAGATTTACAGTTATGGAATGAATAAATCAAGGCAATAAGAGGTATAGCACAGAAAATATAGTCGAGACTGTAATAGCATTGTAAGGTGACAGATGGTAGTTGCACCTGTGATGAGCATAGCATTAAAGTATAGTGATACTGAATCACCATGTTGTAACATTTGTGTCAACTACACTCAAATAAAAAAATTAAAAAACAAAAATAAAACAGAACAGGTGCAGAACCCAGAATATACTTTGCCAACCTCTGCTCTAAAGCATTATAAAGGAAAAAATGAGAAGTCTGATTTAATATAATTAAAGATATAATAAAAAATAAACTAAAAAATTAATCAAGATTGCTTCATAGTAATATTCTGAATTGAATTATGACATATTTTCTGGGACTTTTTAATTTTAAATGATTAATCACTGAATTATTCCAATTTGATTTTAAACACTGTAACAAACATACCTCTGATATTTGTGATCCTTCAACAAACTTGTTTAAAAAAAAAAAACCAAAAGATTCAAAGAATTTAATGGAAGCCAAGAAAAAAGAAAGAACAAGTACATACTATATTATAGTAGTTAAAACACTTATTTCTATATATTTTCCCAAATTTGGTTACTTGATTATATGAATTCCCAGATTTGAGTCAAAATTAGTCTATTGTTTCGATTTCATCTACCAATTCAACCATGAAATTTTTGTAATTCTATCACATATAGTTTATGCTCAATTACATTTACCAATTTTAAAAATAAACACTACATGGTTCTTCAAATTACTAAAATCAGACAAAAACTTCCAAAATGTTCATTTTAATTTTACTGCTAGATCATGTAAATTCAATGCCTTAAAAATAAATTGGTGTGTTTTATTTTACCCACAATACTACCAAACTTGAATAAATGCTTTTGCTATCCAGTTTTTGCTCTTCTGTTAGCCGGCTAAATTCCTTATACACAGTTCCTTTTTTTTTTTTTTTTATCAAACTAGTAAGTTACTACTGGAACAGTAGTTAAAACAGGTCAATAAATAAAATAATTTCAACATGTTCTTGAGGATATCAATAGGTAACAAATGAAGAAGGAAAAGATTAAGAAATATATTTCATTTGGAATTCTATTCATAACTTCCTTTGGACTCTACTAGTTAATTCTGAAACATGACCTATAGACTTCTTTAGTTTTTATTTTAATTCCAGTGAGTTAACATCCACTGTTATACTTATAGACTTTCTGATGATTTTGGACATCAGTGATTCATAACAGCCAAGCTGCACTAACTAAATATGTACACCAAAGGTACTAAGTCCATTGTTTTCTACTTTATTTTAGTATGCTTTTTACAACACTTCCAACTCTAACCAGTAATAAGACACTCCTATTATTTACCTTAATTTGTTGCAGCTTAGCTAAATGACAAATTTTTAGTATTTCCCTTCTTACTACTGGCCAAATCATACCTGGCTCAGGAGAGCTGACTATACATATCTCTTCCAAACTCCACATTCAGTAACATCATGTTGGTACCTTGAAACTGGGAATATTTACACAATCGAACCCAGCAAATGCTACAAATAAGGACTCTGGCTTTTCAGAGAGCCAGCTGTTAAACATTTACCAGAACATCACTGCTTAAAGCTTTGGTCTAGGGGGCCCTGAGTGGCTTAGTCAGTTTAGCATCCAGCTCAACTCTTGACTTGGGCTAGGTCAGGATCTCACAATTTGTGGGTTCAAGACTCACGTCTCTGCACTGACAATGCAGAGCCTGCTTGGGATTCAATCTCTCCCTTCTCTCTGCCCCTCCCCTGCTCCCACATCCTCTCTCTCTCAAAAATAAACATTAAAAAAAAAAAAAAGACAAAAAAACTTTGGCCTAATTCTAGTCAGCTCTTGATATACTGGGAATGAAGTAAAGGCAAGTACTACCATAATTTACATAATTTATTGCCAGCTACTCCTAAATTTATGAAAACAAATCCTATTTTTCCTTTCTAGAGAAAACTGGGTCCAAAAAAAGGGATGGTTACCTTAATATATTTCTCAAGAATGAAGAATAAAGAGCTTGTATATGGCCTTAGATTCTAGTAAACTGGTAAACTGAATATGCCTCACTCAAAACAAGTTAGCAAGAGAGCCCAAATTTTTAAATATTTTATTAAAAATTTATAAAATTAAATATTTATAAAATATTTAATTAATAGTTTAAAATATTTTATACTAATGTTCTATTTCTTATAGTTAATGTTTTATTTAAGTTTTAACATCTAGAAATGCTCTTACACATTTAACATAGTTTTGAGAAGATACACTGTTCTTGAAATTTGTTATTCAGTAAGAATCTTTCTCCCAGCTTTTTTTTTTTTAAATGTTTATTTATTTATTTTAAAGAGAGACAGAGAGCATGCATATGCAAGCAGAGGAAGGGCAGACAGAAGGAGAGAATCCCAAGCAAGCTCCATACTGACATAGCAGAGCTCGATGCAGGGCTCAGACTCATGAACCATCAAGTCATGGCCTGAGCCAAAATCGAGTCGGCCGCTTAACTGACTGAGGCACCCAGGTGCCCCACCCCCATCTTTTATAATTATATGTATTATTTGTTTTTACCTCCAAACTTTGCGCTTCTGTTGACTCCTTCTCAAAGCTGGCATCCTTCAAAGATGATTCTAAGCCTTCATACTGAAAGAAAGCAACACTGTAAGGAAAAGCTCTATAAATTTTATTCCATATTTATCTGAATAGGCATCTAAGAAGCAGACAAAATCCACTTCCACGTGTATGTTAAATTTACTTCAATTTACGTAGCTTTAAGTTCTTCAAATATGACCACTATAATAGAGACTGGGCAGCTAACACACTGGCTTGAACAACAAATGACAGAACTTCACCCTTAAAACTAAGAGAACTGTTCCAAGTCCCTATTCACTGAAGAGAAACTAACTCAAACTGGCCATCAAAATTTTCACTTGTAGTTCAAATCATACAACAAATAAAGTAGGCAATATTAAATCTTTAAAGGTGCAAAATAAGGAAAATGAAACATACAATGAGATAAGATTTGGCAAAATGCACTTATTTCAATGCTTTAAAAAAAAGGTGATTAAGTAGAAGATTAGGCTATTTGGACCAACCTTCCACACTAAGAACAAAAGATGGTCGAAAACAAAACACAACAAAACAAAAACAACAGGGCATGTCTGAAGGCCTTGAAGAGCAAACCAAATAGTGAGAATTTATGATAGAACAGGGTATCCTCAGAGAACCAAGTCCAACACTTGACAATTCTTTCTCCCTGCCCAAAAGCAGAGGATGATAGGACAAGAAACCCAGCAGAGATTTTAGTAGAAGTGGGGACCTGAGAGGGAAAAACTTGGGAGTTTAAGACCTAATGAATAGGATGAGCCACAAAGCTCAGGTTTTATGATGGGGCTCTGTGGTAGGCTGAAAAAAGACCTCTCCAAATTCTGTCCTAATCCCCAAAATTTCCAGATGTGATTAAGTTAAGGATCTTCAGATGGGGCAAATATACAGGATTATCTTGGTGGACCCAACATAATCCCAAGAGTCCTTAGAAGAGGGAGGTAAGAGGATCAAAGTTAGGAGAAGAGACAATGGGAAGATGGAAACAGAGACTGGAGCAATATAGCTAAGAGCCAAGGAATATGGACGCCTCTAGAAGGTGAAAGAGGCAAGGAAAAGATTCTCTCCTGGTGCCTCCAAAAGGAAAGAGATCTGCTGACACCTTCATTTTAGTTTTATATAAGACTGGTTTTAGATGTATGACCTCCAATGCTATAAGAAAATAAGCCTCTGTTACTTTATGTTACTAAGTTTGTGATAATTTGGTATAGCAGCAATGCAAAACTAATACCAACCCACACTGGCTATCTTATAAGAAAGTCTAAACCAGAAACAGACCAATCCCTTGAAATGAGGCCAAATTTCCAAACATTTTAATCTGTAATTAAAGTAATCTACGATTTGTAATGTTTCAGCCTAGCTGCCTATGAGAAGCAACAGCAAATCCTCACTACAGAAACATCACCCACAACTTCAAATTTTTCTCTACAAATAACCTGGCATTGACCAACACAAGATTTGACTAAGAACCAAGAGAAAATTGGGGCGCCTGGGTGGCGCAGTCAGTTAAGCGTCCGACTTCAGCCAGGTCACGATCTCGTGGTCCGGGAGTTCGAGCCCCGCGTCAGGCTCTGGGCTGATGGCTCGGAGCCTGGAGCCTGTTTCCGATTCTGTGTCTCCCTCTCTCTCTGCCCATCCCCCGTTCATGCTCTGTCTCTCTCTGTCCCAAAATAAATAAACGTTGAAAAAAAAAATTTTTTTTAAAAAAAGAACCAAGAGAAAAAATGAGCAAGAGAAACAGACTCTTGAGGGATGCAAATAATAGAGTTTTCAGTCAGACATTAAAATAAGTAAGTTTGGGGCACCTGGGTGGCTCAGTGGGTTAAGCCTCTGAATTTGGCTCAGGTCATGATTTCACATTTGTGGGTTTGAGCCCTGCATCTAACAGCTCAGAGCCTGAAGCCTGCTTTGGATTCTGTCTCTCCCTCTCTCTCTCTGCCCCTCCCCTGCTTGTGTTCTATCTCTCTCTCAAAAAAAATAAAATAAAAAAATGTTTAAAAAAATTTTTTTTAATTTTAAAAAAATGTAAAATCTTAAAAAAGAAAAAAATTCCAGCTAATCCATTTGCAGAAATTGCAAGCTGATCCCAAAATTCACAGAAAATGTAAAGGACTCAGTGAGAATAGTCAAAATGATCTTGAAAAAAAATGAACAAAGTTAGAAGACTTACACTTCCCAACTTCAAACCTTTCAACAAAACTACACTAATCAAGACAGTGTGGACTTGGTATAAAGATAGACATAACAAACCAATGAAATTGACTGAAGGGTCGAAACTTCACAACTTTAGTCAATTGATTTTCAACAAGTTACCAAGATAATTCAGTGCAGAAAGAACAGTCCTTTCAACAAATAATGCTAGGAAAAACTGGATATCCACATGCCAAAGAATGAAGCTGGACCCCTACCTAATATAATTTACAAAAATTAATTCCAAACAAATAAAAACCTAAACATAAGAACTAATCTCATAAAACTTTTAGAAGGAAATATAGGTGCAAATCTTCGTGAGTTGTTTTAGGCAATGGTTTCTTAGATATGACACCAAAAAAAGTATAACCAACAAATAAAAAAGTAGATAAACTGAGCATCATCAAAATTAAAAACATTTGGGGCCACTGGGTGGTTCAGTCAGTTAAGCATCCAACTCTTGGTTTTGGCTCAGGTCCTGATCTCCTGGGTTCAGGGCTCAGGTCCCACATTAGGGTCCATGGTGACAATGCAGTTTGCTTGGGATCCTCTCTCTCCCTCTCCCTCTCCCTCTACCCTTGCCCCGCTTGTGCTCATGCATGAGCACATTCTCTCTCTCAAAACAATAAATAAAACTTTAAAATAAAAAAAAAATTGAAGACATTTATGTTTCAGGAGCACCTGGGTGGCTCAGTTGGTTAAGCTTCCGACTTCAGCTCAAGTCATGATCTCACAGTTCGTGAGTTCGAGCCCCACGTCAGGCTCTATTGACAGCTTAGAGCCTGGAGCCTGCTTCAGATTTTGTGTGTCCCTCTCTCTCTGCCCCTCCCCACTCACTCTCTCTCTCTCTCTCTCTCTCTCTCTCTCTCTCTCTCAAAGATAAATTAAATAAAATTAATTTATTAAAATAAACATTTAAAAAATTTTTTAATAAAAAAAATTTATGCTTCAAAGATACCACCAAGAGAGTGAAGAGACAACCCACAGAAATGAGAGAAAATACTTGCAAATCACATAATCTAATGAGAATTTCACATCTGTAATATACAAAGTTACAACTTGATAGTAAGATGAAAGACCAATTTAAAAATAGGCAAAGGAACTGCAGAGACATTTCTCAAGAAAAGATAAACAGTCAATGAGCACATGAAAAGATAAGTGCTCCTCATAATTAGCCATCAGAGAAATGCAAATTAAAATCACAGTGAGATACAGCTTCATACTCACTAGGATGGCTAAAATCAAAAAGACAGATAGTAACAAGTGTTTGGAAAGATGTGGAGAAACTAGAACACTCACAAAATTGTGGTAGAAATGTAAACTGGTACAGCCACTATAGAAAACAATTTGGCAGTTCCTAAAAAGTTAAACACATATCCATCAATTGCACTCATAGGAATATACACCAAAGAATTGAAAACACATATTCACATAAAAATTGTACACAAATGTCCATAGCACCATCACTTGTAGCAGCCAAAAACAGAATAACTCAACTGACAAACACATATATAAATTGTGGCAAAGAAGAGTATTTGGCAAAAAAAAAGTACTGATTCATACTACAACATGGATGAACCTTGAAAACATAATGTAAGTGAAAAAAGCCAGTCACAAAGGACTATATATTATATGATTCTATTTATGTGAAACGTCCAGAATAGGTGAATCTAATGTTTTGTTTTGTTTTGTTTTGTTTTTGAGAGAGACAAACAGACAGAGAGAGAGAGAGAATGAGTGGAGGAGGGGCAGAGAGAGGGAGACACAGAATCCAAAGCAGGCTCCAGGCTCTGAGCTGTCAGCAAAGAGCCCGATGTGGGACTCGAAGTCACAAACTGTGAGATCATGACCTGAGCTCAAGAAGGACATTTAAACAGACTGAGCCACCCAAGTGCCCCAGAACCGGCAAATCTATACACAACATGGATGAAACTTGAAAATATTTTACTAAGTGAAAAAAAACCAGACACAAAGAACCACATGTTGTATGATTCCATTTATGTGAAATGGAACACAGAGCAAACAAAGTTATAGAAAAAAAAAAAAAAAGGTAGATAAGTTGTCTAAGTAGGGGAAACTGGGTGAAGGGTGATAACTAAGGGCTACAGGGCCTCTTTGGGGGTAATAAAAATGTACAAAAATTATGGCAATGGATGAACAGCTGTAAATATACTAAAAGCCAGTCATTTGTATACTTTAAATGGCTGAACTGCATAGTGGGTAAATTATATTACAACAAAGCTGTTAAGAAAAAGCTATACTATCGGGGTGCCTGAGTGGCTCAGTTGGTTGAGTGTCCGACTCTTGATTTCAGCTCAGGTCATGATCCCAGGGTGTAAGACCAAGCCCTGCCTCAGGCTCCATGCTTAGTTCTCAGCATAGAGGCTGCTTAGGATTTTCTCTGTCTCTCTCTGTTCTTCTCACCCACTTGCGTGTTCTCTCTCTCTAAAATTTTTTTTAAAAATTTTTTAATTTTTAAAAACAAAGAAAAAGCTATACTATTTAGATGACTTTCAAAAATCACCAGATAGCAGGGAATAAATCTAATAAAACATGATGAGGACCTCAACACAAAAATTTAAACAATAACAGAGAGGTTTTAAAAGATGTTAATAAAGGGATATATTATATAGTCCACGGATAAGAACTCAACATTGTAAAAATGTCAGTCCTCTCCAAATTGATCTATATATTCAATGTAATCCCAACTGAATTCCTAGCAGCCTATGTGTGTAAACTGATGAACTGATTTAAAATCTATATAGAACAGCAAAGTACCAAGATCACCAAGACAATCTTTAAAAACAAACATGGAGGTTTACACTGTCAGCTATCAAGAATCGTTACAAAAAGATAGATTAAAAAGTATGATATTGGCACAAGAATTTAAAAAACTGACCAACAGAACAGAAGATATTATAGAAATACTCAAACATATACAGCACTTGATTTAAGATGACACCACGGAACAGAGGAAAAGATGGTCTTTTCCATAAACGGTACTGGTTAATTCAACATCCATCTGAAAAACACTGAATCTTGACTTCCAAATCACACCATTACAAATTCAATTACAGGTGAATTAAAGACTAATTAAATTTGGGTTAAACTGTTTTCCCCAAAATTTATACGTTGAAGCCTCAGTACCTCATAATGTGACCGTATTTGGAGACAGGCCCTTTAAAGAGGTGATTAAGTTAAAATAAAGGCTTAAGGATGGGCCCTAATCTAATCACATGATGTCCTATAAAAAGAAGAAATTTGGACACAAAGAGAGATACCAGAAACAAGCACCTGGACAGAGGAAAGACCAGGGGAGGTCCAGGCAAGCAGGCAGCCACATGCAAGCTAAGGAGAGGAGCCTCGTAAGAAATCAAACCTGTCAACCCTTTGATCTTAGACTTCTAGCCTCCAGAACTGTGAAAAAATTAATTTTGTTGGGTAAGCCACCTGGTCTGTGATATTTTGTTATGGTGGCTCTACCAAATTTATACAAAGACTAAATGAGAAAAGTAAAACAAAGCTTCTGAAAGTAGCACAGAAGAATATCTTCATAACCTTAAGTAGACAAAAATTCTTAAATAAGAAACAAAAAGCAGGCATCATAAAGACAAGATTAACAAACGAGACTAGGTTAAAATTAAGAACTTCCGCTTACCATTGAAATAAAAAGGCAAACCACACAGTGAAGGAATTTTCCTTTGCAATACATATACCTAACAAAGGACTTGTGTTCAAATATAGAAAATATTCTACGTATCAAAAAAGAAAAAAAGATAACCATATTTTCAAATAAGAAAAATAAAAACAAAACAAAAAACCCTTAAACAGGCAACTTCACAAAAAAGATATCCAAACAACCAATAAACATATGAAAAAGGTGCTTAACCTCATTAGTCAGGGAAATGAAAATGAAACCACAATAAAACATCACTATGTTCTTACCACAGTGATTACAATTAGTAAGACTGGTAATATGAAGAGCAACTGAACTCTCACACTTTGCAAACAAGCATTAATAAACTTACACAGAAGTTTCTGCACTGCAAAGTGTAAAGTCTTCCAGCTCTAACACGTATGTAACGTTTTCAAAAATGTCTTACCTCTTTCTGAACAAGGCTAAATTTTTCAAGTAGTTTACATTTTTCATCAAGCAGTGTAGAAAGTTCTATAGCCAGCTTGTTCTCTCTTCCTGAAAAAAAAAATTGTATTATATGTAAATTGTTTTAAGTTTCAAAATTATGAACAATAATGATGAGATCTATAATAGAAAAAAGAGCTTACCCACATAAAGCCGGCTTCTAACCTGAAAAAAAAAAATCAACAAAATTATATTAAAACAAATATATATTTAAGTAAATCTGACTTATTTAACTTCTATTACCAACTTAAAAATAACTGGTTTCTGGGGCGCCTAAGTGGTTCAGTTGGTTAAGTGACTGACTTCGGTTCAGGTCATGATCTTGTGGTTCGTGAGTTCGAGCCCCACATCAGGCTCTGTGCTGACAGCTGGAGCCTGGAGCCAGCTTCAGATTCTGTGTCTCCCTCTCTCTCTGTCCCTCCCCCTCTTTCAGTCACTTTTGCACGCGCGTCCTCGCACTCTCTCTCTCAAAAATAAACATTTTTTTAAAAGTTAACATAAATAACTGGTTTCTTACTGCCTTAGTATGAGTATACATTAACTGAGAGTGTTCTTTTTCCAATGGAAAAAATGCTACATATTAAAGTCTCTCTATTGAAGATTCACATTGTATATAAGCATACTGAAGGTTCTGAAATAACTCAACCTTAAAGATAGCAGTTTCATTTCATTTAGTCCATTGTTCTTCAAATATATTTTACCCTAAAACAAGTTCCTTCCTATTTCAGGAAGCCCTTATTAACATCATGTTTTCCAAAATAACAGTTTGAGAAATGTTTACCACAGGACCATGGATCTGAATAGACTTCAAAAAATGAAGGAAAAACTCCATTTGTAAAGGGATCAGGCTTACGGAACTTAAATGGGGACTTAAATCATCTACAAAGATGTATAGGTATAAAATTAAAAAACAAAAGTTTTAAGGTCAAGGTACAGTGGAATCAGTATTGATGAGGACTAAATCAGTGCACTAAATCACATTAAGGAACGATCTCAAAAGGTAACAGGAAGCTGAAAAAAATTAAAAAACAAAAGTTAAGACACATGGAAGACAGAAGTAGAAGGGACAAATTCCAAAAAACAGTCTCAAAAAGAGAAAACGAAATGTAAAATGCAGAAGATAACTCCTAAAATTAAAAAAAGATAAAACAGGGGCACCTGGGTGGCTCAGTCAGTTCAGCATCCATCTCTTGATTTTAGCTCAGGTCATCACCCGAGGGTGATGGGGACCGTGGTCCATATCAGGCTCCACGCTGAAGAGTGGAGCCTGCATAAGATTCTCTCCCTCTCTCAGCATGTCTGTGTGGCTCAGTCGGTTGAGCAACCCACTCATGATTTCAGCTCAGGTCATGAACCCAGGGTTGTGGGACAGAGCCATGCATCAGGCTCATGCTGACTGAGTGTGAAGATTCTCTCTCCCTCTGCCCCTCTCTCCTTCTTGCACTCTCTCTAAAATACTTTTTTTATTACAAAAAAAAAAAGATTCTCTCTGTCTCTCTCTCCTCGCCCCCACTTGTGCTTTCTCTCCCTCTAAAACAATAATTAATAAAAATAAATAAACAAGCAAACAAGCTCTCATATTAAAAGATTCCAGAGAATTCTAAAAATATTTAAAAATATTCAAACTTAGACACATTATATTGAAATAACAATGTCAACTTAAAAGATTCTAAAAGCTTTCACAGAGAACAGATCATTTATAAATAAGAATCACACTGCCATTAGACCTTTTAATAAGTAACATGAAACGTAAAAAGACAAGGAAGTAAGGCTTTTGAAGTATTAAAAGGACAGAACTTTGAACCTAGAATGTTTATAGCAAACAAATTACCATTCCAAGTGAGGACTTAATTCAAATATCCTCAAGCACTCAAAATAAAGTCGCAGAAGGTTTGCCACACAAAGATCTACACTAAAAATTTTGAAAGAAGTATTCAAATATGGGAAGAAGTAAATCCAGGAGACCCTCAAGAGATACATCAAGTAAGGGCCAAGTATCTTGGCAATAATTTTTGTGGTTTGTAAGGGACAGGGACAGAGTAGAGGAGAAAATTAAAAACAAAGAAAAGAAGAAATATATCTGAGTAGTAAAGTGAAAGAAACCAATGGATGTAAGAGTATGTTAAGGTTCTTGTCTTCACTGTAAAAAGATTTACTTACCAATGTAAAAGAATTTAAACATAAAAAGTGGAATAAATGAACAAAGCTGAAAGAATTTAGTCCAAATATATCAATAATCATAACATATGTAGACAGACTAAACAGTGAAAAAACAAGAGATTGCCAGAACAGACATAAAAGAAATTTACAGAGGTACCTGGTTGGCTCAAACAGTTAAGCATCGGACTCTTTATTTTGGCTCAGATCATCAGGCTCATGATTTTTTCTTAATTGTTAATTTATTCTTTTAATTTACATCCAAGTTAGTTAGGATCTAGTGCAACAATGATTTCAGGAGTAGATTCCTTAATGCCCCTTACCCATTTAGCCCATCCCCCCTCCCACAACCCCTCCAGTAACCCTCTGTTTGTTCCCCATATTTAAGAGTCTCTTATGTTTTTGTCTCCTTCCCTGTTTTTATATTATTTTTGCTTCCTCTCCCTTATGTTCAGCTGTTTTGTATCTTAAAGTCCTCATATGAGTGAAGTCATATGATATTTGTCTTTCTCTGACTAATTTCGCTTAGCATAATACCTTCTGGTTCCATCCACATAGTTGCAAATGGCAAGATTTCATTCCTTTTGATTGCCATTGTACACATCTTCTTTATCCATTCATCCATTGATGGACATTTGAGTTCTTTCCATACTTTGGCTATTGTTGATAGTGCTGTTTATAAACACTGGGGTGCATGTGCCCCTTAGAGCATACCTGTATCCCTTGCATAAATACCTACTAGTACAATTGCTGGGTCATAGGGTAATTCTATTTTTAATTTTTTGAGGAACCTCCATACTGTTTTCCAGAGTGACTGCACCAGCTTGCATTGCCACCAACAATGCAAAAGAGATCCTCTTTCTCTGCATCCTCGCCAACATCTGTTGTTGCCTGAGTTGTTAATGTTAGCCATTCTGGCAGGTGTGAGGTGGTATCTCATTGTGGTTTTGATTTGTATTTCCCTGATAATGAGTGACACTGAGCATCATTTCATGTATCTGTTGGCCATGTGGATGTCTTCTTTGGAGAAGTGTCTATTCATGTCTTTAGCCCATTTCTTCACTGGATTATTTGTTTTTTGGGTGTTGAGTTTGATAAGTTCTTTATAGATTTTGGAGACTAACCCTTTATCTGATATGTTATTTGCAAATATCTTCTCCCATTCTCTCAGTTGCCTTTTAGTTTTGCTGAACATTTCCTTCACTGTGCAGAAGCTTTTAATTTTGATGAGGTCCTAATATTCATTTTTGCTTTTGTTTCCCTTGCCTCCAGAGACATGTTGAGTACGAAGTTGCTGCAGCCAAGGTCAAAGAGGTTCTCGCCTGCTTTCACCTCAAGGATTTTAATGGCTTCCTGTCTTACATTTAGGTCTTTCATCCATTTTGAATTTATTTTTGTGTATGGTGTAAGAAAGTGGTCCAGGTTCATTTTTCTGCATGCCCTGTCCAGTTTTCCCAGCACCACTTGCTGAAGAGGCTGTCTTCATTCCATTGGATATTCTTTCCTGCTTTGTCAAAGATTAGTTGGCCATACATTTGTGGGTCCATTTCTGGGTTCTTTATTCTGTTCCATTGATTTGAGTGTCTGTTTTTGTGCCAGTAGCGAACTGTCTTGATGATTACAGCTTTGTAATACAGCTTGAAGTCTGGGCTTGTGATGCCTCCTGCTTTGGTTTTCTGTTTCAAGATTGCTTTGGCTATTTGGGGTCTTTTCTGGTTCCATACAAATTTTAAGATTGTTTGTTCTACCTCTGTGAAGAATGCTGGTGTTATTTTGATAAGGATTGCATTGAATATATAGATTGCTTTGCATAGTATTGACATTTTAATAATATTTGTTCTTCCTATCCAGGAACATGGAATATTTTTCCATTTTTTTGTGTCTTCTTCAATTTCTTTCATAAGCTTTCTATAGTTTTCAGTGTGTAGATTTTTCACCTCTTTGGTTAGATTTATTCCTAAATAGTTTATAGTTTTTGGTGCAATTGCAAATGGGATCGATTCCTTGATTTCTCTCTCTATTGCTTCATTGTTGGTGTATAGGAATGCAACCGATTTCTGTGCACTGATTTTATATCCTGTCACTTTGCTGAAAGGCTCATGACTTTATGACTCATGAGTTCCAGTCCGGCATCAGGTTCTGCACTGAAATGTGGAGCCTGCTTAGAATTCTCTCTCTGCCCCTCCCCCGCGTGCTCGTGCATGCACGCGCTCTCTCTCTCTCTCTCTCCCCAGTCCCTCCCCCCTCTCTCCCTCTCTCTCTCAAAATAAATAAACTTAAAAAAAAAAAAAAAAAGAAATTTACACAGGATGCACATTAAGTAGAACACCACAGAAAGGCTAAAATGTACAAGGACAGAAAAAGACCTATCAAATATCACCCAAAAAAGTTGCTATGGCTATAAAAATGAGAGATAAAAGAAACCTTAAGACAAAAGAATCACTAGCATCAAAGAGAGTTACCAGATACTGACAAAAGGTTCAATCCACCAATAAGAGATATAGCAATTCTAAACATGTATCCATCTTATAAAATATGCTCAAAATATGTTAAGCAACAATTGCAGAATTACAAAAAAATTATAAATCTATCAAGAGAGTGAAATTCAGTCAAATTCTCTTCATTCTTGATAGATAAAATAAAGGAAACAAGAAAAGAACAAGAATATAATACATGAACAACACAAATTAGTCTTCCCCTAATTGATGAGACACAGAATGATATACATGTATTTGCTCTCAACAGTAATCAGTGGAAAAGAATAAAAGAAAAAAAGATCTACACAGTCCATGCATTTGAAGTCTTAATATGTGGCATGGCAGATGAGCAGGAAAATGGTTGTATCTTGGAGTTAAAATTAGACCGAATCTTTACCGCATTCCAGGCAAAAAATTACATTCAAGATGGATCAAGGACATGTTAAATGCAAAATTTTCAAAGAATTTCTGTTCTCTGATAGCAGACAAAAACACGGTAAGGAAGATGAAACGATGTTTCATACTGCGACACTGGCAACAAGGATAGCTTAAAAGGTACAAACTCACAACTAGTAGCAAATAAGCCCAGAGATCTAATGCACAGTATAGTAACTATAAATAAACAACACTGTATTATAATCATCAAATCTGCTAAAAGACTAGAACTTAATTATTCCAACCATAGAAAAAAATTAACACATAATGTAACAGAGGTGCTAATTATCACTAAAATGGAAATTATAATGTATAAATATATCAACATTTATAACATTAACATGTGTACACCTTAGATTGAGAAAATGTTACATGTCAAGTATACTTAGACAAAAACAAAGAAATTATGAAAAATATTTTAAAAAGGAAAAAAAAAACAGGTGTGCTCAGTTGGTTAGGCATCCAACTCTTGATTTTGGATCAGGTCATGACAGCACAGAGCCTGCTTGGGATTCTCTCTTCCTCTGTCTCTGTACCCCCAAAATAAATAAATAAACATTTAAAACAGAAAAAAGAAAAAGGAAATGGAAAATGGACAAAAGATTTGAGGAGGCAGTGTACAAAATAAACAAATGGCCTTTTAACACATGAAAAGATGCTCAACCACTGTGGGAATCCAAGAAATACAAATTACAACCACAATAAGAAAATAAATGCATACCTTCAAACATGGCTAAGGTTTAAAAGTCAGTCAATATCGAGTGTTAGTAAGTACGTGAAAACAACTAGAACACTCATTAATTTCTGGTAAAAGTGTCAACTAGTATGAAGACAACTTTGAAAAATAAATTTGGGGGGCGCCTGGGTGGCACAGTCGGTTAAGCGTCCGACTTCAGCCAGGTCACGATCTCGCGCTCCGTGAGTTCGAGCCCCGCGTCGGGCTCTGGGCTGATGGCTCAGAGCCTGGAGCCTGTTTCCGATTCTGTGTCTCCCTCTCTCTCTGCCCCTCCCCCGTTCATGCTCTGTCTCTCTCTGTCCCAAAAATAAATAAAAGTTGAAAAAATAAATAAATAAATAAATAAATAAATAAATAAATAAATATGGTACATCTACTAAAACTGCGTACATCTACATATGCTATGATGCAGCTATCTCTCTCCTAGTTATATAAACAAGAGAAATGTATACATATGTTTCCCAAACAGCCCATAAAAATGTACATAGCAACACTTTCCATACTAGCCCCAAACTGGAAACAACCCAAATATTTATCAACAACAGAATGTTAAATAAAATGTGGCATATTCATAATCAATCAATCAAACTAAAGACACCATCAAGAATATCTAAACTACTCATAGAAAAATGGCAAAAGACCTAAATAATTATTTCCAAAAAGAACAAATACAAATGGCCAATGAGTTTATTAAGAGATTTCAATCTACTTGGTGATCAAGAAATTAAAATCAAGACTATGATAAAACTCCATTTTATACCCACTCAAAATGGCAATAATAAAGAATGTCAACAATAACAAATGTTGGAGAAGAAAGAGAACAAGTGGATCTCTAGGAGCTCCTATATATTGCTTGTGTGAGTGTAAACTGGTATAGACAATTTGGAAAAGAATCTGTCATTATCTTTTCAAAGTAAAACCTCCACATACCCTATAACCCAGTAATCTCACATGAAGTTTATTCCCAAGAAAAACTTACAAATATACTACAGGAGGCATGTATAAGAATATACACAGCAGCACTATTTGTAACAGAAAAAAATGTGGAAATAACCCAGATGTCCAAAACCATAAAATCTACATATAAACTGTAGCATATGCTTACAGTGTAATATTCTAAAGCACTCAATATGGAAAAAACCATAGCCCCATCCAAATAATGGATAAATCTTAGCAACAGAGGATGGACTAAAAAGTTCCAAGATATGTCTTATGGCATTATACCAAATAAGATTATATATTATACTTGAGAAATATATGTAGATATGACCACCAAAAAAAAAGAAAAAAAATTTAAGGCATGGGAATAATAAACACAGGATCCAGAACAAGGTTACCTCTAGCACAAGGAGAAAAGGGGATGAAATGAGGGAAGATCACCTAATGTAAGTGATAGTCCATGTTTTGGTTTCAAGCTGAGTGGTAAATTCACAGATTCTTAGTATATTGTTAACAATAAACACAGATTAAAATAAATAAATAGATAGATAGATAGATAAATAAATAAATAAATAAATAAGAAATACAGGTAGGGTATTAGTGTAGAATACTTCTACAAATAAAGTCTTTAACATTTTTACACTTAGAAAAATTCTTCTAAATCCATATTCAATTTCTAGTAGCCACACATTGACACGAGGAATACACATAACAGGCTAATACGTTTGCTTAAAATAAAAGATTTCTTTTTTTTTAACTTTTTTTTAAATGTTTATTTCTTTTTGAAGGAGAGACAGAACATGAGTGGAGGAGGGGCAGAGAGAGAGAGAGAGACAGAATCCAAAGCAGGTTCCAGGCTCTGAGCTGTTGGCGCAGAGCCCAACACAGGGCTTGAACGCACAAACCGCGAAATCATGACCTGTGCCAAGTTGGACAATTAACCAACGGACCCACCCAAGAGCCCCAAAAGATATATTTCTTATGTTAATTGTTCAACCTGAAGACAGATGAATATGCTCTTAGTATTGGTTACTTACCGATCGAAAACTTCTCCACAAAAACAAGAGAACAGCAAAAACTCCAACAACACCTGCACATATTACCATTTCCCATGGGAAACCATAGGGATTAGGACCTGGTCTCATATCTTCAGGCAACACTGCCACAACCTTCAAGACAAAGAAAATTAACTTCTTAAAAATGCACGTTTGATAAAAAGTGTCGATTACAAACTGCTTGCTATACGTGGAATGTTTGTGGCCCCACAAAATTCCTATGTCGCAACCAAATCCCCAGTGTGATGGTTATTTGGAAGTGGGGCTTTAGGGGTGGTGATTAGATCATGAGAGTGGAACCCTCATGAATGGGATTAGTGCCCTTATAAAAGAGACCACAGAGAGTTCCCTTGACCTTTCCACCATGTGAGGTTATAAGAAGAATGAATCAGGAAGCATATCCTCACCAGACCCAGGATCTGTTCCGCCTTGATCTTGGCCTTCTCAGCCTCCAGAACTGAGAACAATGTTACTTGTTTAACAGCCACCCAGTCTGTGGTATTTTATTATAGGACCCCACATAAACTAAGACACAAACATAAGTACAGGTTTATGTGTAAACACTCTTAACACCCATTTCATGAAATAAGCTGCCAGACTACCAAACAGAAGGTATCACGTGTATTTTTCTGGCAATTTTCAATCATCAAGTGATGAAAAATAGCAGTATGGTGAAACGCAATGATTTCAAAACTGGAGTTCTACAGAGATGCCTCAGATTTCCGAGAATAAGAGGAGGAGAGATGGCCAAAGAAAGAATCTGAGCTCAGGTGTTCTTATCCTGCTATCAACCAGTTTAGGTTTTATGTACAGAATATACTGGGTTCCATTTAAGATTTCCCCATGGGGGGGGGGGGGGGGGGGAATAGATCTGCAGCTTAGAGAAAAAAAAAAGTTTGAAAACCAATGATGAAGCTTTGGGTTTAGAATCTGAATGCCTCTATCTTCCCTATTTCTGTGGCTCCATTCTCTTATCTATCATGGGATTAATGCTGTTTGAACATGCATGACAGGTACTCAGGAAAGGTTAACCATTTCCATCAATCCTCTTTCAAAGACCATGATCTTGTAACCATGGCCTTTCTATACTACTTCTCTCCCTCGCAGGTCTTCAGCACAAAACAGCTTAAGGCTTTTACAATTCCTTCTATATTTCATCTTTCTCTGGGTCAGCTCATTATTCATCCTCACCCAATGGGGTTATTCTTTTCTTTGTTACCAGGCCCCAAACATTACTCAAACACAGAAAGGAGAATAGTACGGAGAAAAAGAAAAAGTCCTTTTAAGAAAAAACCTGGAGAAAAAGAAAAATGTCCTTTTAAGAAAAAACCTGCAGTCTAATCAGGTCTGTTTCTTTCCAGCGTTCAACCCAAAACCCGTATGAAAAATCTTTACTTTCTAAGATCTTTCTACCTAGAACAACACCCTTTAATGTCTATTCTCATTTCCCAGATCTGTTTTATAACTCTGATCCATATTAAGTACCCCTTCCAAACTACTGTCTGTTGTTCATTAATCTGTATTAAATAAACCTGATTATACCTCTTCTAAAAAAAAAAAAAACAAAAACAAAAAAACAAAAAACAAACCTTTAATTTCTGCCTCTCCCTACATTACCCCCGTTACTAGTTCACCAGAAATGTGTTAGTATTTTTTAAAAATTTCCATCAAAGAAAAGCCCAGGACCAGATGGATTCACTAGTGAATTCTACCAAAAGTTTACAAAAGAATTAATTCCAATCATTCTCAGACTCTTCCAAGAAACAAAAGAGGAGAGAACTTTTCCTAATTCGTTCCATGAGGCCAGTATTACCCTAGTATGACAGCCAAACAAATATAACACAGGAAAAGAAAAACACACATCAATATATGATGTAAATGCCAAAGTTCTCAACCAAATAATAGCAAACCAAATCTAGCAGCATATAGAATGAATTATATACCATGACCAAGTGCCATTTATACCAGAGTACAAGGTTGGTTCAACAAATAAAAATAAATCAATATTATATACCATATTAGTAGGAAAAAAAATCACACAATCATCTCAATAGACACAGAAAAGACATTTAACAAAATCCAACATCCTTTATGATCAAAACATTCAACAAATTAGGACTGAAGAGAATTTTCTCAACCTGATAAGGGACATCTATGAAAAACCAACAGCTAACATCTTACTTATGAAAAACTGAAAGCTTTTACCTCAAAGCTGGAACAAGGGGGACACCTAGCTGGCTCAGTCAGAAGAGCATGTGACTCTTGATCTCAAAGTCATATAAGTCTGAGCCCCACGTGTGGTATAGAGATTATATGAATAAATAAATATTAAAATAAAATCAAGAACGGGGCGCCTGGGTGGCACAGTCGGTTAAGCGTCCGACTTCAGCCAGGTCACGATCTCGCGGTCCGTGAGTTCGAGCCCCACGTCAGGCTCTGCGCTGATGGCTCAGAGCCTGGAGCCTGTTTCCGATTCTGTGTCTCCCTCTCTCTGCCCCTCGCCTGTTCATGCTCTGTCTCTCTCTCTGTCCCAAAAATTAATAAACGTTGAAAAAAAATAATAAAAATAAAAAAATAAATAAAATCAAGACCAAGAAAAGAATATTCACTCTCTCCATATTCACTCAATATTGTACTGGAGGTTCTGGCCAAGGCAATTAAGCAAGAAAAAAAAATCAAAGACACCTATATTGTAAAGGAAAAACTAAAACTACCCCCATTTGAAGATCACATAATCTTACATACAGAAAATCCTAAATAATCTTAAAATTCTAAAATAAGAAGTCTTAATAAGAAACTATTAGTGCTAATAAACAAGGTCAGCAACATTGTAGGATACAAAAATCAATACAGAAAAATCCGTCCTATTTTCTATACAATAGCAATAAACAATCTGAAAATGAAATTTAAAAAATTGCTATTTACAATAGCATCAAAAAGAGTAAGAGACTTAGGAATAAAGCAAACTTTATACTTTGAAAACTACCAAACACTGTTGAAAGAAATTTAAGTTCTAAACAAATAGAAAGACATTCTATGTTTCAAATTAGAAGACTTAATACTGTCCTGATGGCAATACTCCCCAAATTGATCTACAAAATCAATGCAATCCCTATCAATAGTCCAATTGCCTCTTTTGCAAAAAAAAAAGGACAGACTGATCCTAAAATTTATAGAGAAATGCAAGGTATATAGCAGTTCCTTCTCTATAGCTATATAACCATACACAGACAGACAAACGAAAAAAAAAGAAAAGAAAACAATGTTGGAGTACTCACACTCCCCTATCACAAAACTTGCCATAAAGCTATCATAATCAAGACAGTTTAGCAACGGCCTAAGGATAGACATATAAACAATGGAACAGAAATGAGTATCCAGAAATAAATTTATGGTCAACTGATTTTCAACAGCAGTATCAAAATAAATCAGTAAAGAAAGAACAGACTTTTCAACAAATGTTACTAGTACAAGTGGATCTCATATCATAATTCGAAATGGGTCACAGACCCTAACGTTAGAACTAAAACTCTTAAAAGCAATCATAGCTGTAAATCTTTGTGACCTTTTTTTTTTTTGGAAGTTTATTTATTTATTTTGAGAGAAAGGGGGGGGGGGAGGGGGAGGGAGACAGAGAGAAAGAGGGAAAGAGATAGAATCCCAAGCAGGCTCTATGCTGTGAGTGCAAAGGCTGATGCAGGGCTCAAACTCACCAACCGTAAGATGAAATCATGAGCTGAAATCAAGAGTCAGAGGCCTAACCAACTGAGCCACCCAGGATCCCTGTAACCTCATTTTAAGCAATGGTTTCTTAGATATGACACCAAAAGCACAACCGACCAAAGAAAAAATAAATTAGTTTTCATCAAAATGTAAAACCTTTGTGCTTCAAAACTTTTTTACTGTATTTATTTATTTTGAGAGAGAGTGCACAAGCAGTGGAGGGGCAGAGAGAGAAGGAGAGAAAGATAGTCCCAAGTGGCGCTCAAACTCACAAACTGTGAGATCATAACCTGAGCTGAAATCAAGAGCCGGACAGTTAACCAACTGAGCCACCCAGGGACCCCAAATCTTCACGCTTCAAAGGTCACCATCAAAACAGTGAAAAGATGGGGCACCTGGGTGGCTCAGTTGGTTGGACGTGCAACTTCGGCTCAGGTCACGATCTTGTGGTTCGTGAGTTCGAGCCCTGTCAGGCTCTGTGCTACCAGCTCAGAACCTGGAGCCTGCTTCAGATTCTGTCTCTCCCTCTCTCCCTCTCCCTCTCTCTCTTTCTCTCTCTCTCTGCCCTTCCCCCGCTCACTCTGTCTCTCTCCCTCTCCTTCAAAAATAAATAAACATTAAAATAATAATAATAATAAAATAAATTAAATAAATAAATAAAAATTAAAAATAATAATTTTTTTAAAGTGAAAAGACAATCCACAGACTGGGAGAAAATATCTGCAAATCATGTATGTGATAAGGATCCTGTATCCTGAATATATTAAAAAAACTCTTATGACTCCAACAACAAAAAGGCAAATAACCCAACTTTTTTTAAATCGGTAAAAGAAAGGAATAGATATTTCTCCAAGGACGATACACAAATGGTGAATAAGCATATGTACAAATACTCAATATCATTAAAATTAGAGGAATGGAAATCCAAACCACAATGAGATACCACTTTACACTCACTAAGGTGGCTAAAAACAAACAAAAAAAAATTATTGGAGAGCATGCAGAAAAATTAAAACTGGTGGAGACATAAAGTAGTGCAGTGTCTGTGGAAAACAAAAACTTAAACGTATGGTAAATATGACCCAGTAATTCCACTCCTAAGTATATACCCACGAGAACTGAAGACATTCACAAAAAAACTTATACACAAATGCCCACAGCAGTATTACTCATAATAGCCAAAAAAGTGAAAACAACCCAAATGTCCATTAACTATATGGATATTCAAAATGTGGCATATCCATACAATGGAATATTTTTCGGCCATAAAAAGGAATGAAGTACTATTACTAGCTACAATGTGGATGAATCTTGAAAGTATGCTAAGTAAAAGAAGTCATAAAGGCCACACATTACAGGATTCCATTTACATGAAATGTCCAGAATTGACCAATTCATAGAGACAAAAAGTAGATTAGTAGTTGTCAAGGGATGGAGAGAGGGGAGAATTGAGAATGACTGCTAATAAGTACAGGGTTTCTTTGGGGGGTGATGGAAATATTCTGGAATTGTGATGGCTGCACAACATAGTGAATATACAAAAAAAAAAAATCACTGGACACTATAGGGGCACCTGGGTGGCTCAGTAGGTTGAGCGTCCGCCTTCAGCTCAGGTCATGATCTCACAGTTCATGAGTTCGAGCCCCACGTCGGGCTCTGTGCTGACAGCTCAGAGCCTGGAGCCTGCTTCGATTCTGTGTCTCCCTCTCTCTGCCCCCCCCCCACTCATGCTGTCTGTCTTTCTCTCTCTCTCTCAAAAATAAATAAACATTGAAAAAAAAATTTAAAGATAAAAAAATCACTGGACACTATAAAAGACTGAATCTTATGTGAACTATAGCTGAACAAAAAAATATTTTTTAACTAAAAAAAAAAAAATTAAAAAGCAGAACGATGTTGTGCCATCCTAGCCCCTAGGCCCATGTGGTGAGCATAGCAGTTTTTAGCAAAGAAATCATCCAGGTAAAAATACATTCACAGGAGAAAAAATTCTGCAAGAATTCTGCAATTCCTCATGTGTCTCTCCATTCACAGTCCTATAAAGACTAAGTTTTGATTATTGTTTTTAGTGAAGAAAAGGAAATATGTACAATCAGAAATCATCACTCATGCCACAATATACTTCTCTTCCAATAAACCCTCTTTCTGTGAATGAAGAAGCTGCCATAGCCAGAAACCTGGGAGTCATTCTAGATGCCTTCTCTCTCTCATTCTTCACATCCAACGGACAAAATCCTACCCATTTTGGCTCTTAGCTACTAAATATTTTCCCCATTCAATATCCTCTTCTTTATCACTACTTGACAACTCTGTCATCTCTTCCCTACACCCTGTTTCTAGTTTTGTTTTCCTTACATTTCATCTACACACTACTATTAGGAAGCTCTATTTAAACTGAAAGTCTAACCACTGAAATTCTTCAAATGCTCTCCAGCACCTACATCAACTGGAACCTACTTATGTCTCCAGCAACCATTATTGCACATCATTCCGAGCCCAGTTTGTACTCTAGTAAAACTGAGTTCCCTGCACAGACGATGTTGTTTCATGCCTCCTCTGCTTAAGCTACTTGGTTAGCCTGGAAAGGCTTTCCTAAACACTCAAGAAAATACAATCTCTCCCACCCTTCAATTTCCTTAGCACTTTCTGTGTATGCTTTGATAAGCACTTCATCGGTTTCTACTTTGTACTGTTGTTTTTTTTTTTGTCTTCTCTCCTTTAACAGACAGCATGATACCAGAGGCCCAAACTCAGTCCATTTAGATTCTCCACAGAACTGTCATACACACACACACACACACACACACACACACACACGCACACACACACACAAAATCACTATACACGCTATAATTGAATGACTGAATACCATAACAGTATTTTTAATACAGATAACAAGAAACCAATAATCGCAACTGCCCCAATATTTTAAAAGACTTTTTAATGCAAATAGTCTAAAACATAGGGATAGAAGTGCCCCAAAACATGTCACCAAAGACACCGATAAACACTTGAGAAAAATCTATGCAACCTGATTATAAACCGATCTTAAAAATATATAGAAATTTTGAACACTGGGAGTTCAAGATCTCCAGATTTTACATTAGCACGACGTTTTATACTAAACACACACAGAGAGAGAGAGAGAGAGAGAGAGAGAGAGAGAGAGAGAGAAACGAAGAACAATCTCAAGGTAAAGTATCTCAAAAGAGCATTCTTTAGTAAAAGAAAACGCAGAATTATAATCCCAACTCCCCATCCAGGCTTAGGTGTCCTTTCAAGACAACTAGAAGTTTCAGCACTAATGGGAATTCATTTCAGAGGATCAGTCCTTAAGTTTCTCACAGTGGGAGAACCACGTGTCACTGACCCGTATTCAAAATAAATAACATGACGGAAAGGGAAATCGTTTCAGGAACCCGAAAACATTTAACACACCTTTGCAAAATCCCGCTAGGCAAATGCTCTTTTCACCTTCCTGTTCTCCGAGTCCCCTTCCATCACCTAAAAAACCACCTAAGCCGCCTATGAACCAGCCTCGGACACAGGCCCGAGCCCGACAGCAGGTGAGGACTGGCTTCAGGACCTCTAGCCACGGCCGCTCAGACCTCAAAGCCAAAGTCGGCGGCTTCCTTCCCCAGGAGGCTCCTGCGACCCCTGGGCCAAGTAACACTGATCGCGCCTGGACTCACCCTGCGTAGCTTTTCCAGGACCAGACCCAAGTACGACTGAGGGGCAGACCCGGGCCCCTCCATGGCGCCAAGGCTGCCTCAGCTATAGCGGCCGCAGCCCGGGCCTGGCGGAGCCACAACAAGCAGCAGAGAACACACAGCTTTCAGTCCGGAACCCAAACCTGCACCGGGCAACAGGAGCAGACCACTGCTGAGCCGGCTGCGGGGGGTTGCTGGAGAGAAAGAAGCCGACAGGCCTCAAGTGTGCAAAGCTCTCCAAACGGGAAGCCTCGCCTCTAGTTACACTCTATGTTCTGAACATCCGGAGGTCCATACCCATCCCTCAGGAGCCTGCAACTAGCCCTCTCCTCACCGTCCACCCCTCGATTTGGTTTCGGCCAGGCCGAGGCGGGTAGGCTGGGAGGCGGGGACGCCAGGATGCGGTAAGTTTCCCCTCCATCTTCGCGCGAGGTCCGTAGACGTGTCCTTGCCTTTCGTTCTTAAAGGGGCCGGCGCTCTACCTGGCCAAGCCGACCACCCTTGGAAGTGGAGGGTCTCGAGGCAGAGACAGTGGAATTTGGCCTCAGGCTCTGCGCTGTAGTGTGGGCCACTAGCCCAGAAGAGTGGGGTTACGGCTCAGGACTCTCCCCCCCGCCCCCAAAATCTGGCCGCAGTAGCGGCGAGGCTTCTCTTGGAGATCCCTAGGCGTGAAGCCTTACGGGGTGAACGCGGCGCGGCCCCTCGACCCAAGGGCAGACGCCAGGCCAAACACCAGCTCCCAGCACTTTCCTCTCGCAGAACGTCAAGAGTCACCCCCACTGAAGCCCTGACGGCATCGTACCCCGGGGAACGCTGCTGGCCCGAGGAAACCGGCAGCCGCCTTCTTTCCAGTCAGAAAATGGCCTGCAGGGCCCGTGCCTGTGCGTACTGCCAACCGCGTCCGGACTTTGGACTTTGGACAGGAAGGCGTCTCGGGTCAGCTGTGGTTCAGACAGAGTTTAACCTCTCCCACGCTAGAGAACTTCGATCGGGTCTCCACTGCCCAGAGGAGGTTCGAGTGGTTTACGCATGTCTACCTAAGTTACCTGGGCACTTGCTAGACAGAACTGCCTTAAACTCTATGAGCCCCTCGTTGCCCAAATGCCAAAGCAGACCCCTGTGGACCTTGGCTGGACGACTGCTGTTCTCCTCTGAGAAGGGGAGCAAAAAGTAGCAGCTGAAAGTAGCACCTTGCCTTCTAAATTTAGGACCCTATTTTTAGGTATGTCGAATAAAGTACGGAGGGCTGGATTTCTTCGTGGGAGACTTTTAGCTGACATAGGTGTAAAGGATAACCCCTGGGTCTTCCTTGCCAGCAATGATAATCCTCAACAAGCTCGGCTTTCTACAAGTCCTCAGGGAAGCGACAAAAAGGAGCAGATGCTTCTTCCTAAACAGGTCACCCGAGAAAACTCAATAGTTGAACAAAATCTTGAATCCTTAGGAAATTTCCCTAATGTAAGCTGGCAGCAACAATTGTGCCAGAAAGAATTTAAAAAAAAAAAAAAAAAAATGGCCAAGTTCACAGCAAATGATTTGAGGGCCCAAATGGGGCCTAGTTTTTTGGAACTCAAAGTGCTCTCTTTTGCCACATCAGCCTAAGGAGTTTCAGGAACAATCGGTATCAGAAACAGAAATTGCTTAATAATTCTCCATTTTTAAGATATTACACAACCTTCATATATGCTGGTCAGTGTGTATTGAAATTAAATTACGTTAATAGCTTATTAAAGTCAAAACAGAAGCATAACCAGAATTTTATACTTAAAATTTCAGAGAATCTTAGAACAATGCATTTAGAGCATTGTATTACTTGATAAAAATTCTTTAATGTCTGAACATTTTCAGGAAACTAAAATCATTTTCAGCTTTCAGGACTTATTTATAACCTAAAACATTTTTTTAACTCTTTTGCCCACCCCTAAAGCAGTCTGTGCCCTTTTCCAATTTTTCAATAATTACCATTCCAAATATTAGGAACATAGATTAGGGACAAAAGAATAAACGAAGTTTTTGAAAACTCTAAAAGATTCCCCTGTAGCAAAAACACAGTAAAACTTAAATTCGGTGCCAAATTCAAACCTAATTTCTCTTTTGTACACTTAATAGTCATATAGAAACTTACCTCTTCCTCTAGATCTTTCAATTCCATTTTTTAAAAAGTTCATGTTAAAATATCTTAACATATAAATAAAGTTCTACTAAGTTCCCCATATCCTTGAGAAAGATGTCAGATTCTAATACATCCTGCACTCTTCTGTTTAACACTGACTGATCCTGTTTTGACACTTGTGTGGTAAAGGGGTACTGTAGGTGGAGTTGTGACTACCAACCTATAATCCAATTTCATGGACATCACTCCTTATTAAATTTTTTTTCCTTAAATGCCATTTGCATTAGTATCCTCTTACAAATCTACAATTGAAAAGAGATATCCTGAATTTGATAACTGATAAAAGTTAAATTGAATGTTTTATTTATAGTCTATTCATATAGAATACATAGTTTTAACTATATAAAAGACATTCAAAGATTGTTCTCAAGAAGACATGGGATTTTGCTGTCTTATCTAGGCCTGCTTTGAAGGAAATGGAGAACAAATGCTCCTATGTTAGTCACAGTAACATTAGAAACATGCTAACCAGTAAACTTTGTCCTCAACCTAGAAATTGATTTCCCTTATGCGGGCCCTATTGCAAAGCTGTAAGTACTAGTTACGCCCATTTAATTAAACATAATTAAACGATGTCGCAGGCTATAGGATCTAGTCCCTCGGAAGAAAACCAAACATGCTGAGCCACGCTTTCATTCTGTGTACTAGCGATTTAAGAGTTGTTCTCAGAGCATATTGAATCAGGAGTTACGTGTTGAACAAGAGCTAGGTAATTTCCATTGTTTACTCCACATATAAATGAAACATTCTAGTTAGGAATAGATAAATGTTAGAATTCAAAGAGTCTCCTCAATTATGAAATAACCTAGATAAAAAGTATTAATTCCTATTACAAACAATTCAAAGAAAGTTATGTTGTGTACAAAATCTAACTGAAATTACTAACAAATAGAAACAATTACCTGAAACATCTAGATAAAAGAAAAGGAAACCCTTTCACCTAAATTTAACTGGAAAATTGCTCAGATTTTCCATTTACTTGCAGCTTTTCAAAACTATGTTATGGGAGTTTAGTAGATGCACGAAGATTGTTAGAATTCTAGACCTGGCAGGAAGTCTTCAGGACATTTGGTTCAAATATTATGAACTTAAAGCCCTATAAAGCCCGAACAGGTGAAATAAATGCAGGGAAATGAAGAATTCCTGTGTATTGAATGCAAGCACTATTCCCCTTGAGTTTTTTTGGCCATGTGAAAATGAAAGACTATATATTACAGTCTTCTACTTTTTCAAGAGAACCCAGAAATTCAGATTTTTGTATTAACTCACCTTTTAAATGTTGGCAACTGGTTCATAATTTTTTAAACAATGCACAAGTCAGCTTTAACCAGCAGTCTGTCATCTGGTCTCAGCTTCTGATGCTAGAGTTTTAAACTTGAGACTGCCCTACAGAATAAGTGACTTTCCAAGGTCACGAGATAATTTTTTTTTAAATATTTTTTTAATGTTTCTTTATTTTTGAGGAAGAGAGAGAGAGAGACAGATTGTGAGTGGGGGAGGGGCAGAGAGAGAGAGAGAGAGAGAGAGACACAGAATCCAAAGCAAGCTCCAGGCTCTGAGCTATCAGCACAGAGCCCGACATAAGGCTCGAACTCCCAGACCTCGAGATCGTGACCTGAGCCAAAGTCAGACGCTTAACTGACTGAGCCACCCAGGCACCCCAAGGTCACAAGATAATTAACACAAAACTAAATTCAATATTTCATGTCTAAAAAATGTCAACCAAAATAAAGTAAAATGTGTTTAACTATATCTACTGAGTCCACAAAAATAAACATACTTAGCATAGCCTTTACTAAATAAGCACTTAGGAGCAGTGAATATAGCATACTGATTAATAAATTATTGTTATTTTTTAATTTAGTAATTTCACTAGTATAATTTGAGAGGGAAGGGTTGACATGGGAGGGATGTGTCAAGAGGACATACAAATAAGCAGAACTAATTCCATGGGGAGTTGTAAGTTTTATTATATCTTTTTAATTTTTTTAATGTTTATTATTTATTTTTGAGAGACAGAGTGTGAGCGGGCAATGGGCATAGAGAAAGGGAGACAAAGCAGGCTCCAGGCTCTGAGCTGTCAGCACAGACCCACACAGGGCTCGAACTCACAAACAAACCACGAGATCATGATCTGAGCAGAAGTCAGATGCTTAACCGACTGACCCACCCAGGCGCCCCTATTATGACTTTTTATAATCATTACTATTAGTTTTTCTTTTCTCTTATGATGGAGAAGATTTCTAAGTAAAGTTTTTAATCAACATCTTTAAGACCAAATCATACAGAGTAAATTAATCACTATTCTGGGCTTATTTACCAGGTAAGGTCAACTCTCTGGAACTTAGCAAATAAATAAAGTGAAGAGGAAGCCTCTGAAAACAAAATGGTATATGTTATTAAGCCCAGTTTTCACTAAGATTCTTATCACAGTCACCACCATCTAGAAACCTGGTAATTTCACCCAAGCTAGAAACCTGGTAAGTTATCCTCACTTTTCCATTTCCCTCCCATGCTACATTCAATCAATCATTAAATCCAATGAATTCTGTCTACAAAAGATCTATCTAGTTTGTCCTTTCAATTATTTTAACAACCACCATCAGATATTAGATCAAGAGTTTAAAAACGTGGCTAGTGGGCCAAACTCGATCCAAAAAACGTTTTGTCTGACCAATATGGTACTTCTTTTTGTTTGTTTGTTTTAAAGTGTATTTATCTATTTTTGAGAGAAAGAACAGAGGGGAGGGGCAGAGAGAGAGGGAGAGAATCCCAAGTGGCATCTGTGCTGACTCAGGGCTCAATCTCACACAGTGAGATAATGACCTGACCTGAAATCAAAAGAGTGAAATGCTTAACCACCTGAGCCACCCAGGTGGCCCCTAGTATTTCTTTTTAATGTGAATATTTGCTAGCATTAAAAATCAAGAGATTTCACACAAAATATCCACATCTCCACTTTTCTTGAAATATCAGAAAATCTGGTAAAACCAGGCTAAAGGTAAATAGCAGCTACATCCTTTGGAGAAAGCATACACACTCTAGTTAGTTACAGTTCTCATCTTTACCTATGCTTCACTCATTTCATTTGAGTTTATATACCCTGTTTTAGACCTTCACCATTTATTTCCTAAACTAATACAATAAGTCTTCCTTTTAACATTTTATTTTATTATTTTTTTTAAGTTTATTTATTTATTTTGAGAGAGAAAGCAAGCACAAGCAGGGGAGGGGCAGAGAAAGAGGGAGAGAGAGAGAATCTCAAGCAGGCTCTGCACTCTTAGTGTAGATGTGGGGCTGAGTGCCTGATATGGGGCTCAAACACACGACCCTGTGATCATGAACTGAGCCGAAATCAAGAGCCAGGCACCCAACCAACTGAGCCATCCAGGCACCCCTAAGATTTTATTTTTAAGTAATCTCTACACCCAATGTGGGGCTTGAACTCACAACCCCAAGATCAAGAGGCGCATGCACTACTGACAGCCAGCCAGGCACTACCCCACCCTTTTTTTTTTTTTTTTTTTTACAGATTTTACAATGCAATAAATTCTTGACCAGGCCCGCCTTTGGTCTTTACCTGTTTAATCCTTATTTGATATTTGATAATATTGACAGATAGACTTTATAAATGCAACTTTTTCATTTTACTCACTGCTTAAAACTTCAATAGTGCCCCATTATCTACAAGATAGAGTTCAAATTCCTATTATAATATTTGAAGCTATTCTTGATTTAATCCCTATATAATCTTCATTATCATCCTATTTTTAATTAGACTAAATTGGTTATAATTCTCCAAAAATGCATGATCTATTCCACTTACTTTTAAAAATGCTCTCTCCTCAACCTAGAATGCCCATCTTTTCTTTGTGTGGCTAACTCCTCCTCTTCCTTCAAGGTAAGCTCAAGTATGATCTCTGAGACACTTTCCCAGGCTTCTCTTCCCCCACCATATCCAGGTACCACTTCTGGTCAGTCTACTAGAGCATCCGTAGGGTGATTAATGTATCAGTAGCCTCCTTTGTCTATTACAGAACTGTATTATAATTATTGCTTTTTTTACCTATGTCCTCCAACTAGAGTAAGCTCCTTAAGGCAACTACTGTTCAATTACATCTTAAAATGTAAGAAGATAAAAGTGCTTCTTCAATTATTTATATGTTAGAGTAGATGAGAAAAGGAAATAACATTTGTAAAAGGCCTTCTATGTGCCAAGTACTATAGCTAAGCCCTGTGGAATATCTCATTTACAATAAATGAGATAGGATTTAATAGGATTTACAATAAAGGGGTGCCTGGGTGGCTCATTCAG
This sequence comes from Felis catus, assembly GCF_018350175.1. Classification (NCBI taxonomy): domain Eukaryota; kingdom Metazoa; phylum Chordata; class Mammalia; order Carnivora; family Felidae; genus Felis; species Felis catus. Next base: position 88,035,993 of record NC_058373.1, on the reverse strand, counting down.
TTGAGCATCCAACTCTTGATTTCAGCTCGAGTCATGATCTCACAGTTTATGAGATTGAGCCCCGCATTGGGCTCCGTGCTGGCAGCATGGAGCCTGTTGGGATTCTCTCTCTTTCCCTCTCTCTCTGCCCCTCCCTCTGCCACCCCCACTTTCAAAAGTAAGTAAATAAACATTTTTTTTAAGTGGAAGATTTTGGAATTTTTGTTATGGCTTGGTTAAATTTTGAGATATTTGTTGCTTTTGTAAGAGTCTTATAATGTCCCATTTTGAGATCCCAGCTATCATTCAGATATTAACAATTTGCTTAAGATTCATTTTAGCTCCTATTATTTCCAAGCTATATCATTCAGTATAATTCTCCTGATTTGAAAAAAAAAGGGAATAAAATAGAAAGAAAAAAAACAATGCTCATGATCAACAAAACTTAAGGAAAGGTTAAAAAAATCCTTAACAATATCCATGCAACAAAACATTCATGTAAGGAGAAATCCTACGTGTAAGATTTTATAGAAAGACCAACATTATGTAACATTTGCATAAGAGGATTCACTTAAACATCACTTTCAGTTACTCCTATATTTAGAAAATAGGTAAAATTATTGGAAAAGATTTAAAAGGTCAACTTACCCTTTCTGTAAGAATTATAATTGATGAAAATGCAGAATTCATGAAATCATAAATGTCAATTTGAAATAAGTATTTCAGAATCTGATACTCAGAAGCATCTTCTGTCAATTTATAAATAAAAATATGTTAACACTTGATGTGATATAACTTTTGCATCTAATTTCTTCCTTAATTGCTGCATTAGAGAACAAATAACTTGTTTCTTACCTTTTTGAGCAATATAATTTTGAGAAGACAGAGAGTAATCAGTTGAAAACATTTGATTGTTTGGCAGGGTATTTTCCACAGATCTGTCTATTTCCTGCTGAGTAGGTCCTTCAGTATCCAGTGATGTTTTTGATTTTTCATCATTATTTTTAGAAGATGGAGTTTCGAAATGTACTTCTTTATTAATTCTTGTGGTTAACTCTATTTCAGATACCATATCTGTGAATAAATATAGAATTGTTTAGGGGGGTTTGTTGTGGGCTTCCTTTTGTTTTCTAAGCAGGTCATTCTTTGAATTTTTGTGGTCATTGTGATACTTCATTACAGAAAGAATTCCATAAAACATAAACTTCAGCTTGCATTAGTTCCTACTGCGAATGTAATTAATTACCATAGACTTAGTGCCTTAAACAATACAAATATATTCTCTTAGAGTTCTGGAGATCAAAAGTCCCAAAACCAGGGTGTTGGCAGGGCTGTGTTCTTTCTGTTGGCTCTAGAGGAGAAATCTATCTCCTTGCCTTTTCTACTTTTTTGAGGCCACCTGCATCTCTTAGCTCATGGCTCCTTCTTTCATATCCAAAGTCAGCAGTACAGCATCTTGTAACCTCTCCCTTACTCTAACCCTCCTTCCTTCCACCTGTAACAAACCTTGTGATACTGGGATAATCTCTCCTTCTCACATCTGCAATATGACATTTTGCCATGTCAAGTAACATATTCACAGGGTCTGGGAATTAAGACATGAACATTTTTGAATGGTCATTATTTAGCCTACCACAATGCTTTTCTTTATTCTTTTACCAAGGAAGAATTTTTAAGACTATACAATTCTATTCTCTACATTGCCTTTTTGTCCTAAAAACTATTAAAAAAAATAAAAAATAACATAACTGTCAACAAAGATGCTGTTGTGCTATTATATAAGCTTATGACTAAGAATAAGACATTAAATAGCTCTCCATAGGATTTCATTCCTATTAGATATATTTATTATCCAAGAAAGTATAATATTTAAATCCTATTGCAAAAGTATATATCCCCGCCATTCAAGAAAATTAGTTACGATAGATTTTTCTTACTTTATCTGTTAGAGAACCAGAAATAGTCAAAATGACCAAAATTATTTACCACATCTACAGCCTCATTTTTTATACAAAAGATTTATTTAAAAACCAGTAAGACCCTACTACATCATGACCTTGTCACACTGGGCTTTTAACACAAGACTTGCTCTACAATACTGGGAGGGGGCACATAAAACAAATCAAATTGATTCAGAAGCATAGCAATTAAGAAATAAAGTAAATTTATTTTTTATTTGTTTTAATGTTTACTTGTTTTTGAAAGAGAGAGAGAGCAAGATAATGACCTGAGCCAAAGTCGATGCTTAACCGACTGAGCCACCTAGGTGCCCCCCAATGAAAGTAAATTTCCTTTAATGAGAACTCAGAATTAAACTTCAGAAGGACTCAACATCATACTTCCATTTGGGGACTTGATACAAAAATTTAATTTGAACTGCTATTAGCAGGTGGCAGGAACCACCTTCAAATGAATCTTCAAATTAGAAAATACTGTTTCACCACCTGTTGGGGATAAGCTGCAAATGGAATAATTTAGTATAGTGAGTAGCTATTTTGATGATCACCTCGCCTGGGTACTTTCCCATAACCATTCTGCTGGTTGCTGTAATCACCATATATATGGTAGTTGTTGTAACCAGTGTAATAATACACTCCATAACCGCCTATTCTATATAATGAATAGAACAAACTGAGCCAGTTACACAAAGAAAGACAAAGTTCACAACAATTAACTTCCAAGTTCTGAAACCTAGTCCACTAGGTTATACATGTCTACAGTCCATAGTTGCCAGGATGTACTATTAAATATAAAAGCCATTATCACTCAAAGTTTTAATGAGATTGCTCCAAAGAAGAAAGAAAGCCCACTACCAAAGAAACTATATTAGCCATTTGCACAGAAAGGTACCCATAGTCTTAGGATATTTGAAACAAATTTGAAAATGACAAGGCACCAATCAAATCTCAGGTATTGTACTTTTTCCATTCCCTTGGAGCTTTGTTAATTTCAAAGTCCAATTTTTGTTTCCCCTTTCAGCCCATGTCCAGTTTATAGCATATCATATTATCCAGCAGGTATATTAGAAAACAATGAATAGGGGCGCCTGGGTGGCTCAGTCGGTTGAGCGACCGACTTCGGCTCAGGTCATGATCTCGCGGTTTGTGAGTTCAAGCCCCACGTCGGGCTCTGTGCTGACAGCTCGGAGTCTGGAGCCTGTTTCCGATTCTGTGTCTCCCTCTCTCTCTAACCCTCTCCTGTTCATGCTCTGTCTCTCTCTGTCTCAAAAATAAATAAAACATTAAAAAAAAAAAAAAGAAAACAATGAATAAATAGAAGCTTTATAAATCCTAAAATCAAATACATCCTTTATATCAAGTGAAAAATTTGAAAGATATGATTGAGAGCAATCTTTGTTAATAATTATAAAATGTTTTATATTTTATTTTTTTAAAGGTTCTGAAGTTTGCAATTTTTAAAAACTTGTTAATGTTTATTTATTTTTGAGAGAGAGAGAGAAAGAGAGAAACAAAGCATGAACAGGGGAGGTACAGGGAGAGAGAGAGACACGGAATCCAAAGCAGGTTCCAGTCTCTGAGCTTTCAGCACAGAGCCTGACATGGGGCTTGAACTGACAAACCTTGAGATCATGATCAAGCCAAAGTCAGACACTTAACCGACTGAGCCACCCAAGGACCTCATAGGATATTTTCTATTTTAAAGCACATTATATAATTTACTAATTTACTAGAGTATGTTGTATAAAAAATATATAGATAGTATAAGTTCACACTATATTCTTGACTTTATTTAAGTTATTTTGGCAATTAAGAAAAATTGACAGCATAAAAATAACATTTTGTACATTTATGTTGACGAAATAGGGAAAATACTGATACTTTTAAGTAGAATATAAAAGTAAAAAACTCAAGATATTCTCATTCAACTGTTAGTAAAATACATTCTTCCATGAGTATACACAGGTATGTGCTTATTTTCACTTTCAGACCCAAAACACCATAAAGTTGTGCTTAGAAATCAAATTAAAATCAACATGGGGCACCCGAGTGGCTCAGTTGGTTAAATGTCCAACTTCTGCTCAGGTCATAATCTCACAGTTCATGGGTTAGAGCCCCGCATTGGGCTCTGTGCTGACAGCTCAGAGCCTGGAGCCTGCTTCAGATTCTGTGTGTGTGTCTCTCTCTCTCTCTCTCTCTCTCTCTCTCTCTCTCCCCCTCCCCCACTTGCACTCTGTGTCTCTCTCTCTCAAAAATAAATAAACATTAAAATCAATACTAAATTACGTTTTAGATTTCATTCATATACTATGAATGTGTCTGGCAAAGGCAAAGCTACATGTTTTCTTAATTTGGTAATCTCATGGAATTAACATCTTGCTTCAATGAGTGTCCTAAATTTGAGAGGGAATTCAAGAAATTATAAATCTTCTCACTGCTTTTTTACAGAAGTCATAAATCTGTACTGTCAGAGAAAAAATTTACATAAGTTTTGCATTTCAGTGTAAGAAGGCTAATAGAGATTTAATTAAAATATTCCTGATTTTTCTGATTTTATGCTACATATTAAATATTTAAATGTGTATACCTTTCAATGATAATATACCTGAGTTCAAATTTATAATGAAAATATATATGCATGTCTTTTGAGAAACTTCATTTTAAAAGGATTATCTGGGGCGCCTGGGTGGCTCAGTCGGTTAAGCATCCAACTTCAACTCCAGATCATGATCTCACAGTTTGTGGGTTTGAGCCCCACATCGGGCTCTGTGCTGATGGCTCAGAGCCTGGATGGAGCCTGCTTCAGATTCTGTGTCTACCTCTCTCTCTGCCCCTCCCCTACTCGTGCTCTGCCCCTCTCTGTCTTTAAAAAATAGATAAATGTTAAACTAATTAATTAATTAGTTAATTAATTAAAGGATTATCCTTGGGGCACCTCAGTGGTTCAGTTGGTTGAGCATCCAACTTTGAATCAGGTCACGATCTCACAGTTTTTGAGTTCTAGCCCCACATTGGGCTCTCTGCTGTCAGCACAAAGCCTGCCTTGGATTCAGTCTTCCTCTCTCTCTGCCCCTCCCCCCTTGCAGGACTCTCTCTCAAAAATAAACATTTAAAAGGATTATCCTTCCCCAAAATTAATTTAAAAAAATTTTTAATTTGAAACATATATGTCAAAGTTTACCACATTTGTATTGTTGCATCATATATTCATGTGCATACTAATAGCCATTTATTTTAAGACAATTCAATTTTCAAACATAGTTTAAACCAATCATTTGACTGAATTAACTAATCAGAGTTAAAGGGGAAAAAAGTTCTAACCATTCCTAACCTAAAGTATTCAGGTAAAATGTGGGATTTACTTCTCAGTTACTTTTTTGTTTTTACACTTATTTATTTACTTTGAGAGAGAGAGAGAGAGAGAGAGAGAGAGAGAGAGAGAGAGAGCATGAGCATGAGCAGGGGAGGGGCACAGAAAGAGAAAGAAAATCCCAAGCAGGCTCTGCATTGCCAGCACAGAGCCCGATGCGGGGCTCAAACCTACAAATCATGAGATCATGACCTGAGCCCAAACCAAGAGTCAGATGCTCGGTTATTTTTTAAGACAAGGATAGGAAAGTATCAGTGCAGTTCTGAAAAGCAGTATTATTGCTTATAATAAGATAATTATTCAGTGTCTATGGCTCTTTCAATTATGAATTTAACATGGCACTTTAGTGCTGTCACTTATTTAGCCTTGTTCAAAAGATGAAAGTCCCAAGTAGGCAAACACAAATCAGTAACTTACTCTTACCTGTGGACATAAAAGTTAAAACTGAGCAATCAGCTCAGGAACCTGAATACAATGGGACTGTTGTAAATGCAGGATTCAGTGATCTACAATGATGTTTAATGGCATTAGGGGGAAAAAAAAAGGCTTAGTCTATTATTAATTACACTGAAACTTGTATGTGTTTAAATTCTTTTAAAATATTGTTTTAATTGCATTTAAAATAAATACATATGTTAAGAAAAAAGAATACTTCCCATAATATCTTTTAATTAAATTAATTAAATTAATTTCAGGGTATTATTTTCACATGACTTAAACCAAAGCTTTAGGACTTACATTAGATGTGTAAATCTTGGTGACTCGGTTAAACATCCAACTCTTGATTTTGGCTCAGATCATGATCTCCTGGTTAGTGAGATTGAGACCCAAATGGGGCTCAGCGCTGACAGCAAGGAGCCCTCTTGGGATTTTCTCCCACTCTTTCTGACCCTCCCCTACTTGTGCACGCTTATGCACACATACACACTTACACTCTCTCTCTCAAAATAAACATTTTTTTAAGAAGGATTTACATTAGATACAGATATGCCTTTCTTACAATTGTTTGTAAACAGAATTTTAAGTCAAATAACATAATGAAAAACGTTTTATATTTAGCTATACTTGGAAAATTCATTTAAATAAGTTCAATTGGAGTCCTTTTGTAAAATAGTTAATATTGCAATATAAATAACGTCCCTAATTTATGTGTTTTGTAAATACCTATATCAGTATATTAGTTTTTCTGTAAATCTGGTTATCTCAGGTTTCAGCCTTTCATAAATATTGATTTAAGATCCAGTGATTCATTTTTTTAATGCAATCTTTCTGATTAACACAAGTTTTCACTTGGTATTTCCTAAAAGAGTTATTGAAATTATCTAAAAATATTGGCTGCTATAGCTGTTTCTCCAATAGCCAGAAAGTAGGGCCTATGGATTTATCTGAATCCTTTTAGTATTACCTTTTTAAAATAAATTTTAAGAGCACCTGGGTGGCTCAGTCAGTTGAGTGTCTAACTCTTGACTTCGGCTTAGGTCGTGGTCTTATGTTTCATGAGTTTGAGCCTCGCATGAGGCTCTGTGCTGCCAGTGAAGAGCCTGCTTGTGATTCTGTCTCTCTCTTCGCCCCTCCCCTGCTTGCCCTCTATCTCTCTCGAAAAGAGGGAAGGAAGGAAGGAAGGAAGGAAGGAAGGAAGGAAGGAAGGAAGGAAGATTAAAAAAATAAATAAATTTTACATGACCCCAGGTTGTTTTGCATTTAATTAATATTGTAATATTTTGGAATAATCTACTTTATATATATAGAATGACCTATCTTTTTTAGAAGCTTAAAGGAATTTCCTAATATTTTCATAAAATCCCTCAAAATTAGTTGTAATTGCATAAATGTCCTATTCTCGTTTGATCTCCTGTTTTCATATTTAGAAATTCTCACCAAAATAATATAAAAACAGGGAGGGAGACAAAACATAAGAGACTTTTAAATATAGAGAAATACAGAGAACAAACTGAGGGTTGCTGGAGGGGTTGTGGCTAGGGGAATGGGCTAAATGGGCAGGGGGCATTAAGGAAGACACTGGGATGAGCACTGGGTGTTATATGTAGAGGATGAATCACTGGAATCTACTCCATAAATCATTATTGCACTGTATGCTAACTAACTTGGATAAAAATTTAAAAATAAATAAATAAATAAATAAATAAATAAATAAATAAATAAATAAAAATTAAAAAAAAAAAAAGAAGTTCTCCTAGCATCACTATATGAAATAATAAATAAATTCTACTAAAGTGATGTTCAGTATGCCTTGGAGTTTTTATAAATATGCTTAAAATATTTTTATATATCTATATTTTAAATCTTCGTTATTTCATATTGTTTTGATATTGTTTTGCTTTATTTTAGTCTCATTTATTCTTCTCAATTACTCTTATCTGCTTTTTCACAAATATTCCTTTAGGATCCAACAAGTGTAGAACAAAATCATTTCCTCTTTAGGCTTTGACAATCTATTTTTAGTCATGCATTACACGTACCCATTTCTCATTTAGCAAAGGGTAAGAATATAAGTCTACATTCTGGTTGAAGGTATTAATTCAGTTAAGAGCTCACATTTTGGAGACTATTAAGAAATAACATATAGTTCTTCTGAAAATTCAAGAAAATCAATCATTTCGAATGGAAATTATGTGTTTCCTGAGTGTGCAACATTGTTGATCTCTTCTTATGAAAGGTTATCTATCATCCTAAGGTTCAGTTGTTCCTGTATTATTGGCCAATATTTGCAGTTTCTAATCTGTCCATCAGAGAGACATCAGAATGGAAATGTGAGAAAGTCATTTTATATAATTCTTTACTTAAAGTAGAATCCACGTTTCTAATCATAGAAATTGCTAAATACTTAGATGCTAGATCTAGAAGTATCCTGTGATACTCTGCCCCTTTCCATAGTTTTCTGTTTAGCTCCCAGAATTGATAGAAAACCGTTCAAATATAGTTATATTGGGAAGGTGTTAATAAGCTAAAAAGTTAATGTAAATGAGCAGAAACCCTCATTAATGAAAATAGAAAGTCAGTGCACATTGTCGAAATTAATCAAAGCAGAACAATATAAAGATTCTATTTAGAAAATAGAGATAAATACTAAAAGAAATTTGCTTGAAAGAAAGAAAGAAAGAAAGAAAGAAAGAAAGAAAGAAAAATTATTGTCCCTGGGACAGAAGAAAGAGTAGAGGTGGACAGAAGCAACAAGTTGCTTTTGTATAAAAAGAAAAAAAATAGGCTTAGCACTATTTATATAAAACCTGTTTACATATACTACTTTGATAAAAATTAAAATTTATTGTAAAATACCTTAAGATCTTCTTGGAATATCTATGTATCTCCAATCATTCTTTTTACCTTGGTATTTTATTTTATAATACTAAGATCTAATTCCCAGAGTAAACCAGAAATTAATAAAAGGGTAGTTGATAAGATTGTTATTGACTTTTGAATATGCTGAGAAACATGGATTTCTGGATTTTTTTTTAATCTGATTTGTACTTATAAGAATAAATTATGTTTAAAAAATAAGTTACATAATAGATATTTTTATACAAACCTGACTGACTGTATCTGCTTTTCAGCATCATAACTTTCATATTATCTGTTTGATAATTTTCAACTGAAAATTCTTCTGTTTCATCATTGTCAACTACATTATTTTCATCCTGCATCTGTTTGGGAGATGGCAATTCTGTTTCCTTTGGAATGTCCTGGAAGTTCCAAGGATTGTCAAAATTATATAAGAAATTTTTAAAATATGGTAATGTATCAGAATCATCTGTTTTCTCTAAGACTCTTTCATTCCCTACTTGATCTTCAGTTTCTATAATTTTTATTGTTTTTATTTCTTGTTCCTTTTCAGGGTCAAATTTACTTTTTGGAAGATGTTCATGTTTATCTCCTCCACTTCCTTCTTCACTTTTTCCATCATCTGACATAATTTTATCTTCATTGGTATATACAAAGCCTAGCATACCAAAACCAAAATCAAACCAATTTGGTTTGAGAATTGAGCTATCATTGGTGATTGCGTCTTCTTTTTCTGTTAATGTTTCTGTGCATGGAACTGTAGATTCTTCCTCAGATGGTATGGAATTAGGAGCATCTTGTAGTGGTGAACTTCTGTCTTCGGGCAATAATTCAAGCCCTGTATCCTCACCTCCAAAACCTAAATAACTTGTAAAACCACCCCCAAACCAACCAGTGGCTGGAGGACTGATGGAACCTAGTTCAGACTGTTTCTTTGGCACTGAATCGAATTCCGATTCTGGTTCTTGATTTTGTTCTGTCTGGGGCTCATCATTATTTAATTCCTCTAGGTCATTCTCATCTTTTCCTGCTACTTTTCTGCTTGGAAATGAACTTTCTTGTAGAGGTTCAACAACTGATTCAGAAGTCTTTCCTTTAGCTTGTTCTCTTCCAAATCCAAACCATCCTTTCACTTCAGACACAGTTGAGGATGGTGGGATATGAATGACTTCAGGAATAGAATCCTCTTCCAGACTTCCAGCTTCCACTTCTTCCCAATCTTTTGATTCACTAGAACTTCTGATATCTTCAGGAGCCTCCGATGCTGGAAATTGATCTTCCAACAACATACTTTCAGAAGTTGAATAAAATCCAGAGTCTGTCTGAAAATCATTTTCATATACATTTAATGTTTGGTCTTTATCTTCTTCATAAGGATATATGTTTTTGCCATCACTGTCTTCATTTTCAAATGTATAGCTTACTCCAAGAAGACAAAGAAAATCAGATTCCTAATAGAAAAAAAATTATGATTGACATAAATACACTAAAATTCCTTATTCCTCCCTAAATCATTTAAAATGAATGACTATGATTTTCCCAAGACCATAAAACTAGCTCGACACACAGCATAAACTAAAATCAGATCTCCTAACCTCAAACATTTATATCACAACTGACTGCTCAGGGTCGATGATATACCTAAAAGAAAAATCAAGGCTTTGAGTATATTCTGAAAATAAACTCCTGATGAAAATGTATATATGTCCACAAAATCTTGCTTCTCCTAAGAGTGCACTGAACAGGCACATTCAACTGCGTGGTGATTTAAGAGATGGGAATTTCACAGCACATGATGACACTTCAGACAGACCAGAGACTGTAAAGCATGGAGGCCTGGTTAAAAGTTGCAGTACGGCACAAAAACAGACACTCAGATCAATGGAACAGAATAGAGAACCCAGAAATGGACCCACAAACGTATGGCCAACTAATCTTTGAAAAAACAGGAAAGAATATCCAATGGAATGAAGACAGTCTTTTCAGCAAGTGGTGCTGGGAAAACTGGACAGCAGCATGCAGAAAAATGAACCTGGACCACTTTCTTACACCATACACAAAAATAAACTCAAAATGGATGAAAGACCTAAACGTAAGACAGGAAGCCATCAATACTAAAGGAGAAAGCAGACAAAAACTTCTTTGATCTTGCCCTCAGCAACTTCTTACTCAACATGTCTCCAGAGGCAAGGGAAACAAAAGCAAAAATGAACTACTGGGACCTCATCAAAATAAAAATCTTCTGCACAGCAAAGGAAACAATCAGGAAAACTAAAAGGCAACCAACAGAATGGGAGAAGATATTTGCAAATGACACATCAGATAAAAGGTTAGTATCCAAAATCTATAATGAACTTATCAAAGTCAACACCCAAAAAACAAATAATCCAGTAAAGACATGGGCAGAAGACATGAATAGACACTTCTCCAAAGAAGACATCCAGATGGCCAACTGACACATGAAAAACTGCTCAACATCAGTCATCATCAGGGAAATTCAAATCAAAACCACAATGAGGTACCACCTCACACCTGTCAGAATGGCTAACATGAACAACTCAGGCAACAACAGATGTTGGCAAGGATGCAGAGGAAGAGGATCTCTATTGCATTGTTGGTGGGAATGCAAATTGATGCAGCCACTCTGGAAAACAGTATGGAGGTTCCTCAAAAAATTAAAATTAGAACTACCCTATGACCCAGCAATTGCACTAGTAGGTATTTATCCAAGGGATACAGGTGTGCTGTTTCTAAGGGGCACATGCACCCCGATGCTTATAGCAGCACTATCAACAATAGCCAAAGTATGGAAAGAGCCCAAATGTCCATCGATGGATGAATGGATAAAGAAGATGTGGTATATGTATGTACAATGGGTTATTATTCGGCAACCAAAAAGAATGAAATCTTGCCATTTGCAACTATGTGGATGGAACTAGAGGGTAGTATGCTAAATGAAATTAGTCAGAGAAAGACAAATATATGACTTCACTCATATGAGGACTTTAAGACACAGAACAGATGAACACAAGAGAAGGGAAGCAAAAATAATATAAAAACAGGGAGGGGGACAAAACAGAAGAGACTCCTAAATATGAAGAACAAACAGAGGGTACTAGAGGAGTTGTGGGTAAGGGGCGTTAAGGAATCTACTCCTGAAATCATTGTTGCACTAGATGCTAATTTGGATGTAAATTAAGAAAAAAAATTTTTAATTGCACTAAAACATTTAGGCTTCTTTTATTGAGATATTACATAGCCAGTTGAGGTGGGGAATCCTCTTGTTCATCTCACAGAACAACCAAATAATCAAGAAGAAAAATGGTTAAGTTATTATTATTACTACTATTTTTTTTTTAATTTTAAATAGTCTCCATACCCAATGTGGGGATTGAACTCACAACCCAGAGTTCAAGAGTCACGTGCTCTACTGACTGGGCCAGCCAAGGACCCCAAAATTGTTATTTTTTAATCTCACGGTATGAAACAGTGATATGTGCTGCTCTTTGGATATGATCATTATGAAATGAGAATACAGTTCAGAACTTTTAAAAAGTAAACTTCAAAATTAACATTTTACAATGTTTTATGCACTGCAATCTAGTAAGTGCTTGAGACCAGACTCTGGAACCAACCATCTGGGTTTAAATACTGACCCTGCCAAGTTCATCTCTGTGATCTTGGGTGAATTATATGACCTTTCTATGCCTCAGTTTCCTCATCTGTAAAATGAGAATAATGACAGTACCTACTTTATAGGGGTGTTGTGTTGTGAGGATTAAATGAATGAAATGCTTGGAATAGTAGCTGTCTATAGTAAACACTAAACTAACCTAGCCCAAGTAACACTACCTCAGATGACCCAGTAATGCAAGGGGGAAAAAGCCCAACACCTTGCTTCTTATTCAGTGCAATTCTGAAAGGCCATCCCAGGTTCAGAATTCCTTGAATCAACTGAGACCTTTGTTGCAACTACATCACAGTTCAACTTCTCTGTCTGCCCAAAGCTGCTTTTTCTTTTGATCCCTCACAGGTGCTATTCCTGAGTTTTCCCCAGGAAACCTCGTGAGTGCAAAGGTCTACCTCAGAGTCTGTTCCCAGGGAACTTGACCTAAGAATGTGGGGTGTCTATATACTTACTATGTGTTCTGCATTGTTCTAGATGCTGAAATTCTACAGTAAACAAAAGGGAAACAAAGTAATTATGAAATCTAGTAAGTGCTATGGAGGACATAAACAGGAATCTGTGGTTAAGATGCAGTAATTCCACAAGAATCATGAAAGCCTCTCTGAAGCACTGATGCTTAAGTGGTGACATAAAGGAAAAGAAAGAACCAGCCAAGTGAAAAACTTGGGGGAAAGAATTTCAACAAAGGCAACAGCCTGTTTGGGTCTCTGGGCTGGGAAAGTGTTTGGCATGTTCTAAGAACAGTCAATAGGTGACTGTGGCCTGGGGCATAGTGAGCGAGGGGAGAGCAGGAGCAGCTCAAGTAGGGCCAGGGTGAGGAGTCAGGGCTTGATTCTAGGTTCAATAGAAAGCCATTAAATGGCTGTAAAGCAAAGGAATGGCATCTGATTTTTTTTTTGGGGGGGGGGGAGGGTTGGTTTTTGTTCTTATGAGATCCATTGCTCCATTCCTTTTTGGAGAATGAATTTGAAGAGAGCAAATGTAGAGATGAGGAAATCATTTAGAAGGCTATTGTAGTATTCTATTTTCTTTGTTTTTTTAATAGGCTTCATGCTCAGCACAGAGCCCAATTCGGGGCTTGAACTTACAACCCTGAGATCAAGACCTGAGCTGAGATCAAGAGTCAGATGCTCAACTGACCGAGCCACCTAGGCGCCCCTGTTGTAGTATTTTTTTTTTAATTTTTTAAGTGTATATTTATTTTTTGTATTTTAAGTATATATTTTTTGAGAGAGACAGAGACAGCATGAGCAAGGGAGGGGCAGAGAGAGAGAGAGAAAGAGAGAGAGAGAGAGTCCCAAGCAGGCTCCACACCACCAGCATAGAGCCAGATCTGGGGCTCAAACCCACAAAACTGAAGGTCATGACCTGAGGCCCAAACCAAGAATTGGAAACCTTACTGACTGAGCCACCCAGGCACACAGTATAGTATTCTAATCAAGCTACCCTATGACCCAGCAATAGCACTGCTAGGAATTTATCCAAGGGATACAGGAGTGCTGATGCATAGGGGCACTTGTACCCCAATGTTTAGAGCAGCACTTTCAACAATAGCCTAATTATGGAAAGAGCCTAAATGTCCATCAACTGATGAATGGATAAGGAAACTGTGGTTTATATACACAATGGAATACTATGTGAAATGAGAAAGAATGAAATATGGCCTTTTGTAGCAACGTGGATAGAACTGGAGAGTGTGATGCTAAGTGAAATAAGTCATACAGAGAAAGACAAATATCATGTTTTCACTCTTATGTGGATCCCAAGAAACTTAACAGAAGACCATGGGGGAGGGGCAAGAAAAAAAAAAGTTAGAGAGGGAGGGAGCCAAACCATAAGAGACTCTTAAAAACTGAGAGTAAACTGAGGGTTGATGGGGGGTGGGAAGGAGGAGAAACTGGGTGATGGGCACTGAGGAGGGCACCTGTTGGGATGAGCACTGGGTGTTTTACAGAAACCAATTTGACAACAAATTTCATATTAAAAAAAAAAAGAAATGATGAGGCCTTGGATTAGGGCTATGGGGAGAGTGAAAATGATGAGTAGACAATATACTCCATATATATTTTGGAGATAAAACTGACGTATCAGGGATACCTGGCTGGCTCAGTTAGCAGAGAATGTGACTCTTGAGCTCAGCGCCATAAGTTCAAGCCCCACATTGGGCATGGAGTCTACTTTTAAATAAATAAATAAATAAATAGATAAATAAATAAATAAATAAGAATTCTGTCTTTAAAAACAAAAACGAAAATTGACAGTACCAGAAATTATACAGTAAACTGACTGTTAATCCCAGAATTTATGCTGGGAAAGAGCCACATAATAGACAGTTTGTGTGACTAGGCTGACTCACTTCACACTGACTTTATTTAAGGTGAGTTGCCTTAGCCTAGAATCTGAATTAAATGGGCTAATCAGACTCATATATTGAAAAGTCACCTTCTGGGGGCACCTGGGTGGCTCAGTCAGTTGGGCATTGACTCTTGATTTTAGCTCTGGCCACGATCTCATGGTTCGTGATTAAGAGTGAGAAGTCTGCTTGGGATTCTCTCTCTCTTCCTCTTTCTCTGTCTCTCCCCAGCTTGTGCTCGCTCGCTCTCTCTCTCTCTCTCTCTCTCTGTCTCAAAATAACTGAAAATAAAACTTTAAATAAATAAATACATAAATAAATAAATATTTTTAAAATTAAGTGAAAAGTCACCTTCTGATTCCCTTTCTCATTATCAAGCCCAACATTATCAAATCCAACATTATCAAGCTCACTTAAAACTCAATAGCAAAAGAGGTTGCACAGATATAAGACCCAGAGGGAGTGATGGGAAATAAATTTTGTCCCAGTAGGATAATAACATTAGTAATAATATCTAATACTTATATAGCACTTACTAAATGCTGTTCTATATACTTTACCTATGTTCATCCTTCCCCATAAATTTGTGAAGTAGCACCATAATATAATCATTATCTTTATTTTACAGATGAGAAAATTAAGGCATACAAAGCCATAGTCAGGCTTTGAACTCAGTCTACTTCCAGAATCTATGTTCTTCACTACTATACTCTATTGCCTGTCAGTTTTTCAGAAAGCAATATGCCTGTCATCAACTTTGTCTTAACCTAATTTTATTCACATATTCAAACTATTCTTAGAGTGAGTTCCCAAACCAACTATTTTATGTATTCACTATACAAGATACTTAACCAATAGACACTTATACTACAGAAAACTATTTTAGCCAAGAAAATTTAAATGCAATTAACAACTGAACTGTTATTTAATACTCACTTTAGTTGATATCTGAACTTCCTCAGATATGAACACCTCTTCAGTCTGGACTGCGTCTCTGGGAAAATATCCAAAGTCCTTTCCTTTCTACCAAAATGAAGAATGAAGATTAACAAGGAAGAGTTATCAAAGCAATAATAATTATTGGGCCTAATTTTGTCCCATGTCCTTGGCTTTCATCTATATTAAATCACAAACATTAATTGGCTTTCATTTGCTGTCTAAAAGAAAGTAAGTGAAATCATATTCCTTTTTTTTTTTTTTAAGATTTTCTTTTTAGGGGTGCCTGGGTGGCTCAGTCTGTTTAAACGTCTGTCTTTTTTTTTTTTTTTAAGTGAGCAGCAGGCAAAAGTTTATTAGAGTATAAGATCAGAAAGTAAGAATACCATGGGAGCTCTCTTTACACAGAAGTGGCATTCAAAAGTGAATACCCTGTGTCTGACTCTTGATTTCAGCTCAGGTCATGATCTCACAATTCATGGGATCAAGCCCCACGTAAAGCTCTGTGCTGACAGTGCAGAGCCTGCTTGGGATTCTTTTCCTCTCTCTCTCTCTGCCCTTCCCCATTTCTCTCTCTCTCTCTTTCTCCCTCTATCTCTTTCATTTAAAAAAGATTTTGTTTTTAAGTAATCTCTACACCCTATGTGGGACTCAGATTTACAGCCCCCAAGACCAAGAGTCACCTGCTTTACTAACTGAGCCAGCCAGATGTGCCTGTTATTCAAAACAATAGTATTAATTTGAGGGAACAAAGAGCCAAGTTGTAAAATGTCACTTTTTTAAACTTCAGAGGGAAAACCATCCTACATACTCATTTTCTTCCTTTTTATGTTTGTTAATGACCTTCTTTACCCAGGTGGACCACAGATTTACACTAGTAAACATGGGCTATCAAAAGGCAGAAGAATGGTGGCAGTAGCCAAGTTAGATGGAGCTGTGACATATTCAGCATTTTTTAGGATAACAGAATCAAGTAAGATGTTTTACTCTGAAGGGCCAAGATGGATTCATCAATACAGCAAAGATCTGTAAGTCCTCCAGGGAGGATTTGGTTCCATAAAACTTTTCTGGGGCTACCTTGGTAGCAGAGATCTTCTTAATCCAGTTTAATTACATGGAGGATGTCCCCTGAGAGTGAAGGTTTCAGCACTCTTAGCCCATTTCCTATCCCAGGCAAAGTTGAAACGTGTTTTGGTCCTTTCATCCAGCACCATTACATCTCAACTGTGATTCTCCAGCTCTGCAGTTGCGGCAGCTGTTTGGAAACTGACAGTCTGTGGGTGAATTCCATAGTGTGGTCTCTTAAACAGCTGCCTGCCTGGGTTAATCACCTAATGCACAAAACTAAGTATGCTTGAAACTTCACCCTGGCTCTACACATTGCATGCCACTTTTGTGTGGAACTATCATTCTCATACATAGTAAGCAAGAAAGAATGCTTTCTTTTTCTCTTATGATACCTACTGTGTCATTTTTCTTACAGCTGCATTGGTTGCCTCTAATGTGTTCAAAGACATACACTGGCATGTTTAAAGGACTATAGCAGTAAGGAATCTTGGGAACTACAGAAGCCAAATAATTCTGGCCATTGAGAGTCAGCCGTTCAGTCATACAGCCCCTGCTGCTAAAAAAGCAGGATAGATCCAAGTAGAATCTTCTCCTTCAAATAGTGATCACAAAGGCTACACAACAGAGAAATCTGATGCATATTCAAAATGGAAATGATGGGGGCGCCTGGGTGGCTCAGTTGGTTAAGCGTCCGACTTCAGCTCAGGTCACGATCTCGCTGTCCGTGAGTTCGAGCCCTGCGTTGGGCTCTGGGCTGACAGCTCAGAGCCTGGAGCCTGCTTCCAATTCTGTGTCTCCCTCTTTCTGACCCTCCCCCGTTCATGCTCTGTCTCTCTCTGTCTCAAAAATAAATAAATGTTTAAAAAAAAATGGAAAAGATGTGTGCATCAGGTGGGTCATGCTTGTTCAGCTTGGGAGTAAAATTGCTTACCATAGCATCTTTTCATTATCGTTGGTGTTGACTAGATGTCCCATAATCTCCGCTGGCACTTTTAAAGTAATTTTATTCTCCAAGTAAATATAAAACCTAAGTTCAGAAACTATGCATGCTACATAAAAATAATTTCAAGGCACTCTTAAGTTCTCTATCCCAACCAAACTGCCTTCCCAAAACACTACTTTTATAGAAATTCTGAAACCAAGACTGAACATGACCATTTTTCGTTTGTTTAAATGTGTTAAATATTTAAATTAATAAATATTTTAAATATATATTACATATATGTTATATATGTAAAGTGCTTTGAAATTATTAAAGTTCCTTTAGAGATGAAAAGCAGCTTTTCTGTGCAAACTAGTCATTTACTCTACATTCAGTTTTTAAGACTAGATACTTACACTTCCTGCCCACAAATCTTCCCTTTCTCCTGCAAGTTTAACATAAACAGATATCTCTTCTCCCTTAGTGAAGTTCAGGTATCGGCAGTCAGGTCCTCTGTAATCTCTCATGGCTAAGACTCTGCTTATTAAAGCTATGTAAACATGTGAAGAAAAACACACAATTTAAATTAAAATGTTATTTATCTCCCTCCCATCTTGCCCTCCTCCAGTATATCCTATGTATTTCCAAATGCTAATTGCTTCATATCATTTATCACCTCAAAAACCTACGTTGACTTCCCACTGCACACAGAATAAATTCTAAGCTCTTTGGCTTGGTGTCCAAGGCTATCCATAACCTGCTCCTCTTCCTTATTTAAAATGACTTCCTCTTATTCCTTTACAGTCAAGTTCATCTGTCCATTGTCCCTGGAATATGTTATTACCATCCTGTCAGGAAGGAAAGGTAAAGATAATTCGTTTTCTTCCTGGTACCTACTACAGTAGTTAGTCCCCCTTATTTGAGGGAGATACATTCCAAGACCTCTGTGTCTGAAACCATAGATAGGGCCAAACCCTACATACTATGTTTTTCCCTATGTATACATACATATAATAAAGTTTAATTTATAAATTAGGAACAGTAAGAGATTAAAAACAATAACTAATAGTAAAATTGAACAGTTATAACAATATACTATAATAAAGTTATGTGATGCTGGGGCATCTGGGTGACTCAGTCGGTTAAGTGTCCAACTGCAGCTCAGGTCATGATCTCATGAGTTTGAGCCCCGCATTGGGCTCTGTGCTGACAGCTCGGTGCCTGGAGTCTGCTTCAGACTCTGTGTCTCTCTCTCTCGCTCTCTGCCCTTCCCCTGTTCTCTCTCTCACAAAAATAAACATTAAAAAAATTTTTTTAAATAAAATAAAAGTTATGTGATGTGATCTCTTTCTCAAAATATCTTATTTTACTGTACTTACACTTCTTGCAATGATGTGAGATGATAGAATGACTAAATAAAATGAGATAAAGTGAGGTACATG
This sequence comes from Felis catus, assembly GCF_018350175.1. NCBI lineage: Eukaryota > Metazoa > Chordata > Mammalia > Carnivora > Felidae > Felis > Felis catus. The sequence goes on along the minus strand of NC_058373.1, from coordinate 88,016,977 downwards.
AGGTAAGCACTGTGACGTAGCATTAGGCTACTATTGACATTCTGACTGTATGTCAGAAGCAAGATCATCTGCTTCTGGGCCATGGTTGACCGCAGGTAACTAGAACCATGGAAAGTGACCCATGGGTAAAGGGGACTACAGTATATTCTAGGCATTATGATAGCTCTTTCATATCTTTATTTTATTGAATCCTCAAAACAGACCTATAAGGTCAATAATCTTGTATCGATCTAACAAATGATCCTTTAAACCTTAGAAAGTTGGTCGCACACTTGATAAATGGTGGAGCCAGATTTGCACTGAGGTTATTTGCACTGCAACATCTGCCTTCCATATTCTGAGCTTTTTCTTTCTGCTCTTTCCTTCAGAAACTCTTCAGTCTCTCTTCATGGTCAACTCATATTCTACTTCTTCTATGAGACATCCTGAATTGGTCCAGCCTGTTCTGCCCTTCTCTGAACTTCAATATTACCTATTATTCTTATGCTGTATTGATATTTACTTTTTCATGTTGACCTGTCACTAGAATGAAAATTCCTGGAGGGCAAGAAATTTATCTGACATTTCATTTTATTCTTAGGTATACACTCCTACCCCTCCAGACCCAACAAATAATAGGCCCTCAATAATTATGAATGGTCACAATCCCATATACTAGATCTAGCCCTTCAATACATAAAGTAATATACATATTACCTATTATAATTATACTAACATATGTAAAACATTTTGATTAAGTCATACAATTAAAGTTAAAATAATGTTATAAATTACTATGAATTTGAATGTTCCTTTCTATGTTTGGTGTCTGGCCCTAAGGAAACTAAGATGAAGAATAAAGAAGGAAAGAAAGATTATTATTGTTATAAAACATCATCTAGTAAATCTCTATATATCAAATTGCATATCCAAATGATTAAGGAAAATGTGTACTCATAAAAATTTACTTATAAATTATTTACATTTCTACTAATAATATTTTGGATTTTTAATTTACATATTGCAAATTAAAAATAATTCTCACATACTGGAGAGATAGAATATATGTAAAACAATTGTAATATATTGTGATACTATTCCTTTTGCACCATAATGCTAAAAACAGAAAATAACTTCTTAACCAGTAAAATGAAAATTAATTTTTCTTTGTAAAAGAAAGGAGAAATTTAATGTTCAAGGATATAAATAAAATTATGCACTCCTAACACTGATTTTAATATTTTTACATAATAAATGAACACAGAAATGATTGTTTGATAAAGTTTAGACAATAATACAAATCAATACAAATCAATTATAGCTATCTTAAAAACTAGGAAAAGTGCTGATTTGTTTGTTTTTGAGGCCTGGATTAATATCTTTATAATTTCCGATATATTTATACATCGGGCTGATCTTTGCCCTTTGATATATTTATATTAAAAACTATTACAAAATGCTTTGCTGCTAGCATTTTCTTTTTTTAGTGAAGTATATTTTATAGCTGCAAATATTTCTCAATGATATTAATGCTTACTTCTATCATACATGCCCACAATAACATATTATGTCATTTCAGAACCTCAGTTTAAGAGGAAAAGAAGGCAAAAAAGAAAAACAAACTTACTTTCACATTCCAAGTCACCACATTTTTTAAAGTCTGCCAGCAGTTTTGTGCCCTCCAGACACTTTGTCAGAGAAATTACCAAAAGGAGAGTTCTGTGAACTCCAAGCGCCGCCATGCTAAAACAAGCAGGAATCTCAAACAAGGTTTAAACCAATTGTTTAGGCCATAGACCTGTTTATGCCAGTCAAAACAAGAGATATCCCACTTTCTCTACTAAATTTAAGACAAAAAGTTTTGTTTTTTTTTTAAATCTCTTGATAATTACATTTTTCAATTGGTGTTTAGATTTAACTTGAGGGACAAACGCTGTCTGTTCACAATCTGCAGTGTCAGGTCTCCAGATAATACATAATGGTTTAATAATTAACAGATTTTTAGTTGGACTCATGGATTGTAAAAGTGACCTGTGTAAAACCGTCTGACTTAAAGGTACCTTGCCTTCAACAGGACAGTTCTTAAACCTGTTTTAGAATTCATCTCTTTCTGTTAAAGTCTTCAGGTAGATCAATCAATAAATGCAAACTGAGTATTTGTCTCATGCAAATACCAACATCAATGGAGAAAGTATATAGTTATATGTAGAAGCAGTAATAATTTATATTAAAAGCATGGTTTTGAAATATGATGAAGGTTATTTGAAAAAAGTCCCACTTTCATATTTTAAAAACCTTCAGTGTTACTATGAAGTTGAAAATTGTAAGAGTAATAGTTAATTGGGGCACCTGGGTGGCTCAGTTGGTAAAACGTCTGACTCTTGATTTCTTTTCAGGTCATGATCTCACATTTTGTAGGTTTGAGCGAGCCCCATGTTGGGCTCTGTGCTGACAATGCAGAACCTGCTTGGGATTCTCTCTCTCCCTCTTTCTCTGCTCCTCCCTGGTGCGTGTGTACTCTCTCTCAAAATAAATAAATAAACATTAAAAAAAAAAAAAAAACGAAGAGGGGAGCCTGGGTGGCTGAGTCGGTTGAGCATCTGACTTCGGCTCAAGTCACGATCTCGCGGTCCGTGAGTTTGAGCCCCACGTCGGGCTCCGTGCTGACAGCTCAAGCCTGGAGCCTGCTTCAGATTCTGTGTCTCCATCTGTCTCTGCCCCTTGCCTGCTCATGCTCTGTCTCTCTCCCTCTCTCTCTCTCAAAAATAAACATTAAAAATTAAAAAAAAAAAGTAATAAAATAAAAATAAAAATAATAAGAAGAGAACTAGTTAAAATGTGGTAAGTACTTCATATGTTCCAGGTATTGTCTTAAACAATTGTTTGATTTAACTCCCACATCAACTGTCTAAGGTAGGTAACATTATCATCCCCATTTTGCATATGAGGTAACTGAGGTACACAGAGATAGATTAAATCACTTGCCGATAGCCACATAGTGAGTGGAGAAGAAATTTAAATCTAGACACTCGACTGCCCCTATTCATACACTATACTTTGCCACAACAGAATGATGTCTATTACCATCTGAAACAAAACTATTCCAGACACAACAAGTACAGTATTATTCCATGTATTTAAAATTGCATATTTCTGGGGCACCAGGGTGGCTCAGTCGTTAAGCTAAGGTCATGACTCAGCTTTTTTTTTTTTTTTTAAAAAAAAGCTCAGCTGAGGTCATGATCTCACGGTTTGTGAGTTTGAGCCCCTCATCGAGTTCTGTGCTGATGGCTCAGAGCCTGGAGCCAGCTTCAGATTCTGTGTCACCCTCTCTCTCTGCCCCCCCCCCCCGCGCCCCCCAGCTGGTGCTCTGTCTCTGTCTCTCAAAAATGAATAAATGTTTAAAAAATTTTTAAATAAAAAAAATTGCATATTTCTGTCACTGGAGAGAGATATCTACAAGAATCCTCCCCCATACAGTGAGAACATATAGTATGATTCCAAGTTGTGTTCACTTTTTCTTTGTACTTTATTTGCCTTTTTTTTTTTAAATCAGGGACATAGCAAAAATAAATAAACAAAAAAACCAGGGGCATATCTTGTTGTAAAATAACAATAAAGCTATGAAGATCAGTTATTTGAATGTTATTGCTGCTTAAAAAGGATCAAAGCCCTATATTGGGACTTTCTATGTAAAACACTAGATCTCAGTAGATCTGGGGAAACCACACCTGTCTACTTCAATCTTGAGAAAGTATTTTTCTAAGTCCTTCTTTGCTGTACCTCTTCTCTATATTTGGGCATGCCACAGTGTACATGGTTTGCAGAATATAGCAGTTGTGTGACATCACACTTCCCTCTAATGCTTGACATAAATAAATATCTAGCACCTGAGCAAGCTAAGGTGAAGGGCTTTTATTTCAGGATCCTAAAACAAAACAAAACAAAAACAGTGTTTTTTGTTCGTTTTCCAAAAACAAACTTTAGTAAGAAGCCGCCTGTGTCAGATCAAAGATTTTTACATCTTTAGAAAGAATCTGATACAGCATGAATTTGAGGATCATTTGGCTTGCAATCAGAACACTGCATAGTTATATACATGCACGCCCAAAAAGCTTTAGGTTAGTTTCTTGAAAACTTTTACAAGTCTAGGGGCGCCTGGGTGGCGCAGTCGGTTAAGCGTTTGACTTCAGCCAGGTCACGATCTCGCGGTCCGGGAGTTCGAGCCCCGCGTCAGGCTCTGGGCTGATGGCTCGGAGCCTGGAACCTGTTTCTGATTCTGTGTCTCCCTCTCTCTCTGTCCCTCCCCCGTTCATGCTCTGTCTCTCTCTGTCCCAAAAATAAATAAACGTTGAAAAAAAAAAAATTAAAAAAAAAAAAAAGAAAACTTTTACAAGTCTAGAAACTTGTCAAAGACATTTAAAGAAGGATTAACTCTTCAGCTTCAAAATTTGGCACAGAATTATTTGCATAATTTATAATATCAAATCAAGAATATTTATTAAAATTATTTATACTTTTTGTATTCAATATTAAAGACATTACAGCTAAATTGTGAACTAATTACTTTAATTTTGTTTTCTAAGACTTTTTTTTTTTTTAATTTTAAGCAATCTCTACACCCAGTATGGGACTTGAACTCACAACCCCAAGATTAAGAGTCACATGCTTATTTTGTTTTAAGTTAGGAACCCAGCTAAATTTAAATTGTCTATTGATTGGCTTTAAGGAAATGTGAGTCAAGAAAAACAGGAGAAAATTCTTGCCTAAGATACTAGCCTGGAGATTTTCTTCTACTAGAAATGTTCCTACTTTCTTACTGTATAATATACTCAGATTATTTCACTGTATTTTCAGATCATCACTTAAATATAATTTAACAAGATATCTGAAATGTGGTAGCATAATGTCAACCATCTCTAACAGACCCAAGTGTAGATGTGGTACGTGAAAGAGATAAGAACATTTGGTTTACAGAAACCAAAGCATCAGGGCACCTGGCTGCCTCAGTTGGTTAAATATTCACCTTCAGCTCAGGTCATGATCTCACAGTTTGTGGGTTCAAGCCCCACATCAGGCTCTGTGCTGACTATTCAGAACCTGGAGCCTGCTTTAGATTCTGTGTCTCCCTCTCTCTGCCCCTCTCCCACTGGCACACTGTCTCTCTCTTAAAAATAAACGTTTAAAATTTTTTAAATAAGAAACCAAAGCATCAATTTTTACCATAAAGATGATCATATTATGCTATTTAGATATTATCTAATTGCTGATGCATTTTTCAGGTCAAGTGTTGGGTCAATATTAAAATATAATACTGCTAGACATTTAGATGGCTAACAGACACATGAAAAGATGCTCAACATCACTCATTATCAGGGAAATACAAATCAAAACCACGATGAGATACCACCTCACACCTGTCAGAATGGCTAACATGAACAACTCAGGCAGCAACAGATGTTGGCGAGGATGCAGAGAAAGAGGATCTCTTTTGCACTGCTGGTGGTAATGCAAATTGGTGCAGCCACTCTGGAAAACAGTATGGAGGTTCCTCAAAAAATTAAAAATAGAACTACCTTACAACACAGCAACTGCACTACTAGGTATTTATCCAAAGGATACAAAAATGCTGATTTGAAGGGGCACATACACCCCAATGTTTATAGCAACACTATCAACAATAGCCAAATTGTGGAAAGAGCCCAAATGTCCATTGACTGACAAATGGATAAAAGAAGATGTATGTATATCACAATGGAGGAGCACTTTGGTGGCTCAGTCAGTTAAGCAATTGACTTTATCTCGGTTCATGTTCTCACTGTTTGTGAGTTTGAGCCCCAGGTTGGGCTCTCTGCTGTCAGCACAGAACTTGCTTCAGATCCTGTCTCCTCTCTCTGCCCCTCCCCCACTGGTTCCCTCCCTCTCTCTCTCTCAAAAATAAACACACTTTAAAAAAGTAAATATAGGGGCGCCTGGGTGGCGCAGTCGGTTAAGCGTCCGACTTCAGCCAGGTCACTATCTCGCGGTCCGTGAGTTCGAGCCCCACGTCAGGCTCTGGGCTGATGCTCAGAGCCTGGAGCCTGTTTCCGATTCTGTGTCTCCCTCTCTCTCTGCCCCTCCCCCGTTCATGCTCTGTCTCTCTCTGTCCCAAAAATAAATAAACATTGAAAAAAAAATTAAAAATAAATAAATATATATATATGGAAATGCAAGCTGGCGCAGCCACTCTGGAAAACAGTACAGAGGTTCCTCAGAAAACTAAAAATAGAATTACCCTATGACCCAGCAATTGCACTACTAGGCATTTATCCAAGGGATACAGGTGTGCTGTTTTAAGGGGCACATGCACCCCCATGTTTATAGCAGCACTGTCAACAATGGCCAAAATATGGAAAGAGCCCAAATGTCCATGGATGGATGAGTGGATAAAGAAGATGTGGTATATATACACAATGGAGTATTACTCGGCAATCACAAAGAATGAAATCTTACCATTTGCAACTATGTGGATGGAACTGGAGGGTATTATGCTAAGTAAAATTAGTCAGCCAGAGAAAGACAAAAATCATATGACTTCACTCACATGAGGACTTTAAGAGACAAAACAGATGAACATAAGGGAAGGGAAACAAAAATAATATAAAAACAGGGAGGGGGGACAAAACAGAAGAGACTCATAAATATGAAGAGCAAACTGAGGGTTACTGGAGGGGTTGTGGGAGGTGGGATGGGCTAAATGGGTAAGGGGCATTAAGGAATCTACTCCTGAAATCGTTGTTGCACTATATGCTAACTAATTTGGATGTAAATTTTAAAAAATTTAAAAAAAATTTAAAAAATAAATATCATAAATTGCAATATATATACATACATATATATAAACACATACACAATGGAATACTACTCAGCAATCAAAAAGAATGAGTTCTTGCCATTTGCAACAATGTGGATGGAAATGGAGTGTATTATGTAAAGTGAAATAAGTCATAGAAAGATAAATATCATATGATTTCACTCATATGTGGAATTTAAGAAACAAAACAGATGAACATACAGGAAGGGAAGGAAAAATAAGTTGCAAACAGAGAAGGAGGCAAACCATAAGAGACTCTTAACTAATAGAGAACAAACTGAGGGTTGCTGGAGGGGTGTTGGTTGGGGGGATGGGCAAATGGGTGATAGTCATTAAGGCAGGCACTTGTTGGGATGAGGACTGGGTGTTGTATGTAAGTGATGAATCACTAAATTCTACTCCTGAAACCATTACTACACTATTAACTTTTTTTGATTTAAATAAAATTAAAATAAATAAATTTTTTTTAATTTAAATTAAAAAATAAAATATAATACTGCTGCTGAGGAAGATATCATGGTAACACTCAGTCAGAAATACTGATTTGGAAGAACTATGGCATTCTTTAGAGACGATACAGGAGATAAGAGTACTTACTGTATAAAGCTAAAGAATGAATCATCAAAGCCACACATGTTCAGTATCTTAGAGCTAATATCACAGAGCAACCCTTTCCATGATAATACAAAGACAAAATCATGAATGCTGTGCTTCTGCTTGGTGATGTTATTTCTGATACTATATAATCAGAAATACTATATGTCTCTGATACTATATAATCTGATACTATACTATCTTGTCTCTTAGTACATCAGATTTCCTAAAATGGGAACATATTTTCTTTACCCAGCTGCCTGTTGCTCTATAAATACGTAAGACAGAGAAACTTGATTAGAAGTTACATGGGATAAGCTGAACTAATTAAGCTGGGATAGTTTTTACTAGGGAGAGGGTAGTAGAACAAAGCCTTTGAAAACAGTTACCATGGTAGATAGATGTGCAGTGAGAGATAGGCCCAAGAAAGATTAAGATTCAGACTGGTGTGGAAGACATAGAGATGGCCCTTCCATATTCTCTCTTTAAGGTAAGACCTTCTGCTCACCTGCAGGGAGTACAGGTAGCAGGTAGGCTCTGGCAGACAACGACTTCAAGGTCTGTCTCAGCTGCAGAGAGCCACCTTACCCAAGATCACCCCTTCCTGCATGATCTGGCGAATCTAGTGGATAAATGACAAGAGAGTACAAAGGTGCCAGGCATTTCAGCCCAATTGAGACACTCTGACAGGCATTCCTCACTCCAGAGCTCCCTGTTGGGTTAACTGAAGCTTTGTAGAGCTGCACTGTAGTTTGACTTCACCTTTTGCCTAATCCTGCTTTCTCCCCCTTCCTTTCATTAGTGGTGATCCCTTGAACCCCTAACTCTTTTCAGCATCTACTTCTAGAGAACACAACCTCAGACACTAGTGATCCAAAGACACAAAAGTGGAAGGTGGCAGAACATGCACATTTGGGGCCACGATATGTGCTTGTCACTCCATGGCTCCTTTTACCTTTGTTGCTTTTGTGTTGCTGAAGGCCATGTTTTAATTCTGCCCGCTTTTTCTTATTCTGCCAGTATTGGAGTTCTAACAGGAGATAGACGGGTGTTCCATTTTGAGAGATGGCACTACTCTATCATTGAGGAAATTTTCATGAAGGGCTGTTTACAACAGTGTGGACACTGTTCAGGGTTCAAGGAAACCAACAAGGCATGTAACATCCCCAGCATGAAGGAACAGTGACCACTGTCTGGAGAGAACTATGGGAGAGGACTGCCGAACAGGAACTCGAAGACATCAGTAAAGGAACTCAGTCAGGAAAACTTCACTCTTTTACTTTTCTGAACTCCCAGGGGTAACTTTCATTGACCAAATCCAGCCAGATGCCAGAGAATAAGGAAACCCTTTGAAGTAGCACTGAAGATCTGTGTTCCAGGGACACAGAACACAGTGGCAGAGTGAAGAGTGGATTGGGAGGAGCAATGAGAGAATATCCCACCCACTGTCATTATTCCTTTACTATGTGTTTTTTTTTAATAGTATGCAACATCTTCAACATCTTCAACATACGTGTGAGATATTTGCTGATCAGGGGGCTGAATTGATTAGTCTCATCTACGTATTGGAAAGGAATTTAATTTTGTTGAGCACCAACTTTGTACTAGTGAGCTTAATATTTCAAATATAAAAAAATTTCAAATATAAATCTTATCCTTCAGGGTAAACATTATTTATTGAATGCCCATAATGTGTCAGACACTCTTCTCGGGACTGGAGATATAGGAGTGAACAGGACAAAGTCCTTGCTTTCATGGACCTCGCATGCTAATGAAGGAAGGCAGAAAAGAACAAGCAAACAAATAAATGAACAAGATAAGTGCAGGTAGTGATAAGTTACTGTGGAGAAAAGTGTCTACTTAGATAAAGTTGTCAGGGAGGGCATCTCTAGAGAGTGACATTTGACTTAAGATAGGGGAATAGGAAGACAGAACATTTTGTGCAGACAGAAGAATTAAGGAGGAGATCATACTTCATTGTCTGAAGCTTGATTACCAATGATTTAAAGAAAAAAAATGAAGGAATCATATCAGATGCATTCCAGTATGTAAGAGACAAAACTTTAAGGTGACAAATAGGGGCTCCTGGGTGACTCAGTTAAGCATCTGATTCTTGGTTTCGGCTCAGGTCATGATCTCACAGTTCATGAGTTCAAGCCCTGTGTCAGGCTCTGACCTGACAGTGCAGAACCAACTTGGATTCTCTCTCTCTCTGACCCTCCCACTCTCTCGCTCTCAAAAAAAATAATAATAATAATAACAAACTTTTTTTAAAAAGTCAGAAATACCTTGGTATGTACAATCAAGAAACAGAAAGGCAAGTGGAAGTGGTAGATGAAGTAGGAGACATAGAGGTCCAATCATGCAGGGACTTTTGGCTGTGGAAGTAAGTGTAAGTTTTACTCTAAGTGCAATGGGAAGCCATAGGAAGTTTTAAGGAAGGGAATGACATTATTTGTATTTTTATCATATAACTTCATGTTTTTGTTTTGCTAACTTCTACTTATTCTTCAAGTACCTTAGATTAAATCTTTTAATAAATACATGACTCAATAACTTTTTATTGAAAGAATGAAAGAATACATGCATGAATGAATAAATGAATTGATTTCAAGAGCAAGATTCTTTATGCTTCATGACTAAATGAAATTCTATCTTCAGTTGTGCTGCTCAACTGCTGTCTCTCATTTCAAACAGAAAGTCAGATAATCCTTTTGATTGAATTTTCTTTTAAAAATATGACAAAAAATAAAATAAAATAAATATTACAAAAAGAATTAGGTCCATATGTATCTTTGTCATGGTTTCATATTAGTAGCAGCAGTAAGAGTGTAAATATCCAGCAAACAAAGTTTTAGAAAGCCTTTGGATTCCCAAATACTGTAGGAAATGCTTAACAGGCTGCTATATGAATAGGTTAATGAGCAAAATTAATTCCTATTAATTTCCAATCATCAATAGCTTAGTGTCTTTTAGAACCAATATGGGTCAATTTTATATACTCTTATGCCATCTCTTCCAAAATCATCCTCCTTCACTCTGCTGCTATCCTGTCCGCACTTATGCAACATTTCCTTCTTGCCTCTTTTGGTGTCCACCTCCCTAAGTACCTCATCCCCCAGGTGTCTTTTTTTCTTTTTTTTAAGACTTTACTTTTAGGGGCTCCTGGGTGGCCCAGTCGGTTAAGCATCAGACTTCGGCTCAGGTCATGATCTCACAAGAGGGGCTCCCTCTCTCTCTGCCCCTCCCCTGCTTGCATGCACACACACACACTCTCTCAAAAACAAAAATAAAAGATAAACACAAAGCAAGGGAGAAGGAAAAGTCAAGGATGACTCTGTTTCCTAGTTGGACAACTGAGAGAGAACGTGGTGGTGCCATTTACTGAGACAGGAGCACAGGAGAGGAGCAGGTTTGGAAGAGAGACAGAGGAAGATCATGAATTTGGTTCAGGACGTGTTAAGTAAATGAAAGTAAAGCAATGCAAATTATTTCCAGAAAAAAAATTAAAATTTGATGGTTTTAAAAAAGTACTCATAAGCCTGTTTTCAAAAGCCTTATTAATTTTGAAACAATTTTGGAACTTCAGAAAAGTTGCTAATACAGAGTTCCTGTATACCCTTCACCCAGCTTCCCCCAAGTCAACACCTTATATAATCTTATATATAAGTCTAGTACAATGTTCAAACATAATAAATTAACATTAGTACAATATATTAACTAAACTACAGACTTTACTATAATTTCCCTAGTTTTCTAACTAATGTCCTCCCTCTGTTCAAAGATCAAATCCAAGACACTATATTGTATTTAGTTGTCCTATCCCTTCAATCTTCTATGACAACCTTCTGTGACAGTCTCTTACTCTTTCCTTGATTTTCATACATTGACACTTTTTAATGTCCCTCAGTTTGCATTTATCTGCTGCTTTCTCATGATTACACTAAAGTTGTAGAGTTTGTGGGAAGAATATCAGAGTGGTGTACCCTCCTCATCACAGCCTATCAGAGGGGTATACATGGTATCAATATGTCTGTTACTGGTTATATTAACCTTGATTACTTAAGTTCTGCCAGGTGTCTCCAACGTAAAGTAACTATTTTTCCTCTTCCATATTCTGTTCATTTGAAGGGAGTTACTAAGTCCAGCCTAGTTTCAAGAGAGGAGAAGCTAACTCCACCTCTTCGAGGGAGGAATATCAAAGCACTCAACAGTAAGTTGTCCAACAGTAAGAAAACTGGCCCATGGTCTGTAATATATTTACTTATCATTCAACCCTATCATACGTGTAAAATAGTTTCAAAATTGATAACCCATACCCTGTGGTAAACAAGTTTATAAGAATTAGATGTTTAGGTATAAGTCTTTTTATCTTTAGTCTTACAGTAACTAATCAAAACACTTTTTACAGTTATTTAAGTCAGCTCCTTTCTTTCCCATCCCTGTTAGTGTGGTTGTGTCATACAGTTATAATTCAATTAGATTTATTTGCCATAGCCTACATTCCATCTTGGGTCTCCCTGCCATTCAAGTTGATTTTTTTTAATTTGCATACAGTAAAATTAACTCTTTATAGCATTCAATTCTATGGGTTTTGATAAATGCATAGTCATGTATCCACTACTACTGTACCATACAGAACAGTTCAAAGTCATTTTATTTTATTTATTTTATTTTTTTAATGTTTATTTTTTATTTTTGAGAGAAAGTGCCAGCAGGGGAGGTGCAGAGAGAGAAAGGGACAGAGGGTCCATAGTGGGCTCCTCATTGACAGCAGAGAGCCCAATGTGGAGCTCCATCACAAACCACAAGATTGTGACCTGAGCCTAAGTCAGACACTCAACCAACTGAGCTACCCAGGCATGCTTCAAAGTCATTTTATTATTATTATTTAAAATTTTATTTTATTTTATTTTATTTTTTTAATTTACATCCAAGTTAGTTAGCATCTAGTGCAACAATGATTTCAGGAGTAGATTCCTTAGTGCCCCTTACCCATTTAGCCCATCCCCCCTCCCACAACCCTCCAGTAACCCTCTGTTTGTTCTCCATATTTAAGTCTCTTATGTTTTTGTCCCCCTCCCTGTTTTTATATTATTTTTGCTTCCCTTCCCTTATGTTCATCTGTTCTGTGTCTTAAAGTACTCATATGAGTGAAGTCATATGATATTTGTCTTTCTCTGACTGACTAATTTCACTTAGCATACTACCCTCTAGTTCTATCCACATAGTTGCAAATGGCAAGATTTCATTCTTTTTGGTTGCCGAGTAATACTCCATTGTACATATATACCACATCTTCTTTATCCATTCATCCATCGATGGACATTTGGGCTTTTTCCATACTTTGGCTGTTGTTGATAGTGCTGCTATAAGCATCGGGGTGCATGTGCCCCTTAGAAACAGCATACCTGTATCCCTTGGATAAATACCTACTAGTGCAATTTCTGGGTTGTAGCAATTTTTATTTTTTAATTTTTTGAGGAACCTCCATACTGTTTTCCAGAGTGGCTGCACAAGTTTGCATTCCCACCAACAATGCGAAAGAGATCCTCTTTTTCTGCATCCTCGCCAACATCTGTTGTTGCCTGAGTTGTTAATGTTAGCCATTCTGACAGGTGTGAGGTGGTGTCTCATTGTGGTTTTGATTTGTATTTCCTGGATGATGAGTGATGTTGAGCATTTTTTCATATGTCGGTTGGCTATCTGGATGTCTTCTTTGGAGAAGTGTCTTTTCATGTTTTTTGCCCATTTCTTCATTGGATTATTTATTTTTTGGGTGTTGAGTTTGATAAATTCGTTATAGATTTTGGATACTAACTCTTTATCTGATATGCCATTTGCAAATATCTTTTCCCATTCTGTTGGTTGCCTTTTAGTTTTGCTGATTGTTTCCTTTGCTGTGCAGAAGCTTTTCATTTTGATGACCCCTCAAAGTCATTTTCAAGTTAACATTTAATCCAAAAACTTATTTTATCTGAATTATGCAGAGAATTCTTAACTTTGCCAATTCTTTTCCTGAGGTTTATTAATTCTTTAGCAAAATAGAAAGATACTTAAAATATAAGATTACTGAAAGCAAAATAAATATATCTTTTGATCATTTCAAGATAAAATTCCAATAAAGGTTACCTTTGAACCTTTCTACCAGTTCAAAGTTTAAGGTGCTTAAACAAATAAATGTATCTTTTGTGACTTTTTTTCATTAGTCAAAGATTAAATAAATTACACAAATGTGACACCGAGCATGTAAAAAGAAATGCAAAATAAAAATCAATTATAAGACTCACTGAATTTAATTAAAATACATTTGGAAATATAATAACTGGTTTTTAAAATGTTATTTCTTACATAAATAATATCCATGACCCATTCTGATCCCAATACACTGCCAGGCAATTATGTCTGCTTTTATATAACAGTCCTCCAAATAACCTCCTAATGACGTGGTGGCAGAAGGTGGCAGTGAGGAAGGAAGAGAGAAGTAATTGGAAGGTTAGAAAGGGAAAAAAAGCAGAAACCTCAGTCTCTGCGGCCTTAAATGAGGGCTGAATGAGGTGAGATGGGTGCAGCCTGGCTCCAGGCTGTGAATCCTGGCCTCTCCTCCACAGGCAGCCTCACAGAGCAGAAGGGATTAGAGATAGAATGGATCTAACAGTTCAAGCACACACATTTTTTCTTCTCCTAAGCCTGTATCTGCAGGATAACACTCAATGATTCACCACACACAAACCTCCTATTTAGTTTAAAAAAGAACAAAAGTAGGGGCACCTGGGTGGCTCAGTTAGTTGGGCGTCTGACTCCAGCTCAGATTATGATCTCGTGGTTTGTGGGTTCGAGCCCTGGGCAGGGCTCTGCAGCCTGGAGCCTGCTTTGGATTCTGTGTCTCCCTCTCTCTCTCTACCCCTCTCCCGCTTTCTCTCTCTCTCTCTCTCTCTCTCTCTCTCTCTCAAAAATGAATAAACATTAAAAAAATAAAAAAGAGCAAAAGTATACAATCTGACTAACCTCAGGAATAAGCACTGGTACCGTTCTAATTCAGCCAACTGTATTAACAATGTACTGTTAATGATAAAGACAATAAGAATTCATTTGAGAAGGTATTTTCCAAGGCTTTGTCCATCAACCCGAATTAATCCACTAAATCTACTCTAATTGTACTGCTAAATATACCCAGGCTTTAGCCTCAGGAGTAACTGTGACTTGAGTTCACCATAGCTTCATAGAAGGCAATCATATAACAAAGGCCTCAAACATTTTATATTACTATCACGGTAGGAGTTTATTTTAAATTTCTCCAAGACATAATATTTTTAAACACTATTTATCATTTATGATGTATACGAGTCTACACTTTTCATTACAACAAGATTTCACACAACAACTATCTTAAGTGTATGTTTTTTGGCACCAAAAAATAATTTACTTGACATCAAATCAATAAGATCCAGGGCATTTACTAACTTAAAAAGTTTTTTTTGGGGGGGGGGGGCACCTAGGTGACTCAGTGGGTTAAGCATCCAACTTTGGCTCAGGTCATTATCTCACAGACAGTGAGTTCAAGACCCACATCGGGCTCTGTGCTGACAGCTCAGATCCTGGAGCCTGCTTCAGATTCTGTGTCTCCCTCTCTTTCTGTCCCTCCCATGCTCGTGCTCTGTCTCTCTCTCTCTCAAAAAATAAACATTAAAAAAAAGTTATTTTTGTGGGGCAAGGTTGCTAGTTGAGATCCTAGGAAACGTGGCCTGATGTCATCCTGGCCAGTGACTCTGAGGAGCTGACAATTTATGGGTTTTTTTCCTGGGTCATGTGAGATTATGTTCTGTTTATTTATCTCCCACAATGTGATGAAAGAAATCTTGGGAATTTATCTTCACAAGCCACACTATTTTGGAAGTTTCTGGAATTATCTGAAAATTGTTTTTGTTATGGTTTGTGTAGGAATGACAAATTCCCTTTCCAGTTACAATTTTTAAAGCATGTTAATCATGTCCTTGCTCATTTCAATAGTGCAGATCTTACCACCCAAGGAAACTCCAAACAAGGTCTCTACTATTGGATTAACTTTACTGCTCTCAATTTTTTTCCCATAAGTTACCCCTCTGGACTAAGCTAATGCTTAGTCTAACTGAAGGGACATCTGATAGCAACTCTTAGTTAACCTCATAAACAGTGAGAATAAGTGAGTAATTAGTATGTGGATTTGGAACATATTATGAGATCCTGGGAAATAATTGCCAATACTTTTCAAATAGCATGTTTCTTAAACTTGCAGTAAAATGAATTTCTATTTCTCAGCACATATGTAAATTGATGGCAAAAGGAATGATCTTGAAGGCAAGAGGGATTTGGTTGGGATTTCAAGTTTCCTACAGATAACTACAGAAGCAAAAATTCACATTACAGTCATTGCATACTATGACTAAACTTGACTCTGTCATAACTTCTAATATGTTTTCAAGATCTCATACCTATGCCATCTTAAGCATCTCATTCCCAAAGCCCTCAGTGAAGAAAATTTGCATCTTTCAGCATTAAAGTTCCTTGTGATTAGTCCTCCTGAACTTTTAAGCATGTGCATTATTAGAAACAACACTACAGGAGGCCATGACATTGTCACTAGTATAGCTATGAGGTGTATGAGTCTGTGACTCACCTGGACAGGACAAAGTACAGAGATATCCCTCTAAACTCTTGGGAAAGTAATGACTCTACAAATGTCTTCTGTGTATCATTCTTCGTGGCCCTTTTTCTTCCTCTTATCCTCACCCCATTTCCTCCTTCAAAAAAGTACAATTTTGGCTTTGTGAAGTGCTGCTAGTTTTGACATCCGTCTAGGATTCTGAATCGAATGTCATTTCCCACCATAGCTGTATGATAAAAATATAAAAACAGGGTTTCTGTGTGTTTATAAGGAATTTTTATTATTTTTTAAATTGATTTCTTAAAGTTTATTTTGAGACAGAGAGAGAGCACATGCAAGTGGGGGAGGGGTAGAGAGAAAGAGAGAGAAAGAATCCCAAGTAGTCTCCGTGCTGTCGCACAGAGCTTGATCTTACCAATCACAAGTTCATGGCCTGAGTTGAAACCAAGAGTCGAACGCTTAACCTACTGGGCCACCCAGGCACCCCTATGAAGGATTTTTTAAAATAGCCTCATTGGCTTGTTACAAGTATAAATACTATATAAACTCTATCAGTTTCAGTAATAAAGTAGGTTCTGATATATAATTAATATTCCCATTAATTACAAAAGAAATATGTGAGGGGTGCCTGAGTGGCTTAGTCGGTAAAGCATCCAACTTCTGCTCAGGTCATGATCTCATGATTGGTGAGTTTGAGCCCCACATGGGGCTCTCTGCTTTCAGCACAGAGCTTACTTTGGATCTTCTGTCCCACTCACACTCTGCCCCTCCCCTGCTCATGCCCTCTCTCTCTCTCTCTCTCAAAAATAAACATTACAGGGACGCCTGGGTGGCGCAGTCGGTTAAGCGTCCGACTTCAGCCAGGTCACGATCTCGCGGTCCGTGAGTTCGAGCCCCGCGTCGGGCTCTGGGCTGATGGCTCAGAGCCTGGAGCCTGTTTCCTATTCTGTGTGTCCCTCTCTCTCTGCCCCTCCCCCGTTCATGCTCTGTCTCTCTCTGTCCCAAAAATAAATAAAAAAAATAAATAAATAAAAAATAAACATTACAAAAAAAAGAAATATGTAAAACAATGATTAAATAAATAAAAAGTACAGAGGAGTTTTGCCATTATTCTTTGAGCTTCCAAAATATCTAGAAATACTTTAACAATGTAGCTACCTGGAAAAATGTAGGAACATGGTTTGAAATAATAAAAATGTAGTTGAAGAAGTACTTTTTATTTTGGAAAATACTAAGACCTGATATCGTGAATAGAAACAAGAGAAATGCCATCTGTACTATCTTTGTTTAAAATCTACAAGTACCCAGTTTCCAGTAGGTCACCAAACTATAACTTTATAGAATTATAACAAAATTTATCATGGTCTTCTAATATAACTTTA
The DNA here is from genome assembly GCF_018350175.1 of Felis catus. Taxonomy (NCBI): domain Eukaryota; kingdom Metazoa; phylum Chordata; class Mammalia; order Carnivora; family Felidae; genus Felis; species Felis catus. The sequence continues at coordinate 87,999,525 of NC_058373.1, read as the reverse complement.
TGAATTTTCATATACGCCCCCAAGGATACATGGAATATTTCCACATTTTTTAATTAGTTATATTTCCAGAGCTGTCTACCTGCTAGATGATGGGCATGGGTACTTTGAAGATTATGGGTAGTTGGAAATAAACTTACCCCTGTGATTTCCAGAATGAAACAACTCTTAAAAAGTCATTATTAAACAGAACTGTATTATTAAGGGTAAGCTAATATATGCTATGGCAACAAATAAACCACAAAAATCTCTTTGACTTAAAAAAGCAATGGCTGGGGCACCTGGGTGGCTCAGTCGATTGAGCGTCTGACTTCAGATCAGGTCATGATTTCTCAGTCTCTGAGTTCGAGCCCTGCATCGGGCTCTGTGCTGACAGCTCAGAGCCTGGAGCCTGCTTCTGATTCTGGGTCTCCCTCTCTCTCTGCCCCTCTCCTGGTCACACTCTGTCTCTCTTTCTCAAAAATAAACAAACATTAAAAAAAAAATCAATGGCTTCTTTCTTACTCACAAACTCAGTCATCCAACTTCACTTGGTGGCTTTCTTCCACATGGTATCTCAGGGATCCAGGATCCTTCCATTTTGTGATTTTGCCATCTTGAACATGTAGCCTCTGAAGTTAATATAGAAGGAGTAGAGAATGTGTGAATGATAATGGATGGATTTTTTTAAAGCTCCTTTTGATGCTTTTTTTTAATGTTCATTTATTTTTGAGAGAGAGAAAAAGAGGGAAAGAACAAGTAGGGGAGGGGCAGACAGAGAGGGGACAGAGGATCCAAAGCAGGCTCTGTGCTGACAGCAGAGTATTATCTCCTCTGCCTACTACCACTGGATAGAACCTAATCACATGGCTACAAACTAACTCCAAGGAAGGCTAAGAAATGTATACCCACAAAGAAGAAATACTTGGTGTCTAGATAGTGTCTAGCCAGGTTTCCATCACAAAAAAACCCTATAGTATGTTCTGTGCAAAAATGTATTGTTAATACTGAACTAGGCCTATAGAAAGATGTGTAACATTTATCTTGGCTTCTGTAATTTCAGCAATAGCATGACTTCTTTAAATGAACACTAAACTGTGATTTTGTTCAAATAGGTAAATACTGAACAACTGTGAGTATGAGGTCATGTTCCCTGACAATATGTAGAACATGTAGAACTCTTCTATCTTGCCTATTAATGCTGAATCATATGCTTTAACTCAGCAGAATGGAGATGAGACTGATACTGTTTTATGAAAGCTGAGGAGTTCAAGAGGTCTAATGACTAAATAGAAAGTTATCTCCCAGACCTACCTTGAAGGTAACCCAAAGGAGGGCTTGAGGACAGTCCAAGAATTCTCAAAAATTAATTTTGCAATTCTCCAACACACAGAATGATCCAGCCATAATGTTCTAAATCAGCACTGTCCTATAGAAATAAACAGTGAGCCATATATGTAATGTTCTAATACCCACATTAAAGATAAAAAGAATCAGGTGAAATTTGAGTATATCTTATTTAAGCTAATATAATCACAGTGTCATTATTTAATTATATAACTATTAATTTCCTATTCGTTGCTGTAACAAATTACAAGACAATGGCTTAAAACAAACACATTTGGGGCACCTGGGTGGCTCAGTTGGTTGAGCCTCCGACTTCGGCTTCGGTCTTGATCTCATGGTTTGTGAGTTCAAGCACCACATCGGTCTCCTGCTATCAGTGTGGAGCCCTCTTCAGATCCTCTGTCCCCTTCTCTCTCTCTGCCTCTCTCTCTCTCTCAAAAAAAAATAAACATTTTAAAAAATAATTTAAAATAAATAAATAAAACACATTTAGTTATTTAGTTATTCACCAATTCACCTATTTTTCTGTAGGTCAAAAGTCCAATGAAACCCTCACTTGGCAAAAATCAAGGTGTTGGCAGGGCTCTGTTCTCTCCTGGAAGCTCAACAGGAGAATCTGTTTCCTTGTGTTTTCCACCTTCTTGGAGGCCCCTTCCTCTATCTCAAAGCCCATTAACATTGCATCCCTCTGTGTCTTTTTTCTGTAGTCACATCTTCCTTTCCATTTTTAAGAACTCTTGTGTTGGACTGTCAATCTAACTCTATAATTTGGGAATTCTTTTTATCAAACTGTTCATAAGCAAAATAAACATAATCTTACTATCCCATGCCCGACTTCTGCTCAGGTCATGATCTCATGGTTCGTGAGTTCCAGCCCTGCCGTGAGTTCGAGCCCCGAGTTGGGCTCTGTGCTGACAGCTCAGGGCCTGGAGCCTACTTCCGATTCTGTGTCTCCCTCTCTCTCTGCTCCTCCCCTGCTCACACTCTGTCTCTCTCTCAAAAATAAAGAAAGGTTAAAAAAAATTTTTTTAAACAACCCACAAATCTCAGTGACTTAATACAATAAAAATTTGTGTTTTTTTCACACTACTGTCTGATGTGAGCTGTCCTTGATGTAGCTAACATAGCTATACCATCTGAAATATGAGGCATCCAAGGTCACTATGGAAGAAGAGAGATGGAGAATCACATCCAATGCTATTAAAGACCAGAACTGCAAGTAGTTTATATTACTTCTGTCTACATTCTGTTGGCCAAAATGAAGTACATGGCTCCACTTAATTGCAAGTGAGAGGAGAGGAGGTAAGTTTCATCTTTCTGTCTGCCCAGGAATAATGATTACACAGTATCACCTCTGACTTAGAGGTAGAGCTTTTCACACTCCAGAGTTCCCCAACTGGGACATGGACCTCTGGGGGACATTCTTACAAATGTCAGGTTCATGAAGTTTTCTTTACCATTCTCAAGGGAGCATTTTTTACTATCTTGGAACCTCCACTCTCATTTGACTATTTTTTTTTTAATTTTTAACATTTATTTAGTTTTGAGAGACAGAGCTTGAGTGGGGGAGGAGCAGATAGAGGGAGACACAGAATCTGAAGCAGGCTCCAGGCTCTGAGCTGTCAGCACAGAGCCCGACACGGGGCTCAAACCCATGAAACCCAAGATTATGATCTAAGCCAAAGTCAGAAGTCCAACCGACTAAGCCACCTCTCATTTGACTATTTTTTAATGTGTACTAATTTTTAATTTTTATTTTCAACTGAGAAGATTAGAAGTTAAAATTCAAACCTGCAGAAGTGAAGGGATATCAAACAGAGTAATTAATCGTCATTAGTCAGGGTTTTCCTGAGAAATAGAACAATAGTATGGATGGCTATATGTAAAGAGATTATAAGGAATTGGCTGAAAAGTTCTAGGATGGGCAGTCAGCAAGCTGAAGATCCAAAAGAGCCTATGATGTAGTTCCAATCCAAGTTTGTAGGTTTGAGATTCAGGAGACCCAGTAGTGTTTCAGTCCAAAAACCAGCAAGCTCAGAACTCAAGAGCCAATCATTCAGTCCAAGTCCAAAGGCTGAAAAAAAACCCTATGTGCAGTTCATAGTAGTTAGGCAGGAGGGGTTCCCTCTTACTTGTAGGAGAGGCAGCCTTTTTGTTCTATTCAGGCCATTGGATGAGGGCCACTCATATTAGGGAGGGCAATCTGCTCTACTCAGTCCACCAATTTAAATGTTAATCTCACCCAAAATACCCTAACAGGGGTACCTGGGTGGCTCAGTCGGTTAAGCAATGGACTTGATTTTGGCTCAGGTCACAGGTCATGATCTCAGGTTGTGAGATAGAGCCCCCAAGTTGGGCTCTGCTCTGAGCGAGGAGCCTGCTTGGGACTCTCTCTCTCTCTCTCTCTCTCTCTCTCTCTCTCTGCCCTGCCCCTGCTCATGTGTGAGTGCACTCTCTCTCTCTCTCAAAGTAAATAAACTTAAAAAAATAAAAGACACCTTCACAGACACATCAAGAACAATTTTTAACCAAAAATCTGGGCACTCGTGGCCCAGTCAAGTTGATACATAATATTAACCATCACATAATCCAAAAAGCAGAGGATGAACTTGAGTGCTTATTTAATATCCAGATTTTTATTACTATGCAAATGAAAATCAGCATTCTAGTGTCTCTTGTGGTCCAGAAACCCCATTAAAAAAACAAAAAAACCCAACTTTGATACATGTATCAAAAAAGTTATAATAAAGCCATCATTGGTACAGTGTCACTTAAAACAAAATTTTCAGAGGGGTGTCTAGGTGGCTCAGTCAGTTAAGCATCTGACTCTTGGTTTTGACTCAGGTCATGATCTCATGGTTCAAGGGATCCAGCCCCATATCGGGCTCTGTGCTAGCAGCACAGAGCCTGCTTGGGATTCTCTCTCTCCCTCTCTGCCCCTCACCGGCTTGCACCCTTTCTCTCTTTCTCTCAAAATAAATAAATAAACTTAAAAAAATAAAAAAGAATGAGTTGTCCCAGAAACCTCCAAAAGTGCCCCTTAGTATCCCTGCTTTCTATCATGACAAGCTCATCTTGTACATTTCCTGCCCTAGATCTAGGGTCAGCCATTTCTTCAAGGAGCCCTGCTTCTTTTTGTTGGAAAATAGCATTCAGAGACTACAGCGCTGGGATGCCTCACCACTTTTGGACTGTCATTATTTCTATGCCCACTCTGTAGACAAAGCTAGGAAACATGTGAATTTTTGAAAGAACACTAAATTATGAATTCATATAGTTATTTCCAAATCAAATGAAATTAGAGTTTTCCCTTAAATTCTTTGATTTTATATATTTTTATATTTTATATTTTTGTATCTTTTATTACACAGAAAATATTTAATGAAATTAACATAATTACTTGTTTATGCATTATATATATACATATGTACATATATATACACATATATACATATATACATATGTGTGTGTGTGTGTGTATATATATATATATATATATATATATATATACACACACACATATACATAGTGCACAAAGTAGTTTCAAAGTGACAATACTAATATTACCACTAACAAGAGAACTACCAATTACAACTGACTATTTTATTTACTTAAGATGTATCCTGCCAGGAAGGTATATCAAATGATTGAGTTTTAAAGTCATTTCAAATACTTTTTTCTGTGTGGTTATACCATCAATGATATACTCCAAAGTTCACTTGTATCTATTTGTTTCACATTTTTAGGGATTTTCTTTTCCTTTTGATTCAAGTTTGTTTATTTTTTTTTTTTAATTTACATCCAAGTTAGTTACTATCTAGTGCGATAATGATTTCAGGAGTAGATTCCTTAATGCCCCTTACCCATTTAGCCCATCCCCCCTCCCACAACCCCCCTAGCAACCCTCTGTTTGTTCTCCATATTTAAGAGTCTCTTATGTTTTGTCCCCCCTCCCTGTTTTTATATTATTTTTGCTTCCCTTCCCTTATGTTCATCTGTTCTGTGTCTTAAAGTACTCATATGAGTGAAGTCATATGATATTTGTCTTTCTCTGACTAATTTTGCATAGCATACTACCTTCTAGTTCCATCCACATAGTTGCAAATGGCAAGATTTCATCCTTTTTGTTGCCAAGTAATACTCCATTGTATATATATATACCATATCTTCTTTATCCATTCATCCATCGATGGACATTGGGTTCTTTCCATACTTTAGCTATTGTTGATAGTGCTGCTATAAGCATCGGGGTGCATGTGCCCCTTAGAAACAGTACACCTGTATCCCTTGGATAAATACCTACTAGTGCAATTGCTGGGTCACAGGGTGGTTCTATTTTTAGAGGAACCTCCATACTGTTTTCCAGAGTGGCTGCACCAGCTTGCATTCCCACCAACAATGCAAAAGAGATTCTCTTTTTCTGCATCCTTACCAACATCTGTTGTTGCCTGAGTTGTTCATGTTAGCCATTCTGACAGGTGTGAGGTGGTATCTCATTGTGGTTTTGATTTGTATTTCCTGGATGATGAGTGATGAGCATTTTTTCATGTGTTGGTTGGCCATCTGGATGTCTTCTTTGGAGAAGTGTCTATTCATGTTTTCTGTCCATGACTTCACTGGATTGTTTTTTTTTTGGGGGTGTTGAGTTTGATAAGTTCGTTATAGATTTTGGATACTAACCTTTTATCTGATGTGTCATTTGCAAATATCCTCTCCCATTCCGTCGGTTGCCTTTTAGTTTTGCTGATTGTTTCCTTTGCTGTGCAGAAGCTTTTTATTTTGATGAAGTCCCGATAGTTCATTTTTGCTTTTGTTTCTCTTGCCTTTGGAGATGTGTTGAGTAAGAAGTTGCTGCAGCTGAGGTCAAATCTTCCAGATTGTCCATTTTATTGGCATATAATTCCTCACAATATTCTCGTACTATTGTTTGTATTTCTGTTGTGTTGGTTGTGATCTCTCCTCTTTCATTCTTGATTTTATTTATTTGGGTCCTTTCCTTTTTCTTTTTGATCAAACTGGCTAGGGGTTTATCAATTTTGTTAATTCTTTCAAAGAACCAGCTAGTGGTTTCATTGATCTGTTCTGTTTTTTGGTGTCAATAGCATTGATTTCTGCTCTAATCTTTATTATTTCCTGTCTTCTGCTGGTTTGGGGTTTTATTTGCTGTTCTTTTTCCAGCTCTGTAAGGTGTAAGGTTAGGTTGTTGATTCAAGTTTTTTATATGAACCATTCACATGGTTCCAAAGTCAAAACTATAAAACAGAATGTAGTAAGCGAAGTCTTTTCAACCCTTTTTGTCCCTCAATTTCACAAAAAAAGGGCTTTTTTTAAGGGTAGAGAATTGGACCAAATTGTTAAGAAAGCCTGATACCAGAGGGAGGTTCAACAGAGCATTGTTGGTAATAGCCATAGGGAAAAAAAATTAGCTATTAATGAATTAAGACTTATCATTCAAATCAGTTAAACATGTTATAGGTCCAACCTATAACAAAAAGAAATTTTCTTGTGGCACCTGGCTGGCTCAGGCAGAACATGTGACCCTTGATTTCAGGGTCATGAATTTGACCCCCACATTGTGTAGAGATTAAATAAATTTTAAAAAAAGAAATTTTCGTCTTTCTGGTGAAGTGCCTTACTTGGTTTCTTTAACTATGATTCAATCAGTCACTGGAGAGAGGAAAATAGTTACAGAAGTCTTCACTATAAACAAGAGGAAAACAAAGCAGCTTCCTGCAGACTGGAAAAATATCTCCAAATTTTCTATTTATAAACAACTAACTGAATATATGATGCAAGGAAAAATTCCTATTCAAAATAGCAAATGACACATGCACACAAACCCTAGGCCTACACTTAATAAAAATGTGCAGAACCTATAGGAAGAAAACTAAAATTTTACTAACATATATGATAGAATAAATGGAGAGAAACACTAGTTTGTTTAGTCAGAGTCAATATTCTAAAGATGTTGATTATTCCTAAGTTATAAATTCAATACAATCAACGTCAAAATTAGTTTTTTGGAAACTTGAAAAGTGATTCTAAAGTTTTCATTAAAGTACATATTGGAGCGCCTGGGTGGCGCAGTCGGTTAAGCGTCCGACTTCAGCCAGGTCACGATCTCGCGGTCCGTGAGTTCGAGCCCCACGTCAGGCTCTGGGTTGATGGCTCAGAGCCTGGAGCCTGTTTCCGATTCTGTGTCTCCCTCTCTCTCTGCCCCTCCCCCGTTCATGCTCTGTCTCTCTCTGTCCCAAAAAAAAAATAAATAAACGTTGAAAAAAAATTTTAAGTACATATTATCTTAGAACATTTGGAAAAGTATAATTGGGGGCATCCCTACCTGTGTGCCCCTAATCCCAGCTGGTCTGCCTGCAACCCCTTGAGTGACAACCCTAGCTCCCTGCACAACCCCACTTCCACCCCGACAAGAAGAAAGGAACTATCGTGAGCCAGGAGAAGCTCGCCACACTGCAGGCACAAGTACGCACGGGTGGAAAAGGAACTGCTTGCAGAAAGAAGGTGGTTCACAGAATAGCTACAGCAGAAGAGAAAAAATCTTTAGTTCTCCTGAAAGAATATTAGGAGTCAACAATATCTCTCACACTGAAGAGGTGACTATATTTACAAATCAAGGAACAGTGAGGCATTATCACAACTCTAAAGTTCAGGTGTCTCTGGCAGCCAGTACTTTCACCATTACAGGCCATGCTGAGGCAAAACTGCTGACAGAAAGCCTACCCAGCATCTTAACCCAGCTTGGTACAGACAGTGGGACTAGTGTAAGGAGACTGGCAGAAGTTCTGTCTAAACTCTCTGGGGATGGAAAAGCATCACTTGCTACTGAAGAGACTGATAATGAAGTTCCAGATCTTGTGGATAATTTTCATGCATTTCTAAGAATGCAACAATGTGATTGGAAGTTGGCTTCTGAAGAAGACAGAACTCAAAGAAGTTACTGGGAGATGCTACTTTACAGTAGCATCTGCTACTATTTATAACTGCTTTTTAAAATTTTGTTCATGAACCTGATAAAATCTAGATCTGATAGTTTTAAGCCCAAGTCCCCTAGCCACTAGCAGCTCTTTTCAGTTTTTTGCTTGTCACAATTCATTCTTCACAGCTAATTAAGCTGAAGAAGCCTGGGAATAAATTTTGAAACAGAGGTTAATGAAGTTCTTTGCCTAGTTAAAAAAACAACACATAATTGGGGGAGAATTTAGCACACTAGATATTAAAACCTACCATAACACAACCTTAGTGCAACAGCACTCAATTGAATAGAATCTATAAATAGACCAATGAAAATATGTTAATTTGCTCTATGATTACATTTCAATATAGGGAGAAAGACAAAACTATTCAATAATTATATTGGGATTATTAATAGCAACTTTTTTGAAAAAGTTGATTCCTATATCTTTTTATTTAACGAATCATTTTATGATAAATTAAAAATTAAATGTAAAACAACCTGAATTATAAATGTCCTAGGAAGTATATTTGACCCTTTATTATGACAGGTAAGCTGAGAAAAGTGTCCTTATTAAAAAACATTAAGTGATGGACCTTAATATGCTCAAAAGACATACGAAAAAATTTAATTAAAAACAAAATATGGGGGCGCCTGTGTGGCTCAGTTGGTTAAGCATCTGGCTTCGGCTCAGGTCATGATCTCACAGTTCGTGGGTTCAGGTCCTGCGTCAGGCCCTCTGACAGCTCAAAGCCGGGAACCTGCTTCGGATTGTGTCTTCTTTTCTCCTTGCCCCTCCCCTTGCTTGTGCTCTGTCTTTCAAAAATAAAAAAATGTTAAAAAAAAAAAAAGCAAGAAATCTTAAAAGCATTTATGAGACCCCAAGGAAACTGCTTTCAACTTAAAGGCAGAAGGTGAAAGAGTTTTTGCAGGGACAAATACCAAACAACTCAAATACTGTATCTGAGAAATGAATCAAAGGAAAAGAAATGAGATCCATAAAAATATCCCTAAAGAGAAGTAAGCATTGTATGCACGATAAAATTGATGTTGTGGATTGTTGGACCAGAAAAGGAAGAAGCCACAGGCACTGAACTTTCCCTTTTAACTTAAAAATCAGGTGCCTTATATATACCATGAGAAATGTTTACATATGTTCATCAAAACACATGGACAAGTATGTTGGTAGTAGCACTGTTCATACTGGCTTCAAACTGTGTGGAAACCACACAAATGCCCATCAAGAATGGAATGGATACACAGATTGTGGAATATGCACAAAGTGGAGTAATGCACAGCAAAAAAAGATAATTACAAACTGCAAAATTAATGAACCTCACAAACCTAATGTTGAACAAATATAAAAGAATCTGTTTATATAAAACATAAAACAGGCAATAACCATTATCCTGATTCCTAACAAAATGCCATGTTCATAGAGTGGAAGACTCAGTGGGGTCGATTCCCAAATTAGTCTGTAGATTCAAAGCAATTCAGTCAAAATCCCAACAATTTTTGTGTGTGTGTGGATATTCAAAGGGTGACGTTGAAATTTATATGAAAAAGCAATAGGCAAGAATACCAGCAGAGTCAAGTAAAGCAAGGTGGAAGAATCTGCTCTATCTGATATTAAGACTTAATATGAAGCTAAGGTATGCAAGACAGTGGTATCAACTCAAGCATAGAATAGACCAATGGAACAGATTAGAGAGCTTAGAAAGAGAACCATGAATATATGGATACTAGATATAAAAGATGGTACTGCAGAGTAATGTAGAAGGCACAAACTTTTCAGTAACTGAGATTGGGCAATTTTACATTCACCTGGAAAAAAGAAATGAGAAATAACCCCAAAATCACAGCATACACAAAAACCAATTCCAGGGAAATAATCGAGTTACATAAGAAAAGGTAACACAGCTTCTTAAAGATAAAATATGAGACTATTTTCTTGACCTTGAAATGAGGAGAGGCACTTAATTTTTTAATTTTTTTTAAATGTTTATTTATTTTTGAGAGAGAGAGAGAGTGGGGAGAGGGCTAGAGACAGGGAGACACAGAATCTGAAGCAGGCTCCAGGCTCTGATCTGTCAGCACTAAGCCTGACACGGGGCTCTAACCCACCAACTGCGAGAGGAGAGGAATTTTAAATAAGACACATAAGGAATTAACCATAAAAATATGGATAAACTTAACTTAATATTATAATCAAGAAATCTTTTTTAAGTTTATTTGATAGAGTGGGGGAGGGGCAGAGAGAATCCCTCTGAGTCCACGTGGACAGGGCCAACAGCACAAAGCCCGATGCAGGGCTCGAACCCATGAACCATGAGATCAAGACCTGAGCCAAAATCAAGTCAGATGCTTAACTGACTGAACCACCCAGGTGCCCTACAAATTTTTTTTTTTTTTAACTTTATATATTTATTTTGAGACAGAGAGCATGAGCAGGGAAGGGACAGAGAGGAGAGATAATCCCAAGCAGGCTCAGTGCTGTCAGCACAGAACCGGATGTGGGGCTCGAAATCATGAAACTGAGAGAGATCATGACCTGAGCCAAAATCAAGAGTCAAGACACTTAACCAACCGAGCCACCCAGGAACCCCTAATCAAGAAATCTTCTTAATCAAAAAAAATACCATTAAAAAAGTGAAAAGCCAAGCTACAAAGTAGAAGATATTTGCAGTGCATATATTCAATAGACTTATTTCCAGAATAAATACAGAACTCTTAAAATCAAGAAGAGACAGTCCCCAAAGAGGATATCTAAAGGTTTTTTCAAAAAATGGAAAACATAACCACATTAGTCATCTAGAAAATCCACATTAAAAAATATGTAACTTGTGACCTAGTGATTACACTCTTTAAATATACCATATATCCATGCATATGTTTACCAAGACATGAATGTTCTATAGCAGACTTGTAAGACCCTAAAATTGAAAACAATCTCAATATCCATATACTGGTGATAGATATTAAGTGACATACAAAAATGAGTCACAGAAACATGTGGGCAAAAGAAGTCAAAATTCAAAATACATTATGATCTCATTTATATAGAGTAAAAAATAGGAGATGAAAAAATAAACCAATGTTGAGAATGCATGAATCACTTTCAAAACTATGAAGGAAAGCAAGTATATGACTACCATAAAGTCAGGATAGCATTGTATAGAAGATAAACTGACACACTGTAAAATTTTGAAATTTGAGCAAACATTGATTTGAATCTGGGCAGCACTAAACTCCTGTCAAGAGCTAGGGGAAAGGCTCTTATAGAGCAGACAGGAAGCAAAGCAAGGAAATTATTTGATTGGCTATAGCTAAAGCAATTACCTTATCTGTGAAAGCCAAGTTGCTGTTTGTGATTGGCTGTCTGTAGGTTTTTCAATTTCCTAACCTTGAGGCACCTCAAGGAATTTACTCTGTTTTAGGTTTTAGTTTGCTGCAGTAGGCTGCCATGGATTAGCACTTCCTTGTTTTTTTTGTTTTTATTTTTTTTTAACGTTTATTTATTTTTGAGACAGAGAGAGACAGAGCATGAAGGGGGGAGGGGCAGAGAGAAAGGGAGACACAGAATCGGAAGCAGGCTCCAGGCTCCGAGCCATCAGCCCAGAGCCCGACACGGGGCTCGAACTCAGGGACCGCGAGATCGTGACCTGAGCTGAAGTCGGACGCTTAACCGACTGCGCCACCCAGGCGCCCCTAGCACTTCCTTGTTTTAGTACGTGGTCATGGTAGGGCAGGAAAGGGAGGGAGAAATCATTGGAAGGGATTCTTGGGTCCTGGCAATGTTCTAGTTCTTCACCTCAGCAATTACATAGGTGTTAGCATTCTGACAATTCATAAAGTTGTATATGGTGTCTGTTAATCTCAATAAAAGAGCAATCTGTTTATCCATGTATGAGTCAGTTACTTAGGAATACATTTCCCAAATGATATCTAAGACCTTTATGGAAAAACATTAAAGGAAACTGAATAATGGAGATATTCATGTTCCGAGTTTGGGTCACTCCTAACCCACTCATATCCACTATCCCCAAACCTGTTCATTCTAGTCCTCATCTCAGCTAATGGCAATTCATTTCTAGTTGTTCAGGTAAAATCTTTACTCATCCTGACTTCTCACAACCACCATAGTCCACCAGCATATCCCCTGGGAAATATCTTTACCCAAAACCTGATGACCACTTTTACAACTTAAACATCTTGGTTTAAGTCATTATATTTTGCCTAATTATTGCAATAGTCTTGTTTCTGTTCCTGCTCTTGGCCCTATTTCATCTTTTCTCAGCACAGCAGCCAGAGTAATTCTGTTAACATAAATTTTATTATCACTTCACCTAAAACTCCCTATAGACTTTAAATGGCCTGTAATGCTTTGTACCAGCTGCTCACCTACCCCCATTACCTCTCTGAAATACTTTACAACCTTTCTCCTTGGTTACTCTGCTCCAGCCATAATGGCTCCTAGCTGCATCTTGGTTCACTGTTTGAAACCAGCATACTTTATGTGCTGGAAGAGACGCAACTAAAGTTGAAAAGACAGATTGAATCACAGAAGCCATGTTAAGGACTTGTCGTAATTTACTTATAAATTGCCTATAATGCACAAGGCCCCATCCTAAGTATTTGAAATAGAGCAGTGGGTTAAAAATTTTAAAAACCTTGTTCTCAAGCGTGCATTCAAGTGAGAAGCAAATAAACCAAAGTCCAATGTTAACTATATAATGGTAAATGTTATGAAAATAAAGCAAGCGGACAGGGATGGCAAGTAGTGATTTTAAGAAAATCAGAGTACTCAAATGGCAATAGGAAGCAGTTGTAGGCATTGGAGTATCATTTTTTGGAAAAGATAATGCTAGGGGACATAAAAATATTTAAGAAATTTTCAGATTTCTCAGGTTTATTTTTTATGAAGTTGCAATCCTCTTCAATGACTTATTAGTACGAAGATCCAACCATGTAATTTGTTTTCTAGGCTAAGTGCTTTAATGGAATTACCTCAAGAAGGAAAACTGGTTAAGACTTTACTCAAGGATTTAAAGTTCTTTTGGGGGGGGGGAGGGGGGGCGGGGTACCTGCGTGGCTCAGTTGGTTAAGCAGCTAACTTCGACTCAGGTCATGATCTCACGGCTTGAGTTCAAGCCCCGTGTCCGGCTCTGTGCTGACAGCTCAGAGCCTGGAGTCTGCTTTGGATTCTGTCTCCCTTTTTCTCTGCCTCCCTTGCTTGCTCTTTCTCAAAAATAAACAATAAAAAAATTTTTTTAAAACGTTTTAAGTAATTGAACCCCAAAACATTTTAATGACTTGTTCTGACAAACACTGGTTCGTATTACTTCACCATATAATCATTAGTAGCTTTACTTTCAAATTTATGTCAATTTATAATTTACTACTTTGGTGGGATTTAACGTAATTACTAAAGTGTATTTGTGTATTTACTGGAGTTCTAGAAATAGTGCATAAATGAGCCCTATTTGGAAATACAACTCACTGAAGATCAATCTTCTATGTGCAAACCTTGGGATTTCAGTTAATCAAGATGTTTCCTAAACAGCTCCTTTGATGTCTCCAAACTAATTTCAGTCCTTAGTCTTGAGCCCTATCCATCTTCTGCTTCTAAATTTTCCATTAACAATAATTTGTAACATCTAACAGGAGGACCCCATTATCTCTTTTCCCTAGAAAACTGTCGTTACTTTTACATTCTTCTTGTATCTTTGTAAGGAACCAATTACATGGTTCTCTGAAAATAAATTCCATATAATTTCACTTCTAAGGACAAAGCATTAATTGGAAACATCAAAAAATCAAAGACACCCCCCCCACCACCAAAAAAAAAAAAAAAATCCTTCAGTTTTAAAAATGAAGTCTTCCAGGGGTACCTGGGTGGCTCAGTCAGTTAAGTGGCTGACTTCAGTTCAGGTCATGACCTCGTGGTTCACAAGTTCAAGTCCCACATTGGGCTCTGTGCTGACAGCCCAGATCCTGGAGCCTGCTTCAGATTCTGTGTCTCCCTCTCTCTCAATAACAAATAATACATTAAAAAAAAAAAAAAACTTCCAATTTAGAAGTGCATATCACTAGTTGTAAAATTTAAAATGGAATTCTTGGGGTGCCTGGGTAGCTTAGTCAGTTAAGTATCTGACTCTGATCTTGCAGTTTGTGAGTTTGAGCCCGCATGGGACTCCACGCTGACCACCTGGAACCTGCTTTGGATTCTGTGGTCTCCCTCTCTCTCTGTCCCTCCCCCTTCTCTCTCTCTCAAAAATAAGCGTTAAAAAAAAAAGAATTTAAAATAGTATTATATATATCAAAATTTAAGATAATTAAAAATTGAAATTCCAAAGATCTTTTTCTCTCCATGCATTACAGCCCCATTACCACTTTCAACAACCGAGCTTAAAGCCAAAATTAATTCCTGAAAAGCATCATGACAAGTGTTCAAATTTTCCAGGTAAAAATGAGTGAAAACTTAATTTTTACAAAGGATCTTAGTACATACAATTATTTTAGATTCATCTAATAAGGATTTTAAGAACCAGGTTACATTTACGGTCATCCCTTCTAAATTTTTACCAACCTTTTCCTTATCATGTTATACAGGATAAAATTTATACTGCATCCCAGAAATTATTAAAACCCCCGGATGAAGTTACTCGGTGGAAACTAGCCCAGGAACGCAGGTAGCTAACTCTGCAGTTTCAAAAGTTCTACTCACTTACTGCTTAATAATTATTCCAAGAAGGGATTTTTTTAGAGTACTTGAATATGTCCTCTCATATTTTTACAGTGCTGGAAATACTTATTGACGTTTTCACTGTCACCATTTACTTGTCAAGGGAAGAAATAATATTCAGTCAAGCCTAATACTAGTCGATGTTATGAACTCAAAGGCCATTTGCAATTAAAGTGCTCTCTTGTGTAAAAGCATCAAAAAGTTAATACAAGTACTAGTCTTAAGCAGTCACACAAGTCTAAGCCACATTTATTTGCACATGTATAGTAATGGCAACAGATACTCCAAATTCATACAAATTGATAAAACAACAAAGTTAATCACTTGGTACACTTGTGTGTTATCTTGCTTACAGATTCAAGTGTAGATGAACTTCCTTCATTCTGTAAACTTTCATACAATACTTAAACAAAAACTCTTGAAAACACATATTGGCATGTTTCAGTTAGAGCCAACACAAAAGTTAAGACAAGACCACAAACTCAAAAACCAAGTTTAGAGTATACTTTTCTACCTCCCTCCCCTACAAAGTGATTATTTTCTTCAATAGATGTATATGCTATATCACACAAGTAGCCATGGAGACAAAAGAATGATGCTCCCATAATCATGAAGAAAATGCCAACCAAATTATACTGTTTTAAGTTATCTACCAAATATATGATTTATATATGAGAAACAGGGGGAAATACTTAGATTAAAATAACAAGGGAGATTAGAAAAAGATAGTAAATGACTTTGAGAACTATGTTCCCCCTGAAAACTGCAAAGATCTGACTTTGACAACTCAAAATAATCATCTAAGGCAAGTAAAAGTGAAGAAACCTTCAAAGACATTCTAATCACGTTCAGTATCTAGTGATAAAAGCTGAAAATGATATCAAGAGGGTATTTATTATACAAGTGTCAACGAGGACATCCCAAAACTAATGAAAGAAATGCACATTTATTTCTACAAAAGCAAAGTATGGTACAGAATTAGAAGGGAACAGACTTAAAGATTTACCTATTAAAATATACAGATTCTTACTGAAGAGTATAGGATTATTTAAAAAAGATGACAAGGGATGTTAATCTTTTTTTATTATTATTATTTTTACATATTTTGGAACCTCACATAATTTTGATAAATAACTCTTACAAAATTATGCAAAAAGTACAAGAATGTCTGGTAAACAAACAGTCTGTATTTTCCAAAAAGATTTTTTACAACATGCAATTCTTAAGGCAGCATCCTCCTTACAAGGAAAGGTAATCCTTTTACTCATCAAGAAATCTTCTGCTGCAAAGAATAGGCTAAGAAAGCCTGGCTTCTTCCATTAACGCCTTTTGTCTTTCCTGTCTGATTTTCGGTCTCTTTCACTTCTTGAAGATCTTTTGCCTGATCGACTACTCTCTGATATAGACCTCTTTCTGTCGGACCGAGAATTCTTATCCTTTGATCCTTTTGTATCTCTACTACTACCACCTTTCGAAGATTTGTGACTTCTTTCTAGTCCTGATGTATCCCTTCGCTTCCGATCCACGCTCCTTCTGTGCTTTCTATCTCTATTATGTCCCCGGCCCCTACTCCGACTTCTACTCTCACTACTACTAGTAGTGCTGCTGCTACTGTCTCTGCTGCTGCTGCCGCTGGTGCTGGAGCTGCTACTGGAACTACTTCGACTGCTACTGCTGCCACTGCTGGAACTGCTTCCACTGCTGCTACTGGTTGAGCTGCTACTGGAACTACTACTGCTACTGCTGCGACTTCTACTCTTGCTGGTTTTATTTCTAGCTCGACCTCTACTTCTGCTCCTAGTTTTGGTTTTGCTCTTGCTCTCTGGATGTACTGTTAAGACTGACTCTACCATCACCTCAGTGAGTTTTACAGATTCCACAGGAAACTCCTTCCTTTCAGGTAGTAAATGCCCTTGCTCCTGAATAACCTGAATTGGTGGCTGTAAAACAGCTAATGGCAAAGTCTCAGGATGAGAAAGAGGCTGAGGTTGGAGTACTGCTTGGGGCTGGGGCTGGGACTGGGGCTGGGGCTGGGACTGGGGCTGGGGCTGGGGCTGGGGCTGGGGCTGGGGCTGGGACTGGGACTGGGACTGGGGCTGGGGCTGGGGCTGGGGCTGGGACTGGGGTTGGGGCTGAGGCTGGGGCTGGGGCTGGGGTTGGGGCTGGGGCTGGGGCTCAGGCTGAAGCTGAGGCTCAGGCTGGGGCTGAGGCTGAGGCTGAGGCAGGGGCTGGAGGTGAGCTACAGGCTCAGGCTGAGGCTCAGATTCTTTCTCTTCTTTCTCCTCAGGCTCATTTTCCATTTCTAGAGCACAGGCATTCTCTTTCATGGGAGAAAGAGATTTACATTCTTTATCTGGCTCAACTTCAAATTCCATTTCTGGCTCCAGTTCTTTGCTAGTTTCATTTTCTGAAGGTTCTACACTTTCAACTTGATTGATTTCCATTACCTCCTGCTCAGTAATTACATTTTTGACACTCTCAACCATCTCTAGCACATCCATAACTTCGTCAGGTTGACTATCCTGCTGCTTCTCACTTTCCCTTATCTCAGTTTCCTCCTCCATCTTGACCTCCATTTCCTGTTTTTGTTCCTCCTCCTCCTGTTCTTTCTCTGCATCACTATGTACTATACCTATTTCCTTTTCCTCTTCCTCTCCTGCTTCCTCTATTTCTACATCATTGTGCTGATTACCTGTCTCCTCCAACTCTTCCTCTCGCTGAGCCACCTTACCCTCTTCTTGTTCCGCCTTCTGTTCTTCATTACGCACCACCTGATGCTCTTTTTCCTTCATTGATTGTCTTCTAGGCCTAGCCTCCATTTTATTTATTTGTTCTGCAAATTCGATGCGTCTACCTTCAAATAAAGCTAAAGGGTAAAAACATACATGTATAAATAATTAAAAATCCTCAAACTCACAATTTGACACTTAGTCACAAACTGTCATCAAGCTTTATCTAAATGTCTTTTTGTAAAGACATAATGACACAAGACTGATTATAGCAAGCAATTACAAATTGACATAAAATGACACAAGCAAAGATCCCCCCAAAAACCTATTATCAGTAGGCAACTACACATTATCCAGCTGATGGAAAAACAAAACAATTTTTTGCCATTTTACTTCATGCTGGATGAGAAATAAATTTTGTTTGAAATACAATCATTTTTATGCTGTCATATCATGCATTAATTTTTCTGATCCCAGAAAAACACTAATCATCTAATCACCATCTCAGCAGTGTCTATCCTTCCATGTGTGCTCTATGGATTACATCAATGTTCACTTTTGTCTTGCTTCATTAGCATTTATATCTGGCTAAAAAGAAATCCTCTCATTCAGACACCTAAGAAATCTATGTAAATACTGCCTAAAACATGGTAAGTTTCAGGTTAAATTCCATCATAAATCAAACACTCCTGCTTCAAACCCATTACGATCTCACAGAATCTTAAAAAAAAAAAAAAAACTACTGATACACAATTACAGGAAACATGTATACGTTGAGTGTATCACCTTATTCGTTAAGAAAATTTCTCTATCTCTACATGTACACTTACCATTCATTTTTCTCTGTGACTCTTCTATTAATTTTTGGGTAGCTGGACACATTCTTCCAGGAATATAGAACAAATGGGGCTTTGTCTTAGTTCTTATATATTTAATTATCTTGGCATTATGCTCATTCCATTCCTCTTGCTAAAGAAAAGGTAAAAGGTCAGGTTTTTGTAAACATGAAGGATTACCAATCTTAGAATTCCAATTCCGAACTACTACTCACCAGCTGCGCAAGCTCAACCTTCTGTTCTAAAAGCCGCAGTTCTGTCTGTTTAGCACGCCTCTCTTCAAACAGTTCTCTCCTCTCATTTTCAACTTGTTTTCTTTCTTCTTCTGCCTGCACTTCAAGTTTTTGTTCAATTTCCTGGCGCCTCTTTTGCTGAAAATAAGCGATAATCTTTAACAACTTATTACATATCGTGATTATATGAAACATTACAATTTTACTAAGTTATCTGTATAGGTTTCATATTTGCAATTCAGGATACCAGCTAATTCAAACTTAGTACTTAGCATTTGAAGCTAATCCCAATTTCTCTTTCATGAAAGGCAGACTGAAGCCTTTCCATTTAAAAATTGAAATGCCATGGACATTAGCCATACTATCAATCACTGTTCCATTTAACATAACTTTTAAATAAGGTTCTTTCATAATTAAGCTAAAAAAGAAGAGCACTATCTTTGTAAGTTATCTTTAGTTATTCTTTCTCCCGAATCAAAGAATGTGACAGAAGGGACATCCTATTTTCGAACATGATGCTTTGAAGCCTTTTATATTCTCTAGGGAAGTTAACATATAAAAGCTATAATAGAACTTTATTAATCTATAACTGAATTGTTATCTCCCTTTCCACCACAGTTCTCCCTTGAGAATAACTTGGGTGTTCAACACCAAGGACACAGTTTTGTAGGTTTAATAAAACAAAAACTTCTAGCAAGATTGCATAGTTAAACAAACTGTGGAAGGCAGGGAATGTTTAGGCTTTTACTTCCAGAGTGCTATGTGGAATTAGCGAACTACAATGCTGATTGAGTTCCACTCCCTTGTTTGAAAGAAAGTACTTTGGGGCCTAAAGAATGACAAGTCTTCTTCAAGACCACAAAATAAGACTGTTGTAGAGCTGGGATCAGAACCTAATTCTCCTGAGTCACAGACCAAGGCTCTTGGCTCTATAAAGAGAAGTTCATTCTGTTACTTCACAGGACCTCAAAAAGAGACCAGCTAAAAATATAACAAATTCAGAACATTTTACAAGTTTTTTTCTCAGCTTCATTTTAGGCTTACAATTCAGTCTCAAGAGCATTTCCACTCTTTTCAAAACATGTAATAAACTACTTTGATAACTTAAAGGAAGCAAAGGAAAATTGTAAATACCCTTTCAGTAGCAACAGTGGATTCTTGTTTAAATTTCTGAAGAGTGCCCATCAACAAGCCAAATATTCGTCGGTTCCTAAAGAACAGAAAGAAAAATTCAATTTCAGTAGGTTCCACTTTTAAGCTCACCATTTCCTAAAAGAAACATACTACAGGCACTTGAACAATTTTTAAAGATAAATTATCCTAAAATTGCATTATTTGACAGGAATTTTCTCACATATAAAAAACTAAAGATACCTTTGCTTTCCCTTTTCATCCATATTTTGATCCTGGATAAGGTCTCTACGTGTGCGTTCTTTGGAGGTAGCTACAACTGAAGACTGCAAAGCTGGCTGCAGGAGAAAACAAATCTCAGTAATTTAACAAGCATATTCAAGGGTGCCACTCCAAAACATACTAAGATGGTATAGAAAGTCTTTTGATCTCAGTTACCTTTTTAACATCATCATCCTCTGGGTCGCTTTCTTGGCGTGATTCTCTTCTTGTCCGACGCTCCCCGCCCAGCCTAACATAGGAGAATTTTAAAGACCAAATTTTAAAATTTGATTTAAGTGCATACCAAGGTCAAGTGATTACTTTTATTATGACTTATTTCTAGAAGTCTCATTTCATCAGTCTCCATCCCATTCTACTCTATCCTCTGGTAGTAAAAGGATAAAATGTGTCACCAATGCTTAGTCCAAATATTGATATCCTGTGTTTCTCAAGTGGTTAAATTTTTATAGTACAAAGCAGAAAAGTGGCACAAACTATTTTCTCAATCTTATTCTTCTCATGATCTTTATTTTGGTAAAATGTCTGTTATTGTTAGTGAAGAACTGAGTTCTGAGGGACATCGGCTTAGTTCAATCAAACGTAAAGGGAACAGAATCAAGGGAAGTGGTATACTGCTCAACTCTAACACAACTGAACAGTATTTATTAAATACTTAAACTTACATGCTACCTCAGAAAAGAGCATACAAGAATGTCTTCGGAACCTTTCCTCCAACGTACCTAGTGACTGCCCCTTCAAGGTCTCTCTGTTTGGCTGGGGGTCCTCCTCCACTATCTGAGAATCCACGCCTGCAATTAAAAACGTGCAACAGAAAACACTTGAAATTTAAGATAAATGATATTTCCCTTTAGCAAGACAATTTGAGTTTTTAAAAAAACCCTTCTAATTATAGCAACCACAAACAAGCATTCACTCCAAGATGCTTTTTAGCACTATTTTAAAAACCACAAAAATAAACCAAGTTTACACATAGCTGGTAGTTAATGTATTCTTCAGTCTCTAGTTTTACATATAAATGAAGTTCCAAGACAAGTACACGGAAAACTACAGCTGATCACAGCTTTAAACAAAACACAAACATTTCTAACATTGACCCTACCACGAATCTTTAGACCAACACTTAATTTAGTATTAAGTCTGTACGATCTTGGCATGTAAATTAAGTCCTAAGAAAATCTTACCTCAGCAATAAACTACCACGTCCTCTACCTCCACCAGGACCAGAAAGGGCCAGCAATCTGGCTTGGATAGGCCTAAAAGATATTTACAAACCAGTAAGAAAACCATGTGGACTTACTTAATGTTACCCCACATTCCACGGATGCGGTACATCATAGAGAAAAACGACCAGAAAGGTTCAAATAACACGGTTTCAAATACACGTGCTTGAAACCAGACAGGAAATACTATTTTAACTCCCTTGTTTTTTACAAAACCAGCATCACAGGAATTATATTTCCCTCATTGCCACTACCCATTAATAAGCTTGGATCAGGCCCGAATTTCGCCAACTCCAAGGAAGCTGCACGTGGGCAAAAGCCTGCGGGGGGAGAGGCGGCGGCCCGCGTCCCAGGAGGGTCTCTGGACCAGCACCAGGCCGGGTAGCCGCCGGATGGGGAAAGGGGCTTTGTGCTGCAGTTCCCGGCCTGCAGGGCCGAGGGCGGGAATCGGCAGCCCAGGCCTTCCAACACGGCAGGAAGCCATCCGGCATGGCTAAGACCCACTTTCCTTCCTCGCGCACCTGAGCCCCGAAACCTACGTCGAGGACCTGGGAGACTCCTCACCTCGTCCAGGACGGGGTTCTCCCGCCTTCCCGGGAACAGGCCTCGATGTTCTAGTCTTCTCAAGGCTGGCCGCCCTTCCCGCCCCCAATTCACCCCAGCTTGCTAGCTATCTCTCGGACCCGGCATTTCTCATCCACCTCTTACCTCACGTCATTCGGATCCCGTCCAGTGAGCTTGCGAATATTCTCATCCACGTTCTTTAGGCTCTCTTTGGCCTTTTCTAGCTGCTCCTGCAAAGTTCTCACCGCGACCGCCATCTTCTCTCTGCAGCAGGCTTCCAGACTGCTCTACAGGCCGCGCCTGGCTGTGTCGCGCTGCGAGACGCGAGAGAACTGACAGCAGGGCCCAGCCAATGACTATAGGCGTTGTTTTTCGGCCTCAACCACTCAGCGTCCGGAAGGGGGAGAAGCTGACGGCCTCTGTGGCTCGGGGCCAATGAAAAGTCTTCTAGGTGGTTGCCTCCCTCCCCAATTAGAAGCGGGTGGTGGGGCCCCACTTCTAGCGCAGAGCAGGGGCGCGTTTGAGAGTTCCTGGGTCCTCGAAGACGCCGGCTCACGGACCTGCTCTTGTGGCGCGGCGCGCAGAGTTTTCCAGCCCTTTTAACCTGTGATATGACGTGCTCTGTATCGTTTTAACCACCTAATCACATCAGTGAGATGGAGGCGAGTCTATTTAACCCTCTCCCCAGTAAATGATCAGATTAGGAAAGGGTGCGGCCATTCTGTTGGTGCGCATGCCCAGAGAGGAGTTGGAGGGGTGGCGCAGTCCTCCCTTCATTGGATTAAACCAAAATGAGGGAAGCAAAAAATGAACATGAAAAATCATTAATCGTAATAGCTAACAATTATTTTGTTCGATACTAAATGAAACGTTTTACATAACTTGTCCCTCACAAACCAAAAGCTTGAATAAGCTGCCTGTTATTACTGATAAGGAAATTGAATCAGTAGATAACTGTATGTCTAGGTCACGCCAGCTGAGAATCAGTGTCTGATCAGACCCTCTGCAAGGGTATACTAGATGAAAATACGGACGAAAAGACTGCAGGTATCTTCTACACCCGGCCTATACAACTGGTTTAAGATGGGGTCTGGAGTAGTGGCCCTATTGTTAGTTGTGTGTGTACGACAGTGTCCTCTAGCTCGTGGTTCTGCTCCGTGTACAGAGCCAACATGAGAACTGTTTTGTTCCAGAAATACATTTACAAATTACAGCTCAGAAAACATTTCCCCAAGAAACAGTGTTATAAATTACCTTGGTTCTCATCGTCTATTAGCCGGGCATCAACCTTGCACCAAGCATTAGACAACACTATTTAACTCTAGTTACCATTTTAATTCGTCTCTTTAAAAGCTCCTATTGAGCATCACCAGTAATCCAGGCTCTGAAGATAAAACCTAGAACAAGATCGCTGTGGTTCCTGCTTCTGTGGAGTTTGTAGGCTCTTCAAGGAGCAAAAATCATTCATGTAACTCATTCACTCATTTAATAAGTATTTGCTGAGCACTTACTATGTGCCAGGCACTTTTCTAGGTACTTTCATAGTGTGCAAAAAGATCTTTGTCTTCAAGGAGCTTGGAGACAGACAATAAACATAAGTAAATTACAAAACATGTTAGAAATGGACAAGTGCTATAGGAAAAAAAAAAAGTAAAACTGGGTAAATGGGATAAGGGTTGATAAATAAGAAATTAATTATGGCTGTAAACATACTTAGTCTCCAATGATCCTTACTACAAGGCTGTGTAATAGATTGAACATGAAGCATAAGATTGTGGTAATAGTAGATCCTAACCACCAAATGTAACAATGTTTACATGGGAAAATGCTTTTATTTTATTTTTTAAATATTTTTTGGGAGAGTGCAAGCGGGGAAGGGACAGAGTGGAGGGGGGAGAGTATCTGGAACAAGCTCTATACTGACAGTAGAGAGTCCAATGTGGGGCTCAAACTCAAGAGCCCTGAGAGATTGTGACTTGAGCTGAAGTCGGATGCTCAACTGACTGAGCCACCCAGGTGCCCCCATGAGAAAATGCTTTTAGAGGCAACCAAAAACATAGGATCTGTTCCTACTTCCATAGGACCTATTACTAGGATTCTAGACAATTCAACAATTGGTGGTGATGAAGGGAGAATGCAGTCAGGACATAAGGGACCTGATTTCATATATGGAAATACTAGTGCTGGAAAAAGTAAGATTATGGTTGCAAAACAATCTTCGAAATTCACTACTATTGTTAAATAACAAAAACTAAACAATAAATTTTAAAGATCTAATTAGCTTTATTAATTGATTCATGAATTGGGCAGCATCCCATCTGGCAAGCAGAGGGGGAGCTCCAAAAGGCTACAAAAAGAGAAAGATTTTTAGAGGCAGGACAAGGAAGTCATAAACAAAAAAAGGATTATTTGAGGTGAGGTCACCTTCCTTTGGGGACAAAAGGGCTTATAAAGTGGCTTACTACATCTATCTTTGGGGGTTAGAGAGGGCCTCTGTGACAGATTACCTTATTGGTGCCGGCCAGAAATATTCGTAACTGACCAGTTAAGACTACATTTCTGGTGGAGGTAAGCTCCAGTTTGGTGAGGGGCCTAACATAAATGACTCCATTTTGGGCCTGTGGTTTTCTTTCTAACAGTGTTTTCAAAGGCTTAGGTGGAATTTTTATGTGATCCTCTAAAAACTGATCCAGGGGCACCTGGGTCGCTCAGTCAGTTAGGCTTCTGACTTGATCTCAGCTCAGGTCTTGATCTCAGGGTCCTGAGTTCAAGCCCTGTGCTGGGCTTTGGACTGGGCAGAAAGACTACTTAAAAAAAAAAAGAAAGAAAGAAAGAAAAAAGCTGCCATAATTCTAATTATGGAACATGATCTTAAATATCTGTGGAAGAATATGGAGAATTGAGAGGTTATTGTTAACAACTTGAGAAAACTCAGTATGTTAATTTGGGGGAAACATTAATTGGGGGAAAAAATCTTCCTTGTGAATTACTAAGTAAAGAAAACAGTCACAGGCTAAGCAACACTTTTAAGCCAGAATTTGCCAAAATTTAAGAGGTGCACATGATCTAGCTATGTATTTGCATCTGTGTAGTAGTTAAATCCCACATCTGCCATAGATTCTTATGAACTACTTCTCACAGTGAAGTTGCTTTTTTTTTCTTCTTCCTCCTTCTCTTCTTTTTTTAATTTGTATTTCTTTTGAGAGAGAGACAGAGAGCATAAGCTGAGGAGGGACAGGAGAGAGACACAGGATCAGAAGCAGGCTCCTGGCTCTGAGCTGTCCGGTACAGAGTCTGGAACCACAAGATCATGACCTGAGCTGAAGTCCCACTAGCCAACTGAGCCACCCAGGTGCCCCTGTATTTTGTTTCAAGTACGTCCTGTTCTTTGCTTACTTCATCCCGTTTGACCCTTATACCCCACTCCCAGTAAACTTCCTTGTGGCCATAATGACTCTAAATCTTTTTGCATACCCAGGCTTAATCCACAATGGATTGGGCTAATTTCTCAATATATCTAAACTTTATAGCCTGAAAAATGATTTATTCTTTTTTTTTTTTTTTTTACAACTTTTCTCCCTATTGAACATGTGGCAAAAATAAAAGCTTTTGATGAAGCTAATTGTCAGTTCTAACACATAGCTAGGTAACACACGGACGGCAGCGGGAGCTCCTTTTGTTTTCTTTTATGCAGCTCCCTCTCTCCCCCCGCCTCCGATATCGTCTGGAGGAGGAACCTTTACCCTATGGGGACGCGAGGAGTTCAGCACGGAAAAGGAACTCTGTGATCATAGAGCTGGCGGAATGCCGGGGTAGAGGCGACCGGAAGTTGGTTTTCGCCCCCCGTCCAGGGGCCGGATAGGGTCTCCGCTGACTCCGTTTGGTTCCGGCTGCTGTCAGATTCCGTCGTTGGGCCTGAGGGCTTGTTGGCCCTGGGGTGGGCTCGCCCCGGTACCGGCCTCACTCTTGTAGCAGCCTTGGGGAAACGGAGCGAATTCCTGGTCTCCTAGCAACCAGGGACCGGCTGTGGACTGAAGGAGCTGCGGCGCCACAGTGCAAATCGCTCAGGCGCTAGCCGGAACCCTTGAGCCCGGCCGAAACGGGAGCCTAAACTCTGCGCTTGGAAGAATAAGCAGGAAATGGCGGACGAGGCGTTGTTTTTGCTTCTACATAACGAGATGGTTTCTGGACTGTACAAGTCCGCGGAGCAGGGGGAGGTGGTGAGTTCTCCCACAGGCCCTTGAGGTCCTTTCGCGGTGACACTTTTTGTTTCTTCTCAGTTCTTTCCTTCAATCCCTGTTCTATCGCCACGCAAAACCTCCCGAAGTGTAGACAAACTGGTCCACCTCCAAGTATCCTAAGACTAGAACCTGTGAGCTGTCTTCAGTCTTTAATCCTCTTCTCTTTCGCATTTTCTGTTTGACACTTTTTTTGGGTCCAGGCCCATATCTGATTCCTGCAGGTCACAATATTTCTTACTTTTAGCCTTGTTGCTACCATGATTTATGGCAGGGTTCATTGCAACGCTGATTTTGGCACCCCTGCTTAATTCTGTCACTTCCAACACTACCACTGGTCATACTTGAGAATCAACCCCTATCCCCTCTCCGTAACCCTCAGTATTCACGCTTCTCGAAGACAGAAGGCTAATGAGATTTAAGATTAAAGGAAAGTTTGCAGGCGTTACTATAATTAGGAAACAAATTTAATTTTAAAAAATGTTATCTAGTGCCCTTATGTGTCAGAGGTGGTTTTGTGTGTTGGGAGTATAGTAATGAACGAAACAGTGACTCCATTTTCCTGGAGGTTACCTCTAATATGTGGGAATCCTCATTCATTCACTGATTCATTCAGAAAATATTTATCAGGTGTATTGTGAGCCTGACACTGTGCTAGATAAGATCATAGTTACTGGGGAATAGGGGTTCAATGAATAATTAATGTATTGGGTAGTAATTAGGAATAGAATCATGGAGTTGTAATGATTATTAAAAATGAGATATTCCTAAGTCATGCTCAAGTCAGAAGCTCTTTGTATAATGCTGCTGATAAAGATGGGTGGAAAGTGGGCAAAAGTAAAGGCACAGATGTATGAAAGAGTGTGGTGTATTTATGCTTAAATATTTCACTGTGACTAAATTGAATGATTGGAGAGTGAGAAGTGTTAAAAGCTGAAGCTGGAAGGAGTCCTGTATGATTAAAGAATTTGACCTTCTCCGTGGAGAATTTTTAAAGAGGGGAAAGACATGGTCCATTTGCATTTTAGGAAGATAATCCCATGTTTAGGTTAGAGAGAGAGGATCTTTGTAGTGAGAAGAGTTGTTAATTCAGGGGTCCAGGCAGGAGATGATGAAGATCTGAATTAAGACAGAAGAAGAGAGAATGGTTTGTAAAATAGGAGGTAGAATCTCAAGGACTCAGTTAAGTATAGGAGTGAAAGCTCAGCGTGGAGTCGGCTTGGGATTTTCTCTGTCTCCCTCTGCTCCTCTCCTCTGCTCATGCATTCTCTCTCTCAAAAAATGAAATAAAATAAGTATATAAATAAATAAGTAAATAAGTAAAATAACATTAAAACAAAATCTTGGGTCATGAGTTCAAGCCCTGTGGATCTGTGCTGAGCATGAAGCTAAATACATAATTAATAAATAAATAAATAAATAAGCAAATAAACAAACTACTTTAAAAATAAATGAATAGGGGCGCCTGGGTGGCACAGTCGGTTAAGCGTCCGACTTCAGCCAGGTCACGATCTCGTGGTCCGTGAGTTCGAGCCCCGCGTCAGGCTCTGGGCTGATGGCTCAGAGCCTGGAGCCTGTTTCCGATTCTGTGTCTCCCTCTCTCTCTGCCCCTCCCCCGTTCATGCTCTGTCTCTCTCTGTCCCAAAAATAAATAAATGTTGAAAAAAAAATTAAAAAAAAAATAAATAAATGAATAAATAAGCAAATACACAAACTACTTTAAAAATAAATGAATAAACTAATAATACCTTTCTTTGCTTATTGCACTTTGTTTATAGTAAGGAATTGAAAGTACATATAAGCCAAAAGGATTTTTAAAAGTTACGTAGCATAGGTGCCTGGCTAGCTCAGTCCATACAGTATGTGATTCCTGATCTCACGGTCCTGAGTTCAAACTTGGGCTTGGAGCCTGGTTAAAAAAAAAAAAAAAAAAAAAAAAATTAGGTGGCTGTGAAGACTAGAATCCATGTTGGAATCTAGGTGTATGACGGTTCATTGTGTTAGTGTCTCTACTTTGAGTGTATTTCAAATTTTTCATAATAAATGTAAAAAAAAGACATGTAATCCTGACATTAAGCTGTAGTTTTTATATACCTTTTCAGAGATGAAGTCATTAAATTCTGAAGTGAAATAAAGGGGGGTGCCTGACTGGCTCAGTTGGTGGAGCACGTGGCTTTTGATCTCCGGGTTCTGGGTTTGAGCCCCACATTAGGTGTAGAGATTGCTTAAATAAATAAAATAAATAAACTTTGAAGTGAAATAAAGGAAAGAACCAGTAGTTTTTACCCTTCAAATCAATGATTTTCAAACTATGCTTGGAGAGGAATTTAATTGTTAAAAATGGCATAATTGGACATTTACCAATTTATGGAGAATAGATTTTTTAAAAGGTTAATAGAGAATAAAATATTCTCAAGTTTAATTTTCTTTAAAAATTTGGTACCCACTAGTGAGCGTTCACAGATGCCAAAGTGAATGAACAAGTAGCAAAATTAGGAGGTATTTACTAGGGCATAATTCAAAAGCTTATGTGATCATAGAATTTGAGAATGTCTACATAAACATAGTTCCTGCTAATCAACATACTCTTGGGTGATTCTACAAAAAAGTATTGTTCCACAAAACTTATGGGTTACTTATTCTACCTGAGCATGCTTGTTTGTTCTCACCTGAACATGTTTTGAAATGAGTTGGAGAATAACAGAAAAACGAATGACTGTGATAGTATATTTGTGTGCAGAGCATTATGGCAGCATAGGACCCAAAGGAGTGTCAAGGAAGGCTTTTGGGAGAATGTGATACTTGAACTGAATTTAAAGGATGTATAGTCTGTGGAACAGCATGTGCGAAGGAGTGGATGCGCATGGAACTCTGGAGTTGCTGCAGAAATTTCAGAGTGGAAGAAGGAGAGATGTTTGTGGATATATGGCTGTTAGTAAATCTGGTTAACCAGGATCATTTAAGGAAAGACACATAATGCCATGCTAAGGAGTTGAACTTTATTTTGAAGAAAGAGGAGAGGGTGTTAAAAGGTTCAGTAGAGAAATAACCTGATTTGTTTTTTAGAAAGTCTATATCAGAAATATAGGAGGTAAATCAAAGGAAGAAAAAACTAGAGACAAAGAGGTAATTTGGAAGGCATTAACTGGAAACCAGTAGGGAAAAGAGAAGGGCTAACTTAAGTAGTAAGGATAGAGAGAGATGGATTTTGAAAGCATGTAGATAATAGGCTTCGTAGGACTGCAGTGCGTGTGGAAGGTTGGGAATAAAGAGGTAAAGTAAATGGCAGTTTTCTGGTTGGGGTAACTAGATGAATAGTGGTTCTTTTAATGAAGTTAAGGAATTTTAGAGGCAGCACAGGATGAGGACATTAAAATAATATCATTTTGAATATGCCTTATTTGAGGAAACTGTGGGATTTCTAGATGGCTCTGTCCCGTGAGGTCTGTACTATAAAAGTACAGATTTAGTTGTCACAACCTCATTAGTAGAATACATGGTTCCTTAAAAAAAAGTTGAGCAAATAATGAGGCCTATGGAAGTTTCCACTTCCACTAAGAAGTGGAAACAGGCTCCATTATATAAATATCCATGCCATCTTGGAGCTGTATTCTAGCAGAGGGTGGGGATAGAGGGACATGGACAATGTGAAATTAGTAAAGTATATAGTATGTTAAATGATGAAAGAAGTTCTTTGGAGACAAATTAAGCAGAGAAATGGGATAGGGCATCAGTTATCACCTACGTGGGGCTGGAACTCACAACCCTGAGATCAAGAGTCATATGCTCTACCCACTGAACCAGCCAGGCACCCTACTTTTAGAGGGCTTTTTAAAACACAGATTACACTGGGTTTCAGAATTTGCAGCTTTTGATGCTAATGTTGCTGGTCTTGGGGCATGCTTTGAGAATCATCAGAATAGAGAATTTCCAAAGGGGAATAATTTAGTTTTAAAGAAGATAGTAAAAAAGAGCCTCACTGATGTGGGTGGGTGGGAGGATGGGTGAAATAGATAAGGATGATTAAGAATATATTTATTGTGGTGAGCACTGAGTAATCTATTAGAATTGTTGAATGATTATATTGTACACCTGAAAAAGTGGGGCGGGGCGGGGGGCTGGGGATGGACCTCATGAGATGGTGACATGTGAGTGAAGACTTGAAGCAAGGGAATTGGTCATGTGGATATCTGGAAGAAGAGTTGCCCATGCAGGAACCCTGAGGTGGGAGCATGCCTGGCATATTCAAGGACAGTAAGAACACTGTAGCTAGAGCCCATGTGAGTGAAGAAAAGTAGAAAGTTGAGACCTGAGGGGTAGAGAAATCTGGATTGTAGAGAACTTTGTAGATGATCCAGAGGATTTTGAGAGTCTTCAGCATAGCGGTAGTATTTACAGTCTGAAGACTGGATGAGATTGTCAAAGAATAAACAAAGCAATTGCATGATTTCTGACATAGGATGGTGGGATCATCAACTAAGACACATTGAGGACTGGAAAGCTTGGATGACTCTAAGAGACATTTTGAAGCCAGGAACAATAGAATTTAATGACTGCCCAAAGGGAGTGACTGGTGGAAAGGTGATACTTTGACTTCATTTCTATAACTGAGGAGAGAAGAATAGTTGAAAAAGGAAAAAAAATGTGTAGAGGGAGTAATTAGGCAGAGGCTTTGGCGTTTCTGAGAAGTAGTAACAGTTCCCTGTTTACCTTATTGCCTTATGAAATGATTAGTACTAAGATAATTGAAATATAACTTATAATTCACTTTTTCTTAGAATATTTTAGTAAAAAAAGTATAAGTACTTTTATATTTTTAGTCAACATCTTAAAACAATTTTTGAATACTGATATTTTGGTATTCTAAAAATATTCAAAACAATTATTTTTTAAAATAGGAAAATGGACGCTGTATTACTAAGCTGGAAAACATGGGGTTTCGAGTGGGACAAGGATTGATAGAAAGGTGAGCAGTATGGATTTGAAAATTTTCTTCCAGGTAGGTTATAAACAAAGATGATCCATTTCAAAAGATTGCATAAAATTTGAAGTACTTTAATTTTAATTTCTAAATTTTATTTATCCTGTGTTCTTTAACTCACAGATTGAAATTTCTCTTTAGTTCTGATGCCATTTTAACTCGGTTAAAACTTTTAATATCAGAAGAAAATATATATTTGTATTTTAGACTTTTTTCCTAAAAACTTTAGTGTACTATCTAAAATCTTGTTGCATTTTTGGGGTGCCTGGGTGGCTCGGTTGAGTGTCCGACTCTTGATTTTGGCTCAGGTCATGATCTCACAGTTTGTGGGTTCAAGCCCCATGTTGGTGCTAGGCTGACAGCGTTGGGTGCGGGGCTGATATCTTGGAGCCTGCTTGGGATTCTCTGTCTCCCTCTCTCTCTGCCCCTTCCTTGCTTGCGCTCTCAAAAATAAATAAGCATTTTTTAAAAGCTTATTAAAATAAATAATAAAATCTTGCTGCCATTTCTACTTAAGGTCTAGTAGGTTCTTTAACCTAAATGGATTTTTGTTTAAATGCAAGGGATGGAAATTCTTTAGAGTCTATGTTAATGTATGTACTAATTTTTCAATTTATAGATCCAGTCTTAAGGTCTTATTCCTTTCTCATTATTTGAATAGCTGAACTCTGGTTATATTTTATATAACAATACCGTGATTATGCCCAGCTTTTTTTTTTTTTTTTTTAATGTGCTAGAATTAATTTTACTTAAAATTGCAGCTTGCTATTAGACTAATTTTCATACTGTAATTGCATAACAGAATGTAAATTGAGATGAGATCTCCTTTGCTTGGTGCTTATCACTTTGTGACCATCAATAAATGTTCAGTGCTGTTCTGGCATTTCAAAATTAGTGAATAATGTGACCCTCCTGCTTTCTTTGGAGGAAAAATACTGATTACTTTTAGTTGATCTTTTTAGGTTTACAAAAGATACTGCCAGGTTCAAGGATGAATTAGATATCATGAAGTTCATTTGTAAAGATTTTTGGACTACAGTATTCAAGAAACAAATCGACAATCTAAGGACAAATCATCAGGTATTTAGGCAAATTAAGGCCTATTTTTTAAAGTCCTTTGACTTAATATAAATGTCCTATTTTAGTTATTATATAAAACTTAAAATAATTTCTAGTCAACTTTGAAATGTTTCTCTTACATGTTATTAATACATCATTTTTTTCTCTAATAGGATACAGTGTATAAGAACAAATAGATAGTTATCAGTAATGATAGCTGTTTCTTTCCCCCAAATAAAAACGTTATCTTAAGTTTTAAAAAGTAGCAGAATGTCAGAATGATAAAGGTTTTAGGATTTGGTTCCTTAGTTATCATTACTTAATGGTGATTATATGTAGAACCACAAATAAATCATGTTTGTCTTTAGAGTAATTTCTGATGTCTAATTTATAGAGCATATTTAAGTAACTCTTGCATTATTTGTTGCATTGTTGGTCATTTTTCTATTAAAATAATTTGTTAAATAAAATTTAATAGATTGGGGCACCTGGGTGGCTCAGTCGGTTAAGCTCCGACTTTAGTTTGGGTCATGATCTCACAGTTTGTGAGTTCGAGCCCCACATCAGGCTCTGTGCTGACATCTCAGAGCCTGGAGTCTGCTTCGGATTCTGTGTGTCTCTCTCCCTGTCCCTCTTCCTCCCTCCTTCTCTCTCACTCTCTCTCTCTCTCTCTCTCTCTATGTCCCTCCCTGACTCACACTCTGTCTCTCTCAAAAATAAGTAAACATTAAAAAAAATTTTAAGAAAAAAAATATAACAGATAAAATTTAATAGATTGCGTGGAAAATTATGCATTTAAATAGATTTATAAAACTCAAGGAAATATTTTAGAGTGGATTTGGCATTTTGATTAAATATTAGAAAATGAAAATAATGTATCTAGTAGTTACCAGTACTTTTCATTTTTTTATATAACAATATTACTGTTACCTTGTAAGTATTGAAATGCTAATGAGAGGAAGTGAATTTGGTTATTGGCTTTCTAGATATGAGCTAATAATATATAACTGTTAATTCCACCTGGACATGTATTTCTGATTCCTTTGAGTTCTTTAAGGGTAGGATCTATCTTTTGTATCTTTGTATCTATAGTATCTTAAATCTTTCAATAAATATTAGCTTTATAAAGTTCTCAACAATTCTTCAGCCTACACACTGCAAAACTCTTTCATTTAAAGAAATTTGACCAATGGAAAGGAGAGTTTTAATAACTTAAAAACTCTTAATTGTTGTGAGGAGAAAATTTTTAAGGACTACAGCATACATTGACTCTGGATGTTTTTTCTGTTTTTGAAACAGGGCATCTATGTACTTCAGGACAACAAATTTCGTCTGCTTACTCAGATGTCTGCAGGAAAACAGTATTTAGAACATGCATCTAAGGTATTTATTGGAATAGAAGATTGGGATTTTCATAGGGAAGAGTATGATGTCAACCACAACAGAGTTTTGAATTTAAAATAAGTTTTAAAGTTGTTGTTTTTCTTGTTTAAGTGCTTTTCTGTGATATAGGAGACAGGTGTTCATCATACTAAAATAATCTGTATTAACCAATAGCTGAGTAGGCTTATGATGACTAATGAAACACTATAACAAAATGCCATTGAAATGTAGATTAATGTTAGATTCTTGAATTTAGCATAGGTGTATCAGAAAAGATAGTCAAACTTATAAAACTGGTATTAACTGTGCAAAACTACTCACCTGAGTTTATATTTATAATATCCTTTAGCTAATTAAAAATTTTTTGAGGGGCGCCTGGGTGGCTCAGTTTGGTTAAGCATCTGACTCTTGATTTTGGCTCAGGTTATGATCTCCCAGTTCATGAGATTGAGCCCTGCATCGGGCTTCGTGCTGTCAGTGCGGAGCTAGCTTGGGATTCTCTCCCTCCCGCTCTCTCTGCCCTCCCCTGCTCGCACCTGCATGTGCACTCTCTCTCTCAAAATAAATAAATAAACTTAAAACAAAAACTTTTCCCTGTTATTAATGTGTTTCTAAGAATACATTTTTTGTATTAAGTATATCTGTGTTTCTGTGTTTTGTCTAGTTTTTGTTTTTCAATCTCAGGTAGGAATCAATAAGTAGATCAGCAGATATATTAAAGCTGACAAGTTTAATGTAAGGGTTCTTTTGAGATGATTAAAATATCTGGGGCAGTATGAGCTATTATTTATCTGTAAACATTTATCTGTATATAAATTATCTAACAACAGCATTATAGTTATAGTGGAAAGAGCATGGAATTGGAACTAAATAAACCTAAATTTTAAACTATGCAATTTACAGTTTTGTGACATTGGATAAGTTATATAACCCCCTTTGGACCTTAATTCCCACATTAATAAAGTTGGTTATAATAGTACCTATATTATTAACAATCTCTAAAGTCCTTTCCAGGTCAAAATTTCATGACTCCAGATTTAATTACTGATCAGTACCCATTTATGTAATTATAACATTATCTATATTATTCATAGATATATTGTGTTATTGGCTGTCATGCAGTACAAACATGTGCATAATCAAAAATTCCTTGGACAGTTTATTTTTTGGTTCCTGTTCTTATCTGGCTTTCTGTGCTGTAGCTCAGCCCCATTCCCTTTTTTTTTGTTTCCATATGACAGAGTTTCCCACATTGGTACTGTTGAGATTCTGAATGGGATAATTCTTTGTTATGGCAGATTGGCTGTAAGTCTTGAACAAATCAAGATTCTTGGTTGTAGAAAGCAGACACCAACTCTGATTGAATAGGGGAAAGAAACATACAGAATTGATGAGAAAGCTCAGAAAGCAGGCAAGAACTGTAGAAGGTTAGGGCAGCCAGAAAGACAGCCCAAGTCACTCCTCAGGCAGGGTCTAGTTAGAGTCCTTTGCACTAACAGACACAAGCCACGTTTGCTGCCTCTAAAACTAATTCTAACCTGTTTCCAGGTTGTTTTTTCACTCATTCTAGATTCAGAGTCTGTGACTGGAGCACCCAAGTCACGTGTCCATGGTTTAGTTGCCAGGAAGCTGGGAACTTGTTTTAACAATCATAATTTTCAATAACTTAAAAAATTCTTCCACTACCTTTTTTTAAACAGCAATGACTTATTAATAGGAAGGCTTGACTCAATGCCATATTTATCAATAGCATTGCTTTCTTAGTAAATCCTTAATATTCTTTACATTTTTCTTCCTTTCAGTATTTGGCATTTACCTGTGGCTTAATCAGAGGTGGCTTATCAAACTTGGGGATAAAAAGTATTGTAACGGCTGAAGTGTCTTCAATGCCTGCCTGTAAGTTGAATTCACATTTCTTAAAAATGTGATTATTTTTAGTGATTATTTTTCAAGTCTGGTGGTTTTTGTTTGTTTGTTTTTGTTAACTTAGAGTTAACTTAGAGGAAATTTAAAATGCTAAAACCATTTTGTTTTACTTTTACCAATTTTAACATTTAATGTAGTAATATGTAGCATCCCTATATTCATATTCAAAGCTTTTAAAATTTATAATGGTAACAATTTAAGAAAGTAGGCTAAAGTAGTCCAAATTTATAAGACAGCTTAAGTGATGATTCTTAACTTTTAAAGGAAAAATTTCTGCATTATTCTTTTAAGATAGCAAATTGCCCTATAGCATTGAAAATGTCTTTTTTAAAAAGTTTTCTAGGGGCACCTGGGTGGCTCAGTCGGTTAAGCGTCCGACTTCGGCTCAGGTCATGATCTCCTGATTCATGAGTTCAAGCCCCACATTGGGCTCTCTGCTGTCAGCGTGGGTCCTCTGTCCCTGTCTCTCTGCCCCTCCCCCGCTCATGCTCTCTCTCTTTCTCTCTCTCTGTCTCAAAAATAAACACTGAAGTTTTCTAGAGTACATCTATTATATATAAAGCTATATAAAGCCAACTAGTCTTTTACTGCTAAACTCCTTTCCAAAGATATTTTCACCAGAGCTACCAACCAATAAAATTGACTTGAGCACCATTGTATTTCCTTTTTATTCACAATGATAATTAGCAGTGAAATACCCAAAAGGTAGGAATCACAAAGAGGAGAAGCAGACACCTATCTATTCACAGAACAAATAATCACCTCATAAAAATGAAATTTGCTTTGTTGAGTATTGTGAAAAGTGTGGAAAGTTGTTTGACATAGCAGGTTTCTCCATTGAAACTACTTTCTAATAGAACAGAAAATTGATGTTTAAGCTTGTTTTCTTTGTACCTAAGTCAAGGAATGATTTTTCATTTTTCTTTTTTTTAGGTAAATTTCAGGTGATGATACAGAAGCTCTAAAACATACTGAAATGCAAGGCAAGGCTTCAACAGTGTAAAGAGATAAATTATTCGTGTATAAAGTATTTCAAGTAGTTGGACATTTGTATTGATACAAGCTATTTGCTAATTTATGTAATGAAAGATGCACTCTTAACCAGGAGTAAGATTGTATTTTATTAATTTAACACAGACCAAGTTAAAGCGGATAAAGACACATTCTACCATAACATAGATTTTACTAAAACTGTTCAGAATGAAAACCTGATTTCAAACAACTAAACCCCAAGATTTAGAATCCTTATTTTAAACATTCATATTTGCGCAGACTGGTATGTATTTAACCACAGATAGAAAAGCAAAACTCAGGGTTTGATAAATTAGCATTAAGAAAAGTATGCATCAGGGGTGCTTGGTTGGCTCAGTTGGTTAAGTGTCTGACTTTGGCTCAGGTCATGATCTCGTGGTTCATGAGGTTAAGCCCTGCGTTAGGCTCTGTGCTCACAGCTCAGAGCCTGGAGCCTGCTTCAGCTTCTGTGTCTCCCTCTCTCTCTGCCCCTCCCCCACTAGCACATGCACACATGCTCTCTCTCTCTCTCTCAAAAATATAAATAAAACATTACGAACTTTTTTTTAATTTAAAAAAGTATGTATCAGAATCATTTCTGTAAAAATGAGCACATTTCAGTTTTGCTTTATGAATTTATTTTAGTTATTTAAGAAAAGCAAACAGTACACTAAATTAAACATTTTTTATTTTATTATAATTTATTTCTATTAAGAATTTTTATGCCTATGAAAATTTTATTATATACATTGTGTATTATGTGTGTGATACATATATATACTGTATCTAACCACCTAAATTGCAAAAAAAGTTCATTTTACTTTAACAGAATTTAGTCCTTAATTTTACTTTTAATAGAATTCAGTCCTTGAGAACTCCATTAATGTAATTAAAGTGTAATATAGATTAGTTTAAATGTGAATTCAGTGACTCCAGGGCCAAAGACTATTAGGCATTTTAGGAAGGAATTTTATACTTAACTCCTGTTACAGTTTTGACTTTCGCCTTTTTTCCCCATGTGTGGAAGGACTGGTGAAGGTTCTAACATCCTTATTTTTATTCCCTAATTACTATTTCCCAAGAGCAGAGGGGTGGATAATTGGCTTAGTCACA
This sequence comes from Felis catus, assembly GCF_018350175.1. Lineage (NCBI taxonomy): Eukaryota > Metazoa > Chordata > Mammalia > Carnivora > Felidae > Felis > Felis catus. The sequence goes on along the minus strand of NC_058373.1, from coordinate 87,961,781 downwards.
CCAACATTCATTGGACTATGTCTATTCAGTGGGTTGGGTCAGTGCTCATCTAGTGTGTCTATCATCTCCTCTTCCATCTGATAACCGAGAGAAGACAAGCGTGAAGATGAAAGTCATCACATTGAGGATAGCACGATGCATCAATAGGAAGCACCTTTATTGTGTTTCTGAATTAACCAATCCTGGAACTGCTTTACCTTTGGACTTTTTGTTACATGGGATAATAAATTCCTTATATTGTTCAATCCACTTTTGGTTCTGTATTTTGTTACTTGTAGTCAAAAAGAAGTCTTCTAGCTGAGGCAAGGAGAGAGTTAGTTTATACAAAAAACAATATAGGAGAATTGCATTTCTTTTTCTCTCAGGAAGGGAGGGAAGAGAAGAACTTAAAGGTTTACATGTAAAATGATAAAACCATAAAGTATTAAAGAAGATATTAGTTTTATCATCTTGTAGTAGAGAAGGACTTTTTAAAAAATGTGCAGTGTTATAAAGGAAAATAGTAAAAAAATTAATAACCTCTTCAAATGCTGTTAGGAAAATTGGATATCCACATGCAAGAAAATGAAATTGAATCCTTACTTTACACCATACATAAAAATTTACTCAAAGTGGATTATAGTCTGATACTTAGGACCTGAAACCAAAAAACTCGTAGAACAGAGGAAAAGCTTCATAATGTTGGTCTCAGCAATATTTTCTTGGATTTGACACCAAAAACAAGCAACAAAAGCAAAAACAGACAAATGGCACAACATCAAATTTAAAAGCTGCTATACATAAAGGAAACAGAGTGAAAAGGTAGCCTATCGAATGGGAAAAGTATTTGCAAACCATGTATCTATAGGGGTTAATACCTAAAATATATAAGGAACTCTTATAGCTCAATAGCAAAAAAATAACCCAATTAAAAAATGGACAAAGGACTTAAACATATTTCTCCAACGAAGATACACAAATGGCCAACACGTATATGAAGAGATGCTCAGTATCAGTAATCACCAGTGCAAATTGAAACCGTAATATCACCTCACACCTTTTAGGATGGCATTATCCAAAAAAATTTTTTTGCAAGGATGTGCCCTGTTAGTGGGAATGTAAAATGATATAACTCCTATGGAAAATACTGTGGAATTTCCATTAACAACTAAAACTGGAACTGCTGTATGATGCAGCAATCCTGCTTGTGACTATTCAGAAGATTGAAATCAAGAACTTGAAGAGAGATTTGAACTCTCCTGTCTCTTGTGTTATTCACAATAGCCAAGAGGTAGAAACAACTTGCCCTTTAACAGATGAATGAATAAAGAAAATATGGTATATACATTCAGTGAAATAACATTCAACCTTAACCAAAAGAAGAAAGTCCTGTCATATGCCAGCATGGATGAACCTTAAGGACATGCTTAAGTGAAATAAGCCAGTCACAGAATGACCAAAAAAAAAAAAAAAAAGGTTATCGCTTTTATGAGGTACCCAAAGTAGTCAAATTCATAGAGGCAGAAAGTAGCATGTTGACAGGGCTGGGGAAAGAGAAATTAGGAGTTGTTCAAGGAGTACAGGATTTGTTTTATGCAAGATGAAAAAGTTCTAAGATCTGTATTAACAATGTGCATATAGTTAACAATACTGTAAACAAAAATTTAAGAAGGTAGATTTCATGTTAATGTGTTTTAATTTTTTTACTGCAGACAGAACTGTTGACAAAAATTTTAAAAACTATTTGCATGGCAGAAAACACTATTAAAATGTTAAAATAGGGGAAAATATAGTGCATACCATATTTGCCATAAGTGCACATCCGCCCTTTAAAAGAGCACATCAATGGGGCACCTGGGTGGCTCAGTTAAGTGTCCAACTTTGGCTCAGGTCATGATCTCCCAGTTCCTGTGTTTGAGCCCTGCATCGGGCTCTGTGCTGACAGCTCAGAGCCTGGAGCCTGCTTCAGATTCTGTGTCTCCCTTTCTCTGCCCCTCCCCTTCTTGTGCTTCTCTCTCTTGCAAAAATAAATAAACATTAAAAAAAATAATAAAAGTACATCAATTTAAAACACGGATATCCTTGGGGCGCCTGGGTGGCTCAGTCGGTTAAGCGTCCGACTTCAGCTCAGGTCATGATCTCACGGTCTGGGAGTTCAAGCCCCGCATCGGGCTCTGTGCTGACAGCTCAGAGCCTGGAGCCTGTTTCGGATTCTGTGTCTCCCTCTCTCTCTGACCCTCCCCCATTCATGCTCTGTCTCTCTCTCTCTCAAAAATAAATAAATGTTAATAAAAAAAAAATTAAAAAAAAAAACCACGGATATCCTTTAATGTGGCAATTCCATTTCTATAAATTTAACCTAAGAAAATAAATGAGGGTAAATGTGGTCAAAGGGTATAATCTTGTTATAAGATGAATAAGTTCTAGGGATGTAATGTATAACATGGTGACTATAGTTAACAATACTGTATACTTGAAAATTGCTGGGGATGCCTGGGTGGCTCACTTGGTTAACCATCTGGCTCTTGATCTCAGCTCAGGTCTTGATCTCCAGGGTCATGAGTTCAAGCCCTGTGCTGGGCTTTGCACTGAGCTTGAAGCCTACTTAAAAAAAAAAAAAAAAAAAAAAAAAAGTTGCTAAGAGAGTAGATCTTAAGAGTTCTCACCACACACACAACATTTTGTTAACTGGAGTAAGTGGTGGATGTGTTCACTATTGTAATCATTTTGCAATATATATGCATATTAGTCCAGCACACTCTACACCTTACACTTAAAAGACAATGTTATATGTCAAATATATCTCAAGCTGGGAAAAATGAGTAGGCAAACTTGTATGTATAAGGATTTTCACTAGTTAAGTGTACATTTTTTTAAAATGTGTTATTTATTTTTGAGAGAGTGCAAGCGGGGGTGGGGGCAGAGAGGGACAGAGGATCTCAAGTGGAATTTGCGCTGACAGCAGTCAGCCCAACATAGGGCTAGAACCCATGAACCGCGAGATCATGACCTGAGCCAAAGTTGGACACTCAACCAGTTGAGCCACCCAGGTGCCCCTAGTTAAGTGTTCATTGATGACACTTGATTAAATTATGGTACTGGCATACAAGGAAATACTGTGCTGCTGGTGAAAGGGAGGAACTAGATCAACATATATTTATGTAAATGAATGTTAATTGGTATTAAGAGAAGTTTGTTACAGGATACTGCGCATATAATGTATAAATATACGTGATACTATCAAAAAGACTGGAAAGTTACAAGTAAATTGTATAATAAATGGAGATTTTTACTTTTAGCTTTATATTATTTGAGTTTTAAAGTAATCATCCCACAATCCCTAAGTCAGGAGGGCTAACTAGCAGAGGTCTTTGGTTAGGGAGAAAGACATTATGGAGGGTGCCATCTGGAAAGAGGATTTATTGTACATCAAGATGCCCAGTGCCACAGAGAAGAGACCGTTTACTATGTGGAAGTCAAGCCAGTGATGCAGACCATGAAGTATTTCAGCCATTTGTGCTGAGGAACCATGTAAGCTGTTGTTTTCTCTTTCAAAAGGGGGAACCCATGGGTTATCAGTTATAGATCTGCTAGCAGAAGGAATACTTCTCCAGTCTCACCCAAAGTTGTACTGAGCCTCATCCAAACTGCCCCTTTTGGATAATAACCCCTTCTTTGAAGCAGTTCTTTATTTTATCTATCTATCTATCTATCTATCTATCTATCTTTTGAGAGAGAACACAAGTGGAGGAGGGGCAAAAGGAGAGGGAGAGAATCTTAAGCAGGCTCCACACTCACTGTGAACCTGAGGCTGACCTCAATCTTAAGACTGAGATCATGACCAGAGCTGAAATCAAGAGTAGGATGCTTAACCGACTGAACCATCCAGGTGCCCCTGTAGCAGGAGTTCTTGGGAGGAATGTTGAAGGGGAAAACTCTCAGGACCCATATTTGGGATGGATGGGACAGTGGTGAAAACTCATTTCCTCATAGTATAGGGTTTGTTTGTTTTTTAAACTTTTGGGGGCCAGGGACTCCTATTTGGCAGTGTGTTGATGTTTATGAACTCCTTCTCATAATGTTTTTAATGCACAAATAAAATACATAAGGCTACAAAGGAAACAATTGTACTGATATAATGTTATCAAAAAATTATTTTTTTTGAGAGAGAGCACAAACAGGGGAGGGGCAGAGAGAAAGAATCCTAAGCAGGCTCCGTGCTCAGTGTGGAGCCTGGTGCGGGGCTCAGTCTTATGACTGAGATCATAACCTGAGCTGAAGTCAAGACTTGGGTGCTTAACCACCTGAGCCACCCAGGTGCACTTCAAAGTATTTAAAATGTGATGTAGGGGCGCCTGGGTGGCTCAGTTGGTTAAGTGCTCAACTTTGGCTCAGGTCATGATCTCACAGTTTGAGTTCAAGCCCCGCGTCGGCCTTTGTGCTGACAGCTCAGAGCATGGAGCCTGCTTCAGATTCTGTGTCTTCCTCTTTCTCTGCCCCTCCCCTGCTTGCGCTTTGTCTCTCTCGCTCTCAAAAGTAAGTAAACATTAAAAAAAGTGCGATATATGTGCTTTATGTTAAACAAGGCAATATTTTTAAAATAGAGGCAAGGGATGCCTGGCTGGCTTAGAAGAACATGTGACTCTTGATTGTGAGTTTGAGCCCCATGTTGGGTGTAGAGATTACCAAAGATAATAAACAAACAAACAAACTTAGAAATATATATATATATATAGAGAGAGAGAGAGAGAGAGACAAATTAAAATTAATTTTTATGTGAAGACATCAGAATGACAGCTGTTGTTTAGCTTGCCTAAGAACCTGTGTAGTAGTCTTGTGGCTCAGGTCCTTCCATTTATAGATCAGTCATACCTAGGTAATACCAGAAAGTAATGCAGATATTTGTGAAACCAGAGTGAGAACACACAACTACAATGTTTGGTGTTGGCTTCCAGGCCTATAGTTAGTTGGCACCAGAAGCTATAGGCAGGAAATCTGCAGTCAGACATGATCTAAAGGCAGGTTTTATAACTACTGTATTCTGAACTACTGTGTAAATATTCTGAAACATCTGCAACTACACTTTGATATGAAAACATCTAGGACTTCTGATGCTAACTAACAAAGTCACAGGTATTGATGAATGATACTATGGTTTGTTTCCTATATTTATAACTGAAGGAAATGCTAAGTAAAAGGAGGATAGTAAAAATAGAGATGTAATTTTTTTCCTTTTCAAGTTCATGGGCTCCAGGTTAGAAACCTGCTAAAAGGGATAAAATCATAAGATTGGTGTAAACATTGAGATAATCTGTGTAAATAGCACAGTGCCTATTGTGTGTACATATGGAAATAAAGAATAAAAATATCACACAGAATGTTTTGGTTTATAAGCCTTTTGCAATTAGAAAGTGGCTTAGATTTCAGTATCCTTTTGCATGACTTCATCTTAATTAGAGTCATCAAGGGCCCTTACTGAGTAGCATACCTGTTTTAAAAGAGCAGAAAGTAGAAAAGTGTATCATATGAATGACAAACTATGAGGACAGCATAAAGTGTTTAGTCAGTGGCTTCTACTAACCATAATGACACAGCTTGAGTCCTTGTGTCTAGCAATCAAACCTTGTAACTGGAGATGTCATCAGAACTTTAGTCCATTTGGGCTACTATAACAGAATACTATAGGCTTATAAGAAACAGAAATTTATTTCCCACAGTTCTGGAGGCTGGGAAGGCCAAGATTAAGGGACAAGGAGATTCAGTGTCTGGTGAGTACCTGCTTCCTGGTTCACAGATGTTTTTGCTTGTGTCCTTACTTGGCAGAAGGGCACTAGCTAACTCTCTGGGGTCTTTTTTATAAGGGCACTAATCACATAATGAGGACAGAGTTCTCATAATCTAATAATCACTTCCCAAAGACCCTGCCTCCTAATATCACTTTGAAGGTTATGATTTTAATATATGGATTTTGGGGGGACATAAGTATCCAGTCCACAGCAGGACCCAATATGCAGTGACAAAAGGAAACAAAATCCTAGAGCCAACGTTGCCTGGTGAACTGTTTCAAAGCTCTACCAGAATATAGCTATAGGATGGGAGTTCACTCAGGCCCTTAGACTGATTGCAGAAACTGGAATTGGCACAGTTTTGGGGGTCATCAAATTTTAAGAAACTGGACAGAACCTACAAAAGCTTTTCAAAATGCTCTTTGAAAAATGAGCATTGTGATCAAGTATATTTTGGAAATCCATCCTCTTTTGTAGATCTTTAATGCACATTAATGACATTTTACAGGTTCTGAAAACCTCAATAATCAGCTTAATTTTATTTTATCTAGTACTTGATCACAGTACCATTTTTTTTTTTTTTCAGAAACCCTAATAGCTCACATAAATCAATATTCTGGCGTCATTTGGGAAACTTTTTTTTTACAAATTTGATGGGAATTTGGTAACATATATAGGCAAAATATAATCTTGGCATGAACACAGGTCAACTTGACCTGTCTCAATAATTTCTAAAGCATTTTTCTTTTTTTTTTTTAATGTTTATTTATTTTTTGAGAGAGAGAGAGAGAGAGAGAGAGAGGCAGAGTGTGAGCAAGGGAGGGGCAGAGAGAGAGGGAGACACAGAATCCAAAGCAGGATCCAGGCTCTGAGCTGTCAGCACAGAGCCCAAAGCGGGGCTCAAACTAACAGAGCAGGTAAGGGAGGGGCAGAGAGAGAGGGAGACACAGAATCCAAAGCAGGCTGCAGGCTCTTGATATGTCAGCCCAGAGCCTGACGTGGAGCTCGAACTCACAAATTGTGAGATCATGACCTGGGCCAAAGTCGGAGGCTTAACAGACTAAGCCACCCAGGCACCCCTCTAAAACATTTTTTTATCTTTGTCCCCAGATGCTAGAACTGATAACCTGAACCACTTTTAATCTAATTCGGCCTCTAACTGCTTATTCTGCTAAAAGATACAGATGAAATAATCTTATTGTTAGAAATAGAAATGAAAATAATTTTAATTAAAATATCACAATTTAATAAACATATAATATCCTACTGAACAAAAGAAGTAATCTTTTATGTGGGAAAAAATTATAGGTGCAATCTAATTTACTTTGTCACTGCTCCCATCATAGACATGATTAAACTACCATTTGGTAGCTGTAATTTTCAAAGTACCTCTAAATTTTATATTTTGGGCACCTGAGTGGCTCAGTTGGTTAAGTGTCCAACTTCAGCTCAACTCACAGTCTCATGGCTTGTGGGTTTGAGCCCTGCATCGAGCTCTGTGCTGACAGCTCAGAGCCTGGAGCTGCTTCAGATTCTGTGTCTGCCTCTCTGTGCCCCTCCCCTGCTCATGCTCTCTCTCTCAAAAATAAATAAATGTTACAAATTTTAAAAATAAAAATAAAAAAATTCACATTTAAGATGTGTAATTTTTCAGTAAGCTTAAGACTTTCTTTCTTTAAAAAAAAAATTTTTTTTAACGTTTATTCATTTTTGAGAGACAGAGACAGGGAAGGGCAGAGAAAGAGAGGGAGACAGAATCCAAAGCAGGCTCCAGGCTCTGAGCTTTCAGCACAGAGCCCGATGCGGGGCTTGAACTCACTTAACCAACAGAGCCACCCAAGCGCCCCTGAACTTTAAGGCTTTCTACCTAAGAGTTGGGGAAATTTTTCTCCTCAATTTCTCATTAAAATCAAAGGTACTTTTAATTGTGAAAGGCTTGATAAACACTAAAGCTATATTGGTAGTCTTCTTACTTTATTCTTAGGACATGAGTGGTTTAAAATGTCTTTAACTTTCATTTGTCTCTACACTCCTGAAAAATATCCTATGCCAGATGAGTCCTTATAAACATGAGTTCTCAGTTCACTATTAGAGATTCTGTGGCTTGCTGGAAAATAGAGGTGTAACTAAATTTATACCACTTGTCTTCTGCACACGCAAAATTGCCTTTTTTAATCTAGTCCATAGGAATTCTGTTCTTCTGTGAGCAGCATGTGTAGCAAGATGCTCAGCCACTAGTTATAGAAGAAATGTAAATTAAAAGAATAATTGATATTTCAACTTTATTAAATCAACCCCCAGCCCCTCACCCCCTAAGCATCAAATCAGCAAAAAATGTGAGGCTGTACGCTGGTAACTGGGGTATAGGTTGGAAATCTAAACTCTTTAATGTAGACAGTGCTGGCTCCCTACCCAATATTCACTCTCTTTTCTAACAGAACCCCCATTTTTGGCAGGCCTGACAGTGTTATCAGCTAAAAAATTATACTTTCCAGCTTTTTTTATAATTAGAAAATTTTATAGATTGCTGGCAAATAATACATAAATTGAGGGTTTCTTGTAATGTTTTGCTCCCCTGATATAGACAAGAGGGAGTGGTGCCATTTTATTCTTTCTGGAATCTAGATATGAGGCAAGAGATAAAGCAACCATATCATGACTAGAAAGATGAAAGCTATTAAAATTGATGAAAGAGAAATCTGGACGTAGTCCAGGGCATTTAAGATATCGTAGAGCTGCTTTACCAACCCTGAACTTGTTACACCACAATTATTATGAGAAGCAAAAGTAAATCCCTAATTTTTAAAGCCTCAGTTCAGTTTTCAAATGCAGTATTAACTGATAAACTCATTACTGGCAACCCTACTCTTGGCAACTTCTGGTCAAAGAAAGGAAAAAGTTTTATACATGAAGATATTCATGGTAGCATTTTCTATATGGGATTAACACTGAAAACAGATTAGATACCCAACAATGAGAGTGTTTAAATTATGGTAAAACACAATTTGGATTATTAGGCTATAATTTAAAAATCAGCTAAGATGTAACAAGATTCAAATACAAATTTTCTAGTCAATTTGTAACTCGTGGCAAAACTACTGGTAGCTTGGTCCACAGGTATTTCCAATCCCCTCTTCCTTTCACTCCCCTGTCCCCCCCCCCCCTTTTCCTTTTCTACCTCTTACTGGAAAGACTGGAAAGGCTTACAATTTTGCTTCCCTACCCTTCTCCAAGCTACAGGTGATCCTGTTATACACTGTGGCCAACAGATGAACACAAATCTGCTGTGAATTTCTGGAGAAGGTTTTGCCTTCATGACAAAAGAATCAGATGTGAAAGGCTCTGACTCCTTCCCCCTTTTTTGGTCCTGAGTACAGATACATTGCCTTGAACTGCAGTGGCCATCTTGTTACCACAAGGGAAAGGCCAAAAGATTCTCAGAGACATTGGTATTGTGGGATCAATCATGGAACCAATGCTAATAGCCATCTCCTCTAGCTCCTCTAGACTTCTTGTTGTGTGAGAAAAATAATCCCCTACTGAAAAGCCATTGCTACTTGAATCTGTTAAAGTAGAAAATATTCCTAACCAACAAAGAAATAGATAAAATATACATAAATTATAAGTGATATGAATAAGAGATTTGACAGACAAAATGATGTGTTAAGAAAAAGTATTATTGAAAATGATGTTAAAAAGTTAACAAGTTAAAAAGAGAGTGAGACAGAGCGTGAGCAGGGGAGGGGCAGAGAGAGAGGGAGACACAGAATCTGAAGCAGACTCCGGGCTCTGTGCTAATAGCACAGAGCCTGATGAGGGGCTCTAACCCACGAACTGTGAGATCAGGACCTGAGCCGAAGTTGGGCACTTAACCGACTGAGCCACCCAGGCACCCCAATCAAAATTATCTTAATTCTAACAGTAAGGACATTTATCCATTATCTTTTGTCAAGAGTCAAACAAGATTTTTTTTTTTAATGTTTATTTATTTTGAGAGAGAAATAGAGAGGAGTGGCAGAGAGAGGAAGAAAGAGAATCCCAAGCAGGCTCTATAATGTCAGTGCATAGCCCAATGTGGGGCTTGATCACACAAACTGTGAGGTCACGACCTGAGCCAAAACCAAGAGTTGGACTCAACTGACTGAGCCATCCAGGTGCCCCAAAAAACACATTTACAAGAAAAGTTCATGTGTATATATGTAAAAACACAATGAAACAGCTCCTCTGTACAATTTACCATACAGTTTCTGTACAGGATGCTTCACCAATAAATGGTACTCAATTTGTTTTAAAAGCATGTGATTACAGAAAACTGTTTAAACTATTCATCAAAAACTCGCTGGGATTTTCCAAAGATACTTTGGATATTCAAAGCAATGCAATTTATCTTCTGAATATCAAGTTGAGATGCACAGGTTATGATGAAGATCCTTCAAATAGTGAAGATACTTGAGTTGTCACTGTATATCCTCAGACTCAGGCTGCCTTCATCACCAGTATCTTCCATTCCTGAGAGATCAACTACATCAAGATGGTTCATCAGCTAAATCACGTTGGTCAAAATACCTAATAAAGAATTTAACGTACGTTTAAAAAATGTTAATAGCACTATTTGTAATGGCAAAACACCACAAATAACCCAAATATCCATCAATAAGGGCACTGGTTGAATAAATAACAGTACATCAACACAGTGGAAGACTATGAGGCTTCTGTAAAGAAGGAATGAGGAAAATACCTACACTGCTATAGTGCAGTTTCTAGGATTTAATAAGTGAAAAAAAAAAATGCAAGGTACAGAACAGTATGTTTAGTATGCTACATTTGTGAGCATGTGTACAAATGCAGATATATTTATATATACTTGCTTATACTTTTAAAAAGAAACAATGAACGATAAACCAAAAATTTATAATAAAATGGAAAACTAAGGGGGAGAAAGGCTAAAGACGATAAAGGTGAATTCTAAAATATTTCAAATGTATCTTGAATTAAAATTTTAACTTTGGAATAATGTAAGTATTTTATGTAATTATAAAACAAGATAAAAATAATCAAATGAAACAAAATTGCAGTAGAATGAAATATTTTTTACCTTCACTGGTAATTAAACACAAGTAAATAAAAATAATTTATATCTTTTTATTATGAAAATGGAAATATTTATATTAATTGAAAATGCCCAGTGTTGAATAGGAGATGGGCGGTCTCACTGACACTTTCTGGGAATACAGAAAGGTATGAGTTTCTGGAAGGGAAACTATTAATAAATATCTGTTTTAAAACTACATGCCTGGGTGGCTCAGTCAGTTAAGCATCTGACTCTTGATTTCTGCTCAGGTCATGATCTCACGGGTTGAGTTCAAGACCCACATTGGGCTCCATGCTGACAGTGCAGAGCCTGCTTAGGTTTCTCTTTCTCCCCTCTGCCCAGAGCCTGCTTAGGTTTCTCTTTCTCCCCTCTGCCCCCCCACCTCAAAATAAATAAATAAATAAACTTTAAAAAAAAGTACATGCATAAATAAATAAAACTACATGGCATGCCTATCAACTTACTTCTAGGAGTTTGCCTTCAGGAAATAATAGGATCTTCACTGAAGCATTACTTACAGAGAAAAACTAGAAATATAGGGAATTGTGGGGCACCTGGGTGGGTCAGTCGGCTGAGCGTCTGATTTCAGCTCAGGTCATGATCTCATGGTTTGTGAGTTTAAGCCCCACATCAGGCTCTGTGCTGACAGCTCAGAGCCTGGAGCCTGCTTTGGATTCTCTGTCTCCCTCTCTCTGCCCCTTCCCCACTCACACTCCATCTCTCTCTCAAAAATAAATAAACATTAAAAAAAAATTTAAAAAAATAGGGAATTGCGATACATATAATATTGTTTCTTTACACCTTAATTTACTCTGCTTGAAAATGAAAACAATAGGGGCGCCTGGGTGGCTCAGTCAGTTAAGCGGCCGACTTCGGCTCAGGTCATGATCTCTCGGTCTGTGAGTTCGAGCCCCGCGTCGGGCTCTGTGCTGACAGCTCAGAGCCTGGAGCCTGTTTCAGATTCTGTGTCTCCCTCTCTCTGACCCTCCCCCGTTCATGCTCTGTCTCTCTTGGTCTCAAAAATAAATGTTAAAAAAAAAAAAGAAAATTAAAAAAAAAAAAAAAGAAAATGAAAACAATAGTCTCCATTAATAACACTATTATAAAGCAAGGAGCCAAGGGTTACTTACCTGCTAACCAGGCAGATTAATAAATTCAAAGCAGGAACCCGCTCATCATCTTTGCTGTCCTAAAGGGAAAAAAACAGAAAAATGTAGAGTTCGCCCTAATATTTCTGAAGCAAATTTGCTTTTAAGACGTAAAACATGAAACATTTATTAGATAATAGTAATAATCACACGGCAATAGAAAACCTCAAAGAAAAAGGATAAAACTATAGAATTAATAACCCTTGAGGAACATCTAACATGATCTTTTGAAAAAAGATCCTCAACAGGGAAAAGAAACAGTTGAAGGCTCAAAGGAGAATAACTTGGGAGAGAGATCTTTTCTTGTTCCAAGTAGAGGAGCAAAAAAAAAAAAAAAAAAAAAAAGGAGCCTATATCCTAACTAGACAGTAGTGAAAAAAAATTATATAAAAATGTGTTAAAGAGCTTACAACTGAGGAGTGAAATCCTGGCTTCTAAATTAAAAAAAAAATATATTTTTTTAATGTTTATTTATTTTTGAGAGAGAGAGAGAGAAACAGAGTGTGAGCCGGGGAGGGACAGAGAGAGAGGGAGACATAGAAACTGAAGCAGGCTCCAGGCTCTGAGCTGTCAGCACAGAGCCTGACGCGGGGCTCAAACCCACGAACTGTGAGATCATGACCTGAGCCGAAGTCGGACGCTTAACCACTGAGCCACCCAGGCACCCCTTCTAAATTAAGACATACCAGAGGGGCATCTAGGTGGCTCCATTGGTTGAGCATCTGACTTTGGTTCAGGTCGTGATCTCACGGTTTGTGAGTTCAAGCCCCATGTCGGGCTCTGTACTGACAGCTCAGAGCCTGGAGCCTGCTTCAGATTCTGTGTCCCCCTCTCTCTGCCCCTCCCCCACTTGTGTTCTGTCTCAGTCTCTCAAAAATAAATAAATAAATGTAAAAAAAATAACAGACATACCAGAAACCAGTTCAGGTAAGGGTTCTCAATTGTAAAGAAGGTAGTTGCTGAACTGTATGTTTTATAAAGTGGTCTTACAGAGTATAAAATTTATTCATTCATTCATTCTTCATTTTAAGATTTTTTTAAAATTACTTTTTTAAAGTTTATTTTGGAGAGCTTGTGTGTGCACGAGCAGGAAAAAACGTGGAGAGAGAGGGAGAGAGTCCCAAGTAGGCCCTGTGTTGACAGTGCAGAGCCCCATGTGGGGTTTGATCCACAAACCATGGTGAGATCATGACCTGAGCAGAAATCAAGAGTCAGACACTTAACTGACTGAGCCATCCAGGCACCCCAAGATTTTATTTTGTTAAAGTAATCTCCACACCCAACGTAGGGGCTTAAACTAACGACCCCACAATCAAGGGTCACATGGCCTGCCAACTGAGCCAGCCAGGCGCCCCTGATATTTATTTTTATACATTTCAAGATATAGTCACAATAACCTATTGAGTAATGTTGTAACAGACATATCCCATGTTAATTCAAACTCAGGACAAACTTCCATGGTGTTAGTGTACTCAACTCTATGTGTCAAGTGCTATATGGAACAAAGCTAAATAAAACCTACTACTTGCTAATAGCACAGAAGATGAAATATCTGTATTAACTTTAATGAAAGGAAAAATGTGCTAAGTGCCCGTAAAAAAGATACAAAGTATACTGGGAAAATAGAGGATACAGAGATTCTTCTTAATTGTTAGGATCAGGGAAAGTATCATAGAAAGTAGTGGAATATGAGGCGGCCTGGGTAGCTCAGCTGGTTAAGCGTATGACTTCGGCTCAGGTCATGATCTCAAGGTTTATGAGTTTTAGCCCTGCACTATTAGTGCAGAGCCTGCTTGGGATTCTCCCTTTCTCTCTGCACCTCCCCGGCTTGCACTCTCTCTCTCTCAAAATAAATCGATAAAAACTTAAAAAAAAAAGCAGGAGAATATGAGCCAGATTGTAAAAAGTAAATGGTATTTAGATGCAGAACTAGAAGCCTGAAAAGGCACTTCTGTAGAGGAAATAAATTCTAGGAACAAAACATGGGAAATATTTACTGAGTATTAGTAGCAAGTACATTTGGCTTGGAGTACAGGCCATATAAGTTAGTTTGGGCCATAGCATGGATGTTTAATAAAAATATTTTGGAGTAGTCCGTGGAGAACAAGTATACATTTTGTGGAAGGGAAAGAAGGGATGAAAGAAAAAATTACAAATGGGCTTAATCCAGCATAAAATTTATTTATAATGCTGCAGGCATGAATTAGTTAAGCATATGACTGGAGAAATTCAAAATAATCATTTTGTCAGAGACTGTTAGTTGACCATTCCAGCTTGTGTCCCCTTACTATTTAGCAAATGAAGCTCAGTTTTAGCTAAGGACACTGCCACCAGCTAAAAGTAAACATTTCCAACAGTTCCTTATGGCCATGTGACTAAATTTTGGCTAAATGAGCTATATAGCCAGATGTGCTTGTGGAACCTCTGGGAAACTTTATTAGAGGATACCTTTTCTTCTTTCTAGCTTCCTAAAAGCAAATAATATAGTGGCTGAAGCTCCAGCAGCTGTCCTGGATCATGAGGTGAGCTTGAAGATGGAAGCCACGAAGCAGAACTGAAAGGCCTGGGCTACTGCCATCTTAGATCTGATCTATCCACTTGTAGACTTTCCTTATTTAAATTTTTCTTTTTCTTTAAGTAGGCTCCACACAGAGCCCAATTTGGGGCTTGAACTCATGACCATGAGATCAAGCCTAGAAGGTAGACAATTAACTGATTGAGCTACCCAGGAACCCCTTAATATTTATTTCTTTTAAACTTGATGTAAGTCATCTCTACACTCAATGTGGGGCTTGAATGATGACCCCGAGATCAAGTCACATGCTCTTCAGACTAAGCCAGCCAGGCACCCCCAGACTTCTTTTATCTGAGAAAAAAACAGTTCCATTTTGTTTAACCTGTTATTTTAGGCCTATTTTTATTATGTGCCTAAATCTAACCTCCACTAATAAAATATTCCACATTTTCCTATTTCAATGGGATCCTTTTTATCACCATATAAATTGAAGAGTGCTTTCAATTTGAAATAGTAAGTTGTAACTTACCACTAAGAGTCTTACTTCAGAGCACCTTCTTGCAAGCTGCCGAATCAGTGAATGAGCCTCAGGTAATAAAGGTTTTTCAAGACAAGCCAATAAAGCATAAAGCCACCTTCCCTAAACAGGATTTTAAAAGGTAGTAAGTAGCAAATACTACACTATAAGTTTAACTTAAAAATGTCCAATGTTGTGTCTGGTTATTTGCTATGGATAACTTTATGTAACATTTAACTGTATTATGTTTGGATACAGACAACAAAGGATCATCTAGACAGCCAGCTGATCTCTTTTGTATCCTCTTACTAGAAACACAGAACATCAGACACTTCAAAATACCCTTAGCCCTAAAGAGTTCATTTCAGAGGTTCTTACTATAAATGAAGTCCTAATTCATGACCAGAAAACTACATTAAGGAGTGTGTAAGTCCATGCAAAAATTAAGATACATTTTTTCCTCTTCCGTCCATAGACAGATACATGAATAATTTTATAATTTTATAACTCTGTCCCCTGTGTCTATACAAAGGAACTATACTCTAGATGAAATAATGTTTTGATACTTCTATACTTCTATTAAGTACCATGGCAAATGAAATCTATCCCCATCCTCTTTTAAAATGGTTTTTTCAGACCACTAAAAATAAATAAAATAAAATAGGTTTGTTTTCTTTTCAATTACAAAAGGAATATATACTTAATGCAGAAAAACTGAAGAATACAAAAAGCACAAACAAATAAACCTGCAATCCCACCATTCAGATAAAATTTTTTGCTAAAACTTAAAAAATGTTCATCTTTTTCCTATTTACACATACAACTTTTAAAAGATAAAGTTTTATCATTATTGTAACATTAATAGTGGGGTAATAACATTTTGTTACCATCTCTTTTACTTGCAATACATAATAAATATCTCCCAACATTGTTAAATGGGATTAATGAGGGAATGTTATTAATCTCAACATAGCACTTATATAAATACTCTTTAACCAAGTACTTATCATACTTTCCTATCATAGATGGTTTATTCTTTCTTTCCCCCAAACTCTGTGAGGTTATAATGATAGATATTATACCCCCAGGACTCAGTCTAGAGTTGGAACACAACAGGAGCTTAATTAAAATATTTGTGAAATGAATGTTCCATTTTGGATGCACCAAAACTTACTTAGCCAATTTCCTATTATTGAGCACTTAAGAGGTTTAATTTGTTGCTGTTATATAAAAAATAGTGTGATAAATATCCCTAAAATAAGTTTTAGAGCATTTCTCATTGATTTCTTGGGCTAAATTCCTAGAAATAAAATGGTGGTATCAAAGCGTATGTATGTTCATAAAGGTTTCTGAGATATAACCACTAAATTTTACTCCATAAAAGATGTATCCAATTATATTTCTACCAGCAGTGTATATGACAGAGTTTAATCTGAGCAATACATCACTTTGAAGAAACGTAAAGAATATTAGAACAACGGTTACATAGCAATTTATGCAACAAAAGTAAATTAGCTCCTCAAGCAACCCCAAAATCAATAAAACTTTTTCCTAAACAAAAGATTCACATCTAGGTTTTTTTAAATAAATAGTAAGTGGAATTCTCTTCTATATCAAAAAAGCTATTGTACATTTAAACTTGACTCACATGTTCAGCACCACATTTACTATATATAGCTGGCATTCAGGTATTCAAATGGTGCTTAAACCTCTGATTGTCTAAGATTTATACTGAGAGGTTCCTTTTTTCAAAGGTCAGCAAACAGTGAGCACACTGTGGCAATACTAAAACATAAAACCCACCACAAAATAGCAAAAAATTTTCCTTAATACTTTTATATTTGGATGAAAAATGAGGCTGTATTTCTCAAAAAAATATTAAAGTAATCCCAAGTACAGAAATTTTCAAAAAGAGTTCCATTTTCCTTTTGTTAGTATATGATAAGCAAAATTCATGATCTAGGTTTTTACTTTAAACACTGATATTCTCAATAGGAGTGTTCTGATGGTATGGTTACTTGGATACAGAAATTGAACACTGTTGATTTAAGAGACAGTTACTCAAAGTTAGATTCAAAGGATTAACTAGGTTACAAGTTAGTAAAGCAGTTGTCATTGGTTCAGAAACACTTCGATGGTTCCTCTGGCAAATACAGTTACTTTTTGGTAATATGCTTTCACTAATTAATAGGAAAAGCCAAACTTACCACCCTCTTCAGTGAGTAATCTTTAGAAGTTAAAAAAAAAAAAAATCAAAAAAAATCTTACAGCACAGAGTTAAAAAAATAAAGATTAAAGGAAGAGAAGGAAAACAGGTCATGTAATACTGCTAAAAGGTCACTATCAGACAGAAAGAATTGATACAGAATTTAGAGTTCAATACACAGATGCCAATGAACAAGTAACACGAATATGAACAAAGTTTTCTATTGAAGGTATAGCTAATATACTAATGCATGGGAAAAATATTGTTTCACTGACACTGAAAGAAATATAAATTGTCTTTAATTTGAAATACTACTATAAATTCACTCAATTTGAAAACAGAAATTATAAAATGTTAGATTGAACCATACTGAATTACTGATAATCAAATGTTTTTAAACTACAGAAATAGCAATTGCATATGGTTCCGGAAAAATAGAGTTGCAGGGAAAAGAAATAAGAATCCTTTGCTGATGGCATTCTTAACTAGTTCATTCCTTTTGGAAAGCAATCTGGGAGAGTATTACAAATGCTTATAAAACCTTGACCCAATAATTATATTCTAGCAATATCCTAAGAAATTGACAATTAAAATGAAATTAATATAAATGTTTATAATTTAGTCATGATTGTAAAATATAAGGAAGAACTCAAATGATCATAATGAGAGAATCAAAGTAAACTATAAGGCATTAGGACAATGGAAATTATGTGAATTATATTATCATACGGAAACATATATATGTAATATGAGCTAAAAATTCCAGAATAATACGTTAATTATACTATGTAAAAGACATGTTTGAGCACTGAATCAGAAACAGTGATTTATTTTTTAAATTTTTGTTTATTTTTAATTAAAAACATTTTTTTAATGCTTTTATTTATTTTTGAGAGAGAAGGACAAAGCCCGAGTTTGGGGAAGAGCAGAAAGAGTGGGAGACACAGAATTGGAAGCAGGCTCCAGGCTCTGAGCTGTCAGCACAGAGCCCAATTTGGGGCTCAAACTCATAAACCGTGAGATCATGACCTGAGTGAAAGTCGGACGCTTAACCAACTGAGCCACCCAGGTGCCCCAACAGTGACTTATTTTGATTTATTTTTTAGAAGCAGTGATTTTAAACATTGTTTTCCCCTTAAGAAAAGTACATGTAACATAGCAGAGACTTAAAAGAATAAAATACAAAAACAAAAAATGAAAATCTAGTGATAAAGGATATCACCATCATACTTATGTAAGAGCCTTATCTAAGCCAGTTGGCTGAATGGCAAGCTTAGAAATTTGTACACTATATAATGTTGGTTTATCTGTTTCTCCCAGACAGATTCTAAACTTCTGGAGGGCAAAGATTATATCTTATGCTTTGACAGGGAGCTTTGGAGCCTCAGGTACACTCTTTTACAAATATCTTTAACTATAAAAAATATATGTTTCTAAAAATCAAATCTAGCTTCAAAGGACAATAAAATTTCTTACTAGGGGATTAATGCAGATAATTCATTTATATAATGCCCATCAAACTGACCCCGTTTTTGAAGGTGAAAAATGAGCTGTGAATATAAAACTATAAAGTAGAGGGGCCATTGAAGCGTAGTTGTTAAGAGTATAGCCAGACTGCTGGGGTGTGAATCTCTGTTCTGCTAGTTATGAGATGTGTGATCTTAAGCAAGTTACTGAATCCTTATGTGCTCCAGTTTCCTTATCTGTAAAATGCAAATAACAGCTCATAGGTTACTGGAGGACTCAAGGAGTCACTATATTCAAAGTTCTTAGAGTAATGCCTGGCACATAGTGCTTGGTATTATTGTTGGCATTTACTATTCTTTTGTGGATTGGATTTCATTTGAGAAAATGTATTTCAAACTTTGTTAAGCCAGTCAAAATGGGACCTCCAGACTGGATGCCAGTTTGTGACTGTTTGTTACTACACTGACATGAGATATGTTGCTTCTCTCAGGATATAAATCAACTCTTTAGTTGACTTTTTCTAAGGCAAGTCTTTTTTTTTTTTTTTTTTTTTAATTTTTTTTTTTTCAACGTTTATTTATTTTTGGGACAGAGAGAGACAGAGCATGAACGGGGCAGGGGCAGAGAGAGAGGGAGACACAGAATCGGAAACAGGCTCCAGGCTCTGAGCCATCAGCCCAGAGCCTGACGCGGGGCTCGAACTCACGGACCACGAGATCGTGACCTGGCTGAAGTCGGACGCTTAACCGACTGCGCCACCCAGGCGCCCCAAGGCAAGTCTTTTTCAACAAAAGAAGTAGCATGTTGATTTGCATGCTAGCATAAATTACTAATTTCAGTGCAAACAAACATAGTTTACATCATACACATAATTATACACAGGTATGATACATACACCTATACATAAACATGTTAGTCATATCTCATATATGAAATAAGTATGTATAATTTTGTCTGCATTATTAAAATAAAAAGAAGCAATACTACCAATTCTGGAGTAAAGTCTCTTTCTCCAAACCAATTACTCAGATATTCCAAGACACTAGTTACTGTTGCCTAAAAAAAGGAGAAAGGGGAAGTGGAAGAAATGAATTAGTAATAAAACAAAGACAAGCTCAACATGGGTTTCATTAAGTTTAGTTAGAAAACAACTCTGATATTTAAAATGGTCCCATTCTTTAGACTTCCAGAGAAAATTATGACTGTAGTTAGTAATTGGTTAGGTGGCTCACTCAGTGAGAAGACTTTTTAGACAAATATTCTTATATACTTTCAAGTATCAACATCTTGGTTTAAATCCTAGGATTTAGTTTGTAACTACTAATTTAGTTTACAAATACTCAAAAAATTCCATGTGCTCTTAAAAAAAATCTTTGCATAAATACCTTCAAGTTATTTTCATTAAGTCAAAGTAAAAATATAAAAAAAAAGTTACTGTGGAGAAAGATCTGTTTTAAAGCTATATAGACAGAATTTATTAAACTGTTGAAAATATTCTCTCGCTTATTCAAGTATAGTTGGACACTGAGAATGACTACTACAGCATTTAATGCAAATGATCAAGTAAGTGAAACTGTTAGCCAGTATATGATTTACAACAGCGTATGACCCTTAAAAAAATTTATCTTCCAAGGGCACCTAGTGCTATGTGAAGGCAAAACAATCAAAATTTTTACTTGCTCTTTAAGTATGTAATAGAATTCCTCATCCTAAAAGACTGAAGAACCAAAGTCCATTTTTCTCCCTTTTTGTCTAAGAAATTATTTTATTCTTTTTCTTTTTAATTGTTTTTTTATGCTTAATTTTGAGAGGTAAAGAGAGACAGACCTTAAGCAGGGGAGGGGCAGAAAGAAGGAGACAGAATCCGAGGCAGACTCCAGGCTCTAAGCTGTCAACACAGAGCCCAATGTTGGGCTTGAACTCACTAACTGCTAGATCATGACATGAGCTGAAGTCAGAGGCTTAATCAACTGAGCCACCCAGGCGCCACTGTGTATTTCATAGCAATTTCACCTTCATTTTACTTCAAATCCCAAAATCTAAGACTTATAACTGAAATGTACACAATTGAATAGTTTAGCAAAATGATTTAGCATGAGCTCTGGAATTAGGTCAAACTGGGATTGAATCCCAGTGTTGCCATTAAATTTTGCTGAAAAACCATCTCCAATTTTGTTTCCTAATCCATAAAAGTTGGATATTAATAATAACTCCCCATAAAGGGTTATATTGGTGATTAAATAAGAACTGTTAAAGAGTTTAGGACAGGATCTTACATATTGTAAGTGTTCAATAAATATATTCATAATACTTTCATACACATTGGAAATAAAAGAATAAATACATCCTTATTATGGATTTTACCTGATTCATTCTGCTAACAATACTAAGCAAGGGAGGAAAACCAATCTGAAAGAAAAATGAGACTGAAATTTACTAAATGGTATTATAAAGGAGGTATTGAAAAATGTTTTTCAATTTGACTACATAAATTTAAAGATAATGATTTTAGTAATTAAAATGTTAAAATATGAAATTTCTTAAAATGATAATATGAAAAAATTGATACTATGACAATAACATGTTGTATACACTTTTTCAAAACCTTCAGCTAAAGCTAACATTTTAGGAATTAAAGGTACTTGACTTAGAGTGATTTTTTTTCAAACCTAATCTGATTCAGTTAAAAAAGTACACTGAAGTTTAATGCTGGGATCCCTCATTATGAAAACAGCACTGATTTCTGAGAAAGTTAAGAGGATATGCATTAACTCTGCGCCCTTAAATGGTTCTTTCACATGATGTATTTTACTTGTATATATAAGTAAAATAAATACAATAAATTTTAATAAGTTTTAATTGTCAAATTAAAATACATTTTGAAATGTAACATACATTATGGGTATTACCCAGAAGAACAACAGATTGTGTAAGAAACAGTGTCAAGATAGCTAGCTTATAGATCTGAATTTACTTATACCCCTACCACCGTGTGTAAGAGTGCCTATTTTCCCAACCCTTGTTGACACAGATTATCAAATTTCCTTTGTCAACGTTAGCTGGAAAATAGCAGCTCAGTGGACTTACATTTCTATTACAAGTGAATGCGGGCATCTTCTCATGTAACAGAAATTCATATTTTTCTTTCTGTGAGCTACTTATATCCTTTGCCTTTTCTGTTTTAATTGGGTTCTTAATCTTTTCATGATTTTTGGAGATTTTACATTTTTTGGACCAATTAGTTTTTGTTGTTTTGTGAAGTGTTGTTAACACTTCATCTCCAGAATATGAAATCTACTAAGTATTTTTTTTAGGTTTATTTATTTATTTTGAGAGAGAAAAAAAGAGTGCACGCATGCAAGTGGGGGAAGAATAGAGAGAAAGGGGGAGAGAGAGAATCCCAAGCAGTCTTCCCACTGTCAGGGCAGAGCCTGACGCAGGACTCAAACTCAGGAACCGTGAGATCATGACCTGAGCCACAACCAAGAGTCAAGAGTTGGATGCTTAACCAGTCAAGCCTCTCAGGTGCCCCTGAAATCTACTAAGCATTTTTAAGCATCTGTGTCATGTTTTCCTTTGTTTCCCTGACGACTCAAAACTCATAACCCAGGCTAAAAAAAAGCCCTGGGGGCACCTGAGCGGCTCAAGCATCCGACTTCCACTCAGGTCGTGATCTCACAGTTCTGAGTTTCAGCCCCGCATTGGGCCTTGCACTGAAAGCACAGAGCCCACTTTAGATCCTCTGTCTCCTCTCTTTGCCCCTCCGTTGCTTGCACGCATGTGCACATGTGCGTGGTTCTCTCTCAAAAATAAAAATAAACATTAAAAAGAAAAAACAAAAACCCTGAATTTTATCTAACTCACAAAATTATCACATAGCTAAAACCTAAGAGATAAGAAGCCCACCTAAGAAAGGTCACAGTACACTGTTTCAAAAACTGGGTTGCACATTTTTAAGTTAAAGAGCCACCTAACTAAGTCATAGGTTGGCAAACATTTTCTGTAAAGAGGCAAACAGTAAGTATTTTAGGCTTTGCAGGCCACACACGGTCTCAGTCGCTTAGTATTATAAAAAACAGTCGTAGCTCATTGGCTGCACAAAAACGGGCTGCAGACTAGATTCGGCCTAGGCTGTAGTTTGTGAAGTCTTTATGTTAAATTACACACCAAAATTAGAACACTTTTGTTTTGTGTATCCACATATCACCTACTTGTACATAATCGATTCCAGGACCTTCACTTGTAGCTGGTCCCACAGCCCCTTCAGCACATAACCTTTCACCCAGACAAAATTTTTTCCAGCCTTCTTCATCTTCAGACTTTGGCTAAAAGAAAAAGAAAAAAAAAAAAAAGGAATTTACTTATTTCTATGTATTTTTCTTTTACTGAATAGTAAAAAAAGAAGTGAGGTCCTCTGTATTCCCACAACTTCAACACAAAGATATGGTACCTGTTATGGGCTGAATTTTGTCTCACCAAAATTCGTATGTTGAAGCCCTAACTTCCAGTATCTTAGACTGTGACTGTATCTGGAGACAGGACCTTTATAATGGATTATATTAAAATTTTTTTTTTCAACGTTTATTTATTTTTGGGACAGAGAGAGACAGAGCATGAACGGGGGAAGGGCAGAGAGAGAGGGAGACACAGAATCGGAAACAGGCTCCAGGCTCTGAGCCATCAGCCCGGAGCCCGACGCGGGGCTCGAACTCCCGGACCACGAGATCGTGACCTGGCTGAAGTTGGATGCTTAACCGACTGCGCCACCCAGGCGCCCCATATAATGGATTATATTAAAATCAGGTTCTTAGGGTGGGCTTTCATCCAATCTGACTACTGTCCTTATAAGAGGAAATTCAGACATACGAAGAGGCACTAGAGATGCTTGTGCACATAGGAAAGACCATGTGAGGACACAGCGAGAAGACGGCCATCTGCAAGCCAGAGAGGCCTCAAGAGGAGTCAAACCTACTAACATCTTGATCTGAGACTTCACAGTCTATAGAGCTGTGAGAAAATAAATTACTGTTTGTTAAAACACCCAATCTGGAGTATTTTGTTATGGCAGCTCTAGCAAACTAATACAGTGCCCAAGTGTTACACATTACGTGGGACATGTCTAGTTTGGATCACACTTTAATGGACACTAACAAACAAGAGTAGGCTCAGAAAAGGGTGATAAAGATGGAAACTGGTATGGAAAAAAACACACTAAGGATGTTTATAAGAACAAAGGATGTTTATACCAGGGAAAGAGACAGGATGACGTACTTCACATACCTGGAAGGGCAGTTCAAAGAAAGAATAGGTTTATACTACACCATCAAATGTAGGACCAGTGGGGAGAGGCATTCGGCTCAATGTAACCACATTAAGAAACAATTTTTATTTGTACATATCAACTTGCACATTACTTTGCATAGGTACAGTTTTTCCCCCTGAGGATAAATAGCTTTCATTAGAGTCTCAGGACAGATATGAGACCCCGAAAAGGTCTATTGTACTAAAACAATGTATTTGCCCTTTCCATTATTCCATTAGGTCAGAGACTATTTCTGCTTCAGGTAACACTGAATAATTCCCGGATTATTAACTACAGCAGGTATTTTATAATAAATGATTGAATAGATCAATAAATGTTTATATTTACATAGTTGCTTTAAATGTCAGACTGCTTTAGACATTTTTCATTTCATTATTTACGTAACGATTACTTTTGCCATGATGAACATGTTATTGCTATTAATATTCTACTGTTTTGATGGACCAGAATTTATTCAATCAATTATGTTAGGTCATTTACATTTTTGACAAAATTATGTTGTCATAATGTTACTGATGCAGCTTCTTTTTAAATTAGTAAGCATGTACCCTAAAGTCCTGATGCTGAGCAAGAAAAAAAAAATCTACTCATCTACCCTTCCTCCCCTACCCCCTTTTTACCAGGAGGCCTCACAACGCAGCAAAAGGCTTTATAGCCAAACAAACTTCAATTTGAATTTCAGCTATCCCTTTTATGAGTTAAATGACTGTGGGCAAGTAACGTTAGTTCATTTCACACTTTTCCTAGAGCAGAGCTTTCAATTGGTATGGAGAAGAAAGTAGAGTCTATATAGTGAATCTCTCAGCTTTCAGCTGGTAGTCCAAGGCTATGCAAGCAGCCTCCTCCATTTATCCCAATGTGTCACCATGTAAAAGACATTAGGAAGCACTGCCTATAGGAAGCTTCTAAAACCTGGAATCTACCAGCTACCTGAAACTGTGAGCAAAACTGTGTGCTGGGGCACACAATTTTCTCCTTTGAAGATAAATAACTTGCGTCTGATTCTCAGGAAGAACATGAGACTCCCTAAAACATTAAAAGTATTGTCCTGGAACAATGTATCCATCTCTTCCCCAACTCCCCTTTTTATTCAGTATTCCAGAGAGAACATATTTCCTGAAGAGTTTAAAATTATATCTAAGTTGATAAAGCACAGAAAATACTCCTTTGTAGTATGCATGACGGGCTTTAGCAAAATGTCTGTGGTATGGCACCATTACATCATTGAATCTTTTTGTAAATACTGAAAATATATTTATTTTATTTCTTTAAAAAATATATTTATTTTCTAAAAAAGCAATGTCTAGAAGAACTCTTAAAATTTGTAGAGGCCTAACAATACCTATCCAAAGCCTCTCAAGACGCTATGGATTAAAACTGTCATAAAATAACAGCTTGCATTACTGATTCTATATTTTTAAGACCACCAATATAATGGAATTGTTTCTATTAATGGTCAGTGAAAAGGAACAAAAATAATATAGGTTAAGTAGGTGAATCTTTAAAGACTGGCAATAAATAGGAACCGTCTCAAATAGGTACACATTGTACAACTTAAAGAAACTTACATACCATGGTCACATTACTGTCCAACTGTTGTGATTTCCAGTGACTTCTATGTCTGATCACACTCTGAAGGAAGAAAAGTTAGACAAGTGATCTCCAGTGAATGGATAACTAAAAAGAAATCAGCTGT
Organism: Felis catus; assembly: GCF_018350175.1. Classification (NCBI taxonomy): domain Eukaryota; kingdom Metazoa; phylum Chordata; class Mammalia; order Carnivora; family Felidae; genus Felis; species Felis catus. The sequence goes on along the minus strand of NC_058373.1, from coordinate 87,936,052 downwards.
GCAACATTCTAACAATCCTGAAATTTGGAAAACATGTTTCAAACTGTATTGTCTCTAATAATTATTATTTGGTAATTGATTCATAAATATTTTAACTTCATCCTTCAGAATAATGAATCTTATTTTTACAACTATGGTCTAAGAACAGAAATAAATCTTGATGGAGGAAGGGAGGGAGGGGAGAGAGGTTTAATTTGGTTTAAAAAAATTTTGTTTTTCAACGTTTATTTATTTTTGGGACAGAGAGAGACAGAGCATGAACGGGGCAGGGGCAGAGAGAGAGGGAGACACAGAATCGGAAACAGGCTCCAGGCTCTGAGCCATCAGCCCAGAGCCCGACGCGGGGCTCGAACTCCCGGACCACGAGATCGTGACCTGGCTGAAGTCGGACGCTTAACCGACTGCGCCACCCAGGCGCCCCTAATTTGGTTTAAATAAAGTACACTTACCTGTCGAACAGATGAAAACTGTGCCACTTGTTGTTGTTGCCACTGAAGTGTGGGAGAATATCCTTCAGGAGCAGGCTGGCATCCTGAAAGCTAGAGATCAATTCATAAATATTACAGTAAATGTCAGTGGTATAAGTAGAATCTCATGCCTCTGTAAAGTAAAAGCAGAATCAAGATGAAGAGTAATAAAGTAGATGATGAAGACCATATAAGAAAAATACTATACTTTTTGCACATGCAAAACATAGGCCTTTCACTTTACTATTTATGTTCAAATTTAAACATTAGTAAACGGGGAGCCTGGGTGGTTCAGGCTATGATCTCATGGTTCCTGAGTTTGAGCCCGGAGCCTGGTTTGGATTCTGTGTCTCCCTTTCTTTCTGCCCCTCCCCGACTTGAGCGCACGCGCTCGCTCTCTCTCTCTCTCTCTCTCTCTCTCTCAAACACACATTAAACATTAGGAAATGATCCTTGCATAGTCACTTCAATAAGAGCAATCTGGAATGGTTCATAGTTGAAGTTTCTAAACTAAGAAATATTATATGAGTCCTGAAGATATAATCTAGTCCTATCTTTCTATAATAACAAAACTGTTTGGGGCGCCTGGGTGGTTCAGTTGGTTAAGTGTCTGACTTTAGCTTAGGTCATGATCTTACTGTTTGTGGGTTCGAGCCCCATATCAAGCTCTGTGCCGATAGCTCAGAGCCTGGAGCCTGATTCTGATTTTTTGTCTCCCTCTCTCTCTCTGCCCTTCCCCTGCTCTCCCTCTGTCTCTCTCTCAAAATAAATAAACATTAAAAAAAAACATTAAAAAAATAACAAAACTTTGGAAACAAATAGATACATCACAAATAAAGGATTTTGGTATGGGTAGAATGTTCTCAAATAATTTAAGACACTTGACTTTACAAGGGCTACTTCAGCTTCCTAAGACAGCACAACAGTTCAAAATTAATCACATACTGCCTTGAAATAAAACAGTACGGCCACTTTTTAAAAGCTAAGTATATAAGACCTTCTCTTCCATCAACTAAAAACTTATAAATAGGAATGATATGAAACATTACAGTATCTAAGTTAAAATTTCCTGATTATAAACATCAGATAAAGAAATTACTTAGAACATAAAAGGAAAAGGACTTATCACAATTTACAAACTGCTGCTTTCCTTTGACCTTAGATTAAATAGTAAGTTCCCAAAGAGATCTTCTGTGACTACTTTATCTTGTTACTTATTGGTCATTATACATTTAATTTTCTTCATAGCAAGAGTCACAATATATAATTATTACTTTGCTTGTTTGCTCTCTGCCTTCCTCAGGAGAATGTAAACTCTGCTAGGGTAGGGATTTTTCTGTCTTATTCTCTGTTGTATTCCCAGTGAGCGGCACAACCTAGTTGCTTAATTAAAAAATATGCTGGATATGTGGTGCCTGGATGGCTCAGTCAGTTAAGCGTCTGACTCTTGATTTCAGCTCAGGTCATGATCTTGCAGTTCATGAGTTCAAGCCCCATATCAGGCATGCTTGGGATTCTCTGTCTTCCTCTCTCTCTGCACCTCCCCTGCTTTCTCTCTCTCTCTCAAAATAAATAAACACTTAAAAAAATATTCTGGATAATATAAATGAAAAACATGTTCAAGGTGTTCAAGTAGTTAGAAAAATGTAAGAAACTTGAGTTTCTATTCTTAAAAAACAAAACCCAGTCAAATTCAAAACATGCAAACTATACATAAGATTAAACACCAGTCCAAGAATAATTATGAAGACAACTGGGAAAAGGTTCCCTAAAAATAAAGGATAGTGTAAGTAACCTATTTAAAGAGTCCTTTAGGATTGGATCACCTCCTTAAAATATGATCAGTAAGTCTTCATGAATGCCAGGGTTACTGAAAACCTCTCTGGAAGCAGTAAATGCCAACTGTCCTTTTGGGGAAAAAGTACAAGTTAATGTCTAAAGTCACAGGGAGTAGTCAAATCTTACATATATCATCAGAGATACTGTGGGATACCATAGCATTGATCTTTCAATTCCGGCGGGGGCGGGGGCGGGGGCGGGGAGGAAGAATCCCCTGCTGGGTAATATAACTTACAGAAACATTCACACTTTGCTTCCTTTTCAACTTCTTTGGGTCAATTTGAGCTACCACAACATCTGGGCATTGAGCTGCTTCAATCCTACAAACAAGTAATAAATTCAAGAAATGTGATTACGGCTGTGCTTTGTTCATGTGTAGTAAAACAAGCGATCCATTTCTACAGTTCTTAACGAAATTAGAAAACAAAGTTCAGAATTGCAATTGAAGTACTAAACAATATATTTCTGAAATTAACTGGACTGAAAGCAAGGAATTTAAGAGCACCAAACTTGACACAGGTAAAACTCGCCCATATAAAGATATAATCAAGCGATCCTGATTCGACCCTACCTCGCGAGAGATTGGGGACGGCCACAGAGGCGGGGGCAGAGCGCTTTATCACATTTAGGGGGCAGAGAGGACGACCAGCCCACCCTCAAGGGTCAGATCACTCACTGGACCCGCCTCAAGTATTCCTGAGGCGTGCTCGGGGGTACGGAGGGATCAAAACTTTCTGTCAAGTCGCAGGGCTCCACTGGCAACAGCCGGGGCATCAACTCTTCTACTGCAGACTCTGCTGGTATCCACGCCATGGTTTTTAATCCAGCAGTCCCATCCGGCGCATGCGCCAAATTTAGGTCACGGCGCAGGCGCAGAAGTAGGCACCTTAGGCGCGGAGTTGAGGGAGGCAGGGCTTAGGGGGCGTAATTGTTCTTGAGGAAGCCTGCGGATTGTCCAAAGGTTAAGGTTTCGGTAGCGTAACGAAGACTGTGAATTTCGTTTCTTGCAAAGATGGTTCTGAAGTATTTCTTCCTGTTTCCCTTTGTTGTCTCTTATAAGGCGAGGGTAAAGACTGAGGATTATTAACCTTTATGCATCTGCAGTAATGAGGGATTCTTGAACTTTTTTGAGTTAACGAGCATGTTACTGTAATTACCATTTATTGAGTTCCAGATTCTTTTCTGTTTTAATTTTTTAAAACGTTTATTTATTTTGAGAGAGAGAGAGACAGACAGACAGACAGACAGACAGAATCCGAAGCAGGCTCCAGGCTCTGAGCTGTCAGCACAGAGCCAGATACCCGGCTGGATCTCAGGAACCCCAAGATCGTGACCTGAAGTCCGATGCTCAACCGGCTGAGCCAGCCAGGCGCCCCCAGATTCTTTTTTTTTAATTGTCTTCAAGAAACTTTTTTCTTTCTTTCTTTCTTTCTTTCTTTCTTTCTTTCTTTCTTTCTTTCTTTCTTTCTTTCTTTCCTTCTTTCTCAGCTCTAGATTCTTAAACTCCTGGTAGACACGTCAACTATATTTACTCATATAATTTTTACAGCAGTCTTTTGAAGTAAGTGATATTATCCAGGTTTTGTAGGGGAGGAAATCAATGCAAAGAGGGGTTAAATACTACAACTGTGACTTTCTCCCGAAGAGAAAGAGCCATTTCCAACCCAGATTTATCTGATGCCAAATGAATGAAAAATTAATTTTCCAGAGAAATTTCTTGTGCTTGGTTACTTGAAAGATCACTTTATATTTGTCTGAAATGAATGTTAGTCCTTGAGTAGCCATCACTTTCTTCTTCTTTTTTTTCTAGAAAGATCCTTTGCTTAAATAAAAATAGTGAAAGGATAAAGCTAATGCCAATACTCAAAAGTTGCCACGATTAATCTTAGAGCCAATCTTGTGAGGTAGGTACTGTTATATCTCCATTTTATAGGTGAGGAAACAAGTCAGAAATGGATTAAGTAACTTGTGCTGGGTAACAAATTCCAAGAAACAATGAAAGTATTATATTTCATTCCTTCTAAACAAGCTCTGAGTGAATGCAATTGACTTTTATTTTCTAAGATTTATGTTTATTTTTAAGGTTTTTTTTTTTTTTTTTTAAGACTGCTGTTAGCTTGCAAGCAATTGATTTCTTCTTTTTTTAAATGTTTATTTATTTATGTTGAGAGAAAGAGTGCTTGCACGTGCATGGGAGGGGGAGAGAGAGAGAGAGAGAGAGAGAGAAAATCGCCAGCAGATTCTGTGCTGTCAGTTCAGAGCCTGACGCAGGGGCTCCATCTCACAAACCATGAGATTGTGACCTGAGCCAAAATCAAGAGTCGGACACTCGACTAACAGAGCCACCCAGGTGCTCAAGGCAACTGGTTTCAAAACCAGAGCGCAGCTTTCTCATTTGAAGATAAAGTCAAGACACACTCCTTAGGTTAAGTGCTGAAGAATTTGTACTTCTTTTTTTTTTTTTTTAATTTTTTTTATTTAAATTTCTTTTTCAAATTTTGGGACAGAGAGAGACAGAGCATGAACGGGGGAGGGGCAGAGAGAGAGGGAGACACAGAATCGGAAACAGGCTCCAGGCTCCGGGCCATCAGCCCAGAGCCCGACGCGGGGCTCGAACTCAGGACCGCGAGATCGTAACCTGGCGGAAGTCGGACGCTTAACCGACTGCGCCACTCAAGTGCCCCAAGAATTTGTACTTCTGAACAGTAACTAAACAATTGGGAGACTGGAAACACATTGCTTGGCTGCAGTCAAACTAGAATGTTATTTGGTTAAAAATGTTACTGATTTTGTAGTAACTTTGTATGGTGACAGATGGTAACTACATTTATGGTGGTTAGCATTTCAAAAGAACAACAATTTTTTTTTTTTTTTTTTTTTTTACTGATTTTGTAAGAGACAAACTTAGAGGAAAATGTGGAGACTTCTGTCCCTAAGTGTTTTGGTAATAATCAAGAAAAAATTAGAAACAGTAAGTAATGACTTCATTTCTGGATTTTCTCACAATTTTTTTTTTTTTTTTGAAACTAACTTGTTAGGAATTTCCACTCATTTTTTGGAGAAAAGAACAAGTGATTACCTAGAAGACTAACCACCAGTGGAACAATGCTTAACACTGGACTCACTGTGTAAGTATGTGGCAGAACCACGCATGGAGGAGGAGAATAGCAGAATGGAACAAAGGTTGTCCTGGGAAATAGTTATTTTCCAAAGAAGAGGTGAGTAATTAAGTACGTGAATGAATTGAAATAGTTCTAAATTTTTGTTTTATTTTTGATTGATTGATTGATTTTTTTTTTTTAAGATTTTTTTTTCAACTTTTTTTTTTTTTTTTTTTGGGACAGAGAGAGACAGAGCATGAACAGGGGAGGGGCAGAGAGAGAGGCAGACACAGAATCGGAAACAGGCTCCAGGCTCCAAGCCATCAGCCCAGAGCCCGACGCGGGGCTCGAACTCATGGACGGCGAGATCGTGACCTGGCTGAAGTCGGACGCTTAACTGACTGCGCCACCCAGGCGCCCCTAATTATTTATTTATTTATTTTGAGAGAGAGAGAGAGAGAGAGAGAGAGAGAGAGAGAGAGAGAGAAAGAGAGAAGGAGATAGTGAGCAGGGCATGGGCAGAGAGAGAGGGAGAGAGAATCCCAAGCAGGCTCCACACTGTCAGCACGAAGCCTGATGCAGGGCTTGACCTCACAAATCGTGAGATTATGACCTGAGCAGAAATCAAAAGTCAGACGTTTAACCGACTGAGCCCCCCCAGGGGCCTGTAAAAATTTAAATACATAGGAATGAGTTCATTCAGGAAAGAGGAAAGTAAATTAAAAATTTATAAGAGTTGCTGGGCCTAATAATTAAACTGACATAAGAGTGATTAACAGGAGAAAAGCATTCAAATTTTGTTCAGTATTTCTTACATGTACGTGGGGCGCTTCACAAGAAAAATCAAGACCTAAACGAGTCAGGACTGAAAGCCTATATAATAGGTTGCACAAAGAGTAGTACATTTTGAAAAATGTAACAAGACAAAGGGGTCTGGGCTGGCACAGTTAATTGCGGGAAAGTAGGAAGATAAGAGTTTAGTTTAACAAGGTTTGTTTGTACATGTTTATCTCGGCTTCAAGTCCCCCTGTCTCTGGTGATAGTCCTGCTGGTATAGGAAGGTTACCTTTCACATGAGAGTTTTATTTCCTGCTTTCAGGAAGAAAAAGGAAAAGGAAGGTCAGAAGGTCCTTCTTGCATATGCTTTTTAAAAAAGTGCCTTTAAGGGGGCGCCTGGGTGGCGCAGTCGGTTAAGCGTCTGACTTCAGCCAGGTCACGATCTCGCGGTCCGTGAGTTCGAGCCCCGCGTCAGGCTCTGGGCTGATGGCTCAGAGCCTGGAGCCTGTTTCCGATTCTGTGTCTCCCTCTCTCTCTGCCCCTCCCCCGTTCATGCTCTGTCTCTCTCTGTCCCAAAAATAAATAAACGTTGAAAAAAAAATTTAAAAAAAAAAAGTGCCTTTAAGTGCCAAAGTGGCATATTTGGGGGTGGCATGCTCTGAACCCCTATTCTACTTAGAAGAGGGACATCCTATGAAATTGGTTTGGGGTGCATATTTGGCTTTCTTTGGTTGGTTGATCCTAAATTGAAATCAGGGGAAAATATTAGAAAAGCTGTCAACTGTTAATCAAGTTCTGGGACAATTATTATGAGGTTTTTGTTTGGCTTCCTGGATTGTTGCTAGAGATAGCCATATGACATCCTACAAGTCTGACTTCTAGGCTGCTTTCCCTGGCGGGTTATCGTAGAATAATAGGTTGGTTTCCTGGGATGGTTGCTGCAGATTGTAGGTCAGAGTCCTCTATTTTTATATATATGTGGTCTGGCCGTTGCCCATTTGTATATTCAATCTCAGCAGGTAGAGGAGTTTTTTCAATACCTTATTACTAGAAGAAGTAGGTCATGTTGGAAAAATTGGAAGGAGGTCAATATGGCTAATGCCTAGAAAGTAGGGAGTGAATGGACCTGGACAGGGTTGTGAGAAATGTAGCTGTTTATAGTTACGCATGGGGTACCTTCTTGCTGTGTGCTGGGGGCTATCAATGCCCTCCAACCAAAGACTACCGGAACACTCCTGTAGTCACATGATTATGTGACTAGGGTATGTCTCAGTAAAAGGATGCTAATACTAACTTATTTATCGTAGGATTGGGGCCTTGGTGATTTGGGGATGGTGGAGGAATTGAGGATAGTTTTGAGTCTGACTGCTGCTTAAAAACCTGTGGGTGAATTTTCGCGCCTGACCGTAAGCAGTTAAAAAGGCTTTACCTGGTAGGCTTCACAGGGCAAAACTGCACTCCTGCACCAGCTTGGTGCACAGCCAGTGCACTGCAGTCTCTGAAGGGAGTTGCAGTCAAAGACTCAGTCCCACCTGGCTGGCCTTGCTGTTGTGCATAGTTGCATTCCTAGCCAGGTGTTCCCATTTGGAGGTCTCCTTATCAGGAAACTTACCCACTCTGTCACTATGTAGTACGTTTCCATTCCTGTCACCCTCTCCCCTTCCCCCCTCCCCAGACAATGGCCCTGGTTCCATAAATCTGCAGAAAGCTTTTGTTGGGGACTCCCTCAATAGTGAGATAACCTCCAGGTTTGCACGGATCCACCTGACCCTCAACCAGTGGGAGAGTTGGTTCCATGGGGTAATGGGACAGACTCTTTCGCTTATACAGTCATAGTAAGTAATTAGAGGCTTCACTGTTATTTCCATTTTGGCTCATTTTTGTTTTAATTGCCTACTCTGACATCTGGCAGCTCAATTCTCTCTCCAGCTCATCTAAGCACTTGACAAATTCTGTGATTATGCATCTTAATCATTTCTTATATAGAAGGCAGAATGAAAAAGGGAAGCTAATGCTATAATTGGTAAAGAAATACCAGTCACTCAAAATAGCCAGTTAGGGAGGTATTTGGTCATTTTGTGGTTTGGACAATCTTCCTGATTTGTCTGAGTTCAGACACGTTTACAGAGTTGTCTTGTTTTTGTCTTGATCCTTCAGGGACACTAAGTGACCTTGTCTGATGCTGGTGTGCCGTGAATTGTTTTATATTTAACAGGAGAACAATATGGTCTTGCTGTGGGTGCCAGGACAGCTCCTAAAAACACCTAGGCCCAGTTGATAAAGCCAAGCCAGTTTCAGGCTCTTAGAAGCTGCTTTTCTGGGCGCCTGGGTGGCTCAGTCGGTTAAGCATCAGACTTTGGCTCAGGTCATGATCTCTTAGTTTGTGGGTTCAAGCCCTGCATCGGGCACGGTGCTGACAACTCAGAGCCTGGAGTCTGCTTCAGATTCTGTGTCTCCCGCTCTCTCTGCCCTTCCTCCACTCATGGTCTGTCTCTGTCTCTCTCAAAAATACATAAACATTTTTTAAAAATTAAAAAAAAAAAAGTTCCTTTTCTTTCTCAGGACTAAATGTTCTCTATAGATTATCTCATTTAATCCTTACAATATGTTGTTATCCTAAGTGGCAGGTTACTGTATTTATCTTCACTTTCAGATGAAGACACTATGGAAACTCTGGAAACTCAGGAAAAGTTATGTGACATGCCTAGGTCACCCAACTAGGAAGTGGATGCAGTTGAGATTCTGTTCTGCGTGGTCAGACTTAAGGAGCCTTTGCTCTAAATCCCTATTTTTCACAAGATACAGCTCAATAAAAGTTAGTAGCTAAATAGAGACTTAATGACCAGAGCAGAGAGAGGCATAGAGCCGAGAGAGGCAATGAAAAGATAAATATAAGGAGTGTGTCTTAATATACATCCTCTGGACATGAACAGTCTCTTTATCTCTCTGTCTCTAGGTCTCCATCTCTCATTCTCTTTGAGAATGCTGTCCTCCACCTTTGGGGTACAGATCCACAAAGAAGACTACAAAGCTAACTTGATATCAGAAAATCAAGTCAAGGACTAGTTTAATTATAGAACCTGAAACAAAACCAAAACTTTACTCCTCTTTTAAAGTAAAAATACAGGGGTGCCTGGATGGCTCAGTCGGTTAAGCATCCAACTTTGGCTTAGGTCATGATCTCACGGTTCATGGGTTCAAGCCCCACATCAGGCTCTGTGCTGATAGCTCAGAGCCTGGAGCCTGTTTCAGATTCTGTCTGTCTGTCTGTCTGTCTGTCTCTCTCTCTCTCTGCCCCTCCCCTGCTCACGCTCTGTGTCTCTCTCTCTCTCTCTCAAAAATAAACATTAAAAAAATATTTTTAAGTAAAAATACAAACCCAGCTTCTTCCTTTTGAAGTAGAAGTTCCCTTTTTTTGCTACATGAGTTTTAATAATTTTTATGTTCTTTACTAATCAAAATATAAATATTAGGTAAAAAGAAGGGGCACCTGGCTGGTTCAGTTGGTAGAGCACGTGACTCTTGATCTCAGGGCTGTGAGTTTGAGCTCTGTGTTGAGCATGGAGACTACTTAAAAAAACAGAATAAAATAAAACAAAACAAAAAACAAAATAAAATAAAACAAAACAAAACAAAATAAAATAAAATAAAATAAAATAAAATAAAATAAAATAAAATAAAATAGGGGCACCTGAGTGGCTCAGTGGTTGAGGATCTGACTTCGGTTCAGGTCATGATCTCACAGTTTGTGAGTTTAAGCCCTGCATCAGGCTCTCTGCTGTCAGTGCAGAGCCCGCTTAGGATTCTCCGTCTCCCTTTCTCTCTGCTCCTTCTCTGCCCACGTTCTCTCTCTCAAAGATAAATAAGACATTAAAAAAATAATAAAATAAAATAAAAACCCTGTGTATTTAAAAAGATATCCATTATTTGTTTCTTTGTGTCACTGTAAATGGTTTAAGAGTACATAAAAGTAATAAAGAAGATGTGGTTTATATATACGATGAAATACTACTTGGCAATGGGAAAGAATGAAATCTGGCCATTTGCAGCAATGTGGGTGGAACTAGAGGGTATTGTGCTAAGTGAAATAAGTCAGTCAGAGAAAGACAGATACCATATGTTTTCATTCATATGTGGATCTTGAGAAACTTAACAGAAGATCACGGGGGAAGGGAAGGGAGAAAAAAAGTTACAGAGAGGGAGGGAGGCAAACCACGAGAGACTCTTGAATACAGAGAACAAACTGAGGGTTGATGCCAGGTGGGGGAGAGGGGAAAGTGGTGATGGACATTGAGGAGGGGACTTGTTGGGATGAGCACTAGGTGATGTATAGAAACCAATTTGACAATAAATTATATTAAAAAAAAAAAAAGAGTAGAGCGCACCTGGGTGGCTCAGTTAGTTGAGCGTCTGACTTCGGCTCAGGACATGATCTCAGTTCGTGGGTTCGAGCCCCGCATCAGGCTTTGTGCTGACCGCTTGCTCAGAGCCTGGAGCCTGCTTCAGATTCTGTGTCTCCTTCCCTCTCTGCCCCTCCCCCACTCACGCTTTGTCCCACTCTGTTTCTTAAAAATAAATAAATGTAAAAAAAAAAAAGAGTAGATGAAAGTATTTCCTTTGTTTAGCTTGATTAAATAAAACTCTTAGTAATCATTCTGGAGTTGGTCAGAGTGGCAGAATGAAGTGATGTTGGAGTATAATGCTGGTAGGTCACTCTGTGGAAGAGAAGCACTTGCTGTTTGAACAAGAGCTGGAAAGTTTAAAGGCAAGTCTTGTCAGCCTTTCAAGGTGAAAAGACAGCCATAAAATGAAAACGGTGTTGTAGGTTTTAAATGAACCTCAGCACCTTGACCTGGGATGTGCAATTTAACCTCTCTTATCTTTACATTCATTGTCATGTACAGGGATTAGACCAAATGATCATTAAGGTCTGTTTGAATTTAGAATTCCATAACTCTCCTGTGTAATTTATTAATTAGCCTTATTTAGTATTACTATATCTAATGTGATTGTAGTAATAGTGTGTGCATACTAGAGCACCAGACCCATAATATCCTACATATGGACTTGACACCCTATTGATGCTGAAAATTCAAAGTTAGAACAATCTGATTATTGTTTTTCTAGTGAGTACTACAAAAAGAGTTGGCCAGTGCCATGTAATGTCACCATCTGAACAAATGGAAGAGAATCCATGTTAAAAAAAACCGCAAAGTGCTTCATTTGTACTAGGAAATGGATTAAACCAAAAAGAAAAAGTACAGGTGAAAGCGCCATCTGGTGGTAACCATGTAAAATTCCAAGAAATTTATGATCTATTTCACTTGACTGTCTTTGAAGTTCTGGCTACAATCTTCAGTTTAGAAACATCTGTGGGTTCAGAAGTAGGAAGGAAAATACTGGTTGTTACACATTAACTAGTATTTAAGGTAATTAATGACTGAAAACAAAGTCATAGGGTGTTTAGAATACTTGATCCCAGATAGTCCCTGGAAAAAAAGTTCCAAGATCAAATATCTTTGGGAAATGCATTTAAATCCTGCTCTTAAAGGTTCACAATAAATGTTAGCATATTAAAATCCCTGACAAGTCAAAAGACCAAGTTTTTCATAATTTAACTGTTGTTTCCTAACTTTATTTGACTATAGAACCTCTCTCTCTCTCTTTATTTTATTATTATTTTTTTAAATTTTAGAGAAAGAGAAAGAGAACACATGTGGGAGCATTTGGGGGTGAGGGAGGGGGGAGGGGGCAAAGGGAGAGAGAGAGAATACCATGCAGGCTCCATGCTCATCTCAGAGCCGCATGTGGGGCTTGATCCCAAGACCCTGGTATCATGACCTAAACTGAAATTGAGAGTCAGATACTTAATTGACTGAGCCACCCAGCCACCCCTCCCTGTCTCTTTGTAATATTCTCTGGCATTTTGAAAAATGCCAGTTTGAGGAAGTAATGATCTTAGAGTATTGGCTTTTAACAAAGACTTTTGTTTATTGCAGCATTATTTGCAATGACCTAAATGTCCATTGATAGATGAATGAATAAAGAAGTGTATATATAAGTGTATGTGTGTATATATGACTCAGCCATAAAAAAGAATAAAATATTTCCATTTGCAACAAAATAGATGGATCTAGAGACTACATAATGGTAAGTGAAATAAGCCAGAGAAAGACAAATACTATATGATTTCACTCATTTCATTCATATTTCATTTATATGATTTCACTCATATTTCATTCATATGATTTTCAGAAACAAAACAAATGAACAAAGAAGAAAAGAAACCAAAAGACAGACTCTTAACTATACAGAATAAATTTATGGTTAACAGAGGGGTGGTAGGTGGGGGGATGGGTAATATAGGTGATGAGGCTTGAGTACACTTACTGTGATGAACACTGACTGATGTATAGAATTGTTGTATCATTATATTGTGCCCCTGAAACTAATATGACACTGTATGTTAACTACTACTGGAATTAAAAAAAATGTTTTTAAATAATGAAAATAAAAAGGAATTTTTTGGGGGGCTTATGTCAGGTTTTATATTTTCATAGTCAATTTCAAAACATTAAAGTGATGATTATAATTTATAATTGTTTAGGTTATCATGCTTATTCATGAATATTTAAGGAACAATCATTTTGTGTCAGGATCTGACAAAGTGCTGTAATGAGAGCAAACAATTGCAATCAGTTGCATGTTCGTAAATGTTTAACAAATATCCTTCAGATTCACAGATTAACCTCAAATGCCTTGGTCCAGGAATGTCTATAGTTTAGTTAGAAAGCCAGAGAAGGTTGTTTTAGGAGAGTCTCCCCTTTCTCCAATTCCTAGTCTGACTCTCCTTTCTAAGGAGCTCAAGAAATTTTCCTCTCTCTCTCTTTTTCTCTCTCTTCTTCCTCAACCCAAAACCTCTTAACTTTCAGTATACCAAGAAAAATAGTCTTCACCATTTACAAGCTGGGTCTAATTGACTCTTTTTAATTTTTATATCTTTATATCATTCCATGAATTTATACAAATTAGAGTAAAGGGATATTCAGTAAAGCTGTTATAAAAAGAGTAAAGGGATAATGGAAAACAACTTTATTGAAAATTTAAATAAGTAAGCATAGCAAATACCAATTTTCATTCCATATTTTCCTTTTTTTAAGTTTTTTAAATTTTTATTTTTTCATTTATTGTCAAACTGGTTTCCATACAACATCCAGTGCTCATCCCAACAAGTGCCCTCCTCAATGCCCATCACCCACTTCATATTTTCCTGGTTTTGAAGACATATCCAAAATGGGCAATGTCCTCTGAATGCAACTAACAGCTTATTGCCTGTGATACATGAATCTGGAACATACCTATCTTGTAAACAGTGATTGCAGATTTCAGATGCATCACTACTACATCCTAGCTAATTGTTACTTCTGGTTCTTCATGCATTTGTATCATCGAAACACAGGACTTGAAGAATTTTTTGAGACCTCAAAAGGCTCATAATTTTGTTGAAGAAAGGACAGCCATCTTTGCTCCCTAATTGTAAGACTTTTGTATTTTTGGCTTTATAAGTAATCAACCTAAAGAATTTTTAATTTCTAGGTTATCTATTTCCTTAGATATCATCTTGTATATACATAGCTGCCATTAGCATTTGTCTACTTAAGAATCATATTAAGTAAATTTATCCACATAAACATCATAAAAGATGAAAGAAATACTATAATATGTGTTCTTAACAAAATGAGATGGTCCAGATTTTTGTTGCAAAATATTGTGTAATCAAGTTATCCTTTTGAATGAATAACTGGATGAAAATAACATATTTTTTTGACCTTAGAAATAATGTTAACACGATGATCCTTGAGTTTGAGAAATTCATCTAGGAGATGGTAATCCAAAGATTAACAGTCTAAGATTTCACAGTCATTATCAGGATCTAGATTGCTGTTCTCTGTCTCTTGGCATTCATCTTCCAAATTCTGAATTCTCAACTATATTTATTGAAAACTAAAAACATGTACAAAGGTCTTGAAAAATGCTGCAGTACTGTAGGCATTGCAAAGAGAAAATGCAAGAATGATAGCTTACTCCACTATTGTATCGTCTTGGGTAATTCTATCATTTTTCTGGTTTTCTTATTATTTTAGTCTTTTTAAAAGAAGAGTTGGAATAATTGATGAGTAAATCATTTCATGATGAATTAGCAGAATGTTTCAAGATATAGGAAAAATAAGATCACTAAGATCCCATAATGTATCCTAGATTTACAAGAGTCCAATGGACTCATAAAGCAATTGCAAGTTTTATTCTATTTAAAAAAAAAAAAAAAAGCATCTGACTCTTGCTTTCGGCTCAGGTAATGATCTCATGGTTCGTGGGTTTGAGCCCCATGTTGGGCTCTGTGCTGACAGCATGGAGCCTACTTGGGATTGATACTCTATCGTCTCTCTCTCTGCCTCTCCCCCTTCACTCCCCTCTCAAATAAATAAATTAAAAAAATTATTTTCTGTGTTCTTTGGAAGATCTCTAAGAGAGATTAAAAAGTCATTAAGTATGGATTCTGACATATAGAACTCCAAAAAAAAGAAAATTCCAGAAAACTAAAGTTGGGTCCAGTAGATCTTGATACTGTATCTGATGGTTAAATGCAAACCAGTTCATCTTAAAGTACATAAAAACAGATCTAAATGAATTCATTACCCATCCTAACATCTGTTTCATTGTAACAGGGAACAGAGGCTTTTGTTCAGCTAAGAACAAGGGAGTTATGACTTTTTAGTCTTCACTGAGCTGCATGGTGGCAAGACACATTTCTGGGGACAATGAAATGAATGAAATTACCGAAGGTACTATATTTTGGTTTATTCCTCACTGAATTCCAAGATCCCCATGGATCCTCTCTTCTATGTCTATTGGTTCTTGGATCGTGTTTCTTTTTGTGAATGTCCTTATTCTACTTTTATACCATAGTCCACAGCTGTTTACTTGCTGTGCTTTCAGTCAAGAATCCTCATTAAGGTAGCATCCTGAGCTCACCTTATTTGCAGGCCTATGCTAAATTTTGTGGTTGTTTTTTTTTTTAATTTTTTAGTGTTTATTTTTGACAGAGAGAGAGAGAGAGACAGAGCACGAGTGGGGGAGGGGCAGAGACAGAGGGAGACACAGAATCCAAAGCGGGCTCCAGGCTCTGAGCGGTCAGCACAGAGCCCTACGCAGGGCTCCATCTCACAGACCAGGAGAGCATGACCTGAGCCAAACTCGGACGCTCAACAGACTGAGCCACCCAGGCACCCCTAAATTTTGTTTGATTCCCATTTCCTCCTCAGAATTTTATTCAAATTTGAAAGACAAAGTCATCCTCTTCTACCTTACAAAACAACCTTAGCATACACTTTATAGGCAGAAAATACATGTTTGGTGCACATCTTATTTCTCAACTATAATAAAGAACAAGGATTTGATCTTTTTTCCAACTCCTTAAAATGCTTCGAGGGCTAAGCCTGGCAAGGTTTTAGGTGTAGTCATGTCTGGAATTAATTCCATGAGCAACCTCACTTAGGGATGGGGTGCTTGAGATCCCCAAGCTGTAATGTCTTTCCAACCCGTTTCTGTCTCTCCCATTTTGCTCAGCTCTTCTTTGGGAAAGAGAAGCAGAAAACGCATAAAGATGAATCAGCCAGAGATTGCAGTAGTGGGGAGGAGAGGTGGCCGATGTAGTGTAGGAGGGAAGAGGTAGACTGTCTAGGAATACAAAAATCCAATGTACAGGCCACGGATTTTGGCCTGTTTTGCCTACATCAATATCACTAGCATTGCTACTGTACCTGGCACATTGTAGATGTTCAGTAAATATTTGTTGCACTAAGTGAACAAACGAACTTCTCACTTTGTATTTTTTTGGGGAGATGCGGTTTTGTAGTCCTAGGAATCAACCAGGGCCCTACAGGTGAGGATGTCCTCCTACTGGACGTTGACTGAGCGGCCGCAGAAGGTGCCACTCTGGCCTGCGGCCCTCCGGGAGTGGGGTCGGCCGCGGTTCCTGGGAAAGGATTCAGGCGCTCCAGTTCCGCTGGGGTCCCTAGCCCTCTGGCGTTTCCCAGTCGGGTTCGTCTTGGTTGTCCCCGCCCCTCAGGCTCCGTAGCCTCCCTTCCCTCCAGTCTCTTCTCCTTCCCCACCCTTCACTCGGCTCCGCCCGGGTCCCGCACTCTCACCATTAGTTCCCTCCCCTGGTAGCCCCGCCCCGGCTCCGTCCCCGCCCCTTCCACCTCCCTCCTCTCCCCTCGCGCCCTATACCCGCTCGGTTCTGCCCGGTCCCGCACTCTCCCCTTAAGTTCCCCGGCGCGGCCGCCCCGCCCCGCCAGCCCTTGACGTGGCAGAGGCGGCACCAGCCATGTTGGCCCAGTCGTGTTCTGCGCGGAGGCCGGGGGCGGGGCGGCGCCGGCCCTGATCGAGTGCCACGGCTGCTCCAGCTCGTCGGAAAGGACCGATTTTGCTGGGCGGAGGTTGCAGCCGGCGCGGATCTTGTCTGGGGGCACGGTGGTAGGGACTGACTTCTGGGGCGCCTCCTCCCGGCTCCCTGGAGGGGCCGCGGGCTCTCAGCGGAAAGCGGGGGAGGGGCAGCTGTGCGGCTGTGGGCCGGCGGGAGGGTGGGCCGGGGTCTCCGGGATGGTGCCCGCTCTGCCTTCGTGATACTCGGGAACAGGTTGGACGCGCCTGCTGTGGCGAGCGGGCTCTGGGGGGCAGCCTTGAATCCTGACCCCTTCACCCTGTCACCAACCGCTCTGCTTCGTTTTTCCGGGGCCTGGGGGCCCGGTCCCCTCACCAAGCTCCCTTGGGTAAGGTGCGAAAGATAGAAGTCGGGTGAAAAAAAGGTAGTTCATCATCTCGCCCAGCGCCCACTCCCGCCTCCCGGGCGATCTGCCTTCCTTACTCCAGCCTATCACCGGTTCTGGACCCTTGGGCTTCTTGGTTCTTACCTTGCTGGATCTGAAGTGCCCTAGACTTTGAACCCAGGTGACTTCGTCACCGGTAGTTCGGCCTTGGGAGTCAAAGGGGATAAGGAGAATTAATTGCCAGGTAAAGCTAACGCCTTAGGCCTCAATTACAAGTGGAGTTCAGTTTTCAGATCCGATCAGTCTTTTCTGTTGTGCTAGTGTTTTCTTCCCGTTTTGGTGGGAAGGGAAAAGCATGGTCAATCTACATGTAACCCCTAGGGTATGTTGAATTCACATGAATTTCTTCGACCTCCACCCTGCAAAGCCATGTATACCTAGACAAACTAACTTGGTTAAAAAAAGTTTTAGATTTAAATATACATGTTAAGTCTCCCTTCTCTCTCCTTTTCAGTAGCCTGATTAACATCGTTTTGGAAGTCTGATCATTTTTATTTGACTCATACAATTTTAGAGTTAGAAGGGGCCTTGTAGTTTCTAGCCTAAGCCCCTTATCTTTTTCATGAGAAATTGAAGATCATAGAGGTTAAGCTCTTGTCCAAGATCATACAGCTATGGAAAGCAATTGAAAACACTTTATTGAGGTTTTTACAATTGAAAAGTAGAGAGGCACACTTAATTGTTAAATACATCTGATTGGAAGAAACTCAAATTTTACTTGCAATTGAGGATATTTTTCATTTAGAGTCTATAAAAGTGCTCTAATATTGAAAAATTCCAATTATTTATTGAATAAGTGAAGCTTTTAAAAATACTGTGGGCATGTATTTGATATGCTAGGTTAAAGAGACATTAAGTGTTTTGCTTCTTTGCTTTTAGTTATACCAGGAGAAATTAATTAACCAAAGTAACTCCCACTCACAATAAGTTGTGCTGGGAAATGACACATTTCTTTAGAATGGTCTTTTGTATTTGTACCACTTAAAAAAAT
Source organism: Felis catus (assembly GCF_018350175.1). Classification (NCBI taxonomy): domain Eukaryota; kingdom Metazoa; phylum Chordata; class Mammalia; order Carnivora; family Felidae; genus Felis; species Felis catus. The sequence continues at coordinate 87,917,988 of NC_058373.1, read as the reverse complement.
ATGACTACTATATTAAATCTCCATCCTAATATAGTGTCTGAATCATTTTTATTTGTCTTTAACATAATTTTAGGGGAGAGAGTGCTGATCAAAATGATATTTTATAAAAAGCTAGTTTGTAAAAAGAATTTATTTCAGATATGCCATTGTTGGATATGGGGCCCAGCCTGGCAGGTGTTCTACTAGAAAGCTATCTAGAAATTAACACTAGAAAAAACACTACCTAGAAAATCTAGAATTAGTGATTTTGAAAAGGCACAATACCTACTGTGGAAAGGTGAGGGAAGTCAAGGAGGTGTTGTGCATGGCCATGTCATTGGACCAGTTCAGAAGAAACAGGTGGGACTTTTTAAAAAATAATACTGGAAAGTGAGAATGTATAAAATAAAACAGATGTTATTTAGTGAGCATATATGATCTTAGAGCAGAGAGATTGAAAGGAAAAAGTGAGGAAAAGGAAGTTAATTGTGGACAAAATATCACACAGGTGGTATTTAGTGTGTCATAATAAAAAGTCAGGATGTGGAGTTAAAATCTGGTTATTGTGTGTAAATGTCTTTATGCTAAGTCTCATGGAGCCTTTCTCTACTGGGTTCCTTGATCGAATTAAGTAAGCCCTATTGTCCTAAGATGGTGGTCCTTAGGACCACTTTAGACTCTTAAACATTACTGAGGTTCTAAAAAAAAACGAAAAAGAAAAACCACACGCCTGCCTTAATAGAAGACAGGTGGATTTTCATATCTATTTTTGCAGTCAGTCTATTGTGATATGTTTTTATACTTGAATTGTATGAAAGAAATCTGGCTTCACATAGATATGTAGTTGGAAAAAGGGGTATTTTAATAGCTTTTTCAGATAATTCTGCATATTCTTCTTTAATACTACACTGCAGGGGCACCTAGGTGACTCAGTGGGTTAAGCGTCCGACTCTTGATCTCAGCTCAGGTCTTGATCCCAGCCCTACAAGAGGTTGAGTTCGAGCCCCACGCACACCCAGTGCAGAGCCACTTTAAAAAAAAAGAGAGATACTGCACTACAACTTGATGGTTTTAACTCATAAATCAAGGGTTAATAGCAGTGTGAAATTTGAAATCTTAGAAATGAACTTTTTGCACTCTATTGCATTAAAATTCATTGGTCTGTTCTGCACTTTGAATGGGTCTTTACTCATGCATGGATCTTTACCTGTGCATGATTTTGTAACATCATGAATTGATCATTTGGGAGATTTTGCTTCACTGAGTAAGGTATATTTTCTAAATGTGGACATGGTTCATTATATAATAGAAAAATCACGATAATAACATCACTGATCTCAGAAAAATCTTTACATATTAGCAAGCTGTGAAGCTCATGGTAGTGGACCCAAGGTTTTCAAAAATTTTGATATTTGCTTGAAAACTCAAATTTTTTCATTGTTAATAAATACTGTCAATTATTTTCCAGGTTACAGGCTCACTTCAACATTATTGAGAAAATGTATGCCACATAGCTAACTACTAGTTATGTACCAGTTTTGGAGAATTGAGAAAATAGTCAAAACATTTTTTTGTATTTTTGTGGTTCAGATAAAAAACCCTGATTGGTCTGGTATTTTAATGCTTTTTGGTGATGCATTTTAGATGACATAGATTATACATGCAATTAGGTAATAAACAGAAAACTTCATTTACTTAACATTCTGTAGAAATTATGGGAAGGATTGAATAGTCCCGGAATTTATATTCACATCTGTAACACAGAAGCTATTGCTAATCTGCAGACTATGAAGCAGGCTCCAGGCTCTGAGCTGTCAGCACAGAGCTCGGCACAGGGCTCAAACTCCTGGAACCATGAGATCATGACCTATGCCCAAGTTGGATGCTTAAATGACTGAGCCACTCAGGTGCCCCTGTTTCTCCTTTAAAACTGAGGTGGGGGGGGCGCCTGGGTGGCGGAGTTGGTTAAGCACCCGGCTCTTGATTTCAGCTCAGGTCATGATATCACGGTTTGTGAGATTGAGCCCCATGTGGGGCTCCGCACTGATAACTTGGAGCCTGCTTAGGATTCTCTCTCTCTCTCTCTCTCTCTCTCTCTCTCTCTCTCTGTGTTTCTCTGTGCCCCCTTACCCCCTCCCTGCTTGTACTCTCATGTTGTCTCTTTCAAAATAAATAAATGAATGTGAGAAAAATTAAAAAATAAACAAATAAAACTGAGATTGGCATGTAACACACCTCTGACTATCCCAGATCTTTGTTTTATCATTATTTTTCAACACCCACATTTTCTTGAAAACTCATAGTCTCTCTCTCCAAACTGCCTTCTATATTTAGTTTAAAGATAATCTTTTCTAAACAAATTTAGTTACCTTAGGATTCCTGTTTATCCTTATCAGCCTTTGAAAACTCTGTGTCTGCTTTTGATTAGTGTAAAATTCTCTAGTTGTGTCTGAGATTCTGATAGGAAATAGTGTTTAATTTTTCTTTTTTTTTTTTAAACTGAGGTATGTTTAATATATAACATTCTTATTTCTTTCAAAGAAAAGAAAATTCTTAGCTGCTAAGGTAGTCATATTTGTTGAGCTTCACTTTTTGGAATTTTTATTATCAAATCTTTGAAAAATTTTCTAAAATTAAAATTATTGTATTCAGTATGTTTTTTTCAAATACCTTTTCTTCTCTCAGTTACATTTTAGAATCAGTTCCTTATCCTATTGCTGTTCTTTGCAACTTCACCCTCCATGTTGGCTTTTTTGGCATCCTACCTTCATAATTCTTCAGTTCTTTTTTTTTTTTTTTTTTTTCCAACGTTTATTTATTTTTGGGACAGAGAGAGACAGAGCATGAACGGGGGAGGGGCAGAGAGAGAGGGAGACACAAAATCGGAAACAGGCTCCAAGCTCTGAGCCATCAGCCCAGAGCCCGACGTGGGGCTCGAACTCACGGACCGGACCGCGAGATCGTGACCTGGCGGAAGTCGGACGCTTAACCGACTGCGTCACCCAGGCGCCCCTATAATTCTTCAGTTCTTGATGTCCTTCATCTCTCCTACAAATCTTTTGGCCAGCCACCTAACACTTGAAACTCTCTGTCCTCTCAGAACTGTGTATTTTGCAATTTCCTTCCATCACTGATCACTGCTGAAGTTTGAGATTGTGAGATAGAACTGTTGCCTAGGTAGGAAAGGTGGCATTCTCGACAGGCAGTAAGAGAGTAACAAGATGGAGATGTCTCTTGATACTGGGCCCGAACCAGAGTGGCATCCTCTTCCCCCTGCTAATAAATGTAAATGATTATATTGAAATTGTATATCTCAAATTAGAGTTTAAAATGCGCTCCCACTTTCCAAAATAATAAAAAAAAAATGCCCTCCTAAATTGGAATATTAAAAATATTCTGGGTGAGGGGCACCTGGGTGGCTCAAGTTGGTTGGGTGTCTGATCGGTTCAGGTCATGATCTCATGGCTCATGAGTTCGAGCCCCACATTGGGCTTTCTGCTGTTAGCATGGAGCCCGATTCAGATCTCTGTCCCCTTGTCTCTCTGCACCTCCTCCACTCATGTGCTCTCTCTGTCAAAAATAAACATTTAAAAAAAAATTCTGGCTTAATTTTCTGCAAAAGAAGTTAAATGGCATATAAATCATAGGGAACACCACTTATTAAGCATTTTATTTATTGTGCCACAAATACCCTATATTTGCACAATGAAAAAATTACCTGTCTAAAACAGAAGTATCTAGTTTTAGAAAAATCTTTTTGTTATGCACTGTTAAGCATTCACTTCTAGCAAGTTTAGTAGAAACTTGTCATTTTCTACATACAAAACCATATGAACTTTAGAATTTAATGGTTTCAGTAATCTGTTCATTAGAATAATATAACTTACAAGGCTGATATGGAAAACATAGGATCTAAATTTTCTCCCATTTTTATCTTTGTTTCTTATACACACTTAAATAAATAGGACACATATTTCATTATTATTATTATTTTTTGCTCTGGCTTTTTCAAGAATGAATAAATAAGGATAAAATACCTCTTGCTGGGCTTAAAGAGCATTGGGTTCTGGAGGGTGATTTATTTTTTTTGTTATAAGTGAGGTTATTGTTGCTTGCTAATTTTTTTCCGAGATGAATACTTTTATTTCATTTTGATTTCTTGTGGATTAATATTGCTGAACATGGGAAAAACATTTATTTTAGATTTCCTTACGAGGATTTTTAAACATCTTAAATTTTGTCACAGAAATAAGAATCAGGCTCTACAATGACAACCTATTTGGAATTCATCCAACAAAATGAAGAACGAGATGGAGTCCGATTTAGCTGGAATGTTTGGCCATCAAGTCGACTAGAAGCTACAAGAATGGTTGTTCCCGTAGCAGCCTTATTTACGCCACTGAAGGAGAGACCTGATTTACCACCTATTCAGTATGAACCTGTTCTGTGTAGCAGGACCACTTGCCGTGCAGTTTTGAATCCTTTATGGTAATTAAAATATATTGAAACAATTAATGTGGCAATATAATTTATTTTTATTATTATTATTTTTTTAAGTTTATTTTTTTTAAGTTTATTTTTGACAGAGAGAGAGAGACAGAGCATGAGTGGGGGAGGGGCAGAGAGAGGGAGGCACAGATTCTGAAGCAGGCTCCAAGCTCTGAGCTGTCAGCACAGAGCCTGATGCGGAGCTCGAACTCACGGACCGCGAGATCATGACCTGAGCCGAAGTCGGGCACTCAACTGACTGAGCCACCCAGGCACCCCTGTGGCAATATGATTTAAAAATGTAGTTTCTTGTTCATTTATATAAAAATGTCTTTTTTATTTATAGTTATTTTTTCAAATTAGGATAGTCAAATCCAAAGAGCTGTACAATTGAAGGATATTCTAGGTGTAGTGAGTTGATTACAGACCAAATGTAAAATTGTCACTATATGAACTGTTAGATCCAATCACTAGTATATCTAGATGCTGTGTGTCATTAGACCCATCTCATGTCATTAGAAAAGTCATAATTGATTGGTATGGTGTTTGAATTAAAAATGTTACAACTTCTTATAGCATAAACCAGAATATCTAGAATCTTCCTTTATTCCTCTTTCCATTCTGTCTCCCCACCCAATCCGTTAGCAACTTAGATTGATTCTGCCTCCAGAACATTACTGATTCTGTCTCCTGTATTCAGTTGCTGCTAGTACACTCTACTGTAAGATACACCATCTCTTTACTGGACAATTTCATTACCCACCTAACTGGCCCCCTTGTTTCCATTCTTGTCTTTCAGTAGTTTATTCTCTATCCAGACGCTAGAATGTTACAAATGGATATCAGATTATTAAAATCCTTCAGTTTTGTCTTATTATACTTGGAATGAGAAATCCAAACTGCTAGTTAAGACTTACAAAACCCTATGTGTTATATCATCCATTTCCCTTATTGTTATCTACCTTATACCTTACCCTCTTTCTGATCCTTGAACATACCAAATTTATGCCTATCTTGGAATTTGTATAATAGCTGTATATTCTGCTGGATTACTCTGCCCCTAGATTTTCCTGTGACCTGTTCCTTTTCATTTAGATCAAATTTCAATTGTTTATTTCAGAAGGTCTTCTTTTAAAGTAGCCATCCCAGGGGACCGTGGTGTCTCAGTCTGTCAAGTGTCTGACTCTTGATTTCAGCTCAGGTCATGATCTCGTGGTTCCTAGGTTTGATCCCCACCCCACCCCATTGGGCTCTGCGCTGACAGTACAGAGCCTGCTTGGGATTCTCTCTCTCCCTCTCTCTCTGCCCCTCCCTTTTCTCTCTTTCAAAATAAATAAATCAACTTTAAAAAATAAATAATGTAGTCCTCCCAAACACACTTTCACATCCTGCTTTGTTATCTTTAGTCTCTTATTGTCACTGTCTGAAAGTATCATTTGTATTTTTACATCTACTTTCTTTTTGTATGTCTTTCTGTTCCAGAATAAGCTCCATGATAGCAGGGACCTTTGATCTCTTGTTTACTGCTGTATCACCAGCACCTAGGATAATGGCTGGTACATATTAAGCATTGAATAAATACATTTTTGAATTAAATGAATGCTTTCTAGATCTGAGTGTAGAAATCACTGAATCATTTGAGAAAAATTATTTTTACTGATATTTGCTATATATTAAAAGTAATAATATGTTCATTTAACTGAACATTTGTATATACAGTTAAAAATATGAGTTCTTTTAGAAAGAAGTTAATTTTATTAAAATTAGGATCATTGTACAATGGAACTGAAACATGAGCTCTATTGTATCTTTTCTTAAAACAGTCAAGTGGATTACCGAGCAAAACTCTGGGCTTGCAACTTTTGTTATCAAAGGAATCAGGTAAGAAACCCCCCAATGCAGATGTTAATGCTGTAGTACTGGTCTTAATATGTAGAAAAATGCATATTTTAAAAAAAGATGAAATAATTTTTCATATGATGAAAAATAGTTTTTAGTAGTTAAGTGATCAGAAAATTACTTGCAGTTTAAAATTTCATTCTGGCAAATAATTCATTCAAAATGTTCATTGTTTTCTCTCTGTAGTTTCCACCTACTTACGCTGGTATATCTGAATTGAATCAACCTGCGGAGCTCTTACCTCAGTTTTCTAGCATTGAATATGTAGTTCTGGTAAGAACATAAATCCTTAAGAAAGTCTTAAATATTCAGCGATTTACTTTATACCAATAGAATTGTTAAATTGAGATGACTTAAGGGCATTGTTCCTGATTCCCACATTGAATTGATGGAGCATTTCAGAGATAAGAACTGTCCTATTCAATTTGAACAAGGTAATTTCCCTGTTGTAGTTATTTAACAGGTGGCTAGGATATTGGGTGGTGTGGTGTGATTTGCTATACTGAGTAGATCAATAAACAGTACACTCTCAATGTTGCTGTGTGGTTGGAAGGTCAGTTCACAAATAGTTAAGTTACTATGATGCTAGAACCTGATGATATATCCCCAAGTCTAACTGTTAAAGTTACTTTTGCATTGGTCCTTGTTAAGAAAATCATTTTTCTTCCCTTTCTGGACAGCTTTACTTAGTTGTTTACGTATTTAAGTAGTAAAGTAACGATGTCCTCTGTGATTCTAGTAGAGAAAGCAGAGCATGGTTCACGTGCGCCAGGAAGTAGCTTGTGCAGCCTAGCTAGTTCCCAGTTCTCTTATGGTCTAATTCAGGTTGAGATCTTTATTGTTTTGTTTTTAAGCTTTATAACTACTGTTTCCTTATTTTAGGAGAAATAAATACTTGTTATAAGAAATGAAGCCTTATGCAGTTAAACAGATCAAAGATGAAAGTCTCCTTTATGTAATTATAAATAATGTTTTTAAACTTAATTTTTCCTTTGATATGTCTCATATATCTCTCCGTGCATAGATAACTTCTCTCATTTCTGAAATGATTTTATTAAGATTTCATTGTATGAATGTATTGTAAATTATTTAGTCCTCTACTAATTATCCTTGTATATTGTGCTGACTGTTAATACATTATTTCCTAATTATTACAACATTTTTTAAAAGCGTGGTCCTCAGATGCCTTTGATATTCCTCTATGTGGTTGATACTTGCATGGAAGATGAAGATTTACAAGCCCTGAAAGAATCTATGCAGATGTCATTGAGTCTTTTACCACCTACAGCTTTGGTTGGACTTATTACTTTTGGGAGAATGGTACAGGTTCATGAACTTGGATGTGAGGGCATTTCAAAAAGCTACGTGTTCAGAGGAACAAAAGATTTGTCTGCCAAACAACTGCAGGTAAACAACAAGAATGGTAGTTTCAGCCTTATCTGTGGGCATCACTCCATAAATGTCTATAAATGCCTTCTGGATTTAAGTTTCTAGAAAATATTTTTACTGTGAATGACTAATATAATTGTATTATGACAAAGGCTTTATTTAACGTTGACATCAGTTTTCTTTCATTTGCCCTTGAATTATTGTTATACAGATGGAAGACCCCTCACTTTTTCTTTTTTTAGTTTTTTTTTAAGTTTATTTATTTTTGAGAGAGACAGTTTGTGCACACATGTGAGCAGGGGAGGGGTAGAGAGAGAGGGAGACACAGAATCCAAAGCAGGCTCCAGGCTCTGAGCTGGCAGCACAAAGCCCATCGTGCGGCTCGAACTCATGAGTGGTGAGATCGTGACCTGAGCCGAAGTCAGACGCTTAACCAACAGAGCCACCCAAGTGCCCCAAAGATCCCTCACGTTTAATGGTGAGACTGAAGGTGTTTTGCTAGAGATTTGAAGGGCTAATGGGAGAGTCATGCTGAAGACTGAGGGAAAGCAACCACAGAATATTAGCTTTTGTTTTTTGACATCTCATTTAGGACCTGAACACTCTTACTATGTTTGGCAGGGGGAGGTATTTTAAGTCTTGAGAGTTGTATGTATGTATGAACCAAGCGTACATATTTTTTCATACACTAGGACAACATTTTTATTTTTGGAGTAAATTGAAGCTTTATCTTCCAAGGCAGAGAGGTTATGTGTGACTTACTAGGATCATCTAGGGATATTTTCAATTATATATATATATATATATATATATATATATATATATATATATATATATATATGTTTTGCCCAGAGATTTTGCTAGACCATGGGAAAGTAAGTGAACGTGTGCTTGTTTTGGGAGGCTGTTGAGAGGGTAGGATTGTTCATGTAAGGCATTTGAAAAACTTTATAAATGATTCTGATACAATCTTGATAAGAACAGTTACCCTGGAAGATGGCAGGTAAGTCTTGCATAAAGTAGACAGCTAGGAAGTCAGACTTTGGAGCATCCAGGTATCCCAAATGAAAAGGAAAAGAAGATTTTGAGAACAATATTAAATGATTCTAATTTGAAGCTTAGCAGACTGGGGTAGTAGTGCTGCAGTTAACTGAGATAGAAAGTAGTGGAAGAATTTGCAAGTTTGGATGGGGAGGATGATGAACAGTGAATAAGATCACGAATAAGGTTTGAGGAGGTGAAGAAAATTAGAGTTTGCGCTCTTTCCAGAGGTTTGTTGAAGGTAAGGAAGACAATAGTGTGGGAATTTGAGAGAACCGAGTTAACAGGTTTAGGTTAGGAAGGGAACTTGAATGTGTTTATACATAGAAGGGGAAGAGAGACTAAAGAGGGTGAATTGAAAGCAAGAGTGAGCTGAGCTTTCAGAGGACATGATAGGGATGCCTTCAGGAAGAGAGGAAGCAGAGTACCTTGGAGAGGAGGCTCATCAGTTTCCATGAGACAGGACAGAAAGTGGGTAAGTTTAATCTTTCTGTGCCTTAGTTTTTTTCATCTGTGGAAGAGTTAATAATAGTGTCTACCTTATACAGTGGTCATGAAAATTGAATGGATTGTGCCTGTAACTGTTTGCTATTGTTATTTTGAAGCTACAAACTTATTTAAAGTTCTGTAGTGTTACTTCTGATTGTAGAGTACATTTTACTTGAGTTATGTTATTGCATATGAAACACATAAGATACCTGCTTTTTTGTTGCAGGCAATAAATGCCTACAGACTAAATTTTTTCCTCCATTGAAATGTTTTTATTTTATTTTATTTTATTTTATTTTATTTTATTTTATTTTATTTTATTTTTTTGCCATCTTTATTCAAATATTTCACGGCAGTTATATTAACAATTACAGTAAATGTTCAAAATTCCAGAATCCAAATATGAAATAATTTACTTCAAACTAATGTAAAATGAAGTCAAATGCAAAATGTCAATTTAATACAATTCTGAATTAAACTATAAACTCAAAATAGACTGTAGTTGATGAAGTCTATTTAACCTACAAAGTTGATCAGGAGGTCTCCCAAAGTCTAAATAACTGAATGTACAGAATACTAAAGATGCAGGTATAAGCCCAAATTCAAGCTTACAATGTGATTACAAGTAATTATTATAATAACAGTGGCATTCAGCTATGGAACCTGACACCGAAGATACCTACTGAATAGCACCATAGCTGAACCAGCTTAATCAAAAAATGGGAAGATATTATCACCCCACTCCCTAAAAATAAAATCTAGGAAACCTACAAATACATTGGCATATGAGAGAAATCAAGTCATGAAAGGACATTAAACAAAACTAAATCACAGGTGAGATTCAAGCTGAAAAACACAACTCTACAGCCATTAGTTTCAACCCTAGTGCAGTTCCATCATCTTCAGAAAGTTCCCATGCATTAACTATTGTTGGGCTGCACTGTGATGAAATGTTTTTGTTTTCCTTCTCTATCCATTTGGTTGAAAAGAGCCTGGTCTTTGCTCCCCAAATAGTCCTGAATTCAAATCTGAAACTCTTCTAGTTGTGTAATATTGGGTTGATCTCTGCTTGTTTTCTTATCCTCTGTGGAAAAGGGTAAATAATTCTTACTTTACCAGGTTACTATTCATGCTAAGGGAAATAAGGTAAGAACAGTCAGTATAGTGTTAAGTCTTACAGGGCTTTGTGGCAAACCCTGGCTTAATATCTTGCTGTGCAACTTACTAGTTGTGTAACCTTTAGCAGGTTAAAAACCTTTCTGAGTGTCAGTTTTCATTTATAAAGCAGGGATTAAAAAATATTCTTCATTATTATTCTGTGAAGAAATAGTATATGTGAAGAGTTTAGCACAGAGTCTAGCACGTAGTAAGTTCTTAGGAAAAAGTTGCTCTTCCTGCTAGGAGTGTAGGAAATACAGGATTAGTTCAATAATTTTTTCTTTGCAAATCTTTAGACTTTCTGATTTTCTGTTGTATATACTTTTATTCTGTTACTTCGTGACCAAGATTCAAGAAAACTTCAGTAAAATAACATTATTTTCATGTGTCTAGAGAGGAATTTTGTACACTTAAAAATCAAAACAAAACTGGTTAGGAATTAAGTCAGAAAATTAAGTATAGACATACATATGTATATCTTATAACCCCTTTTATACGATTCCATGTACCTCTCCTTTATAACATTTAATACAATTGTAATTTTATACTTTTTTAGCTAATGATTTTATTAACTGCTGTCTGTTTCACCAGATCTTAATTTCATAAGGTCATGGGCTATATATATATATATATATATATTTTACCATTAGATGCCTGGCACATAGCAGGTACTTGAAATATAGTTGCTCAAAGGGATGGATGAATACAAGTTAAGAAATACAGACATTCATGTGGGGCGCCTGGGTGGCTTAGTCGTTAAGCCTCCGGCTCTTGATTTTAGTTCAGGTCATGACCTTACATTCATGAGACTGAGCCCCATGAGATGAGACCCGTGTCGGGCTCTTTGCTGACAGCACGGAGGCTGCTTGGGATTCTTTCTCCCTCTCTCTCTGCCCCTCCCCTGTTGGCACTGATGTGTGCTCTCTCGCTCTAAATAAATAAGATAAAACTTAAAAGAAGTACAGACATTGATGTTACATAGTAACTTTTTGACTCTTAATTAGAAATAAACTATTTCTGAGCTAGTATCCCTGTTTGCTCATATAGCACCTTATACTTTGTTCTCTTATGCTTGTTATTTCCTTGCATTGTTATTGTTTACCTGAGGGTCTCGCTAACTAGACCTTTTGCATTCTAAGGAAAGAGACTTTATGTTCTTTGTTTTTGTGTTCCTCATACCTAGCACAGCATTTTGCATATGGTAAGTAGTTGATACATCTTTGTAGGAGTACTTAAATGGATATCACAAAAATAATCTCTTTACAGGAAATGCTGGGACTCTCTAAAGTACCCGTGACTCAAGCTACACGTGGTCCTCAGGTACAACAGCCACCTCCTTCCAATAGGTAATTATTAAATATGGCAAAGAGAATTTTACAATTTGTGCAGCTCTTTTAAGCATCCTGTACCCTTAACTGGAACATAGACATTCAGTAATACTATATTGTTATATTTTTAGGAATATAAATACACAGCATTAGTACATCTTCTAAAAAGTTGAGGCAGAATCATGCCACTGAAATGGTTGGTGTCTTATTATTACAGTGTTAAGGACTTTTTTAGTTTTGATATATTCCTGATCTCCTGTTTTTAAGTTCATAAACTAGTTGAAGGCAGCCAAACAAAAGTAGGGCCTAAAAAACTTTTCATTTAGCCTTAGAGGTAGTTTTCCCCACCCCAAACTTACTAATCAGAAGTAGTATTACTAAAATTGAGTTGACATATCTTCTCATAATTATTTCAGTAGCCCTAAGGCTGACTAACTGGTAAATGAAAGACGTAGTCCTGATATAATACTTGGTGTGAGTGTTTCACTTACAGTGGTTGTACTAAAACTTTGGTTGTGGACCAGTAGATAGCATCACCTGGGAACTTGTTTGAGATGCACATTCTTGGGGCCTACCTCAGACCTGCAGAAACAAGACCCTGGAATCTGTTAAAATGAGTCCTCCCACCAATTCTTATGCACACAAAAGTTAGAGAACCATGGGTCTACCATGTATTCAAATTACTTTTTTCTATTTCTAAAAAAGGAAACAGTTTGTTTCTTACAGTCTTACCCATAAACATTTATAAATGACTTTTGATTTAATTTTGTTTTGCAGATTCTTGCAGCCAGTACAGAAAATAGACATGAATCTCACAGATCTTCTGGGAGAACTGCAGCGAGACCCTTGGCCTGTACCACAGGGGAAGAGACCTTTGCGTTCCTCTGGGGTGGCACTTTCCATAGCTGTAGGACTACTTGAGGTAGTGACAATAGCTTTGTTTTGGAATGTAAACGTGTATGTTTGTGTATCAGTTTTATCTACAAGGCAATGTTGAGTGAAAAAATTAGGTCATTAAGACAGCAAATACTTAAAATTTGATCTGTGGTATATTTTTTTTGTGTATAGAGATGCATCTGGAAGGGTGTTTGTTCATCCAAATGTTAACATTGGTAGAATAAGGGGAATTTAGCTTTTAAGTAGAATTTGAAAATTTTACACTACACATACCTTAGCTTTATAATTAGAAAAGAGACTTTTAAAAAAAAGCTTTTTAAAAAATGATATGCTATCAAATTTACAGAAAAGTTGTAAAGAACATTTTTCCCTCTGAACTATTTAAGTTGCTGACATGATGTTCCTAACCACTTGAATACTTTAGTTGTTTCCTATGAATCAGGATATTTTTGTATATAACTACAATATAATTATTAAAATCATAATATTAACACTGATACATTACTATCACCTAGCTTTCAGATCTCATTCAAGTTTTATAGATTATTTCAATAATTTCTTTTACTAAAAAGAATCTTATTAAAAATTTATTTTACTAAAAATACACTCAGAGACATGTATTTAGTGGTATGTCTATTTAGTCTCCTACAGTGTGGAACAGTCCCTCAACTTTTCTTTGACTTTCATGACTTTAATGCTTTGGAAGATTCAGGCCAGTTATTTTATAGACTCTCAAATTACTTTTGTTTTGATATGTCCTCACAATTAGATTCAGGTCTTATAGCAGCAGGACTATCATAGAAATAATGCTGTGTTCTCATTACACCCTGTCAGGTGGCACATGATTTTCATTGGCCCCATTCAAGGTGATATAATCACCATGATCACTTACTAAGATTGTGTCTGCCACATTTTTCCACTGTAAAATTACTCTTATTTCCCCTCCTTTTGTAATCAATAAACATTAGAAAATGAGTCTTTGAAACCAAGCAAATATCCCATTCTGCATAAAACTTTCAGTTTATTTATTTATTAATATCATTATGGAGTTTACATCTCCTTCTTTCTGTGTATAATTACTTTGTTCCACAGTTAATGGTATTTATATAATTATATTAGAAATACTTTGCAATATCCATAAGCAATTGTTGGACAAAAATACAGAGCACATTTTTCAAGTTACATTATAGCTTCAGAAAAGAATGTAAATGATACAGCTTTTGCAATCCTGTCTGTTTTGAGTCCTCAAAATTTCTAGTCTACTGATAGCACTCTTATTTTTCATTTATGTAGTTATTTATTTTAAAAATTCTACCATTTTTCTCATTTCACTTTGGAAGAAGGAAAGGTAGATTGGAATACTCAGTCCATCATCTTAAACTAGAAAGATAAGCCATGCATATGTTTTAAACATAAAAAAGAAAAATAGAATTACAGCAGTAAAACAGGAAGATGTCCCTTTTCTTACTCCTTCTCTACTCCTTCCAGTCTAGGACTGGTTAAGCAGGAGCAGCATCCTTATTTATAGGAATCAGGCTTATAGATTATTTAAAACAAATTTTTTTTAACATTTATTCATTTTTGAGAGACAGAGCATGAGCATGGGAGGGGCAGAGGAAGGGAGACACAGAACCCGAAGCAGGCTCCAGGCTCTGAGCTGACAGTACAGAGCCTGACGTAGGGTTCAAACCCATGAACTGTACATCATGACCTGAGTCGAAGTCAGATGCTTAACCAATTGAGCCACCCAGGCACCCCATATGAATTATTTTAAAGCTAGGAAGGCACTATCATTTAAGATAAGATTTCAAAAGAAAGGTATTCAAATACCATGTGTTTAAATTTCATTTTAAACATTTGATTATTCTTGGATAATTTATGCTTTCTTGTTTTCTAGAAAGAATATATCAGAATTCACTTTTAGAAATATATATCCTTGTATCTTCCTTTAAACTCTTTTGACAAGTTACTTTTTTCTGATAGTGTACTTTTCCCAACACTGGTGCTCGTATCATGATGTTCATTGGCGGTCCAGCCACTCAGGGGCCTGGAATGGTGGTTGGAGATGAATTGAAGACACCTATAAGATCATGGCATGACATTGAAAAAGACAATGCCAAATATGTTAAAAAGGGAACAAAGGTAATTTGGTTAAGTTTTTTGTTTTAATAGAAAAATTTCATTTGATGGAAGAGGAAGAATACACATACTTTATAATAAGAAATCTGATATTGTGAAGTCTGATGCTGTAACTACTGTTCAGAACTGGAGAAATAGTCTCTTTTTTTTTTGATAGTTTAAGTTACAATTTTTCTGGTTGTAAATATTTAAAGACTTAATAGTAGCACCAGTAGGTAGCTCTTTTTTTTTTTTTTTTTTTGTGGTTGTATTTTTTTTTTTTTTTCCCAGTAAGTGTCTCTTTAAAGATTACTCCTGAGAGAAACCCTGTGTGCCTTTTTTCAACGTTTATTTATTTTTGGGACAGAGAGAGACAGAGCATGAACGGCGGAGGGGCAGAGAGAGAGGGAGACACAGAATCGGAAACAGGCTCCAGGCTCTGAGCCATCAGCCCAGAGCCCGACGCGGGGCTTGAACTCACGGACCGCGAGATCGTGACCTGGCTGAAGTCGGACGCTTAACTGACTGTGCCACCCAGGCGCCCCGACTGTGTGCCTTTTTTGATATTCATGTTAAAGAATATCTTTCCTGCTTCAGGAAAAATTTCTTGAATTTTCCAGTTTTTCATTTGTAAGAGGCTTCCTCTAGATATGTATTTTGTTCAGAGGGTGAATAGTCCATCATTGACTTATGAGTTGTTTTCTGTTCATGTAACTTTAGTTTTATTTGAGTTTGTGTTAGTACATTTTCACTTTTGACTATTGGCTCCCTTGAATTGGTTCTGCTGTTAGTGTTCCTTTTTAAAAAAAAAAAATTCTCTGGAGTTTACAATTTTAGTTTAGTTGTACTATATTAACACTTCTTTTTGGTAGTCATAATATTTTTAAAAGTGTAAATAATAACATAATTTTTGTCACTATTACTGGATTTTTTTCCTGCCACCAGATTTCCCTTTTGAGGTTGGAAGTTTTCTTAGAGCTTCAAAAAATGTTTTGTATTTGTTTATCTTACAGCTTTTGTTAGTGTTTTTCTGTATTTTGGTGTTTTTGTTATCTGGGTGTGGACTCAGCCAAGAAAAAGAGTTCTGTGTTCCTCTTCTACTATGTTTATGTATGAAGAGCAAGATATTTGTTATACCTTTTCTCCAAGTTTAGCTTAATTTAGGAGTTTATTAGAATGCCTTAAAAATGTGAAAGTGTCAGACTTATAGAAGTTATTGTATCACTTTATGAGGAGTTTTCTATTATAGAAAATTAGAACATATCACACTTAAATTATTATGGGTTATAGTTTTAGTATTTTTTTAGGCCATTTTGATCTCTTTATGGGAAAAATGATTTATAGGATGGTTGAGTTTATACATTGATTTGATTTGATTTAAAAAATCTTTTGTAGCATTTTGAAGCATTGGCTAATCGAGCTGCTACGACTGGTCATGTTATTGATATCTATGCCTGTGCGTTAGATCAGACAGGTCTCCTGGAGATGAAATGCTGTCCCAACCTTACTGGGTATGTATTTAAATTTTTGTAGTTTTTAGGATTATAGGCTAATAATTAGTTTACAAAATATAGACCAATAATGACAGTTTAGGAAAAACAGCCATCATTCTACCACTCCAGGACAACTCTTAACAGTTTTTGATATTGCTTTCAGTAAAGCTCACTTTACATTTTTTTCTAAAATTCAGTTATAAACGCACAAGTTCTGTTTGAAAAGTTCATCTTGATGTCCTGCAGTCATTGTTTTATTATTGTAGAGCTTTTTGAGCTATAATTCACACACCATAAAATTTACCCATTTAAAGCATACAATTGAATGTGGGTTTTTTTGATCTGTTCACAGGTTGAGGAACCATCACCAAATTTAGTTTTCGAACATTTGCATTACCCCAAGAAGTAACTGTACCCATTAGCAGTCAATGCCCTTTGCGGTTTCCTTCTCCTTCTCTCTCAGCCTAGACCCCTAATCTACTTTCTGTCTATAGATTTACCTTCTCTGGATCTTAGGGAAAAACCATTTCATCTTTCACCATTAAGTATGATGTTTGCCGTGAGTTTTTTTTTTTTTAATTTTTTTTTTTAATGTTTATTTTTGAGAGCGAGAGCAAGCGAGAAAGACAGTGTGTGTCAGGGAGAGGCAGAGAGAAAGGGAGACACAGAATCCGAAGCAGGCTCCAGGCTGTAAGCTGTCAGCAGCTTGACACGGGGCCCGAACTCACGAATTGTGAGATCATTGACCTAAGCTGAAGTCGGACACTTAACCGACTGAGCCACTCAGGCTCCCTGGCTGTGGGTTTTTGTAGATGCCTTGATCAGGTTGAAGGATTTTCTATCCTTAGTTGAGGATTTTGTCATAAAAGGGTGTTAGGTTTGGTTAAATGCTTTTTCTACATCTATTGAGATGATCACATGGTTTTTGTCCTTTTTTTATTAATATGTTGTATTACAGTGATTTTTTTTTTTAATTTTTTTTCAACGTTTTTATTTATTTTTGGGACAGAGACAGAGCATGAACAGGGGAGGGGCAGAGAGAGAGAGGGAGACACAGAATCGGAAACAAGCTCCAGGCTCTGAGCCATCAGCCCAGAGCCTGACGCGGGGCTCAAACTCACGGACCGCGAGATCGTGACCTGGCTGAAGTCGGACGCTTAACCGACTGCGCCACCCAGGCACCCCTACAGTGATTTTTATGTGTTAAACCAACCTTGTATTCCTGGGATGAATCTCATTTGTGAATAATACTTTTTATATATTGCTGGATTTGATTTGTTAATATTTTTTGAGGATTTTGCGTCTATCTTTTTAAGGGATCTTGATCTATAGTTGTTTTATTTTTCTTCTTGTGATGTCTTTGGTATTGGCATCAGGGTAATACCGGATTCATAAAATGAGTTGGGAAGTGTTCCTTCCTCTTGCATTGGTAAGCATTACTTCGGGGATAATTTAAATAGGCTTTAAAAAACTCAATTAGGGGAGCTCCTGGGTGGCTCAGTAGGTTAAGCATCCGACTTCGGCTCAGGTCGTGATCTCATGGTTCATGAGTTCGAGTTCCACATTGGGCTCTGTGCTGACAATGCAGAGGCTGCTTTGGGTCCTCTGTCTCCCTCTCTCTCTGCCCTGCTTACACTCTTTCTCTCTAAAAAATACAGGGGCGCCTGGGTGGCTCAGTCGGTTAAGCGTCCAACTTCAGCTCAGGTCATGATCTCACGGTCCGTGGGTTCTAGCCCCGCGTCCGGCTCTGGGCTCATGGCTCAGAGCCTGGAGCCTGCTTCTGATTCTGTGTCTCCCTCTCTCTCTGCCCCTCCCCCGCTCATGCTCTCTCTCTCTCTGTCTCAAAAATAAATAAACGTTAAAAAAAAATAAAAAAAAAATAAAAAAAAAATACAAAGACATTAAAAAAACTTAATTATGTATGCCAATTCATTTCTCAGGTTTATTTATTTAATTTTATTCATCTAATAAATATTAATGAGCACTTACTATGTATCAAACTGTTCAGGGTATTGGATATACACAATGAACGAAACCTAAAAATTTACCCTCATGGAGCTTATCTTCCAGTGTAGGAGTGTTCAGTGTAATTTTCTATTGAACATGTTCTCTGTGTTGTCCCACTGAAATCTGGTGAGTGTGACTGAGGGACTGAATTTAAAATTTTAATTTTAATTGATTTACATGTAAGTTTTTGTATTTTCTAATTAAAAAAATTTTTTTTAACGTTTATTTATTTTTGAGAGACAGAGATAGAGTGTGAGCAGGGGAGGGATGGAGAGAGAGGATGGACACAGAATCCAAAGCAGGCTCCAGGCTCAGCTGTCAGCACAGAGCCCGATGCAAGGTTTGAATTCATGAACCACGAGATCATGACCTGAGCCAAAGTGGGATGTTTAACTGACTAAACCACACAGGTGCCCCATTTACATGTAAATTTAAATAGCCGCATGTTTGGATACACAATTCTAGTGAGAGGAGATGAGACAAGTAAAGTAGATAGGATGTCAGTAGTTAACATGTTAAGGAGAATAATAATGCAGGAAATGAGGTTTGCAGTTCTAAAGGGGTGAGAGGGAAGGCCTCATTGAAGATGAGGTTTTAGCAGAGACCTAAGGAAATGAGGTAGTGAGCCATATGCATAGATGAAGGAAGAGTGTTCAAACAGAATAGCAAGGGCAAAGTTGAGAACATGCATAGGGCGTTTGAAATATAGCAAAGAGGCCACGGTAGTGGAGTGAGGTGAGTGAGAGGGACAGATTGTGATGGTCTTTTGACTATGGTAAGGGCTTTGGATTTCACTTTTGTTTTTTTACTTTTTTTTAATGTTTATTTATTTTTGAGAGAGACAGAGACAGACCACAAGCGGGGAAGGGGCAGAGAGAGAGGGAGACACAGAATCCAAAGCAGGCTCCAGGCTCCAAGCTGTCAGCACAGAGCCTGACGCGGGGCTCTAACCCACGAACTGTGAGATCATGACCTGAGCCAAAGTCGGATGCTTAACTGAGCCACCCAGGCGCCCCTGGATTTCACTTTGAGTAAGATCAGTAGAGGAGTGATATGATCTGTAATGCTGTAAAAAGGATCATCTGACTCCATTTACCTTCAGTGGTGAATAGGAATGCAGGAATACCAAGTGGTGGCCGAGAAGTGGTTGGGTTTTGGATATATTTAGAAGTAGAAGATTTGCTGATAGATTGGATCAGGGTTTGGGGAAAACTGAAAATCAAAGGAATTTACTGGAAGGATTGAATTGCCTTTTATTGAAATGACTAAGACTGAAAAGAAGAGTATTTGGGGAGAAGATTAGGAGTTTAGTTCTGAACATGTTTGGTTTAAGATGCCAGTTGATATCCATGAGATGTTGAGTAGGCAGTTTGATATTATAACATAGAATACAGAAGATAGATCTGGGCTGGAGACATAAATGTGGGAGTTGTCAGAATATGGTGTGTATGTTTGTTTTTTTTAATGTTTATTTATTTTGAGAGAGATAGAGTATGAGCAGGGGAGGGGCAGAGAGAGAGGGAATCTCTAGCCGGCTCTGCTCTGTCAGCGCAGAGTCAAACATGGGGCTTGATCCCATGAATCGTGAGACCATGACCTGAGTGGAAATCAAGAGTTGGATGCTTACCCAGCTGATCCACCCGGGCACCCCACTGGCGTTTTTTTTAATAGCAGTAAAAATGGATGAGATTGTAAGATTTAGCAATCTAAGAGCAGTGCAAGTTGACTTAGAGTGAACTAGAAAAAGAACAGAGGGGTGCCTGGGTGGCTCCGTTAGGCGTCCGACTTTGGCTCAGGTCCTGATCTCATGGTTTGTGAGTTCAAGCCCTGCGTCTGGCTCTGTGCTGACAGCTCAGAGCCTGGAGCCTGCTTCAGATTCTGTGTCTCCCCCTCTCTCTGCCCCTCCCATGTTCATGCTCTGTCTCTCTCTGTCTCTCAATAATAAATAAACATTAAAAAAAAAAAAAAGAACAGAAAGAGAGGATTGGAAACAGCTGGTAGAGATTACAAGTTCTCAAACTTTCATATGTGCAGATCATCTGGTTATCTTGTTAAAGTACAGATTCTGGATTTGCTGTGCATAGGATGGGACTTGAAATTCTCCTTTTCAGACAAAATCCTTGCTGATAATAATGTTGCTGGACCAAGGGCCACACTGAGTAGTGAGGTTATAGACAGTTATTTCATGGAGGTTGGTTGTGAAAAGGAAAAGATAAGTAGGGTGGTGTAAGTTGTCTTTAATGTAGGATGCATATCACCAGGTATAGTGATAACATAGATCATCATAGATGATGTTTATAAAAGTAGAAAATCTAAAAGAACCTATTTACTAACTGTTGGAATTAATATGTTAAGTTGTCAAGACTTCTAGATCAAGGTCGTTGTACAAAATTCAACTATATTTTTGTATACCAGTGACAAATATAGAGAAAACAACATTTAAAAAGATATATAATATATAATAACATCAGAGATAACATAAATCCAGTATCAAAAATAAAATTACCATTAATTAACTATGCCATATCAGCTTTATTCTTTTGCCTATTTTAATTTTTATTGTATTGTTTGAAAGCTACTTAAAATATTTTAAAAATATGAGCAAATTTATGTAAATGTTTGTATGCATATGAGTTTATGGGTGTATCTATCCACTTTTTGTAGAACAGGAGAAAATTCTACATATCCTTATCCACTTTGCATTTTCACTTATATTCTAGATAGTAGTCTACAGCAGTATATTACCTCATTGTGTGGATGTACCATATTTTACCCAACTAGTCTTTAATAGATGGTCCTCTGGATTGTTTCCAATCTTTTATAACTAGTAATACTGAATACCCTTGTGCATATATTTGCTTTTTGTTTTTGTTGCCAGAATATTTTTGGGATAGATTCCTAATAGTGGGTTGGCTAAAGAGAAACCACAAGTGTAATTTTGTTAGATATTGGCAAATTCCCCTGTGTTGAGGTTGCATCATTTTGCATTCCCACTAGCAGTGTATGAGGGTAACTGTTTCTACAGCCTCACCAACAGAATATGTCATCAGACTGTGATTTTTGCTGATCTATTAGAGAAAAAATGGTACCTCAGAACTGTTTTTATTTGATAGTTAATGTTTTTTAAAACTTAAAAAAATGAGAACAGGTACATGCTTACTAAAAAAATTTGTACAGTACATGTACATAGTGCTTAAAGTGAAAATCGTTCCACAGCATCCTCCTATTCTTCTTCGCTAAGTTTCATGATCCTGTTATGTCTGATGTGATTGATACACACAGACAGTATATGCATATATATACATACACTGGTATATATTTGTTTTCAAGAATGAGAATGTGTGCTGGAGAACTGGGTGGCTGGCATGGAAGAGACACATTTGCTACTGTATACCATTTTGTATCTTTTGAATTTTTGTAGCATGTGGATGTGTTATCTATTTATAAAAAATAATGTTAATAAATTACTGAGAACAAATGCAAGTGTTAGGGGCACTCAGATGCTCTCAGGATTGAGATTATTTGTAGGGTGAAGATATTCTCATATATTTGAGTTTTTAAAATTAATGGTAGTAGAGTACATTTAGAAAGTATCTTTAAAATTTGTTGGTAGTATTGAGAGGTAATTTACTTTTCTGGTTTTAACACATAGGCCCAGTACTTGTGTCACATATATTATTTTTTGTTCTTTCTGTGCAGAGGATACATGGTAATGGGTGACTCTTTCAACACTTCCTTATTCAAGCAGACTTTTCAAAGAGTTTTTACCAAAGATATGCATGGACAGTTTAAAATGGGCTTTGGTGGTACATTAGAAATAAAGGTAAGCATCAAAACTTGACATGTGTGGTATGTTATTAAAAGAAATTTGTAGTCTTGACCATAATATTTAAATATCATTAATCAAATTCAATATAGACTTTAAAAGTAGAGATTTTGTTTACCAGAAAAATGTATCATCATTAAATGTACATGAAATTTTACTTGAGCATTTACAAATAATTATTGAAAAAGGAGATACTATATAGGTAAAATTTCCTTTAACTGCTTTTTCTTTATATAGGATTTAACTTTTTAAGTGTGTTTTTTCTTTTTTAGTGCTGTATTTGCTTCTGTGAGTGCTAGATTTATTTTATTTTGGGAATCAGTAACTGAAGAGAAATCTATTCCATTTGGATAATCAGTAATTGTTTTTTTTTAAATTTTTTTTTTCAACGTTTTTGTTTATTTTTGGGACAGAGAGAGACAGAGTGTGAACAGGGGAGGGGCAGAGAGAGAGGGAGACACAGAATGGGAAACAGGCTCCAGGCTCCGAGCCATCAGCCTAGCCTGACGCGGGGCTCAAACTCACGGACTGCGAGATCGTGACCTGGCTGAAGTCGGACGCTTAACCGACTGCGCCACCCAGGCGCCCCAGTAATTGTTTTTTTGATTAGTAGGTTGTTGATACTATTTACTTCTTTTTTTTTTTTTTTTTTTTTTTTTTAGAGACAGAGAGTGCGTGCGCATGTGTGTACATGTGGGCAGGGGAGGGGCAGAGACAGAGACTCCTAAACAGGTTCCATGCCCAGGACAGAGCCTGATGCAGGGCTCGATCCCACAACCGTGGAATCATGACCTGGCCCTAAGTCAAGAGTCAGGTGCTCAACCAACTGAGCCACCCAGGTTCCCTGATACTGTTCACTTCAAATTTTGATTTAAAAAACCCAAAAGTTTAGTGTTATAAAAGCGTATTACAAAATCATTGACTTTGAACTTCCATTAAATATTTCTTCGTAATCTTTTTATTTTATTGAATGCTTGCTATGTGTATAGCATTAGGCAGGGAAATTATGAGGATCTCAAGGGATATATAAGGCACAGTGCTTCTTAAGAAGAAACTTAAGTCTTGTGGAACCTGCCTAGCTGTCAGTGGAGCATGTAACTCTTGATCTCAGGGTTGTGAGTTCAAGCCCCACATTGGGTGGGAAGCCTACTTTAAAAAAAAAAGAAACTGGGGCACCTGGGTGGCTCGGTCGGTTAAGCATCCGACTTCGGCTCAGGTCATGATCTCGCGGTCCGTGAGTTCGAGCCCCACGTCAGGCTCTGTGCTGACTGCTCAGAGCCTGGAGCTTATTTCAGATTCTGTGTCTCCCCGTCTCTCTGCCCCTCCCCTGTTCATGCTCTGTCTCTCTCTGTCTCAAAAATAAATAAACGTTAAAAAAAATTAAAAAAAAAAAAGAAACTTAGTTTTGATAGATAAAATTAACATTTGTGATAGAATGAAATAACAGTAGATTATAAAAGTCCTGTAAAGGTTTAGGGAAGAAAAATGAATGTATGCAGGACACAATTTATTCTTGGTGATAAAAGGTTTTATAGTGAGTTACAGTGGTTTTGAAAGATGGCAGAATTTAAGTTCGTTGAGGAAAACACATTTTAGTAGGATCCCATATGAGGAAAGGTAAAGAAGTGAGAATCAGCGTGGTATATTTGGGGAAACTTCCCAGTGAGAGTGGATGGTTTGTATTGCAGTGTAAGGGAAATAGTTTTAATTATGTGGTCAGTTGTATTTTGGTGATGCATGTGTAGCCAGAAGAAGCCATTGTAAGTTAATAAAGAATACTGTTTCAGGTAAAATTTGTCTGACAATGGTATTCGGTTTGTCAGGAAGAAGAATCTCGAGTAGGAAAAGTGAATTAGGTTTTCTAATTTTCTTAGATGGAAACTAACAATGGCTTAAATTTTGGTGTCAGAGATTGGAAAGAAACCAATCTTGGTGACAAATTTTCTACAGGAGGAAAAACAGAAGATAGTGTTTAAAGATTAGAATTAGGATGTATGAATTTTGGGTATGGGATTATTTTGAATTGAGGGTGAGATTACCAAATGGAGACTTCCTATGGGCAGCTGGAAATAGAGTATTGAAGTTAGGTCAGGGCTAGATTGTAAATTTGGGAGTTATAAACCTAGAATTGTCCACTGATTTCATTATTGTTATTTTTTTAAGTGTATTTATTTATTTTGATAGAGAGAAAGAGAGAGCAAGTGTATGTACATGCACATGAGCAGAGGAGGGGCAGAGAGAGAGAGAGAGAGAGAGAGAGAGAGAGAGAAACCTAAGCAGGCTCTGCACCGTCAGTGCAGAGCCTGTTGTGAGGCTTGATCCCACGAACCATGAGATCATGACCTGAGCCAAAATCAAGAGTCATGCACTCGACCAACTGAGCCACCAAGGCACCCCTGATTTATTATTATTATTATTATTTTTTTAATTTTTGTTTTTAACCTTTATTTTTGAGACAGAGAGAGACAGAGCATGAACAGGGGAGGGTCAGAGAGAGGGAGACACAGAATCTGAAACAGGCTCCAGGCTCTGAGCTGTCAGCACAGAGCCTAACGTGGAGCGCGAACTCACGGACTGTGAGATCACGACCTGAGCCGAAGTCGGACGCTCAACCGACTGAGCCACCCAGGAGCCCCTATTATTTTTAACATTAGTTTGTTTTCATTAACCTCTGGGTTGTAAATGTGGAAGGGTGTCTTTATTCTTTTTTTTTTTTTTAAAGAGCCAGAGAGAGTGTGAGCATGGGGAGAGGGGCAGAGGGAGGGAGGGAGGGAGGGAGGGAGGGAGGGAGGGAGGGAGAGAGAGAGAGAGAGAGAGAGAGAGAGAGAGAGAGAGAGAGATACTGAGAATCTTAAGTAGTCTCCATACTTAGTGTGGATCCTGACATGGGGCTTGATCCCAGCCGCCCCAGATGTCTTTATTCTTATGTACTTATAGTTGAATGTATATTTGAACTTATCTTTGAGGACACTAAAGTGTTCACTGTATGCTTATTTTGCAGACCTCAAGGGAAATAAAGATTTCAGGAGCTATTGGACCCTGTGTGTCTCTCAATTCTAAAGGACCTTGTGTGTCTGAAAATGTAAGTCACCTTTAATTTACTCTAAAAAGAAAATCTAGTTAATTCGAAGGACAGACCAACAATAGATTTGGAATGACAGCCTATAGTAATCCTTTCAAAATTATTGTGTCGGCTAAGTTTTTCAGTAGAATGTGGTTCCGTTTCCATTAGTATACATCTGTTTGTGGTTGCTCTTTATGCATACTCTTTTTACCATCTACCACTAAATTAAAACCTTGGTGCTGTCACCAGTCTTTTGTTTTTTTATGCCTAAGTTATTCCTTCCCCCAGTGTGCCTAAAAAACCCAACAACTGTGATTTGGAAATTTGGAGACTTCTGAAAGTCAAATCTGAAATTTTTTTTGTTAGTAGGATTTCCAACAAAGTAACCAAATTAGCCAGATTTTAGTTTCAATTCCTTTCTTTTTTGTTACCCATCTAGTGGATGTATAGTACACTTTAAAATGGTAGAATTATGTACCTGTAGAGAGGATGATGGAGCAAATAAGGTGAGTAATCATCTGTAAAGTGTCAGAGTTTAAAAATTAATTTTAAGCAGTTTGCATGGTAAAAATTCTTATCTAAGAAGTTTTTTTGGGAATCAGAGTGTTTGATTTATGGAATTCTGATCTAGAGAACCTGTATTCTATATATGCATATGTTATGTGTTAAGTCAATATCTCTTTATATCAATGAAACAGTTGGATAGAAAGATAGTTGTAATTACTTCATTAAATAGTTTATACTGTTAAAGTCTACAATATTAAGAACTTGTATCAATATTTAGAAAGAATTTCAATTGTTTTATAATTTTGTTGTGTAAAAATTACTTGATTTTATTTCATGATAAGTTTATATGACTTTAAAAATCTTAGACTTTTAACATTCATTAAATTAGTTAGACACCTGAAATTTAGTTTTTCTTACTGGAGTTTTTTCTCCCCTTTTTACCTTAATATATATTATAGTAATAAATTGGGAGCACCTGGCTGGCTCAGTCGGTGGAGCATGTGAATCTTGATCTTGTGGTTGTGAGTTTGAGCCCCACCTTGGGTATAGAGATCTCTTAAAAATAAAATCTTAAAAAATTGTGTTCTCTAGCTTTCAAAAATACTATGTTTTTTTTTTTTTTTTTTTTACAGGAGATAGGAACAGGTGGCACTTGTCAATGGAAGATATGTGGACTCAGTCCCACTACAACCTTAGCCATTTATTTTGAGGTTGTCAATCAGGTATGACTTTTTATCTTGAAGTACTCAATTTAGGCCATAAATATTTCATATTTTTTCTAATAGTAATTATGACCTAGAGCTTATTCTGTTTTGGAATTTTTGTTTGTCATTTTCTGTTTTTCAAGACTAAACTCTTTGGTGAGAGGATAAACTATAATAGAAAGAGATGTTAGGGAAACCTGCAAATTCCCAGCATTGGACAACCCAACTTTTAGTCTCAGTTTTCTTGTTGTTGTTGTTGTTGTTGTTTTAATATAAAATTGAAGACTAAATAAATCTTAAATTCTGTTCTAGCTATGCATTTTTGTAATTAGGCATCTAGCTCCTCCTGGTTGTCACAAGGTATATAATGATACATGAAATCTCTACAAGAAAGTTTAATATGTCAAAATTCATAAAAAAGGATTGGAAGGTAAAGATTGCAGTACTTGAAAAGATTTTTTTTTTCTGCTGCAGGAAGAAGTTATCATATTAAAGAATGATATAATGTACAAATTACTGACTTACATATTAATAGTTTTTAGGCGTAAAATGAACCACAAAGTATTAATAGCCTTCCTAAGACATGTACAGGCATTTTTTTTCTTTAAGCGTCAAAATATGTGAAAAAGAGTTGTTCTTACCAAAAAAAAAAAAAAAAAAAAAAAAAATCAAAAAAGCAAGAATGCTAATTGTCAAAGGTCATGAAGAAAGTTTCTCTTATTGACCACTTGCTATTTCTTTCTGAGGACCATTATTCCATTATTATATACTACTGTTGGGCTTTTCTCATTAATAGTTTTCTGTTAGTCACCTCTTCATCAGGTGATTATTTTCCTAAAAGTTGTGTTTTCATTTTTCGTAGCGAGGGGAGGAGAACTTGCTTCAATTTCTCTTTATCCAATTACTATTAGACAAAATTGCCTTACTTATGCCTTTCTGTATCTCATCATTTCTTTATACTTCTCCCTTCATTTTGTTTCATGTCCCTCTGAATTACATATTACTTGCAATTGATATCATAGCTGGAGTCATGTCTCTATCCTTCATCATTTTCCCCCTTTCCCAGGTCCATTTCTCTTATGTGGCAAATCATAGCTGTTTGGTATGCACTGGAAACAGGCATCCCTCTGGTCGATTTTAGAATGAATTTCATTAATGCTAGGGTAACTATATGATAAGACTGTAATAGATTTTGCTTAGTTTTTACTCTTATTTTTACATAGCATAATGCTCCAATTCCTCAAGGAGGGCGTGGTGCCATCCAGTTTGTGACTCAGTATCAGCATTCAAGTGGACAGAGACGCATCCGAGTGACCACCATTGCTAGGAAGTAAGTTGTATTTTTTAGAGATTTAATTTACGTATCAAAACTATCCTGGGTCATGCTTCCAAACTGGGTTTCTGTTTTGAGTGACATTCATAATTATAAAATGAATATTTATAACTAATAGCATTTTATTTCTTTTTAATTTAGCTTATTTGCCAGAATATTCATTGTTAGGATCTGTAAAGCAATTTAAAAAACTACTCCTAAGACATATTCTTCAAAATAATTCCTTTATTGGGGCACCTGGGTGGTTAAGCATCTGCCTTTGGCTCAGGTCATGATCTCACAGTTTGTGGGTTAGAGCCCTGCGTTGGGCTCTGTGCTGACAGCTTGGAGCCTGGAGCCTGCTTTGGATTCTGTGTCTCCCTCTTTCTCTACCCCTTACCTGCTACACTCTGTCTCTCTGTCTCTGTCTCTGTCTCTCTCTCCAAAATAAATAAACATTAAAAAAAAATTTCCTTTATTTACCATATTTCTCTGAGAGGAGGAGAAATGCTAATAAACATCCTATTATAGGCAATAATAATATGTATATACATACCTCATATAACACAATAATCAATAGCATTACTTTTCAATTGATGATAAAGTTCTTAGCTACTATTATCATTGTATGTTTTTTCAACTCTTATTATAATGTCATTTAATTCATTTACCAAATCTTCATTCAGTGTCTTCTTTGTGGCATAGGTAATTTTGGGGCAGGGTATGGAATGCAAAGGACTTGAACATACTTGGTCTGCTATATGATATGGAAGAGTCCAGTCCTCAACCTCTCTGTAGTGAGGGGACAGTGTTTTTTTCCTTCCAAGTTTTTGGAGACTGATACTTGTAAATACACTAAAAATGCATTACTAGAAAATGAAATTTAAAAAATTCACAATGCAGGTCCCTATTTTTATTATTAGACTTATTAGACAAAAAATTATTTTGTTAAATTGCTTAAAAATTAGTAAACATATAGTCTCAGTTTCTGTTCTTACCACATGGTGAACTGATACTAGGTTTGTATACCACACTTTGAGTAGCACTGGTTGAGACCACAAAAGGTGAAGTCTCTTAACAGTTAATATTATAGGGTAGTATTTTGTGTAACAAAGCCATGTCCTACATTTATTAATGTAGTTAAGTTTCCAAGAGGAAGTGATTAGGCATGACAGATGCCTTTTCTTGTTCGTATCTATATGATGTATTCTCTGAATAAGACATATATTTGGTGACGTGTTCTTGCACAGCATTTGCACAGAGAACAGGTTGAACTGAACCTATAGCCCCTCTGTTTTCTTATAAATAAATTATTTCTCAGCTCCTTTGATAACCCCTCTGTATATATTTGTGACATGTAAAACAAAGGGAAGATCATTTTGGAATAAAATTAGTCAGGAAAGGATTCTTAGATGAGGTGTGTCTAGAAGCAAACCAGTTTTTGGTCTATTTCTGTTTGTCTTGAACTTGATTGTCTGGGTAGGGAAAGTGTTGATCAGTATAAACTTACCTGATTTAAGCATGGGTTAGAAAATGAACACAGAGACATCTGAAGCTCTCATTTTATTGATCTGTATTTATACTCTAGCTTCATTCCTGAAAATCATGAGATTGTTTTGGTGAGTGATGGACATTAGCTTTATGTTTGAACTGAGTATTGGTTGTATGGTCTGTTACTTATCACAGGATTATACGTAGATTTATTTATTGTCCTCCTCTGTTACCTTGCTTTGACTTAAAATCCTGCATCAGTGTCAGGGGAATATATTATTCATTTGAGCTAAATATCCCAGCTGACTAAGCATTCACTTAGATTTGTTAATACTTCACATCAGGAACTTGGAAGTTTGATTCTTGGCAAACATGTCAATTTATTTATGCCCCTCAACACACACACACAGACACACACACCCACATGCACACACACGTGCAACTTAAATTGGACATTCAGAACATTTACTTAAGGAAACAACTGGACATACCAAGTTGAGGGATATTTTACAAAGTTACTGGCTTAGAATTGTCAAAAATGTCTTGGAAGGCAAGAAAAGCATTAGTAACCAGTCCAGATTAAAGGAGACTAAAGAGATGTTACAACTAAAGCCAATATGTGATTCTGGATAAAATCCTGTGTCAGGAAAATATTTGCTATAGAGGATGCCATTGAGACAATTCGAGACATTTGAATATGGTTTATGTATAGGATGATAATATTAAATCCATGTGTAATTTCATGAATTGATAATTAAGGCTATATAAGACTATAAGATACTCTTGTCCTTAAGAGATATATACTGAAGTGTTCACGGGAGAGGGTCATAATATCTCTAACTTAATCTCAAAAAGTTTGGCAAATGAAAAAGTATGTTTATGTATAAAGAAAGAGAGAATGATGGGGCAAATATGTTAAAATGCTATCAATTGATAAATCTAGATGATGGATATATAGGAATTTATTCTACTCATAGCTTTTATGTGTAAAATATTTTTAAAATGAAAAGTTTTAAAAAGTTAGATAACAACCCAGTGAAGAAATGGGCAGGGGACCCAGGCAGGAGCCTGGGTGGCTCAATCGGTTGAGTGTCCAACTCCTGGTTTCCGCTCAGGTCATGATCTCATGGTTCTTGGGTTCAAGCCCTGTGTCAGGCTGTGTGCTGGCAGCATGGGGCCTGATAGGGATTCTCTCTGTCCTTTGTGCCCCTCCTCCTGCTCACACTTTATCTCTTTCATTTCTCTCTCTCAAAATAAATAAACTTAAAAAGGGGGGGTGGTGGGCAGAGGAGTTCCTGGGTGGCTCAGTTGGTTGAACATCTCTGACTCTTGATTTTGGCTCAGGTCATGATCCTAGGGTCATGGGATCCACGACTGATCCACACTGAGTGTAGAGGCTGCTTAAGATTCTTTCTCCTTCTCTGCCTCTCTCCTCCACTCGTGCTCTCTCTCTCTTTCTGGAAAAAAAAAAAAAAGGCAGAAGATATGAATAGACATTTTTCCAAAGAAGACATGCCGATGGCCAATAGAGACATGAAAAGATGCTCAACATCATTCATTATCAGGAAATACAAATCAAAACTATAATGAGATATCACTTTACACCTGTCAGATGGCTAAATTTAACACAGGAAACAACAGATGTTGGTGAGGATGTGGAGAAAGGGGAACCCTCTTACACTGTTTGTGGAAATGCAAACTGGTGCAGACTCTGTGGAAAACAGTATGGAGGTTCCTCAAAAAGTTAAAAATAGAACTACCCTACAGTTGAGAAATTGCTCTACGAGGTATTTACCATGAGGATACAAAAATACTGATTCGAAGGGACACGTGCACCCCGATGTTTATAGCAGCAGTATATACAATAGTCAAATTATGGAAAGAACCCAAATGTCTATTGACTGACAAATGGATACAGATGTGGTGTGTATACATACAGTGGAATATTAGCCATCAAAAAGAATGAAATCTTTCCATTTGCAACAAGATGGATGGAGTTAGAATGTATTATGCTAAGTGACATAAATCAGAGAAAGACAAATACCATATGATTTCACTCATGTGAATTTAAGGAACAAAACAGATGAACATAGAGGGGGGAGAAAGAAAGACAAATCATAAAACAGACTCTTAACTATAGAGAACAAACTGAGGGTTGGTGGAAGGGAGATGGGTGGGGGATGGGCTAAGCGGGTGATAGGCATTAAGGCAGGCACTTGTTGAGATAAGCACTGGGTGTTATATGTAAGTGATGAATCACTAAATCCTACTCCTGAAACTAATATGACACTATATGTTAACTAAATGGAATTTAAATAAAAACGTGAAACAAACAAGAATAGGTAGTCTTTTAAGAGAAAGGGAGTTTCTTGGAGACATTTCATGGGTTTATATATTTTTAAGTTTTTATTTTATTATTAATTTTGAGAAGAGACAGAGACAGCATGAGTGGGGGAGGTCAGAGAGAGGGAGAGAGAGAATCCCAAGCAGGCTCTGCGCTGGTAGCACAGAACCTGGTGTAGGGCCTGAATCCATGAAACTGCGAGATCATGACCTGAGCTGAAACCAAGAGTCGTACACTTAACCACTGAGCCATCCAGGTGCCCCTATATATTTTCAGTTTGCACAGAATTTATGAGGCCATTGTAGAGCTATATATCATGTATGTTTTGGTGCTATTTATGTCATTATGTCTCACCCAAACACCCATCTTTTCAAATTAACTTATCCTATTTTCAATAATCAGCACTTATTTTTTCTTTATTTATTAGTAATATGATTTTAGGGGCCTAGGCGAGTGTACTTGTTTAAGTGAGCCATGTGAAAGTGAAGAACTCAGGTTCCTGAGATACAGTCAAAAGTTACCCTATTTTTCATATAGAAAACAACTTTGACCTGGAAAGTTTCGTTTAAAACTAGTTGTAAGAATTACAGTGAGGAGGGGATATTGGAAATAAGATAGATTTTACAATGTGAACAAACTCTTTAAACTTTATTTTAAGAGCATAATTTTTAATTTATAGCTAAATAAGATTTAATTCGTGAATTTGCATGTGCTTACTTGTCAATGTAGTTAAAATGTCACCTTTATGTTTCAGATTGCAGCAAGAGAATATCATGGTCATCTTAGTTGGGAAAATGCTGATTTAGATAATTTTGGTTTTAGTTCTTTAAATTAAAATTTTTTAATTTTTTAAATTAAAATTTAAAATTTAAAAATTTTTTAAATTAAAATTTAAATTAAATTTTTTAAATTAAAAATTTTTTAAATTAATTTTTTTAATTAAAATTAAAGTTTTTTAAATTAAAATTTAAAAAATAATGTAAACCATTAGTATAACCACCAAGTTTAAATTACTTTAAAAATAATTTCAAAATTGCTGGTTCTTATTCTTTTACTGATTCTCATTCTTTTTTGCCTCTTGCTATTTCTCTAGACTGAGATACTTAACAGTTGCCAGTCATCTGGAAAATATTAAAAAATTATTTGTCTACTTGAAAAAAATTAAAAATAGAGAAAGAAGGAAGAATTTTGAATATGTTACTGCCTAAATCTTGGGGGGATGACTTCTTGCATCTTTGAGTCATGCAAAAGTGGTCTAGCTTTTCAAAAATCTTTAAATTTTTCTAGACTTGCTTAAAGTGAGGTACTTTGGAATTAGAATCAGCTGAAGTATTACAAAACTCTGTGAAACATTAGACAAAAACTGTTGCTGGGTCTCCCCAGGATTAGTTTGACTGGATTGTATTTATAGAACATGTGAATTTAATAGATTACTGCTATTTTATGTGTAATAGCAAATTAATCCCTTAGACTAAAATTTTTACTAACATTTAGCATGGAAGGAAAAGAATACATAGAAACTATAATTGTATCATTTTTTCCATTAATTGAATTAAATACCAATGAGAATATAATTTTTGATAATTTTTAGTTTACAGTTTAGTAAATGAGTTACTTATTTTTGTTATATTTCCATGTTTCTGCCTTTGAAATATTGAAGAAATAAATTTTCTTTTTTTTCCTTTTTAAAAATTTATTTTATTTTATTTTTTTATTTTTAAAATTTTTTACATTTATTTATTTTTGAGAGACAGAGCACAAGTGGGGAGGGGCAGAGAGAGAAGGAGATAGAATCTGAAGCAGGCTCCAGGCTCCGAGCTGTCAACACAGAGCTCGATGCGGGACTCGAACTCACAAACCGTGAGATCATGACCTGAGCCGAAGTTGGGCGCTCAGTCAACTGAGCCACTCAGTCTCCCCCTCTTTTTTTTTTTTTTTTTTTTTAAAAATAAGATAGAGAAAGCAAGTGGGAGAGGGGCAGAGAGAGATGGAGAGAGAGAGAGAGAATCCCAAATGGTCTCTGTACTGCCAGTGCAGAGCCCAATGCAGGCCTTAAACCCACAAACCAGGAGATCATGACCCGAGCCAAAGTCGGAGGCTTAACTTATTGAGCCACCCAAATGCCCTTGAAGAAATACAATTTAAAGTCTGATATAGAGACTTGAGTATCTATGTGCACATGTGCACATTCACACACATACCTGTGCTATTTTATTAGTTGTAAAAATCTTAATGTCTTAAGGAGTGTGTTTGGAGATTTGTCTTTATAATTACTTTAGAGGACTTGGGGTGCCTGGGTGACTACGTCAGTTGGGCATCCCTTCGGCTCAGGTCATGATCTCGCAGTCTGTGAGTTCGAGCCCCATGTCCGGCTCTGCACTGACAGCTCAGAGCCTGGAGCCTACTTCAGATTCTGTCTCCCTCTCCTACCTCTCCTCCACTCACACTCTGTTTCTCTCTCTCAAAAATAAAATAAAAACATAAATAAAATAATTACTTTAGAGGACTTTATTAGGTTTGGATATATTTTTCTGAAAAATAATGCTATACTGAAACTGCTGTTAGTGATTTTTTTTTTTTTTAATTTTTTTTTTTCAACGTTTATTTATTTTTGGGACAGAGAGAGACAGAGCATGAACGGGGGAGGGGCAGAGAGAGAGGGAGACACAGAATCGGAAACAGGCTCCAGGCTCTGAGCCATCAGCCCAGAGCCCGACGCGGGGCTCGAACTCCCGGACCGTGAGATCGTGACCTGGCTGAAGTCGGACGCTTAACCGACTGCGCCACCCAGGCGCCCCTGTTAGTGATTTTTAAAAAAAATTTTTTTTTCAACGTTTTTTATTTATTTTGGGGACAGAGAGAGACAGAGCATGAACGGGGGAGGGGCAGAGAGAGAGGGAGACGCAGAATCGGAAACAAGCTCCAGGCTCTGAGCCATCAGCCCAGAGCCTGACGCGGGGCTCGAACTCCCGGACCGCGAGATCGTGACCTGGCTGAAGTCGGACGCTTAACCGACTGCGCCACCCAGGCGCCCCAATGTTAGTGATTTTTAAAATGTTAATTTTCCAGATGGTGTTGGAATTTTGAAATATTGGAGTAATTTTCTGCATCATTTTAATTTAAATCTGTGTCATAGTCAACTATGATATTGTGAATATAATAATGCAGCGCATTTCTATGCTTTCTTCTTGGCTTTAGCTGGGCGGATGCTCAAACTCAAATCCAAAACATTGCTGCATCTTTTGACCAGGAGGCAGCTGCCATTCTTATGGCCCGGCTGGCAATCTACAGGGCGGAAACAGAGGAAGGACCAGATGTACTTAGATGGCTAGACAGACAGCTCATTCGACTGGTAAGATGGAAACATGGTGCTTTATTCAATCTGTATGTTTTTGTTTGTCATAAGTATTTGTTGCTGATAATCTCTTTCAACATACTTAACACTTTAACTGCAAGACTGTATGAGGGATACCTATTCAACTTGCTGAGAAAGGCAGCTTGAATGAATAGTAAGTACCTTTATGTCTCCAACTGAGCTAAAATACCTTTTTCTTTAAAATGAAAGAGTGACAATCATGTAACCTATTCTTTTTCTTTTTTTTTTTTTTTTTTTTGGTGGGGGGTGCTGGTATCACATTTGTTCCAAATTTGATCCTAAATTATTGTGACTGTTTTTTAGTGCTTATTTGCATATTTTTTCTTCATTGCTATGGTTTTAGTTTTCTGTGTTTATTTAAGAGAAGTTAATTGGGATATAAAAATTATACACTTTAACGTACAAAAATATGGGTAAGTTTTGATTATCTGGATCTATGTTACTAAAGTATGTCTTAGTAAAGTTATTGATAATGATGGTATATTTGGGTTTTTGACACGGCAGGAACCCATTATTTACAGTATGACCTAGAATGCTTAATTAAGTTCTGTTTTTTTTAAAAGTTTTTTAAAAAAAATATTTAATTTTGAGAGAGAAAGCATAAGCAGGGGAGGGGCAGACAGAGAGGGGTACACAGGATCT
This sequence comes from Felis catus, assembly GCF_018350175.1. Taxonomy (NCBI): domain Eukaryota; kingdom Metazoa; phylum Chordata; class Mammalia; order Carnivora; family Felidae; genus Felis; species Felis catus. The sequence continues at coordinate 87,882,436 of NC_058373.1, read as the reverse complement.
GTAGTGGGCTCTGTGCTGACAGCAGCGAGCCCAACATAGGGCTTGAGCTCACAGACCATGAGATTATGACTGAAGGTGGACGTGCAACTGACTGAACCATCCAGGTGCCCCAATTAAGTTGTATTTTTTTTTTTTTTTTTTTGAGACAGAGAGGGATAGAGAGCAAGCAGGGGAAGTGCAGAGAGAGAGGGTGAGAGAATCCCAAGCAGGCTCTGTGCTGTCAGCACAAAGCCTAATGTGAGCCTTGATCCCATGAACCATGAGATCATGACCTGAGCTGAGATCAACAGTCAGATGCTTAACTGCCTGAGCCACCTAGGCACCCCAATTAAGTTCTGTTCTTAATACCTCGTTTTTACTCAGCAAACTCTGGCCTATCATTTTAGTCAAACACCCTGTTGAGAACTCTCTCTGCTAAGCTATCAGATTTCTTTTTTTTTTTTTTTTTAACATTTATTATTGAGAGACAGAGAGAGACAAAGCATGGGCAGAGGAGGGGCAGAGAGAGAGGGAGACCCAGAATCTGAAACAGGTTCCAGGCTCTGAGCTGTCAGCACAGAGCCTGACGCAGGGCTCGAACTCACAAACCACAAGATCATGACCTGAGCCGAAGTTGGACGCTTAACTGACTGAGCCACCCAGGCGCCCCTAAGCTATCAGATTTCTGTTTCTAGCAGGAGTTTTTTGTGCTCTTTGTTTAGATTTTTGTGTAGTTTTTAACACATTCTTGAGTGAATTAGTCTTTGTTTAATAAGATCAGAGGGGCGCCTGGGTGGCTCAGTCAGTTAAGCGTCTGACTTTGGCTCAGGTCACGATCTCATGGTCCATGAGTTCGAGTCCTGCATCAGGTTCTGTGCTGACAGCTTGGAGCCTAGAGTCTGCTTCAGATTCTGTCTCCCTCTCGCTCTGCCCCCTCCCCCTCTTGTGCTCTGTCTGTCTCTCTCTCTCTCTCAAAAATAAAACAAAATAAAAAAATAAAATAAAATTTGTCATTAAGTAGCGTCATCCAGAACTTTTTTTTCATTTTAACTTCAAGAGTGTTTTTATACTAGCACCTCTCTGTGAAGAAAACAGTATAACAGCATCAGCATGTCTTTTTAAAAAAATTTTTTTTTTTCAACGTTTATTTATTTTTGGGACAGAGAGACAGAGCATGAACGGGGGAGGGACAGAGAGAGAGGGAGACACAGAATCGGAAACAGGCTCCAGGCTCTGAGCCATCAGCCCAGAGCCCGACGCGGGGCTCGAACTCACAGACCGCGAGATCGTGACCTGGCTGAAGTCGGACGCTTAACCGACTGCTCCACCCAGGCGCCCCCAGCATGTCTTTTTAAAAGAGGTAAAACCTCTCATAGAGTCAACCATCAATTGGACACCATCAGTACAAATACCAACACAGTTCTTCTAAGATGAACCATTGTTTCTAGATGGGAAGATAAAATATTAAATATATTTTGACTTTTGCTAGTTTAGGACAGCAGAAACATTTTCTTGAATTTCACTATCATTTAGCAGTTAGACATGACATTAGTGAAATCAGTTGACTCATCAAACTGAATAGAGAAGCTGTTATATTTTTAAGTGGGCTTCATACCCGATGTTGGGCTTTAACTCACGACCCTGAGGTTGGGAGTCTCATGCTCTACCTTCTGAGCCAGCTAGGCACCCCCTTTCCTGAGCCTTTTCAATGAAGGTGACTTTGTTTTAATAAACACTTTTGTTGTTTGAGAAGAAGGTATTTGACGTAATCAGCACCTTTATTTGCTAAATGGCTGTGATTTGTAGGAAAGTGCTTTTGCATTTTACTAGAACTATTTCTGAATTTGTAGGTTATCAAATATGACATAAAATTTAATAGTACAACTTGGTTATCAGTCCACATAAAACCCACTGATAAGTAGCTTTCATTGTAAATATAGATCTTTTCTGTGTCCTTTGCTGCACGAGTGTAGTGAAATGACTCAGCAGATTATAATTCTTTAGAATTCTTTGTGGGCTTATGTCTAGAGTCTTTTTCTTCTATCTTATACCTGAACTTCAAAATTTGCTGCATTGTTTGACATACTTGTAAAACAGAAATACTATAAAATATAAAACAAAATGGCCTTGTAAAGAACTAAATGAGACAGTTAAACAAAAATTACAAAATTACAAAAACCTAAAATTATAATTCATGTCTGCACATTCTGCAGTTTTATAGCATTACAATGGCAGTGCAGGGCTTTTAGGGATAGAGAATAGATGAGTCATGGCATGCTGAAAATTTTACTCTTCTGTCACACCAGTATAGCTTGTCTCTTCCATTTTTTTTTTTAAAATTTTTTAACATTTATTCATTTTTTAAGAGAGAGAGACAGAATGCAGGCAGGGGAAGGGAAGAGACAGAATCCGAAGCAGGCTCCAGGCTCTGAGCTGTCGGCAACAGAGCCCGATGCGGGGCTTGAATTTGTGAACCTGAGATCATGACCTGAGCCAAAGTCAGACTCTCAACCAACTGAGGCACTCAGGTGCCCCATATCTTCCTGTTTTTAAAAACATATTTATTTTGAGAGAGAGAGAGCATGCATGTAAGCAGGGGAGGGGCAGAGAGAGAGGGAGAGAGAGAATTCCAAGGAGACTCCATGTGAAGTTTGATGCAAGGTTTCATCTCAATCGTGAGAGCATGACTAGAGCCGAAATCAAGAGTCAGACGCTTAAATGATTGAGCCACCTAGGCACCCCTAGCTTGTCTCTTCCTATAATTCAGTTGGCAAATGTGTGTAAGAGAAAATTGGTAGAGGTAATTTGGGAAGGAGAGGCTGGCATTATCAGGCTATCACCCTGCTTTCTGGGCAAAATAGCTTTCACCAGTTATTGGTGGCCTCCCTTGTCTTACATCAAAAACTGGAAATGGAGTTCTCCAAGTGAGCATAGTCCTACTGCATAGTGCCACACAGGACTGTAAGATGGCTAGAAGAAATTGCTAATAGGATTTAGAAAACTGTCCATCATCGTGGCTGGCATTTTATGGTATGCAGAGTTCAAACACCAATTTTTGGCAAAATCACAGTCTCTTATAAACCCCTAGTGACTAAAAGACCCTTATATGTGGTAAATGTGGTGAGAAGGTGATCTTTACATTTTTCTTTGATTGAATATTAGCATACAGTTGAAGTGAAGCTTCAGGTGATGACCAATGAACCTTAGTTATGGAAGCTAAACACTTTTGTACTGATTTCGCACTGCTTAAATTTTAGCTGTAGCAATTATAACAAATAGAGAAGGGGTTAGTAATACCTTTTAGGTACTATACTTTTGTAAATTTTTGCTAATAAAAAAAATCTATGAAATTATATTAAACTTCTTGCCTTAATTTGGCATAGTGAATATAATTTTCTTTTTTTCTTCATGACTCTAATTTTTGCTAAACATAAACATCTTTTGGGGCACCTGGTTGGCTCTATCAGTTAAGTGTTTGACTTAATTTCTGCTCAGGTCATTGCTCTCACGGTAGTGACATCTGAGGCTCTTAGCTAGGCACGGAGCCTGCTTAAGATTCTCTCCCTATGTCCTGTCTCTTTCCTGCATGCAAGCCTGTGTGCATGCATTCTCTCTCAAAAAAATAAAAAAACCCGAAAAACAAAACAAACATCTTTAAAAAAATTTTTTTTAATGTTTATTTTTGAGAGAGACAGAGTGTGTGGTGGGGAGGGGCAGAGAGAGAGGGAGACACAGAATCCAAAGCAGGCTTCAGGCTCCAAGATATCAGCACAGAGCCCGACATGGAGCTTGAACCTGTGAACCGTGAGGTCATGACCTGAGCCAAAGTTGGATGCTTAATTGACTAAGCCACCCAGGTGCCTCGAAACCCAACATCTTTTTAAAAAAGACTGTTTTGTAGATAATGGGGCAATGTATGGCCAGATCGGTGCTGTACCACAATTGCTTCTGACACTTTTACTGTAAGTCTTTGCTTCCCTTTGTCAGCATCACTTAAGACACTGGTATCAACATATGATTTGTTGCATCCATCCTCAGTCTCTTTTTGAGTCCATCTTATTTATGCCCAGCTTCATGGATTTGTTTCTTACCTTTTTTGTTGTTGTTCCTTACATTTTTGACTCCTGACCTTCTCTACTGAGTGACATCCTTTTACAACTTAAACTTGATATTTGACTTTTTTTTTTTTCTCCATTTTAGACTTTTGGTTTACCATTAACAAGTGTTTTGTTAGTTATTTTGAAAATAATTGTATTCAGTTCATCTGATTAGATTTGGCCTAGGAAATGTCTCTTATTTAAGACTCTTGGGACTTTCCTACTAAATGCTACCCCAGCCAAATTTTTTCTTAACATTAGTGTGACAAGGCACTTTAGATGTGTTTTAAAAAAAAATTTTTTTTTTTAACGTTTATTTATCTTTGAGACAGAGAGAGACAGAGCATGAATGGGTGAGGGTCAGAGAGAGGGAGACACAGAATCTGAAACAGGCTCCAGGCTTTGAGCTGTCAGCACAGAGCCTGACGCGGGACTCGAACTCACCACGAGATCATGCCCTGAGCCGAAGTCGGCCGCTTAACCGACTGACCCACCCAGGCACCCCTAGATGTGTTGTTTTTAAAGATGACCACATTTCTGGGGTGCCTGGGTGGCCCAGTCAGTTGAGCGTCCGACTTCAGCTCAGGTCGTGATCTCACGGTCTGTGGGTTTGAGCCCCACGTCAGGCTCTGTGCTGATAGCTCAGAGCCTAGAGCCTGCTTCGGATTCTGTGTCTCCCTCTCTTTGCCCCTCCTCCATTCATGCTCTGTCTCTCTCTGTGTCAAAAATAAATAAACATTAAAAAATTAAAAAAAAAAAAAGATGACCACATTTGTCAGTACCATTTTCTTTTTATTTTTTCTTAATTTTTTTTTAAACGTTTATTTATTTTTGAGACAGAGAGACAGAACATGAATGGGGGAGGGTCAGAGAGAGAAGGAGACACAGAATCCAAAACAGGCTCCAGGCTCTAAGCTGTCAGCACGGAGCCCGACGTGGGGCTCAAACCCAGGAACTGTGCGATCACGACCTGAGCTGAAGTCGGACGCTTAACCGACTGAGCCACCCGGTGCCCCAGTACCATTTTCTTATAGAGGTTAGACTTTGACCATTAGGGTCCTTTTATTTGTATGCCTTTATGCATAAATAATTACTGAATTAAAGACAGAACTAGATATCTTGCAAGTGTTATTTTCCTCAAGAAAATTATATTACTGTTGCTTTATCTGCCTGGTTTTATTAACTCTTGAATAAGTTAGACCATGAATCTTTGATACACTTCCTTTATGCTTCAATCTTTTTTTTTTTTTTCCCATCTATATTTGTATTTTGGTTAGGTTGTATAGGACTGCTCCTCATGATTCCAGTAATTAATGCTAGGGCACTTGATAAATGTTCAAAAAATTTTTAAGAAGTGGGGCACCTGGGTGGCTCAGTCGGTTGAGCGTCCGGTCATGATCTTGTGGTCTGTGAGTTCGAGCGCTACGTCAGGCTCTGTGCTGACAGCTCGGAGCCTGGAGCCTGTTTCAGATTCTGTGTTTCCCTCTCTCTCTGCCCCTCCCCTACTCATGCCCTGTCTCTCTCTCTCTGTCAAAAATAAATAAACTTAAAAAAAATTTTTTTTAAGAAGTAATGCAAAGGGGCGCCTGGGTGGCGCAGTCGGTTAAGCGTCCGACTTCAGCCAGGTCACGTTCTCGCGGTCCGTGAGTTCGAGCCCTGCGTCAAGCTCTGGGCTGATGGCTCAGAGCCTGGAGCCTATTTCCGATTCTGTGTCTCCCTCTCTCTCTGCCCCTCCCCCGTTCATGCTCTGTCTCTCTCTGTCCCAAAAATAAATAAACGTTGAAAAAAAAATTAAAAAAAAAAAAAGAAGTAATGCAAAGATTAGAAATGTATGTATATATATATATATATATATATATTATGCAAGTTTTATATTGTTGTCTGTAGTATAACCTATACAACTTTAATCTATACATATATACTTATACCCGATACATACTTTATTTAGGTTGTATATATAGTTTATACTTTAGGCTATATTTATCAGGAAATAGGTTAATATGCATTTAACCTGGAGGCAGAAGGACTTTTAACATGAAATAAAAAGCAGGAGCATTAAATAAGAATATTAAGAGATGTATTAAAATGACACAAAATCTGTGTAGTAAAAATACCATTAGCAGAATTTAATGCCATCTTTTATGTATGATTTGTATGTAGGACATATTCTTTACATTTGGCAGAATGTGGAAATATTCATGTATATGTGCTCTTATAAATCAATAAGATTTGGGCAAAAAGAGCAAAGGTCATGAGCAAGGAATTAGCAAAAGAGGGAATACAAGTGACCAGTAAACATATGAAAAAATTATCAATCTTATTTATAATCAAAGTTAGAAAATAGAAAAAGACAACAATATTTGTCAAACTGGTAAGAATTAGAAAAACACAGTAATGCTTAAGAATTGGTTAGTATTCAGGGAAACAGCATCATAGCTTGTAGGTTTGAATTGTACAACTTTTATAAACATTTGTATAACCTTATATGTAGAAGGTAGCTGGTGACATATATCAAAAACTTAAAAACTTCTTTTTACCTAGAAATTCTACCACTAAGAATTTATCCTAAAGATCTAACAGGATAAATATATATGCTAATAGTGAGGGATTAGATAAGATTGTTATGGTGTATATTTTAATGTAGTGGAATGCTAGTCAGCTTTTAAAAATGAAATAATAGATTATATTTAGTGATATGAAAAATGGTCAATGGAATAATAGATTATATTTAGTGATTTACAAAATGTTAATAATGCAAGGAAAATTTTGGACATAAGTCTCAAACATGCCCTACTCTGAAAATTAGCCTTGTGGATATCACTGGTTACCCAAGTATAACAACAATGGGCTCCTGGCTGGCTCATTTGGTAGAGCATGTGACTCCTGATCTCGGGTTATGAGTTCGAGCTCCATGTTGGGCATAGAGCTTACTTAAAAGAAAAAAAAAGATTTCTTAGGGCAGCTGGGGTAGCTCAGTCAGTAAGCATCTGACTTTGGCTCAGATCATAATTTCATGGTTTGTGAGTTCAAGTCCCACATCAGGTGAGCTCGAGCCCTGCTTTTGGTGAGCCCCACTTATCTGTCTCTCACTGTCTCTCACTTGTGCCCTCTCTCTCTCTCAAAAAAAAAAAAAAAAAAAAAATCCAAACATTTGAAGATGAGTGGTTACTTCATTGGAGCAATATGTTGTTTGCTTCTCAAATTCAAATGTATTTCTTTAGTTGTAATTATTTTCTTGGTAAGTCTATAAGTAATATTCAAATTTTATCCTATATCAATTATCTGCCTTCTAAAGAGTAATAGCTTTTTAAAAATAGAAAACATATAGGCAAGAGGGTTGTTTAGCTGTGTGCCAGGGAAAATATTGCTAACACATTTTATTTTATTTAGTGTCAGAAATTTGGAGAATATCACAAAGATGATCCAAGCTCCTTCAGATTTTCAGAAACTTTCTCCCTTTACCCTCAGGTGAGTAGATAAAAGGTCCATGTTCTTTTCTTAGTGTTGACAGTAGCATTGGGTCTCATTTTTCCTGTTGTATTTTATTACTCATCTTATAGGACCTGTTGTATTGGGTTATTCTTTTGGTAATGTTGTAAGTTTGGGATAGCTAAGAAATCACTATTGTGCTTGAGTAGTCAGTGAAAAGTATATAGTATTTTTTTTTTTATACCCACCCCTAAATGTATAGTATTTTTATGATGGCCTTGAAAATATTCATCTGTTTGTGGTGAGTAGAAATTTACACTGGAGTCCTAGTGCGGAGTAGAATCAGATGTCAGGCAGATTAACTTTCAACTTTCCATCTAATATAAAGGATCTAATTACAGTAGTACCAAAAGGAAGTAACTTTACTGGTCAGCTAGTCTTACAGAACAATCTGATATACCAGGTAAATAGAAAGAGCTGATTTTATGTATCTTAGGGAAGTTTTTCCATTTGGGTAGTTGAATCTACCTGTCTTATTTTGATCGATATTTAAAAAAGTCTAGGTTGCTTATTTATATGATGAATAGCATAGATAACAATTATTCACCTGAGTTCTGTGTGAAGGGAACTTTAGGAGAATAAAGATGGCTGACATGGATCCTCCTTTCAAGGATCTTTCAGTTTGAAGGGTGTCATTTGAAATATACCTAATGCAGAACAGAAAGAGAGAAATGCTATGAGAGATATGCAAAACTTAAAGGAAATTTAGAGGAATCCTTCCAAGTGAATGTTGTGATACACCTTTATAGAAGAAGAAGCATTTTAGCTCAGTCTGGAATAATGATTATATTGAGATGTGGAAATTTAAATTTTGCCCATGAAAACTTTGCTTAAACCTTCAGCTTTCTTTTCTGAACTACTCTTATTAATATTTTTTTTGAACATTTTTTATTGATCTCTGGTGTAGAAACTTGTTGTTTATGCAGGGAGACTTCCCTAAACCTCTGGTTGCAGGTTTGGAGAACTAGCAAAAGGCAGAGTCTAATTTGTTTTAAAGCAGACAGAACCGTTTCTGATTTGGGAATCCTTAGGCCTATTAGTAGCAGAAACTAATAGGAAAGAGAATGAAGGCATTAGCCTAATAAGTATTTGACTGAAAGCCATACACTTTCCTTTTTCTTCTCTCCTAACTCCAAACCTTCTCTTTAGGCTTTTGAAAGTTGATAGATCTCCCAAGAGATCTGGACATCCCATCTTTTCCCCTCTATTAGAAATAGCAGAGGGCCCAGAAATAATTTTTTTGGGGGGGTTTCAAAGCCTGATGGTCTTCCAAAAGGTGGCATAGCTTACATTTAAAGAAGGTCTTTATTTCTAAAATATTTACCTCCAAATTTACCAATTACACATTTCTGTTAGTAAGGAATGGCTAAAGTGGTGAGGGATGAGAGAGCCTCTCAGTGACTTCTGATCACTGAAAACAGAAAAGGAATGAGAATGTCACTGAGCTGCCTTTGCTGGGAGAGAAGCGTGGACTGAGTCCCAGGCAGGAGCAACACACAAGCACTTGGGCCCTGAGGGCTGAAGGAAGTTGGGAGGAAACTCCAAGACAAATGAGAGTTCTTTGGAGAGCTGATTCTGTTGATTGTATCTGAGACTTTTATTCAGGCCTAACTCTTCCCCTTTTGAGCTCTTTAATATGAGGAGTGGGTAGAAGGAAAGTGAAAGGAGAAAGAAGTAATGAAAAAAAGTCTAGAGAATGTTTCTTAGGGATGAGGAAGAACTTAAAAATGTGAATATATGTAAGTCCTTTTCTTTGTTGTTTTTTTTTTTTTTTTTTTTTTTTTTTTTTTTTTTTTTTTTTTTTTGTCATCGCTGACCCTTCCCAGTACTTTTGGGAGCCCTACAAAAAGTAGAAAATCTGTTAATCTACTTTTACTCTTGGAGTCTTTTGATGGTGGTAAGGAATAGTAATAAAAAAGTTCGGAGTTGTGGCCAAAGACATGAGGAATAAAAACAAAGGATGCTGATAATGCACGATGTAGTATAACTTAGACCAGAACAAGGAGTTTTTTGTTCCTATTTTTGTTTTCCTTTTGAGTCACCTCTTTTACTTTAATTTTTTTATTGTTTTGTATATACATACACACACACACACACACCTACACACATATTTTTAATTAGCTTATTTTTTGAGAGGGAGAGAGTGCACATGTGAGCTGGGGAGAGGGGCAGAGGGAGAGAAAGAGAGAATCCCAAGCAGGCTCCATGCTGCGTGTAGGACACCGTGACCCTGAAAGTATGACCTGAGCCAAAATCAAGAGTTGGACACTCAATGGGGCGCCTGGGTGGCTCGGTCGGTTAAGCGTCTTACTTCTGCTCAGGTCATGATCTCGCGATTCGTCAGTTCGAGCCCCGCGTCAGGCTCTGTGCTGACAGCTCAGAGCCTGGAGCCTGTTTCGGATTCTGTGTCTCCCTCTCTCTCTGCCCCTCCCCCGCTTGTGCTCTGTTTCTCTCTCTCTATATATATATATCAAAAATAAAATGTAAAAAAAAAATAAAAAAAGTTGGACACTCAACTGAGTGTCGTCTTGTTGAATTATATTTTTAAATAACTGATAAAGATCATAGTAAGATTCTGAGGAATACAGTTTAGAATGTTCTTATAACTTGTTTTATTGTGTTAATAGTTATAATCAGATGCTTTTGTAATAGTAAACTGTTGCAATAAAATCAGTAAAACCTATCTCACATGTTTTTTTCTTGTAGTTTATGTTTCATTTAAGAAGATCTCCTTTCTTGCAAGTTTTTAACAATAGTCCTGATGAGAGTTCATATTATCGTCATCATTTTATGCGTCAAGATTTGACTCAGTCTCTAATCATGATTCAGCCTATTCTGTATGCATATTCTTTTAGTGGACCACCAGAGGTAAGAGAAACAGAAAACAAAAATTGGTTGTTGCTGTGATGTGTCATCAAAAAGTGAAAACAATTAAGTTTTTCTTGGAATATAGTTACTACATACAAGAATTTAGTTTAAGAAGTTATGTTACATTATTCATATATTTGCAGATATTTATGAGTGCTTATTATATGCTAGATTGCACTAGGAAATCATTTAAAAAAATAGAAAAATTGAGGTGGAAGAAACTTTTAAGGTCAATTTATGCAGTTATTTGATTGATCAAATTCTGTAGGGTTTATGATTGTTCTCATATCTTTAACAGTGCCCAGAGGTAATGATTCTAGAACCTGTAGCTTATTCCAGGGTTTAGTGTCTGACAGGACATTCTGTCTGAAGAAAGCTTCTTGCTTAAAATGTCATTTTCTTGTAGCCTCTCTTGAACATGAGATACAGTTGATTATAAAGATGTATGCTTAGGTGATGATAAAGTTATCCGTGATAAAGCTATGCCATTCCTAGCAAACTGTCCCACTTATTTTAACCTATTATCAAATAAACAGTTTTTTCTATTTTGTAGCTAATGTCTGTTTTACCACTTAAAAGTATATAATGACTATATATGAAAATAATATTGAAGAATGGTCAGTATAAAGAGGGTATTTATAATATCTCTTGATTCATGATCTCTCGTGATGCCTCTATATACTGTTTTGTAAAAAATAGTTTATAAAACATTCTATTTTGTTACTATAATTTTTTTTAGCAGTTTGTCATAGTTTCTACTTTTCTAGAAAATATAAGGTGTTAATGTGATGGTCTAGTTATTTATTTGGTCTTGTAGTTCTTTGAATCAGGAAAGAAAGTTTTAGAGATTTTGTTTCTAATTTCAGAGTAATATATGTAAATTTAGATACCTGTAAAATGTAGATTACTGTTTAGAAGAAATTTGGAATCCCACCATCCCTATTACCTGCTGCTGTTAAATTCTAACCTTGCCATTTAATCCATGAACGCCATTAGCTTCATTTACTTAAGGCTTTGCTTTTGGAGTTTTCCTCCTTCCTGCATCATCACCTGCTGTTCCTCTGGATCATTCTCATTAACATAGAACCCTAAATAGCACCCACGTTAAAAACCAACAAACAGAACCACCTTTGGCTTCACATTTTTTCTAATTGCCACCTCATTTCTTTGGTCTCAGTTGCAGCTAAACTCAGTAAGTTACCTGAGTAACTGTATGATCTCACCTCACATTCTCTTCTCAACCTAGATTATTCAGATTCTTGTCCCTAACATTACACTGAAACAACTCTTACCAAGCGGCTACCAATGTCCCACATCTTGCCAGAACTCTCAACAGCATTTACCTAATGAGGATTGTCCTTAGAAACCTTTTGTCCTAGGCTTCTCTGACACCTGCAGTACCTACTAGTTTTTCTCCGAATCACTGCCTGTTCCTTCGCCGTCTCCTTTTGCTGACTTCTTCCTTTCAGATCTCTTAAGCATTGGCATGCTCTAGGGCTCTATCTCTGGATTCTTCTCTGTCTTCCTTTCTCTGAGTGATACAGTATAATCACATAGCTTTAATTACCATCTTTATGCATGTGATACCCAAATATATGTCATTAATTGTGGCCACTCCCTTTCATTTTCTATTTAGAACTATTTTTCTGTCTCCAAATTTCCCCTTTCCCAAGCTTTTTGTCTGTCACTCAGTGGGGTCATCACCAGACTTAGGAGTTATCCCTGATTTTCTCTTGGCTTTACTCTGGTTTTCTATTGTTACCTTAGTTGTTGTGATTTCTCAGAAAATTAAAATATACTGTAAGAATTCATGAAAGCAAGTTGTCTTAAGTTGTAAGGTAGAAATTTAAAGTTTTAAAAATATTTTGGAAAGATCTATTTTGTATCTTTAAATAATTTATTTTTCCATCTTCCTCTTCTCTCATTGTTTTCTTCCATTAGCCGGTTCTTCTTGATAGCAGCAGTATTCTTGCAGATCGCATTCTTCTCATGGACACGTTCTTCCAGATTTTGATTTACCATGGTGAGGTAAGATTCCATAGCATTTAAAGCTATGCATGTATGTGCAATAAAGTCTTTTTATTTATGGAAACTTTCCCCTCTTCACTAAATGGCTACTGTTTCCTCTATCATAAACTTTTATTTCCATTTTTATAAAATAGGTTTAAATATGATTTTTCCTACTACAGGTTTTTAGACTTCATTTGCAGTTTACCCACCTGTGGTTATTTTGTCCATTTGTCTACATATGATTCAACAAGTGGATTTTACACAAAGCATAGTATTGTGAAAGTAAGGACATTGATGTAAACATAGGAGTATAATACTTTTGATTTTACCTGAAGACCTCAAGAGGAGAAAAGTCTGCCTTTGTCAGTAGGCAGGCTTTCCCTTTCATTATTTCACATAATCATTTAAAAAGTATTCTGTATGATGTGTATAAAGCACTTTATTCTTAAAAATATTCCACATGATCTAAAAACTCATTTAAAGCATAAGTGAATTAAAATTTATACCTTCTCTTAATTGGAATGGTAAATTATTGAAAAGAGAAGAATATTTGAGTAGTCAGTAAACTTTAATTCAGTTCTGTAGCAGAGGTCTGTTCATTCCTGCACTTACTCACTCAGCAATAATTAAATGCTTTCTCTGTGTAAGAAAGTACTGTTTTCTGGATGCCTTGAAAGAGATTCGTTTTTCATAGACCCACACTCAAACTTCTAGTCTAGAATTATAGTAACTTGTGCAGATTTACTTTTCCAATTGTTTTAGTTGTGATTTTAGATTTGCACTGTAAGAGTAGAGGTGTTACTCAAAATATCCTTTTGAGTAATATTATCTAGACCTTTTAAAAGATTTACTGATTATTGTTTTTAATTGATATCAGTACTAATGTCCTTTAATTTTTAAGAATAATGCCTATTACATGACAGAGTGAAATATTTTGCTTTTGTGTGTGTGTGTGTGTGTGTAATTTTAAGTAGCTTGTTAATGTAATTAAAGGAGAAGTCTGAAATGCACATGACTGTTCCTCTGTTAACTACAAAGATATAAAGTGATGCAGAGTATGTATTGACTGATGCAGTTAAGTTAGAAACCAAACCAAATTTAAATTTTTGGTTGATTTAATCCCATGCTTTTTGGAGCCATTACCTTAATAAAAGAATTGACTCAGATGCTCTTTCCAGGCATATTTATAGTGTTATTGCTATTATTATTAAAGTTTTATGTTTTCATGTCTTGCTAGAATGTAACTCCATTGATAAAGATTTTATAATAGTCGGTGATTAATTTTGAAGTATCTGGGAAGTCTTCTGTTAGCAAATTTTCTGGTTTATTACTTCTTTTTACTTTTAAAGGAGAAGTAACCTCATTTTTCATGTATTTACTCAAAAATACGTAGTATTAATTTAAAACCTGAGATAAATGAAATAATGATCTATAGTTTTCTTATTTTCTGAAGATTAATTCCTTTGTAAAAATCTCTTAAAGATTTTGAATAGGTAAGAAATTAAAAGTAATAATTCCTTTGATTGTTTTAAAATTAGACCATTGCACAGTGGCGCAAGTCAGGATACCAAGACATGCCAGAATATGAAAATTTCCGCCATCTTCTACAAGCCCCGGTGGATGATGCCCAGGAGATTCTTCACTCCAGATTTCCAATGCCAAGATACATTGATACTGAACATGGAGGTAGCCAGGTAAGTACAGTTAATTTGCTTGTTGCTAGTTTTGTAATGAGTTGTTGCTATTTGCCTTCTGACTTTAATTTGAATAGACTGCTTCCCAAAGCAAGTGAAAGAGGGAGGAGATGGATAGGAGGAGGTTTACAAGGGAAAATATGCTTGCTTTTTGCCTTAGCTTTGAGTGCAAAGCAGTGGTTATTGACTCGTTACCTAAAGCTAGCTGTTTCTCCCATCTTCTGCTACCAGCCCAGATTTAATAACAGAGCCAGGATGGTGTTATGGTGGTTTGTCTGCTTTAGCTGAGCAAGAACAGCAAGTTGGAAAATAATTTAGTGTACCTTTTTCAGTGTAATTTTCTTTAATCTGTGTATTTAATGAAAAAGTCTATGAATATGAAGTTTATGGTAACAATTTTTTTGTTTTCTTCATTCTGTCGTTTCAGTTTTCTAGAAAATGTCATGTAATAGGAAAACATTATGATATTACAAAAGGCTTTGTGGTTTTTAGAATTATTAGGATTAAATAAGATACATGTACATATACACATGTACATATATGTGTGCATATAGCCTTTCAGAAGGCTAAGTTGAAGACCCCTTAACATACACTCTTTTTTTTTTTTTTTTAATGTTTATTTATTTCTGAGAGAGAGAAAGTGCAAGCAGGGAAGGGACAGAGAGAGAGGAAGATACAGAATCCAAAGCAGGCAACAGGCTCTGAACTGTCAGCACAGAGCCCAATGTGGGGCTCAAACTCATGAACTGCGAGATCATGACATGAGCCAAAGCTGGACACCCAACTGACTGAGCCACTCAAGAGCCTCCTCCCCTCCGCCTTTTTAAATTTAATTTGAGGTTGAGAGTAAGTGGGGGAAAGGGGCAGAGGGAAAGACAGAGAATCTCAAGCAGGCTTCATGCTCAGCATGGAGCCTGATGTGGAGCTCAATCCCATGAGCCTAGGATCATGACCTGAGCCAAAATCAGGAGTTGGATGCTCAACCTACTGAGCCACCCAGACACCCCCATACACTTTTTTTTTTGTTTTTTAACTTTGTTTTTATTTATTTTGAGAGAGAGAGCAAGCAGGGGAGGGACAGAGAGAGAGAGAAACAGAATCCCAAGCAGGCTCTGTGCTGTCAGCATAGAGTCCGATGTGGGGCTCAGTCTCATAAACCATGAGATCACGACCTGAGTAGAAATCAAGAGTTGGACACTTAACCGACTACGTCACCCAGGTGCCTCAGGTGCCTCTGTACACTCTGAAAACACTTTTTACTTCTCCCTTGTAATTTTGTTAGAATTATAATAAAGTATTTATAAATTATTATAAGTTCGTTTCTCTTCTCCTTAAAGGCAGGGATCTTGCTTCATTTATTGTTGTATCCGTAGTGCCTAGTGCAGTATTATAAAGTAGGTGGTAAATATCAGTAACTATTATTCAGAAATGATAGCAGTTACTTTTAGGATTTTATTATATTTATAATAGGAGCTACCACGTATTGAGAATTTGCAAAGCTGATAGTACTTTACACACCTTATCCCATTGGACCCTCCTAACAATTCTGTTGTTACCTCCATTTTACAGATAATAAAACCAAGACTTAGGTTACTTGTCGCGAAGGAAACACAGTAAATGGAGAAACTGGGATTTGAATCTAGGTGTTCTGACTCTAGAGCCAATTTTCTTGTGTTAAGTTGATTACTCATAGAGTAGAAAATGATTTTGTGTGGTACTAAATTTCAAAAGATAGGACTGCTTGTGTTCTTCCAATATGAAATTATATTCATGCCTGGTTCTCTCATCAATGTCTTACCATCTTACCATGTATAGTGCTATTTTCTGCTTTTATTTTGGTTATTATTTTTACAATGATATGATTTAATAGATAGATGGTTAAAATGTTAGGTAACTTGTCTTATGGAATAGCCTGCAGTTTAAAAAAGTTTGAGAGTCATTGTTTAAAGAATGTGTAGGTCACTTTTTGGAACTTCAAACCTCTGATGATGTTTCAGACCAAGTGTTTAGTAAAATTGACACTAATCTTGTCCTACTTGTTGCACACATAATTTTTATATACTGAATTTTTGACTAATTTATTATTTGTTGTTACGAATGTATGATTTAGAGAGAAGAGGGTATATTTATTTGTAACATGTAGTGGCCTACATATTTCCAAAATTAGTTCATTTTTAAAAAGTTGCCTTTTAATTAAATTTTAGATCACATAATGTATTTGTTTGGCTCATATTAACTAAATCTATTTTTGATGGATGTTATTTCTTCTTTGCTTTTAAGGCCCGTTTCCTGCTTTCAAAAGTCAACCCTTCCCAGACTCATAATAATATGTATGCCTGGGGACAGGTAAGTGTAAATAGTGGATTTGGGAAATTATTTCTTTATGTATTTATAGTTTGTCATTTTAATGAGAACTACACATTTTCCTACATATTTGCTAATGATTTCTGTTGCAAAAGTAATGAAAAAATGAGTAGAAAATCGAATTAAGCATTTGGTGGCACCATAGAAAATAAAAAGTAATTATGTCAAATAGAATTCCTTCATATCCCAAGTTTAGTACTACACCCTTGAGACAAAAAGCAATATAGTGTATAAGATAGGAAGTGATGATTTAAGCTAATACTAGGACATGAACTACAAAAGGGCCACACATAGTAAGTTGGAGAGGTCAGGGATTGTAGTTGAATAAGAGTGGCAAGAAGCCTGGAAATCATTGTTAATATATTTTAATTTTTTTAAATGTCCTACCTCTTGATACAGTATATCAACATTTATTGAGTGTCCAATGTACAGGATTCTGTATTGGTACTTTAGAGTACATAGTGATCATCCTCTTTTTTTTTTTTTTTTTTTTTTTATGTTTCAGGTTCTTATTTAAATTCTAGTTAGTTAACATACAGTGTAATATTTGTTTCAGGAGTAGAATTTAGTGATTCATCGTTTTTATCATCCCTGCTTTTTTTTTTTTTTTTTTTAATGTTTATTTATATTTTGAGAGAGACAGAGACAGAGCGTGAGTTGTGGAGGGGCAGAGAGAGAGGGAGACACAGAGTCTGAAGCAGGCTCCAGGCTCCGAGCTGTCAGCACAGAGCCTGACACGGGGCTTGAACTCACGAGCCATGAGATCATGACCTGAGCCCAAGTCAGACACTTAACCAACTGAGCCACCCAGGTGCCCCCTTGATCATCCCTGCTTTTAAAGAGTTTGTAGTCTAGTATTAGGAAGAGATACATATCTGAGTAATTAAAATACACGAGTCATTATAAGATGTTCTTTTAGAAAGATATAAAATATAGAGGGTTTAGAGAAGGAAGAGAGGAAGAGAGCACATGGTGGCAGCAGGAGACAGTGTGTGATAAGAAAAGAGCTCAGGAGAGGGGACATTTCCTTATAGAATGGTTACTATTTGAAGAAGTAGAAATTGTATGAGGAAGGGAATTCAGGTAGAGGACAGTAAGGTACAGGGACATATAGGGATGAATAGAACAATAAACTGGAAATGTATTGTGCAGTTAAATTGTAGAGGATTTTGAATGCCAGATTGAGTGCTGAGGAGCTGAATCTATTGGTAAGTAATAAAACATTACTAAAGGCTTTTGGGCAGAGGAGCAAATTTGAGTCTTAGAAAATATAGTTGAATCTTAAGATTAATTGAGAACAGTCTGTAGGTTGAAACTATATTTTGAAGTAATCCAAATGAGGGGGATTGAAGGCAAGATAGTGAAAAGGAATAGATTTTGGTGATATTTTAAAAGTGGAACCAGTGAGATTTGCTAGAAGTTGTAGGAAAGTAAAAGTTAGTCTAAGGCAAGATCGCTAAATGCAAAATCTGAATTCTGATTGGATTCTAGATTAGAGAAAACAGCTATAAAGAACATAAATGGGATGATTTGTATCCCATTTGAATATGGACCATATATCAGATACAGGTATAATATTAAATTTCTGGAGTGTGATTCTGCTGTTGTGGTTATATAGGAGGGTGTCCTTGACCTTGGGAGATATATCCTGAAGTGTTTGGGGGTGGGGCACCTGATTGGCTCAGTCGGTTAAGCATCCGACTTTGGCTCAGGTCATGATCTTGCAGTTCATGCATTTGAGTCCCGTGTTGGGGTCTGTGCTGACAGCTTGGAGCCTGGAGCCTGCTTCAGATTCTGTGTTTCTCTCTCTCTCTGCTTCTCCCCTGCTCATACTCTGTGTATCTTTAAAAAATAAATAAACATTTAAAAAAAAACTGGGGGTAAAATATCATGAAGTGTTCAACTTACAGAAATGATTCAACAAAAAAAAAAGGAGAGGAAGAATATATAGAAACAAAGCAAATGTGGCAAAATAAAATGTTAATCAGTGAATTTAGGTAGAATATGTGGGTGTTCATTGTACTTTTTTCTCAACTGTTCTGTAGGTTTGAATGTTTAAAAAATAGTTGAGGGAGGGGCGCCTGGATGGCACAGTTAGGTGTCCAACTTCGGCTCAGGTCACGATTTCGCAGTTTGTGAGTTCGAGTCCTGCGTCGGGCTCTGTGCTGACAGCTCAGAGCCTGGAGCCTGCTTCAGATTCTCCTTCTCTCCTTCTTTCTCCTTCTCTCTCCTTCTCTCTCTTCCTTCTCTCCTTCCCTTCTCCCACTTGTGCTCTGTCTCTCTCTATCAAAAATAAATAAATGTAAAAAATAATTGAGGGAGTACAAGGTAAATGTAGGGTTTTAAGCCTGGGTAACTAGGAGAACATGTGCCAGTAAGTGGGAAGGTAGAGAGAAAACGTTTGATTTTAGGCACGTTGAGTTTGAGGTAACATCTAGATGGCCAAATTGAGCAGGCTGTTAGAAATTTGGGTTTGGTGATGAGGCAAGGATGTGAAAGTTGATCATGGACAAGTTATATTTAAAGTCATCAGTGTTACTTGTCCAAGGAAAGTGCAGAGAGGCAGAGGAAGGATGAGATAAAACCTTGAGGAAGTACAAGTGGTAGGAGTATTTTATAAATAATCACAGAGGTGGGAGGAAAATGAAAAGAATACTATACCATGGCATAATAGGTGAGGGGAGGACTTTATAGAAAAAAGAAGCAAGAGAGTTAACAGATTCTGAGATGCTGCAGATGTTTGAAGGAGGGTGAGGGTAGATGGATTTCAAGGGTCATTTGTGGCCCTGGTAAGCAGTTATTTTATTTTATTTTATTTTATTTTATTTTATTTTATTTTATTTTATTTTATTTTATTTTATTTTATTTATTTTTTTAATGTTTATTTATTTTTGAGAGAGAGACAGAGTGTGAACAGGGGAGGGGCAGAGACAGAGGGAGGCGTAGAATCTGAAGCAGGCTCTAGGCTCTGAGCTGTCAGCACAGAACCAAACGTGGGGCTCAAACTCATGAACTGTGAGATCATGACCTCAGCCCAAGTCGGACATTTAACTGACTGAGCTACCCAGCACCCCTCTGGTAGGCAGTTTTATTTTATTTAAAAAAAAAATTTTTTTTAACGTTTATTTATTTTTGAGACAGAGAGACACAGAGCATGAACGGGGGAGGGTCACAGAGAGAGGGAGACACAGAATCTGAAACAGGCTCCAGGCTCTGAGCTGTCAGCACAGAGCCCGACGCGGGGCTTGAACCCACCGACCGCGAGATCGTGACCTGAGCCGAAGTCAGACGCTTAACCGACTAAGCCACCCAGGCACCCCTCTGGTAGGCAGTTTTAAATAGTGGTTGAGTAGAAGATAGATTGTAAGGAATTAGTGGGTGCTAAAGAAGTGGAGGTTGTAATTGTAAATGGTTCTTTTGCAAATTTAGCCTGATTTTAAGTAATAGGATAGAAGGTTGATTGTTATTAGGGTAAAGGCACGGAGTTTATTTGTAGACTAAGTATAAGATGCTGACAAAATAACAGCTTATAACAGCTTATAGATATTTAAGATCCTCAAAAGCAGATCATGTGATCACAAGCACGATATGGAGTTTCAGCATTGGTAAGGAGGCAGGACATTTATTTCTGCAAAAGCAAATGGTATGAAGGGTGATGACAGAGAAGGACATTGAGGAGAGAAAGCTCACATTGGGTAATTGCCTATTTCTTTTCAGTAATGGTGAATTATTTGCTAAGAGTGAGAAATGCTAGGGGTAAAGAACTAGAAAATAGAAAAGATGTTAAAACAGCTATCAGGAGGGGCGCCTGGGTGTCTCAGTCGGTTAAGCATCAGACTTCGGCTCAGGTCATAATCTCGCAGTCTGTGAGTTCGAGCCCCGTGTCGGGCTCTGTGCTGACAGCTCAGAGCCTGGAGCCAGTTTCAGATTCTGTGTCTCCCTCTCTCTCTGACCCTCCCCCGTTCATGCTCTGTCTCTCTCTGTCTCAAAAAAAAAAAAAAAATAAACGTTAAAAAAACAAAAAACAAACAGCTATACGGAATATAAGAAAGCAACAGCAGGTAAATAAGAAGCTTTTACCGCAGTGAGGGGCCACTTTATTTACTATTAATTTCTGTAGCTTGCTTCCATTATGTTCTTTAGCCATGCTTTATAGTTCAGGCATTGCATCAAAGATGATAGACTTTGGGAGGTGATTTAGCACTTCAGATAAGAAAGATGGACACATTAAAGGGAGTGCAATAATTTAGAGCAATGTTAAATGACTATGAAGTTCAGGCTGGGTAGAAAATAAATGAAGCAGTGATTAGGATGAAGATGCCTTCCGTTTGAATATAGAGGTGCCTCAATATTTTGCCCTCATTTCTCTGCATACACTCTTCTTCTGGGCAATTGCATACATCCTGTGTCTTCAGCTTTCATCTGAGGCTAACTTACAAACCTCTCCCTTTGGTTTGGCCTCACATTGAGCTATAGACTGTTACACATCACTTGAGTTTCCTGTAGACATTTCATAAGCTGTGTGTGCCAACTTGAACTTCTCTTTCATACCATCTTGTTCTGCCTGACTTTCTCATTTTTACAGAGGGCCCCACCATATCTCATTTCCCAAGGCTTGGAACTGTAGTCATTTGCATTTTATTTTCTCCCTTCTGTCTCTAACTATTCACAAATGGTTGGATCTGTTTCCCTTATCTGTTCCCTCCTTTCCCGGTCACTAACTGAGGTCAAGCCCTGTTACTGTTCACATAGACTGTCAGTGCTTCAGCCCTTTTCTTTCCATTTTGGC
The DNA here is from genome assembly GCF_018350175.1 of Felis catus. Lineage (NCBI taxonomy): Eukaryota > Metazoa > Chordata > Mammalia > Carnivora > Felidae > Felis > Felis catus. The sequence continues at coordinate 87,861,146 of NC_058373.1, read as the reverse complement.
ACTGGCCAGAGTAGTCTCTGTAATGCAGTTCTTGGTCAGAGTACTTCCTAGAAATCTTTAATCTTAAATAACCCCTTATGGAATTACATATAAACTCTTTATAAGACCTTCTTTTGAGGGTCATTTATGGCATAATCCAAATAAGTTTTCCCACTTTTAGCTACTGTTTAGTCTTATTCCACTTTGAATATACTAAGCATGTTACTCTCTGTGTGACTTGTCCCTATCACCACTTGTACACATGGTAGCCATCCATCAAGGCTGAGTTCAAAGTTCACTTACTCCTTGAAATTTTTTCTGTCATTGCATGACTTGATTTGTATACTATCTCTGCCCCTTCATTCCTTATTTTCATCCATTAAAAAAAATTTTTTTTTAACATTTATTCATTTTTGAGAGTGAGAGAGACAGAGCATGAGCAGGGGAGGGGCAGAGAGAGAGGGAGACACAGAATCAGAAGGCTCCAGGCTCCAAGCTGTCGGCACAGGGCCCGATGCGGGGCTCGGACTCATGGACTGCGAGATCATGACCTGAGCCGAAGTCAGACGCTCAACCGACCGAGCCACCCAGGTGCCCCTCATCCATTTCTGATGGGTCTTATCCCTCCCGTTAGATTATAAGTTGCTTGGGAGTAATAGCTATGTCCTTTTAATTTTTGACTTTCCACAGTACTTAAACGTAGCATGTATTGAGTATTACAGATCTGGGCAGGAGAACAGAGATTAGAGTATGGGAGCTTTGTGGAGGTGTTCAGGAGTTAAGGAGCATTTATGATATAGATAAATAAGTTGAATCCATGGTCTAAAAGTTCTGAAAGGTAAGGTTTTTATAGTGAGGACAGGAGCTCACTCTCGGAAGATGTAGAAAGAGTATATAGCACATGAGAGTAAAAAATGTATGCCCATATAATGGATATACATATACATCATCAGTATCACCCTCTACCCCATTCCACTTGCTGTAGAACAAAAAGCCAACTATGACGTGGAATTTTGGAATACAGAATGTACCATAAGTCAGCCTTTCCATTATACTTTAGTTATCTGAGTACTGGTTTTAGTTCTGGATCTCACAACTAAAGAGAAACTTGTTTAGGGAAAAAAGTTGCAAGAAAACAGGAAAGTAGCACCAGTTAATAAAGTTCATGAAAATGGTGATTAATCGTCAATATGGAGAAGGGGAGGTTGAAGGATACTTTAAAATAGTATTTGTCGGGTCCCCTATCAAATGCTCTGAGGGGCCAGGTGACTAACAGATGAGTGAAGCTGTATGAATATAAGAAAATCTGATACTCTCATTGTGAAGAGGCAATACCTGGGGTCAGAGGGCTCATGGGAAGGATACAGAAATCCTTTTCCAAAGGGGGTAACTGTTCCTCCCCTCCAGCTGATTGTTGCCATTCACATAATTTAGTTAACAAAATGTTGTGAGCCCACATTAATGCAGACCAAATAAAATATATCTTTGTAGCTTAATTTCTACATTAAAAAATATAGTTTAGGGGCACCTGGGTGGCTCAGTCAGTTAAGCGTCCAACTTGGAGTCAGGTCATGATCTCACAGTTCATGGGTTTGAGCCCCGCATCTGGCTCTGTGCTGACAGCTCAGAGTCTGGAGCCTGCTTCGGATTCTGTGTCTCCCTCTCTCTCTGCCCCTCCACTGCTCACGCTCTGTCTCCCTCTCTCAAAAATAAACATTTAAAAAAAAATTTTTTTTAATGTAGTTTAGATCATGTAAATAATAACTTGCTTCTTGCTTTTCTGGGTTTAAATTACAACATGGGGGCACCTGGTTGACTCGGTAGAGCATGCGACTCTCGACCTCGGGGTCGTGAGTTCAAGCCCCACATTGGGCATGGAGCCTACTTAAAAAAAAATTACAACATGGAGATGTAGTTGGTAGACTTATAAAGAACTTGTTGAGCCGTTAAACATGGAGAAACATCATTCTGGGCTGGTAGTTGAAACCTCTATAAGTTTTCAAAGTCTTCTCTTTGCCTTTTCTTCCTTGTGTATTACAGAGTTTAATACGTGCTTGATATGCACGGTAAGACTTGGTAAATATTAGTTTTTCTTGTTATCAATGGGGAAAAAAATTAAGTCTCTCCCTAAAGATATTTTAAATAGGAAAGAAAATCTGTTTTAAACTTTGAAGTTTAATTATTCTAGCCTGGAAGCAAAGGCATTAGAGGCATAAATGAGAGCCCTAAGGTCTTTCTTGACCTATGATTTTTGTAAATTATGCTAATATTTTTATAGATATCATAACTAATAAATTGAATCTATGCTGTTTTAGTTACTGTGCTAAGATTTTTATGCAGTCCTATTTAATCATCAAAACACTCTTATGAGGGAGTACTATTAACTGTATTTTTCAGAAGAGGAAAGTGAGGCTTATATAGCTTAAGTAACTTATCCAGGATCACATAGGCAAATTATGGCAGGTCTGGATTTGACTCTAGGCCTTTATGACTGGAGAATCTGAATTTTTAATCATTAAATTAAATTGATGATTGCTATTTAGGAAGTTAACTTGGTAGCCAGGCATTTTACTAAAAATTATACAATCTTACACTTTAGTTTTCTTTTTGTCAGAAATCGAGTCCCCAGTGAGTTTTATCTATGGATGGCCTGAAGAGGGCACCACAGCAACACTGTTTCCCCATTGCTTGTAGTGCTTCATATACTAAATGATATAAAGTTTAGATCTTTCTGCCTGAACCTGGATATATTTTAAGGAGGAAAAAGGCACAGTTGAAAAATTAAGATCAATCAGCTGCAAGTTTTTGATAAGTTTGAGGTGACCGTTACTATTTATAATTTCAAATAAGATCTCTACAGTATATAAATTAGAAAATTGATATATATTTTGCCTTGACCAGGAGAAATAGATCTGAGATTGGGTGAATTGAGGTGGAAAATGTGTAAATTGAAGAAAAATCAGGAATAGTTGCAGAAAGAAAAAATCCAAGAGCTATCAGTTATTACTAGTCTAAGTCATATTTTTGAGACCTTTGCTTCTCTGTGTTAACTGTGAATGTTGAATAAGGAAAGATATTTCAGTGTTATAAAATAATAGGTTTTTCAGAAAAGGTAATAATGATAATAGTTGAAACATGTATTCCTGTTGTGTGTGTCAGGTATTCTGTTTCTTTATACAGTTGAACTTATTTAATCATTATAACAACCATGTGAAATAGGTCCTGTTATTATCCTTATTTTAAATATGAGGAAACTAAGACACAGAGGGGTTAAGTAACTTCCTCAAAGTCATACAGGCAGTAAGTGGCTGAGCAAGGAATTGAGCCCATGCAGTCTGGCTCCAAACTCCAAGCTGTTAATCCCAGTGCTATTGTCTCCCTTCCTTAACAAGTTTTAAAATTCTTATAATTAGCTCATGAAAATACATAATAAAATGGACTTTTCTTTATTCAGCAGAAGTTATGGCAGGTCTGTGGCTATGCCAGACTAGAATTTACAAGAGCTATAAATTTCCATCTTACAGTTGATCCTCACTTGCTGATCTCTGAAAATTACCTAACTACTTTGTTTTAGATTTTTTATATTTACTTATAAATGAGAACTTGAGTGTTAGGTGAAAAATTTAAAAATCCAGATATAAAATCTAGAAAACCTTTTTTAAAAAAATTTTTATTTATTTATTTTGAGAGAGACAGAGAAAGAAAGAGCAAGTGGGGGAGGGGCAGAAAACGAGAATCCCAAGCAAGAATCCTGGGGTTCAATCCCAGGAACTGTGAGATCATGACTTGGGCTGAAATCAAGAGTCAGATAGATTCTCAACTGACTGAGCCACCCAAGCACCCCTAGAAAACCTTTTTCATTATTAGTGGATTGGATTACCAGGGTCATTCTGTCAACACAGTTTTTATTAAAATAAAGGATAGGAATTTTCCCTAACTCCTGTTACTTAGAACCCACAGAGATCAATTAAAGTGACTTGAATGAAAAGTTATAAGAATAGTTTATTTTAAAAATGCTGTGTGGATGCCTGGGTGGCTCAGTCAGTTAAGTGTCTGACTTTGGATCTGGCCATGATCTCACAGTTCATGAGTTTGAGCCTTGCATTGGGCTCTCTGCTGTCAGCACAGAGCCTGCTTCAGATTCTCTGTCCCCTTCTCTGTCTGCCCCTCCCGCACTTGTTCTCTCTTTCCCTCTCTCTCAAAAAAACAAAAATTTAAAAATAAATAAAAATACTGTAAATATTCTTCCTTCCAACTGGCATTTCTGTTAAAATATGTGCAGTTTTTTTTTTTTTTTAAAGTAGGGGGGAGAGGGCCAGAGAGAAAGGGAGAGAGAATTTCAAGCAGACTCCATGCTCAGTGCAGAGCCCAACGTGGGGCTTGATCCTGGGATTCTGGGATCATGACCTGAGCCAAAATCAAGAGTCAGATGCTCAACTGACTGAGCCACCCAGGTGCCCCCAAATATGTGCAATATTATTTTCCTTATTTTTCTTTTTTTTTATTTGAGAGAGAGCTTGTGAGCAGGGGCGAGGGGCAGAGGGAGAGGGAGAACAAGAGAACCTCAAGTAGGCTCCATGTTCAGCACAGAGCCTGACATGGGGCTCTATCCCATGACCCTGGAATTATGACCTGAGCTGAAAGCAAGAGTGGATACTCAACCAGCTGAGCCACCCTGGTGCCCCGAAATATGTGCAATTTTATTTTTTTATTTTTATTTTAGAGAGAAAGCGAGGGAGCACAAGCAGGAGAGAGGGAGAGAGGGGGAAAGAGAGAAGAGAGGGAGGGGGGGGGGAGAGAGAGAGAGAGGGAGAGAGAATCTTGAAAAGGCTGCATGCTGAGTGTGGAGTCCAGTGCGGGGCTCTATCCCATGACCTTGGCCAAAATCAAGAATCAGAAGCCCCAAATCAAGAGTCAGAAGCTCAACCGACTAAGCCACCCAGGTGCCTCTCAAGTGTATTTTAGTAGGCAGCAATAATCTCACCAAGAGAGATTTATTCCTTAGTAGTGATAAAAGCGGCAATACAGTCAAGACAAATGAGCACTTACTTTAGTACTATAAAGATTAAGTTGGGTCTGGAGCTATTCTGATTCTGCGGTGCAGATCTGATGCTGACCACTTACTGGTAATGCAGATTCTGCAAGTGAAAGGACATGGTTCAGAACAAGACTGCCCCCAACTTCAGATGCCAGCTGCAGGTGGGATCCCAGGTTCCCTGTACTTCTGACCAACTAGCTACAGATCTGTGTGTGTGTGTGTGTGTGTGTGCGCGCGCGCGCGTGCGCGTGCGTGTGTGTGTGTGTGTGTGTGTGTGTGTGGTTGTAGGGGGTGGCTTCCCCACAAGCCCCCTCTCAGGTTTGATAATTCCCTAGAACAACTCACAGAACTCAGGAGAGCACTGTTACTTATGATCACAGTTTTATTTTAAAGATTACAAATAAGGATTAGCGAAGAGACCCACAGAGTGAGGTCTGGAAGGGTTCTAGATAGAGCTTTTGTGCTCTTTCTCTGTAGAATCAGGATATGTCTCCCTCCTAGCATTGACAAATTTGTTAAACAGGAAGCTCCACTGAGCTTTGGTATCCAGAGTTACTTGTTTGTTTCTTTACTTCCAGCCAGGATTGATTGAATCTCCAGCTCCCTTCCTCTTTTCCCTCCCTTCACCTCACTTCCCTTCCCTAGAGGTCAGGCTGTCTTAAATCCCCCCACCCCACCCTCTAATCATACTGATCTTTCTGGTGATTGGCCCTCATCCTGAGTTATCTCATCTCAAAGCGTAAACTCAAGTGTGATCTGAGGGCTTATGAATAACAAAGACACTATGTTTTCAAAGACACTATGTTAGGAAATTCCAAGGAATTTCCCTCTCAGGAACCTGGGACTAAGTAAGGCCAGTCAGATTCTGTATTATACAACTGGAGCATAGGCATTATTCTGCTTACAGTGATTTTCTTGTGATTTATTTATTTATTTATTTACTTATTTACATTTTAAAAAATGTTTATTCCTTTATTTTTGAGAGAGAGAGAGAAAGAGAGAGAGTAGAGAGAGTATGAGCACACATGTGCACAAGCCGGGGAGGGGCAGAGAGAGAGAGGGAGACGGGATCCAAAGCAGGCTCTGTGCTGTCAGCACACTCTATGTTAAAACTGCTATGTTTTAATCATAGCAAATATCTTTCTTTTCTTCCAGGAGTCTGGAGCACCTATTCTCACAGATGATGTTAGTTTACAAGTGTTTATGGATCACTTGAAGAAACTTGCTGTGTCAAGTGCTGCTTGAAGTGCTAAACATATTAAGGACACTTAAGATGAAATAATACTTCAATTTCCTTTTTCAGTTTATCTGTGGAAACCAATACAGGTATCTCTCTAGACTCTTTGTATTAGTATGGTTTGAGACATGTGGAAAAATGTTCACATTTGTAGAATAAGCTGGAATATAAGAGCAATAAGAACAAATTTATTTTGCTTGCCACAGTATTATGGCTGGTTTTAGAAATCTGAGGTCTTTATAACTTAATTATGTTAAAGAGTTGAAATAGAGTTGGCCTTGCACTACAGAGACATAACTCATTCGTATATTGCAGAAAAATACAAAGTGGCACTGAATGTCCTTGCTGACTTTTTGAAAACTTGTTTCTTGATTTTAACCAAGTAAGCAAAATCATTGACAGTAATGATAAATGTGAACATTTTTGCCTATTCATTGAAATATATCTGTGATTTTCAAGCACTTATGTATACACCTTTTTCTGTACTTATTCTGTTAAGGCAGATTTATTTTTATGATGATTTGTTTAGGAATTATTTGACTTTATATATGGTAATTTTCATGAAGATAATTTAATGTTTTTGGTCATTTGGAAAAATAGTTTAGAGATGGAAAGTTTTTTGGGGTAACAATCCCACAACTGACAAATGTGAAATTCCCATAAAATACCCAACCTATGTAATGAGACGTGATAAGTTTTTTAAAAAGGGAGATAGAAAATAAACCATTTTGTCAGAATGCGTTTTAGGAAGGCTTTGCAGTAAAATAACTGTCATCACTACTAAAGCAAATTTGGTTTTTACTGCATGGTTATGTTGTTTCCCCTTGTTTTTCTGAGGTAAATTTTACATTATATCCTTCAGTATTTTAACACTATTTTGGGAGTTTACATATTATTTCTTATTTCTGCTTCCATATTGTGAAATGTATTAAGTTCTTACTCAAACAGTATTATATAATATTTTGTTGAATTATATCATGTGGTGATGCTCAGTTTTATTTTGATTTATTCATTAGTATAATTCACTTTTACCTTTTAAAGTTTACTTGTAGCAAATGTTTACATTGCTAAAGCCAGATATGTTTGACAATGAAATTTATATCAAGTACTGCAAATAAAAGGTGGTGCTATGATAAATGCTTGGAAGGACAGTTTGATGATTGTACTTGCATGAACACAATCGTATGATAAAACAGAAACTTAAAAAAAATGTTTATATGTTGTATTCAATTAAATAAATTGCTCTGTTCCATTTTATTTGAATTGAACTGTGCTAGGCCTAAATACCAATAAAATATACTTTTTCCGTGTTTTCCTGCTTATTTCAAAGTCTAATAAAGCCTGAGAAGCCTGATGTAAAATTAGAGCAATTATAAAATCTGCTATGAGTAGATTAAAAAGTATTCATTTTTTAAGAATAGCTTTATTGGGGTATAATTCACACACCCACACAATTCACCCATTTAAAGTGTACAGCTCAGAGGTTTTTAGAATATTCAGAGTTGTGTAATCATCGACCACAGTTATTTTAAATGTTTTTATGTATTTTTGAGGAAGAGAGGAAGAGCACAAACAGGGGAGGGGCAGAGAAAGAGGGAGACGGGGGTGTGAAGCAGACTCTGCAGTGACAGCAGAGAGCCTGATGTGGGAGTCAGACTCACAAGCTGTGAGATCATGACCTGAGCCTAAGACAGATGCTTAACCAACAGAACCACTCAGGTATCCCAACCACCATCAGTTTTCGAGTATTTTCATCCCCCCCAAAGTAGTTGTTTTGGCTATAAGGAAATTGTGTTTTGGAGTTAAACACACTTTTGAAAGCCCCTGTGATGATGATACATGTTTATTTGTGTGGCCCCTTAACTTAAGCTCTTTAAGAATGCATTGTTACTCTCGAATGATAGAAGTCAGTACTTACCCTTTACTTCTAACTCAATTACACAAGCTGAAGCACCTTTGTATTGAAGGGATAAGGGATAAGGAGGAGCAAATGTATCATGCCCTTTCAACTTGACATTTAAAAGAAATAACCTGGGATCTGTTTGTGTCTAATTTAGATATTACTAAATTATTAGCTATTTAACTTGATTGTTGAAGAACGAAATGTTTAACCCTTTTAATGAAATTTAGAGAGAATAAAGAGCATTTGTGAACTCAGCAGCAGCACTGAGAAGCTCCAGTAGGTCCAGAACTATTTTGTATTCACTGTTGAGCCTACTGCCCCCTAGTGGCCTTACCTCTAAAAACAACTTTAGGGGCACCTGGGTGGCTCAGTTGGTTAGGTGACTGACTTTGGCTCAGGTCACGATCCCTCAGTTTGTGAGTTCGAGCCCCGCGTCGGGCTCTGTGCTGACAGCTCGGAGCCTGGAGCCTGCTTCAGATTCTGTGTCTCCCCCTCTCTCTAGCCCTCCCCTGATCACGCTCTGTGTCTGTCTCCCAGTAATAAATAAACATTAAAAAAATTAAAAAACAACTTTAGACCTCATCTGTGTAGTTTTATTTTGTTGTAACAACATAAATTTATTCTTTTGTTGGCTGATTCCAAAAGTGAGCTGACATTTTCTCTATCCAGTTCCCCACTTGATTGATAAACTTGCGTCTTATATTCCCTACCTCCACAGACTGCATCTGAGAATGTGCTTGTCCAGGCCAGAAACCAATGAATCATTACTCTCTACATCATTAGTAACTATATTCACCAGTTCAGCCTCTCTAATAATCCCCCTAATCTATTTACTACTCTCTGTTTTACTGCTGTTCTACCTTCATCGTATCTTACGTGGTTGGGGCAGCAGCCCCCTAACCAGTCTACTTTCCCCAGTCTCCTCCACCCCTCTCTTCAGTTCACCGAAATACAAATCTGATGATGTCATTCCCTTTGCCCTAATAATAAAATCCAAATACTTTGATCCAGTAATATTACATACTACATATCAATTTGTTCCTAGATCTCCTTTAGAAAAATAGCACAAGGGCGCAGATGAAACGATGTGCAGTATTGGAGAGAGGTCTCTAGTTCTACCTAAGCATTAGTCTTAGGTGTAGTGTTTGGGAATTATATAGTGACAAAAGCGAATGCATTTTTCATTAACTGTTACAAATTAAGTGCTGTGGCTTATTGCACTTGGTTTTATTTTAAGTGAAAATAATTTTTCAGTTATTTTTCAAACACCAACAAATTAGGATTATTTGCTTTCTAATGCTCATCTTTCCATTTTATTTTCATTTTCCATGTTTCCGATATACATGCATGCATATTGTTTATACTCCCACATGCTTGATTTGCATTCATCTTGAGCATTTTATCAAGTAATTCAGATGGTTTCTCTTGCTTGCTTTTTAATAGTTTATGTAGTGAAATTAAAACACTTCATCCTTCCTTTCTTTAACAGAAAAACAAAAGTTGATCTAGATTTAATGTATTATTATCTGATGAATATAATAATCACTATACAATACTAGATATGGAATAATGAAGTTACATTACTAAAGAAATTCAGATTTTTTTTCTTTCCCATCTATGGATTATACCGACATAAAGTCCAATAATTTGGGTTGAGGATGTGATACTGGGAAGTTGGGGGTTTTTTCCCTCCTAAGGAAACATTAAAAAAAAAACAAACCCGAAAATATTAAAATGTCTCAAGCATTTGGAAGATGGATGGAGATGTCAATTTTAGGCTTAATCAACATAAAATTAGCTATGTATTTTTAAAAGTTAAGGATAACACAGATCAAACCAATGAAACTTTCAAACCAGATCATGTAGCTTCCAAACCAGTGGAAGAAAAAAAGCAATAAAAGCAATCTGATCATGGGGCACCTGGGTGGCTCAGTCAGTTGGTTAAGTGCCCAACTCTTGGTTTCGGCTCAGGTCATGATCTAACAGTTTGTGGGTTCGAGCTCCATGTCAGGCTCTGTGCGGACAGCTCAGGGCCTGGAGCCTGCTTCAGATTCTCTGTCTCCCTCTCTCTGCCCCTCCCCTGCTTGTGCTCTCTCTCTGTCAAGAATAAATAAACATTTAAAAAAATTAAAGCAATGTGGTAAAAAAAAAAAAAGGCAAGAAAAATGAAGGTAGCAAAGGGAAAGCATGGTAAAAGACAAAGGAAAAAATACTGGATTAATACTTTTTAGTGTATTTTATTAAAATTGAAAAACATTTAATGGTTTTTCACTGTAATGAGCAAAATCATGTACTATTTGAAGATATAATATAGCAAAACTTTCTAAGTAAATTTGATATTTTCACAAATTTCATAAATTCCTAAATTCTTAAAACTTTCTTCGGGATTGATGCTAGCGACTTTCGAAAAGCTTCTTGGTAGAACAATTTCCACTATAGTATGTAAACTAGAAAATTGAAGATAAATTCCTATTACATTTGGTAAAACCCTCTGAAGTTTTTCTTCTTTCACAAAAATGAGAGCAAGTGGCTGAGTGATGGTGCATATTGACATTTGATCCTTTGGTTTCGAAGAAATGTCCAGTTAGTTATAGATCAAGGCATTTGAATATTGCTTACTTCTTTTGACCATGTAGGACAAACATCTGTTACTTTCATGGTGTTCTTTGAAATTTGATTCTTCAGTATAAATGTTTATTTTCTTATATTTTGTTACTGCATATTTGTCTTTTCTACAGTTTCTGTGTGCTGATCTAAAGCTTAGTGTTTGTTTTTTTAATTTTTATTTATTTTCAAGGGAGAGAGAGAGAGAGAGAGAGAGAGAGAGAGAACAAGCAGGGGAGGGGCAGAGAGAGAGAGAGAGGGGACAGAGGATTCAAAGCAGGCTCTGTGCTGACAACAGAGAGCCCGATGTGGGGCTCAAACTCATGAACCATGAGATCATGACCTAAGTAGAAGTCAGGCACTTAATCCAACTGAGCCACCCAGGCACCCCTAAAACTTAGCATTTTAATGTAAATTGTTTAAGCCTGGTTTAGACTGCAACTATTTTGAGTTTTGATTAATGTCATCTAAAACTTTACACCAAGAAAAATTTCTAAATTGTTCCACTGATGTAATGATTTATTTTATTAAAACATTTTTTTCATGTTTATTTATTTCTTTTGAGAGAGAGTGGGGTGAAGGGCAAAGAGGGAGACAGAATTGCAAGCAGGCTCCATGTTGTCAGCACAGAGCCCGATGCAGGTCTTGAACCCATGAACCGTGAGATCATGACCTGAGCAGAAATCAAGAGTCACATGCTTAAGTGACTGAGCCACCCAGGCACCCCAAGAAGCATAATTGTTTAGTTGTTTAATGACCAAGCCATCTAAAATTTTTCTTCTCATGAATTTCAGGGAAGATTAGATGTTATAATCATATATTTACTACCCAGGAATGTAGAAGTAGTTTCAAACTTGAGAAATTGTGGAATTTTGGAGTTCAAAGCTCCACTGAAGTCAAGTCCTACCTCTTTATCCAATTCAAGAAGTCCCTGTCAAAGCCCCAGATTGTTGGTCGTCTGACCTCTGTCAAGTACTTTCAGTGACAAGTAAAACATGATAGCTGTAAATTGCTGAATCCTGCAAATGACTTAACACGTTTAAAGATAATGTTAGTGAATTGGGAACGAATAACATGTCACATACCAAAACAAACCTTGACCAGAATTTGATGGAGAATATTTAAATCTGTTTTATACAACACATTCTGAGGAACTGTGATCATTGACCTATAAAGCCATCCGGCATTCTCTGATATTGTCATTAAAAGAAAGCAGGGCGGCCTATAATGCAGGAGGTGTTTGCCAGTTTAGAAAAACTGCTTCCAAGCAGGACATCGTGCACCCACCTTCTAACAGAGCACTGTGTGTTTTCCAGCCGCAATAACCAGAGTATTTAAGTAAAGAAACGTGCATTGCAGAGCCAAGTGGTGTGAATCTGTTTTCCATAGGAAATGTGGCTTGCTCTCCTGGGGAAAATGCTGTTTTCTGCCCTGGGTCCAGATAATGCTCAGCTGCCTTAACAGGCAGAGCAGTCTCAGAATGATCCTTCTGTATATGTTTAACCTATTCTGGGAACTGCACTGTTTGTTTTGACAAAGTAGGGAGATCCACAGAATCAACAATTTTTGAAGAGGTTAGAGATTTTTTAAAGAATAACAAATTTGGAGATTGCTTTTGAGTTACAGTAAGGATGTCATTTTGAACTGTGATAAGTATACTGATAAAAGAACCTCTAGAAATGAAGGGTTACATTTCACTTTATTTAGTGCATTAGAGCAGATAGTTCCTGTCTTCAAGGCAATTTAAAAATAACTTAATCTGCAAAGGTTTAAACATTAATCTTCATAAAATCCTTGTGAGATGCTGATAGGTCAAATACTTTGCATGTTTGAAAACATCTGTGAAGAAGTAAAATTCAACAGAGATGTATCCTACAGCAGTACTTCCCAAACTTGAACATGCATAGGAATCACCTACAGATAATCAAAATGCAGATTTTGAAGTAGGTCTGAAACTGAGTCTGAGGTTTGGCACTTTTAACAAGTTCCCAAGTGATACCAGTGTTGCTTTCTGGACCACAATTTAAATAGCAAGTTCTGCTAAAAGCAACATTTTCAGCTTCCATACAAAGAAGTCCAACAGTCAGTTGGAAATGTGCATTCTGGAATCAGGAGACTCAGGTTTTGGAACCATAAGCATAGAGTTTGATAGCTGAAGCTATGAAATTAGATGAAGTTCTTTTATTAATTATTTACTAAGTGCTAACAAGGTATGTAGGGAGCACAGGCAGGCAGTCTTCCTCTGTTGAGCATGGATTATGCCATCATGTATGGTCTCTTGCAACGTTTAATTCTAAAATTCTATTTTTAATGAGAACATTAAGCCAACTGATTTATCAAATATATCTTTTTCAGCAAGGAAGTATTTCTATTAGAAAAGCTATCAAGTTACTGAAATATTAATGGTAGTACAATATCATGTGACCAAAGAGAATGTTTTCATTGAATCCCGGGTTTTGATAATACCCAGAATTAGGTTCTGTATTTTAACAGGGGTTTTGAGAAAATAAGATCCTAAGTAATAATCTGTGAAATGGCTTAATTAACAATTGCCTTTAATCATTTTAAGGATGATATGTTCCATTTTTTAGGACCATGAGATAGATTGCTAAGACATGTTATGAAGTGTTCTTAATTAGGTATGTTTATTATGCATGAGGGTAGACATGGATCTTGCCAAAGTTAGAAAAATAAATTTGATAGTCTGAGCAGACTTTAGACCAACAGACTACAGTTTTGTGTATGTTCTTGTCTTCTCATCTTCTCATCTATTTACAGTGAACCTTTTGGATTTACTTATTGAACGTCATACACACATTTGACATGGCTTGTTGTAAATGACTCTAATGATTAGTTTCCATTTGGAGTCTAAAGTCCAGCATGGTTTCAGGGAACTAATGTTTTGTTATTGCAGGTTCTCTGGCAGGAACACTCAGCACCCACTCATAGCACTGTGCGAACTCAGCCTATACCGGTGACGGCTACATCTGCTTCTCCACCTGCACCTTACAGTTTTATTTATTTATTTATTTATTTATTTATTAAAAAAATTTTTTTAAATGTTTTTTCTTCATTTTTGAGACAGAGAGAGACAGAGCGTGAGCAGGGGAGGGGCAGAGAGAGAGGGAGACACAGAATCTGAAGCAGGTTCTAGGCTCTGGGCTGTCAGCACGGGGCTCGAACTCACAAACTGCAAGATCATGACCTGAGCTGAAGTCAGACGTTCAACCGACTGAGCCACCCAGGCGCCCCTACAGTTTTAAGTTAATAGCATTTGTTGTCTGTAAAACTTAAGAATCTGACTGTATCTAACGAAGGAGAGTAACTGAATTGAAAAAACTCTCCACCTTTCTGCAAGACCTTCCATAAAATCATATTTCTGTGGAATGATGTGGGGATTTCTTTTGATTAAATAGATTATGAAGCTGTGATTGTCAGAGATACATTTAAATTTGTCCAGAGAATACTTTTATTTATTAAGAATATAATCACAAAATGTGTTTAATAATGATGTAGCTATGATATATGTTATATATGGCTCAGTTTCTGTCATAGTTAAAACCCACTTACAACTTAAAACCTAAGGTTACCACTACAGAGGAAGAAAACCAAATGTTTTACATAGTGTATGAGACATGTCAGTCACCATGCCTGCTACACCCGAGATGTCCTCCCTCTTACAGCCCTCTGCTGAGTTAAGCAGCCAACCTCAGTCTCTTCCCTAAACAAAGGGATGGGATCAAATTTTCTAAAGGCACTCCTAAAAGTTGAATAGAAAAATCCAGAGAACAGTAGCCATTCTGTAATGAGAAGAAAAATGATAGAAAAGAAACAAAATGTGTGGAACATTAAGGTTAAGATCCATGAAGTCCAGCTGGGGAATGGTTCCTAGATTGCCTTGAATCTTGCAGAATTGCTATTTCTGGAATCCTTTCATCCTGATTCCCAAATGTGCCCTTACAACAAATCCCCATTATGTGAGAAGAATTAAACTTATTGGTGAAACGAAGATCACAGTGACCATGATAAATTTACCTTTTGACCTGATATTGCAAAGAATAGGGATTTGGTATTCATGAAACTAATCAGAGGAACTGAGAGTGTGGCACATTTGGATACAGTCCCAGGAGTCGTAGTGTTTTATCTGCCCATCTGGTTTAGGGGTCTTTCTAACACTATCCAGCAGGATTACTAACTTACAACTTTCTGAAGACAACAAAAGCCTTAATGTCAATGAGTAACAGGAGTTATATATGATTCACTCCACATCTTTGTAACTAGTATATTGAATGAGTAGGATCATGAGCCATAAGTATGAAAGCTACTGTAATTTGTGTCTGCCTGTCCCTTTAAACTTGTTCAGCGTGTGTAGTTTCCCACCCCTCAGCCACCTAATGGAGACTGTAGCTGGCTGATCACTTTTAGGTTACTCCCACCAAATGGACTTAAAGATCACTCTAAGTCATAGACATAGTCCCATTTAACAATGGCTAGGTCCTGTGCTAGGTGGGAAGCATGCATCACCCCATTTATATTTCTGCTTGATGGCCTATCTTACAGCTCACTCTGGGATCTGCTATCTATGTTATCTGGACATCTTCGTCCAAGCCCTTTGTTACGCACCCACAAGAAGAGTATGAATGGTATGCATAAAGAGAATCCCACTGTCAGTCTCTGGTTCTTCTCTCACAGATACTTCTTTTTTTTTAATATTATTTTTTAAATGTTTATTTATTTTTGAGGGAGAGAAAACGCACGAACATGAGTGGGGGAGGGGCAGAAAGAAGGGGAGACACAGAATCTGGAGCAGGCTCCAGGCTCCAAGCTGTTAGCACAGAGCCTGCTGTGGGGCTCAAACCCATGAACTGTGAGATCATGACCTGAGCAGAAGTCGGACACTTAACCAACTAAGCCACCCAGATGCCCCTCTCACAGATACTTCTTAATCAGCATGTCTTGGGAATGGGTCTGTTTTCTGATACATTCTTTGCCCAGATTTTTCTCCTGAGTCCCACCCTCTCAACTCTTCCTCCACACTCTATTTCGTGATATACAGTTCTTATTGTTATTCCTAGTTACAGGATTTGCTTATAAACTGCTCAAAGTAAACCTTAACAGCTGAACCTTCATCAACCAATTCTTTTTTACATTTTTTAAAATGTTTATTTATTTTTGAGAGAGAGGAACAGCATGTAAGTGTGGGAGGGGCAGAGAGAGAGGGAAACACAGAATCTGAAGCAGGCTCCAGGCTCTGAGCTGTCAGCAGAGAGCCCGATGCAGAACTCATGACCTGAGCTGAAGTCGGATGCTTAAGACTGACTGAGCTACCCAGGTTCCCATTCATCAGCCAATTCTAATGAAAGGTTATGCTTGCCTTTAAAATGCTGGGCAAAGCCATCTGCCTGCTTTTCTTGTTAATGAGGAAGGTGACACGAGGCAGCAGCTCTCTGCACAATGTTGTGTGGTTCTGGTCTTTTCTGCCTGCTGGGTCTACTCTACTGGGTGGGGATTCCTTGTGGGCTATAACCACAGGAAGTCCCTCCCTGCTTGGAGTCTGGGTTAAAAATGGACACTTCTTTTCACAACTCAATGACACCATATGTAGCATAAATGTTTCTTGGAAGTTGTAGCTAAAAAGTAACTCAGAGATATTACCATTCAATCACTATATTATATGTAATAGTATGTAGGTTACATAAGCCCTCAGAGATTAGAGATAAAAATGATTTATACAGTAGTGCTTTGTGCTAAAAATATCAGTTGCTGATGATTCTAGAAAGTTATAGAACTAACCTAACAGTCAGATATCTGTAGGGAGGAAGGCATATTTAATATTTGCCTATCAATGAAAGATTTTTTATGTGTTAGAGGACTCATACAATAGAGTATAATTGTCATTTATTTCTGAATCCTGTGACTTCATAAAATTAATAAAGTTTTATTTCTAGCAAGTTCTTTACTATTAAATTTTTAGAAGGATGTGAGACAAAACTTGTCAAGAGACAAAAATGATTCTGTGTTCTTTTTTTCTGTTGAGGAATGTGTCATTACATTTCTCTGTATTATTTTCACTTTCTATTATTTGTGGAATTGCTGAACTAGTTCTTGAATTCAGGGAACACTTTAATTGACTCTGATTTTTTATATTATTAAGCCTTCAGTGAACAAAGGAGAGAATCACTAAAGGAAGAAAATAAATAATAACATAATAAAAACAGCAAAGGGAAGCATTTCAGAGAAACACGTTAGAAAATGCTAAGGATAGGGGAGCCTGTGTGGCTTAGTTGGTTAAGTGTCCGACTTTGGCTCAGGTCAGGATCTCATGGTTTGTGGGTTCAAGCCCTGTGTTTGGCTCTGTGCTGACAGCTCAAAGCCTGGAGCCAACTCCAGATTCTGTGTCTCCCTGTCTCTGCCCGTCCTCTGCTTATGCTCTGTCTCTCAAAAATAAGTAAAAACTTTAAAAAATTAAAGAAAAAGAGAAAGTGCTAATAATAAATTTCAATCGAGGGGAATATTGCTTGGAGTCACTAACACTTTTTAACCTCAGGGGGGCAGTAGCTACTACATAACTGAAAACAAATCATGCTTTAATATCTTCCTCCTGCACTTTAAATTCTGAACTTTTCTAGTTCTTTATGTGATTTTTTTCCTATCAACACCCATGCTTTAGTATTTGTTTTCTGAAAGCTAATACCTACTCCTGTCTGAAATAATTGGACCTCAAAAGTGAAACATAGTTTGTTGAAAGTGTACAAAATTGGAGAGATGACTTTAGTTCCATATCATGCATGGCAAGCTTTCATAATCGGAGTTCCCAGAAGAAAATTATAAATATATGACATTTTTTATTTGCTTTGTAAATCAATTCTTTTAAAAACAGTGATTATGGACTCTATAACACAATAAGAGAGGCTGCATTGATATTGAGGTCACACATTATCCTAGTATCTCCAGATGTGACCATATTTTTGACCTATAATTTCTTGTAGAATATTTAATATTTTGACCATATTTCCATTCTTGTCATAACCTAAATATACATTTAAAGTATGATGATAGTTTTTTTCTTTTTTTTTTTTAATGTTTATTTATTTTTGAGAGACAGACAGAGCACGAGTAGGGGAGGGGCAGAGAGAGGGAGACAGAATCCAAAGCAGGCTCCAGACTCTGAGCTGTCAGCACAGAGCCTGACATGGGGTTCAAACTCACAAACCCTAAGATTGTAGAGGCCAGTCACACACGGAGAGTCGGGACACCGAGACTTTTCTTTCCAGGAAGCAGCTTTATTTGTGCCAGCACAGGCTCATCGGGCTAAGACCCCAAAAGGCTGAGCCCCAAGTGCAGTGGGGTGTTGTCTTTCATACAATTTTTACTCCTTTGTCTCCCAATCAGTCTGAATGGGCAGTCTATGTTACAGAGTCATGAGGAATGCCATGCATGCACACATAGCCAGGTTACCTTCCCTTGTCTTGAGGTTTTCACCACATTCCTTAGGGAGGGGCTCTATCACATTCCCCCCTTTGATGCTCAGATCCCCTATCTTGGGTCAAAGATCATCTTAGTTTAGAGATTTCCATAACATCATCACATGCGTGGCAGTTTTCTTTTTGACAATTACCTCAATAAGGCTGGAGACAGACCATATAACCAGGGGAGCCAGGCAAGGTAGGATTAAGCAAGGCCCCCAAATCAAGAGGATAATACCTGTGGTGGTTTTGAATCCCCTGAGTGTTGAAAACCATCCTCCAAATACCTCCCCGGGGTTCCAACCTTTCCAGGTCTGGACTAGGACATGAGCAACCGTTCGCATTCCATCTGTGATCTCCTCTAAGACTTTTCCTTCATCATCTATCTGTAGGCAGCAGTTGCTCAGATTAAATTTTCCATAAACTCTTCCCTCAGAAGCAAGCAAGCAATCTAAGGCCCAGCAATTTTGATAGATAGCATTGTGCATTTTGGTCTGCTGCTTGGCTAGTAAGTTAAGAGCTCTGGCAGTTTCATCGGGTATAATTTCTGCAACTGCTTGCAGTCTGATTATGTGGTTTAGCGTGTAAATGGGAGTGCAGTAGCCCCAGGAGCAATCCTCTGCCCAGGTGGCAGGGACATAATATTGGATTATATGCTCGGGAGGCCATTCATCATCTTTCCAATCGCCAGTTTGTAGGGCACGTCATTTCCATTGAGTCTCCCTGTCCCCATACACTTGGACTCCCAACTGTTCCCCTCTGGCAAGTGGGAACAGGAAAAAAGATGGACGAATAGTTCTCAGCACACATGACCCTGACCTGAGGGACGTACTGTACGGGCTGTCCTTCCACATATCCAGTATAGTCCACCTGGGGCCCACCACTTGATGGCTGCATTGAAATTGTCCCAAGCCTTTAGAGATCAGAGAAGTTAGACAAGGGGTGGGGATCTGGCTCAAGGAGATCTGGGGAGCCCCACCATTGGGTTTCCCAGACAGTTGAGTTATAAAATCTTTGGCCTAGGCATGTTAAGCTTCCAACATAAATGGTGAACTTTCTTCCCCATTGGGCAAGGCAGTTTTTCCCAATAATTGAGGTTTTGAGGAGCTAAGCCCTGGTAGTAGGACTGGGGTATTCTGTTCCCTTATGTGGTTTGCAAGGATATAATTCTCTAGCCTTCCATGGCCATTGACTTCCCATGTTGGTTCCCCCACATACATAGCAAGAAGAGATCTTCAGAATCTGGGCTATAGTCTCTGCTAGGGCTAGAATCAAGTTCCTTGCTGTGACTGAAATGGGAGGGGGCTACTTCTTATTTCTTCATAGAAGGAGTAGAAGCCTTGATGGGACACGGTTGGATGGGTGGTAATGACTCTCTTGAAATATAGCACAGTCCCTGGGTTTCTCCCTTGCCCATGAATCCAGATGCCAATTCGGGTGCCCCTTTGCCATTTTTAGTCTCCTGGGTTAATGATGGTAAAATTAACAGGTTTACAGGCTTTTGATTGACAACCTGATGTAGTGGTCCCCTTCTTAAGGAGCACTGTTGTGCCTTCTTTTTCCCAAGTAGCCCATGAAACACAGCTTCAGCTGGGGCATAAAAACTCAGGTGTATAGGCACATAAACCGTTTTCCTCACACACGTATTTGTCATTGAGTGGGTATTCCCGCTCCCAATCTAAGCCTCTGCATGGTATATCAAGAGTCCTTGGGCCCTCTATGAAAAGTGCCCACTTTTTTCATATGACAGATGCCTCTGGGCCAATACCTATAACCGCACATACATCAAACAGTATTGATACCAGTCATTTGGGGTTAATAATTTGTGTCTGACTGACCAAAGCCCACCCTCCCCCCACCTTAGGAGGATCGGACTTCCAACCAATCTTCACTAGGGGAGTATTGTGGGTCAAAGCAAGTGTACTGACTCTCCCGTTGGCAGGTAGAATAGGTGGTCTTATTGTGTCTGCAGGTCTCCAGGACTTTTCCTTGGCATGACAAGTGCGTATGATATAGTAAGGTCCAGGTGACTCCCTGGCCTGACCTGGTTATGTGAATACATGCATCACAAGAAGAGGAATCTAGGTCTACAGAAGGGGTCCAGATTAGAAGCAACCAATACCAAATGAAGCATCCTATCTATAAAAGGAAGGTAAGTGCTAACAGAAACCTCTTAGAACACTCCCAGCTAGGTGGGGCGGCCTCTGCCAATCCTATGGCGGAAAGTAGAGCAAGAATCACAATAACAGTGAGACACAGGGGTGGTGGTGCATCACAGTAAGGAAACAGATATAGAAAATAAGGACAGTCTGTTTGTTTCACTGGACCATCGATTCTTCAAGCTTCTGTGTGTAGATTAGTTAGCTTCTGCAGTCACTAAAGCAGGGCTGCAGTCTCCCAGAGCCTCTGGAGTTGCAGATTGCTTCTTCTGTGTGGTCAACTTGCATGGTGTTAATGGATGAGGAATGCACTCCCAGTTTTGAGATGCCAGCTTCACTCTGCTGTGGTGAATCCAGGGACCTACTTTGGCTACATTTACTGCAGTAGGTGTGGACAAAATAATAGTGAACGGGCCTCTCCAGAGGGGTTTTAGGGGTTGGACATTCCACTCCTTCACCTCTACAGCATCTACTGGTTAAAGGCGTGAGCAGCTGTGGTCAGACTCACAGGTAATCACTCCCTAACCCAGTGGTGTAAGGTGGTTAGGGAGAGCCAAGGGCCTGCATCTGTTGCCTTAGGGTTAGATTGCCTATCTCATTTAGATCACCCCTTATGCCCTTGATAATGGGGGGGGGGAGGGCATCCATAAAAGGTTTCATAAGGGGAGAACCCCATCTACTTAGTGGGGCTACACCTGATTCTTAACAAGGTGATTGGCAACATCTGGTCCCAGTGTAGGTGGGTTTCCTGACATAGTTTACTTAATTGTAGCTTCAGGGTTTGGTTCACTCGTTCCACCTTCCGGGAGCTCTGGGGTCAGTATGCCATGTGTAACTTCCAGGTGATCTTTAACCCCTTTGCCACCAGCCACACCACTTCAGCCTCGAATGCTGGCCCGTTATCTGATCCCATAGTGATAGGGATCCCAAACCGAGGAATGGTTTCTTTTTCTTTTTAGTGTTTGTTTTATTTTTGAGAGAGAGAGAGACAAAGAGACAAAGCACGAGTGTTGGGGGGGGGGGCAGGGAGAAAGGAGACACAGAATTGGAAGCAGGCTCCAGGCTCTGAGCTGTCAGCACAGAGCTCGACATGGGTCCTGAACCCACAAACCTCAAGATCATGACTCGAGCTGAAGTCAGAGGCTTAACCAACTGAGCCACCCAGAGGCCCTGAGGAATGATTTCTTTTAGAAGAAGTCGGGCCATTTCATGTGCCTCTTCTGTGCAAGTAGGGAAGGCTTCCACCCACCCTGACAAAGGGCACACAAAGACCAACAGATATTTACAGCTTCAGACCTCGAACTTTCCTCAGGGAAGCTCAGTGAAGTCCACCATCATATTTTCAAATGGGGCTCCCCGGACACTCTGCACCCCAGGGGCACCCTTGGGTCCCTGACGTGGGTTAATCTGGGCACACATTTCACATTGCTCACACACGGCTCAGACAATGCTGGAGAGTTGAGGGATGTAGAAATGTCGGCTCAGTGTAGTCTTGAGAGCTGTCCAGCCAGTATGGGTTTCCTGATGGAACTGCTTGACAAAAGCTGGAGCCAGGGCCTTAGGAATTGCTACTTGGCTGTCTTCAAATTTCCACCATCCACCTGGGAGGTAGCTTCCATTTTCAGTCATAAAACAGGTACTGTCATGTTGTAATTAGGGTCCTATTCTGCCAGTGGACTAGGGAACAGTGCGGCGGCTAAAGCTGCTGATTCTGTTTCTTTGGAGGCTGCAGGCTTTGCCTCTCGGTCTGCCTTATGGTTTCCCTGTGCAGCCGTGGTGTCTCTCCTTTGATCTCCCTGACAATGCAAGACTGCCACTCTTTTAGGGGCCCACACAGTGTCTAAGAGTTCAAGGATTTCCTTATCACATTTTATGTCTTTTTCTCCTGAGTTTATCAGACCCCTCTCTTTATATGTGTGTGGAGGGTGGTGAAGGTATACTTAGAGTCTGTGTATGTATTGACATGTATGCCTGCCACCAGTTGGAGGGCTCAGGTTAGTGCGATGAGCTCTGCCTTCTATGCCAAAGTCCCCTTTGGTAGGGGTTTGGCCCCAATGATAGAATTCAGGGTCACCACCACCCTGCAAGGCATTCTCCCTCTTTCACAAAACTGCTATGTCAGTGAAATACTCAGCGTCAGGGTCCTTGAGGGGCTGGTCCTTCAAGTCTGGTCGGCTGGAGAACACCTTATCCATGACTTCGATGCAGTCATGGTCTGGTTGATCTGGCCTGACAGGCTGTAGGGTTGCAGGGTTTAGGGTTCACTACTTCTAGGTGAATGTGTGGGTTCTCACATAGCATTCCCTGATATCTGATCATCCAGGCATTGGTTAGTCAGTATTGTCCCTTGTATTCCATTGTCAATATTGAATGTGGCATTTGGACTGCCAATTCTTGTCCCATAGATAACTTGTCATCCTCAGACACTAAGAAGGCCATGGCTGCAAGTTCCCATAGGCAGAACAGCCAGCCTTGGGCAACACAGTCAAGCTGCTTGGAGAGATATACCACCGGGTGATGCCATGACCCCAACATCTGGGTTATGACTCCCACTGTGATGCCAGTACATTCATGAACGTACAAGAAGAAAGACGTGGACATGTCTGGGAGCCCGAGACCAGGCGTGTTGGCAAGGGCCCATTTGATCTCTTCAAAGGCCCTTTGCTATACTTGCTGCCATAACAGAGGTTCCCACTCTCCTCCCTTTGTGGCCTCATAAAGGTGTTTTGCCAAGACTGAGAAGTTAGATATCTAGATTCTACAGAAACCTGTGGCCCAGAGAAACTCCTGAACCTGACATCGGGTTGATGGGACCAGGATCAAACAAATGGCCTATTTTCTCTCCAGGCCGAGTAGGCGCTGCCCCTGGGAGAGGTGAAAGCCAAGGTACTTTACTTTCTTTTGACAGAGTTGGGCCTTTTTCCTTGATACCTTATAGCCAGTTTCCCATAGGAGGGTAAGGAGCTGCCTATTTCCTTCCACGCAGTCCTCCTGAGACCTTCCAGATGCAGTAAGTCATCTATGTGCTGAAGCAGGACACAGCCATGTTGATCCACTGGGAAGGCTCTTAGGTCTGAGGCTAATGCAGTGCCAAAAATGGTGGGGTAGTTTTTGAACCTCTGAGACAATCTGGTCCAAGTCAACTGGCTCTTGTCACGATTTTCAGGATTCTCCCCCTGGAAGGTGAAGGTCAGTTGATTCTGGGGGTGGCGGGGGGGAGGGGGCAGGTGGATGCAGAAGAAGGCATCCTTGAGGTCTAGGCATGTGAAGGCAGCTACAGCAGGGATAAGACCCAAGAGAGTGTATGGGTTTGGGACAACCGGGTGCAGGGTGATGGTGGCCTGGTTTATTGGGCGCAGGTCTTGGACTGGGCGATAGTCATCAGTACCTGGTTTCTGGATTGGGAGGAGAGGCGTGTTCCAAGATGATTGAGAGGGTCAGAGGATTCCGTATTTTAGAAGTCTTTCCAGGTGCTTCTGTATCTCCACCTGTGCTTTACAAGGGATGAAATATTGGTTTTGGTGGATTGGCCCTGACCCTGGCTTTAGTTGTACAATTGCTGGAGGTATGTTCCAGGCCAGTGCTGGTGGGTTGTCCTCAGCCCACACCCCCGGTACTCTTCAGAGGGAAGCTCAGGTCCCTGTTGTGGCTCCTCCATGAGACTGTAGAGGTGCCATTCTTCCCCTTGGGGAATTGTGAGAGCCATAATCTTTTCTTCCAGTTTTCTTAGAGTCAGAGCAGCTTGTCTATGGGAGTTGAAAGTTATCTGGGCCTGCAGCTTTCCCAGCAGGTCCTGGCCCATTAAAGCCACGGGGCAGTTGGGGAGGTACAGGAGTTCATGGATGACTTCATGGCCGCCTAAATTGCATCAGTGAGGCAGCAGGAAAGGATGGTGTGTCTGATTGCCCATGGGCCCCACAATGGTGGCTTGTTTCTGTGAGAGGGGGCCCATGGGTTGGGTCATCACCGAGTGACTGCCCCAGTAGCTACCATGAAGTTGATGGGTGGCCTCCCCACATTAATTCAGACCATAGGCTCTTGGGGGCCTTAACAAAATAGAGCCTGGTCTGTGCTATCCCTCCTCATAGTCCTCCATGGTGGCTAGCCCCACAAAATCATCTTCAGGGGCCCCATGAGGCTGTGATGCTGGTTGGTACTGGCCCTGGACCACATGGCCTCTTTCTTTCTTCTTGGGGCCCTGCTGAGAATTACCCAGCCACAGGGGGCACTCAGTTTTCCAGTGGCTCTCCTGATGACAATGAGCACACTGGTTCCGTTCTAACTTTGGTCCTGGGTGAGATGATCCTCCCCAACGTTCCCCTTTTTGGCACCTTTGGGGTGCCTGTCCCTGTGGGGCACCTTTCCAGGAGCATTCTGACTGCTTTACCAAGGCAACAGCTAACAAGTTTGCCTTTTTCTGAATCTTCTTGTGTTCTTGCCTCTGCACTGCCTGATCATGGATGACAAACACCTGAGTTGCTACTTCCAGCGACTGACTGGCATTCATGCCTGTGAAACCCTCTAGCTTTTGCAGCTTGCACTGGATGTCCCCTTCAGCCTGACCTATGAAAGCCACAATGACGATTGGCTGGTTAATGAGTGCCTCTGGATCAAGAGGAGTGTAGAGATGAAATGCCTCACTTAGTCTCTCATAGAACTGGCTCGGGCTCTTCTCAGGTCCCTGGAGCACTTCTGATGTTTTATTCATATTTATGGCCTCCCCCCCCCACCCCGCCTTTCTTCATGCCATTTAGAAGGGTTTCTTGATACTGTTCAGTCCATGTGAGCCCTTCATATGCACTTGAGTCATTTGGGTCCTATTTGGGGCCCTCCCTAGGGAAGTGAGCCTGAGCATAAGCATGAGTGTCTAGTGTCCCAGCTGGGGCATTCTCCTCTAACCATTTTAGAGCCACTTGGGTAATTTGCGGATACTTCTCCATGTTAAAGAGGGTCAGGGGGAGTTGCTGGGAGTCCATTTGAGTAGGTTTATGGGTTTGAATTATGGACTGCATTAATTCAATCATAGCCTGGGGCTTCTCCTATAGGAGGGAGTATGGTGCTTCTAATTTAGGAGGTCCATAGTGGTAAAGGGTTGGTACACAAAAACACTGGACTCCTCGGATCTGGTCTTCCTGATCATAATAGATGGGTCCCCTAGTTTCCCTCAGTGGCATCTGTAGGGCTCCCTGGTGTTGCTGCAGGGAGCGACTGTCTTCCCTGGCCTGATCTTCTAGTTGCCTTCCAGCAGGGGTGTATGCAGTTAGGACCCAGTGAGCCAGTCACGTCCAGAGAGGCTGGTGGTGCTAGAGGAGGCAAGGCCTCAGGACTAGGGGCAGGCTCCGGTGGGGTTTCAGAAGCCGGGGCGGCTGGAGGTGCAGGTGGCAGTGAGGGGTACAGTGGGCAATATGGTGGTGGGGTCCCCTCAGGCTCTCCCCACAGTATGGGTTTTTCAGGTTTTGGCCGGCATTTGGAGGAAGCCGTGACATGAGCCATTATAACTTTACAGTTCTCTTCAATACAGACTTTTAGCCAAGGCGACCAGGATAGGACCAGGTCTTGCCAACAGTCAATATAAGGATATTGGTCAGGGTGGCCTGGATCCCCCACAATGACTCTGAACACTCGGCCAACGAGTTCATTTTCTTTTTTTTCTTTTTTTCTTTTTTTAACTTAAAAAAATTTTTTTTTTTTAAGACAGAGAGAGACAGAGCATGAACAGGGGAAGGGCAGAGAAAGAGGGAGACACAGAATTGGAAGCAGGCTCCAGGCTCTGAGCCATCAGCCCAGAGCCCGATGCGGGACTCGAACTCACGGACGGAGAGATCGTGACCTGAGCTGAAGTCGGACGCTTAAACGACTGAGCCACCCAGGTGCCCCCAATGAGTTCATTTTCAAGTGGGCCTTTGGAAGGCCAGCTTACCAAGAACAATGGCCAATTAATTTCCCAGAATGTCCGGAGCTTTCTGGGAGGTTTTTTTTCACACTATAATCTCCTGAACATCCCTTTTTGAAATTCCTCAACATACACTGTAGGGGAGTCAGTTTACTCTGCTTTCTTCCCCCTAACGGACAACTTACGTGCACAAGAGAGGAAAAGGGGGAAGGGAGGGACTAATTTGGAGCGGACGCACACGCGCTTCGGGCCGTTTCCGGCTGCTCTCCTCTCAGAGGTATTTCAGGTGCCTCTTAGTATTGACGGGTTCAGTATCAAGCCCTGCCTCGGATAGACTGCGCGGGAAGTCTGACACCGCCCTAAGCCATATGAGGTTGCCAGGGAACCGCGGACCAGGACTCAACACTCGCTTCGGCTCACTGGTCAGGTCAGAACTTTTCTGCTGTTGGTTGCATTCACACACAGCCACACAGTGACTCCATCCCGCTGCCCAGTGCCCAGCGCCTTAGCGTTGTGGTTCCGGTTCCCTACTCCGGCAACCCTGGCAGGTGGTCAGGCTCCTCTTCTGCCTCTTAGGGGCAGGTCTGCCCAAACGATCCTGGGTGCTTACCAGTCTGATGGGCGGTGCTCCTTGAGGTGGTTCCTGGGCTTCACTGGGTCCCTTTGTGCACCTGGGTCCTTGCCCCAGTGCGCTGGGAGGGGCTAGTCTACTATGGATCAAGCGGTCTGCTGGCGCCAGGTGATATTGTCTCTCCCGGTGCCCCAAGTTTCATACCCCCGCCACAAGGGAGGTGAAACACCGTCTCCACTTCCGGGGTGAGCCCCCATGAAATGTAGTGGCCGGTCACACAGAGTCGGTACACTGAGGCTTTTCTTTCCGTGCCAACATGGGCTCAGCATGCCAAGACCCCAAAAGGTTGGGCCCCGAGCACAGCGGGGGCAGAGGCAGGGGTTGCCTTTTGTACAATTTTTGCTCCTTTGTCTCCCATATATGGTAACATACAG
Organism: Felis catus; assembly: GCF_018350175.1. NCBI lineage: Eukaryota > Metazoa > Chordata > Mammalia > Carnivora > Felidae > Felis > Felis catus. Next base: position 87,833,862 of record NC_058373.1, on the reverse strand, counting down.
TCTGAATGGCGGTCTATGTTACAGAGTGGTGAGGAATGTTGCGCACGCGCACATAGCCAGGTTGCCTTCCTTTGTCTTGAGGTTTTCACCACATTCTGTAGGGAGGGGCTCTACCACAAGGTCATGACCTGAACTGAAGTCAGTCGCTTAACCGACTGAGCAACCCAGGCGTCCCATGACCGTCTTTTTTTTTTTTTTTTTTTTATGGAAAAGCACAACAGCCATAATCAGAGGAATTTGTGTCAGAAAGTTATATTTTATAGTGGAAGATCCTAAAATGTTAAAAACTCTTTAACTTGTATTCAGTTTCTGTGCTTGAGTGAATTATCATATGAGTGGAGATCTTCTATGGGGATAAACAGCTTTGGTAAATGTTAGAAATAGTGCATGTTTCAGCTATTTTCTTTTTTTTAATTTTTAGTGTTTATTTATTTTTCAGAGAGAGAGACAGAAGGAGAGAGAGACAGAGTGTAAGCAGGGGAGGAGCAGAGAGAGAGAGAGGGAGACACAGAATCTGAGACAGGCTCCAGGCGCTGAGCGGTCAGCACAGAGCCGGATGCGGGGCTCAAACTCATGAACCCTGAGATCATGACCTGAGCCGAAGTCAGAGGCTTCACCGACTGAGCCACCCAGGCGCCCCTGTTTTAAAGCATTTTAAAGCATTAACTTTTGAGTATTTGCTCTTATTTCCAGTTGAGGTAATCCAAGATAGTTTAGTTTCAGAGATTTTTTTTCTTCTGTTATTTTTTTTAGAAATAATAATCAGATATGTTTTCATCTAGCAAGGAAAAGAAAACAGATATAGTTCATATCTTATTTTATTTTATTTTATTTTATTTTATTTTATTTTATTTTATTTTATTTTATTTTATTTTATTTTTGAGAGTGAGCACGAGTGGAGATGGGCAGAGGGGGAGAGAGAGAGAGAGAGAGAGAGAGAGAGAATATTACAGGCTCCACGCTTACTGTGGGTCCTAACTCCGGGTTCCATCCCAGGACCCTGGGATCATGATCTGGGCTGAAATCAAGAATTGGAAGCTCAACCGACTGAGCCACCCAGCTGCCTCTAGTTCATATCTTGTAAGGAAAAAAAATCAACTGATGTTGACTTTAAGCACAAATGTAGACAGCAAAGTATGGCAGAGTGAGATGTTTAGGGGCATGGACACTACATGGGTTCAAGTCCCAGTTTTGCCACTGCCTGGGTGAATCACCTTGGGCACATTGTGCAGCCTCTCTGGGCCTGCTTCCTCAGCTCTGAGATGGGGACAATCATAGTACCTACCTCATAGGGTTGTGTGAGGATTAAGTGACAGTGCTTGTAATATGCAGTCAGGCCTCCCAAGACAATGATGACAGCCAACACTTACAGGGCATTTAATAAATGCCAGCCAGTGTTCTATGTGCTAAGGATAACCTCTGAGACAGGCACTATTATTATTCCCATTTTGCCAATGAGGAAACTAAGGCACTGAGTGGTTAAATAACTTACTCAAGATCACATAGCTACTTAGTGGTGGACTAGAGAGCCCAGGTGGTTTGCTCCAGAATACTTGCTCTTTTTCTGCCCTATTCCCTGAGGGTGGCTAAAATTCCTGTGGAACTTGCTGGAGGTCAGGGAAGTGTGTTAGTGGAGGTCATTGAGAGGGTTGAACTGTGGGCTGGCCCCAGGCAACTGGAGGCTCTTCACCCCCTCCTTGTCCTTGTAATGTAAATTCCCCCTGCCACCAGCACCCTTCCCTCTTTGTAACACAGCCTTGATAGAGGTTGACTGAATCCAGTCAAGGCAGCTGCAGAAACTTAAGATTCTGGCCAGCAGGTGCAGAGATCTACTTGTCTTAAGGCCGCCCTAGATGAGCCTCCTAAGTAAGTTCCCTTGCGTCCCAGTCCGGAATGGCCTGCCTCTTTTTTCAGTCTCTCCTTGTCCTCTGTGTATGGTGGCAAGTTTACAAACCCACAAAGGGTCATTCGATCATCACAGGCTTCTGGCTGGAAGGATATCCCATTTGGTCTTGGCCATCAACCTTTTCCTAACTGTTGTCTCTATAACGGGTGGGCTGTTTCTCTTGGCGATGCTTGGAGAGACCCTGGTTATGAAGCCCTGCTGACCAGACTCCTACCTGCTCACACTGGTCCTCCAGCCCTTCCCAAACTCAAGCGGGTCCACAGTGGCCACTGGCTGTGGGCCATTGCCGCTGTAAACTGAGATGACCTCTTGCTCAGTGTGCTGGTCTTCAGGTACCTTCTGCACTCTTCGTGAAGGGGTTTGAAACTTCTTGTGGCTCTTTCCAGCTCCTTGCTCATACCCAGGTACTCGCTGTTATCTCTGGCCTTCTCCATACCACTATCTATATAGTCACCTTTAGAACAGAACTCTAGGCAGGAACAAAGACTCAAGCCTCTTTTGACTGGGGATTTACACTTGGATCTCTACTACTTATCCCTTCCACCAAGCACTTTGATGCTGGCTAGAGACACAAGGCCTCACACTCATGTCCTAACTCTGCTTCTTTTACTACTACCCATCTCCTACTTTCCTCTCCCTCTCTTCCGAGGCTCCTGATTTCTTTATTTTTAATGGAGATATTGTCTGTTCCCCCAGTATTATTGCCACTGGCGTTGTCACCACCACTGAGAGTATATAACACAATCCCAGACCCTGGTACTATGTCAGACTTTTCTGCAGGGTGGTAGGCTGGATGTCATCAAGAAGGAGGGCAGATGGGAAGTACTTGTGTTCATCTGTGCAAGACGAGGGATTCTTGGAGGAAGGTAGTAGAAGTGGTAGGACTACCTGGGGATTGGTTGTGGGAGGGAGAGGAGACAGGCAGCCTGTGCTCAGAGTTACCTCACTTCAGCTAGAAGATTTGCACTTCTTTATTTTTTACCAACTTTCCTGAGGTATGTTTGACATGTAAAAATTGTATGTGTTTAAGGTGTGCAACTTGGTGTTTCGATGTATGTATACATTGTGAAATGATCACCACAGTCCAGCTATATAACTTATTCATCATCTCTACCTAGTAACCATTTTGTGTTAGTGTGTGTGGTGAAAAGACTTAAATTGAGATCCTTAGCAAATTTGAAGTATACAATGCAGTTTTGTTGCAGTTTCCTTCTTAACATTTTTTTTAATGTTCTGTTAATATTTTGAGAGAGAGAGTGTGAGCAGAGGAGGAGCAGAAAGAGGGAGACAGAATCTGAAGCAGGCTCTAAGCTCTGGGCTGTCAGCATAGAGCCAGATGCGGGGCTCGAACTCACAAGCTCTGAGATCATGGCCTGAGTTGAAGTCGGAGACTTACCTGACTGAAACACCCAGGTGCCCCATTTTTTCCTTCTCTTTTAAGGCTGATAATTGTTCATTGTGTGTGTAATATATATAATATTGAATGATTATTCAGCCTTAAAAAAAAGAAGGGTCTCCTGCCATTTTCAACAGTATGGATGAAACTGGAAGACATTATGCTAAGTGAAATGAGCAGACACAGAAAGCCAAATATTGCACAATACTGCACACTTTTTTTTTTTTTAAATTTTTTTTTCAACGTTTATTTATTTGTGGGACAGAGAGAGACAGAGCATGAATGGGGGAGGGGCAGAGAAAGAGGGAGACACAGAATCGGAAATAGGCTCCAGGCTCCGAGCCATCAGCCCAGAGCCTGACGCGGGGCTCGAACTCACAGACCGCGAGATCGTGACCTGGCTGAAGTCGGAGGCTTAACCGACTGCGCCACCCAGGCGCCCCTATTTTTTTTTTTTTTTTAAGTTTATTTATTTGGAGAGAGAAAAAGTGTATGTGCAAGTGGGGGAGGGGCAGAGAGAGAGGGAGAGAGAGAGAATCCCAAGCAGTTTCCATGCTGTCAGCATGGAGCCTGAGCAGGGCTCAAACCCATGAACTGCAAGATCATGACCTGAGCCAAAGTTGGACACTTAACTTACTGAGCCACCCAGGTGCCCCACTGCATACTTAGTTTAAAGATACTTTCCCAGTAAAGCCTTTTCTGACTTTCCATGGCTTGCTCCATAGCTACCTGTACACAGTTGCCTATATATATATATTATTTTATTTTATTTTATTTTATTTTATTTTATTTTATTTTATTTTATTTTATTTATTTTATTTATTTTTATTTATTTATTTTTTACTGTGTCTGTCTTTCCCACTAGAATGTGCTGCTGTCCCTATTCAAGGCAGTTATTTTTGCCCAGTTTTTGTATTCCCAGGGCTTATTAGATTGCTTGGCTCATAAAAGGCTATCAAATATTTGTTGAATGAATAAATGAATGAATGAACTAATGAATAGACTTATCAGGGTAGTAGGTGTTATTTTGTGAAGGATTATGGCCAGCCCTTGACACACAAATTCCCTGAGAGGCACAAATGGAAAACACCTGGATCCTGCAATGCAGACAAGGGTATTATCTTAGAGCTGGTGCAACAAGAATGTTGAGGCGTGCAATCTGAACATTAGGGATTGGCATTGGCTTCTTGAGTAGCAAATGGTGTTTCTGGATTTTAATGTGTCTGAGGCATTAACAAATCAGGGAGTCCTCCATTCTATGCTTCTCTGACCTGGTGAGCTAAAATTCCAGTGTGCCACCATGGAAAGCAGGGAAGTAATGGGGAGCTGCATCTAGCCACCTGCATTTTAGACAGATACTCTTTGCACTATTTGCTGTGTTGGGAGTGGACCAAAATAAAAGCAGCTTAAGCTACTTGAAGTCTTCCATCTTGCAAAACCTCAAAATTAAAGCAGGCTTCAATAGTCTAGTCTAATTTGTTATTGTCAGTTTTTTTATGATTTTTGCTAAACTAACTGGTTTGAAACTGTATTTTATTGTTTGATGCAGATTTTCAAAATTTTTAGTCTTGTATTTAAAAAAAAGTTGTCCTATCTCAATTCCTGATCCTCTGAGTACTTCTGTCTTTGCTTGCTGATTAAAATCAACAGAATTTTGTCCATTTTATGGGTTTTTTCAAAGAGCTATCTTTGGGGTTATTTATCAATTCTGTTTTCTTATTCATTACTTTCTTCTTTTATTAATTCCTTTTTTGTGCTTACCCTTGACTTGTTTATTGTTTTCTTATAAATTCTCAGTTCATTTATTTTAATGTTTTCTTGCTTAATATTTAAAGTGTTTATTAATATTTTTGTCTGAGTGTCTCATTGGTGATATCATATCCTTTTATATGTAGTGTTCTCATTTTGGTATCTCTCAATTGATCCTAATCATAGCTTTCATTTTTTTCTTTTACTTGATAGGTTTATAGGAAGTATATATATCTATTATATGTATATCATATCCATGGCATACATTATACCGTATCTCTGGTGTACATATCCATTAACTTGGGCTTACTATGTATTTCTTAAAATATCATCCTTGTTTATTTTTTGCCTACTTGATTTCTCAGGATAGAGACTGTGTCAAAGTCTCCTGCTACTCCTGAGATGCTGAAAGTGTATTCTTGTATTTCTGAACACCTGTTTCCTGTATGTGTTTCAATACAATCCTAGTCAGCATAAAAGATTTGACTGTTATGATGGTATTAAGGATCATGTCACTTATTAATATAACATGATCCTATTTATCCCATGTAAGGCTTTTGGCCTTAAATTCCTCTCTTAATTTGATATTAGTATTTTCATCGTTGCTTCTTTTATATTTGTCTTTGTCTTTCATACATTTTCCTTCCCTTTAACTTTTATCTCTTTATGTCACTTTGTATTAGATAGGGCTCTTAAAGACAATCTGCAACCCATTTGACTATAAGACATTTGGTTTTACTTTTCATCTTGTTTCAAGTTTTATTTTCCTTTTTTTTTGTTTTTTTTCCATTTTCATTATTTTGAAGTATGGATCTCATTTTCTTTGCTTTTTATCTTCCTTTGGAGATACTCACACACATATTTGAATTCTGCTCGTGGTACTTAGTTTCAAAGTTTTTCAAAAGCATTCTGCAACTTACATTTCTCTACCATAAACGAGTAGAACTATATCTTTGATTACCACGGCAGAGTAGTTTCATCTACCTTCCACCTTCTCATTCCTCATTGTCCCTCACCCACCCAGTTTTTCTTAATGGGATCTGGATTTTTACATCTAGATTATTGTAAAAATTTTTCAACGTTTATTTATTTTTGGGACAGAGAGAGACAGAGCATGAACTGGGGAGGGGCAGAGAGAGAGGGAGACACAGAATGGGAAACAGGCTCCAGGCTCTGAGTCATCAGCCCAGAGCCCGACGCGGGGCTCGAACTCACGGACCGCAAGATCGTGACCTGGCTGAAGTCGGACGCTTAACTGACTGCGCCACCCAGGCGCCCCTAAAGTTATGTTTTGATATTGCTTTAGTTTAGTTTTTTTTTTAAACCTATTTCTGCAGTATTTAAATTAAACATAAAAATCCTTTTGTGTTATGATTCCCTCATTTTTAACTTCCTTTTAGGCCTCTTCTCTTGGTTATTTGAAATTTGTCTTCCAATATGTATTTTTTTCCTCTATGTATTTTTTAAAAGAATTATACATGAGTGGGTATATTTTCTGAAATATTTGTTTTATTGCTTTCCCAAGTGTGAGACAACTTGGTTGCACATAAAATTCTTGGATCAAAATGAGTTTCTCCTTAAAAGGTTTAAAAGCTTTTTTCCAATGACCGTTGGCCTTGAATCTTACAGTACATCGTGTTTTAATCCAGAGTTGGGAAAAATAGGTGGTAGTGTGGTGTAATGGTTCAGAGGACTGACAAGAGTACCTCGCAAACAGGGGTTCAAGGCTTCTATTTACCACTTATCTGCCTACTACTTACCAGCGTTAGGATATTGGAAAAGTTAGGTCTTGGTTTTCCCACTAGTGTAAAGAAGGAAACTGATGTTGAGATTAACCTCACAGAGTTACTGTGAGGATTCAGTGAGTTAATTTATATAACAGCCTAGCATCTGTTATCATTTATTTGATTTCCCATTCTGTTTCATTTTGGACTTCTTTTTCTGGGGATATCTGTTGTCTAAATTTCAATGTCTTCTTTCTTTTTCCTCCATGGTCATCATCCCCTCTCTCATTGCTTTCATCTTTGATCTCTACCTCTGTATTTTATGAGTATATAAGTTTGCCTTCATTTTTTTTCTTTTATCATACCTGCCTTTTCTCTCAACCTAGATTGAATTCTGCTAATATGTGTCTAAACCTTTTTAAAGTTGTGAAATATGAACATACAGAAAAGTGTCTACATCCTAAACGTACAGCTTGAGAAATTATAAGAGAACAAAGTGGGTACCAAGTCAGGTTGAGAAAGAATATTATAGCATTCCAGGGTCTCCACACAGGCTTCATCTCAGGCACAGACCCTTTGCTCCTGTCAAATGTCCCATACTTCTTTTTTAATTTTTTAAAAATGTTTATTCATATTTGGGGGGTGGGGGAGAGTGTGTGGGGGAGGGGCAGAGAGAGAGGGAGACACAGAATCTGAAACAGGCTCCAGGCTCTGAGCTGTCAGCACAGAGCCCGATGCAGGGCTCGAACTCACAAACCATGAGATCATAACCTGAGCAGCAGTCAGATCATAAACTGAGCCACCCAGGTGCCCTAGATGTGCCACACTTCTGATCTTAACCACTGCCTTACTTTTGTTTTTTAATAATTTGACTACCTACGTATGCATCCCTAAATATCATAGCATTTCAACTTCTAGGGGCACCTGGGTGGCTCAGTTGGTTGAGAGTCCAACTTTGGCTTGGGTCATGTTCTCGTGGTTGGTGGGTTCAAGTCCCACATCAGGCTTTATGCGGACAATGCAGAGCCAGCTTTGGATTCTTTGTGTCCCTCTTGCTCTCTGCACCTCCCCACTTGCACGTGTGTGTGTGTGTGTGTGTGTGTGTGTGTGTGTGTGTGTACACGGACACGCGCGCCCATGCTCTCTCAAAAATAAGTATTAAAAAATTAAAAAAATGTTTCTGTCTGGCTTCTTCCACAGAGTATGTGATGAGTGCTGTGGTGAGTAGTTTTAGGTTGCTCATTTTCACTTCTGAAGAGTATTCTATTGTTTGTGTGTACTAACATACTATCCCATTTACAGTTGGACAGTGGGTTGTCTTTTTTTGCTAATGCAAGCAATGCTGCTGTAAACATTCTAAAAAACTTAAAAAAATAAAACTGTATATATTTAAGCTATACAATGTGGTGATTTGATATACATTTACATAGTGAAATGATTACTACAGTCAATCTAATTTAACATATCTTCTATACTTACATTTTTTGTATGTGATTACAGCATCTAAAATCTACTCTCTTAGCAAATGTCTGGTATTCAATATAGTATTAACTTGAAGTGTGTATCCTGGTGCCCCTGTGACATTTCTTTGGATAAATATTAGATCTAAGAGAGGGTTTATTGGTCAATAGGGTATGCATATGATTAGCCTAGTAGATATCATCAAACCATTCACCAAACAGTGCTGTGTGCCATAGTGCACATAGTGATTTCCTTAAAATCATTTATCATTTTGCCATCTCATTTCAGCCTGCTCCTTCCTTGTCCCACTTCTTTTCATTAAATCCTGTGTCTTTTTTATGTTTTCCTTAAAAAGCTAATCAGAGTTTGGAAAATTTCTTCTGGAGTATAAAAAGAGTTTATTTTTGGAGGTTAGTTCTTTTTTTCTTCGTCTCTTACATATTGTTCTCTTTTTCTTTATCCTGTGATTTCTTCCCATAGACTCATGTTGGTTTTTCTTCTTTATTTTCCTTGAACAAGGTGAGATGAGTCCAGACTGTATTTATCATCAGACAGGGTGAGTAGGTCCTTTGTTATTTGCACTTCACTCATATCTCCCACAAAAACGTATAGATGTCTTGATATGGTCCAAAGATGTTTTGATATGGTCTCTTTTCCAGAAGAGATAAATGTTTTTAATGGTTTCTTTTTCAGAGAAGGGCAGGTTAATGCACTTGAGCCTTCAACTTTACTTCCCATTTCTTTTTAAAAATTTTTAAATGTTTATTTATTTTTTGAGAGAGAGAGAGAGCGAGACAGACAGGCAGACAGACAGACATACGCAGACAGCAAGCCGGGGAGGGGCAGAGAGAGAGAGAGAGGGAGAGAGAAATCCCAAGCAGGCTCCCCACTGTCCATGCAGAGCCTGATGTGGAGAACTCACGAACTGTGAGATCGTGACCTGAGCCAAAACCAAGAGTCACATGCTCAACTGACTGAGGCAGCCGCTCAGGCGCCCCACCTAACTTCACATTTGTAAGTAGGCATTTGTTTAACTGACACACCATCTATCTCTAATGCTTGATTCTGTGATATATGAAGCATCGTAATACATAAAAACTATCCCCAGCAGTCAAGTTACTATGGCAGAAGCCACCAGCTGCCACCGAACCCGTGATGCATCTTCTTGCAGCTCTGTACGCATACTTATCACCCACAACTTCCTGGCATTTGCAGTCTCTGCTTGGGTAGAGATTTGGGGGAGTAGGGTGGGGAAAGGGAGTATTGGGGTGATATTGTATTTGGCACATGGAGAATCACCTAAGGGAGCATAGAGGGCAGTGACCTTTTTCTCTGGGTTACATTCTTTTGGACTCTGAGTCAGTGAATGGAAAGTGGGGGTGGATAAAAATATCTTTTTTGAGTTTGAGGTGAAGCTCAAGCCCTTGTGGTAATGTGGGGGAGGTGGGTTAATGGTTGGGAAGGGGCCTGGGGGCACCTTCGGGGCAGCCGGTAATCTTTCTATTGATCTGGGTGCTAGTTACACAGATGAGTTTAGTTTGTGAAAATTCAGTATATCATTTAGGATACATGAGCCTTCCTGTATCTATATTACACTTTAATAAAAAAATCTTGTTGCTTGTGTCAATAAAAAATGTGTATTTTTTTTCCCCTAAGTGGCTTCTTTTTCATGATGCAAACCAGAGTATGTGGCATGATGAACAAATAGATTTTTCTATTTGTGCATTTCCAGAAGTCTTGGACTTTGTTTGATTCCACTAAGATTCAGGCACAAGGTTATTGATCACTTAGTTATATGTGTGGTGGGTTTTGTCTTATATTTTCATGGCTATTTCAGTGCAAACATAGGAGCACCTTTATGGGAGGATGTTAACCATATTCCACTTTGGCCTGGGAGGCATAACACATTACACATAATTAGCAAAGTAGAGACACATGAAGGCAACGTATATAGTCTTAAACCTGAACCGTATCAGCTTGAAACATTATAGTAAAGAAGCATTAATATCTGTGAAGAATCAAATCTAAATCTATCTTGTCATTTTATGGGATAATGGTACCAGTTTTAGGATGACTACTGAGATTTTTAAAACTTACCTTTTGAGCTATTTAAACTAATTTTATGTCTCAGCATAAAAGCAGATTGATGACATCTAGTGAATTGACGATGTCAAGATAGACAATCCACGTAATTAAAAATGTATCCTCTTTCACATACCATTAGTATCATATGTACCCTGAGGAGTAAAAACTACTAGTTTTTCCTGCATTAGTTATATTTTTAAATGGACCAGGACAGTGTTTTTCAAACCTGATTGTGTATCAAAATCAGTTTAGGGAGCTTGTAAAAAATCTATACTTAATTGCTGTCACACCCAGACTTACTGAGTGTGGTGTGTAACTGAGATACTGAGATAGTATACCCATGGGTGTGCCTGGATGTGGTATGCATTTTAATGCATTGGACTTGGGTATACGTTTTCTCTTTCTGTTTTTCTAAGACTCTGAAATACTATCCTTATATCTACAACTGGCCCAGAGGGATTGTTGGGTCTGGTCTTCTGGTCCTAAGGGCTCCTTGCATAGACTGTCCTGAAGGGAAAGCAACTGTCTTTCAAGAAGGTGTTGTTGAGGGGCTCCTGGGTGGCTCAATTGGTTGAGTGTCTGACTCTGGATTTTGGCTCAGGTCATGATCCCAGGGTCGTTGGATTGAGCCCCTCATCAGGCTCCATGCTGAGTGTGGAGCCTGCTTAAGATTCTCTCTCCCCCACTCCCTGCTTGCTCGATCTCTCTCCTTAAAAAAACAAAAAAAAACAAAAAGAGGGAGTTGTTGACATTTTGTAACAATTTCAGAGTTGGGATGGATTTTAGGGAAGAGGAGGCAATGTGAGTCCAGTAATATCATGCATAGGGAGCTGAAACTTGAGTGTATGGGGTCATGGAAGAAATCTAAAATCCCATGGAAAACCACTGTTAAAACTGGGGCTGTCGATTACACCTCACTGGCTACAAGTGTCCATGAGGGCAGGTTGATGGAATAGAAACAACAAGGGCATTGTAAGCACAAAGTTTAATATTTGAATCCAAGTTTTTACACTTTATAACTGTTTGACTTTGACCAAGTTAATCTACTTGTCAGAGCTTCAGTTCTTTTCATTAAAAAATGAAGGAAAATAATATCTACCTCATTGGGTTGTTGTTGAGAAAATAAAATGTGAATATGAACATGCCTTGGTATAGGGCCTGGGACATAGAAGGCTCTCAAGAAATATGTTTTTTCTCCTTATCTATGCATTCTCCTTCTTTTCAATCCACTCTTTATGAGTTTTTAAGAATTTTTTCAGATGGAGTGAATGGGATTTAAAATTTTTTTAATTATAATTTTTAATTTTATTTTTAGAGACAGAGAGCACGAACAGGGGAGAGGGGCCGAGGGAGAGAATCTTAATTAGGATCCATACCAAGTACAGAGCCCGATGCAGGGCTCGATCTCATGACTCTGGGATCATGAACTGAGCTGAAATCAAGAGTTGAATGCTCACCTGACTGAGTATCCAGGTACCCTTCCCTAAAAAAATTTTTTTTTAAATTGAGGTATAATTGATATGTAACGTAACAGGTGCATAACATAGTGATTCAGTGTTTGTATACACTGAAATTATCACCACAATAACTCTAGTTACCATCTATCTCCATAAAAGTTATAAAATTTAAATTTAAATTTAAATGTTTTTATTGTGATGAGAACTTTTAAGATTTACTCTTAGCAACTTTCAAATGTGAAATACAGTGTTATTAACTATAGTCACTATGTTGAACATGAAATCCCCAGGACTTATTTATTTTACAACTGGAAATTTGTACCTCTTGTTCCCCATGACCTATTCATTTTACCCTCAACCCCCTTTCTTTCTGACAACAGCTAATCTGTTCTCTGATCTGTGAGTTTTGTTTTGTTTGTTCATTTGTTTTGTTTCTTTTTGAGTTTTTAATGTCTCGTTTGTTGGTATGGTAGTTTTGTAGCAAAAGTAATAAAAAAAAATAATGAATTTCATTCATTCATTCAACAAATATTTTTCAAGTACCTGTTTCAGTTATCCATTATTGTATAACAAATCCCCAAATTTAGTGGCTTAAAACAATAAAAAGCTCAGTTTTCTTATAGTTCTGCAGTATGGGCTCGGTTGCAGAGTTTGATTGATCTTATTGATGGTCACTCCTGTGGCTCACTCAACTTGGTGAGCAGCTGAGGGTTGGACTAATTTGGAACACTGGGATGACAAGGGCCTCCTTCCCTTCAGCAGAGCAGCCCACCTTCTTATATAGTAGCTCAGAACCCCCATGGGCTCAAAAGTAGAAGTTCCAGATCTTCTCAAGGCTTAGACCAGGAATTGACAGTGTCACTTCCAAGTCTCTGATTAGAAGCAATCATGTGGTATATGTCCCAATTAAGTGGACAGGGAAAGTACATAAATGTGTGAATATTGGGTGTTGTGATTCACTGGGAGTTACTGATGTAATAGATTGTCACAATGGCTGTTGCTGTGGTAGATATTGACAAAGGGTCAATGATACGAGGAAACAAAATTGATGTAAAAAGGTTACATTCTAGTTGGAAATGAGGTTAATATAGAAGTACTTATAAATAATACTGAATTAAGGCTATTAAGTCCTTATACAATTGTCAGATCTGTGCTGAGAGAAGAATTCTGTATGGAGATGGAGTGCTTGAGGCAAAGTCATGGATGCACGGTGAGTGAGGTGGATTCTTGAGAGATGGGTAAGAGTTTCTCTAAGAGGAAGGCTGTGTACTTCAACAGTCATTAAGCTCTGTGATAGTTCATACTCCACACCTGGGATGTTTGATGTCCTTTCTGAACAGGTGCTTGGTTTTAGAATCTGTCTAGGCCACCCCCATTCCTCAGATGCCTTCTGGCTTGTTAGGTGGAGCTTAGCTCAGGAGGGAAGGAGACATAGACATATGTGCAGCAAGAGCAAAGAGGATAAAGCTTGACAAAGCAGGGCAGGGATGAAACTACATGTTATTTTCAGGCCGTGCTACCTTCAGGGGGACATGCATTTGTATCTTCTGCAGGGATGGTGCCTGCATTTACATTGTTGGAGTCTTTCAAAGGCACAACAGCTAAGGTTATCTTCCATTCTTAAAATCCTGTTTGCCTCACAAGATAGGATTTTAAGTTTGAAATTCTGTTCTTGCAAAAAGACCAATAGTCTCACTATTGTATAATTGTCTTTATGTGTATTTAAAAATTTCAGGCATATCAAAGATATTTTGAACTCCTAAAGGGCCTGACTTTACACACAAAATCTGTCTTCTTTTCCCCCTTCTTAGTGTGTGGACTTTGGGTGGAGCTGATTTTGACCCCTGTGCCAGAGGTGGTGACCCTGTGACTCAGGGCCGGGCCTCTTACCAATAGCCTCAGGACTTCTTCCAGAACTTTGGGGAAGAGGATCTCTTTTCCTGGGTCTCCAACTGCTAGGATTATACAAAGTACCTTGTGGGGAGAGCTTGCCTGGGAAAGAAACCGCAGAGGGAAAAGCACAGCTGAAGGGATGGAGAAGGAGGCAGAGATCCTGATGACACTGATAGAATGTGTGGACAGAGCTGGCCCTTAATTCTTTCTCCTTCCTCTTATGGGAACCAATGTGGGCCATTTATTAGAATTCGTTCTTGTCAGTGAAAGAGAAGACCATATAGGCCAGGGTGAGTGGAAAGACAGAAAGATGCAGGAGGTCAGAGAAGAGCAAGATCAGAGGCAGCCGATGCGACTGGGAAGATGTAGATGTGGTGGACTTAGCTGGACTCAGGAGGATGGAGATGGATAGGTCTGGTGAATGGAGAGAAAGAAGGGCTGAGGGAAAGGGTGTGAGAAGAGAAGTGTCTTCCATTATTGAAAGACAAACGATCACATGTGAGAAAGAGAGGAATAGGTTAGAGCAATCTCCTAGTAGAGTCAAGTCTTGCAGAAACGGAAGTGAACTAGACTTCCTCTCATCCCAGATATTTATTTATATCTTCAAATAGTTCTTTTTTTTTTTCTAAGTTTGTTTATTTATTTATTTTGAGAGAGGGAGAGAGAGAAAGCAGGGGAGGGGCAGAGAGAGAAGGAGGAGAGAGAGAATCCCAAGCAGGCTCTGTGCTGTCAATGCAGAGCCTGGTCTCGGCTCAAACTCACAAAACGTGAAATCATGACCTGAGCCAAAATCAAGAGTTGGATGCTTAACTGACTGAGTCACCTAGGCGCCCCGTGGTTCTTTTTCTTAATAAAGACGTACTCAGTTTCTCTTAGAATACTATTTGGAGAGAAAAATAAAATGCAAAAAGAGAAAGCAGTTATTAACGAAATCTTCCAAAGAGTAGTTTGGTTAACCACAAAAAGAAAAAAAAAATGCTTTGCTTCCATCTGGGTTAAACAGGGTACCACTTCTGGTTTCAGTGCAGTCAGTTCTCACAGATCCAATAATATCAGATCTGGCCTTTAGCATTTGAAAGGGGAATTTGACCTTTAAGTTTGAAAGGAAATGAGAAACAAAGGGATTACATAATTAAAAATCTGTTTCTGTCTCTTAAAAGCAATTCAATTTAGGTCAGGAGCCAACAGTCTTCCTTTCCTTCTAATTGTTTTACCTTGGCTCCGGGTACCCTGTTCTTGTTTCTCCTGTGAATAGCTCATTAGTGTTGGGCAGATGTTCCCCTTGGGTGCACTGTGTTAATGGGGAAATAATGGAGGCAGCATTGTCATCCAAGAGAAGTTAATATTGGATCCAAAATAGAACGATGAATGAGAACATGTGCCTCCTACATGCCTGTTAGCAGCAAACTCTCAACTGTGGTTTATTTTGTATTTGACCTTGGTAAACCTACCATTAAGAAAGATGAGGTGAAAATATATGAAATGTATGGCTGTATCCTTCTACCCTGGTCATCTTCCTTTTAACATTTGAAAAGAAACGAGGTAGATATATATATATATATATATATAAGAAAAATCATGCAGATGGATATTTGAATATAACTGATATATATATCAAGACTAAACCACTAAACCCATCAGTTAGGCACAATTCTGGGAATACATGATAAGTCACTGAGAAGTACAAGACTAAAAATTTTGTTTTGGACTAGGTAATACAGTTACAAGTTTCAAACATCAAAAAATAAGAGGTTTATCCCAGTCCCCCATCAGCTCAGTTGGTTTTCTCACAGGTGAACACTGTTTTCTTACTTACCCTTGGGATAACTTTTATGCACGTATGCACATATAAACCAATCAAATGTATCTTCTTTATTTCCCCTTCTTTTGTGAACAGTTGGTTGCATACTCTAAATTTTCTGCCTCTTCATTTTGCTTTTTCACTTAATACATGTTGGATATGTAAAAACTGATGATTTTTAAAGTGCACTAGATGTGGACTCTGGAAATTTGTGTACAAATCTTATCACTGTATTTAGGGCTTAATATTGCTTACTTTTAAAAAGTGATACAGTAAAAAGAAATAAGTAAATGCTGGATAACTACTTAAATGATCAATTTCAGCCATAGCTACTCAGTTTTATTTTTGGCAGGTTTTTTTTGTTTGTTTTTTTTGTTTGTTTTTTTGTTTTTTTTGTTTTGTTTTTTTTACTTTTTACCCATGTAAGTCATAGTTCTTATAGAAAAATTAGAAAATAGAAATAAGCAAAGAGAAAGAAATCATCCATAAGTTTTGTCTTTCAAAAATATCCATTTATATCTTGGTGCTTAATCAAATCTTTCTTCCCTTTCCCTTTTTTTCTGTGTATACATACACACATATTCAAAGATACATGCAAACAAACATATTTTAAAAATGAGATCACATTATACTTCTAGTTTTGTAACCTGTTTTTCTTACTTAACAAGTTTCCATGTCAGTGAAAACAGGTCTATCCCATAACTTTAAGTCACAGCAGACTATTTCATTGTATGGATAGTCCATAATGAATATTTAACCAATCCCCTGTGGTTGAAGAGTTCACCAATTTCAAGTGTTTGCTATCATAAATGACTCACATTCTAACATTTTTACAAGCTTAATGCCTTATTGAGAAATTTTCAGATACTTTGCCAAAAGATACTATACCTCTGATCTCTCCTCTCCTCTCTTCTACCCTCCCCTCCATCCCCTCCTGTGTCTCTGTGTCCTTTTTTTTTTTTTTTTTTTTTTTTTGGCAGGGGTGGGGGGTGGGGGAGTTTCCATCAATAAGGTATTTAATTCTGTCCTGGTAAGATAATGGGCCTAAATCAGGGTGGGCAACTGACAAAGAGTGTAAGAGGAGGCTTTAACAGCTGGTGGGAGAAAAGAGAGGTTTCTGCCTCTGTAAACTCTCCATGGGCATTAAGGTGGCATATAGCCCTGCCTCTGCAACGCTTCCCATATAGTATTTTTTTTTTTGTTGTTTATTTATTTTTGAGAGGGAGAGAGAGCTAGCACGAGTGGGGGAAGGGCAGAAAGAGGAGACAGAATCCCAAGCAGGCTCCACACTGTCAGCACAGAGCCCAGTGCAGGGCTCCAACTCATGAACTGCAAGATAATGACCTGAGCTTAACTGACTGAGCCACCCAGGCACCCCTAGTGTTTCTGATATAGTATTTAATACAGGATTTTGGGGGGATATAGTATTTTAATGAGAGTTCACTGGTATCAACACACAGCCATGTGAACTAGATATTTAGCCTCCCAAGGTGACTGCTGTTTCAGCGTGGTGTTCTGTGTGTGTGTGTGTGTGTGTGTGTGTGTGTGTGTGTGTGTGTGTGTTTGCATCAGAGTTTCTGGGCCCAATTCTCCAGGATTTCTCAATTAGTTCACAGTATCTGTGAGCCCAGGATCGCAGAGGAACAAGACAGTCACTGATGATGAGCAGCAGTCAGGGTGCTTTTCGTCCCATTGTGATAACTCTGGTCTTCATCTCCCAAATCATCTGGCCTTAAGTTTCGAGATTTGGGATGTTATTTCAAGCTGCAGGTTGTTAAAGTAAAAAATAAAAAAACCCTTTCTTACCTCCAGTGCAATTAATAGATGTCTTTCTTGTTAAGTAGTTCAAAGTCTTCCATATTTCCTTTTGAAAAAATGAAAGAAGTATTAGGTTACACAAGCCGGAGTGATTGATACTCAAGGCCCTGTCTTTCTAACCATTTTAATGTGGCATAACATTTCCTAAACTACACTGGAGCATGAGAATTCTCTGGGGTCTGATTTTAAAGGTGTTCAGGGCATTCTGATTAGATAGCTTGTGTTTGCTCCTCTGGACCCACTTCCTTTGGCTTTTCTCCATCCAGCTCCAGGTCCCAGGAGGGTGACCTCTATTAACACTTGAAAGAGCTCCTCTTCCTCCTGGCTTCTGGTTGGGTTCAGTCAGTAAGAGGTTGGAGGGAGGGCAATTGGGGTACTTCCCTGCTTAGCTTTCTTCCTGCAGGCCACTGTGAGTGGTGGGAGGTAATAGCTGAGGCTAGTCTCAAGTATTGAACTATCCATTGTGCTTTCCCTGCCACATCTTTGTAAAAAAAAAAAAAAAAAAGTTATGGGTTGAATTGTATCTCCTTAAAGTTATTGAAGTCCTAACCTGTGAATGTAAGACCTTTGGAAATTTGGAAGGTCTTTGGAAATAGGGTCTTTACAGATGATCAAGTTAGATGAGGTCATTAGGGTGGTCCTTATTTCAATGTGACTTATAAAAAAAGGGTAATTTGGACTCAGAAACACACACACACACACAGGGAGAATGCCGTGTGAAGATAAAGGCAGAAATTCGACATAAGCCAAGGAATATCAAAGATGGCCAACAAGCCACCGTCGCTGGAGAGAGGCTTGGAACAGATTCTCCCTCACAGCCCTTAGAAGGAACTCTCCTTCCAGCCTCCAGAATTGTGAGACAATACATCTCTGTTGTTTAAGCCACCCAGTTTGTGATACTTTGTTATAACAGCCCCAGGCAAATAAAACAGGTCCTTTATTAAGTTCTCTTCCAGTTATCCAATTTGTATGTACTGCGTCTTTTATGTGGGGCTCTGATTCTCATCCTATGAGATTTTGAGGTTTTGGCATAGATCAAGGAATCTATATGTTGACACACACCCTAGGTGACCCTTAGGATGAGGTTTGGGGAGTCTGCTGAACTAGATAGGGATATAGGCTTTGAGTCAAACTCACCTGCATTCTGAAACTGGCTCTGTTTCTAGCTGGGTATGCATGAGTACCACTCTGAGCTTCAGTGTCATCTGTAAAGTCCTTATTACTTCTATCTAATTTTGTGCCCTGTTCCCTTTGCTTGTTCTGAACTGGCCACCTGCCCACTTAGAGCAGACATTAAAAATATTTGTATGCAGATGACCTCTACATGTGTATATATAGTTCTAGACTTACTTCACATTTTAGCTACAGTTCTGAATTTCCAGTTGTTCCCTACAAGTCATTGATATCTGGTAATAGCTATTTCCCTAATTATTTTAGTGGGTTTTTGTATCGCTGTCATTAAAAAAAGCAATTATATCATGTGCTATTGTGAATTTAAAAATGTTAATTCAATCTTTTTTAAAACAGGTGGCAGATTATTTGGCAGGTCCAAATAAATAAAACAACCTATTGATTGAATATTTTCATTTACATCTTTCAGTATCACCTCAAACTCAGCATGCTTAAAACTAAACTCTTTAACCTCTTTCCAAATTGACTTCCTTCCTGATTTTTTTGAGATCCTTTAGTTAGTGACACTATTATTTTTTCAGCCAAACGAGTGAGAGCCTTTTAGTATCCTTTGGTTCCCTCTCTTTCCCCATATACCTTCATACCATTAATTATTTAAAAAAAATTTTTTTTTAATATTTATTTATTTTTGAGCAACAGAGTGAGACAAAGCATGAGTGAGGGAGGGGCAGAGAGAGAAGGAGACACAGAATCTGAAGCAGGCTCCAGGCTATGAGCAAGCGGTCAGCACAGAGCCTGATTCGGGGCTCGAATCCATGAACTGTGATATCATGACCTGAGCCGAAGTCGGACTCTCAACTGACTGAGCCACCCAGGTGCCCCCATACCATTAATTATTATGATTCCATTGCCACCAGACTCCTGACTCTTATCCTTTTCCACTTTCTTTAATCACATCTTGGTAGTTTCTCTGAATTCTGCCTCTCTTCCCTCCCAAGCTCCCTGTAGTTTTCTAGAAGAGAAATAGATCTGGAATTCTCTTTAATGACTTTTCCTTTTCCACAGAGTTCCAGCTCTCTGACCTGGTTTTCCAGGTCTTCCTCAGGCTGTCCCCCTACCCACAATTCCAATCTCATTTCTTCTGTTTTCTCACATGCATGTTTTTCTCAGTCAGATTTATCTATTTACTTGTTTCAAGATGCTGTCCTTACTTTCTGTGAAAATAATTCACTGAATTCCTTTAATATCTTCTCTTCCTTTAAGGGTATCTGGAAGGGCTCTTTTTGTAGATGGCCCTGTCCTAGACCTAATGAAGATTTACAGAATGAGGTAAACATGTTCCTTGACCTTGAGAAGCTGTTGGGAAAATGAGGAGAAATGGATAGAGTTCACCTCTTTGCTTTAGCTGTCTTCATGATCAATGTTTGTTTTGACTAAGTCAATTTTATGGAGCCTGGAACTGGTGGTTAAAGACCAGATTGAATACTGCAACCATGTTATGTATGTCCATTTGTATTTTTCAAGTTGGCTGGGCCAGGGGCCATACATTCTGTGTGGTACTATCGCTGGGGTTAAACCTATATATAAGTCATTCTTGAAATGGGTTATTATTCTTCATAAAGATTTTTTTTTCAGTATAAAACAAACACTATGGCTTTATCACAACACAAGAAAACATGAGTCACAAACTTACAGTCCAAAGACAGTGATTATAGACCTAGATAAAGTTTTTTTAAAAATTTTGATGCTGTCATTTATTTTTTTCCACTCACCATAGCAACTAGAAAAAAACATTAAAACAGCAGCAACAAGTCCTGTATTTATCTTTGGGAACTAATTCCAAGTAGAGCTTTTCATTGTTCTTTTTCATAGCACTTGGTTGTTTCTTCATTATTTGCAATACTGTATTTTCTCAATTCTCATTTGTTTCTCTCATGTAAATTTCATAAGGGCAGTGGATGAATTTGTTTTGTTCCTTAGTGAATCCCAAGAGCCCACCACAGTGCCTGACTAGAGTTGGTCTTCTGGAAGTTCCCTACCTCCTTTCTCCTTGTCAGTTGTTTTTAGAAAACTGTAGTAACAAGAGCTTAACTCTGCCGAAATTTTTGTCTCTATCTGAAATAAGGTAGCTTTCTTTATTTTTTTCACCAGGATGCTTACAATCTTACTTGATATTATTTTCAGTTGGTTATTATAGTTTTCTTTTTTATTTACCCTTAAGGGGATGTGTTTGAGGTAGCCTTGCATTTAATTTTTGTATTTCAGTTTTAATATTAAATATTATACTCATAATGCATTTTTTGGAATAATATAAATACTCATTTTTAAAAAGGAATAAACTAATATACTTTGTTTAAAGCTTAAGACATTACATTTTTGTATTAGTCATACATTATGTATACATGTATGTATTAATGTCTTGAGATGGACTCACAGGGGATTGTATCTGCAGTAAAACCCTCAGGGACATGCTGTATATTAGAAATATAATTATACTGCTAAACTACAAGCAAGTGTATTCTTTTTCAATCTAACCAAGTATGGCTCTCAGCTTATAGTTTTCGTTTTGTTTCAAGATGCATTTGTTTCGTAAAGACCTCAAGGAATTATACATAAGAAATGGGTTTATGTTTTGTTGCTAAAGTATGATCAGGCCAAAAATTACATGTATCTTAGTGATGCCAATTTATCTATTCAGGCATTTTTAGTTAGAGAGCATTAGAGTTTCTGAAAAAACCCTTCCAGACGCTATAAAATAGAATTCATCTTAAAAACCATATTGTTGATACCACTGTTCTCACATGTCTTTTACACTTTGCTTACCTGTCATTTACACTATTAACTCCACTGAAGCATGTATGTAAAAAAGCATTTTCTTTTTTTTTTTTTAATTGGGATATAATTGACATACAACATTATATTACAAAAGTGCATTTCCCATATGAAAATCTTGTACTACCACACTAGTAGTCACTTACCTAGTTACTAACATAACATGTGACTCTCACATTGTTTTTCTTGAAAATTAGCTTGATGGATTCATTTTCAAGGATTATCAATAATTTGGGGTGAATTACAAGCTCCCACTGAAATAGGTCTTTATACATTGGAATCTATTTTTCTTGACAAAGAATCTCTCCTTAATGGGCAAGGATTAACAGGTAAGACCACCCAAGACCCCAGATGGATCAGTGTTGCTCAGTGGCTAGAGGCTACTGAACAGCCAAAGATGCACTTGGTTGGCATGAGGAAAACTGCACAAACCTTCCTCTGCCCATCCCTTCTTTAGTTTGGTCCTGATTTTCTATGTTACCTGACACCTGGCAGGCACCCAAATATTTGTCCATTGAATGAGTACATTCAGTAATTAGAGAGGAGCTTTTTAAGTTAATCGTAGACAATAACAAAAAAATAAGTTGGTAGAAACGTGTCCATTAATACTATATACCAGTTACAGTAAAACCTTGATTTGTGAGCATAATTCATTCCTGAAACATGCTTGCAATCCAAAGCACTTGCATATCAAAGTGAATTTGCCCATAAGAAATAATGGAACCTGAGATGATTCATCTCCCCAACCCAAAAATATCCATATAAAAATGATTACAATACCTTAATATAATACAAAATAATAAAGAAAATACAAACTATAAAGAAAAATAAAGAAATTAACCTGCATTTACCTTTGAAAATCTTCTTGGTTGGTGTGAGGGAGAAAAGAGAGAGGAAGGTTATTGTGTAAGATGACTTTGACTATCATTAACAGAATCACTGTTATCTATTGGTTCAATGGAATCTTTTACTGCATGGGCACCATTGTATATGTTTGCATGAATGTTGACTATAGTACAACATTAAATACAGTCATATACTGTATTTAATGAGCTGGCAATAAGGCAGCACAGGAAAGGGTCTATATCTGCAGGCAGCCTGACCTAGAATTGAAGCAAAGCATTCCTAAGCTTACTCTTGTATGGAAAATCAAAGGACTGTCCATAGGTGCTTTGAAGTGACAAAAAATACACTAGTGTCTGTTGTGGGCACCTTCCAACATTCTGAAAAATCACCGATTTCTGCCAAATACCGAGACCCAAGACTGAACGTCTGAACATGAGAGACAATCACCCACAATCCTACAGTGAGAGAGGAAGAGACAGAGAGAGAGAGAGAGAGAGAGAGAGAGAGAGAGAGAGAGAAAGAAAAGAACCATTGGCTCAGTTGTGATCATGCGATGTTCGGTGTCACATACTACTTGTCTTGCAAGACATTGCTTGTTTATCAAGTTAAAATTTATTAGAAATGTTTGCTTGTCTTATAGAACACATGAAGAACAAGTTACTTGCAATCCAAGGTTTTACTCTGTATTCAAATAAGGTGAAGTTGTCTGGAGGCTAAAGGGAGGTGGCATTAATATTTATTTTCTCCGGGTTATTGGAGATACAGTCCAGTAACTGTCAGGGACACGGTGGAAAAAAAATCTAGTGCAAAGAGATGGTGTCAAAGTATTAAAAGGATGTCTCTTTCACTTCCCCTTTCTGCTGCTTTTCATTGGTGCTAACCAGTGATATTGGCAAGGGCCCTGGCATGGGACCCCGATGGCAGTATCTGAGGTATTATCTCGGAGCCTAGCTTGTTGTTATTGATTGTGTAAATTTATTTAATCAGGTAGAATTTATTCCCTAGTATATTTACATAGGTAGTTGTTGAGAAATAATAAATAATTTATCTTACATTTTAAAATGATCAGGATGTAGTGTCTTATTTGCATATGAATTCTGATTATATATTGTGGTGGTTGCCAGGCTTGTCACTGCAACTAACAGCAGTAATCTGGGAAAATATTCTTAGGATTTTAATATTAAACCAAGAAATTAAAACAAAATGATCCCTAGGGCATGAAAAGAGACCCTAATGTCCCCAATGGGTTGGGTATAACATGATTTTTGCTCTTTGACTCTATACATAGCAGTTGCTTAAACAAATGGATGCTGTTTTTATTTCCAAGTGCTCAATTTTATTTATTTATTTATCAAAAAAATTTTTTTAAGTGTACTTATTTTGAGAGTGTGTGTGAGAGAGAAAGAGAGCAAGCAGGGGAGGGGCAGAGAGAGAGAATCCCAAGCAGGATCTGCATCACCAGCACAGAGCTGGATGCAGGGCTTGAACTCATGAACCATGGGATCATGACCCAAGCTGAAATCAACAGTTGGTTGCTTAAACTGATTGAGCCAACCAGGTGTCCCCACGTGCTAAATTTTAAATTGCCTTTGAGCTATACAGTTACAGTCTCAAAAATAATATGGTAAATATTTGTACATTTTAAAAGAATATTAACATTTCTATTTTCTATTTAAGAGAAGGAAATAAAAACAAGCCCCATTACTTGTGGGAGAATTACTCTTTTTTTCTTTAAAGATGTTTTTTGCTTTTTAATGTTTATTTTTGAGAAAGAGATAGAGTGCAAGCAGGAGAGGGGCAGAGAGAGAGGGGGACAGGGGATCAGAAGCAGGCTCCAGGCTGATAGCAGAGAGCCTGACGCAGGGCATGAACTCACGAACCACAAGATCATGACCTGAGCCGAAGTCAGACACTCAACTGACTGTGCCACCCAGGCACTCCTAGAATTACTCTTTGATTACATCAAACACTTTGGGACTGTTTATTAAATTACTATTCAGGCTCTTATTGGTTGGAAGAGGGCAGAGGGATATAGTGCATCATTTTAAAAGAAACCATAGTGACTTTTGATCTTGGGTTGTGCACAATGGTTTACTCTTACTTCACTTGGCTACTGCTGTCATTAGAAGTGCATACTATCTTTTGAGTAAAAAGACAATTATAATCATTTTGATGTATATTGATTTGCCCAGAAGATGTTAATTTTTATTGTAGCCTAGATATTGAGAGGAGAGAATAAACCTGTGGAAATAGAGGTAGTATTTAAAATAAAATTCTTAAATTCACTGATCTCAACTTGTCATTCTTATTTGAGATAATAAAAAGATACCTTAGGGAAGAATGCAGATTCTGACTAATGATTAAATCTGAAGGCAGCACGGGGCAGGGGAGTTTGAAACTCATATCATTTTATTATTGTCAATAGCAGTCACAAAGACTGACAAGAACACCTAATAGATACCTCCTTCAATAAATTTATGAGCTAATCTGAGTTAATCTTTGTAAAATCCCATGAGCCATCTATACCTGGACACTATACCAAGCAATTCATAAGAGGCCACATGGCTTTCTCATAATTAGAAAAGAGTTAGAGCCTGGTGTATTCTATGCAATCATAAA
Organism: Felis catus; assembly: GCF_018350175.1. Lineage (NCBI taxonomy): Eukaryota > Metazoa > Chordata > Mammalia > Carnivora > Felidae > Felis > Felis catus. Next base: position 87,809,144 of record NC_058373.1, on the reverse strand, counting down.
AAAGCCTCAATTCACTCTTCTGTGATTAAAACTCCAAGATATACAGAGAAGGAACAAAAAGCTCTATATTGGAATTCTCCAGCATGTTTAAGAATGAATTGAGTGGCTCAGACCTAAAGCCATCATACACAACATTGATTAATCAAAACACAAATGTGAACAGGTCCCAGGTTGTTAAAAAGAATCTGACAGCACCGAAACTTGGCTGAGAGGATTGGGCACCTTAACTAAATTATGAGGCAGGCAAAGTGTGAGACTCAGTTTCCCTGTCCCCAGAATAAGGCTTTAAGATTTAGATGATCTGATAATTATCTTTTAGGCTTAAAATGCCATGAGGCTATAATTCTAAAATTTAGGGATTGTCTATTTCCTTGTCTCTAAGCTGTCTTTGGAGCACCTCCCTCATCTACTAGTTGTGAGCCTTTTCACCACATCTCAGACCTAACTAAGGGGACTCACTCAGCTGTGTCTCTTACAGGCTCTGTTTTGTTTTGTTTTGTTTTGTTTCCTTCTGTACTCTCTCCTCTCATGTATCCTTCACCTTCAGGACCTCCTAAACCAGCAACCTAATTTGTTCAAATGATTATTCTAATGTGTTACCTCTAACCTGATATATTTGCATTTATAGAGGGATATTTTCAAATGTTCATGCACTTTTTCCCTTATTTTGTTTAGCCCTTGCAGCATTAAGATTAGACAGTGAGGTTGAATCCTATAGTGCCAAGGGAAGGAAGAATACCAAGAAACACAGAGAGAAGAAAAAGATCTCATTGAGTTTCTATCTAGATTGAGCAATGACAACAACAGCACTAGAAACATAGATACAAAATTCCTGGATTTTAATTATTTAATTTAATTTATTTAAACAACAAGTGCTAGTTTCTGCTTCTGGTAATTGCTTAGTAGCCTCTATCAGAATAACCCTTCCACAAATAACTATAAATTTTGCATAAAATAAAAACAACCATCTAAAGACATCAGGAAGCAAACCAAAGTAAGCACATATCGTATGTATTTTATGTGGACTTTTGGAGGAAGGGAGCAGTACTGAGTGGGTTTCCAATTTCTTATAGGTTTCAGTCTGAAGCTAAGTCCCAGTTGTCACAATAGAAAACCAAACATGGATAGAAACCCTATAGCCTGAGTTTAAAGTTTGCGGCAACCACAGCAGTTGAAATGCAAGGGGGTAGTTTTTGAAAAGAGAGAGCTGTGGAGAGGGAGCCCAAATTCTTCCTATCAATTGCCCAAATGTCTGAATGAGCCCTGAATGACACACATGTGGGAAGATTCCAAGCTTCCCAGCCAAGGCTTAAAGAACTGAGCTGAGCTTTCTGAGCTTGAATTCAACCTAGTTAACTTTTTGTGAAATAAACAGACAAATGAAAACAAAACTCTTTGGAGAAACATAACAGAATTCATTTTTTTGATGTTGAAATTGAACAGTATATAAAAATACATAGAACCTCTTTGTGCAACTTAACAAATTGTCCAGTTTAAGAAAGAAGATACTGCTAGTAATTGAGAATCTTTTAGCATGCTCATTCATGATCATAGATCCCTTCCTTCCTCCTAATGGTAAACACTACCTTGATGATTGGTTGTTTCTTTTCTTCTTTTTTTTTTTTTTTTAAATAATTTTACCACCTACTATAAGAGCAATCATACCATAATTACTCTTATACAAGGGCCACAATTACAGGCACACACATTTTTATAGGATGGCATTGCTGAGTCATAGAATATGCATGTCTTTGCCTTTCCTGAATAATATCACAGTATTTTCCAAGTAGTCCTACTAATTTTCATGCCCACCAGTAGTATATGAAGGTTTCTGTTGTTTAAAATCCTTGACAACTCCTTTTTTTGTATCAAATTTTAATTTTCTTGCCAGTAATGCTCACAATATTTTGCAGTCCTCATTCTCAGCTGATGACTGTCCTGTTTCTCTGAGAAAATATAGTTGGAATAGACACGCCACAGCTCACAATTCACAACTTCTACCTCCCCATCTGCATCACTGCCCCTGTACATGCATTTTCTCCTATGCTTATGGAGGAATGGTCTCTGCTGTTAGCTGTAGCAATCATCCCACTTGTGCCCTGGATCCATTCTTTATTATCTATGCAAGGGCATTGAATTCTGTCCTCTTTTTCCTGCATCATCATTTACCCTTGCTCTACGATAGTTTCCATTTCTGTTTCTCCCAACCTAAAATAAATAAAATAGTGGTTAACACAACGGACAGCAACTGCTCCACCTTTCTGCTTTTCTTTACAGCAAAACTATTAAAGAGTTGTCTCTTCTTGTCTTCAATTCCTTACTTCCCATTCTTAAACTCAGTACAGTCAAGCTTTCTTCCCTACTATTTCACCAGAACTTCTCTTGTCAAAGTCACCAACTGATTGCTGGATCGCTAACTCCAGGGTTACTTCTCAGATCTGTCAGCGGTATTTGACATTACTTTCTTTAATTTTCCAGGATACCTTCCAAGTTTCCTCCTACTCCACTGGTTATTCTTTCTTGGTCTCCTTTGCTGGTTCCTGCTCTTCACTCTAATCTCTTAACATTGGATACTCTGGACCTCAGTCCTTGCATTTCACCTTCATTTTTTTTCCCTCTCTGTTGGTGAACTTACCCAGTCTCATGGTTTTAAACAATATAATTAAGCTCATAACGCCCAAATTATATTTCCTTTCTGAATCTGTTCAGGGAACTCCAGATTTGTTTATTCACCTGCTTACTTGACCAATTTTCTTGGATATCTAATAAATCCCTTAACATGCCCAAAAACAGGCTTTTGATTTTTCTTAGAGTTCACATAACATTTGCTTATTGCAAATTAGAAAAAGATGTATCTTTCTCTAGACAGATGCTGCCTGTGTAGGATGCACTGCTTTGGCCTTTTTTGCAGCTTCCCTTATCTTTCTCTTCAAACTGTTCCCACAGGTTTTCATTTCAGATAATAGCGACTCCATCCTTCCTGTTGTTCCAGTCTAATATTTTGCAGTTGTCCTCGACTTTGTTCTTTTTCCCAACCACATCCAATTAACCATTAGTCCTGATGAATATAGAAGGTTGGATAAGGGGGAAGAAAATTCTCGCCAACGGAATAATGTGTCAAGACAGGGAGCCCAAAGAGCAGTAACACATTTGAGGAGGTAGTGTAGCTCTTGAGCCTTGGCAACATTTTTCATGCTATGCCTTTTGCCTGGAATGTCTTCTTTTCCACCTTGCACAGTCCAGTGCATGTTTTACAGCTTAGCTCAGATAGGATCTACTCTATTGGAACTTCTTTAACACTGTCTTTTTCTAATTATTACTCTTTATGTCAGTTTGGTTTTGCCTTTGTTTTCTTATCTGCACAATGGGGATAGTAATATTACTCGATTCATAGAATTTTTATGAGATTAAATTGAGTTAATACTTGTAGGTTGCATAGAACAGTGCTTGGCACATGGTAAATACTAATGCTTTTGATAATGCTGATGATGTCACTGTCTTCCCAGTAGATTGTGTGCTCCTGAGGAGTCAGTGGAGTTACGTGGTTTATCTTTGAATACCCAGCATTTAACATAGTGCTAAGCACTTAGTAGATGATTAATAAATATTTATTGAAGGGGTGGATTCATATTACAAGTCATGCAGATGTGGTTGTGGTTGGATCCACACAGATACATGGAGGCAGCAGTGGTACACTGGAAAAAGGGCTGGAATTAGATTTTGTGGCAAAGTTCTGGCTCAGACTTTACCAGCTGCGTGCATTTGGGCAAACTACTTGGCCTTTCTGAACCTAGTTTCTTCAGCTGAAATTAGGGATAATAATATTTCAGGATATTTAAGAATTATTTGAGATAATGTACATGACAGTACTTGGTAATCTATAGCTCATGATACTGTAAGGTTTTTTGGTATTCACATTTGTAATTCAAGGTATATCTGCTATAATTACAAAGAAATGAGACTTGTATAAGTAAACCAAGTTGTATAAGAAAACCAATCTTGTTATTTTATTATTTTATTTTATTTTATTTTATTTTATTTTATTTTATTTTATTTTTTTGGAGAGAGAGAGAGAGTGTACGAGTGAGAGAGAGGGGCAGAGGAAGAGAGAGAGAATCTCAAGCAGGTGCCACATTCATCATGGAGCCCGATGAGGGACTCCATCTCATGGCCCTATGATCATGACCTGAGCCAAAATCAAGAATCAGATGCTCAACCTACTGAGACACCCAGGCACCCCCAATCCTGTCATTTTATACTTGTCATTGTTATATATGTATGTGGATCTTTTTACTCTTTGTAAGGGAAGGTGATGTGTGGCTAATGATGACTTTTGCAAGTATAATGGAGGTTGTGAGAACATTTTTTTTTTTTAATTTTTTTAATGTTTGTTTTTGACAGAGAGAGAGAGAAACAGAGCATGAGCGGGGGAGGGGCAGAGAGAGAGGGAGACACAGAATCAGAAGCAGGCTCCAGGCTCTGATCTGTCAGCACAGAGCCCGACGCGGGGCTCGAACTCACAGACCGCGAGATCATGACCTGAGCCAAAGTCCGATGCTCAAGCGACTGAGCCACCCAGGCACCCCGGCTGTGAGAACATTTCTATAGTCTGCTCCCAGAACGTTATTTTCTGGCTTGCTTGAGTCCTCACAGTTGAAGTGAACAGCTTTCTGCAATCAGCTTCTTAGTCTTCCTCTGTTTTAGAAAATCAGTTTGTGAAAGAGAATGTATAATCACACAGTATATTGAAACTAATTTGTAGAATTAAATTAAAAAAAATTATGAGTTGGTTAATAGTTTTTTATCAAAATGAATTGCTAGGTGATTAAATCCACACTAAAACCCTTGACATTCAAATAGCTTTCTCTTAGGTGCGTTTTTATCAAGGAGATTGTGTGCAGTGATGAGCAGCCATCAGCGTGAAATGTTAGTCAAACAGAACTCACATCTCTCACTACGGTGGGTTGGCTGTCTGTGCTGATATTTGGCAGAAACTCTTAGCTGTCAGGTCTATTGCAGTCCCTGAGCCAAGAGGGACTGCTCAGTCAAAATTTGTTCTTGCATGTGAAGCTGTATTTTGTCCCATTTATTAAGGGTTTCTTCTGTGTCCCTCTCATAAAAGTACAGAGAAGAACTGTTTTTGTATTCTGCTGCTATCCATTTAAACCAGCCATGCTGAAATGTAAGAAGCCTAGTTTCTTTGTCAGAGCATTGATTACATTTCAGGTCCTGGATATTGGTGATCTGTCTCATCATTTAGTGTTTAGCAACATTGCTGAACCGCTTCGAGGAGCCACGTGCATCATCAGTGGCAGCTGCAGATCTCACAATCATACTGAAGCTTGTGCATAATTGGTTTGATCTGAAAGATGTGACCCAAACTTGACTGCCTTGCAGCTCTGTATTTTATTACTTGTAAACTTATTTTCAGATTAACTGTTGCTACTAACTGTAGCTATGACAGTCTCATGAACATCTCAGTGTTGTTAGAATGACTCTCAGTTAAGATTAATTTATTTCTTGGGGCATGTGGGTGGTTCAGTCGGTTAAGCACCTGACTCTTGATTTCAGCTCTGGTCATGATCTCATGGTTCATGGGATTGAGCCCCGCATCAGGTTCTGTGCTGATAGTGTGGATCCTGCTTGGGAGTCTCCCTCTCTCTCTGACCCTCTCCTGCTTGTGTGCTTTCTCTTTCAAAATAAATAAATAAACTTAAAAAAAAAAAGGGTTAATTTGTTTCTTCATTTTACTCAAATGAATTATATAGAAGGATCTCTATTTTATATAAGAAAACTATATCTAATATGAATGAATATATAGTTTTATTTATTTATCTATATTTTAAAATGTTTATTTAAATTGAGAGAGAGAGGCAAGGGGAGGGGTAGAGAGAGAGAGGGAGAGAGAGAATACCAAGCAGGCTCCATGCTGTCAGCACAGAGCCAGATGTGGAGCTCAATCCCATGAACCATGAGATCATGACCTGAGCTGAAATCAAGAGTCAGATGCTTAACTGACTGAGCCACCTAGGTGCCCCTGTAGTTTTATTTTTTTAGTTGAGCCCAAGTTCTCATATACTCTGAATAATTCAAATCTGTGATTGGGAAAGGCAATTGACTGAATTGTGTCCCCCCAGATTCATATGTTGAGGCCTTAACCCCCAGTGTGACTGCATTTGGAGATAGGGTCTTGAAGAGGGTAATTAAGGTTAAATGAGATCATAAGAGTGGGGCTCTAGTCTGACAGGACTGGTGTCCTTGTGAGAAGAGGAAGAGATACCAGAGCTGTCTTTATCTCTGTGTGCACACAGGAAAAAGTTCTTACGAGGATAGAGTCTGACATGGTGTGCTTAGACAAAGATGAACAGCTTCATGGGCTGGAGACAGGGACATATGAGAGGATGTGGTGGGAGGTGAGAAAGTTAAGTTTGTTTTTTGAATAACTGGATAACCATGAAGGAGCTGGCTACTTGGCTTACTACCTCTTGTATTATAAATCCTGATCATGGAGCAAAAGGAGCAGAAGTGGGAAAATCCTTGGACTTCTTAAGGAGGGTCAGGGCTAATAGTCATATTATATTTGCATCACAAAGGCTATTGGGGTAGCCTCCTCGTAATTAAGACCTGAAAAATTAAGATTCAGGTAAAACATGAAGCATTTCCCACAATCTCTAATAGATGTATTGCTATATAGATATTAGATATGTTTCATTACGTGATTTTTGGCTCCTTGGTTAACAGTATTTGAAAACCAGCTTGAGAGTAATGTTCACAGCACCGCCCAGATGGCTGTATTCATTAATCTTGTTACTGTCAATGAAAGAAGTGCTCATACAGGCAGCTTTGCTGAACCATCGTGAAAATGTTCCTTTTCCATCTTCTTGAACCAGCAGGCTTCAGCATGATGTGTTGACTGATTAATGCTAGTCTAGGCCAAGCCAAAGTCATGTACAAAGCAGCCAGCTCTCCTCTGAATAATCAACTCTTATTTAGAAGGAAATACAAAGTTGTTTAAAATTAAACACTAACGGGAAAGTGGTGACAGATGTTTAATTGGTTGCTTTCTTGTCCCTTCTTAATGTGTGACACGCCCTCATGAGAAAGGTTAGATGGATTGAATGGAAACAGCCACTTAACTATCTGCTCTCACACTCATGATAATATTCACTCCTCATTTCTTTTCAATATGTCCTCATTTTATTTTATTGTATTTTACTTTATTTTACTTGATTTTACTTTACTTTACTTTACTTTTTACTTTACTTTACTTTACAGAGAGCATGCAAGCAGGCAAGAGAGGTGGAGAGAGAGAGAGAAAGAGAGAATCCAGTGGGCTCTGTGTTCAGTGTGGAGGCCGACACAGGGCTTGATCCCATGACCCTTGGATTATGACCTGAGCCAAAATCAACAGTTGGATGCTCAACCAACTGACCCACTCAGGCCCTCATTATAAAATTTATTATATTTTATTTTATATTCTCCATTTCTTATAATTTTTCAGTATCTGATTATAAACAAGGAGTTACTGTCCCCATATATTCATTACTGGTTGGAAAGATAGTTTTGAGTGAACTTTATATTTATCACACAGGAAATGTGGAATGCTGAGCTTGGCCCAACCTTGAGAATTTCAAAGAACTTGTTTCTTTTATTCTAGGCTCTTCAGATACCTTGACTTGCTCACACCAAGGTCTATTGCAAACACACAAGCATCTAGGCACCTTTCATAGAGCTCATATTCTATAGTGTTAATCAAGACCTTCACAAGTTCTCTTCTTGCTTCTACCTTCCATTTCTTTCTTTCTTTCTTCTTTAAGTTTATTTATTTATTTTGAGAGAGAGACAGCGTGAGCAGGGGAGGAGAAGAGAGAGCGGGAGAGGGAGACTCCCAAGCAGGCTTCACACTGTCAGCACAGAGCCTGATGCAGGGCTCGAACTCACAAAACCATGAGATCATGACCTGATCCAAAACCAAGAGTTGGACACTTAACCAACTGAGCCACCCAGGCGCCCATCTACCTTCCATTACTGATCTACCCCCATCTCTGAAACCCACCTTTCTAACTATGCTTTTGGCATAATTTGGTATTTGCTCTCTGGCTTTGTGCAACAGTGGCTGCTAGTAAGGTTACACTCAGATCTTCTGGCTTGCTTTGGAGATGTGTGAACAGAGAAATCAATGTTCTAAAGGTAGCTGCTGAATGGGGGTACATATATACAGTATTGAGCAGAGAACCTGCCACAGGTCATGACATACACTTCAGTGAATGGCAATTTCCTGCCATTTTCTATCCTTAGCATTTTCAGGTATCAGAAGAAGGAGATGACAGGAGGGAAGTTGAGAATTTTAGGCTATTTGCTAGATGGAATCAGAATTGAGAAGGGAGATTTTGGAGTGTAGAGTTAACATTTTTCTCTCTCCTTTGATCCATCATAAGATCTAGTTTCATGTTAGACCTTCCTCATAGGCATGGTGGCTGAGGTTGGGAAACATGGGTTCAAATCCAGATTCACTGGCTGTGTGACCTTGAAAAAATTATTTAATGCCTCTGTGTCTCATCTGTGAAATGGAGATAATAACAGTACCTAACTGAGAATTATTTAGAGGAGTAAAAGGCATCACATGTAAAGCACCTAGAAACAGATCTTGGTGCTTAACAACTGCTTGATCAAATTAGCTATTAGTATTGTTATGATTATTTTGCCGTTCTCCGCAAAAAAGCATCTGGCATTTGGGGTGCCTGGGTGGCTCAGTTAGTTAAGTGTTTGACTTTGGCTCAGGTTATGATCTCACGGTTTGTGGCTTTGAGCCCCACATTGAGCTCTGTGCTGACAATATGGATCCTGGAGTCTGCTTCAGATCCTGTGTCTCCTTCTCTTTCTGCCTCTCCCCCTCACTGTCTCTCTCTTTTGTCTCTCTGTCTCTTTCAGTCTCAAAAATAAAATAAACATTAAAAAATTCTTTTAAAAAGGTATCTGGCATGTAGCAGTGTTATTATTACTAACATTATTATTGTTACCCATATTAGTCACTTCCTATAGGTAGGACATAGATTCAGGGTATAGTTTTGTGCATTTTTAGCCTTATTTAAATGGCACGTGTGTTTGTTCATAAAGACTGCAAACTCGCTCTCATTTGAGCTTTTATTTTTGCCTTTTTCAGAACCACCAGAGGCTGTCTCCTAGACAGGTGAAGTCACTCATCTCTTTGCAGCTGTGTGCTGAGACTTGGCAGCCAGTATGTAAGAGACCCTTGGAGGAGATATGTCTTGTATCAGAATGAAATTTACAACATGATGCCTTGACTACTGATGCTTTGGGCTGACTCACTTTTTTCCTCAGTGACTAACTCCTTTAGTTACTCCTTCCCCTACCTATGGATTGTCTATGTGGATTACTGCTTTCTTGCCTCTGTCTTGCTGTGAATTGTTTGATTCCCGGGTCTGGCCTGATGGAATTTCATCTTCCATTCCTGGGTTCGAGGAATTGGATACTGCTTACCTTGCTGACCTGGAGGCTAGTCCTTGTGTCCTGATTTTTGATTCTTACCTGCCCTTACATTACTGATGACCTCCGAGTCTAAACATCTTCCTGGTTATACTCAACCATCACAACCAGTCCTGCCCAAGAGACAAGAGCCTTTCCTGAAAAATTGGTGTGGCTGACATACACCATGTCAGGTAAGTTTGCATTTGGTAGTTTGTTCTAGAGGATTCCGAGAAAATTCTATGCCTCGCCTCCTATGGTTCATGTGGTGTGGGTCAGTGGGTATTGTTTAACCACAAGTAAAACGTGGGTTTGAATTTCTGTCCTTGAGACTGGATACTTCCACTGTGGGGGTGGGGTCAAAGAACAGTTCAGAGTGATCTGCTGAATCCATACATATTCTTTGTCCCAAATGGCAGGCACTTTTTATTTTGTTTTCTTCAACCACAAATCTGTGTAGCACTGCGTGATTTTCAACTTCTTGAGAGAGTAAGTTTTTGTTTGTGTTACAAACTCAGAGTCCTTGATGACATGTTGACAGGTACTGGAAATGATGGGATTGGAGAGCTGACAGGTGACTCATGCATATGGATGTCTTCTGTGATTATACATAGCAATTTATCTGGGGTTATTTATGGTAGCATTGTCATGGCGATCAATGAGCAGTAAACAAGGCTCTCAAAGCCACAGGCAGGGTTTTTACAGCCTCTGACCAACTGTGTTACCTCCATTTTAAAAAGCAAGTTTGATGATTAGCTTATTGAACTGAAGAGTCTTAATATAATTCTCTTTTTTTCCCATAAAACTTAAAAATCATGATGAGCTACAGAAAGTCTGATGAGATGGAAAAGAACTGAGTTTGTGGTGGAAGCCAGAATTCCAGGCTTCACTGAGTGGTTCTATGACCTCGGACCAGTCACCCATTTTGAGTCTTAGTTTCTCCATTCTTTTTGGGGGCTTAATAGTGTTTGTTCTAGCATAATTCATGAGACTGTTGTAAGGAAGAAATTAAATGATGAATATGAAAGAGTAGTACAGCATGCCCACGAGAAATAAGCCTGCACACAGCATTCTGTGAGAGAGGCTGTGCATCTGGTTCTGCTCATTTTAGGCACCAGAATCTTGACTTCATTGCTCAGGAATCCATATACAGTAATACTTTGAAAGGGAGGTTCTTAGCTTAGATTTTAGGAAGATGACAAAAGGATTCCATGAGAATGATTGAATCTATACTTCCTAATGAAACCATATACACTCGACTCTCCATCAGCTAAATGATGGTAAATTCAATACTATACAGGCTATACAAGGATCCTCTGGCAAATCTAGTTCTTTACACTAAGCAGCTGATAAGACCAATTCCTCAGTGTGTCAAATAAGATGCTGTCAGGTCTGTTCTGCGGGTACCTCTGTTTAGCTATCGTTAGCTGATACCTTCTGTATTCTGATCCTGGTGGAATTGACTGGAAGTTTTCAATTTATCATTTTTTCAGGAATCATTTCTAGTGGCATATTTTTCAATCTCTGATGATGTGATCGATCAAAGGTCACTTTGCTCATTATTTTGATTTAGAAACTGTTTCCTTCTCTGTAAAATGCTGCTTTTCCAAGCTGTGGAAACCCAAGATTTCTGCAAGTTAGTGAGTCTGTAGAAAGGAGGCTTTTAACTAGAGAGACGAAACGTTACCTTGGTGAAGTGGATAAGCTACTGTGTGCTTTCCTCATCCTACATGAAGATGCACCCTGGGTCCTCTGGTTCATATGGGTGGGGGACCTGCCAAGCAGAGGAGCTATGAATTCCCTCACACTCCTATTTGTATTCTCTCCTGTATTTGGGTTCTCCAGAGAATCAGAACCAATGGGATCTCTATCTTTATCTCTAAGTCTATTTCTAAGTCTAAGTCTATCTCTATCTCTATTTCTCTCTCTCTCTCTCTCTCTCTCCCTATCTCTCTCTTTCTCTCTCTATCCTCTCTCTCTCTCTCTCTCTCTGTCAAGATATACCTCAAGCAGAAAGAGAATGAATTAGCTTTTCCTCTAACTTTTTCTTTGATCCACGTCCTCCGTAGATTGAATGATGTCCTACACTAGAGAGGGCCCTCTGCTATACTCAGTTCAACAATTCAAATGCTAATTGCTTCTAGAAACACCTCCACAGACACATCCAGAAATAATGTTCTACCAGCTATCTGGGCATCCCTTAGCCCAGTCAAGCTGACACATAAAAATAACCATCATACCTTCCAGTTCAGTAAGCCACAGCATTACATCCTAAACCCTGCATTGGTCCTGTGGCTGCTCCATAACTTGGGCTTGACTTCTGCAATTTAAAAGTTGGGTTTCTAGTTGAGCCACAGAACTCAGGACTCTTCAACTTTTATTAAAGAGTCCGGATGAGTGCCCTCCCAAGCAGTAGTCCTGGCCCTGACCTTCCACAGTTGCCAATACTGGAAATGGATTTAAAAAACAAACCTCTGCCTGCAGTTCTTTTTCTGACCTGAATTTGCTCTTTTTCCTGCACTGGTCTGTGTATGTCCTCCATGAGGTTAGAGCCTGTGTCTGTTTTTACGCAACATCATTTCCACAGAGTCTATCATGGTACAGAAAAAATAAATGTACAAATGAGTTGGTTACATGAAAATTACAAAAAATCCAGTGAACATATAAAAATATATTAATATTACACTGATAATTAAACACTAATTACAAATCACTTATTAATTAAGTTGCATATAATGTTGTGATTTAATAGAGGTTATTAAACTAGATGACTCGAATTCAGATCTTAGCTCTGACTTAATAGCCGATGACAATTTATTAGCTCTTAAAACTTTGATTTCATAAGTTTCAAATGAAATGATACAGGTAAATGCATAGCAGACCATTTGACAAGTAATAATTTCTCAATGAATGCTAGTTTTAATTTTTGCATTATATCAAACATAGAAAAGAAACACTTTATTTTTCAAAAAAAAGATAAAATACTTAGTAGCAAATTAGTGTGTGTGAAAATTTACATAATCTTTTTGGAGAAAAAAATTGGCAATAAAAATCAAAAGCATTAAAATGTGCTTATTCTTTGATCATATATTTTCATTTTTAGGAATTACTATAACAATAATTAGGCATTTCTAAAAATATGTATGCAAAGAATTTCTGATAACTCTTATTTATAATTATCAAAAGGGGACAATTAAATATTCACCAATAGGTGAATTTTTTAGGTAGGTTTTTAATATTACCAAATACATGTATTTTTAAAAAATGTTTGTTTATTTTTGAGAGAGAGAGAGACAGAGAGACAGAGCACGAGCGGGGGAGGAGCAGAGAGAGAGGGAGACACAGAATCTGAAACAGGCTCCAGGCTCTGAGCTGTCAGCACAGAGCCTGACGCGGGGCTTGAACCCACAAACTGCGAGATCATGACCTGAGCCGAAGCCAGATGCTCAACTGACTGAGCCATCCAGGCGCCCACAGATACATGTATTTTTTAATGGGAAAACCCCCATAAAAGGCCCAGTGGAAAAGCAGACCACAAACAGGAAAAATATGGTACCATCACTACTCAGATGTCCCTTGTAAACGGAATATATCTAAAACCATAGCCCTGATTAAGTGTCCAACTTCGTCTCAGGTCATGATCTCATGGTTTGTGAGTTCAAGCCCCATATGGAGCTCTGTGCTGACAGTGCAGAGCCTGGTTGGGATTCTCTCTCTCCTTCTCTCTCTGCCCCACCCAACTTGTGGGCTCTCTCTCTCTCTGTCTCAAAATAAAAAATTTTTTAAAAAGCCCTACACTTGTGATTGTTTTCAATGTTTTCTTTTCCCAGTGTTCTTATTTCTGTAAGTTACACCATTTAGCTGAAATCCTTTTTCTTCAGAGTACTTACACTCCATATTATATAGTTATTTATTATCCACTTCCATTATCAGTATGTTAGTTTCATGGGAGCAGACATTTTAACTCTTATGTTCATAGTAGTATTGCCAATACCTAGAACAATGACTAGCACATAGTAGGCAATCAATAAATATTTGTTTCTTTAAATTGTTTTTTAATGTTTATTTATTTTTGAGAGAGAGAGAGAGAGACAGAGCATGAGTGGGGGAGGGGCAGAGAGAGAGGGAGACATAGAATCTGGGACAGGCTCCAGGCTCTGAGCTGTCAGCACAGAGCCTGACACGGGGCTTGAACTCACGAGCCGTGAGATCATGACCTGAGCCAAAGTCAGACGTTCAACCGACTGAGCCACCCAGGTGCCCCAATAAATATTTGTCTCTTAATTGCCTGAATGACTACTTAAAATGCATTAACTAGAAAAGGATGACAAAAATGTTACAAGTGATTAAGTCTTGAAGGCAGAATAGTAGTATTTATTTGTTTGTCTGTTTTTTTGCCCTGTCTGCAGACAAACTTATCCCGGGTTCTAGGGCATGTGGCAGCCGTTTGGGTTAGTTACTGGTATAATGGGACTGGGGCTGAATTCGACTTCATTATGGTAATGGTATTATTTTTAGAGCTCTTCTATATTTTGCAATTTTCTGTCTAGTTAGAAGAAATTAAAATTGATATAAAGAGCCTAACTTATAAATCTACTGAAATAATGTACACTATTGTTTTTAATGGTCATGATGAAAAGCAGAGAATGAAACTGAATAGTTTGCTATATCAGGTCTGTATTATTAACATATCAGCGGAAGATCAATCAAATTAATCATAAAAATTGACAGCCAAGAAAATCATTAAGGTCAACTATAATCCCAGTGAAATAACTCCTGAGATGGCAGTGTACTGTTCTTAGAGAAATCTTGCTTCATAAAAACTGAACCAGTACTCTTTTTTTAATTTTTATTTTTATTATTATTTTTTTAATGTTTATTTATTTTTGAGAGAGAGACAGAGCACAAGTGGGAGAGGGACAGAGAGAGAGGGAGACATAGAATCCAAAGCAGGCTCCAGGCTCTGAACTGTCAGCACAGAGCCTGATACGGGCCTTGAACTCGTGAACTGCGAGATCATGATCTAAGCCAAAGTCACACGCTTAACCAACTGAGCCACCCAGGTGGCCCTCTTTTTTTTTTTTTTTTTTTAATGTTTGTTTATTTTTGAGAGAGAGAGAGAGAGAGAGAGCGAGCACGAGCAGGGGAGGGGCAGAGAGAGGAGACACAGGATCTGAGGCAGGCTCCAGGCTGTCAGCACAGAGCCTGACATGGGGCTCAAACTCATGAACTGTGAGATCATGACCTGAGCCAAAGTTGGAGGCTTAATTGATTCCCAAGCACTCCTGAACCAGTACTCTTAAAACAGAATCAAAGATTATTCAAGTTTAGGAAACTTTAGTTCTAAAAACTTCCTTTGTTCAAGTTTATTTATTTTCACCTTAAAGTGAATTCAATTTTTGTTTTTTTGATTTGAGAAAAATAGTTAATGCTCTTTATGAGATTGAAATTTCTGTTATGGTGCATGAGACCAAAACTGTCCTTTGCAGACCTTACATACACCCCACAAAGTATAGGATATTTTTGTAAATTCCTTACCAAAAGCAGTCTTTGCAGCTCTCTTGATATGATAACAACAACAACAAAAAACCAAAGACATCCTCTCATCCTGTTTTCTGTGTTTTCACACTGTTTTCACACTGTATTATAAGTTCCTAGTGGGCTAACAAAATATGATTTTGTTATTAACCTTGGTCAAGTACCATGCACATCTCTATGCTTAACAATGTTACCTTTTTAAAAGAAAAAAATCTCTGAAGCCATGGAGATGGGAAAGAAAGAATAATTTACAAGGAAGAGTGCAAAACAATTTTCCTTTCATAATGCATTATTATTGCATAGTATACCCTGGGGTACTAAATATGAAACAGCTTTGATGATATATGTTTGTTAGTCCAACAGATAATGGCATATCCCTTGCTATACTTAACAAGAGGTACAATTCATTTTGATAGTGTCACTGAAGTAATATTACCTCCAGCATTAGAAACATGATGTTTCTCTGAGCATATGCAATTATTTTGTAGAAATCAAACTACCAAATATGGATATTATGAGATAGTTTCTATCATGTGCCTAGTAGTTTTTAAGATTCAAAAAAAACCTCGTTAAAATGGTGGAAAACGTGCATATTTAGTTATTAGCTAGCATTTGGAAATACAGACTGTAGGTGTTAGTGATAACGCTTGGGGCTAATTTAGGTGCAATTATGGAATTTTTATTACTATTTCTTATTGTTCAGAACACATTTTGTCAAATATTTATAAAACAATTCTAATAGGGCCAAATAGGCTTTATTATTTTATTCCTTCCTTCCTCCCTCCCTCCAACCCTCCCTCCCTCCTTCCCTTCCTTTCTTCCTACATTTCTTCTTTCAGTAGATATTTATGGGACACCTACTATGTCTTAAGTGCTATGCTGGCTTCTGGGAATAGAGTGGGGAACCCAACAAATATGGTCTCTCTTCTTGTGGAACTTACAAAGCAGAAGAAACAATTGTTCATTGATTCAGCGTGTATTTATTGGGCAGCTAATGTGCCAGACACACTGCAACAGTGAAAGCTACAGACAGGGCAATGAGGTGGAAAGCACTTGGTATGTTCCAGGAACAGTAAGGAGGCTGACATAATCAATAGATTGGATTGGAAACAGAAGGGAAGCTGTAGCAGTCATCTAGGTGAGAGATGATGGTGGCTGGAACTAGGGCAGTGGTAGAGCAGATGGGGAGAAGGGAACAAATGTAAAATCCACTTAGGGGTAGAATTGACAGGGATATTCAGAGGGTACCCTCAAAATATTAAGGTCGTTAACTTTGCTGATCCATCAAAGTCTAGTTCACATCTGGTTTTCCATAAATGTATCCCTGATAATTTAGAGCTAAGAAAGACCATTATTCATCACATATGGGATTAGCTTTATGTGCACTGTAATAAGTATATACTAGATTTTGTTTTGTAACACTTATCCACTAGCTTATTAGCTTTTGAAACTTTGTTTTACATAAATAAAATATAAAAAAAGTATAAAATTTATAAATATTTTATTATATAATATATAAAAATATATGTATAAAATATGTATTATATATAAATATATAAATATGCATAAAATATGTAAATGTTTTATTATATATAATTCTAATTATAGTCAACATGGGTCAGTAAACAATTAGGGATTTGGTAATGATGCTCTTCTCCTGGAAATTTATTTATTTATTTATTTTTTAAATTGGAAGTCAGTTCCATTACATCCTGGAACCACTTTTATTTTTTATTTTATTTATTTTTTTTTTCAATATATGAAATTTATTGTGAAATTAGTTTCCATACAACACCCAGTGCTCATCTCCAAAGGTGCCCTCCTCAATACCCATCACCCACCCTCCCCTCCCTCCCACCCCCCATCAGTTTGTTCTCAGTTTTTAAGAGTCTCTTCTGGCACCACTTTTAAAGAGATCGTTTGTCAGGACACAAATCATATAAGAGGAACAGAACTAGGACTTCCGGAGTAAATCATTCTATTTCCTCTACAGCTTTTATCCTGTAAGTCTTTTATTTGGAACTTGGATAAACCATCAGATATCCCTAATATAGTACAGAGTCATAGCACTAAGTAGACTTAAGAAAAAGAGGCTTTATTAACTTCATCTTGCTTTTTGCTTTGTGGGTAGACCTTTATCATAGTTCCTTTGTCCTTGAAATCTTTTTTGGACCTTATTCTATACTTTATGGAAAGTAACAGAAGAATTAGTCCCAAGAATTATGAGCATAATCTCATGAGCTTTCAGCAAGACAGTTTCAAAGTGGGTAATACTGAATTCTCTATTTCAGCAACAACATTTTATCTTCTGTTGAATCTTCATCTCTGTGATTTGCAATGGTAGTCATTATATAATATGATGGAAAAAGAGACATGGCCGGAGATGAGGCCAAAGAGGGATGGATCTTGACAGATTGGAACTAACTTCAAAAGAGGAGAAAATTGATTTGGGGTTGTATCAAGTGTACTTGGAAATAGAGGGTGTAGTCTTTATCCCACGAGTATATGAGTCTTCATATATCACTAAGTCTCTTGGAAAAAAATGGCTACTACTGCAGAAGTGCTTGTCAGGTCAGATTTATCTAACATGGTATTTGTTGCAGACTTTTATTCTTATAGGTCAATGTGGCATATGAATCCATCTTTAGTCTGTGTGTTTTAAGGCCTTATCTCTGTAAAAAAAAATTGGTATTAAGGTGACAAAGTTTGTAGAGCAAGCCTTGGAGAAAGGTATGTGTCATTCAGCTTGATTGTTACTAGAATGTAGATGCAGGACTTCCTATTGTGAGATTAATGAAAATACCACCCGCCATTGCTCACATTACTGGGCAATTTAATCTGTCCATAAGGGAGGGGAGTAAAATTCAAAGAATAGCAAAGAATGCTTAAAAGGATTCATTGGAAATGATGAAACAGTGGGACTTCAAAATGGAATCATAAGGTTAGATCTGTAAGAAATCGTAGATGCCATTTAGTCTTGTCTTTTCATTTTACTGAGAATCATAAATGGGGACAAAATCTCCTTTTCCCCGGAATCATAATCCAGAATCACCTGTTTTGGGACTTCACCGGTAGATCAGAGCTGTGATAAAACTCAGGAAGGGTCATGACTCCCTTTCTCCTCTTCTTTCTGTCACACTGATCTATCTTGAAGTTGAAGCCATTACTTATAAAACTATCTGTAAGGTGCCACTTTATCTGACCTATTTGCACCCTCTCTGCTTTCTGGTGAATTTAATGATCTCAC
This sequence comes from Felis catus, assembly GCF_018350175.1. Classification (NCBI taxonomy): domain Eukaryota; kingdom Metazoa; phylum Chordata; class Mammalia; order Carnivora; family Felidae; genus Felis; species Felis catus. Next base: position 87,790,873 of record NC_058373.1, on the reverse strand, counting down.
AGAGCCACAGATATAGCAGCTTATGTTGCTTCTTAACTTTGTCATATTATTACTCATTCCTGGAGAATTCCATGCCCTTTCCCCGCCTGTTAGTCTGCAGTCTACTATAGTTGACAGTCTACTCAGCTTGGTCAAATCCCATTTCTGCCACAGAGCTTTCCCTGACTGTTCAGCCATGACAGATTTATGGTTTCTGAATTTCTTAAGTCCTTACAGTTTATAAAAGTGGATCTCAAGTCCAGCTACTTTTTAAAAATCAACTGGGGAGGTTTTATTTTTTAAGATTTGAAATTTTATTTTATTAAAAAATTTTTAATGTTTATTTATTTTTGAGAGAGAGAGAGAGAGAGAGAGAGAGAGAGAGAGAGAGAGAGAGAGAGAGATCGTGAGTGGGGTAGGGGCAGAGAGAGGAGACACAGAATCCGAAGCAGGCTCCAGGCTCTGAGCCATCAGCACAGAGCCTGATGCGGGGCTGAAACCCACAAACCGCGAGATCATGACCTGAGCCGAAGTTGGACGCTCAACCGACTGAGCCACCCAGGTACCCCATGATAAATGTACTCTTAATCCCTTTTACTTATTTCACCCATACCCCCACCACCTGCCTTCTGGCAACCACTAGCTCGTTCTCTGTATTTGAGTCTACTTTTTTGTCTCTTGTTTGCTCATTTGTTTCTTACATTCACATACGAGTAAAATCATATGGTATTTGTCTTTGACTTATTTCATGTAGTATACCCTGTAGGCCCATCCATGTTGTTGCAGGTGGTAGGAGTTCATTCTTTTTTTATGGCTGAGTAATATTCCATTATATCTATATCTATCTGTATCTATATCTATCACATCTTCTTTATTTATCTTTTGATGGTCATTTGGGCCACTTCCATAATTTGGCTATTGTAAATAATTCTGTAATTACCATAGGGGTGGATATCTTTTCAAATTAATGTTTCATATTCTTTGGGTAAATACCTAGTAGTGGTATTACTAGATCAGATGGTAATTCTACTTTTAATTTTTTGAGGAACCTCCATACTGTTTTCCACAGTGGCGGCACCATTTTGCATTTCCACCAACAAACAGTACACAAGGATTCTCTTTTCTCCACATCCTCACCAATAATTGCTGTTTCTTGTGTTTTTGATTTTAGCCATTCTGGCAGGTGTGAGGTGATACCTCATTGTGGTTTTGCTTTGCATTTCCCTGATGATGAGTGATGTTGAGCATCTTTTCATGTGTCTGATGGCTATCTGTATGTCTTTAGAAAAATGTCTATTCTGGTGATCTGCCCATTTTTAATCAGACTATTATTAATTATTATTATTATTATTATTATTATTATTGATTTTTGAGCTGTATAACTTCTTGATATATTTTGGATATTAACCCCTTATCAGATTTATCATTTGTAAATATCTTCTTCCATTCAGTAGGTTGCCTTGTCTTTTTTGTTGACGTAGACCATACTAGTAAAGATGCAGTAAACATTTGCTGAATGAATACACTTGATAACATGCATTTATGAAAGTGAGACTGGGTTAGAAGATTTAAGGAATGACAATAAAAAACTTAAAAAGGAAGAAATGGCTTTAAAGATGAAGAACAATAAGGATAAAATTTGGAAATAGGGTATGTAGTCCATATAGATCAGACATAAGCCCAAAGGCCTTCAACGTTAGCAGACTGCCTAAGAGAGTGAAGTCCAGATAAGACTTTAGTCAGTGACAAGGATTCTGGTGGCCTGGGAAGTATATCCTAGCCTAGAAGTGTTCAGATCCATTATGAAACAATCACAAACCACTGTGCTGGCAAAAACAAAACAAAACAAAACAAAACAAAACAAAACAAAACAAAACAAAACACCACTTCTAAATGTAGAGCAGAATTCTGTTCCTGCTGTCCATTTGCAAGTGATGATACCATACAAATTCTATGGAAATGCAGTTGTAGTCCTTCCAATTACTTTTTTATATGTTAAAATGTGTGGTATAAGTCACAGAAACTGCACTGACCAAGGGAGTTTGGCCTTTTGCGTTCTGGAAGAGTCTCTTCCACTGAACCATCTGTGACTTTGGACCAACTAATTAGCTGTTGTGGGTCTCAAGCCATTCATCCTTTGGCTGTAGATAAAAATGTCACTCCCTGGAGTATAGACAGATATTTTTAACTCTCCAGAGTAAAGGTGCTTATAAAAGTTAAAAATAACTGACATGAGGGGTGCCTGGGTGGCTCAGTCCGTTAAGTGTCTGACTCTTGATTTTGGCTCAGGTCATGATCTCACGGTTCATCTGTTCGAACCCTGTGCTGGACTTTGCATTGACAGTGGGATTCTCTCTTTTCTTTCTTTCTGGCCCTGTGCCCCGTACTTGAGTGCTTCTCTCAAAATAAATAAATAAACTTAAAAAGAACTGATATGGGGGCGCCTGGGTGGCTTAGTCAGTTGAGTGTCCGACTTCGGCTCAGGTCAGGATCTCGCAGTTCGTGAGTTAGAGCCCTGTGTCGGGCTCTGTGCTGACAGCTCAGAGCCTGGAGTCTGTTTTGGATTCTGTGTCTCCCTCTCTCTGCCCCTTTCCCACTCATAAATAAACGTTAAAAAAAAATTAAAAAAACTGATATGATTCTATAGAGCATTTAGACTTCTTAGAAAAAAGTCTCTTTGTATGTGTATTTTATTTCTCCTTCTTTTTTCTGCCTAAAGAAAAGTAGACAAAGCTTCAACCATATCTCTTATTTTAATCCATGTCCTATCCATAAGAAATGCATAATAAATGTATTGATGAATTACCATGCAAGCTGAGAAGCTGCATGCTGGCTTGCTTGAGGATTCAATTAAAATTAAGCAGTATTATTTTGAATAATCAAATGCTGTTCTGAATAAGTAATTCAAGTAAACAAGGCAATTAGTAAAAAGTGATGGTGATGAAGTTGAGTGGGAGCAGTTCTTATATATATATGAAATATAACTTTAATATATGTTTTAAATATAACATCAGAATTGAAAAAATAATAGCTTGTTGGAATGGAAAAGTTTATATTGGAATTAATAATTTCCCCAAACAGCTAAGAAGTCCTTTAAAATTTTTTTTTTTACATTTCATTTATTTTTGAGAGAGAGAGAGAGAGAGAGAGAGAGAGAGACAGAGCACAAGTGGGGGAGGGGCAGAGAGAGGGAGACACAGAATCTGAAGCAGGCTCCAGGCTCCGAGCTGTCAGTACAGAGCCCGATGCGGGGCTCGAACCATGAACCATGAGATCAAGACCTGAGTCGAAGTCAGTTGCTTAACCGACTGAGCCACCCAGGCGCCCAAGAAGTCCTTTTAGTTTGCAGTCAATCTATAACCCTCCTTGATAAAACAGGTTTAATACAGTTTATAATGCTATATTTGATAATAATGTAAAAGACTGTCCCTGTCCAGTAGCCAGGTCTAGAGCTAATATGAAAGTTAGGACTGCGCCTATACCACATTAAACAACTGTATGAAAAACAGTCCAGGAAAGCATTCATGTGATAGCTAAGTAATTTAAACTTCCATTCTCTTCTCCTCTGTCTCTGTTTCTGTTTCTCTCTTTCTCTTTCTTGGAATTGGCTCATGTAATTGTGGAGGTTGGCAGGTCCCAAAACTGCAGGTAGGCTGGCTGGCTGGAGACCCGAGGAAGAGATGATCTGCAATTGAAATCTGAAGGCTGCCTTTTGGCAAATCCCCTCTTCTTTGGGGAGATCAGTATTTTATTTTATTTTATTTTTTATTTTATTTTATTTTATTTTATTTTATTTTATTTTATTTTATTTTATTTTATTTTATTTTATTTTATTTTATTTTATTTTATTTTATTTTATTTTTTATTTTATTTTTTATTTTATTTTAATTTTATTATTAATTAAAAAAATCTGAGTATAGTTGACACATGATGTCACATTAGTTTCAGCTGTACAATATAGTGATTCGATAATTCTGTATGTTATGCTAGGCTCACCACAAGTGTAGCTACCATGTGTCACCATACATGCTATTACCATTTACTATATTTCCTATGATGAACCTTTTATTCCCATGACTTATTCATTCCATAACTAGAAGCCTGTATCTCCCACTCCACTCCACCCATTTTGCCCAATCCTCTACCCTCATCCCTTTGGCAACCACCAGTTTGTTCTCTGTATTCATAGGTCTGGTTCTCCTTTTTGTTTATTCACTTGTTTTGTTTTTTAGATTCCACACATAAGTGAAATTTTAGTATTTGTCTTTCTCTGACTTATTTCACTTATTTCAAATAACCCTCTAGGTCCATGCAGGTCAGTGTTTTCTTTTTTGTTTTTTAAGGACTTCTGCTGACTGGAGACCCATCTACATTATGGAGGGTAATGTGCTTTACTTATAGTCTGCTGATTTAAATATTAATGTCATTAAAAATATCTTCACAGAAACATCTAGAATAACATTTGATGAAATATCTGTGTACTATGGCCTAGCCAAGTTGACACATAAAGTTAACCATCTTAATATGCTATGTATTTTTGTAGCCCTCCTTCAAATCCTTGTTGAAATGAGGTGGGGTATAAAATGTACCTAAAGTTAAACATGGTCTATTTATAGTTATTTCTAAAAGCATTACCTAGTACTACTTTTGGTTTCTTTAAGCCCCACCCTGGCTTGTCTGGGACTGCTATTTCTTTATCACTCTGGCATTGAAGAGCTCTATGCTGCCAGAGAGAAGCAAGCCTCAGTTGGGTGTCAGCACATTGGCTGTCGAGGGTGAAGGAAGAGGGTTTTCAAGGCAGTCACCAGTAGTTTGGGCTCTTACTCATGCTCTCTGGGCATCGGGTGGAAGTGAAAATACCTGACAGGCAAGACTGTTGTGAAGATCAACTACAATTGCCCACCTTGGACATATCCTTTGTTTTGAAATTGCTATTTTCCAACCCTGCATCATAATGTAAAAGTTTACTCCCTAAATGAAGCTGATCTCATCTATAGGAAAAAAGAGATTCTTGGCTTCTGCCTTTTCCTTTTATTGCCACTCTTCGTCTTATGTACCTCTGCTTAAGGAAAAGGGGTCAGTAATTTGGCCACCCCATTGCTGAAATGTTGCCAACTCTTGGTATATGCACAGCATTGTGGAGAACTCCCAAGGCTCCAATTGCTTTATAAAACCTTAAAATCACTCAGTGATGCTTATCAACAGCTAATATTAATGGATAACGATGAAAACCACAGATGTCTTCCCAGAACTGACAGCATAAAATCAATCGAGTCTGAGCGATCTTTCTTTTTTTGTTGTTGTTAGGAAACGTCAAAAAATTATGGAAGTAAAGTAAGCATATTTTTTCAACTTTTATCTTATAAATTTTTTTATATTTTGTAGCATTAAATTATCATGCCTACCTGTTGTACATTAATAATATCAAATGCAATTGGTTGAACTATATTTGAGGAAAATAAAACATCAGAAAAATTTTGAAAATTTTAACACATTTTTAAATTTAAAACTTCATTTATAAATGTTTTTATAAGGCAGCCATAATATTGCTAAATAGGCTGTAGAGAATATGATAGAGTTTTTTGGATTGTGTGGGCACCAACCATTAAACCTTCGGCTTTCACTATGAAAATTAACACTACAGTCTCATCAGACATGCACAGTGAGCTTCAGGTCACTACCCTGCTGGGAGCTGAGAGAGGAATTTGTGGTATACATTCACTGTGGACTCAATAAATGCTCATGGCCATTTTGTTTTTGGTTTTTAGTTGGAGGTGAGAAGTTTTTGCTGAACAGCTTTTGGTTGTTCAGAATCAAACTCCATGTCTGGATAGATAGTAGTAAACATTGTATTCTTGGAAGTTTTCTGTTTAAATTTAACACATGTTTACTGAGCTCTTATTACATACAAAGCTTGATATTCTGGGCTGGAAATATGGATAGGATACAGATCTGTCCTTCAAGGAAGTTAGTATTTCGTGGGAGATAATACATGCATTTTCTTAAAAAAATTTTTTTTAATGTTTATTTATTTTGAGAGAGACAGAGAGAGAGAGAGAGAGAGAGAGAGAGAGAGAGAGAGAGAGAGAGAGAGAGAGAATGAGTGGGGGAGGGTGGAGAGAGAGGGAGACACAGAATCTGAAGCAGGCTCCAGGCTCCAAGCTGTCAGCACAGAGCTTGATGTGGGGCTCGAACTTACTGACCATGAGGTCACAATTCGAGCCGCAGTCAAGGCGCTTAACTGACTGAGCCACCCAGGTGCTCCAAATATTATCTTTTTAAATAGCTAATACCAGAATTATATTTAAGAGAGTGATTACTTTCCATGAAGAAGAATTTACTTATCTGCTTCTGGAAGTATATAAGCTTTTATTCTCAGAGCTGAATGAAAGAGGCTAAGGGTCCCATTGTTCATAGTGCAGAGTTCCAATTTATTCCTCTGTTTTAATTATACTTCAGTGTAGATTTACATGGAGCACAGAGCTCCTCCAGTTCAGCCTGTCCAAAACTAAACCTGTCTGCTGGAAGGAGGGGACCTGGGTCTCTACCCTTAATGCAGAATTTCTATAAAGCCTTCTATTGTTAGCACTGTGCCACACCCCACCTATGAGGCAGGCTTTGTTTCTCATTTTTGAAAATTTCTTGTTCATCTGCTTATCAGCATCCAAGATTTGTTGACAGTATTTATCGTCATTTCCTTTTTCAGGCTCTTTAGTATTTTGGTTTATTAATGTTACTTCCTTTACTTTTATGTTTTGGGCTTTGGGGAAGAAGCAGAGGTAATCACTTGCACAAGGATTGTGTACAATTACCTATGCTTAACCCTGTGAGATCTTTGAACATAGCACTGAGAGACCTGATACCTTTGTGGCATTGCTCCCAGACCACTGCAGATATGGTTCTTGGCATATCTCATTCATGCTATACATTGACCCAATTGGAAGTTTACTATTAAATACCACGTGCCAAATTCCAGGTCTGAAGGACATTACATCACTATGTGGGGATCTATGTGACATTATTATAACCGAATCCAAATCTGTCTGCCTCATGCACAACAAAGTTAATCACTGAGACATCAGATTTGCAGCAAGGAAGGGCTTATTTGAGAGGCAGCCACAGGAGGAAACAGGAGAGCAAGACTCAAATCTGCCTCCCTGAAGGAGAAAAAAGACTTTATAATCATGGGGGTTGCGATTACATACCTATTGAAGAGTGGGGAAATGTGACTAATTGTGAGGAAAGCGCTTGAGCAAGTGTATATGTAACATACATCCCATGTTCACTTTGGTGTGGAGACTTAACATCAGAAAGAAGCAAAATTCAGCTCCTCACCTAGGGAGGTTATCAGAGGACAAGGAGAAGGGGCTATGGGCATTCTCTAAGAGCTGGTATAAACTGGGTGGGGTCTTGGGCTCATTATCTCAGGTAAGGAGTACAGGGCCCTGCTGGCCCATAGGTTGGAACCATATTAGTTGACTTTGAGTCCAGGTTTCTGCAGAGATACTGAGTAGATTTATTAGTGGGGTCCAAAAAGACACAATAGCTGATTAAGCAGAAACAGTTCTCTGGAAAACAAATTTTAAATTTCCTGCTAGTTTACCTCATTAACCTTATGGAACATAGTTTCAGTTCCCCGTAAGTTATGATCATTCTTCAGTCTTGAAGGAATGGGGATGGTGTCCACTCTGCCTGCTTTCCTTATCTCCTCTGGTAAGGTAGGTTTTGGGTAAAGAGCAGTTTTGAAAATCTTAGCTATAAGCAAAATTGCTTTGATGATTAACATGCCTACATACAGGGCTAAGCAGAAGTTCTTAATCGGTAGATCACAGCAGCAAGGGAAATAGAAGCAACGTGCAGCCAGACATGCTAAGTTTCTCCCTGTTACATTATATAGCATAGGGCCTTCCTATATTTGCTAAATACTTGAAGAGCAAAGTTGTATCCCAACTGGGATATAATATCTGAATAAGACATGCAATTAGACTGTAAGGAGTCTAGACTCCAGGTACTCTGCTCGGGGAGCTAAGCACACACACAAGTAATGATAACACAACAAAGGGAATGCTAAGTGCTCTGTAGTAGGTATTGGGAAGGTACTCTGAGAATTCAGGGGAGGGAAAAATTAATTGTGATGGAAAAGACATGAAGATCAGAGATGAGTTGGCATCTGACCTGGAGCAGAAAGATGAATAAAAAGGGCATTTCAGGTGGAGGGGAAAGTATCAAAAAAAGAATTGGAAGCATGAACATTTCAGTATTGCGTTTACCAAATTCCATTGATTGTAAGATGCATCTATTGGAAAATACTCAACAATTTTATATATTAGGAAAAAGCCCAATCCCAATTAATACATTGTATGATTTTTTTCTTCATAATTTTTATTTCATGCTATTAAGAGTGCTTTCAGATTTATGTAATGTAGATTTTATCATATTTTATTCTTGTGCATTTGTAAAAAGGAAAATATAAACAAAATAATATTCCTAATAGGTTTTTAAGTTCAGAATCTGACTCTTCTGAATCACTGTTCCATGTAGAATTGGTAATATCCATGTTCTTCTACACAGTGTTATCCTTGTGCTTTTCAGTGCATCAGTGAACGGGGTGCTCCACTTGTGTCTTTGGAATTTTATTCTAAGCAACTGGACACCTAATCTATACCTCTTGACTTTATTAGGAGGCAGCAAATAGATACCTTGATCTTACCAGAAGTGTTAACTGAATATTTTCTGATAATGACCAGGACTCATACCTTTTATTTAAATGATCCTCATTTAATTTGTTGGCTGAAATGTTGAGGAGTTGCATGTTGTCTGGTCATCCCACTAAGAATAATAACTGAGTTCTTGTATGTGTAGGCAATGACAATTTGCCATGACTGGCCTGGCTGGAAGTGGTTATAAGATGCTGTTGATATAAGGCATACATCCTGACTTTAGAAATGTTAATATATGAAAAAACTAAATTGATGAGGTACAGTACTATGATTTGGCATTAAGAAATCATTTGTGTAATTGAGTAATAGCTATCTCCCTCAGCATTCATAAAGACAGAGTTGTCTTGTTCAACATTAAATGCCTAGAGCCTAGCATGGTGCCAGCTCAAAGCAGATGGGCAATAAATATTTATGGAATAATGAGTAACGGATGGAGAAGGACAATTAGGTCTTTTTGTCTAGAGATACTCTGTCCAATATGGTATTCACTAGTCAGATGTGGCTATTTAAATTTTGATTAATTGAAATGAAATAAACTCAATATTTAGATCTTCAGTTGAACCAGCAATATTTTAAGTAGTCATTAGATACAAATGGCTAGTGGCTACTGTCTTGTATAGTACAGATACAAGACATTTGCTTCATCACAGAAAATTCTTTGGGTAGGTCTGGTCTAGAATATAGGGAACATGAAGGAGAGTATTGGAAAAGGATGGAATGGGATTTTGGAGATAGGTAGTGATCTTGGGAAATTAGACAAAATGAGGCTCAAACAATCAGAACATGAAAATACATACTTGGTATATCCTTAAAACAAGGTGCCTTTTTTAAAAACTGAATTTATCAGGTGCTAGAATACTGCAATTCTCCATGTATCTTCCTAGGCTTTTCTTAGATCCTTCTATATAGCAATAAACAGACAAATAAACTACTATAACTGCCATGTGGCCATGCAGTATTGTAGTTTGTAAATTGCAATCGTCAACTTGTGCTTTCTCCTGTGATTTAGTCAAAAAACTTTTAAAACTTCTTTAGGTAGGGATGCATGTATGGTAGAATATTTAGAATCCTCTGGCCAAGTTAGAGCAAAGAGGGACAGAGTGGAATATTGTGGTTTTGGAAAATTCAGGGAACCCACTGAATATTTGTATCAGGAAAAACACCCAGTCCCTCCCTCCTGAGTAGGGAAAAACCTCTTGTGTCTTTTCCTGTGTCTCTCCTTTACCCTCACACTACTACTGCACTCACAACACTTCTGGGACAAGATGTGTATGGGGTTTTCCCAGACCAAGCAATTCTGTGACACTCACTGGTGTCTTAGAGTTTAACTCAGTTATGATACTATCTATCTCTCTGGACATAACATAAGATCCCACAGGTTGAGAGCTCAGTCCCACAAGACTGCCCTCACTTTAGATGCCAATCTCAAGCCCAGGTTGTCACCTGTGCTTCTGGCCCATTGGCTATACCAGAGATTCTCGTGATCCCCTCCTCAGGTTTGATTAATTTGCTAGAGTGCCTCAAAGAACTCAGGGAAACACTTACCTACATTTACCAGTTTATTAAAGAATATGAAAAAAGCTACAGATAAACAGCCAGATGAAGAGATACGTAGGGTAAGGTCTAGGAGGGTCCTGAGCACAGGAGTTTCTCTCCCCATGGAGTTGGGGTGTGTCACCCTTCCAGTGTAGATGTGTTCACCAACCTGGGAACTCCCCGAAACCTGTGGTATTGGGTTTTAAAAAAAAAATTTTTTTTTTTTAGCATTTATTTGTTTTTGAGACAGACACAGAGCATGAACGGGGGAGGGGCAGAGAGAGAGGGAGACACAGAATCGGAAGCAGGCTCCAGGTTCTGAGCCATCAGCCCAGAGCCCGACGTGGGGCTCGAACTCACGGGCCGTGAGATTGTGACCTGAGCTGAAGTCGGACGCGCAACCGACTGAGCTACCCAGGCGCCCCTGTGGTATTGGGATTTTTATGGAGGCTTCCTCCTGTGTAGCTTCTTGTATTAATTCCGTTTCTAGCCCTGCTGTCCTTTCTGGAGAGGTGGGGAGGAAGAAGGAGCTGAAAATTCCAAGCTTCTGATCAGGCTTGGTATTTATGGTGACCAGCCAGAAGACATCCAAGAGCCCACCCAGATTTGCCTCATTTGAACAAAAATGCTCCTTCAGCTCTTACCACTTAGGAATTTAGAGTAGTTCTATCTTATCTATGGTTTTGCTCTCCATGGCATCAGTTATCTGCATTCAACTGTGGCCCAGAAGCAGATAATCTTCCTTCTGACATATTGTCAGAAGGTCAGTGGTAGCTTAACGCTATGTCATAATGCCTGTGTCATTCACCTCACTTCATCTCACCACGTAGGAATTTTATCATTTCGCTTCATAACAAGATGGAGAAGGGTGAGTATAAGATGTTAATAAGATATTTAGAGAGAGAGGAAGAGATGAAATTCACATAACTATTACAGTATATTGTTTTAATTGTTCTATTTTATTTTCAGTTATTATTAGTATCTTACTGTGCCTAATTTATAAATTAAACTTTATTATAGGCATGTAGGTATGGGAAAAAACATAGTACAGATCTTCCTTGACTTATGGGGTTACGGCTCGATAAATCCATCGTAAGTTGAAAATACTATAACTGAAAATGCGTTTGATATCACCTAACCTAAGGAACATCATAGCTTAGCCCAGCCTAACTTAAATGTGCTCGGAACACTTACGTGTAACATACAATTGGGCAAAATCATCTAAAACAAAGTCTATTTTGTAAGTGTTGAATATCTCATGTAATACATTGAACACTGTGCTTGAAAGTGAAAACCAGAATGGTTGTGTTATTGGTTGTTTGCTCTCGTGATTGTGTGACTGATTGGGAGCTGTGGCTGCTGCTCAGTCATGAAAGAATATTGTACTGTGTATTGCTAGCCCGGGAAAATGTCAAAATTCAAAATTCTAAGTAGAGTTTCTACTGTTTTGCACCATCTTAAAGTAAAAAAAAAAAAAAAAATCCTAAGTCAAACTATTCTAAGTCAGGGACTGTGTGTTCATATAGGGTTCAGTACATCTGCAGTGTCAGGCATTCACTCAGGGTCTTGGAACACATAGCCTGCAGGTGAGAGGGGCTACTGTACAAGGATTTTAGGAGACTATGTCAGGGACAGGGTCAAAAACCAAATATTAGAACAAGAAATGCTCATAGTGCTCTTATTCACTTAGGAAATTTACAAGGGTTTTAGGAGCTTTGTGCCAGGAACTGGATCAGAGACCACTCTATGTATTTTGTCATCTCACAATACTTCTCTGTGTAGAATTAAGATTTACTTTAAAGCTGAATGGTTCTGTAAGTCATTTTTTTGGTGAATGCTGAGCAAATTTATTATTCATTGTTGTTTCTTTATAGATAGAAAACATTCTTTTTCTAAATTAATTATAAAATTAAGACCCGTCTAAAGCTTAGCTAACTTTTTACACCATATACTTTGGAAGATTTTTATCTATTGCATTTCATGGGAATGTTCCTTGTGATAATTTTCATACGGATTGAGGCACCAAATAAAATGAGAATTTCTCTTTTTTGTACTGAGTGGGATGTAATCAATTATGCCATGCGTAGTTCAGCAACGAAATAGCAGGTTTCTCTGAGTTTTTACTTGGGCAGAGCATCAGCCTGACCTTGGGGTTAAGAGCATGAACCATGGAGCCTAGTGGTCTGGGCCAAATCCTGACTCTAGGAGCTGTGTGTCTTTGGATAAATCACTTAACCTCTCTGTGTCTCAGTTTCATTCTCTGTAAAGCGAGCGAGGATGATAACAAAAATACTTCTCTTCCATGATTGTTGTGAAAATTAAATGAATACATATACTCATTAAATTAATTTATTAAACACAATCAATCATGCTTAGAATAGTACCAAGAACAGAGTAAGCACTATTTAAGTATTTGTGATTATTTTCTGATCTCCTTCCAAGTGACTTCTACCAGGTTGTGCTTCCAGGCTGCAGATCATAAGCCCCTGTGGAATGATTGAGTGTCTTTTAGTCCTGTTCTTTTTCATTCCCTTCAGATGAACTTCTATCTACTCTAACCACTATTTCCTATACCCTTTGCAGAGAATCGAGCCTGGAAGTTAGCAGGTTTTATTTTGATGGTTTTCTGTAACAGGATATTATGGCTAACAGTGTAGCTCACTGTTGTTATGGGGGATGGTTTGACATTTGTAAAGTGAGGTACAGGAATATCAGTTAGGAGCCCACATAGTGTCTTTGTCAGAATCAGCCAAACAAAATTCTAGACAACTGGCGTAGATAGGGAAGGACAGAGAATCATCCTGGGCAGGCTTTCCACCTTTCTCTATTTTAGCGTGAGCGGTTATTTACATCCAGAGTACATGGCACTCTGTTGATTTTGTGGGTAAAAATGCTAAAAGGGGAAAAAAATGTGGAGCCGTTTTGTTAGAGATGCTGAATCTAAATTGTACTATCTCCTTGATTTAGTAAGTCTGTCCCTTTTACTTAGTGATTATATAATAAAAACTTGTAAAAATATTTAAAACTTCTGGGTAAAGTTATCTAAACACACATTTCATAAGTTCTTTATCGAAACAGAAAACGTAGTGGTGATTGCCAGAGCCTGGGGGAAGGGTGCTGTACGTTGCAACTGCCAAGTGGATACAGGGTTTTATTTTGGGGTGAGAAAGATGTTTTGAAACTGGATAGAGGTGGTGTTGCACACATTGTGAATGTACTAAGAAGTCACTGAATTGTTCATTATAAAATGGTTAATCTTATGATGTAGGAATTTCACCTCCATAAAAAGAAAGCAAAAAAAAAAAAAAAAAAAAAAAAAAAGAAAGCAAGCAAAAACCCAATCCACAAAATCTTCGAAGTTCCAACTTCCCCAAGCCATGGCCTCACAAAACAGTAGCCCATTTGCTTAAGAAGAACACAGAACATAGCAAAAAGAAGGATTACCTTGTTGTTCTTTAACCTTTAAAATTATTAGGCGTGTTTATTACTTTGCAGGAGCATGACACTGCTAGCTATGAGGCTTTCTGACTGTGGGTTTTTACTGACCTACGGGAGTGTCAACAATCCTGTTCTCTCATGTTATCTGCATAGTTTTCATGCACCTGTGTGTTGTTTGAACTGAATAGAGGATATGTTGATCTTTATAATGATAGATTTCATTGTACTACTATATTCTCTTAAAGTTGGCTTGTGGTACATGGGTTTTAATAACTTTCACTATTCAAAAAATTTTTTTAAATGTTTATTTATATTTGAGAGAGAGGGAAAGAGATGGAGCATGAGGAGGGGGGGCAGAGAGAGAGGGAGACAGAGAATCTGGGGCAGGCTCCGGCTCTGAGCTATCAGCACAGAGTCTGAAGCAGAGCTTGAACTCATAAACTGTGAGATTCTGACCTGAGCTGAAGTCAGATGCCTAACTGACTGAGCCACGCAGGCCACCCCATATCTTTCACTATTCAGATGTTTTGGTTTGGTATTGCTTCTTCCCTCTCTGATGTTATGAGTATCTGTTTGTTTAATATGAAAAATGTATCAATGGCATTTATCCATTTGGTCTGATCAAACAAGGACTCTTCCTGTAGCAATAGACAATTGTGAAGTGGATGTAATATCTAAGCTGAGTTGATGTTGGTGATTTGTATTGGCTCATTTTAATTTATGGGAAGATATAATAGTTCATAGAAAAGATTTTAGCAACTAAATTAAAAAATATAATCTTTTAAAGCCTCATGGCTCTGGATCCCTGGGTCTACCAAATGGGCTACACAGATGAACAGGGTTTTTTTGCAACTTAATGGTCTGTGTTGAAGCTGCAATTTATTGCCTCCTTTTTTCCTATTCAGCTGAAAGTATTTCTGGAAGAGCAACAGGTGTTTTACTAAAGCGTTTGGCCTACTGCCACAGTCCATTTGAAAAAGGGGCTATGAATACTTGAGTGTTAACCTCCTACTCAATTTACATAATCTAGGGTTAAATTTAGCTCTGTCACCTCTTGGCTGTGTGATTTTAACAAGTTACTTAAACCTAATCCTCAGGTACTACAGCTTTAAAATGGTGCTAACATGGGAATGCAAGCTGGTGCAGCCACTCTGGAAAACAGTATGGAGGTTCCCCAAAAAACTAAAAATACAACTACCCTACGACCCAGCAGTTGCACTAGTAGGCATTTATCCACGGGATACAGGTGTGCTGTTTCGAAGAGACACATGCACCCCCATGTTTATAGCAGCACTATCAACAATAGCCAAAGTATGGCAAGAGCCCAAATGTCCATCGATGGATGAATGGATAAAGAAAATGTGGTATATATATACAATGGAGCATTACTCAGCTATCAAAAAGAATGAAATCTCGCCATTTGCAACGACGTGGATGGAACTGGAGGGTATTATGCTAAGTGAAATTAGTCAGAGAAAGATAAAAATCATATGACTTCACTCATATGAGGACTTTAAGAGACAAAACAGGTGAACATAAGGGAAGGGAAACGTATAATGTAAAAATAGGGAGGGGGACAAAACAGAAGAGACTCATAAATATGGAGAACAAACTGAGAGTTACTGGAGGGGTTGTGGGAGGTGGGATGGGCTAAATGGGTAAGGGGAACATCATTGTTGCACTCTATGCTAACTAATTTGGATGAAAATTTTAAAAAATAAAAAACAGAATTAAAAAAAATAAAATGGTGCTAACAGAAGTATCTCAAACACAGGGGTATTGCTCAGATTTCATGCAGTAAGTATAAAGTGCTTAACACAGCATCTGTCAGACAATTAGTGCTCACATTATTGTAGTTGCTGTAGTTATTACTGGTCTACTAAGAAGTAGATCAGTATTCCAGGCCCACCCTGTTGGCCCTTCCCTATTTGGTAAGAGATCTGGACATTTTAGCCTTGGCTGTGAAATATTTGGCACTTACCTAGAAGTCTTTCCCTGTTTCCAAATTAAAGAATTTCGAAAGGTAAGGTGTTATAACTGATCCTTCTTTACAATGTCATTGCTAGCTCAGAGGAACAATTTATTCTAAGTATGCAACTGAAACTAATATAGGCAGTAATCGCATGTATCAGAAGTTAGTCTTATTCTTGTTAGAGAAGAATGGAAGAGGAGGCTTTAAAACTCTGGTTTCTGGAGTTATCAGGTTACTTTTTGCTATTGTCATTTTTCAGCTTTTTAATAGGGGATAGAACTTACAGAAGCCATTTTGTGACCTTGGGGAAGAAAGTCCTATACCAAGAAATGCAGAGCAAAAATATAGAAGGACCTGGGTCCTTGGTGAATACCAGCTCTGTAGAGATTTCCCCCAAGACTGTGGCATGAAATAAGAAAAGCACTTAGATGATTTAGGCATCTTGTACTGAATGCAATCTTTTTTTTTTTTTTAAATGCATTCTTAATATCCTCAGATGTCTTCGAGTTGCATTTGATAGATGCACTGAAGTGGTACAATGGCTTAATTCCATGGAATTACTCTAATGATGGATATATTGCAGAGAAACTTTCTCAGACTTGGTGTCCTTCAACCTTTCATCCTGTAGCTGACTGCTGAAGGATTGAACTAACCCTCTGTCGGTACCAACCCTGTGATTGCCTGTTAACGTAGCTGCATTTCTATGCTGAAGACTAGCTAATGAAACAGGGATTCGGTTATAAAGAGTATGAAAAAGAAAACAATACACATTTTCACGCAAAAAGAATCTTCTTGTGTATTCAAGCAATGTTTTTTATTGAGATATTTAGCTTGGTCAGTAGAAAGTCCAATCCTTTGTGGTTAGGGACATTAAAATTAAGTGTTTCCTTTTGTGACATTTATTTTATGTCACTGGTTCTGTTTCATCAGCTTTTTTCTTTGCACTGCCCAGTATCAGGTCACCATTTTGCTCCAGAGGCCCCATTGTGCTCTATGTGACTTGTGCCCCAGGGTTTGTATTGCAGCACTGATTCTTTTGTGGGAAATGATAGCTTTTGCCTTGAAAACACATATTACAAGGGCTTTTCTTAAAGTAGTTCTCTTCTTTGCTTATAAGGCAACAAAAGTGTCCAATCTAGCATCTGCTGGTTCCACTTACTCAGTATTTTTGGAAATGGTCTGTTTTCTGGCAAGGATGCACATTAATCTTAGTCAAGTGGAGCTTTTTGTATCTAGGCATCTTTAACTCTTTAATCATTTAATCAAATGGTTGGAAAGAGTATTGATTACACCTTCTAGCCTGGAGAAAATTAGGAGTCTATCATGGTTTCTGGTGGGTATTTCTCTTAGAATTGTCTTCCATGCTGCATTTTCGATGCTTTCATTGCCTGTTATTCTACTTCTCATTCTTAAGGTAGACAGATTTGCTATATATTTTATTAGAATAAAATGAGACTCAAGTAACTGAATTTCTAATTATTGTGAAATATTTCTTATTACCTCGTGTGATTTTCTCTTTTTTTCTACAGAGTAATTGCCCTAACTTGTCAAAACTATTGATTCTTTATTAGTGTTCCTTGTCTGTTATTTAACCTTAAATAACATGCATCTTTTCTTGTTCTCTGACAGCAAATTATTCCCCTTGTACAAGCTTTGTTCAGCTTGCATTTAGCTCTTTTTTTTTCTTGTTCCTGCCTTCTATACATCAAGTTAGTGAAGAGCTATTGGAAAGAACATAATGAGTTATACTGGGATTCAATTAGAGGCTATTTAACATGCTATACCTCCCTATTTTGACAAATTTATTGCATGTGCAATAATAAATTATTATTATACAAACGTTAATATGCCATTTTCATATATTTGAAAAGTTAATTTTTATGTTATGGAGAAATCTCAGGGTAGTTCCATTTAGTAAATATTAAAGCTTTTATTGAACGAGTATCTTTTACCTCATAATAAAACTATAATGTTTCCCAGTTGTCATTTTAAAAAAGTCTCAGAAACAAACAAATTGATGGCTTTTTATGTGTGTTTTGTATTAAGAACATTTCAGAACTGCAGCTGAAATCCTCATCTTTTCAAGTTTCATTAATGCTTTAATTTTAATATTCTTCACTGGGCATCACAGTGGACAAGTCTCTGAGTGCTAGGAGACAATTAACAATTTACATTTGTTTAACGAATTTGGAACACAATGCTTTTTTTTTCTTGTGCTGTGGTTATGCAACTTTGAGCTCTATATTTCTTTTTTTTTTTCTTTAACGTTTATTTATTTATTTTGAAAGGGGGCGGGGAGAGGGAGAGAGGGGCAGAGAGAGAGGGAGAGAGAAAATTCCAAGCAGGCTTGCACTGTTGGAGCAGAGCCTGACACGGGCTTGAACTCGCAAACCATGAGATCATGACCTGAGCGTAAGTCAGATACTTAACTGACTGAGCCACCCAGGTGTCCTGAGTTCTATTTTTCATACAACTCATTAATACTTACCATTAGTAGTAGATCCTTTAAAAATAACACATTTTAATTATAAAAGCACATAATTAAAATGCAAACATAATGAAGAAAGATAAAATCTTAATCCTACCACTCAGACATAATGGTAAATTTATTGTGTATCCTTTTTAAACATTTTTTTAAAGTTTATTTATTTATTTTGAGAGAGAGAAAGCAAGTGGGAGCAGGGGAGGGGCAAAAAGAAAGGGAGAGAGAGAATCCCAAGTAGGCTCCATGCTGTCAGCACAGAGCCCAATATGAGACTCGATCCCACCAACGGTGAGATCATGACCTGAGCTGAAACCAAGTCAAACGCTCAACTGACTGAGCCACCCAGGCGCCCCTACTGTATATTCATATAATGTAATATAATATTATTAATATAAAATATGCATATTTTCACAAAGATGAGATTACAGTTTTTTTGTTTTGGATTCATATTTAAACACAGTATACATCTTATCAGTCATTCTTTTTTTAAACGATCATTAAAAATAGGAATTAAAACTTTTTTTATTTCTTTAATAAAAATACATGTTTAATGTAGAAAAATGAAGAAATAATGGAAAAATATACAGGGATACATTTTGGTATTTAGGTTTATATCTTTCTGAGCTTTTAAAAGTATGTATATATATAAATGATGTATTTTAGGTTCTGTTTTATACATATATTTTCAGTAAATTGTGTCTACATTTTTATAACTATAAACATCTAAATCGTAATTTTTGACTGGGCAATAATCGCACTGTATAATGTACCATCATTTATTTACCAAAACCTGTGTTGAATAATAGGTACTTTTTTTTTTTTTTTTTTGCTATTATTCACATTGCCTCAGTTGACCTTGCTGAACATACATGTTTCAACACTTGTTCAATTTCTGCAGGGTAAATTGTAAGGCTTTTGATGGAGAGTGCCAAATTACTCTTAGAAGGGTTGTACCAGCTGACACTCTTTCCAGCGGTCACTGAAGCCTGATTGCACACACTCCATGTGCTGACCATACATCACTGGGTTTTTCAGGCAGAGTTCCTTTGACTGGAAGTAATGGGTACCAGGAAATGGTATGTGTTTGATGTAGCTTCGTTTCAAATCTTGTTTCTGTTGCTCACTAACATGTTTTAAAGCTCTCTGAGCTTCCATTTCCTCATCTGTAAAATGCAGGTAATAACAATATCCATCTCATAGGGTTATTCTGAGGATTAAATGAGATGGTAGATATAAATGCTTTTAGAATTATCTTTGACACATAAAAAGCAGTAAACACACCCTGGCTGTTTTATTACTTACATAGTTAAAATGATGTGGTGATATATTGGTTTGATGTTGTCATCTTGCTGGTTTGTATATTGTGTCCTCTTAATTCAGTTATAGACGAAGAATTTTTTTGTTGTTTGATTCTTATCATCTTAAAAAAAAACATACTATAGTGGCATGGTCAATTAGGTGTCTGACTCAGTTTCAGTTTAGGTCATGGGCTTGAGCCCTGCGAAGGCTCTGCACTGGGAATGGACCCTGCAGAAAATTCTCTCTCCCTTTCTCTCTGCCCCTCCTCCACATGCACAAGCGTGCTCTCTCTCTCTGAAAAAAAAAATAAACACACAAAAAATAAACATAGATTAAAATAAAATCATATTATATATCTGTTTTATTTTCTAAATCTTGTAACAGCTCAAAACAATAAAATTCTGACTTAAGATATGAAATGTAACAATACTGTAAGGAGAAATCCTGCATGCCTTATACAATGAGCTCCTAAGGTTAAACATCTTCAGAAAAGCTAATTAATTCAGGGAAAGAAGAGCAGCTGGAGAGCATTTCCTTTGTAAAATTTTAACAACCATAATAATACTTTATTTGCAGAGTATAACTATGAACTCTAGGATCTAACCCCTCACTCTAAATACCCTGCAGCACTGCAGAACAATATGAGGTAGTTGGAGAGTGCTGAGAAGTAGTCACTGGCAGACTCCTCAGGCACAGAAATTGGTGCAGGTGGGGTGACTGTTTTCACAGCAAATGTAAAACCGAGTCTTTAGTGGAAAATTTCAAAAAGAAACAAAGAATAGTGCCATCCTTGGATGCAATACCGGCAGTAAAATACTTGGTTTTGAGAGTGCCAATCCAGTCTGGGAGAGTGCTCTGTTATCAGGAGTGCTATCTTTGATGTGGACAAAATGGAATACTCCAGAGAGAAAAGCAGCCATGAGAACTGAAGTCCTATCCATCAAGGAAGAGTAGAAGGCTCCTAGAGTGTTCAGCTTGGATAAAGGATTTATGAGAGTCACAATAATTGACTTAAAATAGTTGAGAAATGAGATGTGGCCTGTCTTCTTGGGTGATAACCACACAAATGGACAGAAGTTACAAAGAGGCAGGTTCTGGTGATTCAGGTTCTGTTAGCACTGATAAGGTAAATGGCTTTAAATATTCTTTGAACAGAGCCACACAAGTTATGGTGTGTGTGTGTATGTGCATGTATTTAATATTTATTATTCTAAGGAGGTAATAGATTCAAGAGTTCTGAGGAATTTGTGGATCTAGTAAGTTGCAAGCCTGCTTAATTCATAATTTGTGAACTGTTCAATTTTCTCATTTGAATGCAATCTCTTATTTCCCTAAACACAGGTATATTAGATTCTCCCTCCTCCTCCCTCCCTCCCTCCCTCCCTCCCTCCCTTCTTTCCTTCCTTCCTTTCTTCCTTCCTGCCTTTCTGCTTTCCTTCCAACAGCTTTGGGGACATTGGTAGCGCTCTATTCAATAAATGACAAAGTCTATGCTGAAGTTAGTGCAACTGGCCCAAGGCCCTGGGGTAGAATAGGGGAACCTCTGTAAGCACTTCTTGAGCACATAAGGCTTAAAAAAAGAAAAGAGTATTTACCAACATTACTCATTACCAGCATGTCCTATGGAGACTAAACAAGGAGTTCTGCCTCAGACTGCATCTGGGCAAGCCCAGCACCTAGCACAATGTCCTTGGAAAGTAAACACTCAAGAATATTTAGTGATGAGAAGGATGGGGAGAAAGAGAAAGGTCATGATGATGGCCATTGAGGTGGTGGTGTAATGGTGGTTATTTCATAGTGATGACGATCAAATCACTTTGATTTTATTGTCCCCTTATTTTTGAAAATTTAAGGAGTCAATTTTATGTGTTATGGTAGAATTAGGAAAACTTGGCTAAAAAGCATAATTCCGGAACAAATTTTCAGTTTCCTTTCAAGCAGTAAGTTCTGTGAAAACTCAATCCAGTATTTTATTTGATAGTAGTAGTCAGTTTCACCTTTTTTTTTTTTTTTTGTGAATCTTGTACCCTTGTCAAAAGGGTTTGGGTGTCAAGAATTGGGTAGTGCTTAGAAGTGCTACAGCAGGCCTGACTACAAAAGTTCAAATTGAAGGACCCCGAGAGGTAATGAAACCAGAATTCTGATAAATGAGACACCTTAGTTATCAAACCAAGCAATACCTAGAGCCCCACCCCCACCACCAGTTTCAACACCCAACGAGTTCATTTGTTCCTAGATTCCAACAGGAGCTCAATCAAGGCTAGTTAATTCCATTCTGAATATCTTAGTCCCTGCCCTGAAGAGCAAGTCCATTGTGTCACCTCTGCTTTTCCTTTAGGTTTGCTCTTCCTTTCCTCCCTCCCGGATCATCTTTCCAGGGCCCTCTCTTCCAACACTTTCAAACATGCTCAGAATGTTTAATGCTAGCCATAGCATTAAATATCTTGACCCTAATAGAATTTCATACCCAGAAGTGGAGTGCTGCCCTGAAGACATCTGAAAAAAATGTGACACTGGCTTAAGATTGATTAGTGGGCAGTGAGAATATGACTGGAGGCTGGAAAATGAAGATCCACCTAATACGTTTGGTAAAACACTTGGAAGATAGGTACCTGCACTACCTTGGAAGGTAGACATGTGTCTAAGGAGAGTATTACTCCATGGGGAGAGGTTGGAAAGGAAAATGTTAATGGTGTGTGTTGTTAACTACTGGGTGCATTTGTCAAGGTATTATACAAGAAAGAAATGAGCTCAGGTGTGCAAACAGAGATAAAGGGGCATAGAGAAACACAAGTTTCTCTAACACACTATTTTAAGTTTCTTTAAATAGCTTTCTTTAATCCTCACAAAATCCTATGCAACTTCATTAACTATATTTTACAGATAAGGAAAAAGAGGCCTAGAAAGTAAATAATTTGTCCAAGATTATCTAGTAAGTGGAAGAACTTGGACCTGAAGCCTTGCTATTTACATTCCCAAATTCATCTTCCTAACAATGCATTCTGGTTAACCCCAGAATTCATTAACAACCCTGGCATCTGGAGGTTCCCCAGGTGGCTCAGTTCGGCTCAGTTCGATTAAGCATTTGACATCGGCTCAGGTCATGATCTTGCGGTCCATGAGTTTGAGCCCTGCATTGGGCTCTGTGCTGACAGCTCAGAGCCTGCAGCCTGCTTCCAATTCTGTGTCTCCCTCTCTCTCTGCCCCTCCTCCACTTGTGCTCTCTCTCTCTCTCTCAGAAATAAATAAACATTAAAAAAAATTAAAGATAAACCCCTGGCATCTGAATTACAATATTCCTCTCTACCACTAACTCCTGTCCATTTGGGTATTTTACAATATTCATCTGGAAAATCCCTCCAACTCCATTAGAGTTTTCTTGACATTCTCTATATAGTGACTTTTACCTCCACACCACTACAGGATTTTACCACAAGTTCTCTTATCAACCTTTCTCTACCCTCAAAAAACTATTTAACAGCCAGAATTCCATTTTGCAAGCATAACCACAAAATTTCTTCCCTCCATAAATACCCCATTTCTAATATTTATGCTCTGATCCTCCCAGTTCCCCGCCCCCCCCCCCCCCCCCCCCCGGTCTATCATCCCCCACCTGGCTTCTTTATACTATTTTTTCCCAGTCTATCTAGGACCTATACTATCTAGTGAGTAATTTTAATTACTCTCTCCCCAGAATTTTCAACTCCCTTGCCCTCTGTTTTCTATCGCATCTGTCTATCAAACTTGCAACTCTGGACCAATATAACCATCTGCCTTCTAAACTCATCCGTTGTAGAAAATTGAGCAATTGTGTTCATTGGGAAACTCTAAATTACGGCTTCCAATTATACCAGTTGTGAAGCTATGTGTCCCTCGGCTCCAAATCCATCCTTGTATACTCTGCTGAGAGATATAGGTGTTTCTCCGGGAGCTGGGACCCCGCAAGCTCCATTTTTCCCGTCCTATAATTGATCAGTAATGAACACAATGGAGCTTGGGCATTTACAAACCTTTTTGATACTCCAACTCCTTTCATGGTAATAGATAATCTCATTATTTCATTCCATCATTTTTGAAAATTACACGATAAAGTAATATTGTGAAGTTAAAAATCTTATTTTAGATAAGATTATTAAAGATCGCAGTATCTTTTTTTTTTTTTTTTTTTACTTTTTAAAATTTGAGTACAGTTGACACACAATGTTACATTAGTTTCAGGTGTCCAACTTATTTGACGAGTTTATACATTAGGCCACTGTTCACCACAAGTGTAGCTGCTATCTGCCCCATTACATTGCTATTACAAGTCATGGAGATAAAAAGCACAGCATAAGATTGCAGTATTCCTAATGCACTCTAAATGTAATACATTTAAATGTAACGCTCCGAAAGCATTTAGATGTATTTAGCAAGAAATATATACTGTTCACTTTAAATTGATAGAGTATGGTTTTTCCTTTTTTTTTTTTTTTTTAATTTTTTAAAATGTTTTTATTTATTTTTGAGACAGAGCACAAGTTGGGGAGGGTCAGAGAGAGGGAGACACAGAATCTGAAGCAGGCTTCAGGCTCCAAGCTGTCAGCACAGAGTCCGACGTGGGGCACGAACTCACGGACTGTGAGATCATGACCTGAGCTCAAGTCGGATGCTCAACCGACTGAGCCACCCAGGCGCCCTAGATAGAGTATGGTTTTTCAACAAATAAGTTAAAAATGACATTATTTGTGTTTGACTTTTAGGATAAAAAGATATTTAAATATGGATTAACTTTTAAAAGTTTGAATGAATCTCAAACTTTTAGAAGGGTTGTAAGAATAGGACAAATAACTTTTACCTCCCTACCCTTGCAAGAACAAGACATGATATCCTATCACATTGTTTGGAGGCATCTGAAATGGGAGAAAATGTGTGTGTGTTTTTAAAAATCTGATGTGTGGATTTCTTGCATTCTGTGCTTTAAATGAAAAGCGATTGCTTTATTTTGTATCTTTTTTGTGTTTTGTTTCCATGTGACGAAATGCCAAAATTTCTGCCTGCTATTTTGTAAGCACTTCTCGGCAATGCTGTACAGGTGTGGATGAGCTTTTTTCCAGTGAATTAGAAAGCAAAATTTAATGTAATTGTCACTCTATTTCATCCTCATAACTTTGCTTTTACAGTATTGGAGACGTTTTGAAATTCTAGATAAGAATTTTTATCATATGAATGCAATTTAGAAAACTGAAAAAGATGACTTTGAGGTGAAATTTGAGAATTATTATCACTTTTATACTCTTTAAATTGGGTGTTAATGCTGATGTTCCTTAAACTTCCTGCATTTAACCAATAGTCCATTATAGGTGGAAATCAACCAGTTGGCTAATAAAAATAAAAGTCCTGTGTAACTGTTTAGTGGCAACATGAACTCTGGCAGCTGGCTGTGTTCAGCTGTGTGGGAAACTGGATATGGGTGTGTTCTTTGGATCTCCGCTTACTTGAATCACACTTGGAGGTCCCTCAAAATGCTATTTGAGAAGGGGAAATATTAATTCCTTTCTTAAGTTTTTTTTAAAAAGTCATAATTTAAACATG
This sequence comes from Felis catus, assembly GCF_018350175.1. Taxonomy (NCBI): domain Eukaryota; kingdom Metazoa; phylum Chordata; class Mammalia; order Carnivora; family Felidae; genus Felis; species Felis catus. Next base: position 87,765,873 of record NC_058373.1, on the reverse strand, counting down.
GCTTTATTGCTTTCAATGACATAAACCCTGTGGAACACTCTGTAAGCCCCTGAATGCCTTTTGGAATCTGAGAAAAAGTATATTTGTGCACAAATGCACAGAGGTTTTGCATATAACTTTAGGAGGTTCATACACGCCAGGTTAAGCCCCTTTAAAAATTTGCTTATAGTTGTGGTATTGTAACTGAGGTTAGAGACTGTAACAAAATGATTAATTCCAAATCAGTAACAGACCAGGGATTCACTTTCATTTTTAGTTTTTTCTTTGAGAAGAGAGTTATGGTAACTGATTTACATTTGAAAACACAGCTTAATTTTGATCACCTTCAAGATGAAAAACCTTTGATTAAAATGTTTCAACCAAAACTATTTCAAAAAAGTGACTTCAAATTGGGCCTTAAGTTTTCTGTTTTACAGCAAGCTGCATAAGTCAGAAAGGGGGCCAAAATTTTGTGCTTTAGGGGCAGTCAGGTTCTGAATGTATGCCTTTGTCTTATGATTTGTGATGGTGAGCATCCTGGCTTTTAATAGTAATAGAGTGATTTGTTGGTTATCCAATTTCAAATGAAAGTGGCTTTTGAATTCTACCTGGTGAGCTGATCAATTTGAGATATACTGAGCAATACGGAGAAAAGGCAGATTTCAGATTTGTCTATAGGGCCATTTGGGCTTTGTATTGAGAGCCATGAGCAAAAACTAGTCCATTTGGGAGTGCCAGTCCAAATTGAAAACTCAGGGAAAAGGCTGATCTCAGCTTAAAAATCAGCAAAGCCAGTTATTGAGTTCAAAGACAGTGAGATAAAAAATAACTAATTATGAAGCCAAGTCTTATGGATTAAATAATTATATAATAAAATGAGCTTTAATTAAAAAGGCATATAATTTTACAGCTCAATAAGCATTAAAAATGTAAAATTTGGTGTGCCTGGGAGGCTCAGTCAGTTAAGCAGCCAACTTTTGATTTTGTCTCAGGTCATGATCTCATGACTTGTGAGATTGAGCCCTGCATTGGCCTCTGGGCTGATAGTGGAGCCTGCTTGGGATTCTGTCTCTTTCTCTCTCTGCCCTTGCTTCCTCAAAATAAATAAATAAACATTAAAAAATGTAAAATGAGCCTATTATTTTAAATAATAAGAATCAGCAATAGATCTATTATGTGCCAAATATTATTCTAGGTTTTTTGCATATATTATCTAATTTTTATGATAGTTTCTCAAGAAAGAATTGGGTTTACCGTTTTATACATGAAGAAACTGAGGCTAAAAATTAAAAACACAAAGCTAGGAGGTGGTACAGCAGGGATTTGAACCCAGAACATGCTGGTGCGACTCCAAACCTAAGTGATTTCCGCTCTCTGGGTTGCCTCTCTATAGGGCCTGAATGGTAAATTCTTGGCATTTGTATTAGAATTAGTCAGGTCAGTATTGTTTGTATTGTATTAGTTAGCTTACAAATCTTAGTGGCTTAACACAGTAGGGATTTATTTCTCATCCATGTAAAGCTCAAAGGAGGAGATGCTCTAGGTCATAGTCATCAGACCCATTTTTTTTTTATTTTTAAACATTTTTATTTATTTTTGAGAGAGAGAGAGAGACAGCACATGAGTGGGGGAGGGGCAGAGAGAGAGGGACACACAGAAGCAGGCTGCAGGCTCTGAGCTGTCAGCACAGAGCCTGATGGGGGGCTCGAATCCACAAACTGTGAGATCATGACCTGAGCTGAAATCGGATACTTAACCAACGAGCCACCCAGGCACCCCCATCAGACCCATGTTGATGGTGGTTCTGCCACCTTCAGCCTGCAACATCTTCTGAGGTTTCTAGAGGTGTTGGTATTGGAGCTGCTAGATTTAGCAAGCTAAAACATAGGAAACTGTTGGAGGAGGTCATCCAGATGACATGACTTCTAGGAATGCACATCCTGTCCACCATTCCCAGAGTGGGAAACTTTCTCAAGGATGCTGCCTGGAGAGACCAATGTGTTAAGACCCTCTGGATGGTATATGTGACCGAATCCAGTCAAGGCCTTTATATGAACTTTTAAGATTCTGGCCCACAGATTTGGACCTCTACTTGTCTTGCAGCTGCCTAAGACAAGCCTGTAAGTTAAGTTCCCTTGTTTATTAAACATACCACCTACCAGTCTGGAGTGTTCTGCATCTTTTTTGGTCTCTTCTTACCCTCTGTGTATGGGGGCCAGTTTGTCAAACAACAGACACCAGTTAAATTTGAATTCCAGGTAAATGAAAAATAACTTCATGGTATAAGTATGTCCCATGCAATATTTGGGACACTTAACATTTTTGGTGCATCTTATTTGCTAAATCTGGCAACCCAAATGTCAATGCCCCAGATATAAGTATGTCCCAAATATTGTATAGGACATGCTCACACTAAAACATTTGCTGTTTTTCTGAAATTCAGGATTAACTGTGTGTCCTCCATTTTATCTGATAACCCTAGTTGACATCAAATAAAAGATGGGGTGGCGGGTGACCATAGAGAATCCCTTCGGAGTTTTTTATGGGCTGGGTCTGAGAGTGACATACATCACTTCTGTCCCTACTCCATTGGTAAGTATTACAGATTCACCTAGATATAAAGGGGGTTAAAAATGTAGTCCCTCAGTGGACATTTACCAGCATCAACATTATGCATGGAAGGATGGCACAAACTGTAGACAGCTTACCATCTCTGCCTTAGCACGTGAGCAGGTGTCACATGTCAGTTTGTAGGTGGGCCTGGGTCTGTACCTAGAGGCAACATATCACAGTGATTGAGCACTTTGTCCTGACAAATCTAGACTTAAACTGCAGGCCAGTTTCTAACTAGCCATAGGGCTTGGGCAAATTTCTTTACCTCTTTGAGCTTCTGTTTCTTCACTGATCAAATGGAAATAATACAGAAGATCCTTAGAGAGTGTTTATGAGGATTAAATCAGATAATCCATGTAAAGTACTTTGTACAATGTCTGGGAGCACATAATAGTAGCTACTTCGTCTGTGAGTCACAAAATAGAAGTATTTGTCAGTCTATTTACTTCATGTCTTTTCTGCTTCTAATCTTTTATGATGGCTAAAAGAAAATAAATATTACTTTTTAAAAATGAATGATAAATAATGAGCATGCATTACTTATCAGATGTAAATATTTACCTAGATAGTCTATTCATGCACACACATACAAATTATTACCCTGACTTGTCACGGCACTGCCTTCTAACTTTTTCTGAGCACGCTTGGTGCTTGGAACTAAAATTATGTCATTCTTCAGAATGATGGGTCTTATGCAGACTTATCTGTCAAGTAGCCAGCTGTGTTATGACAGGTCATTCAGATTCTTTCCCCTCTCACTTTAATTTACTTTCTGGAGAGAGATGGCTGGCAAGGTTTAAGCAAGCATGATAAAGACTAATTAAAGAGTTGTTCCTCAAATCTCCTTGAAATTAGAGGTTGATTCACTGAAATAATTCATATTTCAGAACCTGAAATAAGCAAAACTTTGAATCTTAGCAAGAAAATTGAAGAGCTATATGGATTACCCAATTCTTTGCTGTGGAATTGTGCAATTGAATTTAGAATATAATAGAATTTGTGTTTCCAATAAAATCAGCTCAGAACAGCTTCACATCATAGAACTAAATTAGACCGTAACTCCCTCTAATTAGTTTGGATAGTAATATTTTTAGTCCTTAATCATACCTTTTAGTGAAGAATTCTGAAGTCCTTAGAATAAAGTCTATTGTCCTATATCCTTGGGGGTAGATCTTGAGAGGGGGTAGTTAACATATACAATGATGAGTTATTGGAGCCACTTTATAACTGTTACATTTAAATTTTTGCCAGCTATTGGAGCTACCTTGTCATATTACCCCAGAGTGCAAAGACAATAGAGGGAACATTACCCAGGGGAACCTAAAGAGGTATGAGCCAGGCAGAACTGGATGGTGCAAGCACAGGGACTCACTGGTCTACATTCACCAGTCCCTCCCACTGTTGCCTAGGACATCTGCATGATACCTTTTCTTTTCATTAAATGGACCGGAAAATGGATGTTATGGAGAACCAACAGAAGTGGATAGGGGAGTGGACTACTTAAAATTACTAGAATTGAGTCAGGTGGATTTCGCACAAGTTACCCACTTGATTGCATCAGCCTTCCATTTCATTTTCCAGAATCTAGTTTGTGAGTTTTTTTTTCAATATATGAAATTTATTGTCAAATTGGTTTCCATACAACACCCAGTGCTCATCCCAAAGTGAGTTTTTTTTTTCTTAATTGAAAACTTGTAAGTGTGGTATCATCTAACAGCTCATATATATTCTGAAACATCTTTAATGGTAGAACATGTGATAATGATTAAATATTTCATTTTCTGGAAACTTCATTAAGGTTGTGGATATCCATTGCACAGATATCTCGTGGGGGCAGTAGATGTAAATAGTAGGACAAACGCTTCTCTTAGATAATTTATTTCCTGTATCCACTCTCCCCTACTAAAGAACCAGTCAACATTTAGAGATCAATTCTTCATTATGTGTAAAAGCCTTTGTCACTTTCCTTAGTACAGTCTTCAAATCTGCCTCCCCATGATAGATCCTGTCTTCTAGACTGAGACAAGAAAGGCTATTATTAAGGATAGGATATTAAGGAAAGGATATTATTAGAGTGTCATTGAAGTTTGGTTGTGGCACTTTCGAAAGCAGTGAGGCGATGTGGATATTGTGAGGCGATTGGAACATCCTCAGGGAGATATTTAGATGGAATCTCCGAGGTTATGATTCAAATCAAGGAAAAGAAAAGTGGCACAGAAATTATTCTTTGATTTCTGTTCAGTTTAAATATGAGGACAAGCTTATAGAAAGCATTGTTTACTTTGAAGTTAAAGGCCTGAGTAGAACAATGGGACTTAAATCTCTTAGCAGTGACATTTTCATCGATGACATTAAGAATTTATTGAAAACCTAAAGGGCACATAAAAACAAACTAGGGAAAAGGGGGAAGGGAAGGTATCTGTGGGATAGGGTAAAGAGTATTTTGAGGATGGGAACAGCTTGGATCATGCGGTTAGGGGTTCTTGAGGAGTGGCAATGATCCATACAGATCTACATGGGAATAAAAAGACTGAAAATTAACCAGGTGGCCTTCTTTGTTCCTATTTTCTAAATAAGTTTTATCTTCCAGATATATTTAAGCAGTAGGTAGCCATGTTGAGAAGGGAGGAACCCTGGCTGATAAATGTGCTTAGTCTTTTCTATTTTGTTGTCATTGAAAAGTTGAATTAAACCACAGACTCTGGGCAAACCATTTTAGTATGATTAAAAACATTCATTACATTTCCCTCCTAAAAGCAGCTTCCCTAAAGCACAGAAAAATGTTAAAAATGCATTCGCATTAAACTCTGATTCTTTTTTTAAATTGGAAAACATGAAAGTGCATTAAAATATTTTCCCAGTGAACAGTCATTAGAGTAATAAAGGAACTTGCTGGTGATGAATGTCTAGAGGGAACATGACCTACCTCATCTTTTAGTTTTCTTCTCATAAAAATGACATTTGGTGATAACCCAATTATGATTGCAATACAAAGTTTACAGAAAGTAAAGTCCATGGACACTGAGGTTGACTTGACCTCAAAGTAATAACTCCACAGTTCTACATTTCGTGAAAAGGAGGAAAAAACCTTTAAGTATATGACTACTTAGAACTTTTCCATAAGTTATCTTATATTTTTGTGTTTCCTGTTTCTTTTTGTACCGTTTTATTTCTTGGTAGCACCTTTACTAGAAATCATTCAGGCAAAGAAAGGTTAAGATGTAAAATAGCCAATTTTCCCTCAGGTGTTAAAAGTTCTGATTAAAGTTTTAAGACTGGTAAAGGCTGAAGCTGTTTGCTAAAATAAAATTTGATCTACTCCTAGTCTGTTTCTAGCTATCATTAACATGATGTCCTTATCATCATTATAAATATTTTTGGGGTATTATAACATGTTATTTATATGGCATTTTTTTAGTAACAAAATGAAGTAAGGTGTGGTTGCTGTCCTAATTACAATTCAGCTAGGAACAGTTGTTTACTGTTGGATTTATAAGTGCTATTGGTTAAAGTAATATCAGCTAGTATGAAATAAACCCCTTGAAGGTAATGAATTAACACACTACCTGTTTTTCTTTCTTTCATGTGAAGTCCAAAGTACTTTCTGTGGTAAATAGAATGTCACCACCCCTACCCACAAAGATGCCCATGTCGTAATCCCCACAGTCTGTGAACATGTTACCTTACATGGAAAAGGGATTTTAAAGATGTTATTATGTTAAGGATCTTGAGATGGGAAGATTATCCTGGATTATCTGGGTGGGCCCAGTGTAATCACAAGGGTTATTAAAAGGGAATGAGGGAAGTAGGACAGGCTCAGATGCCATGTGACCAAGAGACTAACATACTGTGCTGCTGGTTTTGAAGATGGAGGATGGGTCCATGAGCCATGCAGTTGGCTTCTAGAAGCTATAAAGGGCAAGAAAATGGAGCCTCCAGAGGGAACATAGCCCTGCTGACCCATTTTAGGACTACAGACTCCAGGAAATTTGGAGAATACATCTGTGTTGTTTGAAGCTGCTAAATTTGTGGTAATTTGTTGCAGTGGCCATGAGAAAATAAAATAGCTTCTATGGTCATTCAGGGAGCCAGTTTCTTTTCTTTTGATGTCTTCACCAGATACTAGGGCCTGGAGTATACTGCATTTAGCCAGTGGGTGAAGAAAGAGAATGAATGAGGGTAGTGGGTGGTTTTTATGGACCAGGATAAGTGGCAAACACAATTTTTGATCACATTCCATTGTATTCACCCATGCAAAGGTGTCATACTAAAATTCTCCCTTCTACTTTATGATTTCCTTATCAGTCTACCACTTTATGTCATTATAGGACATTCCTGTCCATGAAGCTCCTCATGCTAGATATCTGGTACTCATTTTTGATACCTCCTTCTCTCCTCACCTTCCACATCCAATCTCTTACTGAGTCTTAATCATTCTATCTAGCCTCAAATCCATCACTTTTCTCCATCTCCACTTGCCACCATTCTCCTCCAAATAGCCATGTGGCTGCACCCAGTATAGTTGTGCATCTAGGGAGAACATGAAACCTGTTTGGTGATAAGTAGTCTGTTTTTGCCATGGGTGCTAAACTGAGTAATCAGCTAATGGTCATTATCTCTTCCTCATAGCCATTATCTGATATAATTAACATTACTTAGTTTTTCAAAGTGCTGAATATTGTGAGGCGAGAATATGGTGGTTTCCTCATTTTTCATGGGGAGCTAAAGGTCTGTAGTGACCTCAAGCTCTTTGAGATGAAGACAGAAAACAAATAAAAAAATACATTCATGCCTCTAATGGTAAAACAACTTGACTGATACAAGCCAGAAAGCCTGGGGTAGAAGTACACAAATTCAAATAATGATGTTCATAATCTTTATGAGAAATATTTTTGCCTTAATTTCTTAGCACTATTGATGAGCTATGCTGAGCCCTGAACATCAGCCTTGCTTACTGCTTTCTTCAGTGTGGGGGAAATTAACACCATGGGGAACACAGGAGTAGATGTTGTGAGCCTTGAAATATTGCCTTGCTACAATTACCAGATGAGTTTGCTCTGGATACCAGATGGTGCTACCTCATTTGTATTTTTACAAAAGTGCAGTTCTTTTATTTTTTTAAACAAGAAATAGGGATCATATTGGTCCCAGAAAAATGTAAAAATTGTTATATTTTCATACAATCTTGCCTCATCCTCCTATGTCCTATAAGCCTTAATACAACATATATATTTGCATATATATATGAAGATTTTTAAAATAATACTTTGTTTAAAATATTCCTATATTTTTCATGTCACGAAGTAATATGTGCTCATATGAGAACATTCAGAAAATATAGATAAATAAAAAGGCCACTATCCTGATTTAGAAAATGTTAACTATTTGGTGCACATCCTTCTGTAAAAATATATTGATTCATAATTCTCAGGAGCTCAGCTTTTAAAATGTTCTCACCTGTACCCAAGATGCCATAATGAACAAAAGTTCTTTTTAGATTGTATGACCTTATCAAACACTTCTCTCTGCCTCATTATAAGACATTCCTATGCACACAGTTTCTCATGCTAGATCTCTGGTAGTCATTTTCGGTTTCTCCCTCTCCCTCACCTCCCACACCTAATCTGTTGCCAAGTCCTATTGATTCTCCCCATCTTCATTACTTTTCTTCATCTGCATTGCCACCACCTGTTGATTAGCCTATTTCTTCCTTGCTGGAATACTTTTCTTTCTCCATATCCTACCCCTTGCTCTCCCAAGGCTACTTTCTTGTTCATCATCACCTTCCTAATAACTTCTTGCCCTGTAGATTTCATTTTTTGATATCATTTCTTTCAGGAAACGTTTTCTGATAAACATATCCAGACTAGATATGGTATGTCTTCTGTATGGTTTCTTTCTTTTTTTTTTTTATTATGAAATTTATTGTCAAATTGGTTTCCATATAACACCCAGTGCTCATCCCAACAGGTGCCCTAAATACCCATCACCTACCCTTCCCTCCCTCCTACCCCCCCATCATCCCTCAGTTCTCGGTTTTTAGGAGTCTCTTATGTTATGGCTCCCTCCCTCTCTAACCATTTTTTTTTTTTTCTTTCCCTCCCCTATGGTCTTCTAAGTTTCTCAGGATCCACATAGGAGTGAAAACATATGGAATCTATCCTTCTCTGTATGACTTATTTCATTTAGCATAACACTCTCCAGATTCATCCATATTGCTACAAAAGGCCATATTTCATACTTTCTCATTACCACGTAGTACTCCATTGTGTATATAACCACAATTTCTTCATCCATTCATCAGTTGATGGACATTTAGGCTCTTTCCATAATTTGGCTATTGTTGAGAGTGCTGCTATAAACATTGGGGGTACAAGTGCCCCTATGCATCAGTACTCTTGTACCCCTTGGGTAAATTCCTAGCAGTGCTACTCCTGGGTCATAGGGTAGGTCTATTTTTTATTTTTTGAGGAACCTCCACACTGTTTTCCAGAGCGGCTTCACCACTTTGCGTTCCCACCAACAGTGCAAGAGGGTTCCCGTTTCTCCACATCCTCTCCGGCATCTATAGTCTCCTGTTTAGTTCATTTTAGCCACTCTGACTGGCTTGAGGTGATATCTGAGTGTGGTTTTGATTTGTATTTCTCTGTTGAGGAGTGACATTGAGCATCTTTTCATGTGCCTGTTGGCCATCTGGATATCTTCTTTAGAGAAGTGTCTATTCATGTTTTCTGCCCATTTCTTCACTGGGTTATTTGTTTTTCGGGTGGAGTTTGGTGATTTTGGATACTAGCCCTTTGTCTGATATGTCATTTGCAAATATCTTTTCCCATTCTGTTGATTGCCTTTTAGTTTTGTTGATTGTTTCCTTTGCTGTGCAGAAGCTTTTTATCTTCATGAGGTCCCAATAGTTCATTTTTGCTTTTAATTCCCTTGCCTTGGGGATGTGTCAAGTAAGAAATTGCTGTGACTGAGGTCAGAGAGGTTTTTCCCTGCTTTCTCCTCCAGGGTTTTGATGGTTTCCTGCCTCGCATTCAGGTCCTTTATCCATTTTGAGTTTCTTTTTGTGAATGGTGTCAGAAAGTGGTCTAGTTTCATTCTTCTGCATGTTGCTGTCCAGTTCTCCCAGCACCATTTGTTAAAGAGACTGTCTTTCTTCCATTCTTTCCTGCTTTTTTTTTAAATTTTTTTTTAAACGTTTATTTTTGAGACAGGGAGAGACAGAGCATGAACAGGGGAGGGTCAGAGAGAGGGAGACACAGAATATGAAGCAGGCTCCAGGCTCTGAGCTGTCAGCACAGAGCCTGACGCGGGGCTAGAACTCACGGACCGCAAGATCATGACCTGAGCCGAAGTCGGCCACCTAACCGACTGAGCCACCCAGGCGCCCCAATTCTTTCCTGCTTTGTCAAAGATTAGTTGGCCATACTTTTGTGGGTCTAGTTCTGGGGTTTCTATTCTATTCCATTGGTCTATGTGTCTGTTTTTGTGCCAATACCATGCTGTCTTGATGATGACAGCTTTGTAGTAGAGGCTAAAGTCTGGGATTGTGATGCCTCCTGCTTTGGTCTTCTTCTTCAAAATTACTTTGGCTATTCGGGGCCTTTTGTGATTCCATACAAATTTTAGGATTGCTTGTTCTAGCTTTGAGAAGAATGCTGGTGCAATTTTGATTGGGATTGCACTGAATGTGTAGATAGCTTTGAGTAGTATTGACATTTTAACAATATTCTTTCAATCCATGAGCACGGAATGTTTTTCCATTTCTTTATATCTCCTTCAATTTCCTTCATAAGCTTTCTATAGTTTTCAGCATACAGATCTTTTACATCTTTGGTCAGGTTTATTCCTAGGTATTTTATGCTTCTTGGTGCAATTGTGAATGGGATCAGTTTCTTTATTTGTCTTTCTGTTGCTTCATTGTTAGTGTATAAGAATGCAACTGATTTCTGTACATTAATTTTGTAACCTGTGACTTAGCTGAATTCATGTATCAGTTCCAGCAGACTTTTGGTGGAGTCTATCAGGTTTTCCATGTATAGTATCATGTCATCTGCAAAAAGTGAAATCTTGACCACATCTTTGCCAATTTTGATGCCTTTGATTTCCTTTTGTTGTCTGATTGCTGATGCTAGAACCTCCAACACTATGTTAAACAACAGCGATGAGTGTGGAAATCCCTGTCGTGTTCCTGATCTCAGAGAGAAAGCTCTCAGTTTTTCCCTATTGAGGATGATATTAGCTGTGGGCTTTTCATAAAAGGCTTTTATGATGTTTATGTATGTTCTTTCTGTCCCGACTTTCTTGAGGGTTTTTATTAAGAAAGGATGCTGAATTTGTCAAATGCTTTTTCTGCATCAATTGACAGGATCATATAGTTCTTATCTTTTCTTTTATTAATGTGATGTATCACATTGATTTGCAAATGTTGAACCAGCCCTGCAGCCCATGATGAATCCCACTTGATCATGGTGAATAATTCTTTTTATATGCTTTTGAATTTGATTTGCTAGTATCTTATTGAGAATTTTTGCATCCAATATTCATCAGGGATATTGGCCTGTAGTTCTCTTTTTTTGCTGGGTCTCTGTCTGGTTTAGGAATCAAAGTAATGCTGGCTTCATAGAATGAGTCTGGAAGTTTTCCTTCCCTTTCTATTTTTTGGAACAACTTGAGAAGGATAGGTATTATCTCTGTTTTAAATGTCTGGTAGAATTCCCCAGTGCAGCCATATGGTCCTGGACTCTTATTTGTTGGGAGATTTTTGATAACTGATTCAATTTCTTCGCTGGTTATGGGTCTGTTCAAGCTTTCTATTTCTTCCTGTTTGAGTTTTGGAAGTGTGGGGTGTTTAGGAATTTTTCCATTTCTTCCAGGTTATCCAGTTTGTTGGCATATAATTTTTCATAGTATTCCCTGATAATGGCTTGTATTTCTGAGGGATTGGTTGTAATAATTCCGTTTTCATTCATGATTTTATCTATTTGGGTCATCTCCCTTTTCTTTTTGAGAAGCCTGGCTAGAGGTTTATCCATTTTGTTTATTTTTTCAAAAAACCAACTCTTGGTTTCATTGATCTGCTCTACAGTTTTGGTAGATTCCATATTGTTTATTTTTTCTTTGACCTTTATTATTTCTCTTTTTCTGCTGGATTTGGGGTGTCTTTGCTGTTCTGCTTCTATTTCCTTTAGGTGTGCTGTTAGATTTTGTATTTGGGATTTTTCTTGTTTCTTAATTGTTTATTTATTTATTTTTTAATTTTTTTTCAGTTTATTTATTTTTGAGACAGAGAGAGACAGAGCATGAACGGAGGAGGGTCAGAGAGAGAGGGAGACACAGAATCGGAAGCAGGCTCCAGGCTCTGAGCCATCAGCCCAGAGCCCAACGTGGGGCTCGAACTCATGGGCCGCAAGATCGTGACCTGAGCTAAGTCGGACGCTTAACCGACTGAGCCACCCAGGCGCCCCGGGATTTTTCTTGTTTCTTGAGATAGGCCTGAATTGCAATGTATTTTCCTCTCAGGACTGCCTTTGCTGTACCCCAAAGCGTTTGGATTGTTGTATTTTCATTTTCATTTGTTTCCATATATTTTTAAAATCTTCTCTAATTGCCTGGTTGACCCATTCATTCTTTAGTAGGGTGTTCTTTAACCTCCATGCTTTTGGAGGTTTTCCAGACTTTTTCCTGCGGTTGATTTCAAGCTTCATAGCCTTGTGGTCTGAAAGTATGCATGGTATGATCTCAATTCTTGTATACTTATGAAGGGCTGTTTTGTGATCCAGTATGTGATCTATCTTGGAGAATGTTCCATGTGTACTCGAGAAGAAAGTATATTCTGTTGCTTTGGGATGCAGAGTTCTAAATATATCTATCAAGTCCATCTGATCCAGCATATCATTCAGGGCCCTTTTTTCTTTATTGATCCTGTGTCTAGATGATCTATCCAATGTTGTAAGTGGAGTATTAAGGTCCCCTGCAATTACCACATTCTTGTCAATGAGGCTGCTAATGTTTGTGATTGTTTTATATATTTGGGTGTTCCCATATTCACTGCATGGACATTTGTAATTGTTAGCTCTTCCTGATGGATAGAGCCTGTAATGATTATATAATGCCCTTCTTCATCTCTTGTTACAACCTTTAATTTGTAGTCTAGTTTGTGTGATGTAAGTATGGCTACTCCAGCTTTCTTTTGACTTCCAGTAGCATGATAGATAGTTCTTCATCCCCTCACTTTCAATTTGAGCGTGTCCTCAGGTCTAAAATGAGTCTTGTAGACAGCAAATAGATGGGTCTTGTTTTTTTATCCATTCTGATACCCTATGTCTTTTGGTTGGTGCATTTAGTCCATTTACATTCAGTGTTATTATAGAAAAATATGGGTGTAGAGTCATTGTGGTGTCTGTAGGTTTCATGCTTACAGTGATGTCTCTGGTACTTTGTCTCACAGGATCCCCCTTAGGATCTCTTGTAGGGCTGGTTTAGTGGTGATGAATTCCTTCAGTTTTTGTTTGTTTGGGAAGAACTTTATCTCTCCTCCTATTCTAAGTGACAGATTTTCTGGATAAAGGTTTCTCGGCTGCATATTTTTTCTGTTCGTCACATTGAAGATTTCCTGCCATTCCTTTCTGGCCTGCCAAGTTTCAGTAGACAGATCCATCATGAGTCTTATCGGTCTCCCTTTATATGTTAGAACATGTTTATCCCTAGCTGCTTTCAGAATTTTCTCTGTATCCTTGTATTTTGCCAGTTTCACTATGATACATCGTGCAGAAGATGGATTCAAGTTATGTCTGAAGGGAGTTGTCTGTGCCTCTTGGAATTCAATGCCTTTTTCCTTCCCCAGTTCAGGGAAGTTCTCAGCTATGATTTCTTCAAGTACACCTTCAGCACCTTTCCCTCTCTCTTCCTCCTCTGGAATCCCAATATTGCATACATTATTTTGCTTAATTATGTCACTTAGTTCTCTAAGTCTCCTCTCATACTCCTGGATTTTTTTTATCTCTCTTTTTCTCAGGTTCTTCTTTTTCCATAATTTTATCTTCTAGTTCACCCATTCTCTCCTCTGCCTTTTCAATCTGAGCTGTGTTTGCCTCCATTTTATTTTGCGCCTCATTTATAGCATTTTTAGCTCCTCCTGAGTGTTTCTTAGTCCTTTGATCTCTGTAGTAATAGATTCTCTGCTGTCCTCTATACTTTTTTCAAGCCCAGAGATTAATTTTATGACTATTACTATTATTTTAAATTCATTTTCTGCTATATTGCTTAAATCATTTTTGATCAGTTCATTAGCTGTAGTTACTTCCTAGAGTTTCTTTTGAGGAGAATTCTTCCGTTTCAGCATTTTGGATAGTCCCTGGAATGGCATGGAACTGCAGGGCTCTTCCTTTGTGCTGTCTGGAGTAACTTGAGTTGGTGGGTGGGGCCGCAGTCAGATCTGATGTCTGCCTCCAGTCCGCCGCTGGGGGGCCACAGTCAGACTGGTGTGTACCTTATCTTCCCCTCTCCCAGGGGCAGGACTTACTGTGGAGTGCTGTGTCCTCTGTCTGGGCTACTTGCACACTGCCAGGCTTGTGGTGCTGCTTCGATGGGATCTGGCTATTAGCTGGGTGTATCTGCAAGGTGCACAGGGGCGGGTGGGGCAGACTCAACTCGCTTTTCCTTCGGTGGTCCTCTTTGGGTGGGGCCCTGCGGCACCAGGAGGGAGGCAGACCCCTCAGAGGGATGGATGTGCAGAAGCACAGCGTTGGGTGTTTGCATGGTGCAAGCAAGTTCCGTGATGGGAACTAGCTCCCTTTGGGATTTTGGCTGGGGGATGGGCGAGGGAGACGGCGCTTCCCAGCACCTTTGTTCCCCGCCAGGCTGAGCTCTGTCCTCTGGGGCTCAACAACTCTCCCTCCCGCTCTCCGAACAGAGCTGTTGACTTATAACAGTCCAGATGTTAAGTCCCACTGGCTGTCAGAACACACTCCGTCCAGCCCCTCCACTTTGGCAAGCCAGACTCGGGGGCTCTGCCTTGCCTGGTTGGCTGGCTGCCCCTCTGCCGCCCTGGATCCCTCCCACCAGTCCGTGTAGTGCGCACCGCCTCTCCACCCTTTCTACCCTCTTCCGTGGGCCTCTTGTTTATGCTTGGCTCTGGAGGGTCTGTGTTGCTAGTCTTCTGGTGGTTATCGGGGTAGATTAGGTAGATGTGGGTGGAATCTAAGCAATCAGCAGGATGCGGTGAGCCCAGCGTCCTCTTTTGCTACCATCTTCCTCCCAGGAAGTATCCTGTATGGTTTCTTAACACTATATGTATTTCTCTATTATACTGCTTATCACCACGGTCCTGCATTCTGTTCACTTGTCTGTATTCCTCACTGTGTTGCTAGTGCTTAGCAAATGTCTGCCCTTACATGTCATTGATATACATTGTTGAATGGATGGATGCACATAGTAAGAAATGGGAGTAGTTTTGGCCTCTGAGAGCCATATAGATTTTTGAGTAAAGGAGTGATACAGATACACACGACTTTAGAACTGGTAGTATTATAGAAGACAAATTGAGAAGACATGAGATAAACCAAAGAGTATCACTAGGAGATTGTTGCCAGATCTAGAGTGAAGTAATGAGCACATTGACTCTTGTTATTGGGAATAGAAAGGTATGAATACGAGGACCTTCACATGAATAAGCAAAGACCTGCTCTTGGTCACTCTGGGGTTAAATAATACAAATAGAACTGTCAGGGGTCCAGTGGCAATTTCAGGACAAGAGGTGATGGGTACAGGCTGAAATAGACTTCAAGAAAGAAAGCTAGAAGAAGATAACTAAAGGTAGCTCTCCTCTTCCCCACCACCTGCAGTGGAGTCTTAGCTGAACTTAGCTGAACTTAGCAGAACTTCTGGTTTGGTTATGTGAACTTTTTTTTTCCCAGGGGAAGGGGATCTTACTTCCCCTCAGGGAAGTATATCTATTCTCCTAAGAGGTGCTCTTTGGTTTTCTTAGCTTGCATTTTAACGTGGTCTATTTGCAGTAGCAATATAAGAAACAGAACATAACACAATCTGTCATCTAAAAGTTGCAAAACAGAGCCAGGGGGTTAATTTCTGGTGTTTGCAAATACGGAGGAAATACTCCAAAAACAACATATGTATTTGTATGTGGGTCATACAGTGGATCATGATTATAAACAACAACATTTTTGAATAAAAGGAAAAAAAGATGTCAACACAGAGCTGTAATTACTGAGCAATATTTAAAGTTGGCTGACTATATTCAATACATTGCTATATTCAAGTAATATAAATGTATACTTGCATGTTCAATATATTATATTGGTGTATGTGGTGTGTGTATGTAAGAAGTATAAATACTATATGATTCCAGTCGTACATAAATGGGATCTAAAAAAATAAACAAGGGATAGAATCAGAACTGTAAATACAGAGAACAAACTGACGGATGCCAGAAGAGAGGGGGACAGAGGGTTGGGTGAAATAGGTGGAGGGGAGAGGGAGATACAGGCCTCCAGTTATGGAATAAGTCACGGAAGTAAAAAGCAGAGAATAAGGAATACAGTTAATGATATTGTAATAGTGATACAATGGGGCAGACGGTAGCTATACTTGTGGTCAGCACAGCGTAATGTATAAACTTATCAAATCACTGAATTGTACACCTGAAACTCGTGTAACAGTGTGTGTCAACTATACTCGAATTGACAAAAAAATTAAAAAAAAATCTTTGCTCTCAGGGAACTTATACTTTGGATGAGGAGATAAGCTATAGACTTATGGAAGTGTAAATAAAAATATAAGAGCAACTAATTTAATGTATGGGTGTATGATTACTTAAGGCTCTGAGTTCTAGGTAGTATGCAACTCAAGAGGAATTAAATACAGCAGAGGAATTTATTATAAGGAGACAGGAACATATCACAAAAGTAGGAATTCAGGAAAAGGGGCTGGAGAGAATGGGAAAGCCGCTCTTCCTTTCTTTGTCTCCCCGCCTCTCTAGCTAGTCCTACCACTGACTCATTTTCTGAGGTACTCTGTGGTGCTCAGGTTGTCATGTTGCTGACTGGCTCCTTGATTCCAATTCCAAATTTTCAGTTGAAAAACGTGATTATGCTTATTTGTTTGAGCATCCGTCCTTAGTCTAACCAACCATGATTTGCACAACCGTGTAATAGAAAGAGAGCTAGGAGGGCTCAGAGAGGCCATTTTCAGAGAACATGCCCATAATAAGTAAAAGTTTTTTTAGGGGTATCTGTCCTTATTTTACCTCTAGGAGGTTGGCTGAACCATTAGATTCTAACTGGGTAACAGTTTCCAGGGTTATGAAAACAATGAAGACTTGTCATAACAACCCGTGATTTGGTCAGAATTTCTACTTGGTGCTGTAGAGATTTTTCTTTTGAACGGATGTTTGCACATACATTAATCACAGCTATGCCTGGTTGGAATGTCATTCTGCCATCTGTCATATCAGCTAATAGTCACACTTCCTTTCCTGTATTTCAAAGCTTCCTTTGGGAGAAACAAGTCTTTGTAGGGTAGTGTAGGATTATATTTTTGTTAATAAATTAATTTTTATTAAGTAAAACAAAGACAAATCCACCAATAAAGATCAGTCTGTAAATGCTCAGGAGAGCACTGAAATTATGTTACTTATGTGTGGTTCTCTTCCAAATTTAAAAATTATTTGCATTCTCCCTTGTAGAGTTTATTTTAATATGCTGCGCTTTGTAGGAAAATATCACAAAACAGTGGTTCTTCCAAAATATGTTACGTGAAATGAGACAAAATGAACACTATGGTAGTTCAGCATGGAAAGTGTGAACACTGCAGTTGAAACACTGCAGTTCATATGTCTTGAACTGAGCTGTGTGAGAAGATTTTGGATTATTTTTAAAACTATCCTTCACATAATTTTGATAAGGAGGTAATGTGTGCAGTGAAGTGGCATATGTTCAAATTTGCTTTTGAGAAGGATTGATTTACTGATATTATGTTAGTTCCTTAACCGCTTTGCTCATTTATTACTTAAATACACATAGCCAAACTTTTTATCAGGAGAGTTTGTGAGAAATATTGACTATGGTTTTATGTAGGACACACAGGCTACAGTGATTCTTCAGTATTAGGTTAAAACATAGCAAGGCCCATGATTAATGAAAATCAAAGAATTTTTTAGAAACTTCCAATAGGGAATTTAAAAAATAAGAGATGGCTTTCATATCTATATGTTCAGAAATAAAGTCAAGCTACTCTTTTTTCATCTTTAAATGAAAGTTTAATTTTTTTAAATGTTTATTTATTTTTGAAAGAGAGAGAGAGCGCACGCACAAGCTGGGGAGAGGCAGAGGAGAGGGAGACAGAATCTGAAGCAGGCTCCAGGCTCTGATCTGTCAGCACAGAGCCTGACGTGGGGCTTGAACTCACCAGTGGTGACATCATGACCTGAGCTGACATCAGATGCTTAACCACGTGAGTCATCCAGGCACCCCTAAATGAAATCTTAAATTAGTGAAAAGTTGTTAACTATAGGGTTTAAATGTAATTGGGGAATGTAATATGAAAAACATTTTTTATTATGAAAGTCTGAGATGTATGTTGTATACAACTTATACGTTCCTGGGTAGAATGCTCATTCATTCATTTTTGGCCTGACCATAAAAATTCCAAGTGCTTACTGATCTCACAGTAAAAAATGAGAGAAGAGGACTCACAATGAGGTGCCTAGTGTAAAGGAGTGTTTCTTCTTTCCAATGGCTGTCAGGTGAGTGAAGCTGACTGGTCCTGAGCCAGGACTTTGCTATGAAGGTAAGAACTTAGTTTACTACGGCCTCAATGGCAGCAAGTTAGCTCTTTTTGTAGGCTAATAAGGATGTAAGTGGTGTAGCATGTGAGCATATGACCCATCTGCTTTTCAGATCAGTGGGGAGACTTGAACAAGCTGGAGGAACAATTGATAATCTTACTTGGTGTGGAAATCAATGCCTGGAGCCTGAGCCACACTGCATAGCATCTTTCTGGTGTCATTGGGCTACTTGCTGATGGCATCCTTCATTCATTCACACAATGTATTTTTATTCTGAATCTAGCAGTGGCTCAATACATATATGTCAAGTAAGCTGATGTGCATTGATTTAGGATTCTGACCACAGATTTAATCATACCCAAAGCTACCTAAAACAGGGGTAATGGGTAAACAGAAGCCTATGAAAAGACTTCTGAATCTCAAAATTCTGTTGTTGTGTTGTCTAGATTTTACAGTTTAGGTCTGATGCTGACACTAACTTGCCTCGGTTAATTCACAAAACATCTTGCCTCTGTTCACTTCTATGTAGAAACAATTATATTTGTTTTAGTCTTAAAAGATTTGTGATATAGTTATGCTTGAATTGTAATTCATTCTTCATATTGAAAACATATTATATGTAAGACATTTTATTAAATTCTCTGAGGACAAAAAATACACTTAATATAAGGTATGGTCCTTTCTCTCAAGAAGTTTGTGGTCTAATAATGAAATAGAGATGTATAAAAATATACCAATACCTGGCAGAATGTGAAAAATGCATATGTAACAGAATTAAGTTTAGCTATGTGAATTTATAGTTTCATAATGCCATATTTTGGAATAATTTTGAATTTTTTTATGGTTCCTTTAGATGTAGGCTATAAGTAAAGCCTGTGTGTGCACACGAGCATATGTTTACACTACTGTGCAAACAAAAAACATGTTACTATGTTGATTTGCCTTGTTGGATTCCGTGTGTAATCTAGTAGAAGACAGAAGACCTATATGTCAGTCTTTTTCTTCACCTTTCTGTGTGATCTTTGGCTTAACACCAAATATCTCTGGGCATAGATACCTCTCCTGAGTAAAAAAACCGTTCTTTAGTGTGTATGAGTGATCAGGAAAAGTATTTTGGAAATGATAAAGCTACACAGAATAACCCTAAGGGATTATTTTCCTTTGATTTAAGGTATTCTCTCTAATTCTTATGTGAGCATTTAAATATTATGAAGACTAGTTGCTTTATGATGATAAAATGTTATAGTTTGCTTTGTACAGATTAAAAAGCCATAAGTGTTTTTAATTGCCCTTAATTCTCCATGGCATGTTCATTTTCATTCTTAATGGCTCCACATGGCTTAAAATTAATTTGCATCCTTACCCAATGTCATATTATGGCTCTTTGATTACTTGGAGAAATTCTTTGACAAAGCTTAAGATGCACAAAGATTTTCTTTATGTGCATATTAATAACTAATTACAAATGACCCAAATTCTATAATCTTTATACCCTACCTCATTCCCAAAGGATAATAATATATAACTTTCACATAACGACTGAAATACTAGATTCAGTTGAAATAAAATTAATTTTTGTAAATGAAAAGATTTACAAATTCTAGGTCAAGGACAAGTACTCCTTAGTACCCCTCATTTAATGCCTGGATTTGACTTAATGCAAAGTTCTTATGTGAAATGAAGGTACATTACCTTATGCATGGTTCCCTTTGTGCTGCAATCTGACATTCCTGGCTTGCTGGGGAAGGAGCGGGCCAATCTGAGTTTCAGTAGACTTCTTTGTGTGGCTTTATTTTAAAATTGTTACATATGTTTTATGATTTTAGACTCTCTAGAGTAAAACTAATTTTTCTCCTTTACGGAGTCCCACAGACTTAGCAGAAGGCTGGATTATAACATGAAGTCTCATGTCAAATGGGAGAGGGAGCGAGCAGGTGGCTTTGGAGCCGGCTGGGAGAGAAGGCTCCTGGACTTCAGTCTTGAGAGAGGAGGCAGAATGCAGAGGGCCAAGAGTGCTAACAGTCTGTCAAACTCTGGGATAAATTAAAAGCATCTTTTCTTAGTAGGAGTCATCAATTTAGGAGAGGAGCAATTAGATGGTACCAGTATGATATTAAAAAAGCAATTCTCACCCTTAATCTGAGAGTCAAACTAGAGAAGGAGAAAAGTGATATTAAACTAAGCAGCTGGGAATTGTTCAGGAGCAACTCTGTAGGGTAAAAAAAAGATACTCATCTTCTTTTAAGGAAGAGGTTTTCAAGCTTTTTCAACACCAAATTCCTTATTTCCAAGTGGAATCTTACATGGCTTCCCACGTTCCCTCTGAATCCCTTTTATTTAAGAAATAGGTAAATGGAGAGCTGCTGCACTTTGAAGCAGGGATGGGAGCCAAGCTTCATTCGATTTTCATCCCCACAGTGGCCCCTTGGATAACTACTGGAGCTCAAGAGTTGCATAGACCATAGTTTGAGAACCACTACTTCAAGTTATAAAGAAAAAGAAATGTTTAGACATGGGAATTACTGACTATAGAGCTTTGGTCGTTTCATAGCTTCCCTGAACCTCAGTTTTTTTTTTTTTTTATAAATCTATAAGTTGGGAATAATAATACCTACTTCAAATGGTTGTTGTGAGGGTTAAATTAAATGAGCTAATGGATTCAAAGTGCTTAATAAAATGTTTGACACATTGTGATTATTAAATAAATGCATCCATGATGCAGTTCAGCTTCATCAATCAAGACGGTTTTGAACCTTTTCCTTCCAATTGGAATAAACCATCATGTGTCCGTTTTTAAGTTGTTGTCTCTCCCAGCTCCAAACCCCTCATCCTTCTGTACCTTGTTCTGTGGCGCTGAGGCTCAGAGTCTATAAACCACGTTTCAGCTTGATCAGCAGTCTCCATGTCGGGCTCTGCCAACAAGGGGTGCCTGGGAGTCTGGAGGAGGGAGAAGGGACTTGCTCCTTACTGTAGGGTTCATGTGCACTTTCCAGTTTTGCCAGGGTCATTCTTGCCTCACTTTATCCAGGCAGCAGCAGTTGAATCCAGCTTCCAGTTTCTCTGACACTGGCAGGATTAGCCTCATCCAACACCTTCAGAGATGCAAGTGACAGGCAAGCAGTGTCCCTCTTCAGAGGTCTGGGTCCCAGGCACACCAGACCCCTCCAGGCTTCTAAATTTTAACAATTCCCATCCCTCCCCTTTGTTTCTCCAACTCTAGGGGGTGGGTAGTGGCTTCTTGGTAGTTGTTACGTGATACCTTAAAGTTCTCTCTTTGCGTTTTTAGCTGTTCAATACATAGTTAACAGTGACCTATACTGAATTCTCTCTATTAAAAATAACTAGTGTGGTGTCTGTGGCTTAACTGGAACCTGACAGACACTGACACCCACTCCCTCCTCTGTTCCCTTACTGGGATTTGTTTTGTGTCCCAGGTGCCTTCATAATTCACGGGTGCATGAGAGTCTATATATAGAGCTGCCTACTGAATAATTCAACCTGAATATCTCTCTCCAGTTCCCACACTCAATATTTCCCAATCTGGACTCATTATCTTCACTCACTGCAACACCTGAAGTTTCTCCTTTCTCTATATCGGTCAGCAGCATCAATGTGTGCTTTTAAATGAATTGATTGCACAGTGCTCTAAACTTGATCTCTACAGCAATTGAAAATGCTAACAACACCTTGGAACTTCAAGTTACTATACTACCTGAGCCAAATTTTGGTGACAGCGATATATTAACATGATTCATTTTAGAATCTGAATCTTAAAAATCAGAAGAGATGTGCTTGGTTAGGAATTGGGAAACCCAGGTTCGATTCCTTTTACTTCGTATTAAGTTTTACAACTCATTAGTCTTACTTTCTCCCTCGGTAAAATAGGGTTAAAATAATTTCTCCTATATATGTTAAAGAGATATCTGATATATACATGAACATATACATTAGATAATATATCTGCAAGTTATTAAGATGGAGCCAAGCATTGTGCTAAATTTAATATATTTTAAAGACCACCCTCCAATCTAATTATAACAGATGGGCTCAAAGTACTAACTATAAGAAAAGCTTGATCTTTTAGACTATTCCACTTAACATAAAAAAATCCACATCAGTAATATTGACCAAAAGTTGAGAGAGTTTGAATTACACAGTTATTAAATAATTATTTAACATAATTGTGTTTTTTGAGAAGCTATTTCTGTCTTGCATAACTATGTTTGAAAAAAGGAGTCTTTGGTATAAAAAGAATGATGAGGCCACTCATTTTTACTGGCATAGAATTTGAAGGGGTGGGGGGAAAAGTTATTTTATTTCTAATATTGAATGAGTGAAGGGACAGATCAGGTAATGAATTGTAAATTATTTCAGTTTTCATGCTGGATCAATGTTTGCTACCACTGAAATTTTTCTTGACTAATTTTAGTTTTGAGAAAATTAGAATTGATTTACTTGTAATGTAGAATTCAGAATGGAAACAACTAGAAGCTATGCTGAATAATAAACTAAAATATAGATTTCTTGTTCCAATATTTAAAAGACCTCACTTTTGAAGAAACAAAGTGAATGGTGGTTAACCTAATTTCTTATCTAGGTGGGTATGAATGATATCTATAATGTGGCAAGAAAAACTTGATACCCACAATGTGCCCGGACAGAATAAAAAAATTCAATAAAACCCGAATGGATGCCAGATCATTCTACCTTTTAGATACACACAGGAACTGAAATACCATCAAAAGAACTACATTCTGCAGGCAGTGAACCAGTTATTCTTATTGGAGAAACAAATAAACAACTACATAAATGTCTTCTTTGAGTAAATGGGCAGTTGAATTTTGATGATTTAAACAGCTTTTTCCTCAGTTAAAAATGTTATGGAATAAAGTTTTGAGGAAACCATATAAAAATAATAAAAATACATTTTCAGCAGATCCAAGCACTTACTTTCAGATAATGAGATGTTTGGTTTTCTTTATTGAGGTTCAGACTCCATCTGAATTGTCATATCTTGGCCTCTAGAAATTTTCAAATGTGTGAGGATTTCTGAGCATATGTATTCATCCCCTTGTAGCATATTTAGCTATAAAGAAATGCCAGTCATCTAACAAACATTTATGAGATCTGCTGTGTTCTGGAAGCTGTCCTAGGTCCTGGGATGGGGTTGGGGCTAGAAGATAGGGAGGAGATACAAGATGATTAAGGCACCCTCATCAGATTGCATTTGCAATGAAATGTGAGAACACTAGAATTTCATAGCTCACTATGGTTCTTAAGGGAAAAGTGAAAAACAAAATGGAGATAATTAGAGTGGGAGTTTATTGTTTTTCATGTTGGTCACACTCTGACTACAATCCTATTGATTTTATATAAGCCCAACAGAATATGTCTAGAAGCCATAACTTAGAACAGTGTGTATGGATCTGTCCATATGTGATAATACGTCAGTAGCAATTACCAATTCTTCTTCCTTTTTGAGTAAACCTTATGGAAACAGTTAATGCCATTCATGTCATTTGCAGCATGGTAGATGCTGGTGGGTCTCACTACCTGAAGTGAACAGCAACCTTAAGGTCACTGCATGATAGCATGGCTAGTTGGGTTAGAAGTGGTTCTATCCTTACAAAAATACTAATCCAAAGAGATACATACACCTCAATGTTTATAGCAGCATTATCTATGATAGCCAAACTATGGAAGCAGCCCAAGTGTCCACTGATTGATAATGGATAAAGAAGATATGGTTTTGTGTGTGTGTGTGTGTGTGTGTGTGTGTGTGTGTGTGTGTGTGTGTGAGTGAGTGCCACCAGGGAATATTACTCAGCCATAAAAAAGAATGAAATCTTGCCATTTGCAATGACATGGACGGAGTTAGAGAGTATTATGTTAAGCCAAATGAGTCAGTCAGAGAAAGATACTGTATGATTTCACTTCTATGTGGAATTTAAGAAACAAAATTAATGAGCAAAGGGAGAAAAATAAGAGAAAGAGAGAAAAAGCAAGAAACAGACTCTTAGTTATAGTGAACAATCTGATGATTACTAGAAGGGAGGTGGGTGGAGGTATGGGTTAAATAGGTGATGGGGATTAAGGAGTGCACTTGTTTTGATGATCATTGGGTGTTGTATGGAAATGTTGGATCACTATAGTGTACACCTGAAACTAATATTGCATTCTATATTTAACTAATTGGAATTTAAAACCCAAAAACAAACAAACAAAAAATAAGTGGTGCTATCCTGCTCTATTTCTGCTGTAAAGAGTGAGGTTGCTCTTTATTTTATTAATTTTATATACTTATGCTTAAAAATAAAATAAGGAAACCAGAAGCCAGTGTTTGACTTTAGTATGCCTCCCTTGGGGAAACTTTTACTCATTCAGACATCCAACACTAGTCAAGTAGTGAAGCATCATCTCACACAGGGGAAGACACACTGGTACCAAACACTGAGGACATAATGCTGAAAGACTTGGTTCTTACCCTCTGAGAACATGGATTCTAGTGAGAGCTATATATTTACAATGTGGTAAGTGCTTATTGCAGAATGGCTTCTGGACAAGTTGTCTTCTAAGAAGTTACTTAACTCATTTATGTGTTTGACCAAACTCAGCACTCTTTCCACCAGGTGCTTGACAAAGTTGCAAAACAACTAGTTGACTTGGTGGTATAGAGAGATCCACCTCCTGTTTGCCCCTTCTGATCAGGACAGTAAACTTTGAGGGTCAGCCAGTGCACCACCCTGCCAAGATAAAAGCATTTAACAGAAGGCAACTCTGCTGTGTAATCTCTCTCCCTCTCCCCAAACTCCAATTTAGGGGATGTTAGAGGAGGAAGGATTAGAAATAATCTGAGTGGGAGAGCTTTATGTGATCAGGATTCAGACTTCTTCATAATACTCCCCATTTCCTTCCTCCATTCACATACCAGGCTGACTCCTGACTGGTCCTTTTGACCTCAAGGCCATTATTCCTCAGCTGTGGGGTAGAATGAAATAGGCTTATCTCTTATCCATTAATTTCTCTTTAAGACATAGAAAGAGACTAATCGCTCAATAGAGATAGATTAGGTTACCAAAACCAACCTAATTTATTTTTTGTCAAGTCTTGTCCATAGGTTCAGTGTTTTCTCATCAGATTCATATAATGTCAATGTGTCTTTTATTTCTCTTTCAAATAAAATGATATTAATAGTATCTGATGAGAAAAATTTCAAAACACAGACTGACGCTTTCCTTTCCTCACCTCCAAGGTGAGATCGTTATCCAATAGAGCTTTTAAGACATGTCTATACCTTGTTAAAGTAGACTGTAACACATTTGCTATGGTCTGAATGTTTGTCCTTTGTTCCCAAATCATATGCTGAAATCCTAACTCCCAAAGGTGATGGTAAGTGGTGCCTTTGGGAGGTGATTTGGTCATGATGGTGGAGACCTCAAAAGAGACCCGGAGAACTCCCTTGACCTTTCCACCATGCGAGGATACAGAAATTTGCAACTTAGAAGAGAGCCCATACCCAACCTCAATCTCAGGCTTCCATTCCCCAAAACTATGAGAAATAAATTTCTGTTGTTTATAAGCTACGGAGCCTGTGGCATTTTGTTACAATAGCCCAAACAGGTTAAGACAACCTTTCTATTGTAACAGTAATTAGAAACAATCTTGGAATGTATACCTTTATTAAAGTCTTTATCTCTCAGTATTGCAGAATGTGTCTACTTAAGTTTTTTGTCTGTAGACTCTATGCTTCATGAGGGCAGAGACTATGTCCTATGTATCTACATAATTCCAGTGCTTGTTACAGTGTCTAGCACATGGCAGGTTTCAACATTTGTTGAGTGAAGGAGTAGATATTAAAAATTGTTTTCTAGTTATGGAATGGAATTCCGTTGTATGATTTTTGTTTGATGTCCAATTTTGTACAAGTTGTTTCTCTTGTCTGAAAGATCTGATAATGTCATTTTATAATCTTTTGATTAAATCAACTTTACAGCATTTCCTTTCAAATATATCAGCTTATTATTCTGTAGTTCAGTCATCTCTCTCTGGGTAATGAGGAGCTCTGAACTCTAAGGGACAAGAGCTCTACATAATTCAAATGTATTATACTTGAAGCAAAGTTTCTTTCCAGGTTAAAAATTATATTGGATTTTTTTTTTAATCAAGTGAAAGTTAACAGTGACATTCACAGGAGAGTTTTTGTTCCCAATACAAGTCTTTGGCTTTCATTTATTTGTGACCTTTTTTTTTTTTTTTTTAATAACATCAAGTAGATGATGACCCTTTCAATGAGTAACTGGGGAAAAAGAAGTGATGAGGCATACATGAAATGAGTTAATACAGATGGGGTAGGTGATACACTTATGACATTGATATTACCACTGTCGCTCTAAACATAATGATTTGAGGTGACCTATTAGTATTGATGGTATTTACTCACCTACAGGCTCCTAGTAAACATAGAATAGTGAGCCATCAATACCCGTGTGTGAACTTCCTTAGGGAATTTTATTTAAATGGCCAGTTACCATTTACTATATATTGAAATGGTTGCTCATAAGATTTGGAAGAATTTTTTCGCTGTAAAGATAATAAACTTTTTCAGATGATTGCAATGGGCAAATCAAGTTAATTGAATTATACCCTTGGTATTTAATGTCATAGATTAATTTTTATGTGTAAACAATTATTAGGTTTAAAAGTTATTCCCCAAGTTATAAAATGATACCCATTTGGGAAATTTTCCTTGATTAAAAGATCTACTTTTCAGATCAGATAATCAAGGGTGTATTTCATAAACATTAATATTTTTCCAAAGTGACTGGCCACTGAATTTTTCCTCAAGATTCAGAAGAAAAGTAGGAAATTCATAACTCATCCAGTGACTAAGTATGAAAACTGCTATCCATGTAAAATGTATTCTCTTGCTATTATGTCTGTATATCTAGTCTAATGCTAGACATTCATTATGTCAACTCATAGAGAAATGAGTTGTCTCTACTCTGGCTTGGATAATTATATTTAGGTGGAGGAAAGAAGAGAGAATCCTGGGGTTTGTAAGTATTGAGCTAACAGGTAAAGTCTTACTTCCCATTTCTTTTTCAGAGCATGAGAGAAGTTACTGGGATAAAAATAATTCACTAGGAAAGTAAGCATTTTAATAAAAATGCAAATTATTTTAGCATTAGTACTAAACTTCAGATTAGTTAAGTATGGCAGTGATTGATGAAAATGTCGAGTACTGGCAAAAGTGTTAGTAATGGAAAATTTTTTTCAACCTGTCTGCAAGACAACAATGCATTATTACCTAAAAATCATTTCGTTAAAGGTAAACATTTATTTTACTCTCAAGATTCATACTTCATGTAAAGTCAAAGTTGAAAATACGGTAATTAGTCTCAGTGGAATTTGTGTCTCTGCTTTCATAAAGGTCGTCTAAATTTTCCCAGATGTTATGATTAGTTTTCATTATTGCATTTAGCTTATCTTTCTTTCTAGTTCCTCATTTTCTCTTTTCTTATCTTTCCCTGTTTTATCAGAATAAATTCCATTTCTCATGTAAGGACCGAGGAAAGATTAGAATTACTTATAATTGAAAAGTTTGATTTGAACCCATTCTCTCTTTCTCTCTTTGGCTGTGTGCCTCCATTTTCTGCCCGTTCAAAGCTTTGCTCAGGTTACTTTTGTTATTTTCTTTTACACTGAGCTGTTTGGATAAATGAAATCTCAGCCCCGAGTCTTTCAAATATTATTCTTTCAAATATACCTCAAACCTTCTGAACATTGGTCTTTGATCCCTTCATTTCTAAGCTTAATTTGTAACTGCTTTCCTCTTGTACTTTATTATGGATGTTAATGGCATTTTTGAAGTGATTTCACATGAAATTAGGATTATGAATAGAGTATTATGTTGGTAGTTTAGAGTATCCAGACCTTCCTAATTTATGAGACTATTTAAAGTGATTTTTGCAAAGGACATGCTTCAGAAAACTGGTTTATTACAAGATGAAGGACCTACTAGAGCATACTAAGCAGCAAATCATTAGCCTCCCACATACTTAATCCTGTGTGCTAATAGTGGAGTAAAGGAACTTTTGTGGGAGGGAAAATTAATGTCATTTCAAAAGCCTAGACAATATACCCAAAATATTGGGAGATTTCAGAAATGAAAACTGATTCAACATAATGATTGATCCAAACTCTTCTTGGATTAATTTATATTTTTAGGCAATGCCATTCTTGGGTTATAATATTCAAGAAGGCTACTTAATGTTATTTGTTAGTTTTCCCTTTTATTTATTTCCAAACCCATTTACTGCAATTATTAAATAAGGTTTTGTAGACCAGATTTTGTTAAACAAGTACATGTTTATTTTATCCATGTCTTATGATCAAGATCACATTCCAACCCAGCATTTATAACATATTTAAAAATACTTTATGTGAGAAATACTTTGTATTTATTATAAAAGTGTTTTTAAGTTTATTTATTTTGAGAGAGAGAGAAAGAGTGAGGAAGCAGGGGAGGGAAGAGAGAGAATCCTAAATAGGTTCTGCATTGTCAGCACAGAGGCTGATGCAGGGCTCAAACCCACAGACCGAGAGATCATGACCTGAGCTGAAACCAAGTCAGACGCTCAACTGACTGAGCCACCCAGGTGCCCCAACAATTTTAAGTACACGTCAGGGTCCTTATAAAAATGAGTTAATTTGAAGAGAGATTAATGAGGGATTCTTTACCAGGTTTTAGGGAAACCTGGAGGATTGTTTCAATAACCCCAGGCTGGTTATTGTCTCTAGGCCTTGAAGGGTGTGATGTGGAGTCTCTAAGGTGGCCCCCACTGATGCCCACCTCCCAGTAAGTGTGATGTTGATGCCCTTGTGTATTCCTTTCCTCTTAAGTGTGGGCTGAACCTAGTCGTTTGCTTTTGGTATGTTCTATTCAAGAATATACTGAAAGTAATGGAATGTTACTTCTGAGATAAGGTTACAGAAAGACTATCACTTCTGTCTTGCTTGGTGTCTCACTCACTTGCTCTGAGGGAAGATAGCTGCCATAGTTTGAACTTTCTATGGAGATGCCCTCAAGATGAGACTCTGAGAGGTGCCTCAGTCCAACAATCTGTGACACCATATGAGTGAGTGGAGAGTGGATTTTCCCTTACCTGAGCCTTCAGATGAAACCACAGCTTCAGTGGGCACCTTGATTATAGTCTTGTGAGAGACCTTGAGGCAGAAGTGCTCAAAATCTGTGAGATAATAAGTGTTTGCTATTTTAAGCTGCTGAGTTTTGGGGCCACTTGTTATGCAGCTAATACAGGTGCTTAGGGTACAGAGCAATTACTCAAAACAGAGAGGGCTCTGTGGAGATCTCCTGTTAGGAGCTATGGCTTTAAGTCAAGGGTTACATTAAGTTTTTAGGAAATTGGGAGAATAAATGTCCCGACTTCACTTCTTGTCTTTGGGACCTGCTGGAGCTCCCTATTTGCCAGACCCAGTCAGAAGGCAGGAGGCAAAGGAACACTTTGATGAAGTCCACATAGGTCAGCCTCTCATGGCTTGGAGAAGGGGAGAGGGAGGGAAGGGATGATATGGAAGATATGTAGTACATTCAAAGACATGGACTCTTTTGTACTAATCATTCAACCAAAGAAACCATTACTATAAATGCAATTGCAATCCTCTCTGCCCCTCCCTGAGCACAATCTTCTCCCTTCACCCAGAGATAGTCATAATCCTAATTTGGGGGTTTATCATAGCCATGCAAGTGTTCACTATGTCTGTTAATTTAGGTTTCATGATCAGAGTGGACTGCAGTGTCACGGGCATATGGTAGAAAAGTGTTTTATCCTTTAATACTTATATGTTTTTATTTTTGGCATACAGGATTGCTTATCTGTGTGCAAAAAAGGGGTCCTTCTCAACCTATGCTGGCTCAGCTGAAGAATAGCACTGGTCTGTGTTTTGTTTTGTTTTTTGTTTTTTTGTCTACAGCAGGGGTCAACAAGATCCAAAAGATAAATATTTTAGTCTTTGTGGGCTATAAGTTCTCTGTGTGTCAAACTATTCAACTCTGGCATCATGGTGGAAAGCAACTATAGACAATATGAAAGTGAATTGGTATGAGTGTATTTCAATAAAACTTTATGTACAAAATCATATGGCAGGCTGGATTTGGCCCATCAGAAGTATCCTTGGTCTACAGTATTCCTGAAGAAGTGGGATTTCTTGTCAAGAGATGACAGTGGGATTAGTCATCTTAGTGACACATGGGCACTCCGAGGGGGTTAGTTTGATCATGAAATCATAAAAAGGTCATAGTTGCATGAGGTAAGCAGCTCTGCTTAGGGACTCCTCTAAAGGTGGGGAGGGACAGCACCAAAAGAGGGAGGTAGGCCAGAACCTTTAGGAGGAATTGAGCACTGGGAAGGAGGAGGGAATGCATGGAACAGAAAATGTAGTGCTGGCTCGTGTTGAGTCAGTCAGAGTGGGCAGTTTGGAGAGTGTAACAGCACAGCCAACACAGTGCCAATGGGCTGAGGAGGAGTGATCGTATGGGTAGTAGTTTGGGTGAGACATCAGCAATGTGTTCCAGAGCACAGTGGCATTGAGCATGGTGCACTGTGGGCAGCACAGAGTTGAGTGATTCTGTGACCACAGGCAGCAACCACAGCAGTTTAAGGCACCATTAAGCAGACTCCTTGAGAGGCCTGGAGGGGAACGAGCCTGGGAGGGTATGTTTGTGTGTTGGGAGAGGTGGAGGGGATGAAGCTCTGTAGAGATTTTGAGCTATCAAATTGGACCTAAACAACACCTCCTGCACCTAAATGTGCAGGGTAAGTTCACTGTATGAGGTCCTGGGTCACATGAAGATTGTACAAGTGGCTAGTTTATTTTTCCTTACCTGTACTTCCTAATATTTACCTACCCTGTATGCACATTTGCTTCTGTCTTTTCTTTTTAATTCATGGTTCAAAAACTTCTATGAAACACAAATCATAATATATTCTGAAATAAAACAAAGGAGTTCCATAATCAAAGTTTTCTAAACAAAGACATTTCTCTCCAAAAGAAGAACTTAGTTCCTGGCTATAAGATACTAAATTATTTTAGCTTTGTAGCTAATAGCCAGATTGTGAGTTCTTCTGTTGGAGGAAAGTGCTTTGTTTAGAAAAATAGTTTGGCAAGCAGTTGGGAGTAGATTGGCATGGATTGGAAGGGAAAAAGAAATAGTTAAGATGATATGCTTATAAAATAGACTACATAGTTTAAGAGTAGAGAAAAGCCCAGAACAATAGAGAAGAAAGCGAAGGTGGGGGATAAGGAGGAAGAGAGACTAGGCAATGTGTCAGAACTCTGGAATATATATAACAGTGTGGCCAATGAAAAATTCCTGGTGGAGGGATGACTGGGGTACTTTTGCCAATGTCTAATCTTTGACTATAAGTTGTTTGCATTGCTATCATGTAATACTGCTTACCTCTAAAAGCCCTGAGGAAAGTCTTATATTTCTTATTTATTTATTTGATACACTTAAATATTGTGAAATGATTACCATAGTCAGGTTAGTAAACACCTCAATACCTCACATAATTACCAATTCTTTTTCAGGTTCAGAGCCCTTAAGATCTACTCCGTTAGCAACTTTATTCACCTCCCACCCCCACTTTTATTGAGATATAATTACATATAATATTGTATAACTTTAAGGTGTACAACATAATGATTTGACGTACAGTTATATTGTGAAGTTACCACAATAAGTTTAGTTAACATCCATCACCTCAGATAGTTACATAATTTTTTTTCTTGTGATAAAAACTTCTAAGACTGGGACACCTGGGTGGCTCAGTCAGTTAAGTGCCTGACTCTTTTTTTTTTTTTAATGTTTTATTTATTTTTGAGAGAGAGAGAGAGAGACAGAGTGTGAGTAGGACAGGGGCAGAGAGAGAGGGAGACACAGAATCTGAAGCAGGCTCCAGGCTCCGAGCTGTCAGCACAGAGCTGACGCGGGGCTCGAACCCACGAATTGTGAGATCATGACCCCCGCGTCGAACCCACGAACCATGAGATCATGACCTGGGCATGAGATCATGACCTGAGCTGAAGTCTGATGCCCAACCGACGAGCCACCCAGGCGCCCCAATCATCCGACTCTTGATTTCGGCTCAGGTCACGGTCTCATGGTTGGTGAGATTGAGCCCTGTGTTGGGCTCAGTGCTGACAGTAGAGTCTGCTTGGTATTCTCTCTCTTTCCCTCTCTCTGCTCCTTCCCCACTTGTACCTACTTTCTCTCTCTCTCTCTGTCACACACACACACACACACACACACACACACACACACACACACACAAATAAACATTAAAAAAAAAAGAACTTCTAAGGCTACTCTCTTAGGAACTTTCACATATATACTATAGTATTGGTAACTATAGTCACCATGCTGTGTATTAGATCCCCAGAACTTATTCATCTTCTAACTGCAAGTTTGACCAACATCTCTCCATTTCCTGCAACACTCAGCTCTTGATACTCCTTATTTCTATGAGTTGAGCTTTTTAAGATTCTGCATATAAGTGAGAACATACAATATTTGTCTTTCTCTGTCTGACTTATTTCACTTAGCATAATGCACTCAAGATCCATTCACGTTGTTTCAAAAGGCAGGACTTTCTCATGGCAGAATAATATTCCACTGTATATATGCCACATCTTTATCCATTCATCCATTAATGGACACTTAGGTTGTTTCCATGTAAGTCTTGGTTATTGTGAATGATACTCAATAGACATGGGGGGTACAGTTATCTTTTTGTAATAGTGATTTTTTTTTTACCTTTGAATATATATCCAGAGGTAGGATTGGTGGATCATATAGCAATTTTATTTTCAGTTTTTTGAGGAACCTCCCTACTGTGTTCCATAATGGTTATACCAATTCACATTTCTACCAAATGTGCACAAGGGTTCCCTTTTCTCTAGCACCTTGCCAACATGCGTTGTTTCTTGTCTTTCTTTTTTTCTTCTAAGATTTTATTTAAATTCAAGTTAGTTAATATGTAGTGTAGTATTGGTTTCAGAAATAGAATTTAGTGTTTCATTATTTACATATAACACCCAGTGCTCATCCCAACAAGTGCCCTCTGTAATGCCCATCCCCCATTTAGCCCATCCCTTACCCACTCCCCCCAACAGCAGAAATCCTCAGTTTGTTCTCTATTAGTTAAGAGTCTCTCATAGTTTGTTTCCCTCTCTGTTTTAATCTAACTTTATTTTCCGTTCCCTTACCCTATGTTCATCTGTTTTTGTTTCTTACATTCCACATATGAGTGAAATCTTATGTTATTTGTCTTTCTCTGACTGACTTATTTTGCTTAGCATAATACACTCTAGTTCACCCACATTACTGTATATGGCAAGATTTCATTCTTTTTGATGGCTGAGTAATATTCCAGTGTGTGTGTGTGTGTGTGTGTGTGTGTGTGTGTGTGTGTGTGTGTGTACACATACATGTATGCAGACATATCACATCTTTTTTTTTTTAAGTTTATTTATTTATTTTGGGAGAGAGAGAGGAAAGGAGAGAAGAAATCCTAAGCAGTCTTTTTGCTGTCAGTGCAGAGCCCCATGCAGATCTGGATCTCACGAACGATGAGATTATAACCTGAGCTGAAACCAAGAGTGGGGTGCTTAACCCACTGAACCACCCAGACTCCCCTATACTGCATCTTCTTTATCCCTTCATCAGTCAGTGGACATTTGGGTTCTTTCCATAATTTAGCTGTTGTTGATAGTGCTACTATAAACATTGGGGTGCATGTGCCCCTTTGAATCAGTACTTTTGTATCATATGGATAAATACCCAGTAGTGCAATTGCTGGGTCATAGAGTAGTTTTATCAATAACTTTGTGAGAAAACTCTGCACTGTTTTCCAGAGTGACTGTACCAGTTTACATTCTCACCAACAGTGTAAGATGGTTCCCTTTCTTCTCATCCTCGCCAGCATCTGTTGTTTCCTGAGTTATTCATTTTAGCCATTCTGATGGTTGTGAGGTAGTATCTCATTGTGGTTTTGATTTGTAGTTTTGATTTTTATTTCCCTGATGATGAGTGATGTTAAGCATTTTTTCTTGTGTTAGCCATTTGTATGTCTTTTTTAGAGAAGTGTCTATTCATGTCTTCTGCCTGTTTCTTCACTGGATTATTTACATTTTGAGTGTTGAGTTTGATAAGTTCTTTATAGATTTTGGATACTAGCCCTTTATCCAATGGGTCATTTGCAAGTAAATATCTTCTCCCATTCCATTGGTGGCCTTTTAGTTTCGTTGATTGTTTCCCTCATGGTGCACAAGCTTTTTATCTTGATGAGGTCCCAATAGTTCATTTTCACTTTTGTTTCCCTTGCATCCAGAGACCTGTCTAGTAAGGAGTTGCTATAGCTAAGGTCAAAGAAGTTTCTGCCTGTGTTTTCCTCTAGGATTTTGATGGTTTCCTGTCTCACATTTAGGTCTTTCATCCATTTTGAATTTGATTTTGTGTATGGTGTAAGAAGGTGGTCCAGTTTTATTCTTCTGCATGTTGCTGTCCAGTTTTCCCAACACAATTTCCCAACACTCAGCCATTTATTAAAGATACTGTCGTTTTTCCAATGGATATTCCTTCTTGCTTTGTCAAAGATTACTTGGATATATAGTTGTGGGTCCATTTCTGGATCTCCTATTCTGTTCCATTGATCTATGTGTCTGTTTTTGTGCCAGTACCACACTGTCTTGATGATTATGGCTTTGTAATGCAGCTTGAAGTCCAGAATTGTGATGCCTCCTGCTTTGCTTTTCAACATTACTTTGGCTATTCAGGGTCTTTTCTGGTTCCATACAAATTTTAGAAGTGTTCTGGCTCTGTGAAAAATGCTGGTGTTATTTTGAGAGGGATTTCACTGAATATGTACATTGGTTTGGGTAGTATAGACATTTTCACAATATTTGTTCTTCCAATTCATGAGCATGGAATGTTTTTACATTCCTTTGTGTCTTCTTCAATTTCTTTCCAAGTGTTCCATAGTTTTGAGTAGTAGATCTTTTACATCTTTGGTTAGGTTTATTCCTAAGTATCTTACGGTTTTTGGTGCAATTGTAAATGGGATTGATTTCTTGATTTCTCTTTCTGTTGCTTCATTATTGGTGTATAGGAATACAACTGATTTCTGTATGTTGATTTTATATCCTACAACTTTGCCGAATTCATAGATCAGTTCTGGCAATTTTTTGGTGTACTGTTTTGGGTTTTCCATGTAGAATATCATGTTGTCTGTAAAGAGTGAAAGTTTGACTTCTTCCTTGCTGTCTTGGATGCTTTTTATTTCTTTCTGTTGTCTGATTGCTGAGGCTAGGATTTCTAGTACTATGTTGAACAACAACAGTGAGAGCGGATATCCCTGTGGTGTTCCTGGCCTTAGGGGAAAAGCTCTCAGTCTTACCCAATTGAGGATGATATTAGTTGTGGTCTTTTTTATATGGCCTTTATGATGTTGAGGTATGTTCCTTCTAGCCCTACTTTATTGAGGGTTTTTGTTAAGAAACGATGCCATCTTTTATCAAATATTTTTTCTGTATCAATTGAAAGGATAATATGGTTCTTATTCTTTCTTTTTCATGTGGTACATCATGTTAACTGATTTGTGGATATTGAACCACCCCCACAGCCCTGGAATAAATCCCACTTGATCATGGTGAATAATTCTCTTAATATACTGTTGAATTCGATTTGCTAGTATCTGGTTGAGAATTTTTGCATCCATGTGCATCAGGGATATTGGTCTGTAATTCTCCTTTTTATTTATTAAAAAAATTTTTTTAATGTTTACTTATTTTTGAGAGAGAGAGAGAGAGAGAGAGAGAGAGAGAGGCGCAGAGAGACAGAGGGAGATACAGACTCCGAGGCAGGCTCCAGGCTCCCAGCGGTCAGCACAGAGCCTGATGTGGGGCTTGAACTTTCTACTCCAATCTTTCTACTCTAATCTTTATTTATTTCCCTTCTTCTTCTGGTTTTGGGCTATAATTGCTGTTCTTTTTCCAGCTCCTTTAAGTGTAAAGTTAGGTTGTATATTTGAGATTTTTTCTTCCTTTTTTATGAAGGCCTGTGTTGCTATATATTTTCCCTCTTAGGACCATCTTTGCTGAACCCCAAAAGTTTTGGACTGTCATGCTTTCATTTTCATTGGCTTCCATATATTTTTTATTTCTTCTTTAATTTCCTTGCTAATGGGTTAGCAAGGAATCCTTTAGTAGGATGTTCTTTAACCACTATGCATTGGTGGTCTTTCCAAATTTTTTCTTGTGGTTGACTTCAAGTTTCATAGTGTTGTGATCTGTAATTATGCATGGTAAAATCTTAATCTGTTCGTATTTGTTGAGAACTGATTTGTGACCCAGTAGGTGATCTATTCTGGAGAATGTTCCATGCGCACTCGAAAAGAATGTGTATTCTGTTGCTTTAGGGTAAAATGCTCTGAATATATCTGTTAAGTCCTTCTGGTCCAGTGTGTCATTCAAAGCCATTGTTTCCTTGTTGATCTTCTGCTTAGATGATCTGTCCATTGCCGAAAGTGGGGTGTTAAAGTCCCCTACTGTTATTGTATTATTATCAATGAGCTTTTTAAAAGTTTATTATTAAGTGATTTATATATTTGCCTGCTTTCAAATTGAGGGCATAAATATTTACAATTGTTAGATCTTCTAGTTGGATAGACCCTTAATTATGATATAGTGCCATTGTTCAACTCTTGTTAAAGTATTTTGTTTGAAATCTAGTTTGTCTGAGGGGAATCTGGGTGGCTCAGTGGGTCAAGGGTCTGAGTGTAGCTCAGGTCATGATCTCGTGGTTCATGAGTTCAGGCGCTGCATCAGGCTCTGTGCTGACAGCTCAGAGTCTGGAGCCTGTTTGGGATTCTGTGTCTCCCTCTCTGTCTGCC
The DNA here is from genome assembly GCF_018350175.1 of Felis catus. NCBI lineage: Eukaryota > Metazoa > Chordata > Mammalia > Carnivora > Felidae > Felis > Felis catus. The sequence continues at coordinate 87,728,505 of NC_058373.1, read as the reverse complement.
ACTCCCCCATTTACGCTCTGTCTTTCTTTCTCTCCTAAAAAAAATAAACATTAAAAAATTTTTTCTTAAAAGTTAAAAAAAATAAAATCTAGTTTGTCTGATAGAAGTGTGGCTACCCCAGCTTTCTTTGGCGTCCATTAGCATGATAAAGGGTTCTCCACCCCCTCACTTTCAATCTAGAGATATCCTTGGGTCTAAAATGAGTCTCTTGTAAGCAGCATATCTATGGGTCTTGTTTTTTTATCCATTCTGATACCCTGTGTCTTTTGGAGTATTAGGTCCATTTACTTTCAGAGTAATTATTGATACATAAGAATTTAGTGCCATTCTATTACCTGTAAAGTCTCTGTTGCTGTAGATTGCCTCTGTTCCTTTTTAGTCTTTGTTGCTTTTGGTCTCTCTCTCCTGCTCAATGGGTCCCCTTTAATAATTCTTGCAGAGCTAGTTTAGTGGTCATGAACTCCTTTAGTTTATGCTTGTGGTAGAAACTATCTCTGTTATTCTGAATGACAGCCTTTCTGGATAAAGTATTCTTGCCTGCATATTTTTCCCATTTAGCACATTGAATATATCATGCCACTCCCTCTGACCTGCCACATTTCTGTGGACAGGTCTGCTGCTAACCTTATGTGTCTACCCTTGTAGATTAAGGACCTTTTGTCCCTAGCTGCTTTCAGAATTCTGTCTTTATTCTTACATTTTGTAAGTTTCGCTATGATATGTCTTGGTGTTGTCCTGTTTTTGTTGATTTTGAGTGGAGTTCTCTGTGCCTCTTGGACTTGAATGCCTATTTTCCTTCCCCACCTTAGGGAAGTTCTCATCTATAATTTGTTCATATAAACCTTCTGCTGTTTCCCTGCTCTTCGTCTTCTGGGACTCCTATGCTATGGATATTATTGTACTTTAAGGAATCACTGATTTTCCCAAGTCTGTATTCATGATCTAATGGTTTTCTTTCACTCTCCTTTCAGCCTCATTATTTTTCCATAATTTTATCTTTCTGTGTCACCTATTCAATTCTCTTCTTCCATCCTCATTGTAATTATATACAGTTGGTTTTATCTCATTACAGCATTTTTTATTTTCGCTTGACTAGTTTTTAGGTCTGTTTTATCTCCACAACAATGATGCCATCTATGCTTTTTAAAGCCCAGCTAGAATTCTTATTACTGTTGTTTTAAATTCTTGTTCAGATATATTACTTACATCTACTCCAGCAAAAGGCACAGACTTCCAAAACCTCAGGATTTCAGCTTTACTATTTGCAAAAATTTGTGATTGTCGGTTCCTCACAATTCCCCCATCAGTGGTTTTGGGGGAGTGCTTTTCTTTTTTCTTTTTTTCTTTTTTTATTTTTTTGTAATATTTATTTATTTTTGAGAGAGACAGAGACAGAGCTTGAGTGGGAGAGGGGCAGAGAGAGAGGGAGACACTGAATCTGAAGCAGGCTCCAGGCTCTAAGCTGTCAGCACAGGGCCCGACGTGGGGCTCAAACTTATGGACCGCGAGATCATGACCTGAGCCGAAGTCAGTCGCCCAACCCACTGAGCCATCCAGGTGCCCTTGGGGGAGTGCTTTTCTTATGTGAACCCAACATGCCACTTTCTTTCCTCCTCTCTCATCTGTGAAAAGGGCTTCAACCCTTCTGCAGCACCGAGGCTTTTCCCTCCCTCAATTCCCCTCTCTGCACCACGTACTTGCCATATTTTCTCCCTCAAATTTTGTAGAATGTTCTCTTAATCCTTAGGTTGATTTCCTAGGTGTTTCAAATGACTTGATGTTTATCTAGCTGTGTTCAAGGGATGAGACTAGCCCAGGGTCCCCTACTATACTGCCATTGTAACTCCTCCTACAAACACTTCTGTCTTTTTGATAATAACCTTTTTAATGGGTGTGAGATGATATCTCATTGTAGTTTTTGATTTGCATATCCCTGATGATTAGTGATGCCAATTATCTTTTCAAGTACCTAGTGGTCATTTGTATGTCTTCTTTGGAAAAAAAAAAAATGTCTGTTTAGGTTCTCTTCCCACTTTTAAAATGGAGGTTTTTTTTGCTACTGAGTTTCTTACATATTTTGGGTATTAACCCCTTATCAGATAGATGGTTTGCAAATATTTTCTTCCATTCCATAGGTTGCCTTTTTATTTTGTTGATTTCTTTTCTATGCAAAAGCTTTTTAGTGTGATGTACTTCTACTTAGTTTTGCTTTTGTTGTCTGTGCTTTTGGTGTCAAATCCTCTCCAGTACATCCAGACTCCTATTTTGTGGTGTACCAGTAGTGTGCTGGAACTTCTCCAGTGGACACTTGGACTTCCTCAAAGGCTGTCTTGTCCACGGATAATTGTCTAAGACAGTGTTTAACAGGGGTTCCTGATGGTGGTGGAGAGGGGCTGAAGCTCGTCATGGTCCCCTGTGGGATTCACAGCCAGGACCAAGGTCTGTATACCTTCTGCCTGATGCATAGGTGGGAAATCTTTTGGCATATGGTGCTGGATCCAACAACTCCCACAAAGGCAGTTTTGTTCATGGATTGATGCTCAAATTGTTACTGTTGAGGGATGCCTTATGTTGCTATATTGCTATTGCTGATGTCACTCTAGGAAAGTTTGATATTTCTATAGAGCCCTGTTTGGTCCTCTTGTGGGAAGTGAAGGGCACTTGAAGATGCGTGGCAAGCCTCATATTCACTCCTCTGCTGATGCCATGAAGAAGAAGAATGTTATATGAAGATGGAGAGGGGTCTAGGAGTTCCAGTGATAATCAGATGTGAAACAAATGTCAGTCCTTGTGAAACTGATGGTTGACCCAGATAAGCAGTGAAGTGTGGCATGGAGCCCTTTTTATCAGATAAACCAGAAGAAGGCAAATATATGATACCTGGTTCTTGATCACATTCACAATGCCTGTTTAAAAATTTTTGAGAAGTCCTACAGTAAAAACAATAATAATAGTGAAACCTGCTTAATATTGTTTAATCTAGAATTTTCCAAATTTATTTGGATCTGTATCCCTTTTCTGATACCCACTAACATCCTATAGGACTAATGTTCTAGGGAACAGACTTTGCCTTTAAAACATTTATCTAGTTGTGATTAAACCTTCAATTAAAAATAATCTTTAAAATATATTTTATTAGAGGTTTTTGAAAGCTACTGATTCCTTTGGAAATCACTTCTAAGAAGACCAGACTTTGAATTAGAAGGGAACATGTACATCATCTTGACAGGAGATTGACAGGGCTTGATAATGGACCAGGAGTGGAGAGTGGGGAAAGAACAGAATCAGCTAGTGCTCAGGCTGCGTTGAGGTGCTGGGCTGATGGTGAAGCATTTCCTGGGATAATGAAGCTTGGAGAAGGGGCAGGTCAGGGCTGGCATTGGGTTAGAGTCAAGCTAAAAAAATCCAGTTTTGAACATGTTGATTTGGGATGTCTATGAGGCCTCCCAATTTGAGATATCAAATAGATAATAAGATATGTGAGCCTTTAATCAGGAGAGCATGGGGCTGGTAGGTTGGCCGGTTGATACTCAGAGGCCTGCGAGAGGATGAATTTGCCTAGTGAGAGAGTCTAGAGATAAAAACAGAAGAGGGCTGAATATTAAGCTCAACATGAATCTGACATTTAAGGGTTTGGTGCAAGAGGTCTTCCTGCAAAGTCCAGAAAGGGAGCCTTGTAAGATAGCAGGAGACAGGAGAAAATGAGTGCATCCAACAGAAAAGGATGTATCAAGAAGGAGGGAGAAGCCAGTAGGATCAAGAGCAGCTGAGAGGTCAAATTAAAAGCAGGGAACAAGAAATGCCATTTAACTTTGTTCTAAATGAGGGACATGCTAAATGATTTAATGCATGTACTTCTTTTTTTTTTTTTTTTAATTTTTTTTTTCAACGTTTATTTATTTTTGGGACAGAGAGAGACAGAGCATGAACGGGGTAGGGGCAGAGAGAGAGGGAGACACAGAATTGGAAACAGGCTCCAGGCTCTGAGCCATCAGCCCAGAGCCTGACGCGGGGCTCGAACTCCTGAACCGCGAGATCATGACCTGGCTGAAGTCGGACGCTTAACCGACTGCGCCACCCAGGCGCCCCTTAATGTATGTACTTCTTACAAAAATTGTGGGAAGAAATTATTCTATAGATGAGGAAACAGAAATTATGTATCATATCCAAGGACAAATGCCCAGTTAGCGGTTACAGGAGTTAAGACCAATGTCTCTATTCTCTAGGCTACTCTTTCTTCAGAGATCTCCATTACAATACTGTGTTTGCATTTTCCTATGGGTGATCAGCAAGTCTTGATAGCTCATATTATAGAGGATTATAATTAACTCTAATTTCTTAGCCTATTGCCTCTACATTTTTGACCTTGTGGTTCCTTGATGGAGGGTGGGAAGAGACAAGATATTTCCTGTAAAGACTTTTTGGGGAAGACTGACTAAATAGTAACTCATTAAAAGAAGGTTATAAAATTTAAATGTAGGTGACTCCATTCTCTATTAACACAGAAAAACTATGCTATGTCATAGTTCATTCTGAAGTTTATTGCCACAAATATTGAATAACACATGTTATGACATGATATTGACATCCCACTTCCACCAAAACTCAGGTACTAGAAAATTTATGCAGTGCTGCCAGTCAAGCCACAGTTCTTCATATAATTCTCAGCAGGTGTTGAAAAACTGATGGACTAAAGCGTAGTCCAAATATTCAATGGTAGCATTGAATATTTGAGCAAGAAGGAGCTCTTTCATGTAGCCACACTATTCTAGAGGTATTTAAAACTTGGTTTAAAAAATGAGTCTGACCTCTTTACATATTTTTCTTATGGGGTCTCAGATACCGCAATATAAATAGTTCTGGGGTGGCCAGATCGACTAGTGTTTGGTACGACTTCCCAGTTTTTTCATAGGTAGGCTGTGAAGTAAACAATTAACAGCTGGTTATTCCTGTGTGTGCAGCATCATTTGATTCGACTGTGAATTGTTCAATTATTTCCCAGATGAATATATTTGGCTGCTAAGCTGTGGATTTTTATAGAATCAATTAACTTAAGATTCTACTACCCAGCAGGCTGAATACCAGGGTATCACTTCAGTTTTGTTTTTATAACAAAAACCTTTTGTTCAAATTTCAGGGAAGGAATATGGAAGAAATGAAATTTTGGCTCTACAACTAGTATGTTAGGATCAATTGTTTTAAAATAGCACAAACTGGCACATAGTGGAAGCTCAATAAATGCAGTGATCAATGCTGCTGATATTAGGGAGAGCTTTTAGCATTTAGATGGCTATCTTCCACTCTCCCTAGGAAAAATACCTCCTGATTTGAGCCGTGCTACTTATGGCTCCCAGATGCAGCTGCTCTCATTCTAGGAGAAGCAATGTAGTACAATATTGGGAGCAAGGATTTTGCAGCCAGACTGGGCTTGAATCTCAGCCTTTTAGAATAGCTATGTGACTTTGGCAAGTTACTTAACCTTTCTGTGTCTCAGTTTCGTCAGCTGTAAAATGAGGATGATGATACTAATAGTTCCCACCTCATAAGGCTGTTATGAGGTTGTTATGTCTGGTACATAATAAATGAAGTCCTGGGGAACTTACAGTCAGTATCCTAGCTTGGAGTTCCTTTATCTCAATTTCATTGTCTGTACCTTCATCCTACATCTGGAGCTTACTCTCCTGGTCACACCTTGGATCTGGTCACCACTAGGAACTCCTCTGCTTTTGAGCCACTGCCTTTTGACCTTTTAGCTGTCTCACTTTCTAAGTTTCATCATGTTCAATTCTTGAATTTGTGAAGACTTCCAGTTCCCTGACATCCCTTTGCCTTCTGAGTAGCATACCACTACTGGATTAATTTTTTCCCTTCCTCCATGTACATCTTTTAAACTTCTCTGGCCAGCACCTTCGACTCTCTTGTCTATCTGCCATGCAGTGTCAAATGTTGGATCAATTCAACAGAGAGTCTTCTCTGGTTTTATTCTTGGGCTGATGAACCTCAATAGAAATCCAGAGCATTGTGGATGGATGTCATCATAAAAAAATTAGGGTTTCCAATCCTAAGCAGACCAGAAAGCCACCAGGTGATTCTTCTAGGTTCTTGTATTCAGCTCGCTTTTCTACTCCCTGTATCATGTTGTTACAACTTTTACAACTTTCATCATGCTTCCTACTCTAGACCTTTCTCCTCACCAGAGCTGAGAGCAATGAACACCCTTAAAACTTCTACCACTGACTTTTCAGAATGGTCTTTGTCTGCACCTGTATTTCTCTTCACTCCCTTCTCTCAGGGTTCAAGATTAGTTCCTCTACTGACATTGTGGATCTCTCCTGCATGTTGAACCTCTTCTTCTCCTCTAATGCTGTTTTAAAAATAAAACCTCAGGACCCTCAGTTCCCCTCTGGCCTTAGGTTTCTTTGTGAAGCCTGGCTGGATTATCTTCAGGTCCTCATCTCCCATTTATTCCTTAGCCTCCTGCAGTTTGAGTTCTCTCGTACTCTACCAGTGATCTTTTTTTTTTTTTTTTTTTAATACTTTGGATTTATTCCTTATCTTACTTCACCTCTCTGCTGCATTGATAAAGACTTCTTTCTTAACACCCTTTCTCATGTGTTCTTTCTCATTTCTGGTTTTCCTCATACCTTCTGGCTGCTGATTTAAAAAGTCCCCCATGGACTCTTATTTCTCTCCCTGCTTCTTAAATGATGGTGCTCAAAAGGGTTCGTTTCCCGTCTTCCCTTCTGACTCACAAGCTCTATCTATATAATGTATTCTACTTAAATTCAATCCATAAATCAAAGATTCCCAATTTTATACCTCTAGTTCCATTCCCAAATTGATCATGTGATTCCCCAGACTAAAACTCAAGCTTATTCTTAGTCATGAATCCAAAGCTCTTTGTGGTCTGCTTACTTCTTTAGCTTTATCTCTTGATACAATTTTATTCTAGCCACATCTAATTCTCCAAGTGCAATGTGCCATCCCACTGCTTTGAATGTCTTTTATACCCTTGTTCACCTAGGATTCCCACCTGTCTGATACAATTTGGCTCAGTTGTCACCTACTTTGTCAAACTCTGACTCCTCTCCTGCTTCTAGATCAATCTGGTAATGCTTCTGTTTTGCAGTATCCTGTTCACATGTCTCGTATATATCCATCCATTGCATGGTAAGTATTAACATGTCTGCTTGTTCTAAGAGAGCATGAGCAGCTTGAGGCAAGAATTTAACTTGTGATTATTTTTAATCATGTCTGTCTATATAGCTCCAATGTTATATAGAGCACAGAGTCAGGTACAGGGTAAGGAAATAAAGATGTTTATTGAACAAACAAATTAGTGGTGCTCCCTATCATTCCAAGTGTTATCACCTGCATCTACTTTGCCCACCATGGCTTGCCACTACCCTTAAGAATACTGGCTGCAGCATTTTCAATGAACTGTAGAGGATCTAAGCACAAAGGGTTTTAAACTTAACTGGGTCTAGAGAATAATTTTGTACACATTTTAGGGAGATGTGTGTATGTTTGTGCAATTAGTCATAAGATACAAGGCCTGTCCATGCACCAAGATTCTGAAAGACATCAAAGGAAGGTTACTGTAGTGAAGGTTAAATTGCTAGCCTAAAGAGAATTAAGCAACAGGTCTAGCAAATTCAGCATAAACACTGTTGGCTTTATCTTCTGATTCTAAATGGTTTCTGTGGGATTTTTTTTTTTTTTTTTTTGGTTGATGTTGACACCTTGAGAAATCTGTGCTTTTTTCTGGGGTAGATGGGCTTCTGAGCTTGTGCATACTGCTGACTTATTGAAGGGGTCAAGGTGCAGGCATGGGCTGGCCATGCCTCTAGCATTAGGGAATTGCGTAGTGCCTTACACATACTTCATGCTCAAAATGTATGTGCTGAGTGAATAAATCAATGAATCCATGAACGTTTTGATGGCACTTGTAAAGAGCAAAGTGTGGTGACAGGTTGTGGCCCATGTTCATGAAAGTTTGGTCCACGTGTGGCCTTTGGCTCGCCTTGATGTAAGTGAGGATTCTTCCCCATAGCAGAGAGCTCTTGAGAGAGCATGACTTTTAACCTCTGGGCTTGCCTTCTAGGAGGGTACAGGTTTTCTCTTGTGTAATCAGGTACAGGCTCATAAAGATAATTGACCACATGTTTTGCCATCTCATGTTCTACAATCTAGGGACAATTCAGTTCCCTTCTTACCTCCTCCTGGCCCATTTCTTTTAGAGAACAGGAATCTCAAGTAATTTAAATGGGGTATTATCTGAAACAGACATCAAATACATTGAGAAAAACACAAAGGAAAATATATTCAGTTTCTAAGATGGTGTCATTAACAATAAAGAAAATAAGCATTTGAAGTAATGCAGTTAGATGAGAGGCTTTGTTTTTATTTAAATAATCCATGTTTTGTCAGATTTTAAAAAATAACCTCTATTCCAATATATCAGAAAAACTGAATATTAGATCACTACAAAGTTTTCCGTCCAGAAAAGCTTGTAAGATTTATTAAAAAAAAAAAACAAGCCAGAAATATTCAGTAATTAAATAAATTCTCGACTGTATTAAGTGACAAGCAAATTTACTAACAGAGGCAATTTACATGGAAATCAGAGAAACAATCAGCCTAACATTGCGTTTCACTATTTTTTTTTAGACAGAAATGATTAAACATGTAAATTCAAATTTAAATTATTCATAACTACAGTAGCGGCAGTATTAGCTTCAAGCATTATTAAAAGGAAATGTTTTAGTAATTTGATAGACCATATATTAAATTTATGATAAATCAAAATGTTTCAAATCTTAATATGAGTTTTAGACCCCAAATACTGCCACCTACCAAGTATTGCCACCAAATATTCTACTGTTATATGGTCTCTATATAAAGTTTCTGAATTTTTAATAACACAGTGAGAAAATTGGAATCTCCCCAGACAGATCTTTCTTTGTGAAGAAATTTTCCAAAAAGGAAAAAAGTCCAGAAGCAAAATTAGTGCTGTCCTATCCATCAAGGTTAATATTTTCATACATCTGTTTTTTGTTTCAAAATTAAGAGCATAGGCTACTTCTGTTCCAGTTATAACCCCAAATAGCTTTGGAAACAAACCCAAGTTTATGTAATAATCCTGAATTAGAACTGTAGTGTCTAGTTGGTTGCCACAGATGCACAGGTGGAGTGTATTCACTCATGTTTGCGGAGTAAAAACTAATCTATTATGAATTTAGCTTAGGAAATAAAAGACTTTACATATTGAACATTAAAAATTTTAACATCATTAATGCCTTTGTCTTGTATCTATCATATGGTCAATGGTCACACGTCCATTCAGATTGCTTTCTAATTAGCACACCAAAAGATTGATTTTGTGTAGTGATCTAATCTTCATTGGGAGATCCTAGCACATCCAGAGGGTATTAATGTTAACTCTTAGCCTTGGGGATTATACTATGTACAAATATAGATGATCATTTTGTTATGCTTAACAAAACTGTTGATGTACAAACTGGCTGAGGGATGAAACTAGCTATAGATTTCAGAGATGTATCAGGTAAATAAATATTTAAGTTGAAAACAGAAGTGTTACTACAGGCAAAATACTCTGATTTGCCAATTAACGATGGTTGTTTTGTGTTACAAAGACATTAAACCTGACATTTCTACTTGTACTGTTCATGCTGACCTGTGTTCATCTGAAATATTCAAGTAATAGATGTCAAAATTTTATTTTTATTTTTTCCTGAACTGAATTATGAGGACAGCAGCTCCTGCTTTGTATTTCCAAATTACAAACCTATGGCTTCACAGGTGAACAAATCAAGTGATGGAATAGTGACAGCTTGGACCTTCGCTGAATTTCTAGAGTGGGAGCTTCCTTTGGTTTATTAGATGGTTTTGTGCTGGCTTGTAGATTGCATTTTGTGCTACTGTGTACTTGAAAGAATGACTATCTTTCTCAACTTGCTTGTTGGCTAACAGGAAGTAGACAAAATTTAACTTAACCAACAAAGTGATTAATTTTAAAGGTTACAGGAAGAACTTTATGTGTGGAATAGTTAGGAATAATAACAGGAAGGAGTTTAGGGGGAAGAGTACAATTCATGATTATGGAGGTATAAGTTTCTTGAGGAAGAGATGATTAACAAAAATAAAAGGCTACACTGGAAGCATAAAAATTTACAGGGTCTCTTACTTTTGAATCAAGCAATAATACTGAAATTTTCTTTACCTAGCCACCTATGGCCCACAGAGCTGAAGAAAGCCATGTAGGAAATTCACACAAGTGTAGCAGGAAAAAAAATCTTGTTCTCTGGGGTGACAAAATGGGACACAGTTCTTGGCTGGCTGTTTTGGGTTAGCAGAATTTGGTGAAAGGAAGTTTGAGCTGCTAGGAAAACCTATGTTTTTTTCTTGAAAAGCTTATTTTTTCCCATGAGAATCCATGAAGTGAAAATTGCTACTTTCACCTACCCTCTACAAAAATATTAATAAATGCCATTCTGTTAAATATTAATTAAAATAGTACTCATTTGGGGGGGCCTGGGTGGCTCGGTCAGTTGAATATCTGACTCTTGATTTTAACTCATGTCATGATCCCAGGGTCGTGGGATTGAGACCTGTGTGGAACCTGCTTGAGATTCTTTCTCTTTCTCTCTCTTTCTCCCTCTGCCCCTTCCCCCACTTGTGCACTTTCTCTAAATTAAAAAAACAAAAACAAAACACTTGTTTGATTCATAAAAGAGTTGAGATAAAGCTCTCACCCTGTCTTTTGGATCTGTTAAAGTATATAGGCAAATTGGATTCTGTAGGGGTTGTTATATTCATTTATTCATTCACTCAGCATTATTTCTTGAAAAGTAGGTACTGGGAATGTCATGATGAGAGACTGTCTGTTTCCTTGGGAACGCACAGTATAAAGGGAGAAGACAGATATATAAACAAAAAATTGAAATACAACGTTAGACCTCTGCTTGAAGTATGTACAAGGCAGTTGGGAATGATTGTCAGGGAATGATTGAAACTTACATTTTTAGAGGAGACTGAGGTATTGACAGTTAAGCTAGATCTTCAAAGTCAAAGTATTTTGCTGGATGAAAAAATGGGCTGGAGATTCTAGGCAGAGTAAAACCCTGGAAACATGGAAAGGCTGATGGGTTAAATGCTGTGACAGGGTCCCTTTCCCCCTTCTTATGGAATTGCTTCTTGAAAGATACATGATTGAAGCAAACCTTTAAATTATGGAATGGGCTTCCATTATGGAAGAGAGCAGGAAGATTTGTCTGGTTATAGGGACCCATCTGGGAGGTTAAAGTTTCACTGGGAACAGCAAGGAGGTACCTAAATATTTGTTGCTTTGAGGTTGTTGAATTTTATTTGCCCAAGTAGAATGGAAGAAAACAGTGCAGGATGATGTCTAGGAAGTAAGGAACGAGGCATTTGGGGAGGGTTTGGGTCCTTAATGGTTTGTGAAAGAGATTATCAGGACCATATCTCTAAAAGAGAAGCAATTCAAATGCCAAACATCCTAGTGTTTACCAGCAGGAGATTTAGTTTGTACTGCAAGGGAGTGTGGACTTACCCCCAGAGCAAATACACAATTGTGTGTGTTTTACTCTGCTGAAGGCTCTTGAAATCAATTTCTAACCCATAAAATAGAAGTTTCCCAAACCAAATCCACTATAAAATTTATCTCTGTGGAAAGGCCATAGCTGTTACAGGAGGGCAGGATGGTAGATCAGGAGGCTTTTCTGTTTAAATATTTAAATAGATTTCTATTTGAACAGCTAAATGAAACCAAACTCACTTTCTTATCTCAATAATTAAAAAGAAAATTGCTGAGCTTTCTTTGCCAAGTGTCCATGCCATTTCCCCCGTCTTGAGCATTCTTAACGTGGTGCCTATGGTTTGGTTCCTTTTTGGACTAACTCAAGCAGTCTTTTAGCAAGCCATACACATTTCCAGAGCAACCGTGGGCCTGACTTCATTGGCTTCTTAATGAAGAACAGACTGGCTTAATGATTAATTGCCACATAAATGGGGCTGAACCGTGCCTCACCCAGCCTGCCCCTCAAGAGGACGGCCTTCTGGGGCTCAGCACATTTCCCGTAATTGGCAGCTATAGATCTGTTTCTCTTAGTGATGCTTGTATCAGAAGGTGCCTCTTTTACTTGCATGAACAGGGCAGTTTTAATCTTGACTTCCGGTTTCGTTTATTAATATTTCCCCTGGTAACATTAGCTGAGTTTTTCTGTCTTCATTTTTTCGTTACCCCACTACTTCCTGATTATTTCAGAAAAATTAGAAAAATACAGATAGAGACATTAAGAGCACCTAAAAATGTTGCCATCTACTTACCAATTACAGTCATTAGCATTCTGATATATTATTCCTGACCTTTCTGCCTACAGATCTGTGCATATAAAATATGTATGTACATAATAGAAATACACTGCAATATATATGAAACTATATCTATATCAGTATCTATACACCTACATGTACACATGAATACACATACTATTTTAACTTAATACATTATTAATGCCTTTCAAGTCAATAAATATACATTTATTTTATGATTTTGTGCAAAGATTGGCACCATCAGTTACTTGAATCTCTTCACTTTTCCCTGGGATCATGGAACTTTGGTGGCGTTAATATGTTCTATTTCTTTGATATAGTTGTGTGGTCCTAGAAAGATTGGAATAAAGCCACTTAAAATTATGGGCATAATAAAAATAATACAAATATTTAAAGCAACTCAGGACCCCTATAAACAGCTATAAAGAAATTTACCAGCCTTTATTTCCTATTGGTTATCTGGCCTATTCTTTACAAACTATAAAATGAAAGTGAACATTTTGCACTACTGGCCTTCTGTAAATAGTTTATGACTGCGTTGTTATCTCCTGTCCAGAGCTACAAGGGTTTAGAACCACCATTTAAAGAAAGGCCAGCCTTGCACAGCAGGTACCATGTATGCGCTTGTTTAAATGGACACCAGCAGAGGGCAGCGCACGTCCAGGACATAACCCACCATAGAAAAGGGCTGCTGAATGAGTGGCAGAGAGCTTTTTAACATTGCTCTAAATGCAAACGGCACACTATTTTAGTGGAACATTATTAGTCACTTTGTGAAATATTTTAAGAATTTAAAGTCATGACATTAGAGGATGGAGGTAATGCAGCAAACTTAAACATTTTGTTCGTTTAATAAACTTTTATTGGTCACGTACAAATGACACACAGTAGAAATCTATATATGAGACCAAATCTCTGCTACAGATCAGTAGGAGATGAAGATGTTGTAATTGTGTCCAAGTGCTACAACAACACTCATGCTGGATGGATTAATTCTATTCTAGAGGAACTCAGAAAAGACCCAACAGAGGAGTTACATTTGAAGAGAGTCTTGAAGGATAGCAGGTGGGGTCAGGGAGGAAGGTATGATGGGGTTAAAATGTTGGGAGCAATGGTAGGTGATTTTGTTTTCTATTACAACAGAATGTAAGCTGGAATTTCCAGAAAAGGATTCCAGATCACAAAAAAACAATAGTGAGAAAGCTGTTATTTGTTAGTGGATTTTATGATATTATTTAGAACAAGTGGCTGAAATGTAATAAATTCATACAATGCAAAAAGCACAATGATATTTATCACCAGCCACCTTCAGGTAATCACCACATTGTCACTATTGCCCTGTCTTCTGGTGGCCTCAATTAGTGAGCCAGTATTTACACATACATATACTGATTACTTGTAGACGTGTGCAGGAAAAGGGAGGTGAAAAATGTGTTTAACTGGTATCTCTCTTCATTGTTCTTAGAGCTGGTGGGCACTTGTCACAACTGATGCTTTAATCAGTGATAAGTTCCTGTGGCCTGTTTCGTGGGTTGATTCACATTCCCTGAGAGCCCATAACACTTTTGGATCTGGATGGGGTCTCGTTTTCCTTTGCCTTTTATCCTAGGGGTTAGCCAATACAACATGCATACAGACTACAGCCTTAAATGTTGACTGACTTTACCTGTAATGCCATGCTCTTTTCTTACAAAAAAGAAAATAATGCTACAGGAAAGGAGGACAATGGAGAATACATGGAGAGACTATAACTAGCTTTTCATGTGACAGGACAATCTTCAGGTTAGACCTGAGTTGTAGCCCAGAGGAATAATTTCTGGAGGAAGACAGTGTAGAACTTTCTACTGAACTACATCTTCCGTGTTTCTAGCCTTTCGAGCCGCTTGTGTAATTAACAAATGTTTATATAGAGTGGTGAAGACATTCAGCCAACTAGCAGAACTTGTGATTGTGATTATTTTATATTAAATCACTCTCTTTCTGCAGCTGCTTTAAGTCTGTATTTTGGGAGGTATTCAACAGATTTCTTAAAGGAACTAGAGTGGTTTGTGTTTATAGAACTTTACTTACATAACGTTCCTTTGTCTTTCTTTTCTTTTCTTTTTGCTTATTTGTATCAGGAAGTGGCTGGCAAGTAGCCAGGTGGCAATATTCTCTTTTGAGTACTCTTTCCCTCATTGGATAGTCACCTGCTATATAGTTATAAATGAAATTTAGGGGATCTTCCTAAGCAAGGCAGAAACCCCAGAAGCCATGCAGAAAAGATGAACATAACTGACCACTGAACTAATTAAGATCAAACCAAACTGCTATTGTAAAGAGCTTCCCCCTCCAAGTGACTCAAAAGATATAAAAGCTATTTCTCTCTCATGTAACATTTCTGAGGCAAGCATTCCAGGTGGGAGGTAGGCTGTGAGTGGACCGTGTGGTCATTCAGGAACTCGGGCTCTTTCCAAGTTGACAAGTCGCAGTGTGCCAGTTATCATTTTATTGCCTTTAAGCTCCACATTCACTTTTAATACATGCTTTCTGGTAGGGAACAGAATTCTTGAGGCATCTTTCCTTTATAGTATGCAAGATGTCAAGCTTTCTCAATAGAGGGTGCTGGAGGGATGTTGCTGGAAACCGGAGTTTTTCCTACAGCTTCTGGTGGCTGCGTGGTGGATGAGCAGTGCGAATGTGAGGATGTCCAGTAGAGTTCTGCCCCAAATGTGCACCCAGAATGAGCAGTACTTTGGCAACCTTACAGCCTCAGCCATGTCCGGTGATGATTTTCCTGAGGCCCACTTAACACCAAAACTTGTTCCTAAAGTCCTTCTGCCCACAGGGGTGCCACAATTCCCTTTGTAGTCTTGTGCCCCAGGTCCCCCCCTCCCCCTTTGCATGCCTATGCCACCAGACCTGTGTTGACTGTCTGTACCTACCTGCACTCTGGAGGGGTGCTTCCTCCTTGTCCAGTGACTGCACACCAGCTCTGGCTTGGCCAAACAAACAAAAGTCTCTGCTGTTTAATGGGCTAAATTAAATGAGGCCTGAACTCCAGCCTTGGGAAAGGAGCCCCTTTCTAAGTTTGGCCTTCACTGGATGCTCTCTCTCAGCTCTTGGGTCCCATATAGTGTTTCCTCATATCATTTATCAGAGTTTAAGAGTTCTTTATATTAAAATTCCCCCTGGACTCTATCTCCTGATTGGATCCTGACTGATACATGTGGCTTTGTCATCTCCTCGGATATTGTCCTCTCCATGCTCAAAACTGGGCTGTCTTGTCCATGTTCAAGTTCCACTTGGTAGAAAGAGGAAGAGAGCATGGAGGGAGCATGGCTAATTTTTTTTTAAAGTTTATTTATTTATTGAGAAAGAGAGAGAGAAAGAGAGAGGGAAAACGAACAAGTAGGGGAAGGGCAGAGAGAGGGAGAGGGAGAATCCCAAGCAGGCTCCATGCTGTCAGTGCAGAGCCCAATGCAGGTCTTGATACCACGAATTGTGAGATCAGGACCTGAACTGAGATCAAGAGTCAGATGCTCAACCAAGTGAGCCACCCAGGCTCACTGGGCATGGCTACTTTTTGAGGCCTAAATCTGGGAAGAGATATACACTACTCCTGTAGACATTACATTGGTGAAAGTTAGTCCCAGGTCACACCGAACTTCAAGGGAAGTACATTCTAGTCACGCATAAAAGAAGGAAGCAGAACAGATTTTGGTAGGCACCTGATAATTCCTATCACAATTATATAAAATTTAAAAATCTATATGGTAGGGGCACCTGGGTGGCTCAGTCAGTTAAGTGTCTGTCTCTCGATTTCAACTCACGTTATGATCTCATGGTCATGAGATAGAGCCCCCTAGCTGGGGATTGGGGTTGTCTCTCTCTCTCTCTCTCTCTCTCTCTCTCTCTCTCTCTCTCTCTCCTTTCCTACTTTCTCTCTCTCTCTCTTTCAAAACAAACAAATAAATAAACATTAAAAAAAACCCCTATATGGCAAAAGACCTCGCAAGCAAAGGTAAAAAAGAACCATAAACTGAGAAGAAAGTTTACATCACATATGGAGATTTGTGGGAGAGTTTTGAGAGATATTAACCAAATGCCCAAAAAAGGGTTAGTATCCTTCAAAGATCTCCCACAAATTGCTTCCAAAAATAAAACTCAAATTAGGAAACTGAAAAGGCTAACCAAACCAATAAAAAAAAGTAGAGGAGGGGCGCCTGGGTGGCGCAGTCGGTTAAACGTCCGACTTCAGCCAGGTCACGATCTCGCGGTCTGTGAGTTCGAGCCCCGCGTCGGGCTCTGGGCTGATGGCTCGGAGCCTGGAGCCTGTTTCCGATTCTGTGTCTCCCTCTCTCTCTGCCCTTACCCCGTTCATGCTCTGTCTCTCTCTGTCCCAAAAAAATAAATAAACGTTGGAAAAAAAAATAAAAAAAAGTAGAGGATAAATACCATACAGAAGATAGTTAACCTCAGGAGTAATTACAAAAGTGCAACCATGAGTTAGAAAGCACAACTACTTTCCACCTATTAGACAAAATTTACACACTAAAAATAGCCAGTAAGAGATTATGCACTCATTTCTTCCTTGTAGAAGTATAAATTATAACATTTTTAAAAAGTAGGCTATATATCTAAAAATAAATCATACAGGTAATTTTTTTACTCAGGAGTCCTATTTTTGGAACTCTGTTCCATTGAAATAAAAACTCCAGTAGATAAGAAGTTTATTGAGGTATTATTTGTAGAAGCAGAAATCTGAAAGTAACTTGCATGGGCTTCAGTAGAGAAATGATTAATTTTTACATCCATACTGTGATATTATTCAGCAGTTAAGAATGAATTCATCTTATGTTTATTGATCTAGAGTTATATCCATGATGTATCTAAAGCTAGTAAAAGTAATATGTATATTACAAAACTAAAAGTAATATGTGAAAGCAAAATACTATGCATAAAAAGATGCCATTTGTGTATAAATAAAAAACCAGGAAGTCCATGCACGTATACCTGTGCTTCAATACATTTCTATGAAAAAAAAGTATGGAAGGATGTATACAGGGCTTTCATGGGGGAAGTAACAGAAGGGTAATAGAGGAAGGATAATTAAAAAATAATTTCAAAAGTATTTGTTTGGCTGCTGATGTGAATCCTTTTCTCCCTCAACTATTTTTGCAAAAGAAAAAGAAAGAAAAAGAAAACTTGCCCCTCAACAGGTGAAGATTTCCACCCTCCCAGCCCCACAAACCACCAAGGCCTAGAGAGAGAGAGACAATCTGAGTTTCACATTTTAGTTGTAAAACTATGATGTGTTTAAGGAATGGTTAGCTTCCCAGAAGTCTGATTCACTGAAGCCCCTGGGTCTTAGGAAAGCAAATCAATACCTGTCTCTCTGCCTTGTTGGTTGGGTTTGTTGATTATGTTGTAGTATATTATTTTGCTGATAAGGAGAAAAATTAAGCATTTTATAAAAGTAGTGGTGAGCTAATTGCAGATCCAGGAATAAAACTCTCAATCTTCAGTCTGCTTTTTGGCCTAAGTTACCTTTTATTTCCGGAATTGTTGTCTTAAACACAGTGTATGTTCTTATAGGTGAAATTGAGATCATCAAAGGAATCCTGAGTCATGAAAGGTACATTTGACATTTTTCTCCTTTTTTTAAGTTAATGTTTATTTATTTTGAGAGAGAGACAGAGTACAAGTAGGGGAGGGGCAGAGAGAAGGACACAGAATCTGAAGCAGGCTCCAGGCTCCCAGAGGTCAGCACAGAGTCTGAAACGTGACTCGAACTCAAGAACTGTGAGATCATGACCTGAGCCGAAGTCAGATGTGTAACTGACTGGGCCACCCAGGTGCCCATTTGACATTCTTTTTCTTGTTATTGTGGTGGTTATAGACTTTCCTGTTTTCTAGAATGAGAAGATGAATTGTTTTGTCAAATTTTTGGCTGTAAGTTGCACACATAATCATAATAAACTTTAGGTCTTACTTGGGTGATAGTTGTTAGAGAAAACCTCTTCATCTGGTGCCAAAGAAGGACAGTTCCAGTTTTGTTTCTTACTTTCATGAACTACTGATACATAGTGATGGTTAAAGGTAGAATAATGCATGGGACGTCTGGGTGGCTCAGTAGGTTAACATCCAACTCTTGGTTTTGGCTCAGGTCATGATCTTGTGGTTCATGGGATCCAGTCCCACATTGGGCTCTGCACTGACAGTATGGAGCCTGCTTGAGATTCTCTCTCTCTCCCCTTCTCTCTCTGCCCTCCCCTGCCCGTGTTCTCTCTGTCTCTCGAAATAATAAATAAATAGTACCTTAATAAAGGTAGTATAATACTTAAGTCTGGGGTGCTGGGAGTGGACTTTCATCAAAAGCGGTATGTGGCTTCCGGGGTGCTGATAATGATGTTATTTCTTGACCTGGGTAGTGTGTTATTGTTCAAATACACATTTATGTTTTATTCATTTTTGCGTATGTGTATTATATAAAAGAAAGAGGAAAGAAGGGAGGGAGGAGGGAACAAATGACAGAAGAAGAAAGGGAATGGTTGGCTTTGACAGGCAAGTGTGACCATAGAGAGAAGTAATGGAGTTAAAAATGTTTGAGAGACAGTGGTTATCATTATGAACATATGAGTAAGCAGTATATGGCAAACATGGGAAAAGGTATTTTTAACCTAAAATATATAGTAGTACTTGATTATCTGTCTTAGCCTGGGGTCTTTAGAAAACAGTCTGAGGCCCAATCTTACATGTTAATAGTTAATTGTGGAGTGCAATGCCAGGATCAGGAGTGAGGGCAGAGAGGTAGTGGCAGGAAAGGAGGGATGGAAAATGCAATGGGACATGTTAATGAGCTGGCCAGAGCTTTGTGATGTGTGCAAAGGATTACTTGGTTTTAGGAGACATCTGCACTGAGGCTGTAGACTAACTGTGCCTCAAATTAGTCTCAGATCAGGGAGAGAAGGAGAAAAAAATATGTGCCAGTTCTCACATTTCATTAGTCAAAGTTCATTCCATGGATATCATCTGCCCTTCTCTTGTATTTTGTGCCTCTTCGTCCCTCCAGCTCTGGCTTGGGAATCTGGATTCAAAACAGCAGGGGCCGCAAAATCTGCATGAACAACAGCCCTAGGGGATGAGCAGATGAAGCAAACACCAGTCTGGGCCTTGCCCGTCTGCCCAGAGTCTACAGACTTCTGAGCCTTGACTGTGTGTGCGTGCGCATGTGTGTGTCTATTTATGAGTGTGTATGTGTACTAAGAAAATCCTCCAGTGTTTGATGCTTCAGGGGCAACAGGGAAACTGATGATGGAAGGCAAGAAGTGAGATGCTCTCAGGTCATACCTATAAGCAATAGTTAGGAACTGGGCAGCTGCTCTTGCAGCCCCGCCAGCCATGTAGGTGGAGTGCCGCAAGGAACACAGCCCCACAACAAATGCAGCAATGAACTTTCTTCTGTTGGAGAGCAAAACTTCCTATTCGTGGCTTTCAATAATGCCGCCAGTGCAAGATGATTTAACTGAGTCACTGGTCGCACTGAGCAGAAAACTTTGCCTGAGCAAACCCAGGGAGGCATATGAGAGGAGTCCAGTACATTATCTGTGTTAAAAACTTAACCTTGCCTTTTTTGTCAGCTATCCAATGCTTTTTTTTGAATAATCTGATATATATTCTAAAAATGCAAATTGATAATAATTTAATAGTGATTTATCCCCACTCACTCTTCCCTCAATTTCCTCCTAAAAGGAAAAATATATGTGATGAAAGTTGTCTTCAATTAGACAATACTTGACTACTTTTTTGTATTAATATCAATAAACGAGAATAATCCTGAATACTTCTGTAACCATTAAAGAAACTGAATCAGTAGTTAAATACCTTCCAATTAAGAAAAGTTCAGGCCCATAAGGCTTTACCTATGATTTCTGTCAAACATTCTAAGCAGGAAATAATTCTAATCTTAAATCAACTATTCCAGAGAACACACAAAGAGCATTTACTTTCCAACTCATTGTGTGCAGGTAGACTAACCTTGATGCCAGAAACAGGCAAACTAAACATATCACTAGGTTTGAGTATTTAGGTGGTAAAACTATATAAAAAAGTAAGGAAGTGGTTATCGTAACAGTCAAGATAATGCTTGACTCTAGGAGGGTAGGAATGGACTTTAATCAGAAAAGGGCATGTTTTGCATGTGTGCTGACAATGATAATGACTTTTGGCAGATTTTTCTTCCTTCACCTCACTTCTAAGTGTAGGGGTTTCCTTACACATTCTCTGGGTGGTCTCTTCTATTTCTAAATGCATATGCCCAGCCCAGATGTCTTTTCTGACCTCTAGACTCTTTTTTTTCTTTTTTTTTCAACGTTTTTTTTTTTTTTTTTTAAATTTTTTTTTGGAACAGAGAGAGACAGAGCATGAGCGGGGGAGGGGCAGAGAGAGAGGGAGACACAGAATCGGAAACAGGCTCCAGGCTCTGAGCCATCAGCCCAGAGCCCGACGCGGGGCTCGAACTCACGGACCGCGAGATTGTGACCTCGTGACCTGGCTGAAGTCGGACGCTTAACCGACTGCGCCACCCAGGCGCCCCTGACCTCTAGACTCTTAAAAAAAATTCAACTGAGTAAATTTTGAAGATCCTGTTGGCTTTATTCAGTGATTCATGAATCAGGCAGCATCCAGTCTACTAGATAGAAAGAAAATCTGAAAAGCTATACAAGGCAAGAGATTATATAGGCAGAAGGGAGAAGGAACAGGGGAGTAATACTAGGCAAAAAAGTAGATTGGTTATTGAAGGATTATTTTCCTCATAGGGGATGTCAGGGGTTTATCGGCCACATGACGTAACTAATGTTTACCAGGCAATCCCTGATCGACTGGTTTAATACTTTATTTCTTTAAAAAAAATTTTTTTTTTAGTTTTTAGTGAGAGAGTGAAAGAGAGTGAGAGACAGCATGTGAGAGAGCATGAGTGGGGGGTGGGGGGGGGGAGAGAGAGAGAGAGAGAGAGAGAGAGAGAGAGAGAGAGAGAATCTTAAGCAAGCTCCACGCTGAGTGTGGCTCGATCCTGTGATCCTAGGATCATGACCTGAGCTGAAATGAAGAGTTGAATGCTCAGCTGACTGAGCCACTCATGTGCCCCTAATATTCCATTTCTAGGAGAGCTGAAACTTAAAATTAAGTCTTGATTCGGTGACTTGGTGCTTAGCATAAGTGACTCTATTTTTGGTCTCTTGTCTTATTTTTAACAACTCACTATGTGAGCACCTTGATGACAGTTTCACAGGCATTCCAAACTTGACATGTCTAAACCTCAACTCTCGATTTCCTCTCCCAAACCTGCTTCTCCTCTGTCTTAGTCAATGGCATTATCTAGCATCTAGCCAGTTGCCCAAGGAATCATTGGGCACATTAGGAATCATTTTTGGTTCCTCCCTCTTTATCACGTCTCTATTCAAATCTGTTGTGAATTCCTGTCAGTTCTATCTCACATATCTCTTGAATATGTCCACTTCTCTCATTTCTTACCTAGATTATTCAAAGATCCTCCTGTTGTGCCTCCTGTCTTCTATCTTCTCACTGAGAATCTAGGGCTTGTCAAGTTCTGTGTTATTTTTTATGCAGCAAGTATGAAAAAATTTTAAGCAAGAAAATTGGATTATAAAATTCTCCAGTTTCCCATTATGCTCAGAAACAGACCCAAGCTCTATACTCTGTGGTATCCTATCAGACACTGCTTAGTCTTGCTCCTGCTGTGTGTGTGTGTGTGTGTGTGTGTGTGTGTGTGTGTGTGTGTGTGTGGTTTGTTTTTGTTTTTGTTTGTGCCTCTTAGTCCCTCATCTGGGACTTTCTCATTTTCTCTCACTTTGCTCCATCTGGAATGATCTTTTCCTTCAGTACCTTGAACATACTGAGGACTTTCTTGACTTAGGGCCTTCTCATCATTTATTTTAGCAGAAAAATATCTCCCCCAGTTCTTTGAAAGATTTGCACTTATCTAAGTTCGGCTGTTTTAGATTCCACAAAAAAATGAGATCATACAGTATTTGCCTTTCTCTGATTTATCTCTCTCACTTAGCACAATGCCCTCAAGGTTCCTCTATGTTATTGCAAAAGGCAGGATTTTCCTTCTTTCTCTTAGCTAAATAATATTCCTTTGTGTATATGAACACAACTTCTTCACCCATTCCTCTGTTAACAGACAATTAGGTCATTTCCGTATTTTAGCTATTGTGAATAATACTGAAATAAATATGGGTGTGTAGATATCTTTTAAATATCCTGTTTTCATTTTCTTTGGATATATACCCAGAAGTGGGATTGCCGGATCATATGGTAGTTCTATTTTTACTTTTTGAGGAACTTCCATACTGTTCTCTATAGTGGCATGCTGTCAGCACAGAGCCTGACACTGCACCGATTTACATTCTCAGCAACAGTGCACAAGGGTTCCTTTTCTCCACATCCTCACCCTCACTGTTATTTCTTGTCTTTTGATATTATCCATTTGACATGTGTGGGGTGATATCTCAGGGTGGTTTTGCTTTGCATTTCCCTAATGATTAGTGATGCTGAGCATCTTTTCATGTACCTGTTGGTCAGAGGCTGTGAGGTTGGGGGAACTGGGGAGACGTTATGAGAGGCTAGAAATTTGCAACTAGAAGGTGAATATATTCTAGAGATCTAGTGGATAGCATACTGGCTATATAGTCAACAATACTGTATTATATACTTCAAAGTTATGTTTTATGTGACATAAGACAGGTGTGAGCTAATGCTTTGGTGGTAATCATATTGCAATAATAAATGTATCAAGTCAACATTGTATGCCTTTAACTTATACAATGCTATATGTCAATTATGTCTTCATTAAAAGCAACAATATTGGCTCTCTCATCCTAAGATCTCAATTTAAATGTCAGCTCCTCAGAGAAAGTTTCCATGCCCACTCTATCTAAAGTAGATACCCCCTACACATTAGTTTCTATCACAGTTTTGTTTTGTTTTGTTTTGTTTTTTTTGGTTGTTGTTTAATCTACTTATTTGTTGTTTTCCTTTATTTTGTCTATAGCCTCCATGCAGGTGTGGGCCATGTATTTTTATTTTTATGCTTATTCCGATGTTAAACAGTGTCTGGTCTATGGTAGGTGCTATTGAACAGTAGAAGCCGATCTGTAACACATTCTTCTTTTGATCAGTAACTTCTGCATCTCTATTAATTTAACAAATGGGAACTTCCAATTTTCTTTTCTTTCTTTTTTTTTCGGTTTATAGAAATAAGAATTTTCAATGGGGACTAGTATAGTTTTCTAGAGAGTATAATTTAACAAGTGTAACTTAGATACCTTAGTGCCTTTAAAAATATTAACTTTGGCCTAGAAATATGAACATTTTAATGTTTATTTATTTATTTTGAGGTGGGAGAGGTAGAGAGAGAGGGAGAGAGAGAATCCCAAGCAGGCTCCCCACTGTCAGCATGGACATGCGGGGTTCGATCTCATGAACCATGAGATCGTGACCTGAGCTGAAATCAAGAGTTGACTGAGCCACCCAGGCGCCCCTGAACTTTTCTTTTTTTTTTTTTATTTATTGTATTTACAATGCTTCTTGTTATATATACTGGCTTAAAATATGTGTACTTGGGGATTTATGCGAGCTCTATTTTTCATTTTGAACCAGAAAGAGCAACAATCTATGGGCCCCCTGTAAGTCTTTAATCTATTTTTCATTGTCAGTAACTCCACCATCTCCAAGATTCCCCTGGACAGATGAGCTGTGCTCAGGGCTTTGGAAAAGGCTTGGCCTGTGGCATAATTGAGACTGTGGCTTGTGGCTTATTCAGCCTCCCATTATGGCTGCTTTCAGATCATCTCAGGGGATCCATACATGTGTGCAACTGAGATGTTATCAAACATATTTTGGGTCTGTTTTTCTTTTCCCATTTTCTCCTTTGCCTTCCCCCTGACCCTCAGTTTAGTGCTATAACAGCCCAGGCCTAGGTAAGAACTGGCTCTGTGCTTGCCTCAGCACACGTATACTGAACTGGCTCTGAGACTTCTCAAGCAAGAATGCAGAATCTTTGTGTAGCTGGAAAAAATTCAGTTTAACTTGGCATCAACCCCTTCTCAAACTCATGTTTTCCCTCAATCCACCTTTCCAACCGTTTTCTTTTAATGATGCCTCGCTTATCTTAGTCAACCAGGCTCAGTTATTTTTCATTTATTCTTTTTATCCCTACACAAAATTAAGTGGAACTATCAATTCTATCTCTACTAAGCTTGCACTTCTGTCTCTTTTGTTCCTTTCCTGCTCCCCCCATAGAATTTTATATTTTACTATTATTGTCATTTCTTGGACTACTGCAGTAATTTCCTAACTGGTATTCACTTTTTTTTTTCAGTTTCTCTCCTTTCCCCCAAGCCACCATACAAACACTGACCAAAAAAAACAAAAACAAAAAACAAAAAAAAAACAAAAAAAAAAACAAAAAAACTTTCTAAGCTTGTATCTGATCAAATCATGTTTTGCCTAAAAGAGGTCAATAGCTCTTTGTTAGTTATGGGTTAAGTGTGAGCTCCTTAGGCTGTCTCCTCATGATGGCATATGTCACATTGTAGTTCTACCTTCTCTATTCCATATATACCTTCAGCACACTAAAATGGGATTTCGTGGTGTTTCCCAAGCATGACCTGCCTTTCTCCCCTGCTCCGCCTTCCTTGTGCAGTCTCTGTCAATTGTCCTCCCCTCTTCTTCCATCATCTCAACTTATTAAAATCTCATCCAGTTGTTAAGGTACAGCTCAAATGTTGCTTGCTTCATGCTACTTTCTACAATTCCCTCAATGCAGCACCATCTCTGTTTCCTGTTCGTAGGCATATTAATTTCCTAGGGTTCCCATAAGAAATTATCCCAAACATGGTGGCTTAACACAGCAGAAGTTTATTGTCTCACTCTTTTGGAGACTTTAAGTCTGAAATCAAGGGGTTGTCAGGGCCACGCCCTCTCTCTCAGGGTCTAAGAGGGGATCCTTCCTTGCCACTTCCTAACTTCTGGTGGTTGCTGGCAATTTTGGTGTTCCTTGGCTTGTGGACACGTCCTCCAATCATCCATGAATCATCCATCATCCGTCAATCACTATTTCTCTGTGTGTTTTTATATTGTCTTCCTTCTATGCATGTGTCTACATCTCTTTTCTTTGAGGACACCAGTCATATTGGTTTAGGGTCTACCCTATCCCAGTATAACCTTATCTTAACTTGTTTACATCTTCAAAGAGCTTATATCCAAATAAGGTCATATTCACAGGCATCAGGAATTAATGCTTCAACATATCTTTTTGGGGACACAATGTAACCAACAACAGTAAGGGCATGTTAGTTCTCATTCTTGGGTTAGTCTTGACTTTGGAGATGCAATGAAGATGCATGCTTTAGACAGGAAACCAGAGTGAGCTCTGTGTAGCTCAGAGCTCTTTAAGCCCAAAGTGTTTTCTAGTTGCATTCTGATGCACAAGGTCGCAGAGTTTGACCTACTCCAAGTCACTGGATGGGAGAGCCAGTTGGCACCCTGTCTAGACTCCAGCAATCTTCACCCACCTTCCTCATCAAGGAGTCTTCAGGTCTGTGGGTATCTAATTAGAACTTGATCTCTCTCTCAAGGCTAAATTGCAAAACCCTCATTTCTGCCTTGTCAGCCAATTTGTCTTCCTTTTCTCTTAGCAACAATATTTTTGTACCAAAATATTGCATGTTTGTGTTGTGTTCGCTTCATGTATTGTTCCAGAAACATTTCTCTGGCCATGATGGAAGTGGAAGTATGCAGAGCTCCAGAGAGCACTTGAGGGTATTCAGAGCAGGGGACCCAGGAGGAGGTGTGGCATGTCACAAATATACTCCTTGGATGTACAGTCCAGGAAAACTGCCTCCTTTAGTATCTTGGCTTTTATCCCGACTCAGATTAACATTCTGAAAGAAAAACAAACTAGATGCACAGTTAGGTGTGTCTTGGGTATCAGAAAGAATTTATTGTTAGTATTCTTTGTTATCCATCTTCAAGAACTATTTGTATACCCCTTCTTACTTTTGAAAACTTGCTGAATAAGACCTAGAATTCTCTTCCTACTACAAAAATGCACAGTTTTATCCTTACATATTCTAGAAAAATTACACAGAAATTGGGGTATAATCATACACAAGTACATGGAAACATTCCAGTAGAAAATGAAAACGTATGTCTGATGAAAACAGCAGGGAACATGTCACTTCTTTATAATAGAAAATTGTTGCAAATAACTAAAAACTGGCTTTCACAAGTGTAAACAATGTACAAGTTCTGTTAAAATCAATGGCTTGCATTTTTTGTTTTCCTGTTCAGTGACAGTTTAACATCAGTTTAAGTTAACTTCCTGCCTATGACAAAAAGAGGAGTCACTTTATTCTGAATTAAGTATTTCCAGTCTCCTCTTTTTGGTACGAATCATTAATATTAAAGTTGCTGTTGACAAAATAAAAGCAGAACCAGGAATGGAATACATTAAAGAAAATGCTATGTTGCACGCATGATGTGGAATACTTAAATAGATGAAATAAAGCTGCTCTTTTGCAAAAAGCTATTCTTCTGTGAAGCTTAGTGCCAGGAAAAGATCAATGTCCTCTATTTTTAGTTGTCTCCATTTTGTGCCTCTAAGGAACAAAGATGCCACACAAGTCTTAATAAAGTGAGATAGTAGACCCAGTGTAGCCGTTTCCGTTTTCTTTTGCACCTCTCCCAGGCAAAATGCCCAAATAAAGACGGCTGACTTTCATATATTTGGGAGGGTAGATGACCTTTTCATAACTATCAGTTGGCTATTCAGAGTTATAGAGACCCCAGATGTAGCCAATGACCTTTATAAAGAAGGGCAGGGGAAGACAAAAAGAAAAAAAAAAGAGGTAGTGTGGCTGTTATACTTTTTCTCAGTAGAAGAAACATAACATAACTAGGTTTTGCAAGGATAATCAAATTCATTATGGGTTCACTGGCAATTCTGTTCTTTTGGAAAAATGGATGATGATGGAGTTAGTTAGGATTAAAGAAGTTCTTTTGAATTCTTAGTTTGAATTCAGCAGCCTGAATTCAGTGCTAGCTTCAGGACTGGAATTCTATGATCAATCATTTTCATTCGTCCTCTTCTGGGACTTAAATTTTACTCTCAGATTTAGTTAAAAGGTACCAGTTTTAACACTATCAAAGGGACTTGAAAATTACTTTGGAGTTTTGGGATCTAATTTAACTGAGAGATAATGGGATCCAAGACTAAAATCTAAGTGAAACTGAACTTTTTATGAGGCATGAGTTCATTTGAAATCCTTTCCTTTTGATTTTCCTGAAAATTAAGGCACCAAAATTAAGTAGAAGAGATCACAGGTGATTCTCTTGTCAAGTTCTTTGATAGAACCTTTGGATTTAAAAAAAGTTGTTGTTTCCTAATACCCCTGTGTGGTAGATGCTGGCAAAATGTTGCCCAAACCTCCTGTCTTTAGGACAAGAGCACTCATTTCCCCAGTTGCTGTGAATGTGGGCAACTGATAATGCTCAGCTGAGTCTCTGGGACTTGCCCTTGGTTGAAGTGAGGTACCTTGGCCAAGGTTTCCCCCCATCCTGGTAGGGAGGGCAACCCACATACAAAGGTTGGTCCACGTGGGATTATAAAGGCTCTGTTTCTTCCCAACACAGGATAACCGCAAAGGGACATTCTAGCTCCAGAAATTCTTGTGGAATTAGCTGAGGCTTTTGTTGAGATTGCTACAAAGTTCATCTTCTTCCTCTGCCCAGTCCTGCCCTTTTCACTCCCCTACAGGTACTGATCCTGAAAGCACATCTCAATAAATCCTTCCCCACCCACCCCCCATTCCCCTAACTCTGTACCTCAGAGTGTTCTTCCTGGAGACCTGATCTGTGGTATCTTCTAAGATTGAATAGCTTCATGCTGCATATGGGAAGGATCAATGTATACTTTCCCCAAATGAGTCTTGAGGTAAGTTTATATCAGCATCATCCTTTAAAATGGTGTGAAGTTCCTACTTGTTAATTTAATACATTATAGAAAGATACCACCTTTAGGGATTATCTTTTGCAGTTTGGTGCCTTAAGGTGTGATACCCTTATCACTTACATAGACTAGTGTTGAAACGAGAGAAATTATAAAAAGGCCATTAACTAAAAGAGTAAACACACAAGCAACAAGCAAAGGAGAGAAAAAGAGCTCAACAGCTTGTCTTATATATAGGAATTCACTTTACTTTTCTACTAAAAATAAAAAAATATTCTAATCTCTATTGCCTTATCTAGACAAATTTCGCTGTTCATAGCTTGGTGACTGGGAACTTCAACACTTAATAAACACTGATACATTTTTTCAAATCTCCACAGAATCTTGATTTTATTCATATAGACAGAACTGGTTTGATGGGATCCGGACTCACATTTGCATAGCCAACATTGTGTGGTGGGGATGCTAGTTTTGATATTCAAGATAAAACATTATGTGGAACCAACACCGCAAAAGTGGAAAAGAGAGATGTTTCAAAACAAAAATTCCTACTCCCTTTCTTCTGTGCATAATTATGCAAATAAAATGATAATCATGGACGGTCCCTTTTATTTTGACCCAGTCCACATTAGCAGTGTGCAATGAAGAATTGAGGCAATTATCTGCACGATCAAAGCAATAGATTATTCTTATCTTTAAAAGACAAATTATCATAATTATCAGTATACTTGTTTCAATTATACAGATTACTCTGTTGATGGAGATCAGGTCAAAAGAAGTTTTTTCTTATATTTTGATTTTCCCACAATCAGAAAAATAGAGAAATGCTATTTCCATTACTGTGATTCACCACAGCACAAGATCAGGTCAGGGAGAAGAAAGAACAATTGTTGGAAAAATACCTAATGTGGACATAAATTCAACGTGTTTAATTAGATGAATTCAGCAACTCACCTTTCTCTCACAAGTACACTTAACATTGCTCTTTCAAGGGGATTTTCCTCATTGGTTTGTATATCTGCTCCTGACTCTTGTCATTTGAAAGAAAAAGTTTTCCTAAACAAACCTCCCCAAATCATGTTTCTCTGGCCACTCCTCTGTCTCTGTTAAAGTTAAATATATATTATGTGTATTGTTATTATTATTTTCATTCCTAAGTATTTAAAAATATATTTGTTGCTATTACAAGAGAAAACTGTTCCTTCATTATCAATTGTTGCTATTTATCTCTGACATATAAGAATACTATTAATATTTGTATGTGTATTTTTATCTGGCTACTTTATCTGGCTATTTATTAAATCCTTCCATTAGTTTCACAAAATTTACACTTCTCTTTTTCCCCCTTTTTAAAATACTATTTCTCATGGATCACCACTATTGACTTCAATGGTTTTTATGATAATGATTCTGAAAATGTATAAGCCTATAACTCAGGATTAGCTCTTTTATCACTATAAACCTAAAGCAATTTAACAAATTAAATACATACTTCTCTTCAGAAAACCAGTAATTTAAAATTAATGTGATGTGGGATTTTTTTTGGCTGAAATTGTTGTTGACAAAATGAACATGTATTTCTAAGGTACAGATTTTATTGATATCAAAAACCTGTACTGCTGTTTGCCATGTGATGACAGTAGGCCACATTTTAAAAAAGTTTTATTATGGTGACCTATTCTTGGACATTGGGTTTTGTCTTTTCTTCTTTGTTTACAAAAAAAAGTAAAAGGAATAAAGGCAGTAATACTATTCAGAACTTAGATAGTAAATGTACTCTGGTTTAAAATAATAAATAATTCAATAAGATGTGCATATACAAATAATCTGACTTATCAAATGTATTTCCTTCAACTAGATAAAGTACTTGAGTCAGTAGAAAGTAGCAGATACCTGTCATTTCTCTGGGTCTTAGGATCCTATAAAAAAACCCTGAAGTAGAGGGATCAGTGAGAAGCTAGGTTTGTTCTAATGGACAGATACGTGTGTGTGTGTGTGTGTGTGTGTGTGTGTGTGTGTGTGTGTGTCTTGTTCACAGTATAAGACTGTTGTTGCTGGCATTATATCTTCATTATGATGATGTTTTATGTCTCTACCTTTAATGGGAAAGATGAGGAACCAAGTCACCAAGCCACAACTCAGGAAGGGAAATATGTCTGGAGTCATTAAGGATCTCCTATTCTGAGACCCGGAGGGGACATTTTAGGATAGGTCACTTGGTGACATTACTATTTCTTTCTTTTGTTCACATACTCAATATATACACCCCCCCCCCCCCCGTGTGAGACTACTTAACTCATAATTAAGTTAAGCACCTGGTGTGAGACTATTTAACTCATAATTAAGTTAAAGCATGTGAGTAGGCTATGGATAACCAAAATAGTTGCAAAAATACTGCAACTATTTTTTTTTTTAAGCACCTGGTGTGAGACTACTTAACTCATAATTAAGTTAAAGCATGTGAGTAGGCTATGGATAACCAAAATAGTTGCAAAAATACTGCATTTAGCCCACAGAAGTCATTCAGCAGCATATGGTACCAGGAGTGGAGTGGGCTATTATAGAATTATCATAGCCTAGGGTGAAATGTCTTTAGGACTTCTCTTGTTAGTGTATTGTACTTGTAGCTGTCTTCCAGGTAATTCAAGATCCTAGTTTGAGAAGCACTGGAACTGTTTCAAACTGCTTCAGTACAAATGTGTTTTTGGATTCCAGGATTAGGTATATTCATTTATTCAGTCAATATTTAGTCCCCACTATGGCTAGGCTAAGAATGGCTTCTAAATGTTGGGGATATAGCAGGGAAGAAAACAAAGTGTCATACCTAATGGAGTTGATAGTGTAGGTAATAAACAAGGAGAATAATATATGTAATATAATTTCAGACAGTGGTAAGTGGTATGAAGAAAATAATACAGAATGAACACCTGAAACTCATGTAACACTGTATATTAGCCATACTAGAATTAAGATAAGATAAAATAAAATAAAATAATAGAATAAAATAAAATAAAATAATATAGGATGAGAGTAGAGAATGACAAAAATAGTGGTTATTATAGTTAAGAGAGATCTTTTTGAAGGGATTGTCTGCTAGCCTTAGTTTTGAGGTAAAGTATGAAAGTTCAGCTTTCTCAAGGTTTTCAGTAGTCATATAGAAAGAATGGAGTGATGTATCAGGACCTGGTAGACATTTAATAAGGGAAATACCTGAACTCTTTTTATGGCTTAAGTTTTATATCTTCTCTATGTGACTCCTTAATTAATGGATGAAGAATATAAACCCTGGGGTGCCTGGGTGGCTCTGTTGGTTAAGCATCTGACTTAGGTCATGACTCAGGTCCTGATCTCATGGTTCATGAGTTCAAGCCCCATGTCGGGCTCTATGCTGACAGTTCAGAGCCTGAAGCCTGCTCCAGATTCTGTTTCTCCCTCTCTCTCTGCCTCTCCCCTGCTCATGCTCTGTCTCTCTCAAAAAATAAACATTAAAAAAATTAAAAAAAAAAGCATCTCTGGTGATTCTTATCAAAAAAAAAAAAAAAAAAAAGAAAAAGAAAAATGTAAACCCTGACGATGACTTGATCATATGCTGTGATAGTAACAGAATTAATATTGGAACAGAGATTCTGAATTTCTTGTGTACTCTGTTGAATCACACTTTGTCCTCTTTATTCTTCTCTTTTGCATTAAGACCATTAAAGTAGTCAATGTCTTTTCTTCTTCTTTCAAATTAAATGATTTTTTTCTCCTATCTTCTCTCAACTTTTCTCTGGGCCATTGTAGAGTGGATGTGGTGCACTGAAATGTGCTGGGCCTTAGGGGTTCCCACCTTTCAGTGTGCTCTCTCATGAAGAACGCTGGGTCAGGAAGACGCTTGGGATAAGGATACGGCAGATGTTTTTGTCCTCAAGTTAGGAGATGTTTTACTTCTACACCCACCAAAAGGTAGATCAGAGTTATGAAGTTAGTTTCAATTTTCAAAGCAATGTCTGCCTGAAACTCACATATTATATATATGAGTGCGGGATATTGTCACATAAAATCAAAGTTTCTACAAAATTGCATTTTGTAATGGTGCTATAACTTATGATATGGGAGTTTTGAGATTCATGGTTTCGAATTCTGTACTGTGCAGCATGAACACATGGATTCAAATGTACCAGGCGGTTCTCATTCCTTTCTAGATTTCCTTCCTCCTCTTAAATCTCAGCACTGCCTTTTCAATACTGATTAGCAGACATCAAATCTCTTGTATCACCTTTTAGTTTGGCCATCACCAATACCTGTCATGGTTATGAATTTTTTATTTTCCAGGACTTCTAGAAAATATTTCCTATAAACAGACAGGATCTTCAGTGTGTTAATGTACTCTCATAATTGCTCCCTTATCCTTTTAGAGAGAAGAGGGTGAAATTGGGCAGTAGAGGAGAATGATAAAATCTCCCTTTAATCTTATTCTCATCTGTTTTTTAAAATGTGTTAATTAAAGGGCAGTATAATACTCATTTAAAGAGAATTGAAAAAGATGTAGTTTTTAAAGTCCATTAATAGAAATGATGCATCTTGGTATTGGATCCTTTTGTGATGTGATTGGGGATGGGGTAGGTAAGGGGAATAATACAGTAAGAGTTGGAAATCTGAGTCAAGCTTTAGAATATAAATATTTTTCTCAACACTATCTTAGAATCTTAGGTTACTCTTTCTGGTAATGATGGTGCAGCCTGGATTAGACTAGTTCTTTTGCAGTTAGCAATTGAACACTGAATAAAATATGAAAAATAGCTATTTAAAGGCATGGGGAACAAAAATCATTGTTGGGGGATTTTAATAATTCTCTTTTGATAATTGTTAGACCAACTAGACAAAAATGAATAAGAATAGAAAAGATATAAAAAAAATTATTAATCAGCATGATCTAATTGATAATTCATTGGATACTTTACCCAACAGTGGCAAGATATTTATTCTTTTCAAAAGGACATGGAATAGTCATCAAGAGAAACCATGTGCTGGACCATAAAATAAATCTCAATGAATCTCAAAAGATTGAAATTTTATAGAGTATATTTTCTGACCACAGTGGATTAATTTAGAAATCAATCGCATTAAGGTATCTGGGACACTCCCCCCCGCCCCTCCATTATTTCAAAATAAAATAGCTCCTTTTAGGTAACCCATGAATCAAAGAAGAAATCACAAGAGAAAATAGAAAATATTTAAAAGTGAACAACTATGAAAATACAATATATCAAAATTTGTGTGATGTGGTTAAAAAATGCCCAGAGAGAGATTTATAGCTTTAAATGCTTGTATTAGAGAAGAAGAAATAAGTTTCTACCTTATGAAGCTATAAAAATAATAGAAAGTGAAACTTGAAGTAAATAGAAAGAAAAATAAGATTAAAATAAAATTAACTAAATCAAAAGTTGGACCATTGAAAAGATTAAGAAAATAAACTTCTAGTAAAACCCATCTAGAAAATGGGAGAAAGAAAACAAAATAATCAATATCAGGAATGAAAAAGGGGATATCACTACAGACATTTCATACCCCAAAAGGATACTATGATAATATGCAAATAGTTTATTTTAGTGGAGTACAATCTCCTGTAACTTTCTGAGAATGATGAGTAAAGGGTAATTTGTTTTTTGAAAACTTACATATTTTAAATCATATTCATGATTATTGATACTTTGGATATGGAATTCCTTAATTGAACACAATTTCCCATCGTATTTAAAAGCATTGCTTCATTTTCTTTTAGCTTTTATTACTATTAAAATTCAATGCTATTCTGATCCTGAACTTTTCTATATGATTTCTTCTAATCTGGAAGCTGTTAGGATCTGGAAGCTATTGGAGAACTAAAGTTACAAAATAATACTCCTTCGCACCAAGTGTAGTCTTTCAGTTTGAAAATCAATTATTGGGGCGCCTGGGTGGCGCAGTCGGTTAAGCGTCCGACTTCAGCCAGGTCACGATCTCGCGGTCCGTGAGTTCGAGCCCCGTGTCAGGCTCTGGGCTGATGGCTAGGAGCCTGGAGCCTGCTTCTGATTCTGTGTCTCCCTCTCTCTCTGCCCCTCCCCCGTTCATGCTCTGTGTCTCTCTGTCCCCAAAATAAATAAATGTTGAAAACAAAATTAAAAAAAAAGAAAATCAATTCCTTCCTTCCTTCCTTCCTTCCTTCCTTCCTTCCTTCCTTCCTTCCTTCCTTCCTTCCTGTTTATTTATTCATTTTGAGAGACAGAGAGAGAGAGCAGGAAGGGGCAGGGAGAGAGAGGAATCCCAAGCAGTCTCCACACCATTAGCACAGAGCTCCACACGGAGCTCAATCTCACAAACTGTGAAGTCATGACCTGAGCGAAAATCAAAAGTTGAACACTTAACTGACTGAGCCACCCAGGTGCCCTAAAAACCAATATTCTAAATTCTTGGAAATTATCTAATTTTTTTGAAAGGTTTTTTCCTGTTTGCATTGTGGATAACTCTTAGTGGTCTACTTCCTATTCATGTTTTCCTTTTCAAACTTTATGAAAGAAATAAACTAAGAAGAATTATCTTTCAGCTTTTTTGTTAAAATTTAAATTTTAATGCTAAAAAATTTTTAACAATGCTTTATTATTCTCCGAATTTTACTTTTGAAATACATAGAATGTCCTCACATTGTTTTATGACTGCTATTCGTCTTTTCTCTGAGATTATTCATAATAAATGGCTTCTTACTCTCTTTGTATTGTTTCTCTTTCCTGAGTTCCATTTTAAAGAAAAAAATGCCTGTTTTGTAGGACTTTGTCTTTCAAATTGAGGGTTTCCTCAAAAAGCTAGCGTTGCTTGCTTTACTATTTGTATTTAACAGTGAGGCATCAAGAAATTGATGGTGACACCACAAAGCTGGCCGGGCTTGTTCATTGGGCAGGGATCTGGTAGTTGATTTGGGGAAAACACCTCCATCTCATATTAGGTCTTTTTCTCTCAAAAAATTCTCCAGAAACAAATTGTCTAATTTCTTGACTCCCAGTATTCTAGGAGTTGATAGCAAGAGGGGAATCATTGGTTTAATTTTTCTAGAGTCAATCTCTAATTTCTTTTTTTTTTTTTTTTTCAATCTCTAATTTCTTGATGAAATAGGATAGGGAAAGTTGTCAGGCTGAATGGCACAGGGGAAGGGATCTGGGAAAATAACTGCTCTCTCAATAGATTTTTAGCCAGTGCTCCTATTTTCAGCCCACTCCTTATCCTCCACCCTCTGTACTAAGCTACTTCTCAAATTCCTTATGCTTTCTGGGATTCTGGAATACCGATTGGCTTACTTCTTACTGGCTTCCCAACTTTCATTTTCTCTGCTTTGCTAAGTCAGTTGCCATTGATCTACCTACTTTCCATCTTCCAAAATTATGATATCTCTTACCTATTTGTATTTTGGTGATATCTTAGGACAGAACAGAAGTAAGCATGGGTACTCAAGCCACTATGTTTGATGAGTGGCCCTCCAAACAAGTTACAAAGAAATTATTACTTCAAAAGCTTCAAGGACCCTTAATTTGCGAATAGATGGTTAAACATTTTGCAATGATAGTGGTGTAGAAATCTTATTTCTCATTGCTTATTTCACCCTCCTTTAAGTACATACTTAAGTAACACTTCTCCCTTTCTACCAGATGTCTAAAGTTCCACCTTCCTTCTTTGGGGATAATTTGCTTTTAGGGTTTGGGGAAAACTGTCCTCACAGGGCAACCAATGGTTAAGGTGCTAGATGGTAATGCAGTGAAATTTTGACCAGATATCAATAAGATCACTTGGTGTCATGGCTGTGTCGTGGTAACAGGACATTAGTGTGGAGTAAGTGCTGAGTAGTATGCCTGAGCAACTCACTTTCTAGTCAGCTTCTGGGCTTAATGGTCCTTTGTCCATCAGCCCACCTCCTGTGAGGCTTTGGTCCTTTATCTTTCTTGAACAACTTCCCTGGGATTATTTCCAGACTCTTCATGTTGTTTTCAACTTACCCACCCCCGCTTCTTCCTTTTATTCTAGAGGTATTCTTTGTTTCTCTAAAAGGTACTTCCTTATTTCTACTGTCTCCTCAAATTAAATTCTCTAGTTCTTAAGCATTTGAACTAATGGCCCCCTGATCTTTAAATCCTTCTAAGAGCTGACAGGATATATGTGTATGCTATTGGCCTCCAAAAGTGAAGAAAACCCATCAGTTAAGCTTCTATCTTGAAACAGTCTGAATGTTTACAGGTTGCCATGAACTTTTGATGACTTAAAACCATGTTACCCACCAAGTCATTTGGAGGTCTTGCCATACACAGTCAGCAATTATTTTTTTTAAGTACTAATTTTGTGCTATGAATTTTGTGCTGTACAGAAGTGAACAGGAAAGAGAGTCCCTTTCCTAAGGGAGCTGGTGTTCTAGTTTGAGAGTTAAACAATAAACACTGAGACCAAAAAAGTATAAAAGAAACATTTTGTTTTCTTATTTCACAATATGTAAGTATATCAGGTCATCATATTGCACACTGTAAACTTATACAATGCTGTATGTCAGTTACATCTCAATGAAACCGGAAACAAGTGTATCAGAGTGGAGGAATTATGTTTTCGATGTGGTAGTTTTTAGAGCAGATTTATGGGCCAGAGATCTTAGAGGAGTGGAAACACAGCTCCGAAAGAGGAAGAATAGAAGATAAATACAGAAGGTGAATATTGTGGCCACAGAGATCCAGCTGAAACCACAGATGCTGACTTCCTATTCAATCACACCAAATAAGATGATGTATATATACATTTTTACCAAATCATATTGCTGACATTTCTTGATGAGAGGAAGAGGAAAGATTGAATCTTTTCCCTATAATAAATCAATCACTAGTAAAATATAAAATGAAGAGCTGGAAAGTTCTTCCAGATAGCATACAAATGTCTTTGCAGGAAAGTGCTTTGCTATTAAATCAATCTGTGCAGTTGGGCCAGGTAATTCTCCTTTCTAAGTTGATTTTGTGGCCAAATTTTCATTATATCTTGAAGGTGGTATGTAAGTAAGACAAATGAAAGACAGGTTTGGATAACGTTAGTATTCTGGCATTATGTTCATTTTATGCAGTTAGATTCTTTTTTCCATTTAAAGACCTATTCTTAATTGTTCGAACATTCATTTTATGTCTTCAGAATTTTATTAGGAAACATTTTTGAGATAGTTTTTTTTACCATGCCATCTTGTCCAAAGTACTTGTGTTGTGTCAGTTTTTCTAACTGTGGTCAGGTGTGATGTGAAATAATTCTTCACAATAATAATGATATTCAGTTCTCTAGTTTATCTTTTTGTATATTTATAATGGGTTTGGTTCATGTGCACTTATCCCTTATTTCTCTCATCCTATGCTATTTTTTAATCACTTACTTCCCAGGGGAGCATCAAAGGAATTATCTTCTGAATCACTTGTGTGATTCAGCAAGGTCAGTTTTGATTTGGTCATCTGGGGACTGTCTATAGAGCCAGCCCAATACTTTAGGCCAATAACTACTTTGTTCTAACAGTAACAAAGGAATTCTATCTGATTGCAGTGTGGAGGAACTCTTTGAGCCAGAAGAAATGCAATGGCTGATAGATGACAGTGCTGATAGATGGCATGGTAAAGGGTCTAATGCATGCCCTCTGTAGAGCAGGGGAGCATGTACTTTTTGAGCACAAGATTTGGAGTCCTAGCAGTTTACACCTGTGCCCAGTCTTTGCCATTCACCAGTTGTGTGACTTTGGGCCAATCCTCTCCGAATCTCAATTTCTTTACTAATAAAACAGAGACTTTAATATGGCTGCTATACCATGCTGCTGTATTTTTTTTTTATATATATGTAAGACACTAGGTGTGTAGGGTAGTATAAAGTAGGAGGACAGGAGGACAAAAATGGAAAGAGATAGATCCTGTCCTAATATTTCCTAGTTTCCACACTTTCACTCAATAATAATGAAGACACTTCAAGGTTATTGGCTAAATGAAATGGGGTTCAAGATAGGTTGGGCAGTATAGCCTAATCAAAAGAAATACAGGAAGACAGTGGGCAGGGCAGTACTGTATAAGCAGTCAGGTAGCAACTTTTTCTTATAGTCTAAATTGGATTTACTAACCTAAATATCTGGATATTTTCAGTACTCTCTTATAAATCAGGTACTTTAATCTATTATTAGTACTTAAAATTTAGGTTAATAAAGGAAAAATCAAACTGGAAAGTTCCAGAGAAAAAAACATTACTTATGGGTTGAAATCAAAGACATAAAATCTTATAATGCATCAGACTCAATAGTCCCTCCCCCCCCCCTTTTTTTTTTTAACAAATCTCTGAAAGGGCTTCTCTTCTGATTTGATGGACCGTTTTTTCCTTTTCCTTCTCTATCTAAGTCTGGCACAGCACTCTGTGGTGTTCAGTGAATATTCATGAAGACCAGTTTCTTCCTAGTGGCAGTACTGCCTGTAGACAGAGAGGTTCACACTGATCACTTGTGATCTATGGGCCAGAATTTTCAAAATCAGCCTGGTTAATTCACAAACTGAAAAATAATATGTTTACACAAAACATTATACTTGTAATAGTCATATCTACAGATCCTTTTCTTTTTCTTTCAAATATTGCAATCACATTTAAAGAACGAATTTCCTGAATAATTAAAGTAGTTCACCTTTTTTACCCTGGATATTTATTAGGAAGTCAGCCTCGTATGCAAAAGGGCTATGTGTTTATTCTTTCCTTTTTTTTTTTATATATGAAATTTATTGACAAATTGGTTTCCATACAACACCCAGTGCTCATCCCAAAAGATGCCCTCCTCAATACCCATCACCCACCCTCTCCTCCCTCCCACCCCCCATCAACCCTCAGTTTGTTCTCAGTTCTTAACAGTCTCTTATGCTTTGGCGCTCTCCCACTCTAACCTCTTTTTTTTTTTTTTTTTTCCTTCCCCTCCCCCATGGGTTCCTGTTAAGTTTCTCAGGATCCACATAAGAGTGAAACCATATGGTATCTGTCTTTCTCTGTATGGCTTATTTCACTTAGCATCACACTCTCCAGTTCCATCCACGTTGCTACAAAAGGCCATATTTCATTTTTTCTCATTGCCACGTAATATTCCATTGTGTATATAAACCACAATTTCTTTATCCATTCATCAGTTGATGGACATTTAGGCTCTTTCCATAATTTGGCTATTGTTGAGAGTGCTGCTATGAACATTGGGGTACAAGTGGCCCTATGCATCAGTACTCCTGTATCCCTTGGGTAAATTCCTAGCAGTGCTATTGCTGGGTCATAGGGTAGGTCTATTTTTAATTTTCTGAGGAACCTCCACACTGCTTTCCAGAGCAGCTGCACCAATTTGCATTCCCACCAGCAGTGCAAGAGGGTTCCCGTTTCTCCACATCCTCTCCAGCATCTATAGTCTCCTGATTTGTTCATTTTGGCCACTCTGACTGGCGTGAGGTGATAGCTCAGTGTGGTTTTGATTTGTATTTCCCTGATGAGGAGCAACGTCAAGCATCTTTTCATGTGCCTGTGGGCCATCTGGACATCTTCTTTAGAGAAATGTCTATTCATGTTTTCTGCCCATTTCTTCACTGGGTTATTTGTTTTTCGGGTGTGGAGTTTGGTGAGCTCTTTATAGATTTTGATACTAGCCCTTTGTCCGATAGGTCATTTGCAAATATCTTTTCCCATTCCGTTGGTTGCCTTTTAGTTTTGTTGGTTGTTTCCTTTGCTGTGCAGAAGCTTTTTATCTTCATAAGGTCCCAGTAATTCACTTTTGCTTTTAATTCCCTTGCCTTCCGGGATGTGTCGAGTAAGAGATTGCTACGGCTGAGGTCAGAGAGGTCTTTTCCTGCTTTCTCCCCTAAGGTTTTGATGGTTTCCTGTGTCACATTTAGGTCCTTTATCCATTTTGAGTTTATTTTTGTGAATGGTGTGAGGAAGTGGTCTAGTTTCAACCTTCTGCATGTTGATGTCCAGTTCTCCCAGCACCATTTGTTAAAGAGGCTGTCTTTTTTCCATTGGATGTTCTTTCCTGCTTTGTCAAAGATGAGTTGGCCATATGTTTGTGGGTCTAGTTCTGGGGTTTCTATTCTATTCCATTGGTCCATGTATCTTTTTTGTGCCAATACCATGCTGTCTTGATGATGACAGCTTTGTAGTAGAGGCTAAAGTCTGGGATTGTGATGCCTCCTGCTTTGGTCTTCTTCTTCAAAATTCCTTTGGCTATTCGGGGCCTTTTGTGGTTCCATATGAATTTTAGGATTGCTTGTTCTAGTTTCGAGAAGAATGCTGGTGCAATTTTGATTGGGATTGCATTGAATGTGTAGATTGCTTTGGGTAGTATTGACATTTTAACAATACTTATTCTTCCAGTCTATGAACACAGAATGTTTTCCCATTTCTTTATATCTTCTTCAATTTCCTTCATAAGCTTTCTATAGTTTTCAGCATACAGATCTTTTACATCTTTGGTCAGGTTTATTCCTAGGTATTTTATGCTTCTTGGTGCAGTTGTGAATGGGATCAGCTTCTTTGTCTTTCTGTTGCTTCATTGTTAGTGTATAAGAATGCAACTGATTTCTGTACATTGATTTTGTATCCTGCAACTTTGCTGAATTCATGTGTCAGTTCAAGCAGACTTTTGGTGGAGTCTATCGGATTTTCCATGTATAATATCATGTCATCTGCAAAAAGCGAAAGCTTGACTTCATCTTTGCCAATTTGGATGCCTTTGATTTCCTTTTGTTGTCTGATTGCTGATGCTAGAACTTCCAGCACTATGTTAAACAGCAGCGGTGAGAGTGGGCATCCTTGTCGTGTTCCTGATCTCAGGGAAAAAGCTCTCAGTTTTTCCCCATTGAGGATGATGTTAGCTGTGGGCTTTTCATAAATGGCTTTTATGATCTTTAAGTATGTTCCTTCTATCCCGACTTTCTCAAGGGTTTTTATTAAGAAAGGGTGCTGGATTTTGTCAAAGGCCTTTTCTGCATCGATTGACAGGATCATATGGTTCTTCTCTTTTTTTTGTTAATATGATGTATCACGTTGATTGATTTGCGAATGTTGAACCAGCCCTGCATCCCAGGAATGAATCCCACTTGATCATGGTGAATCATTCTTTTTATATGCTGTTGAATTCGATTTGCTAGTATCTTATTGAGAATTTTTGCATCCATATTCATCAGGGTATTCTTTCCTAATTTATGGGCCAGTAGAATTCTTAGATTAAGTTTCTTTCAGAACTGTTCACAGTTTAGAAATGGACTTTATACTGGGGTCGGTGGAATCATTGCTGAAGGATCTAGAAGAACTTCATGATGCCAGCGCAACAACTAACAAGATAGTTAAAGCAACAGCTGATTATATAATCCAACAACTTATTTGACATAGTGTAGATATTACGATGCAGAGAATAAAAACTTTCATAATCCAACCATTTAAACCTGAAATTCTAAGCACTGCCTTGGGTTCAGAATGTTCCGACTAGGAAGAGATGGTTCTCTATATCCAGGCTCAGGCACATGAATTTGAAGTAGGCACAAAAAGGGGAAGGTTGAGGGAGAGAAATGGGGAGACTGAGAAAAAGACTGAGTAGGAAATGTGACTGCCAGCAAAACCAGTGTGTCTGGTGAGGTGAGATGTTAATGTCCAACAGATTTCAGATTTCTTAGTGAAACATACTGTTGAAATACAAAGCAAAGAGGTGTGAAACCTGTTGGAATTGACACGCATGAACATTTATAGTTCTTTTAAAAGCGTTCAGTGGTGCCTGGGTGGCTCAGTGGGTTAAGCCTCCGACTTTGGTTCACGTCATGATCTTGCAGTTCATGGGTTTGAGCCCCGCATCCGGCTCTGTGCTGATGGCTCAGATCCTGGAGCCTGCTTCGGATTCTGTGTCTCCCTCTCTCTCTGCCCCTCCCCCGCTCATGCTCTGTCTCTGTCTGTCAAAAAAAAATGAACATTAAAAAAAAAAAGCTGACTTCCTGGAGCAGAAGATGGCGGTGTAGGAGGACTCTGGGCTCACTGTGTCCTGTGGAATACTTAGATTCCACCCACACCTGCCTAAATAACCCAGAAAACAACCAGACGACTAGCAGAACGGATTCTCCAGAGCCAAGCGTAGACGAGAGGCCCACAGAAGAGGGTAGGAAGGGCGGAGGGGCGTGCGGCCCCACGGTCTGGCGGGAGGGAGCTGGGGCGGAGGGGCAGCCCGCCGGCAAAGCAGAGCCCCCAAGTCTGGCTTGCAAAAGTGGAGGGGCCAGACGGAGCGTGTTCTGACAGCGAGCTGTGCTGTCAGGGTTATAAGTTAACAGGTCTGCTCAGAGAGCCGGAGGGAGAGTTGTTGAGCCCCGGACAATAGAGCGAAGCTTGGTGGGGAACAAAGACCCTCGCCAGGGCCATCTCCCTCGCCCATCCTCTAGCCAAAATACCAAAGGGAACCGGTTCCTGTCACGGAACTTGCTCGCACCGGGCAAATACCCAACGCTGTGCTTCTATGGATCCATCCCTCCGGTGGCAGGTCTGACTCCCTCCCTGTGCTGCAGGGCCCCTCCAGAAGCAGATCACGGAAGAAAAAGTTAGCTGAGCCTGCCCCTCCCACCCCTGTGCACATTGCTGATCCACCCCAGCTAATACGCCAGATCCCCAGCACCACAAGCCTGGCAATGTGCAAGTAGCCCAGACGAGCCATGCCACCCCACAGTGAATCCTGTCCCTAGGAGAGGGGAAGAAAAGGTACACACCAGTCTGACTGTGGCCCCGCCCACCAACGCAAGTTATTCAAGACAGCACAGGGGAAGTGCCCCACAGTTCCGCACCACTCCGGGGACTATCCAAAATGACGAAATGGAAGAATTCCCCTCAGAAAAAACCTCCAGGAAATAATGACAGCAAACGAACTGATCAAAAACGATTTAAACAATATAACAGAAAGTGAAAATAGAATAATAGTTATAAAATTAATCGCTGGGCTTGAAAACAGTATAAAGGACAGCAGAGAATCTCTTGCTACAGAGATCAAGGCACTAAGGAACAGCCAGGAGGAGCTAAAAATACTATTAATGAGCTGCAACATAAAATGGAGATGACCACAACTCGGATTGAAGAGGCAGAGGAGAGAATAGGTGAACTAGAAGATAAAATTATGGAAAAAGAAGCTGAGAAAAAGAGAGATAAAAAATCCAGGAGTATTAGGGGAAAATTGGAGAACTAAGTGATGCATTGAAGAGAAATAATCTATGTATAATTGGTATTCCAGAGGAGGAAGAGAAAGGGAAAGGTGCTGAAGGTGTACTTGAAGAAATCATAGCTGAGAACTTCCATGATACGGGGAAGGAAAAAGGCATCGAAATCCAAGAGGCACAGAGAACTCCCTTCAGACGTAACTTGAATCGATCTTCTGCACGACATATCATAGTGAAACTGGCATAATACAAGGATACAGAGAAAATTCTGAAAACTAGCTAGGGATAAACATGCTCTAACATATAAAGGGAGACCCATAAGACTAGTGACGGATCTCTCTACTGAAACTTGGCAGGCCAGAAAGGAATGGCAGGTAATCTTCAATGTGATGAACAGAAAAAATACGCAGCCAAGAATCCTCTATCCAGCAAATCTGTCGTTTAAAATAGAAGGCGAGATAAAGGTCTTCCCAAACAAACAAAAACTGAAGGAATTCATCACCACTAAACCAGCCCTACAAGGGATCCTAGGGGGATCCTGTGAGACAAAGTACCAGAGACATCACTGTAAGCACGAAACCTACAGACATCACAAGGACTCTAAACCCATATCTTTCTATAATAACACTGAATGTAAATGGACTAAATGCACCAACCAAAAGACATAGGGTATCAGAATGGATAAAAAAACAAGACCCATCTATTTGCTGTCTACAAGAGACTCATTTTGGACCTGAGGACACTTTCAGATTGAAAGTGAGGGAATGGAGAACTATTTATCATGCTACTGGAAGTCAAAAGAAAGCTGGAGTAGCCATACTTATATCAGACAAACTAGACTTTAAAGGTTGTAATAAGAGATGAAGAAGGGCATTATATAATAATTACAGGGTCTGTCCATCAAGAAGAACTAACAATTATAAATGTCTATTCGCCGAATACAGGAGCCCTCAAATATTATAAAACAATTACTCACAAACATAAGCAACCTTATTGACAAGAATGTGGTAATTGCAGGGGACTTTAATACTCCACTTACAACAATGGATAGATCATCTAGACACATGGTCAATAAAGAAACAAGGGCCACAAATGATACATTGGATCAGATGGACTTGACAGATATATTTAGAACTCTGCATCCCAAAGCAACAGAATATACTTTCTTCTTGAGTGCACATGGAACATTCTCCAAGATAGATCACATACTGGGTCACAAAACAGCCTTTCATAAGTTTACAAGAATTGAGATCATACCATGCATACTTTCGGACCACAATGCTATGAAGCTTGAAATCAACCACAGGAAAAAGTCTGGAAAACCTCCAAAAGCATGGAGGTTAAAGAACACCCTAAAA
The DNA here is from genome assembly GCF_018350175.1 of Felis catus. NCBI lineage: Eukaryota > Metazoa > Chordata > Mammalia > Carnivora > Felidae > Felis > Felis catus. The sequence goes on along the minus strand of NC_058373.1, from coordinate 87,683,554 downwards.
GAATGAATGGGTCAACCAGGCAATTAGAGAAGAAATTTAAAAGTATATGGAAACAAATGAAAATGAAAATACAACAATCTAAATGCTTTGGGGTGCAGTGAAGGCAATCCTGAGAGGAAAATACATTGCAATCCAGGCCTATCTCAAGAAACAAGAAAAATCCCAAATACAAAATCTAATAGCATACCTAAAGGAAATAGAAGCAGAACAGCAAAGACACCCCAAACCCAGCAGAAGAAGAGAAATAATAAAGACCAGAGCAGAAATAAACAATATAGAATCTACAAAAACTGTAGAGCAGAGCAATGAAACCAAGAGTTGGTTTTTTGAAAAAATGAACAAAATGGATAAACCTCTAGCCAGGCTTCTCAAAAAGAAAAGGGAGATGACCCAAATAGATGAAATCATGAATGAAAATGGAATTATTACAACCAATCCCTCCGATATACAAGCAATTAGCAGGGAATACTATGAGAAATTATATGCCAACAAACTGGACAACCTGGAAGAAATGGAGAAATTCCTAAACACCGACACACTTCCAAAACTCAACCTGGAGGAAATAGAAAGCTTGAACAGACCCATAACCAGCAAAGAAATTGAATCAGTTATCAAAAATCTCCCAACAAATAAGAGTCCAGCACCAGATGGCTTCCCTGGGGAATTCTACCAGACATTTAAAGCAGAGATAATACCTATCCTTCTCAAGTTGTTCCAAAAAATAGAAAGGGAAGAAAAACTTCCAGACTCATTCTATGAAGCTAGCATTACTTTGATTCCTAAACCAGACAGAGACCCAGCAAAAAAAGAGAACTACAGGCCAATATCCCTGATGAATATGGATGCAAAAATTCTCAATAAGATACTAGCAAATCGAATTCAACAGCTTATAAAAAGAATTATTCACCATGATCAAGTGGGATTCATTCCTGGGATGCAGGGCTGGTTCAACATTCGCAAATCAATCAATGTGATACATCACATTAATAAAAGAAAAGATAAGAACCATATGATCCTGTCAATCGATGCAGAAAAAGCATTTGACAAAATTCAGCATCCTTTCTTAATAAAAACCCTCGAGAAAGTTGGGATAGAAGGAATATACTTAAACATCATAAAAGTCATTTATGAGAAGTCCACAGCTAATATCATCCTCAATGGGGAAAAACTGAGAGCTTTCTCCCTGAGATCAGGAACACGACAGGGATGTCAGTCTCACCACTGTTGTTTAACATAGTGTTGGAAGTTCTAGCATCAGCAATCAGACAACAAAAGGAAATCAAAGGCATCAAAATTGGCAAAGATGAAGTCAAGCTTTCACTTTTTGCAGATGACATGATACTATACATGGAAAACCCGATAGACTCCATCAAAAGTCTGCTAGAACTGATACATGAATTCAGCTAAGTCGCAGGACACAAAATTAATGTGCAGAAATCAGTTACATTCTTATACACTAATAATGAAGCAACAGAAAGACAAATAAAGAAACTGATCCCATTCACAAGTGCACCAAGAAGCATAAAATACCTAGGAATAAATCTAATCAAAGATGTAGAAGATCTGTATGCTGAAAATTATAGAAAGCTTATGAAGGAAATTGAAGAAGATATAAAGAAATGGAAAAACATTCTGTGTTCATGGGTTGGGAGAATAAATATTGTCAAAATGTCAATCCTATGCAAAGCTATCTACACATTCAATGCAATCCCAATCAAAATTGCACCAGCATTCTTCTCGAAACTAGAACAAGCAATCCTAAAATTCATATGGAACCACAAAAGGCCCCGAATAGCCAAAGGAATTTTGAAGAAGAAGACCAAAGCAGGAGGCATCACAATCCCAGACTTTAGCCTCTACTACAAAGCTGTCATCATCAAGACAGCATGGTATTGGCACAAAAAAGATACATGGACCAATGGAATAGAATAGAAACCCCAGAACTAGACCCACAAACATATGGCCAACTAATCTTTGACAAAGCAGGAAAGAATATCCAATGGAAAAAAGGCAGTCTCTTTAACAAATGGTGCTGGGAGAACTGGACATCAACATGCAGAAGGATGAAACTAGACCACTTTCTTACACCATTCACAAAAATTACCTCAAAATGGATAAAGGACTTGAATGTGAGGCAGGAAACCATCAAAACCCTAGAGGAGAAAGCATGAAAAAACCTCTCTGACCTCAGCCGCAGCAATTTCTTACTTGACACATCCCGGAAGGCAAGGGCATTAAAAGCAAAAGTGAACTTTTGGGACCTCATGAACATAAAAAGCTTCTGCACAGCAAAGGAAACAATCAACAAAACTAAAAGGCAACCAACGGAATGGGAAAAGATATTTGCAAATGACCTATCGGACAAAGGGCTAGTATCCAAAATCTATAAAGAGCTCACCAAACTCCACACCCGAAAAACAAATAATCCAGTGAAGAAATGGGCAGAAAACATGAATAGACATTTCTCTAAAGAAGATGTCCAGATGGCCCACAGGCACATGAAAAGATGCTCGACGTCGCTCCTCATCAGGGAAATACAAATCAAAACCACACTCAGGTATCACCTCACGCCAGTCAGAGTGGCCAAAATGAACAAATCAGGAGACTGTAGATGCTGCAGAGGATGGGAGAAATGGGAACCCTCTTGCACTGTTGGTGGGAATGCAAACTGGTGCAGCCACTCTGGAAAACAGTGTGGAGGTTCCTGAAAACAATTAAAAATAGATTTACCCTATGACCCAGCAATAGCAATCCCTAGGAATTACCCAAGGGAGACAGGAGTACTGATGCATAGGGGCACTTTTACCCCAACATTTATAGCAGCACTCTCAATAATAGCCAAATTGTGGAAAGAGCCTGAATGTCCATCAACTGATGAATGTATAAAGAAATTGTGGTTTATATATACAGTGGAGTACTGCGTGGCAATGAGGAGGAATGAAATATGGCCTTTTGTAGTAACGTGGATGGAACTGGAGAGTGTGATGCTAAGTGAAATAAGCCATACAGAGAAAGACAGATACCATATGTTTTCATTCTTATGTGGATCCTGAGAAATTTAACAGAAACCCATAGGGGAGGGGAAGGAAAAAAAAAAGAGGTTAGAGTGGGAGAGAGCCAAAGCATAAGAGACTCTTAAAAACTGAGAACAAACTGAGGGTTGATGGGGGGTGGGAGGGAGGGAAGGGTAGGTGATGGGTATTGAAGAGGGCATCTTTGGGATGAGCACTGGGAATCTAATTTGGGAAACCAAATTGGGAAACCAATTTGACAATAAATTTCATACATTAAAAAATAGAAAAAAAATAAAAAAAAAAAGCTTTCAAAATATCCTACTTTCCTTGGCTTTTGAATTTTAAGTGTGTGTGTTTGTGTGTGTGTGTGTGTGTGTATGTGCATTGACCGGGGCCAGGTGGTTCGGGAGGCTTTGTCAATAAGTTTCTAATTCTTTAATTATAAACAAAACCACACCAGAGTAATATGTTTTAATTAGAAATCTAGAACCAGAGAGGGTTATCTCAGGAAAGTGTTTATTTTCATGTCTGCAGAGCTCATAGTAAAAAGATCTTATCATTGGAGAAAACAGTGAAATAAAGAGTGTGACAGAAGTATCTAAGAGACAGTAGATACCTTGAGTAAGAAGAAGTTTGGAGAAAGTTCTCCAAATCAAAGTTGATGGTTGTTTGCAAAATATATCTTGAAAACAAATTCTGTTAATATCGGGTTGGGAGATTTTATGGCATTTCTCAGATAATAGGGTGAAAGAAATGTATTACCAGTCTCTGATTAAAATAGTGTAGCTTGTAGTTATTTTTACAGTAACCTGCTTTTACAAGTTGCAAGGGGAAAGTGAACTCACTGATTTAAGTCTGATTTTGTAATAATAAAAAAAAACATATGTTGTAAGCAATGCAGAGAATAATATAACACCCATGTTTTGCAGAGAATGCTGCAATATTGTTGCGAACATCTCTTCTACTGTCTAAAGGTCTTTAGGGTAATTCCTAGAAGTTTAATTGTGTCCTAGGGTATAAGCATCTCCAAGTTTAGTAGAGATTGTCCACTGCATTTGAAAGAAGTAATGCCAATTTATACTCCCACCACCAGCAGTGTTTGGAAGACTGAGAGATCCTCTTTCCTCACATCTTTGTCAACACCTGGCTGGCATTTATTCTTTTAGCAACTGTTTATTGAGTAGCTAATGTGGTGGTATAGCAATAAAATAGTCCTTCTCCTCATGGAGCCTTCATCCCATGGGAAAGAGACAGACACTCTACAAATGTTTGCAGGTGGTTATAAGTAAATAAGGTAAGAGATAGCAAATATAAGGATGGGATGGGAGGGGTATGGTGAGCTTTATTAGATCAGGCAAATCTTCCTAGATGAAATGACATTTAATCAGGAACGTAATTGAAATGGGGAAGCAAGTCATGTGGATATATGGGGGAATAGGGGTAGGGGAAATAGTAAGTGCAAAGGCCCTGAGGTGGGAGGATCCTTGTCTTTAAAATTTTTGTCAGTCTTAGGGCACCTGGGTGGCTCAGTAGGCTAAGCATCCAACTTCAGCTCAGGTCATGATCTCATGGTTCATGAGTTTGAGCCCTGGGTTAGGTTCTGTGCTGACAGCTTAGAGTCTGGAGCCTGGAGCCTGCTTTAGATTCTGTGTCTCCCTCTCTTCTGTTTCTTTCTCTCTCAAAAATAAATAAACATTAAAAAAAATTAAAATTTTTGTCAGTCTCATAAGGTATGAGATAGTATCCTGTTATTTTGATGTGCGTTTCCCTTATTATAAGGTTATTGATCATTCAGTTTCTTCTTCTCTGTGTAGCCAGTTTCATTTTTCATTTTTTCTTGTTGGTCAGTAGAATTTCTTTAGATATTTTAGATACTATTTATCAGTTTCCTGTGTTTTGCACATCTTTTAAAAATAATTAAAATTATTATTTCTTTGCATAGGCCATACAATCAAAAGAGTTTCTAGTAATTTGTTTCTGGAAACACACAAATCCCTATAAAGCAAACTTAAACATAGGAGGCAGTGTTTATAGTAGAAAACCTCTTGGGTATAGAAAAAGTTAATCACCTTAATAATTCTTGGACAAACCAGTAATGAAAAGAATTTGTTTTTGAAAAAAAATCTGAATTATTTGGAAAATTTTCTTAATTCTCTACTTATAAATTACTTGTATATCCACATCCTTAGAAAGAGTTTAGTCACAATTATTTAGATCAGCACAAACAGAAATACAATGTGAGCCATAAATGGAAGCCACAGATGCAATTAAAAATTCTCCTAGAGTCACATTAAAAAAGGTAAAGGGGTGTTTGGGTGGCTCAGTCAGTTAAGCATCGGACTTCAGCTCAAGTCATCATCTCGCAGTTTGTGAGTTGAAGCCTGCGTTGGGCTCTGTACTGACAGCTCAGAGCCTAGAGCCTGCTTCCGATTCAGTGTCCACCTTTCTGCCCCTACCCTACTTGCACTCCACTCTCTCTGTCTCTGTCTCTGTCAAAAATAAACATTAAAAAAAAAAAGGTAAAAAGAAACAGGTAAACTTCAATTTAGTTATTTATATCTTTTATTGAACTCAGCATATTAAAAATGTTTGATTTCAGCTTATGATCACTTTAAAAGTTGTTGAAATATTTTATATTACTTAAAAAATACTAATTCTTTTAAATCTGATATGAATTTAGTTACAGCATATTTCAGTTGGGATTAACTACATTTGAAAAGCTCAATAGCCACATGAGGTCGATGCCTACTGTATTGGACAGTGTTGCTCTGTATCACTTGACATGATACAGTGCCCTCTACCCCAGTTGTCTATGAAGTTGTATAGATCTAAAAGCCCAGAGCTTAACAGGATTCCAAAGTAGCTAGGTTAATATTTTCTCCTTGTAAGGAGTGATACATACTGCTACTCCAAAAAAAGGATTTGAAATTTGAACTGTTTTAACACTGCTGGATAAAAGTGGTGCTTGCCAAGAAAACCAAAAAAATACAGTCTGTTTTGAAAAACGTTTCTATGATATCATTTGTAAAATTAGCAAAGAATAAAGTGAAAGATTGCTTTAAGGACTAGAATATACAGATGGCCAATAAGCACATGAATAGATGCTTAACATCACTAATCATTAGGGAAATGCAAATCAAACCACAATGAGATACCACTTCACACCCATTAGGATGGCTGTTATTTAAAAAAACAAAACAAAACAACCAAACCCAGAAAACAAGTGTTAACAAGGATGTTGAGAAATTGGATCTCTTGTGCACTGCTGTTGGAATGTAAAATGTTGCAGCTGCTGTGGAGAACAGTATGGCAGTTAACCAAAATTTAAAAATAGAATTACTATAAGATGTAGCAATTCTACTTCTGGGTATATGCCCAAAAGAATTGAAAGTGGGATCTCAAAGGGATATGTGTGCACCGTGTTCAGAGTGGCTTTGTTCACAGTGATCAGAAGCTGGAAGCAGCCTAAGTGTCCACCAGCAGCTGAATGGATGAACGAAATGTGATACATACACCTGATGGAATATTACTCAGCCTTAAAAAGGATGGAGATTCTGACACATGCTATAACATTGATAACCGTGAGGTCATTATGCTAAGTGATGTAAGCTGATCACGAAAGGACAAATGCTGTATGATTTTACACATATGAGATACTTAGAGTAGTCAAATTCATAGGGACAGAAAGTAAAATGGTGGTTATCGGGGCTGAGGAGAGGGGGAAATGGGAAGATACTGTCAAATGGGTACATAATTCCAGTTTTGCAAGATGAAAACCATTCTGTGGATAAATGGTTTGAGATGGTTGCATAACAATATGAATGTACTTAATGCCAGTGAACTGTACACTTTTAAAAAAATGGTTAAATGGTAAATTTTAGGTTATGTATATTTTACCACAATTAAAATAAGTAAATTTTTAAAAAGTACAAGGTTTCTTTGAAAGCAGTCTGCATTACTATCTTTTGTCTGTTCTTTATTTTCTTTTTCCTCCATTAAAACTTATTATCCTCGGGGCGCCTGGGTGGCTCAGTCGGTTGAGCGTCCGACTTCGGCTCAGGTCACGATCTCCCGGTCCGCGAGTTCGAGCCCCGCGTTGGGCTCTGGGCTGATGGCTTGGAGCCTGGAGCTTGCTTCCGATTCTGTGTCTCCCTCTCTCTCTGCCCCTCCCCCGTTCATGCTGTGTCTCTCTCTGTCTCAAAAATAAATAAACGTTAAAAAAAAAATTAAAAAAAAATTATCCTCATTTTCTTCTTTTTAAAAGTTTTTTATTTTTTTTATTTTGAGAGAGAGAGAGAGGCAGAGGTAGAGAGGGAGAGAGAGAATTCCAAACAGGCTCTGCTGTGTCAGTGCAGAGCCCAACGTGGGGTCCAAACCCAGGAACCTTGAGACCATGACCTGAGCAGAAACCAAGAGATAGACACTTTACCGACTGAGCCACCCAGGTGCCCCTTAATTATCCTCATTTTCTTTTTTTTTTTTTTTTTTTAATATTTTTATTTTTGAGACAGAGAGAGACAGAGCATGAGCAGGGGAGGGGCAGAGATAGAGGGAGACACAGAATCTGAAGCAGGCTCCAGGCTCTGAGCTGTCAGCACAGAGCCCCACGTGGGGCTCAAACTCATGAGCTGTGAGATCACGACCTGAACTGAAGTTGGATGCTTAACCAACTGAGCCACCCATGCGCCCCAACCTCATTTTCTTAATCCATTGGTCAGTCAATGCTATTTCATATGAAAAGGGGTTACTCCTAGAAAATTCTAGGCTTCTTTCCAATAATTCATATAACAAAGTATAAATAGAAAGTCTTGTTGAAAACATACACATAAAGACTTACATTCTTTTAGCATCTTTACTGGAATTACTGTTTGCCTCACACGAGCAACTTACAGGATTTCAAAAGAGATAAATTATATAGATTTAAAAAACGTAGAAGTAACAACATACTAATAACTGATTTTTTTTCTCTTCTCGCTATTTTTAGACCATAATTTTGGTAACTTGAAATAATTATCTGATATTTAATAAGAGGTATGGTTTTGTTTTCTAGCTTATACGTTCTTTGGTAACATACATTCACATTTTCTTTTTTAGGTCCTGAATTTCCCTGAAAGTTCCCCTTATTTCATGAAGAACTTGATTTAAATCTTGGTTCTTACTCTACTTGGTCAATTACATACTCAGGTAACACTGGGATTTAGAGCCCTCTTATAAAACATTCTGAAAAGTCCAGATTTTTACTGTGTGGCTCAGAGAAGTTTCATAAAATTTAAAGCAAACATGTAAAGGTTAAACATTTATAGGTGCTCTCTGTTTTAAACAAATTTCACTATAACTTCTAACACGAGTAAGTACAAAACAAGTTAATTTTTTATCCCTCATGCTTCTTTAAAATATACTCTCTGAGGTGCCTGGGTGGCTCAGTCGTTAAGCATCTGACTTTGGCTCAGGTCATTATCTCAAGGTTCATGAGTTTGAGTCCCACATTGGGTGAGCAAGAGCCCTGCCTTGGGTGAGCCTGCTTCTCTCTTTCTCTCTCTCTCTCCTTCCCTCCCTCTAAGGATTCTCTTTATGCCCCTTGCTCACTTGCACTCACCCCCCTCAAAAAATAAAAATAAAATGAAATATACTCTCTGGAAGTGGATTTCCTCCTAAGGGTGAAATCTGAGCAGGCCCTAAAACTTTTCTTGTGACTTTAAATAATAAAAAGTCCTAGAGTTACATTAAGCTCCAGATAGTCTCAATTCAGAAAATGGAATGCCCAATGTCCCAATAATTTTCAGAATTCTTAATGTGATTTAATATAAATTCTTTTCCCTCCCCCTGGAAGGACCTAAGGCAGCTGCTGAGGATAGAGGACAGGAAGCTTTTTACTTTCTTAGATAACATCCTTTCCATTTGCTAGTTTTGGAGTGGGGAGGGTGGAGGGGTGGGAGGATCTGGATGTTCCTTCTTGTACAGACAGTGGAACAGGATGGTGGTGTGTTGTAGTGTAAGAGTCTGATGGTGATTTTGACTGTAATATAAGTGCCCGACACTAAGCTTTTGGTTGCCTAGGCATCCACTTCAAAGACCTTCAGCTCAGATAAACACAATACCAACCACACAACCAGATGCAGAACCAGGCCGTCTCACCGATGAAGTCCCTCTTTCTGGAAAGCGCTGGTTGATCTGGATAACTGACCATTTGACTGCTTGTCTTTCCCTTTCTGCTTTTTATTTTATTTTAATCTTTTTAAATCTTTATTTTTGCTAGAGACAGAGAGAGGTAGGGGCAGAGAGAGAGGGAGACCCAGAATCTGAAGCAGGCTCCAGGCTCTCAGCTGTCAGCACAGAGACCAATGTGGGGCTCACTCACGAACCACGAGATCATGCCCTGAACTGAAGTTGGCCACTTAACTGACTGAGCCACCGAGGTGCCCCTCCCTTTCTGCTTTTTAATTCCACTCTTTATATATATATATATATATATATATATATATATATATATATATATATATAATTTTTTTTAAATATGAAATTTATTGTCAAATTGATTTCCATACAACACCTAGTGCTCATCCCAACAGGTGCTCTCCTCAGTGCCCATCACCCTCTTTCCCCTCCCTCCCACCCCCCATCAACCCTCAGTTTATTCTCAGTTTTTAAGAGTCTCTTATGGTTTGCCTCCTGCCCTCTCTGTAACTTTTTTTCCCCCTTCACCTCCCCATGGTCTTCTGTGAAAACATATGGTATATGTCTTCCTCTGTATGACTTATTTCACTTAGCATAACACTCTCCAGTTCCATCCTCGTTGCTACAAAAGGCCGTATTTCATTCTTTCTCATTGCTAAGTAGTATTCCATTGTATATATAAACCACAACTTCTTTATCCATTCATCAGTTGATGGACATTTAGGCTCGTTCCATAATTTGGCTCTTGTTGAAAGTACTACTATAAACGTTGGGGTACAAGTGCCCCTATGTATCAGCACTCCTGTATCCCTTGGGTAAATTCCTAGCAGTGCTATTGCTGGGTCATAGGGTAGATCTGTTTTTAATATTTTGAGGAACCTCCACACTGTTTTCCAGAGCAGCTGCACCACTTTGCATTACCACCAACAGTGCAAGATGGTTCCCATTTCTCCACATCCTCTCCAGCATCTATGGTCTCCTGATGTGTTCATTTTAGTCACTCTGACTGGAGTGAGGTGGTATCTCAAGTGTGGTTTTGATTTGTATTTTCCGGATGAGGAGTGACATTGAGCATCTTTTCGTGTTGGCCATACGGATGTCTTCTTTAGAGAGGTGTTTATTCATGTCTTCTGCCCATTTCTTCACTGGATTATTTGTTTTCCGGGTGTGGAGTTTGGTGAGTTCTTTATAGATTTTGGATCCTAACCCTTTGTCTGATATGTCATTTGCAAATATCTTTTCTCATTCTGTCAGTTGCCTTTTAGTTTTGTTGATTGTTTCCTTTGCTGTGCAGAAGCTTTTTATCTTCATGAGGTCCCAATAGTTCATTTTTGCTTTTAATGTCCTTGCCTCTGGGGATGTGTCAAGTAAGAAATTGCTGCGGTTGAGGTCAGAGAGGTTTTTTTCCTGCTTTCTCCCCTAGGGTTTTGATGGTTTCCTGCCTCACATTCAGGTTCTTATTCCATTTTGAGTTTATTTTTGTGAATGGTGTAAGAAAGTGGTCTAGTTTCATTCTTGTGCATGTTGCTGTCCTGTTGTCCCAGCACCGTTTGTTAAAGAGACTGTCTTTTTTCCATTGGACATTCTTTCCTGTTTTGTCACAGATTAGTTGGCCATACTTTTGTGGGTCCATTTCTGGGGTCTCTATTCTATTCCATTGGTCTATGTCTCTGGTTTTTTGTGGCAATACCATGCTGTCTTGATTACAGCTTTGTAGTAGAGGCTAAAGTCTGGGATTGTGATGCCTCCTGCTTTGGTTTTCATCTTCAAAATTAATCTGGCTATTTGGGGTCTTTTGTGGTTCCATACAAATCTCAGGATTTCTTGTTCTAGCTTCGAGAAGAGTGCTGGTGCAATTTTGATTGGGATTGCATTGAATGTGTAGGTAGCTTTGGGTAGTGTTGACATTTTAACAATATTCTCCCAACCCATGAACACAGAATGTTTTTCCATTTCTTTGTATCTTCTTCAATTTCCTTCATAAGCTTTCTATAGTTCTCAGCATACAGATCTTTTACATCTTTGGTTAGGTTTATTCCTAGGTATTTTATGCTTCTTGGTGCAATTGTGAATGGGATCAGTTTCTTTATTTGTCTTTCTGTTGCTTCATTATTAGTGTATAAGAATGCAACTGATTTTTGCACATTGATTTTGTGTCCTGCGACTTAGCTGAATTCATGTATCAGTTCCAGCAGACTTTTGGTGGAGTCTATCAGGTTCCATGTATAGTATCATGTCATCTGCAAAAAGTGAAATCTTGACTTCATCTTTGCCAATTTTGATGCCTTTGATTTCCTTTTGTTGTCTGATTGCTGATGCTAGAACTTCCAACACTATGTTAAACAATAGCATGAGAGTGGACATACCTGTCGTGTTCCTGATCTCAGGGAGAAAGCTCTCAGTTTTTCCCCATTGAGGATGATGTTATCTGTGGGCTTTTCATAAATGGCTTTTATGATGTTTAAGTATGTTCTTTCTATCCCAACTTTTCGAAGGTTTTTATTAAGAAAGGATGCTGAATTTTGTCAAATGCTTTTTCTGCATCAATTGACAGGATCATATGGTTCTTATCTTTTCTTCTATTAATGTGATGTATCACATTGATTGATTTGCAAATATTGAACAAGCCCTGCAGCCCAGGAATAAATCCTACTTGATCATGGTGAATAATTCTTTTTATATGCTGTTGAATTCGATTTGCTAGTATCTTGTTGAGAATTTTTGCATCCATATTCATCAGGGATATTGGCCTGTAGTTCTCTTTTTTTGCTGGGTCTCTGTCTGGTTTAGGAATCAAAGTAATGCTGGCTTCATAGAATGAGTCTGGAAGTTTTCCTTCCCTTTCTATTTTTTGGAACAACTTGAGAAGGATAGGTATTATCTCTGTTTAAAATATCTGGTAGAATTCCCCAGTGCAGCCATCTGGTGCTGGACTCTTATTTGTTGGGAGATTTTTGATAACTGATTCAATTTCTTTGCTGGTTATGGGTCTGTTCAAATTTTCTATTTCTTCCTGTTTGAGATTTGGAAGTGTGTGGGTGGTTCACAGTTTGTCCATTTCTTCCAGGTTGTCCAATTTGTTGGCATATAATTTTTCATAGTATTCCCTGATAATTGCTTGTATTTCGGAGGGATTGGTTGTAATAATTCCATTTTCATTCATGATTTCATCTATTTGGGTCATCTCCCTTTTCTTTTTGAGAAGCCTGGCTAGAGGTTTATCCATTTTGTTCATTTTTTCAAAAAACCAACTCTTGGTTTCATTGATCTGCTCTACAGTTTTTGTAGATTCTATGTTGTTTATTTCTGCTCTGGTCTTTATTATTTCTCTTCTTCTGCTGGGTTTGGGGTGTCTTTGCTGTTCGGCTTCTATTTCCTTTAGGTGTGCTGTTAGATTTTGTATTTGGGATTTTTCTTGTTTCTTGAGATAGGCCTGGATTGCAATGTATTTTCCTCTCAGGATTGCCTTGGCTGCATCCCAAAGCATTTGGATTGTTGTGTTTTCATTTTCATTTGTTTCCATATTTTTTTAAAATTTCTTCTCTTAGTTTCTTAGGACAAATTCCTAATATCTAATTGCCTGGTTGACCCATTCATTCTTTAGTAGGGTTCTTTAACCTTCATGCTTTTGGAGGTTTTCCAGACTTTTTCCTATGGGTGATTTCAAGTTTCATAGCATTGTGGTCTGAAAGTGTGCATGGTATGATCTCAGTTATTTTATACTTATGAAGGGCTGTTTTGTGACCCAGTATGTGATCTCTTGGAGAATGTTCCACGTGCACTCGAGAAGAAAGTATATTCTGTTGCTTTGGGATATAGAGTTCTAAATATATCTATCAAGTCCATCTGATCCAATATATCATTCAGGGCCCTTGTTTCTTCATTGATTCTCTGTCTAGATGATCTATCCATTGTTGTAAGTGGAGTATTAAAGTCCCCTGCAATTACCACATTCTTATCAATAAGGTTGCTTATGTTGTGAGTAATTGTTTTATATATTTGGGGGCTCCTGTATTCAGTGCATAGACATTTATAATTGTTAGCTCTTCCTGAAGGATAGACCCTGTAATTATTACATAATTATCTTCATCTCTTGTTACAGCCTTTAATTTAAAGTCTAGTTTGTCTGATATAAGTATGATTACTCCATCTTTCTCTTGACTTCCAGTAGCATGATAGGTAATTCTCCATCCCCTCACTTTCAATCTGAAGGTGTCCTTAGGTGTAAAATGAGTCTCTTACAGACAGCAAATAGATGGTCTTGTTTTTTATACATTCTGATACCCTGTGTCTTTTGGTTCGAGCATTTAGTCCATTTACATTCAGTGTTTTTATAGAAAGATATGGGTTTAGAGTCACTGTGATGTTTGTAGGTTTCATGCTTGTAGTGATGTCTCTGGTATTTTGTGTTCCTTGCAACATTTCACTCACAGAATCCTCCTTAGGTTCTCTTGTAGGGTTGGTTTAGTGGTGATGAATTCCTTCAATTTTTGTTTTTTGGGAAAATCTTTACTTCTCCTTCTATTCTGACTTGCTGGAAAAAGGATTCTTGGCCGCATATTTTTTCTGTTCATCACATTGAAGGTTTCTTGCCATTCCTTTCTGGCCTGCCAACTTTCAGTAGATAGGTTTGCTACTACCCTTATGTGTCTACCTTTGTATGTTAGGGCCTATTTATCGCTAGCTGCTTTCAGAATTCTCTCTTTATCCTTGTATTTTGCCAGTTTAACTATGATATGTTGTGCAGAAGATCAATTCAAGTTTCGTCTGTAGGGAGTTCTCTGTGCCTCTTGGATTTCAATGCCTGTTTCCTCCCCCAGATCAGGGAAGTTCTCAGCTGTGATTTGTTCAAGTACACCTTCAGCCCCTTTCTCTCTCTCTTCTTCTTCTGGAATTCCTATGATACGGATATTGTTTTGTTTGATTGCATCACTTAGTTCTCTAATTCTCTCCTCATACTCCTGGATTTTTTTTTATCTCTCTTTCTCAGTTTCCTCTTTTTGCATAATTTTATGTTCTAATTCACCTTTTCTCTCCTCTGCCTCTTCAATCTGTCCTATGGCCACCTCCATTTTATTTTGCACTTCATTTATAGTATTTTTTAATTCATCATGACTATTTTTTAGTCCCTTGATCTCTGTAACAATAGATCTTCTGCTGTCCTCTATGCTTTTTTCAAGCTCAGCGATTAATTTTATGACTCTTATTCTAAATTATTGTTCTGTTATATTGCTTAAATCAGTTTTGATCAATTTGTTAGTTGTCGCTACTTCCTAGAGTTTCTTTTGAGGAGAATTCTTCTGTTTCATCATTTTGTGTAGTCCCTGCGGTAGCTCCAAACTGCAGGGCACTTCTCCTGTGCTGTCCGGAGAAACTTGTGTTGGTGGGCGAGGCCCCAGTCAGACCTGATGTCTGTCCCCAGCCCACTGCTCGGGCCATAGTGAGAGTGGTGTGTACCTTATCATCCCCTCTCCCAGGGGCAGGACTCACTGTGGAGTGGTGTGGCCACTGTCTGGGCTGCTTGTATACTGCCAGGCTTGTGGTGCTGCTTCGATGGGATCCGGCCAGGGGTGTATTAGACAGGGTAGTCTAGCTAGCTTTGCCCTCGGTGGTCCCCTTGGAGGGGCCCTGCAGCACTGGGAGGGGGGCAGGCCTGTTGGAGGGATGGATCCACAGAAGCACAGCATTGGGCGTTTGTGCGGTGCAGGCAAGTTTGGTGATGGGAACTGGTTCCCTTTGGAATTTTGGCTCGGTGATGGGAGAGGGAAATGGCTCTTGCCAGTGCCTTTGTTCCCCCGCCAAGCTCTGTCCTTCTGGGACTCAACAACTTTGCCTTCTGTAGGCCCCAGGGCGTTTTTCAAACTGTGGTGCCAGCTGGTATCCCTGTGGGCTCTTTGTCCCGCAGTCTTTTTAGAGGGAGGACATGGCATCCTCTTGCCCTGCCCTCCCTGCTCTCTGAGAGCAGAGGTGTTGACTTTTAACATTCTAGTTGTTAAGTCCCGCTGGCTATCAGAACTCATGCAGTCCGGCCCCTCGGGTTTTGCAGGCCACACCTCGGGGGCTCTGCCTTGCCTGGCAGGCTGCCCCTCCACCACCCCGGCTCCCTCCCGCCAGTCTGTGTAGCATGTACCACCTCTCCGCCCTGCCTACCCTCTTCATGGGCCGCTTGTCTACCCTTGGCTCTTGAGAGTCTGTTCTGCCAGTCTTCCAGTGGTTTTCTGGGTTATTTAGGCAGATGTGGGTAGAATCTAAGCCATCAGCAGGAGGAGATGAGCCCAGCGTCCTCCTATGCCACCATCTTCCCAGCAGTCTCTCTTCCACTCTTATATTTTAAATTTACCAGTAAAGAATGAACCCGTGAAACTCTAGGCACTCTACCCTTGAACCCAGTGAAGGCAGAACTTCAGGTCTGTGCTTTCTCTTTCTCTTTCCCATGATGACCTCCCTGTGTGACCCTGGCCCTGGCATACTGTGTTCCTTCCAAGACCTGTTTTTTTTTTTTTTTTTTTTTTAAGTTCTCTGGTGGATGTTGCTGAAGTAGGTCTTGCAGTCATAAGAGCCACAAAGTAGTGTGGGCCCTGGTGAGTGCTCCAGACTTTTCTAGCTGATAGCATTTCTTTTCTTTCTTTTCTTTTTTTAATGTTTTATTTATTTTTGAGAGAGACAGAGCAGGCATGAGGAGGAGCAGAGAGAGAGAGAGAGAGAGAGACAGAATCTGAAGCAGACTTCAGGCTCTGAGCTGTCAGCACAGAGCCCAATGCGGGGATCAAACTCAGGAGCCTTGAGATCATGACCTGAGCCCAAGTCACAGCTTCACCGACTGATCCCCCCAGGTGCCCCCTAGCTGAAAGCATTTCTATTGATAGGCTGAGACCAACTGAAAACTTGTGCTCTCTATGCCCAGCAAGCATTTAAAGCTGCTCCTGTGGACAGGTTTGCAAGCACTTGTAGCCTCCCTTGTGGGGCCCTCTGGCTCTGGATGCCAGGATGACCATCTCTCCGGCCCGTAGTTCTCAGGCAGGAGGGACTACCCCTCAGGCGGCCCCTCCCTTTAAGACCCCAACAGCTGTCTCATTGCCCCTCCTTTCAGGGTAGGGTTTTCTTGGGTGAGATTCAAAGAAGTGCAGACTGTTTCATCAGAATGGTCCACATCTAGTCCATAGGAGCTGGTCCCACGTTCTTAGACCCACTGGGGGAAGGCAGAGCTGTTTTTTTTCTAGATCTGCTAAGTAGCAGATCTTCACTTTCCTGTAACCAACGTTGGGCCAGCTTGTCACTCCTTGTCTACACATTTTCTGTTAGCAGCGCCACTGTGTTTCCCAACAAAACAACAAAATGACAGTATTTTGTCATAGCAAAGACTGGTAAGGCCACAAATCACTTTTTTGTATGTGATTAATTATAATTAACACAATAAAGACAAGGACTTTAAGGTAATTTCATAGTGAGATTTACCTTAATTACAAATATCTAGGACTCTCTTTAGTATGAGTTGGCAGATAAATAAATTATTTAGATGAATCCATTTAGAGAATAGGTGATTTCTATAAAACTGTCCGTATTAAGCTGGTGTCCCACTTTGTTTTTTTGTTTTTGTTTTTACATTTTATTTATTTTTGAGAGAGAGAGAGAGACAGAGCGCACAAGTGGGGGAGAGGCAGAGAGAGAAGGAGACACAGAATCTGAAGCAGGCTCCAGGATTTGAGCTGTCAGCACATAGCCTGACACGGGGCTCGAACCCATGAATCCTGAGATCATGACCTGAGCTGAAGTTGGACGCCCAACCGACTGAGTCACCCAGGGGCCCCCCACTTTGGTTTTAAATGTGCCAAGATGTTCATCTCCTAATTCCTCAGGTGGCCAGGGGAGACCTGGTACATATTTTATCATCTGTGTGTGTTCTAAAAAATGTAGAAAGACCCTGTGTTATACTTCATATTAATGAAAGAGACATTAACATGAGGGTTGAAAATAAATTAAAAAAAAAAATCAAACTTAGAGAAATTTTATTATGGGCTTTGGGCATGCAAATTGCTATTAGTAATTTCTATGATAAGTGATATCTACTGTCAACTCCTTATAAATGTCAGCAATTAACAGTGCATATTATATGCTTTTGTCATTTCCAAAGCTGACTGGTCTATACTTGTTTTGAAAATATGTCACTATTTGAAGACTTTTTAGGAAGGGAGTATAATTTGTCAGCATCAATCATTTCCAGATTTCCAGGATTTTATGTGACAGGTCTTGCAGTGCTGGCCAAAGTTTAAAGTCTCTTATTTGATGCCACATAAACTCACTCACATAGATGATTAGTAATGATCAAGTACTTTTGCTAAATCTGGGTTTATAAGCATTTGCATGCATATTATCTCATCTGGTCATGTTTCTATATTAAGTATTGGGCTAACTTTCAGCAACAATGTACAGTTAAATTAAAATTTATTTATATTTTATGGAAATGAAATCTATCTTCATCTTGCTCATGATGGTGTACATAAAATATATTTCTTCCCTTGACATTTGTTTGTGCAAAGAGATGGAAAAGGTAATGACTAAGTGTAATCAAAGTGTCTGTGTCTTCCAGTAGATCAAGCATAGGAAAAATTTTTATTTTTTAATTTACTGTTCTATTAAAAACAACTCTACATTTCTTTTACCATGGAGACCAGTGAATTACCCTGCTGGAACCCAGACCTGATTCTGATAACAATATTTAATCAGGGCTGTGAAGTCGAAAATATTCTTTCCTACCTGATTCTTCTAAGGAGATTGAAGGATTATCTGACCTCCTGTAAAATTTTAGAGAGGGGTAGAGCTCCAGAGTCAGTGATTTGGTTCTCATTAAGATTTCCTAAAAATCACGAAAGGTGGAGAATCCACTAAGCTTGGTTTGTTCATTTTCCCTTCTGATTCATTACTTCCTGAGAGAAACTTGGCTAAACAGATGGACAGAAATCACAAACCTCTGTTAGATAGAATGCTTTGAAAGTAAAAGCAAACATAGATTTCCATTTCCTTTATATTCTCAAGAGTGGCATAGAGTTTTGATGCACAAAGAAGGCTAAAATGATGTTTGTTGATTGAATGAACTAAATTTTGTGAATCCTAAGTATGCTGTTGTTAAATGATAGACACATAATGAGGTACCCTGGGTAGCATCATCGTGACATCAAATATTTCCTAAATCATGCCATTTAACTTAAAGAAATGTTTTGATGCTTTTTGAAAATGCAATTAAAGAAGTATAATTTGTGTACATGCTGATATAGATTAACATCAGTAAAAACTTTTAAATTACATTCAGTAAACCATTGCTCTATATTGTTTTCCTCAGAATGCAATAAAGATTACCTTCTTCAATTTTAACACTTATTCATTGTGTAAAGTTATGAAGTCGAAATAATTCAGCTTGGAATGTACTGGAGGCTTCACAGTTACTCTTCGGTGGTCCAAAGAGATAGTGTGAAAAAGATACCAGAAACCTAGTTCTTATTAATCAGCAATTGCATTTTCACACGTTCCTGATAGAGGGCAGCAAGAAAATTCAGAACGTGGATGACTTCTTAACATGTGTATATGAGTCATGAAGTGAAAAATATTGAAGGTTTAATGAAAGCTACGTTTACTCAGAAAGGTGTAACAATAGTTACCATCTTTCTCATAGAGTCATTAGGTTCTTAATGGCACAGAAGGCAGGTCTGGTTTTCTAGTATGGTTTCATACTTGGGAGCGCTTATCAAAATGATTGTGTCTCACTGAAGTGTTAACTTTATTTACAGGGGAAATAGGTGACACAGATGAGTTTCCCCCAGAAACTGACCCTGAAACATTTACAGGCATTCCAACATTTATTGGAAAGTGATCTGAGCATCAACAGCCATGGGGTAGTGAGGAGGCTGGGTGGAGTAGAAGGAAAAGGATCACTCCAATGTGGTTGTGTGATGGTTATTGATTTATTTTTTTAATTTGCATCCAAGTTAGTTAGCATATAGTACAATATGGTTTCAGGAATAGATTCCAGAAATTCATCCCCTATGTATAACACTCAGTGCTCATCCCAACAAGTGTCTTCCTTAATACCCCTTACCCATTTAGCCCATCCATCCTCCCACAACCCCTCCAGCAACCCTCAGTTTGTTCTCTATATTTAAGAATCTCTTATGTTTTGTCCCCTTCCCTGTTTTTATATTACTTTTGCTTCCCTTCCCCTATGTTCATCTGTTTGGTATCTTAAATTCTACATGTGAGTGAAATCACATGATATTTGTCTTTCTCTGACTAATCTCACTTAACATAATACCCACTAGTTCCATCCATGTTGTTGCAAATGATAAGATTTCATTCCTTTTGATTGCCAAGTAATACTCCACTGTGTATATATGCCACATCTTCTTTATCCATTCATCTGTCAATGGACATTTGGGCTCTTTCCATACTTTGGCCGTTGTTGATAGTGCTGCTGTAAACATTGGGGTGCATGTGTCCCTTCGAAACAGCACACCTGTATCCCTTGGATAAATACCTGGTAGTGCCATTGCTGGGTCATAGGCTCATTCTATTTTTAACTTTTTGAGGAACCTCCATACTGTTTTCCAGAGTGGCCGCACCAGTTTGCATTCCCACCAGTGGTGCAAAAGAGATCTTCTCCGCATCCTCGCCAACATCTGTTGTTGCCTGAATTGTTACTTTTAGCCATTCTGACTGGTGTGAGGTGGTATCTCATTGTGGTTTTGATTTGTATTTCCCTGATGATGAGTGATATTGAGCATATTTTCATGTATGTGTTAGCCATCTGGATGTCTTCTTTGGAGAAGTGTCTATTCATGTCTTTTGCCCATTTCTTCACTGGGTTATTTGGTTTTTTTTGGGTGTTGAGTTTGATAAGTTCTTTATAGATTTTGGGTACTAACCCTTTGGGTAAAGGATACTTACCCCTTTACCCAAAGGGTTAGTATCCAAAATATCTTCTTCCATTCTGTTGGTTGCCTTTTAGTTTTGCTGATTGTTTACTTCGCTGTGCGGAAGCTTTGTGATGGTTAATTTTATGCATCAACTTGACTGGACCATGGGGTGTCCAGATACTTGGCTAAATATTATTTCTGATTGTGTCTGTGAAGGTGTTTCTGGGTGAGATAACACTTGAATGATGGACTCAGTAAGGCAGGCAGATTACCCTTCCCAATGTGGGTGGATATCATCCATTCCAATGGAGACATGAGTAGAAGAAAAGATGGAGGGAGAATTTATTTCTTTTCTGCCTGTTTGAGCTGTCATAGTGGACTTATGCCATCAGTCCGCAATTACCATCAGCTCCCCCGGTTCTTAGGCCTTTGGCCTGGGGACTGAATTACACCACAGCTTATCTGTGTCTGCAGCTTGACAATGGCAGATCCAGGAACTTCTTGGCCTCTGAAATCATGTGAGCCAATTCCTCATAATATATTGTCATCTCTTTCTCTCTCTCATCTATTGGGTCTGTTTCTCTGCAGAACAGTGACTGAAACAAGTTGCAACGGGAGCCTCAGTTGACCCCACAGACAGTCCTGGAGCAAGGATGGTCCTCTAGAATTGGCCCAAATTCAGACACAGAAATTGGGCCATTATACCTCTGGGGAGGAGACATGATTTTGGGTGGGGTGGCTTTCTTTAGTGAGAGCAAGTCCAGAAAAGGGACTTTGTTGTAAGTACTTCAGTCCTAGAGTGGGGACCCAGGTGTCACACTGCAAGTCTACTACTGTAGGTAACCCTTCACAGTCAGTAATTCAAAAAACCTCAGCATATCATCTTTTGCAATCCTGTTGGAATTCAAATTTGGATTTCTAGAGATACAGACCCCCTTTCAATGGCTATTAGGTATGTCTTGATCATATGCTTTTTGTTTGGCATTATGCCATATATAATAATAAATAAGACCTATGACTTTCCCTGGGATGTTGACAATGTATTAGAGGAAGGGGAGTCTTCAGTGGTGGAATACTGAGCATTTCGGTAGACTTAGGGTAAGGATGGACTCATTTCCATTATGGAAGACTTGGTTGTCAGTGCTTCCCATATCCCACTACATAGATGGTTAACCCACTCTTCTTATTCTTAATGTTATCTCTGATGCTTTCATAGAAATGAAATATGTCTCTTTTGAACCCTATGAACTAGCAGACAGTTTTAACAACTAATGCTTCTCTAGAATTTTTCAGTTTATAAGGTACAACATCCCTTTGTCATTATTTGAAAATACGAAAACAGAGGCCCACAGAGGTTATATGATTTGCTCAGGTTCTACCACTAGAAAATGATGGACCTAGCATTTGCTCTTTTATTTCCCTGTATGACTCTGGTCACCTTGTGGGACTGCCAAGGAACCAAAAAAGGCCACTTACTGAGCCCATAACCACCAACCAGGTGAATCCTTCTTTTCAAGACAGCTGGCTAGTTTTCCTGGGCTATTGCAGTATTTAGTCCTATTATGAGAAAGATTGTTAGAATTTCTTTCCTTATCTTCTTAATTGAAGTATATTTTCTTTGGATGTATTTTTTAGATTAAAAGATTTATTCATACCTACTCTATTCCCCATGTTTTATTTACCTTTTTTTACAAAGTCTTATTTTCCAATATTGTAGCTTTTACCATACCCTGTTTTTTCTCTTAAAGCATGAAGATCAAACTCGAGGCCACAAGTTTTATTTTTTTACTTATAACCTTATAAAGGAAAAACCATTATCAAATATGGTTGAAAAAAATTATGGTCTTAAAAACTTTTTATTTTGAGGTATTACAGATTCATAGGCATTTGCAAGAAATAGTACAGAGTGCACTTACCCAGTCTTCCTCAGTGGTAATACCTTGTGTACCTAATAGTACAATATCACAGCCAAGTTTACCTTCTATAACTTACGTATTATGTTCTTGCTAAAAAATCCTTTTTTTTGTATTATGTGGCTAATTTATTCGGTAGTTAGAGGCAATAGAATGATTATGGGCTTTCGAGTCAGAAATAAGTTTGAGTCTGAAATCACCATTTGCAAGTTAGAAAAGTTGGTTCACTTTAATTTCCTGTTTTGTACAGTTGGTGTCAAAGAAGGATCAGTGAAGTATTGTATGTAAAATCCCTTTGTCAATCCTAAGGACCTATGCCAGTGATTGCTTTTATTGGTATATTATTGCATGCTGTGTTTGTGGGCCACACAGACAACAATTTCTTGCCCATTGTTTTAACAAGAAAACATTAAATAAAATTCTTTACATGATTTCTTTCAAAGCCATGCTGGTTATTACCTATTACCTTGTGCTTTTTTTTTTTTTTTGTTTAAAAATTTTTTTTAATGCTTATTTACGTATTTTTGAGAGACAGTGAGAGACAGAGAGAGAGAGAGTGCAAGCAGGGGAAGGACAGGGAGACAGGATGACACAGAATCAGAAGCAGGCTCCAGGCTCTGAGCTGTCAGTACAGAGCCTGATGGGGGGCTTAAACCCACAAACCATGAGATCATGACCTGAAGTTGGACGCTTAACCGACTGAGCCACCCAGGTGCCCCAGCTTGTGCTTTTTTCTGTTTTATCAATCAATTATAAAAAAAAGTATTTGGAGGAAGTAACAAAGAGTCAAAGTTAAGATCACTATTTTGCAATTTTCAGAGTTGTTTCTCTCTCTCTTTTTTTTTAAAAGATGAATAAGACATTTTTCCTTTTAAATAATCAAGGAAACCTCTTCATCTATACAGGTGGTCTTAGGTGACATAATTGGCCATTGATTTAGACATTTATCCTTAAATAGTATCTCTTATGTGAAGACCATATGATAAATATGTATCATCTCCCTATTAGCTAAGTTTATGCTGTTTGTGTGTTACAGGTTTGTTTTTACCAAAAGGACATTAAATTTTATAATAGAGGATGATGTTTCTTTTTGAATTACCTGTTATGTGGGTCCGAAGCAGATATGTAACACATCTTCAGAATTTTGCAAGGATATGGAACTTCTTGGCTTGTCCTTTTTTTTTTTTTTTTTTTTTTTTTTTTTTGTACTAACCTTACTATTCATGGCACCAATTTACTTTTCTACCCACATTTTCTTTTTATCTCCATTTCTTGCTTGCTTGCTTGCTTTATCTTGTATTTTTAAAGCCTCCTTAAATCTTTTATGGGGCAAGGTAGGGTCTACATAAATGAATAATATCAGAGTCTTAACTTCATCCCATGAAGATGTACAGACTACTCACTGTAACTGGATATGTTAGGTGTTGCCTGTGCATAGGAATTTAGTATTGTTCAAACTTGTCCACAGAGAGTTTAAAATTCATGTGCCTTAAATTGATTTTATTAAATTGATGCCCTAAAAATTCTCTCAAAGGAAATACATGTTTTTAACAGCTGTTACAAATAAGATAGCTAATTGTTGATAATGATATTATGGAAAGTAAGTAATTATGTTAAAGTATTATAATGCAATTTCACAATGCAAGAGGCTCAGCTCTATGGTAGCAAATAATAAAACTTAAAAGTATGAAGCAAACACTGAAAGATTTGTTGATTTTATGTGTTTGAACAATCAAGTTTGCCACGCACTGTTGCCATAGCGACCAAGCTGTCTATATGAAGTAAGCAACTAAATTTCATTGCTCCTTGGTGTAAAAATAGCCGTTGTTAATGGTTCTTGTCTGTGTTGGAGTGCATAATAAAAAAATAAAACATACCCCCCCACCCCCACATACACCTTTATGCAAATCCCAAGCAGAAGTCAATGGTCAGTGAGAGTGAGCAACCTTTCCAGTATTCCTGGGGCTGAAGGCTTTTCCAGCACATGAGATTTTCATTGCTAAAACCAGGGCAGTCCTGGGGAAGCTGGGATGACTGATCATCCTACCAGCCCTTGTCCGTAGTTAGAATCACAGTTTGCCCACAGGTGTACTTCATTTTGTGAAATAGAGTTAAGTTTTGAGCAGGAAAATAACACGATGAAATGTTTTGGGGGATGATATCATGTAGCCTATAGGAAGGAAAGTCTGGAGGCAGGGAGACCAGCTGGAAGGCTATTGCAGCAGCCCAAATATGAGGTAATTGGATCTAAAGTGAACTCTTACCTAAATAAATGTGCTATGTCACACACTGGTGTGTGATTATAAAATAAAGCTACACTTCCATTTTCTAACTAACATTTGGATGGGAGAAGGCCCCATTAACTTGATCGGATGTCCCCAAAAGTTGCTTCACATAGGCCTACAAGTCAGCCTATTGGATGCCACGTGACACCTATTCACACTGTCCTGGTGCTCACTGTCCAAGCCTACTACCTACCTGCAGAAGTGCTGTGCCACTGCCAATCATAAGATGCCAGTGCGCATGCTGAGTACTACCTTTGGGTTCTTCCAGAGCCATTGCTTCTTGGAGTCTTGAGCACTGGTTTGTAGAGTAGCCTGCTGTTCAGTTCTGGGCCACGCTTGGTCACTGACCAGTACAACTCTGCTGTGCCAGAGTTTCATAAAATCCCCAACTTCCTTCTCCAAAGGGGTCCCAAAGCCAATTCAAGAGAATAGGTGAGGATCAGATGCCATTCTATCCCTTCTGGGCTCTTGCCTTTCTTCCAACCCTTCTCTAATAAGACTCTTCCCTCCTCTCTGTTTATAAAGCCAAAGCTCTCAAAAACATCAGGAAGGGCAAACCAGTTAGAGTGGGAGGAAGGAAAAGGCAGACATGAGACATTGTTTACAATTTGGGAACAATAGCTCAGTCTGCCAGGATTGCTCTGCTTCCCAGACATCATTAAAGGTAGAGTGGCATTTTGGTTGGTGCTTCTCATGACCAGCAACATAGATACTGTGGGGTGGCATTGGGATATATTTTTGTAGCAACTCCTTTTTAAGAAATACACATCACCCCCTAATTCACCACCACCAAATATGAGCTCTGGTGTGGGTTAAGAATCCAAGGGCTGAATAAACATACAGCATAGGGAATATACTAAATGGTATTGTAAAAAGTGTTATACAACACTTTGTATATGACAGATGGTAGTTACGCAGTGGCAAGCCTAGCAAATGTATACATTAGTATGTTGCATACCTGGACCTAACGTAACATTGTTCCTCAACTATACTTCAAATAAAAAAAAGGAGACTCCAGGGACTCTAAGAAAGAAAGTGTTGCCTTTTATAGATTAGAAATAGAAGTAGTCTGGGACAGATTTACTCTGTTCTCTTCACCCACTGTAGATATTTGCTTTTCCTTTTGCATCATGCCTTGCCCTTGGAATTTGTCTGTTATGTTGCTGATATTTTTAATGGCATCTCCTTCTCCTCTCTATCAGTGCTCCCTTTTCCACTCTAGCAGGATGGGGCCAGCTCCTTATGTCTTTAGGTCCCAGTCCGCAAGGAAGTGAAAAATAGTGGTTAAGGCCCTGGGTGCAGACTGCCTGGTCATACATCCTGATATCTAACTTTCAGTGTCTTGATTTCCTAATCTTTAAAACAAGAATTAAAACTAGCAACTTCTTGGGCACCTGGGTGGCTCAGTCACTTAAGCGTCTGACTTTTGGTTTTGGCTCAGGTCATGATCTCACAGTTCCTGAGATCCAGCCCCGTTTTGGGCTCTGTGCTGACAGCATGGAGCCTGCTTGGTATTCTCTCTCTCTCCCTCTCTCTCTGCCCCTTGTGGATGCCCATGCTTTCTCTCAAAATAAATACATAAACGTAAAAAAAAAATAGCGACTTCTTAATTGGGCCATAAATAAATTACAATGTGTAGAGCAATTAGAGCAGTGTCTAGGCATAGTTAGCACTATGTGTTTGTTATTGCTTTTGAGCCAGTGAGGAGCTATGCAGTTTACATGCGGCAGAGACCAGTTACTGTGCCATAGATTTTGTGAGCCATAGATTTTGCAACAAGTTAGCAAACAATGTCTTCTTTTGAGTGGAAACATTGGGGTCTTTAGCAGGGATGGCTACAGCTGACGGTATGCAGGAGTGGTTTTTGTGTTACGTTTTGTCATCGCCTTTTGATTAGAAACACATGATGAACAAGTAAGAAACCCCTCTATTCTTCATTTAACAGCACCATGCTCTAATACTGAATAAATGAGACAAAAATTTCAGATTCTATAAATCAAATAAAGTAAAATTTTCAGTTCTCCAAAATCACAATTTTGGCATAAAACCCAGATATCCTAAAGCCTTACTTTTTGTGTGGGTACAAAAGAAATTCACATTATATAATCAGTAATTATATAATATAATTCACAAAAAAATAGTATTATAACATATTTCAATATAAGATAGTCATTAAATTAAAATGATATACTACAAATAAGAGTTCACATCAATGTCTTAAGTGCTGCTGGCAACATAGCCTCCTTTCAGTACAGGATGTCTAGCTCTATGCAAAGTGTCTTTTCTCAAAGTGCCTCTCATGGGTTTATGAACAAGTTTCCTCATGTTTTTCTTTTTTTATTAATTTTTTAAAATGTTTATTTATTTTGAGAGAGAGAGAGGGGGCGGGGGCAGGGGCACAGAGAGAGAGAGGGAGATACTGAATCAGAAGCAGGCTCCAGGCTCTGAGCTTTCAGCACACAGCCCAACATGGGGCTGGAACTCATGAATCCCGAGATCGTGACCTGAGCCGAAGTCAGACGTTCAACAGACTAAGCCAACCAGGAGCCCCTCTCATGTTTTTCAACTCATTAATATTTGCTATTCTGAAGGCATTTGAAACAATGTTTTATCCTTTTCCTTGCCCCACTGTCTTT
This sequence comes from Felis catus, assembly GCF_018350175.1. Taxonomy (NCBI): domain Eukaryota; kingdom Metazoa; phylum Chordata; class Mammalia; order Carnivora; family Felidae; genus Felis; species Felis catus. Next base: position 87,656,628 of record NC_058373.1, on the reverse strand, counting down.
CCTAAGAGAAATAGCACCCATGCCAGGAGTGCTGGCTTTTTGGCATTCCCAAACATTCAAATTCTTACAGTTGGAGAACAGCAGCAATGTCCCTTATGCTGGGGACACTGGATGTCAGTGTTGTCACTGGGTGGAAGCCATGCAGTGGCCAAAACAGAACAGGCGAGAAGTATAGCCATGCACAGAGGAAAGGCTGCTTTAATAGGGGAGATCCCTGGAGGCTCTCCTAAGGGGCTGCGAACCTTTGAATTGCATGCTGTATTCGGCTGGCTATTCTCTTCTTTCCCCAGCTGTTTCCATGCAACATGAGTATTTAGCATACTCAAATGAAGGGTGAAGAGAAAGCTCTAAATTTACTCAAGAATGGCCACCTAGGCTGTTCCTTCCTTAGGTCTAATTTAAAACTATCACATATCTCCACCATTAGAGTTGTTGTTAGTTCTTCAGTGAGTCCATTTATGTCCTAGTTAATCCCAGGGGGGAGATGTTCATGATATGGAGACAGTTTTTCCTTTTCCTGATAACCAGTTTGCACTTAATTCTTCTTAACTTCTTCTCATTCTTTCTATTTAAAATCTTTGTGGTGTTTACAGTTCACAGAAAGAGTCCTCGTAAGCTGTTCTTTCCTCAGGCAAACCAAATGTGTTAAATGACGTTATTTTTCACACAAACATCAATTCTCTTTTCCAAATTACTTTTGATGTTCTCATTGGGGCTTTGGGCAAACTGTATATTGAGGTATACCTCCACTTTACAAAATAGATGTATTTCTGAAGAGTGTGTTCAGAATTTTCAAATTGAATTCCACTGTTCCATTGACTGAGTTATGAAATTAGAATTGTGTTTCCCTGGGGGTGGAGGGAAATTCCATAATGGTCTTAATTAAAACTCTTGTTAGAGAAAAGGTGTACATCAAGGTTAGTTTCGTGTTATTGTACTGCGATGTTTCCTGGGAGTGTTAGTCTCAGTGGTGGTATATTTTGAGATTTCACAATAAAACCGGGGTGTCTCTAAACATTATGGCCCTTTGGCATAGAAGAAAGGCTTGGCTGCTGCAGCTATTTTCAGGACAGCGGCTGAGCAAGGGACTAGTTGCCATAACCGTTGGCCTCTGGCCCAGGGAAGATGGTACCAATGACCGTGGCCGCCTTTATGAATGCCAGTCAGGCACGGCGACTGCATATTTTGGATTTTTGAGGACAGCTGAATCTTAAATATTGCCTCTGTGGGAATACTTAGGCTTTCTACTATTGTTTTACTTTTGGGTTCTGAGAGATGTTAACAGTATAAATGTGAGAAAATGACACCACCGAGAAGTGAATAATATTTATTCATCAGTCTAGAGAATGTAGATATGATTTTCCCATAACTTTATTAATGTAGTTTTAGTAAATTTTATATCTAGTTGATTGAGTTTTGTTACCAAGAGACTGACTGTTTATTTCTCTTGTGTGTATATGAAAAGAGAAGAAGTAACTATATACTCAGGCACAGAAGAGAAGCAGACAGGAGGGAAACATCACAACCACTGATAGAAGTGAGAGGAAAAACTGAGTTTAGGGAACATTCTTGCTGGAAGTGCTAGATGGGAACAAGAAAAAAAAAGTGGCTGCTACTTTTCTATAAGTAACTTTCTAGTTACATTTCTCCTCATCTAACTTTTAGTATTCCACATTGGTATTATTTTCCTTTTATTCATCATTTTTGTTTTCAGTTTCCTTGTTCTCTGCCACATATGTACCCTCCTCAACTAATAGCCTTTCTGAGGGCTTGTTCGGGTTGAGTTGGAGACATTTCACCTTTCTGTATTTTATGTTTTATACTTATGAGGGGTCTTAGGCACATATTCCTGAGTATGGTCTGTGAAATTTCTGAGAAACCTTCTAGGGATAAAATAGCGATCGCTGAAGGAAAATGAAAAAGGAAAGTCTAGATGGTAAAGGGGTGACTTGGTTTGGAAAGCAGAAACCTGATGATAAGCGAAAGGGAAATAAACAAGAAATTCTAGTAGTTTGAGCCATTCATAATGGCAGTGAGTCTGACTCTGAATGGACATAGAGAAGGCTCAGAATAATCTCCCTCACTCAACTGCTGTGGGACCTCACATGCCATCAAGACAGACTGGTCCTATGGATTCATTCCATGGGCATCGTAATTTAAAATGCGGAGTTCATGGTGTGCCTGCGTGGCTCAGTTGGTTGAGCATCAAGTCATGATCTCACTGTTTGTGGGTTCAAGCCCCACGTCGGGCTCTGTGCTGACAACGCAGAGCCTGGAGCCTGCTTCCGATTCTGTGTCTCCCTCTCTCTCTCTGACCCTCCCCCACTTGTGCCCTTTCACTCTCTCTCATAGATAAATAAACAAATATTAAAAAAAAAAAAAATAAGGGGCGCCTGGGTGGCGCAGTCGGTTAAGCGTCCGACTTCAGCCAGGTCACGATCTCGCGGTCCGGGAGTTCGAGCCCCGCGTCAGGCTCTGGGCTGATGGCTCAGAGCCTGGAGCCTGTTTCCGATTCTGTGTCTCCCTCTCTCTCTGCCCCTCCCCCGTTCATGCTGTGTCTCTCTCTGTCCCAAAAATAAATAAATGTTAAAAAAAAATAAAAAAATAAAAAAAAATGCAGAGTTCTTACATGGCTGGCTCTTACCAAGAAGACAGCCATCATAAAACACCATTTAGCAAGAAGTAGTATGTTAGGGTTATTCCTTTTAGGTACATAGGATCTGGGCACTGAAGGAAATGAAGGTTGTTTTTTTTTTTTAAGTTTATTTTTTATTTTGAATGAGAGAGAAAGCACATAAGCAGAGGAGGGGGAGAGAGAAAGAGAGAGAAGAATCCCAAGCAGGCTCTGAACTGTCAGTGCAGAGTGACTGTCAGTGCCCTATGGGGGCAAAACCTTTATCTATTTTGTTTATAGCTGTTTCCTCAGGGTCTGTCATGTAATAGGTTTTCAATAAATATTTGTTGAGTGAATAAATAAATGCAATTTTAAAATCTACAAAACTTGGACTGTACTGAACATGTGTTCTGTTTTATAGCATTATATTTTATAAGCTACTTTTGCATAATATAGCATGAACATTTTTTAATACATTAAGCATTCTTCTACAGCATAGCATTTTATTTTAAGGATGCAATTTATTGCATTTAGTGGATGTGTCATAGTGTATTTAACCCCTATTATTTCTAATATTTTGATTACTATCTGAATAATATTATAATGAGCATCATCACCCTTAAACTCAATGGAGACGTTGGCCGAGTATATCTTGCTCAATATTCTATCCCAGGTGCCTAGAAAATACTTATCAATTGAGTGAATGTATAAATAAGTACATAGAAAATATCTGACTCATTTTTATTGTTTCCTAAGGTAAAAACTTAGAAGTTGAATTGCTGGTTTTATATTTTCATTTTGTCAAACCAATTAATATTGTAAATATTAATAATAATTATTAATATATAATATTAATTAGTGATACAAATGATTAATTAATAATAAGTGTCCTCTTGAAAGTGGTCACTTCGTGTTTACACTGGCGGTTATGAGGGCCTACTACTTTGTCAAAAAATGTTCAACAGGTAAAACTTGCAATTTAATTGATGACATATTTTAATTTGCATTATTGCATACCCAGAGAAGTTACATTTTTAACATTTATTGGCCATTTGCACTGCTTCTTTAATCTCCTGTTCTTGTCCCTTGATGTTTCAGACATGGTTAAAAGTCTAGTAATGAGGTCTGGTCCTGCCATTCACTAGCTGTTTTGTTTTCGTAAGTCACTTAGCTTCTCTGAACTTCTATTTCCTAACTGTAATGTGGGAAGAATGATGGTGCCTGCCTTATTGGGGCTCCACTGTGCAGTTGGCAAGGTATCTGGGCTCGAGTCAGCTTCGTGCTTATGGTACTGTCCTAACCTTTTTGTACAGCCCAGGAGAGTTGAGTTGTGAAGGAAAAAAAATTTTCTTCCTGGGGTTGTGGTAAGGGGTAAATGAGAAAAGGCATGTAAAATACATAGCACAGTGTCTGGTATAGAGTAAGTGCTAATAAATGGAGCTCCTGTTGCTGTTACTTTATCTTTGTGTTACACTGTGCTGTTCTGGGGGAGATAATCATGTTTCCCGTATCTCTGGAATCCCGGGGCCTAACAGAGTGCCTGGGATACTTGTAACTATTAGTAGTGCCTTAGCTGCTCAATGTTTGTTATAAGATGAAAGACTGTGTAAAACCTTTGGTAACAATGAGACTCTTGTCTTAGCTAATGTTTCTGTCTCTTATTTAGCTACCTGTTCATCTGGTTTAGAGTATCTGCCTTGTCTTCAAGCCTGCTTGCTCTTCCAAATCTTGACCTCGGGTTAGCCAGGTTATGGTGTAACAGTTTCATACTGCCAAACAGAATCTTCAGACCTGAGTTTTCCTAGAGAGTTATGAGCTATTGCTGCCGATGAGCTGTCTAAACGGAGAGTCAATAGAGCTGTCGTTTCATCTATTTTTTTCTGTCTCAAAGGTATTTCATTACACATAGCTTCTCTAAAAATATCTTTACTATATTTTATTTAATCACCTGGGGAACACCCAGGAGAAAATAGAATTGTATTTATCCATAAATAACCAGGAGAGGGTCTTCTTTAGAAGTAAAGTGCTCTAAGGGGACTGATAACTGATGGCATTTTCTTTGCCTCTCCAGATATCCTTTAGAGAGATGCCCTAGAGAGATGTATGATGAAGTATGAATAACATGGAAAAAAAAAAGAAACCCAAAGCCCTCAAAGGTGCTTTGAAAAATAAGTAGAGAGAGGACCTAAATTCATGAAATCGAATGTTCCATTAAAATATTTTCCTCTCCCTATTGCCATTACCCATTTAATTTCACTGTGGGCTGGTCTTTTGGGGTTTCTGAAGGTCTCAGTTTAATTTGAGACTTTGCTATGGAACCAACTAGCAAAAAAAGAAAGCCCAGCACAATGAATGCTCTGACTGCACTAATTATATTTATTGATTCCGTGTTGAAATGGTGGTCAAGCTTCCTTTTGGGAAATACTTACTTGATGGGAGAGTTCACATTTAGAGTTGACATTCCTGAATTAACATAACTACGGCTGAAATAATTTTTCTTTTTTATCATTCTTTGCCATGCCTTACTTAATCACTAAATGTTGTCTGCTCTGAGCAACCTTGATAGATGAGGGAACACGCTAGTAAATAACAGATATATTTGTAGTGCTTGCCAAATAAAAAAGAAATGCATCTTTGCCATTGCAATGTAACTGGAACAGATGTGTGAATATTTTAAAACATGGTTGATGTTGTAAATTAAGATTTTGGTCATTAGAATAAATTAAAATTTCTACCTAATCAGTTTATGATGTGGTAGAAAACAGTGTTGTTCACATGGTAACCCTCTTGACAAGTCACCAGCCATCTGGAGAAAAAACAAACACCCCTCTCCAATTAATTATTAAGATGTTTAAAAAAATATTCATTATAGAAATATTTTGTATTCAAAAGAATAATACATAAATTCTGTAATGAAGTAACGTTTACTCTAACACAGGAAATTCCTAACATAGGAAATAAACTTACTGTAAAATGGTACAGAAAATAATAGCGCAAAAGAACCCGAGTTGTTTGTCTTATTAATTAGCTGATTTATATGTAACATGCCTGGTTTCAAAAAAAGTTTTAAGAGTATAAAATGACACATTTAAACACCGAAATCAGATAGCTTTTTAAAAGTGATGAAATAGGGGTAAAAGAAGAAAGAAAATGTCTGAAAGTAGCATGAAAACTTCTGGTAAGAGGCACACATTAAAAGTGTGTTGTCCAGTTTTTTGTGAGAGGTGGGTCACAAACTGAGCGCTAAACTTTCTAGTAGCCAAGCTGAGGGAAACATCGTTAGTTACAAGATTCACAGTGTTTACAAGATGAAAATCAAACATGTTGTCCTGGAAAAGTGTAACTATTCCTGAAATGGAGCCCAGAGAGAATTTTCCCCAATTGATCCTCATGAGAGGATCATGCATAATTAGGGAACAAGATTTCACCTTCAAAAATATCCTTGCATTAAATACAGGGACACATTTCTTAAGTTATCCCTCATATAGGCCAAAGGCATCAGGCTGATGTACAAGTACCAGGCTTGCACAGGCCATGTCCAATGTGATGAGACTGTAGCAGTGGGGTGCAGGGTCCTGAGGCCACCAGAGGTGGGGCTATGTGTGTGGGGAAAAGCTTCAGTTCTCCTTGTGAGGTGTGATTGTGCAGTGCTTCCTATATTAAGACAGGCTTAAACTGAGCACTGAAATCAGAGTAGGAACACCATATGTAGACAGCCTGGTATGCTATTTTATAACACATTCAAATGATGAAATATTCATTTTGCTTTAGCTTTCTCATATTATTTTAGGTAAATATTCCTTTCAAAATAGCATTTATTCTTTTTTTGAAATTAAAAAAAATACACCGCTAGTTAAACATGTAAAAAGATAAAAGTATAAAATAAAAAATAAAAGTCACCCAGAAATAAAAATGGTTAGTGTATTCATATATTTTCTTCCAGGTTTTTGTTTGTACATTATGTATGTACATGTGTCTTTCAAAATTGAGATCATACTGTATGTATAATTTTGCATCCTTTTAAACATAACATTATATTTTTTCTCCTGAGTAATTAACATTAAAAAAAAGCTTTAAATAGCTGCATATTATGTACATTTTAGTTCATTATAATCATTTAGGTTGTTTCTACTTTTTCCTAATTAAAAGTATGCTTCAGTAAACATTCTTATACAAAATTGTTTGGATAACTTTTGATTACTTCAAAGTTTTGCTAGATATATAATTATTGAGTTAAATAATATAAATATTTTCCAATCATTTGGTAACTAAATATCAAATTGAAGTGTTTTTAGTTTACATAAAACTTGTGTACATATATATTTATATATACACATACACACATACATACATACATTCACTAAGTTATATTTGCATATTTGGGAATTTATTATATTCTTATAATAATCAAATGTATTTATTCGTAAAGCCAGATTTTTTTTTTTTTTTTTTTTTACAGAATAGAAAAGCTATCAGTAGTCCCCCACCTTATCTGTGGGGGATACATTCCAAGACATCCAAGAGATGCCTGGAACTGTGGTTAGTACAAAACCATATAATATACTATGTTTTTTCTTATCCAGGCATGCGTATGATAAAGTTCAGTTTATGCATTAGACACAGTAAGGGATTAACAATAATAAAATAGAACAATTATAATAATATACTGTAATAGAAATTATGTGAATGTGCTTTCTCAAAATATCTTATTGTACTGTACTCATTCTTTTTGCGATGATGTGAGATGATAAAATGCATATGTGATCAGATGAAGTGAGATATATAATGTAGGTATTGTGACATACAGTGAGTCTACTCAGGACACATCAGAAGGAGGATCACGGAGACACAGCATCTGAAGCAAGCTTCAGGCTTTGAGCTGTCAGCACAGAGCCTGACGCGGGACATGAAACTGCGAGATCATGACCTGAGCCTAAGCTGGACACTCAACCGACTGAGCCACCCAGGTGCCCCTGGTGTTAACTTTTTATTATTAATATTTTGTCTTCTAAATAGTAGAGCTATGGATGAATTATAAAGTACCCCTTGGGGGAATGGAATTGCATAACAGATAGGAGTTGGTCTGCATAATAGATTTTCAAGGTGATCTAACAGCAAGAGAAAAACAATCTCTTCCAAGACGGCCCTGAAAGGATCCTAGCACCTTTCAGGCAAACTGTTGACGGGCAGTAATGATGGAAGCTTCATTTGGCAAGTCCAGGTGGTGATAATCCTTATGAAGAGAAATGATGAAATAAGGCAAATGAATGGTTCAGCTAAGTACACATTTTCACTTCACATACTGCATTAGCACAGCAAAACCAATTTAATTCCTTGCACTAATGTATCTTATATACTTCCACAAATTTTATTTCAGTTTTTACATGAAGGCACATATTGAAAGAGAAATTTTGCTCCTTGGACATAATCAAAACTTATGAAATAGCAATGTCCTGAAGTTTGCCTATATATAATGCTTTCTTTGGTTCTTTGCCAGAGGTGGCTTCATAGGGGAGGTCACTTCACATGAGGTCCTCCTCCTGGTTCTCCAGGATAAGAAAGTGCTACATCTAAGAATTCTGCTCAAGAGTCAAGAGAGGTAAATAGTAAAGTTCACTTCTTGGGGTGCCGGAGTGGCAGGTCAGTTAAGTGTCTGACTTTGGCTCAGATCATGATCTCGTGGTTCATGGGTTCAAGCCCCGCATCAGGTTCTGTGATGACAGCTCGGGGCCTGGAGCCTGTTTCAGATTCTGTTTATCCCTCCTCTACTCGTGCTCTGTCTCTCTCTGTCTCAAAAATAAATAAACATTAAAAAAAAAATTAAAATAATAAAGTTCATTTCTGCACCATTGATCCCAAAAGGCTTTGAAAGTGGGAGTATTAAATATTTTGAAGGGAAAGTGAGGCTGTGGATGAGGACTCAGATTCTTTTTTAAAAATTTTTTAAACATTTATTTATTTTTTGATAGAGATAGAGTGTGAGCAGGGAAGGGGCAGAGAGAGAGGGAGACACAGAATCTGAAGCAGGCTCCAGGCTCTGAGCTGTCAGCATAGAGCTCCATGTGGGGCTCAACTCATGAACTGTGAGATCATGACCAGAGCCAAAGTCGGACGCCCAACTGACTGAGTCATCTAGGTGCCCTGAGGACTCAGATCTTAAAGAATCTTGATCCATCAGATATTTATCACCTTGGAATAAAACCTGTTTCTATCCTCAGAATTTGGAACATAATTGCTTTCAGCTTGAGAAGTCCTTCAGGATACAGTTTTTTTCTTAGTCTTCTATGCAAATATTTTCCAGTCAGACAAGGGGAAGAGTCTATTATCTGTACAAATTTAATTATAACAATACATTTTCAATAGTGTGTTAACACTTAATAAAAATATTAGCATATGAGGAAATAAAAATCCATCCAGAATATCTCTCTGATCATGTATAAATGATATTAACATACGGTATTTCTCTAAATGCAAACTTATTGGACAGCTTCCCAGAGGGAATTTATAGCCCAATGATTTCAGTGCGTGAACTCATTAGAGCATGGCCCATTACCTACTGTGCAGTGGAAAAGCCAGCTACAAATATCCCCACCCTAAGTCCATTAGGAGCAGAGTTTTAGTCTGAATTGCCTTTACAGCAAAGGCTGTTACTGAATCTAGTGATCTCAACTCAATGAACTGCTAGTGTGTTCCTGTCCCTCCAGGGAGCTGTGCATTAGAATTGTGTGAGGTCTGCCTGTTCATGCTTCAGGTCTGCTTGGCAATTAATGCCAATGCATGTGAGTTGATGCTTTACCTAGTTCTTAAGAAGGATGATTTTTCCTCTCTCAGTGAGTTCCACTTTCTCCAGTAAAGCCTGGGATTTCACATCTGGGTAAATCCATACATATACTTTAATTTTGTTTGTAATGCATTGATCCTTTCTTGTGGGAGTCAAGCCATTGTTTTATTTGCAAGAAGAAACATTTGTTTGAAAAAAAATCCTCTGTTTTAAGGGGGCATACACAAGATGTTGTTGTTTTTAAATAATTTAGTATCTTTTAATGTCATTTTCTACCTTTTGCTTTGGTGCATCCTTGTGATATTGTATTTATTGCTATGGTCAAAAGTCATATCAAATTAACATAAATTTTCCAAGTATGTACAATGTATTCAGAGTTTCCGGGGCATTGGAAGTCAGGTTGCTTCCTTTGGAGAGCTGGTAATTGAATTAACGAGGGTAGAAAAGAATAACATATATCTACAACACTAGAAACTCCTCTGTAATCAAATACTGGGTTATGTATACACTTACGTATTGTAAGAGAATAGAGATTGTCAGCTGGTGGAGCAGATCAGAGAGAACACAGTGTGCTGGGTGAAGGGAACAGTTGATCAGGGTGGGATGAGAATGGAAGGGGGTGCACCTTGGGTGAGAAACGCATGTAGAGTTGGTAAGGCTTTCAGCACCAGGATCGAAGAGTTTGGTTTTGATTCTAAAATAGTAGGAATATATTATAGGAATTAGGAGGAATATAGTAGGAATTAGGGAGATATTAGGTTTTAGGAAGATATATATGGCAGTGTTGTGTAGATACAATTTATAGAGGGAGAACATAAAGGCAGCGTGAAATTTAAAAATTCATTATTCATCTATCTAATGGTCTTTTTAAGGTGTCCTAATTTGCCATTTGGTTTATTGTGTAATCAGTTTTATGTAGGGTAAAAATATTCATTAGGCTTAGATATTTCAGAGTCTGATGATTGGACTTATTGCTTTGATTATTGCTTGAGGTTGTCTATAATAATTGTCAAAGTTGATCTATCATACTCTATATTCATCACTTTAACATCATATTTATGATTTTACCAGCACTTATTATTTTAAAGAATCTTCGATGGTTTACACTTGCTTGTGAGTGAATTTTGAGAGATTTCTGGAATCGTTAAGAAACTGTGTAAGTCAGCATAGGCTAAGTTTGCTGAAGTAACAAACAACCGCCAAATCTCATTGGCTTAACATCATAAAATTTTATTTCTGGTAAGTGTTTATTTATGCTAAATGTCTATTGTGAGTCATTGCAATGGCTGCAGTCACTTGCAGCCCTTATCTCAATATGTTCTTCCATATTTGCCAAGGCAGGAAAAAAGGAACTTGGCAAATTATGTACAGTTTCTTAAGGCTAAAGGGATACATGTAATTTTTAGTCACATTTTGTTGGCCAAGGTAAATGACCTAACTCTGCATAACTTCAAAGAAGTAGGGAAGTGCTATGCTATCATATGCTCAAAATAGGGGAAAATAGGGCATGTGTGAACATCTCTAATGACCACCACAGGGATATAACCCCTTTTCAAAGCACTCATGAGCATAGGTCTAGAAAGAATAATATCTTTCAAATGAAATTATTCTACTGAGAATTATTTCATCCACTGCTTAGGTCTATAAGCTCATAGGCCCAGAGCAAATTAGAATTTTAATGTAAATGGACAAGGTGACCCACAACAGGAGTAGAATATGATTCTCTGTTATGAATTGGTAAGTGTGAGGAAAGATTGTAAAAACTTCTTGTCATGGAGGTTCAGTATTAGATGTATACTTGTATTCTGTACATTTTTAATGTGAACTTTAGATGGTAAAACAGTTGGTATAATATATAAAAGTCATAAACATGCTATTTATGCCTATATACAGATGCATATATTATGTAGCTAACAACTGAGGGATGAATAATCAGTGATGGTGGCTCATGGTGACTATGGGTTTGTATACAGTTAACTTATATCCTGGATGACCTCTGAGAGCACAGCATGTGTATTTTTAAAGTTTTAAGTTAGAGCATTAGAATATTAGAATAGGAACCATATTTAAATTTATTCCATAATCTTTCAGTTATATGCAACATATGATTTACCATTCCTGCATAACATTTAAACTTTATCTGTTGTATCTTGAAGTTTCAAATTCCATGAAAAATCATTTTATTTGATGAAATTAGCGTGGTCCATAAGGGCTGGCTCAGAAAACAATCCAAGTGGTAGACATTCCTGACTGGTAGTGTCAGTCCCTTCATCTCCAATCAGTGTTGTGTGTTTCAATTCTTTGCATCCTTAGGAGTAGCTACTTCTCAGGAAGCTCCTTGAAACCTTCTATGAGCGCATGCAGTCGTTTGAGTGGGAGCATCTGCTAATGGGTTTGAAGTATAAACTTGTGATTTTTAGCAATTGTTTGCATATACCAAGATAGTGTAAAATATGACCTGTTTCTTTGATATGCTTTGGGTAGCCTTAAGATGTATGCTTAAATTTTTAGGAGTTAGGATTACAGTTGCCAAAGTACTATTGCTGGGGGTGGAAGAGAAAACATGGCCCTTCAAGATGGTATATAGAGGTAGCAATTGTTATTGTTCTTTTTTGTTTTTTTTAACTTTTATTTATTTTTGAAAGAGAGAGAGAGAGCAAATAGGGAGGAGGCAGAGAGAGAGGGAGACACAGAATCCGAAGCAGGCTCCAGGCTCTGAGCTGTCAGCACAGAGCCCGACATGGGGCTCGAACCCACAAACCATGAGATCATGACCTGAGCCGAAGTTGGACACTTAACCGACCAAACCACCCAGGCGCCCAGCAATTGTTATTGTTCTAATGTCAGTACATTGATATTAATAATACTAATCTCAGCGTGAGTCATTCTGTTTTGTTAACAGTAATTATGTTGGTAATGTTTATAATAGTTATGAGTTAATAAATGGTAATTGCATTGTCTATTGTATAATAAGTATTAAAAGATAATTTTATGACAAGTTTCAGAAGGAAACTGAAATATAAAATTGTGAGTTAATAACTATTAAGGATGTAAAATAAAGGGTGTTTGGATGGGTAATATATCTTATTTCGGCTTCCCTATTTTAATCTGACTAAAAATGATTGTCAGATATTGAGTAATCAGTAGACACAAAGGTATCCTAGAGTTACTGAAAACTGCAAAACATCAGTAACACCAAAAAGGACCCAATGTTATGTTATTGGTACCTTCAGTGTTTTATTTGAGCTGAAGAACTGAGATTTCAGACATTTAAGTATAACACTGTTACCTAGACTTTTCAGATTCTTCATAAGGGACTTAGGAAAATGGTTATTTTTCAGAATTGTTTAATCAACTTGAAATCTGGTGTGTTCTGTATACTTTCACAAGATCTATTAGTAATGACAACCAAATAATACATATATCTGCATAAGTATGCACACATAAGGGTGAAATGTTTTCAATCAATTTATGTTAATATAGCAAAATTGATTTTCTCCTGGAGATTTTAAACTACAAGAGGTACCAGTCTGTTTTGATGGCTTTCAGATATGCATCACAGTATGGTCTTCTGCTGTACTTTTTTTTCCTCCTAGGTTATCATCATGAGGACTCATCTCAAGGGGTCTTCTACTGATGATCTCAGCTCTTGCCCTCTGCTTATTCCCCTTTCCAGATTTCTTTCATCCTCCTAGGATGTAAGGCTTTTCTGGTAAGTTGCTTTATTTTCATTCTCTCTCAATTCACTGATATTCCTTATAAGAAGGCAATTCAGTGTATGCTGATATTTTCATGAGGGAGTGGGTGGGGCACAGAAGCCCAGGCATGTCGTAGTGCTCACAATAGGTTTGCTACCCTATCCTCTATCATATACATCCATAAAAATGGGATAGGTAAGGGGGCACCTGGGTGGCTCAGTCAGTTAAGTGTCCAACTTCGGCTCAGGTCATGATCTCATGGTTCGTGGGTTCAAGCCCCACACGTCGGGCTCTGTGCTGACAGCTCAGAGCCTGGAGCCTGCTTCAGATTCTGTGTCTCCCTCTCTCTCTGCTCCTCCCTCACTCATGGGCTGTCTCTCTCTCAAAAATAAATAAACATTAAAAAAAAATTTAAAAAATTGGGATAGGTAAGGAAGAGAGGTGTTAAAGTAACTAGATTAGGCCCGAGACAAACTTGCTTATGCTAAACCCCATGTCAATAAACCAAAACATTTTTCTTAGCTCTCCCAGAAAAGGAAGACCTAAGTCAAATGATCAGTACTTGCCTCTTCAACCCATTACCTGATCTGGCTCCAAAACTTGCCTTTGCTCTTTATAAAGAAAGTTACCCTTTTTTAACCAAACAGCAAAGCCTTGTATAATTTCCTTGTTCCTGCTCACGTTGGTTTATAAAAATTTCTCGCCTGTACAGCTCTTAAGTGCTTCTTTCTCTCAGCTACATTGGATGCTGCCTGATTCATGAGTCATTGAATAAAAGCCCATAAAATCAGTATATTGTGGAAAAACTTTCTTTTAACAGAAGCAAGGACTTGGAAGTGTTGTAGGTGGAGTAGGGACAACCAAGGACATGGAAGTGAAATCAAGATGGTCCAGAATGAGGGAATACTAGGTCACACTCCTTTTCTGTATTTTTCCAGTTAAGGAAATACATCATCTTACTGTATCACATATATTAAGGCTGAGTCTACTTACATTCAAGCAGAATATTGAGGCACTTATGCAGATGATTTAAACCAAAAAGAAAAAATTCTCCCTGTTTACTTGGATTTTCTAGATAGTGCAGGCAAACAGGTATTTTAGGTCATGAATTATGCAGAAAATATCTTCAACTCATCATTATATTTTTTCCCTGAGCTTTTCACAAATGTAAAAGGAATAGAAATATGTGTCAGAGATTTAGATTTCTTTTAGATTTATGTCTTAATATTTGAGCTCTCACCTAATTTCCTCTGGAGATATCATGGTTTTTTACGGTTTTATACCCTGAACACATAGTCATTTGTTTATTTTCTTTGGTGTCTGATGTTTGTTGTACACTTTGGGAAACCCCTTTCACATTCAGGAAGATCACTGGTCACTTATCAATCTAAAAAGAGGCAATATTTACATTCTTTAACATTTGTATTCTATACTTAAAGCTTTTTCTTTTACGGAAGTGTACCTTAGTGATTAGATACAATGTCAGGGAAGTCTAGACCATTCTAGGTGTTATTCAGGTAATGGGTTTGGACAAATGTATAATGACATATATTCATCATTAAAATATCACACAAAGTATTTTCACTGCCCTACAAATTCTTGATGCTCTGCCTATGTGTATATCCATCCCCTCCTCTGCTCCTGTCAATCACCAGTCTTACTGTTAACTGTGTCTTCATGGTTTTGCTTTAATATGTATGAATCTTAGTTACATAATATGAAGTGAGAAAAAGTCCTAAAAATTACACACAAAATGATACTCATTTTAATAAAGTTGAAAACAATTAAAATAAGGAAAAATGGAATTTTAGGAGTACATATAAATGCAATACCCTTATATAAAAGGGAAGCTTGGGAATGAGGAATATGTGATTCAGGATGATAGCTACCTTTGGTAGGAATCTGGGGATTGGGCTATGTTGGTACCATAGAGTTGATATAGGTTAATGTCAAGGTCCTAGCTTTGGTTATGGGTGGTAGATTTATAGGTACTTATTGCCTTATTAAAACTAATCAACTAACTAGAAGTGGGGATAAAAGGACAACTTCTAGTATAATTTAAAAAGTTCTCTTAATAAAGACCTGAGAAGATTTTTCTCTCAGATTGTAAAATCTGAGCTTATAAAATATTTGTTTTTGTTTTTTAAAAACAAAATAATATTAACTCAGGGCACCTGGGTGGCTCAGTCGGTTGAGCATCCGACTTCAGCTCCTGTCATTATCTCACATCTCATGGGTTCAAGCCCCAGGTAGGATTCTGTGCTGACAGCTTAGAGCCTGGAGCCTGCTTCAGATTCTATGTCTTCCTCTCTCTCTGCCCCTCCCCCACTCTTGCTCTGTCTCTCTTTCTCTCAAAAATAAATAAACATTAAAATTTGTTACAAAATTCTGTCAACTCCAAGAATTGTCTAACTGATTGCATGTTCTTTGTTTTGGCTCCTAGAAAGCTAAGAGTCAAATTTACAGGACACCCTTGGCAGTTGTACAGGAACTTATGGTATACGTTTTGGTGTCTAAGTTGTATCCTGATTTCATATTATTATTTTACATAGTTTCTCTTAGTTGTGATTTTTTTTGTCTATTTAGAAAATACCATCTTGGGGGGTATATTTTTTATATGAGCTGCCATAAATCCCCCTCAGCTAGGCAGAGGATATAAATAAATGAAAGTGGGTTTCCCTGTTTTTGGACAGTATCCAGCATCTATTGCTTAAGAATGAGAGTGATATCTGATAATGAGTTGACACATTATTCCAAGGTATTAGTGTTTATTGTGTTTTAGTTTGTTGGAAAGGAAGTGGTATATTTGTTAGGATCCATCTGGTGGAAATCTATTAAATACAGGTGTTTTTTTTTTAACGTTTATTTATTTTTGAGACACAGAGAGAGAGACAGAGCATGAACGGGGGAGGGGCAGAGAGAGAGGGAGACACAGAATCGGAAACAGGCTCCAGGCTCCGAGCCATCAGCCCAGAGCCCGACGCGGGGCTCGAACTCACGGACCGCGAGATCGTGACCTGAGCTGAAGTCGGACGCTTAACCGACTGAGCCAATACAGGTTTTTTATAATAATTTTAAGTAGCTCTCTGGAATATCCATCATTCTGTGAAAGTCATCTCTTAGTTGTACTTAGTTATATAGGTTTTAAGTTAAGCAGAGCAAATTAAACACTAACCTCAGAAAATGGTGTGAGACATTCAAGACTTGAGAAGTAGAATTGTCTCTTTCCAGGGCTGGCATATGGTCATGGACAAAGCCAAGATTTAAGTTATAGGAATAAAGTTTCGTTGAGTCTGGACTGCTGGTCCATTGAGAATAGACTCGACTATGTGTAGGAGAATATTTTCCACCCAGTCTCATCAGAGAACTGAATTGTCCAGGGTTGCTTTGTTTTAATGGTTCCCACCAAAAAGTTTTTAACTGTCTTGACTCAGAGCCACTTTGTACAAAATTAAGAAAACTAACACCTCCCGTTACATTATATTTAAAAAAGTGTTTTGGAGTAAAGTTGCTAATAGGCAATATTGTGTTCACATTCTTTGAGAAATTTATGTTTTGGAAAAAATGATTTGTAAAAATTTGCTAATGATCAGTTATAATTTGTCCACTGAATATGGTATCTTCAAAATCAGTGAATAAAATTTTTCTCTTTGATATATCCTTATAACCTTATTTTCATTTGTAATAAAAGAATTTAGCTATTTCTTGAGTTTCTCAGTCGTTTGGCATTAAACAACATTAATTGGAATGATAATTCTTAAAACAAGTAGAAGCATAGTTTTAGCTTTAAATAAACCATAGAGTTTTAGGAGATAATTTCCTCTAAGGTGTTTATATTAAGGAAAAAGTAAAAGTTTAGATGTCCATTTCTACCTCATTAGCATAATATATCAGAAACCCAGTGTAGAAAGAAGAAAACATTTCTCTAGATTCTAACATGTAAATTCCTGGCATTTCAAGACACAACTGATAAAGATTGGTTGAGAACATGTTGCTAACTAGACTAAAACTACAAGTAGTATCATGTGTCTTTTTAAAATATGTTTTATTCATTAAAACATTTTTTTAAATTTATTTTTGAGAGAGTGCAAGCTGGGGAGGGGCAGAGTGAGAGGGACAGAGGATCTGAAGTGGGGTCCGTGCTGACAGCAGAGAGCCCGATTTGGGGTTGACCTCACAAACCCTGAGATCATGACGTGAGCCAAAGTTGAACGCTCAACTGACTGAGCCACCCAGGGACCCTTATAAGTAGTATCATTTGAAATATATTTAGTTTTGTTTCTACACATTGCCATAGATGGTACCACAGGTATTTTATTTTAAAATTTTCTCTTTTTAAAGTATTTTAAAATACTTTTTATAGGTGAGGCAATATGGCAGGTGTAGTAATGAATATAAAGATGAGTAAAATATAATTCTTGTTCTTAAAGAGAGCACAATTTAGTAATAGGGGTAAGACAAACATACACGAGTATATCACAAGGATCTAGTGGCATAAGAGAAGTATAAGGTAGAAGGGTTTATCTCCAGTTTTGCTAATTATGAATAAGGTGGGCTGGATAAGGTGGGCTTATTCCTGGTTTGCTTGGGATAGTCCTAGTTTCTATCTATAACTGTATATAAGGCACCACTCTAATCTCAAAGACATTCCAGCTTGTAAGAAAAATCCTATGGTTATTCTGTTTATGGATACAGCCACATTAAAGACTGGCTTTGACGATTGGATAGGATTTCAACAGATGGAGATCTATACTATGGGTACCCTGGAGATGAACTGATTCATTCATATCTGGAAGGGTATAGACTTCAGGGAGAATGCCAAAGAAAGTGTTGCTTGGGCTGAGTGTTGAAGATGATTAGGCATTCATTGTGGGCAATGTGAAGGAGGCAACATCAGGAAAAGCACAGAGATAGGAAATGCATGTCATATCTAGAGAAGTGCAAGTAATGGATATTAATAGGTAAGTAGTGAGAAATGAACCTGAGAAAGTGGTGAGAGGCCAGGCCTTGAAGGGTTTGCATACTTGCAGGGAACTGGGACTTTATCATGGAAGCAAGGAAGGTAGTGATGGTGAGTGTCATTAAAAACTTCAGTCCAGAGAGGGTCATACTGAAGTTCGCATCCAAAAATGTGGTGGCAACATAGAAGAGAGATTGGAAATGTATGAGTTTGGAGACATTAGGACCAATTAAAAGACCTTAACAACAGTCACAGTAAGAAAGGATTAAGGTCTGAACCAAGATAATGACAATAGAAATCAAGCCATACATCAAAAGATAATATAGAAAATATATTTCTTAAGAGATTTCTCTTAGCTCTTGACCTGCATATAATTTTGCTTTTAAAATTAATTATATTTAAACAAACTTCAAGCTTCAAAACATCAAGAACTGTATAAATTTAGTTTGAATTCATGAATTTAGAAAAATAAACCTCATTTTTGTTGACGATAATGGAATTCATTTTGCCATGCCAATAAATTTAAGAAACTGTATCATTCAATGTCTTGTTCTTCATTACCAGCATGGGAAAACATAATAAATTATGTTCCTAAATTCATCCCTCATTTAACAAACACCTGTTTATCTATACATGGAAAGTGAAGTTTAGAATTATAATAATATTTGTATAATTTAGGATGGAAAACACCTAGATATTTTGGATGAAAACAGAAGTTTTGGGTTTGAACTGGTTGGATAGCATCAATTATCCCGTTTATTTTGTGTACAGTCACAGCCTAAGAGTACAGGCTAATAAAATGGGCCTTTAAATGAAACATGCTTTGATGGGAAACGCCTTGGGATCTTGTCTATTTCTTATGTCTTCTACCTGATAAATAGCTCCATATAGTACATGGGTAGAAGGAAGAATAAAACTGCATTTTCTTAACTACTCAGAGGCCATAAAAGTTTTGATATGTTCTTTTGGTTGATCCTAAAGCTGTAATACCCTTCGAGCTCTGGATGACTCATAAAAGTGCACTATAACCTTAGATTTGTACTTTCTTGATCTGCCTTTAACCAAATGGCTTGATTGCCTTTTAAATTGCTTCTTCATGACTACACTACAACTAAGCAGCCATTTGCTCTTTGTAGGATCTCAAAGAAAAAAAGCTATATGATATACGCAACACGTGAATTGTGGAATCAAAGCAATTACTGAATAATTGAAGATAATAAACATTCTTACTGAAATATCTGGATATTTAAAGAAAGAGAAGCCCTTTTCTGCTGACCTGAATTATCTGAATGATTCTTGTTAGTCTTTAAATTTTGTTGGTGTGCCTAGACACAACATAATGCTCCCTCAATGGTTTACTTTAATCTTATTTCCAAATCTCATTCATTGCTGTCTGACCATCTTAACTTCCTCATGGGACATAGGTTGTTATAAGCCTAAGATGCTGTGACTTTCCTCACCAATCTTAGGTTTTGACAATGCTTATTGAATTCTTTTTAACCTAAACGTCATTTTAATCTTATTCAAATGTCCCAGGACTTGATTTAATTATTCATGCAGTCACTTCATTTAAACAATATAAAGTTAATTGAAAAAAGCCTCACCTAAAGGGGGTAAAAAAAGCACAGAAAGTATAATAATATATACTCTTTACTGAGTATGTTTTTTATGCAGGGCTTTTTACATGAGTTATCCAAAGTAATCTTTATAGCAAGATAGGTACCACTATTACCATTTTATGTTGAGAGAGCAAAGACTCTTGCAACAGAGACTGAACCTATGACCTAGCTTGTTTTGACACTCTGCACTCCCATACACTAGACTGTACCCCAGGCAGACTTTGGAATCTATGAGAGGTGATGAAGGCTGGTTTAAAAATGTAGCTCGTGCAGTTTGTCTTATACAATCATTTTCTTGAGAAGCTTCTGTTCTGTTAATCATTCACTTATTCCAATGTATCGTCAAAAGATACATAATAAACGTTCAGTTCTGCAATGGCAAATATGGAAGGATTGTCATTTGACCCTCTCATATACCACACATAGAATTTTGTGGGATGGCTCTTGAAGTGTTTGTCTAGCAGGTTGGCCATGCGAAAGAACACTGGCTCTTATTATTTCAAAAATGGAAATAGGAAGAACCACAGGTTTCTCTAACCATTCTTTTCTCCCTTCTTATAACGGGGTCTCTTAAGTGTTTATTGGGCTCTTACTAGGATTCTAATACCTTGCCCCAAATTGCCCTATCAATAACCAACACACTGTGGAAATCTTGGAGATAATTTAAAAAATCAAATTCAGTCAGAAGCTCGCTATATAACATTTTTCCTCTCTTGTGTCTCAGAGTAGATTAATTATCAATTCAGCACTGAAAAAGATACCAGAAACTTGCCTTAATAAATATTCTGGTCCTGTTTACTGGACAGTAGATACATAAGCATTTTGGAAAAGACTTAACTGATGCACAGGACCATGAGGTATTAGTTTTTTAATGGGAGAGTTAGCACCAATACTGAAAAACATGACCAGAATCTTGACTTTAAAAAATATTGATTTTGGTCAGATTGAAGAGAGTTGATTAGACCATGACTAGTTGTCAGTATCATAAATCAGGTTTGCACTAACCCTTATTTTTTAACGGTTGCTGAGTGGATTAACATTACAGAAGTGGAAAAAATTGAGGTGTAAATAACACAGTGGAGTTTGGAAGGAATTTGTCTTGATACATACAAATATGTGGACTTAATATTTATTTCTTTAACCTTATCCTACATATAGTTCCCAGATCCATTTCAAATATTAGTTGTGGCCTGGGTGTCTGCTCTATAAAATGATAAATGTGAGTCAAATTAGCTCATTATTGCTTTCATTTTCTCCAGGCAGAGCAGCTCTTGACTGTTTATAGTTTTGAAAATTAAATATAGTTTTTATATCCCACCACAAAACCTACTCATTTTTTAGGATGATCCTACAGGATTGTTTTTATCTAATTGGAAA
The DNA here is from genome assembly GCF_018350175.1 of Felis catus. NCBI lineage: Eukaryota > Metazoa > Chordata > Mammalia > Carnivora > Felidae > Felis > Felis catus. The sequence goes on along the minus strand of NC_058373.1, from coordinate 87,635,579 downwards.
ATTTTAGACTAGGAAGTCTTCTTTGTAACTTATATAAACTTGTAACTTATGTAAGTTAGAAGTCTTTGTAACCCGTGTAAGAATAAAGGGGAGCAAAGAGCTGAAGATATTTGAAGATGGTCATAGAAGGTGAAGAGACTGGAGTTAGCATTATTAAAAAGGAAACTGTCATTACTGTGGCCAGGAACACAGACTTAACTATGGAGAGCCAAAAGAATCACTTACAGTTTTCATCGTGTATGTTTTGTGTTGAATTGCTCCTTAGTTTAAGAGTAGATATCAAATAATAATAATAATAATAATAATAATAATAATAAAAATATTCACGGTGGGTTCTGTTTCAGACATCAAAGAATGATAATGATGATGATAATAATAATAAAATGGTAAATACTGTGTGTTCTTTGCCAGGCATATTTCTTTTTATTTTCCATTAAAAATTTTTAATTCCAGTATACTTAACATACAGTTTTATATTAGTTTCAGGTGGACAGTATAGTGATTCAACAATTCTATACATTACTCAGTGCTCATTGACATAAATGTACTCTTTAATCCCTTTCATCTATTTCATCCACCCCCTACCCACCTCCCCTTTGGTAACCATCTGATTGTTCTCTATAGTCAAGAGTCTGTTTTTTGTTTTTCTCTCTCTTTTTTCCCCTTTGTTCATTTTATTTCTTAAATTCCACATATGAGTGAAATAATATTGTTTTTGTCTTTCTCTAACTTATTTTGCTTAGCGTTATACTTTCTAGATCCATCCATGTTGTTGCAAGTGACAACATATATATATATGTATATATATATATATATATATACACACACACACACATATATATACACACACACACACACATATATACATATATATAGATAGATACACACACACACACACACACACACACACACACACACATATATATATATATATATATATATATATATATGGCACCTCTTCTTTATCCATTCATCTTTTTATGGATACTTGGGTTGCTTCCATAGTTTGGCTATTGTAAATAATGCTGCAATAAACATAGGGGTACATATATATCCTCAAATTAGTGTTTTCATTCTATGGGTAAATACCCAGTAGTGCAATTACTGGATCATAGGGTGGTTCTATTTTTTAATTTTTTGAGGAACCTACATACTGTTTTCTGCAGTGGCTGTATCAGTTTGCATTCCTACCAACATTGCAAAGTGTTCTTTTTCCTCCACATCCTCACCGACACTTGTTGTTTCTTGTGATTTTTATTTTAGCCATTCTGACAGATAAGAGATAATATCTCATTATCCTTTTGATTTGCACTTTCCTGATGATGAGTGATGTTGAGCATCTTTTCATGTGTCTGTTGGCTATCTGTATATCTTCTTTGGAGAAATGTCTTTTCATGTCTTCTGCTCATTTTGAATTGGATTCTTTGTTGTTGTTGTTGTTGTTGAGTTGTATAAGTTCTTTATATATATTTTGGATACTAACCCTTTGTCAGCTGTGTCATTTGCAAATATCTTTTTCCATTCATTAAATTGTCTTTTAGTTTTCTTTGTTGTTTTCTTCACTGTGCAAAGGATTTTTATTTTGATACAGTCCCAATAGTTTGCTTTTGCTTTTGTTTCTCTTGCCTCAGGAGATCTATCTAGAAAGATGTTGCTGCAGCCAATGTCAGAGACATTTTTGCCTGTGTTCTCTTTTAGGATTTTTATGGTTTCGGATCTTACATTTAGCTCCTTAATCCACTGTGAGTTTATTTTTGTGTATAGTATATGAAAGTGGTCCAGTTTCATTCATGTGTAGCTGTCCAGTTTTCCCAACACCATTTGCTGAAAAGACTGTCTTTTTTCCGTAGGATATTCTTTCCTGCTTTGTCAAAGATTAACTAACCATATAATTGTGGGTTTATTTATGGGCTTTCTATTCTGTTCTATTGGTCAATGTGTCTAATTTTGTGCCAGTACCATACTATTTTGATTACCACCACTTTGTAATATAACTTGACATCTAGAATTGTGATGCTTCCAGTTTTATTTTTCTTTTTTAATATTGCTTTTTTTTTTTGGCTATTCAGGATCTTTTGTGGGTCCATACAAATTTTAGGATTGTTTGTTCTAGCTCTGTGAAAAATACTGTTGGTATTTTGATAGGAATCGCATTAAATCTGTAGATTACTTTGGGTAGAATAGACATTTTGACAGTATTCTTTCAACCCATGAACATGGTATGTCTTTCTGTAATTTTGTGTCATCTTCAATGTCTTTCATCAGTGTTTTATAGTTTTGAGTACAGGTCCTTCACCTCTTTGGTTAAGTTTATTCTTAGGTATTTTATTATTTTTGGTTCAATTGGAGTTGTTTTCTTAATTTCTCTTTCTCCTGCATCACTGCTAGTGATTAGAAATGCAGTGGATTTCTATACATTAATTTTTTATCTTGAAAATTTACTTAATTCATTTGTCAGTTCTAGTAGTTTTTTGGTGGAATCCTTAAAGTTTTCTCTCCATAGTATCATGTCATGTGCAAATAGTAAAAGTTTTACTTCTTCGTTATCAATCTGGATGCCCTTTATTTCTTTTTGTTGTCTGATAGCTATGGCTAGGACTTCCACTACTATATTGACTAAAAGTGGTGAGAGTAGATATCCCCATCTTGTTCCTGACAATAGAGGAAAAGTTCTCAATTTTTCCCCATTTAGGATGATATTAGCTGTGTATATGGCCTTTTGTATATGGCTTCTATTGTGTTGAGGTGTGTTCTCTCTAATCCTATTTTTTTGAAGGTTTTTGTTATGAATGGGTGTTGTACTTTGTCAAATGCTATTTCTGTATTGAAATGTTCCATTGAAATGATCATGTGTTTTTTATCCTTTCTCTTTGATGTGATATATCATGTTGATTGATTTGGGAATATTGAACCACTCTTTCATTTTAGGAATAAATCCCACTTGATTAGGATTAATAATTTTGAAAATATATTGTAGAATTTGGTTTGATGATATTTTGTTGAGGATTTTTGCATCTATGTTCATCAGGGATATTAGCCTTTTCTTGTGGTGTCTTTATCTGGTTTTGTTATCAGGGCAATACTGGCCTCATAGAATGAATTTGGAAGTTTTACTTCCTTTTTTATTTTTTAAAATAGTTTGATCAGAATAGGTATTAACTCTTTATTTATTTATTTTTTTTAATTTTTTTTTTCAACGTTTATTTTATTTTTTTGGGACAGAGAGAGACAGAGCATGAACGGGGGAGGGGCAGAGAGAGAGGGAGACACAGAATCGGAAACAGGCTCCAGGCTCTGAGCCATCAGCCCACAGCCCGACGCGGGGCTCGAACTCAGGGACCGCGAGATCGTGACCTGGTTGAAGTCGGACACTTAACCGACTGCGCCACCCAGGCGCCCCAGGTATTAACTCTTTAAATGTTTGGTAGAATTCACCTGTGAATCCATCTGGTGCTGGACTTTTGTTTGTTGGGAGTTTTTTGATTACTGGTTCAATTCATTGCTGGTAATTAATCTGTTCAAATTTTCTATTTCTTTAGTTTTGGTAGGTTTCATTTTCTAGGAATTTATCCATTTGTTATAGGTTGGAATTGTTGGAATATAATTTTTCATAGTATATTCTTATAATCCTTTGTATTTCTGTGGTGTAAGTTGTTATTTCTCCTCTTTCACTTCTGATTTTGTTTGAGTCCTCTTGCTCACTGTCTCTTTTTTATGAGTCTGGCTAAAGATATATCAATTTTATGGATTTTTCAAAGAACTAGCTCCTGGTTTCATTGATCTGTTCTATTGGTTTTTTAAAAAACCAAAGTCACTGTTTCCTTATTGATTTTCTGATTATTTACTTATTATTTTATTTTTACTTTTATTTTTGAGAGAGAGAGAGAGAGAGAGAGAGGGAGAGAGAATGGTGGGTGGTGGGGTGGGCAGAGGGAGAAAGAGAGAATCTTAAGCAGGCTCCATGTTGAGTGTGGAGCCTGATGTGGGGCTTGATCCCACAAACTGGGATCATGACTTGAGATGAAATCAAGAGTCGTATGCTCAGTTGACTGAGCCACCCAGGAACCCATGATTTTCTGTTTAGATGATCTGTCCATTGATGTTAGTGGGGCATTAAAGTCCCGTACTATTATTGTATTAGTATAAATCACTTCTTTTATGTTTGTTATCAGCCCTTTTGTGTATTTGGATGCTCCCATATTGGATGCACAAATACTTACAAGTGTTATATACTCTTGTTGGATTGTATCCTTTATTATTATGTAGTGTCCTTCTTTGTCTCTTGTTATAGTTTTTATTTTAAAGCCTATTTTGTTTGATATAAGTATTGCTTCTCTGGCTTTCTTTTGACATCCATTTGCATGATAAATATGTCTCCATTCCCGTACTTTCAATCTGTATGTTTCTTTAGATGTGAGGTGAGTCTTTTGTAGGCAGCATATAGAGGGTCTTGTTTGTTATCCATTCCATCACCCTATGTCTTTTGATTGGAGCATTTAGTACACTTACATTCAAGGTAATTATTGATAAGTATCTATTTATTGCCATTTTGTTACTTGTTTTGTGGTGTGTTTTGTTGTTCTTCTCTGATCCTTTCTTCTCTTTATCTCTCTTTCATGGTTTGAGGACTTTCTTTAGTGATATATTAGGATTCCTTTCTCTATTTTTTACACATGTATTACTGGCTTTTGATTTATAGTTACTATTAGGTTTGTATTTAACATCTGCATATAGCAGTCTATATTGACTTCTCAAGTTTAAGATAGTTAACTTAAGATCGTTGTTTAAGTTTGAACCCATTCTTTACTCCTCTCCACCCCACATTTTAGGGATATGCTGTTATGCTTTACATCCTTTTATTTTGTGAGTCTCTTGACTGATTTTTACAGTTATACTTAATTTTATTTCTTTTGTGCTTCCTATTTTTCTTACTTTTACTTATGGTCTCTCCTTCCACCCACACTCCCTTTTAACATTTTATGGCTCGTTTAGTGGTCATGGACTCCTTTAGCTTTTGTTTGTCTGGGAAACTCTTTATCTCTCCTATTCTGAATGATAGCCTTGCTGGATAGAGTATTCTTGGCTGCTAGTTTTTCCCTTTTAGCACTTTGAATATATAATGCCACTCCCTTCTGGCCTGCAAAGTTTCTTCTGAGAAGTCTGCTAATAGCCTTATGGGGGTTTCCCCTGTATGTAACTGTCTTCTTTTTTACTGCTGCTTTTAAAATTCTCTCTTTATCACAAATTTTTTGCCATTTTAACTACTAAGTGTCTCAGTGTGGACCTCCTTGGGTTGATTTTGTTGGATGCTCTCTGTACCTCCTGGATCTGGATATCTGTTTCCTCCTTTAGATTAGGAAAGTTTTCAGTTATTATTTCTTCATATAAATTTTCTACTCCCTTTTCTCTCTCTTCTCCTTCTGGGATCCCTATAATGTGAATGTTATTATGCTTGTTGGACTTGCTGAGTTCCCTATTTTCATTTGGTATATATATTTTTTTCTTTCACCTGTTCAGAACAGCTTGATTACTTTCCATTACTCTGTCCTTCAGGTTGCTAATTCATTCCTCTGCTTCCTCTGGCAAAGATTTATTCCATCTGGTATATTTTTAATTTCATTTATTGTGTTGTTCATCTCTAATTGGTTCTTTTTTTATGTTTTTTAATCTCTGATAAGAGTCTTGCTGATTTCTTCCACTCTTAAGTTCATTGAGTATCTTTATGAGCATTACTTTAAATTCTCTATCAGGTATACTACTTATCTCCATTTCACTTAGGTCTCTTGCTGTGGTTTTGTCCTGTACTTTCATTTGGGACATATTATTCTGTCTACTCATTTTGTCTGACTTTTTGTGTCTGTTTCTCTGTTTTAGGAAAGTTTGCTATGTCTCCTGCTCTCGAAACTAATGGCCTTAGGAAGAAGAGGTCCTATAGTGCCCTGAAGTACAATGTCCCCTGTTCCACCAGAACTTGGCCTTTAGGAATGCCCTCTATGTGTGTTGTATGCACCCTTCTTTTGTATCTTGGCCACTTTTTCCTTCAGTCCAGTCATCTGTGCTGCCTCTCTGCCTGTTGTGGGCAGTAGCAGTGTTTTGTCTGTGTGGTGTTAGTGGACCAGTCTGAGGTTGTCTTGGTCTGGAATTGAGTCAGACTGGGCATTTGCCAGAGATGTAGTAGCATGAAGCTGCCAGGCACGTTGCTTGTGTTGTCCACTGAGAAGTTTTCATTGATGGGCAAGGCTTGTATTCAGATATGTTTGTGCTCATTTCACTGCTAGGGCTGCCATTTGATTGTTGTGTGTGGTTATCTTCCCCATACCCCAGGGAATGGGTCACTTGGAGTGGTTCTGGTGCCTGTTGGAGCTGGTTGCACACTGCCAGGCTTGTGGCACCACTTTGAATGGGGTCTGGCCAAGGGCATATTGGAAGGAACATGCTGCTGCTGGGACCAGCTGATTTTAGCACAGTGCATGCCACAGCACTGGGGTCAGCCTGAAAAAATCTGCAAAGCCTACATGAGTGTGATGCACAATTTTAACAAGGTATTTTGTTAAATATCTGGTGAATGATGGCACTGAACTGGTTCCTGCAGATGAACTAGTGTTTATTCTGGTGGTGGGGGGTTGGGGGTGGGAGGGAGATCATACTTGCCAACTGCTTTGTTCCTGGATGGGTCTTCCTGTGATTCTTGCCTCTCTGGGACATGTTCTGAAAAGAATAAACTACTCTCCCTTTCATGTGTTTTCCAAGTGCTGCTTCTACACTGTATCTGTGAAGCTGTTTTTTGTGCTATCTCTTTAAGGATGGGGACTCAGTTTCCTCTTGCCCTCCAGGCTCTCCCAGAGCTGAGCCCTCTTGATTTTCAAAATTACAGGTTTTAAGTACTGCTGGTTATAAGAACTCATGAAATTTAGCTCCTTTTGCTTTTAAAGCCAAATGTTATGAGTATTCATGTTCCTTGTGTGGGCTCCCCAGTGTGATAGCTCTTTGACCCCTTCTCTTTGTCTGTGGCTTCTTCCCACCTGCCCCCCTCCCCCATGGCCTTGATCTGTTTAGCTTTCCACCACATCTCAGCGCTTCTTACCCTCTTCATTGTGGCCTCTTCTCTACATTTAATTGTGTGTGGGAACTAAGTTTAAGAATTCTGTACACTTGCACCGATGGGTTAACAAGGCTTAGGGTGGAAAGCTACCACAGGGTAAAAGCGCCTAAGCTTAGTCATAAGGTAAAACAAGGCTTAGGGCGGAAAGCTGTCTCCACAGGATGAAAGTGTCCAAGACAGTTAGAGGCGGAATGCCGCTACGGGGCGAAAGCACCCAAGGTTAGCTAGTGAAAAGGGTGCTTTGTTAGCCTTTGAGGCAGCGTGCTCCAGCAATCTTACACTTTGGAGATAACAGCTACTTGGCTGTAATTGCCCACAGAGAAACACTGTCCATCTGGCGTCTGAGGCCAATATATCATTGTGGTTTAATCTCAGCTTCTAATGCCACTTGCCCCCTAAACCCTTTGCTTCATACACACACACAAATTAATGGTCACTGTCTTATTGTTTTCTTCTGCATGTTCACCATGTATGTAAAACCTTGAGAGCTCAATAAAAACAGAGACAAAACCCCTGTTTGGGGCTCTTGTCTCCTCCCGGACATTAGCTTCTCTTGTATTTAATTCTGTATCTGCTCTCTAGCTGGACAAGAGAGAAGTCCAGACTCAAAGTCTGTGACAGTTGTGGAGTTTGTTCTGCCAGTCTTTGGATAATTTTTTGGGTTATTTATGCTGATGAGTGTCATCTAGTTGTATCTATGAGACAAGGTGAGCTAAGGGTCCTCTTACTCCACCATCTTCCCAGCCTCCTGCCAAATATATTTCTAAGCCCTTTACTAATATTACCTATTAGGTAGGAACCATTATCATCCCAACTTCACAGATGAATATATATAAGGCATAGAAAACCTAAGTAAATTATCAAAGAGCATAAAAATTAGTTGATTCACCATCAAAATTCAGGCTTTTGAGTCTACAATTTGTATTTGTAACCTGTAAGTGTTAACTGTGAAGAAGACCAATTTTCATGTTAGTTTCTCTTCTCAGTGCACCTTTTGTAGAGGTGACCCCGTTAATAGCTTCCTATGGTTTCTGTTTCAAGTTTTGACTTTTATGTTTACTACCATGTTCTTTTCTCCTTACTTACCAGCTTGCCTCCTTTTTCTGTTTGCCAGTCATCAGGGAGAACGTGTGGGTTTTTCTGGTCCCAGGAGGGAGTGTGATCTGACTCCAGCAGACTTCATAGTACATTGCAGTATACTAGCATCTTTATGGGCAAGTTCATGGACTCTTCCCCTCATGAATAGCAATGTGACCTTCCTGTCTGAATCAAGGATGTATGTATGATCCTAGATAATCCTGTTTATTTTTTTAAATTGAAGTATAAGTGACGTATAACATTATATTAGTTTCAGTGTACAACGTAATGATTTGATATTTGCATACACCGTGAAATGATCACTACATTAAGTTTAGTTACCATCTGTCACCATGCAAAGTTACAATTTTTTTCCTTGCGGTGAGAACTTTTAATATTTATTCTCTTGGCAACTTTCAAGTATGCACTACAGTACTATTGACTATAGTCACTGTGTTGTATATTACATATCCATGGCTTATTTATATTATAACTGGAAGTTTGTAACTTTTGACCCCCTTCACCCGTTTTGCTCACCTCCCTTAACCCCACTCACCTCTAGTAACCACCATTCTGTTCTCTGTATCTATGAATTTTTTGGCTTTATTTTGTTTGTTCATTTGTTTTATTTTTGATTCCACATATAAATGAAATGATATAGAATTGTCTTCCTCTGACTTATTTCACCTTGCTTAATGTCCTCAAGGTTCATCCATGTTGTAGCAAATGGCAGGATTCCCTTCTTTTTTTTATGGGTGAATACTATTCTATTGTGTATACACAGAACATTTCCTTTGTCCATTCATCCATCGATGGATGTTTAGCTTTCATAACTTGGCAGTTGTAAATTATGCCGCAATGAACATAGCAGTGTACATATCATTTTAAATTAGTGTCTTCATTTTCTTTGGATAAATACTTAGTACTGGCATTGCTGTATCACATAGTAGTTCCATTTTTAAATTTTTGAGGGAACTCCATACTCTTCCATAATGGCTGCACTAATTTACATGCCACCAATAGCGCATAAGGGTCTTCCTTTCTCCACAGCTTTGCCAACACTTGTTATTTCTTATCTTTTTGGTATTAGCCATGATAACAGGTGTGAGGTGGTACTTCATTGTGATTTTGATTTGCATTTCTTTGATGTTTAGCGATTTTGATCATCTTCTCATGTACCTGTTAGTCATCTTTATGTGTTCTTTGGAAAAATGTCTATTCAAATCCTTTGCCTAATTTTTAATTGAGTTCTTTGTGTTTTTTTGCTATTGAGTAATATGAGTTCTTTGTGTATTTTGAATATTAACCCCTTATTGGGTATATGATTTATAAATATTTCTCCCTTTTAGTAGGTTCTTTTAATTTTGTTGATGGCTTTCTTTGCTGTGTAGTTTGATATAGTCCTATTTGTTTATTTTACATTTGCTGCCTTTGCTTATTGGAGTCAGATCCAAAAAAAAAAAAATCATTGCCAAGACTGATGTCAGGGGAGCTTATTGTCTGTTTTCTGCAAGAGGTTTTATGGTTTCAGGTCTTATATTCAAGTCTTCAATCCATTTTGAGTTAATTTTGTGTATGGTGTAAAACAGTAGTCTAACTTCTTTTCTTTTCTTTTTCTTTTCTTTTCTTTTCTTTTCTTTTCTTTTCTTTTCTTTTCTTTTCTTTTCTTTTCTTTTCTTTTCTTTTTTCTTTCTTCCCCCCCCCTTTTTTTTTTTGCATGTGACTGTCCAATCTTTCCAGTACCAGTTATTGAAGAGTCTCTTCTTTCCCCATTTCCCTCCTTTATTGTAAATTAGTTGAGCAGAGAATCATGGACTTATTTTGGAAACTCTATTTTGTTCCATTAATCTATGTGTTTATGTTTATACCAATACCAAACTATTTTGATTACTGTGCATTTTTAGTATAGTTTGCAATCAGGGAGCATATGTCTCCAGCATTGTTTTTATTTCTTAAAATTGCTTTGGCTCTTTGGAGTCTTTTGTGGTTCCATACAAATTTTAGGATAGTTTCTTCCAGTTCTGTGAAAAATGTCATTGGAATTTTGATGGGGATTGTATTGACTCTATAGATTGCTTTGAGTAGTATGAACATTTTAACAGTATTAATACTTCCAATCTATGAGAATGGGATATCTTTCCATTTATTTGTTTCATCTTCAATTTCATCAATATCTTATAGTTTTCAGTGTATAGATCTTTCATCTTCCTGATTAAATTTATTCCTAAGTGTTTTATTATTTTTGATATAATTGTAATGGGATCATTAAAAAATTTTTTCTTTCTGATACTTTGTAGTTAGTGTATAGAAACTCAACATATTTTGGTTGGTTGGCTCAGTTGGTTAAGCATCTGATTTTAGCTCAGGTCATGATCTCGTGCTTTGTGGGTTCAAGCCCCACATCGGGCTCTGTGCTGACAGCTCAGAGCCTGGAGCCTGCTCCAGATTCTGTGTCTCCCTGTCTTTCTACCCCTCCCCTGCTCGCATTCTGTCTCCCTCTCTCTCAAAACTAAGAAAGAAAGAAAGAAAGAAAGAAAGAAAGAAAGAAAGAAAGAAAGAAAGAAAGAAAGAAAGAAAGAAAGAAAGGAAGGAAAGAAAGAAACTCAACAAATTTTTGTATATTGATTTCAAACCCTACAACTTTGTGGAATTTATTTATTAGTTCTAACAGACTTTTGGTAGAATCTGTGTGGTTTTCTATATATAAAATCATGTTATCTCCAAATAGTGACAGTTTTACTTTTTCCTGTCCAAATGGTATGCCTTTTATTTCTTTTTCTTGACTAATTTCTCTGGCTAGGACTTAATACCATGTTAAATTTCTCTGGCTAGGATTTCTAATACTGTACTGAATACTATGGGGAGAGTGGGTATCCTTGTCTGCTTCCTGTTCTTAGGAAGAAAGCTTTCAGCTTTTCACTATTGGGTATGATGAAAACTGTGGACTTGTCATATTTGGTCTCCATTACATTGAGGTACAGTCCGTCTATATTCACTTTGTTTAGAGTTTTTATCATAACTGGCTATTGAATTTTGTCAAATGCTTTTCCTGAATCTATGGATGTAATTATATGATTTAAAAAAAATTTTTTTTAACGTTTATTTTATTTTTGAGACAGAGAGAGACAGAGCATGAACAGGGGAGGGGCAGAGAGAGAGGGAGACACAGAATCTGAAACAGGCTCCAGGCTCTGAGCTGTCAGCACAGAGCCCGACGCGGGGCTCGAACTCACGGACCATGAGATCATGACCTGAGCCGAAGTCCAACGCTTAACCGACCAAGCCACCCAGGCACCCCTGATTTTTATCTTTCATTTTGTTAATGTGGTGTATCATGTTGATTGATCTGTGAAGTGTTGACCCATCCTTGCATCTCTAGAATAAATTTCACTGGATTGTGAAATCTAATCCTTTCAGTGCAACATTGAATTCAGTTTGCAAATACTTTATTGAAGAGTTTGCTTCTATGTTCATCACAGTTACTGGCCTGTAATTTTCTGCTTCTTCCTCTTTTTTTCTCCTTCCTTCCTCCTTTCTTTCCCCTTCTCCTCCCCCTCCCCTCTCTTCCCCCTCCCCTCTCCTCCCTCCTCCCCTCCCCTCCCTCCTCCCCTCCCCTCCCCTCCCCTCCCCTCCCCTCCCCTCCCCTCTATTCTCTCCTCTCCTCCTCTACTCTCCTCTGTTCTGTAGTGCCCTTCTCTGGTTTTGGTATCAGGGTGATGCTGCACTTGTAATGAGTCTGGAAGCATTCCATTGTCTTCTATTTCTTGGAAGAATTTGAGAAGGATAGGCATTAAATCTTTGAATCCTTGGTAGAATTCACCACTGAACTCATCTAGTCCTGAGCTTTTATTTGTTGAGAATTTTTTGATTTTTGATTTGATTGCCTTAGCAGTAGTCAGTCTATTCAGATTAAAAAAAATTCTTTTTCCTGATTCAGTGTTGGGAGATCATATGTTTCTAGAAATTTATGCATGTCTTCTAGATTATCTGATTTATTGGTATATACTTGTTTATGGTAATCTCCTATAATAATTTGTATTTTTGTGGTATCAGTTGTAACTTCTCTTTTAAATCTGATTTTATTTATTTGAAGCTTCTCTTTTTTTTCTTGGTTGTGTTTACCTTTTTGAAGAACCAGGTTTTAATTTTATTGATCTTTTCTATTGTCTTTTAGTCTCTATTTCATTTATTCCCACTCTGATCTTTATTACTTTCTTTTTTCTACTAGCTTTGGGCTTTGTTCTTTTTTTTCTAGATTTTTAGGTATAAAGTTAGATTGTTTATTTGAGATTTTTCTTGTTTCTTGAGGTAGGCCTCTGTTGCTTTGAACTTCTCTATTAGAACTGCTTTTGGTGTGTCCCATGGATTTTAATATGTTAGATTTCAATTTTTGTTTGTTTCCAGGTATTTAAAAATTTTTTCCTTTGATATTTTTGAGAACCATTGGTTGTAGCATATTGTTTAACCTACACATTTTTTTTCTAGTTTTCTTCTTATAGTTGAGTTTTAGTGTCATACCACTATGGTTAGAAAAGATAATTGGTCTGACTTCAATCTTTAATTTATTGAAACATGTTCCATGGAGAATGTTCCATGTACACTTGGAATACAAATGTGTCTTCTGTAGCATTAGATGGAATGTTCTGAATATATCTATTAAGTTTATCTGGTGTAATGTTTCATTTAAGACTAATGTTTTCTTACTGACTTTCTGTCTGGATGACCTTTCTATTGATGCAAGTAGAGTGCTAAAGTCCCCTATTCTTATCATACTGCTTTCAATTTCTCCTTTTAGGTCTGTTAATATTCGTTTTATATATTTTGATGCTATGTTGGGTGCGTATATATTTATAAATGTTACATCTTCTTGTAGCATTGATTTATCTTTATGTAATACCGTTCTTTCTCTTTTATTGCAGTCTTTGTTTTAAAGCCTATTTTGTCTTATATAAGTATAGCTACCCTAATTTTCTTTTCATTTCCATTTGCGTGGAAAGCTTTTTCCATCCCTTCACTTTCACTCTGGGTGTGTTCTTGCATTTGAAGTGAGTTTCTTGTAGGCGGCATGTAGACAAGTCTTGTTGTTTTTTTGTTGTTGTTTTGTTTTAAGTCCATTTAACTATCCTATGTCTTTTGATTGGAGAATTTAGTCCATTTACAGTTAAAGTAATTATTGATAGTTACATAGTTACTAGCATTTTGTTATATATTTTCTGGCTGTTTTTTGCAGTTCCTCCTGTTTCTTTCTTCTTTTTTTTTGCTCTCTTCCCTTGTGGTTTGATGACTTTGTTTACTTTTTCAAATTCCTTTCTCATTTTCTTTTCTGAATCTACTGTAGGTTTTTGCTTTGTGCTTACCATGAGGCTCACATTTAGCATCCTATATATACAGTACATATACCAGTGATATTTTTACTTTTTATGTTTATCACTTTTACCAGTGATATTTTTACTTTTTATGTTTTCTTGTTATTAATTAGTGTTATTTCTTTTCAGCTTAAGGTAGTTTAACATTTCCTGTAAGGCTGGTTTAGTGGTGATGAACTTCTTTAGCTTTTGCTTGTCTGGGAAACTCTATCTCCCCTTCAATTCTGAATTATAACCTTACTAGGAAGAATATTCGTGGAATGTTTTTCCTTTCATTGTTATAAATATATCATGTAACACCCTTCTTACTTGCAAAATATTGCTGAAAAATTAGCTGCCAGTTTTATGGGGTTTCCTTTATATATAACACATTGTTTTTTACTTGCTGCTTTTAATAGTCTCTCTTTTTGTTCAATTTTGACATTTTAAATTATAATGTGTCTTGGTGTGGATCTCTTTGAGTTCATCTTATTTGGAATTCTCTGGAATTAGACTTGGGTGTCTTTGTTCTTCTCCAGGTTAGGTACATTTTCATCCATTATTTCTTCAAATAAGTTTTTGACCCCTTTTCTCTTCCTTCTCCTTCTGGGAGCCCTATGATGTGAATGTTAGTATGCTTGATATTTCCCACTGGTCCTTTAAGCTATCTTCATTTTTTAAAATTCTTCTTTCTTTTTGTTGCTCTGTTTGGGTGAGCTCCATGGGCCCTGTCTTCCAGATTACCAATCTATTCTGCTTCATCCAATCTGCTCTTGAAGCCCTCTACTGTATTTTTTAGTTCATTTATTTTATTCTTCAGTTTTGTGACTTCTGTTTGGTACTTTCTTATATATTCCATCTCTCTGTTGATATTTCTAATGTATTAATCTAGTTTCTTTTTTTAAGTTTATTTTTTATTTTATTTTAAGAGAGAGATAGTAAGCAAGTAGGGGAAGGGCAGAGAGAGAGGGAGACAGAATCTCAAGCAGGGTCTGCACTATCAGTGCAGAGCCTGATGTGGGTCACAAACCCATGAACTGTGAAATTATGACCTGAGCTGAAATTAAGAGTCAGATGCTCAACCAACTGAGCCACCCACATGCCCCCTCATCTATTCTTTTTCCAAGTTCAGTGAGCATCTCTATGACTATTACTTTGAACTCTATGAGGTAGATTACTTATCTCTTTTTCATTAAGATTTTCCCTGAGATTTTATCTTGCTTATTTATTTGAAACATACTCCTCTATTTCCTCACAATGATTAACTTCTTTTTCCTGGACCTTAGCTTAGATATTTTGGGGGCTCCTCCCTATAGTGCAGGTCCCAAGGGTTAGAATGCCTGCTATGGGACATGAACCCCTTGTCCTCAGGGAGAAGCTCCTGCTTTCTGAGATCCCTCTTGATTGTGGGTTTGCTGCACTGAGTGGGGTTTTGGCAAGATTGTAGCTGTTCTTCTCTTACCTATCTTGATGTGGCCCTTTTATTCTTTGTTGTAGAGTAACTAGGCCCTGTTCACTAGTTTATAGGGTTTTTGTTTTTTTTTTAATTTGTTTTAATGTTTATTATTTATTTTTGAGAGAGAGAGTGCAAGTGGAGGAAGGGCAGAGAGAGAGGGAGACAGAGAATCTGAAGCAGGCTTCAGTCTCTGAGCTGTGAGCGCAGTCTGATGCAGGGCTTGAACCCATGAACCACGAGATCATGACTGAGCTGAAGTCAGACAATTAACCCACTGAGCCACCCAGGTGCCCTTATAGGTATTTTTGAGAGGGAATTTTTCCATATGTAGCCATAGATTTGTTATGTCTGTAGGAGGAATTGAATTCAGGATATTTCTATGTTATCATTTGGACCTCACATTTCTTTATCTTTATTCCCTTTTGAGATTATTAAGGTTTAATTTTATTATGAGAGTGCAGTAAATACAACTTGCAAAATTTTGGGGATTGTACAGCTTTTGGCAGTAAAAGTAAAATATGCCTTAAGAGTGACTTCCTTAGCACAAATGATAATCATGACAGATGCTGATTCTTTCCAAGGACAGAAGCTGAAACCTAAATACAGTTTTCATTAAAACCTAAAGCATTTCACACAGCCCACCCATGCCCTGAAAAATGCAGACCAACTATTGAACATTTATAAGCTAGGAAAAGGGAAATAACATTCAGAAGCCTCTAATGAGAGTGTGTATGGTGATCCATCTGTAAATATGGCTTGTGTACAGTATAATCGCTTGGATTTGGAAGGAAAAGAAGGATTATTTACAGGCCTTTCTTTGCAGATGGTGCATGGCCGGCAAACGGATGTATTCGCATGCTATTCAGGCTATGACTTCATTAGGTCCATGTTTTTATGACAATAGGTTTGGAGCCATCTGAAGGCTATGATGAAAACAATAGCAAATTCATTTTGAAAAAAGTATGTGTTACCATATCCAATTGATGATTCCTTAATTTTGAGAATTTTCACTTGTAAATATCAATAAGAGACATGCTCCTGTTATTGCCTAATGCCCCCCCCCCCCCAACCCTTTTCGGAACTTGTTTAGTGAAGGTTATGTTCTGTAGCCCCAGCATTTCAGAAACTTGAAATCAGTGATGCGTCATGTCACTGCAGGGTTGAACAGAGTTGTAGCTCTCCGAAGTCAGTAATAACTCTGAAGCCAAAGGATGCCTTTTGAAAGGCACAAATTCTGGCCCAGAGGTGTTGGTGGGGAGATCAGATAGAGGGGATCATTTAAATAAAAGTGGGAAGACTGTAGGGAAATTGCATTCCAGATGGAAGTTGAAGGGAAGGAGAAACACCATGAAGGAAAGATCTCTGGATTGATGGTTCAGGTTTAACTGTAATTAGCTGCAAGAAAATGTCAGTTACCCTCTGTGAACTCTCTTAAAAAAAAGTGATAATAATCTGCTTATTTCAGAGGTTTGTTATGGGGACAAAATGGGTTGGTACTTTATGAAGGGGGTATTGAAATACTTTCTCATTAAATTCAGTGTGCATGAGATTGTACTAAGCACTTCAGGGGATGAAACTGAATAATACTTGGACTCTCACTTGAAGCTTATCAGGTAGATAAAATAAGCATCTAAATAAAAACAACTAGTAGGCTGCAAAATCAGTAAATTGTTTTATGTAAGTTAAAGATTGATTTTCACCATTTAAGACAGGATGCCTCTAGAGCAGTGACTCTTAAATCTGGTTGTGCATTATAATTACCAGGGAGTTTTTAAAACATACCAATGCCCAGGCCCCAGTGCCAGAAATTTTGATTTAATTAGTCTGATATACCCTGCCTCCCTCTCCTGCACATTTTCATTGTTAAAAAAAGTGCCCCGGGTGTTTTTAGTACTCCATGCTTCTCAAACTTCAGCTTCGTCAGAATTGCCTAGAGGGCCTGTTAAAATCTCAGATTGCTGAGCCCCTCCCCAGATATTCTGATTCACTAGATCTGAGGACAGGGGTGAGAATTAACATTTCTTGCTATATGGATTGTCTGCGGATCGTACTTCAGAGCCAACATGGGCTTTTGATTTTACTATGTATGCAGTCCATACATTTATTTCTTCAGGCTGAAGAACATATGTGGACACAAAAGTTCATCTTTTGGTCAAACAATAAGAATAGTTTTATTAGTGGGAAAATTAACACTGTGTGGTTAAATGAATGCAGTTATCACTTGATCAGAGAGATAAACTCACTGACAAAAACATGTCTTTGTACAAAGGATGCTTGCTTCCAAATGTGCTAGTATGAGATTATCCTTTATGAAGAGAAGGCATTATTGAGTGGACACCTGGTAAGTAATGGCATGTTCAACAAAACAGATTTTGAAAAAAAATTTAGATTTGGAAGGCAATTCAGAATTTTTTTTTTCTGGAAATGTCTTCCTAAGCAACAGAACGAATGATTCACCTTTCCAAATCCTTGTGTATCAGAATAGCTAAAGCAACACAGCATAATTTTCAGAAATAGAACCCTATTAAACTTTCACAGCCCATGTGAGATGCCAGTGAGAAAATGTGCAAAATTGATCATCGTGTCTTTATTACTTGAAGAAGGATAGAAGGGCACTCAAGGTTGATTTGAGTGTTAAAATGTATGAATTGTCTATTTCCCAAAGAGTGTAAATCCTAAATGTCCATGAACAGCAGTTATGAGAGACTCTAGGGCTCCAGTCACCTTGAAATTAGGAAAATGAGAAATTTGCCTTGCTGATTTCTTCCTGAGGATGGATAGTTGAGAGCTGAGACTGTGCAGATGTGTGGATGGAATGACATCAGTGACTGGGGAGATCTCATACTATCCTATTTTATCATCTTTTTTCATCTTAAATATGTTTTATGAATAAAAGACACGAGGCTTTTTGACAGTCATTCTTTTTTCTTGTCATGCTCCACCAATCACAGATTGGGAAAAAGGGGGGGGGGTTAAATACCTATTAAAGTCAAAATAAAGGGGAATTTCAGTAGAAAATATTTATATCTGATTAACTTCATTTTATATACAAAAAATAAAGGCAACGATGTATGTACTTGCCTTTATGGAATAGATAAACTCTAAGTAAGATTTTGTAGACTTTTGTTTCTCCATTTAGAGCTGGGTGGGTGGAGCATCTGTAGTCTTTCCAGACCTGCATCATATTAGTTCAAGATGACACTGTTTAGGGCAAGTGTATTATTAAGGATGACTGGAGATAGCTTAATAGGATATAAATGAAGATTGTGTTATATTAGAAGGCAAGCTCTGTAATACAGATTATGTGGTCTATAATGTTCAAAAAGCCTTTAAAAATACACTTAAGACAAAAAAGAAGACTACAGAAATTATCAAACAAATACTAAAGTGGCATCACAGGTACAGTCATGTTTTATCTCTCTAGCAAGTTTATAATGAGAAAGAACTAGCAGCAACAAAGTCCTATTTTTAAATAGGGGCTTTAAAAATACTTGAAAATCTCCTTTTCTGGGTTTGGTGGATACTGAATCAGACAAGTGGAGATAATAGTAATACATGTGAAGTTTGGCAGACCCTAGTAGGTCTTTATTCCTCAGACCTGGATCACTTTCTTAAGCTCGTATGTATGATTGCTGCCTTGCCAGTGTCTGGTTAATTCTGTTTGTGGGCAATTGAATTAAATGTTCTAACACCCAAAGTTTACTACAGCTCTACATTCCGTGTTTTGATTAATGGTGGCATGATTCTTGCTGCTTAAGCCCCAAACTTGATAATCTTAAAGGACTATCCCTCCTTTATCTCCTTCAAATGGCCAGTAGATTCTGTTAGATTCTACTCAAATGTCTCTTGAAGCTGTTACCATTATTCTTTCTTTAAAAATATTAATTTTGTTAAATTTAAACATACAGGAAAGTAGAAGGAAGGCAAATAATAATGATTCATCCTATCTTGTTCTCATTCATCTCCACCACTTTACCTTGTTTCCATCATCCTTCTCCTGGATTATTCCAATAGCCTCCTCATTCTCTCTGTTTCTACCCTTGCTTCTTATGTTCTGTTTTAGATTATTTTAAGATATGTCACTTCAAATAATTTCTTGTTCAAAATCCTCTAAACTTATCACACTCTGAGTAAAAACCAAACTGCTTGTAGACCCCACAAGTTTCTTTACGACAGTCCTACTCTCCTTTCCATCCTTTCTCAACCCCTGTGACCTCAACTCCTCTATCCATGCCTCTGGGCCTTGTTTGTGGTCTTGGAAGATGCCAATCATGCCCTGCCTTAACGTCTTTGTTCTGGCTGCTCTTTTTGTCTGGTGTACTTCTTCTTTAGATATCTCCATGGCTTTCTCCCTCCCTTTCTTATCATGAGGACTTCTCTGGCCATCCTCTCTGACCCTCCCCATAGAGCATTTTGTACCACCCTTGCCTGGAATGAACATATAATTAGTCATCCCAAATAGGATACTTAAAAAAATATTTTAGGGGCGCCTGGGTGGCGCAGTCGGTTAAGCGTCCGACTTCAGCCAGGTCACGATCTCACGATCCGTGAGTTCGAGCCCTGCGTCGGGCTCTGGGCTGATGGCTCAGAGCCTGGAGCCTGTTTCCAATTCTGTGTCTCCCTCTCTCTCTGACCCTCCCCGGTTCATGCTTTGTCTCTCTCTGTCCCAAAAATAAATAAACGTTGAAAAAAAAATTAAAAAAAAATATTTTAGAATACTAGATGTTTTAATGGGTTAAAAATCCAGTTTGTAGGAAGATTTTTAATGCTAATGATTTTGGTTGCTCTTCCCCCTGCTGCCACCCCTTTCCCTTATTCCTTTCTCTCCCCCTATTCCCTTTTTCCTTTTCAGATTTTTATTTAAATTCCAGTTAATTAACCTACAGTGCAATATTGGTTTCAGGAGTAGAATTTAGTGATTCATTACTTACATACAATACCCAGTGCTCATCCCAACAAGTGCCCTCCTTAATGCTCATCATCCATGTAGCCCATCTCCCACTCTCCTCCCTCCATCAACCCTCAGTTTGTTCTCAGTCTTTAAGAGTCTCTTATGATTTCTTTCCCTCTCTGTCTTTTTCTTCCCCCCTCCATAAGTTCATCTGTTTTGTTTCTTAAATTCCAGTATGAGTGAAATCATATGGTATTTGTCTTTCTCTGACTCACTTCACTTAACATAATATACTCTAGCTCCATCCATGTTATTGCAAATGGCAAGATTTCCTTCTTTAAGATGGCTGACTAAGATGGTCTATATATATATATATATATATACACCACCTCTTCTTTTTCTGTTTATCAGTTGATGGACACTTGGGCTATTTCCATAATTTGGCTATTGTAGATAATATTGCTATAAATGTAGGGGTGTATGTATTTCTTTGAAGTAATATTTTTGTATTCTTTGACAAATGCCCAGTGGTGCAGTTGTTGGATCATAAGATAACTTTCTGGGTATCTTCCATACTGTTTTCCAGAGTGGCTGTACCAGTTTGCATTCTCACCACCAACAAGAGTGTTCTCCTTTCTCCACATCCTCACCAACACCTGTTGTTTCTTGTGTTGTTGATTTTAGCCATTCTGACAGTTTATGGTTTTGATTTTCATTTCCCTGATGATGAGTGATGTTGAGCATCTTTTCATGTGTCTCTTGGCCATCTGTATGTCTTCTCTGGAAAAGTATTCATGTCTTCTGCCCATTTTTAATTA
Organism: Felis catus; assembly: GCF_018350175.1. Lineage (NCBI taxonomy): Eukaryota > Metazoa > Chordata > Mammalia > Carnivora > Felidae > Felis > Felis catus. Next base: position 87,614,890 of record NC_058373.1, on the reverse strand, counting down.
GATTATTCATTTTTCAAATGAATAAGTTTTTTATATATTTTGGATATTAACCCTTTACCAGATATGTCATTTGCATATATCTTCTACAATTCTGTAGGTTGCCCTTTAGTTTTGTTGATTGTTTCCTTCACTTTGGGAAGCTTTTTATTTTGATGAAGTCCCAATAGCTTGTTTGTTTATTTATTTACAGTTTATTTATTTTGAGAGAGAGCACACACATAAGGGGGGGGAGGGACAGAGAGAGGGAGAGAGAGAATCCCAAGTAGGCTCCACACTGTCAGCATAGAGCCTGATGTGTGGCTCAATCTCACAAACCATGAGATCATGACCTGAGCCGAAATCAAGCTGGACGCTTAACTGAATGAGCTACCCAGGCACCCCTCTGATAGTTAATTTTTGCTTTTGTTTCCTTTGCCTCAGGAGACACATCTAGAAAAATGTTGCCACGGCTTATGTCAGAGACATTTCTGCCTGTGTTCTCTAGGATTTTGATGGTTTCATATCTTACATTTAGTTCTTTAATCCATTTTGAGTTTATTTTTGTGTATGGTGTAAGAAAGTGTTCCAATTTCATTCTTTTGCCGGTAGCTGTCCAGTTTTCCCAACACCATTTATTGAAGAGATTGTCTTTTTTCCATTGGGTATTCTTTCCTGCTTCATTAAAGTTTGATCAACCATATAGTTATGGATTTATTTCTGGGTTTTCTATTCTGTTCCATTGACCTATGTGTCTATTTTTGTGCCAGTATCATATTGTCTCAATGATTACACCTTTCTAATATAGCTTGAGGTTAGAATTGTGATGCCTCCAGCTTTGCTTTTCTTTTTCAAGATTACTTTGGCTATTTGGTGTCTTTTGTGGTCCTGCAAAAAATTTAGAATTGTTTATTCTACTAATGCGAAAAATACTGTTGGTTTTTTTTTATAGGGATTGCATTAAATTTTTAAAAATTTAAATTTTTTTTTACAGAGATTGCTTTGAGTAATATACACATTTTAACAATATTTGTTCTTCTATTCCATGAGCATGGAATATCTTTCCACTTGTTTTTGTAGTCTACAATACCTTTCATCAATGCTTTATAGTTTTCAGAGTACAGGTCTTTTATCTCTGGTTAGGTTTATTCTTAGGTATCTTATTTTTGGTACAATTATAAATGGGATTGATTTTTAAATTTCTCTTTCCGCTGCTTCATTATTGTTGTATAGAAATGCAACAGATATCTGTATGTTGATTTGTATCCTGTGAATACTGAATTCATTCATCAATTCTAGTGGGTTTTTCATGGAGTCTTTTGGGTTTTCTACATATGGTATCGTGTCATGTGCGTACAGTGAAAGTTTTATTTCTTTTTTGTTGATTTGAATGACTTTTATTTCTTATTGTTGTCTGATTGCTGTGGCTAAGACTTCCAGTGCTATGTTAAATAATGGTGGTGGAAATGGAAATCCTTGTCTTATTCCTGACCATAGAGGGAAAGCTCTTAATTTTTTTTCCCATTTAGGATGATATTGGCTGTAGGTTTTTCATATATGGCCTTTATTATGTTGAGGTATGTTCCCTCTGAACTTACTTTTTTGACAGTTTTTATCATAAATTGATGTTTATTTGTCAAATGCTTTTCCTGCGTTTATTGAAATTATCATACAGTTCTTATCCCTTCTTTTACTAATGTAGTGTATCACATTGACTGATTTGTGAATATTGAGCCAGCCTGGCAATCCAAGAATAAATCCCACTTGTTTGTGGTGAATGCTTTTTAAAATATATTGTTGGATTTAGTTTGTTAGTATTTTTTGATGATTTTTTTGCATCCATGTTCATAAAGGATATTTACCTGTAGTTCTCTTTTTCAATGGAGTCTTTATCTGGTTTGGTTTCAGGATAATGCTGGCCTCATAGAATGAATTTGGAAGTTTTCCTTCCTTTTCTATTTTTTTGGAATAGTTTGACAATAGTAAGTATTATCTCTTTAAATATTTGGTAAAATTGACCCGTGAATCCATTTGGTGCTGGACTTTTGTTTTTTGGGAGATTTTTGATTACTGATGCAATTTATTTGCTGGTTATCAGTCTGTTCAAGTTTTCTATTTCTTCCTGTTCTACTTTTGGTAGTTTATGTTTCTAGGAATTTATCATTTTTTTCCAGGTTCAATTTGATGGCATATCATTTTTCATAATATTCTTTTATAATTGTTGGTATTTATGTGGTGTTAGTTGCTATTTCTCCTCTTTCATTTACCATTTTATTTATTTGGATGCTTTTTCTTTTCTTTTTGTTAAGTCTGGCTGGAGGTTTACCAGTTGTTTTTAATGTTTAAAGAACCAGCTCTTGGTTTCATTGATCTGTTCTACATGGTTTTGTTTTTTGTTTTTTTGGTTTTTTTTAGTTTCTATATCATTTAGTTCTGCCCATCTTTGTTGGTTGTTCTTTTTCTAGTTCCTTTAGATGTAAGGTTAGGTTGTTTATTTGAGATTTTCTTTGCTTCTTGAGGTAGTTCTGTATTACTATATACTTCTCTCTTAAAGATCAGTTTTGCTGTATCCCAGAGGTTTTAGATGATTGTGTTTTCATTTTCATTTATTTCCATGCATTTTTAAATTTCTTCTTTGAGTTCTTGGTTGATCAGTTCACTGTTTAGTAGCATGTTGTTTAACTTCCATGTATTTGTGGTCTTTCCAAATTTTTCTTTTGGTTGACTTCTAGTTTCATAGTACTGTAGTCAGAAGCGGTGCATGGTATGATTTCAGTCTTTTAGTATTTGTTGAGGCCTATTTTGTGAGCAAATATGTGATCTACTCTGGAGAATGGTCTGTGTACACTTGAAAAGAATGTGTATTCTGCTATTGGGGGATGGAATGGTCTGAAAATATCTGTTAAGTCTATCTGTTCTAGAGTGTCATAAACCCATTGTTTCCTAGTTGATTTTCTGTTTAGATGATCTGCCCACTGATATAAGTGTGGTGTTACATCCCCTACTATTATTGTGTTATTATAAACTACTTCCTTTATGTTTATTATTAAGTACTTTATGTATTTGAGTACTCCCATGCTTGGTGCATAAATATTTGAAATTATATAATCTTTTTTGGATTGTTCCCTTTATGATTATATTTTGCCCTTCTTTGTCTCTTTTTACAATCTATGTTTTAAAGTCTAGTTTGTCTGATATAAATATTGCTACTCTGGCTTTCTTTTGACATCCATTTGCTTGACAAATATATCTTTACCCCCTCACTTTCAATCTGCATGTATTTTTAGGTCTAAAATGAGTCTCTTGTAGGCAGCATATAGATGGATCTCTTCTTGATCCATTCCATCACCCCATGTCTTTTGATTGGAGCATTTAGCCCATTTACATTTAAAGTACTTATTGATAGATATGTTTTTATTGCCATTCTATTACCTGTTTTGTCATTGTTTCTGGAGGTTTTCCCTGATCCTTTCTTGCCTTTGTCAATTTTAATCTCTCCTTTCCATTCAAAGAGTTTTCTTTAATATTTCTTGCAGGACTGGTTTAGTGGTCATGAACTCCTTTAGCTTTGGTTTGTCTGAGAAACTTTTTATCTCTCCTTCTATTCTGAATGAGAGCCTTGTTGGATTGAGTATTCTTGGCTGAATTTTTCCTATTCATCACTTTGAATATATCTGGTCACTCCCTTCTGGCTTGCCATGTTTCTATTGAGAAATCCCCAGCTACCTTTATGTAAGTTAAGGATTTCTTTTGTATTGATTCTTTTAAGATCTTTTTCTTTATCACTATATTTTGCAAGTTTTATTACAATATGTCTTGGTGTCGGCCTACTTTTGTTGTTTTGATGAGAGTTTTCTGTGCCTCATGAATCTGGATGTCTGTTTCCTTCCTCAGATTAGGGAATTTTTCTGCTAATATTTCTTGAAATAAATTTTCTGCCCTCCTTTATTTCTCTTCTTTTTCTGGGACTCCTATAATACGAATATTATTACGTGTGATGGAGTTATTGAGTTCTCTAAGTCTATTCTTGTGTTGCATAATTTTCCTTTCTCTCTTTTGTTCAGCTTCTTTATTTTCCAGTATTTTATCTTCCAGGTCACTAATTTGTTCCTCTGGTTCTTCCAGCCTATTATTCACTGCATCAAGCCTGTTTCCAGTTTCATTTATTGCATTCTTCATCTTTGATTCTTAACTTTTTTGTCTCTGTAGTAAGGGTCTCACTGATCTTTTCTATTCTTTTCTCAAGTCTTGTGAGTGTCCTCATGATTGTTGTTTTAAATTCTTCATCAGACATGTTACTTATATCTGTTTTATTTAAATCTCTGGCCTTGGCCCTATCTTGTTATTTTATTTGGTGTATGTTCCTCCATCTTGGTATTTTGTTTAAGTCTGTGCCTTCTTCTTTGTGTTAGAGAAGCCAGTTATATCTCCTGCTCCTGAATGCAATGGCCTTATAAAGAGAAGGTCATGTGGTGCCCAGGGCTTGGAACTTCAGGGAGCATCTTTGGTTTGTGCTATGTTGTTGTGTTCTGGCCACTTTACCCTAAGGGTAGTCCTCTGCAGAGGCTCTTCTTGCCTGCTATGGGCAGTGTTTGGTCCCTGGCTGGAATGTAGTGAATTTTAACTAGGTGTGCTCTGGTCTGTTTGTGAAATGATACCTGACACCAACTCCACCAGAACTGAGGCCCTGCAGAACACTCTTGTCAGGAGATGTGGTGTTGGCAGAGGTTTGTGCTGGTCTTTCGGGGGAAGGGTCTGACTTGCTGTAACTGAGGCAAGCTTGTGAAGACTGAGAAAGAAAACTGAGAAGAGCAGTTCTTCCAGAGTACAGGGAGGTGGGGTTTGGTGTAAGCAAGTTAGGCAGCCAGTGTCTGTCCTGCAGTTTACTTCAGGTGGCTCTGTATTTATTCTGAGGGGCAGGGGAGGGAAATGGCTCCAGCCAGCTCCTTTGTTTCCATAGAGGCATCTTAATGAACACTGCCTCTCAGGGATGCACTCTGAGAAAGCAGATAATCTCCCCTCTGTGTGCCCGAGATGTTCTTCAAATTGCTGTTTCCATGCCATCTGCCCCCTGCATTGTTTGCCTGCCTTCTTTCCAGGAGTGGCGCAGTTTCCTTAAGGTTCCATCCCAGAAAGCTGAATGACCTTTAAAACTCCAGGTTTTAACCCCCACTGGTTGCAAGAACTCATGAAATACATACCTCCCAAGTTCCAAGCGAATGACTTAGGGGAGCATTCTCCTTGTGCATTTCCCTGTGTGTTTCTCTCTCTCTTGCCCTTCTCTACAACTGTGGCTCTCTCCCCTCTGCAGCACCTGCAATCTATTTCTTCCCCAAACTACATCTCTGTACTTCCTACCTTCCTTTATGTGGCCTCTTCTCTCTTTTTAATTGTGGAGTTTGTTTTGCCATTCTTCAGATCTATTTCTGGGGCATATAGGGTGACTTGATAGTTATCTAGTTGTTTTCATGGGACGAGGTGAGCCTAGGGTCCTCCTCCTCTCCTGCCATTTCCCAAATGCCCCCAATAAAAATTTTAAAATAAATGGCTGAATAAATCTTTATTCTCAAGATTCAGAACTAGTCATTGCTAACATCTTGGCATATTAGTTTTAATTTTTGTGAAAATGATAAATATGCATTATCAAATCAATGCTGGAAAGTACCCAAAACAAAACCCTAAGTCACATCTAGAAATTCCTATTTAGTAAACATTCTTGATATCTTACATGAAGATAGATAGAAGGATAGAAGATAGAAAAGCAGAACTTTAATAAAAATGAAATCATATTACTGATATCTTCCAAATAATATTTTGTTAATTTTGTTTGAATTTAAAGGTAGAAAATAAATGAGTAAAAATAATTGTTGCAAGTCAAATACATATTTCTTTAACATAGGGAGATTTTATTCTTAAATTATCTCTTTAAGACGGAAAGAAAAAAAAAGAATTTTTAGAACATTAGAGGTTGGAGTCATTTTTTAAAAACTTTATGCTTTATTTTTTTTATTTTTATTTAAAAAAATTTTTGTAATGTTTATTTATTTTTGAGAGAGAGAGAATGCGAGCAGAAGAGGGGTAGAGAGAGGGAGACACAGAATCCGAAGCAGGCTTCAGGCCCTGAGCTGTCAGCACAGAGCCCAATGCGGGGCTGGAACTCACAAACTGTGAGATCATGACCTGAGCTGAAGTCCGACGCTCAACCGACTGAGCCACCCAGGCGCCCCAGAAACTTTGTACTTTAATTTCCTGCTTTGAAAGATGAAACAATTAGTATTCTAATAGTCTTTATTACTCCTTCCCCTCCCTTCTGAGTTTTGTTTTTTATATTGCAGTTTTTGCATGGAACAGAGATAATGATTATAATTCCCATAGTTGTTTAGTATTGGTTTTATATTTAAGTTGATTCAGTCACACTACCAGTCTCTTTATTACAGCTTCTTTATTCCAAAGATCTTTATATCTATCCATCTTCTAATTGGCTAGATTTCACTGTGTGGCAAACTTTTTTTTTTAATGTTTATTTATTTTGAAAGGAAGAGAGATAGCACGAGTGGGGGGAGGGGCGGAGAGCAAGGGAGAGAGAGAATCGCAAGCTGGCTTCATGCTGTCAGCACAGAGCCTGAGGTGGGACTCAATCCCATGAACCATGCGATCGTGACGTGAGCTGAAATCAAGGACGGATGCTTAACCGACTGAGCCACCCAGGTGTCCCTGTGTGGCAAACTTTTAAAGACATGCTCATGGCTACTGCATTATTTGAGTTATATTTTTAAAATTTATAAAATATTATTTTATAATGTATATTTTTATGTTACACTCTCTTACTGAACTTATACACAGTACTTCCTTGTCTTCTGGCATTTAATATTCCAGCAGCAACCTGACATCTTTTCCCCTGTGAAGATGATCCACCCCACCCCACCTTTTGTTTGCCTGATGGTGAAGGGGTTTTTCTCTTGAAGTTCAAACCTTAACTGAATTTGTTTTAGAGTGGCATGTTTTGTTTTAAAATTTCCTGGAACACAGTGTGTTCTTTTTGTTCTGTGGACTCAGTTGTTTCCCCATTTCTAGGAAATGTTCTAATCTAACCTTTGGATGCATCTTCTGCTTTATGTGCTGAGTTCAATTTTGACACATTATCCTTGTGTTGGTTCATTTTTCTACTCCATTTCTATTAGATTTTGCCTAATAGTTTTATAGTTTTTTCTCTTAGACTTCACTGTGATTATCTTATGCCTTTTTCTATGTTAACTAATATGATTTTCAGCAGTGTGTACCCTGTTACTTGTTTCAAATTTAATTATCTCTTTTCATCTGTTTTATCAACTAGTGTTTGGGTACTTTTTTATTGATATTTTTGCTTTATGTGTGAAACAACTGTCCTATTTTTCTTCTATTCTTTGAATTATGCTTTTCTTATATCTTGGTTTCTTTCTTTGGATTTTGCATTCCTGTTCCTTGCTGTAAGAAGTTTGCATAGTATCCATGCCATTTCTTTTTACCTTTCTCAAGCTTGGTGCTCTGACTAGACAGTCTGTTTACTCTGATAAGGTACAAGTGACTTGATCCTTTTCCCAGAATATCTTGAAAGCATTTATTTCTTTTTTCCTCTCCAGACATAGTGAAAGGTATGATATATCATCCCTTTCTGTCATCTGAGGGGATGGCAAGGAAGGGAGAAAACTCAGCATTCTTAGAATGCTCAGGCTCTCTTCTTTCTCCTAATAGAGTGTTAAATGCCATGAAACAGGGTTTATCTCCTTTCCTGGCAGGGGATGTCTCATACTAGAGGTTTTGGGTCACTTTTACATTTAGTGAATAGCTCTGGAGCCTTCACTTCCAAAAGAACATTAGCACCATTTCTAATTTTCCTAGTTTCATTCATTTCTTCCCAGCAGTGGTTTCCATAATATCTTAGAAAAAGAAACTGGATAAGTATACCCTGAATTTGTGGGCACAATGAAGACATGCTACCTTATATGTGCCTTTTGCTCCAGTCAACACCTAACTTCTTGCTGGAAGCGATTGTATTTTCTTCTTATCTGTATGCTTCCACAAATTATTTTTTTCTCTCTCTTCCTCTGCCCCTCCTTTGCCATTTCCTTCTGTCAGCGACTTTTACTTAGTTTTAAATACAGAGCTCAAATGCAATAATTTCTTTGAAATTTATATATTTCTTTTTCTGCATTCCTATAGAGGTAACATATGGATTTTATCACATTAAATTATCACATATGTTTTCATATTCTTTTCCATACTAAATTCTGATCTTCCACTCCCTACAGAAGTGTACTTAATAATTGCTTATGAAGTAGGTAGAATAATTGTGTGTGAAATAGATGCGGAACATCTAGCAGAATGGAGTATTTTCTAATGTCTTAAGTGTTGAAATATATATTTAAAAAATCAATTGCGATAGCAAAGTACCTTAGTTTATTGGGCATTATTCTCAGCCTCCATCTTAATGTCACAACCACCTTGAATAAGTATTTATTGTACACGCCTTGGTGTGGCAGATCAGAACCTCTAAAAATAAAGAGGTTCCCAGATAGAGAACATATTTTCTATTATCCTTGCCATGTCTTTTAGGTCGATTGTCACTTTCTCAAGAGGCATTTATAGGGCAAATGAAATAATACCACCTTGTACCAGGACCTTCAAGGCAAGTTTCTGTGATTCACTTGGTTTGGCCACAGTGCTTGCTTACTAATGACTGTGAGAAAACATTTCTAGAGAATGGAGGAGCTCTGTGGCTCCTTGACACAAGCTATAATACAATATTTGAAATTTTATTCTTCCATCTCTTCTCCTATGAACAACATAATTAAATACTTATTTCCATTTTTAAAATTCCAGTACAATTAACATATAGTGTTCTACCAATTTCAGGTGTACAATATATGGATTCAACAATTGTGTACATTGCTCAGTGCTCATCACAATAGGTACACTCTTAATCGCCTTCATCTATTCCACCTATACCCCTATCTACCTGCCCTATGGTAACCATAAGTTTGTTGTCTATAGTTGAGTCTGTTTTTTTTTGTTTGCCTTTGTTTTTCTTTGTTCATTTGTTTAGTTTCTAAAATTCCACATATAAGTGAAATCATATGGTATTTGTCTTTCTATGATTGACTTATTTCACTTAGCCTTATACCCTCTAGATCCATCCATGTTTTTGCAAATGGCAGGACTTCATTCTTTTTCATGGCTGAGTGATATTCCATTGTCTGTGTATCACATCTTCTTTATCCATTCATTTTTTCACGGACACTTGTACTGCTTCCATAATTTGACTATTGTAAATAATGCTGCAGTAAACAAAGGGGTGCATATCTTTTTGAATTAGGGTTTTCATACTCCTTGTGTAAATACCTAGTAGTGGAATTACTGGATCATATGATAATTGTATTTTTTATTTTTTGAGGAGCCTCCATAGTGTTGTCCACAGTGGTTGTGCTAGTTTGCATTCCCACCAACAGTGCATGAGGTTTCCTTTTTTCCTACATCCTCAACACTTGTTGCTTCATGAGGTTTTAATTTTAGCCATTCTGACAGGTGTGAGATGATATCTCATTGTAGTTTTGATTTGCAGTTCCCTCCTGATTTGTGGTGTTGAGCAGTTTTTTCATTTGTCTGTTGGCTATCTATTTGTCTTCTTTGGAGAAATGCCTATGTCTTCTGCAAAAGTTTTTAATTATTTATTTCTGTGTGTGTGTTGGGGGTGAGTTGAGTTGTTTAAGTTCTTTATATATTTTGGATACTAACCCTTTTTGGGCTATGTCATTTGCAAATATCTTCTCCCATTCAGTAGGTTGTCTTTTAGTGTGCTAAAATAAAGTCCCAATAGTTTATTTTTGCTTTTGTTTCCCTTGCCTCAGGAGACATACTTAGAAAAATATTGCTACGGCTGATGTCAGAGACATTTCTGCCTGTGTTCTCCTTTAGGATTTTGATGGTTTCCTGTGTCACATTTAAGTCTTTAATCCATTTTGAGTTTATTTTTGTGTATGGTGTAAGAAAGTGGTCCAGTTTCATTGTTTTGTCTGTAGCTGTCCAGTTTTCCCAACATCATTTATTGTAGAGACTGTCTTTTCCATTGCATATTCCTACCAATTTTGTCATAGATTAATTGACTATATAATTGTGAGTTTATTTCTGGGTTTTCTATTCTGTTCTGTTGATCTATGTGTCTATTTTTGTGCCGGTATCATACTGTTTTGGTTACTGCAGCTTTGTAGTATGTCTTGAAGTCTGGGATTGTGATACCTCCAGTTTTGTTCTTCTTTTTGAGGTTCCCCTGGCTATTTTGGATCTTTGGTTGTTCCATACAAATCTTAGGATTGTTTTTTTCCAGTTCTTGAAAAATGCTGTTGGTATCTTAAAAGGGATTGCATTAAATCTGTAGATCACTTTGGGTGTTTGCACATTTTAACAATATTTGTTCTCCCAATCCACATGCATGAAACATCTTTCCATTTGTGTTGTCTTCAGTTTGTTTCATCAATATTTTATAGTTTTCAGAGTACAGGTCTTGCACCTCCTTGGTTATCTTTCCATTTTTTTAAAAATGAAATTACTCATTGGAATCTTTCTGAAACAACTACAATGAAAAAAGAAGATATATGAAACAATTACTGCATTACTGAAATATGAAATTATTTCCTGCAAGGCCTTTTGGTTATCAGAGAAGAATGTAAATTTTAAAAATACAGTTAAAAAGAGATCCTTTGTACATGGAATGAAGTGACACTCAACTTAGAGGAAAGGATATTTTTACAAATAAATAAACTGAAAAAAAACAATTGAAAGATTTTTGCAACAACATGGATGGAACTAGAGTGTATTATGCTATGCGAAATAACTCAAAGACAAATATATGATTTCACTCATGTGGAATTTAAGAAACAAAACAGATGAACATAGGGGAAAGGAAGCAAAAATAAGATAAAAACAGAGAGAGAGACACACACAAAACATAAGAGACTCTTAAATACAGAGAACAAACTGATGGTTGCTGGCAGGGTATTGAGTGGGTGGGGGGATGGGGATGGGCTAAACGGGTGATGGGCACTAAGGAGGACACTTATTGGGATGAGCACTGGGTGTTATAGGTGTTATGTATCACTAACGTCTATTCCAGAAATCATCATTACACTATATGTTGAACAACTTGGATTTAAATTTTGAAACAGGATATTTTAATTTTTTATTATTTATTTATTTAAAATGTTTATTTTTGATATATATAGAGAGAGTGGTGGAAGGACAGAGAGAGAGGGAGACAGAGGATCTGAAGTGGGCTCTGCACTGACAGCAGAGAGCCCGATGTGGGGCTCAAACTCATGAACTTTACATCGTGACCTCAGCCGAAGTTGGATGCTTAACCAACTGAACCACCCAGGTGCCTGAGTAAGGGATATTTTTAGGAGAAAATAGTCATTTCCATCATTCTGTGATGTGCAGGGCCACAATGTTAGACCACAAAAGACACTGGACTTAAATTTGATCACTAATGGGTAATTAGTATAATGTTTCTTTATTTTAATTGGAAAGTTCTTGTACTCTGATGACATTATTTAATGATTATCTATAAAAGGTAAAGGTGAGCTTCACTTAAAAAATCTGACCTTAAAAAATCAAAGCAACAACAAAAGTCTGACTTAGATCAACCAGCAGACACTACTGTGACATGCAATTGTATATAAGCTAATTTTTTTTCTAGAAAATGCTTATAGAACATAAAAATTTGATGTATTTGAATTGCATACATAAAAGAACTAGATCAAGGACACAAAATAAAACTGTGTTTCCCACAGTAAAGTGAGTAGAACTGTATTTGTTATCTTTATATAATTAATGTAGTAAAAATTAGCTTAAGGGTTTGAGTTATAAATTTTGACTGCTGTGTGGATTAGACTAGCAATTACCAAACTTGATTCAAATCCTCATATCTTTTGGGCTATGGAGATAGCCTAAGATCAAAGTGCATAAATATTTTGATTAAGCCAGTTTCCCTAATGATATCTGGAGCAATTATTTTCCTAACAGTGTAAAAAAAAAACACTTAAAACTTAACTTTTCTGATAACATAAAATATCTTAAGTGAGCCAACATTGTAACTCAGTAACACTTGTTTTTAGGCATCAATTTGGGCTACCTTTCAGATAAAACTAAGCAAGACTGATGTGTAAGTTTACTTCTTTGTTGTAAATTTGTTTGTCATAAATGTGCTACTTGATATTCAACCCAGTATTTACACTGCAATCTTTAGGAGCCAGTTAGATTCATCAATAGCTTTCATTTCTCTAGAACATCCTCACATGAAGACTAGAATGCTATTTACAGAGTAGTTTCTGCTGACTAATAACTTTGCTGTAACAGATGTCATGAAGATAAACTTAACGAGTCTTAAGTAGCCGACATTGGTTGTGTAGTAAAATGCCGTTTGGTGTCATGCAAGTGAATTTCCATTTGGAGATCTGATTTCTAAACTTTTTATTAATTCACCTTACTAGTTTAAGACTTTCTATCTTTTATTAAAAGGGTCCCATGCTTTTTTATGTCATGTTTAATGGACTGCATAGTTTTTGGCTTTTAGTTTAACCATTTTGGGAATAAAAAAAAGAATGGTTTCTTATTGTAGAAACAAGGAACTAAAGAAACCTGCTAGGCCTTAAAACACATAGTTTCTTCAGTCTCTGACACTGTGCTTCCATATGGATGTCATATTACTCACCCTGAATGTGTTATTTGCTGCTCACATCTGATTTATATATCTATGGAAGTTGGGCATGTTCCCACCACAGCCATGAATAATCAAAATTGTGAAAATTTAGCCAATAGCGTCAAGCTGTTTGGTTATACAAGCAAGGGTAAAAGAGACTTTGAAACAAATAAGCTTTTTTATTATCACATTAAATATGTATGTTGTAACATAAAATATCTCAAGGTTTTACAATGTACATACACAAGGCCCTGAAGATGTCTTTTTATATAGTACAAAACCTCATAAACTGTTCATCTGACCAAAGGATATCCATCTTCCCTTTGTGGTCCAGGGAGAGAACTGAGTGTAAGGTCGTGTATAATGCAAATGGTTCTTTCCTCAAGGCATTGTTCTCTGAAATAGTTCACCTAAATGGCTGCTTCATTTATGTAGTCACTGTATTTTCTTTGATGGATCATGATGACACTGAGATGCTCTGGGAAGGATGAGGACATTATGGCAGAACAGTTTAACAAATGTAGAAACTTCTCTATCACATAATGGATACTGGATTCAGGCTGTGTCTACATGCTTAGAACAATCTGTATGTTTTGATTAACTCGTTCAGGGGAATTGGAAATTCACCTTCATCCCAACACATTAAGACGAAAAAGACCTCTTTTCAGAAAGTCAAGAAATACTGGTTTCTTTGTGCATTTAGACAGAGCCTTGGCCTACCAAAGATATTAAACACTTTTCTCATTTCTTTAGAGCAATCTATGAAATAATGTTTTATAGGTATTTTATTCTGAAGATCAGTTGAAATTTGATTTAACAACTTTCAATACTACTTTTAATTAGGTTTAAATTAGAATTTTAGTTATAGATAATAGGGAAAAAGTGTCAAAATTAGTTTATGTCCCAATGGTAGCTGCTACCACTCATTGCAAAATTAAAATCACCTAAAACAGGACAATGTCCATCTGTCTGATTTAGCCAAACTATAAGAAAGGGGTTAAAAGAATAAAGGCCATTACTTTTACCTGGAAGCTGGTCTGATTTTTCCCTAATCCTGTGATAGTTTTAATTCTGTGATTATTCATAGATGGGGGTAAAGGAAGATGATAAAGCTGGAAAAAGAATAAGATAGTAACGGACTTGGGGTGCCTGGGTGGCTCAGCCAACTAAGTGGCCAACTCTGCTTTTGGCTCACTCAGGTTATGATCTCATGTTTCGTGAGATTGAGCCCTGTGTCAGGCTCTGTGCTGACAGTGCAGAGCTTGCTTGGAATTTTCTCTCTCTCTCTTTCTCTCTCTCCCCCTTTGACCTTCTCCTTGCTCACACACACTCTCTCTCTCAAAATAGATAAATAAACTTAAAAAGATAATAATGGTCTAATTCTATTAGAAGACATACAAAAGAAAAGTGTTTATTGTTTCTTTAAGTAATGTCTGATGACCAACTTGACTGATTACTTACCTCTTTCCCTGGCTGTAGTCCCAGCACTGAGTTGGCTAAATTTGAGTAATTGTTTTGTTACATAAACATTGTCTATAAGAAAGTTAATGTTTGAGGATAAAAAAAGATGTAATTCCAGTGTATTTTAGCATGTTTACATCCACAAATATGCCTTTATAAACAGCATATAAAATTCCTTTGCCTGTGTTTTGATTGTTCAAAAAGGGCCTACATACTTACTTGTGTCATCAACATTATGTTTTTAAGATTTATCCTTGTTGATATATGTTACTTTTACTCTTTCTTAAGGAAAGGGTTAAAAAAAAAAAAAGAAGAAGAATCAGTGCTTCTTTTCTGGAAACTTACATGCCAAAATTCCTATCTCATTCTGATGGCCACTTTCTCATTGTCTGTGTAATGAAACAGTGGCTAAGGTCAGTTAATTCATTGGGGAAAACAGTCAAATTGTTTGGAAGAACCAGAGAAAAAGCTGCAGCAGGCCTTGGCATTCTGTACTCAGGGCAAGTTTGTCCACTCCTGTCTGTTGCCACTTCTCCACATCTTCAGTTTGCTTGTTGTTCTAATCTCCCATTTGGGTTCCATAACTCACCACCTGTTACTGATGGGCAAGTTTGTTTTAGGCTAGTTGTAGCCTTATTAGCATAGGAAGAGTTCTCCTCCTTATTCTGTGCCCTAATTTGGGACTCAGGGGAGGTTCAGGGACTCCTGGGCATCCTCTAACCCTGTGATTCCCATCCATTCTGCTTTTGAATTCTTACCCCAATGTGAAGTACCAGTCACTTGGAGTCATACAATAATTGTTGGCAAAGTAGTTTTGTTATGGGTAGCCTGATATTTCTGTCTTTCTTATCAATTCCTCAATGTAAGCCAACTTTAACTGAACATTTTTTGCATCTGAAAATCAAATCAAGAGAAAGAATGAAGCAGATGACCTAAATGAGATGGGTATAAAGCACCTAGCAGTGCGTGGCATGTAAAAAGCTTAAGAAATGACAGCTATTAGGAAGATCTAAGTAAAGTCAAACGGTAGAGTTTATTTCCAAGTTTCATTTTTTTTATACTTCCAGCTTGGCTTTAGGATAATAAAGAAAGCCAGGACATTTTATTTTGTTTAGGTTAATAAAAAAAGGGGCACTGTTTTCTGACTCATTGCTCTCTCTTCCCTTTTTATTGGAGGCAAACAGGAGACCTGAGAACACTGAACCACTAAGTTCAAAGGACAGAGTGGGCAAGACGCAGAGTCAGAAGCGGGGAAGGAAACTGATTTCCTCTCTACAAAATCATGGTGAGTCCCATGACAGAGAGAGTCACCAATGGCAACTACTGTTTTGAGAAGAAAAAATATTGCTGGGGAATAAATTATGTAAGGAAAATTTGTCCTTGATTTTCTTTTCAAAAATGTGTGAGGGATAGAAACACACTGTAAATACAATAAGTTTAACTCATATTCTATGGTTTATTCTTTAAAGAACAAATATCATCTGGGACCAGGTATAGAAAAAGAATTCATTTTCATAACTATCACAAAATTTTGTTATAATTGCATACTTTCCAAGTGACCTTTAAGTTATGATAATGTTTGAAGTTGGCTTTCCCAATGGATGCGTTGCAATTATAAGGCGATAGTTATAATAGCTTAGGTCACAGGTGGAATAATTGAATATCATTAACAATGACATTTGATTATGTTACTTCATTTTTTTCCCAATGATATGTCAGGTTCCTCGTGAAACCAGAGACCATAGGGATTCATTATTGCTAGGGTTGATGGTATTGCAATTTTATAACCATGTAATAAATTAGCATTTAATACTGAGAGATTTCATCATAAACTCAGAAGATTGCTTTTGTTTTAAAGAAGACTTTAGCAAGGAGAGGCAAAAAAAAAAAAAAAGCATTTAGAAAATTCAGGAGATAAAGATGCTATCCAAGCAAATGGATCTTGGATCTTTGCAATCATTTGGTCTGTCAGAATATCACTCTCTGGGAAAAGAAACAGGGGGCGGGGGAAGGGAGGGATTAAATGTCAAAAATTACTGAGTCAAAATTCTTATGACTTCACCCATTTTGTACTTCTCTGTTTCTAGTTTTTTCACATATTTCTCTCTCCATTGTGGTTATTCTTGTTCTTTTCTAGCTCATTTCCTACACTAAAAGATGTCATAAAGTTCTATATAGAAGCAGAATTTTCTCAGAAATGCAGATTTGCATGAATATGAAAGAAAAAACATATTTATCACATCTTTCTTATTTGATTCAAAGATTATTTTATTAGGTCAGGTGTGGTTTGGGTTAGGACCTTCATAGACTGGTTGTGTGTGTGTGTGTGTGTGTGTGTGTGTGTGTGTGTGTGTGTGTGTTTTCTTTTTTTTTTCACAAAAATATTTACTAAGATCGCATGTTGACATACCATTGTTGGAATTGCAGATTTTGACTTGCCTATCAACCAGAGTCTATTTTGGGGGGAGAGGTGTTGTTTCTATTTAAAATGAAGGGAACATGTGAATCAGGTTAAAATGGCTAGTGTGTGTATGTATGTGTGTGTGTATACAGGCCTACCTCAGAGATACTGTGGGTTCAATTCCAGACAACTGCAATAAAGCAAATATTGCAATTGAGTCAAATGGAGTTTTTAGTTTCCTAGTGCCTATAGAGCTATGTTTGTACCATATTGTAGTCTATTAAGTGTATAACAGCATTATGTCTAAAAGAACAGTGTACATACCTTAGTTAAGAAATACTTATTGATAAAACATGCTGAATCTGAGCTGTTGGTTAGTGTCAGTCTTTTTGCTGGTGCAGGATTTTGCCTCAGTGTTGGTGGCTGCTGACTGATCAGGGTGGTTGTTGCTGGAGGTTGGGATGGCTGTGACAATTTCTTAAAATAAGACAGTACTAAAATCTGCTGCGTTGACTGACTCTTGCTTTCACAAATGATTTTTGTTTATGTTTATTTATTTTTGAGAGAGAGAATGAGACAGAGTGTAAGGGGGGGGGGGAAGGGCAGACAGAGAGGGAGACTCAGAATCTGAAGCAGGCTCCAGGCTCTGAGCTGTCGGCACAGAGCCCGACATGGGGCTCCAACCCACGAAATGTGAGATCATGACCTGAGCCGAAGTCAGACACTTAACCAACTGAGCCACCCCGGACCCCCACACCAATTTCTATGTAGCTTGTGAGGCTGTTAGATAGCATTTTACCCAAAGTGAAACTTCTTTCAAAACTAGGGTTAATTCTCTCAAACCCTACCACTGCTTTGTCAACTAAGTTTATGTCATATTCTAAATCCTCTGTTGTCATTTCCACAATCGTCACAGCATCTTCACCAGGAGTAGATTCCATTTCAAAAAATTTAGTGGCCATTGTAGGGTTATTAATTGGCCTAGTTTCAGAATTGTTGTGTTTTAGGGAATAGAGAGGCCTGAGGAGAGGGAACGAGATGGGGGAATAGATGGTTGGTGGAGCAGTTAAAACACACACAACATTTATTGATTAATTTTCCATCTTATATGGGCACAGTTCATGGTGCCCCAAAATAATTATAATAGTGATGTCAAAGATCACTGATCACAGATCACCATAATAAACATAACAATAATGAAAAAGCTTGAAATATTGTGAGAATTACCCAAACATGACACAGAGACATGAAATGAGCAAATGGTGTTGTGAAAATGGCACCGATGGGGGCTCCTGGGTGGCTCAGTCGCTTAAGCGTCCGACTTCAGCCCAGTTCATGATCTCACAGTTCATGGGTTCTAGCCCTGCATCAGGCTCTGTGCTGACTGCTCAGAGCCTGGAGCCTGCCTCCAATTCTGTGTCTCCCTCTCTCTCTGCACCATCCCCCCCCACCCCCGCTCATGATCTCTCTCTCTCTCGCTCTCTCTCAAAAATAAACATTAAATAAATATGGCACCAATTGACTTGCTCCATACAAGTTGTTACAAACTAGTTTGTAAAAATCTTCACTTTAAAGAAAAATGCAATAAAACAAGGCTATGTCTGTATTACTGTTTTCAGCATTATATGAACCAACATCTTGCTGTAGTGAAGGTTTTGGAGTTTATCCTTGATGAAACGTGAAATTTCTGACTTTATGGAGGCAATTACAGAATGCTTTGCATTATTGTTAAATCTAATGCTTTAATATAGAACAATTTCTCAATCTTTTACTACATACTTGTAATTCGTTTTCCTTAACAAAAAAAAAAAAGGGGGAAAAAGTCAGTGTCATCACATATGTGAGTGAATATATAATGTGACATTTTACATTTTATTTATTGGCATTTAGTCCTCTGAAAAGCCTGCTTAATTTGCTATTAAATGAAGATGGGCTGTTTCCAGAACAGCCACAACATTGTATTGCTCTAATAAGGCTTCACAGTTGTCTTATCAAGAGCAAGTTGTTAGGGGGATTTATATACATATGGAAATGTCAGTTATAGTGTTCTGATGTTTCCATGAATGTTTACTACTCTAATCATTAGTCAGTGGTTGCTTTTGGTTAGGATTAAGTCTTTAATAACACCAAAAAAATTTAGATGAAATCTTGATGAATTTGATAGTAATTGCTTATGATTCTTTCTTTTGGAATTGTGGGGTTTGACTTTTTTTGCATACTTGTCTAATGGTCCACAGTTTTAATTTTTATGGCAGATATATTCACTTCTATTATTAGTTTGAGCACCATATTAAAACCAGTTAATTATGTTGATTTTAAAATGAATTTTAAGAGTGTGAAGTTAGCTATGTTTATATCTATATGAAGCCACATTTTTAAGCATGTTGTTATCTGACCTTGACTAACTGACACCACGTAAAGATGAGGGTGATTCTGAAGTAAAATCTTAAGAGGTCATAGAAGTGACTAAGTTGGCTACCTGTAGATGTAGGCTCAAAGCCATTTTTATCTACACCAATGGGCATTTTTAAGGTAGCAGAAGACTGGGACTGCATTTCCAGAATGTGTGCGCCTTGATTGTGGGAACACAGTTCTCATAGTAACTTTAAATATCTCTATTTCCAGGGGACCCCTGGGTGACTCAGTCAGTTAAGTGCCAGCTTCAGCTCAGGTCATGATCTCATGGCTCGTTGAGTTTGATCCTCGAGTTGGGCTCTGTGCTGACAGCCCAGAGCCTGGAGCCTGCTTTGGATTCTGTGTCTCCCTCTCGCTCTGTCCCTCTCCTTGTGCTCTCTCTCTCTCGAAAATAAATAAACATTAACAAAATTTAAATATCTCTATTTCCAACAGATATTTGTACCAAGATAGAGAAGGCATTAAAATATTTTTACAATGTTTTTTCACTTGTTCATTTTAAACTGCAATTCTTAACAATTTAGGGAGAAAGAGAGAAAAAGACAAATAGGAGTGGTACAATTCAAATACTAGTAAATATGGTGTTTTGAGCATGTAGGTAGTTTTCTGGAAATATACATTTGTATTTTTTAAAACACTTTGCCAAAATTGCTGTTATCTATCAATGTGTCTATCTGTCATCCATCTCTGTTGCTCAACTGTGTGGATACACATTGCAGACATTATGACACTTCACCCCTAAATAACTTCAGCATCCATCTTATATACCATAATGCCATTGTCACACCTAAGATGATTAATAGTAATTCAGTAATATCATTTAATAAACATTTTAATTCAAATTTCTGCAATTATTTCCATAATGTCTTTTAGAACTGAAACAAATATTTTGATATAACATTTTGTCAAGTGAATTAAGTTCTCATATCCATATGTCATAATTATATTTTCTCAAAATAGTCATTGACCATTGAATAGGCTTGAATTTCCATGGCCCCAAGCCACCAACTGAACCCACTAGAATAATTTGCTAGAGTGAGAAATGCTAACTGCCAGAATGAAGAATGTTAATCAGCAACCAGCCTGACTATGATTTCCAAGGTACTAATCACTTGGAAAAGTTGCCTCTCATTGGCTCACTCTACAGATAATTACTAATTGAAAAGCAGCTAGAATAGTAAGAAGGTGTATTAGCATGTTAATAGGTCTTTGTGTCCAAAGGCTTTGGATTATAAATTATAAAGACTACATTAGCCAGATGGACAGGATTAATTAGCATGCTGATATTACCTGGCATCCTATGGTGGTTGAGGGTAAACAAAGTGACCATAACCATTTTGGCATAGTTTATTTTTTATTAAATTGCTTGCTTTGGTAGTTAGGAATAGAGTTTTATTCTGTAGTTGGAACAATGACTGAGTCAGTAATTCTGTATATTAATAACTGGCAAAGCATTTTATCCTTTTGTACCTTGGCTAAAATCAATCTTCATGTGCTTCAATTTCCTCCATTTCTAATAAGTGTAATGGCCACCATTGATTTAATGGTTTAGCCATTAATTTAACCATTTAATCTCTTCATGCAATAGTTTCATCATCTATAATATAAATAGGCCAAACCAGAAATTCTCTAAGTTTCTTTCCAGATTTGAAATTTTATGAGACCATGTAGATTCATGACCAGTAACAGATCTGGAATAGGAGGAAAAGTATGCTAAAAGCAAATGTGTTTCATTATGGCAACTGAAACCGGTAATTCCGAATGAAAACAACCTATAAAAAATTTACTAGGGATGATTTTATATTTCCCAAGTCGTGCATCTACCTTATTGGCCTCCTTAGTGGATATTCTGCCCAAGTAGGTAGATGAGTATTCTTTTTTTGCTTTCCTAGAACTGTTATTTCTACACAGATACTGTGGGAGTCCTGGACAGGACAGAAGGAGAGATTCCTGTCTCCGCTCATCAGGGAGCATGGAACACTCCTGAGCTCAATAGGAGGAAGTGATATTGTTTGCAGATTTCTTTTTTTTTTAATGTTTATTTATTTTTTTTAATATATGAAATTTATTGTCAAATTGGTTTCCATACAACACCCAGTGCTCATCCCAAAAGATGCCCTCTTCAATGCCCATCACTTACCCTTCCCTCCCTCCCACCCCCCCATCAACCCTCAGTTTGTTCTCAGTTTTTAAGAGTCTCTTATGCTTTGGCTCTCTCCCACTCTAACCTCATTTTTTTTTTTCCTTCCCCTCCCCCATGGGTTTCTGTTAAATTTCTCAGGATCCACATAAGAGTGAAAACATATGGTATCTGTCTTTCTCTGTATGGCTTATTTCACTTAGCATCACACTCTCTGGTTCCATCCACGTTGCTACAAAGGGCCATATTTCATTCTTTCTCATTGCCACGTAGTATTTCATTATGTATGTAAACCACAATTTCTTTTTCCATTCATCAGTTGATGGACATTTAGGCTTTTTCCACAATTTGGCTATTGTTGAGAGTTATTTGCAGATTTCTTTATCCCAGTGGTTTCAGTTGTACTAAAGTAAAACTGTTTGACAGAGTAAAATCTTTCTGCAATTGTGACATGAAGAGTCCAATTTGTGTTACGAGAATCCTTTCCTCAAATGTGTATGTAGCTTTGATCAGAGTTATTTCTACTATTGAACATAACGACAATAACATTTTAAAAAAAAATTTTTTTTTCAACGTTTTTATTTATTTTTGGGACAGAGAGAGACAGAGCATGTGAGGGAGGGGCAGAGAGAGAGGGAGACACAGAATCGGAAACAGGCTCCAGGCTCTGAGCCATCAGCCCAGAGCCTGACGCGGGGCTCAAACTCACGGACCGCGAGATCGTGACCTGGCTGAAGTCGGACGCTTAACCGACTGCGCCACCCAGGCGCCCCAACGACAATAACATTTAATGAACACTGTTTGACATAGGGCTAAGTGCTTTACAAAGATTATTAGTATATTATAATTAATCCTCACAAAAACATCATGACATTGCACTCTTAATAGCCTCATCTAATAGGTGAAGAAACTACAGTGTCGACAGTTTAGGCCAGTCAATAAAGTTAAGGGGCAGAGCTAGAATTTAAACCTAGGGCATGTTTTCAAAGTGCTTATTGCTATTACTGATTCCATGCCTCAGGTTACAGAAGCGTTGAAGTCTTTGCTCAGAAGCAAATACAGCTCCATGACTCCTAGAAGAGACGTAAAGGGATCTGAAAATCCTGACAGTTTTCCTTTGTCTTCCTTGCTTTTTATTATTCCTGTTGCTTGCAACATATGCCTTAGCAGCTTCTTAACTTCCCTAGTGGGATAGTTGGCAGTTTGGTCGTAGAACGGCTTAAGAAGTGGGGGGATGCCTGTCAAGGTCCTTTTAGTTCTGAATGTCTTTAACTCACCCACCCCACATAGCACACATTTGGGTTGTGATTCATACTTTAGTGTCAGCATTTAGCCTAATCTCGGTGTGATGCCCCTGACTTGTCACTTTGATGTTCAATGGTTAATAGGTGACATTGATAAGACATGTTTAAAAATCAAGTGTGTTGATGTGTTAACTTTTGTGGACAGTCCATGTTTCTCTTTTTCAATGAGGTAAGGAACACCACTGATTATGACCTGATGGGTTAGTAATTCAATATTATACTCCTGCCATGTTTTGTTGGTTCCCCAAAGCACTTTTCTCTCTGCTTTGGCTAACAGTGACTTAATAGGTAGCACAACAATTAAATAGCAGAATTCAATTGCAGCTTTCAGTGTTATTTAAAAGGCTTTTTTTCTTCTCAATAAAAATTTACCTAATCACGTGAAAAAAAGGAGGGAGTTTGAGAATTATATTTAAATAGTTATTCTGATATTATATTAGTGGTATGTCCATAAAATAGATGGGACTTCAATGTTTATCTCAGTCAAAAAACTCTAGGATCAGTCCCCAACATGGCTCTGATCCCATTGCCATATAACACTGATAACCTTGTGCATTAGTTGGTTCTAGCTACTATAACAGAAGACTGGGTGGCTAAAAGAACAGAAATTTATTTCTCACAGTTTTGGAGGCTGGGAAGTCCAAGATCAAAGTGCTGGTGTCTGGTGAGGCTCTGCTTTGTGGTTTGTACTTGGCCATATTCTTTTTTTTTTTTTTTTTTTAATTTTTTAAAAATGTTTATTTAATTTTAAAAACTTTTTTTTAATGTTTATTTATTTTTGAGACAGAGAGCATGAATGGGGGAGGGTCAGAGAGAGAGGGAGACCCAGAATCTGAAGCAGGCTCCAGGCTCTGAGCTGTCAGTACAGAGCCTGATGTGGGGCTCGAGTTTGTGGACCATGAGATCATGAGCTGAGCCGAAGTTGGACGCTTAACCGACTGAGCCACCCAGGCACCCCTAATGTTTATTTATTTTTGAAGGATAGAGAGAGACAGAGTGTGAACAGGGGAGGGGCAGAGAGAGAGGGAGGCAAAGAATTGGAGGCAGGCTCCAGTTGTCAGGCTCTGGGCTGTCAGCACAGAGCCCATTATGGGGCTCTAACTCACAAGCTGTGAGATCATGACCTGAGCCGAAATCAGATGCCCAACCGACTGAGCCACCCAGGCACTCCTGTAATGGGCCATATTCTTATACGTATCCTCACATGGTGGAGAACAGGAAGGAAGCAAGCTCCCTCATGTTTCTTCTTGTAAGGGCACTTATCCCATCATGAAGGTTCCATCCTCATGACTTAATCACCTCCCAACGGCCCCACCTCCTGAGACTTTCCCATTGGGGGTTAGGACTTCAATATATGAATTTGGAAGGGAACACAAACATACAACCCTGGTTAATTCATCTGGTTAATAATTATTAGTAATAATGATGGCTAACATGTATCAAATGCCTGTGTCCCAGGCGGTGGGCCAAAGATTTAACAAGTACTATCTTACTTAATCTTTAAATAAGATTAAACGATGAGATAAATTCTAAATCCTTGTTAGGGGTCCCTAGTTGGTTGAGCATCTGACTTTGGCTCAGGTCATGACCTCTTAGTTCGTGAGTTCAAGTCCTGCATTGGGCTTGCTGCTGTCACCATGGAGCCCGCTTTGGACCTCTGTCCACCTCTGCCCCCCTGCCCCTCTCCCACTCACACTCTCGCTTTCTCAAAAATAAACATTAAAAAAATATAAAAATAAAAATTCCTTGTTAGAAGGAAAATTATAATTAATACATAGAGTGTATTAATACATATTAATGAATAGTATTGAATGAGTGAATAGTAAAGAACTTAAAATGAAAATCAACCTCACCTGCTATTTCTTTCTACTCTACGTTCCACTCTCTCTCTCCAGGGGCAACCTCTTTTAATTGTTTCTAATTCTTTGGTTATTTATCTTAAAACTTTAGGCATATGATAATTATTATGTGTAACAAATTTCTTGGGCTCTAAATTGTATTATTTCATTTATATGAAATGTCCAGAATAAGCAAATCCATAGACAGAGAGCAGATTTAGTGGTTACCGGGGCTGGGGGAGGGGGAGATTGGAGCGTGACTGCCTGACTACCTAATGGATATGGGGTTTCTTTTCCAGGTGATGAAAATTAGATAGTGTGATGGTTGCACAACATTGTGAATGTACTCAAAGCTATGAACTGTGTAACTAAAACGGCTAAAATAGTGAAATTTAGGTTATGTGAATGTTGCCTCAAAATATTAGGTGGCACTTGGGGTGCCTGGGTGGCTCAACATTTGTCTTCAGCTCAGGTCATGATCTCGTGGTTAGTGGGTTCAAGCTCTGCATCAGGCCCTCTGCTGACAGATCAGAGTCTGGGGTCTGCTTTGGATTCTGTGTCTAACTCTCTCTCTGACCCTTGCCCACTCTCTCTCTGTCTCTGAAAAATGAATAAATGTTAAAAATTTTTTTTAAAAAATAGGTGGCTCTCTGATTAGAAAGTCACCTACATTATCCTTTAAATTATCAATGTTTAATATTTATATTATTATTTTTAAATTTTATCATTTTTCTTTTACAGTTGAAAAAATTGAGGCAAAAAGAGGTTAACTTTCCCAACATTACACAAATAGTAAACCTGAATTTGACCCCAAGTAGTGTAACTGCAACAGCCTGTACAAATAGCCACTATTCAATACTTCTTTCCAAGATGGCAGTTTGGGTGGCTGAAAGTATATAAGTGGAAAGGAAATCAGACTGAGATTGACTGTTGATTGCTCTTGCAGTTGTGTAGAGATGGAAAACTTTCTCATACATGGAACTTTTACCTACAAAATGTTATTCTTTCATACCAGCAGGATCACCCTAATATCATTAGACTGAAAACAGGAGCACTGTAAACAGAAGCCCACCAGTAGATTGAAGAAATGCTATTAAATCGAGTTAGGGATTTATTAAAGTAGAATCAATAACGTTTGGTGCATGAAGGGTTACAGTAGCTTCCTTCTAACATCTGTTTAAAGAAGTCATTTGAGAATTAAGCAGTTACAGGTTACTATTACATTTATACATGTCCTTAACTGCAAATAGTATGGGTTAACTGCATTCTGTTGGTTATCTTAGCAACCAAAGATGTACAATTGATTGGTGGTATTGACTGAATGTGTCTAATAAGTAGCTGGAAGTAAGGTGTCTCTGTTCTGTTTTCAAAAGTGATAGAAATAGCCTCACCTTTTATAATTGCCAAGGAAGGGTGTGGAAAAAGAGAACCATCCTTTCCTTCTAAGACCAGAGAAACAGTACTAGGAAATGGGTCCAATATCACCAAAGTCACAGAGTACTTAAGCAAGGAGTGGAAGCAGTGTCTCAGAAAGGGAGTGTGTTTTTCAAAAATGTTCCTGTACCTTAGCCCTGTTTTTCTCTCGGTTTCACTGTTTTATTAAACAGTCAGTAATTTGACAAGCAAATATTTATTAAGTATTAAATAGACTCCTACAGTGAAATCACTGAGCTCAGTTTTGTGGGAACAACACAGGTGTAGAACATGTATCTACCCTTGAGAAGTTTATAGTCAATCAGATTGGCAGATGCAATGTACATACAACATGAAACTTCTAGGGTCTTTTATTCAATGTAGAATTTAACTGAGATCTATAATCTGTAATGCAGGTGACAAATGCTAAGAGAATCTAGAAACACTTTTTTTTTTTTTGCTATTAGCAGAGAAGATAGTTTCTTGTTTTTCCTTCCAAGTTAAAATACGTCCCCTTACTAGATTCCTTCTCCTGTATCAGTACACCATTTGAGAGGAAATTGTGGCATAGTTTTTAGGACTATGAGTATGCATGGGGTTTGGGCCCAATTTCTGTCTTACACTAGATCTTGACCATTAAATTACTTAGTTTCATTAATAATTACTAAGTTACTTAACTTCATTAATCATTAAATGTGAGATTTCTTATTTGTGAAACAAAATAATGAGAGTTACCTCATGGAGTTTTTGTGAGGATTAGAGGAGATAATGTAAAGCACTTAGCACATTACCTAATACATGATAAACATTCAGTGATAGCTTTTACTGTGGTTAATAATGATTACATCGAAGAAATTCATAAAAATGGATTACTCCTAAATCTAACTTCAAAACTCAGCAATTGATATCATTTTGTTGTATTCTAGTCTCTGACTATATATTTGTATATAGTCATGTGTATAAATTGTTTCTTAAAAACATGATTGTAATTTCTCCATTAGCTCAAAATGTTGATCTTGCCAATGGCAAAATTTCATCTAATGTACTTCCTCAGCCCTTTGTGTACAATGGGAATTGAATAATTATTTGTTGACAAAATAAGTCCTCTCTTTAAACTTTTTTTTAATGTTTATTTATTTCTTGAGAGAGAGAGACAGACAGAGAGATAGAACATGAGCAGGGGAGGGGCAGAGAGAGAGGGAGACACAGAATCCAAAGCAGTCTCTAGGTTCCGAGCTGTCATCACCGAACCCAATGTAGGGCTTGAACTCGGGAACCACAAGATCATGACCTGAGCTGAAGTCAGATGCTTAACTGACTGAGCAACCCAGGAGCACCAGTAATCCTCTCTTGACTCTGTAATGTTTAGTTTCCTTTAGCTCTCCCCTGCTTTCACAGATAAACATCCTGAGGTGAACCTGTGATTGATTTCTGGTCTTATTAAGTTTGTCATGAATTCCTTATCCCTAATTCTTTTTCAAAAAGATTGTTTTAAGTTTACTTATTTATTTTCAGAGAGACAGAGGCAACGTGAGCAGGGGAAGGGCAGAGAGAGAGAGAGAGAGAGAGAGAGAGAGAGAGAGAGAGAGAGAATGAATGAATGAATCCCAAGCAGGCTCTGCACTATCAGAGAAACTGTCAGATCATGACCTAAGCTGAAACCAAGAGTCAGATGCTTAACCGACTGAGCCATCCAGGTGCCCCTCCTTGCCCCTAATTCTGAAGGACAAGTTCAGTCCTTACCTTCTTATTTCCTTGGAGCAATGTGGGTGCTGTTAACTCCTCCCTCCTGGAAATATACACTCTGGGTTTTATTGTCACGTCTCCTTCCTCCAATCTTAACCTTCTCCAGGGCCTTCTCTACTTTTACAGTCAAGTGACTGTAATGGGATAAATTGCATGCCCCTCTAAATTGTTGTGTTGAAATCCTAACCCATAGTACCTCGGAATGTGACTGTATTTGGAGATAGTCTTTAATGAAGTAATTAAGTTAAAATGAGGTCATTAGGATGGGCCCTAATCCTACTTGACTGGTGTTCTTATAAGAAGAACAGGCAAGGGGGTGCCTGGGTGGCTGAGTCGGTTAAATGTCCAACTTCACCTCAGGTCATGGTCTCATGGTTTGTGGGTTTGAGTACTGTGTCGGGCTCTGTGGTGACAGCTCAGGGCCTGGAGCCTACTTCAGATTCTGTGTCTCCCCCTCTCTCTGCCCATCCCATGCACATGCTCTGTCTCTCTCTCTCAATAATAAATAAACATTAAAAAAAAAAAAGAACAGGCAAGCACAGAAGGAAGTCCACGTGAAGACAGAGGGAGAAGACAGCCATCTGTAAGTCAAGCAGAGAGAACTTGGAAGAAATCAGTCTTACTGCCACCTTATTCTTGGACTTCTAACTTCTAGAACTGTAAGAAAATAGATTTCTGTTATAGAAGTCACCTAGTCTGTTGTACTTGGTTGGTTATGGCAGCTTTAGCAGACTAATGCAGTGACCTTCCACACAGTGAATCTGATTGTGTCACTCCCCAGCTTAAAGCTTTAACTATTCTCTATTAAGCTATAGCTCAGTACCAGTGTTCTTTCAATAAATTACTCAGCATTGCTGACCTGGGGCTTCCCAGTCTCACTACACACATACATCTTAGTGCTCCAACCATCCTGCAGTGTTCTAGATACTCAGCGTTCCTTTTATCCAACACACTCCTGCTCCTCATGCTCCCACGTGTTCTCTTGGCTAGCTCTGTGGATCCTTCAGTCTTAGCTTGGAGAAGGCTTCTTCCCAAGCCCTGCTGTGTTCTCCCAGCCCTTCATTTACTTCCATCTAGCACTTACCATACCGCTACAGTTGCCTGGCTACCTGTTAATATCACCCCTAGGATGTAAACTTCAGGAAGGCAGGGAAAAACATGCTCTTCACTTGTATCTCCAGAGACTGTTTGAGTTCCTGGCATACAGTAGGGTCTCAAGATTTTCTGAATGAATAGACGAGAACTTATTGCTTAGCAGAAAGTTATTTTCCTAATTCTGATGGCTAGCTTAATAACATGGGGTATGAATACAAATATTAAAGTTAGCTTAATTCCGGGGTGCCTGGGTGGCTCAGTTGTGTTGAGCGTCTGACTTTGGCTCAGGTCATGATCTTGCGGTCCTGTCCATGGGTTTAGGCCCTGCGTCAGGCTCTGTGCTGACAGCTATGAGCCTGAAGCCTGCTTCGGATTCTGTGTCTTCCCACCCCCCCCCCCCCCCGCCTCTCCCTTGCTCATTTTCTGTGTCTCTCTGAAAATAACTAAACATTAAAAATTTTTTTTTTAAAGTTACCTTAATTCTGCAGATCTGTCTTGAAAATTGTCTATTACAGAAGATACTTATTCTTTCAGCAAGTGACTCTTTCAGCAACTTGGCATTAGAAGTTTGGCACCGCACGCCTTTCAGAGGTGAAGTATAAATTTGCCACTTTGCCTATTTCTGTTGGTAAACTTCTTAACCTCAGACCTCTTCG
The DNA here is from genome assembly GCF_018350175.1 of Felis catus. Lineage (NCBI taxonomy): Eukaryota > Metazoa > Chordata > Mammalia > Carnivora > Felidae > Felis > Felis catus. The sequence continues at coordinate 87,585,715 of NC_058373.1, read as the reverse complement.
TTCTGTGAGGTACCAGCAACTGCAAGAAAAATTAAAAATAGATATCATATATGTCTAAAATATTGTTTTATTATATTTCCTTCCTCCTCCCACCATTTCTTTCTTCCTTCCTGTTTTCCTTCCTTCCTTCCTTTTTTTCTTCCTTCCTTCCCTCTCCATTCCTCTCCCTTTATCTGTTTTATGTAGAATCCAGTCAAAAAAGAATCTGATATAAATGTGTTATTTTGGATGTGACCAACTCACCTTCTAAAACTACATAAATGGGGGCACATTAAGGAAATGAGTCCAAAAATGTTTGGTTTTCATATGGCAAATTTAACTGGTATTTTGAGCACCTGAGGAATCAACAACCAGTGTTTTTATTGGTGAAAGAGTGGGTTGATTTGCACTTAAGAAAACCCTGGAAGGGGGCTTTTGTGAACACCAATTTTGTAAAAGTCCTTGAAGCCCAGGTAACGTGACTCTTTCAGCAACTTGGCATTAGAAGTTTGGCACCGCATGCCTTTCAGAGGTGAAGAGGGCTCCGCATTAGGAATAACTGCCTGGGTTTAAAGAAATCGTTTTGGTTCTGGCAGTGGGCCCAAATGAGACGTAATTTCATCCACTATTGATTAACATGTTTATAGTTAAAACTGATTTTCTGTAACAAGCAGCAGAAATTCAGCTCAGGGTTTTTGGGTGGAATATATGTGCATATATTTAAACCTCCAGGCACAGTCAACATTTAAATTTTTTTAAGCATCCCACACATTGAGGATATTCATAAGCATCTAATAAAAGGGAATCAAAATTAGAATTAGCAAAAATATACAGACCACTGACATATTTTACATTAAAAAAAAATAGAGACCCCAAGTAAACTCCATAGTATCACAGGTTACTTAACACTTTTTTGAATTAGCAATAAAAAAAGGGAAAGAAAATAAAGAGTATCAGGAAAAATCAAACTGTTCTCTTTAATTGGAAATTAAGACAAAAGCCAAAACACCAACCTCTAAAATCTCTTTAAAAATACTCTTCTATTTATGAAAAAAATCTGGCTAGCTGAATTTTCTTTGATTTATTTTCTTGACCATGCTTGACTTATGATACCTATAAAACCTGACACGTGCTTTGGTGTTGGTTGTGTTCCCAAAGCAGAATTGTATCAGGGCGCGATGCTATAGCGCTCTGTAGTTACTATTATCAAATGCTGAATCTCATTTTAGCTATGATAAAAGGCCCCTAGTATTAAAACACTGGGTTTATAGATGATAGATGAAAAATGTATTTTTCAAACCATGGCCTTTGTGGTAGAACATGACTTGCTTACTATGGAAATATCTCCAGCTGCCTAGAAACGTTGCCTAGCAACCCCTGGAAACACAGAAAATCTAATATCATCCCTGAGTTGCTTGTGGGTAAAGGGATTATTAAAAATATCAGTTAGAAAAAAAGGACTACCAAGTTTGTTCTTGGGCACCACAACAACTAATACTTCCACGTTTAATAGTGCCTCTGTGCCCCTCTCCCACAGAATTTCAAGCACTTTGTGTGTGTTCCCCCATGAATGCTCTTGTTTCTAAGTCTCAACAGTGCAGAAAGGAGGTCATTTGAAAGGTCACGCCCTTGCCATCAGAGGATTCAGTTCTCCTTCCCCTAGCCCTCAGACCCCTTGCTGCTCTCTGCTTCAGTGAACAGCCAGCTTTAGTCGCTGCCTATTCCCACAGCCTCCAGCTTCCTTCAGACCAGGCGATTTCTGGGTGGACTACAAGTGATTTGTAGTTGGCTGCTGCCTTGACTCTGTTCTGCTGCTCAGCCAAGGCTGGGGGCAGTTTGTTCCTGGAGGAGCACCCTACGGTCCTGCCCTCTGGTCCACTGCCCTTGCTTCTGCCCACACGTTCCACTTAAGTGATGGCACGAAGCTTGGGGAGGCTCTTGCCTTTACAGCAGGAAGATATGTGTTCTGTGTTGTAAGTAGAGTAAAATGCCTGACTGGGCTCTGGCTTTACTCTGTTCAAAGTCCCCATTCTGTTCATAGGATTAGAAGATTGAGTTTGATAAATGTATTGATGGATTTTTGTGTGTGACAGTAAATGAATCTTCTGAAATTCATTTGAACAAATGAGTTGTATATAAACTGAAACTGAGTATGGCTTTGAGTATGAATATTTTCTCCTGGGCAACTTTCAAAAGCCCTTCTCCATGAGAATTTAAAGTGTCTTTTTTTTTGGGGGGGGGGGACAGAGAGAGTGTGTGAGCAGGGGAGAGGGGCAGAGAGAGAGGGAATCTTAAGCAGGCTTCATGCTCTCTGTGCTATCATTTGATTTTTTATAACTGTCTCTGAGAGGGATAGTGTTATGTCCATTTTATATCCATAGAAACTGATGCTCAGGAAGAAAGATGATTTGTTCAAGGTAGTAAGGGAAAGAGGTGTTCTTGAACCCAGTTTTCTGGTTTTCAGTTCAGTGTGCTTGTCAATAGGCACTTAGGACAAGGCTTGTCTATAGGAGAAAGTGCATAAGTGAACAGTGTGAATGAAGGTCCTTGCATTGAGAGGGCTGTACTGAAATCACGTGTATGATTTGGGGGGGAAATCACAACTTCTGTGGACATGAATTTCTTCATTTGTTGTGTCAGGAATTAAGCCAAATCATGTTTAAACTTTAAAATTCTTTAAAAAATGTTTTTTAATGTTTATTTTTTGAGAGAAAGAGCAAGAGCAGGGGAGGGGCAAAGAGAGAGCGAGAGCGAGAGAGAGAGAGAGGGAGGGAAACAGAGAGTATGAAGTAGGCTCCAGGCTCTGAGCTGTCAGCACAGAGCCCAATGTGGGGTTTGAACTCACGAACTGTGAGATGATGACTCAAACCAAAGCTGGATGCTTAACCGAGTGAGCCACCTAGATGCCCCTAAATTTAAAAATTCTTAATAAAGAATGAAAATAGCTTGGATAAAGCCACAAACTAGTTTCCATTGCTGTGAAAAACTTCCAAAGAATTAGTGATGGTGCATGGATGATTAATTGAGGAGGCAATTCCTGGTTTCAGGATCAGTCTTCATTTAATTTCTCTTCTGCTGGAGAACTAATTTTACTTTTTTGGCAAAAGCCTGAAAGAGTGGGAATATCAGTCCCAATGTCCTATTAATTTAATGTTGAGTGCTTACCATTGTCTTACCCCGAGCTAAGCACCTCACATACATTACTGGGTTAACCATTTCACCAACCCTGAGGAGGGGTTGGTATTCATTTTACAGATGGCAAAGTTGTTCAGTTTGCCCAGAGTTACACAGAAGAAAGCTTCAGAACCAAGCTGAAGCCAGGCCGGCCTGCTGCCATTCTGGGCTTTTTAATCACAGTACTTCACTGTCTCCAGCACATGGCTCTGAGGGGGACACTGTAACTGACCCATTAACAAAGAGGCCTTCATTTTAAGAATTCATTTGGGCTCAGTTTCTTTGCAGTTAGGATGGATTATGCATGAATTTACATGTATTTGACTGTATACCATCAGGACCTAAACAATATTATATTCCTTCCTTTCTCTTCCCAAACTTCCCCTAACTGAAGTGGACTTTCTCCCTGGACATACACACCCTTACATATATGCTATTAATAAGTAATACCTTGACATGGGCCCATGCATAGATGACAAGATTATATTTTATTCCTCTACTGGTCACCTGAACTAGGAGCCTGCTTATATCAGTTTTGGCTCATTCAAAGATGACTCATTGTAGTTTCAGGAAATCCTTAAGCCAAATGACTTTTACTAGATCACCAAAGCCCAGGGTTTCTAACAATATGGCCCATGGACCTCTACGTCACAGTCACTTGAAGGTGTTTTTATTAGTTGGATTTCTGAGTACTACACCTAAACCTAACGAGTCATAACCTTTGAGAAGGTGGAACCCTGGAAAATGCATTTTTTGGTTAAAATTTATATTTATTTTTTGTTTTTTTAAACAAGTTTTTAATTACAGTTAGTTAACCTAGTTTGGTATTAGTTTCAGGTGTACAATATAGTGATTCAGCAATTCCATACATCACCAGGTGCTCATCATAGCAGGTGCACTTCTTAGTCCCCATCACGTATTTCACCCATCCCCGTACCCACCTCCTTTCTGGTAACCATTGGTTTGTTCACTATAATTAAGAGTATGTTTCTTGGTTTCTCTCTCTTTTTCTCTCTCTTTGCTTATTTGTTTCTTAAATTCCACATATGAGTGAAATCATAGGGTATTTATCTTTCTCTGACTTAGTTCACTTAGCAGTATACTCTCTGGCTCCATCCATGTTGCTGCAAATGGCAAGATTTCATTCTTTTTATGGCTGAATAATATTATGGCTGAATACACACACACACACTACACACTACATCTTCTTTATCCATTCATCAATCAGTGGACACTTGGGCTGCTTCCATAATTTGGCTATTGTAAATAATGCTGCAGTAAACATAGGGGTGATTTTGTCTCTTTGAATTAGTGCTTTTGCATTCTTTGGGTAAATACCCAGTGTGTGATTATTGGATTGTAGGGTAGTTCTATTTTTAACTTTTTGAGGAAACTTCATACTGTTTTCCAGAGGGGCTGTACCAGTTTGCATTTCCACCAACCGTGCAATAAGGGTTCTTCTTTCTCCACATCCTTGCCAACATCTGTTGTTCCCTGTGTTGTTGATTTTAGATATTCTGACAGGTGCTATCTCATTGTAGTTTTGATTTGCATGGAAACTGTATTCTTAACAAACTGCTGCCCAGGGGACTCCTGAGCACACTGAAGCTTGAGAATCCCTGAGGGGCAGGCATCTTAGGCCTTTCAAAAAATTTATTGCATACATGATGCCTGCTCCCTTACTTCTCCATTTCACATCTTCCCTCCTTTCTACCTAGAGGGAAAATCTTAAGGGCCTCCTGACTCTTTCCTTCATTTATCTCTTGCTTTCTGCTGCTACCACTTCTTGCAGCCTCCTTCCTTCCCCTCATGTTAGGAAGAACCACAGTTATTCAGAGAAGAGTTATTGCTTCCTTGAATATTTGCAAAGTTTACACAGTACTTATGTATCTTTCAACTTGGTAATTGTCCAATACAGTCATTGAAGAGGTGCTGTGCATACTTCACACGCCGCTGAATTTCAATTTCACAGAAATCATCAGTCATTCTCCCTTCTGGGCTGGTTGTTTGCATCTCTGTCACCGAAAGTCACCAGACCTTGAATGTGAACACTCAAGGAAGAAGGTGTTCCGTCAACGTTGCTAGATGGAGTACAGGTCTGTCAAATTGGCCTCTCAATCTTTTTCTACTCATTTCTTTTCTTCCCCCTTTACTCTCCAACTCCCATAGGCACTATCCTTATTCATCCATGAATAACTCCTTTCTTGCATGCTTTCTCCAACCCTTCTGATATCCATGGTAACCAGGCCAGGTCTAGAACATACGCCACAAAGAGGTCTGCTTATGAGAGCCCTTGGAAGGACTAGAATTTCTATAGTCTTATAATCTCTGTGTGTGACTGTTTACATAGAAAGAAGTAGGCAACTTATGATGTACAGGGCCCTGCTCTTCTGCCATCATTTTGGTTTAATCATTTCATCTCTGGTTTCACTCAAAATGCTCATGCCTTGTAGGGTTGAGCTGGCTATTCAAAAACACTGGGGCATTAGTCTCTTTCTATCTGTTCAACAACGTAAATAGCATGTTGTAGAGTGTGTTCTTACAGTTCCTTTAGACTCTTCTGGTAGGTGGGGGTGGTATAGGGAAGGGTACTGAGAGCAACTTGGACACGTTGATTTTTTTTCTTCCTCTGGAGCATCCCAGTGAGGAGTCACTTAGGAGAGAAATTTGATTAATTTAACTTAATTTTACAGTTATTCCATCTCAAAACACTTATTAATATAGGGTTCTGTGGAACATAATCCTGTGGAATTCTCTGGGAGATGTAGCTGAAGAACCAAGGGATTTTGTTATTTAACTGGTAGATTAACCATCATTGTTGTTTCTTTGGATCTACTCCTGGGCATTTGCATGTCTGTCAGAGGACAGATAGAAGAAGAAAGGTTAAACCAACACGGCTTACAAATGGCTAACAAGCTTTTACAATTCACTTCTTAATCCAGGATCCATTTTTTACCTCATCCTGACAATCATCTATCATGTTGTATTACCTTTCCAACCATCACCCCTCCTGTGTTTCTGAACATTTTTTCTGCTCTAGCCACCTGCTGCTTCATGTTTTCTCTCCTTTATGACCTTACTTATGCTATTACCATGTTTAGAATGGCCCTTGTTTTCATCTGTCTCTTTATAAATCTTTTCCTGACTGACACCTCCCCTTCGTCTGCTTGCTTAGCCAATGAATTCATTGAATGCATGCCAATTGAATGCTTATTGTGTGAAAGACTAGGTTGGGCCCTCATGATACAGTAATAATGAAGATAGACCTGGTCTCTGTTATTACAGAGATGTGATTCTCTATCTTCTGAATCCCACCTCACTTTGCTTATACTGCCCTTACAGCAAGTGCTTTGCTTCTTTTCATAATTTTTATTTTGAAACAATTTCAAATTTATAGAAAAAGTTAAATAGTATAAGTGGCTCAAGTATATCCTTCACCCAGAAACTCCATTTTAATTTCCCTTATGACAATGGGATACGATCAAAGACTGTATTTTACATCTACTTGTCATGTTTCTCAAATCTTCAACCATTTGAGAACAGTTCTTCAGTCTTTCTATGACTTTCTATGATCTTGAAGAATTTAGAAGATTATAAGCCAATTTGGGTGTATTTGATATTTCTTTATGATAAAACCCAAAATTTTGGGCCAGAATTTCACAGAAGTGATGCTGTGTTCTCATTTTATCTTATCTGGTGACAGTTGCTTGTCGACTTGTCTTATTGCTCTTGTTAACTTTTGATCCTTTAGTAAAGATGATGTCTTCCAGGTTTTTCCACTGTAAAGGTGTCTTTCCCTTTGTAATAAGATATTCTGTGGAGAGACACCCATCCCACATTTAAATATCTACCAGTTTTAACATCTATTGATGTGTCTTGCCAGAAATAATTATTACTCTAATGGTGGGCAAATGGTGCACAAATAATCAATTAATTTTCTAATTTCACTGTTTACTAGTTGGCATTCTATAGTATGTAAGTTTGTGTGTCTGTGCACATGCATGTATTTATATTAGTGTATACTCAGAGGATTACCTTTTATTCAATGAGTTATAACTCATTACAATCATTATTTATTTTGGATCTCAAATTGTTTGTTTGTTTTAATGGAGGAGTGACATTTAAAAGTCAAATCTATGCTTTGTGTACTTTATTGTGGCTCAGATGTTGTTGATCCTAGTTCCTCTTAGTGGACAGAGGGAGGAAACCTATACAAGTGTATATATATATATATATGTATATATATATATATATATATATATATATATATATATATACACACGTGCCCATATATATTATATATATGCATACATATATATACCCCCTACACACATATACACACATTTACAACTCTATAGATTTCTCTTTATTTCTAGATATAAATTAAAAACTGTGTGTCCCCTGATACCTTCAATTCCAATCTAATACTGTAGGGATTATTCCTGCTTCCCCCTTTTCATATTTGTACCTTCTCTGACAATGAAAGGCTTGGCCCCCATTATCCTCCATATATTTACTTATTTACTAAATTTCCCAATCTTCTGACCTTAGTGGGCTCCCATCCTGCTCTGAGTGTCTGCTTGTGTGGACCTTGGCTGTCACTAGACTGCCTTCTAGCTTTCCTGCCAGGCTCACAGCTTGGGCTCATCACATGGGACAAGGAGAGGGGGTAAAAAAAAAAGTGCTTTTTAAAAAAGTGACATCTTGAAAAATTGTAAAATTTATCTCTACCTATCTCTTTTTCATACATAGATAGATAGAGATATAGATACAGATATAGATATATGTAAACTTGTTACTTTCCTCTAAAGTCCGTAAGTAAAAATGATGACTGTATTTGAGCAAACATGTTTTATAGACTTTTTTTTTTTTTATAAAAAAGGGTTAGTTTGCCTTTTTGGCTTAAAACCAAAGAATACTACTTAGAGTCATTTGCACACATGTTTTATTCCTACCCCAGGACTCTAAGCTCCTTAAGGTCAGAGGCTGGCTTCTGTCTGTTATTAAGTCAATGGAACACCTTGCACAGTGTCTAGAGTGGGACATGTGTTTGATTTGTTTTTAAAAAAAATTTTTTTTAATGTTTATTTTTAAGAGAGACAGAGACAGAATGCAAGTGGGTTAGGGGCAGAGAGAGGGAGACACAGAATCCGAAGCAGGCTCCAGGCTCTGAGCCGTCAGCACAGAGCCTGATGTGGGGCTCGATCCCACAGAGCTGTGAGATCATTACCTGAGCTTAAGTCAGGCGCTCAACCGACTGAGGCACCCAGGTGCCCCATGATTTGTTAAATTAATTACTTTCCTTCTCTCGGAACTGATCAGCTATTTTGCAGCATTGATTGAACTTATCATCCCAACATTGCATACAGGTTGCTTCAGTCTACACAAATATCTCACCTGCAATGTCTTAGGAACTGTGTGGGGAATGCAGAGCTCAGAAGTTTATGCACTAGAAAATCTTTTATAAAGTGAAGAATGCCTGGAAAGGAAAGGAAAACAGGAAAAATTGGTGTGGATGTAACAAAGGAGGCATGGTAGAGACGCTTAGTTACATAAAATTATTGGGGATATTTACTTTTTCTAGCATATGAAATTCTATGCAGTGAATAGATTCTGTTTAAAATAAAAATAATTAAGGGAGATAGGTGCAAAATTTTTATATTTGAAATTGTAACATGGAATAATAGTACATTGTAAAAGGTAAGTTTTAAGCTTAAGAATAGACTTGTTTGAGGTATAATTTCACACTGTTGGCATCGTGACTGGTGTGTGGTAGTCCTTACCAGACTTTGAGTACCTGCTTATACTATGTTCAAGTTAACAACAACTTTAGGCTCCCACTTGATTGTGGGACTGTGGCTGCCAATCAGTTGTAATTCTTATTGCCACTGCCATCTTAAAATGAATTCAGGAAGGGTCTATTTTCACCCCTCTCCTGGCCTAATACATTAGACTTTGGATCCACTTAATTTATAGTCTAGTTGGGATAGATTAAAGAAATGATGACTGATATCTGGTAACATATCAGCCAGGGTTAAAATGCAATTTTCAGTTCATTAAACTCCACAGAAAAGGTCAACCTTAATAATAATATAATCTACTAAGATAGGTTCTCAAGTCTTCTGGTAGGCTAGCTTGTGACAGAGATGTACACATTTGAGAAAAGATGACCTCATTATGCTTAAAAATCGTGTGTGTGTGTGTGTGTGTGTGTGTGTGTGTGTGTGTGTGTATGTGTGTGTGTAGAGAGAGAGAGAGAGTCAACTTGAGATTTACTTGAAAAGACTCATTTAGAAACAAGTTTAGCCTAAACAAAATATAAATTGATTTTCTTCTTTTTACTGGCATTAGTGGGACACTCTGGAATTGAAGATGGAGGCTGATCTGGTCTGTAGGATTGTAAAAGATGCATTTAACTCATGGTGTTCATGACATTATGGGAGTAGGCAGCACATTTCAAGTCCTGCTTACAAGCATAAGCTTTCTCAGAAAGTTATATATGTGAAATGTCTCTCTACAATATAATAGCACTTCCCAATCTCTCCCAATTCAGCCTTTTCAATTACCATGGGAACTCACATCTTATAATAAACAGTGGTGATCACTGTCCACTAAAGGGGAGAAGTAAGCTGTAGGTTTGTCCTCAGTTGTCTTTTGTAGTGCTCCTAAATTTTCTCCTGGATTCTTTTTTTCTTTCTTTTTGCCTTTTGAAGTCTTTTATTTTTTGTTTTTTTTTCAAGTTTTTATTTAAATTCCAGATAGATAACATATAGTGTAATATTAGTTTCAGGTGTAGAATTTAGTAATTCATCACTTATGAATATCACCCAGTGCTCATCACAAGTGCCCTCCTTAATACCCATCACCCATTTAGCCCACTCTCCCCCATCCACCTCCCCTCCAACAGCCTTTTCCTGGGTTCTTAACATGCTGGGATACAAAACCTGGACTGTTGAGCATTTAAAATTCTCTATCTGGATTAGTGCCCAAGAAAAAGTATTCACTTCAATGTATAGTATTCAACATTAAAGATATGATTTAAAACTAGGTTAATTTAGTTGTGAAAAGAATGTTCTTTTAGTGTGAAACAGATGTAGATTGTAATCTTGGCTCTGCTACTTTCTAAGCAAGTTTCTTTACCTAAGTCTCAGTTTTCTTGTCAATCAATTCAGGATATTAATACCACAAAGAATGGATGTAAAGATCATATGTGATAATATCTACAAAATGTTTTACACAATGCGTGATATAGAATAAGCATTTAGAAGTAATCGCAATTATTATAATTATATACATGTTTGTGGAAGAAAAGGAATTTCAATTTTTATTTTCGGCTCATACCCCATTCTCCAAATGAGACTGTAAGTGTTTAACTCAAAGTATTATACAAGTTATTACAGGGCAAATAATAAGCTGATATACAAAGATACAGGAAGTGAGTGGTATCAACTAATCAGTTTAAAAGGGGCCAGGAGAGGAGAGGGATGCAGGGAAAGAGCGAAGTGGGTTTAGAATATGTACTGCTTTCCTTTTTCCTTGATTTTAGATGAACAGTAGAGCTGTCCCCTTTCAATTGAAGTGACCTCTTATGGGCCTCCTTTGAAACCTTCACAGGATTCACAGGGATTCTTCAGGATTACCATTTTAAAGCTAAAGTAATCCTAATTACTAAAAAATAAAACACAACTAAACAATCCTGAACAGAAGTCTTCCGTGTACTGTGAAGAATATCATGTTTTGATACTCAGATCACTCATTTCATTTAAAGTTCCTCTGAGTTTGGGTCCTGGGATACCTGGCTCAAAGGATCAAGCAAAATCAAACTGATGCTTTCAACATGCTTTCTCTTACTGCTTTTAAAAAAGTACCTTCCTCTGGTTATAAATAAGAGATCATTTATAATTGTAATAATATTAAGAACATGGTTGGAGTATGCAATTTTGGTCAAACTGATGCCTGATAATTGAAAAAACTATCAGAGCATTTCCTTATGGTGTCACAGTTTAAAATTTACACACTAAAAAGTCTATTGAGTAGAAATCTTAGACACAGTAGATGATAATGTTAAAAACAAGTTATTGAAAGAGGCTATGAATCAATGTACTCTAACCAAGGCCATACTTGTTAGTAGGTCTGTTGGTGGCTCAAGAGGGATTTTGAATATGCCCATATATTCTCACAAGGCCAGACATTTCGTATGTCCTCTACATCTCCATGTTTCCATTTAAACCACACATCCAGCTCCTCAGAATAGGGTGTGTCTTACAGAGATCACACAAGGAAAGGTGTAATTGACCAAAAAGTATGTTGTGTCTCTTCCTGGGCATCCTGTAGCTCTTGTAACATCTCATGTCCTTTTACTAAAGAAAGAAATATTTCATTGTGATCAATACTAGTGTACTCATTCACATAATAGAAGTAGATAGCATTCAGATATAAAATGTGTATCTCTGGAATTGTAAAGGGAGAAGGAAAATCAGAGAAATACAGTGTCTTGAAATTCAAGAGGAGAGACTATTTTGAGAAGGAGGTGATAGTCAATAATACTAAGTACAGTCTTGGAAAGTGAAAGTCAAGAAAGGAAAGTGAAGGTCAAGAAAAAGCTACTAGATTTGGTGAAGTCATTGATGACCTTGAGGAATTTCAGAAGAAAAATGGTTTGGAAAGTCTGAAATTATTTTCTTAATGTTTTTTTTTTGTTTTGTTTTGTTTTTGAGAGAGAGTGAGAGAGCGAGAGAGCGAGGGAGAGGTAGAGAAAGAGAGGAAGACACAGAATCTGAAGCAGGCTCCATCCTCTGTAGCTGTAAACACAGAACCTGATGTGGGGCTCAAACTCATGAACTGTGATATAATTACCTGAGCTGAAGTCAGATGCTCAACTGACTGAGCCACCCAGGTGCCCCTAGAAAGTCTGAGTTTTAAAAATGAATGTGGGGTGTTAGTGGTGGGTTATGACAGAAATTTAAAGGTGTATGAGTCAGAACAGAAGCACTGTAAGTAGAATATTCTTTAAATAACTTTGTGAAAGGAAGGCTACATTAAATATGTTGCTGGAAAGATCCGTAGTAGCATCAAGAAAAGGCAATTACACCTGTGTATCTTTGAATACATGGGGGCTCATACCTGTGAAAGAAGAGGTTGCAGATTTTGAGAAGGGAATGTTTGGATATAAGAACTAGATCCTCTGGGAGTAAGGAATGAATCTCATTTTATACTTCCTAAACATTGAAAATAGTATCAGCATTTATTGGAATGGTGATATGATATAGGCTTTGTAAAATGATACCAGTTATGCAGAAGTCTTTTTCCCACAATTTATGACTAGAAATCAATGCTGACAGTCTTGAGTATGACCTATTCTACAAAGTTTTCTGGTTAGAAACACTTTTTTAAGCAGAACGTAGGCTAATAGAAAGGACTTGTCAAAGTTTTAGGTTATATTAGTTCACTGAGGTTGGGGTGGTTATGGATAGTTTACATCAACTTGTCATACACTGGTACCCAAATATAGTAAACACTCCCATCAGAGCACAGAACTTAAAAATGGTGCCATAAATGGCAATTCTAGGTTGTTAGTGAGGAGTTATTGCTGCTCCCAACATCCCAGTTCTACTCTTTCATTCTAAAGGGCAAATGAGTTCTGAGAGTATTTATGTTCTATTCAGATTAACTAATTGAGATTTTGGCCTTTTTCTCTAGTTGCCTATTCCTTTACTTAAAATTAATTTGTTACAAGGCACAGTGAGTTAATTAGTATGATTAGCTCCCTCATCTCTATGCTTGCATTTTTAAGAACCTTAAAGGCAAGGTACTGCTTACACAGATGATTATTTGCAGGTAGTTAATTCTTGAGTTATTGTCTTGGGATGGGCATTATCATATTATTAGCATGTCTTTCATATTTCCTGATTCTTTTGGAAGAAGCGTCTCATTTTTACATCTCATTTTAGAACTTTTATTGTCAGTAAATATTAACAGTAAGCTTCTGATCTGTCAACAACATTTTTGTGAAACCCTGCAGAGATGGTTGGCATAGGAAGAACCTGAAGCCACCTCTTCCCATGGCCACAACAGATTTACAGCTACATATGGAATAATTTCCTCTGAACAAAATCTTGAAAAATAGATGGAAAATGAAGAAAATCTTGAAAAATATCCTCCACAACAAAGGATAAAAGGGCTGCATTGAGATAGGTAGAAGAGGCAGAAACCCCCTTGCCCACATGGTGACCCACAACTGGGAGGGATCTTAAAAATAATGGAATTTTTCTCTGAGGAGCAAGGGGTTTCTGCACACATAAGGTACCCCGACCCTTGGGTCCTGCACTGGAGAGATAAGCCACCAAAATGTAAAACCAATGGAGGTGATGTCCAGGAGACCATAGAACTTGAGGGAATAGAGAACCTACTCTGACAGAGCTCCCATGCAGTCTAAGTCACCTTAGGTCCAGTGCAAAATCAGCAGTCTAAAAATGCCAGACCATGTGTGAAGTTGACTCACTTACTAATCTTAAAGTGGGTGCTAAAGAGAGGCAGGAATCTGTTGGGACTCTCTCCAGGCATGGAAGCACTGTTAGGTGCCATTTTTGCCATCTCATGCTACCTTGCTAATGCCAATGCTGGCAGGTGCCATTTGGCAATCTCCCTTTAACCTGCTAGCACAGGCGGGAGCTCTCTACCCCTTGTGCTGCAGCCATGTCACAGCTGGCGAGGCACCCTACCCCTTCCAGGCTGTGATTGTGACACCCCAGGAGCTGGAAGGCACATGCAACCCACACAGGGGAGGCCCTGGAGCACTTGGCTCCAGTGGGCAGTGAAGATTGCACTTCTCAACCCCACAGGTCATCTCCTGCATAAGGCCACTTTTTCAAGACTCGGAGAGGAAAGTATTTTGCCTAACACATAGAAATGAATACAGAGAATCAGGCAAAAGGAAGAGTAGAGGAATATGTTCCAAATGAAGAATAAGATAAAATGTCAGAGAAAGACCTTATGAAACAGAAGTAAGTAGTCTACCTGATAGAGAGTTCAAAGTAAAGGTCATATAGATGCTTTCCAAACTAGGGAGAAGAATGTGTGCATACAGTGAGAACTTCAACAAAAAAATAGAAAATATAAGAAAGTACCAAATAGAAGTCATAGAGCTGAAGAATATAATAACTAAACTGGCAAATATGCTAGAAGAGTTCAATAGATGACTAGATGTAGATGAAGCAGAAGAATGAATCATCAAGCTGGAAAACAAAATAATAGAACTTACCCAGACAGAATGGCAAAAAGAAAAGAATTAAAGAAATTGGAGTACCTTAAGGACATGGGACAACATCAAGCAGGAATACATCCGCATTATAGGGATCCCAGAGGGAGAAGAGAGAGACAAAGGGACAGAAAACTTATTTGAAGAAATAATGGCTGAAAACTTCCCTAATCTGGGGATGAAAACAGGCATCCAGGTTCTGGAAGCCCAGAGAGTTCCAAATAATATGAACCCAAAGAGTTCCAACGAAAGACACATATAATAAAATGTCAGAAGTTAAAGATAATCTTCAAAGCTGCAAACAAACATAAAACGTGTTACATACAAGGGAAGCCCTATAAGGCTTGAAAGTCAGCAGATTTTCAACAGAAACTTTCAAGGCCAGAAAGTAGTGGCATGATATATTCAAAGTACTGAAAGGAAAAAGCTTTCGACCAAGAATACTTACACCAGCAAGTTTATAGAGAATGGAAGGAAGAATTTTGTAGATAAACAAGAGATAAAGAAGTTCATCACCATTAAACCTCTTTAAGGTGAAAAGAAATGATAATAATGACAAGAAAACATACCAAAATAAAATTATCACTGGAAAAGGTAAATATGGAATAAAAGTAGTAGATTAATCACTTATAAAGTTACTATGAAGGTTAAAAGACAAAAATAGTAAAATTACTAAAACTACAATAATTAGTTAAAAGGTACTTAAAAAGATGTAAAATATGACATCAAATCTATAAAACATGGTGGAGGAATAAAAAGTTAGAGTTTTGGAATGTATTCGAATTTAAATTGCTATCAGTTAAAATTGACCATTATATATGTGATATTATATGTGAACCTCACAGTAACCACAGCAAAAATTTACAGTAAATAAACAAAAGAAAATGAGAAAGTAATCTAAACATAGCACTAAAGAGAGTTATCAAACCACAAAGGTAGACATCAGGAGAGGAAAGGAACAGAGAGGAACTACATAAACAGCCAGAAAAAAATTAATAAAATGGCAATAAGCACATATCAGTAATTACTTTAAATGTAAATAGACTAAAATCTCCAATCAAAATTGGAGAATGGACTGAATGGACTAAAAAAAACCCAACAAAACTCATCTATATGTTGGCCACAAAAGACTCACTTCAGAAGTAAGGACATACCCAGACGGAAATCGAAGAGATTGGAAAAGATATCCCATATAAATGGAAACAAAAAGAGAATTGGAGTAACTCTACTCATATCACCCAAAATAAAATAAAGACTGTAATAAAAGGGAAAGAGGGGTAGCCTCATCAATAAATGGTGCTGGGAAAACTGGACAGCGACATGCAAAAGAATGACGTTGGGCTACTATCTTACACATATATAAAAATCAACTCAAAATGGATTAAAAACTTGAATGTGAGATCCCGAACAATAAAACTCCTAATAGAAAAAAAGGTGGCAAGTTCCTTGATGTCCATCGTAGTCCTGTTTTTTGAATCTTACTCCAAAGGCAAGGGCAACAAAAGCAAAAATAAGTGAATAGGACTACATTGAACTAAAAAACTTCTGCACAGTGAAGGAAAATATCAAGATAAAAAGGAAACCTACTGAATGGAAAATGATATTTGCAAATGATATCTCTGATAAGGGGTTAATATTTAGCATATCTAAAGAGTTCATATAACTCAATAACAAAAAAAACCCAAACAATCTGATTAAAATACAAACAGATAATCTGAATAGACATTTTTCCAAAGATGACCAACAGATGACCAACAGGCATGTGAAATGATGCGCCATTTCACTAATCATTAGGGACCTGCAAATCAAAACCATAGTGAGGTACCACCTCTCAGCTGTTACTATTATCAAAAAGACAAGAATTGGAGAGGATGAGTAGAAAAGGGAGCCGGTGTGCACTGTTAAATGAGTGTAAATTGGTACAACCACAATGGAAAACAGAACAGAGGTTCCTCAAAAAATTAAAAATAGAGCTACGATATGATTCAGCAATTCCACTTGTGGGTATCCATCAGAAGAAAACAAAAACACTAATTCAAAAAGATATGCACATTCATGTTTTTTTGCAGCATTATTTACAATAGCCAAAATACAAAAATAATCTTAGTGTTCATCAATAGGTGAATGGATAAAGAAGATATGGTACCCCCCCCACACACACACACAACCAATGGGATAGTACTCAGCCATGAAAAAAGAATGAAATCTTGTCATTTGCAACAACATGAATGGGCCTTGAAGGTATTATGCTAAGTGAAATAAGTCAGACAGAGGAAGACAAATACTGCATAATTTCACTTATAAGTGGAATCTAGAAAACAAAGGAAGCAAACAAACAAACAAAAAACCAAACCAAATGCAGACTTACAGAGAACAGAGTGATGGTTGCCACAAGGGAGGAGGCTGGGGGCAAAATTGGTGAAAGGGGATCAAGAAGTACAGACTTCCAGTTATAAAATAAATAAGTCATGGAGATATAATGTATACCGTAGAAAATACAGTCAATAATATTGTGTTAACTCTGTATGGTGACAAGTGGTAACTAGACTTATGGTGGTGATTATTTCACAATGTATGTAAGTGTTGAATCACTGTGTTGTACACATGAAACTAATATATGGTTGTATGTTAGTTACACTTGAATAAAAAAAAGCCCCCAACATTTGTGTTATATACTATCAAAATATGAGATTACAAATTCCAAAGGATTTGATTTCCTATACATAGGCTTAGGGAAGTAGTGGCAGTCAGCGTTTTCAGTCATGATGTTGCAATCATAATGAATAATCGATGAATGTACTTGTGCCTGTTGAAATTTGATGCCAAGCAGAAAAGTGCACCACTAGGTGACACTCTGATCTTAAAACATGAACCAACTAATGACAATTACAAAAATGACAATGAAACTGACATCAATAGATTATTTATGGTACAATGGAGGAAGTTAGTGTGAATTTAATATTGTAAATCTGGGACATCAATTTTTAGGCTCAGTGAGGATTTTTGTTCACAAATAATTTTTTTTAGATGCTATACAGATGCTTTGTATTAGTTGACAATACTAAATCATTCTCCATATCAGCAAATTTGGAAATACTGCTAACTTTCATGAAGGAGAAAGGTATAGTTTGATTAGTCTAGGATAGGGAGCCATCAATTTAGCATTGATATCAACTTTTACTACCACACTGGGAAGGGTATTTAAATGTTCTTTTCTGGCTTGATTACCCATAAAGAGATAATAAGCTTCTCTGCCTCTCAGGAATGTTATAAGGAAGAGTTGGTTAAAATGTGCAGTGTCCTGATGGCTATAACTATTAAATATTGTGTAAAGCAATGCAATAATAGTAAAATCAATAAAATGCTTGAATGGAGTTGTTTGGTGATCAAGCCTACAAATTAAAATATCAGTAATGTGTGGTAGATAAAAGTTGTCTCTGTACAGAGTGTTTCCATACAAAGAAGGCAAAGAAAATTTCCCTGAATTGATATTTGGCTTTAAATATAGTTACTGTTTCATAAAAACCTACTTGATGACCAGACTAATCTAATTGACCTAGGATTTGTGGTGGGAGAGCTGTGAGGGGCTCTCTTCACCCAGAAGACTTCTGTGGAAGAAATCCTTGATATTAATCATCAACAAAGCCTAAGCTAATTAATGTATGTGCTTGGAAGTCTGTACCTTTCATAAGCATCTCAGAGAAATCCATGACACAAAGAAAGGTTATACCCACTGATTATGGATGATAGTGGCAATAGCTAGCATCTTATCCAAGGGTCTAATTTTAGGCAAAATGCAGTAAAATGTACATCAAAAACACTATAAAGTGTAGGAAAGTGACAAAAGTTCCACCTCAGATCTGAATAGGAATTTTGGTCATTATATGAATTGCATATGTGGTTCTATATAAAAAAAGGTGCCAAGGATTCTTGCTTCTTTTTAAAAACTATTTTTAGAATCATATCTTCCTTCAAGTGCTGCCTTTTTTGTTTCTGCCTATTCATTCTCAGAATTGTAGTCCATTTTCCTCTAGCTTTTCAGGAAGCAAGAGCTTGTGTATGACCTTTGAACCAAGTCTCTCTGCCTATCATAGTCATAATGTATTCTTCTATTATATATGGGCCAGTGGGAGAACTGCAGTTCGAATAATTCTTCTTGGCCTGGAAAGATTTCCAGGGAGAATGAATGAAGAGAGAAGATATGAATATTGGGGAATAGGCAGAACTCGCGAACTCAGTTAAAATGAAGAGACATTGTCTCCTGGAGGCCTGTGTTGGGACAGTCACAATGCAGTATGGGTAAATGAATTGGCTACATTCCCAGCCTAAAGGGAATCGGAACTTTCTCCAGTTATGGCTGGATCATGTATTGAGACACATCTAAGGGAAAATTCATACTTTCTGATTCACTGACACTGAAAAAAATGAATGCTTCCATACTATGGTAACTAAGAAACTTTGGTTGTCATCTCTATTCACATTTGAGTAAGATACTGCTCTATGACTGCCTTTAGGTTGTTCAGCGAGTTAGTTTGAGGGACCAAACTGCTGCTTCTGACTCTCTCCTGCTCAGGTGGAACAACTTTCTTGTGCTTCTTCTTATTAGGTGACTCAGCTTTCCCTCTCCTGGGCTTTTCTTCTATTATGAGCTCCAACACAGAAGAGAATTACTGGATCTGTGTGGTCCTTGGCACCTAATTATTTTCCTGTCTCTCATGCTGCTCTGATATATCTGGGTTTCCTAACATGTTTAATCACAGTTTTACTGTGAATTTAATTTACTTACATCTTACTGTTTTTTAATCAACCAAAGATTTAAAATGTAGATAATAATAGCATGTACGTACTGTACTTCAGATTATAATTTAAGAGAGTATATTCACCTATATGATTAAATTATCATTAATCTTAATGAAAATAACAATAACAGAAACACATACTTAACTTGAATTGACTACATGCCAGGTACTATGCTAAGCACTTTACATATATTTACTAATGTGATCACCACAAGAAACATATGAAGAAGATACTATTAGGGATAGAATTTAGATATAATCCAGTATTTAAAAAAGAGAAGCAAACACCTAGATATATATTTAGGAATAGCACCTTTAGTTTGAGCTGCTGTATTTCCTTATTTAGACTCTCAAGTTAAGGTCCTCTGGGTTTGCAACTGTCAGTTTATAGCTGACGATTATCTCACCTGGTTTGTCACAACCAGAAAGTGACATAAATTGCAAACAGTTTATTAAAAAATCAGGCTTTAGGAAGCAAACTTCAACACCTGGAATGACATTTGTCTAATGAGTAAGGAAAAGAGGACTTGAGAGTCTTGATGAGAAAAAAATAAATTAAGTGCAAAAGTAAATACAGTTAGCTCTGAAATGGGAAAAATCTACCTTGTAGTTAGTAGCCTTGGAAATGTCTAATAAGTATCACAGGATAACCTGTGAAAAAAGTGTGACACATTCTCTGACCCCCTGAAAAGTGTATATGTGTGTGTGTATATATATATATATATATATATATATATATATATGTGTGTGTGTGTGTGTGTGTATACATACACACTTTTTTGTATATACATGTATATATGTATATATGCATATGTATATATGTATATATACACACATATATACATATATATACACACATATATACATATATATACACACATATACATATATATATATATATATATATATATATATATATATATATAAAGAAGGGAATGGGCGTATAGAATGAAAAGGGAGGGGATACAGGTAAAAAAGGCTTAAGCTCAGTTATAAGGCTACCAGAATGCCAGAGAACTTCTAGTATAGCATTAATCTCTACTGTAGACTAATTGTAGGGGAAGGAAAGGAGGGAACTCAACATAATATTTGAATATAGTAATAGTTCCTGGATGTTCAAGAGCTATGGTAGTGCTCAAGAGCCACAGTATTCAATTAATGAAAACTCTTTTTTTGAGTGATGTTTTCACTTTATTTCACCTATATTATTTTATTTTATTTTATTTTATTTTATTTTATTTTATTTTATTTTATTTTATTTTATTTTTATTAGAGAGAGAGAGAGAGCAAGCTTATGTGTACTGGGGAGATGGGAAGATGGGGAGAGAGAGAGAGAGAGAGAGAGAGAGAGAGAGAGAGAGAGAGAGAATATCCCAAGCAGGTTCCATGCTCATTGTAGAGCCTGACGTGGGGCTTGATCTCACTACCCTGGAATCATGACCTGGGCTGAAATCAAGGGTCAGATGCTCAACAAACTGAGCCACCCAGGCGTCCCTATTTCACTACTTTTAAAAGAAGGTAAAGAAATCAGAGAGAGCTGAGATAAAAAACACAAGGTTTATTCACGAATTCATTTGTTCAACCTACTTTTTCTGCCACACATTGTGTTTGGTATTGGTGATATAGCAACAAACCCTTAGGGAACTTACATAGTATGTGGAGTTCATGGAGTTGCCATGAACTGAAATGGAAAAACTACAAGAGGGGAATGTTTGATTTGAAGTGGGGAGAAAATTAGGGGCCTGGTTTTGAGGATGCTTAGTTTGAAATTTCAGTTAGATGTCTAAGTGGAGATGTTGACCAAAGTCAGATATATGAATCTTGAGTTTAGGGGAAAGCCTATGCAGAAGATATAAACCTGGGAGTTTTTGTATTCATCAGTACTGTTTACCAAATATTTCCATTTCCCCTTCTAATATGGCTTTATGTTAGACTAGTATTTTTCTGCTCATGGTGATCATATGACTTTCTCTGACCAATTGAAATAGAGTCGAAGTATGGGTGATATGTGTTACTTCTGGATTGAAGCTATAACAGTCAATGTACAATTTGCCACAGCAACTGGAAATGCTCCAATGGTAGCTGCTTTATCAACTAGTGTCCCAAAGAGAGGACAATGTGGAGCAGACTCCCAGGCAAACTGCAATCAATGGGTAATATGGATAAGAAAGTTTATTAAGCTACTGACATTTGTGAGGCTGCGGTTGTTACCACAGCATAACCTACCTTATTCCGACTTGAATAGGAATCATGATAGGTAGGTGTAGATAGATATAGAGAGATAACAGGAAAGGGAATTTCCAGGCAAGTAAGCCTGGGAGCACTCCAGCCTTAAAAGGAGGAAGCAGCCAAAAGACTGAGAAGAAGCATTTGGGAAGTGTGGTGTCCTGGAAGTCAAAGTGATTCCCATTGTAAATATCATTGGAGAGTTTGGCAAGAAAAATTTTGAGGGAGCAATCTGCAAAAACATAATCTGGGTTTACATGAAAGCAGGAAGAAGGAAATTGAATAGAGCAAGTATATTCCTCTGTTGCAAGTTGTTGGGTGGGGTGACAGGTGGAGAGGGAAAGTAGGATCATGAGTGCTTTTTAAAAAAGATAGAAATACTGCATGACGAGTACAGATGGGAAAAATTAATGATGTAGGAGGGAGGAAAGATTATGGGAGTGCTATACTTGGAACAGAAGAGATGGCATGAGATCTAGTGCTCAAATAGAAGGGTCAGCTTTGTTGGGAAACTGGTGGTTATGAATTTAAAGTGAGATCAGTCAGCACAATTATGTGTTTTTCTTCATACTCATTCAGCTGTGTGGTTGCATGTGTAGACTAGATGAATAATTGGATTCAATCAGGCTTGGAAATGACTGACTTGATTACCATTTTAAAGTATATTAGTTGTTCTCAGTGTTTGTGGGAAATCAAATAAGAGGAATGGGTTTTAATAAAAGCAAACCCAGCCAACTAACCAACTGCTGTTGTCTCCACCCCCATCCTGAGATATTTTAGAGAAGACATTCATGGCCATTTAGAACCAAACAACAACAGCAGCCATGAAATTTTATTCCTGAAGAAGGTTGGATGATTTCTCTTTTAGCTGATCTTCAGTAAGAGAGCAAATATTCTCTGTTACAGATCCTTAAGAAAAGTGAGAAATTAGAGTCGACAATCCAAATACCAGCTGATGCTAATTGTTTTCCAATAGGAAATAGGTCTCTGTGTCTTAGTTACTTTTATTCCTTGCATATTAATCACTTTGTGTCAGTAGGCCTCTAAGAGGGCATTAAATAATGAGATAGTAATACAAACAAGGGGTTTTGAGCTCAACTCCAGCTAAGTTATTGGCACATGTTTTATATGGCATCTGTATGGGAACTCCATAATGAGTGAGATTAAGGCAATGAAGTGAGAAAATGAAAAATTCATCCAGGAGGTAAATGTCCATGGCCAAATTTCCAGTCTTCATATACATATATAACAACTTAGCATCAATGAGTTGGTTGCAGTAGTTATAACAGGCCTTTGCAAGGAATTTTAGGTTAGAAGAGGATTTGAGTTTATTATAAAGTGGAGTGTTACGATGTTTTCTTCAACTTGTTGGGGTTTCTGAGCCAGTCCCTCTGATGAGGGGAGGAGACATGACTGAAATTAGGATATCTGGGAATAGTTGGCTATTCCAGCACAGAGGCCAGCTGTGCCACACCTGTTCAGAGCAATGGGCTATTTATATGAGACGATACCAGGCAGAGAATGCTGGGAGAACATTGTTGAAACCATGCAAAGCCAAATGTTTCAAATGTGTCTTTGAGAATGGCTCATTTAATAATGATGATAAAACATGCTTACGATAGGATGTTAAGTGAAATAAACTAGGTAGCAATTTTATGTATAATATGCTTTCAACTGTTTTTTAAAAGGCATATAAAAAAAAGCCTGGGAGGAGATGTATGTTAACAGGTTTGTCTTTGCGTGATTGAAGCCTGGAGCATTAAATATATTGGGACAAATCTTGGTCAGACACTTAGGAGTATTAAAAGTAAAAATTATTTCTGTGTTTATTTCCTTTTTGATTGCATATTTTGTTTGTATTATAGTCTGTACACATGCAGTCTGCTAATAGTGATTTAGTATATGGTTATTGCCTCCAGTACTGTATTAATGATGGCAGGATATAAGTATTTAGATATAAATACCGTGAGTTCTGTTCAGAAACCTGAAGATATATGTTTGTATAACATGTAACATATTTATTGAACAAGTGTTATGTGTCACATACTCAACTAGGCATTGGATATATCAGATAATAACTAACCTCATGAACTTTGCAGTCTAATGGAAGGTATATTAGTTTCTATGGCTGCATAAGAAATTACAATACACTTAGAGGCTTAAAACACTTTTATTATCTAACAGATTCTGTAGTCAGGATAGTGGCACAGATGAGCAGGATCTATGAGCCAGGCTGTGTTCTCATATAGATGCTGACCTGGGAAAGAATCTTCTTTCAAGCTCACTTGATTCGTTGACAGAATGATTTCCTTGCAGCTGTATGATTGAGGGTGCTAGTATCTAACTTTCTGTTAGCTGGAGGCCAGCTCAATTCTTAGAGGCTGCCCTCAACTCTTTGCCATGTGGGCCTCCCAACATAGACAGTTCTGAGCCAGCTAAGGAGAGAGAATCTCTAGAGTGAGTCTGCTAGCAAGATGGAGTTGTATATAATGTAACATAATTACAGGAGTGCCATCTCATCCTCTTTGCAGGTCCTGGTGGTTAGAAGACAGCCACAGTTCCTATAAATAGTTAGCCACTGCTGTTTGCTATTGGGAGCTTATTCTGCTGGGAACACCTTGTAGAATCCACTTCAGAATTGACTGTAGCTGATGTTCAAGGTCAGTCATGGTTTGCCATATGGGGGGAGAACTCTCACTTCAAACGGTGTAGATGATTCATTTCAGAATGACCTAGTAGGTTCTCAAAGGCATGTCTCCTGGGGCAGCAGAGAAGCCCAGGGTGGAAAGACATAGCTACCTAGAGCAGCTGAAGTCAGGTGTTGTCAGGTTACAGATGTGCAATGCTGGTTACCACAGCGATGGCTGGAGTTAAAAATGTGGGTCCGCAGGGTGTGAGTTGGGGACAAGTGTTTGATGCACACAGCCAGTGAGAGGCAGAGCTGGTGGTTCAGCCTTTCAGACTTCACTGTCCCCAGCTGCCATATCACCATCTCCTGCACTTTAACAAATACCTTTTTCATATGCACTGCATTTCTTTTTTGCACTGAAATTCTCCATTTAATTTTCATTGCTTTTAGTAAAACTATTTACAGCAGTGCCTCTCAGAATTTAATGTGCATACAAATCACCTGGGGATCTTGGTAAATGCAGATTTTGACTCAGAACATTGAGATATGGACTTCTAGTCTGCATTTCTAAAAGGCTCCCAGGGGATGTGGATGCTGCTGGTCTGGAGACCACACTGTGAGGAGCAAGGTCATAAGGTAAGAACCTAAATGAAAAGGGATGATTAGGTTGTACATTTGAATGAAATGAATAAAAGACAGGTGTTGTGATGCACCTTGAAGCTGCTGACTCAACTTCCAGCAGAGCCTTTGTCAAACTTACTTGCTTTCTTTGTGGCCTGAAGGTTTATAAGACCCTCTAAATGTATTTTGAATGATGATTTGAATAATACTGTTATATAAAACCTTCTCCCAAAGCAGTTCAAAGTGCTTTTTATAATGTTAGCCATCTGGTCATTGCTTTCTGAGGGTACTAATCTCCTTCTAGGAAAACACTAATAATATACTAGTAATGTGAAAAATCAAATACATACTCCCCACAGAACGTCATTTTCTTGCTCTGCAAGTACATTCTCATTACAAACTGCATTCCCTAAACCAAAATAGCAATATTATGAGGGTGCACTGGGCCTATTGTAGTTTTGTCTCTACTTCCTAACGGGACAGATAGGGAATTTCAAAGTCCTGCATCATCTGCTAAGAAGTTTTGTTCTGGGGACGCTGTGTTTACTATTGACTGATTCAGTTTGATTAGATTTTCATTCATAGTATCCGCAATTTCAAAGAAGAAATAAATGAAGTAATCTCAGAGATCCTATCATACATTTATGTAGTTCTGTAAAGGATGTGATTAACTTTTGCAGTATGGTTTATGAAGAAGCACTTTGAAAGGAAATACGTAAAAGCATACTTCCAAGGTTTTCAGCTAAATTGAGATTTGATGTTGTAATATGATAGAGCAGATAAGGCATGGACTTGAAACAGAGCCTTAACAAAGCCATCATAGGGATGATGGTTTTTAAAAATTACTTTGATACTTTTTCTTCTCTGGGGCTTATTACGTGTTCACTTAGTGTTTAATATGCATCTATTGAGCATCCATGGTGAGCACTGACCTATCCCTAGGCTTGCAGTGGGAGACAAAATAGTTACCAACCTCATGGAAGTTACACTTGAGGGGAAGGCAGGCATAAAACAAATAGCTACACAAATACATATATGATTACTCACTGTGGTAAGTGCTACGAAAGGCAGTCCCTGGGTAGAGTCATAAGGGCAAAAGAGAGTTCATCACATTTGAAGAATTAAAAAAGCCAAGTGCTGCTAGAGCATAGTCAATGAAAGTAGCAGTGAATACTTACATAATGTGTGCAAGGTACCAGGCATGGTGCAGAAGCCTTACAGGCCATAACACATTAAGGCCTTACTACTACCTTATAAAGTCAGTACCACTCTCCTCATTTCCTATATCAGAGGCACAGAGAGGGTTAAGCGAGTTGCCCAGTGTTTCATGGGTGGAATGTTTGAACCCAGAAGGTCTTCATCACTGTCCAGCATTGCCTCAGTGCAGAGAAAAGGGGGCAGGGCCCAGCTTGGCAGCTTGATGTTCCCCTCTCTTAATATAATGTGCAGCTTCAACGTTTTAATCACCATGTGAAAGAACAGGAGGTTAACTGACTTATTGAAATACAAATGACAGTGACATAAAATAATAATGGTTTACTATATCATAAGATAACTTATAGCCCCGGTAAGTAAACTCTAAAAATGCATAGCCATCTTATCATTTCTAAAAAATTCTCCATGAGGGGTGACCTGAAGAGGCAAATAGCCATAAACTATATTCACATCTCGGCATGGGTGATTCAGGTCTTCATTTTCTGACTATGATATTAATATGCCCTTTCTGTAATTCATGGAGGATATATTAACTAATAATCCAAGGAGGAGACCTATATCTCCTTTGTATTTTCTATGGCAGGACAATGCAGCAAGAGTGTAGATGTCATGGTAGGATATGAAAAAAATGGAAGTTTATATGATTACTTTTTGTCATTCTGAGTAGATCAGCTTTGCTATGGGTTTAAGTTTTAAATAATGAATCACTATAAACTTAAAAACACTTACTAAAATTTTCATTTAATTTTCTATTTATTTCATATACATTTCCCAATGTGGAAACCAAGCCCTGGGATATATTATTGCTGTCATAGTTCTGTAAGTGACAACGCAGTGGAAGAGAACACAGCAGACACCAGGCCGCTTCTTATCATACCAAGTCATCCAGAAGGCTCCAAGCAGTTGGAGTGTCTGATGAGAAACTTGGAAAAGGATAGATAAGGCATTCTTAAGTCATAGTCTATGCTTTTCAGGGCTTTGCTTTTTGTGGCTGAGTTTTAACAAATGTCATGGTTCATTGTGGCAGGAAGAAAGGAAAAAACATAAGTAAATCACAAGCCGGGTAATATGTCTTCGAGAAGCTAAAAGTTGCCCATTTGGAGTTTTGATTATCAAAAAGTGATGGGAGTCTTGGAGTAATGTCACTTGAATTTTCCCCTTTCAGGATGGGAAACAAGGCTGAGGCATCAAATGAATTTCCTGAGGTCATGTATCAAGCTGGTAGCAGCAGAGCAAAAGCTAGAGCTCAGCACTCCCGACTCAGGCTGTGCACTTGGGGCAGGCATGTGTATGAGACATTGTGCTTTAGGGTTTCCTCTGACAAGGGCATGGAATTAGAAATACAGTATGAATTTTTTAAGGAGTACATACACCCAGAGAACACAGATATTCCAAAACTTGTGTACCTGGTTTATGAAGCAAAGATAAGGTATGATACTGGGATAACATATGAACAATACCCTACTGTTGGTCTTAAAAATAATAGAACATCTTAACCTTGATGACACCCATGGTCCTTTTCTTTGACCTAACCAGTCTTTCTAAAGACTAAAACACCTTACAAATAGTTTTCACATGTGAAAAATATTAGGGTCATTTCATAAATTCATTATGTCCTGATTTACTCTTGGCCATTAGATGTCTCCTCTTTCCTGTGAGAACCCAGAATGATCCTCTACTGGTGTACTCCTGTGTGAAGCCCACTCAGGTCCCCGCTAGAGCTATGACAAACAAGAGACTGAGGTAGCAAGGTTTGTGCAGGATTCAGGGAATAAGGGTATCTGCTTTTTATTATTGCGTTGAGTCTGAAATCATAAGCAATGTCAGCGATAAAATCTTTTCCTTGATGAGGTTGACTGCAATGCTCCCTCCACCTGTGTGTACTACTGCTCTGGGGAACTATGAACAAACTAAATCCAAGGGCAGGGAAGGGGGGCGGAATTTTCGCCTGGATAATAACATTTGCTTCTCTTCTAATCTTCAGACCTTCATGCAGAATATCCATGAAAATCAAGTAAACAGTGAATTGTACTAATATGAGAAATAATTAAGATTGTCTGCTACAAGTCAAATGTTAATGAAAAAAGTAAATTGTAACTAAAAAGCTTTCCTTTATACAATAGAAAAGTAGATATATAATGGAAAACAATCAATTGCAAAGTAATAGAAATTATAAAATATCTAGAAATAAATTTTATCCCAAATGCATAGATATATATGAAAAAAACTATAAAACTACTGAATTACCACATTAAAAAAATTTTTTTAATGTTTATTTATTTTTGAGAGAGAGAGAGAGAGAGAGAGAGAGAGACAGAGTGCAAGCCGGGGAGGGGCAGAGAGAAATGGAGACACAGAATCCAAAGCAGGCTCCAGGCTCTGAGTTGTCAGCACAGAGCCCGACATGGGGCTTGAACTCATGAATGGTGAGATCATGACCTGAGCTGAAGTCAGACGCTTAATCCACTGAACCACCCAGGCACCCTAGGCATACCATATTCTTGGTTGAAAAGATATTTCTTTCTTCTAATTTAGTCTATCAGTTTAATGAAATTCCAATAAAAGTCCAATAGAATTTAAAAGATTTCCTTTTAATTTGACCTTGGATATGATAATAACCTCTTTGGACTTTAGTGTAAGACTAAAGTGATCAATGTTTAAGACATTTCGGAATTATGAATAATGGCCTTAAAATGCTCATATATTTTAACTCAGTAATTTCACTTGTAAGAGTTTATATTAGGTAAGTAATTGGGAGAGGACCATAAATCTCCATGTCTAAGAATGTTTGTTAAAGTTTTATAAAAAAAAATTGGCAAAACACAATGAGGTATTTAGCTTAAGCACATTTTGGCATGAACATAAAGTGAAGTATTACATAATTATTAAAACCTCTATTTCAAATACTAATTAATGGAAAAAATAAATGTAAAATTACATTAAGTATTTCCATTAAAGTACACACATACATATGCAAAGAACATCTGTAGGTCAAGAAAATATATAGAAATGTTTCTAGTAGCTATCTCAGGATGGTGATGTTGTAAGGTGTGGGTTCAAATCTCACGTGCCAGCTGTGAGATCCTGGCTTAATGGTACTGTTACTTGAAGTCTTAATTTCCTCATATGTAAAAGGAATAAAATGTTTTTGTGAAGGTTGAAGTAGTTAATATATGTGAAGCTTAGCATTTACCAGGTGCTCACTAAATGGTGTTTAATATCAATAATACTATAGATTTCTGTATTTTATAAGCCTACTTTTATTATTTAAAAGCCTGAGATATATTTGATGTATAGCATTATGTAAGTTTAAGGTATACAGTGTATTATTTTGATGCATTTATATATTGCAGTATGATTAACACTGTAGCATTGGTTAACACCTTTAACATGTCACCTAATTATCATTTCATTTCGTTGCAAGAAAATTTAATATCTAGTCTCTTAGCAACTTTGAAATATATAATACAGTATTATTGACTATAATCACAATGGTGTGTGTTAAATCTCCAGAACTTACTCATTTTCTAACTGCAAGTTTGTACCCTTTGACCAACATCTACCCATCACCCCCTGCTCCCTAGCCACCATTCAACCCTCTGTTTTTAGGAGTTTGGCTTTTCTAGATTCCACATATAAGTGAGATGATACAGTTTTATCTTTTTCTGTCTGATTTATTTCTTTTAGCATAATGCCTTCCAGGTCTGTCCATGCTGTCACATTTAAACATTGCAGATTTATTAATTTCATGATCAGAAACGAATGATGAATATTACACATTTTCAAAAGAGAACATTCAGAAAGTTCAGGCAAAATGAAAAACCAATTGCGAGAAGAATTGGGAAATGAGCAGAAAACACAAAATAGACCCCATGATGTAGGAGCCTTAAGTGTACCAATTTAAAAGGGAAATAATATTTATTGAGTTATTTTTCTGTGCTTTGGGTATTGTGTATGTATAATTCAGTTTAGTTTTTGATATCACCCCGTGAGACAGGTACTATTCTTATCATCGTTCTACAGATGAAGAAACTGAGGTACAGAAAATTTAATGCATCCAAGGGTGTAGAGCAGCAGAGTGGGGCTATGAAGCAGTTTATATCAGCTTAACTACTGGTATAGTTAACTACTGATATAGTTAACTACTGATAGTACAGGCAGACTACTTTCTCAAGGTTGAATTCTGCGTGATTCATGTAGTATAAGAGCAAATGAATTGCTTAGGATAAGCACAACAATTCTTGATTCTGAGACAAGAAATACATTTCTCCTGAATGGTCTCATGCTGTTGACACTGCTCAATTCCATGATGAACATCCTCAAAAATACCCTTACAGCAGACATACTGACAAGTTTCATAGGACTGTTTATTATAATGTCCTTCAATGTGATCCTCTGGCCTTGCATTTAAGCCCAATTCACTATAAAACAAACAAACAAACAAACAAACAAACAAACAAAAAAGGCTTTTTGTTTTATAAGAGTCCATAAGAAGAGAGTGGACTGGACTTGCATTTAAGCCCAATTCACTATAAAACAAACAAACAAACAAAAAAACAAACAAAAAAGGCTTTTTGTTTTAGAAGAGTCCATAAGAGGAGAGTGGACTGGACTGATTGATGGAGGGATACTGACACACTGAGATATCATTAAAATAATTCTCTTTTGTACTGAAAAATCTTCAAAATAACTTAGAGGAGTTAAAAATGTTATGGCTTTGCCATATAGTTGAAACTCAAACAGGACTTTAAAGGGGCAAGAAATCTCCCAAGACATAGGAATAAGATCACAATTAGTTTCTACTGTTCTTCAACAATTTTGTTATGAGAAAGATTCAAAATGTAAGATGTTGACTGAAATAACTTATAAAAAATTGCATGTAGTTGTGAACTTGGAAATTATCTTGTTGATTTGCAATTGGAAAAATGATATTCATTAATTTGGGATAGCATATTGAATAATTAATTCAGTTGTCATACATAGAGTTTAGGTCTTTGTCACAAGTTGTCACTCTCCAGAAGCAGACCTTGAGATGGAGTTTGGGTTCAAGATGTGAAAGCAATGGGGATGTAGCAGGATTGTTCACATTGGGGCAAAATGGCCTGACATTTATACACATGCCTTGCTCAGCTTCTGGATGTGAGTTGCCCTGGGAAGGGTGTGATCTGGGGAGAAGCAGCTCTCCCAGCTGAGGCCGATCCTGAGGGAGCTGGCCCTGGGCGCACTCTGTTGACTGCATGTCCCGCAACTGGGCATCAAATCTTCCCTTTAAAGAGGATCTGAGTAATTAATTTCCATCCCCATACACATATGATAAAGAGTTCTCTAGCCTATTTAAAGAGATAATGGAACATTAGATTTTTGCATAAGTTTTGAATCTGAGGTAGGAAGTGACCTTGAAAAATTTGGGCCTTATTATGTCTGCTTTATAACTGTAGCCGATAATCTATTTCTTTAATCTCTTGATACACATTCAAGCTGAATGAAGAATCTTGCTTGTTGTAGCTACCTAGAAGAATGTGGTTGATTTGTAGTGTGATTAGCAGGTGTCTCAGTCAGCTTGGGCTGCCATAACAAAATGCCATAGACTGAGTGGCTTAAACAACATACACTTATTTCTTATATTTCTAGAGGCTAGGAAGTCTAAGATCTAGGTTTTGGTGAGGTAGTCTTCACTCTGCGGCCTCTTCTCTTGTCTTGTATGTAGCCGCCTTATCTTGCTGTGTGCTTATGGTGTCTTTCCTCAAAGTATATGCATGAGAATGAGAGAGAGAGACAGAGAGAGAGAGAGAGAGAGAGAGAGATTACTCCCTTCCTCTTTTTATAAGGCCACCAGTCCTTTTGAATTAGGACCCCACCCTTATCCTTAATAACCTCCTAAAGACCTTATCTCCAAATACAGTCACGGTGGAGATTAGGGCTTCAACATATCAGTATAGGAGGGACACAATTCAGTCCATAACAGTTGGTAAGCATTAGAAGAGCAATGCTTAGAACAGGGTAAGCAAACTTTTTTGGACCGTGGGCCAATAAACAGCCACTGGCCCATTTTGTGTGGCCCATGAGCTTGGAATGATTTTCCTATTTCTAAAAGATTACAAACAGATAATACCCCCAAAGAATAGTGTGATGGGCACTGTATTTGACTCACATAGCTTAAAATATTTACTGTCTTGGGGCGCCTGGGTGGCTCAGTCGGTTAAGCGTCAGACTTCAGCTCAGGTCCTGATCTCGCGGTCCGTGAGTTTGAGCCCCGCGTCGGGCTCTGTGCTGACAGCTCAGAGCCTGGAGCCTGCTTCAGATTCTGTGTCTCCCCCTCTCTCTGCCCCTCCCCCATTCATGCTCTGTCTCTCTCTGTCTCAAAAATAAAACATTAAAAAAATTAAAAAAAAATATTTACTGTCTTATTCTTTACAGAAAGTCTGCCAATCCCTGGCCTAGAATCATGACCAGACTTACTTTCAGATATTCTGGACCTAGTTTCTGCAGCTCAAAAAGTGAGAACTAGAAATTATTTTTATTGCATTCCTTAAAAGGAAGGGGTTACTCTGTATATCAGTTGAACAGGAATTATTTCGTAATTGGACAATCAGAGTGAGAGAGTCAACCCAGATGAGGCCTTTTAAATTGGTTTTCTAGTCACTTAGGGCTTTTTATTCTCTCTGTTCTGGAGAATGATGCCACATACACTTGATATGACAGATATGATATGATGTGATATGATATCATTTGATGTGATAGAGACAGCTTGGAAGGTCTGGTTAGGGAGAATGCTCAAACCAAATTGGGTTCCTAGGAGATTGGTAATAATGAGTGACAGGAATGTCAATGAGTGATGGAAGTTTAGATGATACTAGAGTAGGGAGTGTAGATGGTAGTCTAGTTAGGACACCAAGAAAAGAGGGAAGACACGAGATGAGAAACTATTGATCGTGCTGTGGCTAATAATTTCAGAAACCCAGATATTTCTTCGTGCTTTGGGTCAACTATTTTGGTGAAATTTTGCTTTGTTCCTTTGAGTCAGTGAAAAGTTACTGGAAAATTATAGGCCATTCACATTCAAAAGGCTTTACCTTGTTGGCCACAAATGGTCTGTGCTACATCGGTCTTCAGGATGTCCAGTCTCTAACACTTTGCTATCCTGGAAGAAATAAATAATATTTAAAGGATAATTGGGATTCTCTAATACAGAAAAAGAGTAACAGTCCAAATGATCTGTGACTGATGGTCCAGTCCAAATGATAATCTGTGACTGATGGTATAGTTGTAGACTGGGCCACGAAATCAAGGATGAATTAATTCATCTATAAATTCAAGGCATACTCAACAGAGGCATAATTTCAAATCTAGTATGTTTAAAGTACACATCTTTTAAAATTTTTCAGTTATAATTCCTATTTATTTTTTAGGTTATGAAAGCAACCAGGAATTCGAGACATTGACTACAACTTAGCTGAACAAGAACTTCAGTCTTGTAAAAATGTTATTTTCTTCATGGTAGAATTGACATTGTTACAGCTTTGAGTTTCATACGGTTTCACTGAACTTAAACTTGTTTAAGCTGAAATCCCCGTTGCCTGACAACCCCATAAGTGCATGCTGGGTGTTGACTATTTGGAGAGAACTCCTTACTTGATCATTTGGTTCAGTGACCTGTGTTATATATATTTTTTCTCTTCTCATGCCTTATTACCCATTTAAAATACTTTCATTAGAACAGAGAACTGTGTACATTTTGTTCTTGGGTTTTTACTCAGCTAGACTCAACTACCTCCTCCTAGAGAAAATTTCACACAAAGGAAAATGAAAACTAGCAGAAGTTTTATTTATAAACTGATATATATATATATATATATATATATATATATATATATATATATATATATATATATATATATTTTTTTTTTTTACCAGCTGGATTGCAAGGGCATTCACACAAAACGTACACATTTCTTTCTACATTAGTTATGCCAAAGTGAAGGTGCCAGAAAAGAAGCCAGCATAAACTTTCAAAATAGGGGAAAATTTACTGAATATTAAAGGTCATCTGGCAGCCTGAAGAGTTGCATAGAAAAGGTCAGGTCCTATAAGATGCAGAATGTAGAGGGTACATGCAGCTGTCCAGGTGTTTTGCCTTTAAGGATGGCAGACAGCAGACAAGGTTAACGTAAAAGACAATATATCTTGAATGTTTTGCCAGAAGAACAAACTTACCCCTATTATGTTTGTTGAACATAATAGGACTGGAAAGAGCTTTTCTAACTGGAATGTGGTCAACCATGGTGGGAGAGGAAAATGTGGTGCTCACAGTAGATGCTGCCATGCATCCTCAGCTATTTTCTTCTAACTAAAGGAAATGGCAGGTTATGAGTTCTACAACAAACAAAATCACAGGAGAGTAAAGGCTTATCATTAGCAGAAATGTCTGGTCAGTGAGAATGCAAGCTGGTGCAGCCACTCTGGAAAACAGTTTGGGGGTTCCTCAAAAAACTAAAAATAGAACTACCCTATGACCCAACAATTCCACTGCTAGGCATTTATCCACAGGATACAGGTGTGCTGTTTTGAAGGGACACATGCCCCCCCCCCATGTTTATAGCAGCACTATCAACAATAGCCAAAGTATGGAAAGAGCCCAAGTGTCCATCGATGGATGAATGGGTAAAGAAGATGTGGTATATATATATATACAATGGAGTATTACTCGGCAATCAAAAAGAATGAAATCTTGCCATTTGCAACGACGTGGATGGAACTGGAGGGTATTATGCTAAGTGAAATTAGAGAAAGACAAAAATCATATGACTTCAGAAAAAGACAAATATATGGCTTCACCCATATGAGGACTTTAAGGACAAAAGAGATGAACATAAGGGAAGGGAAACAAAAATAACATAAAAACAGGGATGGGGACAAAACAGAAGAGATTCATAAATATGGAGAACAAACTGAGGGTTGCTGGAGGGGTTGTGGGAGGGGGGATGGGCTAAATGGGTAAGGGGAATTAAGGAATCTACTCCTGAAATCATTGTTTCATTATATGCTAACTAATCTGGATGTAAATTAAAAAAAAAAAAAAAAAAAAGAAATGTCTGGTCAGGGGTTTTGGTTCTTAAAAAAAATTAGAGTATAATTTTAAAATATTGTATCCTGTGTTGGCTCAGATAAATTTTTGGTTAAGTTTTCCTTTTTTTTTTTTTTTTTTTTTTTTTTTTTATGTAAGCAATTCTCAATTGTCCATGATATTGTGGTCAGGGAAAACATGGGTAACAAATCCAAGGACAGGAAATTTTTAGTCCTTAATAGGCCCCATTAATTCTGTATCCTCCAGCATTAACCTATGACCTTCACCTGGTGATGACTGTTTCATTTCTTTTTTACTTCTTTGTTCATTAAAGATTCTTGTGGATAATGAAATAGAAGAACAGGGACAGAAGGCCTCCATGATTAATCAATGAACTGGGTAAACAGTCCTCACAACTGAGAATTTATTAGGTAGTGAAATACTGTATTTTAAGTACTGACTATCCAATTTTTAAGCCCTAACCTTGTTTTAGAGCCTCAGCCTTTAATTTTTCTAGCAAGTTGGTACTTGGACAATATAAATTCTTAGTCCTACCCAAGGAGAGGCTATTATTTCAAATCATGCAATACATTTCATGAAAGTACACATTAGTTTTAGTTTTTTAAGGGAAACAACTAGTGCCATTCCCCTCCTCCTTCATTAGGGAGATAATTACTGAGGTATCTTTTATGTCTAATGTACTGTCTACAAAATAGGTAATGAAGTTTCAGTGTCTACCAATTTGCAGAAGAGTACCTGCCACGCCTTGCATGGGGTTTGTATGCATTTACATGCATTTAACAATTTAAAAAAGGAAAGGCTCCACCAAAAAATTGGTAGAACTGATGCATGAATTTAGTAAATTTTCAAAAAAACTAACATACAGAAATCTGTTACATTTCTATACACCAATAATGAAGCAGCAGAAAGAAAAATCAAGGAAGCAATCCCATTTAATTACATCAAACCCATAAGATACCCAGGAATAAATCTAAAAAGGTGAAAGACCTGTATTTTGAAAACTATAAAATGATGGAAGAAACTGAAGATGACACACAAAAAATGGAAAAACATTCATGCTCATGGATTGGAAGAACAAATATTATTAAAATGTCTATACTACCCAAAACAATCTATATATTAAATGCAATCCCTATTAAAATACCAACAGCATTTTTCACAGAGCTAGAACAAACAATCCTAAAATTTGTGTGGAATCATTAAAAGAACCCTTAAAGCCACAGCAACCTTGAAAAAAAAAAAAAGCTGGAGGCGTCATAATTCTGGACTTCAAGTTATATTACAAAGCTGTAATCATCAACACAGTATGGTACTGGCATAAAAAAAACAGACTCATAGAACAATGGAACAGAATAGAAAACCCAGAAATCGACCCACAACTATATGATCAACTAATCTTTGACACAGCAGGAAAGAATATCCAATGGGAAAAAAGAGTCTCTCCAACAAACGGCTTTGGGAAAACTTGAAGCAACATGGAAACAAACCGGACCACTTTCTTATACCATACACAAAAATAAGTTCAAAATGAATTAAAGACCTAAATGTGAGACAGGGAACCAGTAAAATCTTAGAGGAAAACCATTAAAATCCTAGAATCCTAACTTCTTTGACATCAGTTGAAGTACCTTCTTATTAGATAATGTCTCCTGAGGCAAGGGAAACAAAAAAATAAACTATTGGGACTTCAGCAAATAAAAAGCTTCTGCACAGTGAAGGAAATAAGCTACAAAACTTAAAGGTAACTACAGAAAGGAGAAGATATTTGCAAATGACATATGAAGGGTTAGTATCCAAAATCTAAAAAGAACTTACCAAACTCAGCCAAAAACAAATAATCCAGTAAAAAATGGGAAGAGATATGAAAAGATATTTTTCCAAAGAAGATATACAGATGTCCAACAGACATCTGAAAAGATGCTCAACATCCCTCATTATCAGGGCCATACACATCAAAACTACAATGAAATATCACCTCACACCTGTCAGAATGGCTAAAATTAGCAACACGGGAAACGAGATGTTGGTGAGGTTGTGGAGAAAGGGGAACCCTCTTACACTGTTGGCGGGAATGCAAACTGGTGCAGCCACTCTGGAAAACAGTATAGAGGTTCCTCAAAAAATTAAAAATAGTACTACATCATGATCCAGCAATTGTACCACTAGGTATTTACCCAAAGGATATAAAAATACTAATTTAAAGGGATACATGCATCTTGATGTTCATAATGGCATTATCAATAATAGCCAAATAATGGAAAGAGTCCAAATGTCCATCAGCTGATGAATGGATAAAGAAGATATGGCACACACACAAACACACACCCAATGGACTATTACTCAGCCATCAAAAGAATGAAATCTTGCCATTTGCAGTGACGTGGATGGAGCTAGAGAGTATTGTGCTAAGTGAAGTAAGAGAAAAGCAAATACATATGATATCCCTCATATGTGGAATTTAAGAAACAAAAAAAAAATGAGCAAAGGGGAAAAAAGAGAGAGGCAAACCAAGAAACAGACTCTTAACTATAGAGAACAAACTGATGGTTATCTGAAGG
Organism: Felis catus; assembly: GCF_018350175.1. Lineage (NCBI taxonomy): Eukaryota > Metazoa > Chordata > Mammalia > Carnivora > Felidae > Felis > Felis catus. The sequence continues at coordinate 87,548,172 of NC_058373.1, read as the reverse complement.
CATGTGAGTGGGGAGATGAGTTAAACAGGTGATGGGGATCAAGGAGTGCACTTGTCATGAGCTCTGGGTGTTGTCTGGAGGTACTGAATCACTAAATTGTACACCTGAAACTAATATTATACTATGAGTTAACTAACTGGAAATTGAATAAAAAGCTAAAAAATATGAAGCGAAATAAGCACAGTAAAAAAAACCCAGTTACTGCTATGGCTAAAAAAAGCAATAAAAAAGGAAACAGTGGTTATTATGTCTAAATTTTTGTGGAATTTAAACAGCTTAGCTATAAAATGATTAAAATGAAGTGTCCTTGGAGCACTAGTTAAAAATATTAATTGGTAATAATTTTTATTTACTAGTACTGCCTTTGGAGTAGTTTGTTCTAGACTCTTCAGTATGACAGGTGCTACAATATGTCATCCTCATCTTTTAGACCATGAGCAAATGTCTGCTGTCACCTACAAATGAGTTTTTTCAACTTTAGTGAGATTCTCCTGAAAGCGACTTCTAGGGTTCTTGGTACTTGTGTACAGAATAGTGCACCAACTTAATGATTGTGTGTTCTAAATCCAGCTGATTTGAAACTCATTGTTGTATGAAAAACTGCATTGGATGGACTCCTATGTTTGTAGCTGCTCCTGCCTATTTTGGTACAATTATAATCATGAGTTCTGGGTCCTTTTGAGCTGGTGTCTTTACGATTTGAATTTTAAGTGTACTAAACTGACTGCTACTTTCTTAAAAATTTTTTTTTAATTCTTTATTTTTGAGAGAGAGAGAGAGAGAGAGAGAGAGAGACAGAGACAGTGTGTGGGTGGGGAAGGAACAGAGAGAAAGGGAGACACAGAATCCGAAGCAGGATCCAAGCTCTGAGCTGTCAGCACAAAGCCCAACACGGGGCTTGAACTCATGAACCACAAGATCATGACCTGAGCCGAAGTCAGACGCTTAACTGACTGAGCCACCCAGGTGCCCCTTTACTTCTACTTTCTGATGAAATAGTTATGCCGACTAGAATCAGTTTACATTAGACAGTCCATAGAGAATGTGTTGTTATCCTGCAAAAAAATTATACTTGCCTTAACATCAGAAGTATGTTCTCCACTAATGTGACTGTCAAAATTTTGGAATAAAGATAAAATGTAGAGGTGAATGAATATAGTTTCTCAGATCTTTGAGCCTGAGTGACATTTACAGAGCCTACTCCCCATTTCAAGAAGTTGAGGAGGGGAATTCAACTGCTCCAAACTAATAGTAATACTCCCTTAACATTTATAATCCTGGCACTTGCTACTCAAATATCAAGGACATTTAAATTGGCATTATTTTGGTTTCTAAATTAAAGAGGAAGTAATTTATGAATTTCTCTCTTGGGCTTTTTTTTTTCTTTCAAAAACCACATAGAAAGGTAGAAAGAATTCTATAATGAACCCCCATATACATCTCATCCAATTAAAACCGTATTAAACCCGTGGGTGAGTTTGTTTTACCCATCCTGGGTTATTTTGAAGCAAATTCCAGACATAAATTAATTTCTTTTTTTTTTCATTTTTTTTTTAACGTTTATTCATTATTGAGACAGAGAGAGACAGAGCATGAATGGGGGAAGGTCAGAGAGAGAGAGGGAGACACAGAATCTGAAACAGGCTCCAGGCTCTGAGCTGTCAGCACAGAGCCTGATGCGGGGCTTGAACTCACGGACCGCGAGATCAGGACCTGAGCCACCCAGGTGCCCCAATTTCATTTTTTTAAGTACTGAAATGTGTATGTCTAAAAACCCCTTCCTATTTTAATATGAAAGAGGAGCGACAGGTTATCAGTTCTAAAAAAAACCTAAGGAAGTGTTTATCATTAACATGTTTTTATTTCTCTTGGGTAAATGTAAATGCACATTAGTGGGATTCCTGAATTTTATGGTTAGCATATGTATAACTTTGTAAGAAACTTACAGATCTTTTCTAAATGAATGCAGCATTTTGCATATTCACCAGCAATGTTGAAAAGTCCCATTTGCTTCACATATAGGTCAATCCATTAGTATTGTACAGAAATGCAACGGGTTTTTGTATTTTACCTTGTACCCTAAAACTTTGCTAAATTTATTAGTTCTAACAGTTTTTTTGGTGGTCTTTAGGCTTTTCTATACATAATATCATGCCATCTTCAAAGAGTGACAATTTTCATCTTCCTTTTCAATTTGGGTGGCTTTTATTTCTTTTTCTGCTTAATTGCCGTGGCTAGGACTTCCAATACCATGTTGAATAAAAGTGGGGAGAGTGGGCATTTTTGTCTTGTTCCTGATCAGAGAGGAAAAGCTTTTGGCTTTTCACCATTGAGTATGATTTAGCTGTAGACTTGTCATGCATGGCCTTTATTATGTTGAGGTATGTTCCCTTTATACCCACTTTATTGAGAGTTTTTATCATAAATGGCTCTTGAATTTTGTCACATGCTTTTCCCACATCTGTTGAGATCCTCATGATTTTTATCCTTCATTGTGTTAATGTGGTATATCACATTGGTTAATTTTCAAATGTACCATCCTTGCATCCCTGGAACAAATCCTTCTTGGTGTAGGATGCTTTTACTCTATTGGTGGTTTGCATTCTTAAATTTATTCTAAGTAAGAATTGTGCACAAAACAGGCATATTATTTTCACACAAAAACTGGCACCGCAATAAAAATATTTAACACTTTTGCCATGAAACTCCAAAGATATTTGAAAAACTTCTCAAGATGTTTACTTTAAGTCACTGGATTCTTTAATATCTGTAGTCCATGCTTGCTCAATTATAATTTATAAAGTATATTACAATTATATTGCTCATTATACTATCCATTATGCTTATTATATATTTAAAACTTTTCTGAAAATTTTACGTTCTCCAAAAAATAACTTTTAAGTAACTTACGTAGCTCTCAGCAGTACTACTATAAAACCAAAATTGTGTTTTCAAATAGCAAGTACTCAAGCCACACCATTTCTGATTACAGATGTAATGAGCATTCAGTTTTACAAATGGCTCTCTTTCACTCCTTGCTCCTATTTTAATATGCCAACCATCACTGATATCCCAGAGTTTTCCTGTAACAGATTCATCCATAGCTTTGGGCAATCATTCTTCCTGTTTACAATTTCCAAAGTACTTTCCTGGACACAACTTCTGTCTCAGGTGAAGAGGCTAAATATTAAGCTGAAGTCTGGGCACTTTCTACTGGGGTTTTGAAAAAAGCCCATCATGACACCAAAGTCAAAAGTGTTTTGACCAACAGTGGAATATATATGAATCTACTGAGATTAGTCTGTGAAATACCAGCGTGTAATATGTTGACAGTAACATCTGTGCCTTCTAAACCATGGGCTAGTTCTCTGGCTAAAAAAAAAAAAAAAAAAAAAAAAAAAAAAAAAAAAAAAAAAAAAAAAAAAAAATGTTAGCCAGTTTGCTCCAACTATAAGAAAAGTTGTTTTTTTTTTTTATTTTAATGTTCATTTATTTTTGTGAGAGAGGGAGAGAGAGAGAGAGAGAGAGAGAGAGAGAGAGAGAGAAGAGGGGAGGGGCAGAGAGAGAGAGACAGAGGTCCCAAATGTGCTTTGCAATCACGGCAGAGAGCCTAATTGGGCTGAAACTGAAATTGACCGATGCTTAACTGACTTCAGCCACCCAGGCACCCCAACAAAGTCTTTATTTAGTTTTGCTGACTTTTCAAGTCTTCGTAGTTGATGTCTCCATATTTATAAGGTTTGGAAAAAACTACCACAATTCTTCTTGGAGCTGACCTTTTGAGGAATCCAAGGAGAAGATTTGTGAGTAGGAAGTGCCCCAGATGGTTCACTGCAAACTGTGTCTCAAACTCATCTTTGGTCTTCATATATGAGCAATGGAAGATCCCTGCATTGTTGATTTAAGACGTCCAGTCGAGGCTCTTCCTGGAGCATCCCCTGACAGAAAACATGCACCGAGTGCAGCCAGGCCAGGTCCAGCTCCTTGACCACCAGCTCCCAAGCCTCATGACCTTGCCAGCACCGGCTAGGAGCCTGGTTTGGCAGAGCTCTTGGTGGAGTTGATCTGCCGCCTCCTGGGCTTGCTGGTGTAGATGCAAGTTTGCCGCTGCTCACAACCACCCATGCCCCTAGGCACAGCATTTCGCCACATGATCAGCACAGCCTTCCAGTGCATGAGGTCAGAGTCCTTGCCTCTGTGCAGCCACTGGAAACTGGGCCCCACCCAGTGTGGCCAGGAGGGCTGCTACTATAGCCACTGGGCCGAGGGGGCACCGGTCCCAGAGCAGGACTTGCTCTTTCAATGTATTGTGGACCTGGGTTTGTTTTTACCTGGTGAAGATTTTTGGATTATGTTTATTGGGGATATTGGCCTGAAATTTTCTTCTCTTGTGGTGTCCTTGTCTGGCTCAGGTATGAGAGTAATTCTGACCGCATAAAATGAGTTTGGAAATATTCCCCCTGGTTCTGTTTTTTGGGAAGTTTGAGGATTGGTGTTAGTTTTTCTTTAAATGTTTGGTAGAACTCATTAGTGAATCCATCTTGTCCTGGCTTTCTGTTTGTTGAGATGTTTTTGATTACTGATTTAATCTCTTGACTAGTAATCAGTCTATTCAGATTTTCTATTTCTTTATGTGATAGTCTTGGTAGATTGTATGTTTCTAGGAATTTATCCATGTCTTCTAGGTTGTCAGATTTGTTGACATATAATTGTTGTTGGGAATATTTCTTGTGTTGAAATTTTCTGATATTGATGTAACCATGCTAGTGTTTTCCTGATACATCTTTTTTCATACTTTGGCCTTAAATTTTCTATGTTTAACTTTTTTATATTTCTTTTTGTTTTGTTTATTTTGAGAGAGAGAGAGAGAGAGAGAGAGAGAGAGAGAATGAATGAATGAATGAATGAATATGAGTAGAGGAAGGGCAGAGAGAGAGGGAGAGAGAGAATCCCAAGCAGGCTTCTGCTGTCATCAAGGAGAGCCTCACTTGGGGCTCGATCCCACCAACCCTTAGATCGTAACCTGAACCAAAATCAAGAGTCAGAGGCTCAACCAACTGAGCCCCCCAGGTACCCCTAACGTATATTTCTTATGACCAACATATAGTTGACTTCTATTTTCATGCAATCTGACAATCTTTGCATTTTGATTAGAGTGTTTAGGCCACTTAAAATTAATATATTTATTAATACAATGAGTATATATCTACCAATTTGTAATTTTTTTATTTGTCCCATCTGGTTTTTGTTCATTTCCCCCCTTTTTATGCCCTCATTTGAACTGAATATTTTAAATGATTCTTTTTTTCTTCACCATTGTCTCAGTTATGCTGCTTGTTTATTTTTCCTGTGGTTGATCTAGGGTATACAATGTATATCTTTATCTTAGCATAGCCAACCTTCAAATATTGTTATGCCCTCAATATAAAGAACCTCACAAGAGTATATTTCCATTTACTCCCTCATCTCTCTTGTACTATTATTGTCTTACGTTTTACTTCTACATATGCTGTAAACTCCACTGTACGTTGTTATTAACTTTGCTTTTAAGAGTCAGTTGTCTTTTAAGGTGACTAAAAATGACAAATAGGGGCGCCTGGGTGGCGTAGTCGGTTAAGCGTCCGACTTCAGCCAGGTCACGATCTCGCGGTCCGTGAGTTCGAGCCCCGCGTCAGGCTCTGGGCTGACGGCTCAGAGCCTGGAGCCTGCTTCCGATTCTGTGTCTCCCTCTCTCTGCCCCTCCCCCGTTCATGCTCTGTCTCTCTCTGTCCCAAAAATAAATAAACGTTGAAAAAATTAAAAAAAAAATGACAAATAAATTTTGAAAATATTTGCTCACATACTTAGCATTTCAGATTCTCTTTATTTCTTTTTGTAGGTTTAAATTTCTAAATAGCATTCTTCTCCTTTAGCCTAAATAATTTTGTTAATATTTCTTGTAGTGCATGTCTGCTGGCAATGAAACCCATCAACTTTTGTTTGTTGGAATTGTTTGTTTTGTCTTTCCTTTTGAAAGATATTTTTCCTGTTTTTTGTTTTGTTTTGTTGTTTTTTGCTTTTTTTGTTTTTTGCTTTCAGCACTTTAAAAATTTATTTATGGCTTCTAGAGTTTCTTATGGGACATTTTCAGTCAATCTTAACTATATTCCTCTGGATACAATGTGCCTTTTTTATGACTACATTTAATATTTTTTCTTTATTACGGATTTTGAGCAATTTGAGTGTGATCTTCTTTGGTGTGGTTTACGATTTACGATTCTTTTTCCTAGAATATGTTGAACAGCTTGGATCTATGAATATATGTCAAAACCATATGTGAAATGGTTTGAGACCTTACCCAACTTGCAAACTAGTAGAGTTCCAAGGAGTACTTTATTATTCACAGCACAGGTATTAGGTAGAGTATGAGCATTCTCCTTAGTTCTAGTTCTCACACTGGTGATGTGATGCAGTCCAGGAGACATCTGAATATTCAAGTAAGTAGTGTTATAGACAAGGTCCCTAAGCTTAGGTAACCCAAATCTTTATAATGAGCAGGAAGCATGCCTTTCCTTTGCACTAGAGAGTGGTAATATCTCTACCTTCTAAGACTGTAAGCAAACCTACCTTTTTGTCTAGAGGGAGACAGTCTATCTTCTAAGGTTGTTTGCTATGCAAACATCTTTCAAAACAATTCAGAACAAAGATAGCATCTCTGGTTGTAATGTAGGAATGTGAGAGACCCAGGGACAATTATTTCCCTATGATATATAGTTTTAATCAATTTTGGAAATTTTCCAGATAATGTTTTTTAAAATATTTTTTTCTGATGCCCTATTCCTTTTAGAACTACAATTAGATAAATTTTAGAATGCCTGATGTTTCTCCACATGTCATTTTGGCTGTGTTATTTTATTTTCAGTCTGTTTGTACTCTGTGATTTATTTTGGGTAATTCCTATTTCTATCTTTTCAAGTTTACCAGTCTTTTCTTCTGCAATATCTAATATATTATCAGTCTCTTACACTGTAGTTTTTATTGTAGAGATTTTTTTGTAATCTCTAAAATTTCTATTTGGCTGTATTTTATATCTTACATTTATGTCTCCATAATATGCATGTTTCTTTCTACCTTCTGGAACATTTAGAATATATTTATAGTAAGGGTTTTAAGACTTTTATCAGTTAATTCCATCATTTCTGTCATTTATGACTATTTCAATTGGTTGATTTTTTTTTTCCCCTGGTTATTGCTCAGATGTTTCTGCTTCTTTGCTTGCCTCATAATTTTTGATTGGATGCTAAACATTGTGAATTTTACATTCTGGAGTCCTAGATATTATTTCATCCCTTTAGGTAGTGTTGGACTTTTTTTTCTGACATGCAGTTATTTGGAATCAATTTGGCCTTTCTTTGGCTTGATTTTAAGTTGGTTAGAATGGGTCAAGAGCAGTGTTTAGTCTAGGATTATTTTCACTTCACTAGTTAATGTGATACCCTCAAGAGAATTTTATCTGATGCCAATGTATTGTGAGGTCTTTCCACTGTGGCTGGTGGGAATATAAACAATTCCTGGCCCTAGTGAATTTTGGTTTGTTACTTTCCATTGGTTCTTTTACCACTCTCATCTTCTTATTCATATATGTATGTATGTATGTTCATGTGTGTGTGTGTGTGTGTGTGTGTGTGTGTGTGTTTAGATTCAAAGGAATTGGATCACTCTGTGTATTTCTGAGTTTCTCTCTCTCTGTAGCTTTTTTCTCTATGACTGTGCCTCAGAAGCTGTAACTGCCTTGGCTTCTCTGGACTCTGATCGCTATCTCTTCAACTCATAAAGGCTGTAGGGCTTTATCTGGGTTCTCCCTCCCTGCAGGACATGAACAATTAGGCAGTGACCTGGGGGCAATGGTAGGGCTAACCTCATTTGTTACTTCACTCTTAAAGATAACTACTCTTCACTATCTATTGTCTAATATCTAAAAATTACTATTTTATATAGTTAATCTGCTTGTTTATGTTAGAAGGGAAAATCAAATCCTTTTTACTTTATTATGTTTGGAGGCAGAAGTTTGTCATTCCTTCTTAATTTATTAGCTCGGATAATTCTAAAAGAGTAAACTCCTTTCATCAACTTGGTTATCCTGAGTATAGTCTATATATAAAAGGTTAGATTCTTTACTCATTTACAAAATGACACGTTTCTTAGTACATCCTAAAGGACAGAAGTGGGTTTTTTAAGGATTATGTATTCATAATAATAGCTTTGATGTTTTAATATTGAAGTTGTTATTATCATGGATGTTCAAATTATCTCTTCTTTCACCAGTGCTAGACTCTTCAGTTTGATGCTTGTATCCTTTTGACACAATGTAATAGTCTTTGAATACTATCTTGCTTTTCTGTTATGACAAAATCCAATGTAGATGCTAAGAGACTCCTTGATTCCTTCAATCATATCTCCATGAATTTTATCTCGTCTGGAACTACTCATATAAGAACAATTTGGAGATGGACAAAACTGCCATCATTATAGATAATTATTCCACATGTTCTGAAAGTGACAATACATTACAATCTATCAAGTTCTGAAAAATGGCTGGGATATTACACAAATCAAAGGGCATCATTAGGTAATGAAATCATACAACTTTGGATAATTCAGATATGGGTTATTTTTTGGAAAAAAGGAATAAGAAAAATGGAACTCAAGATAAAACTGAATGGAAAGATGATTATAGAGGGACTGGGAAGAGTGGCAGAAACATAGTTTGAAGGAATGAAATTAAAAGCAGATATATAATGCAAAGGGTATGTTTAAAATGGTAGGCAGATGAGGCACCTGGGTGGCTCATTTGGTTAAAACATCCAACTTAGGCTGAAGTCATTCATGATCTCACAGTTCGTGAGTTCAAGCCCTGCATCAGGCCCTGTGTTGACAGCTTGGAGCCTTGAAGCCCGCTTCAGATTCTGTGTCTCCCTCTCTCTTTGCCATACTCCTCTCACACTCTGTCTCTGTCTCTATCTCTCTCTCAAAAATAATAAATAAACATTAAATAAAATAAAATGGGGGTAGAAGGCAGAGCCTGAGGGTCCCCAAGGCACTGGATGGAGCTCTTAGCAGGAGGAAGCCATAACTGTACTTGGGAAACCTCATTATATTCATGATGGCACCATAATAAGTGGATTTGGGTAAATGAGGCTGATGATGAGTGACGTGAAGTTACATTAATCTGACCAATGTTTCTTTATTATAGATCTCCAACCAATACAGAGACAGAACATTCTTCTTTGATAATCAAGGTGTTCTCTGAATGGTGTTAGAATTTTGTTCCTCTAATTTCCCCTTTTATAATGCGCTGTTCAGTCCTTTTATGATAGCACACTCTTTCTTCACGCAAGGCACCACATAATTAATAAGGTTAAATGGCTAGAATCACAATTTTGTCGCATTTCCTTGAATTTATACCTTTATACTTAGGCTTTTGGATGCACTTGAAACTGTCAGTCTGAGATTGAGAATCTCTTGGATGGTGTTGTTGGTAGAGATGACGTCTTATCATTTAAATTTGATTCTTTTATTTTTTTTTAAATCAGGTATAATTGACATAAAATTATTTCAGTTTCAAGTATACAACATAATGACTTAATATTTGTGTATACTGTAAAATGATCAACACAGGAAGTCTAGTTAACATCCATCATCATACATAATTAGTTTTTCTTCTTGTGATGAGTCCATTTAAGATCTGATCTCCTAGCTACTTTTAAATATGCAATACGGTATTGTTAGGTATAGTCACCATACTATACCTTACATCCCCATGATTTATTCATTTTATAACTGAAAATGTATAACTTTTGGTCCCCTTCACCTGTTTTGTCCATTCCCCATCCCCACCACTGGTCTGTGGTCTATATCTGTGAGCTCACTTTTTGTTTTGTTTTGTTTTGTTTTTTCTTTAGATTCCACATATAAGTGAGATCACATGGTATTTTTCTTTTTTTGTCTGACTTATTTCACTTAGCATAAGGCTCCCAAGGTCCATTCATGTTATCACAAATGGCAGGATTTCTTTTTTATTTTTATGGCTGACTGATATTCCTTTCTCTCTCTCTCTCTCTATATATATATATATACATACATACATACATACATACCACCATTTCATTCATTCATTCATTCATTCATTCATTCATTCATTCATCAGTGGACACTTAGGTTGCTTCCATATCTTGGTTATTGTAAATAATACTACAGTGAACATGGGGGTGCATATATCTTTTCAAATTAGTGTTATTATTTTCTTCAGAAAATACCCAGATGTAGAATTGCTGGGTCATATGATAGTTTTCTTTTTATTTTTTTGAGGAACTTCTGTAATGTTGCAGTTTAATTCTTCCTAATTGCACTCTCTGGTGGTAACTTAAACTTCAGATTAGGGATTAACACTTTCTGTTCTATATACCTTCATTATAGATATTTATAGGGTTTCTGAGAGTCAAATAAATAAATATTTATAGAGTATATACTGTTTCAACTTAATTCTGATACAAGCCTAAATGGAATCCATGTTGTAAACATCAATTATGTTTTATTGATTTTATTTTATTATAACACTTAGCTTTGTTCATAATTTCCTGATTGTGTTTTGATTTTTATGTATTACCTTTGCCAAATAGGTATACTATATGGTATACTTTCACTCTTTATATTTTATTTTTTCTCAGTATTGGAAAATTAATTGAAAAAGGAAAGCTAAAGTAGCTAAGAAGGCATTTTATGTGTTTTTTTTTTCTGTATTACTTTTCTTTTGGCTATTATATTGCTTAATACTTCAAGCGTTCTTCCATAAACAGACAATGATTATAAAGTAAGCCCATTTAACAACATGAATTTAAAATTCTGAGCCAAAGGTTGACTCCCCTTATTTTTAGCCATATATATATTTTTTTTATCACATTACATTACTACATTTCTATTATTTGAATATATGGCTTTTCCTCCCATTTATGCTTTCCTTTGAGGATAGAAGTCTTACTTCAATTATAACAATTTAGGTGCATAGAATGCCTACTCATGGTACATATTATGGTAAGCATTTATAAAGATTATTTTATTTAATTCTTGCAGCAACCTCATAAAGATAGGTATTTTTATGATACTTAACAGATGTGAACATTTAGGATTAAAGCACTCTTGTAACTTTCCCAAAAATACACAGTTGGTGTCAAACCTGGGTTCTCTGATAGCAGAATTCATAATGTTATTGACTACGCTTGTGATAGGAATATTAGTGGGAGTGATAACACTTGTAGTTAAGCACTTATGGATTAAGTGTATAGATAGATAAGTGGATGAATAGAGATGTATTTAGATATAGACAGCAAGAGAGAGAGAAAGAAAGAGAGAGAGAGATTATCATTATGCTTTTAAATGAGTCTTGGAACTTGCTGTTTGTAGCATTTACTTGGGGCACTGCATCAGTTTCTGATTTATGAATTCGCATACATGACATTGTCTACCATTTGATTATACTTTCGTTTGAGGACAGGAGTCTTACTTTAATTGTAACAACTTAGGTGCCTACTCCTTCTTACTTTTAAAAGTTTAATTGAAAGCTGCTTGTAATGCTGAGGAAAGCCTGATGTACATAGACACTGAAATCCTCCACATTCACAGAGAGACTGTATTTAAAAAAATAAATATATTAGTGAATTTGTAAAAAGTGAAATGATGCCATTTCTTTTAAATCATGGCTAATCTGGAAAATTGTTATATAACCATGCCTTTTAAATATTCAGTTTTTATATATCATCTATCATATTAACATAAACATAAAAATCATTCTAGAAAGATATACAGCAGGTTATTAACAGTGGTTATTGCTAAGTGGAGGGACTAAGGATGTTTTCACTTTCTTTTCTTTTTTTTCCTAAGTAAACACAATGGATATGTATTGGTACAGTTGTAGGAAGAAAAAACAATAGAAGTTATTCTATATTTTATTTTATTTATTTATTTTTAAGTTTTTAAATTTACTTTGAGAGAGAGTAAGTACAAGGTTGGGAAGAGGAGCAGAGAGAAGGAGAGACAGAATCTCATGCAGGCTCTGTGCCATCAGCGCACAGCCCTATGTGGGCTCGAACTCAAGAACAATGAGATCCTGACCTGAGCTGAGATCAAGAGTCGAACACTTAATTGACTGTGGCACCCAGGCACCCTGAAGTTATTCTTTATTTTAAAGAACCATCCACATTATACATGATCCTTCACTCTGGCAGAGAAATTCAGGGCTGACCCTGTAGAGGTCATGGTTGGGGCTGGGACCATTTGGTGAGTGCAGTACTTGCTTAAGTGCAAGACTTAAAGGCAGGCCAGAAAACTCAGTAATGAAGATAATAAATAAATAAATAAATAAATAAACAAACAAACAAATAAATAAATAAATAAATAAATTTTATTTAAATATATTTTTTATTTTATATTTAAATATATTATTATATTTATATATGTATATAATGGAAGTATAGCTGACGCACAATGTTACATGAGTTTCAGGCGTACAGCATAGCGATTTAACAAGTCTGCATGTTATGCTACTGTTACCACTAGCATAGTTACTCAGATGACAATATTTTAAAAATCAAAATTAACACAGAAAACTACAATGTACAAAGTATCAGTATGTTAAATAAAGGCAGGTTCACACAGGGCTGGCATTAGGGTGAGGTGGGTGGGTTGAATTGTGCAATTGTGGTATGGGACCCGGTGTTTATGATGCATGTTTATCTCAGAGCTTTCTGTGACTTGTGTTTCTTTAGGGCAAGAAAATTATACACTTAATTTCCAGGAATCATTCTTGGGCTGGACATGGCTCTACAGTGTTTATTAATGTACCAAAAATAATATTCTCTGAGTTTCCTGTAGTTCTGCCCTTGGTAGACTGGAGGTGTTTTAGAAACTGACTGTGGAGTAACTTGGCTGGTTATTTCTTAGCATATATAAAATACTGTTCCTCAAGCAATTTTTCAATGAACAAATCACTTTATAATAGCTTTGTACAAAATCATTTTTTGTGAAAGGAGAGAATAAGGGGCACTAAAAAAAAAGCATTTTGAAAGAGATACACGTGACTGAGCAGTACATATTGAAGTGGTCTTCAGGGAGTTCATGTTTTGTCTGTCTCTTTAGTGCTTTTAAACGGAGATGACAAAATAGACCCCATTCTCCATTTTCTGAGGTAAACATATTTAGTGGTTTTTGAGCAACAGAGGATTCTGATCTTTAAGGAGAAATCAATATGGTGCTCCTGTAGAAACTGCTTTCTGATGCAAAGAGAAGAACCCTAAATAGCTAGAGTTTTCATTTGGAAGGAAGACCGGTGGAGGAAAAAAATCATGAAAGAAGGTGAGAATTCACGTTTCAAGGATAATCTTTAGATTAATTTTTAAAATCTTAACTGTATGAAAATTTCCCCAGTCACATCACCATGGAGGTATCTATATTCTTGAACAGGTATAGGTTATTTAGAAGTTATCATTTTCTTTCTTTTTATTCAGAGTTTATTCTTTTCTGAGCAGAACACCAAAATGACGTCTTTTCTGATGTTATTTGACACATGAGAAAAACTACAAAGTGAAAAATACTGCAAGTTACCCTTGCCAAATAACAACAAAGAATTTTTGATTAAGATACGTATACAACCTAAGTGTCCATCAGTGGATGAATGGATAAAGAAGATGTTATATATACGAACAATGGAGTACTAAGCCACAAAAAAAGAAGGGAGTCTTGAAATTTGCAACAACACGTATAGACCTTGGGGGCACTAAAGTAAGTGAAAATGTCAGACGAAGACAAATACTGTATGATTTCACTTGTATGTGAAATCTAAAAAACAAAACAAGTGGCCAAACAAAATAAAACTCATAGATTCAGAGAACAGAATGGGGGGTGCTGGTTATCAGAGGGGAAGGAGGTTAAAGGATGGGTAAAAAAGGGTGAAGGGGGTCAATGGTGATGGATGGTAACTATTATGGTGATCACTTTGTAATGCATGCAAGTATCAAATTATTATGTTGTACACCTGAAACTAATAAAATGTTATATACCAGTTTTACCTCAGTTAAAAAAGAATTTTTGGTTAGAAATCCCTTTCCTATAATAAAATGAAAACCTGGATTTATTTTAATAATAATTTTTACAACTCAGTACTCCCGTGATAATCTGTCAGCAACATGAGACTGCCAGTTTAGTAATTCAAAGGTTGTTTCTGTTAATTAGTTTTACAACTGGATGGCTTGACTCTCTTGCTGCCATACGAAAACTAGCAGAGATGAATATGTTATGCCTAACAAAATAAATAACTCTGCCGAATTTGAAAAATGGACTCAATTTGTCTTCTCTGTTTTCAGTGGCAGATGCGAGATGACAGCTAAATGAGTGATCAGTCCATTTAAGAGGAAAATGTATATCAATATTGCCATCCATTGCCATCGAACACACATACATAATTTGATAGGCTGGCATACTTCTGTAGGCAAGCGATATAAATGCCACTAAAATTATGGTAATCTTGATGTATGGTGAGGAACTTTGAGCCCTTGATCATTCATTTATCTAAGTACTGGAGATACTTACAAATAACTTCCGGGGAGATTTTGGGCCTTGCCTTTGGACACTTTCTTACTCCCCTTCTATTCAAGACCTCTTTGGCAGGGTCTTCAACTATCCTCAGGCCAGGTGACTGTTAAAGCCACAGAGAAGGCATCACTTCCAGGTCCTTTCAGCCAATGTGAACACACACTCTCTCCTGTTCAACTTTCATTTACCCTGTACAGATTTATTGAAAGCTTGTGTCATGCAAGGATCTACACTGGGGGATAAGGCCATGTGAGTGAACAAAGGACTGTCAAATCTCATTTGAGAGAAAAGGAATTTATAGGAAAACATACAGACTGTGTATTCTTTGATAACAGTGATTCCAAGTCATTTTTGGAGTGACAAACCCCTCTGAGAATCTGATAAATCTACATAGGCATTGTTCCCTGAAAAATTCTGATGTGCACAAACTGAACTGAATTTCGCATTCAGCTTTTTGTACATAATTTTTCAGTGAGGGTGAGATGTGAGGGTATGGTCTCCAGTTCAAGAAATGCTGCTGTAGCTGTCCTCCTATCCATCTATTCAGGAGCAGACCACTTGGCCTTTAGGCCACCTGTCTTCTTGTGAAATTCTTTTTTTTTTTAATCTTATTTTTAAAAAATTAAAAAAAATTTCCAGTTTTATTGACACAGAACTGACATACAGCACTGTGTAAGTTTAAGCTGCGCAGCATAATGGTTTAATTTACACGTATTGTGAAATGATTATCACAGTGGGTTTAGTTAACACCTGTCACCTCATACAGATACAATAAAAAGAGAATGTAAAAAAAGCAAAAATTTTTTTCCTTGTGATGAGAATTCTTAGGACTTACTCTCTTAACAGTGTTCCCATGTAGCCTACAGCAGTGTTAGCTATAGTCACCATGCTGTACGTTATATCCCTAGTACTTATTTATCTTATAAGTGGAAATTTATACCTTTTGACCACCTTCCTCCAATTAATTCCCCCTCCCCCATTCCCCACCTTTTGTAACCATGAGTCTAATCTCCTTTTCTATGAGTTTTGTCTTTTTTAGATCCCACATATAAGTGAGATCATAAGTATTTGTTGTCTCTGACTTATTTCACTTAGCATAATGCCCTCAATGTCCATCCACATTTTTGCAAATGGCAGGATCTTCTTGTTTTTTGCTTTTTGCTTTTGTTTTTTTAAATGACTGAATACTTTATAGCTGAGTTACTCTATAATGTTTTGCTGGCATGGGATACCATAACTTTGATGGACACTGACAACCCACACTGTGAAACTGATATTATGCCTACTGGACAGGTGTCTCTGAACACTGCTCACTGTAGTTAAACTGTTGTTTTATTAGGAGCACCGGATAAATGTTTCTTCAGAACTACTACTACAAACATTTGCTTTTTGGGCAACTGGATTGATTTGTAATTATAGACATGGTGAATAAAAGCCCTTAGGCTTACAGAAACTACTAAAATAACCCATTCACAGAAGTGATGAAATAGCTAGAATCAGGGACAAAAACATCTGTCTGTCTTCTCCCTAGCAGAGCACTGGACATCTTCATCGCAGAATTGGACCCTAGAGCTTAGACACTCTATGGAAGAGAGAATGTCCTGAGTAGTATCCAGGGCTCCGGATGACCAGCAGTAGATCTGACAGTCAGGATTGTACTAGTGACTTTATTGTCACAATAGTTTGGTTAAAAATGTTATCTTTTTGTACAAAAGATGTTGTTGGGATTGTTACTTTTGCTTTTAGAAAACCATAACAATGAAAAGTCATTGTGTGCATGTGTGTGTGTGTGTGTGTGTGTGTGTGTGTGTGTGTGTATGTGTGTGTGCAATATATCAAATAGTAAACTAAGGTCTAAAATCCCATATTCCAGGGTTCTGAACTCTGGCTGCACCTGGCTGGAATTACTGGGTTAAACATACACAGGGCTTGGCCCCACATCCAGGAGATTCTGATGTGTATCTATGGTTGAGAACCACTGTCTGGGTTAGCTGAAGAACCTGTCCAAAGCCACTTCAGGAATATATTGGTTCTTTTAGATAAAAGAAGATCCTTGATATTCCATATATTGGTAATGAGTGGTAATTCACTGACCATGGAAAAATGTCTTGAAAATATTTTAGCCAGTATGTATGTGAGAGAAGAGAGGAATAGCTTGGTATGGTAGGAATATCATAGGATTTGAACCTGAGTTTGATTAATATTCGAATCTCCTTCTACCTAGCTAAGTAATCTTAGCCGCCTCTGAATTCAGCTACTTCTTCTGCAAAATGAAAATATTAGCACCTCATTTACTGAGTATCACTGTCAAATGGGGGAGCTTTGTCAGCTACAAAGCAGTCTGCTAACACACAGAGAAGGCGGCCATGTGAAGACAGAGGCAGGGCCTGGAGCTATGCTGTCACAAACCACAGAACACCAGGAGCCACAGCACGGATAGAAGAGGCAAGGGAAGGGCTTTCTCCTCTAGAATGTGGCCCTGGAAAGCCTTGATTTTGGGCTTGTGACATACAGAACTGTGAGAGAGTAAGTTTCTTTTGCTTAAAGACACCTGGCTTGGAATAATTTGTTATGGCAGTCCTAGGAAATGAACACACAGCTCAGTAGGAGAGCCTCTGGGAGGGGTGGTGGTCAGTGCAGGATGACTGTTCCTGAAGGACAGGCTGCTTTGGGGTCTGACTCCTTACTTCTCCCAGTTTCTTCTTTTCCTCTGCTTTTGGACTCAGAGTTTTCCACCTGATTTCCATGGGAGCAGGCGGTAGCGCTCTTATGTTGCTGTTGTGGTTGGGGGCAAACCTACAATGATGGGAGGAAACACAGGCACCATGTGTAGGTTTTGTCTGTGAGGCCCAAATCACTTAAGACATGGAGTAATTTAAAAACACACAGGCATGAGAACTAACAAGTGCTGGTGAAGGTTGTTCTGTGCTTAACTGTAAAAATAAATAAGGCTGGTTTGCCATTGGGAGTATCATTGGCACACGAAGAATTAATATAATAATGTGCTTAAAAAGTGTCTTGTAATTGTGTTTGCACTATTGATTTGCTTAGTAAATTATTTTGGAAAGATGGTCCAAACTTCAGTCCCAACCTGGTTAACTTATGGGAGTCTAATTTAGTTGATTCTAAATTGTTGACATTTTATTGTACACAAATGCAAATCATATATTTGCTTATCTGCTTGCACTCAACTTTATTGTAGGTCATATAAATAGAATAAATTAAGAGAAAATACCTAGGGACAAAGAATTATGTGCTTATATATACTGATATGTGGCCAAACTGAAGAGTCATTTTTGCTAACCTGAAATTTTTAAATCCTTTTTTGTCTTTAGGGGAAATGTATAGCTCTAGTTACTAATTAGAATGCTCCTTACTGTATATTTTTAATGTTAAGTTATTCTGTTTTAGACGTGTTCCACATTATAAGTGATTACATTTTTTTAAAAAGCAGACATAATCCTAAGTAAATAATCAGAACATCCCTGGAAGAGTGAGGTCTTCCTTCTGTTTCTCTGTGACATTCTGTGAACATTTAGGGGCTATCTCTACAATGCAAATAATCCCTTGGGCAGTAGGTCCTTTTATCTGTAGGAAAAGGGAATTCTGAAGCTCTTTCCCATGTTTATACAGAACTTTTAATGTCTCTCTGTAAGGGGAAAAGTATAAATGACTTTTTAATAGCTTTATTATTATTATTACCTTTAAAATATATTATGACAATTCCTCTTTGCTTTTTTTAGTAAGGCAATTTTTGTCATCTGCCTTCTTGTTTTTATTCTTTCATTTTATTGTCCTTGATATTCCACTGCTTTTTTGACACCTGACAACTTTTTTTTAGTTTGGTCCTTGCTGAATTAAAACTGAGCTCTATGAATTAAGATCATTGTTCATAGAGTGGGTAATAGATGGATGGTAGATAGATAGAAAAAGATGCATAGAGGTAGGATTTCTTTTTTGATGATGTAAGGTTTTATTTGCGGGGGTCTTTTTTCCCCACTGAATCAGATAATATAGTCTCTATTATGAGAGTTGCCCATTAGTCACTCTGTTTACTTTATGGATTCAATTTGGTAAGACAGAGATAACATGTAGTAGTGCTACCTCACTGAATGTGCTTTATGAAACATGAGCTCAACTATGTCTTAGCTGAGCTGTAGTGTGTGGATCAAGGTCCATTAATCAATCTAGAAAATATTAATTAAGCCTCAGACTTGTCACTTTGTTTAAATCAACAACACAAGATGAGGCTTAAATATGCAGAGGCCTGTAACTGGTGAGAGATTGTGAGACAAACGTCTTGTATCATTTGAAGTTAAAGTTCACCGGAAAACACAGTAGATTAAAGTGACAGAGTAGATTAAAGGCTGGCTTTAGTGGAGGTGGGGGGGGGGGAGATTAGAAAATTTGATTTCTACAGATTTTTGGAAACAAGCTTTTGAATAGTTGTGAAATAAAGTTATAGCTTTCTTTTAGCTTTATATGGCTAAATTACAATGTAAGAGTTCTTGAAAAGTCTTATAAAGCAACAAGACCCTTGAGTACCTCACATATTTTTTTTTTCCCCAGGGAGGCCTAAAGACTCAATTGACCTTAATAAAGAACTCTACAGAGACAAACAATAGGAATATAGGAGGTAAGGGAGTGACTCCTGTTGGATACTCGCTTAAGGCTTCTAACTTGGATGGATGAATGATTTCAACTGTCTCTCATTCTGCCAGATGCCAAGGTTGTGCACATCTAGGAGAATGCCCCAGGCTGCAGTGAGGTAGATTGTCTTCAGATGGAGCAAGTCAGAGCAGCTTAATAGCTATATTTATATTCCAGACAGGCCACACTCTTTATGTTGATTCCATCATCTGTGGTATTGCTCATTCTACTTCCTCTATCTTCAGTGTTCCATATGAGTGGTTCTCAAAGCATGGTTGCTAGATCAGCAGTATGAGCACAATTTGGGAATTTGTTAAAAATGCAAATTCCTGTGCCTCACCTCACATCTACTGAATGTGAAACTCTGGGGTGGACCCAGCAATCTGTGTTTTAACAAGCCCTTCAGGAAATATTGATCCATGCTAGTTTGAGACCCATGGATCTTAACTATCCTCTGCCTAATTTACTTTCAAGACTTGATCAGATCTTTCCCTTTTCTTAGAAGATATTATGCATGTCATATACAGCATATATTATACATCATCTAACAAAATACCTTATGCATCAAAAGTACTTGATAAGTAGTTGTCCCGTGAGTGCTCAGTACTTCTGCAGAGTTTTTGAAAGAAAGGAGAATGTCTTAGTCCTACTGTCTAGCACACTGCTTGCCAACATGCTCCCAATTGCCTCTGTCTACCACTAGAAGTGCTCTAGTGTTTTTGTGTGCAAAATTACAGGTGTTCCACAAATAGCAGTAAAATAAAACCTGCCCTAAGGGAGCCACAAGTAGAATGTGCCAGCCACCTACAAAACAGTTAAACTACAGTGTGTGCAAGTGATGTGTTTGTAAAGAGCATTCTTCCAGAATTTCTCAGTGGAGTCAATCATAATTATTTTATATCCTTTTCCTCATAAATATCTGTGTTTCTCTCTGATCACATGTTCCAAAGTTTGGTTCAGAAAATACAATGACTATAGTCATAATGAAGCTAATGAAATAAGGGCAATAGGGGTGTAGAGAAATTAGGATTTTAATATAATCAAATCTGTAAACTGAAGACAAGACACAAACCATTCAGGTGTTTTGGGTTGGATAGGAGTGGGGCAGTTGATTTATAGTTTGGAGGGCTGTGGGATCCTTTCAGCTTAATAACAATTTTTAAGGTAAAGTCAAATGTAGTTGGGTGATAAGAGTCTGGTTTGAAGTCCCAACACTTCCATGTATTTGGTATATAAACTTTAACTTATTTATTTTTCTGTGAACCACATATAAAATAAAAATATTAACATTCAGGTCAGACTCTAAGAATTTTCTAATATTCGGCCTTTTTGACCTATGAAAATGGAAATTTCACATGACTCAAACCAATATCTGGCTCAAAGAATTGTCATGAGGATTTAGTGAAGTCAATATGTAGAGTTCCTGGTACATAGTGGGTGCTCAATAAATATTAGATCTAGTCTCCTCATATGAAAGTGACTGGCACACGGTGTTCAATAGATATTTATAAAGAAAACAATCACAAGAGAGAGCCATCTTCACAATCTAAATATAAAGCCAGTCTTTGATTGTCACTCTAACGGGCACTTCCATGCTAAGTAACTGTCTCCATACTCATTACTAAATTATTTTCCAGAATATTCATAGTTTGGAAGGGGTCTATTTTTTATCCAATATTTACTACTTTTGTGG
Organism: Felis catus; assembly: GCF_018350175.1. NCBI lineage: Eukaryota > Metazoa > Chordata > Mammalia > Carnivora > Felidae > Felis > Felis catus. The sequence goes on along the minus strand of NC_058373.1, from coordinate 87,527,207 downwards.
GCATTAAAAATGTGATATTTTTATGCATATTTTCATTATTTAAAGTATTCATAATTTAGTGTTGGCATTTGTCTTGAAATGGATTTTGAATTGCATAAAACACTTAGCTTCTATTGTGCTTTGGTTCAAGCAGGGAGAAAAACAACTTAAGGCAGTCAGCCTTTGGTATATTAAAAAACATTATTCATGCTTTCGTTTAGGCTCTCCTGCATATCACAAAACCTGAGAAATGACTCAAGACTGGCTTTAACCCCTCAGTAACAGTTATGTTTCCACTGTGGAGCATCTTTGAGAGTCAGGGGATTGTCAAATGTATGTCAGTGGAGTACATTCCACATTGATTGAAATTTGGTCTCCAAATACCGGCAAATAATGAATAGTCAGTTTTCAAGGAGAAGGCAAGAAATAGTGATAATGCTATATAGAAAACAGTATCAAAATATAGGACAAGCTGCATGTTTAGAAAATAAAGCACAAAAAGAATTTGACCTGTTGCAGGTTTTTGTTCTCAAAAAAAAAAAAAAAAAAAAAAAGAAAATAGTCATTGTAGCATTATTATCCTTGGGTGTCAGCATTGACCATGGGGGCTAGAAAACCTTTCCATCTTTAATCTTTATCTTCAAGTCAGGGTTGTGTTAGATTTTCCACAGCTCAGAGAAAACATCTAATGCTGGGTCAGAAGATCATGTAACTACTTAATGTTGCCAGCAGAAACCATCCAGATGGTATCATGCCTGCCATTTGCTTAGGCAGTGGTTCTTAAAACTGTTTCTGTCTTTTCATTTCTTTCCTTTCTCAACCAACATAAAAAAATTGTCGGAGGAAGGTATGCAGTGTCCTTTTGCCTATTTCTCTTCTGATTCATCCTTCTTCCCCAGATGGAAATTGCAAAAAAGTTTCTGTGATTGGGAAGGCATAGCATCTTGGGATGTCATACTCTTTCTTTTTGAAAAATTTGTTTTGCTTCTAACCAGAAGAAGGTAGAAGGTACAGGTATGGTGGAAAGAACATAAAACCAGGTAGCTTCACTGATTCCTGATGGTTTCACTGATAAAATAAGGGGGTTTGGATTACCTTATGAATATATGAATAAATATTTCATGAAGCCTTTGCCTGCTCCAACAGTTCATATTAAAAGCTAACTCTCTCTTAAAGGAAAGAGAAACATTGCTCTTTTCAATGAACTTCCTTGCTGTGACTCTGGAGACATCACCTTTTTTTTTTTTTTTTTTTTTTTTTTAGCAGCCAAGGATGCTCTCAGCATAAAATGTTTACAACCTGACTCTAACCAAGACACATGAGTAGACACATGAGTAGAGCACTAGATTTTATGTTCCTTTTGTACCCTTAGTACCTGATATATAAAAAAATATAAAATATATAAATTTCTGCTGAACAAATTTTTGCTGAAGGGAAGTCAGAAAATCTGTGTCCTATTGTTGGAATGAACTAACTGTGAAACTGTAGCCAGGTCACTAGAGCTCCCTGGGCTCTATGGTGAGGAGGTAATTCCAGGTGACCCCTGAGATCTTTCCTAGCTTTAAAGTCTGTGAACCTGGATTCCAAAACAAATTGCTCTCTGAAAGCACTGTTTATACTTTTCAGAAACTTTCACATTTTGAACACTTGTGTAACAGAAAACAGTTATGGTTAAGTATGAAAGTTTAAAGTGGTTGCAGTTGGAGCACCAATAATGGTTAATCAGACTAACCAACTCTCACCTGGAATCTCACAGGACATGAGGACTATGCCACTTACTTTGTTTCCTTTTTGAGTAGCTGAGCTGGTGCAGGGAAAGGAGTAAGAAAAGTAGGGGTAAGGGGTAAACTGTAGTGGTGTTCAGCCTCGGGCAGCTGGAAAAACTAAGTGTGAAGGCAGAGCCTGGCCCAGGGTGGGACAAGAAGTCAGAGAAAAGAACAGGATACCTCTGATGGATTTGGCCAAAGACAAAGGCCCAGAGACATGCATCACATGTGCCCATTGGCTGGTTACTTTTTCCTGTGGGTCGGTGGCCACTAATTCTTAGCAGTCATGGCCTAGTTGTTTACGCTTTCTCTATTTGAGTCCCAGGTCTTTGGGAGAATTTTCCAGTTCTGTATGTTTCAATGTTTTCATCTTGTTTAATTTTTTTTTTTAACGTTTATTTATTTTTGAGACAGAGAGAGACAGAGCATGAACGGGGGAGGGTCAGAGAGAGGGAGACACAGAATCTGAAACAGGCTCCGGGCTCCGAGCTGTCAGCACAGAGCCCGACGTGGGGCTCGAACTCACGGACCGCGAATCATGACCTGAGCCGAAGTCGGCGGCTTAACCGACTGAGCCACCCAGGCACCCCAATGTTTTCATCTTTAAATGGGTAATAATAATGGGGATTACATGACAATCCATGCAAAAATCTGTGTGCAATGAATGTTAGCCTATTAATATTAATAAACATCAATGCATTAGCTATTATTTTTATTACTGCTACCACCACTCATTCATTAGAAGAGATAGACCAGCTCACTGCCTAAAGGGGAAATAAGAGGTGTGCTAAGAAGATAATTCCTGCTATGATCACTGAAAACCTCCTTATCTCTCTCTAAAAATAAAGCCCTCACCTCTTATGTGACTTTAATTCCATTTTTATAGTAACTCATTCTCTTGAGCAAAGCATTGCCCTCTTGCTGTGGTCCTCTCTTAAAGTGGAAATATTCACTGGGGCAGCGTATTAGGTCCCTAAAATCTCACTATGGAACAATATGTAGAATTTCTGTTCTGTATGACAGGAGGGAGAGAGAGGGAGAGAAAGAGGGAAAGAGAGAGAGAATGGGTTAGAATAATAAAGGGAAAAAGTGCTTGGTTCTAAAATGGCAAAGGGTTCTAAAATGGCAAATGGAGGTGAGTAGGAAGACTAAGAGGAAAACAGGAACCATGAAGGACAATTACCCCCTATTTCAGAGTTCTGTCCAGCAGAGTGTGCTCTACTCACCAACTGTGAAAATTTAGATACAGGATCATTTGTGGTTCTGATAAGGATATCCTGGGAGCTTTAGGATTTTTATATCCAAAATTGAATCTTCATCTATAACATCACCATATTTTCAAAAAAAATTCTGCAAACTATATTTTGGTGGTATCTCCAGTCTTCTATTTCTCTTTTATGTTTAACAGAGACACAATGGGGCTTGTTGGATATAGTTCTAATAGTAAAACAGGCTATAAAAGATAAAAAAGATGGAGACTAAAACATCACCCGGGGAACTCTGAAAAAGATCATATGATTATAGGATCCTGCAGAATTAAGAAAACTCTTGAGAATGATTAGTTCTAGTCATAGGAATTATAGAAATATGGATACTGGCTAAGAAAGAAGCTATGTAGAATATCTAGGAAGATAAGATCAGAATGGAAATTCTTTATATGAGAAATTGTATTAAAATAAAATTTAAATTGATTAAAATCAAAGTCAGTACATTATGAAGCTACATACAACCATTAACAATTTAAAAGCTAGCTCTTGGTATAGAGGGTAGTCATTGATCTCCCTTTTTTTAGCATCACCTTCACACTCAAGAAAGCATATGTTTTTCCATTTGTTAAACTCTTCATGGCTCCCTCTTATACAGCTCTCGGTCCATTTCCTCCAGGAGACTTTTCTTCATACCACTGTACATGGGTATTCCTCTCACTTTTGATTCTCCTAAGCCCTTCCTGTTGGGGCCATTTCATGGATACTGACTTTTTATATCTATACCTGTCATTCTTGTGTATGACTTATCTCCTCATCAGTATTATAAAGTATTTGAGAGGAAGAATTACAAATACCTGTGTATCCCATACACTGTCTTTTTCTGTGATGTGGACAAAATAAATACTCAAGTAATATTTGTGGTTGAGTAATTTAGTTCTTGTAGGGAAGAAAATTTATGATTATGAACCCAATTTAAAAGAAATTTGTCTATTTGGAATTGGTGATTTGAAAGTAAGGAGTGTCACCATATTGACCAAACAATTGCTAGTGATTAATCAAAGTACAAGTATATCAATGAAAAAAATTTCATTTTAAGGCAAAGTCAGTAAGGTAATATTAGAATCCATTGGTTTATGCATCATTATTATGCTTGCACTGTTTATTCCATTTTCTTTCAACTAGAAAATTCTATTGATGTCAATGGATTGGGATTTCCAAAATACAAAAAATTATAGACATGATTATTTATTTTTAAGGGACATTTTAATAAAAATTTATTTGTAAAAATTCTCAGAATCCTAAGCAAATGCTTTTAGACTTAAGATGTAGTTTATGACTCTTTCTCTTAAAACCTGACTTTATTCCACACAATCCAGGGTTGTTTTCTGATTATTGTTGGTTAGTGTCTAATATTCCCCTAGATGTCCTAGAATTGGAGAGTTGATTTTAAACAAGTGTCATAAGTACCAGGCAAGTTATTGCAGCCAAGGAAAGGTGCACCAAATTAGGGGAATTGAATTGTGTGTGTAGTCTGGACCATTCTGCACAGATGGTGCCTGCCTGGGCCCTGATGTGGCTCTGTTTGCTCCATTTTGAAGTGAAACTTAGGGGAGCCTAAGACTATCTGAGGTCTTAAGTGAAGAAACTTTACCTAAGGGGGTGGGCTTAACATTCTGACGTGGAATAGAGGGGAGAACATGAGGCCCACCTACTCCCCAGCAGCACAGCTGGGCAAACAAATTTGGCTTTATACATGTAATTGCCCCCATGGAGTGTGGCAACATGGACACTTTCCCCCCTGACCTCACCATTTTGCCTTTTCCTAAAGGACTTATGAAATATAGGATTCTCAGGTAGCAACAACTGCAAGAGTAAACATTGAGTGGAGGAGAAATACAGCATACATGAATTTATAGTGGTAAAGCTTTTCTCCTTTTCTATTTTGATGGAAATTTTGTATTGGACTTCTGGAACAAATTACCTGCTGATTTATATTTTAAAGTTTATAAAACTTCATATCCCTTTGAAGCATTATTTTCCTGTGGTGATGACATCTCAATTGACTCCAACTCTAAATTCATTGTGACCTTCAATTAATTACAGTACTTCTCCTTACACCCATTTGTATTTAGTGTTCTTCCACTATGACAGCATCTATCGCAGTTTTTCAAAGCATCCAAATCAGAGTAGGGGAAGGAGTTCTATCTCCTACAGTTGCTCAGTGAGCCTCTAGCACTTATTCACCATGCCCCCAGCTGTACTGAGATAAAATTGACATTTAATGTGTAAGTTTTAAGTGTGAAACATGATGATTTGGTACATGAATATATTGCAAAATGATAACCACAATAGAATTAGTTATTGTGGGATTTTTCCAATATCCAGGATATGGAAACAACCTAAATACCCATTGATGAATGAATGGATTAAAAAAGGTGTGAGGGGCGCCTGGGTGGCTCAGTCGGTTGAGTGTCCGACCTCAGCTCAGGTCATGATCTCACAGCTCTTGAGTTTGAGCCCTGCATCGGGCTCTGTGCTGACAGCTCGGAGCCTGGAGCCTGCTTTGGATTCTGCGTCTCCCTCTCTCTCTGCCCCTAACCCACTTGCATTCTGTCTCTGTCTCTCTTGAAAAATAAACATTAAAAAAAATTTTTTTAAAAGGTGTGATTTTATATATATATAAATATATTTATATGTATATAATATATATAATATATTATATATTATATATATATATATATATATATAATTGAGCCATAAGAAAGAAGGAAATTCTGGGGCACTTGGGTGGCTCGGTTGGTTGAGCATCCAACTTCGGCTCAGGTTATGATCTCGTGTTTGTGATTTCGAGCCCCACATCTGGTTCACTGCTGTCAGTATGTCAGTACAGAGCCCATTTTGGATCCTCCGTCCCCCTCTCTCTGCTCCTCCACTGCGTGTGCTCTCCCAAAAATAAATATTAAAAAAAAAAAAAGGAAATTCTGCATTTGTGATAATATGGATAGACCTCAAGAACACTATATTAAGTGAAATTAGCCAGATAGAGAAAGAAAAATAAAAAGCCAAACTCAGACCCCCAACACTTCTTTAGCCTCCTGGAAGTACAATTTATTGCCAAGCCTCTTTACCTTCCCTACCTGTCTCCCAGGGTAGACACCAACAGATTCTCCAGCATGCTTTGTTTCCACCTCCTAAAGAAAGCAGAACAATGCCCTTTCTAAATTTTCCAAATAACTGATACTACGTATCTCATGCTTAATATCTTTCTATTTGTTGACATTCATATTTTATTTAAATAATTTGAAAAAATTTAATTGAAACAAGTATGATAAGTTTGGAACTCTGTATAATGTTTAACTTTTTAAAAGAATTCTTATTTATTTGTATATTTGTATATTTATATGTATACTGATACATAAGAGACAAAAAATCATTACAAATCAGGTAATACATAGGAAAGTGGGGTAGTATGTAAGTCCGAAGTATAGTAATAAGATATTGTTGGCCCCCATGAATATAAATATTACTTTCTGTAGAAATTTGCATATTTGATGCATTTAAAATACCAGGTTGATTACAAGGACCATCTAAAATATGACACAAATTAGTCTAAAACATGATATAGTATTTTAATAAACATTTATTAAATATCATGTGCTGAGTACTGTGTTAGGAACTATGTATATTTATTTTATTTATTTATTTAATTAATTTTTTTATTATATGAAATTTATTGTCAAATTAGTTTCCATACAACACCCAGTGCTCATCCCAAAAGATGCCCACTTCAATGCCCATCACCTACCCTCCCCTCCCTCCCACCCCCCATCAACCCTCAGTTCTCAGTTTTTAAGAGTCTCTTATGCTTTGGCTCTCTCTCCCACTCTAACCTCTTTTTGTTTCTTTTTTTTTCCTTCCCCTCCCCCATGGGTTTCTGTTAAGTTTCTCAGCATCCACAAAAGAGTGAAAACATACGGTATCTGTCTTTCTCTGTATGGCTTATTTCACTTAGCATAACACTCTCCAGTTCCATCCATGTTGCTACAAAGGGCCATATTTCATTCTTTCTCGTTGCCACGTAGTACTCCATTGTATATATAAACCACAATTTCTTTATCCATTCATCAGTTGATGGACATTTAGGCTTTTTCCACAATTTGGCTATTGTTGAGAGTGCTGCTATAAACATTGGGGTACAAGTGCCCCTCTGCATCAGTACTCCTGTATCCCTTGGGTAAATTCCTAGCAGTGCTACTTCTGGGTCATAGGGTAGGTCTATTTTTAATTTTTTGAGGAACCTCCACACTGTTTTCCAGAGTGGCTGCACCAGTTTGCATTCCCACCAACAGTGCAAGAGGGTTCCCGTTTCTCCACATCCTCTCCGGCATCTATAGTCTCCTGATTTGTTCATTTTGGCCACTCTGACTGGCGTGAGGTGATATCTGAGTGTGGTTTTGATTTGTATTTCCCTGATGAGGAGCGACGTTGAGCATCTTTTCATGTGCCTGTTGGCCATCTGGATGTCTTCTTTAGAGAAATGTCTATTCATGTTTTCTGCCCATTTCTTCACTGGATTATTTGTTTTCCGGGTGTGGAGTTTGGTGAGCTCTTTAAGATTTTGGATACTAGCCCTTTGTCTGATATGTCATTTGTAAATATCTTTTCCCATTCCGTTGGTTGCCTTTTAGTTTTGTTGATTGTTTCCTTTGCTGTGCAGAAGCTTTTTATCTTCATGAGGTCCCAATAGTTTATTTTTGCTTTCAATGCCCTTGTCTTTGGGGATGTGTCGAGTAAGAAATTGCTGCGGCTGAGGTCAGAGAGGTCTTTTCCTGCTTTCTCCTCTAGGGTTTTGATGGTTTCCTGTCTCACATTTAGGTCCTTAATCCATTTTGAGTTAATTTTTGTGAATGGCGTAAGAAAGTGGTCTAGTTTCATTCTTCTGCGTGTTGCTGTCCAGTTCTCCCAGCACCATTTGTTAAAGAGACTGTCTTTTTTCCATTGGATATTTTTTTCTGCTTTGTCAACGATTAGTTGGCCATACTTTTGTGGGTCTAGTTCTGCGGTTTCTATTCTCTTCCATTGGTCTATGGGTCTTTTTTGTGCCAATACCATGCTGTCTTGATGATGACAGCTTTGTAGTAGAGGCTAAAGTCTGGGATTGTGATGCCTCCTGCTTTGGTCTTCTTCAAAATTACTTTGGCTATTCGGGGCCTTTTGTGGTTCCATATGAATTTTAGGATTGCTTGTTCTAGCTTTGAGAAGAATGCTGGTGCAATTTTGATTGGGATTGCATTGAATGTGTAGATAGCTTTGGGTAGGATTGACATTTTGACAATATTTATTCTCCCAACCCATGAGCACGGAATGTTTTTCCATTTCTTTATATCTTCTTCAATTTCCTTCATAAGCTTTCTATAGTTTTCAGCATACAGATCTGTTACATCTTTGGTTAGATTTATTCCTAGGTATTTTATGCTTCTTGGTGCACTTGTGAATGGGATCAGTTTCTTTATTTGTCTTTCTGTTGCTTCATTATTAGTGTATAAGAATGCAACTGATTTCTGTACATTGATTTTGTATCCTGCGACTTAGCTGAATTCATGTATCAGTTCTAGCAGACTTTTGGTGGAGTCTGTCGGATTTTCCATGTATAATATCATGTCATCTGCAAAAAGTGAAAGCTTGACTTCATCTTTGCCAATTTTGATGCCTTTGATTTCCTTTTGTTGTCTAATTGCTGATGCTAGCACTTCCAACACTATGTTAAACAAAGCAGTGAGAGTGGACATCCCTGTTGTGTTCCTGCTCTCGGGGGAAAGCTCTCAGTTTTTCACCATTGAGGTTGATATTAGCTGTGGGCTTTTCATAATTGACTTGTATGATGTTTAAGTATGTTTCTTCTACCCCGACTTTCTCGAGGGTTTTTATAAGAAAGGATGCTGAATTTTGTCAAATGCTTTTTCTGCATCGATTGACAGGATCATATGGTTCTTATCTTTTCTTTTATTAATGTGATATATCACATTGATTGATTTGCGAATGTTGAACCAGCCCTGCAGCCCAGGAATGAATCCCACTTGATCATGGTGAATAATTCTTTTTATAAGCTGTTGAATTCGATTTGCTAGTATCTTATTGAGAATGTTTGCATCCATATTCATCAAAGATATTGGCCTGTAGTTCTCCTTTTTTACTGGGTCTCTGTCTGGTTTAGGAATCAAAGTAATGGTGGCTTCATAGAATGAATCTGGAAGTTTTCCTTTCCTTTCTGTTTTGGAATATCTTGAGAAGGATAGGTATTATCTTTAAATGTCTGGTAGAATTCCCCAGGGAAGCCATCTGGTCCTGGACTCTTATTTGTTGGGAGATTTTTAATAACTGATTCAATTTCTTCGCTGGTTATGGGTGTGTTCAAGCTTTCTGTTTCCTCCTGTTTGAGTTTTGGAAGTGTGTGGGTGTTTAGGAATTATTCCGTTTCTTCCAGGTTGTCCAGTTTGTTGGCAAATAATTTTTCATAGTATTCCCTGATAATTGCTTGTATTTCTGAGGGATTGGTTGTAATAATTCCATTTCATTCATGATTTTATCTATTTGGGTCCTGTCCCTTTTCTTTTTGTGAAGCCTGGCTAGAGGTTTATCCATTTTGTTTATTATTTCAAAGAACCAACTCTTGGTTTCATTGCTCTGCTCTACAGTTTTTGTAGATTCTATATTGTTTATTTCTGCTCTGATCTTTATTATTTCTCTTCTTCTGCTGGGTTTGGGTTGTCTTTGCTGCTCTGCTTCTATTTCCTTTAGGTGTGCTGTTAGATTTTGTATTTGGGATTTTTCTTGTTTCTTGAGATAGGCCTGGATTGCAATGTATTTTCCTCTCAGGATTGCCTTCGCTGCACCCCAAAGCGTTTGGATTGTATTTTCATTTTCATTTGTTTCCATATAGTTTTTAATTTCTTCTCTAATTGCCTGGTTGACCCATTCATTCTTTAGTAGGGTGTTCTTTAACCTCCATGCTTTTGGAGGTTTTTCAGACTTTTTCCTGTGGTTGATTTCAAGCTTCATAATATTGTGGTCTGAAAGTATGCATGGTATGATCTCAATTCTTGTATACTTATGAAGGGCTGTTTTGTGACCCAGTATGTGATCTATCTTGGAGAATGTTCTATGTGCGCTCAAGAAGAAAGTATATTCTGTTGCTTTGGGATGCAGAGTTCTAAATATATCTGTCAAGTCCATCTGATCCAATGTATCATTCAGGGCCCTTGTTTCTTTATTGACCATGTGTCTAGATGATCTATCCATTGCTGTGAGTGGGGTGTTAAAGTTCCCTGCAATTACTACACTCTTATCAGTAAGGTTGCTTATGTTTGTGATTAATTGTTTTATATATTTGGGGGCTCCCGTATTCGGCGCATAGACATTTATAATTGTTAGTTCTTCTTAATGGATAGACCCTGTAATTATTATACAATGCCCTTCTTCATCTCTTGTTACAGCCTTTAATTTAAAGTCTAGTTTGTCTGATGTAAGTATGGCTACTCCAGCTTTCTTTTGACTTCCAGTAGCATAATAAATAGTTCTTCATCCCCTCACTTTCAATTTGAGGTTGTCCTCAGGTCTAAAATGAGTCTTGTAGACAGCAAATAGATGGGTCTTGTTTTTTTATCCATTCTGATACCCTATGTCTTTTGGTTGGCGCATTTAATCCATTTACATTCAGTGTTATTATAGAAAGATATGGGTTTAGAGTCCTTGTGATGTCTGTAGGTTTCATGCTTGTAGCGATGTCTCTGGTACTTTGTCTCACAGGATCCCCCTTAGGATCTCTTGTAGGGCTGGTTTAGTGGTGACGAATTCCTTCTGTTTTTGTTTGTTTGGGAAGGCCTTTGTCTCTCCTTCTATTCTAATTAACAGACTTGCTGGATAAAGGATTCTCGGCTGCATATTTTTTCTGTTTGTCACATTGAAGATTTCCTGCCATTCCTTTCTGGCCTGCCAAGTTTCAGTAAGAGATCGGTCATGTGTCTTATAGGTCTCCCTTTATATGTTAGAGCATGTTTATCCCTAGCTGCTTTCAGAATTTTGTCTTTATCCTTGTATTTTGCCAGTTTCACTATGATATGTTGTGCAGAAGATCGATTCAAGTTACGTCTGAAGGGAGTTCTCTGTGCCTTTTGGATTTTAATGCCTTTTTCCTTCCCCAGATCAGGGCAGTTCTCAGCTATGATTTCTTCAAGTACACCTTCAGCACCTTTCCCTCTCTCTTCCTCCTCTTGAATACCAATTATGTGTAGATTATTTCTCTTTAGTGCATCACTTAGTTTTCTATTTTTCCCCTAATACTCCTGAATTTTTTTATCTCTCTTTTTCTTAGCTTCTTTTTCCATAATTTTATCTTCTAGTTCACCTATTCTCTCCTCTGCCTCTTCAGTCCGAGCTGTGGTCGTCTCCATTTTCTTTTGCAGCTCATTAATAGCATCTTTTAGCTCCTCCTGGCTGTTCCTTAGTCCCTTGATCTCTGTAGCAATAGATTCTCTGCTGTCCTTTATACTGTTTTCAAGCCCAGCGATTAATTTTATAACTATTATTCTAAATTCACTTTCTGTTATATTGGTTAAATCGTTTTTGATCAGTTCATTAGCTGTTGTTATTTCCTGGAGGTTTTTTTGAGGGGAATTCTTCTGTTTTGTCATTTTGGTTAATCCCTGGAGTGGTGCGGAACTGAGGGGTACTTCCCCTGTGTACTTCCCCTGTGCTGTCTTGAATAACTTGCGTTGGTGGGCAGGGCCGCAGTCAGACATGGAACTATGTATATTTAAAAAATAATCATACATGGTGTCTGCTCTTAAGACCTCACAGTCCAGTCAGGACTCAGTGGGGCAGATTTAACCATTTTAGGGTAACAAAGTAGGAGTTCTAAAGAGACTCCTCCTCATAAATCTCTGGGATTCTTTATGTTGAGATCCCTCTTTTTTAAAAGCAAACTGAACGCACCACAGTATATGTATCCATTCACCTACTGAAGGGCATCTTGGCTGCTTCCAAGTTTTGGCAGTTATGAATAAAGCTGCTATAAACATCTGTGTACAGATTTTTATGTGTACATAAGTTTTCAACTTTTTTGGATAACTACCAAGGAATGTGAATGCTAGACTGTATGGTAAAGTTTGTTTAGTTTTGTAAGAAATAGCCTGCCTGCCAAAGTGTCTGTGTAGTTTTGCATTCCCATCAGCAATGAATGAGAGTTCCTGTTGTATCACATTCTCTCCAGTATTTTCTGCTGTCAGTGCTTTGGATTTTAGGAGGAAAAGATGGGGGAAAGAGGGAAATTTTAATGTCAGAATCAAGAGGATTTACTGATAGATTAGATGTGAGGTGTGAGGAGTCAAGGATAACTGCAAGATATATATTTTTTCCCCTGAGGAGATAGGATAGAATAATTGTATGTACTGAAATGGAAAACTGTTGGAAACAGGTGGTCTTGGGAGAAGTCCAAGAGTTTGCCTTTGGATGTGTTAAATTTGAGATCCTGGGTATATATCTAATGAATATGTTGAGATACAGGGTAGGCCATGTTGATGTGGTATTCAGGGAAGAGATTTTGGAAAGAGCTATAAATTTGGGAGTCATTGTTCTTGTGGACAGTATTTGACGCCATAAAACTAGATGATATCGCCAATAGAGTTTCTGTAGATAGAAACAAGATGCTTAAGAAGCCTAGGACATCCCATTGGACAGTAGTTGGGGAGATTTGCAAGAAATAGCAAAGGAGATTTTGAGGAAGTGGCTATGGATATAGGGGGAAAGCTAGGAATGTGCCGATTCTAGAACTAAGTGAAGAAAATGTTTCTCAGAGAAGGGAGTAATCAATAATGTCAAACTCTTATGATAATTCAGGTAAGATGAGAACTGATAATGGCTGGTTGGACTTAGCAACATGGGGGTCATGGCTGAAAAGATGGTGGGGATAAAAGTATGATTTGGAATGAGTTCAAGAGAGATTGGGATGAGATGAATTGGAAACAGCAAGTATACACAACTCCTTTGAGGTATTTTCTGAAAAGGGTAGAAGAGCAATGAAATGGTAGCTCGAGGAGAAAGTGATATGAGAGATGGAGATGGGGAGAGTGTCTATTTTAGATACAGAAATAATGGTGTTTGTCTACATATGGATATGGAAAAGTAGAGAGGAAAGACTTGACAGTGCAGGGGAAGGAGGAAAGAATTCCTAGAGAAATGTCCTTGAGTAGGTAAGAGGGGATGGGATTGAGTATACAAGTGAAAGATCAGCTTTGATCCAAGTAGGCACAGTTCATTCATAAAGGCACCAGAAGGAAAGGCAGGGCTAGAAGCAATGGTTGAGTAGACATGTTAGGACATGTTAGAATTTTGTAGAAGTTCTCTTCGGACCACTTCTATTTTCTCATTAAGAGCCAAGGTTATCTAATCTTATTATCTGATGAGAGTGAGGAAGGGAGTGGTGTTAGAGATTTGAGAAGTAGGAGACGGTATATATTAGCGACTATTCTGGGGAGCGACTATTCTGGGGAAATGCAGTAGGGTTCCTGGGCTAAACTGTGAACTCACTTGAGGTTATTAATTATGAATTTAAAAAGAGACCAGTCAGCATTTGGAACATTCAATGCAGTTTATCTTCATACACATGTAGTTATTTATTTAGGTGCAGATGAGTAGCAGATGGAAAGTTAGATCTAAGCAGGATTGAGGTTTGCCAAATAGGTACAACAAAATGACAGAAGACCAGAAGAGCTGAGAGTATATATACCAGAGTGATTATAATGTTGAACGTTGGAATAGAACTTGGATATTAACTGACTGGGTGGCTCAGTCAGTTAAGCATCTGGCTCTTGGTTTTAGCTCAGTTCATGATCTCAGTGTTCCATGAGTTTGAGCCCTGCATCAGGTTCCTCACTGACAGTGGAGCCTGCTTGGAATTATCTCTCACCCTCTCTCTCTGACCACCCCCCTCTCAAAATAAATGTATAAACTTAAAAAACAAGTTGTATATATTGGGAAGTGAGGATATGAAGGGAATAAGGGACAGAAAAAGGTGGAAGACCAATGAATGGATTCTAGGTCCTGCCGGGGTTGTCATTAATAAGCTGCTATTAAATGACTAGTCTGGCTAGCTAGCTACTCTATGGATACTGGCACAAAAATAAACACCACAGCTTGTAGAATTGTAAGTTGGCCTGACCGGTGAGATAATATAATATGTATGAGGTGAAAGGGTAGTACAGAGAAAAGAATTACCAAAGTCAGGCTCTAAGGGTAAGGTTTTCAAACATAAGACTGGTTGATCTCAACAACCTCAACACTATCAGGTTCCGCTTGCAGACCCATAGTAATCAGGATAAATGTCCTTCATCTCATTAGAGCTAATCTTTTGGAGAGCTAAACCCACAAATACCTATCTAGTGTTACTGAACACAAGGCATTTTGCTAGGCTCTGTGATGAATATGAAGCTATAAGGAATTCCAAGTCCCTACCCAAGGAATTTTCAATCTAAGTTATTGTGGAATGGATCTTTTTCCCTTCCCTCCTTCCTTCCCCATTTTTTGTCCCTGAAGCCATCTGGTGGAAGTGTTCAGGAGAAAAAAAGTCTAGAAATATCAAAGCAAACTTCTGAGAAATTCATTGATTCTAAGCACTACTTACTAAGTGCTTTACTACATACCAGCAATTTTGCCAGGCGTTGATATCCAGAGAGGGGACATACCTGTGAAGCTGACATTATTAAATGAGATGGTAAGAGAGGAGTAGTAGGTAAATCTGACTGGTAACATCAAGGAAGGTCTCAAAGTGGAGGTGACTTGAGTTGAATCATTAAAGCTGACTAGAGTTTGTGCTTATGCATAAATGAGAGAACTAGTCCATTCTGCTATTTTCTGTTGTTTTGACTGAGAAAAACCCCCTCTTTCTGTTAAAATCATCCTCACATTCTGCCCTTTTTAATTCCATCCTCTCATCTTCCTAAAGACCTGCTGATGGCTTGAGTTCTTCCATATGCAAGTTTCTACCTCTAAAAAAACCATAGTTTTAAATAACATTTATTTAACTGTTATTAAAGTAATATTATTTATATGGTTTATGTTAGCTCTCATTCTGTTTTTCTTTTTTATTAGCAGCATGTGAACTTCATACCTCTTCATCACATGGTTTTGCTTTGTTTTGTTTTGTTTTGGTGTTACCCTATGTGAGAGCAAACTAGCAAAATAGTATCTTAAAGCTGCTACAGCTCTTGGATGTTGTTTTACATATGAACAAATAGTTTTGGAAGAGTGAAGTCATTTATAACCTTACTTCCTGACTTTTACAGGTAAATTAAAGTTTATGTCACACACTTTAGTTTTGAATTGTCCTGAAATTAGTCACTATCAGAACAGTCTTTTTTTTTTTTTTTAATTGATGTAATATTCCCCTGTATACTTTTAGGGCATGAAAAATCTTAAGATATTTCACAATGGGAGATTAGCTATGACCAATATCATGTCTCCCAAATCTACTTTTGATTCCATAGACACTAGTTCACTCCTTTCTTGGTGGAGGAAGCATTTCTGTCCATCCCAACCCATTTTGCTGCTGTTCTCGCACTTCCATTTTATTCTCCTCCTGTGGATATGGGTGGAGTTGATGTTGAAGTTTACCTTTTTTTTTTTCTTTTTCCAAATGTGAACTAGGTGTGGATAAGGTCTCAACTCAAATGTTCTTTGAAGGAGAAAATACATTTTCCCTGCCAGAAGATGTTATTAAGAGATTAAATAAATCCAAAAAGTGTATTTCATTTAATAAAAAATGTATTTAGCTTATAAAAGAAATGTATGCATTTGTATTATGCACTATAGAAAATAGATGGCACAAGTAGCTCTGGGAGGATATTTGATCATTCTTCTTCGACTACATAAAACTCCGTAAATGAGTGACAAGCAGCTGGTGTCTCATTATCTCCAACACAGAGTCTTGAATGCAGTCTGCAAGCCTTTGAATAGTCTGTTTTTGTATCTAAGTGAAAAACTTTTGAGCTCAGCCTTTTTCCTCTTCTTTTTTGCATAGACATATTACTGGGCTGTATTAACATTGAAAATCCAATTGATTCTTATCTGTATACTTATAAAAATTCTCACTTTTGGAATAAGGACATGTATTTCACACTGTGGATTTAAAGTCACAGTAAATAATATATGAGTAAGAATTTGAAAAATGGAGACAATAGTGAATATGTGTATAAGAGACTTAGGCAAATTAATTATTGCAGAAGTTTTTCTGATGGGTATTTTATGGGTTTTTGGGTATCAGGGATTAGGCCCATTAAGTGTGGGGTCCATGCCTTACTCAATACCTGACTTCTTATTCTTCCACACATACCTTTGTATAGACAGCATCTAGAACCATGCCCATTTTGAAGGAATTTCATTAAATTTGTTGAATGAAAATAATTTTAGTTAAATTCACATTACTTTTGAACTTTTATTGTATTAGATTCTTATGGTTAATCTTCTCATGCATCATGAAACATGCTTATACTTAAATTTATGATGACTACGTAGCTTAAAATTTAAGTTAATTCTGTTTTTGATATAATGTAGTCTTTTAATAAGAGTGTCAATTATATGCATTTCCAAATATAGCTTAGATTTCATAATTCTGTAAGACTTTACATATAAATAAATATGCAAATAATTCCTGACATGCTCCAGTACTAATGGAGGAGCTGAATACTAAAGATTTACAATGATATTCACATAAATAGCATCAGTTCTATCCCATGCTGTATTAGTCATTTGGGGCTGCCATAATAAAATACTATAGACTGGGTGGCTTAAACAACAGGAACATATTTCTCACAGTTTTGGAGGCTGAGAAGTCCAAGATCAAGGAGCTGGACAATTCACTTCTTCCTGTTGAGGGCTCTTCCTGGCTTTTAGGCAGCTGCCTCCTTTTTGTGTCTTCATATGACCTTTTCTTGATGAATACTCTCTTTCTTTTGAGAGAGAGAGAGAGAGAGAGAGAGAATGAATGAGTGTGAGCTCTTTGGTGTTTCTTCCTATAAGAGTACTAATCTCATCATGAGTTCCCATCCTTATAGCCTTTTCCAATCCTAATTACTTTCCAGAGATACCATCTCCAAATACCATCACAACTGGGGGCTGGGGCTTCCACATATAAACTTGGAGGGGGGGAGCACAAACATTTAGTCTGTAACACATGCAGAACACATTTCTGGCTCGTTACTGCTTATATTTAGCCACTATCCCCACTCCTTCAAGTCAGCTTCTTTTTTGATGTTTTTTATTCTTATTTTATTTTATTTTATTTTATTTTATTTATTTATTTTTTTTTTACTTTATTTTAGAGAGAGCACAAGTATGGGAGAGGGGCAGAGGGAGTGAGAGAGAGAGAATATCTTAAGCAGGCTCCATGCTCAGCATGGTGGGGAGATGCTCGATGGGGGACTCGATCCCACAGCCTTGGGATCATGACCTGGGTGGAAATCAAGAGTTGGATGCTCAACTGACTGAGCCACCCAGGCACCCTTATTATTTTTCTAAATTTTATTTCCAGTATAGTTAACATACAGTGATATATTAGTTATAATATAGTTGTTCAAAAATTCCATACATCACTCAGTGCTCATCACAAGTGCACTCCTTCATCCCCACCACTTATTGTGCCCATCCTCCAACAACCTCCCCTCTGGTAACCACCAGTTTGTTATCTACAGTTAAGAGTCTGTTTCCTGACTTGTCTTTCTCTCTTTTTTTATTTTGCTCATTTGTTTCTTAAATTCCACATGAGTGAAATAATATAGTATTTGTCTTTCTCTGAGTGACTTATTTTACCTAGCTCTATTTCTCTAGCTTCATCCATGTCATTGCAAATGGCAAGATTTCATTCTTTTTTTGTGGATGAGTAATATTCCATTTTGTGTGTGTGTATGTGTGTGTGTGTGTGTGTGTGTGTGTGTGTATATATATATATATATATATATATATATATATATATCTCAATCTCACCTCTTCTTTATCCATTCATCTATTGATGGACATTTGAGCTGTTTCTGTAATTTGGTTATTATAAATAATGTTTTTATAAACTTAGGGGTGCATGTATCCATTTGAATTAGTAGTTTTGTATTCTTTGGGTAAATACCCAGTAGTGTGATTACTGGAATGTAGGGTAGTTCAAATTTTAGCTTCTTGAGGAAACTCCATACTGTTTTCCAGAGTGGCTACACCAGTTTGCATTCTGACCAACAGTGCATGAGTGTTCCTTTCTCTCTACATCCTTGACAACACTTGTTTCTTATGCTTTTGACTGTAGCCATTCAGAAGGTGTGAGGTGCTGTCTCATTGTGGTTTTGATTTGCATTTCCCCATTATAAGTGATGAGCATCTTTTCATGTGTCTGTTGACAATCTGGATTTCTTTTGTGGAGAATTGTCTGTTCATGTATTTTGCCCATTTTTTAAATTGGATTATTTGTTTTTTTCTGTTGAGCTGTATAAGTCCTTTATATATTTTGGATACTAACCCTTTATTAGATAAGTTATTTACAAATATTTTCTCTCATTCAGTAGGTTGCCTTTTTTAGTTATTTTTGTTATTATTTATTTGTTTATTTGTTATTTAGTTATTTAGTTATTATTGTTTCCTTTTCTGTGCAGAAGCCTTTTATTTTGATGTAGTCCCAATAGTTTATTTTTGCTTTTATTTCCCTTTCCTCAGGAGACATACATAGAAAAATGTTGGTATGGCTGATGTGAGAGGCATTTCTGCTTGTGTTCTCTTCTAGGATATTGGTGGTTTCAGGTTTCATGTTGAGGTCTTTAATTAATTTTGAGTTTATTTTTGTGTATGGTGTAAGAAAGTGGTTCAGTTCATTGTTTTGCATGTAGCTGTCCAGTTTTCCCAATACCATTTGTTGAAGAGACTGTCTTTTTCCCATTAGATATTCTTTCCTACTTGTTGAAGATTAATTGAGCATATAATTGTGGGTTTATTTCTGCATTTTCTATTCTGTTCCATTGATCTATGTGTCTATTTTTATGCCATTACCATACTGTTTTGATTACTACAGCTTTGTAATGTAACTTGAAGTCCAGATTTTTTATGCCTCCAGCTTTGCTTTTCTTTTTCAAGAATGTTTTGGCTATTCTGGGTATTTTGTGGGTCCATATAAAATTTATGGTTGTTTGTTTTAGTTCTGTGAAAAATATTGTTGGTATTTTGATAGGGGTTGCATTAAATGTGTAGATTGCTTTGGGTACTATTGATATTTTAACAATATTTTTTCTTCCAATCCATGAGCATGGATTGTTTTTACATTTCTTTGTGTCATCTTGTTTCAAGTCAGCTTCTTTTGATTGGAATTCTTGCTGATCCAAAAGATGAGCTAAGAAAAACAAATAATTGGTGAGTGAGAAGAGCAAAATAAGCACAGTGGTAGAATGAATGAAGTAAGACCAGTTAGGAGTAGAACCAATGAAGCAGTCAGAATGTTATTATTTTTACCACCGAAAAAAAATTGAAAGTAAAAGACGAAAGCATATAAGGCTTAGTCAGACAAAGAATGATAATTGGTGTACTGAAGTGATATTGAGATGCCTGCCAGGGGACTTCTGGAGCAGCCTGTCTACCTGTCCACCGAGGTAGAAGCCAGTCCTGGGGTTGGTGGTTGTGGGTACCCATGGCACTTCTCTGGGAATATGTCAGAGATGTGTGGGGTGTGGGTGCTAGGAGGGGTCTGCTCATAAAGGATCCCCAATGTGTGTCTCTGTATGGTTGTTCACTGGTTATGGTACTCACGATACCCAGTAGCTGCCTTGTTTAAATAGTTCAGGCAGATGAAACCTAGAAAGCTTCTTCTTAAAGCCCTCAGGTCACTCTGTCTGGAGAATGAAAACAGCTCATTAGCTCAAATATTTAACCCTGGCTCTGAAGTGATGACATGGACATTGAAATCCTGAAGTGTGGCTTCAGGGATGTACAGCCTCATTCAGTGGGGGGAAATAGTAATATGACAATAGAGTTAGTGCAGCAATGTTCCCACTAGATAAAACCTCTTTGTCACTCCTGATAGACCCTCTAGATGTCATAAGACACTAGAATACCATTTCTAGGGCAATTTGTCAAACAAGATTTAAGTTTTCTTTCCTAAAAGTATTTGCACAAGTTATGGTACCAGGGAAGGCCAACCATAGGACAAGGATCAAAGAATGAAGTTAGTGAGTCCTACCCTTGGGGTTCTTCCTGGAGCTAGTCTTTTTCCATTTGATCGCTCTGTTTCTGGAACTCAAAGCCTTCAGTGGTAGTTAGAAAAAGCTACTGATGATTTAGTTGCTATGCTATTATCCATACTAATAATACCTCTGTTAATGGGTGATTCTTTAGGTCAGGAATCATGTATTTTTCACCAGTGTATCTTTTTTTTTTTTTTTTTTTAACATTTATTTATTTTTGGGACAGAGAGAGACAGAGCATGAACGGGGGAGGGGCAGAAAGCGAGGGAGACACAGAATCGGAAACAGGCTCCAGGCTCTGAGCCATCAGCCCAGAGCCTGACGCGGGGCTCGAACTCCTGGACCGCGAGATCGTGACCTGGCTGAAGTCGGACGCTTAACCGACTGTGCCACCCAGGCGCCCCAGAAGATGAGGAAACTAAGACACAGAGGGGAGGGTATGGACGTAGCCGCTAATAGGTGTGAAGTCAGGTATTAACATTAGGCCTCATGGCTCTCTCTTAATTCTTTTGCAGTGCTGTTTCCTTTGTGCTATGCTACTTCCAAGGCTGCCACTGGCCCTTTTGTGCAAATGAGAAAGAAGTTTGTCTTTCTTAATAATAAGAAATATTACAAACATACAACCAGTTTTTAGGACTTACGAAAATTGAATTATCAAACATAAAATAATAGATGTTTTGAATTGTTAATAAAACTTTGGAAAAATAGCCACTGGGATATAAAATTATTTCTAAAATATACATCTTGCTTTCATTGAAATTAAATTATTTATGACAGATAGAATGCTTACTTTCTCCAATATCTCCTTTCCTATAGAAAGGGTTCCTAGACTTGTGTGACATCTCTTTTGTGACATTATAGGCCATAATGAGTTTATAGCTTTTAAGTATAAGATATTTTCTCCACTGGTGACTAATATTGAAAAAGTTAAATATGTCCTAAAGTATTTGTATGTGTGTCTTGCAGAAAGTGTATTATTTTATACACACATTTGATTTTTGAGATTTTATTCTTCTCTGCATAATAACTTTTTTTTTTTAAGTTCTTTTTTTTTTTTTCAACGTTTATTTTATTTTTGGGACAGAGAGAGACAAAGCATGAACGGGGGAGGGGCAGAGAGAGAGGGAGACACAGATCGGAAACAGGCTCCAGGCTCTGAGCCATCAGCCCAGAGCCTGACGCGGGGCTCGAACTCCCGGACCGCGAGATCGTGACCTGGCTGAAGTCGGATGCTTAACCGACTGTGCCACCCAGGCGCCCCTCTGCATAATAACTTTTAATGAACAGTGTGATTATGCTGTTGTAGAACTTTAAAAATATTATGGTAAGAACATTTAACATGAGATGTACCTTCTTAACAGATTTTTACGTGTACAGCAGAGTAATAAAGGTTGTACAGCAGATCTCTAGAACTTAATCATCTTGCATAACTGAAGCTTTATACCTGTTGAATAAAAACTTCCTACTCCCCCCATCCCTGGCCCTTGGCAACCATTCTGTGGTCTGTTTATAGATGTGGGACTATTTTAGAATCCTCATAGAAGTGGAATCATGCAGTATTTGTCCTTCTATGACTGGCTTATTTCACTTAGCATAATGTTCTCAAATGGCAATGATTTTCTTTTTCTTTCTTTTTTTTGGCTGAATAATATTCCACTGTATGCATATACCACATTTTCTTTATCTGTTCATCCATCAGTAGGCATTTAAGTTGTTTTCACATTTTGGCTATTCTGAATAATGCTGCAGTGTGCATGGAAGTGCAAATGTTTCTTCTAGATCCTAATTTAAAAATCTTTTGATAAAAACTTAGAAGTGGAATTGCTGGGTCATATGGTAGTTGTATTTTTAATTTTTTGAGGAATCTCTATACTGTTTTTCACATTGGCTGCACCATTTTGCTTTCCCACCAACAGTGTAAAAAGGTTCCAATTTCTCCATATTCTCACCATTTACTATCTTTGTTTTTTTGTAATAGCCCTCCTGCCAAGTGTGAGGTGATAGCTCATTGTGGTTTTACTTTGCATTTCAGTGATGATCAAGGAAATGTAATACTTCAATGAGAAATATAACTGATTTTTCAAGACAACTTAAACTTAATGATATCATAACAATGTCTTATTCCTTACTATGGTCATCAGTCCATATAAATCATAAATTTTTACAAAGTTGTAGTAATTGACATTCATCATAATTTTCAAATTATATATGTTATCTGGGAAAGTACTTCTCAAACTGTAGTGTGTATTCAAGTCATCTGGAGATCATGTTAAAATGCAGATTACAATTCAGTAGGTCTGGTGGGACCCAAGTGTCTATAGTCTAACAATCTCCCAGGTAATGGTGATGTTGCTTGTCTATGGTCTATACTTGGAGTATCAAATATCTAGAACAATGAAAGGCCATGATATTCCTCATTATCGTAAGTCTTTCTTTCAAAGACAATATTAGTATATTCAACAAAGGAAAAAATTGGTTTTGAAATTTAGTTTTGGGTCATATACAGACTGATAAATTTATAAGTGGATGAAATCTTCCTCCTCTTTCTGGTAATTCAGTGTTGGAGAAGTTGGTGTCAATCAAGAAACTGCAATTGATTTCATACCAATGGTATAATTTTAGTAAACAACATTACTTCATGTTTCTTCACAGAATTTCTTATTCCCTTTGACTTTTTCAGGATACTATTGATTGAATTTTGGCTTCTGTACATTTTGCATATAGCAGTAAGTGATATCTATGTAGCAGGAGGCTGCAGTACTTCAATCGTAGTTAATTTTTGTACTGCCAGTTTTTCATAACAAAAAATAATCAATTGCCATATTAGTGGATGATTACATAGTAATCTCTACTATTTGTCTAAGGAACACTGGCTTTGTATATTATTAAAGGGAAATGAATATTTGCTTTACACAGTGATTTATATAATCCTAAATGTATTTGTAGACTTACGTTCACAATTCAGAAATACTAGTACACGAGTAACAGATAATATGAACTATACAGGTTTACATTTAACTTGTGCACTAATACCAATACAGGACTTTAAAAACTTTTTTTAAATGTTTACTTATTTTTGAGAGAGAGAGAGAGAGAGAGAGAGAGAGAGAGAGAGAGAGAGAGAATGGGGGAGAGGCAGAGAGAGAGAGGGAGACATAGAATCTGAAACAGGCTCAAGGCTCTGAGATGTCAGCACAGAACCCGATTTGGGGCTTGAACCCACAAACCATGAGATCATGACCTGAGCTGTAGTCAGACACTTAACTGATTGAGCCACACAGGTGCCCCAAGGACTTTTTGCTCACATCTTTAGATATATATCTATCAGTACACTAGGCAGAAGTATAATTCTTTTTGTAAAAACACAGGTTATTTTAGATGTTTGACCAACAAGGCCTTTTGATTATTGAACTCATTTGTCCATTGTTAGAGAAGAATGGTGACAACATACTGATTTCATCTGAACAAGATACAGACCTGCTATATGTTAGAAAACTGTCATAATAAATAGAAAAAATGCCCATGTTTTGAATCAATAATGTTATAATCAAAATTTGACAATAGTTCAAAATGGCAAAGCTGCCTATGAGGTGAATTTTGCCTCTTGAATATGGAGTCCCTGTAAAAGTGCCTAAATGAACAACCCTGTGTGGCAGCCCTGGATGCTTTCCTCAGCCTGCTTCATCCCTCATGTTGTCCCATACTGAGACTCCAGTTGTACTGGTTCCAGCTCTCCCACCTTCTCCGCTTTCCAAATTAACCCCAAGAAGCCAGTTGTAGAGAACAGTTAGTTACCACAAGCAATAATAATAAAATCCATTTGGGTTTCTACATGGAGGCCTCTCAGAGAGGGAGTTGGTGTTTTTAGGTCCTCCATCCACAGAGTTTGTATGTCAGCTCTTGAGCAGAAAGAAACTCTTGAGCAGGTTTTTGCATGGTGGTCATTGCATTTAACTGTCTGTTTTAGATAGCAGAAAGAGATCTGCATGTTAGGCTCCCTGGATTTATCCCATCACAAGAGCAGATCCTACCACCACCCAGTATTCTATACAAAGGAAGTCAGACACAGAGTTCTTCCTTGCCTAAGGGCCATATTCCATCTTCATTTCCACATTACCTTGACTAGAAATGCAAGTGCATGATAGAAGAGTTGTGTCTGAAAGGGACGTGTGGAATCACCAAGCACAACCTCCTCTCCAGTGCAGGAATCCCCTTGCTAGCTCCATTGATCACCTACCTTCTATCTCAGAGTTTCCAGTGATGGGTGGCTTAGTAGCCCATTTCATTTCAGCTCCTTTCAGGAGCCCAGGTCTAATTATTAGAAATAGTCTCCATATATCAGGTTCCCTTAATTATCAGTTAATTAGTTATTTCCTTATAACTTCATTTATTCAGATGATTTTTTTTTCTGGAACAGCATAGACTTTGTTCTTCTTCAAGCTTATTTACAAAATTGATATTAAAGTCCACATATAGCTATAATGAATTGTATAGTAGTAGAATACAGGCTTATAGAATTTTAAAATTAGAAGAAATTATATAATAATTTATACTTGATTTTCTTCATTTATTCCTTTTTCACAGATATTTAAGTATACTTTAAATCTCTTGCATCCTTTAAATATTGCAAGAAAATCTCTTCTAGCATGTAAGATAAGAGCTGAAATGCTATCAGATATCACTGAAAATAAAGGCTCTATAGAATGTAACTGATTGTATAGAAATGCTCAAGGTCATTTAGTCTAATTAACAGTAAAGTCAATCAATACCTACTGAATGTTAGTGGATGCCCATGGAAATAATTAAGCAAATTGTCTTCAGGGAATCCATGTTTCAGACTTCTTTTCCAATTTGCCATGCTCTGTCCAAGGCTGCCTTTCCCCCTCCTCTTTATAGTTCTTTTTATGTTTTCACTTGAGATCTATAAAGATCCAGTTGGAATTTAAATTGTAATGATTTCTTGTGGGAGCTTTTCTTCTTTCCCTTTAGCCAGGCCCATTTTTTTTTTTTTTTCTTTATTAAAAGAGTTAGGCTTAGCTTGAGTAAATCATGATCGCTGAGGTCTTCCAGCCTACTAACAGGGGCAAAATGAGGGTGTATGCTGGCTGGTAGTTTTGAAGGCAAGTTGCGTATGGGTGGGCCATGCTGCTGAGGACTGCTATATGCTGGATGTCTGTCTGATAAATTTGGGCCCGTTCTTCTCCTCGGTTATTTTTGGTGGGGAGGATTATTGACAGTATAAAAGAAGGACAATCTCAACATAGCCATAGGGGCCATGAATATGCTCAGAACACTCTTTCCAGAGGACACACAGAGATACCAAGTCCTGAGGTATTACTCCTAGTTTTCCCAAAAAGTTCTATCTACCTCTGAAATGTATAATCTAGAATAATTCTCATGAGACATTTAATAGGAAAGTTGGAATCATAGTGAAAGGAAATACTCATGATTCTACAGTTCCTTTGATACTCCTTCCTTTCAGCTATCTGTGCCTGTATACAGAAGCATAAGCAACAAATACTAAGCAAATTGCTATGGAGGATTCTTGCAGGGAAATTATCAAGCTAAGACAAAATACCTACCTTCTAGTAATTTATAACTTAATTGAAAGAATTATGTGCAAAAAATTCTTCAGGCTCAATATACTTTTTTTGAAAAAGCAAAAAAAGTGGGGGTGTGTAGTGGTAGTTATATCAAAGGAAGTTATATGTGCATTACAAAAAAATATTTTGAATAGTACCAGTTGTCAACATTTTGTCTCATTAACTAACTCTATCAATCACCTAAGTGTTCTGATGGTGCCATTTTTTGATACCTCTATTTTTCAGGTGGTCTTTTTCTCCTGAAATGATGCCTGAAGTCAGATCCATATGTTCTGTTTACGGTTCAGAAATGTTGATCACTATTAATTCACAGGAGAGATCAGGATGGTTTTTGTCTTAGTTAAAAAAGTGAGTTATGTTAGAAAAACAGCATAGAAAAATAAGAAAATACAAATGAGTAAAAAAGGTCCAACTGCCAGAACAACTGAATACTCAAATATGCTTCCTCTTCCACCTGTGTCCCATCTGAATGTAGCCCAAGAGAAAGTCCTAGTCCTAGATATGACAGCACAACTGAGGGGTTATCACCATACAATTCTAATCACCCTGGGGCCTGGCTGTTGTCTGACCAGCGCGGGATCCACTTTCAGAATCACATCTTGAAGAGCTTACTTTCTAGAATCATTGCTTTTTCTTCATTAATTTTCTCTAGCGTTTTTGTTTTGTAATTCATTGATATCTGTTGTTATATTTCTTACACGCCTTTCCTTCTGCTTAGGATGTAATTTGCTCTTCTTTTAATAGTTTATTAATGTGATATTTTTTTAGTTGCAATATATTTTTTTCTTTTCAAGTTTTTATTTAAATTCTAGTCAACATATATGGTAAAATTGGTTTCAGGTGTAGAGTTTAGTGATTCATCACTTATATATAACATCCAGTGCTCATCACAAGTGCCCTCCATAATACTTCTCACCCATTTAGCCCATCCCCCACCTTCCTCCTTCCATCAACCCTCAGTTTGTTCTTTATAGTTGTGAGTCTTTTAGGGTTTGCTTCTCTCTCTCTCTTTTTTCTTTCCCATATGTTCATTTATTTTGTTTCTTAAATTCCACATATTAGTGAAATCTATTAACATGAAATCTTATATCATGGGTTTTAAATCATTCTTGTTTTCTAACATAAGCACATATTTTCTCCCTCTAAACAATTCAGTATGTTCCACAAATTTGGGTATGTTGTATTTTTAAATTTTTCATTCAATTCAAAATGAACTGTTTTTTTTGTGGGTTCCCTTTGACTCATAGCTTACTTATAAATATTTTGTTTAATATCTAAATACTTGGAGATTTCCAGAAATTGCATTATTAAAATTTCTAGTTTAATTCTGTCAGAAAAATACTTTGTATGGTTTCAGTCTTCTAATATTTTTAAGACATTATGGTAGATAATATTGTTTATTTTTATTTTTTATTGTTAAAGCATATGCAATTAAACAGAATGTTAATCTGTTATTTATGGGTGTATTTTTCTATAAATATTAATTAGGTCAAGTTGGTTCATAGTAACATTCAAATCTTCTACATCTTTGCTCATTTGCCATTTATTTTACTATAATTAAGAGATGACTAGTGAAATTTACTATTTTAATTTGGATTTATCTCTGTTTTCTGGAAGTTCTATCTATTTTTGTTTCATAAATTTTTAAGCTCTGTTATTATATGCATAAACATTTAGGACTATTCCATTCTGTTATAATATGAAAAGTATTGCTTTATCCCTGGTATTACTTTCTTTTCTGAAGTCTACTTTTCTGATATTAGTATAGTCGTGCTACTTTTCTTATGACTAATTTTTGCATGTAATATTTTTTCCATCCTTGTAATTTTATTTATTTATTTTTATTATTTTATTTTTAGAGAGAAAACTCATGAGTGGGGGAGAGGGGCAGAGGGAGAGAGGGAATCTTAAACAGGCTCCATGCTCAGTGCAGAGCCCAATGCAGGGTTCGATCCCACAACCCTGAGATCATGACCTGAGCCAAAATCAAGAGTTAGATGCTCAACCAACTGAGCCACAAAGGCACCCATCCTTGTTAGTTGAATCTATTATCATCTCTATATTTAAATTGGCTTCACACATATATCATATAGTTAAGGCTTAATTTTCTAGCCAGTTGAACAATATCTTCCTTTCAATTCAGTATTTAGAACATTTGCATTTAATATAACTAGTTAGAGGGCTGGTTTTAAAAATTACCACTT
Organism: Felis catus; assembly: GCF_018350175.1. Lineage (NCBI taxonomy): Eukaryota > Metazoa > Chordata > Mammalia > Carnivora > Felidae > Felis > Felis catus. The sequence goes on along the minus strand of NC_058373.1, from coordinate 87,499,189 downwards.
TGCTACTTGTTTTCTATTTGTCTTCTCTGATCTTTGTTCATTTTTTCTGGTGTCTAAGCTTTCCTTTGGATTCGTTGAATTTTTAAAAAATTTTTAGAATATCAGTCTCTTAGATAAATCTTTATTTTTATATTCCAATGCTTGCTCTAGAGATTACAATATATGTCTTTAATTTATTACAGTTTACTTTCAAATACCGTTTATTTTTGCTTTAAAGTGTCCATGACCTTTTAAAGGTATTTAAAAATGAGATAAAGTATATTTTTATTTACTTATATTTATCATTTGGCACTCTTTATTCCTTTGTGTAGAGTTAAATTTTCCTAATTTTCCTTTTGCTTAAAGAACTTTCTTTAACACTTCTGACAGGGCAAGTGCTAGGGATAAAGTCTCTCAAGAGTTACTTTTCTGAAAAGTATTTGCCTTTATTTTTATAAGACTTCTTTTCTGGGTGAAAAATTCTGGTGATAAGTTTTTTTCCCCCTTTTGATATTTTAATGTCTCTTCATTCAGATAGTTTTTGATAAATTCATAGGTTCAGATAGTTTTTGGTAAGTATGCTGTCATTTCAATCTTTGTTCCTTTATGCATAGTGAGTCTTTCTTCCTTCTAGCTGATTTTAGGATTTTTATCAATGGGTATTTTACAATTTGATTCTGATATGCCGTGGTATTTCTTTCCTCATATTTCTTTTGGTTGGCATTCAATGAGCTTGGATCTGTGGGTTTATACAGTTTTTCATCAAATTAAATGAGATCATTGTTTTGTTTTATTTTATTTTCACTGCCCTTCATCTTGTACTGCAGTTACAAACATATTAGAATATTGTTCCACAGATCACTGAGTTTTTAAAAAAATATATATATAATTTTTAAGTAATCTCTGTACCTAACGTGGGGCTTGAACTTACAGCCCCAAGATCAAGAGTCACATGCCGTACTTACTAAGCCAGTCAGGTACCCCCAGATCACTGATTTTAATTTTTTTTTTCTCCGTGTTCATTTTGGATAGTTTCTATGGCTCTGTCCTCAAATATGTTGGTCTTTTCTTTTGCAGTATCTAATATGATATTAATTCCATCCAGTTATTGTTATTATTGTTATTCCATCTAGTTACTATATTCGATCAGATATATTTTTCATCTCTAAAAGTTTGGTTCTTTTTTTATATCTTCCATTTCTCTCCTCAGCATGCTCACATTTTCTCTCCCTTTTTGGAATATGAAGCATTTTAACATCTTTGTCCACTTGTTCTATTATCTCTGTTTTTAAGTCTTTTTCTATTGACTGGTATTTCCTCTTATTAAAAGTTATAGTTTCCTGCTTTTTGAATATCTGATAATTTTTTTATTGGATGCCAGACATTGTAAATTGTACATTTCTGGTGTTGGATTTTGTTTTCCTTTTAATAGTACTGGATTTTATTTTGATGTGCAATACAGTTACCTTGTATCAGTTGAAATGTTTAGAAGTTTGCTTTTAATTTCAGTTGAAATGTTTAGAAGTTTGCTTTTAATTTTATTAGGCTTTTAATCTATGACTGGTATTACCCCACCTAGATAATAAACTTCTGAAAATTTTATCTGATGCCTCATCTATTATAAAGTCTTTCCACTCTGCCTGGTAGGAACACAAACTATTCCCAGCTTGGTACGCTTAGGAAGTTGTTCCAACTGCTTGCTTCCTGGGGCTTTTCCTCAGCCACAGACTCAAAAGGACCCCTCTGCAGATTGCTAGAGCTCTCTTTTTGTGTAGCTCCCCCCTCTCCTGTACCCTGATCTACAAATTCTGGTTGTCTTGATTTTACTGAGCTTTTTTCTCTGTCTCCTCAACTTAGCAAGACTTGCTGGCTCAATGTGGAGTCCCTCCCCTCACAGCTCCCTTCTGCAGCCTGGTAACTCCCAGGTATAACTTGGGCAATAGTAATGCTCATCTTGCTTGTTACTCTCCTTTCGTGGATCATAGTCCTGTCCTGCTTTTTTTTTCCAGTGTCTGAAGATTGCCATTTCATTTATTTTGTCTGATTTTTTAGTTGTTTATGATATGAAGATGAATCTGGTCTGTGTTATTCCATCTTGGCTACTAGCACAATCTGTATTGTTGTTTGTAGAAATATATAGCTTTGATAAATTCTGCTGATTAGAGAATACACTCTATATTACTTCAGTATTTTGAAAGTGTTAAGGTTTGTTTTAGAGCCTATATGGCTTTTGTCTCTGAGCTATCAATTATTGAAAAGATTGTTATGTTCAGAATATTATTATGAATTTATCTATTTCTCCTTATCATCCTTTAATGCTTTACTTTCTAAACTTAGAGTTTATGTTATTAGAGTTATTAGAATTATGTTATTAGTTTTTAGGAAATTTAATATTGCTATTTTTTCCTGGTGGATTGAAACTTTTAAAATGTGAATGGCCATTTTTATGACCAGTGATGCTTTTTGCCTTAAAGCCTATTTTGTCTACTATTAATATAACTTTTTGTTTTCATAGCATATCTTTTTAAATTCTTTTTACTTTCAACCATGTGCTATATGTTTTAGATAATTCTTTTATATATGTATATATTTAATATATTTCTCTCTGATATGCTACTTTTTACATTTTAATTGGAACAGTTAGCCCATTTATATTAAATGTAATTACTGATATATTAAATTTTAAGCTAGTGTTTTAATGTGCTTTCTTTATTCTACTTGTTCTGTATTTCTTTTTTTCTCCTTTTTGACTTTATTTTTAAGTGCTAATTATCTTATTATAAAATTTTATATAAAATAAGAATTAATATAAATGCAAAGTATATCAATTCAAGTAAACTTATATAGTGCCAAACAAGGTATTAATATTTAAGATGAAAAGTAAAAAAGAAAAACCTTTCACCTTATATGTAATTATTCATGTTTTAGATGTTGTTGCTTGCTGGAATGTCACTTTTTTCTTAGATTTAAAATGATGAGTTCTATTAAACTTAAGTATGCTATGAAATATTAAATTGTATTTATGAAATCACAAATGAAAACAGGTTATAAAACTTAAGAATTTACAAGTAAGCACAACTAATTACTGAAATCTTTTCCATATTTAAAAACTCTAAAAATATAGGATATTAAATATGTCTGGAAATAACTAGCCAAACACCAAGTTTCTTAAAACTCAGCTTTTAAGAGGGTATTACAGCATAAATAGAATGTGAAATAAATAGAAGTTTCCATGTATGAACAAGTTTTATGAATTACTTTTAAAAACAAAGAAGCTGCAACTCCTCAGACTGTTCTTATTCAATGCTACAACTTAAAAGGATTTTTTTAACACCCTCAAGGGAAAAAAACACCCTTAAATTTCTTTTAATGTTAAAATTACAAAGAGTTTTATTTTTTTGAGTTTATAGAAATTTATATTCAAAAGCTTCTAGAGAAGAATCTCTAATATTACTGTATTTTTTTCATTGAAATGTAAATAATTATATCTGGGGATCACTATTAGCTGTTAAAAGAAAGTTAACAGTGTCTGGAAAATTCCCCAAAGGGCTCAGGCTTTAGCCTTTACAAATAAGCTCTTAAAACTATTGTTCCGAAGAAAAGTGTACACTGCTAGACTACTTTACTCAAAGTTCCTGTTCATTTAAAGTGAGATTTTTGTAGTCACTTCGTGATGAACCATTTTTATTTGGGTCACATGTTTTTTTTTTTTTTTTTCTTCAACGTTTTTTATTTATTTTTGGGACAGAGAGAGACAGAGCATGAACGGGGGAGGGGCAGAGAGAGAGGGAGACACAGAATCGGAAACAGGCTCCAGGCTCCTAGCCATCAGCCCAGAACCTGACGCGGAGCTCGAACTCACGGACCGCGAGATCGTTGGGTCACATTTCTAAACATAGATAGATGCCAGGCAGGGAAGTAAATACCTGTTTACATCTAAATTATTTCCAACTAGTGAATTGGGGTTTTATTTATTTAACTTGTCAAAGTTGACTCGGCAATGTATGGATTGTTTTTCTAAAATTGTCACTTCATAGAAACATCTGTCACTTCATAAAAATGACTTTAATTTGACTAATGTGCACTAAAACTATAATCAAACCCAAAATCTCACTTTGACAAGTAATCATCCTATTACAAAAGTGACTCACAAATTTGCGTTTTTTTTCCTCCATTTCTGGTAAAAACTAGAAAACATTAAAAAATATGTAATGCATAGCATGACTCTCTCAAAAAATTACTGTCTTAGAAGTGCACAATGAAAATATGTTAGAAATATCTCTTCTAGGAAAATAGCTATATGAAAAATAATTGTGTATGTTTTTTGTATTATTTCTTGTCGAAGACTTTTTTTTTTTAATGTTTATTTATTTTTGAGACAGAGGGAGACAGAGCATGAACGGGGGAGGGTCAGAGAGAGAGAGGGAGACACAGAATCCGAAACAGGCTCCAGGCTCCGAGCTGTCAGCACAGAGCCCGACACAGGGCTCAAACTCACAGACTGCAAGATCATGACCTGAGCCGAAGTCAGACGCTCAACCGACTGAGCCACCCAGGCGCCCCTGTCAAAGACTTTTTTGTGCAATTCTACTACAATTTCAAATTCAACTTTCAATAATCTAGAAGATGAAAAGGATGAGCATTTTATCATTATCCACTCATTTTTAGGCAGTGAAATTTTAAAGGCCATCTCACATACAGTAGAAACAGAGCTGAAACTGTAGAATATTGACATAAGACAAAAGACCGACATAACAAAGTTCGAGGAGATTTTGATGACAAAAGCAAGTAGTCATGTGATCAACATAAATTGGTGGTAAAAGATTAATTGAAGTCTTTGGTTGTGATCACAAAGAAAAACCCAGAATAAATATTGCAGACTAGAAAGAATCTGAGGCTGTTCCTCACGAGTCGTACTGCATAGGAATCTGCTCCTTTGGGATGTCACAAGCCTGTTGTTAGATGCACAAATCAGTCTGAATTCTTAATTTCATTTGCTAACTATCTTTAACTTTCTTGATTCTCCTATGAGTGTAGCAAAGCAATTTGGTGAAGAATTCTGCCACCAGACTTTCTCTGTGTTGCTTCTTCATGTAACTCTTTGTCATTAAATCTTCCATCTCTTCCAAAAGAACTTAATTTCCTGCTGCTGCCAGCTCACATTTTCCATCTTTACTTTCTGAGGAATTAAAATCAGGAGGAGAATTGCCAGGGTCTCCCAGGGAGTCCCTATATCTGCTTTTCATTTTCAGGGTATAAGAAATGCCGATCTTGAATGTAATATGCTTACCATAATAAGTTTGTTGAAATGGTCCATGAATCAATTGGGACATTCTACAAATCCTCATAGAACCTATGTATTTAAAAATGTAAAGAGAGTCTGAATGCTTGCTTTCCCCAGCAAATTTATTTGGTATCAATTCTGATAGCTGGAGACCATGGTGGCCTCAGATGCTTAGTAGAGAACCTTTGGCCAGGCAAGTTATCTTTTTGTTCTGTGGACTCACAACTTTCATACTTCTTGCCTTGGAACTGATTTTCTTAATCATTACTTTGTTTTGCTCTTTTCCTATCTTTAGTGTTCATCTCAGAAGTTAAAAATGTATCCTTGGCTTATCAATGTCTAATATTAATTGATAACTTTACTCTTCTCCTGGTTAGTACAAGGAGCTTAAAACATTTGACTACATTTTCATTATTCCCAATACAGATGTATTTTTGATGAGTCGATATTTATTGAGATTTACTTACATGTTTGCGACTTTCTTCTCTCTTTATTCTTTTTGAAGATCCCCTTGATCTTCTCCAGTGATTATTTCCCCTTTTTCTGGAAAAATCCTTTGCAAATTCCTGTGGGTCTCCTAAAGGTAATTTTTTTCAATTGTTTATTCATCTGAAATGTCTTTATTTTTTTATGGTTACAAATTCTAGATTAGCAGTTTATTTCTGACTTCTGCTGCTACTGTTAAGAAGTCACCTGTCAGTCTATTACTCCCTTGAAGGCAAGTTGCTCTATCTGCTTAAAAAAATTTTTTTTATTTTATTCAGTTTAACTATGATGTGTTTAGGTATGGATTTCCTTTTATTTATCCTGAGTGGTATTTATTGGAATTCTTACATCTGAAGATTGGTGTTTTCATCAGTTTGGGGGAATTGTAAGCCCGAGTCTCCACAAATATTGCCAGTGTCCATTCTTTCTTCTTCGTCTAGATGCCAGAACTTAGAATTTCTCATGGAATTCTTGTATTTTTAGATTCTGTTCCATGGTTTCTACCTTTTATGCTGCTTTCATGCTACATTCTCGAAAGTGTGTTCTGACCTATTTTCAGTTCACTGTCTCTTCAGCTCTTTAATATGTTGTTAAAATTCTCATTAAATTCTTAATTTTGTTTGTGAAAATTTTCAGTTCTAGAATTTCAATTTGTTTCTTTTTCAAATCTGTAAAGTCACTTTTTGTAATTGGCAGTTTCCTACTGAAATTTTTAGAGCTTACTTTTCCTTGAAAATGGTAAGCATAGTTTTTTTTAATTTAAATTTTAGTTAGTTAACATACAGTGCAATATTGGGTTCAGGAGTAGAATTCAGTGATTCGTCACTTATATACAACACTCAGTGCTTATCACAAGTGTCCTCTTTAGTACTTATCACCCATCTAGCCCATCTCCCAACCTCTTCCCTCCATCAAGGCTCAGTTTGTTCTATATCATTATGAGTCTCTTGTGGTTTATTTCTCTCTCTTTTCTTCCCCCTCTTCCCATATGTTCATCTTTTTTGTTTCTTAAATTCCACGTGAGTGAAATCATATGGGATTTGTCTTTCTCTGATTGATTTCGCTTAGCATAATACATTCTAGCTCTATCCATGTCATTGCAAATGGCAAGATTACATCTTTTTGATGGCTGAGTGTTGTTCCATTGTATATATATGAAAATGGTGAGCATAGTTTAACTGTGTCTGATACCTATCATTATTTTGATTATTATTTAAAAAATTTTTTAAAAAACATTTATTAATTTTTGAGAGACAGAGAGGAGCATGGGTGGGGGAGGGGCAAAGAGAGGGAGACAGAGATTCTGAAGCAGGCTCCAGGCTCTGAGCTGTCAGCACAGAACCCAACCTGGGGCTTGAACCCATGGACCGTGAGATCATGACCTGACATGGACCACGAGATCATGACCTGAGCTGAAATCAGATGTTTAACCGACTGAGCCACCTAGGTGCCCCTATTTTGATTATTTTTTATCACTGCTGGTTCTCTTTCATGATCTTTTTTTCTCTTCATGCTTTAATGAGTGCTGGACATTGTGTTTGAAACAGTGTTTGCTGGAATAATATGAGATTCAGGTTGACATTTTCTTCCTCTAAAGCAGGGTACTAACAATGTAGGGTATACTTGCAAGCTCACAGCCTCAGATTTCATAGGATACTGAGATTTAAAAATGGAGTCTACCATCTAGACAAAGGCTGGTTTATTTTTGTTTTACCACTATTCTTAGGGTATAGCCATTTAGGGTCCCAAGTCCCTGTGTTGGGTGGGCCTGGAACTCTGACCACCTCCCTATGACTAAGAGACTAATGAAAGCTACCTCCTTTAGACTAGCAACTGCTCAGAGAGAAAACCTTTCCCAAGCCTTGGAGTTTTGTTCTGTAATTCTTTATCATCTTGATATATCTTTGATATTTTAAAGAAAAATTTTAATAATATCTTTAATCAAGATTATATATGTATATTTTCTGAATGTGGTTGGCTTTAGTTAGTCTTTCATTACCCAAAACAAAAATTTTATGCATCCATTCTATTTTCTTGGTATCCATTTCTCTCCCTCCTTCTCTCTTTTTCTTTCTCTTTTGAAATATTTATAGAGTACTTTTTTTCAAAAGATAAACCTTCAGAATTGTTGTATGCCATTCTTTTGCTTTCATATTTGATTAGTAGTTTGATTACATATAGAATTGTTTTGAAGTCATTTTATATTAGACTTTTGAAGGCATGATTTCACTGTTTTCAGCACTTATCACTGATGAGAAAACTAGCACCATTATGGTTTTTGTTTGTATATATGTACAGGAGGTCTCCTGTTTCCTAGGAAAATCAGCACCAGAAATGTCCATGTAATGCAAATCTATTTACATTGGATTGTTTGGAGGTACTGTTTTCTGATAAAAATGAATGGTAGCATGATATGGCATCTCCCAAGTTTTAGTTCACTTTCCAGATTAATCATGAAGATAGTAATATCTGCAGAAGTATTTTAAGACTTTTCTCCAGGAACCTGTCTTCGATTCTTTGATTTACTTTAAAATGATTCTCCTTGGAAAATCCTTTCCTGTTATTTTCCTGGTTGATTTTCTCCTCATCCATTATTAACTGATCTGACCCTACTAATCCTCATTTAGCAATAGCTTTGTTAATGATTCAAGAAGCAACCCAAAACTTTCATCAACTTGATGAAATCTAACATTTTTTTGGGATTTTGCATTTACTTTAAAATCAATTATGCTATATATGAATTATCATACATTTATTAAAATATTTATTTTATCATATATTTATTAAAAATGCAATAAAAGACTGGCCAAAATGGACTGTGATGTGATTGATGAGGACAGATGTCAGAGTGACAGGGGGATAGGTGGGTATTTGAGTCAGGACTCATTTTATAAATGGCCAGTCCGTTAATGATATTTTTGAGGCATGACTGTGCTTCCTCTGAGATCTCATGGCTGTAAGAATGCAGGTAGTGAACCTATCAGACATCAAGGACCTTACGTAAATTGTTTCCATAGCCCTTTCCTGGAAGCTTCTAGGATAGTCTCTATCTTTGGTGTTTTACAAACTTTTATATGTATATTTCTATTTCTAGGTATTTGTCTTTTCCATTCATTGTGCTCAGTACCTACTTTCAGTTTGAAACCAGGTGTCTTCAATGCTGGGATGTTTGCCTCTGCTTTTATTTTATCTGGCAATATGATCCACTAATTGCCATCTTCTAGAAATTTTAATAAATCTCTGGTCTGCAGATGACTCTCTTCTCTTTTTGGTGCTCTTATGAGTTTGCTATCTTTTGTATCTCTTTACTGTAATTTTTACAGGAATTTTGTTAATAGTCTACCATATAGAACAGAAGCTTCAGTATCATTTAAATCAGATGCAGAGCACTTTATTCAATGGAAATAGCTACATCAATCTATTTTCATCTATCCATCTATACCAACTCACTATTAATATATATTAGGCTGTTGATGATTTTTTAAAATTTATTTGTTTTTTAATTAACATCCAAGTTAGTTAGCATTTAGTGCAACAATGATTTCAGGAGTAGATTCCTTAATGGCCCTTACCCATTTAGCCCATCCCTCTTCCTACAACCCCTCCAGCAATCCTTTGTTCTCTATATTTAAGAATCTTTTATGTTTTGTCCCCCTCCTTGTTTTTATATTATTTTTGCTTCCTTTCCCTTATGTTCATCTGTTTTGTATCTTAATTCATAAGTCATATGATATTGTCTTTCTCTGACTAATTTTGCTTAGCATAATAGCCTCTAGTTCCACCCACATAGTTGCAAATGGCAACATTTCATTCTTTTTGATTGCCAAGTAACACTCCAATGTATATATATACACCACATCTTCTTTATCCCTTCATCCATCGATGGACATTTAGTCTCTTTCCACACTTTGGCTATTGTCAATAGTGCTGCTATAAACATTGGGATGCGTGTGCCCCTTCGAAACAGCACACCTGTATCACTTGGATAAATACCTAGTGGTGCCTTTGCTGGGTCATAGGGTAGTTCTATTTTTAATATTTTGAGGAACTTTCATACTGTTTTCCAGAGTGGCTGCACCAGTTTGCATTCCCAAAGATATTTTTTAAATGCTGTCCATAATTTTTGATATTTCTGATTTAAAAATCTCCCTTTTCTCTGGATGCACATAGAAATTACCACAAATAAAATACTATTTTATCTTGAATAAATTTGTGTTCTATATCAGATAAATATTTCATTCTTTTTGAATGTGACAACCATTTGAGGACCAATTAAGAGAGAATGGCTGTTTTGAGGGCCACATAATGAGAAAATTCAGTGTAAAGGCTTTTGACAGCCAGTCTGAAGAAATATGAAAATTCAGAGATAGGCCTCCACATTCCAGCACAATGCAAAGTAGACCCAGCAAAGAGAATATGGCAACTGCTGATACTGAGAAGCCCACACACTAAAAGCAACCAAATTTTCCCAGCGTTAGGATTAGGCAGTCATCCTGAAGAACAGTTGAAATAGGAGCAAAGAGAAACATTCTCTGTTAGGGGAAATTGAAGTCAAAGGTCAGCCAAAGAAATTTTTGGTTGCCTATTTGGAAAGAGACACACTTTAGGACATTATGGATGGATAAAATATTTTGAATATGAGCCCTAAGTCTATTATGCCACACAATCTAAAATTTGCTCACTTTCAAAATGTTCTTTTTTTTTCTCAAAAGGTTCTTTTTTAAATCATTGATTGGCACGGCAGAAAGATGAGACTGCAAATATATGTTGTTTTCATGGTAAGGTCATAGTGGTGCTAATTACTAAGCTACTGAAATCCTTACTAAACAAGTAACATTCAGAGCTCATATATTTAAAAAATAGCACCAGGGCCTATAGAAGGGCTTCTCAATGAGATATGGACATGAATCCTGCAGATAGCACCTGTTTCTTTAAACACTCCACTGCTCCAAATCAGAAGGGTGGATATAGTGAACTTCAGGCTGTGGCTGGGCTCTTTCTCCCAGGAGGGGAACTCGATGTGTGTGCCAGAGCAAGGAATGGCCAAGATTCTTTTTTGTCACAGATGGTCACAGCTGAACTGTGGTTTATAGAGAAGCTTTTGTTAAAAGGTGAAAATTATCACTGTAATTTAATCATTAAAATTATTAAAATGAGCATAACTCCAACTTTAATTTTAACTCCCTCCCTCCCCCAACTTTATAGCTTTAATGGTTCTCCTGACCAGTAACAGGTAATTCTGCTAATTTGTTAGGAAGGTAACTTTTTGAGCCTAGCTTCTTTTCCTTGAACCAGTGCTAAGCTACTTGGAGATTTTCTATTGACGAGCTGACTCAGGAGCGGAAAGATCTCTAAAGCTACTCTGAGTCCAATGGCATGAGGTGGAGTAAAAGAACGCTGGGCTAGGAGTCAAAAGTTCTAGGTCTAATCTTGGCTTAGTTGCATTCTACCTCATCTGTAAAATGGGATTAATAGTGCTAGCTCTGCCTACCTACAAGATTGTGAAGAATAAATAGGGCTACAATGTGTGTATTGACTTTTTTTATATATACTTGAAAATTTCTGGTATCCCATTTTGAGAAAGAGGAGGAAAATGCCTTTTCATCCTCTTCTCCATTGATAGTTTCTTAGGTATATTAGTTGGCTCAGACTACCATAACAAAATATCACGGATAGGGTGACTTAAACAACAGAAATTTACTTTCTAAGAGTTTTGGATGCTAGAGGTCCACGATCAAGGTTCCAGCCAATTCAGTTTCTGGTGAGAGTCCTTTTTCAAGTTTGTAGTTGGCCACCTTCTTATGTCCTCACATGCCTTTCATTTTCTATGCTTTCTGGTGTCTCTTCTTATAAGGACACTAATTCTATCACATCAGGGCCTTACCCCATGACCTTATTTAATCTTAATTACTTCCTTACTCTGAATACAATTACACTCAGTGTTAGGGCTTCAGCATATGAATTTTGGTGTGTGGGGGGAAACAGACTTTTAATTCACAACATTAAGAAAGATTACATTGATCCAGACCTATGGAGTCTCCATCTGTGGGATCACAAATACCAGGTCTCAGATGAGGACTCAATGGAGAAAAAAAGGACCTTGAGCTAAAGATTTTCTTTCCAGAACGTCTCAACTGTATCTTCCATGAAGACTTTTCCATTTTTGGATGGAAAAATACTTAAATTTTGAGATTTCACTGGCCAATATTTTTTTAAGTTTATTCATTTAGCTTGAGAGAGAGAGAGAGAGAGAGAGAGAGAGAGAAAAGCTCGTGTGCAAGCAGGGTAGGGGCAGAGAGAGGGGGAGAGAGAAAATCTCAAGCAGGTTCCTCTCTTTGAGTGCAGAATGAGTGCATGTGGGGCTCTATCTCACAACTGTGAAATCATGACCTGAGCTGATATCAAGAGTCAGATGCTTGATCTCGGGCTCTTTGCTGACAGCTCAGAGCCTGGAACCTGCTTCAGATTCTGTGTCTCCTTCTCTCTCACTGCCTCTCATGCTCTCTCTCTCTCTGTCAAAATAAATAAACATCAAAAAAAATTGTAAGAAAAGGGGTGCCTGGGTGGCTCAGTTGGTTAAGTGTCCAACTTTGGCTTAGGTCATGATCTCACAGTTGTGAGCCCATGTTGGGCTCTGGCTGACAGCTCAGAGCCTGGAACCTGCTTCAGATTCTGTGTCTCCTTCTCTCTCACTGCCTCTCATGCTCTCTCTCTCTCTCTCTGTCAAAATAAATAAACATCAAAAAAAATTGTAAGAAAAGGGGTGCCTGGGTGGCTCAGTTGGTTAAGTGTCCAACTTTGGCTCAGGTCATGATCTCACAGTTGTGAGCCCATGTTGGGCTCTGGCTGACAGCTCAGAGCCTGGAGCCTGCTTCAGATTCTGTGTCTGCCCCTCTCTCTGCCTCTCATGTTCTGTCTCTCTCTCTCTCTCAAAATAAATAAACATTAAAAAAATTTTTTTTCTAAAAGAGTCAGATGCTTAACCGACTAAGCCACTCAGGTGTCCCATTGCCAAGTATTTTCATGTAACTTTGGACATCATCAAAAGTTTTGATGAAATATTGGATTTAGGATATCTACTCTAGAGAGCCTTAGCACTTAATTGTTTTTATTTATTTATTAAAAAAAATTTTAATGTTTATTTATTTTTGAGAGAGACAGAGACAGAATGCAAGTGGGTTAGGAGTAGAGAGAGGGAGACACAGAATCTGAAGCAGGCTCCAGGCTCCAAGCTGTCAGCACAGAGCCCAACACGGGGCTTGAACTCATGAGCTGTGAGATCATGACCTGAGCTGAAGTCGGTTGCTCAACCGACTGAGCCACCCAGGCGCACCTTAATTGTTTTTATTGATTGTCCCACTGAAAATTTCTTAAAATAACATCAATACCCACTTTAAGTTTGTAGAACCTATGCTGTAAAGTCTGAGAGGGAAATAATGCCATTTTAAAATTTTAATCAGAATAAGGAGACCATCTAAAACACTAGAGAAAAATTAATTCTTTAGAACTAGGAGGATAAAGAAACACTATAAATGATGTATGTTGGAAAGATGCATCCTTTTAGCCTAGTTATTTGGCATTTATGTTGATACTTTGCATACTATACGTAGGATCCTGGGCTGGGTTAGTGGCAGTGCTCTGTGTCCTGCCCTAGGGAACTGTTAACAGGGAGGACATCCTGAGGTGGTGGCATCCCTGAAAGAACAGTGGTTCCAGGAGCACGGGGCATTAATAAATCAGGAGGTACTCATTTTCACAGATGTTTGCCAATAGGCACGAGGGTCCTTGTACTTAGCTTAAATTCAGGGCAGGTCCTTGTCTTTGGGAGGAGAACAGTTCTAGGTGACTTTGTCTACTAGGTAGGTTAACCAGGTAGGGAGTTGGGCAAAGAGAACAATGCAGAAGCTCAGTGGCCAGAACTGGGGTACAGGGTCAAGTGAGAGTAGGGTGACCTGCTTCTAAGATCGGGAAAGTTAAGAATTTTGAATGGTTCCTGGAGAGGTAGAGGGTGATGTTAGGAGTTCAGGTTTATTTAAAGGTATTTCTCCTGTTGCTCCCTAGCTAATGTTTAGTTTTCTTCCCAGTTTCTGGGCTGGAAGCCTGATGTAAGTGAGCCTCAAGTGACAGAGCTATATTTTTTTGGAGAGACCTTTCAACAGCTTTTAAATAATTTTGTAATTTTAGGTGAAGACTCTGAGCACTAATGATTTATTCAGGCTCACAAAGCATTTCTAAGGAGCAGAGTCAGAATTAGAAGACAAATGTATTTTTTCCTAATGGAAAATATTAGAAAATGATCACATAGAGACAGACAATTTTTGCTGCACAACGTGTTACTCAGTCTGGTGAACATTCTTTTAGTGTTTCTGAAACAGGATGTTAAAAGAAACTCTGTCTTGGTTTTTGCTGAGGCCTCAAAAGCTGAGAACAAAACTATATTTGCTTAACATCCTCGTATTCCAGAGTGAAATGTTAGGACACCTGTATTAGACATGCCAAGGATGTGGTCATCTAGGGTATGAAAGCACTGAGTAGAAAAATACGAATTGGTGGGTGCCTGAGGTTCTCTCTACCTTCCGCTCATCATGGAGGAGGATGACCAAGTGCTTTCTTTCTTTCTTTTTTAGTGTTTATTTATTTTGAGAGAGGGAGAGCGTGCACACACAAAACAGAGCAGGGGAAAGGCAGAGAGAGAGAGAGAGAGAGAGAGAGAGAGAGAGAGAGAGAGAGAGAAAATCCCAAGCAGGCTCCTTGCTGTCAGCACAGAACCCAATATGGAGCTCGATCTCATGAACCATGAGATCATGACCTGAGCCGAAATCCAGTTGGTAGCTTAACCCACTGAGCCACCCAGGCTCCCCATGGCCAAGTGCTTTCTGTTTACCCCAAGCCTGTTGGAGGCAGAGCCTGACATGAAGAGTTGGGGGCCCAGTGGATTGGTATCTTCCTCAGGTCTACGAGCTCTAAGGATGAGAAGTCACTGGGTTATGTGTGTGGGAAAACTGTACTTCTACCAATAGCAGGGGTGGTGGTGTTTCCCTGAGGACCATGCAGAAGAAAACACCATTAGAGCAAGTCTGGAAGGGGGTTACAGATGGTGGTAGTGGTGGGTGGCTGCTGGTAAGCTTTCAACAAGATAGTCTGTGTGGGGTGGATCACCAGAGCCTCAGGGCTGAGGTTGGGTTTGGAAGAGGCTGGTGGAAACATAGGTATCACTTCTGTCCTGGGATATGCAATGGGAGGCTTCCGGTAAGGGGTGGGGCATGGTGAGTTTCTGAGAAACCCACAGAAGTACCTTGTGAGTGTAAACATCTACCAACCTCAGAGAACAGCCCTCCACACCTGTTCTCCCCACTCCCCGGGGGTCAGAAGCCACAGATGGGAGCGGGGAGTAGAAGGGCACGGTGAGGAATTGAAGCAGGTGCCAGCAACCACCCTTTCCTCCCTCACTGCAGACTTCCTGGGCTGCATCAGGCTCAAAGTAGGGACATTTTAAAGGATGTTCAGGGTTTGGTTATTGTCTTGCACTACACATTTCAGATACTGAAAGAGAAATTTCTTTTGGCTGAAAGTGACCTGAGGAATTTTTAGTATTTGAGAGTAGTCAGAAAAAAAAAATATGAGATTTTCTTGAGATTTCATCCTCGGGCAGAGGAAGAACTAGCCCAAAGAGCAACTTTAATGCAGTGTGTGTGTGTGTGTGTGTGTGTGTGTGTGTGTGTGTGTGTAGGGAGAGGGCAAAGGATAATAGTAGTAGAAATCTGTTTGTATGCTATGATACAATACTCAATCAAGTAAATGGTTTTACTTTTGTAGTGTCCTAGATAAAATCCATCTAATACCCACCAAGTTACCTAGTTCTTACAGATAAAATAACCTGCCTGTCACTAGTATGTAAGCATCTTGAGCATCAATTTGGTGGCTTTTTCTCTAACACATAATGTCTGTCATATAATAGATACATACAATGTCTGTCATATAATAGATACTCTATAAATATTTTTGTCTGAGTAGCTGCTTGGAGGTAGTATCAATTACTGCTTAATAGTTAGATTCTGGATTCAGAGAAACCTGGGTTCAAATCACAGCTCCACCATTTTCTAGCTCTAAATTTAAAAAATTCAGAGAATTTTTAAAAGATTCTCTGTATCTTAGATTCCTGTACTTAATATAGATATAATAGTTCTACCTCACTAGGTTTTTTTTTTCAGAATTACATGAAATAATGTAATAGGAGATAAGCACATGGTCTGACTCATTAAGTGCTCAATACATAACAGATGTAGCTTATTATATTTTGTAAATTGTTGCTGCATGCATTGTATTACCCTCTCATAAAGAGCTTATACTCTGCACATATATTGTTGGTTTGAATTGAATTTTAGCCAAAAGAAACATGCTGCTTTTAAGAGGCAATGAAAATAATCCATCCCCCCTTTTGGTTCCCCCTTCCCATGTGTTTTAACCATATTATCTGGGTTGAGATAGGGGAGGACAGAACAGATCAAGAAAGAAAAAACCAGGAAGAGTTTTATAGTTTGTTGTACTCACAGTTCTCTGGGGAGAACACAGCATACAACACAAGGCCACTCAGGGGAAGCACCAATCAGGCAGGAGGCAGGAGGAGAGAGAGGAACTATGGGTAAGTGCCTCTATCTTCGTTTCTGAGGGAAGGAAAAGGCCAGGCAGGGCAAACAGGTTTAGGTTTGGCTGATTTGAATACTTATGGTGCGGTCTGGGACTTAGGGGCTGGCCCTGGTTGTAGGTGCCTGGCCCTTGGGCAATTAGAGCAGGTGTATAGTAGCCCAGAGTGTGGCGGCTGATCTGGAAGGTGGTTGGGGATGTGGACTTAATTAGCTGCTTAAGAAGGGGAAATGACCAGACTCTGGTCGGGTTCTCAAAACTGGGTCAAGACAGTGTTTAAAAATCTATATTCTATTACATAGAGTCAAATATTAGCAGGGACTGAGGCTGAGGTTTTCACTAGGTAGGAGAATCTGTCATGTGCACACTGTAAATACTAAGTGCTGCAGATGCTCTCTGCCAGACCAAGCTGTGAGCAGCCTAATGCTATTATCCTCAATTCTCTTAATGTGTGAAAATTTTAGCCTAAGGGGAAACCAAAAGCATTATTGCTATTTAATATTTGCTTAGCATAGCATATTGGGGGAATGTTTCAGAATATCTTATGAATGACTCCCTAAGTACCTGAAAGTTGTGACCATGGCTATTTATGCATATTTGTTGACTTTTTTTTTCTCTTAAAACCATTGGATTTGGGTAAACCATAGATTGGCCCATAAATATTGAGCCTCTTAGTTTTTCAACTCAGAGTCTCTCTACTGCCCTGCTAGAATATATATCCCTGAGAAATGGGGGCATTGAGGAAACATAGAGAGACTATTATACACTGTTTTGCTTTTTGTTTCTTTGTTTTGATTTTTGGAGTAGAAAGGAGAACAAAAGGAGTCAGATGTGGGGAGTGAAAAGTTTAACACACTGTATAGATTTGTAGTATTTACTGACTACAGTAGAAAACATCAGTTTTCTTGCCTATTATTTAAAAATAGATCTCCGAATGTGTCTCCCACATTCCTGTGATGAATAACAACCACATTAGTATTCTAAAGAAAATCCTGGTTATTAGATTTCTATAGTAAAGAATTGTTTCGAAAGACCTTACTTTACATTTTAAGACTATTTGCAATCTTGATACATTTTTATGTTACTGGCATCAAAATATTTTTAGTTCAACTGCCCACAGTTGGGAATAAACCTAGATTCTATCTTAAATATACATACTATATAAACATCTGATTATATAGCCAGTGTAAAGATACGGTCTATGGTTTTTACACAAACCATGGAAAGAAGGAAATGCAAATATTATGAGACCTATCTTACAAGCTTCCTGGCACCAGACATATATGTCAAGCTCATTCATATAAAAAAATGTATTTCATTTAAAAACTTAAGGTCACTAAGTAAATACAGTTTCAGTAAGCAAACAATTCAGATAAAAATTTATACATTTGCAAATACACTTACCTTCCAAATGAAAACTTAGAATGAGCTGCAGGAGTAGTTGTAATAACATATATAGTCTGTATATTCGTAGAGAACATTTTATTCATAAGATACGAAACACTGAATGACTCATGGAATATAAAAAGAATGCTAACAGAAGTCTTTTGCTAGATGTTACAGACCATGTGACCTTGGGCGGACTGACCTCTCTGGGGTTCAAGTTTATCAGCTGAAAAAGAGGGGGGTATATTAACTAATTCCTAAGGTTTCTTTATTACAAATGGCCGTGATTTCTTTTTTGCAACTTATTTCTCATTTAGGAAGAAAGTAGGTAAAATGCAAGGTATAAAATATGAATTACAGTGTATAATAGGAAATAATGAACTTTGTCTTGGTATGTTCTTTTTTTTTTTCAAATAGCTTTGTTGAAGTTCAATTGATATACGATAAAGTGTATATATTTAAGGTGTGTTGTTGGCAAAGTTTTGAAGTTTGTATACTTCTGTGAAATCAGCACCCCACATTTCCTCAGGCCTTTGGTATAGCCCCTCATTTCTTCCCCTCCTTTTCCTTCTCCTGCTTTGTACCCAGGCAACCATTAATCTACTTTCTGTTCCTATAGTTTGGTTAGCATTGGATAGAATTTTATATAAATGAGATCCTACAGTATGTACACTTTTTTTTTTTGGTCTCGCTTCTGTTACACAGCATAATTATTTTGAGAATCACTCATGTTATTGCATTTATCAATTGTGTAACCCTTTATATTGCTGAGTATTATTCCATTGTAAGAATGTGACCATCCATTCACCGACTGATTTACATTTGCATTGTTTTCAGTTTTTATCTATAACAGAGGACAAAGTTGTTATGAACATTCCTGTAGTCTCCATATGGACATATGCGCTTTTTTTGGGTAGCTATCTAGACGGAATGGTTGGATCTCGTGGTAGATGTCTATTTAAGTGTTAAGAAACCACAAAACTGTTTTCTGAAGTGATTGTACCATTTTATATTCCTACCAGTAGTATATGAGAGTTCCAGTTTTTCTACATCCTCACCAATGACTGGTGTGGTCATTTATCTAAATTTTAGCCACTCCAGGGGCACCTGGGTGGCTCAGTCACTTGAGCATCCGACTTCAGCTCAGGTCATGATCTCACAGTTCGTGGGTTCGAGCCCTGCATCGGGCTCTGTGCTGACAGCTCAGAGCCTGGAGCCTGCTTCAGATTCTGTCTGTCTGTCTCTCTCTCTCTGCCCCTTCCCAGCTCACGCTCTGTCTCTGTCTCTCTCTCTCTCTCAAAAATAAATAAACATTAAAAAAAATTAAATTTTAGCCACCCTAGTGGGTGTAAGGTGGTATCTCATTGTGGTTTTCATTTGCGTTTTCCTAATGACTTACGATGATGAGCATCTTTTTATGTGCTTATTTGGCCTCTATATATCTTCTGTATTGAAGTGTCTGTTCAGGTTTTTTCCTTCCGTTTGCAATTGGATTTTTTTCTTGGTATTGAGTTTTTGGAATATATATTCTTTATATATTGTAGCTATTCTTACTTTTTATTGAGTTTTTGGAATATATATTCTTTATATATTGTAGCTATTCTTACTTTTAAGACTTGTTAGGTGGGATCAGAGCACCCAGTCTTGGACTAATTATCCCCCAATACTGAGGTGAGACCCTTCTGTACTCTATACTCAGTTCCCTGTGAGTCATAAGGTTTTCCTGTGTGGTTGGTGGAAACAGGCACTATTGGACCCGTGTGAAAACCTGGCACCATTACCTATAATTGTTTACAGTCATTCTTTCCTTGGCCTTGGGTAATCTTTGCAAGAACATGTATTGATCAGTAGTCAGCTGAAAACTTGAGAGACTCTTGTAGGCCTCTGAGTTCACTTTTATGCAGTTTTTTCCTTTCTGGAACTCTGTCCTGAGAATTCTAGCTGCTTTGTTCTGAACTCAAGGAGTCTGTTGGGCACTTTTTGGTTTCCCCCTCCCTGCAGCATGGTTGGAAACTCAGTACAATACACTGGAACAATTTTGGGGCTCACCTTGTTTGCTTCCTTGGAGATCACTGTCATTTGTTATCTGATATCTGATGCCTTGAAAATGGCTTTTACGTGTGTTTTTTTCCCTTTCTTTCTTTCTTTCTTTCTTTCTTTCTTTCTTTCTTTCTTTCTTTCTCTTTCTTTTTTTTTGCTGCTTCAAGAGAAAGATAAATTTAGTCCCGTTTACTCCATTTGGCCATAACTGGAGTAACCTTAAAATTATTTTTTCTTTGAAGTTTTCACAAAGTCTAAATGTGAGCCACTGGCCATTTGGGAACTGTATTTGCTTGCTCGTAATCTCACTATTGTTAACATTTTGGTGTCTATTTCTCTAGTTCTCTTTTGATTCTCTTTTTCTTAAACAACTTTATTGAAATATAATTCACCCATTTTATTATATTCACCCATTTAATTATACAATTCAGTGGTTTTTAATATAGTCATAGAGATGTGCATCCATCACCATAGTCAATTTTAGAATATTTTTATCACTGCAACAAAAACTTCAAACCCTTTATCTTTCACTGGTGACTCCCCTCCATCCCAGTTCTAAGCAACCACTTTTAGATTTGCCTATTGCATATACTTTATGTAAGTGGAATCCTATAATATTTGGTCTCTTGTGGTTGACTTCTTTCATTTAACATAATGCTTTTAAACTTCATCCATGCTGTAGCATGTAGCAGTACTTCATTCTTTTTTATGGCCAAATAATATTCTATTGTGTGGAAATAGCAAAAATTTTAAATGTACTCATCTGTTGGTGGATATTTGGATTGTTTCTACCTTTTGGCTATTGTGAATATGGCTGCTCTGAACATCATGCACATGGATTTGTTTGAGTATCTGTTTTTAATTATTTGGTATATTTCTATGAGTGGAACTGCTGGGTTGTACGGTAATTCTATGTTTAGCTTTTTGGTGTGCTGTCAAACTGATTTCCACAGTAGCTGCATTATTTCATATTTACACCAGCAATGTACAAGTGTTCCAATTTCTCTACATTCTTGTAAACACTTTGTTATTTTTCATGTTTAAAAATTTATATATAGGCATCTTACCGGGCATGAGGTGGATTCTCATTGTGGTTTTGGTCAGCATCCCCCCAGTTACTAATGATGTTAAACATCCTTTTATGTATTTGATGGTTATTTGTATATCTTTGAAAAAAATGTCTATTCAGGTTCTTTGCCCATTTTTTAATCAAGTTGTTTGTTATTGAGTTGTAAGAGTTCTTTCAGTATTCTGGATACTAAATTATTTTCAGATATATGACGTACAAAAATTGTCTTGCATTCTGTGGATTGTCTTTTCACTTTTGTGACAGTATCCTTTGATGTACAAAAGTTTTAAAAATTTGATGAAATCCAACTTACTGTTTTTTTTAAATTGCTTCTGCTTTTGGTGTCATATCTCAGAAAATGTTGCCAAATTTAACCCATAAAGATTCACCTTTACGTTTTCTTCTAATAATTTTAAAGCTTGAGTTCTTATATTTAGGCTTTTGATCTATCTTGATTCAATATTTGAAAGTGCCTTGAGGTAAGGGTCCAACTGTATTCTTTTGTATATGGCTATCCAGATGTCCTAGAACACTTTGTTGAGAAGGCTAGTCTTTCCCCATTGAATGATCTTGCTACCTTTGTTGAAAATGAGGTGACCATAGACATATGGGTTCATTTCTGGGCTCTAAATTCTATTTCAATGGTCTATATGTCTAGTTTTATGCTAGTACCATACCATACTAAGTTTTGAAATTGAGAAGTATGAGTCCTCCTACTTTGTTCTTTTTCAAAATTGTTTTGGGTATTCTGGGTTCCTTGAAATCCCATATTAATATTAGAATCAATTTGCCAATTTTGACAAAGGAGTCAGTTGACATTTTAATAGGGATTGCATTAAATCTGTAGGTCAATTTGAGGAATAGTGTCATCTAAAAAACACTAAGTTTCTAATTCATGAACATGTGATGATTTTCTGTTCATTTAAATCTTCTTTAATTTTTTCAATAATGTTTTATAGTTTTTAGCATAGGTTTTGTATTTTTACTAAATTCATTCCTAAACATTTTATTCTTTTTTTAAAAGTTAATTTTCAGATTGCTCATTGCAAGTATATAGAAATATAACTGATTTTTGTATATTGATTTTATATCTTGCAAACTGCCTGAACTTTTGGTGGATTGCTTAGATTTTCTATATACAGGATGATGTTAATTGTGAGTAGAGATAGTTTTACTTCTTTTTCAATATGAATAAATTTTATTTATTCATTTATTTTTGCCTAATTGCCCTGTCTAGATGTTGCATAGAAGTGGTGAAAGCAGACATTCTTACCTTGTAGGTTTAAGATTTTATTTTTAAGTAATCTCTACACCCAATGTGGGGCTCGAACTTACAGCCCCAATATCAAGAGTTGCATACTGTACTCACTGATTCAGCCAGGTGCTTCTCTTATCTTGTTCTTCATCTTAGAAGGAAAATGTCCAGTTTTTCACCATTAAGAATTATGTTAGCTGTAGGTTTTGTTTATTATTATTATTTTTTTTTTATAGATGCCTTTTATCAGGTTGTGGAAGTTCCCTTCTATTTCTAGTTTGTTGAATGTATCCATCATGAAAGTGTATTGAGTTTAATCAAATTCTTTTCTACTTTCTATTGAGATGACCATGTGGTTTTTGTTTTTTGTTATATTGATAGACTGTATTACATTAATTGTTTTTCAGATGACATCTTTGTCTGGTTTTGATACCAGGGTAATTCTGGTGTCATAAAATGAGTTGGACAGTACTTTCTCTGCTTCTAATTTTTAGAAGACTTTGTGAAGTATTAATATTCATTTTTCTTTAAATGTTTAGTAAAATTCAGCAGCCATCTGAGACTGGCTTTTATTTGTAGATAACTTTTTGTTTACTAATCAGTCTCTTTACTTGTTACAGGTTTATTTATAATATCTATTTTTCTTGAATCAGTTTTGACAGTTTGTGTCTTTCTAGAAATTTATCATTTTCATCTAAGTTATCTAATTTATGCCTTGCAGTTGCCCATGGTATTCCTTTATAATCCTTTTCATTTCTTTTTTTAAGTTTACTTATTTTGAGAGATTGAGAGAGAGAGAGAGAGAGAGAGAATCTCAAGCAGGCTCTGTAGCTGAAATCAACAGTCAGATGCCACCCAGGTGCCCCGCCTTTTCATTTCTTTTAAGTTGATTGTAATGTCTGCTTTTATTTCTGATTCTAGTAATTTGAGTCTTTTCTATTTTAGTCAGTTTAGCTAAAATTTTCTCAAATTTGTTGTCTCTCTTTTCAAACAAAAATAATTTAATCTGTATATTCTTATGTTTGTGTGTATGTGTGTGTTTTACATTTAACTTTTTAATCCAACTGGGATTCATTTCAGTATATGATATAGGGAAGGAATCTCACTTTTTATTGTAAAATAGTTAACCAATGATTCCAGTACCTCTTGCTGAATAATTTATCTATCTCTAATGATTTGAAATACCACCTAATCATACACTGAGTTTTTACATACACTGTGGATTATTTCTAGGCTTTCTCTTCTTTTGTGTAATCATATCTACCAATTCTTATGATGGATAGCACGCTGCTTTTAATTCTTATTATTTTAGCATTTATAAAAACCTCTAGTAATTAGAAAAAACTTCCCTCTCACTATTTCGTAGACATTTTTGTTAGCTATTTCTGTCCATTTATATTCCAGCTAATCATTAGAATCACTTTGTCACATCACCTCTCTTCTCTCTACACCCCCTTCCCCAAATTTCCTTTGGCAGTTTATTTGATCTGAAATAAATTCATATACTACTCTGAGAAAGGTTGACATTTTAAAATATTGAAGGTACATGTTGTAGGTGCTTTCCTTCCCTTTGACCTATTTTTAGTGTTGCTGACCAGTAGATTCCTGAGCTTCTTCAAGTGGAACTATGGAACTATCCTTGGCCATTTCCTTATTTCTCAGGTCTTCTCTTTCTTCTTCCCTTCTGTCTCTGTTAGGACTTTATTCTAAACAATCCCTTATTAACCTCTCTTTCCCCACACTGCTTCTCACCGTTAGAAAAATTATCTTTATCTATTTTTTTTCTTAGAAGCTCTGGGGACTGTCAGTTGCTTAATTCAACCAAATAGGTCTTTACTCTGAATTTAAAAATGTCTTCAACTGTCATCTAGAATCTCACTCCCCCCAAGCCCACATGTTTTTCCCAGCCCCTCCACTCACATTTGGATTCCTCTCCTACTCCTTCTTGGTTTCTAACTTCTACTTCAGCAAAACAAAAGTATTATATTTCTTTACTTTAGCAAAGCAAAATTCAGTGACATATATAATTCACCAAACGCTCATCTACAGAAGATCATACAGACACACTGTTGTGCAGTATTTATTACTTAGTATCTTCCATAAAAATTCATATCCTCTTCTTCTTCTGACCCTTGCTCAAAATACACTTGAGAGAAGACGTATGTCCATTTTAATGCTACTCCAGTCATTCCTGAAGCTTTTTTGTGGTGATATTATTTAGTTGTAATTGATTATACAGAGATGCCTTGTTTAAAAAAGTACAGTGTACAAACATTTATAATATATATAAGATTATGATTACTTGTATAAATTTGATTCACCATTGGATTCATTTAAATGTTAGCTTATATGTTTTGGAAGCTATAAAAATTTAAACTGGGAACTATTGTTTCCAACAGTGTGAAATCTCTATGTACTTATAAATCAATAATTACAAATAAATAAAATGGATTGCTTCAAACACATGGAAGAATATAAACCTTAGTATAATTTAAAACATACATGAAATTTATTATTTAATGCTTTGAAATTATATCTTCTTTACAAAGCTATTCTTGGGTGTTCATATTTTTCAAATACCTACTGTGGATACAGTTTTTAAAAATCTTTCTATAAATTCAGTCCATGAGGGAAAATGGATTAAAATCATTATGCCATTAGAGGACTCCCTCACCTAAATTCACCCACCCTGGACATTAACATAATGAATGCAGAAGACAATATGAACAGAGAGGGATCTTTTTCACCCTTTGGGAATCAGAGACTTCTAGTAGAGGACACTTATATTGAGTCTTGAAGCAGGAATAGAAGTTAACTAGACAGTGGGGTGAGAGAGGCGAGCATTCCAAAAGTAGCAAGGGATATATATGCAGAAACCTGAGAGAATGTGACAAATGTGAGAAATTACTAATATTCAGTATTGCTGGAACAAAGGATGCCTATGGGATTATGGGGAGATAAGACCAGAAAGTTGAGCTGAGACCAAGTCATGACAAGCTTTGGCCTTTATTCTTTAGGCAATGGGAAATTGCTTTCAATGTATATCGTGAAGGAAATATTCCTATCAGTATATTACACAGTTCTTATCAGTATATTATGATGCTCCTATCAGTATATTATAAAGGAAAAAAACTAAAATACTGCTTCTTTTATAATGGTCAAGGCAACCTAAAAAAAAACAACAAAGCACTAGCTTCCTCTTATGAAAAGAGTATCAGCATATCAGGTTCACAACTAACTTCTTTCTGAGTTTCTTAGATTTTGTTTTTTTGTAAAGTACTTTTATCTTGTTTTCAAAGATCCAAAGTATAGAATTGTTTACTTGTTTCTAGCAGCTATATTTTTGCCTTCACAGATTGTCCCTGTCTTTGAATGTGCCTTTTGAAATGGTGTTTTCCAATTTGATTCTCAGGAGTAAGGCCTCAAGCGTGAAAAACATGATTTTTTTTTTTTCTTAGAAGCAAGCGAGCTTTCCTTCTTTCCTGATGTACACAGATGGTTTCAGGATGTATCAATGCTGAAAGCCATTTACAGTCAAAAGATTTTTTTGATCTTTGGCAAGCCCTAGAGGGAAGAGGAGATTAATGTCACATGTCATTCCCAACATCAGACTGGAGGAAGGGTTAGTAACTACAATGAATGTTGAGTCTTAAGTTTAAGAGAAGCTTGCACCTTCGGCAATATCTGTGCAGTATGGCAGTGATGACTGAGAAAACATGCAGGACTTCTAGGAGGGGCTGGGAGGCACACTGCTTGCCTTGGGATTCAGTGGGAAAGGAGGGGTGGCTGTTCCCCAATTTTTTAAATCAATGAAACTTTAAAAAGTTACTTTGTATAATTGTAGTTATTTCCTGAGGGATTTTGTTGTTGTTGTTGTTATTGGTGGTGGTGGTGGTGCTTTGTTTTGGCTGCAAAATCAAAAAGACTAAAATAATGGAGTTATGAGGAAGGAGCTCCAGTCGCTGGGGAATGAAGGATAGAGAATTAAGCTCCCAGTCTTCGCCGCTGGGCTCTTAATAGAATATGAAAGTTGCACTACTACACATCAAACCCATTCATTTCCTCAGAAGGTCTGAGTAGCTAACACTCTGACATCACACCATGATTTGGGAGTAGAGGTGACCAAGAATGGAACAGAAGGAAGAGGTAAACCTGAGGTTCAAAGGTGATTTTTGTGCTTCCAACAGGAATAGAATGGAGTAGGCACAGGTGATGAATAAATTAATGAATTAGCTAGTTCAGGAGAAGAAATGTACACTTCAAAAAGTAGGCTGTGCCTTTTGATTTTTTCCTTTTGATTGTTTTCTTTCAATTTTTACAGAAAGCCCTTTTCAAAATAGCAGTTTAATATGCCCTAAAGAAGATAAGGAAGAGAGCTTTTGTTTGAATTGAAATCTGGGCCAGAATTTAAAAAGGGGAATGGTGTATCCTTGAGTCCTGGCAAGGTAAAGGTAATGGCAGTGAAAAAGTTCTCAGGAGGTGGTGAAGTTTCAGAAGTGAGTGAGTAAAGATCACTTGTATGGTTACTGTTCCCATGAGAGATTCTCCCCGTGAGCTCTTCTCTGCTGAAAACTGGAAGGAATTTGCATTAACGTGGGAGGCTATTTTCTTGGAAAAGCCTTTTAGACCTTAAGTTACTTGCAAAAGACTGTTTTGACAAGGTTCATGAAAATGGTGTCAGGAAAAGGAAATTACTTGCTTTAATAACTCTGACATTATTGGTGTTCAGTGTTTTGCATTCCGTTTGGTGATTTGCATACAGATGGGGCCATGTGGACTCAGAACGGAGTTCCTTTGTGTTTCTTTCCATTTCTACCACTACAAGAAAATGAGTCAGACATGCAGATCAACTTGTCCTAAAAGAGCCAGTGATTTTAATTAGTTTTAAGACAGAAGTTAACCTAAATACGGCATTGGGATTAGAATTGGAAGAATATTGTTCTGCTTAACTGTTTTTATCTTAGCCTAGCACCTACAAAACTTTAACATTTCCATTGGATTTTAGAGCTGGTGGGGCTTAGAAATCACATAGTTCAGTCTCCTAGCTTTGGGTTAGCTTTTCCCACTGTTGTGCTTTCTCTCTTTAAAAAATGTAAAACACAATGGCTATCAAGTTTAGGGAACTAAGTATCCTTAATGCATCCTTGCTGATTTAGATTTTGGTTTTTCTACAGATGTTATAGTCAATTCATGTGTTACTACCTGAATGTAGAAATTGTTGCACTGGACATCTCTGAACCTTGTAGACTTGAGGATCCTTGAATCTTTGAAGCCTTTTAGGAACACATCTTGACATTTCAGAGATACAACCTTTTTGAGACTCAAACTCCCATCTTTAAAATGAAGTATTACAAATTGTCCTTTTGTCTTATGAGAATTCAAGCTATTTGTTCAACATTCCACTTGTCTAGAATACTCTGCCTCTTTTCTTCACCTTCCTTTCCTTGAAAACTCTGCTCAAGTCTCAGTTCCTCCAAATGTAATGATCTCTTTAGCTTCCTTTACATTACTATTCAAATCTTTTGGCAAGTAATGTCATTACAAGGTATTTTTTTTTACACTGTGGTTATTTATTATTATGTGACTTTTAGCATTTTGATACCTTATATAAGCTCCAGATTGCTTTTAAAGGGTGAAAGCCATGACCTTTCCAACTTCACGTTGTTTTTTAAGTTTATTTAATTACTTTGAGAGACACAGAGGCAGCACGAGTGATGGAGCGGCAGAGAGAGAAGGAGAGAGAATCCCAAGCAGGCTCCATGCTGCCGGTGTAGAAACCAATGCAGGGCTCTGTCATATGAACCATGAGATTGTGACCTGAGCAGAAACCAAGAGTCGGACGCTTAACCAACTGAGCCACCCAGGCGCCCCCAACTTTACATTTAATAGAATGCATCTTAGAGGGTTTAGTACATATTATATGTTTAGCAAGTAATTATAATTTTGATTTTATATTGCCATGCATTTTTTGTTCTTAACAAAAACACTTTTACAAAAGCTTAGCAAATGGAGGTGTACATTAAGACATTTATTTTTAAAGTGCAGCACTTTGGATCTCTTTTATTTCTTAGTGTGAAAGATACATCTATAATATTATATCTATAAATTTAATATCTACATTATTAATTTACCTTATGTTTTAAACTTAGCATTATAAAAATACAGTTATTATTTTTGGTGACAGTTTCTAAGCTCAAAATTTTGAAACATCTTGAATCTGTGTTCGAATATGTCATTTTGATACTAAAAATAAAATTCTGACAATAAAATGTCAAGTTCTATGAAAGCAGGAAATAAGGCAAATGTATTTTTATCGAAGAGACTGTGGAAACCAAGTCACTTCAAAAGAGATCAAAATTAGAGAATACTTTGTTCTAAATATCTAAATATCCCAGCTGAGGTAATAAGTACTACAGTTAGGTCTTAAAATTGCCTAAAACATTATGAGGTGATGGGCCCTGAATTTTTATGAGATTTATCTCCAAATCTCTGATTCACATGTGTTTTATAAAGGTAAAGAACTTGCTATTTTTTGCTCATCAGATCCAATCAGCATAATGTCAACAATGTAAGGACCAGTGTATTCCTTTCTTATTGCTTCTATAACAAATTACCACAAAGTTGGTGTCTTACAACAATACAAATCTATTATTTTATAGTCATAGTGGTCAGAAGTCCTAAAATTAGGTGTTGGCATGGCTATATTCCTTCTGGGGACTTTAGGGGGAAATCCATTTCCTTGGGGTTTTTTTCAGCTTTTTTAGGACACCTGCATTTCTTAGCTTGAAAGCCCCTTCCTCTATCTTCAAAACAACAGATAGCATCTTCAAATCTTTCTCTCTTTGTCTCTCTTACTTTCTTTTCTTCTCTCTCAATCTCTTTCTGATTTCTGATGTCGTCATTCATTGTATTTTCTTCTTTCTCTCTCTGACTCTGACCGTCCTGCCTTCCTCTTATACTGACCTTGTGATTACCAAACAGACTAAATTAAATTAGGATGTCCCCCTTCTCCATGCAGAGATCTGACTCTAGTTATGAGTCTAATGACAATAAGTTGTTGGGATAATGGATTTCCCCCTTGAGGGGATAAGCCCTAGAAACATGGGCATCCTGCCTGGACAGCTGTTCTGGTGAGGTTAATATAATGTTTTTAAGCAAGGGAAGGCTCCCCAGATCATAGCAGAGCAAGCTTCTTACACTGGCAGAAGAGGTTCAGAATTACTTGAGTTTTCAAAATTCTAAGTTTCATCTAAGTGAAAATAGATGCCCCTATTTGTCCACTGACCTCTAGCATCATAACTTTCAAGGGAGACATTAACTGGTTGTGAATCCTGTAAATCAAAAAATTAAATTTTGTATTTGTTTTTCAGCAATATTGGTCTTATGGATAAAAGACATAAGAGATTCTTTTAGGGCTGCCATAGAAACTTTTTACTTCTATGACAGACTTGAAATGAGAATTTAAAGACCTAAGGGTCTTTTTTCTCTTTTTTTAAAAGCAAGTCAGTGACCTCAGAAGAATCCAGCTCATACTGCTGTCTTCGTAATTATCTCCATTGACATATTGACCTAATGATCAAGTGCAACAGCTGCTTGAGCCCCCACAGAACTCTATCACACTCATCTAGAGCTGATAATTTGCTTAAGTATTAATGTCACCATGTGTATCTTGGATTTTTCACTTCCCATTTCTCTTTGGCTAGGAATTCAGTAGTACATTGAAGTCGAAAGACATGATCCAAATGGAATTCAACATGGGAACATGTTAGAAAGGCAAATTCTCAGGCCCTGCCCCAGACATACTGAATCAGGATCTCCGGGAGAAGGGCCCAGGGATCTGCGACTTACAAACCCTCCTGGTGATTTTGAGGAATGCTCAAGTTTGAGAAGTAGGAACCATCTCTAGGTTTGCTGAAAGAACAAAAGGAAGAGGTTGTAATTATTACAACTTAGAAGCTCAGAGCAGGAGACTTTGCAGAGCTGAAATTCAGACCTCTGAGGAGGAGGTACTGCTTGGTGGTCCTGGAATCTGAGTTCCGAAGAGGTTCTCCATGGGCTTGGGACCCGTACCTCTGAAGACAGGGCATTCTCTGGATAGTGATTTCTCTGGGGGTGGGGGGAGAGAGTGGCGCTAACTCTGCAAGTGTTGGAAGAACTGCAAACTGATTCATTGCCGCTGCAGGAAGGAACCGCCGTTTTCACTGCTGAGGTGAGGAAGCTGGGCTGGGAGGATAGGATGCTTATAGGAACTGCAAGATGAGTCTCTTCCTCCTCCTTGAGACTTGCATTCTCTCTCCAGTGCCCTAGGTGGGAAGGGCCTAATGTGGATCCAATCTGCAATGCAGAAATAGGGTTTGCAGAGTCCTGGCCTGGCATCAGAAAACAAGAGTATAGAAGGGAGGGTTTGAAACAGAAAGACAATAACTTAGTGAGTAATATAGTTAATTGTTGGAGCTTCCTGACTAATTTATTTTAAGAAAAAGTATAAGAAGTGTTTAGCCATTAATAGAAAATTAATTCTGAAAATACAAGTTCCCAATAATTTCTTTAGGCCAGTGGATTCATTTAATAAATAAATAATTGCTCTTTTTTTTAAGTAATTTTTTTTAATGTTTATTTTATTCTTGAGATAGAGACAGAGCATGAGCAGGGGAGGGGCAGAGAGAGAGGGAGACAGAATCGGAAGCAGGCTCCAGGCTCTGAACTGTCAGCACAGAGCTCGATGCGGGACTCAAACTCGTGAACCATGAGATCCTGACCTGAGCCAAAGTTGGGCAATTAACTGTCTGAGCCACCCAGGTGCCCCAATAATTGTTCTTTTAAAGGCTTATGTGTTAGCCCCTATGCTGTGGCTTTGGCACCTATAAGACAGAAAGGGCCCCTGCCCTCCGGAGAATAACTTTTACTGGGGAGGCATTTTAGCTAATGTGTATCATGATATTGCAACTCATACTCTTATCACCTATACTACTCATACCTGTGAATTGTGATTTAAAAAATATAAAGTTAAGTGCAAAATAACTTGGAAGCAGAAGCTGATAAAATTCTCTTAACTGCTGTTTTGATTTCAACTGTGGATTATCAGCAAGATTTTATTGTTCTTATTGATTTTAATATGTGGCATACATTTATACATATGTATAACTTAATAGTAAAATATTAAAAATACAGCAGATGGATGCTCTGTAGGGCACATCTCACTATATGACTTCTCTGGTAACTGCCTGGTCCACATACCACTTAAGTTCTTGTACAAATTCTTTAGTGAAGAACCAAAAATGGACTTGGAAATAAAGAGCTCAGTTCTCAGACTGTTCATAAGGAAGCTGGGGAATTAATAAAATAGTGTTGTTCGTGTGGCCAGTTTCCCATGGAGGAAGGCCAGGTTGGCTGAGTGGTTTCTGAGTGTAGGATTTTGGGGTTTCTGAGTTTTTAGACTTTGTTTATAAATAGCTTGCAAGCATTTGGCTTGGATTTACAGTACATGTTTATCTGAAGCCCCCAAAGACAGCTGTATATGAACACTTATCTATCATCTTGTAATCAAGGGGGAAATGAGCTACAGATTTCCTGATTTCTTTGCCAGAGGCAATGACTTTCTTCCAGCAGCATAAACGCAGATGCAGGGGACCATTCCATTGAAACCTCTTGCAGAGTTCGTGGATATTTGCCCTTGAGATGACTAGTTCTGGTGCTCAGTTTGGGTTTAAAATAAGTTATTTTTAAAATATCTATTTTGATACCATGGACTTTTTAAAGAGTAAAGCCATCATGAGTACTAAAAAATGGACTTTAACCTTCAGCTATAATAAGCTATAATATTATTATACCTTAAAATGATAAAGCACTGTGATATTCAAAGCATATTTTCATGCATTATGTTTTTGTTTGTAATTAAGAAGTCCTGTAACATAGAAAGGGCAGCCATTATCATCATCATTTACAGATAAAAAAAACCCGAGTCCTCAACAGGTTAAATGATTGCCTAAGGACGTAAACTGATAAATGGTGGATTTAAAACTGAGACACTGAGCTAACTTTTTAAATGTTTACTTATTTTTGACAGAGAGAGAAAGACAGAGCATGAGCAGGGGAGGGGCAGAGAGAGAAGGAGATACAGAATCCAAAGCAGACTCCAGGCTCTGAGCTCTCAGCACAGAGTCCGACGTGGGGCTCAAACTCATAGACCGCGAGATCATGACCTGAGCCGAAGTCGGACGCTCAACCGACTGAGCCACCCAGGTGCGCTGTAACTTTTTAAATACAAGTTCTGATTTATAAGCATTTTGCAATTTAATTCTAGTAAAAAAAAAATAAGAAAATAACAAGTACGTTCTTGTCTTGAAATGGGAAGGAATCAAAGAAAGAGCCATGAACCAGAGACCTGGGCCCCATCCTAGTTTTGCCAATCCCTGAGTGATTTTGGGCAAACTGCTATTCTTTCCGGGCCTAGTTTTGTCACCTATACAAAGAAAGTGTTGAACTAAATTATCTGTAGTGTCTCTTTCAGACATACCATTGTATGAAATAATTCGTGTTCAATTAAGTTCTAGATTTTTCTAGGCGATTCATTTCTCTTTACCATCCCCTCTCTATGCATTCCTCCTACCCCCATACACATCTGACTAACTGAGGATCTAATTTCATACATGTGAACTGTGCAGACCTCTAAAATTCCAATGATGAAACATATGTCCTCCGTGAGATTGCCACTATGTTCGTGCCTTATCTAACATTGCCTGAAATTCCCAAAATAGAACCTCTTTTTAGATCGTGAGAAAGTTCGCAGATACTGTATATTAATTTGCTAGGGATGCTCTAACAAAATACCACAGACTAGGTGGCTTAACTAACAGAAATTTACTTTTTCACAGTTTTGGAGGCCAGGAGCCAAGTAGAAGATGTCAGCAGGTTTAGTTTATTTTGATGCCTCTCTCCTTGCTTTGCAAATGGCTGCCTTCTTACTGTGTCCTCATATGTTACCTTCTGGGTCTGTATGTTATCTGGTTTTTGTTTGTTTGTTTGTTTTTTGTTTTTTCTTTCTTGTTTTTTATATTTCTTTTTCTAATGGCATTAATCATATTGGGTTATGTCTCACCCTCATTGCCTCACTTAAACTTAAGTACCTCTTTAAACACACTATATCTAAATGCAGTCACATTCTGAGTTATCAGGGGTGAGTTCTTTAACATGTGAATTTGGGAAGAGACATAATTCAGCCCATAATGTACTGACTCTAGAAAGATTCACTTACAGCATTCTGTAGGAATAAGGGAATAAAGACCACCAAAGTGGAGATGTATATAACTGGAGGAACAGGTATGAAGTCTGGAAGGGAGAGTTGCCAATGAAGTGGATTAGGGCATCCAGAAGACACCCTTTGCTGAGCATAGGCTGTGCTCACTGCTGTCCTTATGGAGGTAATGACTTGGATGAAAAGAAATGAACTTAACTTATGATGTCTCTTAATATTATTACTCCTTTGTTTCAGTGCTTTAGAGGCCTTGTCAGAAAAAGGAAACAGCATTCTGTGTTTTCAGCCTCAGAATTTGCTGTTTTCCCTCATCCAGAAGACATATACCTTAACTGTGTTTTAGTTAGATTACAAGCAACTTTTTAGCTAAAGAATTTCTCTCTGGCAGTAGAGATAGTCTACTAAACACTACAATATAATACTTGGCTACTTTTTACAATTATTGGGTTATAGCTGTATATTTGTATTTATGTATATATATATATTTTTTTTTCTTTTTTTGAGAGAGAGAGAGAGAGGGAGAGAGAGAACAAGTTGGGGAGAGGCAGAGAGCGAGAGCGAGAATCCCAAGCAGGTTCTGTGCTGTCAGTGTGGAGCCCTATGTGGGGCTCGAAGTCACAACTGTAAGATCATGTTCTGAACTGAAATCAAGAGTTGGATGCTTAACTGACTGAACTATCCAAGCACCCCACTGTATATTTTTCCATGTTCAGGCTGAATAACAGATAATTCAGTTGCCTCAGGTAGGTTTGTGCAAGTTTTCGGTTTTTCATCCCAAACACCAACGTGACATACATGTCATGACTCATAATGCCTAGATTGCACTATCCAGTGTTATCCATTAGCTATTTAAACTTGAAGTTGAATTAATTAAAATTAAATAAAATATAAATTTAGTTCCTCAATTGCACCAGCCATATTTCAGGTGCTCAGCAATCATGTGTGGCTACCATATACGACAACTCAGATGTAGAACATTTCCCTTATCACAGAAAGCCTATTGGGTAACACTGATCTAGATTATTTTTCATATAGATACCAATCGATAAAATACATTCTCACTTAATGGAATCAAACTTGCACTGTAAAAGATTTTATTTCTGTATCACTTAGCAATGTATTCGGCTGTAAATTAAAAAAAACCCTCAACCACAGTGGCTTAAACAAAGGAGGGTTTATTATTCCTATTGTAGATTCAGCTCTTCAATAGTGTCAGGGCTCATATCTCCTTGATTTTCTTAGACTTTCCTTCATGGTTGAAAGGTGGCTACTTTGGCTCCAATCATTATATCCATATTTAAGAAAAGAATAAGGTGAGAGGAAATGTGTGGCATCCGTATTAGGAAGGAAAAAGCTTTCCCAGAAATCCCTTAGCCAACTCTGGCATGTGTCTAAGCCACAAGGATTTTCTATGCCCACTTACTTGATTATGGTTAGGAATAATGAATTGGAAACAATGGTTAGGTCAGCCAAGCAACAAGCATTGTCTTCCACAGATTTCTAATAGGGTTTGTGAAAAATAGTTCCCTATATCACAGGGATATTAGCAAGAAGCAAGAGATTATATCCTATCATTCCCCTAAAGAGGACAGGTGTTGAAGGTCTGGATTTGCTGCCTATTCAACCAGCCATATTCCTAACATTTACAGAATAGGAAGGTGTTCTATATATGCTGAGTTATATATGCTGGCTGTGATGATGGTGAGCACATAGAACAATTGAGAAAGTATGTCTGTTATTGAAAGCAGTGTGATGAAGTGGAAAGTGGATAGGTTTTCTTTCACCTGTCAATGTAATTAGTAAATTGAGAAGGTCACTTATCCTAAATTTGATAATCTGTAGGATGTAGATTGTTGTGGAATCAAAAGGGCCAACATGTGCGAAAAGTGTCTGGTGTGGAAGAGCCACTTCACAAACATTACTTCCGTATCCTACTTCTTTTCATACAGTGTGCAGAGTGGTCTCCAACTGAGCTCTCAGAAATTATCACATAATATGTCACAAAATTTCCAAATACGGATTGAAGTATTAACGTGAAGTCCTAGCCCGATCACATGTACTCAGAAAAACTATCTTAAGTCCTTTGTTTAAATCTGGCGACACCAGACTTACTACAGTGTGTCCTTTTTTTTCCCTGAAGTTAAAAATTAGAAGGAAGGATTAAAGATTTTTTTTCCCCTTAAATTTCTTTTACTTAGTTAACTTGCAGATCTGGACATAATTTACAATAAAGTTGACCTCTGCTTAGTAAGCTTCAGAAAATAAATTGCCTCAGAGAGGAAGCACACATGAAAGAGGAGGTGATCAGAGGAACAAATGTGGGGGACAACGACAGGCAGGTTTTCTGTGTTCTGAGCAACTTTAGGACAGAAGGATGGTTGTCAAAAGAAACCAGCTGGACCCCCCAAAAAAGCCATTCTGGAGAAAGAGGAAGAGGCTCATGAAGATTTACAAAAGAATAAAGTCTTATCTAATATTAACAGCGAGAGCCTTGAAGCCATACAACCGTCCTCAGGGTGAGCAAGGCAGAGAGAAAAGTAGGAGGTTAGAGCAATCATTTTGAATTGCTACTGGTTTTTTTCCTTAGATATAGTGGCCTCCTGGGGCTGCAATCAACTTAATTATACCTACATCAAAAGGAGTAGCACAAAGGGATCAGGTCTATCTGAGGAAAATCTACAGTAATAGTTGCTCTGATGGAGAGGAATCTGAGAATCCTAAATTTCCCCTGAGGAATTAAATGGGTTACAAATTCTACTGGCTTTTGCATGTAGTAGCCAGGATTTTGAAGATGGAAAAAGGAGCTTTCTTCTTTGTTGTTGTTATTCAAGTTGAAGTCTTTCCAAAACTTGTCTTAGGTACCTTACTTCTGAGATGAGACCCTTTACCTGGAGCCTTTGGTACATGTAAACAGCAAGAAGGAATTCACAGAAGGGGAGTTAGAATGACTGAACAAAATGAGGTTAACAGGGGCAATCAGTAAGTTTGGCTAGACAGTGAGGAAGAGAATGGTAAGCATTTGGTTCTGTACTTGGAAAGCAGTAAATAGCAAGGGCCAAAAGGAATTATTTGCTGTGTTACTTGGGGCATAATGAAGCATAACGAGGTAAAATGAAAGAAAGGAGAATTTAGTGAGTATTTGAAATGCCTACTGCCAGGAGCAACTACAGGTTAGCCTTCTTAGAACAGGCCTGATTTAACACAACAGGCTTTCTCTGGGATTGAATGTCGTCCATTTCACTGTAGAATCCTTCCAGAGAGGCACTGTGAACATCTTTAATGACGATTTAAAACTACCTTAGGCTGTCACTAGAAATAATGTTGCAAAAAGCAATTCTCTATTCTATTGTTTTCATTGTCAACCATTTAAAACTGCATGCTGTTTCCCCTTCTTTAACAAACACTCTCATGGTTTGGGTACCCACAAAACTTGAGTTTCAAATAAGGATTTAGTGCACATAATTTATTTGGGAAGTGGTTTCAGGAAGTAGGAGTTTTGAGGGAGGAGTGAAATGGGAGAAGGAAAAGCCAAAAAAAGGCTGCATTCTAAATTCTCTACTATTTGTAGGCAATGAGGGTTCAACTCAGAATACCATCCGGAATTCTCCCTTAGGCCTGGTGGGAGCGTTTATCTAGTGGCTTCCATTGTCGTTGGTTGAGGGTAACCTTCAGAGATAATAACTTCCCAGCACTTCCAGACACTGGCTTCCCACAGATTTGGTAAAAGGTCCTAAAGCAGAAAAGGAAAGGTTTCATGAAGTGTGAAGCTGTAAGATATATGGAACAGAGGTGGCCCAAGCAGATGAACTCAAGCCTCAAGCAAGGTCTGCTACAAACCCAATTTACCTCCCCAAGCACCTAACTCATCAGATTCAGACTTGCTTGGATGGAGGGCAAAGCACTTTATATGGCAACTTTGACTCTGCAATGTCAGAGATGGTGCCCTTCCTTCAAAGCCTAGCTTTTTCCATACTTGCAGCCTCTGCATCCTCTTTCTTATTGTGCCCTCTCGGGACTTCATTAACTGCCAGACTGTTTTCCCAGTTTTACACAGAAATTATAATTCTCTGTGTTGCCATTAGCTTTTACAAACTTGACTCATTCAATGCATTGCCAAACAAACAGCTACTCCATCATCTTTTGCGCAGCTCTGTACCTAGGAAAGTGGTTTGCATTCAGTATATATTCAATAACTGTGGGTTGATTAGTTTGTTTTTCATTTATATCCATTTTCCAAAAATTGGAAGTGCAATGTGTGCACATGATAAAAATTCAAGCAGTGCAAATGTTTATACAGTGAAAAGTCATTCTTCCTTTTACCTTGGGCTTCCAATTCCCCTTCTCTGATATAGTCATTGTTTTTTTATTATAAAAAAAATTTAAATTTATTTTTGAGAGAGAGAGTGAGAGAGAGAGAGAGAGACAGACAGACAGAGACAGACAGACATAGTGCGAGCAGGGGAGGGGCAGAGAGAGAGGAAGACACAGAATCTGAAGCAGGCTTCAAGCTCTGGGCTGTCAGCATAGAGCCAGATGTGGGGCTCGAACTCACAAACCATGAGATCATGACCTGAGCCAAATTTGGACACTTTACTGACTGAGACACCCAGGTACCCCCCTATCGTCATTGTTAATAATTCTTTATTTATTATTCCAGAAATTGTGGATGTACAATTATATACCCATTAAAATACATATGAGATCATGTTGTATACATGATCTGTACCTTAGTTTTCACTGGACAAATATGTCAAAGATTGTTCGATAACAACACATATAGACCTACATCATTCATTTTAATGGCTATCTGGTATTCCATGGTACAGATGTGTTATTCATCAATCTGATTTTTCTGTTTTCCTAAATATTTCCAGTACCATAATAATCATAACATGGTAGTTAATTTCTCCCTTTTATCAGCCAGAATAGACTCAGATATGCTGTGACATGTTAGTTTTTATTGTGGTAACAAATTACCACAAGTTTAGCAGCACAAAACAATACAAATTTATTATCTCTCAGTTCCTGTGGGTCAGAATTCTGGGTATGAGTTTGTTTGGTTCTCTCTTCAGACTTTCACCAACCTGAAAATCAAGATGGCAGCTATAATCTCATCTGAGGCTTGAGGTTCTCTTCCAAGCTCACTGGTTGTTAGAGATCATTTCCTTGTAGCTGCATGACTACAAGTCATTTTCTTGCTAATCGTCATTTGGGGACTGCTCTCAACTCCTAAATCTGTTCTTGTCCATAGACAATTAATGACATTTCAAGCCAGTTGAAATGTCTGGTTGTACTTTTTATCTCTTTTAAGGGACCTAATCACTTGATTAGGTCAAGCTCACCTAGGATAAGCTCCCTTTTGATTATCTCAAAGTCAGCTGATTAAAGATCATAATCATATCTGCAAACTTTCTTCTGGCCATATCATAGGGGTGATATTTCACCATGTTCACAAATCTTGCCCATACTCAAGGGGAGGGGATCAGGGGGCCGTTTTAAAAGTTTCTTACCACTTGTAGTAACAAGCACCTCCAAAGTATCAGTAGTTTACAACAATGAAGGCTTATTTTGCACTCAAGCTATATGGCCAGCATGGGATTTCAAAGGGGCTTTGCTCATAGGTTTCATTCATGGACCTATACAGATGGGACACTTGCCTTTTGAACATTGCTGATGGCCGTGCCAGTGGGAAAAGAGAGATCTGGATGGTCTTGCTTTGACAATGCTTTACTCTCAATTTATTGGCCAGAATTACATGACCCCATTACCATATGAGGACCAGGAAGTACAATACTGCCAAATGCCTAAGAAACTGAAATATCTGGCTAACCACTTTCACCTATTTATATATTTAGGTTGTCACAAGTAGGTTAATGTGGTACTCATTTATCTTCTTTAGGAAGATCCTCTGAAATCCTTTCAAATGTGGATCAAATGTGATCCTCTCAAATTCACATGTGATAGCACTGGAGCTCCATTTTGAGACCTCTTGTGATTATCTAGTAGTAGATTTCAAAGAGTAGTTATAAGGGAGGTAAAATATTTTGATTCTCTATTCAAAGAATAATCTATTTTTGTGTGTGAAAGTTTCACGTTTGAGAAAGTTGTCAGTTGAAGGCTGTTTGGCAGTTTAGTGTCTTTTAGCTATAGGGTTTACTATGAGAATCTCTATTGTGCAGTAATTGGCCTTGACAGCATCCAAACCATCAGGAAGTGCAATAGGTAATCCAGAGAGCAAAATAAGGTAGCATGTAAGAGACAGGATGAGCTGGCAGCAAAAATCTGTCAATAATGAAAGAGGCTGGCTAGGGATTATCTTCTTTGAATTACTTCACACATCTTTGCTACCTTCCTTTCCAGAATCAGAATCTTAGAAAGACCCCTGAAGTCCAACATTCTGTATACACTGCAATATCCTGTTCAAGTGGACATCCAGACTAATGTGAACATATACAAAAATGGGACCTCACTACCCACTGAGGCAATGCGTTCATTTTGTGTGTAAGTAAAGATTTCAATTATACGCAGTGTAGAAAGAATTGTATGAGTCAGCTCTGAGTATTCAGCAATGATGAACAAACAAAACAAATATTTTTCTGTTCTTATTTCTGCTATCTCCCATCCACATTTTCTTTGCCGTACTATTTTAAAGCGAATCCTATTCATCAACTTACTAAGCTCATATATATTCTAGCAAGTGTGTCCAATACATAAAGACTACTTTTACCCACTACTTGTCAACCATTTAATTTTTAGAAAACTCTACTTATGAGAAACTTCTTTCTTGAGTACTATGCTGAAAACTGGCTTTATGTAAATTTGGCTCATTGACCCTAGTTTGTCTTTTTGGAACATTGCAGAATAACTTCTCTTTCATAAGACTATCTTGTAATCAGCAAATATTTAAATTCTTTTCTGTGGATAATGCTATCTATCTTTCTTCCCTGTCCATCTCAAAACTTTTTGTCATCAAACATAATATATTTTATTTAACCATCAGGCTTTTGATAAGATTTCTTACTATCTTAGTTATGCTTCTCTGAACACATCCCAGATGGCCAAGGATCTTTCTTAAATTGAGATATCAGAGTATAACTCGGTCCTCTAGAGATGATCTGACCACTGAAAAGTGCAGTGCTATTTCCCTTGGTCTGAAAACACATCAAGCGTAAATTTCTTTATAGGAAAATGGTTGATTTATATTTAGCTTTTAGTCAACTGAGACAACTCAGTATTTTTTTTTACATAAATTATTACAAAAGGACTTATTTTTATATGCATGCTATTGATTTTGCTAAATCTAAATGCAGGCTTAACATTTTCATCCTATTTGAATTTTGTCTTATTAGTTTTCACTTGTCTCAATTCTGTCATTCAAAAAATTAGCCAGTTCGCTTGGTCTTATGCTATGTGCAGATTTAACAAGACTGACTTCTGGATCTATGCATAATTGGTTAGAGAGGCAGGGAAGCTGAGTGGAAATAAGCCTGGGCTCCGGAGTCAGGCAGTCTGGGAAAAATCCTGGCTCTACACCCTAGCTGTGTATCTTGAAAGGGTGCCCTTACCTTTCTCACCCTGAATTCCTCATCTTTACAATGGAGGATGTAATAGTACCTACCTCATAGGGTTTGTGTAAGGAGTAAATCAGTTAATATGCAAAATGCCTAAAGTCCCTAGCCCTAGCCCAGAGTAAGGATTCAATATATGTTACATATTATTATTAATTAAACATGTTAGTAGAGTTGGGTCAGTGGCAGAACTTAGAGGTCATGGATCAACACCATTTGGGAAGAGTCATTCAACTATGCAAGAATCTACCTAGATGCTTTATTATCCAAATGTTTCTATCTTCTTTTTTAAAGTTACTATATAAGACTTTTAAAAAATACTTTGTTGGGGTGCCTGGGTGGCTTAGTTGATTAAGCTTCTGACTCTTGATGTTAGCTCAGGTCATGATCTCATGGTTTGTGAGATTGAGCCCTGCATCAGGCTGTGCTGTTTGGGATTCTCTCTCTCTCCTCTCTGTCTACCCACCTCCCCCCCCCCCCCCCCCCCCCCCCCCCCGCCTTTCTCTGTCTCAAAACAAATAAGTAAAAATTTTTAAAAATGCCTTGTTGATATTAAGATACACTGTTTTTATGCCTTTTGATCAATTTTTACATTAGTTGGTTAATTATTGCTTAATCAGTATAATAGCCATAACAAAAAAACTCAAAAGTCAGTTTGTTCCTTTTTTTTTTGAAAATCAGATTGTAATCCCAGTATTGGGCCTGAAATAAAAACTACCCTAGGCATCAGCAGCAGCAGAGTGAGGCGTGTGATTGGGAAGAGGATAGTTGCTTTGGGAGTTTATGTAGCAATATCCTGAAATCAACTGATAGAAATTAATTGGTCAAACATTAGCTTAGATGGGATCATAAGCCAAAATTGGTGAGTTTCCTTAAAAAGCAATGATCATCCAAACTAAGAAAGTAATATCCTAAGACAGATAGATGGCTTGAAAAGAGCAGCATAGGACATGAAGAAGAAAAATCTGTAGAACATGTTTAATGAATAGAAGAATCCAAACTAAACCACAAAAGTCAGATTACTGAAGATTATCACTACTTCCTTTTGGAGTGACAGGGCTCAGAGCAAGTCTCCCCAGAACGCGCCACTTTGGCATGCAGGCTATTTTGAGCTGAAGACAATGAAAGCCCACAAGACTCAGAAAGGGTTTTTACCTTCCTCTTAAGTGTCTAAAGGAATTTAGGTAGATGCCCTGGTTCAGGAAGGGAGCTCTCACCAAAGATAACTATAAAGGATATGGGCTAGGAGTGATAAAC
Source organism: Felis catus (assembly GCF_018350175.1). Taxonomy (NCBI): domain Eukaryota; kingdom Metazoa; phylum Chordata; class Mammalia; order Carnivora; family Felidae; genus Felis; species Felis catus. The sequence goes on along the minus strand of NC_058373.1, from coordinate 87,456,967 downwards.
TGGGGGGAACTCAGCAAGGCCTGTTTGTTCAAAGTCCTCTTTGTGTCCTTTTTTTCTGCTTGGCACCGCAAACATTTGTTTACCAAACATTTGCTTTTCCCATCTTCCTGTAGACTGAAGTCCCCCACTTTGAAGTCCCAGACCCTTATCCTCTCCTTCTTAACTCATAATGGCATATAAGCCTCAATCGTCTGACTACCAACAGGCCTTATATTCTTATGGGGCCCTGTACATACATAATTAAATTTATCTTCTCCTGTTAATCTGTCTCACATCAACTTAATTATTAGGCCAGCCAGAAAACCCAAGAAGGTTAGAGGAAAAATTTTCCTCTCCTCCAGTCGGCCTAGTCAGCAGGATCAACCTTACTGGCTGCTGTAGCTGAGAGATCTGGGGACCTCTAGCAAAAAGCTGGCAGAAGGTAAAAATTCTCACCATAACAGTCTCCTGGATCTCTGCCTGCAGGGTGCAGTGGAAGCAAGAGTGTCGAGAGTCACTTTTTTTCTTTTCTAAATTTAAATTAGCAGGAAAAATTATTTGTGGAACTGGTTCCTTGGGTGTAGTGACTTCAGTAAAGATTTGTTATGAGTACTCTTGATTTTTATTGATCCTTTTCTCTGCAGGTATGGTCACTGTTTTTCTTTCTCTTTATTTGTTGCGTTGTTTGTCATAGGGAGGGAAATCATATGCAAAACTCAGGCATACGTCCTACAAGCTTGCTATTTGAGCTGGCCTCACATAAGTTCATGGTTCTCATCAGACCAGTATCTATTTAAACAAACTTTGCTGTGGGTTAATGTGCCCATGAGGTAAAGGCTATTGCTAAGGGACATCTTGAAGCCAAAGTGGCAAAATTGATGAGCACACAGGTTAAGCACTTAAGTGCTTGTTTCCTAACCCAAAGACTCCTGTGTTAGGGTAAGTTGGTCAGAGATTGGGTTAGACTGACACTAGGTCATCTGCCAACCTTAAGAAAATTTTTGTGCAGTGAGGTATATTATAAATATAGCACACAATTCCCAACCCCGAAGCACATTCTTCTTGAGTATTAGTTTGGCTCTGAGAGACCCAAGGCTTAGATAAAGCTGTTAAGGTGCATATAAGAAAAACTACATGAGGTTTTCCTGTTTCTTGTTATATGTCCTGAGAGCTTGGCTTTGTGACCAGGGAGAACATTCTTTTTGGTCTCCACCAGCTGGAAGGTGCATGTACCAGCATGTGTCCTGATGGCCGGTTTAAGAGACTGGGGTTCTGAAATGTGAAGTCACAAGCGGCAATCTCTTTGTCCAACTGTGCCAGCTCTCAGGGGAGTTTGTCATAAGGGATCCCAGTCCATGAGGGGCTTTGTTGTCTTAACCTTCATTGCTTTATTAGTACTGGAAGAAATCCCATTCCAACAGAACTTGCCTGCTGGTACAGAATAGCAAGTTTGAAACTGGAGGTGTCTCGTGTTCTCATGGCAAACCAGAAGTACTGTTTTTACTACCCCATTCTTACCACCTGTAGCAATGGAGTACTTTTACTCTCTTGGACTATCTTTGGGAGTGAACTTTTTGGATCATGGGAGCAGCATCCTCTGCACCCATTCCAGGGATGCCTCTTGCATCCTTAGTAAAGATTTATTAGAAGCCTGAAAAGTTACCTCTGGGTCTTTCAATGAAAGGCTTATTAAATGGAGTTGCTATTGGAATAAATATACCATTTAAGATATTACTTGTCAATAGCCAAATGATTGAGCTTTTGAATTGGAAAAACTTCCATATTTGAAAAAATGTTTAAAGAGCTCTCATCCTAAATACCTATCCTATTGGTACCTATGGGAAGATCTAATTGAAGAAAAGATACTAGAAACATAATGGCTAACCTTAGGGATGCTCTCAGTAAAATGAAAGAACAGAAGAAATTAGACTCAGAACAAAAAACTAAAGCCACATCTAACATAAATTCCTTTCTCCTCCCTGTTATATGCCCATTATTCCCAACTGTCTATCCTTGACCTTGCAGAAGATCTTTTGGATCTCTGGGCCCCTGGACTAAAACCCCCTCTCAAAACCCAGCTCCATCTTCTCAGCCAATTTCCTTAGATTCTAGAACTCTTCCAATTTCCCCAGAAAATCCCTTAAACACCCAGCTGCCTGTTTTGACTTCCCTTTTTGTAAACAAGATTCACTGACAGTGCTCAGACATGATCTCCAGGCTTGAGGTATACAGGTTACTCATGTACCTACTACAAGCCAGGAAGTGAATTCAGCAAAAGTACCCAAGGCAGGCAGTAGGGCTTGCATTGCTGTCTCTTACAATTCCTTTTACTTTCCAGGGCTCCGCAGTCAGCCTTTACCAGCTTCAGGCATTCCTATGAAATGTCCTTTGTGGGTATATCCTGGACCTCCACCACAAAGAATTCATGTCCCCCGGACAGCAGCAGATCTTTTAAATTATAAAGCCCTTTACCTACTTTCAGAAGATCCTACCAAATTTAGAGAAGGGTTAGAAAGATTAGTGGCCATTCACAACTGCACTCATAGGGATCTAGACTGGCTGCTACAAGGTATTCTTCCTGTCCGTGATTATACTGTGGTTATCAGACAAGTCAGATGGCCCCCTGGGGAAAAAACGCCTTCACAGAGAAAACAGATGCCTGGAATTTCTCCCAGGTCCTCCAACAAATGACCAGGAAATAGCTCAGTTGCAGGCGGGTATTCAGGGTTTGATAGGAGCAATAGTAGAGGCTTTCCTCCCGAAAGTAAATTGGTCTAAGGTTGAATTTTGCACTTAGAAAGACAGATAACATCTGAAGGTCTTGGTTGAGCACTTTATACAGACTTTTTAAAGGTATACTGCATTGAGCCTGGAAGCTCCAGAACATAGAAACCTTTTAATTTCTGCTCTTGTGGGAAACTTTCTCCCTGATGTATACAAATTCAAAATACCATGTTTGGGTGGTGCAGCCCTAACCACCAGGTTAGGTGGTCCAGCCCTCTCAGTGCCCTAATAGAGGCAGAGATTCAATTGTTGAAAATTACAGGAATGCAGGAATAAAAAGTTAAAAGCAAGACTTCTTGCTTTGCAGCTTGATTCTTTAGAAAGGCAAAAGCATGACTCTGAGAGCAACTTAAGGCCCACTCAGATCCCTCCCTCTATGCAGACAATTGCAGATATTGTAAAAAATCAGGACATTGGAAGAAAGATTGTCCTGCACTTAAGAGAAAGGCAAGTTTAAGGAAAAATCCCCCTAGACCCCATCACCCCCAGCAGGTTTGTCGTTCTCCTGTGGGACAGTTCCCCCACAAATGACATGGTTAACTGACCCTCAGTAGCACCCTGGAGCTCACCATTAAACTTAACATAGAGCATTGGGAACTGGATTTCTTAATTGACACTGGTGTGACTTTCTCTACCATCTGTTCAGGATTTATGTTTACTTGTCACCTCTGATTCTATTCAAGTTATTGGAATGTCTGAGCAACCCATTTCACCGACCATATCTCAGCCAACCCCAATATCCTTAGGCCCTCTTAACACCCATTGTGGCTTTCTACTGTCCAACTCCTGGCCAGCAACTTTTTTGGTAGAGATGTTTTAATGTAAATTTAATGCCACTATAACCAGCAATGAATAAGGTATTTTTATTTTGCTGCCCTGAGACCAAACTTTAAATTTCTACTTTCCTTATTGGAAAGTCATCTTGATTTAAATTCCTCTGAAGAGGCTGACTCTTTAAAAGATGTCCCAATTAGTCTCTGGGCTACACATGCAAATAATGTTGGATTGTTACTGAGCGCAGAGTCTGTGTGCCTTGCTTGGAAAAGGAATAAACTATTACCATCAGTGGTCCCATACCCTCTCTCCAGAGATGTGAAATGAAGAGTTGAACTTCTTTTTTTTTTTTTCAATATATGAAGTTTATTGTCAAATTGGTTTCCATACAACACCCAGTGCTCATCCCAAAAGGTGCCCTCCTCAATACCCATCACCCACCCTCCCCTCCCTCCCACCCTCCCCATCAACCCTCAGTTTGTTCTCAGTTTTTAAGAGTCTCTTATGCTTTGGCTCTTGAAGAGTTGAACTTCTAATAGACTCTTTTGCAGTAGGGTGTACTTTTCTTTTCTTCCTTACCCTCTAACTTTTCCAATATTGCCAATAAAGAAAGAAGATAAATTTGATTCAGATGGGAATGAAATCTCTTGATCTGTGTAAGACCTAAGGGCCATAAACTCTTCCGATTCCTTGCCCCCCCAATCCCTAATTCAGCTACTAGTCTTACCTCAAGTTCCTGCTGAAGAAGCCGGGTTTACAGTAATTGACCTCTGCTCAGCTTTCTTTTTCATCCCATTGCATCCTGATTCTCACTTTCTTTTTGCATTTATGTTTAGAAGAAGACAGTTAACGCGGACTCGCATACTTCACGGATATTGTGAGTCTTCTTCAATCTTTTTCCAAGTCTATCAAGCTGATTTGGATTCTCTAGCCTTTACCAAGGCTCCACTTTTGTTCGGTATATTAATGAATTTTTGCTCTGTAATCAAACAGGGAGCTCTTACAGACCCCCTCATTCTCATAAAGGCACTAGTTAAACAAGGCCACTAAAGCCTCCTAATCTAAATTTCACTAGATGTAATGACCTGGTACATACTTAGGACATGAGGTATCTCAGGGCACTCAAAAGCTCACCTCAAAATGTCTTGAGTCAACTCTGTCAGTCCCTCTTCCCCAAATGAAAAAACATTTATATAAATTTCTAGGGACCTTGCTAAACCTCTGCATCCTCTCCTCCTAGGTAATATCCCAGGGCCCATTATCTGGGCTTTAGAGGCATCAACCTCCTTTGAAGCCTCGAAATTAACATTGTCAACACTCCCAATTCTTACCTAATTTTGACAATCTTTTTATCTATACTGCCATGACAATACTGAGACTGCTACAGGTGTTCTAGGAGAGACTTTTGCCTCTCAAATACATTGTCTAGCATATTTCTCATGCCAATTAGTCCCTGTGGCCTCAGGTATGCCCCCATGCTGTGTGTAGTAGCCACAGCTGTCACCTTAATTGACAAGGCCACTGATCTTGTGTCAGGCGCCCGCATTCACCTCTGTGTTCCCCATGCTGTGTTTGCTCTCTTCCAAGTTCATAAGATAGCACCTCTCTATGTGGCAACAGATCACAGATCACTTTCAAACAGGCTCTTTTGACTAACCCTTCCATTATTGCACATCATTGTAACACTTTAAATCCAACTACTTCCTGATGCTGGAGAGCCGCACTCCATTCCACATGATTGCCTAGCAATTATAGAAATGGTCTCAAAGCCACAAGAGGATCTCTTAGACACCCCTTTGGACAACCCAGATTTACTTCTATTTTGCCACGGCTCCTGTAAAAGAAATTTCCAGGGAAACGTAATAACTGGTTATGCTGTAGTTTCCCCACTTGAAACACTTGAAACATATTCTTTGCTCACTGTAAAATCAGCCCTAGCTTCTGAACAAATAGTTCTTACTAGAGCTTGCATGTTGGCAAAAGGGAAGACTGCCACTGTTTACATAGGCTCCACATATGCTTTTGGAGTCTGTCATGCTTTGGGCACAATTAGGAAATCCTGTGAATGCTTAACTTCCATGGGAACTCCTATCACTAATTGACATATAATTGCTGCCGCATTGCAAGATATTCTGCTCCTTTCTAAAATTATTATTTTTTTTTGAGAGAGAGAGAAAGAGAGGGAGGGTGCAAGCAAACGACGGGCAGAGAGAGAGAGAGAGAGAGAGAGAGAGAGGGAGAGAGAGAGAAGCGGGGCTTGTGTTTTTTTTTTTTTTACCTAAAGTGGGGCTCAAGCTCATCCAAAGTGGGGCTTGAGCTTACCCGATTCGGGACTTGAACTCACAAACTGTGAGATCATGACCAGAGCCAAAGCCAGATGCTTAACTAACTAAACCACCCAGGTGCCCACAAAATTGCTATTCTTCACCGTTCATCCAATACTAAGGCTGATATGGTATCTTTAGGAAATGATAGGGCTGACAAGGCTGCTACATAAGCAGCCCAAAATGAACCACCCTATCCTTTCTCTGCCCAGTTTCTAAACCTGCCTTTATCCCAGACTGATTATCATTAACTATCAGGCAGTTGCCTCACAATCTGAAAGAGACAAATGGATACAAAAGTGTGCCAAACAACTATCAAATGAATTATATGTTGGGCCAAACAGACTCCTGTAGCCCCTTTTCTTTTGATGCATACTTACCTCCCATCAAAAGGGACATAGATCCAGATGGGGTATATAGTTAAGGAACTAAAAGACAGTTTATTTTGTCCTGACATCCACAAAATTTCTAATCAAATTATTTCTCAGTGCACTACTTATAAATCTCACCAACTTTTTGGAAGAAATAAGTATGCATCAGGAAGTTCTCCTAGGCCCATACTGTCCTTGGCAGTACTCCAAATGGATTTTATAGATTTGCCCTGAGCTTTAGGCTATTATTATTTAGTTTTTGTCTGCATGTTAGTGAATGGACTGAATGCTCTCTGACCAGACAGGCCAGTGCTACAGCAGTGGTAAGGAAATTAATAACTGAGATAATTCCTCATTTTGGCATTCTTTTATGGATTGAATAAGACCAAGGAACTCATTTTATAGCAGAGATAAACCACTTGCTTGCAAAAACTCTGGGGTACTCATTAAAATTTCATACCCCATATCATCCTCAATCATTAGGGCAAGTGAAATATAAAATTTTTAGACATAAAAAGGACTTTAGGAAGGCTCTGTCAAGAAACTGGACTTAAGTGGTCAGAAGCATTATCTCCACTCTTTAGAAAGATTTGGGATACTTCAAATAAGAGACAAGGATTGACCCTTTTTGAAATAAAGTTTGATCATCTAATGCCTACTGGCATATCTAAACCTGTTCATGGGTTATGTGAGCATCATGAGAGCGGTTTGATACTATGACTGACAATATACAAGAATTAACTAGTATATCACCATCAGATGAAAGAGGCATGGCCCCCATTGACTGATAAGTCTTGCCATGTCTTTCAGTGAGACTTGGTATACATCAAGATCTTTAGAAGAAAGTACTCATTGTCACCTCAGTGGGAAGGAACTTACGAAGTACTGCTAACCACATACACTACCATCAAAATAAAAGCCCTCTTGGATTCACACAAGCCATGTCAAAATAGACCCAGAACATCACTCTCAAGATAACTGGGAGACAATCCCTACAAGTGACCTTAAATAAAGGATTTCCAGGGCCAATTCCCAGGACCCAGAAGCAGCCAGCATCTAAAAGTAAAAAGCTTTACCCAAGGGCATGGATTAGGAAACTTTGCTTTCCACCTATTTCTGCCCTTTTAAAAGACTCCCTATATGTATACACTAAAAAAAAAAAATCCCAAAAGCCAGAAACAAAAAAGCAGAAATCTACCTTCTCTTATTAATGAACATTTTCCCCACATTTATTAATCATTTATTAGAAGGCTGACCAGAGAGTTCTTGTCTGTATTTTACCTACTTCCTTTCTTTAGGTTTCCGCTACTGGATCTTTTTCAACTGAGTCTTGCTCTTAATAACCATTGCTTTTGGGGTGACTGGGTGGCTCCATCAGTTAAGTGTCCAACTCTTGATTTCAGCTCAGGTCATGATTCATGGTGTGTGAATTCAAATCCCACATGGGGCTCTGCACTGATAATGAGGAACCTGCTTAGGATTCTCTCTCTCCCTTTCTCTCTGCCGCTCCTCCACTTGTTTTCTCTCTCTCTCTCTCTCTCTCTCTCTCTCTCTCTCTCTCTCTCTCAAAATAAATATATAAATAAACTTAAAAAATAACAACCGTTACTTTTTCAGCACAGATTAAGCACTCCTTGTGCCACTTTACCAAACCCTGTCCACATTAACTAATCAGTCTTACTGTTGGTTATGTCAACATCTAGATTGTACAAAAGAATCTGAACTAGTCTTTGTTCCTGCTGATATGAATACCTGGTAGACTAAGTATGGAAGATGGATGAAAAACAGGGTATGGTGTCCATGAATAGAAAAACATCACTCTGCCTCTTCTTCTAAGATATGTGGGCCCAGGAAAACGTCTGTAGGAGCCCAAGGACTGTTTCTTGCCCAGATAAAGACAATAGATGAAAAATTTTCTTTTTGTATTGAAAACAGACATGCCATTAGACTTTTCCTGGTTTATATACCAGGCAATATTGCAATCAAACTCTGTGTTTTGATTCTATAAACAGCATCTTTGAAGTTGTCAAGATTAAAAATGACTCTAGCACTACCTTAAACAGTGCAGATGTTTGCCAAATCACCACCTATTTTGGATGGTTCACAGGCCATCACTTTTATGACTTGGGGTATCTCAGTTGCTCCCCTGGTTACACTGACAAGTACCCCAAGTATGTATGTGTTGGCATAAAATCTGGACTAACTTAGCCAGGTGACAAAACTGAGCTTTACAGCTGCCAATGCCAGACTGCTGGCCTCCTGTATCAGATGCTTTGCAACTTTTTTTTCTCTTTCAAAGTGACAGGACTGCATGAAAAATATAGATGTATGGATGCTAACAGTTACAGTAGCAAATGTCATGGAATGTCCCAGATCTGGGAAATTATAGATTCCACTCTGACCCTATCTTTGAAACACACTTGTCTTATGTGGTGATAAGGTATATTAAAAGTCCCCACATAAGGGATCAGAATGATGTTGACGGATGCCTGGCTCTTTCTGTCACAAGATACTTTATCTTAAATGCAAGCTCAATTACAAACTTAGGCTACTTAAAAAAAAAAAATTGTGCCACCTGGGTGGCCCAGTTGGTTGAACATCTCACTCTTTGTTTGGCTCAGGTCATGATCTCATGGTTCGTGGGTTTTAGCCCTTTGTTGGGCTCCATGCTGACAGCAGAGAGTCTGCTTAGGATTCTTTCTCTCTCCCTCTCACTCTGCTGGTGCTCCTTCTCAAAATAAATAAATAAACTTAAAAGAAAATTGTTTCATATAAATGTGTTTGGTGAGAAACCATAGAAAATCTAATTGTGTATCACCACTCCAAGTTCTTTTCAGCATTGAGGACATTATTCCAAAAATTTGGAAATTATGAATTGGAAAAGGCAATCTTTTTCCATGGTAATAAAACATGAGTTCAACAGCACTATGCAAACTTTGGAACTACTCCAGTCAGAAGTTAACAGTTTAGCCTCTGTTGTACTCCAAAATTGTCATGCTCTGGATACCCCAACTGCCCAGCAAGGAGGAGCTTGTGCAATTATTGCTGAAAAATCCTGCTTCTATTTAAATCAAACAGAACAAATAGTGTCTAACTTACATGTATTAAAAGAGAATATTAATACTTTCCATAAGAAAAATGAAGCACAGACACATTTTTGGACTGATCTATTCCTAGGATCAGGAGGCTAGTTTAATAGTGTGTAGGGAAATGTGCTTCAATTTGCTCTTTTCTGTTTGTTTATCCTCATTCTACTCTATGTTTACTTCTCCCTTTGCAGATCTATTACCTCTTGACTACTAACGCAATTCTCTCCACTGCAACCAGCACAGCTTTTAAAATATAGGAACCCTCCAGGGAAGTTTTAGAGGGAGGACCTAATGGGATTCAGAATGAGTATCCCTAGAATGTACCACTTTGACATGCAGAGTATTTTAAGCTGAAAACAATCAAAGCCCAAAAGACTACAAGAGCTTTTACATTCCCCTTAACTGCCTAAAAGAATTTAGGTAGATGGCCTGGTCCAGGAAGAGAGCTATCACCAGAGGTAACTACAAAGAATATGGGCTAGGAGTAGAAGACTGGGGGGAACTCAGCAAGGCCTGTTTGTTCAAAGTCCTCTCTGCATCCTATTGTCTTTTCATGGCACCACAAACATTAGTTTCCCAAACATTTGCTCTTCCCATCTTTCTATAAATTGTCTTTCTTCCCTTTGAAGTCCTGGTCCCCCACACCCCTTTTCTTAGCTCAGAATGGCATATAAGCCTTAATTGCCTGACTGTGCATTTCATTTTCTTATGCTTGTCTCCTGTTAATTGGTCTCATATCAATTTAATTATTGGACAGCCAGAAGAATCTAAAAAAGTAGATAGGGGCGCCTGGGTGGCGCAGTCGGTTAAGCGTCCGACTTCAGCCAGGTCACGATCTCGCGGTCCGGGAGTTCGAGCCCCGCGTCAGGCTCTGGGCTGATGGCTCAGAGCCTGGAGCCTATTTCCGTATCTGTGTCTCCCTCTCTCTCTGCCCCTCCCCCATTCATGCTCTGTCTCTCTCTGTCCCAAAAATAAATAAACGTTGAAAAAAAAATTTAAAAAAGTAGATAAAATTTTTTCCTTTCCTCAGGATGAAGAATTGCATATTTATACTAGAACTCTAATCATATGCTTTGCAGTCTGAAATAAAATTGTCTGTTTCCACAGAATACCAAAAAAGTTGGGTGGCTTTTCACCAAATATGGAGGATAACCATACAATAACCATTGTAAATACTGCAGTTGTTTGACTTAAAAAGGCCAAATAGCATTCCAGAATTCACTTTTGGGAGAAATTGGGGGGAGAAACCTGCAACTGAACATACTAAAAATTAAGAGAAGCATAGCTTTCCTTTTCCATAGGCAAGTATAATAAAGTCCATCTACAGGTATGCTTGGCTGCCTGTTGATAATGACACAGTGTATCTACTGAAAGCTATTGACAAAGAAAACAAATAGTGAACCTCACATCAATTATGTTATTTTGTTTCTGGGCTTTTCACCCCACTGATAAGGTTTGAAATGTAAAACTGGGCCTAAATGGACATATTGTTCCACTGCTAAAATCACATTGGAATACAATACATTGGAGACAACAACAGATTAAAGAAATCATTGAGAGTATAACATCTAGAATCTAGACAATTAAAAAAGACCAACAGTGGTATAGCCCTCTGCATTTCAATAAGTTTTGGTGATAGCTTGGCTTTGGAGAACATCAATTCCATTGAACATCTTTTCTTGCAAATATCTGCAGATTCTAGAGAGAATCTGCTTAGTTATGACTATTAGGAAGTCAAAAAGGCAGATGCTTACACTGAACGACCTCTAACAGGGGCAGCTTTATGTATGTTTCCAGGATGAGGCAGTAATATGGGTTTATTCATTTGTACCCTGGACATCAAAAAATGTGGTGGCTGAATAATTTACTACAAAATTGGAAATTATTTTGACCATAATATAGTTATTACAATTACAGGGACTTACTAAAATATCAGCATTAATTTTTCATTATTTCTGCTAAACTATTTAAAAGTTGTTGATGATTCTTTTAATCATGGCAGGTGATATAGCTAAGTATATCTATAATAAGATGCATACAGTTCTTAACTTTAGTAAAGGAGTACCCATTTTCAATTCACTTTTATAGCGTCTTAAATTTAAGGAACTCTCTAGGTACTGATAGATAGCTAAATGAACTTTGAACTCTCCTTACTGCTTAAGAAAACATTTTGGTGCAGTGACCAAACCAGGTAAACAGTACCTTTTCTTGAATTACTAGTGGTTATTTTTGTCACTATACAGTTTAAGCACAATACTACCTTCTAATACATTTCTCATTTCCCATGATTTCAAAAATTACCGTCAGATATTGTGTAATTCTGTTTTTCAGAACCCAGTGTGATTTGATTCATTTAAATGCAGGGACTTGCACTTCATTATTATCCCTCAAATGCAGGAGGTGGGAAGAGCACTAAAACCGGAGACAGGAAGACACTTCTATCCAAACATTGCCTTGGACTTACGTGTGGCTTTGAGCAAGACACTTAATCCCATTGGCTTTTTTATCTGTAAACCAAAAACATTGGGCTGGATGTTTTCTTTTCTTTTCTTTCTTTCATTTTTTTTTGAGGCTCCTGCCAGTTTCAATTCTATTTTAGTTTCGGTTTTCTAAATGATACTTATTAAGGATAATACTTATTCTTCTTTTTCCAGTTTGACAATTAGTCTTCTTGATGGCATGTATAGGGAGATAGTTGAATATTTCTATTCTTTTTCTGCCATCAGTTAATGTTATACCATCTGCTTTAAGATTTAGGCCAAGCTCTGCTTATTTTTTTCTCTTTGTCCTAAGTCTAGGTTTTTCATGTTTATTTTTTTAAGGTATTTTTGGTGGCTTTAGAATTTTTTGCTAAGCCTCACCCATAGAGTGTATAGAATAAGACAGAACCAAGAGCTTCGATCTCAGTTCTACTTTATGTTAGTTGTATGAAATTGGCAAGGCTATCTAATTCTTTAGAATTTAGTTTTCTCATTTTTAACTTGTGATAACATCAGTGTTTACCTCATGTGATTGTTGTGAGGATTACATAAAAAAAGAATATGAAAAGTTCTTAGTATAAAACCTGGCACAAAAAAAGCCCTAGAGAAATATTTTTGTTTTCTTATTGTTAACTTTTTTGTTGCCATCATCGTCAATATTATCATCATTACTCTGGAGGTTATTTTGGAAATATCATTGCTGTTTTTTATTGCTTCTTTCTATTAAAAAGCAGCATCAATAATACCTCATATGAGTAGATAATTTTACAGTTTCACAGTATTTTTACTGGTCTTATCTAATCTTTACGATAATGCTCTGAGTTGAGAAGGTTTGGATCTCCACATTACAGATCAAAAAGTCTCAGAACATTTAGTAACATCCAAAGGATGAACTCATGGAGCTTATGACGTTTTACTCTCCTAACTGCTGTCGACAGGGAAGAAGGGGCTGTAAAGCAACCAAAAGCACTTATTTGGAGTCTTAGAGATTGCAATCTCAAAGACACAGAGTGGACAGAAATGGAAAGTGTGCTCCAAATTGCAAGTGGGCAGTGCAGGCTTATAAACACAAAAACTACAGTTATATAACTTGTTTTGAAAGAAATATGATTGGTGCTGACAGAGTTGAACTGTATAATGTGCTATAGGCTATTTAGTTAATAGATGTTACATTATCTCTATTTCAATCCAAAGTAGAAGAATGTGTTCCAGAGGACAATTCAGGTGCAATTGACTGACAAATTGCAATTGACAAAAATAAGAAGTCCCTGGTGTTCCAAAATTTGAAACAAAAGACTTGTATAGGCTGTGCTTCCTCAGTATACTCCCAATCCTATTTTGAACACCTCTCTTAACAATGCTTACCTCACTTGGGAATCTTCTTTCACACCCCACAGAGCCTAATGTGGGAAATGACTGAAAGAACTCATGTGGTGGTAGCACAACATGTTGATAAACCACATCAGGTGGCTTTGTGACAGAGTTGTCTGTGATGAATATCAGCAATGGATGGTCAAAGCTTCTTTATTTCATTTTAGTTTTTTTATTATTTCATTTTATTGTTTTTAAATTTTAATCCCAGCACATTTAACATACAGTGTTATATTAGTTTCTGGTGTACAATATAGAATTAAACAATTCTATACATTACTTAGTGCTCACTATGATTAAGTGTACTCTTTAATCCCTTTCACCTATTTTCACCTATCCACCCACCTACCTGTCTTCTGGTAACCATCAGTTTGTTCTCTGTAGTTGAGTCTGTTTCTTGGTTTGTCTCTTTTTCTTTTGTCCTTTGTTTTGTTTCTTAAAGTCCACATTTGCATGAAATCATATGGTATTTGTCTTTCTCTTACTGACTTATTTCACTTAGCATTATATCTTCTAGATCTATGTTGTTGCAAATGACAAGATTTAATTCTCTTCTATGGCTGACTAGTATCCACGGTATGTGTGTGTGTATCTATCTATCTATCTATCTATCTATCTATCTATCTATCTATACACATATATATGTATGTATGTATATGTATATATATGTATATGTATATATGTATGTATGTATATGTGTATATATATATCACCTCTTCTTTATCCATTTATCTATCAGTGGACACTTGGGTTGCTTCCATAATTTGGCCATTGTAAATAATTCTGTAGTAAGCATAGGGGGTGCATATATCTTTTTGAATTAGTGTTTTCATATCCTTTGGGTAAATACCCAGTAATGGAATTACTCGATCATATGGTAATTCTGTTTTTAATTTTTTAAAAAAATTTATTTAAATCCAAGTTGGTTAACAAATAGTGTAATAATGGTTTCAGAAGTTGAATTTAGTGATTCATCACTTACATATAACACCCAGTGCTCATCCCAACAAATGCCCTCCTTAATGTCCATCACTGATTTAGCCTATCCCACTACCCAATACCCCTCGAGCAACCCTCAGTTTGTTTTCTGTATTTAAGAGTCTCTTATGGTTTGCCTCTCTGTTTCTGTCTTGTTTTTCCTTCCCTTCCCCTAGGTTTATGTGTTTTGTTTCTTAAGTTCCACATTTGAGTGAAAACATATATTTATCTTTTCTGACTGACTTATTTAGCTTAGCATAATACTTTCCAGTTCCATCCATGTTGTTGCAAATGGCAAGATTTCATTCTTTTTTATTGCCAAGTAATATTCTGTAGTGTGTGTGTATGTAGGTATGTATGCGTGTGTGTGTGCACGTGTATATATATATATATATGTATGTATATACGTGTATATGTATGTATGTGTGTGTGTGTATGTGTGTGTGTGTGTATATATATATATATATATATATATATATATATATATATATATACCACATGTTCTTTATCCATTCATCAGTCGATGGATATTTGGGCTCTTTCCATAATTTGGCTATTGTTGATAGTGCTGCTATAAACATTACGGTGCATGTGCCCTTCGAATCAGCATTTTGGTATTCTTTGGATAAATACCTAGTAGTACAATTGCTGGGTCGTAGGGTAGCTCTATTTTTAATATTTTGAGGAACCTCCATACTGTTTTCCAGAGTGGCTGTACCAGTTCACATTCCCACCAGCAATGCAAAAGTGATCCCCTTTCTCTGCATCCTCACCAGCATATGTCATTTCCTGAGTTGTTAATTTGAGTCGTTCTGACAGGTGTGAGGTGGTATCCCATTGTGGTTTGATTTGTATTTCCCTGATGATGAATGATGTTGAGCATCTTTTCATGTGTCTGTAAGCCATCTGGATGTCTTCTTTTGAAGGGTCTGTTCATGTCTCTTGCCCACTGGATTACTTGTTTTTTTGGGTATTGAGTTTGATAAGTTCTTTATAGATTCTAACCTTTATCTAACCCTTTATCTGATATGTCATTTGCAAATTATCTTCTTTCATTCTGTCTGTTGCCTTTTAGTTTTGTTGATTGTTTCCTTCATTGTGCAGGACTTTTTATCTTGATGAGGTCCCAATAGTTCATTTTTGCTTTTGTTTCCTTTGCCTTCTGAGACATGTCTAGTAAGAAGTTGCTGCTGCCGAGGTATTTTCAACTTTTGAGGCCCTTCTGTACTTTTTTCACAGTGGCTGCTCCAGTTTGCATTCCCACCAACAGTGCATGGGGTTCCTTTTTCTCCCCATCGTCACCATACCTGTTGTTTCTTGTACTTTTGATTTTGGCCATTCTGATAGGTATGAGGTGATATCTCATTGTGGTTTTGACTTGCATTTCCCTGATATTAGTGATGTTTTTGTGTGTCTGTTGGCCATCTGTGTGTCTTCTTTGGAGAAATGTCTGTTCATCTCTTCTGTTCATTTTTAATTGGATTATTTGGGGGTTTTTTGGTTTAGTTGTATAAGTTCTTTATATATTTAAAAAAATTTTTTTTTCAACGTTTATTTATTTTTGGGACAGAGAGAGACAGAGCATGAATGGGGGAGGCGCAGAGAGAGAGGGAGACACAGAATCGGAAACAGGCTCCAGGCTCTGAGCCATCAGCCCAGAGCCTGACGCGGGGCTCGAACTCACAGACCGCGAGATAGTGACCTGGCTGAAGTCGGACGCTTAACCGACTGCGCCACCCAGGCGCCCCATTTCTTTATATATTTTAGATACTAACCCTTTATCAGAGATGTCATTTACAAGTTTCTTCTCCCATTCAGTAGATTGTATTTTAGTTTTGTTGATTGTTTCCTTTCCTGTGCAGAAACTTTTTATTTTGATATAGACCCAAGTTTATTTTTGCTTTTGTTTCCCTTACCTCAGAAGATATATCTAGAAAAATGTTGCTATGGCAGATGTCAGAGAAACTACTATCTATGTTCTCTTCAGGGATTTTTATATTTTCAGGTCTCACATTTAGGTCTCAATCCATTTTGAGTTTATTTTGTGTGTACTTTAAGAAAGTGGCCCAGTTTCATTCTTCTGCATGTAGCTGTCCAGTTTTTGCCAGCAAGATTTGTTGAAGAGACTTTCTTTTTCCCATTGGATATTCTTTCCTTCATTGTCGAAGATTAATTGACCATGTAATTGTGGTTTTATTTCTGGGTTCTCTATTCTGTTCCACTGATAAATGTGTCTATGGTTGTGCCATTACCACACTGTTTTTATTACTACAGCTTTGTATTATCTCTTGAAATCTGGGATTGTAATACATCTAATTTTTTTTTTCTTTTTCAAGATTGCTTTGGCTATTTGGGATATTCTGTGGTTCTGTGGAAATTTTAGGATTTTTTTTTCTAGCTCTGTGAAAAATGCTGTTGGTATTTTCATAGAGATTGCATCAAATCTGTAGATTGCTTTGGGTAGTATGGACACTTCAACCATATTTGTTTCCCAATCCATGAGCATGGAATATTTTCCATTTGTGTCATCTTCAATTTCTTTCATCAGTGTTTTATAGTTTTCAGAGTACAGGTCTTTCACCTCTTTAATTAAGTTTATTCCTAGGTATTTTATTATTTTTAGTGCAATTGTAAATGGGATTGTTTGCTTAATTTCTGTTCTGCTGATTCATTTTTGCTGTATAGAAATGCAACAGATTTCTGCATATTGATTTTGTATCCTGTGACTTCACTGAATTTGTATATCACTTCTAGCTGTTTTCTCATGGAGTCTTTTAGATTTTCCGTATATAGCATTATATCATCTTCAAATAGTGAAAGTTTTACTACTTCCTTACTAATTTGGATACCTTTTATTTCTTTTTGCTGTCTAACTGCTCTGGCTAGGACTTCCAAAAACTATATTGAATAAAAGTTGTGAGGGTGGACATCTTTGTCTTGTCGCTGACCTTAGCAGCAAAGCATTTAGTTTTTCAACATTACTATGATGTTAGCTTTGGGTTTTTCATATATTGCCTTTATTATGTTGAGGTATGTTCCCACTAAGCCTACTTTGCTGAAATGTTGTTTTTTTTTTTTTTTTTTGAATCATGAATGGATGTTGTACTTTGTCAAATGCAGAGAGACAGGGAGCCACAGAATCTGAAGCAAGCTCCAGGCTCTGAGCTGTGAGCACAGAACCCTATGCGGGACCCAAATCCATGAATCGCGAGATCATGACCTGAACTGAAGTAGGACGCTCAACCGACTGAGCCACCCAGGTGCCCAAGGGTCACTTAAATTTGAACGCATTCTTTACTCCTCTCCACCCCACATTTTTGGTGTATGGTATAATACTTTTTATCCTTTTATTTTGTGAATCCCTTGACTAATTTTATAGATATACTTAATTTTACTGCGTTTGTACTTGCTTTCTACTTTTCTTATTCCTACTTACAGTCTTTTCTTTCCACTCATAGTGTACCCTTTAACATTTCTTGTAGGGCTGATTTAGTGGTCATGAATTCCTTTGTTTATCTTGAAAACTCTATCTCTCCTTTTATTCTGAATGATAGCCTTGCTGCATAGAGTATTCTTGGTGCAGGTTTTTTTTTTTCTTTTAGCACTTTGGTGACAATTTCATGCCACTCCTTATTTCCTTTTTTTAATTAAAAAAATTATTTATTTATTTTTGAGAGACAGTGAGAGAGAGAAAGAGAGAGGGAGTGCACACATGTAAGTGTGGGAGGAGCAGAGAGAGAGGGAGAGAGAGAATTGCAAGCAGGCTCTGTGCTGTCAGTGCAAAGCCCAATGTGGGGCTCAAACTCAAAAGCTGTGAGATCATGACCTGAGCTGAAACCGAGAGTTGGACGCTTAACCAATTGAGGCACCCCAGCACCTCTCATGCCACTTCCTTCTGGCCTGCAACGTTTCTGATGAAAAATCAGCTGATAACCCTATGGGGTTTCCCTTGTATGTAACTGTTTTCTTTTCTATTGCTGTTTTTAAAAACCTCTACCACTACTTTTTGCCATTTTAATTTCTATGTGTCTTGGTGTGGAACTCCTTGGGTTGATTTGTTGGGTGCTTTTGTGCCTCCTGGATTTGGATTTATGTCTCCTTCCTCAAATTCAGGACATTTTTAGCTATTATTTCTTCAAATAAATTTTTTTACCCCTTCTTTCTTCTTCTGGGGTCTCTATAATGTGAATGTTATTATGCTTGATTGTGTTGTTGAATTCTCTTAATCTGTTTTCATTTTGTGTTAGTTTTTTTTCTTTTTTCTCTCCTGTTTAGCTTGGTTGCTTTCCATCACTCTGTCGTCTGGGTTACTAATCCATTCTTCTGATTCTTCTAGTCTACTACTCCTTCCCTCTAGTGTATTTTTAATTTCAGTTGAGTGCTCCATGTATGATTGGTTCTCTTTTGTGCTTTCAATCTCTGTTTAGAGTCTCCCTGAAGTCCTTTACTCTTTTTTCAAGGCCAGTATCTATGTGACCATTACTTTAAATTTTCTATCAGGCATATTCCTTACTGCTGTTTCATTTAGCTTTCTTGCTGTGATTTTGTCTTATTCTTTCATTTGGGACATATTCCTCTGTCTCCTCATTTTATCTAACTCTGTGCCTTTGCCTATGTGTTAGGAAAGTCAGCTGTATCTCCTACTCTTGAACATAATGGCCTTAGGGGGCCATTCCCTTTAGTACCATTAGGTGCAATGTCCCCTATTCATCAGAGCCTGGTGCTTCATGGGTATCTCCTGTGTGTGTTGTTTGTGTCCTATTGTGGCAGAGCCATATTTGCCTTCAGTACTATTACCTGTAATGGCTCTCTTTGCTTGTTGCCAGTCTGGGGCCTCCTTGGCCCTCAGTTGAGTCAGACCAGGTATTTGCCAGAGCTGTAGTAACGCTGAACTGCAAGGTGCTCTCCCCACCCTGAGAAGCTTTCATTGGTGCACGGGGCTTGCAGTCAGACCACATGTCTGCCCTCAGTCCACTACTGGGGCCACAGTCAGACTGGTGTGTGTTGTTATTTTCCTCTGTCCCTAGGACAGGTGTCACTTTCGAGTGGTGCTGGCCTCTGTCAGTGCTGCTTGTTCACTGCCGGGCTTGGCACAGCTTTGGATGGACTCCTGTTGAAGGCAGGTCTGCAGGAGAACCCAAGGGTGGGGTGTGCAGCGTTAACAATATGTGCACCAGTCCATCGTGGGAAGGGACCTGTAGCTTGGAAAAATGCTGAGGGTGGCTCCACAGGAGAAGGTGGGGGCAGGTCACCTGGCGCCAGTATGGTCTGCTTTAGTGTGCTGTGCGAAGGGACCTGTAGCCACTTTAGAAAACTATCTTAGCTTGGCTGGATGGGACAAGTTTGCAGAAGAACACAGAGTCAGGACACATGGTATTAGCAAGGTTTTCAAGGGTCTGCTGTGGGAGGAGACCTGGAATAGAGGCCTGGCTGGGGAATGCCAGTTGGTACAAGTGCACAGGGGTGGGGCAGGCTGTTAGCAAGCTAAGTAAAGAGTGTTCCTGCTATGCTGGTTGCTGTGGGTCTCCATGTATCTAGGCTGGGGGCAGGGGAGGGAAGTCATGCCCATCAACCCTTCTGTTGTTGAAGAAGTCTGTCAAAGATCCCTGCCCCTCCAGCACACGCTCTGAGCTTAGTAAATAAATCTTGCCATATACCGCAGGTGTTTTTAAAACTGCTACTTCTGTGTTGTATCTCTATGGGGCTGTTGTGCTGTCTCTTTAAGGTGGTCTCTTTAAGTTTCAATAGCGAACTCAGTTCCCCACTGCCCGACTGGCTCTCCCAGAGCTGAGTCCACCAATTTTTAAAGTTCCACGTGTTAAGCCCTACTGATCATAAGAATTTGTGGTTAGGTTTCTCTGGTTCTCAAAACCAAATGTTATAAGGATTTGTCTTCCCAATGAGTGTCCCCTCTGTCTGGGGTACCCGGTGTGGGTCTGTTCCTTTCCCTTTTCTGTGCCTGCAGAGTCCCCTCTCTTCTGTGAACAGTCCTGTGGGTCAATTTGACTCTCCACCGAGTCTCTGCCCTTCCTACCCTTTTCAGTGTGGCCTCTTCTCTACATTTTGCTGTGGAGAGTCTGTTCTGCCAGTCTTCGTGTCATTTTTCCCACGTGGGTATTAATTGGTTGTATCTGTGTGATTGACCAGGTAAGTTTAGAATCCTCCTACTTTGCCATCTTCCCCCAGAAGTGGTCAAACCTTTAAAGAAAACTTTACATTAATTTGAGAGAAAACAGGTATTACGGAGTGTGAATTTCTTGAACTAGAAGCAGATTAAGGTTTCTTTCCGTGTCTTGTACACATTGGTTTGCAAATAGAATTTTTCTCTCAAAATTTGTTTTCTGTTTTGAATATCATAAATGATACTTATTAAAAAGACAGTGTGGAGTGTGGGGTTTTATGGACATTCGGAAGGGGTCCTGAGGTGGGAGTTGGGACATAATGCCTGGTCATAGGACAGAAAAGTTCTCAGGTTATGCCTGGGAGCATTTGCTAGAGAAGGGCTCAGACAGGCTGGTGTACAAAGTTACAAACTGATTCATTTGTTGCATTTCCCTCCTTATTTGTCTTCTTTGAGTCAGGAGGAAAACATTTAGTCTTGTCCCCTAGGGTACTTTAGTGTGAGAAATTTTCCACCCATTTGAAGAAAAATGGAAAAAATAAAGACCACGTAGTGAGTTTTTCATAATGTTAGCTTTCTGCTTCAATTTGAAAAATTCTTAGTTAAGAACTTCTTGTTTGATTATTTAAAAAAATGTCCTTTTCTGAAATGATAGCCATAGTAGATGGCAGGTGATTTTCTTTAATTCGCTAAAACCAGGCCAAATTGTAAAAAATGGTAAATATAAATTGGCACTTGAATTATTTTTATTTGTTCCAAACAAACAACAAACAAACAAAAAAACAAAAAAATAAATGCCTGGGTGGCTTAGTCAGTTAAGCATCTGACTCTTGATTTGGGCTCAGGTCATGATCTCATAGTTCATGGGATCGAATCCCATGTCTGGCTCTGTGCTGACAATGTGAAGCCTGCCTGGGATATTCTCTCTCCTCTTTCTCTGCCCTTTCCCCTGCTTGAGCACTCTCTCTCTCTCAAAATAAATAAGCTTTTAAAAATTAATAAATTTTTATTTGTTCATAGAATCCAAAGCCTGAGGTCAGAGACAACCATGGCAGAACTGCACCTAAAGCCAGGTTTAACCTGCAGTGTGGGAAATCCTTGGGCATGTGCTTGGCCAGCTCCTCTTCATGACCCGGGTCCCCTGGCTGCTGCACTGAATTAAATATCCATCCCAGTGAATGGAATGCAATTTAGTTGAATTCCTCCTGCTAAGCTGTCTAAGGGACTGTGAAATGTGCTGCTTTGACTGACGCTCCCATTTTCTCTTCTTCAAAATAAGTCAGATTGACAGGTTTCAAAGGAGACATGAAATTAGTTCTTATTCCCTGATTCAGCAATAAAGCCCGGAAGCAGAATCTGCTAAATGGAAAACATTCTAAGACTAGGAACGAGAGATTGTAAGGCAACTCTCAACTAGCTGAGGAAGTTTTTCTGTGCCTGCAGCTGATAAACTGCTTTGGGAACTGGACGAAATGTTGGTCCTAGTCAGGACTCCATTGCTGCAGACACTTTCACTGACTGCCATGTGGGTGAGCAGATAGCATTCAGCCAGGACTCACGCACACACTTGCAATAAGCAAGCATTTCCTAAACAGTTTCTGAGGGAATAATCCGATGATAATTTATACGTCATAACACAATTACTCCTCCCATTACATATTTATCTCAGATTAAAAAACAAAAATCAGGTGAGCTAAAATTTTCTGAAAGGTATTTTCCAGGTTCTTCCTTCCTTTTCCTTCCTATGCTAGCCTGAGTCTCTAATAATGCCAGTTTTACTCCAAAGATCTGTAAAATGAAGAACTCGGTATTCTATTTGTATTAACCCTTAGATTATCAAGTAGCTTTTACATTCTAGGACTGATTTGGGGGGATCTGTCCTAATCTTTCCTGATGCAGTTGAGCCCTTTTTCATTAGCGGAGGTGGAGAACTTAGATCTGTTTCCCCCTGAAGTAGATGGGACTCAGAAGGATGAAGTGGAAGGAAGCTTTCGGGTATTTCCTAAGGGAAGTGACCTGGCATCTAGTCTGCCCCGCTTCATTCCTGATTGTAGGCATATGCCCTCCCACCCCATCAGCTAATAATAAAGCCAGGCAGTACATCAAGACCTCAGACAAAAGACCCATTAGGCGTGCCAGTGATTAAAGTTGATTAGCTTGAAGTCACTGGGAATTTTGAGTCCAAGATCAGTGGTGAATCAGATCCAATTTGCATAAACTACGAGGTGCTTCATTAAGGCTCATCATTTTCCTCTGTCCTTTTGTAATAAATCATGCTTCTATGGGGTTCATTTAGATTGAGCTTGAGGATTTTGCCTTTAGAATTCTTCAACACTATTAAGATCACTTTAGCTGTGCTCTTTGGCCTCATTTGCTAAGATGGTACCTGTCTGGAGCCTCATCTCAGAGCCACATCCTTGAAAAAGCTTCCTAGAAGTTTAAGCAATGATTCATTAGGGTCCATGTGCCGGCAGCCAAGACCCATATGATAATGAAGTACACATCTTTTAAAGCACCAGTAGAACAAATCATACTTGCTTATGCTGATAAAGTACTCAGGCCACATAGTGCATTGTGTTAAGCCAACTGATCATTAAATAATTTTGCATTCTCTTCTTGAAATGAGTCTATCTAAAACCCGGAAAATTGACTAGGTTTAACCTTCCAGAGATCTTGTGTGGATGGTTCTTTCTTTGCAATTACTTGTGAGAATGATGAGATGCTTCTTGTTTTGCCCCAAAGATTATTCTTTTACCCCCAGAGATCATTCTTTTTTATCTCCTGTCATTTGTACACTCTGCCCCTCATGCCTAGAGCACCTTTCCATGCCCCTCACAGTCCTCTTTGCTTGTGCCCATGAAGCATTTATCACACTATAATATAATTTCCTTTTTACTTATTTATCTCTTCTACTCCTTGAAGACAGGGATTCCATGCCTAGCTCAGAGCTGACATTAAATGTGTATTGATAGGTTGTTGTGAATTATGAGATGGTGCCTTTAATGGAATATTATACAGCCTCTTAAAGGAATGATATTGATCTCTACATAGTGATGTGTAAATATGCCCATGTGTTTCATAATATAGTTACTGAAAATAAAACAAGCTGAAAAGCACCATGCATAGGATGATCCCATTTATTGTAAAGAAAATAGTGCTTATGTGTATATTCATGGAAAAGGTAAAATGTGTAATTACACAGGGGCTGGATATAGGGTAAAAAGGTAAGGCTTCTGCTTTTAACTTTATAAATCTCTATATTTTAATCTGTTAGATTGAGTCTGTGTTACTATTATAAATAAAAAAACCAGTAAATAGTTTTAAAACAATAAAATTATAGACTCTGGTTGTTAATTATTATTATTATTTTAAAAAACACTGTATTAATTTCCTGGGACTACTATAGCAAATTACCACAAACTGGGTGGCTTAATAAAACAAGTTTATTCTTTCATAGTTCTGGAGGTTAGAAGTCTGAAATGGAGGTACAGCCCTGTTTCGTCCAAAGGTTCTAAGAAACAATCCTTCTTTGCCTCTTTTAGTACCTATTAGTAATCCTTGGATTCCTTGGCTGTAGATACATCACTCCAATCTCTGCCTCCAATTTCACATGACCTTTTCCTCTGTTCTTCTCTATATCTTTACATATCCTTCTTATAAGGACACCAGTCATTGGATGTAGGCCCACTCCAATCCCACATGACCTTATCTTAACATAACTAATTATGTCTGCAAAGACCCTGTTTCCAAATAGGGCCATATTCTGAGGTTCTGGAATGCGTTGAATTCTGGGTGAACACAATTCACCCCAGTACAAACACTAATAAGGGCCAGAGCTGCCAGAGTCCAGGTCGAGCAGGTCCAGGGTTCCCGAAGGGTGAACGGCATTGGTGAAAGTAACAAACAGACACAAGACAACAGCAGTGTGTTAGACTGGCCACTTTATTGTGGCAAGCGTGGCATTATACTTGTTAGCAAATTCCTTATAGCGTGCATCGTCTATGTTTTTTGGCATTACCTAATTCTAAAAATGTTCCTTTATGTAATCACCCATTAAGGGACAACATAGTTATTTTCTTATAACGTTCCCTCCTGCCCTTTCAAGGTCATCTAGCTCTCAACACCTCAAGTGGAACATTTACAGGACGTGACTTCTTAATTGTCCCTTTGAACCATTTGCGGTACAAGGAACAAAAGTATTTGCTTTGGTCTGGGGTGCTGGGAGGGAGCCAAGAGGGCCCTGGGAACCCACACCTTATGTGCTCCCAAGAGACAATGTATACCTAGGAACTAATGAACCATTCTGTACCTTAACCTGCCAGGTCCAGTTATCATCTGGAATGCCTCCTGGGGGCCAAGTGGGCCTAGGGGTTGGAGTAACTTGTATCCATAGATACATTCCTTTGTTGCCGGAGTGGGGATTTCACACCCATTTGTCCCTCTCCTTGGCTGGGAAATATATGGGGCTATCCTTCCTGTAGGTAGAGGAGTCTTTATGGGGGGTGGCAAGGGCTTGATGCAGGGACGCATGATTATGCGGCTTCACTTTCGGTGGGCCGCCACGCAGTCCCGATCCGTCCACCGCCCAGGCCCTGCCCTCAGGCTGGTTTGATAGCTTCCAGCACAGAACCAACAAGCTTTACGTGTTAAAAACACCACTTCTGCAGACTGCTTTCTGGGCCGGCATGTCACTATTACAGTTTGCGGTCCCTCACTGGACTGGGTGAAGAATGGGAGTTCCTTGTGACGTTGCAGCTGCTATAGGTTTGGAGAACCTAACAAGCCTTCAGTTCATCTCTCCTCCAGCCTTAGACCTGAATCTACTTCACTCTACCACTCTAGTTCTGAGATGAAGCAACTTTGAGTTCCTTTTTTAGTCTCTAGTTTTACTTTTGGTATGAGGTTTTAATTTACAAATTTAATTTCTTTTCCTTCCTTCCTTCCTTCCTTCCTTCCTTCCTTCCTTCCTTCCTTCCTTCCTTCTTCCTTCCTGATTATTGTCTACTATATACAAGGCTCTGCAGGGCACACAACATGAATTTCCTTGCTTTTGAGGATCTTGCAGTTGGATTTATTAATGTCAATGTGGTACCTACTGTTTCTGAGAGACAGATTTTAATATTTCTAAAACTGGGATTTTTCTTACAACTGATGACAGGACATAGATTAATTGACAGCATTTAAAATTTCCTAATAGTAAATAAAGTTACATGCATTACAGGGAATGTCTCCACATTCAATGAGATATGGCAAAGGGAGAAATTGGGCAAGTTACCTGCCATTACACTCGATAAGCACATTCTGTGAGTGATTGTGGGTTAAGAAAGAGGAATCTATAGTTCTTTCTATTTTTTGAAGTTTATTTATTTATTTTGAGAGAGAGTGTGAGCGTGAGTGGGGGAGGGGCAGAGAGAGAGAGTGGGAGAGAGAGAATCCCAAGCAGGCTCTACGCTGTCAGTGCAGAGCCAGACATGGCTTGATCCCACAAACCTTGAGTTTGTGACCTGAGCTGAACTCAAGAGCCAGACGCTCAACCAACTGAATATCAGGCATCCCTGTTGTTCTTTTTCTTTAAATATAGTTTTTAAAAATAAAAATGTTTAGGGGCACCTGGGTGGCTCAGTCAGTTGAGTATCCAACTTTAGCTCAGGTCATGATCTCGCGGTTCGTTAGCTCCAGCCCCGCATTGGGCTGGCTGCTGTCGGCCTGTCAGTGCCTAGCCTGCTTCAGGTCCTCTGTCCCTCTCTCTCTGCCCCTCCCCTGCTTGCACTCTCTCAGAAAATAAATAAATATTAAAAAAATAAAAATATTTATGTTTACATGTTTATTGTGGTTATGACTTTTTAAATTGAGGTACAGTTGATGAATAACATATTACTTTCAGGTGAACAACATAGTGATTCAATCTTTGTTTAAGCTGCAAAATAATAACAATAAATCTAGTTAACATTTGTTACCATACGTAATTACCAAAGTTTTTTTTTCTTGTAGTGAGAACTTTTTAGGATCTACTGTTAACAATTTTCAAATATACAAAAGGTATTATTAACTATAGTCACCATGGTATACATCACATCCTCATGACTTATTTATTTTATAACCGGAAGTTTGTATTTTTTGACTCAATTCACCCATTTCACACACCCCACACTTTCTGTCTCTGGTATCCACCAGTCTATTTTCTGTATCTATGAGGTTTTTAAGAAAGCATGTTTTTAGATTCCACATATAAGGGAGATCATATAGTATTTGTCTTTCTCTGACTTACTTCACTTAGCATAATGACCTTAAGGTCCATCCGTGTTGTGAATGGCAAGATTTCTTTATTTTTTATGGCTGAATAATATTTTATGTCTCTCTGTATATCACATTTTCTTTATTCTTTCACCCATTGATGGACCCTTAGGTTATTTCTGTATCTTGACTATTGTCAGTAATGCTGCAATGAAAATGGGGGTACAGATTTCTTTGTGAGTTAATGTTTTCATTTTCTTTGGGTGAATACCCAGGAGTTGAATTGCTAGATCATATGCTAGTTCTATTTTTACTTTTCTGAGGAACCTCCATACTATTTTCCGTAGTGGCTGCACCAAATTACATTCCCATCAATGGTGCACAACAGTTTCCTTTTGTTCACATCCTCATTGACACTTGTTATTTTTTTTTAAAGTATTAAAAAAAATTTTTTTAATGTTTATTTATTTTGAGAGACAGAGAGACAGACAGAGTGTGAGCAGGGGAGGGGCAGAGAGAGAGAGGGAGACACAGAATCCAAAGCAGGCTCCAGGGTCTGAGATGTCAGCACAGACTCCAACGTGGGGCTCAACCCACGAACTGTGAGATCATGACCTGAGCCGAAGTTGGAAGCTTAATCCATTGAGCCACCCAGGCGCCCCTGACACTTGTTATTTCTAATTATCTTATTTCTTATATTTATTCCATAAATATGTCTTGCACC
The DNA here is from genome assembly GCF_018350175.1 of Felis catus. Lineage (NCBI taxonomy): Eukaryota > Metazoa > Chordata > Mammalia > Carnivora > Felidae > Felis > Felis catus. Next base: position 87,429,738 of record NC_058373.1, on the reverse strand, counting down.
TGCTATTTGCAAGGGATAGAGAATATCTAAACACTCTTTTATTTTATTTAAAAAAATTTTTTTAATGTTTATTTATTTTTGAGAGAGAGTGTGCACGCATCAGCAGGGAAGGGGCAGAGAGCGAGAGGGAGACACAGAATCCAAAGCAGGCTCCAGGCTCTGAGCTGTCAGCGCAGAGCCCTATGCAGGCCTGTACCCATGAACTGTGAGATCATGACCTGAGCCAAAGTCAGGCGCTTAATTGGCTGAACCACCCAAGTGCCCCTAAACACTCTTTTAAAAATGATATTAGAACTTACATTTACCAAGCAAGTGATTTGGATATTGAAAATCTTACATGGAAAAAAACATTTGTGAACCAGGACAGAAGGCAAATCTATGGTCAGTAAAGTGCAAAATTGTCAACACTGTACCTTTGTTTTGGTAAGTTTCTTCTGAGAAATTGGTTCTTAAATTCATTATCAGTTAAACCAGAGTCTTTAAAGTGGAACATTCATTGATATCAACTTAACTGTTTGGCTTTTTCCCAAGCCTCCAATCAGTTATCAATACTTAATGCTATTTGCACAAAATATCTTTTGTGTAATACAAATTTCTGTCTCTTCCTCTCTAAGGGATAAAATATCACATGGAAAAAGGAAGAAAATGCAAGATGAATTCTGAATCTAATTCATGAGTTTTGTTTTTATTCTTTTACATAGTATTTATATCAAAGTCAGAAATAAAATCTAAGTTAGAAAATTCACCAGCTAAAAGAAACAGTTTTGTGTGGCAAACCAATTGCCCCAGAAAACAAGTAATTAAAGGACAAGTAATTAAAATAGCAGCCATAAAATTGACATTCTTGGGAGACCATGTGTTCATTGCTGGTGTTTTTATTGGGGATCCTCTCTGGGCACTGTTCTGAGAACTGAAATCTGCTGGCAGAATGAGCACTTCACCCAAGGATTTTGCATCCTCTTCTGGGTGAAAATGTTAGTGCGTTTCTGGTGTATACAGGATAGTTGTATCATGACAGGTGGAAATGTGACCCTGTTATTATCTTTATTTGGAGATTAAGTATGATTTAAGATCTGTTTGCGTGCCAAGTTGACAAGGGGTGGACTTGTGGTAGTAATTTTATGTGTCAGCTTGGTTAGGCCTTGGTAACTAAATAGTCAAACAGTTTCTAGATGGTTCAGTGAAAGTATTAAAGTTTTTTTTTTTTATTTGAGTGTAGTGGGCACACAATGTTCATTAGTTTCAGGTATCAATGAAAGCATTTTTTGGGTGAGATTAATATTGAAATCACTAGGCTTTGAGTAATGTGAGTGTGACTTATGTAATCAGTTGAAGACCGCAATAGAAGCACAACTGACCTCTCTGAAGAAAGAGGGAATTCTGCCAGCAGACTGCCTTTGGGCTTCAAGTGTATTATTGACTCTTCCCTGGGTCAGGCCCACTCTGCAGATTTTGAACTTGTCATCCTTCAAAATCCTGTGACCCAGTTTCTTAAAATAAATCTCTCTCTCTCTCTCTCTCTCTCTCTCTCTCTCTCTATCTATCTATCTATCTAATCTATCATTTATCTAACCTATCCACCTATCCATTTATATACCTATACATCCTATTGGTTTTTTTTCTTCTCTGAAGAACCCTGATTAATACTGATTTTATAAGAGACACAGCTTGTAGAGGCCAAAGAGATCTTTTTCCTGAGTTTAAGAATTTGGGGCATGGCAGACACTAACCCATTACTACCTGCTATTTTCCTGTTTAGGCAGGGAATTATATGGAGGGTCTGTGATGTTTCTTTGGCTGAAAGAGGTTGGGGGAGGCTTTTCCAGAAAGGCAAATGGGTCTTTCTTTAGATTCTTCTGCTACTGCTGATGGGATGCCATATTTCCCCCAATTTCCCCAAATGGGAATTGAAGCCAGATATTGAAATCATTTATTGATGTTAGTAATGAAACTTCAGTTGTTACCACAAATTTTACATTACATTTGCTTAGATATCCTAATGTTTAGGAGGAAAAGTGCCCTCTCCACAATGTAAATTAAGAAACAAATATGATGGCTCACAACTTCTCCTGTAAGTAGGACCACACTACCCCCTCAGAAGAAGGAAGCTCCAGCCCGAAGCTGCAGGGAGGAGACAGAGGGAGGCTGGCTGTATTCGAATAGGTCTTCTGTCTTTTCTCAAACAGTCCTCAACTGGTTTGGCTCAAGCACTGTCTTGACCATGAGGCTTTCTAAACTTGAATAGATTTTTCTTTCTACTCCACATTGCCCATCCCTCTACTGTATCTCATAGCAAAACTTCTTGAGGTACCATTTTTGCAGCTTTACTTCACTTTTTTCCATACCTGACTCCATTGAGGCTTTTAGTCCTCATTATGCTACAAGGACCACCCTAGTCAAGGTCCATCTTAACCACCATGTTGTCAGTTCAAAAGTCATTTCTGTGTTCTCATTTTCCTTCATGTTTCAGTGACAATGATTCAGTTCTTCTTGAAACATTTTCTTTAGGTTTCTGTTGAGTAGAATTAAAATGGGGTTTCCTCCTACCTCATTTACTATGCTTTCTCAGATGTCTTTGCAGGTATTTATGCTGCTTAACCTTGAAAACTTAGAGTATGCAAGACCTCAATCCTGTACTCTATATAATTACTCTGCACGACCAGTCTTTTGGCTTTAAATACTATCCATATGCCTCACAAATCTGTATTTCCAGTTGTGGCCTTTGCCCTGAAATCCAGGCTTATATATCCAATTTCCTACTTCACATCTCTGCTAATTAAATTGTTCCCTGTGTTTGAAACATAATCCCCAATCTTTTCATAGCTAGTTTCTTCTTGTTACTTAAGTTTCAACTTATATAGTGTCTGTACATCATTATCAGCTACATACCTATTTATCCATTTGTCATCTGTTGTCTCTTATCAATCACATCGTCTAATTTTAATTCCTTGCATAACTTGTGCCAGTAAATATCTCTTTTTTAAAAATTCTAGTTAGTTAACATACAGTGTAATATTAGTTTCAGGTATACAACATAGTGATTCAACAATTCTATATATCACCTGGTGCTTATCATGACAGGTGCAGTTCTTGATCCCCATCACCTATTTAACCCATCCCTCTACCCACCTGCCCTCTGGTAACCATCAGTTTGTTCTTTACAATTAAGAGTCCATTTCTTGGTTTCTGTCATTCTTTTTTCCCCTTTGCTTGTTTCTTAAATTCCACATATAATTGAAATCATATGGTATATGTCTTTCTATGACTTGTCTTGCTTAGCATAATACTCTCTAGCTCCATCCATGTCATTGAAAGTGGCAAGATTTTTTCTTTTTTATGGCTGAATGATATTCCATTGTGTGTGTGTGTGTGTGTGTGTGTGTGTGTGTGTGTGTGTGTGTATGTATCACATCTTCTTTATCCATTCATCAGTCAATTGATGGACACTTGGGCTGCTGTATCTCATCTATTATAGATAATTCTCCTGTAAACATAGAGGTGCATGTATCCCTTTCCATTAGTATTTTTATATTCTTTGGGTAAATACCCAGTAGTGCAATTGCTGAATGGTAGTTTTATTTTTAGGCTTTTGAAGAACCTCCATACTGTTTTCCACTGTGGCTGCACCAATTTGCATTTCTACCAACAGTGCATGGGGTTCCTTTTTCTCCACAGCCTCACCAACACCTGTTGTTTCTTGTGCTTTTGATTTTAGCCATTCTGATAGGGGTGAGGTGATATCTTACTGTGGTTTTGAGTTGCATTTCCCCAATGACTAGGGATTTTTTCATGTCTGTTGACCATCTGTATGTCTTCTTTGGAGAAATGTCTGTTCATGTCTTCTGCCCATTTTTAATTGGGTTATTTATTTATTTATTTATTTATTTTTGGTGTTGAGTTGTGCAAGTTCTTTATATATTTTGGATATTAACCTTTTATCCAACATGTCATTTGCAAATATCTTCTCCCATTCAGTAAGCTGCCTTTTACTTTTGTTGATTGTTTCCTTTGTTGTGCAGAAGCTTTTTATTTTGTTGTAGACCCAATAGTTTATTTTTGCTTTTGTTTCCTTGCCTCAGGAGAACTATCTGAAAAAAAAAAGTGCTTTGGCTGAGGTCAAATAAGTTGATGCCTGTGTTCTCTTCTAAGATTTTTAGGTTTTCAGGTCTCACATTTAGGTCTTTCCCCAATTTTGAATTTATTTTTGTGTATGGTGTAGGAAAGGGTCCAGTTTCATTCGTTTACACGTTGCTGTACAGTTTTCACAGCACCATTTGTTGAAAAGACTATCTTTTTCCCATTGGATATTCTTTCCTGCTTTGTTGAAGATCAACTGGCTATACAGTTGTGGGTTTATTTCTGGGTTTTCTATTCCGTTCCATTGATCTGTGTGCCTATTTTTGTGCCAGTACTATACTTTTTTTTTTTAATATAGTACTATACTGTTTTGATGACTACAGCTTTTTAATATAACTTGAAGTCTAGAATTGTGATGACTACAGCTTTGCTTTTCTTTTTCAAGGTTACTTTGGCTATTTGGGGTCTTTTGTGGTTCCATACAAATTTTGGAATTATTTGTTTTAGTTCTGTGGAAAATGTTGTTGGTGACTTTTTTTTAATATTTATTTATTTATTTTTGAGAGAGAGAGAGAGAGAGAGAGAGAGAGAGAGAGAGAGAGAGAGAGAGAATATCCCAAGAAGGCTCCATACCATCAGCACAGAGCGTTATGCAGGGAACAAACCCATGAACTGCAGGATCATGACCTGAGCAAAAATCAAGAGTTGGAGGCTCAACCGACTGAGCCACCCAGGCGAACCACTGTTGGTGGTGTTTTGATAGGGAGTGCATTACATGTGTAGATTGCTTTGGATAGCTTAGACATTTTAACAATATTTGTTCTTCCAATCCTTGAGCATGGAATATTTTACCATTTCTTTGTGTCATATTCAGTTTTTTTCATCAGTATTTTATAGTTTACAGAGTACAGGTCTTTTGCCTCTTTAGGTAGGCTTACTCCTAGGTATATTATTATTTTTGGTGCAATTGTAAAAGCGATTGTTTTCTTAATTTGCCTTTTTGCTGCTTCATTATTGGTGTATAGAAATGCAACCGATTTCTGTATACTGATTTTTTATCTTGAGACTTTACTGAATTAGTACATCAGTTCTGGCAGTTTTCTGGTGGAGTCTTTGGGTTTTCTTTATATAACATCATATCATCTGCAAACTGAAAGTTTTACTTCTTCCTTACCAATTTGGATGTTTTTATTTCTTTGGCTGTCTAACTGCTATGGGTAGGACTTCCAGGAATATGTTGAGGAAAGTGGTGAGGGCGGACATCTTTGTCTTGTTGCTGACCTTAGTAGCAAAACATTTAGTTTTCAACATTTAGTATGATGTTAGCTGTGGGTTTTTTGTATATTGCCTTTATTATGTTGAGGTATGTTCCCTCCAAGTCCTCTTTATTGAAGGTTTTTGTTTGTTTGTTTTTAACATGAATGGATGTTGTACTTTGTCAAATGCTTTTTCTGCATCTATTGAAATGGTCATATGGTTCTTATCTTTTCTCTTATTGATGTGATGTATCATGTTGATTGATTTGCAATTATTGAATCTCCTTGCCAGAAATAAATCCCACTTGATCATGGTGAATACTGTTTTAAATGTATTGTTGGATCCAGTTTGCTAGTATTTTGTGGAGGATTTTTGCACCTATGTTCATCAGAGATATTGGCCTGTAGTTCTCCTTTTCAGTGGTGTCTTTATCTGGTTTTGGTATCAGGGTAATTGTAGCCTCCTAGAATGAATTTGGAAGCTTTCCTTCCCCTTCTATTTTTTTGTAATAGTTTGAGAAAAATAGGTATTAACTCTTGAAATATTTAGTAGAATTATCCTGTGAAGTCCTTTCATCCTGGACTTTTGTTTGTTGGGATTTTTTTTAACTACTGTTTTAATTTCTTTGCTGGTTATTGGTCTGTTCAAATTTTCTGTTTCTTTCTGTTTCATTTTTTTAAATTTATATGTTTCTAGGAATTTACCCATTTCGTCTAGGTTGTCCTCTTTGTTGGCATATAGTTTTTCATAATATTCTCTTATAACTGTTTGTATTTCTGTGGTGTTTGTTATTTCCTCTCTCTCATTTGTGATTTTATTTATTTTAGTTATTTCTCTTTTTCTTGATAAATCTGGCTAGAGGTTTATCAAATTTTATTTTATTATTTTTTTAATGGTTTTTAAATTTATTTTTGAGAGAGAGAGAGAGAGAGACAGACAGACAGACAGAGGATGAGCCTAGGAGGGGGAAGAGAAGGGGTACAGAGGATCCAAAGCAAGCTCTGCACTGTCAGCACAGAGCCTGATGTGGGGCTTGAACTCATGAACCGTGAGATCATGATCTGAGCCAAAGTCAGACGCTCAACTGACCGAGCCACCCAGATGTCCCTCAAATTTGATTTTTTAAAAAGAACCAGCTCCTGGTTTCACTGATCTGTTCTATTGTTTTCTTAATTTCTATATCATTTATTTTTGCTATAATCTTTATTATTTCCCTCCTTCTGCTGGTTTTAGGTTTTGTGTGTTGTTTATATTTCTCTTACTTATTTATTTATTTGTTGTGTTTTAGTTTCCACTACTTAAATGAAAATTCCCTGACAAAGTAGAAACTTAATAAATATTTCTTGAATGACTTGATTGAAAGATTATTACTTATAGCTCACCATGTAGCATTTTAGTTTCTACTACGATGATGTTTTGTTGTTATTCATGTTTTTGTCTGGATATCATAGATTTAATATTCTTTAAAGGATGGAGTTAAGTCCAAATGGTGTTTGGAAAGTATTCTCACTTTTAAGCAGAAAATGAGGTCTAGCAATAGAAGGAACCAGTTGTAAGGAACCAGTGCATAGTTAGTGTAGCACACTTGGTTTCCATCACTGCATTAACTCTCATTAACACTGCATTAACCCCTACCAACAATTCTCTTATTTTGACCTTTTTGTCTTAGGGACTATCTTTCCTAATGGTAGTCTTGATCTCTGTTACTTCCTCTGCTTGATGTTTCCAGTAAAGATGATCAGCTTCCAACTCCTTCGTTGCTCCCTTTTGAAGGTGAGTGGAGCTAAAAGCCACTACAATAACAGGAACAGATGCTCATTCTTCTTGGTATCTGTCTTTATTTCTCCTTTACTTTTGAAGGATAATTTCACTGGATGTGAAGTTCTAGGCTGATGGCTTCCTCTTTTAACATTAATGTTGTGCCACTCTTTCTCTTTGCTTGCATGGTTTCCAACAAGAAGCCCACTGTAATTCTTACTCTTGTTCTTCTATAAGTAAGGGTGATTTTTTTTCCCTCTCACCCCAGCGTTTTTCAAGACTTTTTATGTGTCTTTAATTTTTGTAGTTGAATATGTTATGCATATAACATACATATAAATGCATATATAAATATGTAGTTGAATATTTATCCTGGTTGGTGGTCTCTGAGCTTCCTGGATCTGTGGATTGGTATCATTAATTATGGAATTCTCAGCCATTATTACTTCAAGTATTTCTCCTTCTCTTTTTTCTTTCTTTTTTTTTCTTCTGGCATTTCAATCATTTGTGTATTTTACCTTTTGAAATTATCCCACCGTCCTTGGATGATATGTCTCTCCCCCTTTTTCATTCTTTTTTCTTTTTATATCTCAGTTTTAAAAGTTTCCATTGACCCATCCTTAAGTTCGCTGATTCTTTCCTCAGCTACATCTAGTCTACTAATGAGCCCAATGAAAGCATTCTTTATTTCAATTACAGTGGTTTTGATTTCTAGCATTTCTTTTTGATTATTTCCTAGAATTTCCATCTCTCTGCTTATATTACTCACCTGTTCTTGCCTACCTTTTCCATTAAAGCCCTTAGCATATTAATCATAGTTATTTGAAATTTCAGACCAGGCCTGATAAAACCAACATCTGTGTCATACCAGAGTATGATTCTGATGCTTACTTTGCCTGTTCAGACTGTGTTCTCTCTCACCTTTAACATACCTTGTAATTTATTTTTTGTTATTGAGAGCTGGTCATGATATATTGAACTAAGGTAAACAGGCCTTTCGTGTGAGGTTTTATGTTAATTTGGCTAGTAGTTGGACTGTGCTTCATGTTGCTAAAGCTGTCAGTAGCAAAAGCTTCCATTTCTCTTGCCTTTGTGTTGTTAACTCTGTTGTCTTTGAGTTTCCTTAAGAATTCCTTCTTTGTTGTTTAAGTTTATTTATTTATTTTGAGAGGGAAAGAGAGCATGCACGTGCAGGGGAGGGGCAGAGACAGAGAGGGAGAGAGAGAATCCCAAGCAGACTCCACACTGTCAGCACAGAGACCAACAGCCTGACATGGGGCTCAATCCCACAAACCACAAGACCATGACTCGAGCCAAAATCAAGAGTCAGACGCTCACCTGACTGAGCTACCCAGGGTTCCTTAAGAATGCATTCTTAAGCAGAGTCTCAGTCTTGCAGTTTTTTTCCTGAATCCACTGTTATTATAGTATTGGTATGATGGTAAGGTATGGAAAAGAAGAAGCTTTCTACAATCTTATGATTAAATCCTAGTTGTTCAGTGGCCTTGTGTCTCTGGGCTGAGACCTTAACATGTGTTTCTTAGCTTCCTTTCCCTCTCCTTTAAATGAGAGGAAGGTTAGAAGAGACTGCAGTGGGAGAAATTCCCTACCTCTGTGTGTGATAAGGCTCTGGAGAGTAGGCCTTGGTTATGGAGAACACTCTGGGCATATTTCACAATGGTTACTCTTGTCTTCCCCTTGCCATAGCAATGAGGTGATCTTTCTTGGCCCTTTACCATGGAAACCTAGTGGTGTTCCTGGAGGTGAAGTCCATGAATGTGTGAGGGTCCTGTGAGACCTGCAGGCCTCAGGATGTTCTCATTGTCAGGCTAGTCCATACTCAGCCTCCAGAAATTCATCCAAATTTCTATTTAAATGTTTCTACCAATTTTTGGCCCCATTGTCTTCCGCTCCAGAAGAGCAAATCTCAGTTCTTGCTCTCCAGGTTTTGTCATGGTGGTTTGTCCTACAATCTTCATTCTTTGATGTTTTGAAGAAAAGTCACTGATTTTCAGCCAGTTTAATATTAGCTTTTCCTAAGGATGAAACTGATTATTTACAAGCTTTTAACACATTGGATCCTGAACTGGAAGTCTAGATATCTTTTACAGTATCTAGCACTGCATTAAACAGGCATCAGCAAACCGTGTCTTGGCTGTGTTTCCACCATTGCTACTTGGCCCATTTTGCCACCACTTCCCACAGCTGCATAGGACAATCTTCTTGCCAAAGGAAAAGATTTGGAGCTTTGGCAAGTTGTGTTCTAATGACTGACAAACTCTGAAATATAGGTACTAACTTAGTACTAACAGTGAGTGATGGATGACAACCAAGATTAAGTCAGGGATTATCTCACTTAGCTTCTTGTTTCCTTGTTCCAGACGTGTGTATTTGCATCATGGCCAAAAACCCATTTCTGTTGGGCTGGACCCTCAGCCTCCTCAGGAAAGTCCATTTCTGGCATCTCAGATATATAGGACCTTCTCTGAGGTCTTGGTTGCTGAGATGTAGAGAGCCTTTAGTTTTCTTATTTATGGTTTTGTTTTTACTTAATGGCAACCTGTTTCCTCTCCTTTCTGTCCATCCTTCTGTCATTCCTTCCTTCCCTCCCTCCTTCCTTCCTTCCTTCTCCTTTTAATATTAGTATTTAGCATGTTTGTGTTAAGTTAAACATTTTACTCTTTAATGATAGTGTTTATCAGAACAAGACAATTTAGCTGAAGATGGCTGCCTGGTGAGACTTTTCAATACTGATTTTAAATGCAAATTAATACAAGCAATTACCAGATATTATACATGCTCTTAAAATGGAATGCTTTAAATGACATTTCCCTGGCAATCTGTGTGAATCCCAAAGATTAGGCATTCTCTTTATTCACTAAATTAAATATGCATCCACAGCCCAGTTTGAAGTTACTATCATATAATCATTCTTATTGTAGCCATTTCCAATAAAGATGACCTTATTAAATAACAATTACCTAAAGAATTATTTCCCACTTGGGAATATATGTTTGGAAAGAGATATACCTTTTGTGTTTGGATGGGTTCTGACAGAGGATGAAGACCAACGTAACATGTTAGGGAGGTGGATTTTTTTCCCCTCAATCCAAAGTTAGGGAACTAACATTTATTGAGTCTTTTTTGTGTCAAACACTTTCCATTCATCCAATATTCAATGAATATTTATTGAGTGCTACCATGTTTTGGCCATATGTTTTAAATTCTGGGAATGCAATGGGATGGGACAGACTCAGTCCCTTCTCTTACGAATCTTATATTCTGGTTGGGAAAAGAAAGTGAATCCAGAGAATAATAAGTAGCCTGATGTGTGGGACAGAGAATGGCTTGGTGAGGAGATACAAAGAGGGTAAACATTAGATAGGGTAGAGAAAGCAAGTCCTGTTTGAAAGGTGGCATTTGCAGTGAACTATCAGAGAGTCAGCCAACTACTCATTTTCTAATTTTTACAACAATGTGAGACAAAGGTAACATTAGTTCAGCTGATACAGGCAAAGAAATTACTCAACTAGATTAAGTCATTACTCTAAAGTTACACAGACTTCAAATCTTGCTCCTTTTGCCTCCAAAGCTGTTCACTGCCCATCATATCCCACAGGTACTTGTTCACCAGCAGCCTCAGTCTGGGGCAGAAACAAGCTCTTTGTTTGCCTGATCTTGGAGTTTAGACGTGAAACAGAATTTCCTAAGAAAACTAATGCGGGGTCCTATATTTTTCAATAAGAACATTAAAAAGAAGAAAAGACAACCGCTTAATTTTAATTACTTTTTCATTAAAAAATGTATTTTAATACCAAAAAAGTAGAAGGGGTATTTTCTGAGATTAAAGGACACGAATCTGAATTAAATGAAATCAGCTTCATGAAATGCATTATTTTGTCTTTATCTTACTTATTTCACAGAGAACTACTAGAGCCACGACTTAAGTGAATCCATTTGAGAACCGATGGACTCAATGACCTTTGGGATTATATTCAACCTTGAGAATCTTAAGTTGATGTCAACCTCCTAAGCTTGATGTGTGGAGAGGCAACACAGGAAGATACTCTTCTGTGAGGATATAAACTTTCTATTAATTGAATCAGTCCAGGAAAAAGGTAGGTCATCATGACCTAAACATTTTCAGTTTGAGTCACTTGAAATGTTTATCTATTTAGGGAAAAGGAGATGATGTATTCTCTGTTCACTAAAAAGTTCAAACACAACTTAAAGCTCATTACAAAATAATTTACAAACTGTTTTTTGGTAGGCAGTTGCTCACAGTGGCTTGAATAAGTTAAGAGCTTAGATTCATTGCTTTTCCTATTAATTAAATAGAAAGTAGAAATGACCATTTGGACTTCTTTTTTTTTAAGACACATTTATACATTTAGCAACAACAGCATGCATGCAAAAAAAATCTACATTAAAACCCTTTGTTGGAATGCTTTACACTTTCCACAGAACAGAAACTAAAATAACTTGTTATGCAATTAGTCACAAATACAGTCCTTGAGTTTTTTGCCCATACACACAAGTAATATCTAAAACATCCCCCCCTTTTTTTTTTGTAGCAGCTAGGCCCTGCCACCACTGTGCTTGGCTGAGTTCACAAATCTGTTGCAACCTATAGCTTCCCTGTCATCTCTCTGGCTCTCCTTTCCTGCTAAGATTTGTTTCCTGGCAGTAATTCAAACCTTCTGCCACCGCCATAGGTACTGCTGCTGGAACCACCATAGCCGTGTTGGTTTCATGGTTTGGCAAAATATTGGCCACCGCCACCATAGAGGCCAGAGCTTCTGCCTCCAAAATGTCCTCCTTTCATGGGTCCAAAATTTGAGGATTGATTGTTGTAATTGCCAAAATCATTATAGTTTCTACCACCTCCCAAATTGCGTCCATCATTACCAAATCCATTATAGCCATCTCCACTGCCACCATATTCACCACCACCTTTACTGCCACCAAAGCCACCTCTCCTACTGAAGTTTCCTCCATGACCAAAGTTGTCATGCCCACCAAAACCACCTCTATGGCCCTCACCAAAGTTTCCAGAACCACCTCAACCTCTTTGGCTGGAATGAAGCACCAGCCATCTCTTGCTTAGATAAGGCTTTCCTTACTTCACAGTTGTGGCCATTCACAGTAGGATATTTTTGAATGACAGTCTTATCTACAGAAACATGGTCATCGTAAGCTACAAAAGCAAAGCCCCTCTTCTTGCCACTGCCTCAGTCAGCCATGATTTCAGTCACTTCAGTTTTCCCATACTGTTCAAAATAATCTCTTAGATGATATTCTTCAGTGTCTTCCTTAATGCCACCAACAAAAGTCTTTTTGACAGTTAAGAAGGCACTCGGTCTTTGAGAATCTTCTCTTGAGACAGCCCTCTTTGGTTCTACAACTCTTCCACCCACCTTGTGTGGCCTTGCGTTCACGGCTACATCCACCTCTTCCATAGTAGCATACGTGGCAAACCCAAAGCCTCCGAAGCACTTGGTGTTTGGATCTGTCATTACCACACAGTCCGTATGCGTTCCCCATTGCTCAAAATTGCTTCTCATACTTTCATTAGTTGTTTCAAAGCTCAAACCTCTGATGAAGAGCTTCTACAGCTTTTCTTAGGAGAAAAGACTTAGGAGACTCTGACTTAGACATGACAGAAGTGGAAGGGGAGACTCTTAATGATGCTTGCTCCGTGGTGTCCATGGACAGAAAGCAACCCTTTGGACTTATATGAATAAGAATGTATGTGTGGGTATCTTTGTCATGAATATTCAACTATTGATCACTTTATGGTACTGATATAATTTATTTCTTTTCCTAACCATGAAACATAAGCAAAACTAGAAAATGTAAAAGAATAAATACTGTTTAAAATTCTATGAAAACATAGGCGTGCCTGGGTGGCTCAGTCGGTTGAGTATCTGACTCATGTCATGATCTCACGGTCTGTGAGTTCGAGCCCCGCCTCTGGCTCTGTGCTAATAGCTCAGAACCTGGCACCTGCTTCAGATTCTGTGTCTCCCTCTCTCTCTGCCCCTCCCCCACTCATGCTCTATCTCTCTGTTTCTCAAAAATAAATAAACGTTAATTTTTTTTTTAATTCTATGAAAGTATAATGGCAATTACAGAAGAAATAATTACGTACAACAGCAGCAATAGCATCCTTGAGGCTGTTTCTACAATGTTTCGAGTACCTGGCTGTATCAGTCGTGCCAGAGTTCATCTCCTAGAGAGACAGGATAAGAAGTGTTGTGCTAAAGGCTCAAGGATCAGTTGAAATTTTGGTTCTGTACATAAGTAAAAATAGTAAAGATACAGGCTGTTTGAGTGTCTGGCGCTTTTTTTTTTTTTTTGCCAATATAAGTATTATTACCTTCACACTATTTTATCTCCCTCTTTTAGGCTTAATAGCATGAGCTAAGGGCAGTTGATTTCACAGAGAAATTGAAAGGATAGAGAGAAACACAAATTATGAAAAATGTACCAGAGACAGGTACACGCATTTTATGCTATTAATAAAGTTCTAAAATGCGTTGAATCTAAAATTCTCTGATATTTAATGTGTGTGTGTGTGTGTGTGTTTAATTTCAAAAGAAGCTAAGGATGGTACAAGGAAGAAGTAGGAAACATATAAAGAAGCTAAATCACTTGTAATCCCACTGCTAGAGTCAGCACTATTAGTGTTCTGTCCTAATTTTAAAAACATATGTGATATATAATATATATTATATAAATAATATATAATTCTGTTTTAATAAACACATATTAATATTATCATAAATAACTACTATATATTTACATTTATTTTATTATATATTATATATTTATATTTTATTACATATATTTATTAAAACAGAATTATAATGTGTATATAATTTTCTATCCTTTCATTAAATATTATGAAGTATTTACAGAGCAACAAATATTTTTAATACAGGTGCTTTGTATGATAACCTATTATTTTTTATATAAATATATTAAACTTTTTATATTTAGTCTCCCACTCTTAGGCATTAAGGTTGTTTCCAATTTATCCTTCTTAAGAATAATGATACAATAAACATGATTAAATATACATTTCAAGTTTGAAACTTTGAAATATTTCCTTAGATTGGATTTCCATAAGTAGAATTGCAATGTTAAAGAATGTGAACCCTGCTAAGAATCTTTACAGCAGAAACATAGAAATGATCCACCAGTGTGGTGTAATAGTTCCCACTTTTATGTACCTTCACCCCTGCAGGTGTTATCATTGAAAAAATGTGTTTGATAACTTGATAGATTAAAAAATCTCATCAACCTATCTATCTGAATTTCTTTCCTTTTTCTTTTATAGTAAGATTCATTAATGCATTTATTCATTAAAATTTCCACCAAGCATCATTCTGGCAGGGCTGGCTTTAGGGAATGTGACGTGTTGCATGTTGCAGTTGCATGAGGCTCCAATGCTCAGAAGGGTCTTAATTTGATTTAATGTTCTGCCATCTTGGAATTCTTGAAAATTTTATCTTTGCAGTCATGTTTTGTAACTGAAGTCTGATAGAACGATGGAATATGTGTGTGAGCAGAGGAAATACATACAGTATGCATGTCCACTGTGTATAGTATTTGTGATATTCTATGAGCATGGAGATCGGGTGGACACGGGACTCAGGGGAGTTCAGTGAGACTCAATGTGGGTACAAGGTAAGCGTGATACATCAGTAGTTGGACAAGTGCTGACAGCTCCAAGGGGCTATGCTTTCTGTTTATACCAGAACTTACTTCCAGTGCAGAAAGATGATAATAGTTTTCTCAGAAACATGAACAACTGAAGAACCCTATCATATCCTTTCTCTCTCATGGTACTTCTTGTGTTAGCCAACCACTGTAATAATAATATAACGACATAGAAAGGAAGAAAAAGATAAGGTAACCCATAGTTCCTTTTTTTCTTTAATCTTTTCTTGCTCAGGATAAGGAAGAGAATATTGTGACCCAAAGCAGGAGAGTAAACAGCCCAGGAATGAAGCTGAATGCATAGTGTTTTGTTAATCCAGTGTACATATTCTTAGGTATTGTGTTTGATTATCCTACCTGATGGGAATATTAAAGAGTGTATCTTCCAGCTCAATTGGGACATACCAGAGACTATGTTAAAAATCTAGTCTATGGGCACC
The DNA here is from genome assembly GCF_018350175.1 of Felis catus. NCBI lineage: Eukaryota > Metazoa > Chordata > Mammalia > Carnivora > Felidae > Felis > Felis catus. Next base: position 87,414,481 of record NC_058373.1, on the reverse strand, counting down.
TGGGTGGCTCAGTCCGTTGAGCTTCCTACTCTTAATATATTATAGGTTGTGATCTTGCGATGTGTGATCGAACCCTGTGTCGGGCTGTGTGCTGAGTGTCAAGCCTGCTTGGGATTCTGTCTCTGTCTCTCTCTCTCTGTCTCTCTCTCTCTCTCTCTTTCTCTCTCTTTCTCTCTCTCTCTATCTATTTCTCCTTCTGTCCCTCTCCCCATTTCATTCTCCTCTCACTCTCTCTCTTTCTCAAAATAAATAAACATTTTAAAAAATCTACTCTAGTAATGACGTAACTTCTGTTATATTAACTGCAGTTGAGGCTTCTACTTTTTTAAAAAAATTACATTCAAGTTAGTTAGCATCTAGTGCAACAATGATTTCAGGAATAGATTCCTTAATGCCCCTTACCCATAGCCCATCCCCCCTCCCACAACCCCTCCAGTAACCTCTGTTTGTTCTCCATATTTATGAGTCTCTTGTTTTGTCCCCATCCCTGTTTTTATATTATTTTTGCTTCCCCTCCTTTATGTTCATCTGTTTTGTATCTTAAAGTCCTCATAGGAGTGAAGTCATATGATATTTGTCTTTCTCTGACTAATTTCGCTTAGCACATTAGCCTCTAGTTCTATCCACGTAGTTGCAAATGGCAATATTTCATTCTTTTTGATTGCTGAGTAATACTCCATTGTGTATGTGTGTGTGTATGTATGTGTGTGTGTATATATATATATATATACACACACACACACCACATCTTCTTATCCATTCATCCATCAGTGGACATTTGGGCTCTTTCCATACTTTGGCTATTGTTGATAGTGTTGCTATAAACATTGGGATATATGTGTTGCTTTGAAACAGCGTATGTGTATCCCTTGGATAAATACCTAGTAGTGCCATTGCTGGGTCATAGGGTAGTTCTATTTTTAATTTTTTGAGGAAACTCTGTACTGTTTTCCAGAGTGGCTGCATCAGTTTGCATTACCACCAGCAGTGCAAAAGAGATCGTTTTTCTCCACAAATGCACCGACATCTGTTGTTGCCTGAGTTGTTAATGTGAGCCATTCTGACAGGTGTGAGGTGATATCTCATTGCGGTTTTGATTTGTATTTCCCTGATGATGAGTGATGTTGAGCACTTTTTCCTGTGTTGGTTGGCCATCTGGATGTCTTCTTTGGAGAAGTGTCTATTCATGTCTTTTGCCCATTTCTTCACTGGATTGTTTGTTTTTTGGGTGTTGAGTTTGATAAGTTCTTTGTAGATTTTGGATACTAACCCTTTATCTGACATGTCGTTTGCAAATATCTTCTCCCATTCCATCCATTGTTTCCTTTTCTTTGCAGAAGCTTTTTATTTTGATGAGGTCCCAATAGTTCATTTTTGCTTTTGTTTCCCTTTCCTCTGGAGACATGTTGAATAACAAGTTGCTGTGTCCAAGATCAGAGAGGTTTTTACCTGCTTTCTCCTTGAGGATTTTGATGGCTTCCTGTCTTACATTGAGGTCTTTCATCCATTTTTAGTTTATTTTTGTGTATGGTGTAAGAAAGTGGTCCAGGTTCATTCTTCTGCATGTCGCTGTCCAGTTTTCCTAGCACCACTTGCTGAAGAGACTGTCTTTATTCCATTGGTTATTCTTTCCTGCTTTGTCACTGATTAGTTGGCCATATGTTTGTGAGTCCATTTCTGGGTTCTCTATTCTGTTCCATTGATGTATGTGTCTGTTCTTGTGCCAGTACCATACTGTCTTGATAATTACAGCTTTGTAATACAGCTTGAAGTCCGGGCTTTCGTTTTCTGTTTCAAGATTGCTTTGGCTATTTGGGGTGATTTCTGGTTCCATACAAATTTTAGGATTGTTTGTTCTATCTCTGTGAAGAATGCTGGTGTTATTTTGATAGGGATTGCACTGAATATGTAGATTGCTTTGGGTAGTATCGACATTTTAACAATATTTGTTCTTCCTATCCAGGAGCATGGAATCTTTTTCCATTTTTTTGTGTCTTCAATTTCTTTCATAAGCTTTCTATAGTTTTCAGTGTATAGATTTTTCACCTCTTTGGTTAGATTTATTCCTAGGTACTTTATGGTTTTCTTGTGGAACTGTAAATGGGATCGATTCCTTGATTTCTCTTTCTGTTGCTTCATTGTTGGCATATAGGAATGCAATCGATTCCTGTGCATTGATTTTATATTCTGCAACTTTGCTGAATTCATGAATCAGTTCTAGCAGTTTTTTGGTGGAATCTTTTGGGTTTTCCAGATACAGTATCATGTCATTTGTGAAGAGTGAAAGTTTGACTTCCCCTTGGCCGATTTGGATGCCTTTTATTTCTTTGTGTTGTCTGATTGCTGAGGCTAAAACGTCCAATACCATGTTGAATAGCAGTGGCGAGAGTGGGCATTCCTGTCTTTTTCCTGCCCTTAGGGGGAAAGATATGTTTTTCCCCATTAGGGTGATATTAGCATTGGGTCTTTCATATATGGCTTTTATGATTTTGAGGTATGATCCTTCTATCCCTACTTTCTTGAGGGTTTTTACCAAGAAAGGATGCTGTATTTTGTCAAATGCTTTCTTGCATCTATTGAGAGGATCATATGGTTCTTGTCCTTTCTTTTATTGATGTAATGAATCACATTGATTGTTTTGCGGATATTGCACCAGCCTTGCATCCCAGGTATAAATTCTGCTTGGTCATGGTGAATAATTTTTTTAATGTATTGTTGTATCCAGTTGCCTAATATCTTGTTAAGGATTTTTGCATCCATATTCATCAGGGAAATTGGTCTATAGTTCTCCTTTTCAATGGGGTCTCTGTCTGGTTTTGGCATCAAGGTAATGCTGGCTTCATAGAAAGAGTTTGGAAGTTTTCCTTCCATTTCTGTTTTTTGGAACCGCTGCAAGAGAGTAGCTGTTAACTCTTCCTTAAATGTTTGGTAGAATTCCCCTGGAAAGCCATATGGTCCTGGACTCTTGTGTTTTGGGAGATTTTTTATTACTAATTTGACTTCTTTACTGGTTATGGGTCCCAAATATATAAATCAATTAATCACAAACATAAAGAAACTCATTGATAATAATACCATAATAGTCAGGGACTTCAGCACCGTACTTATAGCAATTGACAGATCATATAAACAGAAAATCAACAAAGAAACAATGGCTTTGACTGACACATTGGACCAGATGGACTTAAAAGATATATTCAGAACATTTCATGCTAAGGCAGCAGAATATACATTCTTCTCCAGTGCACATGGAATGTTCTCCAGAATAGATCACATACTGGGACACAAATCAGCCCTCAACAAGTACAAAAAGATCAAGATCATACTGTGCATATTTTTAGACCACAACACTGTGAAACTCGAAATCAACCACAAGAAAAAATTTGGAAAGATAACAAATACTTGGAGACTAAAGAACATCCTACTAAAGAATGAAGAGCTAACCAAGAAGTTAAAGAGGAAACTAAAAAGTACATGGAAGCCAGTGAAAATGACAACACAACAGCCCCAAACCTCTGGAACGCAGCAAAGGCAGTCATAAGAGGATAATATATAGCAATCCAGGCCTTCCTAAAGAAGGAAGAAAGGTCTCAGATATACAACCTAATCTTACACCTTAAAGATCTAGAAAATGGACAGCAAATAAAACCCCAAACCAGCAGAAGACAGGAAATAATAAAGATTAGAAGAGAAATCAATGCTATCAAAACCAAAAAAAACAAAGCAAAACAAAACAAAACAAAACAAAGCAATAGAACAGATCAATGAAACCAGAAGCTGGTTCTTTGAAAGAATTAACAAAATTGATAAACCCCAGCCAGTTTGATCAAAAAGAAAAAGGAAAGGACCCAAATAAGTAAAATCAAGAATTAAAGAGGAGAGATCACAACCAACACAGCATAAATAAAAACAATAATAAGAGAATATTATGATCAATTATACGCCAATAAAATGGGCAATCTGGAAGAAATGGACAAATTCCTAGAAACATATAAACTACCAAAACTGAAACAGGAAGAAATAGGAAATTTGAACATCCTTCTACTTAGTTTAAGATGGCATTAGTCAATTATCATGTACTATGATCCAGAGTGGTGTTTGCAGAGGACAGACTGATGAATTAAATGGGAATATGATGGGACTGTCACTTCTGCATTGCTTACTCCTTTGAGGGTGATGCTAATGTGTACTATTATACCTAGTATGTAATATATTTTTGTTTCACTGTTTCACAGCTGAGATTGGGAGTTTCAATGTCAAGGGTTTCCTCTACTTTCAATAGTATAGTGGTTTTATTCAGAGACAAAGGTGCCTATATTAGGGAAGTGTCAGTGTGTGGTATGGCCATTCTAAGTATACATTTGGGAACTTGCAAAATAGTACTGGGTATGTCTGTGGACTCAGTGCACTCACTGTAGGATGACCTTAGTTCAGGAATCCGTTTATTGACCAACTTCCATACACCCCTACTCTAATAGGGGGGCCTTAATGGTATTTTTAGCCACCAGGTATTAGTTTTTGATTTTGATATCTGGGAAATATTATCTCCTCTTCAATTTTCTGGAAAAATTTATGTAAGATTGGTATCATTTCTTCTTTAAATGTTTGGTAGAATTCACCATGAAAGCCACTGGTAAATGAAAGGATTTAAAAAATAAATTTAATTTCTTTAATTGATGTGGGGTTATTCAAATAATGTGAAAGAGCTGGATGGCTCTTTGATGGAAAGTCTGGGGGAATCACTACTGTGTATATTGGCTATAATGTTACAGGGCCTTCCTCAAGGGGAACAGGCTCTCTTTCAGTAGAGGGGTTCAGGGTCAGAGAGCAGGTCTAGAAATGGGTCAAGGGATTGTGAGTTTTCATGAAGGCCAGACCTCAGCCTTCAGCTCATCCTTTCTTGATTTGTTTTGATTATGTATGCAATACTTTTGTTTGTTATCCAACTGCTTGCCTCCAGAAATATGCAAGAAGTGTATGTGAACCATATCTGTAGACCCCTTTGGGTCAGGATCTCCTGGCTGCCATTCCAATTTGTTCTCCATTTTGAATAATTATGTCTATCTCATCTATGAGGGTTAAATGCTACCTTTTGGCTTTTCCTAGTTTGGGTTCTTGTTGTCCCTATTGCCAGTAAGGAGCCCAGTTCTACAATAGTGTCTTTGACTATCAGTACTGGTCTGCAGAGAACCACCACACTGAACTTTTCACTGATGTTGGTGACCCCTCATCTGAGCATTCTTTATTGCCTTAGCAGGGGAGTGTTTTCTGGCTGTCTCTAGGAACATAGTCAACTGGTGGATTTTTGATTATGTGATAGGTCTGTTTGAGCATGGCTACTTCTCTGAGTCTGTTGATTTCTTCCTCCAATGCCTGTCACAGCAATTCTGACATACATGTAATGTGGGCCATAACTTTTTTCAAGTTTCTAAGGACCATCCTATCAGCATATTGAAAGCAGCTTGAGAATCTCTTTCCATATTATTAAATTGTGAAATATAGAGAGGGCCCCCTATTAAAAAAATCTCTCTCAAAATAAATGAACTTGAAAAAAAAATTCTGAAACTTAAAAAAATATGAATACATTCTTTTAGGTAGTTAAGGGGGAGCTAAAAAGCTCTTCTTGAGTCTGTCAGGCCTTGATTACCTTTAACTCAAATAGTCCACATGCCCAAATGGCACATTCTGGAGCAGCCTGACCTGCACCTCATCACACACCAGTCTCAATTTCCTTATCTATAGAATGGGGTAATATAATCTGACTCTGACATCTTACCACAATAGGATCAACTTGGCATCTCTACTTCTGTCCGGGGTAGAGAACTATATTTACCTGGATCACCTCTCCTGCATGGTTTTAAGTTACTGTGAATCAAAAGAGACACTCACATGAAATTTCGAAGGCAGAAGTGAAGTAGAGATATTTTACAAGATGGAGACAGACAGAGACAGTGATGGACAGACACAAAGTTTTTTTGGCGAGTACTAGGATGTTATTCTCCTCTCGCTTTGCATTCAGATCATTTTCCTCGCTCCTGGCCTTGCTGATCAATAGTAGTCCTAAGCCACCTATGAGGCACTAGGTTCCAGGCCCACAGATGTGATTTCCAAGATGTAGAAACGTCCCTAAGGTAGAAGTTTCCACAGAAGAGGTAGATCGTAGAATCTGAATAATTGTTGAATTTCCCTAAAGTTCCCTCCCCTCTATGGGAGCTGGTACTTCTGGCTAACATGATTAGTAATTATTTTCTATTCAGTCCTCTTATTTCCCACTTCCAGACCTTCATTTGTCCAGCTTCTATCACTTCTGTGTAGACTTTCATTCCTATATAAAACTTATTTCTGTAATACTTGTAGCTCAGATATCCTGATTTAACTCTGACTGATAGAATAGTTTTGACAGTGAAATAAAATAAACATGAAAAATTTCTTTCAAAGGTCTAAACTGCTATTTGAATGTAATTATTGGGTTGGGCTAAATAATTTATTAGCTGAGTTTCTTACAGAGAAACAGATTAGGTGACATTTAAAATGGTAAGGAAAGCAAGCCAGCATAGGCTGTTATGAGCCGTGTGTTTCATGAAAATATTTTATTCTGTCATTTGTCTGACTAGGGTGTTTGTTTGTTATCACACTGATGACAAAATACTCCATCTATCCTTCATTTTCAGCTAGATTGCTTGGTAAGAAAGGGGTTGTAAAACAGACCTTAGAGACTTATAGAATCTCTGAAACATGTCAGGTGTCCTCAATTAATATTTAAAGTGTAGAATATAGTCAAATATCCAGAGACAAATATCAAGAACACCTGAAAAGACAAAGGTACAAGGGTAAAAATGAATTTTAAGTATATGTAAAAATCTCCTCTTGCAAATTGCCCATATTTGGCTGTCTATGTGACACATTAAGGTCGATCTTATAGTGGGTCATTTTCAAAGTTTGTCAAAGACTCAGACATTTTTTATATTATTTGTGATGGTTTTCTTGAGTCCACTGAGCAAACTTATAGCTTTGTGAAGATAATAGTTTTCTGGTTAACAGAGCAATAATTGATTAGGCAAATAGTTGATTTCAGCAGCTGCTTTCATTACTTAATGTCCAGAATAGCAGTAGTAGGTCTATTCAACCATTCAGGATTTCAAAACTCACACTTCTGTGATCATGAGGTACCTTAGGGAAGAATAGAAAGATGATGTGAGCAGAATTATTATATTCAACAGATAGTTGAGGTAAGAGTAGTGGAAAAGGGTGCTGAGTAGCACATCATCACTTTTCCAAATAGACTTTGTTCTTAAAAATCTTTCAGTACAACTTACATCTGCTTGTATCTTCAGTTCCTTTTTTCACCTATTGATATGCATCTCGGTTAATTTCATACTCTATGCCATGACCCTGGTCTATTCCATATGGGTGATTCCAGTATGATTTCTGTCACCAAAAAGCTTATGGCAATGTAGGAGAACAAAGATATACACAATTGTAACAACCTATAAGGGAGACACTATACAACCTATAAAGGCGATGAGAATGTAGATGAACAAGAGGTAGAAAAAGATTTAGAGATAGAATGACATGATTTGGAGACAGATTGAATGTTGAGAACAAAGGCTTTGAACTTTCTGGCCTGCTTTATTTAGAAGAAAATGTTTGCCACTAATGGAATTCTATTACCCAGGGAATGAGAAATGAGTTTTAAAGTACAGATGGCAAGTCTGACTTTGGGCATGTTAGGATTTTAATTAATATTTGCTCAAGGAATCATTTTGGAATGTCTAAGTAGTTGCAAAAGTATGTACCCAATTCAGGAGAAAGGACAAGGTAAAGGATAATTACCCAGGTGGTTGGTTTTTATATAGAATCTGCACTTATTATTAGCACCAGGGCTGGGATTAGTAAAAAACAGTTCATGATGGATCAGATAATAATTTTTTTTTTTAATTTTTTTTTTCAACGTTTATTTATTTTTGGGACAGAGAGAGACAGAGCATGAACGGGGGAGGGGCAGAGAGAGAGGGAGACACAGAATCGGAAACAGGCTCCAGGCTCTGAGCCATCAACCCAGAGCCCGACGCGGGGCTCGAACTCACGGACCGCGAGATCGTGACCTGGCTGAAGTCGGACGCTTAACCGACTGCGCCACCCAGGCGCCCCAAGATAATAATTTTTAATGGAGACAAAAATACAGGTGTGATCCTTTATTTTGTACTCTAATAATTTGATACCTTTTGCTATGGAGAACATTTACAGGTGGTGAGAAGATGTATAAAGCTGAAGAAAATGTAAATAGGTGGAAACTAATTAGCATTGGTTGTAATGGTTACAACACATTGTCAGTATAAAGTGGAAAAAATTATCCAAGAAGTGGAAAGTAAGGAGAAAAGGACAAGAAAGGAAACACTTAAGTAGCTCAACCTAAATGTGGGAGTTTAGAAAGCATTACTGTAGTTAGTGTATCAGTATTCAGAATTATTTTTCAGAAGTGTTCTAAGCAACATTTCTATTCTATGTTCATTTTCTCTCCTCTTGTGTTATGGGTAGAGAATTGTGTCCCCTAAAACAAAATGTTGAAATCCTAACTCCCGGTACTTGTGAATAAGACCTTGGTATTAGGGTCTTTGCAGAAGTAATAAAGTGAGGTCATCAGGATGGACCCTGATCCAATGTGATTAGCATCCTTAAAAGAAGAAGAGAAAGCCATGTGAAGACAGAGGCACACAAGAAATGAGACCATATGATGTTAGAGGTAGAGATTGGAGAGAGGTAGCTGCAAGCCAAAGGACATCAAGATTTGATGAGCACCAGCAGAATCTATAAAGGGCAAGGATTCTACCTAGAGTCTGAGAGAAAGCATGGGCCTGCTGACACTTTGATTTTGAACTTCCAGATTCCAGAACTGTAAGAGAATAAATTTCTGTTGTTTTAAGCTACGTAGTTTGTGGTACTTTGTTATGGCAGCTTTAGGAAACTAATACCTCTTATTTCTCTGCCTTACTTAGAGCATCTCTTCACTTAATCAGCAAATATTTATTGAACATCTATTCTACACAGGTCATTCTGTTCCTCCATATCTCAGCTTTCTCAATTGTCCTCTTAAGACAACATTTGGCACTTGGAAGATTAATAATTAAGAAGAGACAGCATAGTGCAGGCTACCTGTTTAATCTTTTTTCCTCAGTTCTATTGAAGATGTTCCCAGTAGTGTCATCTTTGACAAAGAATGATACATATAGATGAATATTTTCCAGCATTTATGGGTTTTTGGCTCCAAAGGTGTGCTAAAAGTGTCAGGTTGATACAGAACCCTTAGATAAATGATATTACTGATGCTAGACCCAGGAGGCTTGTTTATACAAAAAGTGGTAAGTCCAACACTGCAAGTTATCACTAACTTGAGATTAGAGTCAGATGGTATAAAAGACTTCTCAGGGGAATGATAAAATCTGAGTAGACCTCAAATTCCTTTTTTTAAAAAAAATTCTTATAGGTGCATTGTACCTGTGCTAGAAAGAGGAATATACCACTGCTAGATGATGAGTATGCCAGCTGGGTGAATAACAAAGACTATAAAAAAGCTGTGCGGTTGGAGATTGAGCAGTAAAGATATACACTACTTATGGTTTGTTAGCTTTTGGCATTAATGTGTCAAAAGTGCTAGCTGCAAATTTCTCTAGTAACTTAATTCTTATCCTGAATTTGTTGGCTGTGAGCATGCCCTATGTTAGGGCTGAAAAAAATTGTTAGAATGTGGAAAATACTATGTTGAAAGTATTTCCCCTAAAACCCAAAAGTGACAGGAATCAGTCTCATTAAGTGACTGTATATAGAATCAATCAGGTAATTTAGTAATGAATTAAATGTTGTGTGTTTGGGTTAGGCTTCTCTGAAACTGCCATAAAGTACTCTTACTTTTTAATTTATAACAACAATAAGCCAATTTTTTTGGCTTATTATAAGGATTGAGATCCAAGGGAATAGAGAGAGAATTTCTCAGGCATCAGCAATTCAAATGACGTAAGACTTGTGTTTGTAAATTACTTTGTTGAAAGCTTCCTTGTTATCTACTCAATTCTTCCTATATTTGGACAGTTCAATAATATGCTAGGTCTGTTCCCTCTGGCAGCATTTTTATGAGTCAAGTCTACCTAGCACAACTTACTAGACACACATGTCTTTTCAGACCTAAAATTACAAAAATATGCACCAGGACTTCATTACACTGAAGGAAACAGGGACCATGGAAGCATTTTTTATATTTTTTATTTCTGGGTGTATTGTATTTCCTTGGAGTCAGATGATGCTACACTATTTTGGTATAACAAACCAGAGAGTATTAAATGTGTCTTCTAAGAGAAGGTGGAAGATGTTAGTCTTGAATGTGAATGAAAAATTGTGAGTTCTTTTTCAAAGAAAGTTACGTCCTGGTCAATTTAGTCCACTTAAAAAATGAATTTAATTCCTGAACACAAACCCTTAAAAATAGTTCTAGTTAGAACACAGTGAAACTTAAAATCTAGAAATGACAAATTATAAATTACTGCAAACAAGTCAGGTCTGTACTGTGTTAGGTACTTACAGATAAATATGTTTCATAGATTTGACTGGACTATTTTCCCAATGGGGACCCTAAGTCAGCTCAGACAATATAGCATTACAGGCATGGACATTGGCTAGAGTGATGCAGTAATGGGACAACTAATATAAAGATTTTTTTTTCTACATAGAAAGTAAAATATTAAGTAACAAATATATGAGGGAAACTTTGGGATTGCTAAAACTGGTTTTGGCTATCCAGACAATTCTTTCTCAGTATATTTTGACCCTGGTATTGACCATGACCTTGGAGGGAAGCATCTGACTTAAGTGATGTAGGTAGAGAAGCCCTAATGAGGGAGGAGGCTGGAAAAGATGTTGGGGGTGGGGAGCAGGTGTCAGCCAAGGTCATGGGTCAGCAAATGCTCAGCAATAAAGTTTCCAGGGTCAATAAAATTTTAGGTGATCCAAAGGTGATGGCTAACTAGCTGGTTTCCAGTGTGCTAAGGATCACACAGAAGTCATTAACATAACTGGATTTTGAAATGACATATCTAATAACTTGACTGAAGCTTTGACTATTGAAAAATTATAGGTATAGAGGACGTTTGGTAGTATGAGGCAATACAGATGAGCAAAAAAGAGGCATTGTATCCAAGACAGACATCATTTATCAGTCACAAAATTTTTCCTAGTGAACCTGGCATGGCTTCTGCTACCAACCTACTAGAGTTGGCACATATTATGAACTGATTTTCCATCCTGTCTTAAGTTGTTTCTAGGCTACACATGCATGGGGGAAGGGATGGAGAACTTCACAAAGGAGATCATTCTTTGGTACGAGGCAATTCGATTCTTAATGCACCAAATTGGAGTAAGACTGACATCATTTATGGTTGATGCTTCTTTAACAATGAATTGAGCTTTGTATCAGTCGGAATCCTGTCATGAAAGAGATGGTACATTCAAAGTGTTGACTAAAGAGAGAGTAAGGGGATAAAAATGTAGCTAGGTTAAAAAAAACAACTAAGTAACAAAGAATGGTAACATATCTGGCAATTAGCAACAGGGTGCCATCTTGAGGCCTACTAGTGCAAAAAGAGTAATGGAGTTGCTGGACTGTGGTAAGAGCCATCGTTGTGGGAAAGGGACCATCTGAAACATGCTATAGGTAAAGGAACCAAGCCACTACTAAAATCACAGCTTAGCAATGAGGGTGTGAAGGATATAAACACCTACATTTTCTTTCCTCCTGCTTTCTGATCTCCTGGTGTCTTGGCTAGAGCCATCCAGAAGTCAGAAGGCAAGAGAGCCTAGGAATGCATCCTAGGGCAAAATTAGTATCCTGGGGCAGAAAGCACAGTAAGGATGGACAGAAATTGAAGCTGGATGGGACAAATAGAGAATTAGTAGTACAAACTCCATTTCAGGTATCTTGAACTATCAAGCCAATCATAGCTACCTTTGGATTTTAGAAATTCAAATGAGGGTTGAATGAGAAGTAAATGAAAGCTCAGCACTCAAGTGTAGCATTTGGGGTTCTTTGCAATTGGTTCCCTACATTTCTTTCTAATCTTATTTGCTGCTGTTATCCACATGAATCTGACTCTGATCAAGCGAGTCCAGCCCTAATCACCCCCTAGGCTTGTTTTGTTCATTCCTGCCTCAGTGTCTTTGCTGCCATTCTTACTATCTGAAACATTCTCCTTCATTCTCTCTAGCTAAATTCAAGTTACCTTTTGAGGCCACCTAGTTGAGGTTTTAAATCCTTCAGAAATAATTCTTTTTCCATCTACACTGGGCTCTTCTTCCTTTGAAATTCTATGACACTTAATGTCTGTATCATTCATTTAAAGTGCATCTCATTCTGTCTATTGGTTATTCTCTTTAATATCTATTCCATTTCTCCATTTGGATGATCACTGACAAATAAGTTTTATTTTACATATTAGTTTCAATCACTGAGAAGGACTCTGAGGTCAACTTGGAGATGAGAAGGTTTCGTATTCAAATTGATTAGAGATGTTGATACTGAGATTCTTCCCTTGAGAAGAGAATAATGGCATGTGTGCCACAAATTTGCCATTCTTCAATTAGAGTATTAGCTCTTAGAGGGTGAGAATGTGATTTATTCATCGTTGTGCCTTCTGTAGCTAACACAGTGCCCCGAGTAAAGCAGATACATAATAAATATGTGTTGATTGATTTTTTTGGTTATCTAACAACTTATGCAAATGAAGGAGCTAGTGTCAGTGAAAAATGTTGACCACTTAACAAGAATTTTTATTCCTTTGGCTTTTTTTCTTTGAGAACATTCTTTGACATTACAGGGCAAAATCAGAGTGGGAGAATGTGCAGCTAAAGGTTGAATCTGCTTTCAAAATATCATCTTTGTAGTAGTAAAATAGAGCATTGATACTGAGGTCAGAAGAGCAGAGTAAAATAAAATGATGGCTGAGAAGTACTAAGAGAGATGGCTGTGAGTGGCTCATTATCATAGGCTGCTTCTAAAAGCTGGCTCATTGATTTAATGATCATGCCATACACTGAGCTGCTGAATGTTCACTGCAGTTAAAAAGAGATTTGTCCTCATCAAAGAAGTAGGGAAATGCAATTCCAGCATACAGTTTGTAAGCCAAATTTTGAGTTGTAAAATTCAAAGTGATTTATTATTTATGTCCTCATGCTTTTGTCCCGGTCTTTCCTTAAAATATAAGCCCCATGCATTCGTTTTAGAATTCTGTATTCAATCTTATCTCTCTCTTGCATGAATTACTGACTAGAATTTAGCTTCTTGCAGAGTCGTGGTAACACTTTTTTTTATTAGAATGCTGTTAAGAGTGATATTTTGTGGTCAGCAATAATTACTATCTATGAGTATTTTATTAATAGGTCCTGCCTGATCAAGGGATTTTGTTGTTATTGCTGTTGGCATTGGAGTGAGGAGGTGAATACCTAAGGGATTTGCGTATTTAGTTCTTGACCAAGTAAATGACATAAAATTGTGTTTTAGTGGATTCAGAGGAGAATGTAATCTCAGTTTCTTTCTTGGAGAGCAGGTGTCCAGGCCCAAAGCACACTGCTAAAGGATTAAGAATGTTTGTGTTACACTGACATTTGCTATGTTTTTCATGCTTTCCCAAAATGATTTCTTCTCAAGTAAAAAATGCTAAGAAGCATTTAGAAGGCTTGAATATCAAAGTGCTTGAGGGAAAGTTCCAGACATCACGACAATCTCCTACACGTATGTTTGTGCACATGTGTGTATGGTATGGTATGTGTGTGGACATGTGCATTCCAGGTTAGCTTTTGCTATTCGTGAGTAACATGGGGCTGGGCTATTTGCCGCAATCAAAATTAAAAACTTAGAACTCTTGACATTTCTCATCAATTTGATCTTTCCAATTTCCTTAAGCTAATGAGGGTGGTGGTTTTATTTGACACTTAAATATTCAGGAAATGCCTTAATCTAACAATGTGACAAGATAAATTGAGTTTAAGATGGAAAATGAATGTGGTTTTTTAATGGAAGCAAATGTATTTCTAAGACAACTAAACAGTCTGTCTTGTTCTCCTATGTATTTGTATATGAATGCCCTGTAATAATTAATGTTTAAGAGCATAAAATAAGCAACAAAATAGAGCACTTAACCCTTAAGGAACTTTGTTTCTGTGAAATATTTTCTTATGCTACTCATCTGTGATTTGAATGTGAAACTGAGTGAGAGATTTCAGTTCTCTAACCCAAGGTATTTGCTAGCCTCACTAGGGTGAACTGAACATTAAAAACCATAAGCTATACAATTTGCAACTTTGTGAATATCTGTGCAATACATCTATAATATACACATATGTTATTATCATCGAATTATCATTTGGTGGGCAAGACCCAATGTTTGTCCTTGGGAATGAACTTGTAATATAACCTTTGTCTAAGTCTGTAGACCTAGATCTTGAGTGTTCATACTTAGCTGAGAAAACAATTCAAGATATTTTCTTTTGGGAGGTAAGAATGTAGACTGGTTTCTTTAGTAGCTTTGAGACAAGAACCTCTAAAAGAGCAAGCTACTAATCCTAAATAATGTTTCCTAGACTATTCCTTACTTCGGTCAGAAATCTAATATTCTAAACCACATTTAGCCTTTTGAACATGTACAGTTGCATGACTTTGAAAATAAAATAAATTGCTTGGAGCCCCTTTGTTAGTCTTATTTTTTTCTACATAGAAAGCATTTTACATTTAAAATTTGAAGTAGTGTTATCCTTGTTTTATATACATTCATTCCTTTATCTATTTTTCAAATATTTATTCAGAGCCACTTCACATAAGTTATTATGAGGCATTATAAAAAATGAGTTATATTACTCCCTTTATAAATCTTATTAACTCATAGACAAATATGTATACATACATATTCATACACAAGGCCAAAAGTAATAAGAGATAATATACTATGGTTATAAAAAGGAAGAATTAATCATGTATAGCTTTGACAGATAATTTATTAAAATAATATTGTGTGTTTATACTTGTCCTTCAGTTCCCTGAGATAACCAGGTTTTTTGATGACTCTGCCTTGGTGAGGCCTAGTGTAGGGCTATCTATTGGGCACTTGACTTACTGGCTTATTTTGTCCTAAAGCATGAGCTTGTTGAAGAGATGATGCTAAGTATGTGTCAGTGAGAAAAGAATGAGTAACTTCTTTGTAATAAAAATAAACAGTTGGATGTTGAAGTAGAAGAGAATATGGAAAGCTGGGCATATGTGATGAGTCCCTCTAGGGAATGGTAGGGTCTCAAGAGGATATCTGTGCATCTGATTTACTTGAGAAGACAGGAGCCCAGGTACTGAACTTCTGACTTTGTTAAAGATTCCTGGATTCTACATAGGCATAGAGGCAGAATCACCTGAGTCATGTAACTTTGTGGAGTGATCAATGGTCATTGCAGTGTAAATCTGTGTGAACCAGTGACATCAATGGAGGGGTCTCCTTGGCCCCATATCCTTGAAACAGCCTAGGCTGGGGAGCTCCAGTAGTATTGGGGAGAAATGGGGTCTCAGGGTCTGATATCATTGAACTTAAGGAAAAAAAATAAAATGTGTTATTTTTTGTTCATGTGAGCTTGTGGACTAAATTTTATATCTGCTACAGAGAGATTTACTAGGCTTTACTATCAATCCCTGCAGAGCCCACATCTGCTCCATGGACTGATTGTGGTTCCTTAGAATGGAACCAACATATTTTCATACATTACTCAAAACTTGATTGTTATTCAGGGAAGAGTGTGGGCTCTCAGGAGCTACTGATTTGGGGGTAAACCGGTGTATTGTGATGAGAATGACTTTAAAAACCTTTGAAAGTTATAAGCTCATGGCAAGGAGAAGGAAAAGAAGGAAAATACACCTTCTAATGCCTTGTTGATAGGATTTGTGTACCTTTTATTCACAAAATAATAATTTGAAAAAAAAAAAGGATCATAAAAAATGAACTTTAAATTCCTTATGTTTACTTTGATTTTCTAAGGTGGAGAATGGTATCTGGCAACCACAATTGCAGAATCCCAGAGTAGAAAAACACTTACACAGCACCACACCTACACATGCCACTTGAGCCATAGACTAATGCAATGGGCCAGATGGCGGGGAAGGCTGTCTTACTGAAGAAGGCAATTATGACCTTTCAGAGGCAGAATTTCTAGACACGAAAATGTCACTTAGAAGAAACCTTGAATCCTGGATTATACCTTAGAGGTACTGCAGCTATGGCAGGTGGAACTGAGGTCCAAATGGGCAACACTGGAGGGATATCAGAGTCTATGCCCAGGTATGGAGACCATCATACCCTCAAAGCAATAATTCCTCAGAGATTGTGTTTGAATATTTGTGTACTTTGAAACAGGCTTTGAAGTCGTGTGAAAATGTAAATGTTCTAAGTATCCATCAGGTTAAGATTAAAGACTTGGCAACTCAGTGAACTCTGTTCACACCCTCTCTCAGGTCTGAATCTCAGTGTTGGGTGGGGGCCCTCTTCCAAGTGATTTCTTTTCTCAGTACTCTCAGTCCTAGATGTAGTAGTGCTCCCCACGTGTGTTCCTTTAAAGGTCTCTTTTACCTCGTTAGTAGTTACCCACCTCTCACTAGTTAATAACTTTTTATATTAACTTTTCTCTATGTTGTTCCTGTCTCCTGATTGCAGCCTGACTGATACATTCAGTAAAGTTAATATTTTGTCATAAAAAAGATTAAAGACTTGGCTAGAGAAAGATCCACCTCTAGAGCCTTCAGACTTGGATGTGTATATTTAGTCTCTTTAAAGTAGTATTGGACAGTTGGATAATTGAAGAGTATATTACACTCCAAATTTAACATTCTGGAGCTATCAGCTCATCTTGATGTTTTGGAAGAGCATGACACAAACTAGTTGATTCCAGTGACCTTACCCATGCCCTACCAGTTGAGACTGATAACAACTTACTGAAATATTAAATGCCTCAACAGCCACTTTATAGTGTTTTTTGGAAATCATGTCAGAATCTTCATCATTGTCTTTAGAGAGCAAAATGGATAGGAGAAAGGACCAGGGACTATTGTCAGAGTTACATGCCTTCTAATCAGCTACTAATTTGGGGCCTCAAGACTGAGAGAATGGGACTTTAAATTGTTCCTAAGACTCCAAAAGGAAAGTTAGAAAATGGTTTCTTAGTCTTAAAATGTGAGTATTTCCAAGATAACTAGCTTCCAGAAGTTTAGAAAAGTGAAAAGAAAAACAATCTTTTTGTTTTGCTTAGAGAAGATGGCTATTTCATGGTACACCATGACTGAGGACTTATTGCTAGTAACATGGGAGTTAAGATATGCTTAGAATGTGCTGGGAGACCAGACAAGAACCAAGACTGGAACCAAATACCGAGAACTAGAAGAGAAGACAGGGGGAAGAAAGAGGATGAAACATTCACCAATCTGCCTGTGGAACTCCAGGTGCAGAGGGCCTGAGTACTTATATAGCAGATACCTTCCCACTTTGTCTGCTAATGTTGATGCCTGAAAGCTGGAGTCTGGAGTTGGGGAATGACTAATATGGTGACCTAAGTCCTAGCTTACTCAGGACATTCTCAGTTTATGCCTGTTGCCCAACATATTATTTATAACCCTAACTTTCACTCTCCAAAGGGTCTGAGTTTGAACAAGTTAATTTGAGCATCCTACCAAGTGATGACCCAGAGAAAGTTAAAGCTGTGGCTGGAGTCTGGGTAGGAGGGCAGCCCTCATGATTTTCCAGAACTGAATCTTCATGTAGTTGCCTTTAGTGATATAATTCCCACTGGATAAGAATGATTTCTAGATGTAGGGGATATTCTGTGGTCAAATTTGAGAAAGCAGGAGACTCTTCAAGGAAGGACAAGTAAATTGTTCATTTCACAGACTCACCAACTTGTCTCCTGGAAAAACTGGGGAAAATATCATCCACACAGTTATCATTATTTTGTGTGTTGGAACAATGGATGTGAAAATTCTATGCACAGCACAGACAGGGTCCCATCCAATTAGTGAGTGAAAATACTGCAGGATATTATGTTTTCAATTTTCTTATTCTTCATAGCTTTCGGTGTCTAAGTAAAAGATGATTCGGGCCCAAAGCAAAAGATGATTATGAAACATGTGTCTTCCCAGGTTTGCTTTCTTAAAGCCTAGATTTATTGAGATCACGACGATAATGCAAATGGGGGTGAATGAGTGAGAGGGGCAGGGTGATTTAGCTAAAATAAATAAAAAATCTGGGGAAAAAGAGGGTTCAGAGAGAAAGGACTCCCAGACCATTTGGTTAAAATACCCTAATGGTACTGATAAGCCCTTAGAGAAAATGTCTGCATGGTATGTGTAGGAGGGCTGGACTTCCATGGGTTTATGGATTTCTGAGACACAGGAGCTAAATAGCACTGAGGAACAATGTGGTCAAGGCATTTAAACAGAAGCCGCTGGGGACTGAGGGACAGAGAAGCCCCTTTCTACCTTGACCAGCTTTACGGAACAGGGATGGCTGGATGGAGAACACAATATATACAGCTTAATTTTTAGGGTAAATCATATTTAGAAATATAGAGAGGGAGGAGGGAACAGGATGTGCAAAAGCCCAAATCATAAAATCTCATGATATTAAAAAAATTGGTCAAATGCTTAAATTATTTCACAAGTCCTACATGATTTTGGCCCTTGACTAATTCTTCACACTTAATTGCTGATACTTTGCTCCATTATACCAAGTACCTTCCTACCACAGGGCCCTTAGACATGCCATTCTCTCATCCTGGAACATTCCTTTCATCCATTTTACTTTCACCTGACTAAACCCACTGAATCTTACAGTCAGGATTATACCTAAGTTTTATAAAATTTAATGTCCGGAGACTTCGTAAGGTGCTCTGTTGTTATACATTGCCATTGAACACTTTATATTTGTTTTGTGGTTCTCATAACTGTATTTAAATTTTCAAATAATTTATTTTCTTAGTATATAACTCTTATTCTAGATTCTAAGTCCCACTGGCTCAGGCATTGTGTCCTGGTCATCAGTAAATAGAGCCTGGCTCAGAGTAGGTGTATTTAATAGCTGTGTCTTAGATGAATGAATGAATGCAATAGGCCAAAACATGAGGTGCACCATGAGGAGTTCTGGAGATAAGATTCAAGAGAGGCTGAAATAAAATTTTCAAGCCGGCTGGGTGGGGGGTCAGTGGTCTTTTTCTAGGCTCTGAAGGATCTTTGAAAGTTTTCAGAGCACAGAGTGTACTCTTCAATTCAGACAATTGGTAGGAGGGCTGCTCTTGGTAAACGATTTCAGATTGTGCACAAAATAACCAGGGGATGTTGATAGCCGTATTTTTATAAGAAGGAAGGCATCAACTTTTATGAGTCCCATTTCTTTACTTCAAGCAACAGGTAAAGAAAGTAAAAGAAAAAAAATGTCCACAGAGAGTTTCTGTGAAAGCTATTTTTTCTGAAGTTAGCTCAGTCTAAAACTGACAACTTTCAGTAAAATAGAAATGACTTAGCAGATAATTTCCTATAGTAAGTAGCTTGGCTTTTAGTACAGCATATGAAATAAAAGGTCATTCTGATCTTTTGAGCAGGTAGTGATGCTGCGTCCTCCATACCAGCACAGCCCAGTCTCAGTTTTTGACCTTATCTGCTGGAAGCTTTCTGTATGCTAATATCTTTGTTAACAAGAGCCTGACAGTACTCACCATGCATGAACTACCAGGACCTAATTATTGCAACTACCACCTCCAGTGACTTTTGTGGTAGTACTTAGTTGGTTCTATAGCCCCAGATTAAAGCAGGGGAAGCCCTGCTTTTTTCTACTTCTGACAAAAGTCTAACTTTGAGTGTCATATATTTTCACTCCTATTGATGTGAATTACCTCGAAGAAATTGGCAGAGAAATGTGGAGAGCAAAGGATGGTGAGTTGGGCTCATTGCCCACAGCTAAGCATGCCTTGGTCACCCTCACATCTTTTGGGAACTGTCTCTAGACCTTTAAAAGTTGCACAGGGGGCGCCTGGGTGGCGCAGTCGGTTGGGTGTCCGACTTCGTCCAGGTCACGATCTCACGGTCTGTGGGTTTGAGCCCCGCGTCAGGCTCTGGGCTGATGGCTCAGAGCCTGGAGCCTGTTTCCGATTCTGTGTCTCCCTCTCTCTCTGCCCCTCCCCCATTCATGCTCTGTCTCTCTCTGTCCCAAAAATAAATAATAAACGTTGAAAAAAAAATTAAAAGTTGCACAGAATAAAAGAAGGAGTGATACTAATAAAAATATGAAAATAATAGTATTAGCTATTACTGAGCAGTAGATACCTTAAAAACCTTTTATAGATTTCTCATTGATCCTCACAATAGTTATATGAGGTGGGTGCCTTTATTAGTTA
Source organism: Felis catus (assembly GCF_018350175.1). Classification (NCBI taxonomy): domain Eukaryota; kingdom Metazoa; phylum Chordata; class Mammalia; order Carnivora; family Felidae; genus Felis; species Felis catus. Next base: position 87,394,030 of record NC_058373.1, on the reverse strand, counting down.
CATGAGGTGGGACTATTTCCATATTACATATGATGAAGCTATACCTCAGAGAAGTTATTGGGCCTTGCTTAGAGCCAGACCTGGGCCTCTTTAGCTCATAACTTTGTGGGTAGGACAGGGAGAAGAAAGGGTGAAGTGTATGGCCCTTGATTCCTCATCATCTTAAAAAAAACTTTTTTTAATGTTTATTATTTTGAGAGAGAGAGAAACAGAGTGTGAGCTGGGGAGGGGCAGAGAGAGAGACACACACACAGAATCCAAAGCAGGCTCCAGGCTCTGAGCCATCAGCACAGAGCCCAATGTGGGGCTCAAACCCATGGACCATGAGATCATGACCGGAGTGGAAGTCTGATGCTTAACTGACTACAGCCACCCAGGCACCCCGATCCCTCATCATTTTTAAGGAAAGTCAGGGATATGGGTAAGAGAGCAACTTCCTTTAGAGCCCACTGAGTACAACTTAAACTCTGAAAAAGAAAACTTAGCAAGAGTTATAAATCTAATGTAAAGTATTACTGAGCCTGAGACATGTGTGCCATGGAGAACTGTGTGTTCAAGTGAGTAGAGAGGAGGGCACACAGTGTCTGCTTCCCACAGGGGTGCATCAGTACAGGAGAAAATACACGTGTCTGGCTGGGGTGGAAGGGACAGGCATTGAGGTGGCAAAGTTTACTAAATAGGGGGGGTTAAATATTGAATGTGAGGTTAAGGAATTTGGAATATATAGAGGAGATAACCTGAGTGACTAAGATAATTTAAGCAAGGAAGTAACTTGCTCTTGAAGGAAGAAATGCTCTTGAAACAATAATTGGCAGTGCAGCAGGTTGAAGTAGGCTGAGGGACTTAAGTCCAGGAAACAAACAAGGTAGCAATTATAGCTATCGATGAGCCAAGGGGAGAAAGAATGGAATAAGATGCCAACAGATGAAATGAAAAGGAAGGGATAGGTAAAAGAGATGTTATGAATCATTTCCTTAGCTTGAGAATTCTGCCAATATTATATAATTACTACCTTCAATTAATGCTAAGGAACTAGGTAGCTTATGGCTTGGAAATAACACCTTTGATTTAATAAGTAAATTTTTCAAATTGTTACTTTCTTTAAAAAAAAGTTGGCATTTAATTTTTATAAGCTGCATTGTGCTAAAAAGTTTCTAGGCACTCTACAAATCATACAATTCAACATGATAGCTACTTGGATGGATTGCAAATGACCCAAGCTTCTTATTCTGTGTTTTGTATTCTCTACTCTCAATCAATAAACCTTTGAGAGAGTTAAATTTATCCGGAGGACTCATGTCTTCCAGTACACAGACACTTATTATGATGAAAAAAAAAAAAAAGAATCACGGTCTAAATGATCATTTAAAAATAAAATTGCATTTTCTGTTTAAATGATTTACTGAGAATTATGCTGGTGTTATTTGAAGCTGGTACAAGTAGTTATATGACCATATGCATTGTTTCTTGTGCAAAGAGCTATGGTTCCAGTTCTGGTTTAAATAGCAGCCTAGAGAAACATGTTTAACTTATTAAATGTAAACAGAGGCCAAATTATAGGGAAGCTGAAAGGAAAATAATAAGCTAACTAGAACATATGTGGACCCTGGAGTGGATGCAGTGAGCTGTCTGTTTCAGCAAATCTGGTCAGGGATGTCTTAGGAAGCGGCAGTGACCAAATCACTGAATTCAGTGATTTCAGTGGCTGAATTCAGTTTTTCTGCTTATTCTTTAAGCACTGTGAGCACCCCTTCTTATTGCACACACTGCTCTTAAGTCCGTCTGAACTTTCACAAACCTTATTTTTTTTTATAAGTGTTCATTTGCTCAATGAGAATTTTTGTGGCCTCTGCTATTTGTAGAGCTCTATTATGTGTAGACATTTGATGGGATATATAAGGAGTAGAAGACACCATTCCTGTGTATAGGAAACTCCAAGAAAGCAGGTGGAAAAAGAAAAACATTAGAAGAGTGAATTACAGATAACATGGACCGTGGCACAATAGCAAGTAAAGATAAAAGGAACCAAAGGGATACAGAGTGCTGGGGATCTAGATCCTTCCTAGGCTGAGCTGTGACCTAAGATAAGTTCTTACACTAGAGCTTTAAAATTATTATCACACAATCTTGAAACTCCTATCCAACCCCATCTTTATGTAAAATTATAAATTTGGGTTAATATTCACCATAGAAATTATTTTATTTTATTTTATTTTATTTTTTTCAACGTTTATTTATTTTGGGGACAGAGAGAGACAGAGCATGAACGGGGGAGGGGCAGAGAGAGAGGGAGACACAGAATCGGAAACAGGCTCCAGGCTCTGAGCCATCAGCCCAGAGCCCGACGCGGGGCTCGAACTCACGGACCGCGAGATCGTGACCTGGCTGAAGTCGGATGCTTAACCGACTGCGCCACCCAGGCGCTCCTAGAAATTATTTTATTAACGTAATAATTTTTTCTGAAGTTGGTAAAAATTCATGAGTTAGCATTATTTAAAGAACCCTCAAAGATTTTTCATTGTTCATCCAAACAACCAAGTTTAGTAATTTTTAAAAAATTTTTTTCCTGTTGCAGCAGAAGCTGCAAATGAATATGTATTATCTCTATGCACTTTAAATCCCAAAGACAATATTATAATTTTATTTTAAATAGTCATGTGTATTTTAAATAAATTAAAGCAAATACCTATCTATTTATAACTTACAATATTCTTCATTCATTTCCAGAGATCCAAGCTTCCTTTTGGTATCATTTGCCTTTAGTTTGATGAATTCCATTAGTGTTCTCTGTAGTGTATTTCTGGTGGCAATGAATTCCTGTTTTCATTCATCTAAAAATATATTTATTTCACCTTCATTTCTACATTATATTTTTGTTGGATATAGAGTTTTAGGTTGACCATTCTTTTTCTTCTATCAGTTATCTTGAATAATTGATATGTATAGAACTCTAAATGAAACCTAAGAACTGCAGAATACATATTATTTTCAAATTCACATGGTAACAGTCACCAAAATAAATCAAATGCTATGGTGTAAAATAAGTCTGGATATATTTTAAAAGATAAGACTAATACATATTATGTTCTCAGATCTTTAGAAAGTCAACAACAGTGAGTCAACAACATCCATGAAACCAAGGATGTATTTGAAAATGAAGTAACACAATTCTAAATACATGGGTCAGAGAAGGAAACAAAGAAAAATAGAAAACATTTCAAATTAAATGAGAATAAAAATATAACCTGTTAAAATCTGAAGAATGCTGAAAAAACAGTGGTTGGGGAAATTTATGTTATATGCTTATATTAGAAAATAATTCTAAGATTAATGAACTAATGTTTCATCTGAAAAACCAGAAGTAAGAGTAGGCCCCAAATAAGCAAAACTAGGGAAATAATAAAGATAAGAACAGATCAATAAAATATATAACAAACAATAGAGAAAATTAACAATGTCAAAAGTTAGTTCTCTGAGATCCATCAGAAAATTGAGATCATAGGGCAAACCTATGTCCCCTGGAGAGAGAGATAAAGACAGTCGCAGCTTACCAGAGCAGAAGCCCAGCAATGAAAAATTGGAATTTGAAATCAAAAGCACAATATTATTTACATTAGAACCTCAAAAAATGAAATACTTAAGTAAAAATCTAACAAAATAAGTACAGTAAAGCCTTGGTTTGTGAGCATAATTTGTTCTGGAAACATGCTTGTGATCCAAAGCACTTGTATATTAAAATGAATTTCCCCATAAGAAATAATGGACACTCAGAATATTTTTTTCCACAATCCAAAAATATTCATATAAAGATGATTATAATTCTTTAACATAATACAAAATAATAAAGAAAATGCAAAATATAAAGAAAAATAAACAAATTAACCAGGACTTACCTTTGAAAACCTTCGTGGCTGGTGTGAGGGAGACAAGGGAGAGGAAGGTTATTGTGTAGGACATCTTTCACTGTCACTAATGGAATCATTGCTATCTATTGGCCCAATGGAATCTTTTTCTACATGGGGGCCATGTATATGCTCACATGGATGTTGACTACAGTACAGTATTAATAAATTATTGTCATATGCTGTATTTAATGTAACTGGCAATAAGGCAGCAGAGGAAAGGGTCTATATCTGCAGGTGACCTGACCTAGAGTGAAGCAAAGCATTCCTAAGCTTAGTTTTGTATGGAAAAGCAAAGGACTGCCTATAGGTGCTTTGAAGTGACAAAAAATATACTAGTGCCAGTTTTAGGCACCTTCCAATGTTCTGAAAAATCACTGATTTCTGCCAAACATCATGGCCTGAGACTGAGCATCTGAGCATGGGAGATGATCCTCCACAATCCCTCCACAATCCCTCAGAGAGAGAGAGAAGAACCGTTGGCTCAGTTGTGATCATGTGACATTCAGTGTCACATACTACTCCTATTGCAAGACATTGCTCTTTTAGCAAGTTAAAATTTATTAGAAATGTTTGCTCATCTTGTGGAACACTTGTAGAACAAGTTACTTGCAATCCAAGATTTTACTGTATAAGATCTGTATGAAGAAAACTACAAAACTCTGATGAAAGAAATCAAAGGAGATCTAAATATATGGAGAGATATTCTATAAAATGGATGGGAAGATTCTATTTTCTAGATGTCAGTTCTTCCAAAACTTATCTATTAACTCCATGTAATGCCAATAAAAATCCCAGGAAGTCATTTTATGGATATCAACAACCTGATTCTAAAGTTTATATGGAAAATCATAAGAACCGGAATATTCAATACAATATTGAAGGGGAACAAAAAAGTCATAACACTAAGAATCTCTATCTTTGAGACATACTTTAAAGCTACAGTAATCAAGACAGGGTGGTACTGGTGAAAGAATAGACAAGTATATCAATGGAAATGAACAGACAGCACAGAAATGAGCATTGATGAATATAGTCAATTTATGGCTGAAATAAGAGCAAAGGCAACTCAATGGAGAAAAGATACTCATTTCAACAAATGGTTTTAGAACGACTGGACATCCATGTGCCAAAAAATGAGTCTAGACAAAAAATGAATCTTATACCCTTCACAAGAATTAATTCAAATGAATCATAGACGTACATGTAAAATATAAAACTATAAAACTCCTAAAAGATAACATAGGAAAAAAATCTAGTTGTCCATGGGTCTGGCAGTAACTTTAGATACAATACCAAAAGCATATCTATGAAAGGAAGAATTGATAGGCTGAGTTTCATTAAAATAAAAATACTTCTCTACAAAAGATACTGAATGAAAAGACAGGTCATAGACTGGAAGAAAATCTTTCCAAAACACATATCTGATAAAGTACTGGTATCCAAAATATACAAAGAACTCTTAAAACACAGCAAGAAGAAAACAACTCAATTTAAAATGGACAGAAGATCTTTTGTTTTGTCTGTATTTTCTTCTTCCCAGTTTTTATTTATTTCTTTTGGTTTTTTCGTCTAACTTTTTATTTTTGAAATGTGCAAAAGACCTGAACAAAACTCTCACAAAAGAAGATATACATACGTTGTATGTCAACGTACAACGTTATATGTCATTAAGGAATTACAAATTAAAACAACAGGATGCTACCACACACGTATTAAAATGGCCAAAATTCAAAACACTGACAATACAAACTCCTGGTGAGGATGTGGAACTACATGAACTTGCACTCACATCTGGTGAGAATGTAAATACTGTAGCAACTTTGGGAGACTGGTTGGTAGTTTTTTATAATATTAAACATACTCTTACAAGATGATGCAGTAGTTGTGCTCGTTGGTATTAACCCAAATGAGTTGAAAGTTTAAGTCCACACAAAAACCTGCACAAGTTTATTCATAATTATCCCAAATTGGAAGCAACCAAGATGTTCAATAGGTGAATAAATAAACTTTGGTACATCAATAAAATGGAATCTAATTGAGCAATGAAAATAAATGAGCTATTGCTCTCATAAATGAGTGGTTGCCAGGAGTTTAGGGAGCAGGAAGGGGGATGAATAGGAGGAACACAGGAGAATTTCAGGGCATTGAAACTATTCTGTATGATACAATAATGTTGGATACATGTTACTATACATTTATCAAAACCCATAGATTACATAGCACTAAGAATTAACCTGAATATAAGCTATACATTTCAGTTAATAATAATGTATCTATATTGGTTCATCAATTGTAACAAATATACCACACTAATGCAAGATGTTAATAATAGAGGAAACTAGGGGTGGGTGTATATGGGAACTCTGTGCTTTCTGCTTAGTGATCTGTAAACCTAAAACTGCTCTAAAAAATCCTAAAACTGCTTTAAAAAATGAGGTCTACTAATAAGACAGAAACTGAAATATCCCTAACAAGAATTACCAAGACAAAAGATAATATAAATCTCAGTATAACTATAACAGATAGGTTATCAATACAAATTCTACAGATATTAAAGGATAATGAAAGTATTATGAATAGCACTATGCCAACACATTTAACAGCCAAGATGAAATGGAAAAATTCCTTGAACAACAAAAACTCACTCCTTGAACAACAAAGCTCACTCATGAAGAAACAGATATCCAGAAAGAACTAATATTTAACAAAGAAATTAAATTTTTATTTTAAACTTTTCCAGGAAGAAAATTCCAGGCCAGATGCCTTCATTGTTAAATTTAAAATTCTATTAAACACTTAAGGAGGGAATAATATCATGTCCTCAAAAAATATTACAAAGAGTAACAGACAAGGAAACATTTATCAAATAATTTTATGAAGTAAGCATTACCATGATATTGAAAATAGACATTAGTATTAAAGAAAAATAAACTAACCCTTATGAACATATGCATAGAAATTCTTAATAAAATATTTAAAAATTGAAACCAGCTATATATAAAAAGAATAATACATCATGACCACATGAGACTTATTCAAAGAATGCAAGGTTGAGTTAACATTCAAAAAAAATGAATACAAATAATGGGGAAATTCATATGATGTTTTCCATAGGTGAAGAACAAATACTATACAAAATCCAACCTCTGTTCATTATTTTAAAATGAAATAACTAAACAAAACTGGAACACCAGGAAACTACTTCAGTCTTCAAAAAGGCATCTATGGAAAACCCTGTAGCTAACATTATATTAATGATTAAATATTAAATGCTTTCCCCCTAAATTCAGTGAGTAAATCAAGTTTGTAGGATAAAAGGTTAATAAATGAAAGTCAACTGCATTTTTATATACTGACAGCAAATAATTAGGAAATGAGACTATTGAATTTAATGTAATTCAATCTATAATAACACCAATAGATAAATTTAACAAAATCCGTGTATGAGCTATACACTAAACCCCACAAAATATGGCTTAGGAAAATTATAGAAACTTTAGCTAAATGGAACAATATACCATACTCTTGGCCTAAAAACTCCATATTGTTAAGACATCCATTGTCCCCAAATTGATCTGTCAATTCCATGCAATTCCAATAAAATATAGCAAGATTTTTAGAAATTGATAAGTTGATTCTGAATTTATTATGAAAATTCGAATGATCTAAGATAGTTACAACAATTTTTTACAGGGCAAATTTGGAGGTCTTACTTTTCCTGGTTTAAAGACCTAGGGTAAACTACAGCAATTAAGACATTGTGGTGTTGTCAAGAGGATGGATACATACATCAAGGAACAGAATTGAGAGCACAGGAATAGTCCACATATACATGATCAATTGATTTTCTTTTTTTAATTAATATTTTTATTTTAATTCCAATATAGTTAACATATAGTATTATATTAAGTTCAGGTGTACAATATAGTGATTCAACAATTCTATACATTACTCGGTGCTAATCGTAATTTTATATACATATGTATATATATGTATATATGTATATATATAATTTATATCTATGTATATGTATATATGTATATCTATCTATAAAATCACCTCCTCTTTATCCATTCACCAATCGATGGACACTTGTGATGCTTCAATCATTTGGCTATTGTAAATAATGCTACAATAAACATCAGGATGCATGTGTCCCTTTGAATTAATGTTTTTGTACTTTGGGTAACTACCCAAAGTGCGATTACTAGATCATAGGGTAGTTCAATTTTTAACTTTTTGAGGAAGTTCCATACTTTCATAGTATTTTCCACAGTGGCTGCATCAGTTTGCATTCTCAGCAACAGTGCACGAGGGTTCTCCAACACTTTCTCCACATCCTCTTTCTCCACGTCCTCTCCAACACTTGTTGTTTCTTGTGCTTTTGATTTTAGCCATTCTGATAGGTATGGGGTGATACCTCATTGTAGTTTTGATTTACATTTCCCTGATGATGGGTGATGTTGAGCATCTTTTCATAGGTCTGTTGGCTATCTGTATGTCTTATTTGGAGAAATGTCTGTTCATGTCTTCTCCCCATTTTTAAGTTGTATTATTTGTTTTTTGTGTGTGTTTTGTAAGTTTTTTATATATTTTGGATACTGACCCTTTATCAGAGATCTCATTTGCAACTATCTTCTCCCATTCAATAGGTTGCCTTTTAGTTTTGTTGATCATTTCCCTTACTGTGCAGAAGCTTTTTACTTTGATGTGGTCCCAGTAGCTCATTTTATTTATTTATTTATTTATTTATTTATTTATTTATTTATTTATTTATTTACTGCTTTTGTTTCCCTTGTCTCAGAAGACATATCTAGAAAAAAGTTCCTACAGCTGATGTCAAGATTTCTGTCTGTGCTTTCTTCAAGGATTTTTATTTTTTTGATCTTTCATCCATTTTTGAATTTATTTTTGTATATGGTATAAGAAAGTGGTCCAGTTTCATTCTTTTCCATGGAGCTGTCCAGTTTCCCAGCACAATTTGTTGAAAAGGCAGTCTTTTTCCCATTGCATATCCTTCCTCCTTGTCAAAAATTAATTGGCCATATAAATGTGTGTTTATTTCTATGCTTTCTCTTCTACTTCATTGGTCTGTGTGTCTATTTTTGTACCAGTACCGTACTGTTTTTATTACCACAGCTTTGTAGTAGAACTTGAAATCTAGAATTGTAATACTTTCAGATTTGTTTTTCAAGATTGTTTTGGCTATTTGGGGTCTTATAAGTTTCCATACAAATTTTAGGATTGTATGTTCTAGTTTTATGAAAAATGCTGTTGGCATTCTGATAGATATTGATTGCATTAAATATGTAGGTTGCTTTGGGTAATAGAGACATTTTAACAATATTTGTGTTTCCAGTCCATGAGCCTGGAATATCTTTCCACTTATTTGTGTTATCTTCAGTATTTTCCATCAATGTTTTATAGTTTTGAAAAAGAAAAACAAAATTGGAGGCATCAAGATTCCAGATTTCAAGCTATATTGCAAAGCTATAATCATCAATACGGTATGGCACTGGCACAAAAACAGACACATAGATCAACAGAACAGAATAGAAAACCAGAAGTGGACCCACAACTATATGGTCAACTAATCTTCAATAAAGCAGGAAGGAATATGCAATGGAAAAAAATACAGTCTTTCCAACAAATGATGCTGGGAAAACTCAGTGACATGCAGGAGAATGAAACTGGACCACGTTCTTATACCATATATAAAACAAAATTCAAAATGGATGAAAGACCTAAATGTGAGATAGGAAACCATCAAAATCCTAGAGGTGAACACAGGCAACCACCTCTTCGACGTTGGCTGGAGCAACCTCTTACTAGAAACATTGCCAAAGGCAGAGGAAACAAAAGCAAACATGAACTCCTGGGACTTTGTTAAGGTAAAAAGCTTCTGCACAGCAAAGGAAACAACAAAACTAAAACACAACCTACAGAATGGAAGAAAATATTTGCAAATGACATATCTGAACATATCTGACGAAAGGATTAGTATCCAAAAAGCTACAAAGTGCTTATCAAACTCAGCACCCAAAAAACAAATAACCCAATTAAGAAATGGGCAGAAAACATGAATATACATTTTTCCAAAGAAGACATCCAGATGTCTAAAGGCACATGAAAAGATGCTCAACATAACTCATTATCAGGAAAATACAAATGAAAACCATGATGAAACGTCACATCTGTCAGAACGGCTACAATTAACAACGCAAGAAACAACAGGTGTTGGTGAGGATGCAGAGAAAGGGGAACCCCCCTACACTGTTGGTAGGAATTCAAACTGGTGCAGCCATTCTGGAGAACAGTATAGAGATTCCTCAAGAAACTAAAAATAGAACTGCCCTATGGTCTTGGCAATTGCACTATTAGGTATTTACCCAAAGGATACAAAAATACAGATTTGAAGGGGTACGTGCATCCCAATGTTTACAGAAACATTATCAACAATAGCCAAACTATGGAGAGAGCCCAAATGTCAATTGACTGATGAATGAATAAAGAAAGTGTGGTATATATAAACAATGGAATATTACTCAGCCATCAAAAAGAATGAAACCTTGCCATTTGCAATGATATGGATGGAGCTAGAATTTGCCATGCTAAGCAAAATACGTGAATCAGAGAAAAGACAAACACCAAACATATATGGCTTTTATTATGTTGAGGTATGTTTCCTCTAATTCTACTTTATTGAGGGTTTTTACAATAAATGGCCAATTGATTTTCAATAAAAAATGTCAAGACAATTCAATGGGAAAAGTCTTCAACCAAATGGTGTTGGAACAATTAGAGACATACTTTTTAGAAGAGTGACATTAGCCCTTACTTCACACCATATACAGTAATTAACTCTAAAAGAGTAATAAGTCTAAATGTAAATCTAGTACTATAAAACTCTTTAAATGGTAAGAGAAAAATCTTCATAAAAATGAAAAAATTTGATAAATTTGACTTTCTAAAAATTTAAATCTTTTGTTCTTCAAAATATTAAGAAAATGGAAAGCAAGGCATAGAATGGGAGAAAATGTTCCAATATGTATATTTGACAAAGGACTTGTGTACTGGAAAAAGAATAATTATAACTCAATTACAAGAAGAAAAACAACCCAATAGAAAATTTGAGAAAACTACTTGAATTTTGACTTCACAAATAAGATATACAGAATGTGAATTTATGTATCTTTCATATCCTGTTGATGAAAATGTAAATTGCAAATCACTTGGAAAAACTAAGTCTCTCAAAAAGTTAAATATATACATGCTATTTGACCCAATCAATCAGTTTGATCTTAGGTATTTATATAAAAGAGAAATGAAACTGTATGTCCATTCAGACAGCTGCTAGACTGGCAATAGTCCCAAACTGGAAAGAACCAAAATGACTAACTAAAGGTGAATGAGAAAATATGGTATGTCTGTACGTTAGAGTACTACTCAGCAATAAAATGAACTTCTGATACATGCAGCAACAGAGATGAATCTCAAAAACCTTATGCCAAGTGAAAGAAGACAGATGCAAAAGAGTACATTGTTTATTATTCATTAATGTAAAATACAAATTTGTCTAAGTAAGAAAAAGGCACATTAAGGGCCAACTAAGGGGGTGGAAGAGATGGATTATGAAGGAGCAGGAGGAATCTTTTGAGGATGTTGGAAATGTTTTGTGTCCTGATTGCGGCCTTGATTTCATGGATATATACAACTATTAAAATTCAGCTTTATGTACTCTAATTTTATTTATCTTACTGTATGTAAATTATTTTTTAAAAATAACTTTAAATAAATTTGAAAGGAGAAGAAAGGACATGCACAATTCCTTAATAGACCACATCTTGAACAGAAATGGGAAAATAGGGGGCTGGAGGAGCTTGAGTGAGTTTTTAAAGAAAGCATTTGGAGGTGGCACTAGTGATTACTAATGTTGGGGTGATTTAAACATTTCAGATCTGAAATGCCACCTGGAGCACTATATAAATCCGTAACCTCTTAGCCACAAATTACAAAATCCCCAAATCAATAGAACCAAAAGTTTTTTGTTAAGTTTGGTGTAAACTCATCTGGCAGCAAATCCTGATCTGAAGTGATTTGAAGCTATTTATAGTTCTTTATTTATCCCACTTAATGTATGTGTTACAGTAGACATAAAAATGTATTTGTTTACAGGGTACTGCCCTTGGCAGTGCTGCAGTATATCATATGTAGTTTATGCACTGGATTCTTTCTTAAATCTGAAAAATTCTGAAATACATCTAAACCTATGGGTGTCAGACAAAGGATGTGGAATTCTAATAATCAGTCAAGAGTTTTCTTCTTCTGTGCTATGAATTTAGTTGAAAATTCAGCTTTTCTAGTTCTTATAGATGGATGGTATGTAAATACATGGACTTTTTAGGTAAAACTAAGCATTGTTAGCTAGTAAAATAAATGCATTATAAAGGATTAACTAGTAATTAGTATTTAAATGAATGTTATCATATTATTAAAGGTATCAATTTAAGTATTCCACTAATGCTTGTTACTGTTTGGCAACTTCCATTGCACATGCAGACTGGTAGGTAGATGGAGTTTCTGAAATTTTAGGAAAGAATGCTTTGTGTAGCAGCAAATCAGCTGTGTTACCTTGACTTGTCTGTGATTTTTGATTTTTGCTCTTCTTTCCAACAATTTACCGTTGGTTTGTCTTCATTATTTTTCATGCATTTTATTATAGATTGGTTAGCCTTGTGGTGAATATTGAAGCATATTTTAGGGTTATAATCTTTAAGTACATGACTTAAAACAGGTATATATGACAATTCAGTCATCAATTATCCATATTCCTTCACTAAAGCAGATATGTGAATCTAAATCCTCAAAAATCTTACAACTTCATTGATACTTCATTGCATTTTTCTCCTACCAAAAAGTAAGGATCGATAGAAGAAGTAGGTTGTGGTATCTTCCACACCCGTAAAATGTTTGTGGTAAAAAAAAAATAAGTAAATTTTAAGAACATTGCTATGGATATGCCAAATGCTAACATTAGGTTGGACCTTAGAACAAAGCATCACCAAAGAGCAGAACCAGCCTTGGCAACTTGGGAAGAGCTATGCAGCAGCAATCTGAATAGGGTTGAAGGGTTCCTAGGATCCCAAGTTATGGAAGCTTCTAGGAGCAGTGGTGAAAGAGATGGCAACATGCCAGTGCACAAAGGTCTGTCTGACACAGGGGAAGATCTCTGGAGGCCAGAATGAGAAAGGTCTATCCTAGAAACGGTCTACCTTGGGAAAGGCAAGAATGGTGGGGGATGAGGTACGGGTGAGCATGTGAGACTAGTACAAAATTATCTGAAACTCAGATGAGTATATTCAGAGAAATTCCTATATATAGGTAGGAAACAAAAATAGAAGGGCACACTGAGTCTAGGGGCTAACACTAGGGGCAGTAGGGATAAATTGGGAAGCAGGTAAAGATAAGGCCAAGTTTTCTTCCAATTCAAATCTAGCTTCAGTGACAGTCTGAGCAGCTTAAACTGACATTAAGGACCATAAAAAATACTTCAAGAATTATAAAATAGAGATTTTAGGTGCCATTTCAGAAAGGAGTCAGGAACTCGAGCCCAGGAATGATGGTGAAGAGAACAGCAAGCATATCTTTATAGCCCTGCGATAGAATGGCAGTGATGACTTGAAGACGAAGAGACACAGGGATGTGATACACAGGTGGGAGGGAGTGCTGGGGATAGTGGTGCAGAAAACAGCCTCTGGGGGCCCCTCAGTCATCTTGCGTCCTCATATTCACACCCATATGGAATCCCCTTTACTGGATTCATGACTTGTTTCTAGTGAAGAGAATACAGCAGAAGTCGTGGGGTGTCACTTCCAAGATTATGTTATAAAAAAGCTATGGCTTCTGTCTTGGGGCCTTTCTCTCTTGCTCTCTGTCTCAGAGCTCTCTTCAGGAAGAAGTGAGCTGCCTTATCATGAGAAGGTCCTGTGGAGAGGTCTTTGTGGCAGGGGACCTAGACCTGCCAACAAACACGTGAGTGAGCATGGAAAGAGAGCCTCCTATTTTCTCCACCTCTGCTCAAGACTCCACATGAGGGGCAAAGTCATTTAAGCATCTGACTTTGGCTCAGGTCATGATCTTGCAGTTTGGGAGTTGGAGCCCCGTGTCAGGCTCTGTGCTGGAAGCTCAGAGCCTGGAGTCTGCTTCAGATTCTGTGCCTCCCTCTCTCTCTGCCCCTCCCCCATGCTCGCTCTCTCTCTCTCTCTCTCTCTCAAAAATAAACATTAAAAAAAAATAAAAGACTCCATGTGAAACGTAGGCCTGGCCAACAGCTTGATGACAGTCTTATGAGAAACTTTGAGCCAGAGTGACCCAAGTAGGCCATGCCTAGATTCATGACCTACAGAAACTGAGATAATAAATGTCTGTTGAAGCTGCTAAGTTTCAGAGAAATTTGTTATGCAGAAATTGATAATAAAGAGAGACTGTCTCATTTTACAGCCAACATTAGGGTATTTTTTAAGATCTCTAATACATATGAGTGTAGGACCTATGACCCAAGCATGGAGATGATGGACAGGGTGGTTTAGTTAGGAATGGGGACTGAGTTTAGGTATAGATATATTCAGAATAGGTATTGAATGATAGTGGAGTACAGTGCTAGTTATTGGAGTCAGACCCATATTTGAATGTTCCTTAATGTTTTTATCTGTCAGATGGGCTTTTGTGTGGATTAAATCAGATTAAAAGTATTTTGTATAATGCCTGGCCTCCAAGTGCTCAAGAAATCATGACTCTTATTATAATGACACATAAAAGCAAACCTATTTATTTCTTCTTGCTTAGGACAGGTTCTAAAATGAAATTTGTGTTGTTGGGGCACCTGGGTGGTTTCAGTTGGTTAGGCATACGACTTTGGTGCAAGTCATGATCTCACAGTTTGTGGTTCGAGCCCCACGTCGGGCTCTGTGCTGACAACTCAGAGCCTGGAGCCTGCTTTGGATTCTGTGTCTCCCTTTCTCTCTGCCCCTCCCCTGCTCACACTCTGTCTCTCTCTCCCTCAAAATAAATAAACATTAAAAAGAAAGTTAAAATATATATATTTGTAGTGTTAATCTGATGCTAACCAGAGATGGAGTTCCTCTAGAACGCTGATGATTTAAGTTAGGTATAAATAGTCACATATTAACCATAATGGGATCCAGACAAATTCTGGATGAGGTCATTAAAAGGACATGACCACCTGTTCCTCAAGCTTAGATCCTGGCAATCAGACCTTCACCCCTCTTCCCTGTTCTCGGAATGTGTACTGTCTTTATCTTCCCCATGCTAGAAACTGTTTTAAGGATACAGCCTTGCGATACTGATGTAGTGTTCAGATCATCTGAATGGTATATATGATTGAACCCTGTTAGGGCCTGTATATAAACTTTTAGGTTTCTGGCAGGTAGGTGCAGAAATCTAATCCTCTTGTGGCCCCCCAGATAAGCCTCATCAGTAAGTTCTCTTGCTTTGTAAAACTTTCACCCCCCAATATGGAGTAGGTCTGTCTCTTTCTTCAGTCTCTTCTTGCAAACAAACAACAGAAAGATGAGTGAGGCTGAAACCAACACCAAAGACCACAGGGGTATCTTTCAAGAGAGGAGGTGGCTAGAACAAAGTGATAGTTCTGCATACGTATTATGGACTGGGGTTGCCATTTTGAGATGTTTCAGAAATTTACGTAGTATGGTGGAAGGAGACTGTGGTGCTGTGAGATTTAAAATACATGATTTAATTTTAATTTCTGGTATGCAGAGGTTCCTCTTTGGACTAGTGAAAAAATCAAACATACCCATTTATGCATTGTGACCTTCAATTTTAAGAACTCTAGGTGAGATGAGGTATCCTTAGTCTGATAGCCGATGAACCATTTTTATGTAAGTGAGTTATTCACATTCTCCAGTTGCCCTTTTACTTTCCTTTATAGTTACAGAATCAAAATAAAGTCAATATGTACATATTTCCAGGTAGACATGTTTTTTAAGCTGAGTGCATTTGAAATTCTTGGTGGATGTGTGCATATGCTTGATTCTTATTGATAATGTCAGGAAAAATTGTGAAGGAACCATGTTTTGTGTATAATTAATAGCATGGTATTCAGAACATAATTTGAATAATGAAAATATTTGCTCTTAACTGAAGGAAAATGAATCAAACTCATCAGCTGATAGCACTCACTGATTAAGAAGAAATGGGAGAATCAGATGAGAAATCTTAAATACAGAATGCTTTAACCAGGGGATTTATATTCCACAATCAAGTGTTTAATAAATGAAAGACAATTGATTTATGACCTTCTATAGTTTGATTGAAAGCAACATCCAGGTATATCTGTTAATGGTGGAAACAGTCCCAGCTAAATATGAAGACATTAACTTTGTGCTTTTTAATAGAAAGCATTATTATCAAATTGAAGAAGATATTAAAATAAGTCACTCCTAATCCCAGTACTCAAACACAACTTTTCATCATTTACACATTGCTTTCTGAGCCTTGTCTGTAATCATTTTATTTATAGTTGTGACACAATGCTCTCATTCATTATTTATATATAAAATGATATAAATATTTTTATTCTTTCTTTATTTCTTCATAGCATTTTAAATGTCCTTTAAAACGGTTGCATAATATACTATTAGGGTGCTTACTTTAATTTACTAAAGCAATTTTGTTTATAAGAAGTTTTTTATTTCCAAATTTTATATATATATTTTTTACTTTCCAAGATTTTTTTAAAATTCGAGTTAGTTAACATATAGTGTAGGGACACCTGGGTGGCTCAGTCAGTTAAGCATCCAACTTCAGTGAGGTCATGATCTCGTGGTCTGGGAGTTCGGCCTCCCGCCAGGCTCTGTGCTGACAGCTCAGAGCCTGCAGCCTGCTTCAGATTCTGTGTCTCCCTCTCTCTCTGCCTCTCCCCTGCTCACTCCCTGTCTCTCTCACTCTCAAAAAAAAAAGAATAGATGTTAAAAAAAAAACATATAGTGTAGTTTTGGTTTCAGGAATAGAATTTAGTGGTTCATCACTTACATATAACATCCAGTGCTCATCACAAGGGCTCTCCTTACAAATTATATGTCATCTTAAATTAAATATTTTAACTATACCTAAACTGTGGAAATGAAGCAGTCCTAGGTTTTGCACAAAAATGTCATTATTTCAGTGTAATACAGTAGAGTGACTCCTATAGTCCAACCAAACAATAACTCTTTTCAGTTGCAGGTGTAGATAGATAAGAAGGAACATTGAGCAAATGGTTAGACAGAATTAATCTCTATATGATAGGTCCCCATTTATTTCCACCTCTGTGTTCCATAGATATTTGTTCCTAGTGTTAAAAAGAGAAATGATACTGGAAGTGAGTTTTAATGTTCAGTTTTGAAACTGAACATTATCTCTGAAACACAAAACTTCATTATTTAAAATTCAATTATTCCCTGATTCAATCTTTATTATCTTTCTCTAGAATAAAATTTATATATATATATATCTGTGCAGATATTCGGTTCAAATTCGCCAAAGGAAGAAGTTTTTAAAAACATGTATGTGTCTTAAGCTGTTGTCTTTACATGTGACTTGAACATCCTGAAATCCAAATTTTACAAATATATGTTATATATAACATATATATTATATTATATATTATATAACATTGTATATATATTATACACACATACATGTATATATACATGTGTGATATCTATGTGTGCATGTGTGTAATTTTGCTTAGCTAGCCCGCTAAGGCAACAAAATTTTTATCCATTTCTTTTGGTTAGGGTGTTGACTTGGAGAAATAAAAGCATTCTCTTCTCCAGAAGGAAAAAAAAACACAGTTGCTATATGTGTGTGTGTGTGTGTGTGTGTGTGTGTGTGTGTGTGTGTACACACACACACACACACACACACTTTTTTGAACATTTTTTAATTATTTATTTTAACCTAGAAAAATTTGTTGTATTTGATTTCTTCCAGAAGCAGGATCTGAAGAAATTGAACTGGGACTGAAGGCAGGGTAGCATGGGGGTCAGGGTTCAGGGTTAGAATTTGGCCAAAGGAAAGCAGGCAAGGAAGAGATAGACTAGTGACCTAGGATAAGCAGGGTGGAGATCTGCTTATTTAGCGCATTGTGGTCTAAAAATAAATGTAATCAACATTGTTAATTATACTATTGCAAATCTATCGCACATTAACTGGAGTCTTAGTCCATGGTTCTTATATGGTGAGAGATCTTCTTTAGAATTCCTTTTAAGACCTGAACAATGCACTTTCAGTCTTGAAGGAAATCTCATACAGTACATGGCATTGGAGAAACAATACTTATTGAAAGTTAGTATTGTTAAGGCTACTCATTACACCATAGATTTACTTTGGGCACACAAGATTTTTCCTGAATTTATAATTAACTTTATCCTTTTGTTTGTCTCAAAGTTTATGTGGAAGGTCTATACTTAGAAGCATCTTTTAATCCTGCAAATAGCTGCATGTAAAACAGAAGAAATAATGGAGTCGTCTCTGTGGAACAAAGGAATATACCACTATGTCTAGAATCTTTTGTTACCACAAGCACATTTTAAAGCAAGTTGTCTCATGCCTGGCTGTCTAGTAGCTTTCATGTTCAAATTATTTTCAGCAGAATTAAAAATGGCCTGGATCAAAAGAATTCTTAATTTGTAGCATGATGTGTGAAAAACTGAGTAGATCTAAGATCTATTTCTCCAGAACTAAGCAAAACAGGTTCAGTGACAGTAATGTTATATATTATCCAAAAGAAGAGTGAATCAGACTTTTTGCTTTTCCTTTTTTGTCCTCTTTTTAAAAATAATGTCTTCAGGTGTGCCTGGGTGGCTCAATTGGTTAAGTGTACAACTTTGGCTCAGGTCGTGGTCTCATGGTTTGTGAGTTCGAGCCCCACATTGGGCTTTGTGCTGACAGCTCAGAGCCTGGAGCCTGCTTCAGATTGTGTCTCCCTCTCTCTCTGCCCCTCTCCTGCTCTCACTCTGTCTCTTTCTCTCAAGAATAAATAAACGTTTTTTAAAATGGAAAAAAAAGTAATGTCATTTTTCTGATCATAAAAGTATCACAGAGTCATTGTAGAAAATTTGGAATATATAGGAGAAATATAGAAAAGAAAATAAAAATCGACTACAATCCCTGAAGCAGGCACAACTGTGTCCCTGACATAGTCAACTCAATACCACATCTTCCCTAGAAATACTGGTTAGTTTAGGAGTAAGTATATGACTTAAGATGGGTGAATTACATCCTTTGAGACTCAGTATTTTTTTTTTTATTTTTTCTGAAACTAATAAGGGAGCCTAGAACTGCCAAGGTTACCGTGTGGAGTCCCCAAGAGGAGCTGAGTTTGGGGGATGGAGTAAAAAAAGTCCTAACTCCAAAAATCTTCAAGAAACCAGCAACTCAGTTATATAGGTCAGTGTTTCACTTCTTTTTTTCCCTCTAAGTTAGTTTAAGGTGAGTTGTTGTCAACTGCATCCAAGAGGTTTGTAAGTCCATTGAGTGAACCTCTGAACTATGGAGCTACCACAAGCAATAAAACAGTCACAATTCTTAAACTATTCTGTGTGCCTAACACTTTGCTGAGAAACATGGAGAAAATAGATCATTCTTGCCTGTCCAAGATTGTAGTTAGATCTCACTTCTATTGTTTCTGTCAATTTATTGACTTCTCTGGGTATAGGGTGTCAAATATGGAAAGAAAATATGTCACATAATCCAGAGATGTCAAGTATGTGGCTCTGGGGCTACAAAACCTTCCTCTCATAGTCAGAAAAGACACTGCTAATTGATCATGACACTCAGTTGACAGAGCCTAAATTTGGCCTTATGGTCATTGTTAGCATACCATTCTAGAAAGTCACAGCAATCAGTTGGAGTCAGTCCTCAAGGCAAACCTATTTATTACCCATGCAGAGTCCATTCCCCTCATTTAAAGATAGGACCCCCCCCCCCCAGTATCTGTGGGGTTAAGTAATTTGTTCATGATTATCCAGGTAGTTAGTGACCGTGAGCTATTTTCTGGTTTTCACTAACTTCTTCCAGGTAGCTAAAATCATCGTCTGTAAAAATTAATCAGTGGTTACCTATAATATTTATAGTACTTTATTGGAAAATAGGAAATAGAAGATATGTCACATTATTTGTTTATTGGTTTAAACAAGTAATGTGACATATCTTCTATTTCCTATTTTAAAACAGTTCACACCTGTTACAAGTTGCATTGGTTACTGCTGTGTAATAGATAATTACAAAAGTCTCTGACATATATACAATAAAAACCACTTATTTTGGCATGGTTTTATGGCTCTGTTCATCTCCGCTGGGCTCAGCTGAAGCACATTAAGGTTGAATCTGCTCTATATGTTTCATTCTTCTTGGACCAGTGGGCTAACCAGAATGTGTTATCACAAGTAGGGGAAATCTAACTACAAAAGAAATTTTAAAGTCCCAGCTTACTTGATGTCTGGTAATATCTCATTGGCCAAAGCATCACCAAGTTCAAAGGCAAGGAATGGAGAACTACAGACAACATCTGCAGTAAGAGCTAAAATGTTACATAGCAAAAAATTTGGACATAGGAACAATGAAAAATTGGGGCCAATAATGAAATCCACCACATAAATCAGAAAGGAAAAGTATAGGACACTATATATTTATGTATTTATATATAAATATGTATGTGTGTGTGTGTATATATATATATATATATATATATATATAGTGTCCTATACTTTTCAATATATATATATGTATGTGTGTGTGTGTATATATATATATATATATATATATATATATATATACACCTTTCATATATATATACCTTTCATATATGTATACCTTTCATATATATATATACCTTTCATATATATATATATATATACACACACACACACACACACACACACACACACACACACACACATACAGAAATGGAAAGAGGCCTAATCTAGTTGGGGGTGATTTTCATTACCAAAGTTCTCTTTATGGAAACCATATCTGGTTACCAGCTGAAGATATAAGAAGCTTCTATGCAGAGGTAAAAGCTTGTATAAATGTTTTTGAAGGAACAGAGAGGCCAGAGTGTCAAATCATTGAGGCATGGGGGTAGAGTAGTGAGAGATGAGATTGGAGAAATGGGTAAGGCCTGACCATTCAGGTAGTTCTGTTATTCAATAAAAAGTGAAATGCCATTGATTGGTGTTAAGTAGAGAAGAGACATAATATAGTTTGTATTTGGAGAAGATCACTGGCTGGAATGCAGATGATTAATTGTAGGGGGCAAGCGTTAAATAGTAAGAGCAAATAGTAGGCAGATTCATTACTCTAGGAGAGACCTGTATTTGATCCTATTTTCAAGTAGGTGGTAGGAAATGAACACAATCAAGAGATTGTTTGAGGGTAGAATCAGTAGGACTCAGCTTCTTATACCAAAATGTCTCTTGTTCTCTGTGTCAGTTACATGTACTTTCAATTCCTGTGTTCACCAGGTATCTTGTGCCATAGAGTCTTCATTATGCCATTTTGTTACACCTAGTACACTCCTCCGCTCTTTGCCTACTTTAACTCTTAATAATCCTTCAGATCTAAATTTCAACATCACTTCCTTAGGGAAGAATGATCTGATCTTTCAAAAAATATTATTCTGGGTCCTCATAGCACGAAATGACTCTTTTGCATAATTTATGTAATAGAAATTTCACACTTGTTCTATGATTATTTGCTTAGTGCCTGTATCTGCCCACTAAGCCTTGAACTCCATGAAGACAAATGCTGTATTTGGTTTTATGTATCAACATATTCCCAGTTCTGAGCTCAATGACTGTGTGTGCAGTAGTTACTTAATGTGTGTGATTTGAATGAATGCGTCTGAGTAGAACATTTGGATACATATTGGATACATAAATGTTTAAGTCGATCAGTTGTTACAGGTGACAATATTTTGAAGTTAATTTCCATCTAGAAAAATCAGAATGGAACAATAAAAAAAAGCTGAAAAATAAAATCAGGAATAGTTTTCAAAGAGAAGTCTGAAATAACTAAGAATTTAAGAAGAAACTGAATATGCTTCTTTATAAAAGCTTTGATGCCTACAGCAAGGGCATCTCTGTGACCTAATGAATATGATCAATATATTCCAAAGATTGAAGATTAAAAGTAAGCCACTGAGTTGCAATACGAATCTTATTAAAATTCATAGTGCTGTTAAGTGACAAGAAGTCTGTTGGAGCAGAACCCAGGTAAAATTTACATTTGCTCTGGGGCATCACCTTTGTGTCATGCTTCCTTCCCCAGTCAGTGAACAGAGGCCTCAAAAGCCCTTGAAAAAGGGTCACTCTTGAGCCTTGAGAGTGCAAGAAAGAGATTAGGCAGAGCATCCTGAAGTAATCATGGAGCAAAAAATAAATTGCAATACTTTGCCATCAACAAAAAAGAAATCACAGCAAACTAGGCTATCCCAGAGGCCATTTATATCTCCATAAACTTTTGCTTTATTCTAATCACGATACCCTGAAGACTTGTGAGTTTGTTCTTTATGGTTTATAGTTTTCTATTCCAGAAAACTCCCAAAGAAAACATGAGATGGCAAGAAAAAAGAAAAGAGACTTTGGAAAATAAAAACGTTATTTATAATTTAGGATTTCTTAATGGCATTCTTTTTTATATGTGTGTGTTACCATGGCTGCAAGAAGTATAGATTAGAAAGGTCTCTCACACGGATGATGGATGCTTTTTGCCCACTATCTTAGACCCTCAGTTGCTGCTGCTACTACTACTCCTATTTGCACTTACAGTTGGAATGTTACTGGACTACAGTCAAAGTCTTTAGGTTACAATGAACCTTTCAGAATGTTTTCTTGGGTAACACAATTGCAGGCAAATAGCCTAGTCTGATAAATAATGTGGTCTGCTATTCCTTCTGCCTTGACTGCCTTATTCTAAGGTTGGCATAGGGGGTTTGCTTTCTCTCTGTAGGGTAGCCATGCAAGTCAGAGTCCTGAGAACTTCAAACCAAACATTTGGTTTCATTGCAAGTGAGATCTTTTCTTGCATTCAAGAGGAAGAGACTTGTAAGGTTGTTCACAGTGGCCTTTTCGTGGAAGACAGTGCATATGGCATTTTTTATCCTTGAGTATTTTTAGCAGTTCCAGGATCTTAACTCTTAAACCTGTTATTTTTTTTCTTTTGATAAATATTTCCAAGTGTATATGTATATATATTGCTTTGAGATTTTAGATTTCATTTGAATTCACATTCTTTTAAATTACTTTGGTGATTGTTTGCAGTAGAGTATGTATGTATGTATGTATGTATGTATGTATGTATGTATGTATTATTTTTTAGACTTGGAAACCAGAAAAAATATGGTGACAAACTCTGAATGCGATTTTTGAGACATATGGAGTAAGTATTAAGAAAATGAACATTTGATCAAGAATGAAAATTTCCTGAATGTGAAATATGCCATTTCTAAGTTACTGTACCTAGAATGACAAATTGTAGGTGATTTAAGGTATGAAAGTGAAGGCTTTTAGAGCTGCAACCTTCTGTAGAATATTTTTCTTCACCAGTTGTGCTCAGCTACCCAAATTTCTAGATTCTATTCCATGCTAAGGCTTAATAAAAAATGTAGTTTCCTGAATCTGCCATGGTAACTGAGATTATAACTTCATTTTTTTAACAAGAATTCTGATTGCTGATAATAATTTATTCATGAAGGCTACAAATCAAAACTGCTAGTGTTTATTAAGTTTTCACTATATGCCCAGTGGTGCCTAGAAAGAAGAAATAATGTTATCTGTTTGGGGAGAGGTTCAAATCAATGAGGAAATGATTTAAGACAATAAATAATCAAGAGGGAGGCCCTGTGTTACCACCTACAAGTGTTATGGGATGCCAGGAAGATCACAGGCTTTGGAGTTGTCTGAGGAGGAGATAGAAATTGAGCCAGGTGTGAAGAGTGTGTAAGCTTTGAAGGGATGGATATTACGGAACAGGGAAATGCTCATACAGAATGAAGACAGGAACATCTGGTCGTGGCAAAGTGCAGCTATGAGTGAGGCATGTGTGAAGGGGATTAAGATAAAAGAAAAAGGAGGAACTGAAGACATCAGGGAAGGAGGTAGTGGAATGTGGCTTGAAAATTGTACATCTCTGCACCCTTCTTTTTTTAATTTTTTTTTTTTAATTTTTTTTCAACGTTTAATTTTTGGGACAGAGAGAGACAGAGCATGAACGGGGGAGGGGCAGAGAGAGAGGGAGACACAGAATCGGAAACAGGCTCCAGGCTCTGAGCCATCAGCCCAGAGCCTGACGCGGGGCTCGAACTCACGGACCGCGAGATCGTGACCTGGCTGAAGTTGGACGCTTAACCGACTGCGCCACCCAGGCGCCCCTTTTTAAAATTTTTTTAACGTTTATTTATTTTTGAGACAGAGAGAGACAGAGCATGAATGGGGGAGGGTCAGAGAGAGGGAGACACAGAATCCGAAACAGGCTTCAGGCTCTGAGCTGTCAGCACAGAGCCCGACGCGGGGCTCGAACTCACGGACCGCGAGATCATGACCTGAGCCGAAGTCGGCCGCCCAACTGACTGAGCCACCCAGGTGCCCCTCTGCACCCTTCTTTAAAGCCTGTACTTCTTACTTTCTGTTCTGATAGAAACTTTGGTTGACAAAGAAAGGAGTTTGATCCTATATTGAGCAAGGGAATTCATGATGAAAATGAAGCATGTTTCAGTAGGCTTAACAAGGCAGTTATCCAAAGGTTGCAGGAGAGAAGAACTAGAATTAATAGGATCAAATAGGAAGTTACTGCAGCCTGTTACTGTAAAACAGTGAAGACATAAATCAGGGATTGGTAAACATTTTCTGTAAAGGGTAAGTTGGTAAATATTTTAGATTTTTATATTATATGATTTCTGTGGCAACTACTGGACACAATATGTAAACAAATAAGCATGGGTGTGTTCCAGTTAAACTTCCTTTACAAAAACAGGCAGATGGCTATATTTGACCAGCAGACAAAAGTTTACTGACTTCTGGTCTAACCCACAGTGGTGACATGGAAATGAAAGAAGGAAACAATTTCAGATGTTGAAAAAAAATTATTATATTCTAATATCTGCTTGAATAAAAGGATCAGGAGATGAATGAACCAAAGATTTCAAATAATGCATCAGTCTTCAAAATATCAATATGAGATTTAGCAATATGGAGATTATAAATTAATTCACAAAAGTCATTTGTTCAAGCAGAAGAATAAAGTTAAGGACAAACTATTAGGATAGCTTGGGATAGAGTAGTTATTGGCCTCTGGGATGGTGGCAACATTCTGTTCCTTGACCTGGGTGTTATATATACTTTGTAAAAAATTTTATGAAGATGTACAATTATGCTTCTTGTCTTTTGTTTATGCTGTATTTCCATAAATCATTGAGGAGGTTGAAAAAAGGAGTAAAACCACTGAAAGGACAAAGAAATCATGATCATAAAAGTAGGATAAGAACTAGAAGAATGAAATACCACAGAAACCAAGAGAGGATAGAAGGACAGGGCCAAAAATGAAGTAAGGTTAATATGAGGATAAAGAAATGGGCTTGAATTTAACTAGGAGGTAAGAGATGACCTCTGAATAGTACCTTCAGTAGAATGGTAAAGTTTAAAATTAGACTACAGGTTTTCAAGCAGAAAGGAGGGGATAAGGAAATGGAATCATTTACTAAAGTACTCACAGACAGTGACTGTAAAGGCAAAGACAAAAGTATTGATAGGAATAATAGAATAGAGTATATTTTGTATCTCATATTTATATCTCATATTTTTAATGGGAAATATATATGTTTGAGGAAAAAAAAAAGAAATAAACCAGTGTAAAATATTGAAGATGTTTATAAGAGACAGAGAGCATATGGGACAAAATAAAATATATAAATGTACGTTTACCTCTTAAAAAAAAGACAGCATAATCATAAAGAAAGGCAAGTTAAGAAAGAAATTGAAGAAGACACAAAGAAATGGAAAAACATTCTATGCTCATGGGTTAGAAGAACAAACATCGTGAAAATGTTTATACTACCCGAAGCAATCTACACATTCAGGGCAATCCCTATCAAAATAGCACCAGCATTCTTTACAGAGCTAGAACAAGCAATTCTAAAATTTTCATGGAACCAGAAAAGACCGCAAATAGCCAAAGTAATGTTGAAAATGAAATCCAAAGCTGGAGGCATCACAACTCCAGACTTCAAACTGTATTACAAAGCTGTAGTCATCAAGACAGTATGATACTGGCACAAAAACAGGCAAATAGATCAGTGGAACAGAATAGAGAACCCAGAAATGGACCCAGAACTATATGGGTAACAAAGCAGGAAAAAATATCAAGTGGAAAAAAAGCCAGTCTCTTCAGCAAATGGTGCTGGGTAAACTGGACAACGACATGCAGATGTATGAAACTGGACCACTTTCTAACACCATACACAAAAAGAAATTCAAAATGGATGAAAGACCTAAATGTGAGGCAGGAAACCATCAAAATCCTAGAGAAAACAGGCAGCAACTTCTTTGACTTCAGCCACAGCAACTTCTTACTAGACATGTGTCCAGAAGCAAGGGAAACAGAAGCAAAAATGAACTACTGGGTCCTCATCAGGAGCTCTGCACAGGGAAGAAAACAATCGACAAAACTAAGGCAACCGACAGAATGGGAGAAGATATTTGCAAATGACATATAGAATAAAGGGCAGTTTCCAAAATCTATAAAAAGCTTATCATACTCAGCACCCCCAAAACAAATAATCCAGTGAAGAAATGGGCAAAAGACATGAATAGACACTTTTCCAGATGGTTCACAGACACATGAAAAGATGCTCAACATCACTTAATCATCATGGAAATACAAATCAAAACCACAATGAGACAGCACCTCAAATCTGTCAGTATGGCTAAAATTAACAACTCAGGAAACAACAGGTGTTGGCAAGGATGCAGAGAAAGGGAAAAACTTCTGCACCATTGGTGGGAATGCAAACTGGTGCAGCCACTCTGGAAAACAGTATAAAAGTTCCTCAAAAAATTAAAAATAGAACTACCCTATGACCCAGCAGTTGTGCTACTAGGTATCAATCCAAAGATTACAAAAATGCTGATTCAAAGGGGCATGTGCACCCCAATGTTTGTAGCAGTGCTATCAACAATTGCCAAATTATGGTAAGAGCCTAAATGTCCATCAACTGATGAATGGATAAAGAAATTGTGGTTTATATACACAATGGTGTACTACATGGCAATGAGAAAGAACAAAATATGGCCCTTTGTAGCAACGTGTATGGAACTGGAGAGTGTGATGCTAAGTGAAATAAGCCATACAGAGAAAGACAGATACCATGTTTTCACTCTTATGTGGATCCTGAGAAACTTAACAGAAACCCATGGAGGAGGGGAAAGAAAAAAAAAAAGAGATTAGAGTGGGAGAGAGCCAAAGCATAAGAGACTCTTAAAAACTGAGAACAAACAGGGTTGATGGGGGGTGGGAGGGAGGGGAGGGTGAGTGATGGGTATTGAGGAGGGCACCTTTTGGGATGAGCACTGGGCGTTGTATGGAAACCAATTTGACAATAAATTTCATATATTGAAAAAAAAAAAACAATAGCCAAATTATGGAAAGAGCCCAAATGTCCATCAACTGATGAATGGATAAAGAAGATGCGGTACGTACGTACACACACACACACACACACACACACACACACACACGAGAATATTACTTCGTGATCAGAACGAAGGAAATCTTTCCATTTGCAGCAATGAGGATGGAACTAGAGTGTATTATGCTACATGAAATAAGTGAGTCAGAGAAAGACAAATATCATATGATTTCACTCATATGTGGAATTTAAGAAACACAACAGATGAACATAGGGGAAAGGAAGGAAAAATAAGATTAAAACATAGAGGGAGGCAAACCATTATAACAAACTGAAGGTTACTGGAGCAGAGGTGGGTGGGGGAATAGGCTAAATGGGTGATGGGCATTAAGGAGGGCACTTGCTGGGATGAGCACTGGGTGTTCTATGTAAGTAATGAATCACTAAATTCTACTCCTGAAACCAATAATATGCTGTGTGTTAACTAACTTGAATTTTAATTTAAAAAAAAGGCAAGATAAATTCAGATCAGCAGTTATTCAGAAGAAGGACAGATCTATCCATGGTGGTGAAGCCATCTGCCCAGTTTTGTTTGCATGTGTTTGGAAGAGTTAATTTGGGGGTTGAAGGAAGGAGGAAAATCTAACTTTAGGAATAAGTTAGTAAAAACTTATTGGAGATGATTGTTAAAGAGTAAGGTACAATTTTAGGATATTCCCCAAAGAATTTCACTGAATACTTGCCCTATGTCCATGCAGCTATGACTATGAATGTGGTTGATCTGCACATCAACTTACAAATTCCTATAAACAATATCATTATTGTATTATTGTGTTACAGGAGAAACCCCACCTCTTTGAAGATCCATCTTGGTGTTGCAATTTTTCCTTTTAGTACACTCTATTTTATAGAATTGGTATAATGGAGTTGAAAAAGGAATCTGGCATAACTATTTATGAAATAAACATTCTAATATTAAGATCAAAGTTCTGGGGCGCCTTAGTGGCGCAGTCGGTTAAGCGGCCGACTTCGGCTCAAGTCATGATCTCACAGTCCGTGTGTTCGAGCCCCGCGTCTGGCTCTGTGCTGACAGCTCAGAGCCCGGAGCCTGTTTCAGATTTTGTGTCTCCCTCTCTCTGACCCTCCCCTGTTCATGCTCTGTCTCTCTCTGTCTCAAAAATAAATAAACGTTAAAAAAAAAAAGATCAAAGTTCTAAGTGGTTTAAATTTACAAAAGTAATTAATCAAATGAACAAATATAGTATACACATACAAACTTAAAAATTTAATGACATTTCTTTATATAATCTTCAAGAGGGTTTTGTTACATGTATATATACAATGCAATAAAAATCAGACTCCTAATTTTAAGGACTCTGGATATTTATTTAAGTGTTCTTATCACTTGTAATTCACTTTGAAAATATGCCAAACTCCATCAAATCCTCTAAAATTAAGACCATGAAGTAATAAATAAAAATCAAATCACTTTGTGAAATTGTATTATATGGGTATAATTGGATACACCTAGCTGCCTCATACTGATACTTAATAAACATTTTTTCAACTGCAATATAATTATCAGTCCTCACTGAACTATGTATGCAAAATTGATGAAACAGTTGAGCCTTAATGAACAGAGATATTTGCATTTCATTACTAGGTTGTATAATTCTGCTCATAAACTTTATGAAATATTTTTAATGTTCAATTCATTTCAGATGAAAGTAAAAAAAAATTTAAATATGTATATCCTGAAGTCTTTTATTCCTCAGTAATGTCCTTTTACTAATATTCTTTCATTTCAATAAAATGGATTGAACCAGGGTAAGATTATAACTTTAAAGATCCATAACTTTATGAATTACTCTCTAAGGTCCATGAAATGTTTATCAGTCAGTTGGATCAGGGCAACACTTTACAATATGCACATCTTTAAGTAACTTTAAGGGTAGTAGGCCTTAACTATTTTGATTGGTATTAACTATTCTAATAAAGACTGATATTATTTACCACTCTGGGTCTTACCGTTCCATGACAGTGTTGCTGAATATTGAAATATTAACAATGACTACTACTGTTATTATTAATACTACTAATATTATTTTAATATTTTTTTGTTGTCATTGAATTTTTTTCTGTTGTTACTTTGATTTTTTATTTCAGGGACAACTCAAACCTCCTGTTTGTTCTCATGATGCTCTCCAAGGAAGAGAAGTGTCAAGACACTCTCATTAGACCTTATTTCCTAGGAATGGAATTCCTTCTCTAGATTAAAGGTCAGCACATTTTTAATGAAATCCCCTTTCTTTCTCTACTCCTGAAGAGAAGTAGGTAATCTCTATTTTGGGGTAATTCCTACTCCTAAATAGGTCAGCCTAGGCAAGCAGAGTTTTAGAAACTAGGACAAGTTTTATTTCTCAGTCCTTTGTCTTTCGATAGTAGAAGGCATGCTTTCAGTGGATCTTTTCTTGTTTTGGAGACATAAGCTGCCAAGTAGGGATAGCACTGAAAGGAGCAGACATCCAACCTCATCATGCCTTAAGTGTTGTTACCATTGAAAAAAGTGAGTCTTCCTCTAAGTCTGAACACAGTCAGAGCACCTTTCATTGGAATATGAGGCTCAGCTTCTAATTGGTCATCTAATATTTATTTGCGTTGTTCTGTTGGATAATGTCTTAATTCTCTCAGGAACATGATAGAGCTTTTCTTACTATCTTACTTAAAGTACCCAACCTCCCTTTCTCTCTATATCCTTGTATTGCTATACTTTCTTTGTAACACTTATTACATCTAGAAATTATATATGTATGTGTATATATGTTCTTTTAGCTATCTCCCATAATTGAACATATCCTATGTGAGATCAAGAACTTTGTTGTGTCTCAGTCACATGGAACAGAATGGGAACTCAGTAAATACTCATTGAACAAGAGGTACACCCTACGATGACTCCCAATGAGTCATGCCTTTGTGTAATTGCCTCTCCTTGAGTGTAGACAGATCTTGTGATTTTCTTCTATGCAATAGAATATGGAAAAGATGAAAGGAGTTTTTAGATTTAGTTAAGGTCTCAAATCAGTTGACTATGAGGTACAAGAAAGATTATCCTGGATGGATCTGACTTAATGAGGTGAAGTTCTTAAAATTTCTATGCCTTATTAACATCACTATTTAATAGCACCCTGTTTCATTACTCTACCCCAGGTATTTATGGATGTAAAACAAGGAAACAAGATTAACAAGCTTTCTTTATACACGCGTTTACACTTTAAATTTTTAAGATTTAATTTATGGTTATTGTAAACTTCTCAAAAAGTGACCATCTAGGGGCGCCTGGGTGGCGCAGTCGGTTAAGCGTCCGACTTCAGCCAGGTCACGATCTCACGGTCCGTGAGTTCGAGCCCCGCGTCAGGCTCTGGGCTGATGGCTCAGAGCCTGGAGCCTGTTTCCGATTCTGTGTCTCCCTCTCTCTCTGCCCCTCCCCCGTTCATGCTCTGTCTCTCTCTGTCTCAAAAATAAATAAACGTTGAAAAAAAAATTAAAAAAAAAAGTGACCATCTAATTAGTGTGGTAAAACTTTTGAACAAGATTGAAAGACACTTTCTCTTTTTTAAATTAATTAATTTATTTTAATATTTATTTTTGAGAGAGAGAGAGAGAGAGAGAGAGAGAGAGAGAGAGAGAGACAAAGCATGAGTGGGGGAGGGGTAGAGAGAATGGGAGATACAGAACTTGAAGCAGACTCCAGACTCCAAGCGCTGTCACCACAGAGCCCCATGCAGGGCTCAAACTCACAAACTGTGAGATCATAACCTGAGCCGAAGTCAGATACTTAACTGACTGAGCCACCCAGGCTCCCTGAAAAACAGTTTCAAAGCTACATATGAACAAATGCAAGAGTAGAGAGCAAACTGAACTGATGATGAGTGATTGGACAGACTTAAAGTAGAAATAAAAGTTAAAGGATAACAATTTTACCTTTTTCCCCAAGTCTTCTTATCTCTGCAGAATTATTCCTACTTACATTCTATCTTGTGTATGTACTGTATGTAATTTGTTTTCATGCTATATAATGTACACTTTCATTGAAACTTTTGGCCATAGATGCTATGTATATGAAGATGACTCCAAATACTTTTTTCTATCCCAGATCTCTTTCCTGATCTCTAGTCTCATGGACATAACTCTTTGCAGGACTCATATCCTTGGGTATCTTATTCTATACTTCCTGATGGTCTCAGAAAGACCTTTTTCTAGTATTAATCTGCTCTTGCCCAAATCCTTTACTATGCATCTATTACGTGTTGTTTTGTAATGTTTTAATCTTACCTCACATTTCTCTATCCTATACTCCAGCTGCATTTAACCTCTTGCAAATCTAGCCTGCACCAGGCAATTTTATCCCTTGTTTTGTGTCAATCCTTATACATGGAAATAACCTCTGTCTACTTAGTTCAAGTATGGCTTCCTCTGTGATGACTTGTAGAAGTGATAGCATCATTTTGATGATCCAACCACATCTTCCACAAATGTGTATACTAATGGCTGTCACCATAGGCTTCATGTCTATGTATTTAACTTGATTTTAAATGCCTTTGGAGTAGAAACTGTGTCTGGACATCTCTGTAAGCTCAGCACATACCACCATATACATGATAAGTTCTCATTAAATATATGACAAATGAATGATTGAACAAGGAAGGTGTGCTTTCCTTTTTGAAGGAGTTTGAAACAGTTATCTGTGTTTGTCAAAAACATTTTTTAGCTAAAATATATTTCCACTCTTAAGTAGACTGTTTCAGTCATTCTAGAAAAACATCTGGGGTAGTCAAATGAATAGATGTGTACCTTGGACTCCAACAGCCTCTTTCCTGGTTACGTATCATAGGGACATTCACACACAGGCCTATGAGGTGACATGTAGAATCTTCATTAGTCTTATGAAGAACTTCCAGTCCATTAGTCTTCCAGGACTTGGAAGCCATATAGTTGTCCATTGCTAGGGGAATGCATAAGGAGCATAATGTTAAATGCTCATTATGGATATGATGTTAAAAGCACATTATGGATAATTATGCAACATTCGGAAACAATGGATGTATGTCCAGAAATATATCTATATCTTTTAAAATATAGTGCTGAGTTAAAAAGTAATACTCAGAATGGTTTCTACAGACTGATATTGTTTATTTAAATTAAAATGCATGCATAAAACAAGACTCACAATAATGCATACATGTAAAGGATACACAACAAACATATAGAGTATCTTCCTGTGAGAGGAAGAGAAATGGGAAGGTGAGGGAATGCAATGGATTAAATAAATCAATAATTCAAATTGGAGAAACAGACTAATAAGTGTAGTACATCATGAAATGAGGATTATGATTAACTCAATATTCTGAACGTTAGGTACCTCTACTCACAAACATAAAAAGAAAACTTAGAAAATAGGAAAGTAGTATAAAGGAAAACTTACATTGCTATTTGAAAATATAAATGGCCTAGGGGTGCCTGGATAGCTCAGTCAGTTAAGCGTCTGATTCTTGGTTTCGGCTCTGGTCTCGATCTCATGATTTTGTGAGTTCAGGCTCTGCCATCAGGCTTTGTGATGACAATGTGGAGCCTGCTTGGGATTCTCTCTCTCCCTCTCTCTCTCTGCCTTTCCCCCACTCACACTGTCTCTGTCTCTCTCAAAATAAATAAATAAACTTTGATAAAAAAATATATAAATGACCTAAATAAAATCATCTGGAATATATAACATTATAAAAATTGACCTAAGTGGAAATGGAAGTCAAGAAAGAATGTCAATAACCTTAGAAAACATTGAATTGTCAGGGAATTAGCTGTAAAAATGACTCATAAGGTCTTTTGTGTAAGTTCTAGCAAATCTTTGGGGACTAGATAATTCACATACTCATTAAATGATGCTACAGAATAGAAAAATGTAGAAATCTTCCAAAATCATGTTTCCTCACTTTATACAACACTGATCTTAAAATCTAACAATGATGGGACAAAAAGAAAAACAAATGCTGCAGTAGAGACTATGACTCCATTTTTAATGTCTGACAGATGACGGCTTTTGGGCCCTGCCCCTTCCTTTCTGCTGTTGCCTCCTGTCTGGGCAAGCTGATAAGAAACTGGAGCTCTTCCTCCCCTGGCACTGAAGAAGTTCAATCCAGGCAAACCCTGACCCAGGCCCCACACCCTAATGGCGATAAGAACCAAAGCCGCCTGTGCCTTCCTTCACTCGAGTCATTTTGGATCTGCTTTGGTGCCTGCCTTCCTCTCCCCAAAAAAGGCCCCTTATATGAGTCATAAATCTTTTCATACCTTCTTTATCTGTACCAGTTTGAGGTCAGGGATTGATCATACGCTTTGAAGGGCAACTACAAAACAGTTGGCATTGTGAGGTCTTTCTTGTCTTGTTTTTGGCTTGCTGATGGCCTGTCCTGCCTGCTGATGAGCATGGAGATTGAGCTGCTGCCTGCTGGCTAGCATATGTTTTGAGTTGTATTGCTCTGTGCTGGTAAGCTTGCATTCTGTTGTATTGTGAGTTGTGCTGTGCTGTGATGAATTTGCTGAGTCCTACCAAACATCTGTTACAAACCTAATGAATCAAATTGGAAGTTTTGATAAGTATTTGGGGACAGGAGTATGGGATTTGACGCCCTCTTTAGAGTGGCCCTGGACCTATTTATATGTATCATTTACAGCAGAAACCATGGCTGACTCTAGATTCAGGGGAGTAACTCTTACACTGTCACCACTGATTGTGTGTCTCAACTAGGCATTGACCCCTGTGCAATGTATGGACTCTTTAGTTGGTTACTTGTGTGGGGAAGAGTAGTCACTATATTGCATGCCCAGATCCACATTCCCAAATTCAGAGGGCTCAGTAGGACTCTTAAATGCCTTAAAATGCCTCTGCTGCTGCTACCCATGCCTCTGTTGCTATAAAGATCTTAATCCTCAAGGTTATAGGGGAAAAAAATCCCATGGCATCCAATGGCATGGACCATCATTTTATTGGGTAACTACAAACTGATAAAAACTGTAGATTTAATTGAATACCACCTTATCAACACATCAAGTGGCTAATTAAAACTCACCTTAATTTCAAGGTCCCTCAACCCAAAAAAATAACATTCACTTTGGGAGAGGCCCTAAGCCCAATGTTACTGCTTTGGTTTACTTTGGATAGAGACATAATAAATACTATCAAGATAGAGAGCACTCCCCTCTCCTCCAGTATATACAGCAACCAAAAACTAAAACAAAACAAAATAGAACAAAATGATCTCTCTATGCAGTGGGAAGAAACAGGAACTGTAGCAGGGGTCTGTGATTTGACTTAATTGGAAATTCATTACTAAAAGAATTTAGGCAAAATAAATGATAAAAAGGGTACCCACTGGCTGTAGTGTCTCTATAATATAGGTTCGAAATTAACTTTAACATCTGCTGAGATGCACTAATTGACAAACTTTTGTGGCCTAAATTGATACTGGGGTTTGAGTAGTAGTTATGCCTATTAAATTTAAACTCTTTTAGGGGAGTTACTGAATATAAAATGGAGGACATACAGTTATGCCTCATCTTTACAGATTTATTATCTTGCTAAATTTCTCATGTCAGAGTGTCCAGTGCCCTAAAATATCCATAGTGGGCATGGATGTTCTGGCCCAAGAAGTTATAAAATTAAATTAAGCCTTTGACACTTAAAATTAGCTTGATAAAATGCAACTCCTTGGACTACCCCTTCCCACACTCCCAGGTTAAATAGTTAATTACAGTTAAGTAGTTAAATACAGTCCTGTATTTAAGCAAGACCTACAGAAATTAAAACCCACCACACAGGACCTACTGAGGGAAGGGGTCATCATTCCTATTGCCTGATTTTGCTAATGCCAATTCTGATAAAAGTGAATGGCACCTAACAGTGGATCACCGCAAGCAGCTCATTTCAGTGTACTAACAACAGATTATGTCATGGGGGAAAATAGTTAGCTCTCTATCTCACATTCTGCACCAAAATAAATTCGAAGTGAAGTAAAGAGTTTATTATAAAAATGAAGTGATGAAAGTTCTAGAAGATCATGTAGTCTTGTTTTGAGGAAAGACTTTCTTAGGAGGACACTAAACCAGAAACTGTAAAGGAGAAAAATGTTGGATTTGCATACCTAAATAAAATGTCCTTATAAGATAATAAAATATAAACCAAATTAAGAGAAAGATTAAAAACCTGAGAACATTTGTGATATATATAGTGTATATGACAAAAAAAAACTAGTCTCTGTGATTTATAAAGCCTCTTTACAAAGTAATTATACAAAAATAGAAAAATATAGACAAATCACATTGGAGAAAAAAATGCAAATAGCATTAAGGATATAACAATATCTATTTTTAACTAATAAAAGTATAAATTAAAATAACAATGTGATAGTATTTTTATTCTATCAAATTGGTAAGTACAGAGAATTAGGAACACATAGCATTGGCCTTGGTGCCGGCAGATGGGAACTTTGATATGCACCTGATGACAGCATAAATTTATATGCCCTTCTTAAAGTCTATCTATTAGTGTAAGTTCTCTAGAGAAACAAAACTAATAGGATGAATATCTATATATAAAAAGAGGTTTATTATAAAACAATTGGCTCCCAAGATTATAAAGGCTGATAAATCTAAAGATCTGTAAAGGCAAGCTGGAGACCCAGGAGAACTGATGATATAGTTCCACTCAGAAGGCTGGCAGGCCTTTGGCCCAGGGAGAGCTTATTTCAGTTCAAGTCTGAAGGCATGAAAAAGCCAGTTTCAGCTTGATGTTTCAGTCCCAGCTTGAAGGCAGTCAGCCATAAGGAGTTCCCTTTTATTCAGGCAATGGCCAACATTTTTGTTCTATTCAGGCCTTAAACTGATTGGATGAGGCCCACCCGCATTAGGGAGGCAATCTATTTTACTAAGTCTCTTTATTTAAATGTTAAGCTCATCCAAAAACACCCTCACAGAAATACCCAGAATTTTGTTTGATCAAATATCTGGGCCCACTGTGGCCCAGTTAAGTCAGTTGACCCATAAAGTTAAATGTGTGTGTGTTTGTGTGTGTGTGTGTGTGTGTGCACGTGCGTGTGTATAATGTATTTATATATAAATGTGTGCACAGTTTGAACCACGAAATCTACTTGTAAGGATTTATTCTAAGGAAATAATTAATAATAAATGCAAAAAACTAGTTCAACATACTACTGTTTACAATAAAAAATTGGAAAATATAAAAAATAAGGTTGAAAAGTATATGCAGCATAATATAATTTTTATTAAAAAATACATATACATAGGACTATGTCCAAAAGTAGGTATACATTACCTGTTAATATTCTTCTCTCATTTTTAGACTTAGAGGTAATTTTCTTTTTCTTTCTTAAATCAATCTTTATTTCTGCTTAACTGTTTTCTGATTATTCTTAAACAAATATGAACTAGATGAATAAAATATTTTTAAATTCTTTTTTTATTTTAACGTTTATTTATTTTTGAGACAGAGAGAGACAGAGCATGAACAGGGGAGGGTCGGAGAGAGAGGGAGTCAGAGAATATGAAACAAGCTCCAGGCTCTGAGCGGTCAGCACAGAGCCTGACACAGGGCTCGAACTCACAGACCGTGAGATCATGACCCGAGCCAGAGTCGGACGCCCAACTGACTGAGCCACCCAGGCGCCCCTAAAATATTTTTAAAAAATAGATTAATTGTCACCTTTTGATGTATCTATATCTACCCAACAAATTGGGTAAGTATGGTGTTTGTTCACTGCTTTGTTCCTGTTACTATTTTAATTACACATTACATTTTGCCATACTATTTAAACCATTTGAAAGCATAGTTTTAAATATCTGCACAATGCTTCATTATTTGTATGAAGCATACTCCATTTAGTCATATTCTATTGTTAAACAATGGAAGTATTTATAATAGTGAAAAATTGGAGCCACTTGTGTATATATTTTGATCCATAGTTCTGAATATCTTCTTAGGACAGATCTCTAAAAGTGGAACTAGTTAATCAGTTTAAATTATTGAGGTTTTTTTTTTTAATGTTTATTTGTTTTGAGAGAGAGAGAGAGAGAGAGAGCGAGCGAGCGAGCCAGGGACAGGCGGAGAGAGGAAGAGAGAGAATCTCAGGCAGGCTCCGTCCGCACTGTCAGCACAGCCTGATCTAGGGCTCAATCTCATGAACTGCAAGATCATGACCTGAGCTGAAATCAAGAGTCAGATGCTTAACCAAATGAGCCACCCAGGTGGCCCCAAATTTTTGAGGTTTTTGATACATATTGTAAAATTGTCTCAACCAAGATGAATGAACTTTTCTCCTGCCTTCTACCAAAAATGCTGAGTTCATCACATCTGAGGTAAATATGACTTAAACAAAGAAACACAAAATTTTTGTCAATTTGACAAAATATAGTATTACATTTGATTTTTATAATTTTCACATCTTTGTTCTAATTATGTAGTATGCGAGGCTGAATGTTTTTCAAATTTATTAGCCATACATATAACCTGTTTTTTCATTTTTTCAAGTTTTTATTTAAATTCCAGTGAACATACAGTGTAATACCTTCTATGTGTTTATTTCCCTGATTTTTCTGTTTATGTAAGGTAGGAGAGGGGAATCCCATTCAGTAGGACTCTTTACATTGTAACAATTTAATCCTTCAAATATTTGTAGCTAATGCTTGTTCCCAATTTGTGGTTTGTGAGTATTCCTTCAAAAGTAACTAAGATGGTGTTTTGTCTGATGCCACAGACCCTGGCATTTTACCGCCTAGATATAATCCTGGCCCCACAAATTGAGAAGCTGTTGGCTTCCCATTGTCCCAAGATCTCAGAGTGGGCGGACAACAGGAAAGAGCCACATACAGGTGCATCTGGACACATGATACCAATAATAATGGCATTTCCCTCCATGTGGAGTGAAATGCATCACCATGTTGAATTTAATCTGCTTCAAAGATCTGCATCTCCATTGAGTTTGCTGTAACCCTGTACTAAAACAAATTGAGGTTGCTATCATTTGGACATGTTTTCTTAGGTCTTTACTCATTATGCACTTGGAAAAGGCTATGAATATTTACATACCTCAGAGTTAGTAGTATACCAAATGAATCCTCGGGCCCTTCTTGCTTTCAGTTGCTCAAGTTTTGAAATTTTAAAATAGTATTTGTAGTTCATTTTGTGACTTTAATGCATGATTTGGATTGATTTATCTCCATCAGAGTAGGGCATAAATTTGCCTGTGTACTCACCACACAGAATTAGCAAATTAAAAAATGTTAGCACTTGATCGTAGTTGCCACAAGTATACATATTTTCAGTAAGGAGTTGAAATCCATTTTATTATTGCTTTCCAGGGCTAGTCTCCCATCTCTACAAGCAGCCAATTATTAAGAATTTTGTGTGTCTCTTTCTGGGGTTCACTTTTCATTTTCTATTATGAAAATAAATATATGTCTTAAACATATGTGTATATATATATGCTATATACCAACATATCTATCTTTGATGCCTTTTATAGTTATGATGTATGGAATTTTATGTTTTTAAAAATTAATGCCAAAGCAACTGCATGTTTTATTAAATGCAAGGTATGTATTGAAAGTACCCATATTTCTCATATGTCTTATTTATTCATTTAAGAAACTGGCTATCAGTTATTAAATAAATCTACCCTAACTTATTTATTACCATGATGAGCATTTAGGATTTTTTCACTTTTTTTCATTATTACAAAAAGACTGTATATGTGGCAGTTCTTCAACTTATTTTGTTTCAAGATGCTTTTACACCCAAATAATATTCAGAGCCCAAACACCTTTCGTTTAGCTTGTTACATCTACCAATATTCATTGTATGAAACTGATAAATTAGAAAATATGGAATTGACACTCGAACAATGCAGGGTTTTGGGGAGCCAATCTTTGTGCACAAACCTCTCGTGGTTTGTGGATTCAAGCCCTGGGTCAGGCTATGTGCTGACAGTGTTCAGCCTGCTTGGGATTCTCTCTCTCTCTCTCTCTCTCTCTCTCTCCTCCTCCTCCTCCTCCTCCTCCTCCTCCTCCTCCTCCCTCCCCAAAATAAGTAAACTCAAAAAAAAGAAGTTATTGACATAATTACAATTATTATTTTTTTGCTGCCAAGTATAATTTAGATTCAAAATATGTTCATTGCTTTCTTTGCACACCATTCCTGCTTGTATCTTGTGTTTCCCTTCTTTCTTTCAATTTTATTATTTATTTATTTATTTATTTATTTATTTATTTATTTATTTATTTAGAGAAAGAGAGAGTGTGTGTGTGTGCATGGGAGTACCAAGGGGCAGAGAGAAAGGGAGAGAGAGAATCCCAAACAGTCTCTGCTTTGTCCGTGCGGAGATTCAATTCAGGGCATTTCTGAGATCATGACCTGAGCCGAAATCAAGAGTGGATGCTTAACTGACTGAGCCATCCAGGCACCCTTTGTGTTTCCCTTCTTGGTTCAATTTTCTTTTTGTAGGTCCTACTTTAACAGTTCTTTCTGTTGGTGTTGTGAGTAATAACCTCATTGTTTGACCAAGAAAATCTTGTTTTCACACTTGTTTTCACACTAACTTTTGCCTTGTATTTTATATGGGCAGAATTTTAGGTTGATTTTCATTCCTTTGTTCATATTTTTTCTTTCTGGAGTTTTACAATATTTTTCTCTTCAATTTTTGTAATTCCTGGTGTCCCTATAATTTGTTTAAAAAAAATTTTTTTAATGTTTATTCATTTTTGAGAGTCAGAGACAGAGAGCAAGAAGGGGTGGGGCAGAGATAGAGGGAGACACAGAATCCAAAGCAGGCTCCAGGCTCTGAGCTGTCAGCACAGAGCCCAATGCAGGGCTTGAATGCACAAGCTGTGAGATCATGACCTGAGCCGAAGTCAGATCCTTAACGGACTAAGCCACCCAGGCACCCCAACCCTATAATTTGGTTTTTTTTAATTTGTTTAAATTAACGTGGTGTTTTTTGTGGGTTTTTTAATTTTGTTCAGGACTTCTTATATCTCATCAATTTACCCTTTTTCAAGTCTGAAATGTTGTCAGCCACTGAATATTACCTTTCTCCTATTCTTTCTATTCTCATTCTTGATATCCTATTAGATGTATGTTCAAACTTTTCATCTTAGCATCTATTTCTTATAATTACTTATTTATATTTTTTATTTCTTTAGCTTATCCTCAATAGTTTATTTATATCTAGATTCTGTTTGACCATTTTTTCTCTTCACTCTTATCTAATATACTGTCAAAATTATCCTTTTTTCTAGTTTAGGTGTTTTTTTTCAAAACAGTTTAATTGAGATATAATTCACACATCATCCTTTTCCCTTCTCAAAGTACAGGTTTAGTGATTTTTAGTATACTCATAAAATTGTACAATATCATTACTATCTACTCTTAGAACACTTCATCACACCAAAAAAAAAAAAACATACCCATGTGCAGTCACTCCCTGTATCTTCCCTCCCCCTCCCCAGGGAACCATTAATTCACCATTTGTCTCTACAGATTTGTCTCTTCTGGGTATTTCATATAAATGGAATCATACATAGATGGTCTGTTGTGACTGGCTACTTTCACTTAGCTTAATGGGGTTTTTAAAAATTTTTTTTAATGTTTTTATTTATTTTTGAGAGAGAGACAGAGCAAGTGGGGTAGGGGCAGAGAGAGAGAGAGGGAGACACAGAATCCAAAGCAGGCTCCAGGCTCTAAGCTGTCAGCACAGAGCCCAATGCAGGGCTCGAACTCACAAGCTGTGAGATCATGACCTGAGCCAAAGTTGGACACTCAACCGACTGAGCCACCCAGGCGCCCCTCACTTAGTTTAATGTTTTTAAGCTTCATTCATGCCATAACCTTTATGAGTACTGCATTTCTTTGTATTGCAAATAATATTCCATCGTGTGGATACACCATGTTTTGTTTATGCATTCTCAGTCGATGAACATTTGGATTATTTGCACTTTTTGGCTGTCTTGCACAATGCTGCTATGAACATTAGTGTACAAGTAGTTTGTGTGTATGTATGTTTTCATTTCTCTTGGGTATATACTTAGGCATAAAACTGCTTGACTATGGGGTAAACCTATACTCGATATTTTGATGAATTCCAAACTGTTTTCCACAGTGGCTGTATCATTTTAAATTCATATCAGTAATGAGTGAGGTTTCTAATTTCTCAATACTCAGTACTTACTGGTGTCTTTTGCTTGGAACTATCCTAATGTGTATGTGAAGTGGCGTCTCATTGTGATTTTGATTTGCATTTCCCTAGTGATAAAAGATACTGAGCATCATTTCATGTGCTAATTGCCCATCTTTATATGTTCCTTGGAGCAATGCCTAAACAAACCATTTGCCCATTTTTAATTGTATAATTTATCTTTCTATTGTTGAGTTGGTAATTCTTTATATATTATGGATAAAAAAATCTTTGTTAGATATATGATTTGAAAATATCTCTCCAATTGTGTGGGTTATCTTTTTACTCTCTTGATGGTATCCTTTGAAGACAGAAGTTTTTAATACTGATGAAGTGCAATTTATTTTTTCGTTTGCTATTTGTACTTTTGGTGTCATATCTAAGAAATCTTACCTATTCCAAAGTTATAAAGACTTAACCCTGTGTTTTTTCTAATATTTTAATAGTTGTAGCTTTTATACTTAGAAATATGATGTATTTTTAGTTAACTTTTATATATGATATGAGGTAGGGATCCAAGTTCATTCTTTTGCATGTGGATATATTTATTAGTCCACATCTTGCTTAAATATATACAAATAGTGGGGCATGATTACATTTATCTAGGATTTATATGTACTTGACACGGGAGAAGTAGTTTTCCATGTTAGCCCAATTGCTACTGTGACTCAAAGAAATTCTAAAAACACTGTCTAATATCATGGGAGGTTGTACCAAAATGACAGAACTTATCCATGTGCTAGTATTGGATGTAGCAATCTCAATGATCACAAACCCATTCACTAGAATGATATTTATTAAGTGGATGAATGGTTTTATGTTTAAAATAAATAATAAAAAGACTGTAATTTCAATGGTCATTATAAATATTAGCTTTTATGACTTAAAAACATTTTTTTAATGTTTATTTTTGAGAGAGAGAGGCAGAGTGCGAGCAAGGGAGGGGCAGAAAGGGAGGCACATAATTCGAAGCAGGCTCCAGGCTCTGCGCTGTCAGCACAGAGCCCAGGGCAGGGCTCCAACCCATGAACTGTGAGATCATGACCTGAGACAAAGTAAGACACTTAACCAACTGAGCCACCCAGGAGCCCCGTAGCTTTTATGACTTTAAAACTTGAGTCTAATGAAAGAAAAAACTGTTTTAAGTCAGCTCCTTGCCTGTGCAGAATGAGAACTAATATTCATAAAGATAATCTCTTTATTGTACATGTACCTATTATTTTCTGAATCTTTTCCCTCCTTTTTGATGAGATATAATCAACATACAGCACTGTATAAGTTTAATGATTTGCCTTACATTGTAAAATGATTATTACCACAGTAGGTTTGGTTAACATCCATCATCTCACATAGATACAAATATTTTCTGAATCTTAAAGGTAAATTTTTTTCTGAAATTTTGATTGAGTTTTACATTGACAAGGGATCTTAAAACTTATAAGTCCTGATACCTTTCTTTCAGGGATCAGAAAACCAAGGTCAAGAGTGCTTAAGTGACTTGTTCAAAGGCATATAACCAGTTAATGAGAGACCACACAGTGAACCCAAATGTGCTGACTTTTTTTGAGATCAGTGCTTTCCCCACTCACATGGTATTCTTCTTCAGAAAATAAGAATAATATAAGCTTGGAGTATACCTGTTGGTTTATGATTGGCCTAGGGAATGCTCACACAGCTGTACTGGAAATAAATTATGAAGGGGCACAAAGACGATCATAAAAATGATCAATGAGGATTCCATAAATGATGAAATCATAAATGAGTACCTAAGAAATTTGATTTTATTTGATATTCTTCCTCTACTACTTATACTTGAGTTTTCTCTTTAAAATTGCCTTCCATAGGCCTAGAAATAAAAAAACTGTGTAGGTAGATGTTGGATTCCATGTATCTTAATGTCCTCCTCACATTCCTGGAGGCTAATGTGTGAAAAGTGTAGGTTGAACATCTGCCTTTCTTTCAGTTAAATAGCACCTTTTTAGGACAAAATTTAGAATGAAAGGGGTCAATTTCTATTGAGGATTTATTTATCTTGAAATTAATAGAATCTGAAAGAAGCTGTTAGTAAAATTTTGTAGGTGGAAGATGGGTGACGAAGAGTCTAGAAAACCAGCTATTGAAAATAGAAATGTGTTTTTATAGCTTTGTTGTTCAAAGGTGTTTTTTATTTTTGTGTGTATTTTTTTTTTAATTTTACTGACACATATAGTGAGAAACTAATTAGTAATGTATTGGTAAAAAAAGTTTCAGTTTTGTTCAGAAATTAATAGAAGGAATGTCTCCTTATATTACTAGAAACATTTCTTTCTGTTTAATTGCATTATATAGTGGTGGGTTTAAATTGCAAGGAAAGAAAATACATCTATGTTGTCCTGAGAATAACTGAATTCTTTTAGTTATTGTTGCTTTTTTTTTAAATCCAAGAGTAATGAACCATCCATATTTTTTTCAAATAAAAACTTAGGAAATGTAACCTATACTTTTTTGCATAAAATAAGAACCATAAAAATTTATCTTTGTTTTACAGATTTTTCCCAAGGAACTTATTGTACCAATCTTCACAAAATCCTCAGGCAAAGGGTATCAGTAATCTATAAGGAAGACGTAGAAATAGCAGGGAAAATTTGGCATCTTTTAAAATACTAAATACTAAAATACTAAATACTAAATAGAAGTAGGTGTTCTGCATTTTATCCTATTTATATGGCAAGGACTGGTTTAGAATTAAGGTAATGCTTCTTGTCTTTTTATCCATTCATTCATTCATTTCAAAATAAGTGCCAACCGGGTATTGGACTATGTGTTTACAGGCACTGGGCAAAACATCAGTGATATCAAGATAAAAGACAAAACATTTCTGCCCTCAAATTATTCACAGTCTAATGGAGAACAAAGAAAGTTAGATGGATGACTATAGGATAACATAAGTAAACTTTGGAGAATAAAAAACAAATAGAGGGCATCATGTACAGACGAGAAGATTAAAGAAGATGGAAAAC
Source organism: Felis catus (assembly GCF_018350175.1). NCBI lineage: Eukaryota > Metazoa > Chordata > Mammalia > Carnivora > Felidae > Felis > Felis catus. The sequence goes on along the minus strand of NC_058373.1, from coordinate 87,349,128 downwards.
CCTCAGTACAGAGTCTAACTCACTGCATTGTCTACCAGTTCCAAGCCATTTTTTAAGATCCTCCAGAGACTTTACCTAGAAGACATGATAAGGTCCAAGATCATGATGTTCTCGTTTCATGACTGTTTTTGCACTAGTATTTCACTCATGGCTAAGATGCAGAGTGTAAGGGAGAGAACATGGACCTGGGAGTGATCACTCCAGGGTACAAATCATGGTTTACCCATTCAATGACGTTATGACTTTAGAAAAATGACTGCACTTCTCTGGATCTGTGTTTCCTAATTTTTAAAATGACACTAATAATGAGGTAATTTGTATGTTTAAATGGGGCAACATTTAATGTGTTGATATAGTTCCTGGCCTTTAACAAATGTTTTAAATCCATGAACATTCATTAACATCCATTACTTTAAAATTTTTTTTAATGTTTTATTTTATTTTTGAGAGACAGAGAAAGATAGCATGAGTCGGGGAGGAGGAGAGAGAGAGGGAGACACAGAATCCAAAGCAGGCTCCAGGTTCCGAGGTGTCAGCACAGAGCCTGACACAGGGCTCAAACCCACAAACTGTGAGATCATGACATGAGCTGAAGTTGGATGCCCAACCAACTGAGCCACCCAGGTGCCCCTAACATCCATTACTTTTAAAAATAATTTCATAACCAAAATTATTAATAGTAAAATTTTAAACTTTAAACAAATTTAAATAATGTAGTTCTGTTGAGCATTGTTTTAAAGTCGATACGACACCCATGATGGTAAGGGAATTTCTCAAGTAACAAATAGGCTTTATTTTAAAAATTAATGTGTATGTCCATTATTTGGATCTCATAATGACATTTTCACACATAAGCTATTAATCAACATAACCATAATCAAACACTTATTCAATATTATTTTTGTGTCATGTTTCAGTTTAGAGCACAAAATCCTACTTAACCCACAATATAAGTGAAAGGGAAGATATTCCTTCTGTTTGCTTCTTCACACATGGCAACTTAAATCACTTGGTGAAGAGGAATTAATGGCCAGTTTACCACTTATATCCACTCTGGCAAGAGTATTGGCATCGTGGTTTTTGCGTGGTGTGATGCAGACAAAAAATGTACACAAATATATGTACACTGAGCACTTTCACCATACATAACATTTTATTAGTTTTTATATTGGTTCTTTATAATGACTTGGTAATTGGTGTAGTGAATTATCAATAATTTAAGAAATGGTCTGATTTTGTGCCAATACCATACTGTCTTGGTAATTACACTTTTGTAATACACCTTGAAGTCTAGAATTGTGATGCCTCCAGCTTTGGATTTCTTTTTCAACATTACTTTGGCTATTTGGGGTCTTTTCTTGTTCCATACAAATCTTAGGATGGTTTGTTCTAGCTGTGTGAAAAACGCTGGTGTTATTTTGATAGGTATTTCATTGAATGTGTAGATTGTTTTGGATAATATAGACTTTTTCACAATATTTATCTTCTGATCCATGAGCATGGAATGTTTTTCCATTTCTTTGTGTCTTCTTCAATTTCTTTCATAAGCTTTTTATAGTTTTTAGCGTACAGATCTTTTACTCTTTTGCTAGGTTTATTCCTAGGTATCTTATGGTTTTGGTGCAATTGTAAATGGGATGGATTCCTTGATTTCTCTTTCTGCTGCTTTCATTATTGGTGTATAGAAATACAACCAATTTCTGTATGATGATTTTATATCCTGTGGGTTTGCTGAATTCACATATCAGTTCTAGCAGTTTTTTGGTGGACTCTCTCAGGTTTCAATGTCTTGATTCAAACTTTTGTGAGATATTGCTTGAGAGTTTATAAGTTACCCAAATTATATCTCTCCCAAACCTCTTCTTCTTTTTACTATCTATCTATCTATCTATCTATCTATCTATCTATCTATCTATCTATTTATTAAATTTGGTTGTTTTTAATTTAATTCAATACTTTGGCTGTTGATTTTTTGTAAACTTGATCCTTTTTTTATTAACTTATTTATTATTGTTTTAAATTCACATCTAAATTACTTAGCATATAGTGCAACAATGATTTCAGGAGTAGATTCCTTAGTGCCCCTTACCCATTTAGCACATCCCCCCTCCCAAAACCCCTCCCATACCCTCAGTTTGTTCTCCATATTTATGAGTCTCTTCTCTTTTGTCCCCCTCCCTGTTTTTATATTATTTTTGTTTCCCTTCCCTTATGTTCATCTGTTTTGTCTCTTAAAGTCCTCATATGAGTGAAGTCATAGGATTTTTGTCTTTCTCTGACTAATTTCACTTAACGTAATACTCTCCAGTTCCATCCATGTAGTTGCAAATGGCAAGATTTCATTCTTTTTGATTGCCTAGTAATACTCTATTGTATATATATACCACATCTTCTTTATCCATTCATCCATCGATGGACATTTGGGTTCTTTCCATACTTTGGCTATTGCAGATAGTGCTGCTATAAACATTGGGGTGCATGTGTCCCTTTGAAACAGCACACCTGTATCTCTTGGATAAATGCCTAGTAGTGCAATTGCTGAGTCGTAGCGTGGTTCTATTTTTAACTTTTTGAGGAACCTCCATACTGTTTTCCAGAGTGGCTGTGCCAGCTTGCATTGCCACCAACAATGCAAAAGAGATCCTCTTTCTCCGCATCCTCGCCAACATCTGTTGTTGTCTGAATTGTTTATGTTAGCCATTCTGACAGGTGTAAGGTGGTATCCCATTTTGGTTTTGATCTGTATTTCCCTGATGATGTTGAATATTTTTTTCATGTAACGGTTGGCCATCTGGATGTATTCTTTGGAGAAGTATCTATTCATGTCTTTTGCCCATTTCTTCACTGGATTATTTGTTTTTGGATGTTGAGTTTGATAAGTTCTTTGTAGATTTTGAATACTAATCCTTTATCTGATATATCATTTGCAAAAATCTTCTCCCATTCTGCCAGTTGCCTTTTAGTTTTGTTGATTGTTTCCTTCACTGTGCAGAAGCTTTTTATTTTGATGAGGTCCCAGCAGTTCATTTTTGTTTTTGTTCCCCTTGCCTCTGGAGATGTGTTGAATAACAAGTTGCTGTGACCAAGATCAAAGAGGTTTTTGCCTGCATTCTCCTCCAGGATTTTGATGGCTTCCTGTCTTACATTTAGGTCTTTCATCCATTTTGAGTTTATTTTTATGTATGGTATAAGAAAGTGGTCCAGGTTTATTCTTCTGCATGTCGCTGTCCAGTTTTCCCAGCAACACTTGCTGAAGAGACTGTCTTTATTCCATTGGATATTCTTTCCTGCTTTGTCAAAGATTAGTTGGCCATACGTTTGTGGGTCAATTTCTGGGTTCTCTCTTCTGTTCCATTGATCTGAGTGTCTGTTCTTTTCTGGATGATTACTGCTTTGTAGTATAGCTTGAAGTCCAGGATTGTGATGCCTTCTGCTTTGGTTTTCTTTTTCAAGATTGCTTTGGCTATTTGGGGTCTTTTCTGGTTCCATACAAATTTTAGGATTGTTTGTTCTAGCTCTGTGAAGAATGCTGGTGTTATTTTGATAGGGATTGCATTGAACATGTAGATTGCTTTGGGTAGTATCGACATTTTAACAATATTTGTTCTTCCTATCCAGGAGCATGGATCTTTTTCCATTTTTTTTTGTGCCTTCTTCAATTTCTTTCATAAGCTTTCTATAGTTTTCAGCGTATAGATTTTTCACCTCTTTGGTTAGATTTATTCCTAGGTATTTTATGGTTTTCAGTGCAACTGTAAATGGAATCTATTCCTTGATTTCTCTTTCTGTTGTTTCATTGTTGGCGTATAGGAATGCAACTGATTTCTGTGCATTGATTTTATATTCTGCAACTTTGCTGAATTCATGAATCAGTTCTAGCAGTTTTTTGGTGGAATTTTTTTGGTTTTCCATATAGAGTATCATATCATCTGCAAAGAGTGAAAGTTTGACCTCCTCCTGGCTGATTTGGATGCCTTTTATTTCTTTGTATTGTCTGATTGCAGAAGCTCAGACTTCCAATATTAAATTGAATAACAGTGGCAAGAGTGGACATCCCTGTCTTGTTCCTGACCTTAGGGGGAAAGCTCTCAGTTTTTCCCCATTGAAGATGATATTAGCATTGGGTTGCTCATATATGGCTTTTATGATCCCAAGGTATGCTCCTTCTATCCCTACTTTCTTGAGGGTTTTTATCAAGAAAGGATGGTGTATTTTGTCAAATGCTTTCTCTGCATCTATTGAGAGAATCACATGGTTCTTGTCCTTTCTTTTATTGATGTGATGAATCATGTACATTGTTTTGCAGATATTGAATGAACCCTACATCCCAGGTATAAATCCTACTTGGTTGTGGTGAATAATTTTTTTAATTTATTGTTGTATCCAGTTGCCTAATATCTTGTTGAGGATTTTTGCATCTATGTTCATCATGGAAATTGGTCTATAGTTCTCTTTTTCAGTGGGGTGTCTGGTTTTGGAATCGTAATATTGGCTTCATAGGAAGAGTTTGGGAGTTTTCCTTCCATTTCTATTTTTTGAAAGAGCTTCAAGAGAATAGGTGTTAACTCTTCCTTAAGTGTTTGGTAGATTTCCCCTGGAAAGCCATCTGGCTCTGGACTCTGGTTTTTTGGCACATTTTTGATTACTAATTCGATTTCCTTACTGGTTATTAGTCTGTTCAAATGTTCTATTTCTTCCTGTTTCAGTTTTGGTAGTGTATATGTTTCTAGGAATTTGTCCATTTCTTCCAGATTGCCCATTTTATTGGCATATAATTGATCATAATATTCGCTTATTATTGTTTTATTTCTGCTGTGTTGTGATCTCTCCTCTTTCATTCTTGATTTTATCTATTTGGGTCCTATACTTTTTTCTTTTTGATTAAACTGGCTAGCGGTTTATCAATTTTGTTAATTCTTTCAAAGAACCAGCTTCTGGTTTCATTGATATCTTCTTGTTTTGTTTTTTTGTTTGTTTTGATAGCATTAATTTCTGCTCTAATCTTTATTATTTCCTGTCTTCTGCTGATTTGGGGTTTTATTTGCTGTTCTTTTTCCAGCTCCTTAAGGCATAAGTTTAGGTTGTGTATCTGAGATCTTTCTTCCTTCTTTAGGAGGGCCTGGATTGCTATATACTTTCCTCTTATGACCCCCTTTGCTGCGTCCTAGAGGTTTTGGGTTGTGGTGTTATCATTTTCATTGGCTACCATGTATTTTTTAATTTCCTCTTTAACTTCTTGGTTTAGCCCATTCATTCTTTAGTAGGATGTTCTTTAGTCTCCAAGTATTTACCTTTCCAAATTTTTTCTTGTGGTTGATTTCGAGTTTCATAGCATTGTGGTCTGAAAAGATGCACGGTATGATCTCAATCTTTTTGTACTTACTTAGGGCAGATTTGTGTCCGAGTATGTGGTCTATTCTGGACAACATTCCATGTGCACTGGAGAAGAATGTATATCCTGCTGCTTTAGGATGAAATGGTCTGAATATATGTGTTAAGTCCATCTGGTCCAGTGTGTCATTCAAAGCCATTGTTTCTTCATTGTTTTTTTGGTAGATGATCTGTCTATTGCTGTGAGTGGGGTGTTGAAGTCTCCTACTGTTATGGTATTATTATAAATGAGTTTCTTTATGTTTGTGATTAATTGATGTATATATTTGGGTGCTTCTTGGTGGATAGACCCCTTGACTATGATATAATGTCCTTCTGCATCTCTTGATACAGTCTTTATTTTAAAGTCAGGATTGTCTGATGTAAGTATGGCTACTCCAGCTTTCTTTTGTTGACCATTAGCATGATAGATGGTTCTTCATCCCCTTATTTTCAATCTGAAGGTGTCTTTAGGTCTAAAGTGGGTGTCTTGTAAACAGCATATAGATGGATCTTGTTTTCTTATCCATTCTGTTACCCTATGTCTTTTGATTGCAGCATGGAGCCCATTGACGTTTAGAGTGAGTACTGAAAGATATGAATTTATTGCCTTTATGATGCTTGTAGAGTTGGAGTTTCTGGTGGTGTTCTCTGGTCCTTTCTAATCTTTGTTGCTTTTGATATATATATATATATATATTTTTTTTTTTTTCCATCTTTTCAGAAAGTCCCCCTTAAAATTTCTTGCAGGGCTGGTTTAGTGGTCACAAACTCCTTTAATTTTTGTTTGTCTGGGAAACTTTTTATCTCTCCTTCTATTTTGAATGACAGCCTTGCTGGATAAAGAATTCTTGGCTGCATATTTTTCTGATTCAGCACATTGAATGTATCTTGTCACTCTTTTCTGGCCTGCCACGTTTCTGTGGATAGGTCTGCTACAAACCTGATCTTTCTTCCCTTGTATGTTAAGGAGTTTTTTTCCCTTGCTGCTTTCATGATTCTCTCCTAGCCTGAGTAGTTTGTGAATTTGACCATGATATGCCTTGTTTATGGTTGGTTTTTGTTGAATCTAATGGGAGTCCTCTGTGCTTCCTGGATTTTGATGTCTGTGTCTTTCCCCAGGTTAGGAAAGTTTTTCACTATGATTTGCTCACAATACCCTTCTACCCCTATTTCTCTCTCTTCCTCTTCTGGGACCCCTATGATTCTGATGTTGTTCCTTTTTAATGAATCACTGATTTCTAATTCTTACATCATGCTCCTTTGCCTTTATCTCCCTCTTTTCTTCTGCTTCGTTATAAGTTTTTCCTCTATATTGCTGATTCTCTGTCTGCCTCATCCATCCTTGCTGCTGCAGTATCCCTTCGTGATTGCAGCTCAGTTATAGTATTTTTATTTCATCCTGACTAGTTTTTGCTTCTTTTGTCTCTACAGAAATGGATTCTAATCTATTTTCAACTCCCACTATTATTCTTATTATCATGATTCTAAATTCTGGTTCAGACATCTTGCTTGTATCTGTGTTGGTTAAATCCCTGGCTGTTGTTTCTTCATGCTCTTTTTTTTTGGGGGGGGGGGGTGAATTCCTTAAGTTCATCACTTTGAAGGGAGAAAAGGAACTCATCAGGTAGAAAAAATTATTTAAAAAAAATTAAAATTAAAAAACACTAAAATTAAAAACTTAAACACACACACACACACACAATCAAATAAATGATGCTAGATCCTAGGTGTGTTTTGGCCTGGGTGTTGAAAGGGGCTTGATAGTTTATATAGAAAAAAGGGGAAAGAAAAAAAAGGAAATCATTTGAAAATTTGAAAAAATGAATACACTGAAGTGGACTAAAATGAAATGATAGAAGTAAGCTAGAATTTGAAAACGTTTACACAAAAGTAAAAAATATTGTAGAAAAAAATTAAAGAAAAATATTTTTAATAAAAATTAAAAGTAAAAATGAATTTTTCTCTTTCTGTATTGAAGGAAAAGAAACAAAAAAGAGAAAAAAGAAAAAAAGGAAATCGTTTGAAAATTTGAAAAAATGAATACACTGATGTAGACTAAAATAAAAAGATGGAAGTAAAACAGAATTTGAAAAAAATTACACAAAAGTAGAAAATATAGTAAAAAAATTAAAAATATTTTTAATAAAAATTGGAAATAAAAATGAATTTTTCTCTTTCTGTATTCAAGAAAAAGAAAGAAAAAACAAAAAGGAAAAAAAAGAAAGAATGAAAATTGAATAGCTGGACCTGGTAACAGACTGAAATACGACTGAAATTACTTTGTTTTCCCCCTAGAACTCAGACTATGAAGCACCTTATAATCCAGAGCGAGGTTGGCCCATTTCGGTGGGGCTCAGTGTAACGGCTTCGTTCTCCACTAGATGGCGCTGCTAGCTTACTGGGGTGGAGTGTTGTGGTGCTTTTAGGTGCCCATGCGCATGCGTGGGAGCAGTGAAAATGGTGTCACCCAGCTACCCAGTCTCTAGTATGAGAACTCTGTTCTCTGAGATCAGCAATCGCACACCTTTTGTCTTCAGCTTTCATCCACTCCTGCTTTTGCACTGTCTATGACCAAGCCCCAGGCAGTACCTCTCTCTCGAGTTTTGTCTCAGATGCGGCTGTTTTCCCTGGTCTCTTACTTCTGAAGGACTGCGGCTTTGACCTGTTCTGCCCCTCTGCGGGAGGGTCTCACTGAGCAATCGCCAAATGCCAGCTGCACCTAGGAAAGTTCATGGGACTGTGCTGCTGCCAATGTCCAGAGACTGCGGCCAGGTGCCAACCCGCCCCGAAAAAGTTCGTGAGACAGTGTAGCAGCAGCGTTTCAGGGATTATGGAAAATCACAACACACAGGCACCAGGCTTCACCTTTAATGACCTTGTTCCAGCAGCAGCAAATTTGGTTATTCTCTGTGGTCTGCTGGGCCCAGGTTGCCTCACAGCCTCTACCATTTGTCCTTCCAGCAGTGGAACCGCTTCTCCCCGTGAGGCCCGAGAACCTCCCAGACCCCACTCTGCTCCTGGGGATTCGCCCTTCCCACCAGAGCACCTCCAGGTATCGAGCTGCAGAGTTGCAGCCTTTGTGCTCCCCTTGTTTACAGTCTTAATGGAATTTAAACCCTCTCCTTTCTCCTTTCTCCTTTCTCTTTTCTCTTTCTCCTTTCTCCTTTCTCCCTTTTTAGCTCAGTCCCTATGGCTGTTTCCAATTTTCCACTTTCTCTCCAGCTGCTTTTGGGGAGGGTGCTTTTCTCGTGTTCTCCCCACCGTCTCTGTCCTCTCTTGGCCTGCAAAAGCATCTCCCTACCCTCTGCAGCTTTTAGCTCCCCAAATTCACTTCTCTGTGCCACGTACCTGCTGAATTCTGTGGTTCAGGTTGTGCAGATTGTTGTGTTAATCCTCAGATCAATTTTCTAGGTGTGCAGGATGGTTTAGTGTTGGTCTGGCTGTATTTCATGGGCACAAGACACAAAAAAGTTCCACACTGTTCTGCCATCTTGTCTCCCTTCTCCCTTCCAAACCTCATCTAAATGCTGAGAAGCCAAACAAAAGTATTAACATTTACTGTAGGCATTACATTCGTTTTCGGTCAGTTTTATGATATGGTTTGTTTGTTTAGTTACATATACATGGGCAGATATAAATACAGATATACTGAGGGCCTTTGTATAATTCTCATATATAGATACAACTATTACATCTTATTTTCATGCCATTTAATATGACTGGAAATACAATTTTACCATTAAAGTGAGCATCTAGTTGTATTTTTGTTGTTTTGACCACTATGAATTTTCTTTATTACTTTGATTTATTAGATGGCATATTCTCCTTCCTATTATGACATTATTCTTTTGGAAACTTATGACCTCCTTCAGGGCAACCTGTCATATGCTGTGATTTCTACACAAACACTGTAATGAAATATGGGACCCTCCTGAAAAGTATTTGTAATAAAAATAGGAAATTATGTTTTTGAAATATTAGTAGTTAAAAAAGATTAAAATTATAGTTTTTGGAAACATAGGATGCTGACATTTGAGAGAAAATAATTAACCAACATGTTCTATGGAGGTCATTGTTAAAATAATGAAGAACAGATACACTGAAAAGACCATTTTGTGTGAAAGTCCTGCCTATATGCATTCTTATTTCTTGTGATGCACTGAACATCAGATGGTTATAAATGATAAACATTTCTCATCAGAAAAACAGGTGAGCTTAGAGACCTGTTACATGTATTCTACACTACATGTGAGCCTGGGGATGTGAGGCTACATAAAGGTGACTGGTACTGCCCACTTGAATGGAGCTTGGGGGTCACATGCCTCAGGTTCTATCGCCCGCAGAATATTTGTTGAGGCACAGATTTCTGTGTTTCCCATGGCATTGTGTTTGTCACTTCTGTGGGTGACACATGGAGGTACATATTTGCTTCTGGATTTACTACAGTAAGGCTACTACTAAGGGCAGGGGATGACCTCAAAGATGGCTTTAAAATCTTGAGGCAAGTCTAAGAAATTTCTCTCCAGAGAAGTTTCATGTTTATCCTCTACAGAAGCAGTAATAAATTTTTGCCTTTCCCCTATCGAGTTGCCTTATCTATACTGACTTATCATATTTACCCTTCCAATCATACCAATGTCATTAAATAGCCCAGTACATTTCATTGGAAAGAGATTTCCTCTCTGCCAGTTTTTGTTGTTGTTGTTGTTGTTGTTGTTGTTGTTGTTGTTGTTTATAGCCGTAGGAAATGCCCCTGCAAAGAAGTGTAATTCACGGTTCATGTATATGCATACAGCATTGGAGCATGTTTTAATGGGGCATGCATTGCACTTCCTTAGTTAGGAACCTTGAACTGTGAACTCCAAACATGGCACTGATAAAAGATTTGCGAGGTTCCATCCAAAGAGAAGTGTAAATCAGTCAGGTGAGTTTCTATGGAGGGTGAATGGATATATGAAAGGTTTAAATCTTTTCCTGACTGACTATAGAAGCTGTAAATAAAACACCTGGGGTGTGTTAGTTGGGACCAATTCATTTTTCCTCAGCAGCTCTGTGAGAGGCCAGTGAGTAGGGAGGAGAAGAGGAGAAGAGGAGGAGATGTGGTACCACAAAGGGATTGCAAAGTTTGTCAGCGCCATATTGGTATGATTTTCATTGAGTGTATTTTTCCAAATTTAAGGACCATTCTCTTATGCAAAACTGTAAACAAAAATTAAAAGGGGCAACCGAAAGGATACTTGCCTTAAATAAAACTCAACTACTAAGAGTCTTTCACATATGTGTACAGGAACCAGAGAGATAATGTAAATGCATGAAGCTGCACATGTGGGGACTATGGTGAACTAAAGTGCAGAGCACAGGTTCCATCTAAAAGTGGCAGCCGCTATCCAGTTCCAGGTGACTGTTGGTTCATAGTCCTGTGGGCCAGGTTGCCAGGTTTGCTGATTTTTTTAAAAAGACGTTTTAATGTTTATTTATTTTTGGGAGAGACAGAGACAGTGTGAGGTGGGGAGAGGCAGAGAGAGAAGGAAATACAGAATCCAAAGCAGTCTCCAGGCTCTGAGCTGTCAGCACAGAGCCTGGCCCGAGGCTTGAACTCATGAACTGTGAGATCATGACCTGAGCTGAAGTCAGATGCTTAACTGACTGAGCCACCCAGGTGCTCCTTTTCTTTAAAAAAATGTTTTTAAATCGGGTTTGCTGACTTTTTAAAGGAACTGAGAAACTTTTTGTTTTCCTGTGAAGTCAACCGATTTTAAAGAGAGGGTCACCACATTTTTAAGTGTGTAGACAAAACATGTCTATGGGTCACCAACTTCTCCCCTCTGAGTTATCTTGAGAAATGTCAAATATTGCCATGTGTATCGGTAAGGATACATTGATCTGCAAACTGATGAACGGCAGGGATGTCAACGGTTCCCTTAACCAATCCAGGGTTGATTGAGTGGCTCAGTGATGTCTTCTACAAGTCAGGCTGTTCCCGTCCTCTGTTCTTCCATTTTCAGCATTTGGCTTTTTATCCTTTGGGCTGTTGCCTCAAGGCTGAAACATTCCCTAGCGTCTCATCTTGGCACACCCACATCCGAACAGGGGAGAAAAGAGTTTTCCTGCCATGCCCCCCTTCTTTTAGCAAGGAGGAAGTGTTTTGTTCTCAGAACACCCCGACAGACTAGCTCTCATCTCTAGTCAAGCCTTCAATCCCATGCAAAAGAAGCTGGGAAAGTTGGCCTTTTCGACCTTAAAGTAGAAGGTGGGCAAGATGAAAGTAGGCTGAGAATGGGTGCTGGGAGGGCAACCAGGCTGGTATCTGTTGTATCATGCGGTCGTTATTGATTTGTATTTCTTCCAGTTGTACTCCTGTAGCTGTTAGGACTCATACACTGAATGGCATCAGTAAATTTTTCCTTCAGAGAAAGGGAATGTCACTGCTGAGGAAAAGTCACGACTGCAAGATTCTAGAAATTCTTGATGGAAAAGGTCATGGTCACAGCATCCTTGCCGATGTCATTTTATTATGATGGACTGAATTAACTAGGAGGTGGAATCATAACAAAAATGTTTCAAAAGTCTTGAGGGCAATCTGTTAATTTTATCTTTAAAAAATAAGTGAATGTTCTAAATAGGCACCTTACCTCTGTGTGTGTTTTTCCATAAAAACCCTGTTCTTGGCCTAACCATTAGAAAAAAATCAGACAAATTCAAATTAAGGACATTCAGAAAAACAAAAACAAAAATAAAGAAAAACCAAAAAGTTCCTCAAAACTATCAAGGTCAGCAAGGACAAGGAAATTCGGAGAAACCATCATAACCAAGAGGAGCCTAAGGAAGCATTATGACTAAGTGCAATGTGATATCCTGGATGTAATCCTGGAAAATAAAAAGGACTATTGAGGGGAAACTAGAGAAATCTGGATAAAATATCAAGTTTAATTAATTGCAATATGCCAATGTTTTCTTAGATTTAAAAAATGTACTGTGGGAACATAAGATGATAACAACAGAATAAAATAGGTAAAGGGCATGTGGAAATTCTCTGTGAAATCTTTGCAATTTTTCTTAAGTTTTGTAGGAATAAAACCAGTATGTTTTTCCTCCCAGTCTCCCAATAGAGCTCAATTGTCAGCATCTCTAATGAAAGAGTCTGGCATCAGCTTCATTCTGAGGAAAACTTTTGATCAATGAGTGTTTATGTTTTAGGTCATATTTATTGGTAACTAGTATTTTAGGGCAGCAACTTCTATTATCTGCCTAGATTATTTCATTTTAAGAAGTTTTATTGATATTTTTCTTTCCTACATCTCACTGTATTTTGAATTCCCATAAATCCCTTTAGTGGCTCTGTTCCTTTCAAGCCCAGATAACACACCCTGAATTTTAACTAGTTTGCCTCTTTTTCCTGGGACCTCAGTCCCATTCCCTTGCTCTCCTGATGTGCTTGATAGATTTCAATGATGGTCCAGAAAAGCAAACCCTTTTCCATGATCAGTGTATTTGGAAGCTTATTTGAAGAATAACTTTGGATTCTTGCCTGGAATTCTTAGCTTCCTCTCTCTGGTGTTGAACAAAACAACAGATACTGAAGGAATTAGACATTGTGAATCAGTAGGGTAAACTGGAGCTCTAAATAACAAGGCAGCATCAAGATAAGAGGATGACCTGATATTTGAGGAAAAAAAGAATCAATAACCAAGTGAGGGAAGAGGACCTAGGTGCAGAATTAAATACAGCACTTAAGTATTCTGAAGGACTTCGAGTTTTAAAATCTCAATTTCTCCTTTGCCTATGTATTTCATCATTTCTATCTCTCTGAAGGGACATGTCTTATTTTCATCTAATAGGCATAAGTGGACGTCATTGAAATGTGTGGGTAGTCAGAGACCTCAGAATGTAATTAATAGAAATTGCTCCTACAGGCTCCTGAGCCCTACATTTTCTTTCAAAGGATACTTTCCAAATGGAAAGACATCACATAAAGAAATCATAGATAAAGCTTTTGGAATTTTAATCAGTATAATCAGATCCAACAAATCTTTTTTTTTCTTTCTGTCATGCAAAGAAAACAGTGAATGTGTGTTTAGAAGGCACTTTTTCTAAGTTCCCCAAACTGATAAAAATTCCGATTCTATTGCTCCCTTCTTTCTGGACCACATTGTCAGAGATCACATTTTTACTGTTCTCTTTCCCTTCTGTAGAAATAGCTCCTGTTGAAGTAACAACATCCTCAAGGGAAAGTAGTCTTTCTCACGTGTTGCATATTAGGAGACTAGAGTATTTTAAACTGCATGGATTCCTTTTCCAGTGCAAGCTTGTGTTGTAATTCTTTAAGGCTACCAAGAAAAGGGATTTCAAAAGAGTATCTCTTAGGAAAAGCCTATGGGTGGTTGATGATGGGAAACACTGTACACAATTCTCATTAGCTATAGTGAGTCTTTTGATCTGAGACACATGCACAGACAGTATGTTTTGATTCTCTGTGTACTGCACATGCCATTTAGTCGTAGCTTGGAAATTTCTAATCTTTTTGACTATTCCTTTGATTTTTTGACCTTTTAAAAATATAATATTGTTTCCTAATAGCAGGAAAACTAGTGGTCTTATGGCCTGTGGAAGAAACATATAAATGAAAAATCTTTGAGAAGGCAATTTAGCAGGATATATTGAAATTTTTAGAAGTATATACTTTTTGACTCAACAACTTTATATGTAGGAATTTATCCTGAAAAATAATTAAGGGTGTATGTAATATTTAACCATGAGAAAAATGTTTCTAATGGGGTTTATAATAATAAAATGTTGGGCAATCCCTATCAAAATAACACCAGCATTCTTCACAGAGCTAGAAAAAACAATCCTAAAATTTGTATGGAACCAGAAAACACCCCAAATAGCCAAAGTGACCTTGAAAGAGAAAACCAAAGCTAGAGGCATCACAATCCTGGACTTCAAGACATATTACAAAGCTATAATCATCAAGACAGTATGGTACTGGCACAAAAACAGACACTCAGATCAATGGAACAGAATAGAAAACCCAGAAATGGACCCATAAACGTATGGCCAACTAACCTTTGACAAAGCAGGAAAGAATATCCAATGGAATAAAGACAGTCTCTTCAGCAATGGTGCTAGGAAAACTGGACAGAGACATGCAGGAAAATGAAACTGGACCTCTTTCTTACACTGCACACAAAAATAAACTCAAAATGGATGAAAGACCTAAATGTAAGACAGGAAGCCATCAAATCCTTGAGGAGAAAGCAGGAAAAAAACCTCTTTGACCTTAGCCACAGCAACTTCTTACTCAACATGTCTCTGGAGGTAAGGGAAACAAAAGCAAAAATAAACTATTGGGACCTCATCAAAATAAAAAGCTTCTGCACAGAGAAGGAAACAATTAACAAAACTAAAAGGCAACCAGCAGAATGGGAGAAGATTTTTGCAAACGACATGTCAGATAAAGGATTAGTATTCAAAATCTACAAAGAACTTATCAAACTCAACATCCAAAAAACAAATAATCCAGTGAAGACATGGGCAAAAGACATGAATAGACACTTCTCCAAAAAAGACATCCAAATGGCCAACTGACACTTGAAAAAATGCTCAATATCACTCATCATCAGGGAATACAAATCAAAACCACAATGAGATATCACCTCACACCTGTCAGAATGGCTAACATTAACCACTCAGATAACAACAGATGTCGGTGAGGATGCAGAGAAAGAGGATCTCTTTTGCACTGCTGGTGGGAATGCAAACTGGTGCAGCCACTCTGGAAAACAGTACGGAGGTTCCTCAAAAAACTAAAACTAGAACTACCCAAGACCCAGCAATAGCACTACTAGGTATTTATCCAAGGGATACAGATGTGCTGTTTGGAAGGGGCACATGCACCCCAATGTTTATAGCAGTGCTATCGACAATACCCAAAGTATGGAAAGAGCCCAAATGTCCATCGATGGATGAATGGATAAAGAAGATGTGGTATATATATACAATGGAGTATTACTCGGCAATCAAAATGAATGAAATCTTGCCATTTGCAACTACATGGATGGAACTGGAGGGTATTATGCTAAACAAAATTAGTCAGAGAAAGACAAATATCATATGACTTCACTCATATGAGGACTTTAAGATACAAAACAGATGAACATGTGGGAAGGGAAGCAAGAATAATGTAAAAACATGGAGGGGGACAAAACATAAGAGAATCTTAAATATGAAGAACAAACAGAGGACTGCTGGAGGGGGTTGTGGGAGGGGGGATGGGCTAAATGGGTAAAGGGCATTAAGAAATCTACTCCTGAAATCACTGTTGCACTAGATGCTAACTTGGATGTAAATTTAAAAAATTAATTAGTTAATTAAAAAATAATAAAATATTGGGACAATTTAAATTTTCAATAATAAGGAAACGTTTATAGAACAAAGTAGTGCTCCTTGTTTTGAAATGATTTGTAAGTTGGATATCTGTTTACATAAAAATATACTCATAGTATATCAACTAAATATGCAGATAAAAATGGCAATATACTGTAATGCATATATGTATAATTTCTTTAATCTGAATAAAACAATTAAACGGTACGAAATTTCAGTATTCTTTTAATGTAACTGAGAAAATGCAATAGCGCTATTGAGTATATTCTTTAGCACTCACCATAGTTTTTGAAAAAGGGTGGTTTGTATTTGTAGGTGATATAATTTATTAACGCTATTGCTTGGACTCACATTCCATTCATGGATTTCTTGCAATAATTCAATGATCCCTCTAGGGGTCTGAAGTTCTCAGGTTATGAACTGCTCATTTATTTTAGAAATTGCTGCAGTTCTTATTTCAAGTATCTTGGTTTAATTAATTCATACATATCTCTTAGCTATAAATTCATTTTTAGTATTAAGTTTCCTCCTTTTATGTGGGCAGGCAGGAACCATTGTTTTGCTGGCCTGAAATAGCTAATTCTTCTTAGACTTGCTTGCTTACTCTTTTTCTTCTAGCTGTGGCTCTTAAAATGTGAAGAATACTTCAAGGTCCAGTTTAAGCTCTACCTTCTCCATAAAGTCTTTCCTGATTACACATTCCCTGAATATCCCTTATTAGATGTTAAGCTTCTTAAAAGCAAGGGCTGAGCTGTAAACTTCTTTTTATTTTTCACCCTCACATCTATCACAGTATCTTGTACACATTGATTGTTCAATAAGTATTGTTTGAATTAATTATTCTATAATGTCAGTGATATAGGAAACCTAAGTGATCAATTTAAAGCAAACCCTTGAAGAGGAATGTAGTGAATTATAACACTAAGAGTATCAAAATACAGTTGCTGCTACAACAATGTAATTTTTAAAGTGCAGCATTTTAAAGATGCCTTAATTTGAAAAAATCTTTGGGGTTTCCCTGCAGATTGAGGTAGTATTCTGTCTTTTGGGCATTAATTAATTGGCTATTTAGAATGGTTTATTCTGCAAGGACCCTATCTTTATAAAGGGTTATGTATTTTTCTTTAAGAAAATAGAGGGGAGTCCTTCAACATTTAATAAAACTATATGCTGTTATTACTTACAGAAGGTCCACTGACTAACTTTACAAACTTTGTTCCAAAATTCTCTATTTCTTATAGCTTCTAGACTAAAATTACTCATGTCTGAGACCTACTTTTGTATTCATCCACCAAAAATGAAATTTTTAAAAAAATGGAGTGGTAGAAGCTAGCTCCTTAATCACAAAAGTCCGAAAAATGTGTCCCGATACTATTCTGATTTCCTTTTTTTAAAAAAATAACAGATGCTTAATCACATTTAATTAAGAGAATCCTTTTTGTCTCTCTAAATCCTTTCATCTCCTGCTTTCCTATCTCACACTTATTCTGTCATTTTTAATTTTGTGTTCTTGCCAATAATGTGCAGTTTCCTTATCCACCAATGTCATCTCCCCATTTCCTTCAGGAGAGCACAGCCCAATCCAAGTCTCTCGCTAATAACACCATCTGAACAACCTATTATGAGATTCTTAATTTGGCAGACAGGCTGCATTATTTATGCAGAGCTGATAAGGCACAGAACACATGGTTGAGTTTCCTCAGGAATCTCACTATTTAACACCTCCACAAGGCTGCATCTGAACGTAGTTTGTTCTGTTTGTTTCTGAGCTTTCTTTATTCCACTAAAATTTTCAAAAATGGTACAAATAAATGGAAAGCCATTAATATGTTTGTAGCTTTCAAGCATTTAGTATATTCTGTAGGTTCAAGTAATGCAATCAGGTGCTTATGGGTTCATGTCAAATTTTTCTTACAAATCTCTCTTACTCAGAACTAAAAATGAAACAATAATCCATCCCATTTTTTTCCCCTCTGATCTTTCTGTTCCCT
Source organism: Felis catus (assembly GCF_018350175.1). Classification (NCBI taxonomy): domain Eukaryota; kingdom Metazoa; phylum Chordata; class Mammalia; order Carnivora; family Felidae; genus Felis; species Felis catus. The sequence continues at coordinate 87,331,378 of NC_058373.1, read as the reverse complement.
ATAGATTGTCCAGGAAAGCTTGAATTCCAAAGATCGTAGACTCTTTCTTCATAAGTCATGACTCTTGTATCATTTGTTTGGAAACAGATTTGTCTTAGAATGACCATGATAAGCAAATTATGCTTTAGTATTATTCCCAGAACAATTTTTTCTGCAGGGTTTACCAAATCCTGTGAAACAATGGCTACATCTCTTCCCGTTTTATTTATTTATTTAAACCATTTTCTTAACGTTTATTTATTTTTGAGAGAGAGAGAGCACACGCACAAGTTGGGGAGGGGCAGAGAGAGAGACACACACAGAATCTGAAGCAGGCTCCAGGCTCTGAGCTGTCAGCACAGAGAGCCTCATGTGGGGTTCCAGCTCACAAACTGTGAGATCATGACCTGAGCTGAAGTCAGACACTTAACTGACTGAGCCACCCAGGCACACCTGTTCCCATTTTAAATGTATGAATTTTAACATTGTATCTTTTAATATAACATGGATATGATATGTTTGATTTTCTCACAAAATATACTTTTTTCTTAGTGTGATAATGACCATTTTGCCATTATGTACATGAATCTAATTTTCAATATTGTTATAGTTGATCATTCTGTTGAAGAAGCTATAACCTCCCCAATACAAATGCTTACATTGATACACAGCTTTGTTTAAAACTCTTTTGTTAAGACAAATTTAATTGTGAACTTTCCCATATTAAGATGCTATAATCATTTATCATATTTTTGTGATATTTAAGTTTTTCCTGGTTGAAAGTTAAGCATCTTCTAAAAAAATTTATTTCAGACCATGTAGGTACAATTCATGATGTTTGTGCTAAGAATTATTAGGTTGAATTCTAATAAAATTTAGGCACTGGGAAAATCCAATATTCACCATGAATTTGCTCCCTACTTTTTTAGATGGGTTTGAGAACATCACAAATGGTCTAAGCTAAGGTAATTGTGTTTGATAGTTTTTTCTTCAGGGACAATGATATGAGAAAGCTGAGAATTGCATTCCTTTGGTTGGAAAGGGAGAAATGAAAGAATATATATACTTTATACTGTTATAACTACATGGTTAATATACTAACAAGATACAACTCGATTCCAGTCCTCATAGGCCTGGAATGATTTTATGATTATATATATAAAATATATGTGGAGGCATTTCTTTTTCTGTTTAATGTTTAATAAAATATTTCAGACTAATAAAATGATATCCATCCATTTGTTCCCCAAATTTAACAAATTTTAACTGTTTTTATATTTTCATATGATCTTTCTCAAAATAAATGTTTATAGGTACACCTAAATCTAATTTTTTCATCTATTTTAGTTCCCCCCAGGAGATAATCACTATTTAGAAGTTGGGGTGTGTCATTCCCATATATATTTTTTAATTTTCTTTAATTTTAAGTTTATTTATTTTGAGAGAAAGAGAGACACAGAGAGAGAGAGAGAGGTAAGGAGGGACAGAGAGAAAGGGAAGGAGAGAGAATCCCAAGCAGGCTCTGCATTGTCGGTGTGGAGCCCAATGTGGGGCTTGAACTTACCAACTGTGAGATCATGACCTGAGCTGAAATCAAGAGTTGCCCACTTAACCAACTGAGTCACTCAGGCACCTTATATTTTTAATTTTTTTAAATGTTTATTTATTTATTTTGAGAGAGAGCGAGCACACGCATAAACAGGGAAGGAGCAGAGAGTGAGGGAAAGAGAGAATCCCAATTAGGCTCCGTGCTGCCAGCACAGAGCCTGACAAAGGGCTAAATCCCAGGAATAGTGAAATCATGACCTGAGCTGACATCAAGAGTCAGACACTTCACTCACTGAGCCACCCAGACACCCCCCCCCCCGTATATATGTTAATACTTTTTCTATTTGTGTTGGCATACTGAAATAATACATACTATTGCTGTGTGCTTTACATATAGTATTCTATATGTGTCTCTTTTTCAATTTTCTTGATGTTTTTTTACTTCACATTATGTTTTTGAAATTTATCTACACTGATATATTTTAGCTACCATATAGTATTCCAACATGTGAATAAACTCTAATGTATTCCTTACAGATGGGTTATTTCCTTTTTTATTTTTCAGTACTGCAGCAAACAGTTTTGTTCAGGTCTGATTTAGAGACATTAAGAGCATCAGGGATAGAGAATTTTACTTCAAGAGACAGTGCTATCTGCAGAAAAATTAAACACTATTCTCTGCACACCTGCTTCTGTTTGAATCTCCTACTATAATTTCATCCCATGTATACCTTGGTTCATTATGTCCATATTAAGCTTTGTCTGCTTAAGATGAAGACCATACATTTTTCAATTAAGTGCTGTATTGCTACTCTAAGCACTTAGAATGATAACCATGAAAAATGACTTTTCTAAAAGCTAATGCTTTAGAGCACTGTAGAAAGGCATTTACTAAGTTAAATTCACTGCTTAGGTAACTTATGTTTTTATATATCTGTACTTTTCTTAGCTTATTTTATGACTTATAGTGTTGGAAAGAGTGAAGAAGACATTTTTTTCTCTCCTGTTTTAGTTGTGATTTTCTGATACTATGTTGCACCAGTAAAATTTGTTTCTATTTCTTATGATCTGTGATAAAGCAAAGGCATTACATGGTTTACTTAAAATAGAAAGCTATTTGCTTGTGAAGTTCATTTAAAGGGCTTAGAAAAATAAATTAGCTTGAGGTGGTTTTATACCATTTAATTATGGTTGATCCTAACAAGAACAAAAATTAAACTAAACAAATTCTCATTGGATAAATTTAAAATACCTTCAATCCAACTATATTCTCATATATTAGAACATTTTTAAAAATGCATTCCACCTGACCATCATACTGCTGACTGCTGCTGGTATGAGAAGGGCTGCTACAAACCCCAGGAGGATAGACACTGCCCACCCCTTGAACTCAGAGAGAACACCTCTCTACCCAGCTAGCTAGGCCTCATAAGAGCATGGTCCTGGGGTGGCAGCACGCTATTGTTTTACCACTAACCTCTGAACGGCCACTGTGAAAGTTGTAAATGAGTATAGTTGTCAGCAATGGGGAAGGCTAGCTATAAATGAGAATTTCTCCCCATAAATCTGGCCTTTGAGTGGATGATACGGAACGTTTTGGAAGCCTGTGAATCTGCTACAGACACTCTATCTTTTCCTCTGCATTTCAGAATGTACTTTTAAGAAAAATGGGAACAGGAGACATTTGGCAGTGTATCCTTAGTTATGTAAAAAGTGGAAAAGTCATTGATGACCTCAGTCCAATCTGAAAGGATAGTTATTTTAAGACAAATTTTTAATTAAAGGCAAACACTTCTGCCATATGGGAAGATATTCTTTAAGCTGTGGTGCATGTAACCCCTATGGGGCTAAGACGTTATATGGCATAAAATAAATACCATGAGGAAGGAAGGAGTGGGGTTCATGGTTCTCCTGATACTGAGGCACCAACTGGCAAGTTTCCTCTATCCATGGATAACAGTACTGGATTAACTGTGATTTTTAGATTTTAGGAGAGAAGACTCACTGATTACATTTGTGGTTTCCTAGAAAATACCTAAAGCATAGGGATTCTTCAAAAATGTTCTGGATGTCACCCACTCCCTCCAAAAGGCAAACTAGCTACAAATCCATTGATTTATTAGAATCCCAGTATAATAGGAATTAATTCTTTTATTGCAATATTATTGTATCCAAGCAAAGAATACTTAGTAGGGTGAGACCAATGACTGCCCTCTGGGCAGTGTTTTTTTATAAAAGCCTTCTTAAGCATATTTTATAAAAGATTTTTAAGAAACAATATATTGGAATAAAACATGAATACATGTTTAGTTACTAAAATATCTACAGTTTCAATTTTTCATGCATATACCATATATAAAATCCCTGCATCAAGACCAATATCACAGCCTTTAGAATAAATATTACTCTTGCTGATAAGACCAAGTTCAATAGAAGTCATCTGTCATTTTCAAGTATCTTAATTACTCAGCCTCGCTGAGTCTTCAAGGCTTAAGGCTGGATATGTTCTGCCCTCCTGACTTGACAGATGAGCTTTGTTTCTCAGTTTTGCCTCACTTCTGATCATCATAGCAAGAAGTCATGACTGTCAAAGTCCAATTAGTTGTCAGAGTTAAAAAAACTCACCTTGATGGTACCAGGTAAAACCACCCTAGTGAGGACTAAATGAGTAAACATCCATAAATTGCTTAAAACTGCCTGACGCTAAGTAAATGTTAGCTATTATTAGAATTATTTGATATTCTGAATGATTCACAAAACAATGAGTCAAATCAATGAAATACATTTTAATAGGAATGTGGGAAAAAATATTCCCCAAACCAATCCTGCTACCTCAGAGTGGGTGGGATAACTTTGTAATCCTGGACAACCAATGACTTGGAAATGTTTTTCTTCCTAAAGCTTTAAAACTATGTATGAACTGTTCTGGATACAAAAAAAAAAAAAAAAACCAAAAAAACAAAAAACCAAATGTATTTGTTTGTTCATCCCCACAATGGCTGGCAATTTGTGAGTAGCTAGTGAAGATGTCTTTTGGTTTTGGAAGTCGTAGGAAAATGGGAGTTTCTAGCCCAGCAGTTTTATTTCAGAGAGTCGGTTCGATTTGCACGTGTAAAAATAGTCCTTCTTCTATTGAATCCCAGAGGGGCTTGATTTCAGCAGTACCAGCAGCTCCATAGAAGTGCATAGAGGAGAGATTGTTCTAAGAAATGAGCTGTCTGAAAATGTCACAACATTCTACTGCAGCACGGTCATTTGCTGACTATTTTTCATGTTATATCTAGCCTTCTTAATACCAAGGGTCTTTTTAAAATGCCAAAGATACTCCTCCAAAAATACACATGAATCAGTCATTTGCATTTGCTCATAAAGTTCTTTTGCCTTTTCAAAGAGCACTGGGTTGGAGACAAGGACATTTCTATCTTTTCACTGAGAACCACTTACTCAGAACACCATATAGTTTCCCTAATTTATTAATGTGAGTGCATCATGGAGCACTGCTCCCTCCATACTTTGAGCACCTGAAAATCTATTAAGCCTTAAATATCATTCTACTCCTTGATATTTTATACAATATGTGGAAGAATATTGTTCTTATCTACTAATACATTCCTGTGGTCAGCCATATACAGTGTTAAATGGGTGTCCATTTTCACTTCAGCTGGTCATTGACTTTCCATGCTTCCCTTAGTTGACTTTTACTAGAGAAAGACTTTATCCCCCATCTCAGTTTTAATCGTCAGTACCACAGCTTTTTTTTTTATCACCCGCCTTGCCCTCTGACCTCTAATTGTTACATTCTTCCTTCTTTCTCGAACTGACTTCTTTCTTGCTTTTTCTCTCCCTTATCTCCTAGTTTATGATTCTTCATTGCTCCATCACAAAAGGCTGCTGCTTTGTGGACCTGGAGAAGAGGAGTTTACCTTCTATTTGTGACTATTCACTGGGCATAGCACATTGGGTACAGATCTTCATGTCTGTGGCTTTACTTCCTGAGCATTCAAGGCCCTTTGGGGATGTTGCTTCAGGACAAAGCAGTCCTGAAAGCTTGTGTGTTGCACAGGACTGGTGTTGGGATCTCTGCTACTGGGAGCAGAGGTGGTGCAGAGGCTGGGACTTACAGAATTTGGTAAGGTAACAGGCAGATCAGGAGCTGAGATTCCCAGGGTTCAGTCTGAGCTGCACGTATTGACAACTACTTAAATCGAGAGTGAAATGAGGGGAAGTGTGGGATTGAGACTACTTGGGATCCGTGGGCATCCTAGAGCCCCCAGCCGTCAGTAGACTACAGAGTCAGGCAAGTGTCCCACAATTTAAGGGCTTGCTTGCGGACACTATCCCCTCATTCAAGACCTAAGATGAATCTTGCTTTGGGGTAGGCCTCAGTGGCACAGGGATTGCAAGCGCAGATAAACTGCCTGTGGGACTGACACTCCTCCCTGTGACATCTTCTGAAATATAAGATCCTGGGCCATGTGTCACCCACACCACAATGGTGTACTGTCCCCGGAGCAAAGCTCAGCATCTCCCTGAGTTCTGGTCCTGAGAAGTGGTCACAGCTCCCTCAAGAGGGCTGGAAGTGACCAATGAATTTTCACTTTCTTCTCACCCATCTTATTCCATACACGTTAACTAGTAAAGCATACTTTGCTGATTGAGCAGGGGAATGATAAAAGTGACACTTACAAAATCTGATTACAAAGACCACACAAAAATTTACTGAATTATGGCCATTCACAAAAGTAAATGCTAAATCTTAAATGTTTAAAATTAAATGGCCACTTGATTTCAGAGATACATCTATGGTAGGAAATGAGACAGATCTGGCCTTTGAAAAGAATAATTCAAATTTATGTGTGATCGTACTGTGTCTTTGTATAGTAACTTATAATGTACAGACAGCAAGACTTCTAGAATTCTGTCTCTATACTGAAGGAAGAAGGAAGTGAGACCTTTTTTATTTTAATCTTCATCATTTCTGCAGGGTTTTTTTTTTTCTAGATGGTTCATTTTTCTCAGAGCCCATAATTTTCATTAGGAAAAATGCTTACCTTGGGGAGGTATAAACTCCACACTGAATCTTATGAGACTCTTTTCCTGGGCATAGAATGTTTAAAATGAGCTCAGAAGAGGGATGAGTATTTTGCATTTTACTGCCTTATGCTCAGCATTTCAAGAATAATCCAACTATCTAAAGTACCCCTTGCTACTCACAGTGTCCTTGAATACCACTGAATGTATCATCACTTTTCTAATACCTGTAGCTGAGAAGAAATCTAACAATCATGAGGCTGTAAAACGTAAGTACTCCCCATAGTAATAGTAAGATAAATGCAGATTCATATTAGTAATACTGCCCTAGAGGTAGAACTCTGCTGGAGCTTATCGTGTGGTTAATGAAAGATGCAGTCAGACAAATTACACTCCGTATTTTTATTCCCATCAATGTAATTCTTCTTTTTGTTATGGTTTCCATGAGAGGTCATGTGGCACCACTGCTGCCCCATGGCCCACCCTGCCCATCCTCTTCCTCATGAACAGGAGCACAGGCAGCCCAGCCCAAAGAACCCAAGGCTAATGGAGCAGTGCTGCTGCCTTGGAGACAGAGAAGTTGACTGTCAGATCACCGTCAGGCTTCTATTTTTCTTTTTTTTTTCTTGATGTTTATTTTTATTTACTTTTTGAGAGGGGTGGGGAAAGGGCAGAGAGACAGAGAGAGAGAGAGAGAGAGAGAGAGAGAGAGAGAATCCCAAGCAGACCCCACACTCAGCATGGAGCCCAACATGGGGCTCAATCTCACAACCGTGAGATCATGACCTTCTCTGAAATCAAGTCAGATGCTTAACCGACTGAGCCACCCAGGTGCCCCAGGCTTCTTCTCTTTTCCTAAGTCAACCACAAGCATAATGTAGTTCTTGAATCTAGAAATATTGTGGAGCCCTAGTGAGTGGGAAGGCACAGAGATGAGGTCTCGCTGGTCTTTACCTTTGGCTCAATTGTGGGAAGAAAGAAGTCTAAATTTCCCCAAAGAGCATTAGTAGCAAAAGTGGAGAAAACAAATAGAACATGAGCTTCAATAGATTAATGACAAGCCAAATTCATATCACTAGAAGAATGGAGAGCAGGTCATGGTATATTCATACAATAGAACATTACTTGGCCCTTAAAAGGAATAAACCATTGATACACACATCAACATAGATGAATTTCACAGATTTCATATGAAGCAAAAGAAGACAAACATAATAATGCTTTAAGATCTAGAAATCCAAAGATAGATTCCAAGCCTTAGTGTACAACCAGCTTGTGAAACACTGATTTTTGGAGGGGCTTATTTTCATCATCTATAAAAGGAGAAAATTAGATGATACTATTTTCACTTTTTTTGTGATTCTAAAATCCAGAAAATTTAGTCATTTGTAGTCTGCCTGAAAAAAACATTGATCAAGTTTTCCATTCTTTATAATGTGTGAGTTACAATCTCTAACAAGCTTCCAGTTTTAACACAGTGGTTTTTAAACCATCGTGTAGAATTGCTACATAACCTAAAAATGAAGAGTACAGGCTTTTAATGAATAAGATCACTTGAATAAGATCAAGTCACATCAGAATCACCAATATATTTTATTAGTCATTTATTATTAATCATTTCCTCTTCCACTCTAATAATAGCAAAGTTTTTCTTATAGTGTATTTAGTTATTAATTCAGCTAATATGTATTGAATGCCTACCTTGGAACTGTATGCAGGCTCATAAATCTGCTTTATTATTGGTTAGGAAATTGACTTTTATATCTGGTTTCTTGTTAATGAGGCAAGACACATGTGAAAGGTGTGTACTTTTTATGAGTGAACTTAAAGTACCCTCTGATTAATATAATTTCTCTACAAGCTGAATTGTCTTTCCTCCAGTGAGGTCTCTGTTCATAGAAACTGAGACTTGTGGAAAATATAGACCTTAAAGAAGAGGACATGGTAGCAAATATCCCTAAGGATTTTAATGATTTATAGGCAATACACAAAGTCCTCTTTAAAACCATAATTCAGGTACAGGTTATGGCTACTTGGAAGAATTCTATTTATTTTCTAAAGGAAATTTGCTTCATTCCAACAGGATTCCACTGTTGCCCAGGGGGTCTGAAAAATCGTGGATTTTAGTGCTGCTACTATTGTGTTCTGTAAAAGTTAGAGACATGGTCACACTTTGGTTTTCTCACTGCTGGGCAGAGTAGAGAGCACCAATCCCAACATTTCTATATTTGTCAAATTCTAGAAGCTAATCCTCACACAAGGCAACAAATAGAAATCACCATTCTAAATCTCAGGCTAGTTGAACAGAGAAGTTTCTCTGCAAGTCAGAAGTCTTTGTTCTGATCTTTGAGTCCCACTTAGAGCTATCTGAGGGTAACGGGACAGTCCTCTGTATTCCTAGTGAAGACAATTGTGACACATAATGAGAAGATCAGAGTTCTCTATTCCTGGAAAGGATTAATTTTTAGGGGAGGCTTCTGAGTCCTTTTCAGAATATTGAAAAGACCTTTGGTGGGAACCTCTTTCTCTATTAGAAGTATACCCTGAGACATCTGGAGACCTCTTCTAAAGATTTGACTAGAATTAGTGATTCCTTATTTCATTCACGTGAAGTTTCGCCTCCTCCTGTCTGCATGTCGTATGCCAGGCTGGCTGTTTCATAAGGGTAGAGACCTCTTCTTACACTCTGTTTTTCTTATCTTCGCCCCATGGCTTATACGTCACTGGTGGCTACTAAACATTTGATTAACTGACATTTCCTGCTAACATTTGTGTTTCCTCTAAGTATGAAAAAACTTTACTTGGCATCTTTCTTAAGGATTTCTCACAATAAGGAAAAAAATTTATTAAGTATTTTCTTGGGAAATATTTAAGTAAGGATGGAGAGCTTCATGTCTGAAATAATAAGGGTCAAGCCCTCCTTGGATTGGAGAGGATCACAGTGAAATAGATGGATATTTGTTCTGAATCCTCCCACCTTCCCATAATCTCACCCTTCTTCTTATGATTTTGAAGTTCCTCTTTGTAGAAGTGCGGTATATTTCCCATCGCACTGAGTTTGTGAGTTCCTTTGGCCGACACACTGTGGATAGGAATGCCAGTGTGCCAGTTCTGAGGGGGTTCTTAAGAAGCAGTGCAGTGTTTCTGCTCACCCCTCTGGCACCCCTGCCATTGCATGAGAACGGCCCTCAGACAGTGTGCTAGTCCCAGAGCAATGAGAAAGTGTGATGCAGAGGTGCCCCAGTGGCCTGCAGACCAGCAACTGTGATTGTGTTTGCTTATTGTTGTCTGCCGCTGTGTTTTGAGAGTCGTTTATAACTGAGCATTATGGTGACAAATGCTGACTGATTCAGGCAAAAAACACAGAAGGCAATGTTATCTCCTAAAGTTCATCGTAACAGAAATTCTTCTCAGATATGATAAACAGGTCAAGCTGATGAAGAACTTTCTAGCGTGTAATAAAGGCATTTGTACTATGCCGTGGTGTTAAGTATTAATTTTCATTTAAGAGTAAGTGGTTGTTTGACCCCTTTTGAGATCTCCTAATTGTTTAGTTTGCTCAAAACCAGCAGACAAGGATCTGTGTGTATTTAAGACATACACATTCCATTCTATTTTCCTATGAAGATACAAAACTGTATAGTCCATTTTTGTAGACTATAGATATATGTCTCAGAATTCTCCATGGGCAATCTAACCATTCTTACTGCAGGATAGCCACAGTACTCAAAGGAGACACATGCAAATAAAATGAATAAAACCTAAAAAGACTTCCCTCTCTTTGGGGCGCTATAGAAAAATATGTGTGTGTGAGAAAGAAAGAGGGGACAGACTGATTTTTAACAGAAGGATACACACAAAGTTCAGCACAATTTAAGAAATATTTCTGGGCAACGTGGCTGCAGAGGCAAAGAAGAATGTAGAAGAAATTGAATAGAAATCATTGACAACAATACATGGACAGGAAAGAAAGAAAAGATGATAGAAGTTGCGAGTAGCTGACTCCCAGTACAGAGACAGCCCAGAAGCTTTCATTCTCTCAAGGCCAAAGGCAGGAAACAAATCAACTTATTTATGCGGAGGAAAAACATCTAAAGGGTCAAATGTGCTTTGATATCCACTTGAAAGAATAAGTGAAGGAAAGGATAAGGTGAAGCATGGGAGAGGCAGAGACATAGAGTACTACAAGGGAGGCACGCTGATGGGGAGGGAGAGATGGAACTAAGATAGAGGATGTACACTATGTTCCCTATCTCAGCAAGGACAGTCATTCAGCAGTTTTTATACAGGCAGGGAAGATTCCAGAGTCCTGCAGATAAGGGCAAGGGAGAAAAGGTCTTGGTGGGCAGAGGTGAGGACTGGTCAGAGAGCAGGCAAGATGTAAATAGATGTTCAAAGCTTTATAAGAATGGAGGACAAATAAGAAAGGAAGAAAAGCAAAAACAAATGAAACACAAAACTTTGTTGTTAATAGAAACAATAAAAATATTAACAACTGTGAAGAGTTTGAACTTTTATTTTCCCAGACAGAAGTTTAGTTTTTGAATCTTTAAGGAACACGTATGATACCCTCTTCAGAGGACAACTGTGTTTTCTTTTCTTTTCTTTTCTTTTCTTTTCTTTTCTTTTCTTTTCTTTTCTTTTCTTTTCTTTTCTTTTCTTTTTTAAATTTTTAATTATTTATTTTGAGAGAGAGAGCTTGTGTGATTGGGAGAGTGGCAGAGAGAGAGAGAGAGAGAGAGACAGAGAGAGAGACAGAGAGAGAGAATCCCAAGCAGGTTCCACGCTCAGCATAGAGCCTTACACAGGGCTCAATCTCTCAACTGTGAGATCATGACCTTAGCAGAAATCAAGAGTGGGATGCTTAACTGGCTGAGCCACCCAGACACCCTGTTTCTTTTTTTAAAAAATTATTTTGTCTTTTTGACATGTAATAATTGTTACATTTAAAAGAATTTTTGTATCTATACACGCACACTCACACACACACACACGTGAATTACAAAGAGCAATAAAAAAATGAATAACCACAGACACACCATCTAGAACAAAGTACTGAAATGTCATAATTATTATGCATATACCAATGTGTTGTGCCCCTTTCCTTTCTCTATGGCTCCCTCTTCCCAGATAATCTTTATCTTGAATTTTCATGTTACTGTTCTGCACAATGTGTAACCAATGAGAGCTTGCAAAGTTCTAGACTTCCCTACCAAGTTGAGTTGAATATATTGAAAAACTTGCTTTCATTTTTTAAATATCATGAAAGAATAAAAATTCTGAGCCAACTCAATATTTTCACATTTCTCAACCAGCTACCCTCATGTGGTCTGTCGAATTCTCCTCACCTCCCGGCCTCCGAGTGTCAGCAAGGCCTGTTGGCATGGCTGTTCTATTCACGTCAGCAGAAAAGGAGTCCACATTCCAGTGGCCTGACTGGCAGTGCTCAACTTTTCAGGTGAGATTTCCCCCCTCTCCGTCACCCACAGAAAGTGGCTTTGAGAGTCAAGAATATTTCATAATGAAAACAAAATGAAGGCTATTTGTTAAATAGGGCTTGTACTGGAAAAAAGAATGTTTTGCTACTTCTTGTAATATATTTGCCATCCTGTATATGAACACAAGCAGATCCACAGCCCCTTTGTGCCTGGCTATCTGCATTGTCTTTGTAAGATGTGCAGATACCTGCATTTAAATCCACCATTATTTCTGCTTTCTGGGACTTAACCCTTATTAAATATTATACATTAAATGCCTAGGTTTAATAGTCATTTAACACTTCAAAACAACAATGACATACAGCTGGGAAAGAACTTCCTTAATGATTGTGGGGAAAAAAAAGTGGAAAAGGGAGAAAGAGACAGAGACAGGGATGGAGGGGGGTGATCTATGTCATATTTCTCTGTAGATAATTCTTCCATTTCTTTTTTTTTAAGTTTATTTATTTACTTTGAGAGAGAGACAGAGAGAGAGAGACAGAGAGAGAGAGAGAGAGGACAAGGAGGGACAGAGAGAGACAGAGAGAGAGAGAGAATCCCAAGTAGGCTCCGTACTGTCAGTGCAAAGCCGGACACCAGGTCAGATTCAGGGCTCGAACTCACGAACCATGAGGTTGTGACCTGAGCCCAAGTCTAGAGTCACACGTTTAACCAACTGAGCCACCCAGATGCCCCTATTCTTTCATTTCTTAATTCAATTACTTCATATAATGCTACCTATTTTGTGCAAGGTCAAGTCTCCTAACTTGTATGACTCATTCTTCTTGAGCAAAATAAAATAGTTTCTCCTTTTTATTTATAAAATGTCTTCTCCTAGGATAGATCCAAAAAACATTTTTTTCCAGGAATTCACATTTGATAAAATTATCACATTTGTTGTATTTAAAAAGAAGTCAAAGTGTACATAATACAGTTAATAAAATGTACTGTTCTTAAATATGAGTGGTAGGAAATCTCTAAAAGATACACTGTGTGTCCCCCATAATGCCTATTAATTCTTGTCCACTGCGCAGTGTTCACCTCATCTTCGTCTCAAGACAGAGAATGTGAGTAATGTAGAGGAGGGAAACTTTTCCTTCTTCCCTTCTAGGTTCTATGGTCTAATAAGACAAATTAACAGGAGAAAAATTTAATTTCATACATGCAATAGCCCCAAAGACACGAGCCAACACAGGAAATATATGTTCCTTCCCACTTCCTTGAAATTTCCTATAGCTACAACAAATCCCTTATTTTGTTAGATTGCAGAATTTTTGTTATTATTTTTAAATGTGTTAAATTACTTGTTCTTTAAATTATGCTCAAGATCATCCAACAGTGAGCTTAAATATCTTAAACTTTACCAAAGGCAATTATCGAATATATTAAATTGAACAATCAATACAACACCAGAAAAATCAGCTCCTGATCTTATTACATATGAGCTAATGTAATTCAGGATAAAGATCTTTATTATTTGCTTTTGTGCTTTCAAAGCATTATGGAAATTCATAAATATAATGATTACCTTTTAAATATCTGTTTCATTTTGAAAGCACAAAATCTATGATTGAGTTTTTTCAGATAATCAGTAAAAACTGACATAGAATACTGCTGCTTTTCTGTTTCATTTGTCAGAATGTTTTATCACTTCAGCTTTTCATTCTATATGCAGCATATAATTGAATGAAATGTAGTTTAAAATGAAATCTATTCCCTTTTATGAGAACATTCACTTATTAAAGGTTAAATAAAAGTTGAAGAGCATTTAACTTATCTTGAATACAAATGACTTAGCTTTGACTATTTAAACATTTAAATATTTAATGATCAATTTTCACCAGTAACAAAGATTTTCCATATTCCTAAATATATATGCAGATATTTTTTAAAAAGTTAAGTGATGGGGCGCCTGGGTGGCGCAGTCGGTTAAGCGTCCGACTTCAGCCAGGTCACGATCTCGCGGTCCGTGAGTTCGAGCCCCGCGTCAGGCTCTGGGCTGATGGCTCAGAGCCTGGAGCCTGTTTCCGATTCTGTGTCTCCCTCTCTCTCTGCCCCTCCCCCGTTCATGCTCTCTCTCTCTCTGTCCCAAAAATAAGTAAAAGTTGAAACAAAAATTAAGAAAAAAAAGTTAAGTGATGTGGGATTTACATTGAGTTTTTAGTGTTTTTAGAATAATTCTAAAAAGTAATTTAGATAATCTCTTATTAGTTCACAAATACTTATGTTCAAATACATATATAAAATGTTAGAAAATCTATTACTCTATTTGGTATCTATACTATTATATTTTAGTTAAGTTTATGAAAGATAGTGTCTTTTTCTTATTTTAAAAACTTAACTGAAGGAAGATTAATGGGTGAGTTTTAGAATTCCTTAGAAAGAAATAATGGTAACGTTCTTTCGCTGAAAGTTAACATTTTATACTATGAAGAATAAAAATCTATTTATCTGTGTACCTTATGAATTTTCCCTCTGATAACTTTGCATGAAATGGATTTGGGAAGGATGTGATTAATCATATGTATAATAATATGGAAAAAAATGAATGACATTCACAAAGCTGGGTGGTAGAGTGAATTAAAATTGCAGAACTGGTTTTATTGCTGTGTATCTCTTATAATATGGTGGCCTGAAATAATTTTCACATTTAGTCAAACTACTGCATAAGAGAGTAATAATTAAAACATGTGAATATGTCATCTTTAATTATGCCTATAAGCATTGTTGAGATTATCTCAGTTTTGTATTTGTATGTTGCCTAATTTGTATGTTGCCTATAAACATTGTTGAGATTATCTCAGTTGGGATAGAGTAACACATATTGCAAATACTCTCCATGATGTCAGACATTTGGGTCTATAATAGTACTTGTGACATAGACAGTATTTACTAACTAGCCTCATTTGTAGAGGAAACATATCAGAATATCAATAAACAATGTGAGAGTTAAGAAATTTTCATCGATCAATAGCAAAGAATCACCTCTTAGATATATTGATATAGAAGATT
This sequence comes from Felis catus, assembly GCF_018350175.1. NCBI lineage: Eukaryota > Metazoa > Chordata > Mammalia > Carnivora > Felidae > Felis > Felis catus. Next base: position 87,316,331 of record NC_058373.1, on the reverse strand, counting down.
TTTTTCACTGATTAATGTAAAATTATTTTGAATTAACATGACATTTTCCTTTTTAAGAACTCAAAAGCCTTGCTGTTTTGTTTCAGTAATCTTGTGAAGAGTACCAAGGGAAATTTTAAATGTGTAGAATTCAACATTTTGTCCATAAGTGACTTAGAATCAGAGCCAGTATTCAAAGGAAGCTTAAACATTTTCATAGCTGTTATTCTGTCTCAACTTCTCCAGTGGGTAGGCATTCATTGTCTGTTTAAATATGAATTATGATAGGGAAATTACTTCTCTATAAAGCTGTTCATTCAGTTGTGATGTGGGAGTGATTATAATTACCCTATAAAAACCTCTCTTTATTGAGACATTATCTACCTCTTCATGATTTTTAACCCATTGATGTTAACTTTGACTTCCAGGGTCATACAAATAAGATCACCTTCCATTGCCTCTCTAGAAGCTCTGTGCTCTGGTGGAAGGAGAACTAGACTATAACATGGCACACCTAGGATCAGCTCCAGTTTCACCATGTTCAGCCATGGGACATGAGGCAAGCAGCAACTCTGTGCCTCCATTTCTTCATCTGTAGGCTAAGAGTAATAATGCATGCCTACTCTCCCTTCCTAAGCTATACAGCTACTGTGAAAATCAAATAAAATAGTATATGAAAGCTTTTCCTGAAATATAAAATGCTAAGCAAATAGGTTATTATTATTTGCATTAATAGCTCTTTATCATGTTTCTCTCTAGATCTTCCCTTCTTTGGAGCAAGTATTCCAAGTATCCTTACCTATACTTATATGGTATGCATTTGTTTCTTCATCATTCTAGACTCTTTCATTAGTCAGTATTTCTTTCTTTCTTGTCCTTTTCTTAAATTTTTAATGTTTATTTTTGAGAAAGAGAGAGACAGAGTGCAAGTGGGGGAGGGCAGAGAGAGAGGGAGACACAGAATCCAAAGCAGGCTCCAGCCCCTGAGCTGTCAGCACCGAACCCGATGCAGGGCTCAAATGCATGAACCATGAGATCATGACCTGAGCCAAAGTCAGTCACCTAACCAATGGAGTCACCCCGGGGTCCCTCTTTTTTTTTTTTTACAAGAAATTTTATTCTAGGTTGGAAGACATGCTGAAGGTCACACGGTTATTATGTGATGGGGCTGGTTTTCTAACTCAAGCCTCACATCAAAACCTGGTGTTCTTAATCCAGCATGATAACCTGTGCATGCCATAGATGTGGGCTTGTCCATTATTCTTTCATTCAGTGTTTGTTCATTGAATACATTGTGCTAGATATTGGGGATACAAAGGTTAATAGGGGCAGAGATTCTGTCCTCAAAGAACTCACAGTGTAGAAGAGAAGAGATAAGGAAATAGACGATTATCAAAAATGCGTTGTGGTAAATGTCATAATAAGAAAACAATCAACTATTATCTCTATGTCTAGGTGCTCTATCTACACTGATGCAGCAAAGATTATTTTATTTTGTTTAAAAAATTTTCTTGTCAACCAGCACCTGGCTAACCAAGTCATAGCAGTGTTCACACATAAGGCAGAGTATCCCTTACAGGAACATGGTGGAGGGGACTGGTGAAGAAGATTTAACAAGGTGAGCTGTAATGTGCTTTCAAATTTTCAGATTCTATGAGCTTGAGCTAGAGTCAAATAAATCCTGAAGTAATATTTACCTAAACTAATATTCCACAACCCTACACATCTGCAGTAGATTGTTTATAAGCTAAGTGCAAAATTTGATATTTTTCCCTTATAATATTCCTTCCTGTCAGATACAGTTTGATGTGCTTTTGGAAACTGCTTTTATTATCCAGCATGACTGCTCTCAAGTCCAACCTTGTGTCTTCTGTAAATGTTATCTGCATGCCCTCTCTGTCCTCATTCATCGAACAGAATTTATTAAGCATTCACTCTGGGCCAGGTGCCATGTTGATGCAGGTAGGAGACAGACTCTCAAATCAGTTAATGAAAAAGCACAGCATCATGGCCAATGCCATGATCGAAAGATGCCCAGGGATCTAGGGGAGCACAACCACCACAATCTAGGTGGTGCCCAATCAAGGCTGAGCGTGAAGATGGGGCAAAGAGGGAAGACGGCTTGGCTTGGTCTTGAGATACATGTAGAAGTAGGGGAGGGGTGAAGCAGAGGGAGCAGCTTCTGCACAGTGAGGAGTGTGGGGAGGATGGAATCTAAGGAAGTGTGGATTCACTCAGCAGGGCTATAGTATGGGATTGTAAGGGAGATATAGTGAAAATGATGCTGGATTGGTCTTTCTAGAGCCACTGAATGGAGAGCACTCAGCAACTGCTATTGAGAACTCACACCAGACTCCCATCGATGAGCCTTTTTGTGAGTTAGACCTGGTCTTTCAGCCAACAGACTAAACTGCTTTCTCATCCTCAGTGTTATTGTATGGGTCAAGGAGAGGGGAAGAAAAGGAGAAAAAAAGGATGAACAAGAGGAGAAGGACAAGGAAAAAAAAGGGACTTCTAACTATACAGTGTAAACATGCAAAACCACAAGGGAAGAACTTCAGGCAGTAGAAAGAGCGTACCTTAAATGTCAAAATAGGAGAATTATCTGGAAGGATGCCAAACTCTTAATCTTGAAGCAACAGCTAAAGTCTGCTTCTAAAAAGCCTTACACATTTGTGTATGTTTATTTAAAATTAGGTAAGAAGCTAGAAAGAGATCCATTATGGCAACTAATCTACCTCAAGGTAGAAACAAATTCTAAAGATATTCTCTTTTATAGGTGATTTTGCTCAGCTGATGAGATTATAGGATAGCCAGTCCTATGCTAAACCAGTTTTTTTTTTTTTTTTTTGATAAGGAATTATGGGAAAATCTTTAGAAAATGTGTGGAGAAAGCTAGGGACATTTTTTTTTAACATTGACCATTTATCTTAAATTCATTAAATGCTATGTGTCTATAACAATAAATTATCAACAAGGCATCTTGGTTTATTTAAGTTTTCCAAACATTGTGACAGTTGAATAGAACCAAAATTGATTGGATAGTAGTTTAACCACTTTAGTAGATTCACAATGAACCTGGCTTCTACCACCACATAACTGGCCGCAAATTTTTTTCAAATGAAATATAGAAATTCAAAGGCTACAGGAATTCCTTATCTCTTACATATTTGATTCTTTCCAAGGGAATTCCTGAAGGAATTCCCTGCAATTTCACCCTCCACTTAATAACGATATACTTGGCACATTATATCATAAAGACATATACGTATTGTGTGTGTGTGTGTGTGTGTGTGTGTGTGTGTGTGTGTTTGTGTGTGTGTGTGTGTGTGAAGAGACCAAGAGAGAAAGAGAGAAAGGGAGAGGGAGATATATATTTTTTTTTCATCTTGAATATGGACACAGATGTTTTATCTCCCTTTCTAGATTTCAGATTATGGGAAATTGGGCAAACACCCTGGACAGTGTTAGGCCTTTTTTTCTCTGACTGAACATCAAGCCAGAAGAGGCTGTGCAAAGTACATATGCAGTGAAGTTGAAGTTCTCTTTCTGTAATTAGCTCACTCAATGACAGAGCCAGATGTGATCAAACATATCCTTTTCCATGAAGCCTCTCCCTGAAATCCCAGGGGATATATCTTACGAACTTTGGCCTTCTCACTAGCAGTTCACAGACCCGTTGTTGCCCCCCATCTTCTCTCTGCTGTTCTCTGGTCAGGTGCCATCATTCCTGAACCACAAGTGTAGATTCATTTTAGCTGGCCTTTTGTTATATAAAGCAGATGTACAGTGGCTCTGCTTTGTCCCAATAATTCTATTTCCAATGGCCTCTTTAAAAAATTACAAAAAAATTCCTTTCTTCTATATTCTGTTTTCATGACTTGCTATCATCCACATCGCCACCTTCTTAAGCACATTCACCTGATAAGTTTTCCTTTATTGTTTTGACTTTTTGGGTGCATAGGAGTACTTCGCACTGATCCATATACTTTTAACAGAAATATATAAGAAAATATTAAGATATATAGAGGTAGCAAACATTACCAGCTTGATACATTTTGCACAGTTTTGGAAGATTTAACTTACCATTATCCTAACCTCACCTTCTTCCCCATCAGAGGATCTGATAATTTCATCTTCTATTTTTCAACGTTTATTTATTTTTGGGACAGAGAGAGACAGAGTATGAATGGGGGAGGGGCAGAGAGAGAGGGAGACACAGAATAGGAAACAGGCTCCAGGCTCCGAGCCATCAGCCCACAGCCTGACGCGGGGCTCGAACTCACGGACCGCGAGATCGTGACCTGGCTGAAGTCGGACGCTTAACCGACTGCGCCACCCAGGCGCCCCTCATCTTCTATTTTTAAATAATCAGTACAATGGAATCTCCCTTGGTTTCTCCTTCTTCTGGGTTACCTTTTTACTTTCTTGCCTTTTATCTAAATTGCCTGGCATGCACTTACTCCTCTGTCTATCTCCATCCATGTTATATCTGAATGCCACATCCTTTCTGTGTCCCCACTGCACTCTAAATGCACAACAGTTAGCATGTATTATGCTTTCCTACACAAAGAGTGAGCACTGTTCTCACTTGCTTTCCTATCCTAATGACCTATGTATATTACAGTGGCTAGTATATAATATAACTATAATGCATACTTACTGAATAAATGGATAAATTTTTTCATTCTCAACTGGGCCAGGCTTGCATATAGATTCAAATTTATCCTGAGTCAATTCAGGAGAGTGCCTACTATATTCCTACCCCATGCAGTATATATTAGACCTCAGTGAATGCCATCTGGCCTAACTTTATAATGCAGAATCCTCCACAGTGCAAATGACAAGCACATTACCCTTCATTCACATGAGGTTAGTCTCCACAAACTGTATAATATGGATTTTTACATATATTCAGCCATTTTTTTCATGAGAGACAGATTTTCAATGTTTCAACTGTGATTAACAGTAAAATAGATAGCTAAATATTTTACTTAGAATTGATAAAAACAAGTATGTACTGTGCATGGCATATGGAAGCATATATAGCATATAGGACAGGATCTGGAATTGGGCTGGAATCTTTATTGCTTCCTTTATTAGTCATGCAACTGTTGTGGACTGAATTATGTCCCCCTAAAATTCATACTTGAAGCCCTAACCCCTAATGTGACTGTATATAGAGACAAGGTCTTTAAAAAAGATAAAGTCAAATGAGGTCATAAGGGTGGGCCCTAATCCAATAGGACTTATGTCCTTATAAGAAGAAGAGCTACCAGAATGCTCTCTCTCTCTCTGCACACAGAGGAAAGGCCATGTGAGGACACAAAAAGAAGGCAGCTGTCTACAAGTCAGGAAAAGAGGCCTCATCAGAAACCAATCCAGCTGGCCCCTTAATCTTGGCCTTCTAGCCTCCAGAATTTTGAGAAAATAAATTTGTTGTTTAATTCCCCAGTCTGTGACATATTGTTATCATCCTGAGCAGACTAATGCAACAAAAATTAAAATCAGATTACATTTTTTGATCCTTGGTTTTTTTTTTTTAATTGCAAAGTGGGTATGATAATACTATACCATATGTCATAAAACTGCAGTGAAGAGATAATCAGATGATACATCTGGCATTTAATACAGTGCCTGACACATTGTAAGTGCTCGGAAACCATTAGCTATTATTGTTACTTCACGCAAAATCATCCACTGTAACCTATATTCTTGACACTGAGACTGAGAGTCATTGAATCACATTTGGGATAATTAGGTCAGGCAGTATTTAGCCAATAAGAATTCTGCAAAGTCTTGGTCAATCCAAGTAGGCACATACACGGTTTAGTCATCCTTGCTAACTACTGAAATTCCAAATACGCTGTAGTAACAACCAATGAGGCACTTTATAGGCATGTTAACCAATTAAAAAGACAACTTACTACGACTAGGAAGTAATTATTATTAATTAATAATAAGTTAATAAGGTTACAACCATACAAAAAAAAGAATGAGGAAAACGGTGAAAAAGGCAAAGAATCAGATTTTGCAAAGAATGTGAATCAGAAGGCTCAGTTTGCAAAATGCTAAAAACAGATGACTTTAGAAAAATTCACCTTGCCTCATGCATAATTTTTACCAGTTTCTCTTCATATAGAGCTATCTCTGCTTCTTTGTGACCCCTGCCTTCATTTCTATACTAAACTTATTAAATGGAGATGGACTTTCTCTGATGGATAGCCACATATATTAAATAGCCCCATTCACTTTGATTCCTCTCTCTCTCTGCTACTTACCTTGGTATATGATGTCCTCAAAGCTCATATGGAATATCTTTATGTATTTTTTGTGAAATCACTGTCTATGGAAAGCTTTTATTCTTGATATAATTATAAGAAACTTCCCTTCACCTCCTCCAGCTCTTAGCTAATGCCTGCCTTTCTGTGTTTCCTTGCAGTGCCCTGTGTTCAGGCCCTTATAACTCAGACTGTGCAGTAGGATTTCTGCAACATGGGTTGGTGTTGGCATTAATTGCATCCTCCACTTCCTACTATCCCCCATTTCACCTATTTAGTACATCATGGATGACAATGTCTTGTTTCGAGAGATGGGTCACTTCTACCTTTCTTCCAAGATGACTTAAAACAACCCAGTGATCTGCTCTCAAAAGTTTTGCTGACAGCAGTTCTAAGGTCATTCTAAGGTCATTCTCAGATCAACAAATTAACTGTGTTCACATTATGAACTGTGATGACTTAAGTTAAATCGCATGACTATTCCTTTTCAGAATTGTACCAATGACATTCCTCTCTAAGCATTTCTTTTCCTTAAATTAGCTCAGTAAAAAACACTTTTATTTTCCCACAGTTACTCATTACAGTCAGTGTTGCTTTCACACCAACATCCACCTTCATTTCATCTTCTTAAGCAAGACTATGACACATCTGTTCTTTGACTTTCCTCTTCCTCCTTCTCCTTCTTCTTCTCTTCCTTCTCCTCCTCGTACTCCTCCTCCTCCTCCTTCTTCTAACAATTTGTCTTCTTCTTTTAACAATTCTTCTTCTTGGGGCGCCTGAGTGGCGCAGTCGGTTAAGCGTCCGACTTCAGCCAGGTCACGATCTCGCGGTCCGGGAGTTCGAGCCCCACGTCAGGCTCTGGGCTGATGGCTCGGAGCCTGGAGCCTGTTTCCGATTCTGTGTCTCCCTCTCTCTCTGCCCCTTAAATTCTTTATTTGACATTACCCATCTTAATAAATTCAGCCATGGTGCCAAATTATGTTTTAAACATTTTCAAATGTTTATTTATTTTTGAGAGGGAGACAGTATGAGCAAGGGAGGGTCAGAGAGAGTGAGGGAGACACAGAATCTGAAGCAGTCTCCAGGCTCCGCACTGTCAGCGTAGAGCCTGACACAGGGCTCGAACCCATAAACCGTGAGATCATGACCTGAGCCAAAGTCAGACACTCAACGGACTGAGCCACCCAGGTGCCCCATGAGGGTGCCAAATTATTGAACACATCTTTCTTTTTATATTTCTTTCAGGATACATCAACTTTCACATATTTGATCTTCCCCAACTTACTTTAATATCTTCAACCCTATATTTCATGAACAAGAGCACATATCTTTTACCCATATTCATCACAAGAGTAAAGAAAAATAAATCTTTCTGTGTCTTATCCTTTGAGAAAACGTTTTGTTGTTGTTTTGTTTTTGTTTTTGTTTTGTAGGGAGAAATTCTCATTCTCCTCATTCCTATGTGTTAATGACAGGATTTTCAATTCACTCATTAAGAGAAGGACATATAGAAGAAAACTTTCTATACTGAACTTCTTGTTAAATTGGAGAGAAATTGCAGCTAATTCACTCATTCTCACTGTGGGAGAGGAGTGATCCATCTGCCTGGTGACACTGGGCACTAGGGAGAGCTTGAGATCTACCGAGCCCTGGGAGCCAGGGCTGTGGCTGTACTGAAAACCATTTTTACCCCTTTGGACTTGTTGACTCTCAGCTCATGAGCTCCTTTTGCTGCTTCCTTATTTTTCTCCATAAGATGAACATGAGAGGAGTGTTCCCCTGTGTGGAGGGAAGCATGTTGTTCTCTAGCCCCTCTGATGGACCTGGTATTTGAGTGTGGGAGGTAGGTAACCCTAGGCCTGGGCTCAGTGAGGGCTGTGGGAGAGACCCCACTATGTTCTTCAGCCACACTAGTAAGGTTGTGTCAATGAAAGCTTATGACTTAAGTTATCTCTCTGGTTTGCGAGCATGCATTATCAGCCAGCATTCTGGACTAGAAGAGGGATATGTGGTAGTATTAGGCACCAAACTATGTTTGGCTGTGTGTGTGTGTGTGTGTGTGTGTGTGTGTGTGTGTGTGTGTGAGTTGCATATATTCTTAAGTTTTAAATGACTTTAGGTTTACAGAGCACTTGCAGAGATAGTACAAGAAGTTCCCATTTATCCTTACCCAGCTTCTCCTAATTTAATATCTTGCCATAACTGTGATACATTTATCAAAGCTAAGATACTAACATTGGTACAATACTATTACCTAAACAACAGACTTAATATCACTAACGCCCTTATTCTGCCCCAGTATCCAATCCAATATTCCACACTGCATTAGTTATTATGTCTTCTTAGTTGCCTCTGATCTGTGATGGTTTCTCTGTCTTTCCTTGGCTTTCATGACCTTGCTGCTTTGGAAGAGTTCTGTTCAGGAGTTTTGTAGAATGTCCCTCATTTTGAATTTGTCTGATGTTTACTCCTATTGCTGGGGATATTAATCTTGATCACTTAATTGCCAAATGGTTTCTGCCAGGTTTCCCTTTGTAATTAGCAAATGTTGGGAAGAAGACATTTCAGGGCTATGCAAACATCCTGTTTCTCCATAAACTTTCTCTCACTAACTTTAACATTCTTTGGTTGATCATGCCTATAGCAGTTATTACTGTGATGTTCTAGTTGTGTTTTCTATTTTCCTCATTTATTCTGCATTTATTCATTGGAATTCTTATATAAGGAACTGCTATCTCTTCTGCCCCATTAATTTGTTGATTCATTTATTTGTGTCAGTATATAATTATGTATACTTATTTTATTGGTTATAATCCAATTCTGTCACCTTTTGGCCATTGAAAACTATTTCAGTTGATTCCTGTGTGCTTTTGGCATGTTATCATCTTTTGAAAATAAGCCATTTTAATGTAGAGCGACATTAGATTTACAGAGAAGTTTCAGAGATGCACAGATAGCAGAGTGAGTGCTTATACAGAATACCTTTTACCCTATTTTCCTCATTGTCAGCATTTTACATTGCCATGGTACACTTGTCAAAACTAAAAAACCTATTGGTAGGTTACCATTAATTAACTCTAGTTTTTATTTGTATTTCATCAGTTTTCATTAATGTCCTCTTTTTGTTTCAGAATCCAGTCTAGTGTACCACATTGCATTAGTTCTCATGTCTCCGAGTCTCACGTCTCATGTCTCCTGCTCCGTGACAGTTTCTTGACCTTTTTTTGCTTTTCATGACCTTGGCAGTCTTGAGGAGAACTGATCAGTTATCTTGCAGCATGACTCCCATTCTGGGTCTGTCTGATGTTTTTCTCAGGATTAGAATGAGTAATGGGTTTTTGGAAACAATACCATGGAGGTGAAGTGCCCTTCTCATCACATCACATCAGAGGGTACATGATATCTGCATAAAGGTTCCCTAATGACGTCAACCTTTGCCAGCTGCCTAAGGTGGTGTTTGTCTCCTCCTCTATTCTATGGAAGCAAATCATTAAGCATAGCCCACCCTCAGGGAAGGGGGACTTGGACTTAAAATGGTCCTCTGAGAGGTGGGAGTATCTACATGTATTATTTAGAATTCTTCTATAAGGATTACTTGTTTCCCCCCCATCAGCCTTAGTTTGCACTGAGAATACATCCAATTTCTTTTCTGTGAGAGTCCCATAGGCCATAGTTCTAGCTTTTTGTGTTCTTATTCGTGTGATTTCTTCCTGTTGATTCTTTCCTCCAGGTGCGTGTTTCTTTAGTGCTTCATGATTTCTTTGGAACTGAGTTTCCTTTCCTTATGACTCAGCTCCTTCTCTAGTCTCAACCCCTAATAGGATGCCTGGGTTCTATTACATACGGCAGGCTGTCTCCATCTGCATGGGGCTGCCACTGGCTTCTCTTTACTGCTACAATATCTGTAGATACTTTCCTTGTGTCTTTGTTCCTAATCTGAGTGTTTCAGTCCCAGACAGAAGAGTCTCTTCTGACCAAGCTCACCTAGCATTGTCCCGCCATGGTTTTTTGTTTTCGTTTTTGCCCCAGATGTTGTTTTTCTCTAACTCCTTTGTTTTCCTTCCCTTTCTACCCACTCTACTGTCTAGAGATCAATGTATTTATCTTCTCCTCTCTTCTCTTTTCTGGGGGCCTCGAAGTATCTCCTGGAATTCATTGTGGGTAGATGATACCTGCTCAATTGTTGGAAGCCCTCCTTTCGTTATGGTGACCTGGCCTCCACCCAGTGCTGCTTGTTTTCCTTAGATTACTATGTGTCAGGTTGAGGCTTCTTTTTCTACACACAGCTTAGATACAGTTAACTTTGTATGACTGTTTTGTTCTTGTCTCCAGATTATAAAACACATAACAATAATTATAATAATTCTGTCAGTAAAAGTAGCTATTATTTATTGAACACCCAACCTACGTCAAACACTGTGCTGTCTGCCTTATATTCATAGACTTACTAAATTCTCACAAGATGTTGTTACCATATCCATTTTATAGATGGGAAAGTGAGACTCAGAAAGATAATTAATTTGCCACATTCACAGAGTTAATTTTAGAATTCCAAAGCCATTTTTCCTTACCATGTTATTTTGAGTCCTTCCCTCATTATTCAGATTAATCTTGAGCTATCTCTATAGCACATATTTGGCTCTCTGGATAGCATTTGAATTTTTGATGATGTTTAAATTAAAAGTACCCCTGTTTGTGGGTAAATGTATTCTCCTCTTGCTGTAAAATTTGAAGCTTCCGTCAAAACACTGACCTTGACAATAATGAATGACTGATTGTCTTACATAATCCTCTTTAACTCTTTGTGGTAGGTACAGTATTATCCCCATTATGCATATAAGAAATTGATTTTAAACAATTTTAGTAATCTGCTCAATATAATTACACAAACAAGTTAGTGGCCAAACTAAAATTTGAACTCTGGTAATCCAACTAGAAGTCCATCCTCTAAACTAACTCTCCATATACTACAATGTTTCCAGGGGCTAACCCTAGCTATTATTAGCTATTAGGTTGTATTGCTCCCCCTTAGTTACCTGTGCATACATTATCCATTTCCTTACTTTTCATCCATAGTCTTAACTGAAAATTATCATGTGGGAAATAAAATTTTGAGTGGGTCTCCAAGGTTAAATGAAGCATTTCATTTAGAAACCATCATTTAGCGTATTCTCAGACTATGATATCATATTTATCTCCAGACCATTGAGAACAGTTAGTCATAATGGAACATTAAGGTTTTAAGCAGGTATTAGTCACAAAAGAAAAGAGATCATAGCATCCTGCTTTGATTCACAGATTCCGGGTAATAGAGAATAGTCACGTTAAGCACTGTAGATTCATTTCTAAATGATATGGTTTTACAGATTTTCAAGTATTAGTAATTTATAGTATGCTTTCTCTTGTTAACCATTTTGAAATTTCATTACTGCAAGTTTTAAGGCATGCTCAAATACTTGCATTTGTTTGGAATATCACTGTGTTCAAAATCAGGTATAATTGAACCAGGGCTTAGAACTTGAAAATCTTTGAGATTACAGAGATATTCATTCTTAAAGAATTGATTATAATGGGATTTAACCTGTTACATCTGACAATTATTCAGCAATTTCAGTTGAATGGAAAGCCACCCATATAAAAAATAAACCCACTTACATTCTGAAAGAAGCACAGTGAATTAGAGAATTTGAAAAAGTAAAAATCTACAGAAGGTGAGGTGAACATATTTTCCAACAGTTTGCTCTTGAATTACACATTGAAGGTATCTAATAGGAAAAAAGGATAATGACAAAATGACTGAAATATAAAGTGTGGGCTATACACTACTCTCTAAAAACCTTCTGAATGATCACTCTTGCATCAAAGAAATGAAGGCCTCAGACTTTCCCCCCCTCAGCTGTTAGCTCTTCTACTACAGTGAAATATGCAGATATCTTTATCTCAGGTCCTGCATACTCTTCTCTTCAAGCCCCTTCATTCTAGGATATCACCACTCAAATATCGTTCCACAGTGTAAAAATGGTTTTTTCTGGAAATAGACAAGGCAGCATTTTCACCTCCCAGACTATTCTTCCCAAAGACTCCATTACTATTAATGACCTCATTACTCTCAACAGCATCCACGTGTCTCCTAGTTACTGAGAGATGCAAAAGATTTTCGGTTGTTATTTTTTAAATTATGGTTACACCCACATGGTGTGAAATCCAAGGACTATAAGCCATGATACATTAGAGAGGAACTCTTCCCACCTCAGCCCTTTGTGCCAGTTCCCCTCCAGAGGCAACCACTGTTGCCATTTTTTTATATATGCTTTCAGAGGTATTCAGCTCTTTTCCATAAGTGGTAGCATTTCAAACAAAGTGCTGTGCAGCCCTTCTGAAAAAAAAGCTTTCATGAGGCATAGTTTACACATTTACAATTCATCTATTTTTAACAGAACATTTGATGATTGTTACAAAGTGTAGAGTCATGTGACCATTGCCACAGTCCAATTTTTATTATTTTTTTTTACTTTTTTAATGCTTATTTTTGAGAGAGAGAGAGAGATTGGACATGTGAGAGAGAGACAGAGCTGAGGAGGAGCAGAGAGAGAGGGAGACACAGAATCTGACGCAGGCTCCAGGCCCTGAGCTGTCAGCACTGAGCCTGATGCAGGCCTCGAACTCACGAGCCGTGAGATCATGACCTGAGCGGAAGTCGGATGCTCAACAGACTGAGCATTAGTGCCTCATGACATAGGCACCTCCCAAAGGCCTCACCTCCTAATACCATCACCTTGGGCATTAGGATTTCAACATATGAATTTGGTGGAGAGACATACAAATTCAGGCCATAGCATCTCAAAACCCTTACAGAGTTTTATAGTAAATTTTCTTGAAGGAAGCAGAAGAGGGTGCTTATATTACATGCTTCTACCAACCAACTGAACAACCACTAACATGCATTTGTTTTCTCCTAAGACTCTCCTTGGAGCTTCATTCTCTGGGTATTTCATTGCTCAGCACCCAAGCTTGTTAGGTCTCTGTCTTTCCTTCTTTATTTCACTTTCCCTTCTCCCTCTCAAGAACGTTTTCTCTCTTTGACTTATGCATAGGATTTAATAATTCTTATTTGCTACAGTTCCCCACACTTAGAGATTTACCCTATAATGACTCCTCAGTGTATTTCCTCCTAACACAAACAATAGCTCCCTATAAAGTGTTTGGTGAATAATCTCTTTTATCCTTGTTGCATTAGTAAGAATGCTCTTAGGAAGCACATGAGAGGAAATGGACTAGATAAAGAAGCTGAGACAAGGTCAAGTGTAATTGCTACCTTTTGCAGAAGTGTCCATGCCCATTCTAACATGCCAAGAAGCATGTACATTTTCAATTAGTCCTACCAGACCCCTATGTATTCAGATATAAGAACACATGGTAATTGAGTGTCTTAATATTTCTGTGGTGAAATCTTGATTAGAAAGAGCAAGAACCCCAGCTCCACTAAAAAAAACAAATAAACAAAGAAACAGTAATAATAATACACATGTCATCATGTAAGGATTAAAAGATGAAGTATAAAAAGCACCTAGAACAATGTTTGGCACTAAGTAGATGCTCAATAAGTAGGTGGCTGTTGGTATTTTTACATTTGTAGAAAGAAGAAATAACTGTTTAGTGACAATTTTTTAAAAATCTTTTTCTATCACTAGTGGATGAGATATATCTCAAGGCATTCATCAAATAAATTAAACTCTCAGTCTTCCTAGGTAGAATGACTATAGGAACTTTATTTCCTCAACTCAACATAATAATTAAGTTTTCTTTTTAAAGGCCTTGACAGTTTCAACACGAGGACAGTGGAGCCATTATCACCATCAATCACCATAAAAAAATGACAGATGATTAACTCATAGGTTGTGGTTTTATAAAAATAGCACCTACAATGGAATTGAAATAATTTTCATATAATGCTGTATCTATCCTTTGACATTCATAACTGTTCCTTGAGGTAAGTAGAGTTCATGTGGTTATCTCCAGCATGGGTAAGGAAACCAAGGCTCAGACACATGGGTGAAGGCCTTTGGAATCTGAAAGCTGGGCCTTTTTTCTTATTGTAAAACTTTGATTGAATGAAATAATACATGTGAAAAGCTTCTTAAGTTATAAAAGTATTGTGAAAATACAAGTAGTTATGATTATATCTTGGGGTGAAATATCTAATAAATTCTAGAACCTGAAACCTACCATTTCTAGTTCAAACCAGACCATTTAATCCCACTGCCAAAAGCTTCAGAAGGTTGAGTTCTTCCCAAACTATGTTTATCTTGATACTTACTCTAAACTAAGGATCTGCTTTTCTTCTGGGTATATGTAGTGAGGTGGTGGTTAGAAGAGTCCTGGCCTTCAAGACCTTCTCTGGAGGCCTTGGGGAGATGGGTTATCTAAGACCAGGTCTCCAACAGGAATCAGTTAAAAGCTTTGTAAGCAGAAAATACATCTAACCATTAAGCTTTAAGCTATGAATACAGAATTGGACACTGGTATGCTATGGATCACAGAGTCTCTTCTCCCTACTGCCTCTTGTTCAGAGTGGAGCCTCAGAAACTTACAATTCATATGTCTAGTGCCTTGCTACACTCCTTTCAACTGTGTGATAGATACATCTCCCTACATATTCATTATTCTTCCAATATTCGGGTTGACACAATAGCTCCATCTCCAGGGTTACAGTCACTAGTAGTCATTGAATATTAAAGCATTTCTGAAAGTAACTTGCAAGTTTATTTCACATCATTGTTTTAGTGAAGTTTTTAAGTCTGTTCCTATAGAATTCCTCAAAAATACACAATGCCTCTTTTCCCTTAGGAAAAATGTACTCATTTCATTTGTGGAAAGAGTCTAGATTATTTCTGGGTGGGTCTAATCAGCTTTGTATTTCAGAGGATAGAATACTTTATAATCTTGGGGGAATATATTTACATAGAGATTTTTAATAAAAATCTCCAATACCTTTCCATCAATAGACATTTTGAATAATTCTCAATATCTTTCCTATTGACAAAATTGAAGTATCCAATTCAACTTAAAAATAAATCTTATGAAACCAGCTTAAAGACATAAAAGCTCAACATCTATATATGTCTGCCAACTTAAATTTAGTCTTAGCCTAAACAATTGAAGAGTTTCAAGAGCAGTTTTTCTTTTCTATCATGTAGTAGAGGGTGGTGAATGGTAAAGTTTTCCTGAATTACTGACAGACTGACTGAATTTTCCTCACTACACACTGTATTGAGAGATTCAGGAGTGAACCAGGTGTTGTTGCTACCTGCTGCCTCTCTTCCCATGTCTGAGACATAGACTGGAAGAGAAAAGGTCATTAGACTCAAAAAGAGAGCCAGGTGGCATCACACTTCTGCCTCTCTGTATCCCTCATGCTGTTGACTTAAGTTTAGAAACTACCTTTAAAGTTCAGTGGGAAAAGATTTTCCAACTTCTGCATTATAAGAAGATTATAATTAATAACAGTTATGGACTGAATTGTGGCACATCCCTAGAAAATTGATATGTTGCAGTCCTAACCACCCATATCTCAGAATGTGGCTGTATTTGGGGAGGGTCGTTAAAGAGAAAATCAAATCATTAGGACGAGCCTTAACTCAGTATGACAGATGTCCTTTTTTTTAAAAGACTTAAAAATTTTTTAATGTTTATTTATTTTTGAAAGAGAAAGAGAGAGAGACAGATCATGAGTGGGGGAGGGGCAGAGAGAGAGGGAGACACAGAATCCTAAGCATGCTCTAGGCTCTGAGCTGTTAGCACAGAGCTCGACATGGGGCTTGAACCCACAAACCATGAGATTATGACCTGAGCTGAAGTTGGACACTTAACCAACTGGAGCCACCTAGGTACCCCAACAGGTGTCCTTTCAAGAAGAGGAGATTAGGACACAGACACACACAGATGGAAGACCATGAAGACAGGGGGAATGTGGCCATCTACAAGCCAAGCAGAGAGGCCTCAGAAGAAATCAGCCTACTGACACTGATCTTGGACTTCTAGCCTCCAAATTGTGAGAAAATAAATTTTTGTTGTTTAGGTCACCCAGTCTGTGGTACTTTGTTACGGCAGTCCTAGCAAATGAACACAGTAAAACTAAACACATACACATACATACATACACACACACACACACACACACACACACACACACACACTTAGGTTACTTTAGAATCCATATGCAGAGTTCCCAGAAATAGCAGGCCATTGATTCTATTATTACCCCTGGCCCCTCACCAAAAGTTGAAAGGTGCTATTCTCTATAATCCACTGGCCAAAGGGCTGAGGAAGGAAGAAAGGTTAAAATGCCAGCTCTTACAACGTGATCTCTAGGAGATGGCAAACCCTTTGATCCTTTGTTTTTTCCCCTATCTCCCTCCTGGGATGACAATACACAGACTTGGAAGCTATGATTGTTTGATTCTATGATTGTTTGATTGTTATGAGGATTATAAGTGTGTGCATGTGTGTGTGTGTATGTGTGTGTGACAGAGAGATACAGCAGTTCAGGATCCATAGTAAGCCTTATGTAAATATTTGCCTTATTATTATTTTCATCATCATAGACTTCTTGAAAAAATTGAATAAGACAAAAATATGTAAACTATAGCCTTTGCAACATTACAGGTGTCCAATAAATGCAAGCTGGTACACTGGTATTGTAGTTAAGAATTTGCTTTGGAATCAGCAAATCTAGATTCGAACTCTGGCCTTTTGTTTCTTCTTTCCTCCCTCTCTCCTTCCCTACCCGCAAAGTCTGTTTCTGTCATAGTCTTTCCATCTTACTTAATGGTGACTCTCATCTTCCTGTACCTCAGGCTAAATGTCTTATTATCATCCTTGGTCATTCTTTTCCTTACAAGCCTTGCAAACAGTGTGCCATCAAACTCTGTTGATTCTACCTTCAAAATATATCCAGAAATGAAACACTCCCCCTACTCTCCCCTGCTGCTAACACCATGGTCCCAACCACTCTCATCTCTCACCTGGTTTATTTCAATAGCATCCTAAATAGTTCTATTTCTTTACTTCCCTTCAGTTTGTTCTGAACACAGCGGCAAGAATTCTTTAAAAATATGTTACTCTTCTGCTCAAAACCCTTCAAAGGCTTCTGAAGGTAAGAACCAAACTTATAATGACCTACTAGACTTTATATAATTTGCACACTCCCTTACCCCCACATTACCTATCTGACCTCATGTCCTACTTCTTCCCCTGACCTCACTCCACTTAGGTAACATTGACCTCATTAGCTGCTTTTGAACAGCAGGAATGTTCTTCCCTCAAATAATTCCATACTTCTCTTTTTCACCACCCTCAGGTTTCAGCTGCCCTGCAAACCCTATTTAAATTGTCAGTCGTCACCCACTGCCTTTATCCTCATCTTCCTAGGTCATTTTTTCATAGATTTATAATCTAAAACGTTTTATTTTTTACCTGTTAATTATCTGTTATTCTCCAGTATAATAGAAGTTCCTTGAGAGAAGGGATTATTATCTCTTGTGTTAACTGCTGTATTGTTACTATTTTGTGAATCCCCAGCTAGTACATAATATGTGCTTAATAAACATGTTTAATGAATGAATAAAAACATTATGTTAAGATACCATTAAGATGAATAATAGTGTTTAGTGTTTAGACATACTAGAAAAGATTAAGAGGCAGACAACAGAAGAATTTTAGGAAATTTAAGGATCTTAAGAAACTCAGTGCTGGATTTTATTATTTTCATACATTCTGACACATGTCAATAGTTCAGAAAAGCCCTTAAAAGCCAATAGTTATGACTCATACTGGAATGTAAATATATAAAGTTTAATGGTTTAACAAGATATTTAGTTATCTTTCTTTGAGGAACTTTCTTCTATTGTTATCATTTATAATATATATATATATATATATATATATATATATATATATATATATATACACATATATATATATATATATATATACTAGAAAATCTTCATATATTTCACCTTACATATATAAGTAGCAAAAATAATAATAGAATCCATTTACTTAACACAGTATATTCAAGAAATATATTATCTTACTAAATCATTTAAAAAATGTTTAATGTATTTCCCACTTAAGAAATGAATGAAAAATCAGAGATCTATATGCAGATTTGGAATCCATATCTAAGACTAACTCCCAATCCTGGTTTTTATCATTACTCTAATGTATCATCTAGTTAGTAGTATAGTTATTCCCCTGGAAAATACATAACATGTTCATCATTATTTGAAATAAAATTCCTAGGAAATCATTTTTACAGCAAGGGTGTATTTAATAGAAAGCTTCACATTTATTTTTAGAAACTGTTAACTGTTTCTTGCCTAATTTGAGAATAAATCAATGGACAAGGGCCACCTGTTGGTCTGGTTTAACATTACTTCCCATAAATGTTTCTACTTCCCCTTAAATGTTCAAAATCAATTATAAGATAATTTACTAAGACATAGGATTCCATAGGCTTTGTATAATTAAGAATTTGGCCAGCCTTTGTCCTTGGTTCCTGGGAGTTGACCTGTAAACCCTTGGAATTTCCCAGCTCATACACACTTCTTTGTTAATTATGGTGGTCTATAGATGGTATATGTTAACCAGATGACAAAGAATGGGGACTGACCATGCCAGAAAGATCAAACATATGATTGGAAGGTTGGGGTTTTGAACCACATGATATTAGGCCAATCTCCAGGGAGGAGATGGGAAGAGATTGAGTTCAACTTTGGGGCCAATGACTCAATCAATCATGCCTATATAATGGAACTCCAATAAAAACTGTGGACACTGAAGTTCAAGTGAGCTTCTTCAGTTGATAATACTCTGCATTTTGTCACACATTCATTTGCCAGGGGTGTAATGTGAACTGACTCCATGTGGAGACGAAAGTGTAAACTTCATCTCCCATAGCTAATGCTATGTAGTGTTCTCTTTGGCTGCTCCTGGTTTATATCCTCTTGCTATAATGAAACTGTAGTAGTAAGTATAACACCTTCCTGAGTTCCATGAGTCATGTTAGTGAATTATTGACCTGAGGGGATAGTGAAAACTCCCAAATCTGTAGCCAGCTCATCAGAGTGCATATAGGCTGGGGACCCCTGAGCCTGTAGCTGATACCTGAAGTGAGAGTAGTCTTGTGGAGGACTGTGTCTTAGCCTGTGAAGTTTGGTTGCACTCTGGGTAGTTGGCATCAGAAATCATTACAGCTTGCTTTCCCTACCTCTATCCCAAAAGTTAAATCTATTTTGGTAGAAGTAACTCCGTTAAATATTGAAGCTTTTTAATGCAAGAAGGCATTTCTACTTTGTTAAAGGGAGATAGTATTTTAACAGTGACAGATTCATTCATGTGATTCATTTTGTGAGATAACTGGATTGTCAGGGTCTCCTTGAGAAGATACAAAAAGCCACATCTTAAATATCTAAGAACTTGGCTTTGAATCTTCAAGTGAATATAAAATAAAAGATCTGATAAGAGTAAATTGTAACTCATGATCACTTCCATAGGAGAGTGAAAAAAATAGGTTGCCATGGTTCTATCGAGAGAGTATAAAACTTATAAGATCTCTGTGTGTTTCTAAAATATAATTGAATTTAGTTTCTAAATAAATTTAAAATTTAAGGATATTAACATGAAGAAACCACTCATGACCATTCCTAAACAATGGTAAAAATAAATCTGAACACAGGGTTCTCTTAATCCAGAAGATTCTTTTGCATACATTTGATTAAATAATACATTTGATTAAATATATCTTTGAGAGCCTTAAACCAAAGAATTATGTGCCTTCTTAATATTTTCTTTAAGATGTTTACAACTGGAAAAATAATCCCATTATTCTTCATTCAATTAAATTACTTTAAAGAAAGAATATTTCAAACTTCTTTTTCATACTGTTGGTATGGTAATGTCAGTGATTTTTAAATGTTACTATTTTATCTACATGGCTCTATTGGACAAATCAAAGGGTATATGGACTTTTTTATTTTTAAAGTTGTTCTGGATTATAGGTTCTAGGTGATGAAGCCATGACATAGATAACCCATATGAATCCTTGAAATGTCTTAGTTCTGGTTGGAGTTACGTTGGAAGAGGCTTAGTTTGACAGCCAAAGGTAATTTTAAAAGCATTTCATTTCTTACAGGCAATTGAAAAAGATCCCATTCAAAAACTAGACTAGCACTTATCACCCCCCTTTCATCCATTCCTCAATTTTCTTGCACCCAGGAAGAGCCTCAGAGCTTTTTTACACATGTAAACCCGAAATGGTCTACAATACCCAACCTCTAGCAGTCTTTTTCTCCCTCTCCTCCAGCCCCATAGTCCTCTTCTTGATCTCTTAAAATGAAGATCAACCTTACCTCCTACCCTGTTACTAAAAACCCTTCCACTTTAAGAAATGAATAGAAGGCAGGGTGGGGGGGACGCCTGGGTGGCTCAGTCTTTTGAGCGTCTGACTTCAGCTCAGGTCATGATCTCACGGTCCATGGGTTCGAGCCCCGCGTCAGGCTCTGTGCTGACAGCTCAGAGCCTGGAGCCTGCTTCTGATTCTGTGTCTCCCTCTCTCTCTGCCCCTCCCTCATTCATGCTCTGTCTCTCTCTGTCTCAAAAATAAATAAACATTAAAAAAAAAGATATGAATAGAAGGGTTGGGGAATTACATTTGAGTTTGCAGGGTGCTCTTTTTCAGATTGTTGTAGCAGGAGTAAGCCTGAATTAACCCATTGATGTTCTTTCCTTCATATCTTATCTTTGGTGGAGGACAGAGTAAGAGCACCTGTCTGTTCTAATGTACCCATTTTTATTGCAAAGCCCATATCTAATATTCTAAATCACATTGTGCACAATAGGAACACTCAAGTGAGCCAACAGATTGCTGATCTAATGATAAATGTACTTTTAAAAAGAACTGCGTGTTTAAGAATGTTTTTATGACATACTCAACTGGTACATCATCCCCATCACTGACAGGGCACATCTCAAAAAAAAAAAAAGCCACCTTACTAGGCATGCTAGTGACATTATTTCTGCATAAATGTTCAAATAAGCACTTAGATGGCCAGCTGACTAGCTTGCCTGCTGCTTGATTTTGTTTAATTATTTTATGGGATGAAGCTATTAAATGAGAATATTTTGACAGGAAAATGTCCCTCAGTCTGAAAGTAAATGTCTCAGGTTTGCCTTTTTTATAAATACCATGGCATTTTATTAGAGCAGGGGAGATGGATGGCCCATTTCAAAATAGTTTCTTATTGTCATTACTCGTTTAATTAGACTGTATGAAACTGGTATTCACAATTGTAATGCTAGCCAGGTGACTCGATTATTGTTGTTGTTGTTTTATCCCACCCAAGTAAACCAACTCCTCCACCCGCTGTCAGCGCATTCTGTATTTTCCTCCGAGGTGGTAGAAAATTTTATTCTTTTGTATTTCTGCCTGTTGTCCATTGCATTATTTTTTAAATAAAACTTAATTAGATTTCATCTCTATGAAGATTAGTGTTAGAAGGTTTCTGTTTTTCTTCACTAACATTAGCCTTTTTGGTAATTACTTGGTTCATTACAAAAAAGACAGGCTCTGATACTGCACACTTTTCTTTTTTAATTTGTTTTTGTATTCAGGGCACTTGAAGGGAACTTTACTCTTCTGGTGTTCTCAGTTACCTGGTGAATTAGCATGCAGTTTGTCTACTAAGGATTGTTGGTATCTTCTGTAAATGCAGTCATTAGAATGTATTCTTTGCTACTTAATTGAGTGGAAATTGCACTCCTGTTTTGTTTTGTTTTGTTTTTTTTTTAACAGTCTATAGATTACCTTTTAATGTAACTTGTAACGTTGTTATTCTGTTCTGTCCTCTTTTAGGGGGTGGAATTACTATATATAATCTGTTCTGCCATGAGGTAAAAGCTGTTCTAGAACTTTGAGACAGCTGGTAAATGAACTCGTGGAATTTCATGGGAATCACAAATACTATTGTCATACAGTACTGCTGAGTAACACAGACATCCTCAAGGTCTAGGTTATGGGTCTGGGTTGCCCAGAATATAGAAAATATGCATTTATCCAATATTCACAAACCCAGTGTAGAACTTTTGGTATATTTATTAGAGATAATTGTATTTGAATTAATAACCTTGAAGCAATTAGAATACTTTGGGAAATAGCAAAGAAAGACTCAATTATTTTTTATGAAATTTTTTAGGATTTTGTTTTATTATATTCCAATTATCTAACTCATACATTGTATTTACAAATATACATATAATATAACATGTTTTATATACTAATTCTTAAATAATGATAGGACTGTATATCTCAGTCACTTGGGATGAATTAGTTTGCTGTAATGAATATGTCTGTAATCTAAAGGAGTCTGAAATCAATCTGTTCTACTGAATTTTACACTTTAGAAGATGGCATCTAGAGTGAGTTCCTGTTTACTATATACTCATGCTATGACAACTGTAACAATCATTGCTATTACTATGTATTTTAAGTTCTGATGAATATGCATTGAACTCACTAAAATAGTAGAGGATTCATTGACCTTGTGTTAATTGATTCTTAGAATAGAAGTTTCCCATAGCTACAATATATGTCCGCATAGATTGTTTTCTCTACTCTTGTCCACGTGTGATCAATCTCTGGCCCTTTTTGATGGCTAAGTAATACTATCTTCATTGATTCAATAGCTTATACTATGCAATCAGAAGCAGTTAAAATAAGCTAGCTGTATAGGAGAGACCAGCATCTTCAGACTGTGTGGTGTTTTAAGCATATTTGTAGGTTTCTTCTTTGGACTAGCTACAATCCTGGAGTGACAAGATGGGATTCCAAGTTTATACATATTTATGGGTGTGCATGTGTAGGTATGTGTACCTTTGTGTGTTTTGGGGGGAGGGTCTTAATGTGATAAGTAGCTATTTTAAAAAAATATTTTTTCTGTTTAAGTAATCTTAAAACACAAGCACATTTTCGGAAATCTAACGAATACATGATAAATAGTGTGCCACTGCAGGAAAATGTGGCTTCCTTAGGAGAAAGTGACATGTTAACCAGACCCAGGCAGCAAAATAATTATTCATTTAACAGCTTTATCCTGAGGAGCAAATAAGCATTTTGTGCTGAGTGATGAGTACAAAAAAAAAAAAAAAAAAAAAAAAAAAAAAAAAAAAAAAAAAGATTACCTATCCTGTTACACTTTTCTTAAAATTTTCGAGGTTTAGCTGTATTTGATGAAACTGAACTTGATTAATTAAAAAAAAAATACACCCACCTTTACCAGAAAAGAGTAATATCATCCACTTCTCTTTAAAGTGAAAACTATGAAGACTAAAAGTAATAGGTTTACTACATATGGTCCTAATGAGCAGGCACTAAATACATACTGAATGACTGAGCACGCTTGCAGTCACCAAGTTTGTTCAGACATTAATAGCATTGACAGGTGCTAAGTTCACATGCCCTAGACTTCATAATGTTTTTCTCCAAGGGAGGTTGTCTTTACTGTGGCTAATTTAATTGGTATATCATATTGTTCCTTATAATTTTAGAATCTGTACTAATTTGGTCAGGGAGTGAAATAACGCCATTTTAGCTTGAGCCATGAAAAGAAGAATTTTCTGAGTCAATTTAAAGTGTATCTTTTGTCCTCTGAGGGGGGCTCAGAAACTCTGCCTTCCTGCATCTCCTCACGCCAGCCCTTTGCCCCCTAAGAAGGGTCCAAGACCCTGACTGTGCTTCATTACGGTTGGTGAAGTTTTCCAAGAGGTTGAGGATGGCTCCTGTTCACACAGTCCAAGCTTAGATGCAAACTCCATTTGAGGTAGGACATGTCACAGGATAAATGCACAAGTCTGCTTTGGTTAGAGGCTGGTACAGGCCTACTTGGTATAATACAATGACTGTTCCCATAGTCCATTCTAAAATATCTTTTAGATTTGGGGTCCAAATTCTAAATATAAACTACATGTTATTTGAATTTGGACACTTCACAGGAAGACAGGATTATTGGACCAAGCCAGGATTTCAGTGCTCTTGGGCCCCTTGGTCAAATAACATTCTAATTCCACCTTAAACCCACCATAATTTCCTATGAAAACAAATCCAGAGGGATATTTACCTACTTGACAAATACTGTTTTAACTACAAAATTCACCTATTTCTAAACCATATCTAATAATAATAGCTGATTCATGTAGTACTTACTATATGTCAAATGCTATAAGTATTTAACATGGAATACTTTATTTGATCTTCAGAACAGTTCTATAAAGTAAACATTAGTATTCCTATCTTATCATTAAATGAAAAATCTAGGTCTGTCTTTGAATACTCACTTTTCCTTGCCCTTCATGCAATTCATCGCCACATCCTGGTAATTTTATCTTCAATAGATGTCTTGGCTTTGGTGTCTTTGGCTCCACCTTTGCTAGACCATCTCATACATTGTTGGACCAGACTTCTCACTGGGTCTCCTCATTTCAGTGCTTGCTCCTCTTCAATCCATTCTCTCCTAGCAGTAAAATGTTCTTAAAAACAAATGAAATCACTTTAATATGTTGCTTAAAATCTTTCTGTGGGCTCCCATAACAATGCAATAAAATCCACACTCTGTACCACAGTCTACAGTTCCTGCATCCTTGTCCCCTGTTTACATCTCCACTTCCGCTTTCTTCCCATCTCCCCATCTTCTAATCACAATGGTCATCTTCCAGCCTTTGAATGTGCCACGTACATTCCTGCCTCATGATCTCAGCATAAAATCTCTCGTCTGAGTGGAATGTTCTTTTCCCCTTTGTCATGTGGCTAATTCCCTCTATCCCTACAGTTCTTCATTTTAAATATTACCTCCCACAGAAATCTGCCCTGATCAAACTACCTAGACTACATTTCTCCATTCTCATTTTCAATCTTAATCCCATCAAGGGGTGCCTGGGTGGTTCAGTCAGTTAATACTCTGACTTTGGCTCAGGTCATGATCTCACAGTTCATGGGTTTGAACCCCACATCAGGCTCTGTGCTGACATCCCAGAGCCTGGAGCCTGCTTCGGATTCTGTGTCTCCCTGTCTTTCTCGGCCCCTCACCTGCTCACACTCTGTCTCTTTCTCTCTCAAAAATACATGAAAATTTAAAACAATATATTTTTAAAAATCCCATCTTTGTTCCTTTTGTAAATTACCACATCAAGTCACTTTATTCATATACCTACTTGTCATTTTTGACGAGTGGATTGTGTCTTCTCCTAAGACACATATTTCCAAAAAGGGCAAGTACTATCATGGTCTCCTTGACTATTGTTCCCTCAGCAAAACCTAGTAGAGAATAAAGCATATTCATTAAACAAGGTATGAACAAATGAAGGTGAGTTGTGAGACCAGTTACTCATATAGTTACTCATAACACTATATATATATGTATATATGTATATACATACGTATGTGTGTATATATGTGTGTGTATATATATATTACTCATATATATGTATATATTATGTACATATATAATATGTATATATATATATATATTACTCATAAGAGTTATGTTCTGTAACATTGCAAGGAACACTGAATTAGCAGATAATGAACCATTGCATCTAGGGGAATTACAAGGTTAGGTTCCTGAGAGCCCTTTGGTCACAACATTTTCATTAATCATACATAACCTGGTTTCATGTGTGTGTTTAAGGACACCTTACTTAATATATATCGTTGATTTATTAACATTGAACTCATGGCCAACAGCACTATAACTCATGCCTGAACAAAGCTTAGCTAACACACATATTTTCTTCATAAGGCACATAACAGTCTTGAGCCTAAGAACACTAGACAGCACTTGAACACCGTGTGTGGAGGCAATTTTAAACAGCAAAATCATTAACAGAAAATGTAAAAAGGCAAAGAATGTGGCACTAAATGAACTGCAAAAAGAACACTTGTTTACGGTATGAGAGCTGAAACAAGGAGGCAGAGCATTGCCTTGTTCACCTTAGTGAGAATGTGCCCATTGGGTGACTCACATTTTTCTTGTTCTGTGCATTCTGTGCATTTAAGCAAGTAGCCAATTCATGGATATGGAATCCACACATATTGAGGAAGATCTATGTAGCGTGGAGCTACTATCATCACCATTCTTAAAAACAAAGCTTGGAAAGTTAAATGGATTTCTATTTATGTAAGGCTCATCACATTTTTAAAAATTTTTTTTCCATTTGATTATGGACCCATAAGAACTTCATCCTGTAGGAATGGGGAAGCATTGCTCTGGGTGAGGCTAACTAGCAACTCATTCTCCCACCAAATTTATTCAAATGTAACAAAAACTTATTTTGGTTGTTCATGGTAAACACTGATAAATATATAGTGATTTTAAGAGATTGCTATATTCTGAAAGAATAAAACAATACTGACCCAGAGTCCTAAAATCCAGCATCTTTTCCCATCATATCTGGTCCTTGCCCTTAACATTGAAAATGACCACATCACTTGATTAAGTGAATATACCAAACAGAGACCTTTTCTGTCGTGTCATAAACATAGTGTAGGCTTTTTTTTTTACCATTCCTTTTTTTTCTTACAAAAGCAACATATATTTATCATAGAGAATTTTTAACTTATAGGTAAGCAAAATATATATATATATGTATATACAAATATAGAAATATATATATAGAAATACACACACACACACACACACACACAAATAGCCCCTTTCTAGTGTGCAGGGATCATCACTGTTAATTTTTCAGTGCATGTCTCTGTAATTATTTTCCTAAGGCTACACATGCTGGGTTTTTTCCCCCTTAACCATATGTCACTAAAGTCTTTCTATGCTAGAATGGACTTGTGTAACATTTCCCTTTGTTCTAAGTAATTCTTTGAGGATATCGCATTGCCTTCTCTTTTCCATGTGTGGTCGGGAGCAGGGACACTTCCTTTTCTTCAACTGTTCACTGTAGGAGAACTCATTGTAGTTCTCTGGTCTGATATGCCTGCCCTCTTGCTGGGGTGAAGTCTTGGGGTTCTGACAAGGAAGAATCAGTCTGGACCACCATTTTCAAGTGGACTCCTAAAAAAAATCAGTGTCATGTTTAAGAGAAAAATACTATATGGTTTTTCCTTAGGGCCAGAGCTCTGATAGCCAGTTTATTTCTTCAGCTTGTGTTTGTTTTTAGTTTACTTCATGATGATGGGTCTTACACGCACAACTCTGAATAGCTAAAAAAAAGATTATCACTAGACAGTTTAGACCAGTAATCTATTCTCAGAAATGAAGGCCAAACACCAACAAGCTACCAATAGAAGATATAAAGAAAAGTGAGTCAAATATTAATGCAGTTCCTGATTTGGATGATTGAACACTTTCTGACCTCAGAATATGAAATTCATTTAGAGAATGCATGTAATACTCATATGAGTTAAGGTATTTTTCATGTGTCTAACTAGATCTGCTCTAATAAATTTTGTGAAAGTGTGAGGGAGAGAAGGCTGCAATTTTACATTCTATTAGGCAGCCCCTTCAGACTCTACAGTGACAATTTTATAGAAGTCGATTACTGAGCTAGAATTAAGCTCTTGAGTGATTTGGTGATATTAGCTTCAGGTAAGTCTCATTTTGATATGTCTAATAAGGATATACACACTGAGATACATTCTTGAAGCCTGCTGGAGATATTGATTACACATCAGGAATACATTTAAACTAATTCATGAGATTCTTGTCAAATCCATGGTTGGGCAATTTACATGATAAAAAAATAAATGATGATTGATTAGCAAGAATCACATTTAAATATAGTCTCTCCTAAAAGCTTTTCTGTTGTATCATATGGACATGCTGCTTTGATGAAATAGTACATCAGCTTGCCCCTAATCATAATGTTTCACTCATACTTAACATAGAGAGGTCTGTTTTACTCCTGTACTATTCACCAATTTGAGCCCAGCTGACCTGATTTATTTATGCTTCATCTACTTTTATTTCTTACAATGGCTATTCATCATCTTACAAAATATGGAAGTGTGGGTAAAGTCCCTGTTGATATGATACTATGATGCTTCACGTATTTGGATTTTATAAGATATTTTCATAATAATTCTTTAATTTTATAAATTTAATAATCCCATGGAGTAGTAGATTTAGATACTGTTTTGGTCACTTTGCATAATTAAAATTGAAGTTCAAAAGGATTCAATGACCTGTCTAAGCTATCATAACTGGTAAGTTAGAAATCCAGATCATATTACTTCTTCATTACTGTATTCCCTCTGTATCATATTTCTCCTTTTTGTGCTTAAGGACTAAAAAATAAAAAGTTAAATTTTGAAAAACTGGAAAATTATACCAAGTTGCCAAATCTCTTATATTCTCAAGGGTAAAATAATTATTAATGCAAAATTTAAAAGATGTCATTGAAATTATTACTTTGAGCCAAATCTAACAGTAAACAGAAACACTATAAATTTACCTGTATTATTATAGTTTTTTTTAAAAAAGACAAGAATACCCATTACTAAAATGGCTTTCACACTAAAATAATTGTAAATATGCAGTAAAATGATAAATCCTATCCAATTAAAATATAGAATTATCAAGGTGATCCACAAATAACAGAGTTTGGGATTGGTTAAGACAGGAATTAGAAAGGCCTGAATAATATAGACAAGGTCTGTATGAAGTGGACAGTGCTGTAACAGGAGCTAGAGAAATAGACAAAAGAGAAGTTAAATTAGCAGCTTTTGGTCCTGCCTCTGATACTTTAATTATCTGAAGGGATGCTGCCAGATTCTCAACAAAAATTTCACAACCAATTTTATTTCAAATTACTATAATCATTCCAAGTATACCCATACATACATGTCATGTGTAGTAAGTGTTACAAACTCAAAACAGTGATATATTTTTATCACTCTAGGTGGGTTAGGAAGCATAACTTATTAGCTTGATATGGGACATGGACATTAGCCCTGTTCTACCTCAGCAGCGTCCCATGGACGGAGCTCTTGGATAGTAAAGAAACACGTTGCCTCCTAAAGAGGAATGCTAGGAGAACTCCTTGTTATTTCTCTGAAGATACCATTGTATCTGCCAGGTCATAGTCCTTCTTAGAGAACCAACCCCTAAGCCCTGCCTGCTGTGTCTCTAGTCGGTGATGTTATGCCTGCCTAGGGCCATCACTAATTAAATGTGAGCCAATCGGATTCAATTAAGAATTTGAATGACATGGACTCTAAATCGATGGGGTGTGCTAACTTGAAGAAGAGATTATGTAGAACTGGAAAGCCATTTTCATTTTTTTGTCGTATAGGCGCTGTGGCAGAGAAAGCTGGACACCAGTGAGAAGCAGGAGAGGAAAGCAAAGATTTCATACCACTTTGACCAAACAAAGAGATGGATTTTTGCACTTTTCACATTCCCAGTTTCTCTGTTGGGACTACCTGACCTGGTGTTCCTTTTGAGTTAGTAAGTTATCTTTGTATTACTTGGATAAGGAATACAAGCTTAAGCTTAAGCTTAAAGCTTATTTAAACGAGCCTCTATTTATTCCAATCAAATGGTCCCTGATATAGTAACCATGACCTGTTGCAAGAGCAGTAGCAGCTCTGTCCCGAGGGGAATCGCTGAATGGCCATGCTGCTTCAGACAGGGTTTTAGTTGAATTCGATTCAGAGTCACCTCTCCCTACAGGAGAAAACCATACAGTTCAGTAAACCTGACATCCTTTTAGCAGGGTTTGACCAGCATCACTGGTATGTGTTTTATTCTCTCTTGCTTTTAAAATTGCAGAATTTTCAACCTGATGATCAAATCCAGCATCTTTTT
This sequence comes from Felis catus, assembly GCF_018350175.1. Classification (NCBI taxonomy): domain Eukaryota; kingdom Metazoa; phylum Chordata; class Mammalia; order Carnivora; family Felidae; genus Felis; species Felis catus. The sequence goes on along the minus strand of NC_058373.1, from coordinate 87,286,195 downwards.
GTGGTAAATGAGAAAACTGAGAAGCAGAGAGGTTAATTCCCTTATTCAGGGCTCGGGAAATTCCTGGTCTAGATTTCTTCATCTGGTCTGTCTCTGTAGGGCCAATCTATTGACAGAGAGGTCTTTTAAGTTTTCTTCTCTTGTAAAAAATCGAAAGGTTCTGCTGCCTGTAAAACCTCCACCTAAGTTTATGTATCCAGTTAGAATCGTGATCAGTTGCATATAACAAAAAGCCAGAGATAACAATGGCTTAAACATATGAAGACGTGTTATATTTTATCCCACACAAAATCAATTCAGAGGTGTGCAGTCCAAGGTGAGTGTGGCTCCATGGTTTCAGGGATCCAACTTTCATCTTTTTTTCTGTTCTTTCCTTCTTAGCATCCAGCTCCATCTTCAAGGTCATCGCAGTGGTCCAATATGGTGTTTGGAGTTTCATCCATCAAATCTGAATTCCAGGAAGCAGAGTGTAGGAAAGGGGAAGAGGCAAAGTGGCACATCCTAGCTGTCTGTATTCCCCACCTAATAGCTTTTGCTTACAGCTTACTGGTCATAGCTCAGTTAAATGGCCACTTTAGCACCAAAGGAAGCTGAGGAATACATTATTTTAGCTGGGCACATTGCCACTCTGAATAAAATTGGAGCTCTCTTATAAAGAATAAGAGTAAATAAATCTTGGGACCGCAACTAGAAATCTATGCCATAGACTCCTAGAATTTCTGTCACCAGTTCTTCCTCAAAGGATATCTTTTGTAGATGTCTCAGAATATTTCCATGGTTAGATGACATCTTAAAACTGCAAGGGTCAAAGAAACCCTTCCTGTATTCTCTTCCTTTGCAGTGAGAGCTCCCCAGTGTTGCCCGAGCTTCTGCCTAGTTCTGGTCTCTATCTACTGATTCCTTTCTTCTTACCCTGTCAGGGATTTTGCTGCAGTGCATGGTAATACCAACAACCAACAGTACATGGTGATACCCCAGATATGTTCTACCTACTGCTAAAAAATTTTGCATGTAATTACAGAATCCTAAGTAGGAGAAAGACACTAAAGCCCTGGCAAAGCAGTCACTACACCTCATCAAAAGATAATCTGTAAAATGGCAGTTAATAGTGGTTTCAACCTCAGGATTTTAAAGATGATCAAATAAGTTAATACATGTGCAAAGCACTTAGGACAATTTTGGGAACAAAATAAGTGACCTGTGAATAATTGTTATTCATCATCATCATCATCATCATCATCATCATCGTTGTTGTTGTTACCACATGGCTTTTTTTATAGTGAAAAATATTTAATGAGAGGCTCGGAAGACATTTATGCCCCCAGAACTGAAATTCCTCCCAGGCGAATCACTAATGGGTCTAGATGACGAGAGAGGCATTATGTTCAGGAAGTGACTGTTCAAATGGCTACTGTAATACATAGTTGATCAAGTTGCTTAGTTGGTAAAGTGGTCCCTTTTAGCACAAATGTTGGGGAGATATGCTTCCTGTAAAGGAAGTTTCACATCCCTCCATATGGGGGTCCTCTGAGCCACAGATAGCAATGAGGTGGCTATGAAGGTGCTTGGAGGAGAACTAAGAGGGAGACATGCTAAACTTGCCTTCTTCACAAGTTTGCATAAACCCATTGCTGGTAAATTGGGTTCCAAATGTCTCTGGATGAAGCTTTTGCCAACTGACAACTGGGCTTCTTAACTACATTCCAATAATGCACATATACTTTTGTGGGCTGGATGGAAATTTAATGTTGTTCTAAATTAAGTAGAGAACAAGAACGTGTTAATTATATGCAATGATGAACCAAGTGTAAAAACTGAAGTCTTTAAGTTTATTCTTTGAAGCACATTCCTAGTTTATTTAAAAGAAATGAAAGTAAGGAATTGATGAAACCACTTTGTGCCTGAAAAACCTGGATCACTGAAAGAACTGTGTTGTGAACACTGTTAATTTAGTAATTATTGAGATACCGATCTGCCCTCAATAGTGATTGTAATTAAAGTCTTTGATTTGGGAGTCTTTTTATTCTTGATATGGCTCTCAGAGTGTGTGAGAAAATTCTGAGGATTGACATTTGGAAAGGAAGCAGAGTGACTGTCTGTAGCTGTAGTAAGTCATTTCCAATGAACAGTGAGAATTAGAAACAAGGGCAGGAACAAAAGGTCTAAGGGAAGAGGATCCTAAGTGAAAAAGAAACATGTAATTCTATCAAAATGGTTTGTACTGGCTTACTACAAAGGCCTGTTCACCTGGCAATCATTTTTTCCAACAGGTTAGGAGAGGAAAAATTGCAAAGCTTCCATGGACTGAAATTCATTTCAGACACCTCTTTGGGTCTTTTCTATCTGTACTTCATGTGGAGGTGTGCAAAAATAAATCCTTGAGTATGACTTTCCATTCTTCATTGTTGGTTAAATCTTAGTGTCTCACATGAGGAATATTAACACTAAGCACTTTGATAGTTGAGGAGAAGGGAGGCAAGGATTATCAAGGAAGATCTCCAAACAGCGTGGAATTGGAATTCAGGAAATTAATTTCCCTCCTCCATAACTAACTGCCTTCTTACTAATTCTGTGGCCAAGTTTTTCTCCTGATTTCTTGAAGGCAAGTCAGATTTCTTAATGAAAAGTGGGAATGATTCTTACCACCTGTCTCATCTATTTGGCACAAAGGTTCAATACATAGTAGCTGTTTATTTGTTTAATGTGTCAAATTAACAAGAAAATCTGCTGAATTTGCAAATCTGCAGCCCAATCTGGAAGGTAGGAATATGGATATAAATAAAGATAATATAGATGCAGAAATATAGTATGCTTTGCTTTATAATCTGTTGATTATCAAAGTCTGGTATTAACTAGTGATTATTTTTTTGTTAGTAAATATTTTTTGTTAGTAATTTTATTTAATCAGTAAAGATAGTTTAGGGAGTGGTCTGGGTAGTTAAAAAGTAGTTATCTGCTTTGCAAGTGGGGAGAGAAAGATCTGAGAGATGCAGATGGCATCAACAAACTGCATTTGGATTCTGAAACACAGTTGAGGATAAAGAAATGAAGAGTCTTTCCAAAGGGAGGGGAGCACTCCATGAAGGAGAAACATGGAGGTTCGTTGGCCTGCAATCTGACTGGGGAGGAGGAAGGCAAACAATACCCAGATGAATCTATGAAACTAACTTTTACAGAAAGAGCAATTATCACAAGAGGAAGGAGGAAATTATGGGAGGTCCCTGGTGACTCACCAGGTTAAGAATTGGAAAACTGTTCTGAAATAACACCTAAAATATCCACTGCCTGAATATTAATCACAGAACCTGGGTGATATTAAAATCAGAAAGTATTTGTGATCAAAAGCAAGACAATGTGATTTTATGATCCTGGGTAGGATAGTTTCTGTCTGACCTTGGTTGTTAATTGAGACCCTCTGCCTGGAGAATTAAGCCTCCCAGGGCCCTGGTTTTTGCAAGGTACCTTTTCTTGGAAACTGGGTCCTTCCCAGTTCCCCCTTGACACATATAGGGGACCCATTTAAATTCTTTTCTTTAAAAATTGGTTTAAAAAACTGTTTTATTATTTTTACATGCTGTTACAAATGCCTATTGTAGGAGGTCCAATGGATCTGAGGGCTCATGGCTCATCAGTGTAAAATATATGACCATGGGAAATAGCAACACACAGCAAACTTTGCTGGGCAGCACTTGGACAGGGTAGTGAAGGGAGAGTCCTTCACTGCATGAGACCATAGGCAAGAGGACCCCCATCTAGAATAGGAGGATCACAAAAGGACTTCTGGGGGGGGGGAAGGGCTATCAGAGAGGGACTTTACACATCTAGATGATATTTTTCAGCAGCACTGCAATGAGTCTCTGGGTCAGAAAGCTCCCAAGGGCCATAGCAGCTTATAACCACATTGCTGTCTTTTAACAATGAGTAATAACTGCGCAGTGAGGTTTCCCAAGGTATGCAAAGCAGATAGGCTTAAATGGTTAAAGAACTTTTTTTTTGTTTTAATGATTGCTTGGGCTATTTTTCAAACAACTGAATGTGTCAAAATTTGAGTCTGGTACTGGTGGATTTTAGAGCTAACAAGTTTCAGCCTGTAGTAAAGAAATAAGCAAACTGGCTTATGACACAGAGGTCATCCATCGCTCATTTATATAACACCTGTAATAAATCTTCATTCAAAAATTCAAACAATAAATAAATAAAAAGTGGAAAGTAAAAACTACTCCGTAGTTTTCAACCAATAAATCAGTACCGTTAACAATTTGATTTTTACTCACATTTTCATGCACACACATACTACAATATAAACAATTTTACCTAAGTGGAATCACATTATGGTAGCAAACTATACTAGTCTCTGACTTTTCTTCATTTGACAATTGTAGACATAGGTATGGATCTGTATTATAATTTTTATTTTTGCATGGAATTTTACTGTATGTTCATACTACAATTTACTTTCACAAATCCTTATTGGCATATGTTTAGGTTTTATCCATTTTTTCGCTAATATAAACAATTTTTCAATTACCAATTTTGTGCATCATTTTCTAATTTTCATAAATTCCTAGAAGTGGGATTATTAAATCAAAGTGTATGAACATTTAACATTTTTATACCAATTACCATATTGCTTCCCACATTTTTATCAATTTACACTTCCATGTATATTCATGAACTTTAAATTAGGAGGGACTGCCAGGAAGCTGAAAAAATGAATTGAGACATGTAAAAGTTGCTATGGGTAAAACTATGTTCTTAAAATGGTGTTTGGAACAAGAAGGTGATCACAGAAGGGATATATCCTGTTTCTTCACTCTTGGCAAACGATCCACCTTTAACTTCCATAGAAAGCAGAAGTCAATGGGATTAAAGTCTTCCAGCCTTCAGTTTCTACCCTCAACCTCATTTCCATTCCAGTGTCACCTTCTGTATTAGAGGAAGAGGTATCTCTACTTTCTGATGCTCTTGACCTCTCTGTCTCATAGACTGGTCACTCTGTCTCCCTCCATTAAATACTTTAAACCTAGAAACCTGTTTAAAACATCTTTAAAACATTCTAAAAGCTGTACCTTTGACTGTGCCTTCTCTTCCAGTCTTCACCTAGGGCAAAAGAAAAATGTGCCAAGTCCCAAGTATATGAAAGTGCATATAAAAAATATGTAATATGTAGTCCTAAACCCAACAGAACATTTCTGGGACTCTTGAAAACTTTCCCATATTTCTGTGACATAAAGCTGGCTAACGACCAATTCCAGGAGACAAATTGTAATCCTCTTCTTAACAAATTCAAATTTAACGCATAGAATCCTTTCTCATGTGGAATCAATTCCCCCTTTGGCCTCATGCCTAGTCCTTCCTCTTTCGGCTTACACAGACCCGCTGAACTCTACCTGAATGGCTTGGCTCTGCTCTGCTTGACAAGGAAACAAATTAAATTCTGACTTTTCTCTGGTGGTCTTTGTATATTCTTTGATTCTGCCTCCCTCCATGTCATTGTAATACTCAAGAGAGGTTTACACATCCCGCCTCTACTTTCTCCATTTCCACTTATTTTTCAACCCACTGAAATATGATTTCTGCTTCCACCAAATTAACTGAATATGCTTTGGCAAAAGTCAACAAAAAAATGGACTTCTAATTTACAAAGTCAGTGGTTTATTTTTACTTTGCATTCTGGGTGATCTCCCTGTAGTCTGACCATTTCTGCCTTGAAATTTTTTTCAGTCTTGGTTTCCTCAACACTGTTTTCTCATTATTTCCTTGCTACCACTCTGACTTACTCTTCTTAGTCTACCCTTATGGTTCCTTTTCCTTAACTGATCCCTTAAACATGACTTTTCCTTAAGTCATTAGTCAGGTTTTGCTGTGTAACAAACCACTCCAAAGCTCAGTGGTATAGAACAATGGTTCGTTCTACTATCATGTCTGCAGGTTGGTTGAATGTCAGGTTGTTTAGACAGAGTTCAACTGATCTTACCTAGGTAGGTCTGCTCCATACGTTTCTCATTCTCTTTTGACTAATAGCCTGCCTGAGGCATATATTTTTCATGGGAGTGACAAGAGTACAAGAGAGCAAGCCCAACAATGCATGCATATTTCATACTTTTATACTTACGTTAAATCTGCTGACATTTCACCTCCCAAAGCAAATCATATAGTCTAACCCAAAATCAAAGGCTAAGGGAGTATCCTGTACTTAGCATGAAGGCATGACAAGAGGGGACTGCACCATACTACTGTAGGTGAGTGAAGAATTTTTAATAGTAATTTAATCTATTTAACCTTCTTATTGCCTAGAAGGTTCTGCATGATCTGACTTTAGCTTCTTCTGTAGTCTTGTTTCTTGAAACTTCTCTTCATTGCAAAGTTGCAGACACAAGGCTGCATTTCAGTTTCTCTAGTACCACGCTGTTGTTGTTTTGCCTACACAACCTTCAGGTCTTAGTGTAAATGTTACTCTCCCAGGAAAGTCTTCCCAATCACTCCAGATTAAGTCAGATTCCCTTGTTATATCTCCTTAGAGGTTGTCATATTTTTCATTGTTATATTTACTCTTTTTGATGGAACAAGTTGTTTATTTACTTTATATCTTTCTCCTTCTCTGAATTTACATTCCATTATGGTAAGAACTCTCTTTGTTTTGTTAACTATTATATTCCTAGTGCTTCTTAGTTATGCATCATATTATAGATGTTCAATAAATGATGGAGTTAACAAACCTATAGGTTCTTCCTGGGCAATTTTAACCATTTATATTACTTAAACTCTCACCAAGTCTAAATCAAGAATCTCAAAATCATTCCTTGGCTGCAAACAATATTCCAACTAGGTATTTCATGGCAACTGCATACTGTGCATGTGTAGAAGTCAAATCTTTCTTTTCCTCCTGCTAATGAAAACCTCACAATTCACCTGACTACCTAGGATGTTTAATCTTATGTGTCAACTTGACTGGGCTTTGGGGTACCCAGATATTTGGTTAAACATTATTCTGGATACATCTGTGACAGTGTTTCTGATTGAGATTAACATTTGAATTGGTAGATTGAGTAAAGCAGATTGCCCTCTTCTAAGTGAGTGGGTTTCATCTAGTCTGTTGAAGACCCGAACAGAACAAAAAGGCCAAGCAAGAGAGGATTTGCTCTCTCTGCCTGTCTTTAAGCTGGGTCATTTATCTTCTCCTACCTTTGGATTTAGACTAGGACTGAGATTTATACTCTGTTTTTCTGGTTCACAGGCCTTCAGAATCGAACTGGAACCATCAGCTAATACCATCTGCTCTCCTTGATCTCCAGCTTGCTGACTGCAGATCTTGGGATCTCTAAAGCCTCCATAATCATGTAAGCTAATTCCTTATAACCAGCCTCTTTATGTATATAACATTCTATTTGTTTTTACTGGAGAGCTCTGAGTAATACACCACCCCCAATCCTGGAAATTGCCCTCAGCTCCATATTTCCCTAAAACTTTACACATAATTTGTTTCTAAAACCTGCTGCTTTATACTTCTGAAATGTCTTTTTAGTTAGCTCTGTGATTTTTTCTTCTCTATTATGAATTATATTGGCACTAAAAAGTGTAGGAAAACATTGTTAGGGAGGAAAGGAAGTCCAAGATGGAGCAGAACAATCTAAGAAAACACCTGGCTGTTCTAAATGTGCTCCAAGTTTCCAGGCCAAGATGAGTCACATCCTAGAGAGTGGAGAACATATACAGATGACACCTCCACAAGGGTTTGACACAAAATGAGATAAAGTAGAAAACTGGAAAACTAGAGGTGGAGAGCAGGGGGTTCACAAGTGATTGAATGTCTCATTTGATACTGTGGTATTACAGGGACCTAAGCTACCATGGCCCTCTGTCTGCCGACAATACTCCTTCCTCTAATTTGACAATATGTAACCCACTATCACCATCACTCATAATGTTTGCTTATAATGCATTTGGATAAAACTTATAAACATGTATTTTATGAACTTTCATTTTTATTTATACAATAATTGGCCTGATTTAAAAAATACATTGAAACTAGGGGTACCTGGATGCCTCAGTCAGTTAAGCATCCGACTTTGGCACAGGTCATGATCTCATGGTTCCTGAGTTCGAACCCCACACCAGGCTCTGTGCAGACAGCTTGGAGCCTGGAGTCTGCTTCAGATTCTGTCTGTCTCTCAATCTCTCTCTCTCTCTCTGCCCCTCCCCCACTTGTGTGTGTGCTCTGTCTCTCTCTTAAAAATAAACATTAAAATAATTAAAAAAATACATGGAAACTAGATTAAAAGCCATAGCCTTGGAAATACAGAATTTAAGGATGTCAGTGTGCTTAGGTCTACATAATCCCTGTGTGTGTGTGTGTGTGTGTGTGTGTGTGTGTGTGTGTGTGTGTTGGGGGGCATGTGTAAATATATACCTAGTGCTCTTTTACCTTTCTGGGATGTCAATGTTCAGTCTACATTGAAATGTTTGAACCGAAAATCCACATAAACCTTTGTCATATCACATGACTATAAACAGAAGCAGTAAGTGATGATAGGCATAGTTAGAAAGGGACAAAGAATGAGGTGGCTGGGTGGCTCGGTTGAGCACCTGACTCTTAATTTCAGCTCAGGTCATAAGCCCGGGGTCATAGTTTCAAGTCCTGTGTCAGGAGCCTGCTTAAGATTCTCTCTTTCTCTAAAATAAAATTTAAAAAAAAATTTTTAAGGGGACAAAGGGAGTAAGCACTACTAAGTATGGCAAGAACAAGGGAAAGTTTCAAAAAGAGGTTGAAAATGTATTTCTTTAATATACTGATGGGGATGAAACAGAGCATCTTTGCAGAATAACTGTTATATCAGTTAATTAGTATGAAGGTCCAAAAAGAAATTATTTTCACAGGCAATTCTGTCCAAGATCAAAAAATCAAGCTATAACATCTGTTTCCATTTTTATTAGTAATAACAATAAATACAAATCATTGCAAAAATAGCATGTTGGATGATGGAACAATAAAAAGAAAAATCCTTCTTATTTAAAAATTGTATGATTCCATGAAATTAAATGATTATAAATGTATTTTAAAGACCTAGTGAAGGGGGCACCTGGGTGGCGCAGTCGGTTAAGCGTCCGACTTCAGCCAGGTCACGATCTCGCGGTCCGTGAGTTCGAGCCCTGCATCAGGCTCTGGGCTGATGGCTCGGAGCCTGGAGCCTGTTTCCGATTCTGTGTCTCCCTCTCTTTCTGCCCCTCCCCCGTTCATGCTCTGTCTCTCTCTGTCCCCCAAAAAATAAATAAACGTTGAAAAAAAAAAGACCTAGTGTTGTCTAGCACCATTTGGTCCATCTATCTTCCATTATCTCTTTATTTCTTCCTTCATTGTATATTCATTCAACAAATATTTATCAGGTATTCACTGCATATCAAGCACTGTTCCAAGCACAGGGGACAAAGTAATAAACAAAAAAACATGCAAAATTCCTTGACCCCCTTGGAATTTACTTTCTAGTAGAGAAAACAAACAAGGCCAGGGATGGCCTCCTTGAGAAGGTCTTTATGTAGAGACTGGAAGGATGTGAGAGTGAGCCCTGTGGGTAGCTGGAGGGAGAATGTTTCAAGGAGAGAAGTAACCACAAAGGCCCTGTGGTGAGAACATGCATGGTGTACTGGAGAAATAGCAAGGAGTACAGTGTCTGGAGAGGAGTGAGCATGGGAGAGAGTAATAGGAGTTGAGATCAGAGAAGTACTGGGGTGTCATAACATGGAGTGCCTCAGGGGTCTTGTAAGGCCTTTGGCTTTTATTAGGGTGACATGGGAAGCAAATGCATATTTTGTTTCTTTTTAAATAAAGTTTTTATTTTCAAAAAGTTATAAATATATGGAAAAATTGTCAGGATAATGGCAGAGCTCCTCTATACCCTTTACCCAGCTTCCCCTAATGTTAATATCTTATATGATCATAGTGGATTTTTCCAAAATTAAGAAATTGACATGGTTATAATACTACTAAGTAAACTATAGACTCTGTTTATCAGTTTTTTCCTCTCGTGTGCTTTTCCTGTTTTCTAGATTCTGCTCCAATTGAGGATATCACGTTGTATTTAGCAGTGGAGGGTTTTGAGTAAAGGGCTGACATGACCTGACCTTCATTTTGCAATATTACTCTGGCTGCTCTATCTGTACTCAGAATGCATTTGCTATAACCAGTATTCCTATTTCATTTATATCAAAACAATGAATACCCATAATAAAAGTACTTATCTTGTGGTAGGTGCTGTACTAGTGCCTTATCCAGTGGTAGATGCTTTTCATTCAATCTGACATTAAGTAGATCCAACCCTTTAATTCCCAGCAGGTATTAAGGTAAATAAGCCATGCATTTGAGAACATATACTTAAAGCCCTTACATGTTAAATAGAAGAAACCAGGCTCATAAACAGGATCATTGTTCAAGAGCGCAATTAGATCAATTACCCAAACAGGGTCCATTGTACATTGAACATCTTTGGATGTTGCCTTTATATTCATTATAACATTGGTACAATTGGGTCAACTTATTTGGGTTCCAATTAAGTAGCACTATATAGCACTGCATACTGACAAACCGTTTTCACAAGAATTCCCATACCAATAATACACAAAATACACTACATCGGGCATTAGCTAGAATAGATTTTGTTTCTCAGACTTACGTGTGCGGAGACAGAAGGTCAGGGTGCCCTGGTTAACATAATGTCAGAATCATGCAATTTAAAATACCATGTGATCCAACCACATGTTTTAAGTAATTACCTATAAATCCAGATACTGATAAATTAAATCTCACCATTCCACAGACACCTTGCTGTCATTTCCATTAGTGTTAATGAGCCATTCCATTTTTCCTGGTAAATTTACTTAGAGACCACATAGTTGTCCAAATAATAGCTCCCATTTTTCCTTAACATTTCATGTTGAGATTTATTAGTCTGTTAATGAATTCCATCATCCGTCAGGGAGACATTTAATGGTGATGTGACAAAAGCACTACCTACTAAAATGACACACATAGTGTCCTATAAAATGTGTTTTAATTCATATTATTTGTTCTTCACATTTTTGGCATTTGTACACTTCTGCTACCAATTTTACAAAATAGTTTTAACAGTATTTAAGGTAAATTCTTATGAAAATAAATTATTTTCCTTTTCATTAGAGTATCTAGTTAGATCCTAGTATAATGATACATTTTTATCTTTTTATTTTCATTTTAAAAAATTTTCAGTTTTAATTTATTTTTTAAATGTTTATTTATTCATTTACAGAGAGACAGAGACAGAGACAGAGAGTTTGAGTGGAGGAGGGGCAAAGAGAGCGACATACATACAGAACCTGAACCAGGCTCCAGGCCCTGAGTTGTCAGCACGGAGCCCAATGTGGGGCCCAAACCCACAAACTGCGAGATCATGACCCGAGCTGAAGTCAGACACTTAACTGACTGAGCTACCCAGGCGCCCATAATTTTTAGTTTTTATTTAAATTCCAGTTAATTAACATACAGTGTAATATTAGTTTCAGGTGTACAACAGAGTGATTTAATACTTCCATACATCACCTGGTGCTCATCACAAGTGCCCTCCTTAATCCCCATCACCCATTTAACCCATCTCCCCACCCACCTCCCTTCTGGCAACCATCGGTTTGTTCTCTACAGTTAAGAGTCTGTTTCTGGGTCTGCCTCTCTCTCTTTTTTTCCCCCCTCCCGTATGTTCATCTGTTTTGTTTCTTAAATTCCACATATGCGTGAAATCATATGGTATTTGTCTTTCTCTGACAGATTTATTTCGCTTAGCATAATATTCGCTAGCTCCATCCACATCGTTGCAAATGGCAAGATTTCATTAATTTCTATGGCTAATATTCCCTGGATATATATGCCACCTCTTCTTTGTCCATTCATCAATTGGTGGACATTTGGGCTCTTTCCATACTTTGATTATTGTTTATAATACTGCTGTAAACACCAGAGTTCATGTGTCCCTTTGAATCAGTATTTCCTTATCTTTTAGGTAAATACCTAGTACTGCAATTGCTGGGTCATAGGATAATTCTATTTGTAACTTTTTGAGGAAACTCCATACTGTTTTCCAGAATGACTGTACCAGTTTGCATTCCCACCGACAGTGTAAGAGGATTCCTCTTTCTCTGCATCCTCATCAAAGCCTGTTGTTGTAGCCATTCTGACAGGTGTTAGGTAATATCTCATCATAGTTTTGATTTGTATTTCCCTGATGATAAGTGATGTTAAGCATCTTTTCATGTATCTGTTGGCCATCTGTATGTCTTTTTGTTTTAAAATTGTTAATGTTTATTTATTTTTTGAGAGACAGAGAAAAACAGAGCATGAGCAGGGGAGGGGCAGAGAGAGAGAGGGAGTTAAGGGAGTTACAGAATCCAAAGCAGGCTTTGAACTGTCTGCACAGAGCCCTATGCAGGGTTCAAACCCATGAACCATGAGAGATCATGACCCGAGCTGAAGTCGGATTCTTAACCAACTGAGCCACCTAGGTGCCCCACATTTTTTGGGGAATAATGTCTATTCATATCTTCTGACCATTTTTTTAAGCTAGGTTATTTGTTTTTTGAATGTTGAGGGGTTTTTTTAATTTACTTATTTATTTTGAGAGAGAGAGAAAGAGAGAGAGAGCAGGGAAGGGGCAGAGAGAAAGGGAGAGAGAGAGAGAGAATCTTAGGCTCCACATTGTCAGTGAAGAGCCCAGTGGAGGGCTTGAACTCACAACCAGCAAGTTCATGAACTGAGCTGAAACCAACAGTCAACGCTTAACCGACTGAGCCACCCAGGTGCCCCTGGGTGTAGAGTTTTTTTAAGTTCTTTATATATTTTGTATACTAACCCTTTATCAGATATGCCGTATGTCATCTCCATTCTGCAGGTTACCTTTTAGTTTTTTTATTGTTTCCGTCTAGTATGAAAATCTCAGAAGTTTCTTCTTGACATTGAACCTATTAAGTACATTTGCTCCAACTTAAATATTATTTTATTGGTGGATTTACCATTCTGGGATTCATCAAAGTCAAGTCTCCCAAAGAAACAGGAACGGAATATGGATTTGTATAAGAACTATCAAAAATTTCTTATCATTTCTTAACTTTAGTAAAATTAGAAAATTCTTTAAAATTTAATTCCTTAAAAAAAAGCAATTTTTTGGAAGTTAGTATCGCTGGATAAACAGACTGAGAAGTGATGGAAAGAGGGTAATTTAAACAAGCAATAAATCATGTTTATGCAAATTTGACATAGAATTGCAATAAAACTTGATGTTACTTATGGTCAACTGTGGAGGCCAAGGTTCTTATGACAATTGCTGCATTAAAATTTGGAGAGTGTCTCTTTTTGGGTGAATGTCACAAGCTAATATTTTGCAATGCTTACCCAGAAGGCCTTTTCAACTTTGGGGTTGCACAAATCTATTGACCTGAGTGAAATCTCCCTCTCTTGTCATATGTTCACTCTAGTAAAAGGATGATGTGAGTTATGTTATCTGCTCTGACAGACAATCTTCGTGCCCTGGGGCTGTCTTTATTTCTTTTTCTGAATAGATACACAGTTTAAATAATTTTCTAATAGAATTTAACTGAAGCTTAGTCCTCTTGTAAGGTTTTAACATTTGAAATTATAGCTATAACTTCAATCACAGTAACTTCTACAGCAGAAATGCATGCTTAAATTTGTGTGATTTACATTAAAGTACCATCATCCCTTGATAGATATTGGGCACATCTATGAAATATGAAAACAGCAAACAGTCTATTCTTTCCTCTCTGTTATTATAAATACTTCCTTAAGGAAACTATCCATTGAATATGTCACTTCAAGATAGCATTGTCCAATAGGATCACCTCTCCCAGATGTCAAAAAAGAGGAAATGAACAAATGTATTTACCTGCCAACACCTTTAATACCTATAAAATTGCAGCCATTTATTATAGTTGTGTGTGGCCCTTCATCTATGAAATTGGTATTAGTTGCTATGAGTAGAATAGTAACTACTGGTTACTGTATAGATAACTTCTGCTTATCTTCACAGTAGTCCATTGTATAGTAGTAATAATAATAATAGCTAATATTTTTGTAACACTTACTATATGCTTAATAACATTCTGATTACTTGTATTTATATGGCTGAAAAATTTTGACACTTTCTTATGTCATCCTTTGTGATCAACGAGCCATCTTAAAAATAGCCAAATTATAGCATCCAGTGGTGAAGCCCGGAAAACATCATACATAATTCAATGGTTATTTTGCCTTGTAATATTCCTACCCATGACATAGAACCCATTAGCATTATCCTTTGATTTTAACCACTGATACTAACTGGCCTATAAATCATTAAGAGTCTCAGACTTAAATATATAGATACATACACATATCATAAAATACATATGCACATTAGGATCTCAATATATCAGTGTGTTTTATACTCTATAAAAGCAGCTTTTGGGATAGAGTTTTAATATCTGAAACAAACCACAAGTTATCTATTATTTATGCCTATCTAGCTGTAGAACCAATGATTTGAAAATCAATGGCAAATGATCAACTTCATATACAAATCAGAAACCTACTTAAGTCAGTACAATTCTGACTTTTCCACTTCACTTGCCTTGCACCCCAGCACTTTATTAAATTTTATGGGCTTATTTGCCCTAGAAGTCTAGATTCAGTATTTGCAATCATCTTTCACGATAGTGCCCTTTCAGTAAGTCTCACATATTCCACCCACCAACCAGAAAGTTGAACTACAGAGCAGTTGTTTCTTGATTACACCCAGGGGATAATACTAACTAAAACGAGAAAATGTTTACACATGAGCATATTTGAAGCCAAATGGACAATGATTCCCTGGACGTTACACCAAGTTCATATTTACCCACATTTTCAGAACAAATAAATATATTGTTTCTTGTTTAAAACAAGTAATATAAAACTGGAACTAAACGAGAAAATCTGAATGTTGGGCAAGTATAACTGCACAATTTATTTTTAAATATAAATTCTCATTGTGAGAGGCTCCAATATCAGCCCTCCTTCACCACATCCACTCTCTCTAAACCTAGACCAAATCATCTCTTTAGATGACTATGGAGAGACTCACCGTCAAGACCAATATTATGCAAAAAGCTAATCCGTGAAAAAATTTATATTGTTTATCATCTTTGGCAAAAATACAGATTCATCAAGAGTTCTTGCTTCGGGACTGGTTTCGAGCTTCCCATCTCATCTGTCCTTACTTTTGAGCAAATAGTTATAATTAATTCTCTTAATTTTACCTTCTTTACCTACTTTTTCTTTCCCTGAGGTAGGAATGCAAATAAAGAATGAAATGGCCAAATATAAATAATAGTAAGAGGAGGATAAAACAATGCTTCCCTAATTTGAAAAGTTTTATATTATACTGAATTATATTGAATTATCCTTATTATACTGGAATTCTATTGGCCTTCATGACAAAAAGGAACCATCTATCCAACACTAAAAAGTAAAGAATGTTCCTAACTGACAGAAAAGTGTTGGATATGCTTAAATCTCATTCTTATGTATCGGTGGTCCGAAGAACACATTGAAATAAATTAGGTAGCAGGATATTTAAAATTAACTTTGGTGTTGGAATCAATATGATCTTAGATCTAACACTTACCACAAGCTTTTATCTTACTACATAAAAAGCAATAAATATAGGGGATGCCTTATTCACTGACCCTTAACAGGTTTCCTTAATGGACATCCTGGATTTTAAAACTTGAATTTTAGTTTTACCCGTATTAGACTTTTTACTCATTCCTACTTGTAAAATTTTAAATAAAGTTTTTGGTTTGAAGGGACAGTATGCCATCTTTGAAACTGTGATTACTGGCTTGCTTATGTACAGTTATATTATTGCAATGTTTTAGAAGCAAATAAAGGAATCATAATTGTTCAACAGATGAAATAGTTTTACTTGAATATTCCACTGTTCTGTGTGGTAGTGATGAAAGGTTAGCGTTTAGTCTGACAAGAACACCACATTTCATTTGCTATATATCATACTTTCCCTATCAGTAAAATTCATTCAATTATGCAAATATTTACTGAGCCCTTATGATATGCTAGAAGCAGTTCTAGGCTCTAAAATTACAATGCATTTTAAATATCTTATTTGTAAAGGCCTGTTTTCATTAGAAAGCCCTATTTTTTTTTTTTGCATTTATTTATTTTTGAGAGACAGAGTGACACAGAGCATGAGTGGGGGAGGGGCAGAGAGCGAGGAAGACACAGAATCCTAAGCAGGCTCCAAGCTCTGAGCTGTTAGCACAGAGCCCAATATGGGGCTCGAACCCACGAACTGCGAGATCATGACTTGAGCCGAAGTCGGATACTTAACCCACTGAGCCACCCAGACGCCCCTAGAAAGCCTATTTAACAGTAACTCATCTTCAGCTATTAGTCTTAAAACATTTTCCTTTAATCACCTGTAGATGTTCACCACTTATAGAAAATTACAGTATTTACTGGATGTAGAAATAGTTTCCCACTTTCAAAAGTCAGAAAGAACTCTTTTGTTTGCTTCTCCTGTTTCATGCAACAAGGACAATATGATTCAGGATGATGTTTGTTCCTGAAACTTTTCCATTTTTATGTTTGTTTTAACAGCAGTCTAGTGACTCCTTGGGAAATGAATAAAGGGTGATAGAAATAAAGTCCATTTACAAATGAAATGGTAGTTACTTACCCTAGATTCAGGTTCAAGTCAGAAAGTCAGAGGCTTTTGTTAAAACTCTAAAAAATAATGATTTCTTTTCCAGCATGTTTTTCAGATTATCGATCTCAAGGTCATGTAATAATTTTTACAATTTCTTTTTAGCTTTGTGCCAGCAACAAAAGCTATTCGTCACTGGCCTTGGGAAGGGATCAAGAGGTTGGAAAGGAGGCATGTGGATGTTGTAAGTAATTTGCAAGAACACTAATGATTTCATAGTGTATGTGTGTATGCATTCACCGATCAACTAACAAGAAACTAAAGAATTTACAATAAATCATATTGAATAGCTATAAGAATAAATTTACAGCTAAAGAATAAATTTATTGAATAAATTTATTCAATAAATTGAATAGCTATAAGAATAAATTTTTTGAATTATTTTTAAAGTAATTATTAATATTTGAGCCATTCTGCCATTTTTAGTCTCCCAAGGTAAAATGATACAAGATATTGGTATCAATATTAAATATTACCTTTAGGGACAACTCTTTTAACTGATAGTCTTTGTATCTATAGTCCCCTAGAAAATTTCTTTCATATGTTCAGATTCCTGGCTGGAGATCTACTAAGAATAGAGTAAGGAGCATATCCAGAACTGTGGATAATCAACAGAAACTTAAGTCAAAAACGAATACTAGTGTGTGGGATTGCACTTTCGAGGAAGCAGCTTTTTGTATTAAGGCATTTCACTAATTCATTTGTCTTCCTTAAGTTTTCTGATATTCATTCTGTCAAAATTCAGTTACCCAGAGTTTGGAATATGGTCCAGAAATATGTGGTATTTGTACTAAAGAAAGGGCATTGGATACCTATGGAGAGCTTGGGGAAAAGGCTGTAAAGATAAGCTTGGTTGCCATGGTCTTTGCATTCTCACTTTCTGAAATCACCAATGTTACCTCCTTTTAACCTACCTTATCTAATACCCCCTGCATTTTAGAAGAGATCTCTTGAATGGCATTGTCCAGTGGCCTGCAAACCCCAAATTAGACCTATGCATGGATTGGCTTGGCCTCTTGACCTCTCCCATTCCAAGCTTTGGTTCTACAGGCTTTCACAGTCTCTCTTTTGTCCTAGATTGTAGATAGGGCAATAACTAGACTCCAGTGAAAGATATAAAGGTGGCTTGGTGATCTGTGAGTTAACATGGTTATCCAGACTGTACTCAATGGTACCTCTCAACTGTCTTTCCTGACCGTTTGTGGCCAACCTCAAGAGGCTGAAGCTCCATAGTTCAATAAGATATTTAGAAACAGGAGTCCCTAGGGGCCTCTGTAGTCTGACTGCTGATGTTAACCCTGTCATCTGGAGTCAGGAGCTCTGGCAGATCCTCAGACTCCAGCCCAGATTCTCTACAAATGAGAGGCCTGAAGAAATATTAATTTACTATGTTCAAAGCTTTCTAAAACTATACTTTTCGTATCACTACAACCTCTAGCTATTAGTGCCATTTGTCCTCTACTGTCAGTTCTGTTATCAGATGTGCAGCTTGGAGGCCTGGCTGTTGTGTACACACAAAGGAAAACTCAGAAGTTATGTAGAACTATTGATTTTTTTTCTCATCCTAGAAAAAAATTGTTTTTCCTGGAAATTCGGCTATATGGTACCGCAGGGATGGAAGGTAAGAAAGAGCCTAGCCAAACAAAAATATGACTTTTCATTTTTGTCCTGAGCACTTTCACTTACTTCATGTGTAAAAATCATTTAATTCAACAAATATTTATCAAACCCCTATTATGTGGCAGACACTGTTCTAAGTACTAGATGTTATCAGTGAACAAGACTGACTACTTATTGTCATCAAGCTTATAGTGACTTCACAGGGTTGTTGTAGTAATTTAGACATGCAATATATTTGGCATAGTTCCTGGCATATAAAAACTATGTTAGATGCAGATTATGTTTAATAGAAAATAGGACAAATGGCAATGTTCCAGGCAGAGCTTAATTTAATCATTATTTGTCATTGCTGTGATGAATATTGTAAAAATGAAAGATTTAGATTGATACTTTCTAAGTCAAAACATGACAAAATATATCCTTAGAGTCAGTTGTAAAATGACATTAATCTATCAGTTGATATTCTGATTTTCACAGCAATATTCTAGTGCGAGTATTAACTTAATCCTAGCATAATTTACAAAATTTAAATATTAGTTCTGTTACAGCTGCCTTTTTCCATTTTTGAATAATGCTGAGATCTCATCCCAAGGGTAAGTTCTCTTTCCTAAGAAAAGACACACATTTGATGAAAAGGATTCTGTGAAATATTTAAGATGCTTAAAAAGAGAAATTTGCAATACGATTGTCCATTATTAAAATATGCCTCAATCTTTCAAGTAATGGTTCCATTTTTTGCTATGAATGAGACTCAGTTGAAAATCAGGTATTCAATTGCCTTTGATCTTTAGAAATTGAAGATATCTGACAACTTGCAGAATTATAGAGGAATTATAGAGTTCCCTTTTTAAAAGTTTGACACTTTTAATAATAACCACCTTATTTTATGTTAAAATCTTCAATAGTGTAATAAAAATATTATTATTTATTATGTAAGGAAAGCCTATTGAAACTACAAAGACCAGAAAGTGAATCATAGTTAGGAGAATCATGAGATTAGCAGCACTACCAAACAAGAAGATAAAAAGATGCCTAATGAAACTTAATTTTTTCCCAATGATTAGAATATTACAACCATAGTGCAGTTATAAGACATGCAATACATACATAATAAGAGACAATCCACATTAAATTTTAAAATCTGTTATAATCTTTTTTAAAAATTTTTTTTTCAACGTTTATTTATTTTTGAGACAGAGAGAGACAGAGCATGAACAGGGGAGGGGCAGAGAGAGAGGGAGACACAGAATCGGAAACAGGCTCCAGGCTCTGAGCCATCAGCCCAGAGCCCGACACGGGGCTCGAACTCACGGACCGCAAGATCGTGACCTGGCTGAAGTCGGACGCTTAACCGACTGCGCCACCCAGGCGCCCCTAAAATCTGTTATAATCTTAATCAAGGAAAGGAATTCTTTATCATATATATATATCACATATATATTCATAAATATTTATGAAATAAACACTGGTACTGTTTGGCAATGGTGGGAAATTTCCTCAAAGTGTTCTTCTTAGGAAAGGATAATCCTGACCATTAAAATGCAACCTAATACAGAAAATTCATCATAAGAATTGAGACCTTCTAATCATATGTGCTGTTCCTTTTAAGTTCCAAATGATACTTTTCTCAAAGACATCTTTATCTTTCTCTACATGAGTTTAGATTTGTTTTAAAATATCTCAGCTAATTACCAATAATCCAGGATGACTCAAGACTTGTGTTAAGGGCAGTATCTTGAATTTTGGTGCCCAGGTTTCTTGACATAGCCACGGTAGACCCTTTTGTGTGTCAGAAACATTGCAAAACCTGCAAAACTTTCCCATTCAATCTATGAACACTGTGATCATTCAAAATCATAAATGTGACACATATTTACAATAAAACAGTTATGTTCTTTCTATTTATATCCAAACCCATTTTATGAAGACTATTTTGTAGTAAGTTGCAATGTCTCATTAACCTCATTCTGCAGATGGAGAAAAGGAGGAAGGAATTGTTTGCCTTTTTACTGTCTTCAGGTTGATATAATGGTTTGTGCTTTGTCTAACAGAATGACTTTAGCAATCTAAATTTTTTTAACATTTATTCATATTTTGAGAGACAGAGGATGAGTGGGGGAGGGGCAGAGAGAGAGGGAGGCAGAATCCGAAGAAGGCTCTAGGCTCTGAACTGATGGCACGGAGCCCGACGCAGGGCTCAGGCTCCCAGACCATGAGATCATGACCTGAGCTGAAGTTGGACACTTAACCAACTGAGCCACTGAGGCGCCCCTGACTTTAGCAATTTAAAATGGAGTATAATCTCTCAGACTACTGTGAGCAAATGAGTACAAGCTGTGGCTAATAAAACTTCCTTCAAGGTAATTTGGGTGATCTAGAAAACTCCTTGAAGGGAGCTAAAAAAAAAAGTGTCATTTGGAAAAAGACAGTATTATATCTAATACCCTGAGATGTTTTCCGTATGATGCCCTAATGGACGATATGCTAATCAGGAGGGTAGGAGGGGTAATTTAACAGGCCTTTCTAAAGGCCTGCCTAGCTGCATATCATATCATGCTACTTCATGTGGCATAGTACTTATTAACTTTGATTTTTTCTTATTTAATTAATAGTAATTAATGTGTTTATTTATTGTCTGTCTTCCTCTACCAGAATGTAAAAGGTAGCTGAGGAGGTGACATTTAAACAGACAATTATAGGATAAGGAAGAGTCTAGGAAGTATCAGGGAGCAATACTACAGCCAGAGTAATAATAGCTCATTCCAAAGCCCTGTATTGAGAATGAGTTTGGTATGTTTGAATAAAAGAAAGGACAGAATATCTAGGCATAACAGAGTAGAATAGTGTAAAAGATTTCAGGGAAGCAAAGGCCAGGTCACATAGATCTTGGTAAATCAGTATTAGGGGTGTTCTGATTGATTTTTCTTTCCCCAACAAAGAGGCTAGAACCCCTGGAGACAGCCCCAGTCTCTCCTTGAGAGTCCTTTCTCCACTAGGTGTTACAAAGCAAGAATAAAACTGAAGCTGTGTGCTGGACAGCATAAGCTTTATTCAGTGTTCAAAGAATGGAGAAACAGATCTGAGTTTACAAATCAACTTTGCTGACTCTAATGGTGCCCCATTGTAACAAGATATCTAGACTTACTAACTTGTAATTTAAACCTTTCCATTGACCCATGTCAATCCCTTTTTCCCCACTTCTTCCCTTTTCATAGACAGAATAATTACTCATTATTTTCTCCAGGTAAGCCTTGCTTATTTCCATCTTCTATAACTTCACATAGATTAGTCTCCCAATCTAAAATACTTTCTCCTCTTGATTCTACCCATTATTTATGGCCCCAGTTGGCCTTCCACAAAAATACAAGGGTAATCCTCCATTTGTCTGAAGTGTGTGGCATCTATGTTGCTTTAACTTCTACAGAGCAGTCTCCTTGTATTTTGCTTTCTTAGGAAGTATTTCTACACACCTATCTCCTCTGTTTTGTTCCTTTATGTATCCATCACCTCTAGCATATACCTGGCACAAGTCTGGTGTTCATTACATATTTGTTTAGTGTGTGATGAAAAGATTAATTAATATGCATTGTTGGTTATCATTTATGTATTTTTCCATCTTTTCATCTGAATTGTATGCTCTCTACAGCAAAAACCAGGTCTTATATTTCCCATTCTATCATTCATAACATCTAGTGAGGTGACTTAGAGAAAGTAATAGATTAAAAAATTAGCAATTCCTGTTTTCCTAAAATGCATCTCTTTGCCTGTCCTGACTTCTCACTGATTCATGTAGCTTTGACAGGTATGGGCAGAGAGGGGCGGTGGAGGGGTGAAAATAGAAACATTGTCTCTGCTCAAATTTGAGCTGTGGGGGATGTGATCGATGTATCTGGTAAAACCTTCTGGCAAACTCAAACCTAAAGATGCTTTTAAGAAACACTTTCTAAAATAAAAGAAACACTTTCTGTAATTGTGGAAATTTGCCAACCCTACTCTGGTAAGTAGATCCTATGCCTAGGAGCAATATTGGACTATTCTTAAACACTTCTAATAAATGAGTATGTAATAGACATACAGATAATTTCTATGTAATAAAGAACTTGAGATTAATAATAATCATTCAGTCCTCCCATAAATTTTAATGAGGAAACTGAATTGACCATAAGGCAATTTGATTATTAAAAAAAAAAAAAAATCAGTAGTAGGCAGCCATGGTTTAATCTAAAGGCCATCAGAATATGAAATGAAGGACCTGGATTCAAGTTCTAATACATTCCTTAAGTAGATTATGACTTTGGAGAAGTTGCTTAAATTCTCTGAAATGTAATTTCCTTATCTTCAAAGTAGATATGACCAGAAAGACTGTGAGGAAAGAATGAGATAGTGCATGAGAAGGTCTTTGAAGGTATATATGCCATATGTTAATAAGGTGGCCAAAACATAGTTTAAGAGAAGGAAAATGTGGGGTGCCTGGGTGGCTCAGTCGGTTAAGCGTCTGACTTCGGCTCAGGTCATGATCTCAACAGCCTGTGAGTTTGAGCCCCGCGTCGGGTTCTGTGCTGACAGCTTGGAGCCTGGAGCCTGCTTTGGATTCTGTGTCTCCCTCTCTCTCTCTGTCCCTCCCCCGCTCGTGCTCCATCTCTCTCTCTCACTCTCTCAAGAATAAATCAACATTAAAAAATTTTTTTTTAAAAAAGAGAGAAGGAAAATGCATATGTAGCTCCAGTAAATCACAGGCATGTTACCTTACTTTTTTCTGTTGCTTATCAGGCATTGTACCCCTCTAAGAAATAATCCATTTCTGGCTGATTCCTTTCACATTGGCGATTTTTGTTATGGTTGTTGTGTCAGACCCCAGAGAGTTATTCTGAATTGTCACTTGTGTTCATATGGGCACCCCTCCATTAGTGTTGGATTCCAGTATTCATAGTACTAGTTTTCCTTTAGTATGGCAGCTGGTAAGCAAATAGCACCCTCAATTATGTCAATAGCTCTTAAAAAAGCAGATTAAAAAATTCATTAGCATCTCTGTATTGTCTTAACAACAAGCGAAAGTCCAGGAAGCCACTTACATCACATTAGACACCTTTGAGCATCTTTTATAAACGTAGTTATAGTCTTAATGTCTCATCTGTTGCAAATCATACAAAAGTAATTGGAATGTATTCCTTAGAGAAAAAAAAATTCAGTAAGTAAATATTTCTTTTAAGTATGTTAGAAAATAAGCTAGCTAGCAGAAAGCTATGACAGAGGAGTAAAATATGTTATTCAAAGTATTAATTATATATATTAACTAGTACATACTATAATTCTATTAAGTTTAGAAAGGAGATCAAGGTTAATTTTATTATCAAGTGCCCTTGGCTCTATTCATTTAATAGTAGAGGATACAAAATCTATCAAAGTAAAAAAAAAAAGTTTAAAGCAATTTAAAATTGCTTTAACAAGAACATAAATTAAGTTTTTCGGGGTATTCTTTCCAGAGTAAGTGCAGTGTCATCACTTTAATAACAACTAAAACTAAATTTAGACTTTTGAGAAAATTTTTTTTTTCTGAAGAAACACAGACCTTGAAAATACCTTGGGAGACATTACTAACCTCTCTGGAAATTAATGAATCCTTATAATATTCCTAAAGGGTATGGGAGATTTTCTAATTCTATATTGCAGGTGGGAAACCAAAGAGCTTGGCCAAGTTTCTATTTTTAGGGATGGGCTGACCGGGACTCTTATAATGCTCTTCCCTTTCAGTTTTTCCATCATTTGGCCTTGTCTTTTTTTCTCTTCTACAGAGTGAGCAGATAACAAATATTTGTTCTTTGTTTTGGACTCTCATTTCAATCACTAAAGCTCCTAAGCATACTCTGGACTGTTTAGAGCTAAATGAAAATCTTAATTTCTAGCATGCAATATTATACTTTCTAATTATTTGAGGCCCAACCTGTTGGATTATACATGCCTGCGTGCATTCACATGACACTCTGACATCAGTCTGAGCCATGTGACTCTTAGGCCAGTGGAATACAAGTGGAAGTGGCATACACCATGTATGTCCAAGCAGAAGCTTTGAGAACCATAGTGTGCTTCAGCCATCTTCCCTTCCTCTGTGATGACAAGGGAATAGCCAGATAAGAACTGCTCCTTTTAGCTTGGGTCTTAGAAGGAGAAGATAGGTAGAATGGAGCTGCAGCTGACCCACAGATGACTCATAACATGAATAAGAAATAAGTCTTTATCATTGGAAGTCATTGAGATTTTACAGTTGTTTGTTAATGCAAATAACCGACCAGAATTTGGTAACACACAGTCCTCACCACATTGTGATAGATTTTAAAAAGGACTGTTTTAGGTCTAACACATAGAAAGAGGTATTCAGTTAGAAATTTTCATAAAAGCTTGATATATGTATTTGGTTTGTTGTCACTGGATTTTCATCATCTTAATTATAGTTTTGTCCAGGCACTCGGATAAAAGAATTATGTGTCCTTTAGAAAGGACACAAAGGTTATGTGGCACTTCAGCGTGGCACTCTGCTATACAAAACCAGATAAATTTCAGTAGATACTTTGCATTTATAGGTATAAAGCTGACCACATACAAGTGATTGTTAAATTTGTAACTTGGGGTGATTTGTACTTTTGCTGAGGCATCTCTTTGAATGGTCTTCTTGGTGAGGGTGCCTGGCTGGCTCAGTTGGTTGAGTGTCTGACTCTTGATTTTGGCTCAGTCATGATCTCATGGTTCCTGAGACTGAGCCCCGCATCGGGCTGGCAGCATGAAGTCTACTTGGGATTCTGTCTCCTCTCTCTCTAGCCCCCCCTAACCCCTACACATTCACACACTCTCTCAAAATAAATAAATAAACATCAAAAGAAGAAGTTTATGAATGGTGTTCTTGGTGAACTTGTGAGTCTGGCACTATGCATGTCACTGAACTTGAGGGAAGGCCTAGTTCAGTGTCCTTCAAAGCATAGTCCTTGGACCAGCAGTATCAGAATAACTTATGACTTTGTTAGACATGAAAATTCTCAGATTTTACCACAAACCTACTGAATCAGAAACTCTTGGGTTAAAGCCTAACAATCTGTTTTAACCAGGCCTCCTGGTGATTCTGGTGCTGGTTAAAATCTGAGAACCACTGGCCTTACCATTTTCTATAAATGCCTTTGCTACTCTCTCTATCACGTGGTGGGACAGGATCTAGAAATCAAACCTTTAAAAGCACCCTTGTTATTCTGGATACTGGTGGCTCATTTTCACTGGCTTACATTTTAAGAGATAAAATAACAGCGTTATTCAGAATATAACTTCACAGTATTTAAGTGGACACTTGGAAAGAACTTAGAATACAGCAATTATCAATAGTCTCATGTGTATGCAATTTAAAGTATTAATTGATGTCCAAATAATCACTATCATAATGAATATTGGCTTCTATAAAAGAGCAAAACCATAAATGTGGTCCCAGAGTGTCTCTTCTGACATCCACAACAAGGAGTTAGGCCTGCAAAGAACACAAAGCATGAAGTTCCAATCCCTGCTTTTCTCTACCTCACATTTTACCTGCCTGCTCACCCTTTGGGGCTGGAGGCTCTGAGGAGGAAGATAGGAGACTAGGAGCCCAAAGTTTGGAAAATAGCTTCTTAGGGGCAGATGCTTTAAATTGAAACATGAAAGCAGAAATCAGAGTCAGGTTTGGAAAGGTAGCTCTGACTGGGTTCTGGCCAGGATGAAGAAGGATTTGAATCAGAATCTCCCCGCTCAAACAATAGTCAACAAGAAAGAAAAAGGAAAGAAAAGGCAGAAAGGAAGAAAGAAGGAAGCAAGGAGTGAGGGAAGAGAATGAGTTGTCAATCACAGTCTGTTGGAAGGAAAGAAGGAAGGGAATGAGTTGTCAATCACAGCCTGTTAGATGGCTAACTTCCCATCTTTTATGCCAACATTATGCGAGTATTAAATCAGCATGAAGACCATGACCTGCTGCTGGTCTTAATGCAGCAGAATATTTCCTGCGCTGTGAATGCAAGCACCGTGGGAGCAGGAAACTTGTCAGTCTAGTTGCCACTCTACTCCAAAGCCCTGACTAATCAGTGAAGCCCAAAGACAGCTTTCCTGTGAAGCTAAGCCTCAGGCCTCTTGCCTTGCACAGGTCACTTTCAATATACGTGATTTTATTTTTGTGATTTTGTATTATTTTTCTTAAAGAGGATGCCACAAATTGTATAAGCTTCAGATCTTCTCAAACACGGGCCTGCCTCTGGTTTGGAGGTAATAAGCAGAGGTGAAATATGCTTGGACAAAGGTGGGAGCACGGAAGGAGAAAAGAATAGATCAACATGTTAGAAGACAATCAGCTGTACCTGCTGACTGACTGGATTGTGGAAGGAGAAAAAGGAATTAAAAAATAAACAATTCTATTTCTTCCTTTGATGGTATTATTAAGTTCAAAGATTAAATCATCTGTAACAGGCAAGATATCTGGATATCAACTAATATAAAATAGGTATCTCAATGATACATTTCTTGCCAAAGTGGAGAAATAGGTACATTCTCCTATAATTCAATAGAGTAAAAACTTGTTAAGTCACTGTACCAAATTACAATGATTGAAGATTTAACTAAATCTAGAGGTTTCTAAGTTATGTCAAACGCTTAGGTCTTTATACCTCTTCTTTTCAATATATTTGTCAATGGTTTGTACCAAATTATAAGTATATGCTCAATGCATTAACATGTGTGATGTGATTTTGAAAAGACCAGAAGATTAAACTGAAAACTGAAAAGGAGGCAGAAATAGATTCTAAATCATTTTAATTAGGGTATATGACCTGACAGCAATATTGTTAAAACTGAGTTCACTTTGTGTCAAGTGTGTGATGTCCACCTATAAAGGCTGTCATCTAGGCCACATTAATAGAAGTGGTTTCTAGACTCTAGAATAGAGGAGTGGTAAGGACACCTTAGTGGTGTTAGGTATCCGACTTCAGCTCAGGTCATGATCTCATGGTTTGTGGGTTTGAGCCCCTTTCCAGGCTCTGTGCTGACAGCTCAGAGCCTGGCACCTGCTTTGTATTGTGTGTCTTTCTTTTCTTTCTGCCCCTCCCCTGCTTGTGCGCTGTCTCTCTCTCTCTCAAAAATAAACACTAAAAAAAAATTCGAATAAAGGGTTGGTAGCCTCATTTGGCTCTGCAAAGTTCACTACTATCTTTAAAGAGTGGGTTGTTGATATGTTCTGTCTGATACTTCAGGTTCTATTTAAGCCCCAAGAATATAATTAGGATGAATATCAGCAGTTTTAATTTTTATTACGATAATTTTTTAGTAAGAGATATAAAATATAGAAGCATGGGCGTGAATTATCTGTTGTATATGTTCAATCATAGGCTGGAAGACAACCAGTTGACAGGCATTTTTAGGGGAGATAAGCATTAGATGGTTATTTCATGTAATTTAAAGTACCTATTTTTAAGGTAGCTCAGAGTTTTCAAGATTCTATCACTCTATGACTCCTGATAATTTTTATTTAAGTTCCAGGTTGTTGGTCCAACTCCTTCTAAGTTGTTCTTTTGACTCCTAATTGAATTGGCAGGAATTCACAGCATTTTCCTTTCTGTATTTTCAGTTTCATTTCATGAATCTTAAAGATAAATTCTTATTGAAAACTGATCTACTACTTATTCTTCTGTTGAAGGAGAATTCAGTTTATTTACTCGTAGTAAAGCTCAATAAAGTGAAGTTTCTGGCATAATTAAAAAGTTTAAATAAGATATCATTACAAAAAAAGACAATGTATAGACACTCATGGTGAAAGTCCCATTCAGCTTATAAACTATAACCTTATCATTCTAGAGTTTTCAGCTCAAGTTTTCAGTCTTTCCTTGAGAAAGACTCTGTAGTCATAGCTACCAAAGTTCTCAGCCAAGAAACCGTCCATCTAGCATTAATAAATCCTAAGATCAACCATCTTTTGCCCAGAGTTATTCTAGAAAATATTCTTTTAAGAATTATTTTTCCAGAGGCTCCTGGGTGGCTCAGTTGGTTAGGCAACTGACTTTGGCTCAGGTCATTATCTCACAGTTGGTGAGTTCAAGCCCCAATTCGGGCTCTATGCTGATGGCTCGGAGCCTGGAGCCTGCTTCACATTGTGTGTCTCCCCTCTCTCTACCCCTGTCCTCCTCACACTCTGTCTCTCAATAATAAATAAACGTTAAAAAAATTTTAAAAAAAGAATTATTTTTCCATTTGAGATGCATAAGCCAAATTTTCACAGCAAAAGCATTTAGGGTCTTGTATTACTTGAACTAGTAGCACTTACTTAATTCTCTTAAAAGTCAATAAATAAAAAGGACATTTAATAATAAAAGAGACAGTAATAATTAACTTTAATAAGTGGTTAGTATTAACAAACCAGTCTTTCATAAACAAAGAATGGATGACCTAATTTAGTTTTAATTTTATTGTTTCTATGAAAGAGATTAATTCTTCAATATAATCACCATAATTAAAAGGGAAAAATGTCTATAGATTAGTTGAAGTTATTTAAATATCATGTACAGCCATGGGAAATGGTGAAAAAAAAGTCAAGATGAGCAATCAATAATCATGTTCAGAAAATAACCAAATCAAATACTAAGTCTAACTGAATACAACCATTATAAAGACCGAAGAGAGATAAAAGATAAAAGCATTTATAATGTATTTATGACAGCATTTATAATGTATTTGTTTTTTTATCCCCCATCATCCCTGTAAATCAGGGTTTTCCCTATTACTTCACCAAAGTCTTCATAAGAAACTTGGAAATGGAAGAGTACATTTGACCTCTAGATTATAACTGGCAGTTTACTCTTTGAAACTAAAACTGTCATCACACTATCCAGGAATACTTGCAATCTAAATGCTACCTTCAAAACAATCAGTAGAGAAAGACATATTCATTAAAAAGCAATAAGGTTGTAGTAAAATGACCACCTTTAAATCACTCATTATATATATTGTAGGCTGTAACTGAATAGTGGTCTACCATTATTCCATTATAATTAACATGTGAAAACTCTGAAGCAATCATCAATATTTACTTTTATAGAATCAATAGTAGGTAAATATGTGGAACGTTAGGGCCTAGTGAAGTATTTAAAACAAGAACAAATTGTGTACTTATCATAAATTCAAAAATTTATTTTAAGGGTATTATTAGACATTGTCATCATCATCATCATCTACTATTATATTTAATTACTACCTTGGAGCTGAATGTTTACCTCACAACTCACCTATGGTGTTGCAAATCCAATAGTGTCTCAGTAATAGAAAGAAATTCTTAATAAGTAGTTGGTAGACTCCTATTCAGACATGGATTTTATGTTCACTGTAATACCATTAGCAGGGCTCAAGCATAACAAACAAATAAGAGCTGTAGACTTTAGTGACTCATTAGAGAAGAAACCACAAATTAATTGAAGCATAAACCAGTGTCTCTACACAAATGCCATCTTCTTTGAGAAGTCTTTCCTGATCAGTTTTTGAAACTAACCTCTTCTGTGGTGTTGGTTGTTATTTCTCCTCTCTCGTAATTTTATTTATTTGGGTCCTTTCTCTTTTCTTTTTGATAAGTCGGACTATCAGGCTACAGTTTCCTAAGTTTTAATTTTTTCAAAGAACCAGCTCCTGATTTCATTAATCTGTTCAATTGTTACTTTAGTTACTATATCATTTATTTCTGCTCTAATCTTTATTATTTCCTTCCTTCTGTTGGCTTTAGGCTTCAGTTGTTCTATTTCTAGCTTTTGGGTGTAAAGGTACGTTGTTTATTTGAGATTTTTAGTGATGAAAGAAATTGAAGACGACACAAAGAAATGGAAAGACATTCCATGCTCATAGATTGAAAGAACAAATATCATGAGAATGTCTATACTATCCAAAGCAATGTACACATTTAATGTAATCCCTATCAAAATACCAACATTTATCATAGAGCTGGAACAAACAATCCTAAAAATGTATGTGGAACCACAAAAGACCCTGAATGGCCAAAGTAATCTTGAAAAGGAAAAGCAACATCACAAGCATCACAATTTCAGAATTCAAGGTATATTACAAAGCTGTAGGGATCAAAATAGTATGGTATTGTCACAAAAATAGATACGTTTATCACTAGAATAGAGAACCCAGAAAAAAACCCACAACTATATGGTCATTTAATCTTTGACAAATCAGGAAAGAATATCCAATGGGATAAAGTCTCTTCAACAAATGGTGCTGGGAGAATTGGACAGTAACATGCAACAGAATGAAAATGGACCACTTTCTTACACCATACACAAAAATAAACTCAAGATGTATTAAAGACCTAAATGTGAGACAGGAAACCATCAAATCCTAGAGAAGAACCCAGGCAGTAACTTGACACTGGCTGTAGCAACTTCTTTCTAGATATGTCTCCTAAGGCAAGAGAAGCAAAAGCAAAAATAAACTATTGGCACTTCATCAAAATAAAAAGTTTCTGCACAGTGAAGGAAACAATCAACAAAACTAAAGGGCAACTTACATAATGGGAGAAGATATTTTCAAAAGACATATCTGATAAAGGGTTAGGATAAAAAATATATAAAGAACTTCTAAAACTCAACACCTATAAAATAAGTAATCCAGTTTAAAAACAGGCAGAAGACATGAATATACATTTTTCCAAATAAGACATGCAAATGGCCAACAGACACATGAAAAGATAACTAACATCACTCATCATTAGGATACAAATCAAAATTACAATGAGATATCACCTCACACCTTTCAGAATGGCTAAAATCAACAACACAAGAAACAACAGGTGTTGGCAAAGATGTAGAGAAAGGGGAACCCTCTTGCACTATTGGTGGGAGTGCAAACTGGTGCAGCCACAGTAGAAAAAACTATAGAGGTTCCTCAAAAAGTTAAAAATAGAACTACCGTACAATCCAGCAATTGCACTACTAGATATTTACCCAAAGAAAACAAAAATACTAATTCAAAGAGATACATGCAACCCAATGTTTATAGCAGCATTATCTACAAGAGCCAAATTATGGAAACAGCCCAAGTGTCCATATATGGATGAATGGATAAAGAAGAGGTGGTATATGAATAAAATGGAATATTACTCAGCCATAAAAAGAATGAAATCTTGCCACTTTCGATGAAGTGGATGGAGCTAGAAAGTATTATGCCAAATGAAATGTTAGAGAAAGACAAATACTGTATGATTTCACTCATATGTGAAATCTAAGAAACAAAACAATCAAGGAAAAGGGAAAAAGGGGGAAAGAGGCAAACCAAGAAACAGACTCTTAACTATAGAGAAGAAACTCATGGTTACCATAGCGAAGGTGGGTGGAGGGTTGAGTTAAATAAGTGATGGGGATCAAGGAGTGCAGCTGTTGTGATAAGCACTGAATGTTGTATGGAAGTGTTAAATTACTATATTGTACACCTGAAACTAATACTACACTGTATGTACACTGTATATTAACTACCTGGAATCCAACTAAAAACTTGAATAAAAGAAAATAACCCCTTCATAGTCTAGTTGCTTACTATGTTTTTTTTTTTTTTTTCATAGCATTCATCACTATCTGATACTGTGTAGCATGTTGATTGGGTTATAGTCTCTCTTTCCTTCTAGATTGTAAACTCCCCAAGGATTGAGATGTTGTTTGAGTTGTTCGTGGTCCTGGAAACTGAAACAATGCCTAAAAAGTTGGCGACTTCCAATAAATATTTGTTAAGTGAATGAAACCCAGGGGAGGTAGAATATCTGTCAGTGAACGAGAAGTGAAATCCTTCGGTGAAATCCTTCTGTCTTGTAGACCTTTGGGATGCTGAACATCATTTACTCAAACATTGCTAAAAGCATGTGAAAAATAATACAAATTTCCTTGAACTCAATTTTGTCAGTGTGATAGTAGGAGACATGAAGACTCAAAAAAAAAAAAAAAAACCATAAAACTTCCTTATGAAAAACAATGATACGTTCCCCTCACTATCCAAAAGTAAAGCCTTCCTGTGAAAGCTTTCATAAATCAAAATGGCATAAAGCAAAAAAGCAATTACCATTCATTTATATGTAAAATGTTTGGGGCACTCCCAGACCCCCAGATTACCTCTCTTAGGCTTTTGGATATTTTAGGACACATCTTGCTGACAGATATACAAGATAAATCAAGATAAAGCACAGATGCTCACAGACACAGTTCAAAGCTATGGTGGCTTGATGCTCAGTGGCCAAATGTAGTTTCCCAGGGAAGGAGCTGGTGATGCATGCTTGCTGCTCAGAGTGCTGCCCTCTACAAGGGCTCCCTGCAACACAAATACTGAACACTATTTCATCTTTCTCCTTTTTGTGTGTGGTTAAAAGTGAAAATCTTCTTCACATTTCTTTCAGATGGCAAAAACGGGTATTAACATAGGTTTTTCTGTAAAGGCGAAGTGGTGTAACTCGAACTTTGAAAAGATGGGGGATACGGGTATAGTCCATATTCTGTACATAAAAGTGAGTTCAGATTTTTTTGGAGTCTCCCTCTTCTATTGAACTGATTATAAGAGCACAATCACCAATGTTGAAAGAACTGGATACACACAATTAGAGGTATATAAGTAGAATATTCTAAACAATTACAAATGCAGTTATAGTCGGCTGATCTCAAGAGTGAATTGAAAAACAAATTCAGAAATATTCTGGGGATAATTAGTACCAGAGAAGTCGAGATGAATATACAACGAAAACATTTATAATACATGAGATACTTTTAACATGTTCATGGAATTTTCAGCATTTATGATTGTGTTGGGGTTATTTATTTTGGCAATGGAAAGGATTTGAGTACTGTAGCCATAAAATCAGTAAGCCACAGGAAACTGTTTACTCCATTACTTAGGGTTTTCAGTGAGTTTACACAGTGCTCACGGGAGTAGCAAGCTTCAGAGATTTATCTTGAAAGGGCGGGCCTACGCCAGCCGACTCCATCTTGTTCTGTGTCCTTCACCTAGACCACGCCTCCTCCCTTTGAGTGACCTCCCGCTCACCCATTCAAGCTTCCTGATCAAAACACGCCACTTCCCCAGCCAATCGGCTGCCCCTAGACCCCTATAAAACCTTTGTGCTTTTGAAACTCGCTCTCTTTCCCTGGTATCTCACCGCCGCATCGGTGCAGGTAGGGGATTGAGCTCGAGCTAGCTCGAATAAAGGCTCTTTGCTTTTGCATCGGACTCGGCTCCCTAGTGGTCTTTGGGGATCACGAATTCTGGGCATAACATTTGGGGGCTCGGCCCGGGATCCCCAAGACCCCCAAGGGACCCCCAACCCGGAGAGCCTGACTGGCCACGGTTAGTGTCTGTTTGTTCTGTCTTTTCTGTGTGAGCTCATTTCTGGAATTCTGGTAGTGCCTGACGCGGTCTAAGTGGACGCACTGGAGGACCACGGGCCGGGAGTTTCGGAAGACGTTCCGATTCTCCCTTCTGGAGGGACGTGGAATCCCCTCAAAGGTCTGAGATGAGGCGGGTCACTCCTGCTGGTCGGCGTGAGGCCGTCGTCTTTGGAGGGACGTGGAATCCCCTCATCGGTTTTGGAGGGACGTGGAATCCCCTCAAAAGCTAGCTTTCAGTTTTGCTTCCATGGAGTTGGAAGACTTTCTAGGGGCCCTCTGTTTGTCTGTTTTTGTGTTTCTCTGTTTTGCTCTGTGGACTTACTGGACGGACGTTATGGGACAGACTCAGACTACTCCTCTAAGTATTATGATTGATCACTTTAAGGATGTGAGGGGAAGAGCTAACAACCTCAGTGTGGAAGTCCGAAAGGGTCGGTTGCAGTTTTTTTG
Organism: Felis catus; assembly: GCF_018350175.1. Lineage (NCBI taxonomy): Eukaryota > Metazoa > Chordata > Mammalia > Carnivora > Felidae > Felis > Felis catus. The sequence goes on along the minus strand of NC_058373.1, from coordinate 87,251,949 downwards.
TTCTAGTGAGTGGCCAACTTTCAATGTTGGATGGCCACCAGAGGGGACCTTCGACCTCCCTACCATCCACCGAGTCAGGAGTATCATCTCTCAGCCTAAGACGGGCCATCTTGATCAGCTCCCTTACATTATCACTTGGCAGGACCTTGTAGAAGACCCACCCTCTTGGCTTAAGCCCTTCCTAACCCTGCTCCCTCCGGAGCCAAAACCCATTCTTGCTTTGCAGGAGACAGAGAAGAGGAAACGTCTTACCCAGCCTTCAGCACCCCTCTACCCTGTCCTACAGGGGGGTACTGAAGAAGAATTAATTTTTCCTCCCCCGTATAACCCCTCTAGGATGCCGGAAGAACACCATCCTCCCCCTCCGGGGGAGGCAGACGCTGTTCCGAGAGCGGGAGGCGGAAACGCTCCAGGGGGAAGCCCGCCCTTTACCAGACAAAGGGCTCAGAGGGAGCAATCTGCCTCCGCCGCTGACTCTACTATTCTGCCCCTGCGAGCCACCGGACCCCCAGACGCGGAGGGGAATCAGCCCCATCACTATTGGCCTTTTGCCACTAGTGACCTTTACAATTGGAAAGCTCAGAATCCTAAGTTTTCCGAGAAACCGGCAGGGCTTATTGATTTATTAGACTCTGTTCTTTTTACCCATCAGCCCACGTGGGACGATTGCCAGCAGCTTTTGCAGGTCCTGTTCACGACTGAAGAAAGAGAAAGAATCCTCAATGGGGCCCGAAAACTAGTTCCGGGCGCAGACGGGAATCCCACCACCAACCAAGCTCAGATAGATGCCTCCTTCCCCTTAACTCGGCCCCAGTGGGATTTCAACACTGCAGAAGGTAAGGAGAGGCTCCGGGTCTACCGCCAGACTCTAATGGGGGGTCTCCGAATGGCTGCTAGAAAGCCAACCAATTTGGCCAAGGTAGGAAATGTACAACAGGGAAAAGATGAATCTCCGGCTGCCTTTTTAGAATGGATCATGGAGGCATTCCGTACCTATACCCCCATGGATCCAGAGGCTCCGGAAAGCAAGGCAGCTGTTATCATGGCCTTTGTAAACCAATCGGCCGTAGACATTAGGAGAAAATTACAGAAAATAGATAGACTAGGAGAAAAAAGTCTGCAGGACTTACTGGTGGTAGCCAAAAAGGTATATACTAACCGGGAGCCTCCTGAGGACAAGCAGGCTCGCGCCATGGCGGCTGCCAGCAGTAAGCAGACTCGAGACCTGGCCAGAATACTACTAGCTACCACTGCTGACTTCCCCGAGGAACGAGACCGCCGTCTCCGGCAGCTGGCAGACGACGCAAGAAAAAGGTAAAAGCACCACCAAGGGGGGGAAGCAGAGGCTGCAGAAGGATCAGTGCGCATACTGCAAGGAGATAGGGCATTGGGCCCGAGATTGTCCGAAAAGGGCCGGCGGGAAGGGAAGCAAGACTGATCGAGTAAAAGTCCTAGAGCTAGATGAACTAAGTGATTAGGGGAGTCGGGGTTCGGACCCTTTCCCCGAACCCAGGGTAACTCTTAAAGTGGAGGGGACCCCTATTGACTTCCTTGTCGACACCGGAGCACAACATTCGGTCCTCCGCACCCCACAAGGAAAACTAGCTAGCAAGAAGTCCTGGGTACAAGGGGCAACTGGTATGAGCCAGTATTCATGGACTACCCGAAGAACAGTAGATTTGGGAACGGGCCGGGTATCCCACTCCTTTATGGTAATACCAGAATGCCCCTACCCGCTGTTAGGACGGGACTTACTGACCAAGATTGCAGCTCAGATAACTTTCAGACAAGGGGGGGGCCTCAGGTCACTGATGGCAAGGGCCACCCCATCCAGGTCCTGACCATGAAACTGGAGGATGAATACCTCCTCCACCAGGAGGCGCTCCCGAGAGAGGATAATATAGAGAGATGGCTACAAGAATTCCCCTCGGTTTGGGCAGAGACAGGGGGGATGGGACTAGCCGCTCATAGGACCCCAGTCCTGGTAGAGCTCAAGCCAGGAGAGAGTCCGGTAAGGATCAAACAATACCCCATGTCTCAGGAGGCCTGGAAGGGGATCCAGCCACACATCCGGAGACTACGAAGCCTAGGGGTACCAGTTCCTTGCCAGTCTGCCTGGAACACCCCCTTACTGCCGGTCAAAAAGCCTCACACAAATGACTACCAACCGGTACAAGACCTCCGGGAAGTAAATAAGAGGGTCGTGGACGTACACCCAACTGTTCCCAACCCATATACTCTCTTGAGCTCCTTGGCGCCCTCCAGGGTCTGGTATACTGTACTAGGTTTAAAGGACGCCTTCTTCAGTCTGCCGTTGGCACCCCAGAGCCAACCCTTGTTCGCCTTTGAGTGGCATGATCCGGAGGAGGGCTACAGTGGACAACTCACCTGGACACAGCTACCTCAGGGATCCAAAAATTCACCCACCATCTTCGACGAGGCACTACACGAGGACCTGGGTGAGTACAGAAGGGAGCACCCTGGCCTCACCCTTCTACAGTATGTAGATGACATCCTGATTGCTGCCGACACGGCCAAAGACTGTGAGCGAGGGACCCAGGACCTGCTGGCTACCCTGGGGGCCTTAGGATACCGGGCATCCGCGAAGAAGGCTCAGATATGCAGGGAGAGGGTAAGTTACCTGGGATATATCCTGGAGGGCGGACAGCGGTGGTTATCAGAAGCCAGAAAAGAAACTGTCCTAAAGATCCCTACTCCCACCTCCCGAAGAGAAGTGAGGGAATTCCTAGGATCAGCCAGCTACTGCCGCCTCTGGGTTCCAGGTTTTGCTGAGATCGCCAGGCCCCTATATGAAGCTACCAAAGAGGGGAAAACGTTTAAATGGGCTGAAAAAGAAGAAACTGCCTTTAATCAGTTAAAAAGGGCCCTCCTAAGTGCCCCAGCCCTGGGCCTACCGGACATTACGAAACCCTTCCACCTCTTTGTAGACAAACATAAGGGAATAGCAAAAGGGGTTCTAACTCAAGCCTTAGGCCCCTGGAACCGTCCAGTGGCTTACCTGTCTAAGAAACTAGACCCCGTGGCTGCCGGCTGGCCGCCATGCCTAAGAATTATTGCGGCGACAGCACTCCTAGTCAAGGATGCAGACAAACTGACCCTAGGACAGGAGATCTGGATCATGACCCCACACGCCATTGAAGGGGTCCTGAAACAGCCTCCGGATAGATGGATGAGCAATACACGTATGACTCATTACCAGAGCCTCCTACTCAACCCTCCACAAGTGTGGTTCCACCCCAGTGCAGCCCTCAATCCTGCAACCCTGCTGCCCGACCCTGACCTAGGTGCTCCATTACATGACTGTGCGGGAATCCTGGAACAAGTACATGGATTCCGGACGGACCTGACCGACCGGCCTCTCCCCGATGCTGAGGCTACTTGGTTCACTGATGGCAGCAGCTTTGTGCGAGACGGACACAGGTATGCGGGTGCAGCGGTGGTCACCGAAACTGACACCGTATGGGCGGAGGCTCTACCCTCTGGAACGTCAGCCCAGCGAGCAGAGCTCATAGCCCTCACCAAGGCGCTGATGCTGGGAGCTGGAAAACGGCTTAACATCTACACAGACAGCCGTTATGCATTTGCCACAGCTCATATTCATGGGGCAATTTATCAGGAGAGGGGGTTACTGACGGCAGAAGGACGGACTATAAAAAATAAGCAGGAGATACTTAACCTGCTTACGGCCTTATGGCTTCCTGCCAAGCTAGCCATTATCCACTGCCAAGGGCACCAAAAAGCTGATAACCCAGTAGCTAGAGGTAATCGAAAGGCTGACCAGGCAGCCAAGGCAGTAGCCCTTACTCCAGTCCCCACCATGACCATACAACTACCAGACCCGGGAGACCCAGTTTTACCAGACCAGCCCAAGTACTCCCAGGAGGAGTTACAGCAGATCAAGAAACTCCCCATGGCCCAGGAGATAAAGGGATGGTGGTATACACCTAACAAGGAGCTCGTGTTGCCAGACCAGCTCGGAGTCTCAATATTAGAGCACATGCATCGGTCTACTCACATGGGGGCCCGAAAATTAAAAGACTTAATCTGACATGCCGGAATCAAGATTCACCAACAGGACACCAAAATAGAGCAAGTTGTATCTGCCTGCAAGACCTGCCAACTCACCAACGCGAGGGCCACATCAAATAAAAAAGGAAGCAGGCTCAGAGGCACCAGACCGGGAGCCCAATGGGAAGTTGACTTCACTGAAGTCAAACCAGGAAAGTATGGTTTTAAATATCTTTTAGTATTTACAGACACCTTCTCTGGCTGGGTGGAGGCATACCCAACCAAGCATGAAACGGCTCAGACAGTGGCTAAGAAGCTACTAGAAGACATCTTACCCAGGTATGGTTTTCCTGCCATGGTAGGATCAGACAATGGACCAGCTTTTATCTCGCAGGTAACACAGGCAATAGCCAAGGCGGTGGGGGCAAACTGGAAATTACATTGTGCTTATAGGCCCCAGAGCTCAGGACAGGTAGAAAGAATGAATAGAACCCTAAAAGAGACCCTTACCAAATTAACCATGGAGACTGGCGGGGACTGGGTGACTCTCCTACCATACGCCCTTTACCGGGTTAGAAACACTCCTTACACTCTGGGTTTTACTCCCTACGAGATCATGTTTGGCAGGCCACCTCCTGTTATTCCCAGCCTTCGAGCTGAACTTATTGCTGAGTTTAAAGATCAAGAACTTTTTCTTTCCTTGAGCGGGCTCCAGAGGGCGCACGAGGACATTTGGCCGCGCCTCCGTGCCATCTATGAGGCTGGCCCGATCCCGACACCTCATCAGTACAGGCCGGGAGACTGGGTCTACGTCAAGAGGCACCACCGAGAGACTCTCGAGCCGTGCTGGAAGGGACCCTACATCGTGGTGTTGACAACCCCTACCGCTCTCAAGGTAGACGGCATCGCGACCTGGGTCCATCACACCCACACCCAGTCAGCGGACCCCTCCTCGATCCGGAAGGATGTTGTCACGCGATGGGCCATCAGTCGGGACCAACACAACCCGCTCAAGCTCAAGCTACAGCGCATTCGACCTACCTAATATTGGTAACTCTGTTAACTCTGCTTGTCATTGCTCATGCTTCCGGGAGTCCCCACGCCCCCCAGAACATCGCCTGGCAGATCATAGACACCAGCTCGGGGACAATACTTAATCAGACCTCCCAGAGCCACCCCAGGGACACATGCTTCCCAGAACTTAGCGTAAAACCTCCAAACTCTGTTCCCCTTGTCACCATAAATGCAGCCGGCCCCATGATTGGGTCCGTAAGCTACATGACAAGGGGGGAATGAAAGGGCGGGCCTACGCCAGCCGACTCCATCTTGTTCTGTGTCCTTCACCTAGACCACGCCTCCTCCCTTTGAGTGACCTCCCGCTCACCCATTCAAGCTTCCTGATCAAAACACGCCACTTCCCCAGCCAATCGGCTGCCCCTAGACCCCTATAAAACCTTTGTGCTTTTGAAACTCGCTCTCTTTCCCTGGTATCTCACCGCTGCATCGGTGCAGGTAGGGGATTGAGCTCGAGCTAGCTCGAATAAAGGCTCTTTGCTTTTGCATCGGACTCGGCTCCCTAGTGGTCTTTGGGGATCACGAATTCTGGGCATAACAATCTCATGGGGTCCAGAACTGCTGGGAGAATCCACTGAGGAGAACTGTTGATTCTCACATCCTGTGTGGGAGGGAACCAAAAAAAAAAAAAAAAAGAAAAAGAAAAAGAAAAAAGAAGACATTTATTGAAAGTAGACATTGTGAAAAAAGATACAGTAGGAGGAGGGAAGATGGCGGCGTAGGAGGACGCTGGGCTCACTGCGCGTCCTGCTGATCACTTACATTCTACCTACACCTGCCTAAATAACCCAGAAAACCGCCAGAGGATTAGCAGAACGGAGTCGCGAGACCCAAGCACAGACGAGAGGACCACAGAAGAGGGTAGGAAGGGCGGCGAGGCGGTTCGCGCTCCACGGACTGGCGGGAGGGAGCCGGGGCGGAGGGGCGGCTCGCCGGCCAAGCAGAGCCCCAGAGTGTGGCTGGCAAAAGCAGAGGGGCCTGACAGACTGTGTTCCAACAGCAAGCGCGACTTAGTGTCTGGGAGATCATAAGTTAACAGCTCTGCTCGGAAAGCGGGAAGGCTGGAGGACAAAGGGAGGGAGAGCTGCTGAGCCCCCTGACAACAGAGCTCAGTTTGGTGGGGAACAAAGGTGCTCGCCAGCGCCATTTCCCCCGCCCATCCCCCAGCCAAAATCCCAAAGGGAACCAGTTCCTGCCAGGGAACTTGCTTGATCCGCGCAAACACCCAACTCTGCGCTTCTGCGGAGCCAAACCTCCGGCAGCAGATCTGACTCCCTCCCGCTGCCACAGGGCCCCTCCTGAAGTGGATCACCTAAGGAGAAGCGAGCTAAGCCTGCCCCTCCTGCCCCCGTGCACATTGCCTACCCACCCCAGCTAATACGCCAGATCCCCAGCATCACAAGCCTGGCAGTGTGCAAGTAGCCCAGACAGACCACGCCACCCCACAGTGAATCCCGCCCCTAGGAGAGGGGAAGAGAAGGCACACACCAGTCTGACTGTGGCCCCAGCAGTGGGCTGGGGGCAGACATCAGGTCAGACTGCGGCCCTGCCCACCAACCCCAGTTATACACCACAGCACAGGGGAAGTGCCCTGCAGGTCCTCACCACGCCAGGGACTATCCAAAATGACCAAGCGGAAGAATTCCCCTCAGAAGAATCTCCAGGAAATAACAACAGCTAATGAGCTGGTCAAAAAGGATTTAAATAATATAACAGAAAGTGAATTTAGAATAATAGTCATAAAATTAATCGCTGGGCTTGAAAACAAAATACAGGACAGCAGAGAATCTCTTGCTACAGAGATCAAGAGACTAAGGAGCAGTCACGAGGAGCTGAAAAACGCTTTAAACGAAATGCATAACAAAATGGAAACCACCACGGCTCGGATTGAAGAGGCAGAGGAGAGAATAGGTGAACTAGAAGATAAAGTTATGGAAAAAGAGGAAGCTGAGAAAAAGATAAAAAAATACAGGAGTATGAGGGGAAAATTAGAGAACTAAGTGATACACTAAAAAGAAATAATATACGCATAATTGGTATCCCAGAGAAGGAAGAGAGGGAAAGGTGCTGAAGGGGTACTTGAAGAAATAATAGCTGAGAACTTCCCTGAACTGGGGAAGGAAAAAGTCATTGAAATCCAAGAGGCAGAGAGAACTCCCTTCAGATGTAACTTGAATCGATCTTCTGCACGACATATCATAGTGAAACTGGCAAAATACAAGGATAAAGAGAAAATTCTGAAAGCAGCAAGGGGTAAACGTGCCCTCATATATAAAGGGAGACCTATAAGACTCGTGACTGATCTCTCTTTTGAAACTTGGCAGGCCAGAAAGAATTGGCACGAGATTTTCAGGGTGCTAGACAGAAAAAATATGCAGCCGAGAATCCTTTATCCAGCAAGTCTGTCATTTAGAATAGAAGGAGAGATAAAGGTCTTCCCAAACAAACAAAAACTGAAGGAATTTGTCACCACTAAACCAGCCCTACAAGAGATCCTAAGGGGGACCCTGTGAGACAAAGTCCAGGACATCACTACAAGCATAAAACATACAGACATCACAATGACTCTAAACCCGTATCTTTCTATAATAACGCTGAATGTAAATGGATTAAATGCGCCAACCAAAAGACATAGGGTATCAGAATGGAGAAAAAAACAAGACCAATCTATTTGCTGTCTACAAGAGACTCATTTTAGACCTGAGGACACCTTTAGATGGAGAGTGAGGGGATGGAGAACTATTTATCATGCGACTGGAAGCCAAAAGAAAGCTGGAGTAGCCATACTTATATCAGACAAACTAGACTTTAAATTAAAGGCTGTAACAAGAGATGAAGAAGGACATTATATAATAGTTACAGGGTCTATCCATCAGGAAGAGCTAACAATTATAAATGTCTATGCGCCGAATACCGGAGCCCCCAAATATATAAAACAATTACTCATAAACATAAGCAACCTTATTGATAAGAATGTGGTAATTGCAGGGGACTTTAACACCCCACTTACAGAAATGGATAGATCATCTAGACACACGTTCAATAAAGAAACAAGGGCCCTGAATGAGACATTGGATCAGATGGACTTGACAGATATATTTAGAACTCTGCATCCCAAAGCAACAGAATATACTTTCTTCTCGAGTGCACTTGGAACATTCTCCAAGATAGATCATATACTGGGTCACAAAACAGCCCTTCATAAGTTTACAAGAATTGAAATTATACCATGCATACTTTCAGACCCCAATGCTATGAAGCTTGAAATCAACCACAGAAAAAAGTCTGGAAAACCTCCAAAAGCATGGAGGTTAAAGAACACCCTACTAACGAATGAGTGGGTCAACCAGGCAATTAGAGAAGAAATTAAAAAATATATGGAAACAAACGAAAATGAAAATACAACAATCCAAACGCTTTGGGATGCAGCGAAGGCAGTCCTGAGAGGAAAATACATTGCAATCCAGGCCTGTCTCAAGAAACAAGAAAAATCCCAAATACAAAATCTAACAGCACACCTAAAGGAACTAGAAGCAGAACAGCAAAGGCAGCCTAAACCCAGCAGAAGAAGAGAAATAATAAAGATCAGAGCAGAAATAAACAATATAGAATCTAAAAAAACTGTAGAGCAGATCAACGAAACCAAGAGTTGGTTTTTTGAAAAAATAAACAAAATTGACAAACCTCTAGCCAGGCTTCTCAAAAAGAAAAGGGAGATGACCCAAATAGATAAAATCATGAATGAAAATGGAATGATTACAACCAATCCCTCAGAGATACAAACAATTATCAGGGAATACTATGAAAAATTATATGCCAACAAATTGGACAACCTGGAAGAAATGGACAAATTCCTGAACACCCACACTCTTCCAAAACTCAATCAGGAGGAAATAGAAAGCTTGAACAGACCCATAACCAGCGAAGAAATTGAATTGGTTATCAAAAATCTCCCAACAAATAAGAGTCCAGGACCAGATGGCTTCCCAGGGGAGTTCTACCAGACGTTTAAAGCAGAGATAATACCTATCCTTCTCAAGCTATTCCAAGAAATAGAAAGGGAAGGAAAACTTCCAGACTCATTCCATGAAGCCAGTATTACTTTGATTCCTAAACCAGACAGAGACCCAGTAGAAAAAGAGAACTACAGGCCAATATCCCTGATGAATATGGATGCAAAAATTCTCAATAAGATACTAGCAAATCGAATTCAACGGCATATAAAAAGAATGATTCACCATGATCAAGTGGGATTCATTCCTGGGATGCAGGGCTGGTTCAACATTCACAAATCAATCAACGTGATACATCACATTAACAAAAAAAAAGAGAAGAACCATATGATCCTGTCAATCGATGCAGAAAAGGCCTTTGACAAAATCCAGCACCCTTTCTTAATAAAAACCCTTGAGAAAGTCGGGATAGAAGGAACATACTTAAAGATCATAAAAGCCATTTATGAAAAGCCCACAGCTAACATCATCCTCAACGGGGAAAAACTGAGAGCTTTTCCCCTGAGATCAGGAACACGACAAGGATGCCCACTCTCACCGCTGCTGTTTAACATAGTGCTGGAAGTTCTAGCATCAGCAATCAGACAACAAAAGGAAATCAAAGGCATCAAAATTGGCAAAGATGAAGTCAAGCTTTCGCTTTTTGCAGATGACATGATATTATACATGGAAAATCCGATAGACTCCACCAAAAGTCCGCTAGAACTGATACAGGAATTCAGCAAAGTTGCAGGATACAAAATCAATGTACAGAAATCAGTTGCATTCTTATACACTAACAATGAAGCAACAGAAAGACAAATAAAGAAACTGATCCCATTCACAATTGCACCAAGAAGCATAAAATACCTAGGAATAAATCTAACCAAAGATGTAAAGGATCTGTATGCTGAAAACTATAGAAAGCTTATGAAGGAAATTGAAGAAGATTTAAAGAAATGGAAAGACATTCCCTGCTCATGGATTGGAAAAATAAATATTGTCAAAATGTCAATCCTACCCAAAGCTATCTACACATTCAATGCAATCCCAATCAAAATTGCACCAGCATTCTTCTCGAAGCTAGAACAAGCAATCCTAAAATTCATATGGAACCACAAAAGGCCCCGAATAGCCAATTTTGAAGAAGAAGACCAAAGCAGGAGGCATCACAATCCCAGACTTTAGCCTCTACTACAAAGCTGTCATCATCAAGACAGCATGGTATTGGCACAAAAACAGACACATAGACCAATGGAATAGAATAGAAACCCCAGAACTAGACCCACAAACGTATGGCCAACTCATCTTTGACAAAGCAGGAAAGAACATCCAATGGAAAAAAGACAGCCTCTTTAACAAATGGTGCTGGGAGAACTGGGCAGCAACATGCAGAAGGTTGAAACTAGACCACTTTCTCACACCGTTCACAAAAATAAACTCAAAATGGATAAAGGACCTGAATGTGAGACAGGAAACCATCAAAACCTTAGAGGAGAAAGCAGGAAAAGACCTCTCTGACCTCAGCCGTAGCAATCTCTTACTCAACACATCCCCAAAGGCAAGGGAATTAAAAGCAAAAGTGAATTACTGGGACCTTATGCAGATAAAAAGCTTCTGCACAGCAAAGAAAACAACCAACAAAACTAAAAGGCAACCAACGGAATTGGAAAAGATATTTGCAAATGACATATCAGACAAAGGGCTAGTATCCAAAATCTATAAAGAGCTCACCAAACTCCACACCCGAAAAACAAATAACCCAGTGAAGAAATGGGCAGAAAACATGAATAGACACTCCTCTAATGAAGACATCCGGATGGCCAACAGGCACATGAAAAGATGTTCAGTGTCGCTCCTTATCACTGAAATACAAATCAAAACCACACTCAGGTATCACCTCATGCCAGTCAGAGTGGCCAAAATGAACAAATCAGGAGACTATAGATGCTGGAGAGGATGTGGAGAAACGGGAACCCTCTTGCACTGTTGGTGGGGATGCAAATTGGTGCAGCCGCTCTGGAAAGCAGTGTGGAGGTTCCTCAGAAAATTAAAAATAGACCTACCCTATGACCCAGCAATAGCACTGCTAGGAATTTATCCAAGGGATACAGGAGTACTGATGCATAGGGGCACTTGTACCCCAATGTTCATAGCAGCACTCTCAACAATAGCCAAATTATGGAAAGAGCCTAAATGTCCATCCACTGATGAATGGATAAAGAAATTGTGGTTTATCTACACAATGGAATACTACGTGGCAATGAGAAAAAATGAAATATGGCCTTTTGTAGCAACATGGATGGAAGTGGAGAGTGTGATGCTAAGTGAAATAAGCCATACAGAGAAAGACAGATACCATATGGTTTCACTCTTATGTGGATCCTGAGAAACTTAACAGGAACCCATGGGGGAGGGGAAGGAAAAAAAAAAAAAGAGGTTAGAGTGGGAGAGATCCAAAGCATAAGAGACTGTTAAAAACTGAGAACAAACTGAGGGTTGATGGGGGGTGGGAAGGAGGAGAGGGTGGGTGATGGGTATTGAAGAGGGCACCTTTTGGGATGAGTACTGGGTGTTGTATGGAAACCAATTTGACAATAAATTTCATATATTAAAAAAAAATAAAAGATACACTAAACCATGCTATAAACAGAAAAAAAAAAAAAAAGAAAGTAGACATTGCATCAAACGCTGAAAGATTCTCTGATGACAACTGAGGCAAAACCGGAGATAGCCTTGCATTGAAAGCAGTAGTGTTTTTGGTAGCAGCCAGTTTGAATTCAGACATGGAACTATCTGTACTTTCTTTCTGTGAAGGTAATGGTACCGTTTTTTCTTTTTCTTTCCTATTAGTCAGGCATTCCTAAAGCACTAGTTGTTGGGGGGAACTTGGTAATAACCCTACCCTCTTAATTTTATTTGTGAAGACAAATCACAAGTAATATGTCCTTTAAAAAAAAAAAAAACTTTGATGGACTTTTTTTGATGTACAGATGATGGCAGGTCCCGGAGAAAAGGAATGTTTTCTCCTGAGCAAAGACCTTTAATGTCAACATTACAGGACTCTGACACTGTGACTCATTTTGAAATTTGATGAAAATGGCAAGTTAGTTTGGGGAATGTAGATACCCTGTTTCTGTTTACTTAGGCCTTTTAGTTTTGCTGCTTTTAAAGCACTGGTATCTTCATCTTTTCTTAGTTCCATTTAATTTATTCAGCAGTGTGCCCTTTTATGTGCAAGAAATTCTCATTTCTCCTCTGTATCCTATTTGCTTTGCTGTCAACAAACAGCTTTGTCTATAAAAGCAGTAACCCGAATCAACATTTGACATGCAGTAGGCAGTTGCTGAGTTCAGATGTCCAACATTTACTTCTAACATGTTTTTCTTAATAACATTCCTTATTTTATAAAAAATAAGCTCATATTTAATATCTAATGGGAAAAGAAAACCATAGTATGATATAGCAATATTAGGATAAGGCACTATTATAAAAAGACATCATTCTTAGAGTTTTAATTAGAAAGTACTAATTCTGCCCATTTTCAAAACCAAAGCCTGAGAAATACTCACACGTTCAAAGAACATAGTAACAAAACTCTCGCTTTGATTTTTCTCCTTGCCTAATTTCTCAACATATTCTAACTAGATTTTAGCATATTTTGCTTTCATTTTGGGAGAGTTATTTTAGCCCAGTCTTTTATTTGACTTCATACTTCATTCTTTTCCTCCCTTTTCATTTTCCTGATTGAAAATTGATATGCTCGAAGCAGGAAATGAATAAGAATAGCCTTCCAGGTTATATCCTGAAGATAAAATTCAGCTTCAAATCCAAGGAAAATAAAACTGAGTTTCAATCTCCAGTTAAGGATTTGGAACAATAGAGCAATTTGAGATTTTTTCTTTTTTTTAAAATCAAGCCATTCTATAATGCCTGATTGTTCTTCAAGATTTGGTATCTGGCTACTTGCTAATGCTTCACATTCTTCAGATCACTAAATGATTTGCAATTTATCAATTGGAAGTTGATAAAAGTTTTGGGCATTGTAATTTTTCTACAACACTAACACTTTGGATTACCTGAACAGCATGATTTGTTTTGCCATGGATTTCAAAACGCACCTTCCTTGCATTTTCATCAGGCTGCACACATCTTTATGATATCATGCTTCTAAGCCTGGGTCAGCAAGACACTGCTGGCTTTCTTCCCTTCCTCCCTAGCCTCAACTCCTCCCAATTCTTTACTCTCCCTCTCAGTTCCTCAGCAACATCCCCCACATGCTTACAAAGCAGGGATTTGATATGTAGTCCTTTGATTTTGGTTAAAAACCATAACTTCTTGCTGTTGACTGCAATATTTAGCCTGCTCACACAGTGACATTGGGCTTCCTAACATCTTGCAGACTCCACAGGATGAGAGAGAGAGACGGCAGAGACAAGGAATATTAAGAACTCTTCTCCACAGCTGCGCTATGAAAAGGGTAGATTTTTAAGGACAAAATATTTCCTTTCCAAGTCAGGTAGAAAGCATTTTAGTAAGTGAAGTGGTAGATAGAGGCTATGGGGCAACAGATAAAATATAAAAATAAAGGGTCAGAAGAATGGGGAATGGCAGAATGCCAGTTACTACTACTGTGTAACAAATGATCCCAAACTTAGTGGCTTAAAAATTGTTTTATATTGTAATAGGGATCCTTGCCTCTTCTACAATAGCTAGGGCCTCAGCTGGGAAGATTCAGTGACTGGGGTGACTCAGTAGGTGGGGCTGGAATCTTCTGAATGTTTCCTCAAAGGATTTCCTTTAGAAGATACTCCCAAAGTTAGCAGCTCTATGCTTCATATTTGGGGTTCCTACCTCCAACATATCTGCATATCAGTTTAAGATTTTTCCTACTGCCATTAAGAAACTAGGCCATAAAAACCTGACTTAACAATACATTGTGGTGGCCATTTGCAGCAGAAGTCACAGAGTAAAATCCAAACAATGGACTTAGAATTTTCTAGTATTTTCCAGGGCAGAGTGGTTCCTGATTTCTGCTCCAAACAAGTTCTCTTGCCCATGTTGTTTTTTTTTTTTTTTTTTTTTTTTTTTAAGTATATGTTTGTTTGAGAGAGAGAGAGAGAGAATGAGCAGGGAGGGGCAGAGAAAGAGGAGAGAATCTCAAGCAGGCTCCACACTGTCAGCGTGGAGCCCAATGTGGGGCTCAATCTCAGGAACTGTGAGATCATGACCTGAGCCGAAATCAAGAGTCAGACACAACCGACTGAGCTACCCAGGTGCCTCTCTTGCTCATGGTTTTTAACAAGGAACTCTTCACCTAACGTTTGTCATAAAAATTAGCCTCATAAAATGCTTGCACATCTTGCCTTTTCTAAAAACATCTCTCTCTTGAGGTGCCTGGGTGGCTCAGTCGGTTGAGTGTACGACTTTGGCTCAGGTCATGATCTCTCAGTTCATGAGTTCGAGCCCCGCGTCGGGCTCTGCGCTGACAGCTCAGAGCCTGGGGCCTGTTTCAGATTCTGTGTCTCCCTCTCTCTCTGACCCTCCCCCATTCATGCTCTGTCTCTCTCTGTCTCAAAAATAAAAATAAACGTTAAAAAAAACCTGTCTCTCTCCTTTTTAGTTTTTTGTTTCCTATCTGTAGAAGACTGTCATAGAGCAGGTATGCACCTTAAAAATTGTGAAGAGAGGCACAGCCTCATTCGGGAGTTTTATGGTCTTAGATTCCTGTAACAAAGAGTGTAATCTCTCATGCAGGATGCACTTAGAAAGGCTGTCATCCAAGGCAAGGAAAAATTCCTTGAAATAAAAATTAGAGGACATGAACACTTTGGAACTCTTGTATAATTGCCCTTCTAAAAAGCTGTTTCTATTACCATTTCTATTTGTAGGTCTCATTTTCCCAGGGACAGGTATTTAAAGCAGAGCATGATTATTTTAAGATGGGCCATGCTGCCATTTTTTCAAGGAGAAAAAAGCATAAAAAAATCCTGCGCAGAAAAATCTCCAAAGACTAAAAGCTCATCTCATTCATCCCATTGTTACACATTGTTTTGATATAAAAAATCTAAAGGAACAATCCAGGTACTGCTTAACTTAGTACAAGTATAAATTTGGGCCTTGTATCATAAATCAATATATACTCTGATGATTTTGAAAACAACTTATACTCACATTGACATGATAGCCCAAGACAGTATCCCAAGATGATTATTCAAGAAACTTGTAAGAGTTTCAGTTATACAATTTACACCAGCACATGCTTAGTTAGCACACTCCTACATATGCAGTGAAAAAGTTATTTCCTAAGGATATCCTTAATTCTTTCCCAAATTACTTTGTTCCAAGATTGGTATTTTCCTAAGTATCATATCAGAACCTTTGCGTCATCATGAACCAATGTGTTTATTCAGTCTTTGTGTGAACAGTTTTGATCTGAGAGTACCAAGATAAGCTTCCTGGAGTCTTAACCTTCTCTCCTTAAGGAAAAAAAATATTTTCCAGTAAACACTGAGAGTGTTTTGGAGCATGATGTAAACTGCTTTCCTCTTAGAAACTCTGTGCTTTGACTCAGAACACTCAAACTCAAATTTAAACAATTGGAAAGTTTTATGAATTTCAAATAGTCCAGTTAGAGGTCTTAGGCAAATCTACAATCATTAAATATTCTTCATTTAGTGCAGTTTCTGTCCTGATGTCCCATCAAATAAGAGGCAATGTGCTGTAAAAGTGATTTGTTTTCCTTTCTAATACATTTTCTCTAACTGGGTTAATGACAGAGTTACGCCTATTAAAGTGGTGGGTTGACCATATGCATTAGTGTCTAGTCCTTGCTCAAATCATATAAACACTGCGGTAAAGGGATTTTTTTTAAGTAGCAAAACAAGGACAAAGATAACTAAAGAGAGTACAATGGTGGCAAATTTTTGGATACTGGGAAGTACCTAGATTGGAAAGTTAAATCCTAAATTGGCAGTGGGCCTCTGAGGAGCAACTTAAATTTATACCGAAGAATCCTCAGAAGATTCAAATTAATGATGCCACTGGGGTGTCTGGGGGCTCAGTGCATCAGACTCTTGATTTCAGCTCAGGTCATGATCTCACAGTTTGTGGGATCGAGCCCCATGTTAGTCTGTGCTGACAGCACAGAACCTGCTTGGGATTCTCTCTCTCTCCCTCTCTGCTCCTTCCTAACTCTTGTACTCAGGCGTGCTCTCTCGCTCTCTCTCAAAATAAATTTAAAAACCTTAAAAAATTGATGCCACTAACCTCTGAGGGAAGATTGGGACTAAAAACTAAATTATACCTGAAAGTCTTTTAATTTTTTTAATGCTTATTTATTTTTGAGAGAGAGAGACAGAGACAGAGTACAAGCAGGGGAGGGGCAGAGAGAGAGGGAGATAGAGAAGCAGGCTCTGGGCTCTGACCTATCAGCACAGATCCCTAGGCGGGGCTTGAACTCTTGGACTGTGCGATCATGACCTGAGCGGAAGTTGGATGCTCAACTGACTGAACCACCCAGGTGCCCCTAACTGAAAGTCTTTTTAAAAAGCAGTTAGATTCTCAGGGCCTCTCCCCTTCTCAGTACAGCTGAATGACAGCTCCTTCCTCATCTCAGGAGTGTTAGTCTCTGCAAAATATAAAATATATCATCTCTAGACTCAAGAACTGGACATTAAAATAGGGGATGTGCAGCCAGGCTTTTGTTCTACAGGCAGGAAATTAGAAGCAGCTTCTTGGAGGACTCCCAGAGTCTAGTCTAACAGCCAAGAGGAAAGAGCACGTAACTCTGGCTGTCACTGGAGATTCTGTAGAAAGGCCCTTAGACAATAGACTCACATTTGCACACAGAGCTTTCAAGACACTGTTCAGTGCATTGCTCTTAAATCCAAAAGAGCAGACAACATTCTTGTAGTATTCAGAGAAGAGAGCAGAGATTTTAGAAGACAGCTTGGAGACAAGGAAGATTTTTCAAGTTATCAAGAAAGAAAAAACAAGTTTCATAAAAGAATTTAAGAAGGAGAACGGCTTGGATATAAAACAGAATGGGATATCATAAGGACAACACTGGAATATAGAAAACAATCAAGTAATGCCTCACGATACTAAGGAAAAATTACTGCCTTCTAAAATTCCTGACCCAACAAATATCCACTAAACACAAGAGTCAAATAAAGTCATTGTCAGACATGCAAAGTATCCTTGGAGGATATACTCTATGGAAATGGGAGTAAACAAACAAAAATGAGAGATGAGAGAGACAGAGAGAGAGGATAGAGAGGGAGAGAGAGAGCAAGAGTGAGAGAGAGAGAGACAAAGGGTCCAGGAAGCAAGGAAACAGCACAAGAGACAAAGGTGACTGCAGTTCCCAAGACTCCAGAGCTCAGCAGCCCCAGAGATGAATCTACACTGGAGCACTTTTAGACCTCTTCAAGAAGGAAAGAATAGGACAACGGTGTGTTTAATGAACAAAGAGATTTGGTAATATGGGAGACTGGGTACAGGGTACGCTCAAACTTTCTGTACTATCCTTGCAACTTTTCTGTAAATCTGAAATTATTCTAAATTAAAAATGTATTTAAACAACAGAACGATGTTGGCAGATTAGAATCGGGGAGGGAAGTATGAATGTGGTGGTGACTGAAAAAGAATTAAGCCCGTATGTTTCTTCAGCCTAAAAATGGAACGTCAAGAAGTTAAAATATAAACATGTTATCTAAAGGTGTGGAGGTCAATTTCAAAATACAAATACATGGGGAGTAGGAAGTGAATAGGGAGCAGTGGTCAGGGGAGGACTGTTTTAGTGCCAGGCCTTGTTATGCTGTTTGATGCTAAGTCATGTACATGTATAACTTGATAAAAATAGAAAATTAAAAGGACAAGATGTGGTCCCCATATATTATCCAGATTTTGCAGGGAAATTTTAATGTCCAATAATCTCTCCCATTGCCCCTTCATGTTACCTTGTCAAACCATATCTATGCTTCAAGAAATAATTTGATTTGGGAAATTCAGCCACTCAAAGAGGGGAAACCAGGAACAGGTCTGTCATCTGCATATTTATCATTTGGATATAAATGACACTCCTGAAATTGTGTCCAAAAAATACCATAATTCATCCTTAGACTAAAGAAGATTGTTCATTGTTTACACCAAGGACTTCTATTTTCCACAAGTGCACGTTAAACTACCTCCTATTTTGTAAAAGCAAGGCAAAGTACTTATTAAAGATGTCTTCATGTATCTTCTTTATTTAACCAAATATTTCAGGAAGCAGGATGTAACTTGTGTTTATACTTTCCCAAATAAACATAAATATTTTGAAAATACTTGAAAATAGATAAAAGAAATGTTTACTGTAAGAGTATTCATTCTGTGGCTGTTCCTTTGACTATCATTTAATTATTTCCATGTTGGTGAAAGTAAGGATCTGTTTATGTCATTTCTCCTTCATAAACAGCAGAGCGTATAGTTAGAAAGCCCTTTCTCATCTTTAAATTATCTTAACTATGGTGCTTCTAGAAAAAATCAAGTTATCATCTCTATATATTGCAATTAGAGTTTTTTCTCTGGTATAACTTGTTGTGTCTTCGTCCCTTTTGTCCCAGAAAACAAGATGTCCTTGTTGAAGTGCCACTCCTCTATGTCAATAGTTTCCTTGATCTATACAATGGGGCCGTGACAATATGCACATTTCTTCCCTTGATTCAAATGTGTTTCAATAATTGTGCCCTCAGAATGTTTTTGCATTGCCTCCAGCATGCCTGTGCCCTTCAGCTCACACCACCCTGCATCTGCCTGGATATCCTGTTGTCTTCCATCCGCCTCACATGACTAAACCAGCAAGACTGAATTGTAATGGGTAGACCGAACCTGGTGGGAGAGAGTGGAAATGAATTTCAAGTCAAGATTAAATTTCATTCTAGACTTCCAAAGGAATCAATATGTCTATGACCTTAAGATTTTTTCAGGCATCTGCAAATGAACTATTTTGATTAAACTACAAACAACTTTAAGTTTGTGCATAAGCTTGTGGGTAATTTTTGAAAATGAATTTTTGTTCAAATGATAATTAGCAAGAGGATTTTGTGAATTAATTTATTTCTCCAATTGTTTGTCCTCAATAAAAATTTCACGAAACCTGAAAAAAACTGCCATCTGACTCATTTCTAGGCCTCCTAGGATTAAAATAATATCCAAATGACTATGGATTGCCCTTACTATTCCCTTTATTATTAAGGAGATTTATCATGAATCTGGATCACATTTAAGCAAATCCTGGTACTGTCCCAAAGGTATAGCTTCTGGTGAAAAAAATAAAGGTATTAAGTCTAGTCATCTTGTTCTAGGGCTATAGATGAATGGAATCATGTAGAAGGTAGCATCTAAGTGAAGCCTACCCAAATTCCAGCTTTAGATACAGACTTTCAAACTCCTACCACTGCCTTTTCCCACAGTCAGCCCACGTCTTTCCCTCCATACTGTTAGCTTACACTCTATTAACCTCAATGCTATGACCTGTAGAGGAGCACTCATTTTTTCCCAAAAAAAAGTATCCTATATTCTTAATGTTTCTCACTAATATCCTTTTAAAATGGCAGTCAAAAATAATAGGTACAATTGATTAGGTCCTTACTTGTATGTATTATCTGAATTTGTTATAGCCCTAGGAGTACTATTATTATTCTATTTTACAAGTTGAGGAAGTTGGGTCTTGAGAAGTTATGTAAATTGTCCAATGTCAGATCCTATCACATCACATCTAATATGTTTGCTATATTATTTGAGAATATTCAATTCTGCTATAAAAACTACAAAACAAGATGGATGAAATGCATAAGAAGTGTTAACCATAGATAGTAATTTTGTGGCTTACAACACACAGGCAAAACTCACAGCCTATCTTAAGTATAGATAATAACTAAATAGGTCTTGTGAGACAGAGGCAGAATGCATGAGTAAGTTAGTAACCTGTAACACGTATTGATGATGGTGTTAAAGGAATATATAACAGAACAAATAAGAATGTTACTTATAACCAAAAGGGATGGGAAAGCCAAGTCATGATCGTGCCCTGCCCCCAACCACAGCAGAAGTACTGACATTCTCCTGAAGGCTTTTACCATTTTGTTTGAACTTCCCATATGCTACCATGTCCTTCCATGCACACATCTTATCTCACAGACTGAAAGCTTCCAGAGAGCAGGCATACTAACACAGGCATCTTTCATTCCTGGGAACATTTGGTACCCAGAGCTGCTGCCTCATACAGTTGAATGGATGATGGCTTAATGTGGGCATCTTAGCTAGAAGTTAACTCCTTCTTTTTCACTGTCATTTTTATAAAACTGCTCATCTGAGAAATAACTGATATTTTTAAAATTCGGCATTTTATCAAAACTTAATGTTCTCCACTTCTCTCAGTAGTTAAAACGTATATCACTCAGCTTAGAAGAGTCATTTTTTTTTTTACTGAAAACAAACAGCTAAAAATAATCTGTACACGCATGTGCTGGTAGGTGACACTTTATTTTTAATATGATAGCAATATGTAATATAGAGATAGTACAGTATAGCCAGTAAAAGCATTGACTTTGAAGTCCAGTGTCAGGTTTAAAGACCTGGATTTGAAACTTACTATCTTGGCAACGTTGAGTTTTTGACTTAACTTCTCCAGTGTCCTCATCTATAAGTGGTAGGGAAATAGAAATGGTACCTAGTGCATAGGGCTATTGCATAATATAAATGAATGAAAGCAGGCAAAAAGTGCTTAGAACAGTGCCTGGCAAGTGGCGAACTGTCAGGACTTGTTAGCTCTTATTATAAAAAGCTACAAATCCCGAAAAGCCATTTTAAAACAGATTTCTTTCTCTCTACTCTGAGTAGCCTTCCAGCCAGAATTGTTTGCCTTTCAGAACCATCCTCCCTAGATAAAGTAAATACAAACACATGGATTATCAAGGCCAAGAAAAGCTGAAATTAATGTTGATGGTCATTAACTCTAATAATACTCCCTTTATATTTGTTTTGTCCTGTTGAGTTTATGAGCCATTTTCACATTCATTGCATCACTGGATTTTCACGACACCTCTGTAATCAAAGTGGCCAGTGTTATTTCTCATTTTTGAAAGACAAGGCAACTAAAGCACAAGGTTTGCCTTAAAAAAAAAAAGTGGTTCGCCTTTGCCACCTGGAGGTTGACCATGAACTCGGGGCACTGCAGCTCCTGGCAAGAGACCTTCTTTCTGCCTAACAGTAGAAAGGGTTCTACTGACATATTTTAAGAGCTGAAATAGTTTCAAGCCAATAGTCTCTGACTAGCCTTCTCCTATACCCTTTTTCTTTTAAAAATTTCCAGTAAGGTGGCGCCTGGATGGATCAGTCAGTTACGCATCTGACTCTTGATTTGGGCTCTCTCTTGAGAGATCATTGTGTGGGTTCAAGCGCCGCATCACACTCTGCCCTGACAGCACAGAACCTGCTTGGGATTCTCTCTCTCCCTATCTGCTCCTCCCCCCGCTCATGCTCTCTCTCTCTCTCTTTCAAAATAAATAAACTTAAAAAAAAATAAAATTTCTACTAGGGAGAAGTACCTTAATATTTGTTCCACTCAAGGGTTTTGCTACTAGGATCTCCCTCCATTCAAGATGATCTTTAAGTTCTGAGGAAATGCAAAGTAAAAACTTCTTACAAAAACTGTTGTATTCCCCTCATTCATACCATGCTGCTTTTGTCAAGCTGAGTGGCAGCGTAGCGTGAGTTAGACCAGCACAGACTCAGAGATAGATTGGGTTTAATTCCTATTTGCCACTTATCAGTTACATGACCTTAAGAAAATTATTTAACTTCCCTGTGCCTCAGTTGCCACATCTATAAAGAGAGAGAACAATACTACCACCTCCTTGTGTTTTCTTGCAAAGATTGTAAAGAATAATATGTGCCAAGTATTCAAGAGAGCACCTGATGAAATAGGGGTGGGCTCCTGTTATTATGTGTGGGAAAATAGTCTTAATTCCTTCTCACTTTCTCAGCTAGTATAGCTCAGCCACTTAATGCAGAAATTGTCACTGTGTGCGCCATATCCCATAATGGTCCAGTGCTTGAACTAAACATATCCCATAATGATCAAGTGCTTGAACTAAAACACAGCATTGCACCTCTCACCTAAGATCTTTGACTCCCCCAGAACTTCTTTCCCTCACATACCTTGAATGAAGATATCTATTATCTCATATTGCCCCAAAATATATCTCAACGAGTCAGTTTCCTGACTTTTACCCTTGTCACCATGATCACCCTCCAGTTTCAGCTAAGGAATAGGTTGCTATGGCAACACTCACCACCCACAGTCAATAGTCAAATTTCATTTCTCAGATACAACTATTAGAAAATAAATGATCCATGTAACATTCTTTGTGTTTGTTTCCCTGTTCATTTGCAAAATCTCCTACCTGTTGGAAGCACTCATAAATGTAATAAAAAAGCCTTTTAAAAAATTTGAACAATAATTTGTTAATTCAGACAAAAGCATTACTTGAGTTTTCAGTGTTTTAAAAATAGCTGTCAACATAAGTTTAAAAAAAAGCACCATCATAAGCTACTTTAGTCTCAGATTTTGTTTAGTCAAACTGCTTATTTTATAATAGGAACATCAAATGAATTGTAACATGTTATTTGCTGAAAAGAATTTTCCCTCTTTTATTTTTACACTCTGCAAAAAATGATTTACTCAACTCTTCCAGAAAAAAGAAGAGGGTTGGAGAATTGCCACCCTTCTTCGATAGCCTTCTCACCAAATCCATCTTTATGCCCCCCCCCCCCCCCCCCCCAGCACATGCTATGCATACCGGCAGTGCCCAACACCACACATTTCTGGGATACTTTTCCAAGTGCTTGGTCAGGGAAAACCTAGTCCAGGCCCCAACATTGGGACAGGTGTCAACGGCAACCACGTTGATTCCTTTTCATACGTGACTCCTCGAACTTCTCCTGGCGATTCTGTAATAAGCTATGGTTATGGTTGAGTTTCCCCAATGGTGGAAGCATGGAAATGGTGGTAAGAAGGAAGCCCTACTCCATCGACTCCATCTCTCTACTCTGTTGGGAAACGGAGATGAACAAGCAGAAGCTTCCCACCCTTGCTCCCTTCCTTCTATCTTGCCATCTTTCCCTATCTGATGCCCCCCAACACCTCCCCCATCTCTCATAATACACTTCAATGATGATTATTAATCATATTCAAAACAGAATTTAAAAGGAATATAAATGGATACAGTAACACTGTAAGTTTAACAAAAGAGTAAAGCCAAGAAAGATTTAGGACAATGATCATGTAAGAACTTCTTGGAATGAACACTTGGGAATTTTGATCAAGTGCCATTAAAAATCAGTGTATATAGGGGTGCCTGGGTGGCTCAGTTGGTTGAGAGTCTGACTTTGGCTCAGGTCATGATCTCACAACTCATGAGTTCAAACCCTGTGTCAGGCTCTGTGCTGACAGCTCAGAGCCTGGAGCCTGCTTCAGATTCTGTGACACTATCTCTCTGCCCCTCCCCTGCTCATGCTCTGTCTGTATGTCTCTCTCTCTCTCTCAAATAAATAAAAATTAAACAAAAGTCAGTGTATATAGGGGCACCTGGGTGGCTCAGTCAATTAAGTGTCTGACTCTTGATTTTGGCTCAGGTCATGATCTCACAGTTTGTGAATTCAAGCTCTACATGGGGCAGTGCAGAGCCTGTTTGGGATTCTCTCTCTCCCTCTCTCTCTGCCTCTCTTCTGCTTTCTCTCTCTCTCTCTCTCTCTCTCAAAATAAATAAAATAAACAAAAAAATAGACAAAAAATCAATGTATATAAATATAATAATTGATTTTCATTTTCCAAACCAGTAGGCCTCCTTAGTTAACTTTCTTAGGCTCTCAGTTGATTCATTTAAAACAATAAAGACTCATTTACATGTGTAGACAAAGGAGACAAGCACAACTGGTAAGAGCATGCAAATTAGAAGGTATTTTACTTATTTTTTTATTTTTTTAAAGAGAGAGTGCAAGTGGAGTAGAAGGAGAGAGAGAGAGAGAGAGAGAGAGAGAGAGGGAGAGGGAGAGAGAGAGAATCTTAAGCAGGCTCCACACTCAGCATGGAGCCCATTGCAGGGTTTGATCCCACATCCCTGGGATCATGACGTGAGCCGAAATCAAGAGTTGGACACTCAACCAAGTCACCCATAGCACCCCAGAAGGTGTTTTAAAAACATGTCTTTATAATGTGGTATGTAGCAATAATTGTGAGATTTAACCTTACTTTGTGTTGAGTAAGACAGGCACTCTGAAATTTCAAAGATGAAATTTTTTTAATTCAGAAAAAATATGACAGATTCTTACAAAAATTCTAAATATCAGACAAGTCCTTTCTGCTATACTGACATTTTCTATTCAAGGTGAGTAAATATTACAGCCGAAAATCAATGAAGTAATTCCTTTTGGAGAAACAATGTGCGTAGGTGGTAGAAAGGTGACAGATGTAGATCAGGAAAACCAAGATCACAATAGGCAGCAAGGGCCCTGAAGTACATGGAATGAGACAACTCCCTATTGTGGAAAGTCTAGCTTTCCAGGAAAGGAGATTAGTGGAGAGTTTCACTATAGTTGGAAAGGGATGAAAAGATTTATCTTATTAAAAGTTTTTCCAAGTCGATTTTTAAAATACTAGATGAATATAACTGTCGACCAGTAATAACTATTTCTTTCTCGTGTAGCTAATGCATTAGACCCTCTGGTAATTTTAATTTTAAACAAGTTAAATAGCAGTTAAAAGAAATTAGATTTCAACATAATGCAAAAAAAAAAAAAAAAAAAAAACCAAAAACATTGCTTACATCCCTTGTATTTTTGATGAGAAGAAGCTGAAGCAATTTCCTGAGAAGAGGTGGTCCATCTACAAATCAAAGGGAATTTCCTGCTGGTGAAATGGAGACCAAGCCAAATCTCAACAAGGAGCTTCTTGATTGTTACCCTAATGAGGCCCAGGTGGAGATAGTTGTTGCCAATTTCGGTTGTTTCTAGTATTTCGCTATCTTCATTTAAGACTTCAGAATATTTGAAATTAATAAGAGGTATTAGTGCAACATACCCCGATGACTATTCAAGACAGCATGGAAATTCACCAAAAGCTTTACAGGCTTGGAATTAAGCTCTCAGGGTAGGTTAATGGAAAGACGGAAGAAAGCAATTCTCTCTCATCATGTCAATAGAGAATGTGTTTTCCAGACCTTTCTTCTTGTGTCCAGTACTAATGAGAAGGACTTCCACTTGAATTCCTTTGAAAGCATACACAATTTAAACCTGTAAGCATGCTTAACTTGTCCACTTTATACTTAAGGAACTAAAAGATTTGCACCTTGGCCCTATTTTCTCTCCAACTGCTTTGAAAGGAGAGCACATCAGTGTGCTAAACTGTGTGAGCAGTGTCTGATGTAATGAATGGATGATTTAAAGTGGGTTGCACACTCGCAAAATGCCCTTGCAAAAATGACCTCCAGGATGTAGAGACCAGGGCCCCAAAGCAAAGAAAGTTAGCTTTCACAGGCAACCAGACATTCTGATTGGTCAAATAAAGCATAGGTTTATTATTTTAACTACGGAAAAGTAAGTTGTGGTTTCAACTGGCCTCTAGCAATAAAACAGGACACCCATGGACTTCATTTATTATTATCAAACAATCTGCTTTTTGCTATTCTGGTTGCTCTGGAAGATACTGATATAGTCCCATTACAAAGTACAATAGTTTAAGAAGTGTAGTTAGGGAACCAGGACTATGACACAGGAAACAATAGCAAATAATACAAGGTGGTACGTTCATAGAGCAAAGGTTTCTAGTTCTGTTGCCAGGTGAACTGGGGAGACCCTGGGCCCTGAAGCCTCCACCTAGTCCATCCCTAAGATGTTGCAGAAGGCTCTTGGAATCATCACCACAAAGAACTCAAGGACAGACACGACGCAGTGGACGAGTGACGTAAGTGGGAAAGTTTATTAAAGCAAAAGTATACCGTAGAGATGTGAGAACAGGCGAGCTCAATAGAGAGCGAGCTGCATGTCCCAGGGTGTGGTCTCTATCTTTTATTGATAGTTGTTAACAAATGAGTGGAGTATCATTACTTGGGTCAGGGTTTTCTTGGAAGCAGGGTTTCATGCCTTTTCCTACTTATTTGGTCAGGGGTTTCTGGCCTAGTTTGTCAGCTATCTTGGGCCTGTCTGGTTTGATCTGGCTTCTTCTGACTTTGTTTTGGATTGCTGCCAGGACAGGCCTCTGACTTTCCTCACACCTAGCCATGACTTTCTCTTTGTTGGCTTCTAGGCATCCTGTTAGAACCTAAGTAACTGCCTACTCTAACAGTGCTGTGAGAGGGAATGAGAAGCCATGTGTAATTTTTTTAAATTGGAAGCAAGAGTGGGGAGAGAAAGGAAGAGGAGGGTGTCCTAAGAGGATATGTGCTTTATAATCCCGTGGAGGTGGTGTGGAGGGCAGAGTGTGCAGGGTGGGAGGGGCAGTGGAGAGTTGCAAGAGGCTGATTTGGAGGCAATTATAAGAGGCTTAAGTGACTTAAGGCAGAGGTGGTAGGAGCAGAAAGGCCACAACAGGTACATTCAAGAGACGTGTCTCTTGACAAGGTGGAGCCACAGCAAAGAGTGGCCAGTTACTCATGGAAGAGAGAAAGAGAAGAATTCAAGACTATCTCTGGTTTCTCCTTTGGAGAAGGATCTTAACTTGAAATATGTAATTTGGGCATGAAATGACGAAACTTCAGTCTAAAGGCAGGATGCCTTTGATGTTGGAAAACCCATGTAAATAACTGTGACTGTAGTTCACGCTTCTGATAGAACTCAGGGCTCAATTGACCAGAGGTGATATCCATTTAAAACTGAAAAGCAGGTTGCTGTCTGCAGTGTTCTCACCATCCAAAACCCCTGAAAAGGGAGCCCTAACATTCCCTTTCTAGTGGTTCACAAACTAGATCTCAAGCTACCATTCTTACTCCTTCAGTAGGATTTGATCCTGTTTCTACTTTTTTTTAAATTTTTTAAATGTTTATTTATTTTTGAGACAGAGCATGAATGGGGGAGGGTCAGAGAGAGGGAGACACACAATCTGAAGCAGGCCCCAGGCTCCGAGCTGTCAGCACAGAGCCTGACGCGGGGCTCGAACTCACTGACTGTGAGTTCGTGACCTGAGCCGAAGTCAGATGCTTAACCGATTGAGCCACCCAGGTGCCCCAATCCTGTTTCTACTTTCACAACAGCTACCCAGCCTTGAAATTCTGCTTAAATGATGCATCCTCCCCTTCCCAGGACCAGCGAGTCTAAGTGTATGCTCTCTGAATCCTCTTCTAGCTCCCTCATACTTTCCTTCATAGTGTTTGCCACACTTGGTTGCTATCCATCTGTGAACTTACTTATTGTCTTTCACAAGATCATAGGTTCCTTTAAAGCATAGAGGTATTTCTATTTATCACTGTATTCCCAGTATGGGGCTCAGTGTCAAGGATGTGGAAGATGCTTAATGATATAGGTTGAATAAATGGATGAATTTTCAGTTCCATTGTCCTTGATGCTTTGGGTACCTCACACACATTGTCTCCATGAGCAGGAATTTGATAGTCAATCTCATGTGACTGAAGAGAAAATGAAAGGGAATATATAAATGGATTTGATGTTGAATTCGATATCGGAGATGGAGAAGATAATGCCAGTGACTTACGCCTGGGTGACTAGAAGCTTTCTCTCTCTAATCTCATGCTTTGGGGAATGCTACACTACAGGCCACAAAAAATATTCTATTTTGGCAGTTAAGTCAGAGTTTTACTCATACTCAGATTACAAAGTGCTCAATTATATGATAATTTTCTTCTTACTTTTTTGAGGAACCTCCATACTGTTTTACATAGTAGCTGTACAATTTTATATTACCACCAATGGTGTGTAGCAACATGAATATACTTAACACTACTAAATACTGAAAAGTGGTTACGATGGTAAATCTTATGTGTTTTTTACCACCAATAAAAAAAAATTGAAGTGTTCATTGGACACCTACTGGGTACTGCCAGGCACACTGGTGGCATCTCAGCTGACAGATTCCTTCGATGATAACACCTCTAAAGCCAAGTGTTTCAGCCAGGAGCCAGAGGGGAGAAGTTGGAGAGTTCGATAATAAATCCATGCTAACTTTATCACCACCCTGAATTTTTAGCCAGATGGACTAAAGTATTCCCAGTGTTTCTAAAAGCCTAAATATCAGGTTTTTCTTTTTTTATTGAAGAATGATTGACATACAATATTGTATCTGTTTCAGGTATACACCACAGCGACTCAATATTTATATATATGTTACAAAATGGTCACCACAGTAAGTCCAGTTACCATATGTCACTATACAAAGTTGTTACAATATTGTTGACCATATTCTCAAATACCAGTTTTAACATTGGCTGTGAAGTAAAATGAAAAAATAATTAAGCAATTTCATAAATTTCATTTGGCCTTTCTTCATTTACCATTTTGTTGTCATTAAGCCTTCCCAGGCTGGACATGAGATGATTTCATCCTCTTTCATCATTTGATTTTCCCCTAAATCCTCCAATTCCCTAATTATTAATACCGATGGGGATGCCAGTGACTTAAAATATACAAAGGGTATTGGCCTCTGACATGCCCCTCATATTTCTGGGCTCTTTTGAGAACCCAGAGTATTCTCTTTAATAGTTTTAAAAATTGTAGGGAACAAATTTCCTGAACATGAACAAACTCTCAACAATAAACATATTACACTTATTCCCTGTTGACACGTGTGTGTGTGTGTGTGTGTGTGTGTGTGTGTGTGTGTGTGTGGCTTCCCAGGTGGAGACGATCTGGAGAATGAAAACTGGGAAAGAGTCCATTCAAGGCTGAGAAGTAGCAAAGGTAAAGGTTGTTTATTCTAAGAGGCCAGCAAATTGAATTCTTATCCCTCATCTTCAAAGAGGGATAAGATGGAGCTTATTTAGTGTCATGAAGAGAGAGTCAGAGAAGGACCAGGGGAATTGCCCTCTCACTCCTGGGTTGAGATTGCTAGGTGTAGCAGAATCTCAGTGTGTGCATCTGTCACTTAACAAAGGAGACCTGGCAGAGCCTTTTCTGAATTCTGTCAATACAGAGAGGGAAAGAGGATTTCCTGCTCTGCTGGTGAAGCCTTCTTTGTGCTGAAATCAGCTTTCTCCACAGTCCTGCTATTCCTCAAGGAGGGTCTAGGAGTGAGTGAGGAGGGATTCTTACAGCCTACCCCCACCCCTGCGTGTTTGTGCTGGTTTTCCACGCCACTGAGCAGAAGACCCAAAGCACACAAGAGGCACACCACACTCGACGCCGTATCGCCCCACCTCGTCCTGAATACACATTTAGATACCATGCCAAGAAAGCTGCAGTAGTTCAAGATACCCCAGGTTGTACCAGGCCGTGTGTTTCTAAGCTCCTTTCTTGCTCTCTACCTCCATCTCTTATGACTCAGGGTGACCTTGTCAATAGAAAACCAGGAAAACTGTATGTCTCCGGAGGATTTCCCAGTGAGATTTCCAGTTAGCACACGCTGGCTCACACAGTGTGTGTGGAAGGGCTGTGATTAAACAATGGCATATTCACAAATACGTTTAAAACTGTGAATTCCTATGCTAACTATGAGGTAATGAGAGACAGTTGGTACAAAATATTCCAACCTGTCGGTAACTGCAAAATCAAATCCACAGTCAGACCATTCACAAAAGGGGTAATTTAGCAAAAATACAGTAATAATGATCTTCAGTTTTCACAGATAGATGTATGTGTACTCTAACTATAGCATAGCAAGCAGCACTTTTCCCTCTCTCCCCACTATAATAAATCATGTCATATTATGTGAATTTGGTATAAAACAAAGAGGTAGTGTACCAAAAAGATATATGGCATTGATTTTATTGAGTAGGCTTACCTAAATCACTGCTATTTTAAAATAAAAATTCCTGATGCTAAATCTGAAGGTTAAACCAAAATCTTCTGAATGTATCGGATTTGAAATACTGTATAATAGTAAGGATAAATCACAGTACTGGAATAGACAAGCCAATTTAGAATCTGTTGGGCAGGGGTGTGTGAATTTATCAGAATCATAGGCCTTAAAATAGTCCAGATATTAAGTCTGACTAATAATAATTTCAAGGTTCCCACTACCTCTACAAGGTAAATGCTAAGGTCACTGCAGATCATCCCCAGGACTTAGAAAGTGATAACAGATAAGCCTAATAGGATTTGAATTTAAGCGGCTGTGATCCCCCCCCCACCCCTTCCAGCTTTGTGAAGTGGAAATTGTACAGGCTCCAAGAGAAAATGCGCACTTTCAGACTTAAGGCATGCCCTGATGATCAGCCACATCCACCGTACAAATCCTCCAAGACCAAATCATAGCATGAAACTAGGGTTGCATCAGGCAACACAGCATACGCTAAATAAAAATGCTGTTGACATTGTTACAATAAGAATTTCTTAAAGTTTATTTATTTATTTTGAGAGAGAGAGAGAGCACATGTACAAGTGGGGGAGGAGCAGAGAGAGAGAGAGAGAGAGAGAGAGAGGGAGAGAGAGAATCCCAAGCAGGCTCAACGCTGTCAGTGCAGAGCTCAACACAGGGTTTGACTTCATGAACTGTGAGATCATGACCTGAGCCAACAACAGTCAGAAGCTTAACAGACTGAGCCACCCAGACATGCCAAGAATTTCTTAACAATAGTTTCTAAAGCAGTATTTCAGATCAATTTATTAGGAGACACACTAGCCAATGAGCCTAGAACAGCTGGCCCCATGGAAAAATTATCCTATTCTTAAAAAAAAAAGGCTAGAAAATCCTATGTGTTCAATTACTAACATACTGCATTTTTGCTAAATCACTGGACTTTATCATATTTATCATATTTGTTTGTACTATGTGTGTGCGCTGTGTATGTGTGTGTTCAGTCAAATGTCATGCCTTAAGTGCTTATTATATACCAGCTACATTACTGTGGACCTGGGATAAGAGCTTGAAAGAGAGACACAATCACCACCCCAGGAAAACATAGCCTAGCAGAGCTGTGCTTCTCAAACTTTTAATGTGCATACAAATCACCTAGGGATCTCATTAGTATGCAAATTCCAAATCAGTGTGTCTAGGGGAAGGCTGAGATTCTGCATTTCTAATATACTCCCTTTTAATGCTGATGTTGCTGGCATTTACGTAGCAAATGTTGGAGGACACAAACATTAAATCACACAAATAACTATATGCTTACATTTGTGGTAAGTGCTATAAAGAAACAAACACAAGGATCTATGAGATCAAATAAAGTGGGGGACCCAATCTATACCTCAGGAGGGGATATTTAAGCCAAAAGCTGAAGAATGGGATGGGGTGGGGGAGGAATATGTCATGCTAAATTATTGAGGCCAAATGTAGTCAATGCCACAGGTACCTTTGGTGTCTTTCTGCCTGAAGGTGTTCTCCAGACACCAGAGTGTCTTGACCTGTGCTCAGGAATTGCCCAAAGTACCTAAAACCAAATACCCTGGAGCTATTTGCTTCAGGGACAGAAATTTATAAATAAACATCCCAGCTTCACCATGCCTTAGTGAGACACACTTAGGTTTCAAAGTCTTTCAGAGAGTTCCCAGCAGGATTGTGTCCTAGTGACCCACAGCAATAATTCTTATATTAACTTTGACTTTCCTGTTTTCCCTGTATCAGATCCCTACTCCAGGCCAATGACTCTGGTCTCACCTCCAAATAAATTACTTTCTTCTAAATCCTTGTTTCAGAGTTTGCTTTTGAGGGAACTCAGATTAAGAAACCAACCCAGTCAGAGAGGACAACAAACAATCACACACACACACACACACACACACACCCCAGATAGAAATTGAAGGGGAAGAAAGACAGAGAAACCTGAAGTGAAGGCTACTTCTGCTCTTGGACATTTGCCTCCAATCCTGGTGATCTTGAATTTCTGTTTTGAAGACCTCATGGGGAAAGAGGAACAAGTTGCAAACTGGCTTTATTCTATTCCCTGAATTGGATGGTGGCTTCATGGTTGTTTGGAAAACTGTATATAAGTGGTTTAGGCACTTTACTATATGTATATTACACTTCACAACATTTAAAAATGTAATTTAAAAAAGTCTGACAAGAGAGGGATGATTTAGGTAAAGGGAAATAATGTAAGAATTATGTAGATGTTTGGGAAGAACAGGCAAGTATGGCTGGAGCATGATGAACAACAGGGAGAATGGTGGAAGATTCATTCATACATTCATTACTCATTTATGACAAGTACAACCTCTTTTTTTTTTAAGAGAGAGAGCACATGCGCAGAGGGAGAGAATCTCAAGAAAGCTCCATGTTCAGTGCGGAGCCCCATGCATGGCTCAATCTCATGAACCATGAGATCATGATCTGAGCAGAAGTCAAGAGTCGGACACTCATCTGACTGAGCCATACAGGTGTCCCATGTATGACCTCTTTTAATGGCACTTTCGTTAAGTGGAAGACAGGCAAAAAAAAACCCCACAAATAAATGAGCAAGATAATTTCAGAGATTAGTAATTACTATGAAGAAAACAAAATAGGTTGATACCATAGAAAAACACTGTGGATAGAGGGTTGCTTGGTGGAGTAATGGAGACTGGGTCACCTAGAAAGACCATACTGAGGTGCTGGCAATTGAACGGAGACCAGAGAGACAAGAAGATAAAACTAGACAGGGGCATAAAAGCCCCTGGGTGGTTCAGTCAGTTAAGCATCTGACACTTAGTTTGCGCTCAGGTTATGATCTCACAGTTTGTGAGTTTGAGCCCTGCATGTTGGGCTTTGCACTGACAGTGCAGAGCCTGCTTGGGATTCTCTCTGTGCCTCTCTGTCTCCCCGCCCCCCCCCCCGCTCGTGCTTTCTCTCTCTCAAAATAAAAAAGTAAACTTAAAAAAATAGGGAAGTGCCTATAGGTCTCAGTAAAAATTTTGAGCTTTATTTTAGGAACAGTGGAAAGTCATTAAAGGTATTTACACAGAAGAGACAAATAATCATACTAAGGTTCTTAAAGATCATCCTGATGATTCTGTGATGAATGGTTTCTGTATGATGCAGGTAGCCCAGTGAGAAGACATATGAAAGGGGCTAACTAGGATGCTAAAGTAGAGACATACAGCTGGATCTATTCAGGTTATACTGTAGACTTAGAATTGAATATTCCTTACATATACTTCTCATATAGACTCTACCCCTCCAAAGGAAATCATTAATCCCTGGGCCCTATCTTTTTAGCTATAGTGATTGAGCCGATGACTGACAAATGTCTGAAGCTGGATCAATCAGAATCCTTTGGTGGGATATTCCTAGTGGAGCTAGAGGGTAAGACTCTCCTTCTTTAGTAGAATGTTGTAATGCCATGAGAACTGCCAGTGGTCTGTTCAAGATTGTTTGGAGAAAGGCAGAAGGAAGTAGGAGAGGATGCAACCATGAAGAGAGAGAAGAAAGGGAGAGAGGCTGAGACAAATCCTTGTGTGATAGAATCTCCCAGCTGCTGTGGTTTTAACAGCATTTTATTTGACTATTGGAATTATTCCAGAATTTTTCCCAGTTCCACAAATCATATTAATTCCCTTTTGCATTTAGCTAGTTCAAATTGGCTTTCTTTCAATTACGACTGAAAAAAACCTGAGCAGTATAAAAGGTGAAGGAGCTGGAGGTGAGCACCGTGGGGGATAGGTATGCCATTTACCAAATAGATGAAGGCTAGATGAGAAACTGGCTCAGGAAGGAAGAGCCAAAGTATTGTTGATATAATGAGAATTTGAAATACTGATGGGATATCAAAGTGGAAACATTAAATAGATAGTGGAAATTAGAATTTAGAGCTCAGCCAAGAGGAATGGAGTGTGGATATAAGTTAGGCATCACTAGCAAAGAGTTAATAGCCAAACCTGTGGGATGATATGAGATGAGAACAGAATCCAGGACTAGGTCCTGAAGAACTCCAAGATCCATGGACCTCATGCCATAGATGAGATAGATACCAAACTTTCACAAAGGAGGTCTGCAAGCTGCCCATCGTGTTCCCACCACCATACAGCTGTAGTTTGTTTGCTGGATGATGATAACTAACCCTACAAGTTTCACCTTCATTGTTATCTGTAAAAAAAAAAAAAAAAAAGCTGGGTGAGGAATGTATGAGTGTGTGTAACAGTGTCACTTTAAAGTAATGAGACTGAAAATAAACATTAAAAAAAATAATGAGACTGATATTCAAGGGTGGCTCATAAACTGGCTCTGCAGGCAATCTTGAGAAAAATATCTGAGTAGTAAGATAAACATTTATACTTTAGAACTTGTTAGGCATTTGGATTATAGCAAGCCTTTTGTGTGCATGAGTCATTTCTCCATTATTTCTTGATTATAAACTTGGCAATGGGGAAGTGTACTAATTCTGTAATGGTCATTGGAGAATAATTTTTTTTATATTACCTCCAGTGTACATGGAATGAGGTCAGCACTGCCTGTTTAGAAAGCAGTTTGAATGAAGTTTTTTTTAAGTTTCTTATTTCTGTATTTAGTCACGTTGTTCACTAATCCAGAAGAGTACCTATCATTGTGACACACATTTCTGAGATGACTGACTATATGTAGATGAATGCAGATGTCATAAATACAACACTACCTAAAAGAACTCTTTATCTAGTCAGGTATATATGAATTTCTTACGTTATAAGCCTGTATGATCTGTCGGATTAAGAGTCAGACCATATATCCTGGTTAAGTCGTAATGACGATTAGATGTGTTTTCAGCAAATACAACTACCAGATTTTATCATTTGTTCAACGTTTCATGGACACTTGGGACAGAAAATTTTAAATTTTCTCAGTTAAAAATATAAAAATGTTGATCACTGATCATTTTGTTACAGTTCTAACAATTACAATACAGTTCTAAAAGGCTGCATATAAATCTTCACAATGCTTAGTCTGTAGCTCAGATTAGCTTCTTAATGCCATGTTCTCCTAATGGAATGTTGTCTCCTTCTCAATGTTCTCTGCAGTATTTTTATATATCTTAAGTGAACTGAAAAATATGCTAAGACCCAGATGTTGTTTTATTTCAACAATTATAGAACTTACACAGTGAGGATCAGTAACTTTATAAATTTATGAGATTATTTAAAATGTGATTAGTGAAATGTTATCTTCATTTTTGTTTCTGATATTTTAAATTAAATCAAATTGAAAACATTGGACTAAATTTACTTTCCTTATGTGTTCTCTCTAGTTTTTTGGATGGCATTGTTTAAATGAATGCACCAATAAATATCATACATGATTCTTACTAATAAAACATAGATTGTCTGAAAAGTCTAGAAGCATAGGAAAAACATTTTATTTATTATGCTTTTTTCTGATTAATAATTGGCTTAAATTTAGAAATGTGTTACCTGAAAAAAGAATGTGGGGATGAAAGGAAAATATATTTTGAAAATGTAACTAACATCGTGATTTTATTTTTATTTTACATTTTGAAACTCAGATGCTCAGAATCAGATTAATTATAATTTTTAATTCATTTCATTCATCATTCACCCAGACATAACCACTTTTATTTTGTTAATTAATTACTTTTAATAATGGAATGATCACCCACAAAGTCACTATCCAAAACAAAAGCTGAGCCTCTAACAACAGCTCACATCAAATCCTGTTACCCATTATCCCAAACAGTCCACCCCCCTCTTCTCTCCTATCCTAAGGATCCACCACCCAGAATCTTATAATCCTTGTTCTTTTTATCTCATTGTATTGTAACTATATTATAACTAATTTTTTCCTAAAACGTACACAAACATATATTTAGTTTTTTTTTTTTTAATTTACAAAAAGAATGTCAGACTTTGTATTATCTTTTGGAACTTCTGTCACTTAGTGTTGTATTGATAAGATTAATTCGTATGGTTACTTGCAGTTACATTGTATTCATTTTCGATGCCTCCATATTCATCGAGTGACTGTATCTTGGTTTATTTTATCTACCATCTATTGCTGGACATTTGGATTCGTTCTGGTGTTTGTTAGTATGAACAGTGCTGCTATAAACATCCTTTTATGTGTCTTCTCTTATGCATGTGCAAGAGTTTCTGTTGAGTATATACCTGGATATAGAAGTACTGGGGTATAGAGGAGGTAAATGTTTGATTTTAAGAAAAAAGTGGCAAGCTTTTCCAGAGTTGTTGCCCTCATCTGTAGCATGTGAAAGAAGCTATGGAGCCATACTTGGCATTATCTGAATTTTAAATATTTGGAATCCAGTGGAGGTAAAATGGTATCTTATTGTGATCTTAATAAACATTATTTTAAAATAAAAACATTCCAACATTCCTTCATTTCTAGTTTTTTCCAGAATACTGTGCATTTCAAAATATGGTAGTGGTGTATAGATCAATACAAAGTAATTAATTACAAAATGACCTATGTCTTACTTGGGGCTAATTTTATTTTATTTTTTTGCAACTCTTCTTTCACATTACTGCAGACATAGCCAGGACTATGATATACAGTCATTTTCGCCATTATATTCTCTTCTGGTATCCCACCTCCCGAGGCAGAATGCCAAGGAGTGAGATCATGTATTTGCTATAAGCTTTTCAGTCATTCATTCTTTCTCACTCTAGAAGCTTCACCTCATCCCAAGTGATTTTAAAAATATCTGAGAGATTTCCATTGCCTACTCAGGTTTATAAAAGGTTTTATTTTATTAAAATATATAGCGCTACATGGACACATTTATGAACACACAGTCATTTGACTGCAAAGGTATATAGAATTGGCCCACATGATTAAGTATTTTTAAAATCCATTCAATTAGATTTCTAGATGTTCATGTTCCTTTCTCATTAGACATTAAGTCACTTAATTTAAATGCAAAGTCATGTTTAAGGTGACATGGACATCTGAAATGAAGGACTAATGAATGTCCTTTAAATTGGAAAGCAGCGAGGGTAGGAGAGAAATCCTGCTGCAAAACTCCACAGTCAGCAAAAGCAAGTAAGTGTGATGATGATTCATGGTGTTTACTATAGCTTGTTAACACACATAGAATTTCCAAGAGGAAAAGAAGAGTGAGAGTAGTGGTAAGAAAGAAGTAAGGACATACAGATGTGATCCTCAGGACTTCCTTTCCACCCCTCCTCACTAATCTGAACCATCTAATCTAGCACAAGAAAGTGAGTTTAAAACTGTGGTATGCATTATTCATGGAATGGTAACTTTCATTCTGATTATAGATATTTAAAAGCATCATGCATGTTAAGTGGGATTGGTGGAAACTCTGTGCTTCTGTTGCAATGTATCTGGTCACTGTGAGTCAAGATGGATAATAGATCTCCTAAAATGATGTAGAATTGCCTATGTTGCTAACAAGAAAATCTTTTCATACACAGTGAAGTGTTTAAACTTTTCTTCCTTTACTTATCTTTAATTCCTTCCCACTTTTAACTGAGTTGTTTATAATTTAAAAAAACTGGACCTCTGAAGAAATTGACTCACTCATTTTTAAGTCATAGGGCATTTTTTTTTGCAGAATATAATGTGCATTGTAATGTAATAAATAATTTAATTTCTTAGGAATATTGAACTCTTGGGGTTTCTGGGTGGTGTAGTCAGTTGAGCATCCCACTTAGGCTCAGATCATGATCCCATGGTGGGTAAGTGCGAACCTGCATCTGACTCCTGGCTGACAGCGCAGAGCCTGCTTTGGATCCTCTATCTCCCTCTCTCTCTGCCCCTCCCCCCCTCAAAAATAAACATTGAAAAAAAAAAAAGAATATCGGGCGCCTGGGTGGCTCAGTCAGTTAAACGTCCGACTTCGGCTCAGGTCATGATCTCATTTTTGTGAGTTCAAGCCCTACGTCGGGCTCTGTGCTGACAGCTCAGAGCCTGGAGCCTGCTTTGGATTCTGTGTCTCCTCCTCTGTCTGTGCCTCCCATGCTCATGCTCTGTTTCGCTCTCTCAATAATAAATAAATGTTAAAAAAAATTAAAAAAAAAGAATATTGAATTCTTGTATCCCTTAAAGGGGACTTTTACAACTTACTAATACAAATATTGGCACTCAAGGGGCACCTGAGTGGCTCTGTCGGTTAAGCCTCTGACTTCAGCTCAGGTCATGATTTCCAGGTTTGTGAGTTCAAGCCCCAGTGGGGCTCTGTGCAGACAGCTCAGAGCCTGGAGCCTGCTTCAGATTCTGTGTTTCCCCCCTTTCTCTGCCCCTCCCATGCTCATGCTTTGTCTCTCTCTCTCTCTCAATGAGAAATAAACGTTAAAAGAATTCAAATATTGGCAACTCAATCGCAGGTGAAAATGATATTAAAATAGTTCAAGGATAAAATTACACATGGGGTAGTTCTTCCCAAACATTAATAAGACCACGATCTCATTTTTATATAACATATATGCCAGAAGAAGTTATGAACCAATACAGTGGTAAGGAAAGGTAACTACACAACAGTTAAGATCTATGGCCATTGTTTTCCATTTAGGCTTAGAAGTACATTTCCTTTCCTGAGCGACCAATAAGGCCATTTCAAAGAGAAACAAATAGAAGCAAAAA
Source organism: Felis catus (assembly GCF_018350175.1). Lineage (NCBI taxonomy): Eukaryota > Metazoa > Chordata > Mammalia > Carnivora > Felidae > Felis > Felis catus. Next base: position 87,213,180 of record NC_058373.1, on the reverse strand, counting down.
ATAGACTGTAAGACAAGCTCTGATTGAAGCAGCAGTATTACCCATTGAAAACACCCAAAAGGAACTCTCTAAATTCTTTGTCTAGCAATTAGCGTGCAGAAATCTCCTTGGACAGGAGAGAGAAGCAGTGCCCAGAAAGAGATTGGCACTTAAATAGTACTGCCTCTGGTGGTGAAGGGATATGCTTATATTTCTCACAAGATTCTTTCCCCCTCCAGTCTAGAGCCTCGTGAAAACTGGAGCCGTCTACACATTGTTGTGAAGCCAACTCCACAGTCCTGGACGAAGCACAATGGGTGGGTGTGGGCTGTGAGCGAGTTCCTCGTCTCCAGTCCTTCCTGTTAATGTTCACCAGTGTTTTGGGATCTGAGTTCCTGAAACTTTCTAACTGGGGGTAGGGAAACGTTACGTTTCTTCCCTGTAGCGACTTTGTTTCTTTTTCTCTTGCTCTAAGCAGGGTGTTTGACCTGGTCGACTGTGTTCCCTATACCTCTCGCACCAGCTGTGTCCCCGACCCCAGAATAAATCAGGGCTGCGAGAGGCCTGGCATAGCTCCGGACACATTTCCTGTAGGGGCCTAAGGAAGGCTGTTTGCAGCCAGGGCGGCGGTGGGGATTCTTGGCCGTTGATGGGGCGGGGGAAGTGGGGGAGAGCCAGCTGTAGGGGGCGGTGACCACGCTCTTGGGACAGCTCCGCGCCCTCGGGCGGGACAGATCCAAGTTGGGAACAGCTGTGGGCGCAGGGCCTTCAAGATGAGGCCGGCACTAGCTCTGTGCCTCCTCTGGCAGGCGTTCTGGCCTCGACCTGGCCGGAGCGAGCACCCCACCGCAGACCGCGCGGGCTGCTTGGCCTCGGGGGCCTGCTACAGCCTGCACCACGCTACCATCAAGAGGCTGGCGGCCGAGGAGGCCTGCAGTCTGCGCGGCGGGGCGCTCAGCACGGTGAGCGGGGGCGCAGAGCTCCGGGCGGTGCTTGCGCTCCTGCGGGCAGGCCCGGGGCCCGGAGGGGGCTCCAAAGACCTTCTGTTCTGGGTGGCGCTGGAACGCGGGCGATCGCACTGCACTCTGGAGAAAGAGCCATTGCGGGGTTTCTCCTGGCTCTCCCCCGACGTCAGCGTGTCCGAAAGCGAGACGCTGCAGTGGGTGGAGGAGCCTCAACGCTCCTGCACTTCTCGGAGTTGCGCAGGACTCCAGGCCACCCGGGGGGTTGAGCCCGCAGGCTGGAAGGAGATGCGATGCCACTCGCGCGCCAATGGCTACTTGTGCAAATACCAGTTTGAGGGCTTGTGCCCGGCGCCGCGCCCCGGGGCCGCCTCTAACTTGAGCTACCGTGCGCCCTTCCAGCTGTACAGCGCGGCTCTGGACTTCAGTCCCCCAGGGACCAAGGTGAGTGCGCTCTGCCCTGGGCAGCTCTCCATCACAGCCACCTGCATCGTGGACGAGGTCGGCGCGCGCTGGGACGGGATACCCTCCGGGGCTGTGCTCTGTCCCTGCCCCGGGAGGTACCTCCGTGCTGGCAAATGCGCAGAGCACTCTAACTGTGTAGATGACTTGGGAGGCTATGCCTGCGAATGCGCGGCGGGCTTCGTGCTGGGGAAAGACGGACACTCTTGTGTAATCAGTGGGGAAGGACAGCCGGTCTCTGAGGGGACCGAGGTGCCCACCAGGCCAGCCACTGCAGCCAGCCCCGATCAGAAGAGAACGTGGACACCCAGGGTACCTGAAAAGCCAAGGGAAGTACCACATGTCCTTGGACAAGGCAGTTCAGCAACATCTACTGCCGAGATTCCTCAGTGGGGAGTACAGAGCACGATGTCCACTCTTCAGATGTCCTCTCAAGCTAATTCAAAGGCCGCCATCACCTCTTCAGGAAGCGTGACTCCCAAGTTTAATTCCACGTCTTCCCCTGCCATTCCCCAGGCTTTCGGCTCCTCCTCCACCGTGGTCTTCATACTTGTGAGCATAGCGGTCATAGTGTTGGTTATCTTGACTATGACAGTGCTGGGGCTTTTCAAACTCTGCTTCCACAAAAGCTCTTCTTCCCAGTCAAGAAAGGAGCCTTTGGCCCAGCCAGGCATGGAGAGTGGTACCGAGGCCGCTGCTCTGCGCTCCAGTTCTGTACATTGCACAGACAATGGGGTGAAGGTAGGGGACTGTGGTCTGCGGGACAGAGCGGAAGGGGCCTCACTGACAGGGTCCTCTCTTGGGTCAGGTGACACATAGGGAAAAGGCACTCCCTCTGAGCAGAGTTTTTCACTGTCAATGAAAGGGGAAAGAAAATGAACTTATTTAGGGACTGACTATTCCTATAGAAAATTCTCTTCCCCCAAATTCCCTCTACTCTACTGAGGAAATAAATCTGAACTGGACGCTGGATCCCTGAAGAAGAAAGAGGTGATTGAAATGGAAGTGCCTTATGGTGGTAGTGGGGGCTGGGATCCTACTGTGGAGAGGTTTTCCCTTGTGTTTATTCTGGGGGATTTGGAGAAGGGCTTGAATTTGTTAAGACATTGGAAGCAAATAGAAAACAACACAATTAAAAAAATTTTTTAAACCAAAATGGAAAGGAAACTTACTGTCTGCATTGTTCAGCCTGGACGTATAATGGTTTGAAATTCCCAGGCAAAAAATAAAGGATTGTTGATAACCCACACTCAAATATCATTGGTTTCCTGGAGGAGTAATTATTTAGGAAAAACAGCATAGGGGCATGCTGGGAATAGCAATAAGAGCATCCTGCTTTCAGATTGAAGGGGAAATCTTCAAGTCCTTGTAATGAGGAGTAGATCTTTAACAACTGGCAACTTTTTTTCTTGGTTCTTTTATACTTTGCTTTCAAAGTCACTCTACTTATGTGCTCTGCTATAAATCCAAACTGTAGTGTTGCCAGAGTAGCTGGCTCTAGAAGCAAATTATAGTTGACCACCAATTCAAGTGTTTACTGTGTGTCCTTGCTCAAGGAAACAAGTGATTTGTGTTTTCCGTTTCCAACGTTTGTGCTGTCCAGTGTAATGACCTTCCCAACCAAGTAGCCCTCTCCTAAACATTAGGATGCTGATCCTCACTTCCAATTATGGTGATGTTAATTTTCAATTAAAACGTTAATGCTAAGTATTGATTTGAAATCTTTTGGGTGCATTAAAGCAAAAATGAGCTGGATTTCTGCCAAAGTTGCTAGGTTCTTACGTACTGTTTAATCCAAGGAAAAATGTTGAATTCCAAACTATTTCCTTATCCTCCTTAAAAAAGTGTGTGTAAAAAAAAAAAAAGTGTGTGCAATGATTGTACATGCCCATCTTCGAATGTTTATAATTTAACAACAGGCATGGTAACAGCTCTCCATAAGATTGATAGTATAAGAAATAAGTGAAAAATACAAATATCTGTCATCTTGTTGTGAGTTGGGGCATTAGAAAGTAATCTAAGTAAAGCATTCCTCTAAAAAATAATTGAGAAGTTATAATTATCACTATCTAGTGGAATTGAAACCCCTAAAAATATCCCACTTCTATTAGTATGCTAAGACTTAATATTTTTTTAAATATTTATTTTTGAGAGACAGAGAGAGGCAGAACACAAGTGGGGGAGGGGCAAAGAGAGAATGAGATACAGAATCCGAAGCAAGCTCCAAGCTGTCAGCACAGAGCCTGACAGGAGGCTCAAACTCATGAACCTCGAGATCATGACCTGAGCCGAAGTTGGATGCTTAACCCACTGAGCCACCCAGGGGCCCCTAGTATGCTAAAACTTTAACACTAAGTGTGTGGGTGCTGTTATACAGAGAGAGAAAGACAAACAAGCTTAGTAATCAGGAAGAATGAAAACAAGAAGTTTGCACTATATTTTCATAGAACCATTTTGATGCTCTCAAGTGTACCTTGTATAATATATATATATATATGTATATATATATATATATGGTATTTTAACATTAAAGGAATAAAGTAATAGGCAATTTGCTTCATATACTAAATATATATCTAAATAATTATAAAATAAAATCACAAGTGAATTAGATTTAAGATGTGAAGGAATTTTAAATAAAATCATTTCACAAGAGAACTAAAATCAGGTAAGTTAATGGCTTACTCAGTGTCTCTAACTTGTCTCAGTTAGAGTGTCTCAGTTCTCCTCAATAGTGGTGTTTTATCTTTCCTCTTTACTACATGACCTCTGTGTAGAGAAGGTAACTGTGTGAATAGAATATATGATCCTTTCTTTTGTAACTTGAAAAATAGGTCCCTCTATCACTGAACTGAACTGTAAATTATCTATGTCTATAATTATCAATATATCTAGAATTATCTATATCTTTGTGTGTACACAAGCTTTGTCTTAAAGTAGATTGCTTTTGTATCATTGCTATAATACAATGGAGTATATATCATTAACTTATTATGCAACATGACACTGGTGGCATTACAAATCTTGGAGTCCAAATGCCATATGTGAAAAATAAATAGGTTTGAGCTTCGTTACTCAACTATTACCTGCTATTATTTCCCCCTTGTAAGTAGATCAGGCAAGAAATACAGAAAACTATGTTGTTTTCATATTTGATTTCCTGACAGATAGCAATTGCAGACCAAGCTTCATATGACTCTCTTAAGCTTTGGCTATGAAGTCTTCCCTAAAATTTCGAATCCATGGCAGAATCAGGCCAGTCAAACTTGATCTCTTGTGAACTAAGGTTAGAGTCTTTACTATTTCTTTACTACCACTTCATTACTTCTCCAACCTCTTTGAGGTTCAGTCCTTTCTTAGACCTTCTGTCCCTACATTCATTTCATATAGTAGCTGCCTACTCAATCATTTCCTTAAAAGGAAGACTTGGCATCTAATTTTCAGTCTTTCTCTTCAGCCCTGTAAGTCCTGCCACTATTTCACACAGTCTCACTCACGGATGATTCTTCCAATGCCTGTACATTTCAGTTCCTTGACTTCCCTACTTCCAGTGACCTCCACTTCATTGTAGTCATCCGATCCAACAGCCACACCTTAGTCTTTCACATGATTCTGAAACTGCTCTACAATCTGAAATCATGAATTCACACATCCATATGCTTGCACATATGTTGAGACTTGTATTTTATTGAGTTTTGCCACTGATTGAAAGTAAACCATTAACATTTGACCTTTGAGATTCCTTCTTACAATAACAGGCTTGCTGTGAATATTAGCCTTACATGGTATAATTCTTTTTCTTTTTGTAAACAATTTCACATATACAGAATTTGCAAATGCAGTAAAAGTAACTTTCCTTCCTGAATCATGTAAGAGCAAATTGCCAGCTTAATGCCCCACCACACTAAATATCTTAATGATTACTTCTAGGTTACATAATTTGTTGGCATGCAATTATTCACAGTATTCCCATGAAATTATTTTTCATTTCCATGAGGTTGGTAGTGATATCTTCTCTTTGATTTCTAAGTTTTATTAATTTGAGTATTTCCTAAGGGTGGGATTAGTCTAACTAAAAGTCTGCCAATTTTGTTGATCTTTTCAAAGAACTTGTTTTTGGATTCATTGATTTTCCCCTATTGTGTTTCTGTTTTCTATTTCACTTATTTCTCATCTAATTTTTATTATTCCATCTCTATCCTTGTTTTGAATTTAGTGTACTTGCAATTTTCTACTTTTTTAGGATTGTAAGTTAGACTATTGATATGAGATCTTTCTTTTTCTGAGATCTCCCTTTTAAAAAAAATTTTATTTATTTTAGAGAGAGAACAAATGGAGGAGGGAGAGCAAGACAGAAAGAGAGAGAGAGAAAGAGAGAGAGAGAGAGAGAGAGAGAGAGAGAGAGAGAGAGAGAGAGAAAATATCTCAAGCAGGCTCTACACTCAGGGCAGAGCCTAATGCAGGGCTCAATCCTAACCCCTGGGGTCATGACCTGAGCCAAAATCAAGAGATCTTCCTTTTTTAATATAAGCATTTACAGCTCTAAGTTTCCCTTTAAGCACTGCTTTAATGGTATTCAGTAAGTTTAGGCAAGTTTTGTTTTCCTTTTCATTCATCTCAAAGTATTTTCTAATTTCCTCGTGATTTTTTTCTTTAATACACTGGTTATTTAGGAGGGTGTTTCTTAATTTCCACATATTTGTAAACATCCCTAAATTCCTTCTGTTTTTCATTTTTAATTTGATCCATTGTGGTTAGATTAGAAAAGAAAATTTGCGTGGTTTTAAACCCTTTTATTTTTATTATTTTTTAATGTTTATTTGTTTTTAATTTTTTAACATTTATTTTTGAGAGAGAATGAGAGAGAGAGAGAGAGAGAGAGAGAGAGAGAGAGAGAGCAGGGGAGGGGCAGAGAGAGAGAGAGTGAGAGGGAGGGAGACACAGAAATCAAAAGTGGGGTCCAGGCTCCACCATGTCAGCACAGAGCCCAACACGGGGCTCGAACTCACAAACTGTGAGACCATGACCTGAACTGAAATTGGATGCTCAACCAACTGAGCCACACAGGTGCTCCTAATGTTTATTTATTTTTGAGAGAGAAAGGAATCTGAAGTCGGCTCTGTGCTGACAGCAGAGAGCCAAATGCAGGGCTAAAACTCACAAACCATGAGATCGCGACCTGAGCCAAAGTCAGATGCCTAAAGGACTGAGCCACCTAGGTGCCCCTGGTTTCAACCTTTTTAAATTTATTGAGTCTTGTTTACGGTCTATCTCAGAGCATAGCATATGGTCTATCCTGGAAAATGTGTTCCACAGGTACTTGAGAAGATAGTGTATTCTGCTGTTGTTGGGTAATGTACTAGAGAAGTCTGTTGTAAACACTTTGTTTATAGTGTTTTTCAATTCCTTTATTTCAGTTTGATCTTTTCCTTAGTCTTTTGCTGAAGTCTCAAACTTTTATTGTAAAGTTACCTATTTCTAACCAGTTCTGCCGGTTATTTTTAAACGTAATTTGAGCTCTGTTATTAGGTGCATATATGTTTATGGTTGTATCGCCTAATGTATGGGCTCTTTTTTCATAAAATGTCCCTCTTTATCTCTGGTAACATTTTTTGTTTGTTTGTTTGTTTGTTTGTTTGTTTTAAAGTCCATTTTGCATGATATTAGTATAGCAATTTCAGTTGTCTTATGGTTCCTTTTTTTTATTACATTTTTTTCATCTTTTAGTTTTCAACCATTTATGCCTTTGAATCTAATGTGTCTTTTGTAGACAACATATGTTTGGATTATTTTCTCTAATCTATTCTCCCATCTCTGCCTTCTGAATGAATGTTAAGTACATTTGTTTTTAATGTAATTACTGATAAGGTAGGATTTACATCTCCTATTTTCTATTGACTTTCTACATGTTTTATGTCTCTTTGTTCCTATATTCTATCGCTGTTTTTTTTGTATTAAGTATTTTATGGAGTGTCATTTAATTCTCTTGTTTCCTATACTTTTATAAAGATTTTTGCTAAGTGACTGCCATGAAGATTATAATTAACATCTTAATTTAAAGACTATATAATTAGGATTAATACCAAATAATTTCAATAGTATGCAACAATTTTGCTCCAACATAGCTACCACGGACAGCAGGTCCTGTGCTGTCTGTGTACAGCCCAATGTGAGGCTCTATCCCATGAACCATGAGATCATGACCTGAGCTGACATCAAGAGTGGGACACTTAACCTACTGAGTCACCCAGGTGGCCCTCCCACTTCTCATAAAGACACCAATCACTGGAGTTAAGTCCCACTCTAATTCAGTATGACTTTGTTTTAATTTAATTGCATTGCACCAATCCTATTTCCAAATAAGGTCACATTCACAGATACTGGGAGTTAAGACTTACTTATATATAGTTGATAGTCTGATAGTCTTCTCAGATTATGCTAATTTATTTGCTGCCACAGTCTTGCCTTGCCTGAATGGCAAATTACTCCACCTGTGGTTCCTAAACCTACTGCATCATTGAAATCACCTGTGGTGATAAATATATAATATAATATTTTACATATATATATAACATTTTATATATAAACTTATGTAATGTAACTTGCAACCACAGATGTAGGCAGCCAGAAAGCAGAAAGCACTGAAGATTACATGTCCCACTAAAAACCAGATTGGATAGATCTAGTGATCATGCACCATGGGACTGGGCATCTATCCCCCAGTGCCAGGGCAGTGTGTAAACTTCCTAGAGCTTAGATCATTCCTATGGATAAGTGATCAAGTGAGAGGAAGAGGATCCTGGACTGACATTTAACCAGGTAGCACTAAGAAAAATCAGAAAAAAACTGATTTATAAGTATCATGATAAGGGCATTTCATATCTTCCCTTTTTAGTCTGCCAGTAGGGCATTTGATGAGTGCTCACTCTACTGTAGGTTACTGTAAAAGTCTCTATATTAATTTTCTTAAAACAGTTGTATGAGGCAGTTAACATTACTTCCATTTCATAGACAAAGCTGAGAATATATGCAATTTTTTCTAAGTATGTACATATAAATTTCTTTATTTCTCAGTAACAGAACTTAATTCTTGAGCCCCATTTCTGCTGATGAGAGAAAATTTAATATAGACCACTCACACCACCCCCATTCAGGATTTTAGGAAGTCTTAATGTCATTACAAACTAGTGAACATAACCCAAGAGTCCTGAAAACCAGAAAACAAGTCTATAACTACTGGTCCATAACTCTGGGGGAAAAAATGCACTTAAATGTGTCCAAGCATATCAAACAGTGCTCTTAAACTAAACATAATTTTGTTCTTTTTGCCAAGTGTGCTAACTTGTTATGAGAAGTGAGGGTGCTATAGGAGCTGGTAGTAAGACTCATTTTTTGAAAAAATGACCACTCTCCAATTCCCACATTTCTCCCTTTGAAATTTCAAATGGCAGAACTGGGAGCGTAAGTATCAGCCATTGGGTACCGAATGGATGAACACTTAGAGTATCCAGAAAGCATCCTTCTCAAAGCCTTGGATAGGAACACATCCTTTAAATGACCCACCTCAATGGATAACTTCTGGAATTATAGTGTCTTAGAAGGCAGTAATTGTAGTTTATTGCCCACACAAGCCCCAGATGGCCTGGCTATCCAGCACTGTGACTGTGGGCCCATCAACAGTGTTAATAGTGTGAAGTGTGAACTGTTTGGCAGACGCTATTATTCCCAGTGCACCATGCTTGCTTTCAAGTATTTTCTTTCCCACAACTTCCTTCATCAGCATATACAGAAAGCTCTTAAAAATCGTAAACCATGAAACAAATGCTTTAAATTCTTTTTTAAAGAAAAGGGTTTTTTTAAGAGAGTTGAATGTGAATTAAATAGAACAAACAAAATATTTCCAGATTATTCTGATATGTTGTAATATACACATAACACTTTTTTGTAGACCTACAATATCCTCATAGCAACTTTTTATAGAAAAAAAATGTATATGTACTATCTTATTTTATTTATCCTCACAAAACCCTGTGAAACTAGGGGAGGGATAGATGGGTAGAAACATGCAGTGTCTATGACATTCTTCCCAGCAGGGACCCGCAGAGTTATTGAGACTGTTATCATAGCACATCAGTCAGGTTTCTCATTGGAACAAGAGGATCTTCTCCTTGAAAACATAAGAAGCTAAGGGGTTTCACATAGTTTAAAATTTCTGAGTTCTTAAGGTAGAGAGAGCCACATTTGACTGAACTTGACAGATTTAGGTGAAAGCCAAGTTAGACTTAAAACTTCTCATTCACGCTTCTTATGCATTTGGCAGGTGTTGCAGGAGATACAGAATCGTGCTAAGAAATCCTCACTTTCAGATGTTAGCACCTTCAACTGTACCCCCTCCCACAACCTTTACATTTCTTCTTTTTCCCCTATTTCAGGTCTCAGGGCAGGCAGCAGTAGGATAGCTAACCCTTCCATTTATGATCTTAACATTCCCATCCATAATTTGAGACTGTCTCATTTTTACCTTCAATTTTCCTCTCTGCACTGGTCTTCCCTTTGGACTATACATCAAGTCTGCCTCATCCTAAATCACCACAAACAGAAATCTCATCACGGTGCTTTTCCCCTTTACTCTTCATCTTTCTCCTTCTGGTGATTTACCCTAGCTTGTTATCACGTTTACCTCCATGATGTACTACTCCATCATTCAACTCTGCTGCTCAGAAGGATCCCAGGCTCGCCACTCAAGTCCACATTCCTGACTCTTGCTCAGGGCCTTTCAAGATCTTCCAAGACCTCATCAGGTTAGTCTACACTCCTATCATATTGGACCCTGTGTCTTTTTTAAGCTGAACTACTCGGTTTTGCTTAATAGCAGCTCTGTGATTTTTTTAATTGTTTATTTATTTATTTTGAGAGAGAGAGATAGAATGTGAGTGGGGAAGGGCAGAGAGTGAGGGGGACACAGGATCCGAAACAGACCCTGTGCTGACAGCAGAGAGCCTAATGTGGGGCTCAACCTCATGAACTGTGAGATCGTGACCTGAGTTGAAGTCAGATGCTTAAAGACTGAGCTATCCAAGTGCCCCTGCAGCTCCATAATTTTAAACACGCATTCCTACTACCTGAAATGCTAGCCATAATCAGCCGGCATGCTGAAATGTGCCTATGTTACACATCCCATTTTATTTTATTTATTTTTTTCTTTTTTTTTCAATATATGAAGTTTATTGTCAAATTGGTTTCCATACAACACCCAGTGCTCATCCCAAAAGGTGCCTTCCTCAATACTCATTACCCACCCTCCCCTCCTTCCCACCCCCCATCAACCCTCAGTTTGTTCTCAGTTTTTAAGAGTCTCTTATGCTTTGGCTCTCTCTCCCACTCTAACCTCTTTTTTTTCTTTTTTTTTTCCTTCCCCTCCCCCATGGGTTTCTGTTAAGTTTCTCAGGATCCACATAAGAGTGAAAACATACGATATCTGTCTTTCTCTGTATGGCTTATTTCACTTAGCATAACACTCTCCAGTTCCATCCATGTTGATACAAAGGGCCATATTTCTCATTGCCACGTAGTACTCCATTGTGTATATAAACCACAATTTCTTTATCCATTCATCAGTTGATGGACATTTAGTCTCTTTCCATAATTTGGCTATTGTGGAAAGTGCTGCTATAAACATTGGGGTACAAGTGCCCCTATGCGTCAGTACTCCTGTATCCCTTGGGTAAATTCCTAGCAGTGCTATTGCTGGGTCATAGGGTAGGTCTATTTTTAATTTTTTGAGGAACCTCCACACTGTTTTCCAGAGTGGCTGCACCAATTTGCATTCCCACCAACAGTACAAGAGGGTTCCCGTTTCTCCACATCCTCTCCAGCATCTATAGTCTCCTGATTTGTTCATTTTGACCACTCTGACTGGAGTGAGGTGATATCTGAGTGTGGTTTTGATTTGTATTTCCCTGATGAGGAGCGATGTTGAGCATCTTTTCATGTGCCTGTTGGCCATCCAGATACACATCCCATTTTAAATGCTACCTCCTTCAAGATATCTTCCCCAGCTACCTCAAATTCAAACCAGTTCTCTGAAATCCCTCATCACTCTTAGAAGCTCTCTTAAAGCTACTGGTGCATATTTTTTTTCATGTCCCCTACTACACTGCATGCTGTTGAAGTGAGGGACTTACACCTTACACATTTTGTAAAAAATAAATTACCTTTATGTTGCAAGCTATCAGTAGATGTTTCCTAAATAAATTATAATTAGTCAGAAATGATAATACATTTACTTAAATGCATACTAATTTTTATACTGAATAATCAAGTTTTTACTATTTTAAATTCTTAAAAAAGAATTTAGTAACTCTATTATGCATTATTCCTAAAAGCTTTCCTTGATACCTTATACAAGTTTTCACTTCAGGATATGTACATATTAACTCAGGCAAGCATGAAATGAAATTCTTTGATCTGTATCCCTGAAAGTCTGTCTTTCCTTGTGCCCACACATACCCTCCCACGTGGTTAAAAATGGAGATACTCTTCCTTCCCAGACCATCTCTTTTCTTATGAATACATCCCTAAATAAGTAATCCAGATGGAATCTCTCTCTCCAAAAAATCCCTCCAACACCTGCCCCCTCCATCCACCCTGCTCAACGTCCTCCTTTCTGAAGACCAGCATTAGATGTCCTGACAGCTCGAAGCAGCATTTGGATTTTCCGAGGGGCCATTGTTTGGGGGAGTAAAGGTGGCAACAAATCCAAGGCAGGCGGTGAACTCTAAGCTGAAGGATACATGGCAATAGACTCTCCCTGGGAATAAAATTGCCTGTAGGAGGATCTGTCCAACAGGACAGTGCCTGCTTTCATAGCTGTAACTTGAGGAGAACAAGGATCTCTGGGCACACTGGTTCTTCTACTCAAGAGTCTGTGGAACTAGGACCTCCAGTGGCTCCAGCTAGCAACACCAACCCAGACTCTATTACCCAACAAATCTGTGATCCAAGTGGTAGAAAAAAAGGAGAAAATATAAATGAAAAACAATTTACACATCTATGGTCCTATTGTTCATACCCACAACCTCCACTATTATTGTTCTCTTATTGATAACCCACTTGTATCATCTTTTCACCATCCTTATATCCCTTGTCTCTTGAGCCCACAGACAGACCTGTAGACTAAAATTGGAAGCAAGTGTGGAGAATGCTAAATAGATATTTCCAGGCCTCCAAAGCTGGAGGTAGGCTTGTCTCATTGAATTCACCTTTTATACTGGGTGTCAATATGTGGGTGGCGAGTGTGGTAGGAATGGCTCTGTGTGTCCCCAGTCAGGCCCTCCTCTCCAGGCCACCAGGATAGTGTTTTCCCAAATGAGCTAATTCCAAGGTATTAGCTGGCCCCAAATACTTCTTGCTTCTGCACAGCTGTTTAACTCTCTTACTTTGAAGAGGCAAAATTTATAGAATTTAAGAATATATAGTTCTCTCTTCACTTAACACAATTTTAGTAAATTAATCAACTAGTCTGTATTCACTTTCTATTTCACCTTTAATAATATATAGGTCCTACGAGGGCAGACACCAAGTCTGCCTGGTTCTTTTGCGTGTCCACAGTGTCTGGCACATAAATGGCATGAAGGCCTTATTAAATACATGGAGGTAGGTCATCTGAAGCATAGCTAATGGGCAGGGTTGGTGGAGACACATTTGCTGATACTTTCTGAATACATTTGCATTTGACTGTACACACACACACACACACACACACACACACACACACACACACACCTTCCATCTCTCTAGCTCTATAGAAGTTGCCTATGTGCCTCTCTTCTGGACCTCTGCACGTCCCAGCTCTGCCATTTTTTTCTGTCATGAATGCCTTCTACCACCCTTTAACCCTTCAGCTATCCTCTACCCAACTTTTTCTGTAAATGATCTGGCATCTTCCTCTCTTTTGTTATACACTGGCAGGTACAGAAGCTCCAGGGGCTCCACTGACAGGAGAAGAGTCTACAAGGAGGCAAGGCCCACTTGACAATTGTATTGAGGACTGGTCTTGTTTACCTTACCATATGCTGGAAAGGATAGAATCTGAGCAGATGTCTCTTCAGGTCTTGCATGTCCACAGAATGTGGCTCCCAAGGCTATATCTTCATTACTGACAACACCTGCTTTCCAGGCCTTAGCTGCCTGCTCAACATCCCCACAAAGATTTCCTCCTGCCACAGCAAATACAGCATTCCTCAAATTAAACCCATCACAGGTTCCTTTTGTAACGTTTATCTCTTTAATGCTAGGATCCTCATTCTGGAATTCCAGGCTGGCACCGTCCAATACTCTTTTCTAATTCATTTTTTCCCCTTAACCTTTACATTCCTCACTTTGACATGTCCATTAGATTTGCCCTTTTATATTCATGTCCATCATTGCCATCCCAAACTGGTTTTCAACACTACAGCCTTCATTTAGTTATCTTTTATTTTAATGTTTATATCCAGACAAGATCGGGTACATTCAGGGTGATATGGCCATAAACAATCCAACCAGAAAACCAGTTCAATCTTTCTACAGCACCCTTAAAAAAACAGCTTATGATTCTTATTTCCTAGCACATAAAGACCCCAAAATCCATGACTGACTTCTCAAAATCTGGCCGAACCTCACGTCCTAAGTCTCTTCAAGACACCCCTGTTACTTTGTGCCAGGCCCAGTGATGGGCACTGGAGATAAGGCAGAATTTGAGACAAACATGATCCCTGTCTTGATGCATCCTAAGATCTACCTTGGGATTTTCTCCCTTCTCTTATCTGTCAATAGTGCTCTGCTACTTAATATTAATCACAGGTCACCATATTGCCAATTCATATATTCAACCACAGATTATTTAGTAACCATGCAGTTTGGGTGGGGCATTTGTGCTAGGCAGGTGGAAACTTTAAGCTCTGGAAGTGGAGATGATATTTCTGTTATATAACCTGTGTCTAGCACAATGCCTGGAGATAGGTAAGTGGTACATAACCCTTTTTTAAATTAATGAATTATGTAATAAAAGTTTGTAAACATTGAGCAATCAGAATTTAGAGTAGAGAGAAATCAGAGTGAGGAGTTTGCAAAAGGCTGTGCTTTGGAGGAGGTGTGGGATGTGCACAGACTGAGAAGTGGGAGGAGGGCATTCTAAGCAAGTACAAGGCTGGAGTGTGAGACAAGGAAGGAAGCTGCCCACCCCACTCCCTCCCCTGCCCAGCTATCTGCTTCTCTTTGTTTCCATAGTAATGGAGTATAAACAGCTCAGCTAGCCCTCAAATCAGGATTATCTGACTGTGTTCTCACTGATAAAATGTGGGCAGCAATAATGTATACTGTGTCCACCTCGTCTGCTGTAATAGTTACTGCACAATAGGTTATGTTGTGGAATAAAGAGCACAAGTTTATTTCTTGCTCACTAAAATCCCCTGAAAGTCCAGAGAACTTCTTTGCATTCACTGGGGATTCCTGCAGGTTTCCATCTCATAGCATCTTCACATCAACATGTGTTTTATGGTCACTATGGCAAGGGAAGCAAGGGCTGGGGAGTCAAGTGCCAGCAATGAACCTTGCAGCACACAAGTGACTCAGGCCACATTGGCTCCTTATTGCTTTGGTCGAAACTAGTCACATGGCTGTGCCTAACTACGAAGAGTGAAGAAGTATAACCTTCTGCGTGCCTATAAATAATAATAATAATAATAATAATAAAAAGCTGGATATTGGTAAATATTGTTATGTCTATTACACTTAAATAAACTGAAATTGCATATTGTAGACTTAATCTCTATTTTCTGAAGGCTGAAACATATGTGGCCTCAACCAGTCTTTTAACATAAAAATGAGGACACCACTCTGGGGCATGGCAGAAGGCTAAGTTAAAAGGAACTGGAGTCCCTGAATGATTTTGTAGAGTAGGGCCACTACACCAGCCTAGAATTCCCACATCTGGACTATTGCAGAAGACAGAAATAAACTATCAGGGACAAGTCCCTGTGTCTTGAAGTCTCTCTCAGTTACTTAGCCTCTATTCCAACTAAAGGAGGAAAAAATCAAGACAATGGTCTTAACTGGAGTTAAGGCTTGTATCAGGAAATAGCATGGTGGCATTAAATCAACAAAAAGAATATCAAGACACATCTGTTTATTTCCAACCCAATAATAAGTTTTGAGCTGATAAGAACTAAAACACAGAAACTATTTTTTTCAGATCTCTTAAGATTTAGCATATTTATACATCCAGAGGATGCTCTTTTGTAGATAATTGTTGGCGGATCAATAAGAAGAAGAAGCAAAAATATAAGAGATCAAAAGTCTGTATCTAGCTATATCAAAGACACAAGGATCTCTGAAGTGTAGCACGCAGCCTC
The DNA here is from genome assembly GCF_018350175.1 of Felis catus. Lineage (NCBI taxonomy): Eukaryota > Metazoa > Chordata > Mammalia > Carnivora > Felidae > Felis > Felis catus. The sequence goes on along the minus strand of NC_058373.1, from coordinate 87,197,384 downwards.
CAAACTGAGTAGGACATATGCCACCTAGGCACAGAGAAAAGGTTGGAAAGTTAGTCTTCTAATGGAAAGGGAGATAATTCTTAGTGGAGAACATCCATTGACCCATTGCTCCTCCAAACGCACAACGTGAAGTGGTTTCACCATTCCGAACACCACTAGAAAAAAAGACCATAACTATATAAGAGACCCTTTTGTTTGTTTGTTCTTTAAGTTTTATTTTACTTATATTTACTTATATAATAGAGAATGATTAAGGATTTTCAATAAGGAGGTATGTTTCTTTTGCTTTTTTATTATAAATGATTTTCTTTCCCCCTCTATTTCTAGGATGACCAGGGAGGAATTTGTTTCAACAAGTAAGGTCATAATCATACCCAATAATTTTTTATACTTTGCTTGAACACGGAAAAGGTTCACCTGTTTGTCCATTAGAAATATTATATTACAAGTATTATGTTACGGCAAAAATAAAGCAGAATACAATTTTCTTCTTAGGCACGATTAACTGAAACATGCATCCGCCAAAAGAGGGTTAATATCCTGATCTCATATCCAGATAAATGTCTGAGTGAAATGATAGCTTTAAAGAGGCCACAGGAAACAATACTAAATAAAACAAAAAATTAAACAAGTGACAAAATCATTGAAGGAAAAGTAAAAATAAATATGTTGATAATAAAATATGTATTTATAACATAACTCAAAATGATGTATTTATGTTTACCTCATTAATCTGATTATTACCCAATTTTCTTTTTTACATTTAATTTTTTTAATGTTTACTTATTTTTTAGAGAGAGAGAGACAGAGCATGAACAGGGGAGGAGCAGAGAGATAGGGAGACACAGAATCAGAAGCAGGCTCCAGGCTTCAAGCTGTCAGCACAGAGACCTATGCAGGGCTTGGACTCACAAACCAGGAGATCATGACCTGAGCCAAAGTCGAATGCTTAACCGATTGAGCCACCCAGGCACCCCTACCCAATTTTCTTATTAAGTTGGTTTCATAAATATTTATTTCATTAGCTTCAAAACATGTTCACAGTGAAATCATTCTAAGTGTGTCTGTAACCAAAATCAGCATGGGGAATGCATAGATTGGAGGACAAGACCCTCTAGTGTGGGTCAGGGGACTACTGAGGGTAGCAGAGACCATTCAGGGGCAGCTGAACTGGAACTGGCTGAGGTATGTGCACTACACACTCGAAATCAGAGTTGGAGCTTGGGAAGATTTGAATTCTAGTCCTTAACTTCAACAGTGACCAACTCCAGAGCTTTGGTGTTGAGACACAAAGGGGCTAAGCTCACCCAGATATGAGCCAGTGAAAACGGGCAGAGGAATTAGAAAATTATTTCCTTTTAAGCTAATAAAAGAGAGATTTGAGAACAGAATTTAAATGTGCAGACACCTTGGCCGTGCATACACTGAACCCAGAATTAGACAACCCTATCCCACTATCCTCAGTGAGAAGCATAACCAGATAGCTGCAGGCCCCCTGTGGGGTGGAGCCTGCGTCTGAAAACCCAGGACAAGGAGCACTGCAGAATGTGTGTGTCTTGTGACAGATCCCTTAGAGAGAGAGCCTGAGGGCCTGAAACTGCACACCTCGTTTCTCTCCCTAATTCATAATCATCCAACTCACTCTTCCCTTCAACGGAGAAGAAGCCAGGAGTGTTTCAGGAAAATTCCCTCATCAGGGACCCTAGAGGAGTGGAGAAGCCATCCCTCCTGAGGTAAGTTACTTCAACTTTATACAACTTAAAATTTCCTATCTGTAAACTAGTATCTCCAATATACCTTTTAGCTATAATATTTATGATTTTAAAAAGCCTCTTTGGGGGCAAGTCTATACCCAGGACTGGTGAAGAGAGGGTTATGTTTCCTGGGGGTCACTTAATGGTCGCTCAGAATGGGAAGGTGTTCCTGAGCTAACTGATATACAAACTCTGTGCCATCAGTGTGTTTATGCTATCATATTTCAAGGAATATATATATTAAGCACCTCTTATATGCTGGTGAACAGAGTGATAAATAAAGCAGATCAGCTGTCCAGCTGCCTTCCTAAAGCTTACCCTCCAGTAAGGAGAGACAGTAAATAAATAAGCAGGATGTGCAATTACCAAAGGCTTTAAAGCAAGAAAAAGTGGAAGATATAGTTGTAGGGAGAGAGAAGGAACAACCTTCCAGGCAGAGGGGATAGCATGTGCAAAGGTCCTGAGGCTGAAATGAACATAGCACTTTTGAGACTTTAGAAGAAGGCTCTGGCTGGAGTTTAGTGAGTAAGGATATGAATGATACAAGTTGAATATAGAAGCACCAGGCAGACAGGGCATTATGGACTATGCTGGGGAGTTTGGCTTTTATTTTAAGTGAATGAAAAATTCAGTTAAGAGTTTTAAGTTAAGAAAAGATATGATCTAATTTATGATGCTAAAAAAAAATTACTTGGCAGTGTGCAGAAGAGATTTGAGGCATAGAGGATCAATATTTCCATGACATAATATAAGCCACGTAGGCAAAGCCTTAGAGGAAAAGGGAAAAAGCATCCTTTGGGCCTCTGGAATGTAGTTTTTGTGAATGTAGTTCCCAGAGTTCCTGTGTCGCAGTCATCATTGGTAAGAGCTCTGGATGCTTACTTGAGTCATTAGAACCAAGTTGGTAAATATCTGATAGTTGGGTGGGATGACATTAACCTGTCATTTTATATATTAATGTTAACACTATTTACTGCTTAGTTTAGAGGAATAGAAGTGAATTTTTATCCAACAATCCCCCAAATACAATTTATTCCAAATAGATATTTGTACTTGTTTCATCAAAATGGCTTTCCTTACGCTCCACTCGCTTCCAGCTCTCAGAAAGATACATTTAAAATCTGGATTCTGAAGTCTAAATTTTGTCCGGTAGCTCTGCTCAAGTTCATTTCCCCCAGTATACAGAATGAACTGACCCACTAACAAGTGAACTAATTTGTGTTCACCGCGGTGCTAAGCAACGTGGGGTATCACTGGTGAGTTTTCATCTTGGGCAAGGTCAAGGGCTTGTTTACATAATGATTATGACCATATCTATGCCCCCCCCCCACCATAAAATGTTTCTGGATATCTGGGATCCCTAAAATATTTTTTTTTCTAGACCTGTTTATCCAAGTCTTCTTAGAGGACACGTGACAGCAGTGTTGATGGGGCAAGTAAGACCAAACTGGCAGTCAAAAGTGTGTTATGTGCTTGGAACAGCCCCTTTGTCTTGGTAAAAGAAGGGATGGAAGAATGGTTAGGGGTAGATGGTTTTCATCTTGAGAGTATTTTCAAACTTCTGGTTACTGTTATAAGCAGTAGCTGGAAACAATACCTCCTTTTACTTCACCAGCTGTCCTCAAATTACTATCAAGTCACCCATGGCAAAAGTGCCTATAAAATAGAAAAAGAAACAAACAAAAATGAGAGCCTGTAGTGACTGCTCCAGTAGCTGTCCCTGAAGGAAGCACCGCTAAGGTAGAGCACTCCTAACAGACCCAGGAACTTGGTGATGGAGCAAGGGAGCTGCAGGTGGGAGAGTTACTGGTAGTCATTCACAGTCCTGAGACTGGCCACCAGGAGCCTCCTACCCACCCTCGCAACCCAACCAACTGCCACTCACTGAGGGCCTCCTATAGCCCGGGCCTCAACAGGACAAACAACAAAACTACTTTTCTGCAAAAGATAGAAACACAGCTCAAATTGACTTCAGCCAAAAGGGAATTTATGGGCTCATATAACTTAAAAATGTAAGGTAAAACAATCTAGCATGAGGCAACACTGGAGAAAAAAGCTCCAGTGGTTTCTTGGAAGACTGAAGTCTTGGTTTTGTTTTCTTCAATGTTTACTTCAATCTCATGAGTAGCTCTTCTTGGAGGTGAGGGGTCTCTTGGCAGTTCCAAGCTTACAGTGTAGCAACCAAAGTGGAAACTGAGCTGCTGCTTCTCCTGGTTTGAAAAAAATCCCAAATTGGCAACAATTCCGTGATCAGGTGAAGATCTGAACCGATCACAAGCCTGTGACTTGTGTTGTTTTGACCAAAGGAAGCTGAGTCATGTCTCTACCCACATAGAGAGGAAAAGTAGGGGCAAAGTGGGGGTGGATTCAGCTCCATCCAAATGACATGGATGAGAATTTGTAACATCCAAAGAATGGGGCACAGTAATTGCCTAAAGACATTTTTACTAGAAGAAAGGTAATAGTAAAGCAGTAGATATCCACCAAGCATTTAAATACCACTAGCCTTTGCATGAGGTACAAAATAGGCTTGCCCTCACAGTTTCACTGCAGGAGGAGGACGGTTCCACAACACAATGCCGTAAGTGCGGTAATTAGAGTAGCCATATGCCATGGTTAGCCAGGACAGTCATAGTCTATTCCTGATGTCCCAGTGTAATTATTAACAATGCACCCCTATAACTCTCAAAAGTGCCCTGGTTTGGACAATACATTATATGCCCACCCAAACAATAACTGATGTATGTTCAAATGCACAAAGAAAGAAAGGAGAGGGAATGACCAGCTGTGACAGAGGTGAATAGGGTAAACTGGAAAGGCTTAATAAAGAAGGTGATGCTTCACCTGAATATGTAAAGATGTGTGGAAATGTTCCAAGTGGCTGAAGAAGCTGAGAGCATCCCGAGCATCAGGAAAGGTATGAAGATATGAACAATCACTTGGTGGATAGGAATTGCTCCCATATTTCTGTGATTCAGAAGGATCAAAGGTGTGCAGAGGAAAGGGGTGAGGGAAAGGACAGGAAAGGTGGGCCAGGTAACCAGCTTCTGATCCAAAGAAGAAACACCACATTAAAATGATTTAGCCAAGTTTATAGAATCTGGAAGTAAGCTAAAGACTGCCGTGATTAAGAGAAATTTTTAAAATAGGCAAAACTTTTCTTTTATTTCTGGTTCCATGAAACACTGAAGTATGTCATACCTGAGAAGTGAAACTGAGAAACTTGTTTCACTTCACTTAGATTCACAACACTGGCTGCTGAAGATGTAACCCAGACTGGAAAGATGAAAAATGTCCTCTGTCAGACACAGACATATGTTACTAGTTTGGATCATATGTCATTCGTGACTCAAGTAATCATGAACGCGAAATGAGAAAACAAACAGTTGTGTTGTATAATATGTTTTCTGCTTATCCTTCTTGTGAGATACATTATATATTAAAAAAAGACAGAAATAGATCTATCATAGGGTGTCAACAGAACCAATACATTTGTCAAAAGAACTGGAAAAAGTGTATATTATAAGTTGTTCCTGTAAATTGTATCCCAGATATGCTGATTATTTTGTATTATTAGCTTCACGTGGCCAAAAGGAAGGTTTGTTCTTTAGTGTTAAATTGTTATATTTGCAGTTGGAGAAGGAGAAGGGAAATGTAAGCTTGCAATTTTATTACCTATGAGAACTGGCTTCTTCCTAGTCTTATATTTTCTAGTCATAATATCACAATTCCACAAATCTAGTGGATATCACAAGTCATGATATCCACCCCCTGCTCCAGTGCAAAGATGTCAAAGTTTATTTCATGCAAGGAAAATCTTAAGGTGAATAATGGAGTTGAATGTATTATAATTTCAAGTATTTTATGTATAATAGTTAACTATTCTCTAGAGCAATGTGGGTGAGGTTAAATATCTTTATGTAATAGAATAAAAATGAAACAAGAGGGTTAAACTCCAATAAATCATGTCCATTTCTAGCTAAAACCATCTATGAAACACATATTGTGTTGTCCACATAACACCGCGTATTTAGCTGTGATTTGGACATTAACACAGATAACCCTTGAGGTCTGATAGTAAATTTGATGCCTCTGTTCTCTTTATGCTTCTGTGTAACTTCTCCATCCTTGAAATTTTCAAACGTCTTAGCAGTTCATATCAGACTATACCACCTTTTTAACTGGGGAATAATTAACATACAGTGTTATATTCACTTTAGGTGCACATTACAATGACTCAACAACTCTATACAGTACTCAGTGCTCACTTTTTCTGTAGTTGGCATCCACTAACCTCCTGGTCCTTTGTTCATAGAAGACTTCAGTATGTGAATCTCTGTCGTCTCTACTCCTGTATCTATCATCTGTGTTGGTGACTTCAATATCCTTGTGAAAAACTCATCCCTCACATGGCTTCACAGTTCCTTGACCTTCATCTCCAGCATCTTCTTCCCATCTTACAATAGCTGGCCTCTCCCACAGGTATATCCTTGACCTAATTATCACTGACAACTGTGCTCTTCCTCCAATTTTCTGTATTCAGTTCTTTAACCTCACTGCCCATCATTCTCACATTCCCACTCAAGCTGGGGTTTGATCATACCAAGTTCTCTGAATCATCAATCTTTATTTTTGTCCATTCTTCATGATCTCTCTTTATTCTGTATTCTTTTATTCCTTATAGAGCTGATATTTCATGTTATCACATTATATCTATGTACTTTAAAAAATGTAACTATGATGCTCCTTTTTTCTTACTTTTCCTCAAAAAACTCTAGCTTTAGTTCCCACTATCTCTTTTTTTAAACTGTTTATTTGTTTTTGAGAAAGAGAGAGAGAGAGAGAGAGAGAGAGAGAGAGAGAGAGAATATGCATGAGAGTGGGGGAGGGGCAGAGGGAGAGAGAGAATCCCAAGCAGGCTCCACACTGTCAGCACTGATGAGGAGCTCAATCCCACGACCAGTGAGATCATGACTTGAGCCAAAATCAAGAGTTGGAGGCTTAATCAACTGAACTACCCAGGGTCCCCACACTATTTCTTTTTTTCACATTGGCAGCTGAACAAGTCTGGAGAAAATCACTCACTTCCTGCTAACTGATTCCAATTTAAACTCAAGACCACAAATCTCTACTGGGTAGTCAATATTGCACACATCTTAATCTGTGCTGGTTTCCCCCTCTCCAAAATCAGACTATGCCATAATTTTCATATCTCCTTATGCTGCCAATCTGCATTCCAAGATGCAAACCACTTCCTGTGCACCAGTTTTCTCACACCTTCCATTGTAAGAGATGAACATGCTTCTGCCAAAGCCAACACTTGGGTGCATGCTCTCCAGCCCATGCCTTTCCTACCGTAGAACTCTCTTCCTGAAATACTCCTTCTTTTCCTCAGTTTATCCCTCTGAACTTACTTATTCCCACTAGTATAAACACGTTCTCCTGGTTTATTCCTCCACCTCTTGCTATATTTTCTCCTTTTGAAGAAAAACTTCAAAATTGTTGACTATAGTTGCTATCTCCATTTCCTCTCCATTCCTTTCTTCTCTCAGTCCATTCCAATTGGCCTTTGCCCCTATTCCTCTGAAACTGTGCTACATTAAGTCAACAACCACCTACATTCTATCACATTTATCTTACTGGATTTCTCATGAGCATTTGGCACAAGTGACCACTTCCCTTTATAGAAACAATTTCCTCTCTTGATTTCCTCTTTCCTCACTGGCCACTTCTTTCTTGATCATCCTTTTCTGCTCAATCTTCAGTTGGTTTCTGAAATACATCATTTCCATATTGGGTCCTCAGCTGGGAATTCCCTTTCCCTCCGTCTTTCTATAATAATATCCTACATGTCATTCAAGTCTCACCTTAAATAACTCCCCCTTGAAGGGCATTTTCTAGCAACTCAATTTTAGTTACCCAGAAAAAGTTTTTTATCTTCACTATAACTTTTAATATATTTATATGTATTTGTTTATTGTCTGTCTCACCCCATTAAAATCCATGAAAGTAGGGAACACATCTGTCTTGTTCAAGGTTGTAAGCAATTAAAAATATTTCTTGTGTGGATTAGAAAATTAACATTGATTTGCACAGTGACAACTATGATTTTTTCAGTAACAATTGTACCTTCATTCCATTTCCATGTTTATCAAAACATTTGATGCCATAGAGATGAAAATTTCTCCCTCTATCCACAAAATAAGATTGGTTTTCTTTTAAACTCAAAGAAGGCCTAGAATTCAATAAAGTTTTAGAAACCACTGCATTTACTGTAATTTCTGTTTTCAAATACTAACCTAGGAACTTTAATACTAATCCCTTATAGGTCAAGACCCACTCTTAAAAAAAGAAAAGCTCTGGGGTGCTTGGGTGGCTCAGTGGGTTAAGCATCCAACTTCGGCTCAGGTCATGATCTCACCATTCGTGGGTTTTTGAGCCCCACATCGAGCTCTGTTCTGACAGCTCAGAGCCTGGAGCCTGCTTCCTGCTTCAGATACTATGTCTCTCTCTGTGCTCCTCCCCCGCTCATTCTCTCTTTCTCTTGAAAATAAAAAAATGTTGAAAAAAAAGAAAGAAAAGCTCCTTCAAAGGCAGTGACAGTAGTTAATTTAAAAAAGTGGAGGGAGGGGCGCCTGGGTGGCGCAGTCGGTTAAGCGTCCGACTTCAGCCAGGTCACGATCTCGCGGTCCATGATCTCGCGGTCCATGAGTTCGGGCCCCGCCGTCGGGCTCTGGGCTGATGGCTCGGAGCCTGGAGCCTGTTTCCGATTCTGTGTCTCCCTCTCTCTCTGCCCCTCCCCCGTTCATGCTCTGTCTCTCTCTGTCCCAAAAATAAATAAAAATGTTGAAAAAAAAATTTTTTTTTAAAAAGTGGGGGGAGGGCTTCTAATCAAATCATAGATAAACATACCACAAGGATGGTTTTGTGTACCTCAGATTAAAATTTAAATAGTAAGATTTAAACTTAAATATATTAAAATTTATTTAAATACAATCCTAGATTATTTTCTATGGCATTGTTTCATACAAAGACATCATTATTTGTTTTTTTCAATAAGTTATGATAATACTTTATTTACAATTTTGATTATTTTTTAAATTCTGGATACTGAAGTGGAAAATAAATTCTGGAAACAGGAATCTCAAAAACTTGGGTAAAATTTTACTTTAGTAATTTTTCAACTAAAGAGTAAATCAACTAAAAAAAATCTGTCAATCATTAGTTACATAATTCATGAAATTTAGAGCACTTTTTTTATGGTAACCTAAAGACTCATGTGCGCTTGTAAAAATGAGATTCTATAATTTGTTTCATAAATATAACAATACTAGGTGCTGCCAAATATCTCCCTTCAGTATGTAAAACAAATGTACATTTCTCAACCTCTTTTGATTTTCATGCCGAAAAAATCGTTGGCTGTGAGATTATTTGTTTATACTATAACAGGGCAAATGAAATTTTACCCCAAAAACAAATACTGGGCTTTCCTGGCCAATATGAATGATGACTCACTCTGGATTCATAAAAAGGCAAATCCCAGAGAAAAGAAAAACACATTTTTAAGGCACTTTTTCTCATAACCTTTCAGTTGTGCAAAGTATTACTATCCAATGTTACTTGTCTAGGGACGTTAATCCACACATAAGGCATTACTCCAGCAAGGCAATAATATGAATATAATCTTTTCAAGTAAGATATTTTAAAAGTCCACAACTGCAAACTTGCTATCTGAAATTTGTCATTTTTGTAAAAGAAATAAATCATTGGGGTTGGGGGGCAAATGATTGAAACAAAGATATAGAACTAGGCTATTTACAGAGTTGTGTTATCACAAATCTTTTATTTTAGAGAATATTTTTGGGGGGTTTTATCTTACTAGACAAACTATTAAAATATGTTTTCCAATTCAAAACTAACCTTCAACCTTCAGGTGGTGATCAAGTATGACAGTAAATGGGAGTAAACAGGTGTGACTTTTGTTAAATAAATTATCCTCAGTACTAAAATTTTTCTTATATTTTACTGAAGACTATGAAAAAGAAATTAAATGAAATTGGCCTTTTTAAGCATTGGTTTTTTTCTTTCTTTAATACTTTTGACAAAAATTTTAAGTTTTCCTATTCCTAGAGAATTCTTTGCAAAACATGTTGTCTTTCATGTTATTGGCCAATGTTTATTTTTCTAGTTTTATGCCACTTATGGGAAACAGATGAAACACTACATTTATTTGAATTATTCTTGGATATTGAGCTACCATACTTTTATACCTAGGCTAAATACTGTTCTGATGTAGCAGATGTTAGACCCTACACTCTCCCTTTAGAGTCATATCTGTCATCTGATTTTTTTTTCCAAGTCATTAGTCCTCCATTTCATTCTTTTTATCATGGCCTTAAATATCCAGTGAGACCCTAGGATTCCTATGTTTGCTCATCTGAACGCTAATAACCCACTCCTTTGAAGCTGCTTCGACTACCACTGCACAGCAAGGAGGTCGTAATAAGGGTGACGGAGATAATAGCAGTCAGTGTCATCCCCACCATCCCCACTGCTCACGGTCACCATTTCTTCAGACCTCGGCATAGTCTCCATTCCTTATAATGGCTAATGAACTAACATTTCCAAGAAACAAAGTCTGCTTTTGCTCAGTGATCTCAAAGCGCTTTGTAAATGTGACTTTTAAATTGCATATGCTAATCACAGGAGCTAAGTAGAAAAAGATGCAGAGTAAGAGGTTAAGGTTAAGCATGTCATGGGGCCCCTGGGTGGCTCAGTTGGTTGGGCAACTGACTTCGGCTAGGGTCATGATCTCACAGATCATGAGTTTGACCCCTGCATCAGGCTCTGTGCTGAGAGCTCAGAGCCTGGAGCCTGCTTCTGATTCTGTGTCTCCCCCTCTCTCTACCCCTCCCCTGCTCATGCTCTGGGTCTCTCTGTCTCTCAATAATAAATAAACATTAAAAAAAAATTTTTTTAAGTTAAGCATGTCATATACTCTTGTTTAATTTGAGTAATTGATGGAGCATGAACCAAGACCCCAAAGAGCAGTGAAGGATATAGAAAGGAAGTCTACAGGGGCGCCTGGGTGGCGCAGTCGGTTAAGCGTCCGACTTCAGCTCAGGTCACGATCTCGCGGTCCGTGAGTTCGAGCCCCGCATCAGGCTCTGGGCTGATGGCCCAGAGCCTGGAGCCTGTTTCCGATTCTGTGTCTCCCTCTCTCTCTGCCCCTCCCCCGTTCATGCTCTGTCTCTCTCTGTCCCAAAAATAAATAAACATTGAAAAAAAAATTAAAAAAAAAAAAAGAAAGGAAGGAAGTCTACAGACACTTATGTATGTACAAAGTCTGGTTCCCCTGAAGAGAAGGATCTGCAGGAAGAATATCAAAGAGGAAGAATACCAGAGTGAATATTTTCCATTGTTCTTGAAAATGATACCAGTTAAAGAGGGGTTGGCAACAACACCCTTGTACTTGGGAGACTTACAGAAGGCCTCTGCAGAGCTATTGGGGTTCCATGCAATTCTGATGATGGTGTCGTGAAATTTGAAGGGCTGAAAAAGATGCCAGACTGAAGAAAAACAAAAACAAAAATGCCACCTCCACTACTGTAGACTAATCACACCCAAAATTCCTCCCTAGAAATGGAGTACTTTCCTTTGTGAAGTCTTTTGAATTTGTGGTGGAGGCTCCCCAAATACGAGTTAGTGAAACCATCTGTGGTAGCATCCTGTGGAAACTTTATTTCCAAATGATGCTTGGGCTTTATTTTCGAGAGTTCTTAAACTGGGCATTAGGAATCTATGTTTTTAAAAGCCTTCCCAGATGTGTGTGATGTACAGCCAGGTTAGGGAACCATGTTCTTCTCTCTCATTGAAAAGCCAACACACTGGGGGCACCTGGGTGGCTCAGTGGGTTAAGCATCCAACTTTGGCTCAGGTCATGAACTCTCAGTCTATGAGTTCGAGCCCCACACCGAGCTCTGGCAACCCAGAGCCTGGAGCCTGCTTCAGATTCCGTGTCTCCTCTCTCTCTGTTCCTCCCCTACTCTCTCTCTCTCTCAGGAATAAATAAACATTAAAGTTTAAAAAAAGTTTTTTAAAAAGCCAACACACTTATGATTAAGGGATTCATAATTTAAGTCGTTAATTGCTTGTACTTTAGAAAAATTAGTTGACATGTGAGAGTGAGATGCTCATGTGGGGAAGATTCCAGAAGACGGCAGGCAGAGAGAGAGAGAGATACTTAAGAGCTAAGCAATGGCCCCAATACCAAAATCAGTGATTTAAAAACTTTGCCTGGTCCTAATAAGTCCATCAATTTAATGTAATGATATTTTGCTGAATGCTTAGAAAACTCATCGTGTGTCAAGTATTGTTTTAAATGCTTTACAAATATTAATCGATTTAACCTTCATAACAACCCTATGATGTAGGTACTAGCATTTCCCCCACTTTATAGATGAGGAAATTAAAGCTAAGGTGAAGATATGAAGTCATTTACCTGAGGTCAGGGAGCTATTAAGTCACTGAGCTCCTCAGTTCCTGCTCCTAGCTACTGGGTACTGCTACCTTTCAGATAGTGGGCTAGGCACTGAGAAATCAAAAATAAATGGTCCTTAGGAAATTTTAGATTTGTGGAAAACAACTGAGAAATCGGGTTCCTGCCATCTGTGCTTCAGGAAGAGAGAGCATGAACTGGGTCTTCTCCAAGCAAATCCTGGTTGACCTTCCATCCTGCTCATTGCCGCTCACCATCTTTGCAAGAACCCATCACTTAGCTTGCCCTTCCGTCTCCTCTGTGTTTTTGTCAGAAAAATGATAAGAAAACTTGAAGATATACTCAATTTAGAGTGGAGTCAGTTTTATTTCATTTCGAAATGGGATGTAACTGGGTATTGGTCGTGATGATTCTAGAGATTCTCACTTGGGAGAAGATTTGCCACAGGAAAAGGATGAACTCTCGGGGAATCAACGCAGTCATCAATTTCATTCTTACAGATCCATCCTTGGTTTGCAAATGAGACGAGAGATGCAGCTGCAGGTGAGACAGTACTCATTTCAAAGAAGTACTCGGCAGACCCCAGCTTTAAAGTGTCCACAGCTGTTTGAAGCTGTGCTTTGCATATTTACCTCTTTGTTTGGTCCGCTACTCCTTCTGCTCAGAGATTCAATGAGACAACTTACAAAAAGAATTTATAAGAAAATAAGTTGTTTTATAATTTTCTAATAACAGCTTTCAATCTGTGGGAAGAATTTTTTTTTAGTTCCTCATCTTTTCTTAACTAGACTCTATTCACATAAATAATTCAGTGGATTCTATTTAATTATTATCCTGATAAATGATATGACCTGTTAACTGGGAAGAATGCCAGATTTTAAAAAATTAGTTTAATGCTTTTCAATTACTTTACACTATTGTTACAGCATAACACCTTACTAGCTTAAAATAGAGAGGAAAGGGACGCCTGGGTGGCTCAGTTGGTTAAGCGTCCAACTTCAGCTCAGGTTATGATCTCATTCATGGCTTATGAGTTTGAGCCCCGCATTGGGCTCTGTGCTGACAGCTCAGAGCCTGGAGCCTGCTTTGGATTCTGTGTCCCACCCCCCACCCTCTCTCTTCCACTCTCCGGCTCATGCTCTATCTCTCTCTCAAAAATAAATAAATGTTAAAAAAATTTAAAGTAGGGAGGAAAAAAGATCTCAACTTGTTACTAATGTCCAAAGCTGTTTACAGTAGTTTATAGTACTGAATTAATGTTACTCATCTAGAATTTTGCATTTATGAACTCCAGAGTTTTGTCCTATTCTGGCCATTAAAATTGTAGTATCTAAAGATTACTTTAATATTTCTTAATTATTTAATTTTTAATAATTGGAGCATATTTACTATATCTCCATAAGTGAAAAGAAAACCGTTTCTGCTTTTCAGTGTTCTTGAACTATTGCTATCTCCAATAGTTATGTTAATGAAAAGGATTATTAAAGTGTCTAAAATATACCAAAAGGACTTACATGTCACTTTGCTAACATTATGGAAAAGAAATTATTTTTAGTCTCATTTTTCAGTTAAGAAGCATGAGGCGTAAGTGGATAACCGGCCCATAGTGACATAGCCTGTGGTTTTCAAAGGCAGGATTCTTAACCAGGCATTCTGATTCCTGACATCACCTACTTAACCACTGTTACATCTCCCTCTTTAGAGGAAGAGCATGTATGGGGAGGCCTTAGATGTACTCAGTGGAGTTCTTGACACGGGTACATTTGGCTTAGAGATGAAACGTGTTTTTCATGGGCAATTGAATTGTCTCTGTGGAAAATACTATATAGCTTCTTTAGTATTTGCCAATAATCTATTTGATTACTCTCCTTTAGGTACAGGCCACTAGTAGGATGGTACATTTTGATGTTTTAGTTTTGGTCACTGTGATTTGTAAAACTTGAGGCAATAGTCGAACTTTTCCCATTTCTATGTAGTTTATGGAATGGACTCTGTGTGTCATTTAAAAGTACTTTAGCTGATATGATAGAAGGACAATGGTTCTTGGAGTCAATAGGTTTGATTTTTAGTGCTGATTCTTCCAACTACCAGTTTTAACATGCTGGACAATTTCTCTCTCTCTCTCTTTCTCTCTCTCTCTTTCTCTTTCTCTCTCTCCCTCCCTCCTTCCCCCTTCTCCCTTGCTTGTAGGAGAAATAAAGATTCTTGTTCATGGGGATCTTGGGGAAGACCAAATAAGATGACATATAAAGCACTTAGCAAATGTGTCACTTACAAAGCGGGTACTGAATACATGTTACTTCTCTCTCCTTCCCTGCCGGCCCTGCTGCTATATTTTAAACTCTGGTTACCGACAGTTTTATAAAACTGCTATGAAATCTGAGGGGAACTGAAACTGTCATTCTAATTCATGGGAGTTGGTTATCTTCAAAATGGTCTCAGGCCCCGAATATGTGGCACAAATGTTTTTGTGAGCCCCACTAAAACAGAAGGAAATTTGTTTGGATATTATTTTACTAATCATTCGTACTCATCTTGGCTGTGGTGCACTATCTTATTTCTATTACTCAAAGCTGTATTTAAAGCAAACTTCTCCCCAATTGCTGATGATAAAATGTAGCTTCGGAGCTGGCTCAACCAAATCTTTGTACATTACTTCATATTTCATTCATTTATGTTTCTAATCTCAATGCCATTTTCAGTATGTTTAACTGTAAGCTGTGTATAACATTAAAATGCCTCTATCACCTTATTTTAAAAAATATATAAATAGTGTCATTCATCTTATAAAAATGTAGTAAGTTGATATTAATCTGCAATGATGTCTAATTATTCTCATTTTAAAGATGCAGAATCTGATGCACAGAGTGACTGATTCTCTTGAAGTCATTTGGAATCTATCAGTAATATCTGTGAGATGTTTTTGAGTTTCCCAAATAAATAATATCACTATATTCTTTATCATAGAAAAAATATGTTATATAAATAGAAATATATTTTGCTCAACTTTCACATGTGCTTACATTTAAAGAAATGAAGTGGGGCACCTGGGTGGCTCAGTCAGTTAAGCACCAGACTTCAGCTCAGGTCATGATCTCATGGTTTGTGGGTTCGAGCCCCACGTTGGGCTCTGTGCTGACAGCTCAGAGCCTGGAGCCTGCGTCAGATTCTGTGTCCCCCTCTCTCTCTGCCCCTCCCCTGCTTGCACTGTCTCTCTCTCTCTCTCTCAAAAATAAATAAACATTACAAAAATTTAAATAAAAAAGTAAAGAAATGAAGCAAAGTTTTGTATATTTAAAATTAATCTGACACCATCCACTTAATTATATGACTAGAAGTAGAAGCATTTTAAAACATGAATCCCTTTAATTTTCTTTCTCTTGCAGATATACCAATAATGATTAATAATAATAATATAATCTGTCACTTATTGAGATAACTGTATCAGTCTGTCTATCTCTTTGGTTCCTGGATCTGTGCTAGCCAGTTGTAGATGGTTCTTATTTAATTTAATGTTTGCCATATAACATACCTTTCATTATCTACTTTGGGTAATTGTATCTCACTTTTTTTAGGGGGGGGGAAATCCCATCCTGCCGTCCCTCCTACTTCTGGGTGGAGTTGACCCTCCCAACTCCAAGAGTAGAGTAGAGAGCCCAGGTCCAGCCCAAAACATTCCCCAGACCCTGCTAGTGGGTTCATTGATAGATACTGTCAGTCTGAAATTTGATTTCACTTAAATTATAATAAGTTAGTCTATTGCAGTTTTATAGATGCTAGCAGAAGACACAAGATTTCTGGGTCAGAGACAAAGAATATTGTTACTTTATGGTGCAGCCAGGAAGCAAAAAAAAAGTTCCTTTTGCTTCTGATTCTCATGGAGCTGACGCCATATGAGCCCATCTGGATGATGTGCAGCAGTGGGTTTATGTTACAGCTAAGGAACACTGATCTTGGGGAAACCACCACTTCATAGCAAGCAGTAATCAAGTCTTCCCTGTTCTTAAAAGAGACATTACTTGAATGCTCGAGATTCTTGCTACAAGCACGACCTTGAGAAATAACCCAGGAAAAAAGTGGTCAGAGCCTTTATTCTTGGCATACGCAGCAAGATACATGGAGCGTGAGAGACACACGGAGTGGTGCCTCCCGACAGATGAACTATGTCAAACAGTCCATTTAGAACCCCTTTTTTTCTCTTTCCTTTGAAATTTGAACCTGGAAAAATATCACGTTTCAGTTTCTGCTGCTGTCTTGTAATTACAAAGGAATAGCTTATCTGAGAATGGAGTCAACGTGGCAAAAGTCGGAGATGAGAAAAGAAAATGAAAAAAAAAAAAAAAAAAGGTCCACTGAGTTATGGATCAAGTAAACCATGAAGCCATATCTTCCTCAAGAATTTTCAGTTATGTGAGATAATTAGGTTTTCATTCATTCACAACTAAAAGGGTTCTGATGGATTTGGCATTTAACATGTTGGGTCACCACAACATGATACCTTCTAAAAAGAAGGTATTATTATCTGATGTTATAAATGAGCAAAACACACACCATGAAGATTAACTCACACAGTATCACACAATTAATAATTAGCGCCACATTTGCTGATGGCAAACTCCATGCTTTTAACCCTTAAACCTTTAGTTCTCAAACTTTAGTGTACTTTAGAAACACTGAGATTCACCCTAGATCTAATGAATCAAAATCTCTACAGTGGAGATAGAGCAAAGAGAATACACACATTTAAGTTCTTGGGTAATTCTGATGCAAGGCTCATGGACCACTTGTTAAGAAATATTTCCTTTAGACAAAGGTATGACTTCAAGGATACTGCTGCCTGATGTTCTGACACTATGTCCTTATTAAAAAGCTTTGCTTCTGGAAGATAACACTTGAAGTCTTGTCAGTGATATAAACTACAAATCAAAGGAAATCTTTTTCTGAGAAGAGCTCTGTTGGGAGTAGAAAAAGTCAGAAAAAAAGGCTTCTGAGCAGGGGGGACGAGGGTGGGAGATTGGGCCCTTAAAAGAGAAGGGGAGACAGAGTCATGAAATTCTATTTCACCCATTATTACCTAAGAAATTCCTTTTTAAGGTGTGTGTGTACATACGTGTGTGTGTGTGTGTGTGTGTGTGTGTATGTGTGTGTTTTAGGTTCAGATCCTACATAGAGTTTATATATGTATATATGTATAGAGAGACTAAGGAGTCTCTTGAAAAAAAAAAAAAAACCATACAGACATCTGCTTGATTTGCTAGTTACAGTGGCTCATTGGACATGAAGGAAAATGTTTAATTATTGACTTTGAATAGACATTTTGCCACTGCTAATAATATTAGCTAGATTAATGAATTGTTCGAGGGTTATAGAGACAGAAAGACACCGCGAGAGCTATTGTTCATCAATATTTAGATAGCCTTTCCCAGAATAGTCATGTAAACCACATGTGTCATTGTAAAATATTTTCCTGCTTGCTTATCATGTCTTGGATTTTTTTCTCTCTCCCTATTTAAATGTAAATGGAGTATTAGTTGTCTTTTGATACAGGTATTATTATTGTGAAAGTCAGAACTGTTTTTGTAGGCGATATTCTACAGTGTTTCCACAAAGTACCGTCTTACAAGTGGGCTCTGATACATAGTAAGTTTTTTTTAATTTTAATTTTTAAAACTTTTAAAAATGTTTATTTTTGAGAGAGAGAGAGAGAGAAAGAGAGAGCACAAGCGGGGCAGGGGCAGAGAGAGGAGGATAGATGATCCAAAGTGGGCTCCGTGCTAACAGCAGTAAGCCCAATGTGGGGCTCAATCTAAAAAACTGCAAGATCATAACCTGAGCAGAAGTCAGATGCTCAACAGACTGAGCCACCCAGGTGCCCCTTTAATTCTTAAAGCTGGAAGTGCTTGAGATCTTCATCCCTAGCCGGGCTGGGCACGAAGGCAATGAGGAGGGCGCAGAGTTGAACTCTACTGCAAGGATAGTATGATAGCTGATACCATTCCCCACCTCTCTCTTTTTTTAAATACTTCTTGTCCTTTCAAAATTGAATACTTGAATCAATCTGGCTTAAAGAGATATTTATTTTTAGAGTCTTAAGCTCACTATTGTTCCAAAGAATTTTAAGACCATTAGTCTCAGTCTTAAATGTGTGTAATATTTCCAACTATTGACTAATAAGATTGAGTTTAATATGTGTTTTGAAAATAATTAGGTTCATTATCAAAGTGAACTTTACCAAAGGGTTTTTATTTTAAATTATATCCCCTTATAGATGATGTTCCTCTCCACCCAACAGTTTGACAAGCAGGTATTTTGATAATTTTAGTTTGCACTGGTTGCTTGTGTTCACAGGCCTCCTCAACTTTATCATCATGGTAGAGACACATTCCTTTCCTTTATAGTTGAAATCAGAAACTGAACGATATCTGATCATCCTTAATACAAATCCTTTCATGAGTACACTCCCTATAATGCTTGTCTCTAGATATTTAACAAAATAGTAAATGATCACTTACAACATTATCTCTGTGCCTGCCTTCCTCCAGGGAAACCATGTAACAATGTTGAACCTCTCTGCCTTCTTTTAAAACCAGCAAACTGAAATGTGCTGAATGAAAAGCAAGATTTCCATCTGAATATATGGAAGAGGTTCTCATTAGCTCAAAGGTGTATGGTGCAATGAGATAGCAGCATAGACTGCAATGCTTTATTTTTTTAAGCACACACCACTGTAACAATTATGTGAACATCTATCAATCATTTCAGTTTTGTGCCTAACCTCTCTGATGTGGTACATTGGAATATAGAAGGTAATGAGCAAGATTTACAAAGCTACCCCACTACCAAGGTGGTTTTTTTTAGAAGATTGATATAAATAAGATATCTCTAATATTGGTTTAAAATAAGTTGGAAATATATCACAGATTTTAAAAATGTATCTTCCATAATATTTTCCAGAAGAATGCCTTACCTTTCTTCTCAGGCCAAAATCATGCATACAGCATTTGGTGCAATGATCAGGGTTAAATTACATGAGGCATGAAAGATTTTCAACATGATCCTGTTTTGGGATATTGTGTGAAAAAATGGCCTCTAGGACACAAAGGTCACTAGTAAGAGAGATAATAATTCATAGACATTAGAATGATACATCTTAACATATTTCATGAATCATGTTCAGGGGCCTGGGTGGCTCAGTCTGTCAAGCATCTGACCCTTGCTTTCAGCTCAGGTCATGATCTCACAGTTGGTGAGTTCAAGCCCTATGTCGGGCTTTATGCTGCCAGTAGGGAGCCTGCTTGGGATTCTTTCTCCGTCTCTCTTCCCCTCCCCATGAGTGCGTCTCTGTCTCTCTCAAAATAAGTGAACTTAAAAAATAATAATAAAATAAATCATGTTTCATTGCAGTCTCTCATTCTGAGATGAGATTCATCACCTTAGGATAGGAGAGGGCTTGTCTTCAACTTGCAGGCAATGCAAAAAACCTTGGAAATCAGGTGAGGCAATGGGGGTAGTGGGTTGCACAGAGATTCACCAAATCCTTTCATCCTGCTTTAGCACATCAAGGGCTAAGACTAAAGGACTCCTCTCCTTTGTACTTTCTCTAGTGGAAAGGAGATGTGGGGTGAGTGGAACGGTTTTGAGAAGTGAGGTTGACAAAGGTAAGGAGAGATGCAAAAGGCCCAAGACAGAGCCACATAAAGAAGATCCAAGACAGGAGATCCAGAGGGTCACCAGTCCACAGCCACCCTAGATTCCCCTAGCCGCTGAGCCAAGAGGCTCACCATGGGGCTGCCTATGGCAGGGCGAGATCATTCCTTCTGTGCAGAGTCAAGGGTAGCCTCCCAGACCAGTGGGCTGGAGGAACACTGTGGAAGATTCTGAAAAGGTCACAGCCCACAGGAGCTGAGTGTGGCCCTCACCAAGCTGAGAGGTTGGATCATAAACTCCAGAAGCTGCAGATTTCAACAAACTATAGAAGGAATCATCTTGAGAGACAAACCACCTGTTTACAGAGGGCAAAGGGCAGAGAGGGCTCAGTTCAATTGGATGTTTGAATATTTATTTAATTTTTTTCTCCCAGCTAGCCAGTTGGAAGGGACTTGGAATAATGTTCAGGTTAGTTAAAACCAAAATAACAAAATGTTTTCTCTGCATATCTGAGTTATGAGTTCAGTTTGCCACCTTGCGATAGCTTTTAAAAATAGTTTAAAAAGACAAAAGTCCAGCTATCCTTAGTCATACTGAGATCATGTATAGAACTATAAAGCCTAGAGTTACAGCATTTGTAGCTTTTTGAACCCCCCCCCCCCCCCCACCACCACCACCACCACTCTCGCTCTGGAATCACTGCTATTGCCTGCTTGGGAAATATTGCTTTCCACTTATTTTGCTATGAAAAGAAAACTGCCCTGAAAAATAAAGTCTTTTAAAAATTTTCTCTAGTATCTTCTTAAATTCTTCTAGGGATAGAAAGGCCATCGTTGAACAAAGCATAAAATATGACTCTCTTCTCATATGTTGAAATCTGATTTTTCTATTTCTTTTACCCATTTCCTCTAGAACACCTTTAGGCAATCTCTCTCTCTCTCTCTCTCTCTCTCTCTCTCTCTCTCTCTCTCTCTCTCTCTCTCCCTCTTTCCCATTTTTTCCTATTATCTTTCCCTGGGATGTAAGTCAGCAATTACTTAGCTCCCACAACAAAGTCTGAGGTCATAAGTGAGGGAAGACAGTAATTTAATCTGGCAAAGACTAAGGTATCATCTAGTTAGTTTGGCGACAAGAACAGACCATAAAGACTGCAGGCCACTACACTGCTTCCTATTCATACTGACTCAAAGTTGCTTTTCCTCTTTCTCTGAACCAAGAGACTTTTCTTTTTAAAAAAAATAATAATTCAAAGTATAACCCCAATCTTGGTAAAATTCCCAAAGTAATCTGAAACCTTTCTTCTTAAAATCTAAGTGAAACATAAAGCGACCAAGCCCATGTAATGTGTTTTTGAGTAATCCCTTGAAACAGTAAAATTCAAATGGCAAAGTCAGACAACTTGCAACAACATAATACATTTGTTTATTTCATTACTATTACGATGGTAACATGTTAAGAGCACTGGATTTGTATCCTCTAAAGAGGATAATGATCAAGATTTAGCTTTGTAAATTTCATTGTTCTTAACCATTAAAAATCTATTTTCCAAAGTAGTAATAATATATATTATTAAGGGACAGAGCTAAACTTTATGATGTATAACCAAAAGCATATGTTTGTTCATTAGTTCAAACAAAACATTAGAGACATTTTAACTCTTGGTTACTGCTTTCAGGAAAGCACAATGTTCTTGAAGCAAATATTACACAAAACATCTTTTTCCATAGTGATTTCAACCATTGTGTATCATGTCCATGACAGCCCCAGATTTAGTATCACCCAATGGTTGTAATACACTCTGGCTTTCTTAAACAATCAGCCAACAAACATGTATTTAGTGCCTACTATGTACATGCCAGCATACTAAAGCAATACAGGAAATACAAAGAAGTAAAATTATTGGTCCTTGCCCTGCTCAGGCTTCCAATGTAGTTTGGTAAGATTAAACACAGACACAAATTACTCTACTTTCAGTGTGTGAAAAAGAAGGGACAATGTTAACCAGAACGTATATTAGAATCACCTATGCTGGAACTTAGAAGAAGCAGGGGCCTAACCAGGGACATTCTCAACACTGATTAAAATCTGCCTGAATCCGATTTCTCAGCTCCAGACCTGAGTGCTGCTTGAACGCCCGCATCTGAAAGTGCTCCCGCAGCCTTGCATCTCTCACTGCTAGTGGCTGTATTTGGCAATTGTCTCGAGGACTCATGACGATAGAGCAAGATAAATATTCATAATATGTAAAAAGCAGAAATAAAGTCATACACTGGGTGATGTTGGAAGGAATTCAGGACATTCCACTCTGCATGGGAGGAGGCTAAGCCACGTTACCTATTTATTTATCATCATGATGATTATTATAAGACAAACAAGAGACTACATAAGAAAAGTATAAAAGAATCTCCAAACTTCACTGAACATAAGCAAAAAGAAAAGAGGGCCCAACAAAGAAGACGGGTTTTGAGTGGGCCTTGGGGAGAGAGCTTCCCCCCCCACTGTCACCTCCATCCCCACCCCCAGTGTCCTGAAGAAAAGGCCCTGGGTTAGGCAAGTAGAGAAAAGCAAAGCAGAGACACATTTTCAAATACCACAAATAAATAAATAAACAAACATGTTAATCAAGAAAATAACTTATTAGGCACCACTTGAAAGGCAGCAACCTTCAGGGGCCAGGCAGGCCGCACTCTTTAGCCTGCGGGCGGCAGCAACGCGGTCGGGATTGGCCAAGGCTCAGAAGGCGCCACGGAGGTCCTGGCCCCGGTGTCTGGTCTTCGACAGAAACCGGGGCAGGAACCGAGTCTGTTGTTGCTCTTACATCTGCACCTCCAGAAGCTTAGGTGAGGGAGAAATCCTAGTGTAGCGGCAGCAGCCTCGACTCCCAGGCGGCCCCGCAGAAAGTGCGCCCGGACTCGCCCGGCCTAAGGCAGACCAGCAGTGTCCTGGGAGTGCCTAGCACTTGGTCTTTGAAATCAAAAGCGCCGGTTGTGAGCCGGAAAACAGGGTGGTTTCCGTTACAATCCCTTCCCCGCCAAACCCTGGAATCTTCTAAAAAACTCCTGGTCCTCAGTTCCTTTTGGCTCCAAGTGGGGTTTAGATGGGGACTACAGAATGCCCGGGGTTCGAAGCGCGGGACCGATTTTACTAAGCACCTGGCTCCGCCCTGGGTGGAGAGGGAGTGGCGAAGGGGTTCGGGCAAGGGCACAACCCCACCTGAAAGAAAAAAAAAGACCTACTGCCTAGTTCATTCTCCAGTCCTACTTCCCGTCAAACGGGGATGCGCAAACGCAGAGCGGTGATTCTCTAGACTCCGCTAGGGGCGCCAGGCAGACTCTGGCTAGCGGAGGGGCGCGGCAGGGCGGGGCTGAGGGCGAGCTGGGGACTCATCCCGTGGGAAACCCGTGGCGGTAACTGTGGCTCAGCTCAAACAAAAATAACGGCTGGCCGGGCTGAGGGTCAGGCAGAGTTGGCGACGTTTATGAGTTCATGATCTGCACCTGCAGGACGGGGCGGAAGGAAAGATCCAAGTTACAGAGTGGGGAGCATAGAGGGGCGCAGAAGTGCAAGCGCAGTGTAGGAAGGAGCGAAAGCAGCAGACAGAGGAGAAAGGGGCCCTCAAGCCTTCCCAATTTATAAGCAAAGTGCCCAGTTCCAACTTTGTCGCGCGACTCTCCCAGGTCTCTCCACCCCACGCGCACACAGTGTCTTAGCCCCACTTTGCCCCACCGCACCCAGACGCCGGGGATACTTTCACCTCTCGCACCCGGCCTCCCTTTCTCCTCCTCATCTTCCTCCTCCCGTGGTGCAGGGCCCTTGCGTGGCCAAGGCTCAGAGAGTCGTGATCCGAGACGTACAGGTGCCATTACGGAACACACCGCCTCCAGACTCCAGGTTCTCTGGCTGGAAGTCCTCCACGCTGTAAGCGCGACTCTTGAGGGCCGTGGCGTAGTAGTCGACAGGCTCCTCGGCGGCGTTGTCCATCCAGCTGAGGCACAGGATGCGCTGGAAAGAGCGCTTGAAGTTGTCCGAAAGGAAGCCATAGAGGATGGGATTGGCGCAGCTGTTGGCGTAGCCGAGGATGACCGACAGCTGGCTAACCGTGGCGTCGTCCTGCTCTGCAAACACGTTGACCAACTGCACTACATAGAAAGGCATCCAGCAGATGACAAATACCATCACCACCATCATCACCATCAGGGTGATCTTGCGCTCCGAGCGCTTGCGCTGCTGCCAGCCGGCCTTGAGGGCCACCATGCGCATTTTGGCGATGATGAGTACGTAGCACAGGCAGATGGCCCCGACGGGCAGCAAGAAGCCCATGAGAAACGTGTACAACACGAAGCCCACTAGCCAGCGCTGAGCGGGCTCAGGCATGAGCATGTTGCAGGCCACCGTGCCATCACTGTTGGCCGCCGTGCGCGAAAAGACCACGATGGGCAGAATGACAAGCAGCGATAGCACCCACACGCCCAGATTCACCACCTTGGCCACGGTGGGCCGGCGGTAGCGTGCTGCCTTGATGGGGTGCACCACGGCCACGTACCGGTCCACGCTAAGGACAGTCAGACAGTAGATGCTGGTGAACATGTTGACTGCGTCCACGCTGAGCACGAGGCGGCAGAGCAGCGCGCCGAAGGGCCAGTGGCGAAGCAACGTGGAGGTGACCAGAAATGGCACACTGAGCATGAGCAGCTCATCGGCGATGGCCAGGTTCAGGATGTAGATGTTGGTGGCCGTCTTCATTTTGGCGTAGCGCAGGATCACGTAGATGACCATGGAGTTACCACACAGCCCCACCAGGCACACCACGGAGTAGATAAAAGAGATGAGGATGGCGCTGCCCTGGCCCTCGCTCAAGGTCCCGTTCTGGGACGCATTTCGCCCCGGCTCCTCCATGCCGCCCGCAGCGCCGGCCCCGGGGCCCCTGCTGCCGCCGCCTTCGCCGCAGCTGCCCGGGCTGGGGCTAGGAGAGGAAGGAGAGGAGGCAGTGCCATTGGGGAACATTTCAGCTAATGGGGGCTGCTGGGGCTGCTGGGGCTGGAGCGCTCTCCTTGCGCCCCCGCCGCTTGCGCTCTCACTCGGCACCCTGCCCGCCTGCCCGCAGCTCACTGCTGCCAGGCACCTGGGATAGCACGCAGCGGCTAAGGGGAGCTTGGCTCTGACCGGCGCCGGCGGGGCGCATTGCCTAGCGGCTGCTTGCGCGCACCCGCAAGCCCGCTCCCAGGCGCCTGGGCACACGCGAGCGTGGAGAGGGGAGACCGAGAGGCTGGAGCCCCGCGCTGCACAGCCATTAAGTGGCGCGGCTCTCGGCTGGTGAATGATTAATAGGCACCACCAGCGCGTCAGCAGCTACGAAAAGGGAGGGGTGATGGAGAAAAGAGGGAGGAAGGCGATGTAGGTGGTTTACCACCCCTCGCCCATTTTTTTTTTTCCTTCCCAGTCCTGTGCTCAGATCAACTCGAGCAGCTGCTCCAGGGAGTCTCTTGCAATACCCTTTACCCATCCCTCAGCGGGGACTGGCGAGTTTCTCCTCCTGGAGGGGGGGGGGGGGTGGGAACCAAAAGTGTAGAATCTTTCCCACCCCGGCTCCTTTCCAATGAAGCAGACCCCAAGCACAGATGTCCAGAGTTCATCTCAGTTTCCCTGAGTTGCCGCCTGGTCCTGAGAGACCCCCCAACTCCATTCCCGTCCAATCGTCCGGGGCCCTAAACCCCCACCTCCCGCCCCCGCTAGCCCTACCCCTGAAGACCCGCCGCGGAAGCTCTGAGTCCCCCTTACCCAGGGCGCGCTACTTCC
Organism: Felis catus; assembly: GCF_018350175.1. Classification (NCBI taxonomy): domain Eukaryota; kingdom Metazoa; phylum Chordata; class Mammalia; order Carnivora; family Felidae; genus Felis; species Felis catus. Next base: position 87,171,689 of record NC_058373.1, on the reverse strand, counting down.
AGACCGACGCGTAGATGGCCCGTGCAAAGTGCCTGTGCGGTCTGGTAGCACGGTGACGTTCTTCGCGCGGTCCAACTCCTTTCTTTGGGCGGGACCCCCGCACAGGCGCCCACGCAGATACCCTTAGAGTCGCTGAAACTGACCCTGAGCGGTGTTAGGAGGAGGAAGCGCAAAAACCTTGCGTTAGGAGCTTCTGCGTTACAACACCGCAGGCTGCTCTTCGCAGGCGGGAGCGGTTTAGGGGCCTGAGTAAACCATTGCGAATCTCTTAATAAGGCTTGTGGTGCCCAGAGCCCCTTGTGTCTCCCAGACGAATATAGACTGCAGAAAGGAGGACGCGCGGCTGGGAGCTCGGAAGGAGCCTGAGGCTCCCTCCCGAACGTGCCAGGCGCGGTATTGGAAATCCATCTAGGTGTTCAGTGGGGAAAGATATGGCTGCGCCGCTTGGAAAGGCTCCGCCTGCGTCCCTGCTGTACTTTGTACCCAGGAGAGTTGGCGGGCCCCGGGGGAGGAGAGTGTAAAGGCCTGGGAGGGCAAGGATGCCAGTTCCTCTAAACCCACGCGGGGTCCGCTGTGCAGGTGACCAGACCTGTCACCAACTCCACAAACTGGCCGGAAGACCTTCGAGTCTTTCTGTGAACAGCTAGGATTTCAGCCTTTTTTGAGGCCCTGGACGTGTGACCCCGTTCTAATTCCGAAACTTTTAAGAGACAGAAATCGATGTAGGCATGCCTAAAGCGCCTTTGCCTCATTTAGGAATTGGATGGTTTCTGTGCAAGAGAATGAATGTTCAATTACCATGATTTTTAACTACCTTTCGGACTTCCCAGCATCCCTAGCCTAGGCTCCTTTTGGCCTTTCACTTGTTGCAGTCCAAGGAAGAATCACTCCTTCCAGCTCTCCTATCCCTTTTCAAAATCCCATCAAGTCTTTCTCCGAAACGCACCTGTTCCCAGGAAGACTGACCTGCAGCAGGTCTTTCAAACTTTAGCTTTGTCTCCAGTTTCTTGTTAGTTTCTCCTTCCTCCCAACCTCGGAGCAGTGGGTCTCAGTTTTCCCTCCCATCAGTACAGTTTACACTCAAGAGAGACGACCTAAAACAGACTAAACTCCTCACTGAAGCTATTTGTACCAGACAGTTCAGAATGCAGAAATGGATGCAGAAACTGAAAGGAAAAAAAAAAAAAAAAAGCATAATTCCTTTCGCCCCCTTCCTTTATCCGGGCAATCATTTGCATATATGTGTTTTAGTTCTCAAAACGAAATGCTCCTAAAAGGAAAGGAATAACTTCTGTAGTGTGGTGATTATAATAATCAAAGATAAATTATGGCAGACCCTCATAGGAAGGTGTGCAATGAACACCGAATTATTAATAAGACATGAGCTAGGAAGGAATTTCAAATTTTACAAGGCCCAAGCTATTTAACCCATTGCTTTATCTAAACAAATTACTTTTTACCTTTTACGAAAACGGGATGTGAAATTGAGGGTTAGTTGTGTTTTATTTTCCTTAAAAAAATGCTGAACATACGGAGAAAAAAATAGTGTTCATCAAGTTTAAAAAAATGACTTTTTTCCCCCAGAAGAGCTTTTTACAAGCCAAGCCTCATAATGGTTTGGATGCCTCTTTGCCAATCACTGACTAAAGACACCTGGCTATTCTTTAGGGGGCTGACATTTCAACAGTCATCATTTAGATGCCTTGGCATTGATCATGGTTGCTCCAGGGGGAGAGGATGATGGGAGCCAGTAAAGCACAGCTCTGTTGTTCAGACTCTCATATGTTCACTTTGCCACTCACCTTAGGGAAATCTCCTCCCAATTTAGTGGTAGTCTCATACAGGAAAGAAGAAAACCTAAGACCTGACATGAACATGTTTTTTGTTTCTGAAGTGGTTTCTATGATGAATTGTTTATCCATAAAACAAATGGACAAGGAAATATCACTTACACCCACTAGAATGGCTTTAGTAATTTTTTAAAGGGGAAAAAAACCCCACAAATGTTGGCAAGCATGTGGAGACATTGGAACTCTCATATGATGCAACAGCTTTAGAATGTTTCATGATTCCTCAAAAAGTTAAACACAGAATTGCCGTATGACCAGCTATCCCACCCCTAGGAATTTACCCCCCGAAATTGAAAATAGGTACTGAACAAAAACTGGTACAGTAGGTTCACAGTGACACTATTCATAATAGCCACAAAGTCAAACCCGAATATCCATTAACTGATGAATGGATATACAAAGTGTGGTATATCCTCACAATAGATTATTCATCCATAGGAAGGAATGAAGTACCAATACATGAGCCCTGAAAACATTAGGCAAAGTGAGGGAAGCAAAACAGAAAAAGTCATGCATTGCGTGATTCCATTTATCTGGGATGTCTGGAACAGGCAAATCCATAGAGACAAAACGGGTTAGAGGCTGGCAGGGGTTGAGGTAAGAAGGAATGGGGAATGACCGCTTAATGGGTATGGGGTTTCTTTTTTGGGTTATGGAAATGTTCTGGAGTTAGATTGTGGTGGTGATTGTACAACATTGTGAATGTACTAAAAGCCACTGAATTGCACATTTTAAAAATGGTTAAAATTATGATTTTTATGTCATGTGAATTTTACTTCAATAAAAGGAGAGTGATTGAGATGGGTATGAGCCATGCGGTGTTATCAAGTCTTTTCAGTCACTTAATCCTTAACATTATATCTGTGAACTAATCCATGATAAATAAAAACAATCAAGCAAAAGACAGCATTTCTGGGCTAAACAACATGAGACGGGTTTGCAGCTGTTTTTAAATTATGTTAGGAACAGGAGCCCACTTAGGAATCTGCCTTCCTCTCAGACCTTAATTTAATGTCTCTTAATGAAACAGGAACACTAATGTAGGCATGGGATTGTTGTAATGTGTAAGGAACATGGCCTTTGAGAAGTCAGGACTCCATAATCTTCATGTCTTTTTTAAAAACTTTTTAGGGGTCTTGGGCACCTGGGTGGCTCAGTCGGTTAAGCGACTTACTCTTGATTTTGGCTCAGATCATGATCCCAGATCCAGGAGATCGAACCCCATATCAGACTCTGTACTAATAGCTTGGAGCCTGCTTGGGATTCTCTCTCTCCCTCTCTCTCTGCCCCTACCCCAATCTCTCCCTCTCTTTCGCTCTCTCTCTCTCAAAATAAGTAAGTAGATAAACTTTAAAAAGTCCCTTTTTTAATTCACATATTTAAAGCCTGGAAAAGCTTAAGATAAGCTTGTTTCATCTGTGAGAGTTAATTCCTGCAGTCCTCCCTCCTTTGGTTACTATCTTTCCTATGCTTCTGAGATATGAACATTTCTAGATATGAGAGAAGAAAGATGATGGCCCACAAGAAGGGAAAAATGAAAAGTCCTAATTTAGGGAGTTGAAGATTCTTAGGTGAACTGATTTTCTTAGCCATCTCAATTCTTCTACAAGCCACACTCCCTTGTGCTCTCCTGTCCCAGATGCACACTTGGATTACTGTATTTATCACACTGTGCTATGATTTCTTGGTGTACTTATCTGTCCTCCTTTCTAAATCTGTAAGCTTGCTGAGAACAGGGACTGTATTTTACTTATCTTTATATGCCCAGCACCCAACACAGTACCTGGAAAATTGCCCAACACCTCCTTGTTTTATTTTTCTAAGGTACCCCATAGATAATATCTTCTTTTTGTTCTAACCCATAAGATGTAGATACGAAGAAATGAACTCTTGGCCTCTTGCAAGAGAAGTTTTAATCTCTGTGTAATATCATCTATAATAATTTCTTATACATTTAAATCATTCTGAACAATTTCAATTTGCATGTCCTATATCAACAATTATGCTGATGACTCCTTCATTGATCATTCTTGGTCTTAAATGTCTTGGCAGAGAAAGGGCTCTGGAAAATGGGTGGTACATACTTTAGTAGCTAATGATGGTTATTTAATAGTATCATGCAGTGTGAAAGCCATTATACGTGGAAGATTGTTTCTTTTTAATTGCAGTCCCGAGTCTCAGTTGGTTTGGTGGAATAGTAATTATCAGGAGTTCAAACTCTGCTTCTGTCAAAATCATTACTAATGTGGTTTTTCTACCTGGAGCCTGTGGTGGTCCTCAAACGAGCTCCTCTAATCTGTGCCGGTGGTAAAGTGTCAGTTGGGGCCAGGGATTGAAGGGAACACTTTGTGGAGCGTCCTCTGCAGTGGCATCATCACAGTTGTGTTTACAAACACCTGTGTGGGCAGATGGGACCTACCTGGCTCTGAGGGGCAAGTGCTACTCAGCAATATGGCCCACAGCAGAGGCATGTGTCACCTGAAGACCATCTGCCACCAAGCAGTTAACAGGATGACAGTCTGATAAGAAGGTCAACCAGAGTGCAAAGTGGCCGTGGGGCTAAGGACCTCATTTTGCAGGGATGCCTCCCTGGCCTCACAGCAGCCCTGGTAGCCTGTGGTTCAGTCCATTGCCAATCTCGGCAAACTCGCCCTGGCCTGCTGGTTTTCCTATTGCCTCTTCTGTGAAACAGCAATGACCAAGTCACCTTTGTGCTTTCAAACAAGACGCACAGGGCAACAACTCACATTTTCACCTAAGGATTCTCTACTACTACATACTACTTCTAAGAACAAGAATTCAGCACCTACAGGACAATATTCATTATCATCAATGGATAAATAAAAATAGAACAAAAGCAGCTGCATGTTACTCATCTTATTTTGATTAGTCCTTAACAAAAATACATGTTTCTATAGTGTGGTGTCTGTTAAGGATTTCCAGACCAATTTAATTTCAAGCAATTTTATCAAAACATCTTTTGATGTTACTCATTTTACTAGAAACTACAAAACTGCTTTCAAAGTCACAAAACCATACTTTTGTTTCTTTTATTGATGTTTGATTTTAGGCAGAGCATTTTTTTTTTTTTTTTACTTTCTATAATTTACATCCAAGTTAGTTAGCATCTAGTGCAACAATGATTTCAGGAGTAGATTCCTTAAGTCCCTTACCCACTTAGCCCACCCCCCCTCCCACAACCCCTCCAGCAACCCCCTGTTTGTTCTCTATATTTAAGAGCCTCTTATGTTTTGTCCCCCTCCCTGTTTTTATATTATTTTTTAAGCAGAGCATGTAAACAGTCACAGCAAATCACCCATTTCTTGAGACAGGGCTACTCCTTAGGAGTGGGCTGTATGTGCCAATCGGTTTCACTAGCTAAGGAACAGCCCAAAACCAGCAAAAAGCTGGCTGTGGGAAGCAAGGAGAGCTTTGTAGAGGAAACCTGTGAAGCTATCTTTTTTTTAAGATCTAAAAAGTAGATCTCTCTTTATTCAGAGAGAGAGAGAGCATGAGCAGGGGAAGGACAGAGAGAGAGGGTGAGAGAGAATCCCAAGCAGGTTCCACCCTGTCAGCGCAAAGCCTGACCTGGGGCTCAACACATGAACCATGAGATCATGATCTGAGTTGAAATCAAGAATCGGAAGCTTAGCCGACTGAGCCACCCAGGTGCCCCTAAAATGTTTTGTTCTTAATCAAAAACAAAAAGGTATGTGATTAGAGAGTGATTTAAATCTATGTGGTTATCATAATGCCTGCCATCATGATACTGCCATTTTGTTCCCATTTTAAGTATGTTGAGGCAGGAGACTAGGCCCATGCTCTGTCAACCAAAATAGTGCTTTATTTAGATGACACAAAGCGACCTCCGTGACTGACCTTTTCTTCCTTTGCACACATGTGGTGGAACTGCCAATAATGGGTTTGTGGTGAATGCATCTGTGTCTTCGGCGGGAGGTAGAAGACAGCGTCTGTGAGCTATGGGCTCAGGAGGGAGGCTCAGAACCACTGGGATTGGCCCAGGAAGAGAATGACTAGATGGCCTGCTCCCTTCCTCTTCCTGAGGGCAAGCTGTCTCCCCAACACCAGGCCCTGCCTTTGCTCTTCTTTCTCCATGCAACATGGGATGGGAATTTATTTTGTTCTTGAGGAAGCAGCAGCCTGTGTGACAGTCTGACTCTTCTTTCCCTGTCAGAGCAAGGAGGTCAGAAGATAGCACAGTCCAGGTAGGGCCACCTGGCCTAGAATAAGAAGTTACCATTCCTTGTGCACTGCCTGGGTGAACTGAAATTTTACTGCTTATCCAATTAGCCAAAACCTTGGTTTCTAATACTGTATCCTGAGGTTTAAAAAAAAAATTTATAGAAGTGAAATTCAGACTACAGAAATGTGTTCACATTCTAAAAAGAGGTGCTAGCAACTCCACTGCTCTCAAGCCATCACCTACCTCCAGTCTATGTGGAAGACTAGAAAGAAAGACTGATAGAGACTGTTTCCTTAGGAAGAGTGTTGAATTTCATAGTTGTATTGACTACAGTCACTTTGTTGCCCCCACTTTTTAAAGGAACTGAAAATTAATATCATAATTCCACTATGTATGAATAATGCTACGTTTTTAATCCAAGCTGAATAATTTGTTCATTAACAAATATTTGTTGAGCATCCACTGGGTGGCAGGCACTGTTCTAGACCCTGGAAATACAATGGCAAAGGTTAACTAGTTTCCTACAGACTTCTAGTGAGACGGAAGGAGAGAGTAAGCAAGTAGACACATGGGGAATGGAATTGTATTTGGTGACAAGTTCTAAGAAGAAAAGGTGGGATGAGGGGCCAGAGGTTGCTGGAGAGGCTGGGTGTATTTGACCTAGGTTAGACCAAAGGGGAAGGGAAGGAGATGCTGCATGAGCATCACCTTGGGTGATGAGGGGGTAAAGGAGTGCACAGCATTGGTGGCGGGGGGTTGTTCCAGCAACACAAGTGAAGCAGTTCAGGCCCTTGGAGGAAGATGTGAGGAGTTGGGTGTTATGAAACTACAGTTGGATTGTATGACACCTGGGGCCCAAATTCACCAGTGAACAGTGAAAACTGGATTGGGCAAAGGAGGCATTAAATATATTTCTTGTATTTAATACAATAGAATAGTAAGTAAGCACTAAAAATGATGTCGCAGGTGAATTATTGACACAGAAAGATAGTCAAGGCATTGCTAAGTGTGACAAGCCTGTTTCAAAACCAGATGGGCCCAATAAACACACACACACACACACACACACACACACACAAATGAGCATATATATCTGTAGGCCTGAAAGGATGGTTACTAAGATATTACAAAAGTGGTTATCACAAAGTAGTTGTGTTATGGATGTTTTCAGCTCCCTTTAATATGGAGAGATATTCTAATTTTTCAGCCATGAGTATGTATTGCTTTTTAAATAAGATAAAAGTAATAAAAGCTTTTTCTTAATTTAAAAAAGGAAAAGACTCCAGGCCATAAGTGTCTGCTCTATTTAATGGGGCATTCACTGATTTATTTCCTCCTTAATTATTTTTACTTTCAGAAAAACACTAATAAATTTATTCTAGAAATTAACATATTATAATGCAAATTAAATAGCAAATGAAATGTACCCAGCAGAATGTGGTAGAAGGAACTGAAACAGGAGCTGGAGTAGTTTACCATCTTGTAGGCAACCTCTACAGCCCCATGGCCAAGTGGTCTCTTGAGTGTGCTTGGTTGGCTATGCCCCTCTTGGAATCCTATGATAATATGAATCTGCGATATGCTATTGATAGCATATGAAATATGATAATATTTGTGAAAGCATGCTATAATTGCCTAATGTCAAACTCTTTGGTTTACATCACATACTTTCCATGTATTTAAATTTGAGCATGTAATTTGACCTGTCTGTGCCTCAGTTTCCTCTTTTATAAAGTGAAGATCATAGTGCATCTACCTAATATGGTTGTTAGAAGGATAAAATATGTTCAAAGTGTTTAGAACAGTGTCTGGCATGTAGTAAAAATTATGTAAGTATTTAGTGTTTATAAAATAACTTCCAAAGTATGGATTACAGTGTAACATTATTTTTTAATCAGGCAAAAAAAGTAAGAACTTCATTTTTGCCTCTTGCTCAAGAACAATTTAATCCAGTAGGTATAGCATTCACTTATTCAGCTTAAGAAATATTTACTGAGCAGTTGTCCTGTGCATATTACTTACTCTTTCATCTCCCCCGCCCCCCCCCCGCCCCCCGCCGCTGCCTATCTAGGCTTGTAATTCAGCACAGTGAACTATGTTCCACTCACAGGTTTTTAGGACATGTCACACAGTCAGCTAAAGTAATTCTAAAATGTTAATCACTTCGATCAACATCATACCAAAGTGAATCCAGTCTATCCACATCATAAGAGTTTGAACGAACCGCTGTATTCGCTGACTCAAATAACCTAATTGAATGGTCCACAGGTCTGAGTTTGCTGTAAGTTTCCTTTTCGTCTCTGTTTCCAGGGAGACCCCCAAGTTTCCAGGTTAATAACTATAGTTTAAAAATGTGTTCACATTCTAAAAAGAGGTGCTAGCTACTCCACTGCTCTCAAGCCATCACCTACTTCCAGTCTATGTGGAAGACCAGAAAGAAAGGTTGATAGAGACTGTTTCCTTAGGAAGAGTTTTCAGAGTGTTGTGGATTTTCCCTCTCATGAAAGATGAAAACTGGCTTCTTATCCAGTCAATGAAGCCTGGGGCCTTCTATGAAATCACTTGGAGAGCTTGTCAGGTGTCCACTGGGGTTGGTAGGACTCAGAGATTGGTGCCTGATTCTTACTTGGAAAATTTAAAAGTAAGCAAGAGACCCACTGGTACTTCCTCGAATGATAAAAGAAAAAAGGCTACAGGAGGAAAAAGCTGGTTCCCACTGAATCCCCACTCTCCCACTCTCAGAGCCTGGAGCCTGCTGCGGATTCAGTGTCTCCTGCTCTCTCTGCCCCTTCCCTGCTCATACTGTGTCTCTCTTTCTCTCAAAAATAAACATTAAAAAAATTTTTAAAAAAGACAGAGAGAGCTTTCCTGTCCATTAAAGCTGTCCCCTCTCAATTGCAGGAGCCAAAGGCAGAGAAAAGAGTGAGGGAGAAGTGGATAAATAATAAATAATAAAGAATCTAATTGCTTTCCTCTTCCTCTCTGTAGGATGCAACCATGGGGTCAGCCTGAAGTTAGTACAGGGACGAGGAATTTTAAATTGTTTGAGAAATTAAAGTTTCATTTTAGAAAGACTTGCTTTTTATAATGTCTGAAAATAAGACCTGATATTTGAAAGTGAACAAAAAAGTTATGGGATTCTGTGAACGAAGAATTTCCAATTAGCTTCTAACTGCACTATGAAAATGTTTGTATTTACTACCCTCATTTTGCAAATGAAGAAACCAAAGCACAGAGAGGTTAAATAACTAGCTCAAGTCACACAGCTAAAAAAGTCAGAGATCTCATTTGACTAGCAATCTGGCTGAGGGCCTATGCTCTTAACCACCACGCCACACTGCTGTGGTCTTCTCTGTCACTGAACAACTCAATTAAAGGTTTTTTATTTTTTTAGTGTTTCAACAGTTTTTTCCTAGTTTTATTGAGAAATAATTGACATACATCACTGTATAAGTTTAGGGCATACAGTATGATGGTTTCATTTACATATATTGTGAAATGATTGCCATAATGGGTTCAGCTAACATCCATATTCTCATGTAGATAAAATAAAGACAGAGGAAAGAAAAAAGGAAAAACATTTCTTGCTGAGATGAGAACTCTTAGGATCTACTCTCTTAACAGCTTTCCTATATTTCATCAGAAATGAAATAGCTACAGTCCCCATGTTGTACATTACATCCCTAGTCCTTATTTATCTTATAACTGGAAGCTTGTGCATTTTGACCACTTTCTTTCAATTCTCCCTCCTCTGACCCTCCACCTCTGGTAACCTCCAGTTTGATCTCTTTATCTATGAGTTCAGTTTTTTTTTAATCCCACATATAAATGAGATCATACAGTATTTGTCTTTCTCTGACTTTTTTCACTTAACATAATGCCTCCAAGATCCATCCATGTTGTAGCAAATGACAGAATTTCCTCGTTTATTTTTATGGCTGAATAATATTCCATTGTATGTATACTGCATCTTCCTTATCCATTCATCCATTCATGGACACTTAGGTTGTCTCCATGTTTTGGCTATTGTAAATAATGCCATGAACCTGGGGGTGTAGATAACTCTTTCAGTGTTTTCACTCCCTTTGGATATACTCCAGAATTCCTGGATCAGACTATAGATCTATTTTTAATTTTTGAATGTCTTTCATATTGTTTTCCATTGTGGTTATAAAAACTGACAAACCCATCATTAATTCCTTTCTCACATCCATGCCAACATTTGTTATCTCTTGTCTTTTGATGGTGGCCATTCTAAAAACATGAGGCAATATCCTCATTGTGATTTGCATTTGCATTTTCCTATGACTAGTGATGTGGAGCATCTTTTCATGTACCTGTTGGCCTTCTGTATATCTTTTTTGGAGAAATGTCTATTCAGATACTTTACCCATTTTTAAATTGGATTATTATTATTATTATTATTATTAATTATTTTGCTATTGAGTGATATGAGCTCTTTATTTTGGATATTAACCCCTTATCACATATATGGTTTGCAGATATTTTTCCCATTCTATATATATTGTCTTCTAGCTTTGTTGATGGTTTATTTTGCTGTATAAAAACTTTTTAGTTTGATGTAGTCCCACTTGTTTATTTTTTATTTTGTTGCTTGTGCTTGAAGTGTCATATCCAAAACTTCATTGCCAAGACTCACGTCAAGGAGCTTTCATTCCTATGTTTTCTTTTAGGAGTTTCATGGTTTCAGGTCTTACATTTAAGTCTTTCATTCATTTTGAGCTAATTTTTGTGAGTGGTGCATGGTAGGGATCCAGTTTCATTCTTTTACATGTGAATAGCCAATTATTCCCTTTCTTTCCCCAAACTCTTATAGTTTTTGGACTAGAGATCTTTCACCTCCTTGGTTAAACTTATTCCTAAGTATTTCATTGTTTCTGATGCTATCGCAAATGGGATTAATTTCTTTATTTCTTTTTCAGAAAATGTGTTGTTAGTGGACAGTAACACTACTCATTTTTCTATGTTAATTTTGTATCTTGCAACTTTAGGGAATTCATTAATTATATAGAACAGATTTTTGGTTGAGTCTATAGGATTTTCTATACATAAAGTTAATCGTTTGCAAACAGAGTTTTATTTCTTCCTAAAGGGTGATTTTGATGTCATGAAATTACATAAACAGAAAAATCTATCATTTTAGTGATTTATGTTTTTTCAATAAATCCAACAATTACTTCAGTTTTCTTCTTTACCTTTGTTACCTATAATCTAAAAGTATAATTTTGCCCTCAATTAGAAATTTAGAGTAATATGCTTTGAAAAAAAATAGCCTTAATAAAGCATATTGTAAGGAGTTTAAGACTGATGAGCCATTGGTATATCTGTGCCAAACAAAATGTATTTTTTATTAACTGCTAACCACCATTTGTCAGTTCTAAATACATGATTGTTAGCATTGTAGGCAGCTAAGCATTTCCTTCTGCATGACTATTTCTGTGTCGGTTTTTTTCTGCTTTATTCTTGTGTTCGTGTCATGCCTCATTTTTGCCCCACCTCAGGCAAATGCATACCAAGCAGGTAGGTCAGCAGACTCACTAGATAGGGAAGGACTAAAGAGCTGCTTTGAAATTTGTACCAACTCCACAAAATGACAGCCAAAATGTATTCCCAGGAAAGGAAGAGGTGTTGCTGCTGAAACAAAATCAGTTAGAAAAAATAAATTTCCCTTCCCTAGGGCAAGTGCATACACATTTCAAGTGGTCTAGGGCCTTTGCACTTGGACCTTCATTGATTTGACTGACAGCGATAACAAAAATGAGAATATACAGATGCCAGATTCATTCAGATGGCGGCACATTATTTCCTAATGGAAATTTTATGTGTCTCTTCACTAAACAATTAAGTGGGAAATTAACATTTTTAGTCCATAAAAATGTCTTAACTCAGGAGAGGATAATCACATAACAAAAAAATGGTACAAGTCAATATTCACACTTGTGTGTGAGACTAGAGTAAATCAAAACAATTCTAGGGGCGCCTGGGTGGCGCAGTCGGTTAAGCGTCCGACTTCAACCAGGTCACGATCTCGCGGTCCGTGAGTTCGAGCCCCGCGTCAGGCTCTGGGCTGATGGCTCAGAGCCTGGAGCCTGTTTCCCATTCTGTGTCTCCCTCTCTCTCTGCCCCTCCCCTGTTCATGCTCTGTCTCTCTCTGTCCTAAAAATAAATAAACGTTGAAAAAAAAAATTAAAAAAAAAAAACAATTCTACATTAGAATTGAACTTTTTTTTTGTGTTAACAGTTTAAGTAATTGCAATGTTTCCCCCTCTCAATTTAGAGATAAACAGATCTCATTTTCATACCCACAAAATTTTAGCATCTATTTATTTTCTTGGAAAATTCTATCCAATTCTATCTGTGAAAACACATGCTCTTCCAATCCACCAGGGGGAGATTTTGACATTGAAAACTTCAACAGAGAAAGTTTCAGATTTGATATAGTTGTATTTCAGTTGACAGCTGAAACAACTTAAATTTTGAACTAAGCCTTGATGATAAGGTTTACATCTTGATAAAGCTACCCAAGATATTCCAGCTATATTAAAACCAGGACTGAGTGGCTAGGGAGAACTGATGAAATATTGCTCAGTCTTGTCAGAGAATACACGTGGTGACTGAGCATGTCTGGGAGGAGGGGAGTTGGGTGTGGATAGGATGAGACCTCGTGTCTCTAGACAGAGATTCAGATGACAGGATAATCTCAGACCATTGCCACTATGTATACTGTTGATGATTCCTGGTTTCTACTGATGTATAATGTCTTGATTTGGTTCCCGTGGCAGGCTTTGAGACTTAGAATAACACTTCAATGCTCTATAAGAATGAGGAAAGAAGAAATAAAAATGTATATTAAGGATTTTTTTTGAGACAACTTGTTTTATTTGGGAAGACATGATATTACTGCAGAAATCTTTGGATAACCAACACCACAGGCCTATCAAATCTCCTGTTTGTATCAAGCAGTAAGAACCTGATGCTATCAAAATTCCAGCAAATTTTTTTAAAGAGATAATCTCTAAAAAGGGTTCTATAATAGGATTTGAGATGCAATATCTTCCCCAAAGTTTGATTAACCACTACTCATATATGGAAGTATTCCTAATGCTCAGTTTAAAACCAGCCATTTTGTTGATTTTTCCCCCTAGAACTGAAAAAGGATAAAAAGGATAGATCACTGTGTTCGTCCTAGCACAGCCACTTGCCTTTTTGTCATCTTTAAACATGGTTTTCTGCATACAAATGACTCAGTCATTTCTGCCAATAAATGAACTTTCTCATACTTTCAAGTGAATATACATATACAGTATAATAAGCAAAGCATATCCTTTCAGATATTGTGTATTTTTTTTTTCAGATCTGAACAAATGTTTTATCCCTTTAGTTCCCCAACTCAGTAGGCAACAGACTACTTGGTTCTTGCCTCAGTCCCGTGTGTGGCTGACTTTGTGGCTTTTATTTTGTAAGGCCTAAGTCCACAGAGATAATATGGTTTGAGAAAAAATATTTTTCCAGAGAAGAAAAATCTCCCTGGGCACAGGATGGCGTTAGGACAAGAAAGAGGTTTGTGGGCTTCAAGGATAGAGGGTATCTGGGCTTTGCTTCCTGGCATGAACATGGCAAGACCTTGAAGTTAATGGGCACATACTGCAGCAGGGTGGCTTGAGTGTAAACCAGTGCACCCAGTTTCACCTAAGAGTTCTGTCCCTGAAACAAGGCGTGAAAGCTGGCTCGTGAATAATTGAGCTATAGCCAATATAGACAAATGACCAATTCAAGAAGAGTCTCTAGATACTTCAGCACTGGGTGAGAAGTACCCTTGGAGTCTGGCACAAACCTGGAAGAAAGAAAGCACCAGGAGTGGCATGGTGAGTTTGTCACCAATTTTGAAAAACCTTAAACATAAACATCAGCTTTTCCAAATAGCTCACTTCCCAGTCGTACCACAGATGTTCTTCAGGCATCAGAACCCCCAAACATCAATCGCTCATGACTTCAGTCTTCCCTATTCTGATTAGACCCAGGAGTCATCACTTCAGATGCTTGCCTGCAGTACTGTTGACTCCCCTGCTTCCCTATTCACCTCCTGCAATTTGCCCAGTAAAATCTCAACCCCCAGCCAATCCCATCCATGTTCTCCAGCTCTACCCAAGCTGTTGAGTGGCAGCTAGAGAAATCTTACAACAGCATGGGGTTGTTTCTACTAAAGATTGTTTTTCTTCTCAAATTGGACTCATGTCCTTGCCCGACAAGCAACTGACCTGTCTTATGCAGTGCCCTTTCCTATTTCCCACAACTGCTGCTTCAAATCAGTGCAACTCTTTTTTAAATACACCACTTCATTCTATCTTTCCTTAAATCAGTGGTTGGATTTCTGATCTCACTTCACATAAAAAAATAGAGTTCATCCATGAGGTAGAAACTCCCTCACTTTGACTCGCTCTACTTCCAAAACCTATTAACATCCAAGTTCATCTTTGCCTCCTTCCTTCTCTTCTTCGTGGAAAACATTCCCTTCCAAGGGAAATTGCCCACTTTGCTGTGGATCTCTTGCCTTCTAGCTCTCACAGGGAACTTTCTTCAAAAGTCATCCCTTTTCCCTCTTCTACAGTTGACTTTGCCTTTCTTTCTACCCTTTCTTCTTAGCATTAGCAAATACCTTGTCAGCTAATATTTATTGTGTTTATATATATATATGCCATGGTGCCAAGGATCTTATTTAATTTTAATAATTTTTGTTTAATTAAATTAGATATTATTTAATTTTCACAAGTGTATGAGGCCAGGATACGAATCCATTTAACATATGAAGAAACTGAGGCATAAAAAGATTCTGTAACTTGCCCAGCATCTTCCAGCTAGTAAATAGCAGATCTCATTCAGTTGTCTTTGTTCCATTAGATGCAATAGACAATCTCTCTCTCTCTCTCTCTCTCTCTCTCTCTCTCTCTCTCACACACACACACATACACACACACACAAATGTGTGTGCTTTTGTATTTTTCAAATTGTGTGTGTGTGTGTATGTGTGTGCTTTTTAAAACAGCTGTGCTTTTCACTTAAATAAAAAACTTCATTGACCCTCTGGAACCCTTTATTGATCACTGTCTCCTTCCTTCCGCTCAAAGCCAACCCTCTAGAAAGAAAAATCAACACTTGTTATCTCATTGTCTGTAATCAAACTTCTCTTGTTAAGGTCATCACTGTTCTCTTTTTCCTAACCACAGTGAAAACATTTCTGACCTTACATTACATACTTTCCAATTGCATATGTTACTGTGGGTATTCTTTCCCCAATGATTCCTCTACCTTTGTTTCCTGGACATTCTATTACCTAATTTTCCTCTTACCTCCTGTACACCACTTGAGTTGGTGTTTCCCAAGGTTCTACTCTCAACTGTCTTCTCACTCCACCCACTCTTCAAGAGCAGTCTCCTGCATTATCATAGCTGCAACTTTACCTCCAGGCTCATGACTCGCACATATGGATCCCTACTCCGGGTCTGTCCTGATTACCAGCTCCCTCTCAGACACCTTCACTTAGATGGTCTATGTGTACGTTTCAACATTTCAAAATTGCATCTCCACCCTCTCCTCAAATCTGCTTATTGCCTATAAATTTATTCAACTAAAATGTACTCATCAGTTAGTATATGCTAGGGTCACAGCAGTGAGCAAAAAAGATAAAAAAAAAAAAAAGAAATTTGCTTTATGTAATCTACATTCTAGTGGGAAGTGTGGTGTTTCTGTTTGTATCAGCCAAGGTTTAACCAGGGCAATAGAACCTCTGTAAGTCTTATGGAGTAAGGAGTTTATTATAGAAATAATACTTTTCACACACAGTGGTGGGAGAATCTGGGACTATAAGAGTCTGAGAGAGAGAGAGAGAGAGAGAGAGAGAGAGAGAGAGAGAGAGAGAGAGAGAGAGAGTTGGAGACAGTTGGAAAGATACAAAGCAGGCCTCCTGAAAACAGGTCCATGTAGATCCAGAGTAGATCTCTGGAAGATCTCTGTAAGAATTGGTGGATCACTATAGGGACTGCTGTTGTTTCTTTTGTCCTTGCATCTAACCTCTAGGACCTTCAGAAGGTAATGGCTGCTTCTTTATTTCTGCTCATTTTACCCTAAGAATATAGAGCCACAGTCCCAGTTCAGTTAAATTCACAGAGTCCCAAACCACCACACTCTCACAAATAACATGTAGCTATTTTTCCATTGGTATTTTAAATCAACTGTGGAAATTTCTATCTTTTAATAACTGAGAAAGGAGAGAAGATGAAATACCCAGGATACACATTCCAAAGGAGGGTGTATTTTTCATGTAAAGATGGAGGAATAACAGAGTAATGGTTAAGAGTGGCAATGGGATTCTTCAAAAAATGAGATGCTCTTGAGAGAGAAATTTGCAGTCCTCCGTGTGGAGCCTAGTTTTAGTTATGGCCAGAATAATGGGTTGAACCAAAATTGATGTTCACCCAGAACTTCACAATATGACCTTATTTAGAAATAAAGTCTTTGCAGGGGCACCTGGGTGGCTCAGTTACTTAAGCATCCAACTCTTGATTTCAGCTCAGGTCATGATCTCACGGTTTGTGAGTTTGAGCCCCATGTTAGGTCCCACACGGCCAGTGCAGAGCCTGCTTTGGATTCTCTCTCTCCCTCTGTCTCTCTACCCCTCCCCCACCTCTCAAAATAAATAAATAAATTTACAAAAAAAAAAGAAATATAGTCTTTGCAGATGTAATGTGTTAAGGATCTCAAGAGGAAATCATCCTGGATTTAGTGTGGGTCCTAAACTCAATGACTGGTGTCCTTCTAAGAAGAGGTGAGGACAGAGAAAGATCCACAGTCTAGAAGGCCATGTGAAGACAGAGGCAAAAGTTTGAATGATGCTGCCACAAGCCAGAGAATATTAGGAGCCACCAAAAGTTGGAAGAGGCAAAGAAAGAGTCTCTTCTATAGGCTTTGGAGGCAGCATTGCCCCGAAATACCTCAATTTCAGACTTCTGGCCTCCAGAACTGTGAAACAATACATTTCTGTATTTTTAAGCCACTAAGTCATAGTAACTTGTTATGGCATCTCCAAAAAACTAGTAAAATAGCATATTCTGCAAATGTATTGCATCTCTGTGAAGAGACTGAGATTCTTAGAAGTATTTCTTTGATTTTTAATATTTAGTGTAAAATATCTGCTTGTATTATTCTTAATAAATCCATTTTCTCCTTAGAGAAGATTGTGTTGTCAGTACTCACCACTCTGGTGATACAGAAGAAGAGCCAAGTGACTAGGAGACAGTGAAAAGGACTTGCCTGCAAAGGCTGTTTAATTCTTTAAATCCCTGCCATGCTAATTAAATAATGTTAGACTACGAACTTAAAACCTACCTACTCTATCTTACTTATGCTGACATTTTCTTCCACTGTACCAAAATAACTCTACATTTTAAATTTGCTGATTGCATATGCTCTGTGTAGATTAGGCAAGAAATGCCACAGAGGAAAAACAAGCAGAAAAGGCCAGGCAAACTCAGTGTGTCACCTCTGGAAGAGCAATATTCCCCACCCTCATTTATTTCCTGGATTGTACCAGATGCAAGAGAGCCAGGCGAGGCACAGGAGTATGGAAAGAAAAGATGCTTTAAAAAACCATCTAGTCCAATCACCAAATGATTATTTGATCCTTTTTGCAACATCTCTGGAAATACATGTCTAAACTAACCCTGCGCCTCCCCAGTGACAGAGGGACTCATTACCTCCCAAAGTAGCCATTGCATTTTCTCCAGATGATTGAAAATCTGGTATTTTTGATAATTTCCAAGTTTTGCAATCTGGGGCTACTGAAAACCACATTCATCTTCCTAAATGACAGCACTTCTCACACTTGAACCCAGCTATCTTGTCCATTGCATGTCTTCTTCTCAGCCTTCAGGCTCCATTTTCTTTGACTGCCTTTCCCCCTTTCAGGTTCTTTTCCTCTGGTTGTGCTCTAGTTGGTAGGAGTAAGTGCTCTCGGAAAGTGAAAGCCACACCCTTATACTTTCTTGATTCCCCATAGTGACTCCATGTAGGATTTTGGCTTCCCCAACACCAGTAGGTTCCATCAGCACTCTCTTTTTGTGCTCCAATAGCTTTAGTCTAGTATGGATCACATCGTGCTACGATGTATAAGTTTCTGCCCCACTGCCCAAATGGACAGTGATCTTACAGCAGGCAGAGGTGATGCCTTTTATCTTTGAACCCAAGTAAGAAACACATTCCTGGGCACATGGCAGGGTTAGGTTTAATAACTATTTCAAGTATAAGCAACAGAATGAATAGATCATAAAGATTTTCCTAGGAATGGTCTCTGACCACTGATATATCTTATGAAATGACTAAAATGTCAAAAAGAATTCAGAGTTATATAAAACCCAAACTTTGGCATGCTATGTGTTCAAAATACCTCAAAGAATTCAATAAAAATCATATTGTAGGAAATGGTCTTAAGTCTATTGAAAGATCAACTCAGTATGGGGAGATCTTGGATTGGACAGGGTTCTGGATTGGTGCAGACTGGAGTCTGAATTTTGTTTAGGATGGTGCTCCTCTAACAAAAGTCACACATTTATGAGTCAGGTAAAGTAATTAGTTACCAGGCCAGATGGCAGTTATGAGGGGAAGGTGATCTGGAGCATGGGGGAGGTGGATGATCACACACAAATTGAAGGGTAGTGGGTAGTAGAAAGTGATTAGGAAATGTGGTTTTATTTGTTCTTTTTGAGGAACACGAGTCTTTCAACTTCTCTTGTTCCTACAATAAATAGCAAAAGTTTTTATTTTATCAGTGGGAAACTCTCTGGACGAATACTAATCTAAAGTATCCCAGTTCTATGCCTTGGGTGACAATGCATTCAAGGATTTATTGGATGTCAGAAGGACATAGTTCTCTAAAGTGAGGGCGTGTTGCCTAAACCAATGCATATTCTACCAGGGGAGAAAATGAATGAATTTGTAAAACATTTCATGGCTTGACAGGCATCTGATTTACCTCAGTACAAAAGAAGATTAAAACTGCTCTCAAAGGCAGATGTCAGCTTATTTGTTTGACTAACAGAATTATTCTAACCACTCATCTCTCTCATTACCACTGGAAAAATAAAAGAGTAGCTGGAAATGAAAACATAAAAGAATGTGAATAAAAGGCCAGAGTTAAATGGATACATCAGAACTTCTTTTGATGTTATAAATTCCCAGGCTTGAATTCTGTCAACAAGCACAGCACTTCAAAAGGTGAACCTTGCTGCTATTACACATAGCTAAAGAATATAAAACACCATTATGCAACCAAAGTATACAATATTTCAACCTGTTAGAAAAACCATTATAGAAAGAGAAAAGATTATCATTTCCCTAATTCTTCATCTAACAATAGTGTTAAATCCATTGCTACCTAGAACATGTATGTCTCCTACAATGGAGGTATGATCCTAGAGGATAATAGAACATTCAGTCTATTATTCAGTCTCTATCTAGAGTCATATGTTTGGTCTTCCCTCAGAACATGACATAAGGATTAAAGAAATCATTTGTCAATAATTCTTTTTTGTTTTCTCATTTCAAACTGTTTTGGACATAGTTTTAACTCTCAAGAAGAAGTGAGCAGAAATAGGTAAGAACTATAACCGTTTTTCTATGAAAGAAAGTCATACACAATTTGAGACCAGGAACTCATATCAACTATTGCAGGATAAAGCACTACCATGATGGTACCTGGTTCAACCTGATTACTTCACTGAGACTGATTTTACCTGCCAGACAATCTTGAGGCAGATTTATTAGATTTGACATATGACTCTTTTTTTTCTTAATGTTTATTTATTTATTTTTGAGAGAGAGAGAGAGAGAGAGAGAGAGAGAGAGAGAGAGAGAGAGAGAGAGAGAACAAGTGGGGGAGGGGCAGAGAGAGAGGAAGACACAGAAATGTGAAGCAGGCTTCAGGCTCTGAGCTGTCAGTGCAGAGCCTGATGCAGGACTTGAACTCATGAACTGTGAGATCATGACCTGAGCCAAAGTCAGACACTTAACTGACTGAGGCCCCCAGGCACCCCCTGGGAAATGACTCTTAATGAAGCTCTTTGTATTATTGATTTTTATACACTAGAGATTGTGCATTCATAACATGATACAAAGTTCTTAGAGCTAATATTATCCCACTTCAGGTAATATGCAGAGTACGAGTTCAATGGTCCACAGTTCTTTGTGCAGTCGTTACCATATATTTCACTTCTTCATACATTATAAACCTGACCAAATAAATATTTTTATTTTAATTTTAGGTAGTTAGTAATCCTTAAAGGGATTAAGAGAAGAGGGAGAGATAACCATTTATATTCATCCACATATTTACCATGTGCATTTCTTCTGCATTTCTTCTTCCTGATTCCTGATTCCATATGGTATCATTTCCCACTAGCCTTAGCATTTCTTATGGTGCAGGTGTGTGGAGATGAATGTTTGTTGTTTTCACTTGTCTGAAAATGTATTTATTTTACTCTCATTGTAAAGGACAAGAATGCTGGTTTCTTTCCCTTTCTTTCTCTTTCTTTCTTTCTTTCTTTCTTGCTTTCTTTCTTGCTTGCTTTCTTGCTTTCTTTCTTGCTTTCTTTCCCTTCCTTCCTTCCTTCCTTCCTTCCTTCCTTCCTTCCTTCCTTTCAGTTTTTAAAAAATATCCTTCTATTTTCTTCTGACCTAATTGTTCTGATGAGAACTCAATCATCATTTATATCTTTGCTTGTCTGTATGTAATGTATATTTTTTCCTATGACTACTTTATAATAATCTCTATCAGCAATTTGATTATGATACATCTGGGTATGGTTAGTTTCATGTTTATCCTGCTTGAAGTTTCCTAAGTTTTTAGGATGTTATTACCAAATTTAGGAAATTTTTGGTCATTATTCATTTATATTTTCTCTTCCATTAAGTTTATCCTTTCCTTCCGGGATTTCAGTTACACATTTGTTGTATTGCTTACTATTATCCACAGGTCCCTAAGTCTATGTTAATTTTCTTGCAAGTCTTTTTTCTCTATGTTTTTCATATTGGGTAATTTCTATTGATCAGTCTTCAAGTTTACTGACCTATTCTTTTTTTTCTTTTTTAATGCTTATTTATTTTTGAAAGAGACAGAGACAGAATGCAAGTAGGTTAGGGGCAGAAAGAGAGGGAGACAGAATCTGAAGCAGGCTTCAGGCTCTGAGCTGTCAGCACAGCTGTGAGATCTCACAAGCTGTGAGAACTCACAAGCTGTGAGATCATGACCTGAGCCAAAGTTGGACACTTAACCGACTGAGCCACCCAGGCACCCCAACCTGACCTATTCTTTATGGTCTCCAATTTGTTGTTAAGCCAACCCGGTGAATTTTTCATTTGAGACATATGCTTATAAGTTCTAGAAATTGAATTCTTTATAGCTTTCATTTCTTTGTTGATTTTTCTTGTTTATTCCTTATGCTTATTTTTCTTTTATGTCCTTGAACATTATTAAAGCTTTTTTAAAGTTCCTGTCTGACAATTCCAATATCTGGGTCATTTGGGGATATGGGGATCTGTTTCTATTGACTTCATTTTTCTTTCTTTCTTTCTTTTTTTAAAATTTTAAATGTTTATTTATTTTTGAGAGTGAGAGAGAGACAGAGTATGAGTGGGGGAGGAGCAGAAAAAGAGGGAGACACAGAATCCAAAGCAGGCTCCAGGCTCTGAGGCCCATGTCAGGCATAGAGCCCGACATGGGCCCGATACGAATCATGAACCATGATACCATGACCTGAGCTGAAGTTGGACGCTTAACTGACTGAGCCACCCAGGTGCCCCTGACTTCATTTTTCTTGATTTCAGTTCACATTTTCCTGCTGCTTCATCAATCTAGTAATTATTTTTGTTTTGTAGTTACTGGAATTTATGATCATTATTTTGTTTTTATTCTATTGTCTTCTTTGAAAGAGCATTAAAGTGTGTTATGTCAGAGAGTCAAATTATTGACAAATCCTTTTGCTTCTTTTGGGCGTGGTTTTATTTTATATTAGGGCTGGTCTATTTAGTTTTTTTCTCTTTTTTTTCATTAATCTTAGAGCATGTCCCTTACTCCAGAGTAGTCCTTATTCTGCGGAATTCCAACTAAATGACTAACATACCCAGTGAGGCTGGAATAACATTCAACTATCTCCTGGCATTTTAAGACCTTTTGCATCTCTGCTATGGGACAGCTGTGAGTCCCCTGCAGTTACTGTCCGTTAGGCCCTGTGGTATCTCTCCCTGTGCATGTGCAGCCAGACCCTCTGCCAATGGCCTTCTGTGTAGATTTATGGGACACCACTCCATACAGAGCCTTCCTTTCAAGTACTCTATTCCTTGGTTTCCAGAAACTTTTGTAGTTTCAAACTTTAATACTGCCCCCACATTCAATGAGACCACCAGCCTCTGCATGGGCTCCACCTCCCTGAGCTGTGCTCTGGAAAATGCCCCCGGAAGGAAGCCAGACAAATATGATGCTCATCTTGTATTATTTGTTTTTGTCAATTATAGAAGTCCTGAGAGGACTTGTGTTTAATGCCTAAAAAACCATTGTCTCATACATTTTGTCTAGTTTTATAGTTTCTTGTGGCAGGAGGGAAAGTCTGGTACCATTTTATTTCATCATGGTGTGAGGCAGAATACTAATTTTCTTTTATGCATGAAGACATGGATGAGGCAAAACTGTGAAGTTCCAAAATATTGACTCTACACCATAGATTACTGGCAACATATTTTGTACATAATCATTTCGCTGTGAATATAAATAAAATGTTTTATGTTAAGTTGAACTGTAGTTCTTTGATACGACTACATTTTCTACTCCTAAGACCTCTAAAATCCTCTATTCTTCCTTGCTAGATATTCAGAGTATGGTGTTGGGGCTAAAAAATACATTGATCTAATGAAAATAAATGTTATATAGGATTTAGTTAAAAGTGAAACCACGTTATCATTATAACAGTTCTTAGGCTAAGTTTTTATATCATCAACATTTATAAATGAAACATAAAAACTTAATAATTTAAGGAAAGTTCAGTCTGCCCTATGTCCCCATTATCCAACATATCTAATATAACACTTTCTTTCGTGGACAGCAACATCTGTACGTAGCCCCATGAAAGTTGTTGAGGCTAGAACACCACCATGAATAGATCATTCTTAAAATGAATAGTTTTGTTCATAAAGAAGGAGACTCAGGGGAAAGTCTTTCACTTATACAAACACATTTGTTTTTGAACTGAGATGAGCAGTGAGGTCATCATGTTTTTATGTAATCAGAAGACATGAGGCCTTGATAACATTTCCATCAATCTAGTCAGGAGTATTCCAATGAATATTTGAGTTTTATTGAAATTTTACTTTTATAAGCCTTGTAAGGGATGCTTTTGGAATGGTGTTTTGTCTTTATCATAACTTTATTTATTTATTTTTTAAACATTTTTATTTATTTTTGAGGGACAGAGAGTGAGCAGGAAGGGAACACAGAGAAAGAGAGACACAAAATCTGAAGCAGGCTCCAGGCTCTGAGCTGTCAGCACAGAGCCCAACGTGGGGCTTGAACCCATTAACTGGCAGATCATGACCTAAGCCAAAGTCAGATGCTTAACTGAGTGAGCCACCCAGAAGCCCCATGTCTTTATCATAAATTTATACCTAAGAGTTGAAGTCTGAATGGAAGAGAGGGAAGACTTATCAAGTCCTAGGGAGAAGAAACTGGCCCTGAAATCTGCTCATTGTAATTGTATTTTGAGTGGTTTTCTTTTATTTAAAAATCAAAGAACACAAACAGAATTGTGCCCAGAGGTTTGCCAGTATGTTAAAAATTATGTATCTTAGTTACTCATATTTCTTCCTGAGACCAGAAAGTAATACCAAATAATCCTTTTCACCATCATCCCTTAATTTTTGTTCACTTTCCATTTATTTATTTATTTATGTATTTAATTTATTTATTTATTTATTTATTTATTTATTTATTTATTATTACTATGTGAGTTAGGTATGGTTCACTTTGCTTTCTTTATGTTGGCTGTAAAAAGTGATAAAAATCTGCTGTTTGGGGACAGCTCTGCCTTTATAATTAACCCCATTTTCTGAAACATTTCCACTTAGGGGCAAAACTACAAGTTGAGTGATTTTTTTTTTACTTCTCTAAAATGAGTTTCCTGTTAGTTAGATCAATTCTCTGTCACACGTTTTTCCCTCTTCATCTTTTACTTATATTTTTAAGTGTTTGGGTAATTAGCCTGTTTTCTCCTGTAGCCTGTTGCCTACCATCTTTTTCTTTAATTTTTTTGCTCAAAAATATTCATTAAGCACCTACTAAAATCCAATCACTGTTCAAAGTACCTAGTAACAAAACAGATGTCAATGTCTTAGCCTCATGGCGCTAATATTTTAGGAGAAAAAAAGCAAATAAAAAATGAATAAGAGAAGTGTATGGTATATCAGAAGGTGACAAATAATGTAGAGAAAAGAGGGATAGGGAGTGTAGAAATGTCAATTCACATAAGGGAGTCAGGTAAGCCATCCTTGACAAGGCGACCTGGAGGAAATAGGGACAAAGCCAAGCAGAGGTATGTAAAGAAGACCGTTGTTAGAAGTAGGAACTTAATGTATAAAGACCCTGGGATGGAACTCTGTTGTGTTCTAGGAAGAGCAGAGAGGCAATTGTATTTAGAGTGAAACATGGGAGAAGGTAGTGTGTGAGGTTCCCCAGGGGGTAAGAAATGAGACAGATGGTGTAGGGCATTGTAAGTCATTCTAAGGGCTTTGGCTTTCATTCTGTGAGAGATAAGGAACCACTGGAAGGTTTTTGAAAAGAGAATTAACACAACATTTTGAAAGGGTCATTTTGACTGCTGTGTTGAAAACTATCTGGAAAAGAGAATGGGGCAGAGAGATGAGTTAGGAGGTCACTCTAGTAATCCAGGCAACCTATCATGGAGATTTGAACCAGAGTGGTAGGAGGGGGGGGGAGGCAAAAAAGTGGCCATGTTCTGGGTATGTTTTCAAAGTAGAGCTGAAAGCATTTGCTGACAAACTGGGAGTAGAGTACCAGAGAAAGAGAAGAGTTGGAATCATGTCAATGTCTTGTGCCCAAGAAATTAGAACAAGAGCCTGTATTAACTGAGATGGAAAAAACCACAGGTTATTGGTTGGAAGGAAGATCAGAAAATCTGTTTGGAATATGTTATTTTTGTGATGTTTGTTAGACACTCACACTGAGATGTCAGTGGGAATTGGATGCAGGGGTTGGATGTCTAGAGGAGAGAGGCAGGGGCTGGAGGTATAAATTTGGATGTCATCAGCATAAGAATGGTATTTAAAGCATTGAGTTTGAAGGAGATCACCAAGGAAATGAGTAATGTTAAAAGTTAAAGATAAAGTGGAACCAGGAAAAGAAGCAGAAAAGGAACAGCCAGTGTTATAGGAGGAAAATCAGGAAAGTATAGGGTCTTGCAAGCCAAGTGAACCACGTTTCAAGGCAAATCAAGGATCAAAGAATATGAGGACTAAGAACTTACTCTGGTAAGTTACCTATGACCTTGACAAGATTATGTTCAGTGGAACGGTAGAGGCAAAAACCTGATTGATGTGGAAAGGGAGGAATTAAATTGGGGATACCAAGTTTGCACTAACATTTCAAGGAGATATTTCTTTTTTTTCTTTTTTTTTTCTTTTCTTGTTTTTTTTTTTTTTTTTTTCCCCTAGAGAAAGAGTGAGTGCGAGCATGGGGAGAGGGGGAGAGAGAGAGAGAATCTTAAGCAAGCTCCCTGCTTAGCTCAGTGAGGAGTCAGATGGCAGGGCTCAATCCCACGCCCCTGGGATCATGACCTGAGCCAAAATCAAGAGTCTGAGGCTCACAACTGAGCCACCCAGGTGCCCCAAAGAGGTGTTTCTTTGTTTTTGTTTTTGTTGTGTAAAATGGAGCAGAGAAATGGTGAGGTTGTGGAGAGAAAAGTTGAATCTGGAGAGAGTTATTTTTAAGATGGGGAAAATAGCTTGTTTGCATGCAGATGAGAATGACCCTAGAGAATGAAAAGACAGAATGTGGGATTGAGGAAGTAATTTTCTTGAATAGTGATAAGGGGATGCACAAAGTCTGGGCTTTAGCAAGGAGCATGACCAGTTCATCCACAGTAAAAGGAGGAAGAGTAAAAGTCTCAAGCATCGAATGAGGATAGGTGTGCAACAGTTTGTAGAAGTGCTCTTCTGAATGCTTCAGTTTTGTCAGGAAGTTGGTAATATGGCCTCCAGCTGAGAGCAAGGATGGAAAGAACTATTTGGAGTTTTATGAGAGAGGGGAAAAGGTGAGAAAGTTCTCCAGGAAAGCAGAAAAACAAATGCTATGAGGAAATAGATAATGGGTGCCCAATAGTGTGAAGAATTCCCTTGAGTTCAATCATGAGAACTTAAAACTACATTAATTTGTCTAATTGTGTGCTTTACACCAACTCCATTCAACTGTGTGAGTGGGATCATGGAGTGGGCAGGGAGATGGATTTCACCAAGCTTCTGGTATAATCACAGAAGTAAAAACAAGGAACAGGCAATGGAGTTGAGGGGGTTTGGAAAGATGTGATTATAACCATTGACAATGGAATCCAAGTGTGGCAAGGGGCAATGGTCATGAAAGAGGTGAAGGAGGATGAAAGATAGTAGAGTCAGGAGTAAAGTCAGGAGATTGTCTACATTTATGGCATTTCAGTAGATGTTTCCAGGTTGTTGATCATATGCTCACATGAGCATAGCTATGGCAATATGATCTGGTTTTACAAAAAAAAAAAAAAAATCCACACAAATGGCCAGGCATTCTGAGAATTTACTAAGCCTCAAATAACACTTGTCAAAAAAGAACTGGGTGTCAGACATTTGGAGTAAGTACAGAAGATGTGCAGATGAAAAGACAATTATTACTTAGAAGTAGTTTTAGTATAGAAGAAATATAGGCATGTAAACAGAAGACTTCGATTATCATAGGACCTCATAGATATATTCAACTGCAGAAGCTCTGAACCATAATACAGATCTTTCTTGTAGCTCTTCTTACACCCAGGAGGTTCACACTATGCTAAAGAGAAATATTAATAGAAATCCTCTATAAATATTGGTCCTTTTTCCCTCAAATGCTTCACCATTCCAGCTACGTAGTTCTTCCTGGCTATGACAAGCTTTCCTTCCATTTTCCCTTGCTCAGGCCTTTCCTAACTGGAAGTGACTGTCCAGTTCTTTCTTATAATGTAGAAGAAATTGACTTAACTAATTAACCATCATAAAAGAAGATTATGATAATTGATGAGCTAAATTCCCAATGTAGGAGGTACACAGAATTAAGAGTAAGTACTATATTATATATAAATATAAATATAAATATACTGTTTATCTTCAAAGAAGTTATAATCTAGAAGAGAATATGACAAACACTTGCTGCATCTACTAATATTTAATCATTTTCAGTATATCCATAGAATTTATATTACCAATAAAATAATAAAGCATTTTATAAGAAAAATTGTGGTCCTGCAATTTATCATAATCTATAGTTGTCATAATTGTTTTAGATCTTAATTTATTTCAAATGAGTAACAGTGGAGAGGAATGTACCTAAGAAGAGAAAGTTTGTGAAGTGAATATTACAGACTGAAAATCCCCCTAAATCCTAGTATCAATGAGGCAAAAACTCACATGCTGTTAACTATAGGGATTAAGAATGCTATTTTCTCTATATTGGAATGACATAGGCCACTGCTAAATTCTTTCCCTAAGACCCAATCTTCAAGCCCTGCTCCTTATTCTGAGATCTTGAAAATGCTACGATTGTGCTCTAGGGAATAAATTAGTGCACTAAAAAAACCTAACGAACAGTTGTTGAGAAATAAAAACAACAACAAAAAACAATGCAGCAAATTAAACACAAATGGTATCTCGTAGATAAGAGAATATTTTGGAGCAATATCTAAAACTAATAAAAGTTTTATCACAATTCAAAGAAAGCATAACAAAGGAAATAAGAAAAGCCCATAAAATATTGTATAGACAGTGGTTTATGACCAACTCAATGAGTAGTTGAATTAAATATTCTTATTATCATCCCTCTACTCATCCAGTTCAGGTAAATTGAGGCTACATGTTTGCTACTTAAACATTTCATAGCAGTTACATCCTTTCACTACCAAGTTTTCAAACATTATTTGGTAGTACTAGCAAGAAAATGAATGCAATTAGCAATACTTTTCTTTTGAATAGAAGGGAAAAGTTGCTTGTGCACATAAAATATTTTTAAAACTTTGAATATAAGAGATTGTTTGAGTCCCTCTTTCTCTTGTCATTTCCTAAAAGTTGCAAGATATGCTGCCATGTAGATTGTGGTAGAGACCAATATCTTTGTGTCTTGGTCTCACAGCTTTGTGGAAAAGATATGGGCCCAGAGGAAAGGGGATGACACTGTCATGACAACTCACTGAGGGAACCCTGACGAGCCAAAATCTTTCCGTGCCTCAGTTTTTACATTTTTAAAAAGTTACTTGCTAAGCTTTGAATTTATGTTCTTTTTTAATAAACAAAGAATGCAAAAATGAATAAATAAATTTTGGTTCATATATTACAAGCCAGGATCTCAATTACATACCTTCAAATTGTCCAGGAACAGATTTATTTGATTTTTCACGGTTCATCACTTAACTTCTTTGAGCCATTAACACATCCTTTTATTTCTTATAAGGAATGAATCTTATAGAATAGAATCACAGAATTTTCATGCTTGAGAAAAATTTGCAGGTGGTTTTGTGCAACCCTTTTGTATTCTATGGCAAGGTACTACCACTTAGAAAGAATAAGGGATACAATAAGAGGCTGTACAGCACTGGAAGAGTACAGACCCAGTGCACACCCCCTTTGTTACTTGTTAGCGGGATAACCTTGAACAAATTACCCTCTGAGTGTCTGTTTCCTCAACTATTGTTCTGAAGATGTCTGGCTCATGATTGACACTAAATGTGGTACCTATTTAAATTTACTATTACCTATTTTTACTATTTAATGGTATTATTAGTGTACAATTTTTGTAAAGAATGCTCCTGTTTAATATTACTGATATGATCAAGAGACACAGTTAGCACCTTTACTGAACAGAAGGTATAAAATTATATCAGTGTGGGCTTTCTCTACATTTTACTACTTTTAAAAAAACTGTTTATTTTTTATCATTTACTTCAGTTCCTAAATACCTTATTCTTTAAAAATAAAACTAACTTTAGACACTGTTGCTAAACTTGAAAAGCTTAGTACTTTAGGAGAGAGCCAGGATTTTAACATATGAAGCACTTAATAAATAATATTATGTGTATATATAAAAACATTATTTAGAAATAATAAATGATCAAATCTGGGATTGAATGGTAGTCACTGTAAAGTGACACTAAATACAAAAAAAGTTCAGAGAATGGAAAGGAGTGTAGGCTATAGTTTTCAAGACCACATGAAAAAACAGGATTTCATTTATTCAGTAATTCACTTACCTAATAACCTAGTTATAGGAAATATTAGAAATAATTGACTTAGAAGATTATATGTTTTCTTTGGAACATGGAAATCAATTCAAGAAGGGCTGTCTAGTGGATAGACTGATATATAGATCTGTAATTCAGAAGAAGGAAGAACTATGTGGAAACTTACACCATATATTTTAACAGTCGAAGCTATGAAAGTCAATGAGTTCACCTAGGGAAAGTGGATAGAATAAGTCATCCAAGAAGTGGATTCCAAAGAACTCTACAATTTTAAGTTAGTGGTAAGTTAACTGAGACAAGGATCTAAATATATTCAACAGCATTATCAAGAAAATTACAAAAAACTTTCCTGAAATGGGATAGGCAGAAGCAATATTTTAGATGAGTTGTAGAGTGAATTAGAGTAAGGAAGTAGAAATAGTAAATATGGGTGAATGTTTCCAAGAACATACTGTGAATGGCAGAACAGATACTGCAGAGGATCTAACCATATTTAAATGCTGACAAGAAGGAACCGGTAGGGATAGAGAAAGTTCCCTAATTAGCACAGGAGCCAGAACATAGATAAAGGCAATAAGTTTGAAGTGTGGCTATGGATTAAAAATAAGTTTGTCAGTGGAATGACAAACTAGGTCTCTTGTTAATGACTAATTTTGCACATGAAATTGGAAACAAAAGGTTATGGTAAAACTGAAAAGGAATTGGATATAGAAGATGGCGGCATAGGAGGACGCTGGGCTCACTGCGCATCCTGCTGATCACTTAGATTCCACCTACACCTGCCTAACCCAGAAAACTGCCAGAGGACTAGCAGAATGGAGTCTCCAGAGCCAAGCGCAGACGAGAGGCCCACGGGAGAGGGTAGGAAGGGCGGAGAGGCGGTGCGCACTCCACGGACTGGCAGGAGGGAGCAGGGTGGAGGGGCGGCCCGCAGGCCAAGCAGAGCCCCCGAGTCTGGCTTGCAAAAGCAGAGGGACCGGACGGAGTGTGTTCTGACAGCAAGCGCGACTTAGCGTCTGGGAGGTCATAAGTTAACAGCTCTGCTCCGAAAGCGGGAAGGCTGGAGGACAAAGGGAGGGAGAGTTGCTGAGCCCTGGACAACAGAGCACAGCTTGGCGGGGAACAAAGGCACTCACCAGCGCCATCTCCCTCGCCCATTCCCTAGCCAAAATCCCAAAGGGAACCAGTTCCTGTGAGGGAACTTGCTTGCTCTGCGCAAACACCCAACGCTGTGCTTCTGCGGAGCCACCCCTCCAGCAGCGGGTCTGACTCCCTCCGGCTGCCACAGAGCCCCTCCTGAAGTGGATCACCTAAGGAGAAGCGAGCTAAGCCTGCCCCTCCTGCCCCTGTGCACCTTGCCTACCCACCCCAGCTAATATGCCAGATCCCCAGCACCACAAGCCTGGCAGTGTGCAAGTAGCCCAGACGGGCCACGCCATCCCACAGTGAATCCTGCCCCTAGGAGAGGGGAAGAGAAGGTACACACAGTCTGACTGCGGCCCCAGCAGTGGGCTGGGGACAGACATCAGATCTGACTGCGGCCCCGCCCACCAACTCCAGTTATACACCACAGCACAGGGGAAGTGCCCTGCAGGTCCCCACCACTCCAGGGACTATCCAAAATGACCAAACGGAAGAATTCCCCTCAAAAGAATCTCCAGGAAATAATAACAGCTAATGAGCTGATCAAAAAGGATTTAAATAATATAACAGAGAGTGAATTTAGAATAATAGTCATAAAATTAATCGCTGGGCTTGAAAACAGTATAGAGGACAGCAGAGAATCTCTTGCTACAGAGATCAAGGGACTAAGGAACAGTCAGGAGGAGCTGAAAAACGCTTTAAACGAGATGCAAAATAAAATGGAAACGACCACGGCTCGGATTGAAGAGGCAGAGGAGAGAATAGGTGAACTAGAAGATAAAATTATGGAAAAAGAGGAAGCTGAGAAAAAGACAGATAAAAAAATCAAGGAGTATGAGGGGAAAATTAGAGAACTAACTGATACACTAAAAAGAAATAATATACGCATAATTGGTATCCCAGAGGAGGAAGAGAGAGGGAAAGGTGCTGAAGGTATACTTGAAGAAATAATAGCTGAGAACTTCCCTGAACTGGGGAAGGAAAAAGGCATAGAAATCCAAGAGGCACAGAGAACTCCCTTCAGACGTAACTTGAATCGATCTTCTGCACGACGTATCATAGTCAAACTGGCAAAATACAAGGATAAAGAGAAAATTCTGAAAGCAGCAAGGGATAAACGTGCCCTCACATATAAAGGGAGACCTATAAGACTCGTGACTGATCTCTCTTTTGAAACTTGGCAGGCCAGAAAGAATTGGCACGAGATCTTCAATGTGTTGAACAGAAAAAATATGCAGCCGAGAATCCTTTATCCAGCAAGTCTGTCATTTAGAATAGGAGAGATAAAGGTCTTCCCAAACAAACAAAAACTGAAGGAATTCGTCACCACTAAACCCGCCCTACAAGAGATCCTAAGGGGTATCCTGTGAGACAAAGTCCCAGAGACATCGCTACAAGCATAAAACATACAGACATCACAATTACTCTAAACCCATATCTTTCTATAATAACACTGAATGTAAATGGATTAAATGCGCCAACCAAAAGACATAGGGTATCAGAATGGATAAAAAAACAAGACCCATCTATTTGCTGTCTACAAGAGACTCATTTTAGATCTGAGGACACCTTTAGATTGAGAGTGAGGGGATGGAGAACTATTTATCATGCGACTGGAAGCCAAAAGAAAGCTGGAGTAGCCATACTTATATCAGACAAACTAGACTTTAAATTAAAGGCTGTAACAAGAGATGAAGAAGGACATTATATAATAATCACAGGGTCTATCCATCAGGAAGAGCTAACAATTATAAATGTCTATGTGCCGAATACCGGAGCCCCCAAATATATAAAACAATTACTCATAAGCAACCTTATTGATAAGAATGTGGTAATTGCAGGGGACTTTAACACCCCACTTACAGAAATGGATAGATCATCTAGACACACGGTCAATAAAGAAACAAGGGCCCTGAATGAGACATTGGATCAGATGGACTTGACAGATATATTTAGAATTCTGCATCCCAAAGCAACAGAATATACTTTCTTCTCGAGTGCACATGGAACATTCTCCAAGATAGATCATATACTGGGTCACAAAACAGCCCTTCATAAGTATACAAGAATTGAGATCATACCATGTATACTTTCAGACCACAATGCTATGAAGCTTGAAATCAACCAGAGGAAAAAGTCTGGAAAACCTCCAAAAGCATGGAGGTTAAAGAATACCTTACTAAAGAATGAGTGGGTCAACCAGGCAATTAGAGAAGAAATTAAAAAATATATGGAAACAAACGAAAATGAAAATACAACAATCCAAACGCTCTGGGATGCAGCGAAGGCAGTCCTGAGAGGAAAATACATTGCAATCCAGGCCTATCTCAAGAAACAAGAAAAATCCCATATACAAAATCTAACAGCACACCTAAAGGAAATAGAAGCAGAACAGCAAAGGCAGCTTAAACCCAGCAGAAGAAGAGAAATAATAAAGAGCAGAGCAGAAATGAACAATATAGAATCTAAAAAAACTGTAGAACAGATCAACGAAACCAAGAGTTGGTTTTTTGAAAAAATAAACAAAATTGACAAACCTCTAGCCAGGCCTCTCAAAAAGAAAAGGGAGATGACCCAAATAGATAAAATCATGAATGAAAATGGAATGATTACAACCAATCCCTCAGAGATACAAACAATTATCAGGGAATACTATGAAAAATTATATGCCAACAAATTGGACAACCTGGAAGAAATGGACAAATTGCTAAACACCCACACTCTTCGAAAACTCAATCAGGAAGAAATAGAAACCTTGAACAGACCCATAACCAGTGAAGAAATTGAATCGGTTATCAAAAATCTCCCAACAAATAAGAGTCCAGGACCAGATGGCCTCCCAGGGGAGTTCTACCAGACGTTTAAAGCAGAGATAATACCTATCCTTCTCAAGCTATTCCAAGAAATAGAAAGGGAAGGAAAACTTCCAGACTCATTCTATGAAGCCAGTATTACTTTGATTCCTAAACCAGACAGAGACCCAGTAAAAAAAGAGAACTACAGGCCAATATCCCTGATGAATATGGATGCAAAAATTCTCAATAAGATACTAGCAAATCGAATTCAACAGCATATAAAAAGAATTATTCATCATGATCAAGTGGGATTCATTCCTGGGATGCAGGGCTGGTTCAACATTCGCAAATCAATCAACGTGATACATCACATTAATAAAAGAAAAGATAAGAACCATATGATCCTGTCAATCGATGCAGAAAAGGCCTTTGACAAAATTCAGCACCCTTTCTTAATAAAAACCCTTGAGAAAGTCGGGATAGAAGGGACATACTTAAACATCATAAAAGCCATTTATGAAAAGCCCACAGCTAACATCATCCTCAATGGGGAAAAACTGAGAGCTTTTTCCCTGAGATCAGGAACACGACAGGGATGCCCACTCTCACTGCTGTTGTTTAACATAGTGTTGGAAGTTCTAGCATCAGCAATCAGACAACAAAAGGAAATCAAAGGCATCAAAATTGGCAAAGCTGAAGTCAAGCTTTCGCTTTTTGCAGATGACATGATACTATACATGGAAAATCCGACAGACTCCACCAAAAGTCTGCTAGAACTGACACATGAATTCAGCAAAGTTGCAGGTTACAAAATCAATGTACAGAAGTCAGTTGCATTCTTATACACTAACAATGAAGCAACAGAAAGACAAATGAAGAAACTGTTCCCATTCACAATTGCATCAAGAAGCATAAAACACATAGGGGGGGTGCCTGGGTGGCGCAGTCGGTTAAGTGTCCGACTTTAGCCAGGTCATGATCTCGCGGTCCGTGAGTTCGAGCCCCATGTCAGGCTCTGGGCTGATGGCTCAGAGCCTGGAGCCTGTTTCCGATTCTTTGTCTCCCTCTCTCTCTGCCCCTCCCCCGTTCATGCTCTGTCTCTCTCTGTCCCAAAAATAATAAACGTTGAAAAAAAAATACCTAGGAATAAACCTAACCAAAGATGTAACAGATCTGTATGCTGAGAACTATAGAAAGCTTATGAAGGTAATTGAAGAAGATATAAAGCAATGGAAAGACATTCCCTGCTCATGGATTGGAAGAATAAATATTGTCAAAATGTCAATACTACCCAAAGCTATCTACACATTCAATGCAATCCCAATCAAAATTGCACCAGCATTCTTCTCGAAGCTAGAACAAGCAATCCTAAAATTCATATGGAACCACAAAAGGCCCCGAATAGCCAAAGGAATTTTGAAGAAGAAGACCAAAGCAGGAGGCATCACAATCCCAGACTTTAGCCTCTACTACAAAGCTGTCATCATCAAGACAGCATAGTATTGGCACAAAAACAGACACATAGACCAATGGAATAGAACAGAAATCCCAGAACTAGACCCACAAACGTATGGCCAACTCATCTTTGACAAAGCAGGAAAGAACATCCAATGGAAAAAAGACAGGCTCCCTAACAAATGGTGCTGGGAGAACTGGACAGCAACATGCAGAAGGTTGAAACTAGACCACTTTCTCACACCATTCACAAAAATAAACTCAAAATGGATAAAGGACCTGAATGTGAGACAGGAAACCATCAAAACCCTAGAGGAGAAAGCAGGAAAAGACTTCTCTGACCTCAGCCATAACAATCTCTTACTCGACACATCCCCAAAGGCAAGGGAATTAAAAGCAAAAATGAATTACTGGGACCTTATGAAGATAAAAAGCTTCTGCACAGCAAAGGAAACAACCAACAAAACTAAAAGGCAACTGACAGAATGGGAAAAGATATTTGCAAATGACATATCGGGTAAAGGGCTATTATCCAAAATCTATAAAGAGCTCACCAAACTCCACACCCGAAAAGCAAATAACCCAGTGAAGAAATGGGCAGAAAACATGAAGAGACACTTGTCTAAAGAAGAAATCCAGATGGTCAACAGGCACATGAAAAGATGCTCAACGTCACTCCTCATCAGGGAAATACAAATCAAAACCATACTCAGATATCACCTCACGCCAGTCAGAGTGGTCAAAATGAACAAATCAGGAGACTATAGATGCTGGAGAGGATGTGGAGAAACGGCAGGCCTCTTGCACTGTTGGTGGGAATGCAAAGTGGTGTAGCCACTCTGGAAAACAGTGTGGAGATTCCTCAGAAAATTAAAAATAGACCTACTCTATGACCCAGCAATAGCACTGCTAGGAATTTACGCAAGGGATACAGGAGTACTGATGCATAGGGGCACTTGTACCCCAATGTTTATAGCAGCACTCTCAACAATAGCCAAATTATGGAAAGAGCCTAAATGTCCATCCACTGATGAATGGATAAAGAAATTGTGGTTTATATACACAATGGAGTACTACATGGCAATGAGAAAGAAGAAAATATGGCCCTTTGTAGCAACGTGGATGGAACTGGAGAGTGTGATGCTAAGTGAAATAAGCCATACAGAGCAAGACAGATATCATATGTTTTCACTCTTATGTGGATCCTGAGAAACTTAACAGAAACCCATGGGGGAGGGGAAGGGAAAAAAAAAAAGAGGTTAGAGTGGGAGAGAGCCAAAGCATAAGAGACTGTTAAAAACTGAGAATAAACTGAGGGTTGATGGGGGGTGGGAGGGAGGGGAGGGTGGGTGATGGGTATTGAAGAGGGCACCTTTTGGGATGAGCACTGGGTGTTGTATGGAAACCAATTTGACAATAAATTTCATATATTGAAAAAAAACTGAAAAGGAATTGTGTGGCAGAAGCATGAGGAGGAAGTCAAAGTTTTATCATAGGTGTTTCAAGTTTAATCAAGCAGGAAACATAATTATGAAGAATTTAATACCAGCCAAATGCTGGAGACCATGAATCTGTGATGTGATCAAGCCACCTTCTTATATGACTTGTTTCCCAGATGTCATCTGCCTAGATATAAAAAAAAGAAAAAAAAAAAGAAAAAGTTCAAATATAAATTGAACCAGAGTTATAGTATCCCTGGATGGAAGAACAGGGAATATGGGATTTGCAAGTGGTAGCAACTAAAATATTAAAGTTATGCATGATGAAGTCTTGGCTTTATTTTACAGAAAGAGGCAAATATGGCAGGGAATTAACTAATCTAGAGGAAAAGAAGAAGCAAAAAGACAAGAAGTCTCAATGAGGACAAAGAATATGCGCTGTGTGAGTAAAAACATGAAGGAGTTGGATGACAGAGAAGGAGAGAGAAGGATGTAGGTGTTGAACACATCAGAGCTGGAAGAGGTTTGGAACAGGCAATGTCTGTAGTTGTGGTTGTGGGTGACTGGGGTACAGTAACAGCAGAAATCATTGGTGAGGTTGTAGAGTGGTTCATCCCCATAGTCAGTCAAAGCACAGGGGAGTGAGTGACAAAAAGAGGAAGCCTTAGCCACCTGCAGGAGTCTTTAGTGATTGCTAATGAGTGGGTGTGTAAGCCCTTGAGCTAGATCTCAAAGGTGAAGTCTCCATTAAGCTGATCCTTAGGCAGATCAAGAAGGTAGAGGAAAATACTTTTTTTTTTTTTTTGATGTTTATTTATTTTTGAGAGAACTTGAGTGGGGGTGGGGGAGGAGCAGAGAGAAAGGGGGACAGAGGAAGGATCCCAATTGGGCTCTGTGCTGACAGCAGACTGCCTGATGTGGGGCTCAAACTCACCACCCATGAGATCATGACCTGAGCTAAAGTCCACCAACTGAGCCACCCAGGTGCCCTAGAGGGAAAAACTTCTAGGAATGAGAAATATCAAGGGGCACCAGGAGGGCTCAGTCAGTTGAGCATCCGACTTCGGCTCACGTCATAATCTCACAGCTCTCGAGTTCGAGCCCCACGTCGGGCTCTGTGCTGACAGCTCAGAGCCTGGAGCCTGCTTTGGATTCTGTGTCCCTCTCTCTCTGCCCCTCCCCCGCTCACACTCTGTCTCTCTCAAAAATAAATAAACATTAAAAAAATTTAAAAAAAAAGAATGAGAAGTATCAAGAACATAGGCACCCTCACTAGAGGAGAAGTATGAGTAGAGAATAAAACTGGCATCTCTTAAATTTGCCAACACTGGCTAGTTGTGAAACATCTTGCAGGAGAGAGCTGGAAATCTTGACTGAAACAGTCTGCATTATTGTGTACTGCATGTGTTTGTCCAGTATTAGTCCTATAATGACACAGATAAGAATTAACTTCATATCTGATCTTTTCACACAGTTTTTGGTTTTAAACTTTGACTTCAAATATTAAATTGAAATATTAAAATATTTTTTAAAAGAGGCAATGTGTCGTCACTGGTGAAATATGGTAATAGTACATTCCCATTTTAATTTAATCACAGGGTATATTTTCTTCTCTATAAATTATATACACTTCCTAACTTTATATATATGTGTTTAATTTAGCATTTGTATATGAATAAGAGACCACATGCTTTTAATTCTATTCAAAGAAATTGTAAACCAATTTCTTTCAGGTCAGGCTGATAGAGAGCAGATAAAATACATTTTCTTCTCAGTCATTCCTCTTACATTAAGAGAGGCTTTCATCTGTACAGATTTCTCTTTTCTTTTTCTTTTTCTTTTTTGCTTTAAGTAAGCATTGCAAATGGCAATTTTTTGTTATTAGTTGCCTACTAAATTACGATCAATTTAGCAATTTGGAGGCCATTAGCAAATTTCAAAGGCCATTTTTCAAAGTGACAGAAATAATGTGCAACATTGTACATGCTATAAGCATACTGCTATATTTTCTATGTTCTCTATTTGTTCCCAATTTGTTTCTGATTCACTAACAAACATTCCTTTTTGTTCTTGTATATAGTTCTCATCCCTCTTTTTATTTCATATAATAAAACTTCCAGGTCACTAGAAATAGGTTCTTA
The DNA here is from genome assembly GCF_018350175.1 of Felis catus. Taxonomy (NCBI): domain Eukaryota; kingdom Metazoa; phylum Chordata; class Mammalia; order Carnivora; family Felidae; genus Felis; species Felis catus. The sequence continues at coordinate 87,133,080 of NC_058373.1, read as the reverse complement.
AATTCAGAGAAATACTTTTTATCTGAGATTTAAAAACATGAGAGAAAGGGAAATGCCACACGAAGGCCCGGGAAAAAAAGTGAGAATAAACATTAAGCAAATTTAAACTTGCCGTGACTCTTCATTAACGAGTGTTTTATATAATGAGCTAAAAATACCTGGCACTTTGGTCACCTTCAATCAGCAAACATAAAATATGTGAGATAATGAAATCACAAATCAGCCAGAGGGAAAGTCTGCTCAAACAAAGCACTCAAGCTCAGTCATTGTGGGCATTGTATGTGGATTGTTTTTTAAACATTGTCAAGTGTCCATAATGTGCACGGAATCAAAAAGAACAAGAAAGGCATGATTCTGCCACCTAAAGTATGACAGTCTTAGTATGACAAAGTGTTACTTAAGGGTCGCATGAAAAATTGTATTTTTGCCAATTGACTTATTTTAAATCCACTTGGAAACTTACTATTATATTTGTTTAAATACTGTGAAAAATACCTTGTTAAATAAAATCCTATTGTTACTTCACAGCCACTTACTGATGGGAAGGATATGGATTTTGGAGCTTAATTTAGGTTCACAATCCTGACTCTGCCCAGACTTAATAACTAATCTTGGGCATTTTACTTAACATCTGTGTGCCCATCTTGGTAAAACTGGGTTAATGGACCCTCCACAGGTTGTTGTTAAAGTTAAATGAGAAAACATATGTGTTCCTCGTAGACAGGAGATACACAATGGTTGTAATAACTTCCTTCTCTCCCAATAGATCCCACCCTCTGTTCTATGCTAGTAATTATAGGGCATATATCTTAAAGTTTGGAAAAAAATTCAAATCACACACACATCAGAATTCTTTAGTGTAAATTTTGAGTAAAACCTAGAAACATAATACATGTGCATCAAATCAAGTAAGTCACTCATAATTTTTTTTTTTTTTTTGAGACAGAGAGAGAGAAAGCATGAGCAGGGGAGGGGCAGAGAGAGAGGGAGACACAGAATCTGAAGCAGGCTCCAGGCTCTGAGCTGTCAGCACAGAGCCCGATGTGGGGCTCATACTCACAAACTGTGAGATCATGACCTGAGCTGAAGTTGGACGCTTAACCGACTGAGCCACCCAGGCACCCCAGTCACTCATAATTTTTAAGTAACGTCATTTTTCTTGTAAATTTACCTTCCAATTGATTTTGTATAATTGTATGATTCATGACAATGAAGACTAAGTCAAACTGTCAACTATTATTTCAAAATCTCTCTTGGAAGTCTCTCTTTTTGGCTGGGACTGGCAGATTCTCATAGATACTATTGGCTAATGTATGTCTATTGATTGCTTTTGCATTGTAGACGACATGTGTTACTACCAAATCATTTTAATACCTCTTCATCTAAAGTGGACTCCTTATCAGATGCTCATATAATCACATCCACTCAATATTACTCTATTTGAAACAATTTAAACATAAAGAAATAATTATTTTTTAAACATATAAATATGGAAAGAATTAAAATTAGATCTACTATGCATCTATAATGCAACAATATCAAGCAAGGCATTCAAATGTTATTTCAAGCTTATATTCTTCCCATGACATCTCATTTCCTCAGAGAACATCTTAGAGACTGTCTGATTCAAATAGGCAGATTATGTCTGGTGGTCTCCTTTGGCATTATCAGGAATATAGGGGATCTAAGTTTCCAAGCAGAAGATTTGGAATCTGATAGAAGGCAAACAGAGAGATCAGAATCTCAGTGGCAGAAACATGCTCTTTTCCCCTACTGAAGAGAGACAGGATTTTCTCAAAATAGGGTCCACTGAATGCTGAATTCCAAAAGACACTTCATGAAAAAAATATTATGTAGTCAATTTGGAAACACATAATACCATATCCCCCTCTTGGAAATAATCAGCATATTGAATGCAAATAGACATATTGAAGGCTATGAGTAACTCTAGAGGAAGAAAAAACCTGTTAGCCTGAAAAACTCACAATTCCCTGAACCCCTTACTCTCAGAAACACTTTTGCATGTAACTCATATTTTCTGCAGACAAAATAGACCAACTTACCTCTCACAAAATGAAAGGCTTGGTGCTTTCTGTTTCAAATTAACACAAACAAATTGTTTGTGTCATTTACCTCTTGATCGTATGGGTCTAATTAATTGAAACTTTCCAGATATTTTAGGATATGTTTTTGCTAGGTGTCTGTTACAAAAAAATGAGCAAGCATTTAAATAGTTCAGATTCCCCAAACCAAGAAAGTCTTCAGTTATTAGCCTACTTCAGGCAAAAGCTTGAAAAGGTCTTTTATCAAAGTGTCAGAATAAGAGCTATGGTCTCGTCTCTAATGCAGTTGTAGAAATTCTGTTTTTGCCGGAGAGACTGGTGTGGTCAGAGGCAAAAAACTATCTCAGCACAGATCATGGTAATTATATGTCTTTTGGTTTAAATGTTGGAGCAACACTAAATTACTTGCCACAAACTTAATGAAAACATAACTAACATCAGATTGTAGTTTCCATGAATGCAGCTGTTCTTCAATGATTTTAAACTCTGTTGCCTGGATTGTTCAACCTCCCTCATCTTCTTACCTAATCTCCCTTGTTTAGTTAACTCAGTGGAACAGAAGAGAGTGGTCAGCACAACATACATTTCCATTTTAACTTTGCTTCTGAAAGGGGATGACAAGCATAATATTCTGTCTACTGCTCAAGATGTCATGGCTTAGAGAAATGGCAGGGGCAATGCTTGGCCTGGTTGTAACTTCCATCTGATACCAACCTAAACAGAAAGAACTGATTGCTACAAAATCAGCCAATCTAACATCTTGGAGGAATTCACCATATATTCATTGGAAGGAAGCCAAATGCTTTTCATAGATCATCTTTCTGGAAAAGTCTTCATAAAGCCAGCATCCTGGGCAGCATAAAAGGCAGTCCCAGAACATGATTGTTAACACGTTCCTTTTTAAGGTGGAGGTAAATTATTTCTAAAAAATGAGAGTAATTTCTTTTTCCTCCTACACTAGTGGTACATCAAGGGTAAGCATCGGTCCATATTGGTTATAGGCACTAAAGGGGTGTATTGACTGTAATAAACTTAAAAATAATAAAGCCAACAAAAGGCTGGTCTGCTTTTATTATCACTATGCACCATCAATGCTAAGCACTGTCAGTGATAAAATATTATGCATTGAAAAAAATACTCTGTTGGCTTATATTCAAATAATTATTATAATTTATAATTATAGTTATAACTGAGTTTACTAATACATCTGTAAAGTTCAAATTAACACATTTTTATTACTTATCATTTAATATAAGCTATATTATACATGGAAGTTAATTCAGAAGATTCCCAATTTTACTTTTCCTCCAATTATATTCCTCCTTTATAAATACATATATATCTGTAATGAATATTTCTTTCCTGGTCATTATTTATTATTATTATTATTATTATTATTATTATTATTATTATTTCCTTCATTTCATAATTATTACTGAGAATCATTTCACCATACAGAAGAGTGTTTGTTTAAAAGTGGTTATTCTCAGGGGCACCTAGGTGGCTCAGTCTGTTAAGCATCTGACTTCAGCTTAGGTCATGATCTCATGGTTCATGGGTTCTCACCCTGCATAGGGCTCTGTGCTGACAGCTCAGAGCCTGAACCCTGCTTCAGATTCTGTGTCTCCCTCTCTCTCTCTCTCTGCCCCTTTCCTGCCCATGCTCTGTTTCTCTCTTAGAAAATAAACATTAACATTTTTTTTTAATAAATAAAAATTAAAATAAACATGGTTATGCTTTGGTTGCCAAATATGCCACATATCTACTCTCCCATTTGGGTAGTTTCATTCATCAAAATGTCTTTTGAGAACATAGGAGTACGTACAGTGCTTCATCTATGATTCATACACCCAGTTTCTTCAGACTGTGTTTCATGGTTCATTCTTACGTTATGAAGCAATGACTCGTTTGTTTGAGTTGCATGTATTCTTCCTTGCAGGAAATTTGACTTTTAATGTGTTCTTGTTTACATCTTTGGTCTGAGACCTTTGTGATAGAGTTCAGGTGGAATTTTAAAGACTGTCAATGGAAGGACTTAGAAGAATATTTCTGGAATGCCAGATGATAGTGCCCCTCAGGTATGCCCCTGACAGAGTTTAAAATACAGGTCTCTCACAAGAACAGAGCTCGCAAATAGAAAGCAAAGCTTCAAGAACTAAGACAATCTGCATACTTAAATACCCAAGGCAGAAAAAGAAAGCTCCTTCAAGATCATCTAAAAGAGTAGTGCTCAACTTTTATTGGTGAAAAACCACTGTGCTAGGCATTGGTGAAAGTTTTAGGTCCTCTCCTCAGAACATCACTTATATCTGCACAAAGTATACACAAACCTTTACAACTTCTCATATGATACCTGGAGTTTCACAGACTCCATCTTTGTAGTCTGTATCCAGAAACTCTGGTCTAGCTCAGAAATGATGAAAATTACCCACAAAAGTGGAGTGACCCACCCAGCATTCTTGGAAAGGTTTTGTTGATTCCAATGTGCCTTGCACCATACTACTTAACATTTGCTGAATAACAGGCTCATAAATAAATATCCATTAAGATGAGATTATGCAACACATTTTAAATATAAAAATAATTCACATGTTGCTAATAAATTAGTTGTCATGAATTTCTCTTAACATTTTGCATCTTGTTAACATATTTTGCATTATATAAAGCTTAAGACTGTGTGTAAGTGCTAGATATCTTTAAGCCACAATCTCTTCATCTCTTAATTAGGATATTGATTGCTGCTTAAGAGAATTATTTCAAATAATACAGCAGGTTCTCAATAAATAATAGCTGCTATTATGAGTTATTATTATCCGCATTATTATTAAGACTGGGAGAAATCTTAAAGGTCACACAGTCTTTTTCCAACAGGAAAACCAGGGGCAGTAACTTCTCCAGGAACATGCAGCTAATTCATAACAGACTACTGATAAAGAACTCATAGTAATATGTGTAGGATCCTCAGCCTCCTCTTCTCCCCAAACCTTATTTCCACTCCACTTTAAGTTCCCAGGAAGAGAAATAATCCTTGCTTATATATGCATAAGGAATGCTTTCTCCCTTTCCTTGAATGTCTTATATTCTTTGATTTTTTTTTAATTTTGTTATTTTTTATAATGAGCTTACCTGATTGTATGTGTGTGCATCTTTCTATCAAGTCCCTGGCTTTTTTGTTTTAAAGATTCCCTAATCAATTACTGGTAAAAGATCCACAAGCACTAACTGAGTAAGTCCAGACCTCATATCCAAAATGAAGAGCTCAAGATAAATATGGAAGCCAAAACTTCTGTATACTACACTGGCTTAGCTAAACAAAGCTGACTTACTTTCTGCTTGGCCAGAAAAGTTAAAACAAAAAATAAAACAAATGAGGTAAAATCATCACCCTATTGCTGTGATGTGTGCACATCCTCTCCACCCCCTTGGGCCCCCAAGGATGGGGGGATTTATCATTTTCCAGGAAATTGTGTTAGAAAAGCAACATCTCCTCTCCCTATCCCATCAACATTTTTGTTCAAGTAAGATTATGTTAATAACAGCTTCCAGAATGGCCTGGAATGAGGAAAAACATCTCTAACATTTAGTCTCAGAAGCTGTGTATAGAAGCAGATTGGACTGAGGTCACCATCTTTGGATTGAGCAATGGTCAAGATGGAAGAGATTGAGAGAAGTTCAGGAAGGATTGTCTAGGTGAGAGTTTCAGGGCTGTTCTGGCAGCAGTGAGAGGAATGAACCTTTTCTCTGCCAGCCCCCTCAGGGCATAGCTGCCCTTCTTGTAACCCCACCAGATAGTCAGGTGATGTGAGTGGATGTAGAATAAAGACCACCCAGCAGAGGCAGCAACTTTAGGATTGACAATTTGGAGAAAGCAAAAGTTAAGAAGACTCTTTTTTTATCTGCTGGAAAATACTTTTTTTTACCAAATGCTTTTATTTTATTCTCCTCCATAAATACTGTAGGCGCTTTTTCATTGAGGTATATACTTTCTTTGACATAACTCAAGAGCTGGGGCAGGGGGTGGACCTTCTGAACTCTCTAATGCTTTCCTCCAAGTAAAATATAAATGCCAGCTGTGCTTTCAAGTTTTTATGTTCTCACAGATGGGCTTAGATTTTTCTATGCTCTGTTAACACTTGAACACAAGTTCCTAGCTCGCTGGCTCATTGTTACTGAAATCAAATGAAATGAGTAAGTTGAAACCTATTATGAGTGCCTGATATTTAGTAAGTGTTCAATGTATATTTAGTGTATAAATGAATAAATGTAAGATACTCTGGACCAGATACCAAAATTTAAAACTACTGCTAGGAGAGTGATTTAATATTGCATTTTTCAAGTTATCTTTTTCTTTAAAGAGGTTCAGATAGAATGGGTAACACATATGCTTGCACACATGGCAAGATGTTTAAAAATCAAAATTGCACTCTTAAAATTTGTGATTTATAAGTCCTATTAAGAGAAGAACCATAACAAGAAAATTAAAGAAAAACAAAAGTATTACTTCTTGCCTTTGAACACCATACAAGCATTATTCCACTGTAGATATGATATTGTAACCCATCAAGTCATATCCTTGTGGATTAGTCCAGTTTTTCATAACAGTCTGGACATTTTAGAGAATGATATATCTTTTTTTTTTTTTACTTTTACCTACCAGCCTTACAGATTTATCCCTTATGTGTGTGTATTGATAATGTTTCAGCATTCCCGCACTGCAGGAGTGGGCACAGTGGGCAAAGGCTGTATACTTCTTTCTCATATGATACTTTGCTGATCAACTTTTAAGTCCTATAGTCACACAAAGGCTGTTTAACTGGCTGGATATTTGGTGCATAAAGCTTGGGGACCACTCCAATTCTCTATGCATAACTCTCTCCACTTTTCATTTTCAAATAGCTGAACAAAATGGTTTTGTGTAAAAAGCAATACTTTAATAATTCTTTCCTGATAATGAAGATAGGGCCATTTAATTATTTTTTCCTGTTATAAAAAATTCCATCAAGATTTCAGCCTTCTATTTATCACCAGACAACCAGTTGACACTCAATGGTAATTTAAATTGCTCTTTATTAATTTTATGCATAATTAAAATTTCATTTGAAAGTACCAAATTATGAAGATGAAGAAAGTTGAAGCCAGACAAATTTGAAAGGGATAATAATTACACTACCATTTTCATCTGGAACACATTAGAAAACTAACTACCCTTTTTAAGGTTTCATTAAATCAAGCTATAAATGAAAAGTGAACAAAGCTGAAGAATAATCTACTGTAATAGTCAGTAGTGAGAAAAGAGGAAACCCCAGGAGAGGTTGCCAAATAATTTAGCTGTTTACATGCAAATACCCAGTGGAAAACAAATGGAACTTAATGCAAATAGATTTAAAGCAAATCTTGCCCCATACTTCTTGGTGTCTTTGTAAATATGGTAATAACAATCAGAGAATTATTCTGTGCTTTTTTATTTGTACTGCAATATGTAGATTGAATTAATGAATTTTAATATAAAATGGATTATGCAAAAAAGAGATCAATAAAAACTCAATTTTATAATAAAAAATATTTACTAACTAACGTCCTTATTGACATTTAGCTTTGAGATAAAGAGTTGGTACAGTACAATTTTTATTGATCAATAATTAGAATAATTTCACTATTTTCGTTTGTGTGTATGGATAGCTCATAAAAAGGTAAGCTTCATATACTCACACAGAAATATTAGACTTACTAAATCAGGTAATCAGTCTCTGGGAGAGAGTCAGACACTTTTGGAAGCTACATTAACATTTTAAGGTCACTGAGGGGTCATTAGAAAATCACATTAGGTTTTTATGTAGAAAGTTGAAAGGCAAAAGAATAGGTGAGTACCTGGCATTTAGGTAAGCTCATATCCTCAGCTACCTTCATTTAAGTTGTTAGGAAGGACTTGCCCATTTGTTTTCCATGCTTATACACCAGTGACAAATTGAAGAGTAATAACTAGCGTCTGACGCTAGTAATAACTAGTGTCAGCTCAGGTCGTGATCTGACAGTTCAAGAGCGTGCTTGAGATTCTCTCTCTCCCTCTCCTTGCCCTTTCCCTGCTGTGTTTTCTCTCTCTCGAAATAAATAAATAAACATTTAAAAAAATTAAAATAAAAAGAACTAGCCCTCAAATCCATGATGGCGTTCATTAATCCTCAAACGAACTTATGCCTGCCCTTATTTTAAATTATACTGGCCTTCTTGTTCTCATATGTGTGGAATAAACTATTGATTTTCCAGACTTACATGAACTCTTTCAGGCCAACAAGGAGATGTTTCCCAAGCTAGAGTGATAATTTATTTAATGGTACTTTGTCTGCCTAAAAACGTCAATATATATGATTTGTTATTGTTGTTTTTTCTCCCTTTAACAAAATCTGGCCTGAGACTGCTGTGGTTTGGTTCATATTAAAACAAGGAATAGTTGACCATTTGTTACTGCTAACAAGGAAATATTGAAATTAACATGGACATATTCTATTAAAATACATCTTAAAATGTGGGGAAGAAACAATGAGTCTGTGTCTGTGTAATCATAAATAAACTACAATGCTCAGGTCTTGTGTATGTAGTTCAAAATGTCACTTGGCAATACCAAATAAAACCAAAACCAAATAATTTAATAATAAATTTACAGGCTATGTCTAATTATCCAATAAGTACAAAAAAATCACAGTGGTTGATGAGTATAGAAAAACAGGCCAAAAATTTAAAAAGCAGGAAAATCCCATCAAAATGTGTAACAGAGCTCTGAACCTGTACTTTAAAAATTAATTTAAAAAAAATGTGTCTTACTAAAAGTAGTGGAAGAAAATAGAGATGAAGGAAATTGAAAAGGAAATACTCTTTTTCTGTACCTCTTGCGATTTTACAACTGTATCTAGGATCATAGAATTTGGACTGCTCAAATCACTGCAAGTGTTTAGACAAAGAAACTAAAATAGAATAGAGGTAAGACCAGAAAACGTGTCTAAGTCAGTGTAGGGTCAATGACTAAGTTCCCTGGCTGGTGTTCTTTCCAGACTCCACTCCTTCCTTTCTTTGTCTCATCAGCCTGGCTGAGCTTTGTCTCAGTGAAACCTCTTAAAAAATAAGCACCATCGGGGCGCCTGGGTGGCGCAGTCGGTTAAGCGTCCGACTTCAGCCAGGTCACGATCTCGCGGTCCGTGAGTTCGAGCCCCGCGTCAGGCTCTGGGCTGATGGCTCAGAGCCTGGAGCCTGTTTCCAATTCTGTGTCTCCCTCTCTCTGCCCCTCCCCCGTTCATGCTCTGTCTCTCTCTGTCCCAAAAATAAATAAACGTTGAAAAAAATTAAAAAAAAAAAATAAGCACCGTCTACCATAAGGAACCCCAAACTGAGGTGGAGGAGTGCATAAAAGATTAATAGATGGCTTTACCCACAGATCCGGATATTATTTTTTTTAATATTCAAGTGAATATATTTCTATAAGATTTTCCAGTTGATTCTCTCACTGTGAAAACATTGACTTTCATTGTTAGAAGTAATTTTTCCCAATTTCCTTCTATATATGAAATGCTATTAAGCTTATTCATAAATGAGCTCATAAAAATGAGAGAAATGCACTGGAAAGCTAGAAGGAGAAGGAGAGAACAAGGACAAGTGCAGTGACATAGTTCTGTGCTACACAGACCTAAAGTTCTACCCCAGTTGGGTAAGAGACGGCAGCCTTAGTAGATGCTGGCACACACACTTTGAATGACTTGGAATTCTACACAAATATATGGCTCTGGTGATTCTTCTTTTTGTATGCATGACACTCCCTTAACTTTCCCCAGAGTGAGGGATTTCTGTCCAGCTACCACATATGGACATAACTAAATTTATGATTATGGAGACTTTCATTGTAGAAAATAATTACCAAATTTTGCATGTATGTGTATAGTGTGTGTGTGTGTGTGTGTGTGTGTGTGTGTGTGTGTGTGTGTGTAGGGTAGTCTAGGCAATGCTATTTCTTTAGGAGGAAATAATACTATTTACAGATCAACTGGAAAATGGGCCCTTTGTGCCCCACACCCAGAACCTGAACCTCTAATGATGGCAATGAAATATGAAAAACACTTTGGAAATATTTCTAAAAATAATCAAGCAGTTTTGAGAAAAAAAAAACAAAACAAAACTAGAACCTATAGACATGAAAAATACAATCATTAAAATTAAAGACTGAGTGACAGATTAATAGAATAATAGACACACATAGAAAATTAGTAAGCTAGAAAAGACACCTGAAGAAATTACCCAGAATACATCACAGAAAGACAGAGATCAAAAATAAAAGATGTTTAGAGATATAGAGAATGAGGGAAAAGATCTAATATATGTTTAATCACATTTTCTGAAAAAGAAGAGAGTGAAAGCAGAGACAATACTTGAGAACAGGTGAGTTTCCAGAAGTGATGAAAAATACCAATCCACAGTATCATTTTTCTATTACTGTGTAAATGATTTCCACAAATTTAGAGGCTTGAGGCAAAACAAATTTGTTATCACACCCTTGCTATGGGTCAGGGATCTAGGCACAACTTAGTTGGGCCCTTTGCTCAGAGACTCACAAGGCTCCAAACAAGCTGCTGTCCAGAACTGGGATCTCATCTAAGGCTCAGGGTCCTCCTTCAGGCCTAGTGGTATTGGCACAATTTCTTTCCTTGCAGCTGCAGGAGTAATAAATAGTTGACCTTGAACAACACAAGTTTGAACTGTGCAAGTCCACTTATATGCAGATTTTTATAGTATACTGTACAGGGTAGAGTAAGTAGTACACTGCAAGTGTATTTTCTCTTCCTTATGATTTTCTTAACAACATTTTCTTTTCTCTAGGCTATTTTATAGCAAGACTACAGTATATAGTACATATACACATATATATGCTACCATCTCTGTGTTGACTGTTTATGTCATCATTAAGGTTTTTGATCAACAGGAGGCTATTAGTAGTTAATTTTTAGGGAGTCAAAAATTAAATGCAGAGTTATTATATGCCCCTAACCCCCACATTATGAGTACGTAATGTACTTTTAATTCCTCAGGTCCTTGCTTCATGACCCTCCATTGGCAGTTCACATGTGCTTGTTTGCTTCTTCAAGGCCAACAGGAGAATCTTCCTCACTTTGAATCCTTCCCTTTCTGGGAAGGTTTAGACTTCTTTTTAAAGGGCTCATCTGATTAAGTCAGGCCCACCTAGGATAATTTCTTTTTTGATTAGCTCAAAGTCAGTTGAGTAGAGGCTTTCATTACATTTTCAAAATCCCGTCATCTTTGCTATATAGCATAACCTCATTATGGGAGTGAAATTCCACCAGATTCATAAATCAACCAAGTGACTCTCATACCCAAGAGGAGAGGATTATACAAAGCACATCTATCATAGGACAGGAATCTTGAGGACCATCTTAGAATTCTGCCTACTACATGCAGATTGAAGAATCCAAATAAATCTCATGAGGGATAAATAAAAATGAATCTATACACATCAACAAGACTGAAAACCTTTAATGACAAAGGAAAGATCTTAAAAGTGGCCACAGAGAAAAGAGAAATTAACTTCAAAGAGGCAGCAGCTGGACCAAGAGTTGACTTCTCAACAATAGCAATGGCATCCAGAAAAGCATTATGATATAATTGATATGCTGAAATAAATCAGTGTCACTCTGTAATTATATGACCAGTGAAAATATATTTCAAAAATAAAAGTGAAATAAAAGCATTTTCAGACAAACAAAAACCAAGAATACCTCACCCGCAGAACCACACTAAAGGGAATGCTAAAGCAGAAGAAAGTCATGCCAGATGGAAAACTGAGATGCGAAAAGAATGATGAAAAACAAATTAGTAACTGAATAAATCTAAGCAAATATCAACCTTATAAAAATAATGTCTTTGAAGTAAAAAAAATCAATCTACATTTGATAGCATAAAATTCATGGAACAAATGCTATAAACATGTTTTAAGGCTTAAGGAGGGTAAAAGTATTTATAACTCTTGCAGTTTGAGAAATTAATTTTGTGTGTTTTAAGTGTAAGAGTAATCACCAAATAATAATAATAATAATAATAATAATAATAACAACAATAATAATAATGTATAGTTTCTGAACTAGCAGAGGAAACAAAAAATGTTTATAAGTACTTATTCAGTCTAAAAAGAAAAGGGAGGCGAAAAACAAAAGCCACATTAAGTTATCAGGAAAAGTAAAGCAGAAAAGCAGACATCTTAAAAGCCAAATATGCTAGTAATATTATATTAAATATAAATGAACTGAATGCTCTCGCTAAAAGATAAATAGGGTTAAAACTAAGTGGCAAAACAAAACCTAATTATATTTTATTTACAAAAGACACTTAAAAGCAGATAAAAAAAAGTTGAAAAAGAACGAAAAAGATGAATCAAGCCAATAATAATCAAAAGAAATTGTGTTGAATATTAATATGAGACAAAATATACTATTTGGCAAAAAAATTACTAGAAATAAAGAAGGTCACCTCATAATTATACAAGGATAAAAGTATGAGAAACATACTACTTTCAATTTGCATACATTTAATTATACATAAAAAATAATAGAAAATTTAAACGTATCTCTTCCAGGGAATGAAAAAGTGAGAAGACAAAAAATCAGCATAGATATATGATTTCAACAATATAATTAACAAGTACGACCTAATATGTTTGGAAAAATGCACTTGGGAATTATGAAACAGTTACACATTCTTTCCAAGTACATGAAGAGTATTTGGAAAACCAGCAATCACTTACTAGGCAAGAAAACCAGTTTTGAAAATTTTAAAGGATTAATCTTTTTCACCTCATTTTTGGACAAGAATGCAATTAAGCTAGAAATGAATACTAATAAAATGATCCAAAAAGGTCTATGGTTTTGAAAATGGGAAAACACACTTCTAATGACTCAGGTTCAAAGAAGTAATCACACAGAAATCACTTAGAAATGAGAAAGCACATATCATCTTTTGGAGTGAAACTAAAGCAGTACTTAGAAGGAAAGGTCTAGCTTTAGATATACATATTTGAAAAGAAAAAAAGAGCTGGAGAATAATTAGCTAATTATTTAAATAGTTCTCAAGAAGTCAGAAAAGGAATAGCAACGTAAATCAAAATGTAGAAGGAAATTCATAACAAAGAAAACAGCAGAAATTAATAGAAAAATAGCTACAAACCTAAAAGGACAAAGGTGAAAGCTGATTTTCTGAAAATGCTAATTAAGCTGACAAACCTCTAGGGAGACTAATTTTTTTTTAAAACAGCAGCTTAGTAAAAACAATCTAAGAAATACAAAAATGTTATAACTATAGACGCTGTAAACCTTATGAGGAAAAGAGAAAGTTTCATGAATAATTTTATGTGAATAAATTTGAAAATTCAGATAAGAATAAATTTCAGAAAATGAAACTAAAATATTTGAAAACTAGAAAACCTGGTTGTTCCCTTAATGATTAGAGAGATTGAAACAGTAATTGAAATCTGCCCACAAAGAACTATAAGCCCATATAGTTTTCCTAGTGAGTTGTGATGCAATTCCAATCTCATAAACTTCCAGAGAAAAAAGAGAACACTCCCTAATTCATTTTATGAGGCAAGTATAATGTTGATATCAAATCCTGTTGAGGACAGCAAATGAAATGAAACTTGCAAGTTAATATCACTTATTAACATATTCAACCAACAAAATATAAAAATAATAATATATAACTTGGGTGTATCTAAATAATATAATTATATTTTAATATCATACAATCAATTAATTATAACCTATGTTTATAGATTAAAGGAAGAAATTAACCTGATCCACCCCATAGATGCCAGAAAATTATAATTATTTATAGATCCTACAACTGTGTACACAGATGATAAAAAATAACCTAGGATAAATTATTAAAATTAATAGGTGAGTTTATCAAGGCTATTGGATACAAAGTCAATATATAAAAATCATTTGTTTTTCTAGATTCCAGAATCAAGTAGAAAGTAAAATTTGAATATAGCATACATACAAATATGAATAGGAGTTTATGTAAATGCAAGACCTCTACATAGAAAATGATGTTGCAAAAACTCACTGAGAAAAGTTAAAGGAGACCTAAAAAAATAGCCAAGAGGCTCTTGAGTAAAAGCAAAGTAGACTTGTTCTCCCACATCAAATCTTAGTATAAAACTATACTATTTAAGTTTATATGCTTTTGGTGTAGGGTTGAAAAATAGACAAAAAAAAAAGTGTTGAAAAAAGTGTTGAGACTAGAAATAGACTCACACATCTATGAACATTTGATGAATGAATGAGATGACATTGCCCACCAGTGGATAAATAATGGATTTTATCACATATTATTTTGGGACAATTGGTGATCCATTTGAGGTAGGGATGGGGGAAGAAAATGGATCTTTACCTCCTTCCCGCTGCCCTAAACACACACATGGAGAAAAATCAGCTCTAGGTAGATTTAAAACCTAAAGTGAAAGTCAAAAACACAAAACTTTTAGAAGAAAATATAAAAGAAATTGTTAAAGACTTTGGGGTAAGAAATTTTAACAATCCACAAAATGCCCAAACTGTAGGCAAAAAATGGATTAATCAACCACATTAAAGAACTTCTGTTCATCAAAAGACATTGTTAAAAGAGTGAAAATACAAGACATAGAGTAGGAAGAAGACATTTTAAATTAATATAACTGACAAAAGTCAGAGTTCAAGAGATAAATAAATTAAGGTATATCACAGAATGAAACAGCAGTGCAAAGGAATGAACTGTAGCTACATGTACAACACAAACGAATTTCCAAAACAAAAAGTCAAGTCACGGAACAATGTATTCAACAAGTTTCAATTTACATGATGTTCACAAATAAGCAAAGCCAATTTGTGATAAAACTAGAAAACTGAAAAGAACTCAGGAGGATGTTTATTACAAATGGCATGATAGGGCAGATAAGGAGGGAATGTGTTTGGGAAGGAGCACACCTACAGTACTGACAAATACTCTATTTCTTATCCTGGATGTAGAACGTATGGGTGATCTCTACATATACAAATACACATATACAATTAAATGCACTTCTGTACATGGAAAAGGTAAGTCGATTTTATTCAATTTTAGAATTTCTCATTTTCTGCAGGTTTTGGAAAATAAGAAAGCAAACCATTTAATTTAAAGAAGGTAATCTCGAAGTCTGGAGGGGGTGGTGTGAGACAAGACTCATACATAAATGACTTTGAATGATCTTTCTAACCAGTCCTTGTAATTCTTTACAAATAACTCATTTGTAGTAATGCCTGGGTTTGTCCCACGGGGGGTGTATTTTCTTAGTTACTTAACTAAGTTCAATTAATGTTACTCAATAGTGAGAGAGGTTATAAAATGTAAAACTTGAAGGAGTATTGAAAAGCTAAGACCAGAACCTAGTTTTCTTGAAATTTCTACTGTTTTTTTTTCTTTTAAACATATGACAGATGTTTCCTTGGAATGATTTCTAGCTTGATGGGGGAGGGGAGAGACATTCATAATGCATGTATTCATGGGCTCCTTGAGGGCAAGGGAGTATCTTTTTCATCTTTGTATCCATAGAATGCAGCAGAGTCTAATACTTTAAAGAAATAAATATGACCTTTGATAAATATATATGCGCACAAATATAAGAAAATCTCTGTGGGTCTATACTTATATACATACATACACACACAATGAAGTATACAAATATAATGTGTAACATTCTTTTGAGTGTTTAATACATGCCACTGACTGTGTTAAATGCTTTAGTTGTATTGATTCCTCTGGACAAAAGATGCTATAAGACAGGTACTATTATTATTGTCTTTCTACAAATGAGGAAACGGAAACAGACAAAATACAAATCTAGTCAGTTCACTCCAGAGCTGGGCTCTTGAGCACTACACTATACTATAATTACTTTAATGTCATAATAAAGGCTAAAATGTAATGCAATTCAACTTAATTCAATTCACCCAACATTTACTACACACCACTATTGGTCAAGTACTGTGTCTAGTTCCAAGAGACAAAAATAAACAGAGATAAGTCTTTTCCTAGGACTGACTACCATACGTTCTTTTGGAAACTTGCTATCCCCCCCAATCCCCACACCGGCTTTAGCTCAGACCCCTGTCCCCTGTTCCCTAAGTCCCCTGTTCTGCTTAAAAATCTAAGCAGAACCCCAGCTCTTAAGTGCTAGGGGTATCAGGTGGGCCTTTGTGTTTTAGCTCTTACTTTATACCCATGTCTATCTATACTTTCACCTAAATAATAATAATACAATTCACTACATCTTAAGAAACAAAGCTCATGTTGCTTAAGACTGACTGTCCTCCCCAAAATATAAAGAACAATGATTTATTTTGCTTCTATCATTTGTTCATTGGGAAATATGTAATAATAAGTACCCCCTTTTTCCAGCTGCATTTGTTTTTTAAGTCTCTTGGGCAAAAAGAAATCTCTGGAAAGACTAAGAGCTGAGATATTCAGCAGAGCAGACTCAGACCCTGGGACCAAAACAAAGACCTGTTTACCAGACCCAGAGAACAAAATCAAATCCAAGATTAGCAAAAGGAAGTCGAGTCATAGACCCAGAGTATTCATTTCCTAGTGCTCTTGTAACAAATTACCATAAGTTCAGTAGATTCAAACAATACAGATTTATTATCTTATAATTCTGGAGATCAAATATTGTAAAATTAAGGAGTTGGCAGGGGCTCCTTTACTTCTGTACACAGTAGGGGAGAGTCTGTCTCATTGACCCTTCTCGCTTATGTTGCAGGGTTTTTTGTTTCTTTTTTACCTCAATACCCAGGTTTCATTGTCTCCTCGCTTGGAAGAATGAAGAGGTAGACAGAAAATAAAACGAGCAGCAGGAAAAAGTTTATTAGACTATAAGATTAGAAAGTAAGAATAATATGAAACTCTCTTTACGGAAAGGAGTCGTTTGAAAGTGAATGCCTGTGACAATAGGCAAGGGTTTTTGTTTTATAAGATTCTGGTCAGCCTCCCTTCCCCTTCCCCCTCTTTCCTTTTCAGGTTCTATCCTTCCTGGCTGGTTAACTCTAGGTGCTGGGTTGCCCAAAGTCTCAACTCCTTTGTGTGAGGAGTCAGACTATGTCACACTGTCCCTCCTGTAACGTAAGATTTTATGGTTTACTTTTTTTAGTTAGGTATTTTGATTGTCAAATTCCTGAGGGGAACCCAAGGGGGAGTAGGTGGTATCTGTTACATTCTTAAGAGGAAACTTCCACCAGCCTGAGGGGGTTTCCTGTGAAACCCAGCATTGTTCCAAAGTAAGTGTTTTTCCCGACCCTGGGGCCTCAGGTCATAACCTTTCCCACTCTGCCTACTGAATGCTATCTTTTATATACAGACCCCTGTGAATACATTATACCCACCTGGATAAACCAGGATAATCTTCCCATCTCACAATCCTTAATCTCATCTACAATGTCCCTTTTGCCATGTAAAGTGACATATTCACAAGTTCTGGAGATCAAAATTTTGACATCTTTGGGCTAACTCTATCTGCCACACACAGATAGGTAGCTATGTCCCTGAAATCTGTCCCAACTAGTCCTAGGAATGAGTGTGGGCCTGAGCCAGCCTGCATGAGGGGTCAGAGGGCCTACAAGGGGATGGGAAAGAGAAAAAAGAAGTAGGAGTTGGAGACCAAATAAAATTCAGGGAGTATAGCTGCAAATTCAGTGTTAAATTGCTTATAGTCTCCAGTTTACCAAAAAGAACTTATTTAACTTGCTAAATAAAATTATATGAAATCTTTTTCACCATCTAGTCAATATATACTGATATTCAGTTTGTGGTATAGCAGAAAAAAATGGACTTTGGGATCATATAGATTTGGTTTGAGTCTCAGTTCTTATATTTCTACCTATCATCTTGAGTATTATATATACTCTGTCAATCTCCATTTTTTCATTTGCAAAATGGTGATAATTTCTACCTCGTAGGATTGTTCCAAGAATTAAATCTAATAATTATGTAAAGTGTTTACTTAGCACACTGCCTGGCATACAACAGGCATATAGTTTAGTTTCTCCCTTTCTTTCTTTGAAGCACATAAGCCTTTTTTTTTTTTTTTTGGCTTCAATTGCTATTTATTAAATAAATGAAGTAAAAGTCCATCACATACCACTAAAGACATCTCTTCAGCTTTAGAGGTATATAGTTAGTATTTAAAATTGAAAATCAGTAAATTTTTGAAAGAAGTATTTCAGAATATTATCCTTAAAAAATTTAAACCAAAGAATTTAGCTTTCAAGTGTATTATAACCATGAGCTGATTCATGAAACAAATTAAAATATAAAAACCTGTGAACTGATGTTCTAAATACTAAATCTAGCAATCTAGTTTTCTTATTCACATAAATATTATTGTTTCTAATTCTAAACATATATATGATACTGGTTCACTTTTATAACAGGTTTTTGGTTCTTCAAAGAATCTCTTAAGAAATACATTGACAACTTCCCATAGTCCAGTTGTTTGACTTAGTGTAAATGTCTCCCATATTCTCAGGGGTCTGAGAGATCTGTTATTTCCAAAAGCCTTTTGTGTTATGCCCTTGCTTTAACAAACTGAAGCTCCCTCATAAAGAAAACGTATGTTCATGGTAAAGTTCTCAGCAACCTTCTTAAGATTTTATATCTTAAAGAAAAACCTTCTTAAAGATTTTAATCTTTAATATTGGCTCTAGCAACTTGACAACTGATGTTTTGAAAATAAAATTATAAAACCTAACTCAGTCAATAATGGACAGCCAACTTGAGTCCACTTTTGGTTCAGAATTCATAGTCATCAATGAATATTGTTGGAGAATATTAAAGCCTCTTACAGGGATCTACTGCTATTTATTGTAATATAAGTAATACCTATCATGTCTTGGGCACTGCTGTTCAATCTACTGGATTTTGAATGGTATACTCTCTAAGCATCTGTATTCTCCTTCTTTGACTCTTCAAGGAGAGCACCAACATAATTCTCTATAAAATGGTCAGCGTTTGATATATCTGAATGAACTTTTGCTTTTCTGAAATAAATATATCTCTATTTTGCTTACTCAGATGGTAAGAGTATTGCTATATGTTAAAAATTGCTCCTTTGATTTGAGAAAATTAGCGATACAATTTCTTTCACTAAATCCTTTTCCTGGATCATTAAAATTATCACATTTAGTTCAGTTGAGAGGCAAATAAGAGTCTTTGATGGGAACCCCCCACCCAGCATAATAGAAGATTACACAGCATATAAAAAATTTCCAAATGTTCCTTGTTGAGACAGATGGTAAAATGATGCAATGTAAGCGGTACTGCATCCATTTATAATATTTAAACATCTGAACAGTGATTGATGGAGCTTCTTTAGTAATGTAATAATTTTATCAAAACTCTTGTTCTCAAGTGTGGTTAAGAGTAGAGAGACACCTTATTCTACCATATGTTTGGGCCCCCTACATACTCAAAACCACCATATTCCAATACACCTTCTCCATTCTATATTGTTTTACTGCAAAATAAAATGAATGTCTCACAGCATGTGAATCCTAAGAAGAGTAATTTAGAACATCAAAATTTTCACTGGGCCCCAAAGCAGCCATTTGAGGTCTGCTCAAGTTTTGTGGTGGAGGTTGAATTCAATTGTTTGCCAAGACTATTTGAAAATGAATTTATACTGCCAGCTGCTGTCCAGCTTTTATTGCCAAATAAAATGCATTACCTTATTATAACTAAAAATTGACATAAATAACTTCTCCCTTTCTCCTGTAGCCTACCCAACAGTGAGGTACCAAAAAAGGAACAAGTGAAAACAAGAAATCAAAGGAAAAAAGAAGCTAAAGATCATGATGCTGTGCAAAATTTGGGGTGCAGAAATAATAGCATGCAATTCAGAGAATCAGGCGAAATCCAACTTTTGCTTTTGCTGTGAAAAAATGATTCATAATGGAGATTTTACTAATACAATATTGTCTCTTTTATTTATCTCTGTTTCATTTACATAGAAAATTAAATAAGTTAAAAAGCATAGCCCTCATAATGGCTACTCAGTGATCTGTATAAACTTTGGGGAAGTTGGTCTGGTTCACCAAGGAAAGGTAAGTTAGCTTAAAAGAAGTCTTACGTGGGGCGCCTGGGTGGCTCGGTCGGTTGAGCGTCCGACTTCGGCTCAGGTCATGATCTCACGGTCTGTGAGTTCGAGCCCCGCGTCAGGCTCTGTGCTGACAGCTCAGAGCCTGGAGCCTGTTTCGGATTCTGTGTCTCCCTCTCTCTCTGCCCCTCCCCTGTTCATGCTCTGTCTCTCTCTGTCTCAAAAATAAATAAACGTTAAAAAAAAAAAAATTTAAAAAAAAAAAAAGAAGTCTTACGTGAGTTAGCTTTAAGATTTAAGAAGTCTGACTTATTTTTTTTAATTTTTTTTTTTAACGTTTATTTATTTTTGAAACAGAGAGAGACAGAGCACGAACGGGGGAGGGTCAGAGAGAGGGAGACACAGAATCCGAAACAGGCTCCAGACTCTGAGCTGTCAGCACAGAGCCCGACGCAGGGCTCGAACTCACGGACCGCGAGATCATGACCAGAGCTGAAATCGGCCGCTTAACCGACTGAGCCACCCAGGCGCCCCAAGTCTGACTTCTTAATAGAAGTCTCATAAAAGAAAATTTATGTGCTTTTCTTTTTCTTCTTTCCTTCTTTCTTTCTTTCTTTCTTTCTTTCTTTCTTTCTTTCTTTCTTTCTTTCTTTCTTTCTCTCTCTCTCTCTCTCTCTCTCTCTCTCTCTCTCTCTCTCTCTCTCTCTCTTTCTTTCTTTCTTTTACCATAGTCCAGTCTGGTCCTCAGTCTTGCAGGATGAGAAACTAAATTTTGTTTACACTAGTACCAGAGGTGAACTGACAACAGTCAACCTTGCAAGATGATGATGTGAACCCAGAACACTTACATTTGGAAAACCAGCTTTTCTTTCTCCAGAACCAGAGTTATATGGAAAATAAAATTATAATCATAATGTTAACTTCTTAGTTAATAATGATTAATAGCTGCTTCAGGGACAAAAATGTTCATTTAAAATGTTAATTCTCTCTCTCTTAGAGGAACATTTGAAGCCAATTAATTATTTGTATTCGTTAAGGTGCAAGTTACTATACTGTGTCACAAAACCTGTCAAAAAACCAGAAACAGCAAAAATTAAGACCAAATCAGTAAAATAGTACTTAGTAAGACTTTATTGTGCACAAAAAAATAGTTTGAGAATTGGGAGTCTTCCAAAGTTGACGTGAAGTTCAGAGGTATGACATTATAAGATGGCTTAGAAAGTGAGATTGAGGAAGTTATTTAACCTTTACAATGATTGAGTTTACAATGTGGGTTTCCAGATGGCATGGAATTAGTTAAAAGTGATTATCATACACCATTTTAGGAAGATAACTTAAATTTAATTTTATGATTATCAGAGACATTTACAAGAAGTAACCAAAGTTTAGTTTCACTTATGTTCTTGAAATCACCAGGGTTTAGTTTTGCTCACATGGCTTAAAGGGCTTTGTCTCCTTGATGGATTTTCAAGTATGATCTCCATTTTATTTTATTTTAACAGGCCCCAGAATACCATGGCTTTCACATAACAATCCAGGACAAACTGGCTACCCTGTTCCAGAAGGCCATCTAGGGACCCACATTCTGCTGTGGTAGCATTCCATTATCCTTGGGGCTGCTTTCATTCACCTGGTTGGAGCTATCTCAAACCATCTACATCCTCCAGTCTCAGGCAAGGGGGTGAGAATAAGGATGTGGGGGAGGGGAAAGGAATACATTTTTATTTTAAAGCAGGCAGAAATTTCACACATTATTCTGCTTACATCCCTTTGCCCTGAAGGTTGTAAAATGACCACCTCTAGTTGCAAGAGGAGCTAGAAAATATACTCTTTAAGGAGGTGGCCATGTGTCCTGCTAAAACTCAGATGTAGAACAGAGGTGAGGGTTCTGTTATTAAAAGAACAATTAGCATTCTCTGCCAGAGTATGGTATCTGAACAAAGCCAACTTAGTTGAATTAAATGCTTAGAAAGACTCAGACTATGATAGGCAATTCCAGCTATAATAGGTAGAGTACTCAGTGTCCTTCTTCTTTCCTCAGACCTGTGATGCCTCCTTTGATATGAAACGTGCATTATACAGAAACATCAACAATAATTGTACCTGCCTCTTGAGATTATCATGGGGATTAATCCTTAGGTCTCAGATTTTCCTCTAGAAAATCTTCCAGGTAACTTCTCCTTCCATAGGTTCCTTATAGGACTTCACATACTTTTTCAATCATAATATCCATCGTGCCCCCTTTAAAATTGCTTGCTTGTTTATCCACCTCTACCTTTAGACTATTAAGCCCTGTGAGAATAGGGATTTGTTTTTTCATTTACTCTTATACCCTAGCTCAGTGCTTGACACATTATATAGACTCAAGAATTAGTTAACTGACTGAGTCACTGACTGAATTACTACCCTGGCCCACTGAGGTGTTTGCAGGCCAGGAGAGGCACATTCCTGGACAGCCAGAGGCAGCAGGTGGGCCCTGAGACCTACATGAGAGAGAAGAGGATGCTGACAGGTTTTCAAACACATGCACTTCACAAACCTGATCACAAGCTCTCTGAATGTAGATAAGTCAAAATAAAGAAGAGTATCTTTGAACTGATTCAAATTAGGAAAAATTAGGAAATAGTTGAGCTTGGTAGGCAATCAAAGCTGATTTGCTTAGTTGACCCCAGTTCTTTTCCTGAGAGGACAGTTAAGGGTAGCTTTATCCCTTCCCTCATCACGGAAGGAGATTCTGGCTCTTGGTGAGCTCCACTACTATTCTAGGAAGAGCTTTGCAATCTTTTTCTTGTGTTTATGAATTATGCAAGACAAATCTTAGGATGGGCCTCCGAATGGCTGTGTGTCACTTTGGCACACTGGTTTTGCATCCTCAAGAAGGGAAAATATCACTGTGAACTGTATTCATAAATATTCAGGAGACACATTGCTGTGGAGCCTGGCTGGCATGGCTGTGGCTTGGCATATGGGCCGTCAGGTATAAAACAAGTGATAGGACACCCGTAGCGGGTATCACTGTGTTGTTCAGTATTTTAAAAAGTTCCTTGCCCCCCAGAGATCCTAGAGAGGTGAAAGCTCCCACAGACATAGTTTCCTACCCCCTTCTCCAAAATCAAACAGAACTCCAAGTTTTGAAGAGAAGAGAGCAGTTTTATCCCATCTTCTCAGGAACTTCCCGTGGGAAGAAATTAACAGGGAGGCAGATTTGGGGGAAACATATGGAGATTTTTACCACCCTCAGAGCTGTGTAAAATGAGAGTAAACTAGCTGCCTTATAAATACTGAAATCTGTTTCACTTTCAGCCAAAGAGAAGGCATTAGAGCTTAGCTTTCAGCAGTGATTTGGGATGGAGGGGACGTGATGACCTCTCAGTTCTATTCTGATTATAAAATTCTATGATGTAACTTTTTCTTGATGACTCAGAGGAACATGATGAATATGAATGATTGTACTGTACAATGACGCGGTAAGGTCTGCAGGGTCTGTGAAGGGAGTTCAGCGGCATTTTCCCATAACGCATTGCCCCAGGCCATGGTGCTTTTGTTCTTGGTTTGTATCCTTCTACCCCCAACCCTGTTCCATCCTGAGGCTGGTTAGCTAATACACTGCACATGATGTCCTCATCTGAGCTGAATCCTTCCTAGACAAGAAGCAAATCTACTTTTGATACATAGGACATGGCTTTTGCTTAAGAATTCCATTCAGTCAATATTTGGCAATACTCAATAAATATTTAGCGAATGATGAGTGATTTCTTTGGAGAGAATGCTACCCTTTATTTACTACTGCCTAGAAAGAATCCCTGTCCCCTGCATTCGCCCAAAACTCATGCCACAAAGATTTCTCTTTTTTAAAAAATATTTATTTCTTTATTTTGAGAGAGAGAATGAGCATGTGCAAGAGGGAGAGGGGCAGAAATAGGGGGCGGGGGGGGGGGGGGAAGAGACAGCAGGCTTCATGCTGTCAGCACAGAGCCAGACTCAGGGCTTGAACTCTGGAACTATGAAATCATGACCTGAGCTGAAATCAAGAGTTGGACGCTTAGCTGACTGACCCACACAGGTGCCCCTGACAAACACTTACTGAGTATGTACTATCACCAAGGAATTGTAGGGTCTGTAGGGGATTTCACAATAAGTAATCATTGGTTTCTTCTTTCAAGTCTTCCTCTTCTCCCCCTTTCCTGAACATGCTGCTAGTATCACAGAGATTTCTTGACCTTCTCTGAGGAAAACACCTGTGCTATGTTCTTGATGTGGCTTGAAATTTCTACTGTTTCTTCTGTTTTCCAAATGCTTACGTATCAGTTAAACTCCCATTTAAATATCATCTCCTGTGTTAAGCCTTCCTCAGACATGATTAACTACTTCTCTTATGCTCTCTTACAATTTTATACATACTTTTATTATATAACTTTAATATTTTATCACAATTACTTGATCTTATTTATTTTCCCAGTAAACTCTGAACTTCTTGAGGACAATGTATCTAAGTCCCCACTGCAATGCCTGGCTTACCACAGGTGCTAGGTAGTACACACTGGTAGCTGGATGACTGACTGAGGCAAATTAATGGGTCCTCTTTGAGCAGAGAAAAGCACATGGCTTTAAGGCATTCACCTCAAGAGGCATTTTTGCCTACTTTTTCTTTCCCAATTTTGTTTTAGGTCTAAAAGTTTGATGTCTTAAATAATGGGTCATATCGTACTACAGTGAGGGTACCGGAGGCACACACACATACCCTCGAGCCCTTCTATTGAATTTTAAATCTCTTCTATTTTGACGCATTTTGATAAAACTATCTATTATCACTTTAAGAATCAAATTTCTATGAGATAAATGTGTTGTAAAAAATCCAATTCTATTATTTTCTTTAAAATGACCATAGAATTGTACAAGGTACAGTCTACAGAGAACTTCATGCTCCAAATTTGCAAGAATATGCAACTATAGGAGAGATTCATCCACAGTGTAATAGGTTATTGGAGCCATTTATATGTGGACCACCATGTACACATGTAATCAGAGAGGCAGATACTGATTACTTCAGTATCAAGTCATGTCATCAAGTCACTTCAAATATTATGGCCAGAAGGCAGTTTCAGTCTTAGTTATTGAAAAACAGGTATGAGTTTAATTGTGTATACACCATTATAATGATAAAACAAAATATATAGAACATGAGCTTGAGGGCCAAACCTTAAAAATAATTAGTTCTACTAATGACGTCTGCTTCTACATAATAAGCGTGACTATGTGACTATCAGATGCAACCATTTTCCTGCCTTACTGATTCACTGCTGAGATCTTTTTGGAAACTTAAAGTATTGCTGGAAGTTCTCTCTCAGTGAGTAGGAGCCACAGATAGAAATGGTTACTCACCATCATCCAGTCCATCCTGGCTCACGCCTGCATCACCTCTGCAGTTTTCCTGGGCCAAGAAAGTTCTGCCCTGTGGACCCTGTCTTAGTATTTGAGGATACCAGGGACTGAAAAGTGAGTCCATGTCACCAAGACTAATGGAAGAATTTGACAGGAAAGCAAGTTTATGTAAGCTACCCATTCCTAACCATGGATTTACAGCAACACAAGACATTCCCAGTTATGTCAGAGAATGGTTTTCAAAACAAAAACCATTAAAATTCAGTAGTTTTTTTTTTAATTAAACTTTTAGATCATAATTTAGAAAAGGGAATAGTGGCTTTTTGGATAAGAACAATATAATTCTAAAGATATTTATTTAAATACTTGTACAACAACGATAAATGTTATATAAGAAAAAAATTTCTTACCAATTGGCCTTTAATACATTTTTCTCATGGTGATTAACTGTTTTTCCACTTAGGAATAAACAACTAGTTATATGTTGTTTCTTTGAGTAATCTCAAGTCATTTGAATTGAAAATATATTTTATAGATTAAAGCTAGTCTTTAACTTTTTAATATGTAAAATGATTCATTAGAAAATTTATAAATTGATTCATTGGAGCTCAAAATAAAATTTTCCCAAGTAATGTTTTACATTGGTTTGGCCCACAGGTCTACCCACAGAAAAGTTTTTAAAGTGTGGTATACATAAAATCCCACTAGGTTATATTAAGACATAAGTACTGGGGCACCTGGTGAGGGGGCTTGGTTAAGCATCTGACTCTTGATTTCAGCTCAGGTCATGATCTCACTCTTCCTGAAATTGAGCCCCATTGTGAGATCCATCCTCGTGTCTGGCTCTGCGCTGACAATGCCAGTGCAGAGCTTGCTTGACATTCTCTCTCTCCCTCTCTCTCTCTGCTCCCATGCATTCTCTCGCTCTTAAAATAAATAAACATTTTTTTTTAAAAGACCTAAATACTGCTAACATTATGATCCCCTTACACGTGTTGAAGATAGTGTTGCCTTTTTTAAATGACATGAAATTCATCTATTTTCAACAATCAAAATAACTTTAAATTTTCTGACTGCAAACATTTTAGATAAGTGTATCTAAAGTAAAGACCATTTCTTTTCATTTTGTGCCACAGCTGTGCTGATGCCTTCAGTAGGGGCTTAATCAGCCTATTGCATGATCAAGTGCTAAGCACTCACACCTAACAATGCGTTAGATAAAAATGAATTCTCAATTGTACATTGGGATGCCTGGTGCATATCTACTTCACAGTGTGAGACAAGGTCTGTTCCAGACTGTGGCCTTGCACATTCCTGAAGGTTCAAGTTACTGGCTGTGTTCCACTGACCTGGAACAGGAGTACTACAGGGAGGGGATCCGAAGGGAGAAGAGAAGAAGCACTGTGGTGGGGGTAGACATTGGGCTGGAAGAATGACAAAGATGAGAGGGATAGGGTGAGATCATTTATTATACACAGAACACCCAGTACCTCCAATGTTCCTTGTTGAGTGTTTTCCAGATATGGCACTTTAGAGAGGTTTTGTCTTCTTTAATCTTTCCCAGTGTCCCTCCACTGCCCACCTCTCAAATCATGTATTTTCCTTGGCCACCAATAGGTAATAAGGCAAGGTAGAGAAGAAGGGACAGTAGATGGAGGAAAGAAGTGAATTGGAAGAAGTCAGACTGAAAGCAGAGTCTATAGCAGGAGGGAAAAGGAATGATTTATGATGATGGAAAATGAAGTTCCTGGATAAGAGAGAATAAGTGAAAGAAGTATGGGATCAAAGTTTATCTCTACGAGTACTGCTGGAGTAACACTCCCTCTACTCTGCAAGGATTAGAGACTAGAGGACCATATTCTCAACACTTAAATTCAGTGATGATCATGCAGGGTTGCATATCTGGGTGGGAGTTGAGGTCCTTTATCCTGGTCACACTAAACAAGAAGCTATGGAATATCTGTGGCAGAATTCATTCAATGGACTAATGATCAAGATACTTGACAGCTAGCCTCAGCCTTGCCCACTAACTATCTGATTTTGAATTAAGTGTCTGGTCTTCATTATCAGTGTATTGGAGGGTCAGACAAAACTGCACCATCTTGAAGAGCCCTTATCACTCTTCCACAAAGCGGGCTTCCTATTTCTGATGGAGCCAACATAGTTTTGCTGGATGATTAAGCAGTCCATAGGCAATGATTCCAAAATAGAGTGGAATGGAGCCCATTATACAGTAAATCTATTATGAGTCTTTGAAAGGAGGCAAAATCCTAACTTGTAACTGCAGAGCCACTGCAGATGTTAAATTGCTATTTTCCTATTTAATAATTTTTACATGTAAAGTCTTAACCCTATTCTAAAAATGAGGCAATATTATTCAAAAGGACTTAATCAAATAGTCATAATACTCCTAATTTTCACTAAACTAGTTTGGCAACTGCCTTATACCCATTCCAAAAAAAAAAAAAATCCCACTATGGAAATCACTGCATAACTCCAATATTATCAAAGTGACTTTTATCCATGAGAAGGTATATTCTAAAATCTTCCCTACAATCTCACCTTTTATGAATTGCAAAACCCTTCTGAAATTTAAACCAAAATGAGACTCAAGAATGGCTTGCTTTTCTGGTGAAATATTATTTCTGTGTTAGATATGGAAGCTGCCATTAATGGAACATTTCTTTTGTATAGGTTCCATGTCAGCCAGAACCTAATGGACCTCGTGAGACAGGCAGGCATTATTTTTACTTCTATTTTATACATGAATATTTGAGTCACTTGTTATAAGTAAGTGACAGAGCTGGGATGTTATCCAAGTCCATGTGATTAAATACAATTATACAACAGAGGGAAGAAATGCTGGTCATTTTCTGTGGTGTAAGATTCTTTGATTCATTTCTTGGTTTGCTTACAGCAAATGAGCTTCTTAGCCCTCAGAATCTTGCAGCCTGACTCAGGGGACCTCAACATGTCCTCTACCTATGAATTTGAAATGTTGTTAAATGACTGGCATTCTTTAACTAATGTGCGCTCCTTAGTGATCTCTCTCTATTCTCTTACCTTTGAGGTACAGAGGTCAGTAAAACTTTTTCTGCCTTTTTCTGTCTTTTCAGAGAGGCTGTGAGAAATTGAGATCCCTTCATTCTTATAGAGCCATAGAAATCCCTGCCATTTGAGGCAGTTCCCACCAGAGTGGAAATCCATGTCTCTTTGGGCACTTCCAGTACACCCTTGATTCTTAGGGCAGGAAAGATCAGTCCGAAGCGCTCACTTTTGTTAGAATTACAAAACGTATGACCTGGTTTTGAGACCAATCTGTGTGACTGAGTCATGATATTGGCATGTTAGCACCCCAGAGGAGACTTCAAATTGGTGAAAATAAACCTGAGGGTAAACACAGCACAGAGACCTCTGGTGCTATCAATAGTCACACTTGAATAATGCCAGAACAGTTGATATATTGTACTTATAATGTTTAATTCAACATACCTAAGTAAACAGATATGTAACTAAATTTTAACTATGCAAATCTTTAGCTTTAGTTATCTTTAAAAATCTAAAAGTATGTTTGCTTATTTAATGGTGAGACATATGAGTCACCACAGTACAAAATTAGTCATGACTGAAAGACTAGCTTTGAATAATTGTATTCATGACAAAAATAATGATATTACCATAATATAAATCTGCTCAGTAAAGGGCATGTACTCACATAATTTTATAGAGCAAAGAAATCAATGGTGAGGTAGCTGTTTCTCAGCTACTCCCTCAGAAGAGGGATATTATTTTTCTTAAATAACTTTAACATTAAAATATCCATACCTAATGATAGCCTTTCACTTTTAATTTTGCTCCCAGAGAAAAATCTCTCAACATACATTATTTATTTTACCTTAGACATTCAGGCATATTTTTATTTAACATTAACTATGGTTAATACAAATAACTGCTAAGCTCAAATTAATGTTAGTGCTTGATATGATTTTCATTGTCTATGTTAAAGGCTCATACTAATCTTCAGCAAAATTTTGACATTTAGTCACATCATTCTTATTTGCAATGGGATCGTGTAATAATGTAGAAGTTACTAATATCAACAGCTTTACCACTTCTCACAGTTTAATTAGAATACCATGGGAGGTACACAGGATATGAAAACACACTAAAGCACACGTACACAATGCTGTGATTTCGAAGTCAGAGAAACCTGTATGGGAATTCCTGTAGATATCACTAATTTGCTGCATGACCTCATGGACACTGGTAATTGCTATAAAATATGAATCCTTGTCTTTACATCTCTAGAGCAAAAAGTAAGGTTGTCTCTCAATGAGGTCACCACACATTCTTTTGCTTAAAATGCTTTTCATGACATGAATTTTAGGAGGACACTGTTCCTTCTTTATCAAGTCATTTTTTATTGGTCTTCTAACCTCTTTTTGAGTCCATTTTCTGTACCAACAGTACAGTAATACTGATGAAATACAAAAGAGATTATGCCTCTTTCTTGTTTGAAATCCATCCATCTGTCTATTCACCCACTTATCTATTTATTCTTTACCATATTGTCTTAGGTCATTTCAAAGGTTTTGGTTTATAATTCAGCTGTCTAGTTTGATATTATTTAATATCTTATATGATTCAAAGGGTTGCACAAGTCATAAAATAAAAAGAGAATTAAAAATTAAAAAGACATTTTCCATTCTTTGTAATTTAAAGAAGAGTTGTATTGGATGATAAGGTCTGTACCTGCATTAATCATTTCATGCCATGTTCAAGATTTTAGATTTAGATATAATGATCTAAAATTAAATAAACCCATGACTGCATCATAATTTTTAAAAAATTACAACAAGTCATTTCAAAATGGACCTCTTACACATCATGTACAAGTAATTCTGGTTTTATCATATTATAAAAAGTCCAAATATGATGAGATGTTCTCATAGTAATGCAGACATGGGCACAGATGCTTAATGTTTGTTAGCTTGTCCATGCATTTGTTTGTTACTACAAAAGGCTGAGCTGGATTCTCTAGTATGATCTTTATTCTCTCATTCCAGTATTAAGAGGTTTGCTCATATGCCCTAGACCTAAACTAAAGGAAGCCAGGACCCTGGATTGCCAAAATCGCTAAAAGGAAGCGTATGCTTTGGATTTCAATATATAATGCAATGCAAATTTAGAAAACCATACACTAGAAAATATTTTGCACTCTGATATCATGAAACAACAACAACAACAACAACAACAACAACAACAACAACAAAAACAACAAAACTAAGAGGTGAGCCTGGGTGTCTCGACTCTTGATTTAGGCTCAGGTCATGATCCCAGGGTCATGGGCTAGAGCCATGCTCAGTGCAGAGCCTGCTTAAGACTTTCTCACTCTCTCCCTCTGTCCCTCTCCCTGGCTAAAATAAAATAAAATAAAATAAAATAATTAATTAATTTAAAAAAACTAAGAAAAAACAATCTTTAG
Source organism: Felis catus (assembly GCF_018350175.1). NCBI lineage: Eukaryota > Metazoa > Chordata > Mammalia > Carnivora > Felidae > Felis > Felis catus. The sequence continues at coordinate 87,101,999 of NC_058373.1, read as the reverse complement.
AGTATAACTTACCTGAGCAGTCAGGTTCTCACACCCTCAGTGCATTTAACACATACATAAGAATTAGTTTATTCTCTTATCCTTTTCCAAAAGGAAGCTGTTTCCAAAAAGAAGCTATCTACTTTACTGTAAACTCCAACAAATATGCAGACTTTAAACAACCCAGTAAGTTTACTTCAGAAAGTAACACAAGGCTGAGTGAGTTCTGGAGAAGGAACTGAAAGCATATTCCCCAGAGTAAAGTTGAGTTTCCTCCTACCCTGCTGATATCAAGGGTGGGTCCAAGGCCCACTGCTGGGCATACTATGGAAGTTTGTCTTTCCTCTTTACTTGCTGTTCTTCCTTCCTCAATATTGCTACTCACAGCTCTTGCTTCAGAATCATGCTTGGATAGGATCACTTAGGTTCAGATGCGAACCACTCACCAAAGAGCTAAATTTCTTGACTTGTGAGAGATGTGCCCCTTAGTTAGAGAACAGCAATCCTAAATCAAAAAAAGAGCTTTTCAAACATGGTAAGCTCTCAGAAACATCTGGAATCCTTGTGAAAAATACACATTCCTAAACCCTCTCTCCAGAAGATTCTGATTCAGCAGAACTCAGGTGGAGTCGAGAACTCAGGCAACTGAAAATTAAACAAACTCTGAAAACACTGACCTAAAGAATGACTTTTTAATTGCAGATTTTGGGCATCATTGAGTAAGTCAGAGGTTTGTTTTGTTTTGTTTTGTTTTGTTTTCTGACAAGGCTGTCATTAGGTTGTGGAGACGGTTTTAAAATTGTTTCCTCCAGGGAATCAGGAAGCTAGACTAGTGTGTTTTGCAATTTCAATACAAAATAATTACAAGTGATCATCTGGCTTTTAAAAGATCTGGCTTTCAGTTTCCTACTTTAGCCAGTTTTATAATTAACAAACAATAAATGGTGGACCTCTCACCAGAAGCTAGTAGTTTCTGCCCCTTAAAATTGAATGTAGCCAGGAGCATTAAAACAATTTCTATTTAAGATCTTTTTACATAAGTTAGAAGCTAGCCCCTAGTGTTTCAGAAGACATTTAAAAAGGAACGTGGGCTGGAATTTGGCATCTTCATTTTCAAAATGGAAAATAAGGATGGAAATAAAAGGATGATTATGGAAGCAAATTGAGTGTGACATGGAACAATGGAGAGTCTTGGGAAATAATGATTGGGAAAGATTATTACTAGAGAATTTTGGCTTATTTTTCCGTTCTGAAATTTGAGACACTGGATTTAACCTTTTTGTCAGGAACTGCAGGTGACAGAGTTACTCTCCCTTCAACATTCATCAAATATTAAATGAGTTTGACCTTGTGTGAGACCCAGGGAGATGTGTATAAGAGGACTATTCCATTTTGCATTCATAGTTTCAGGAACTTTAAAGAAATAGGTGGTAAAGGAAATGGAAATCCAAAAATGGAGTGTCATTATTTCTTTTGCTTACATATTCCAAGAAATTTAGAATTAGAAAATATGTTCCATTCAACTCTCCCAAAAGAGAAATACCCTAGGACGATTGCATGGTTTTATTATTCATTATTGTTGTTGTTTTATGAGCATAAACTTCACTGTGGGAATAAAATAACATTCAGATTGTTCTTTATTTAAAAAAATTTTTTCAATGTTTATTTATTTTTAAGAGAGAGAGAGAGAGAGAGAGAGAGAGAGAGAGAGAATGAGCAAGGGAAGGGCAGAGAGAGAGGGAGACATAGAATCCTAAGCAGACTCCAGGCTCTGAGCTGTCAGCACAGAGCCCTACATTGGGCTTGAACCCACAAACTGTGAGATCAAGACCTGAACCAAAGTTGGATGCTTAACCGGCTGAGCCACGCAGGTGTCCCATGTTGTCTGTTCTTTATATAACCAAGACATATTAGCTCTGAACTGGTTGCCAATTAACTTTGTGGGCTTGGGCAAGTGGCCCCACCTCTCTAGATCATAGCTTTCTTGTCTAAAATAAAACAGTCAGATTATACAATTTTTAATGGCCTTTGTGGCTGTAACATGATGTACAGGAGTGTCTCAACCTGACTCCTGGTACAGTCAGGATGGTCAGCAGTGAGAGTTGTTTATAGAAGTTGTAGGAGGAAGAGTTTGTGCATCAGACACAAATGCACTATATTACCTGGCTGAGTCACATTTTACAACAGCTTTAGTAGGAATGGCAAACACTTCATAGCACTTTACTTACTTAGCTCATTTAAAACTCACAACAAAACTATAAAGTAGATGCTATTAATATTGCCATTTCCGTTTTATAGACAAAGATTTTGAAGCACAGAGTGGTTAAGTAACAAGCCCTGAGTCACCCAGCTAGTAACTGTCAGAGACAAGATTTGGATCCAGACTCCCGGTTTCCAGAGAGTTTGCACGCTTACCCACTATCCTGTATCACTTCTCTGCTAGATTGCATGAAGAACATGTTTAGATCTCATTGCTAACACTGCGTTGTGAATGTGCTGTGGTTGGGACTGGTTGAGACATTGATGTGGGATCAATAACTTTATTGAGAAGATAAACCAAGGTCTCTAATCTCATCTGAAGAAGCAGAAGTGCAAAGTCTATTACAGTAAACCAAAATGACAGTTACACCAGGCTCAGCCGCACTGCTGCCAAACAGCTGTCAGGGGCCCCGTCAAGGCTGTGCATAGTGAGGCATTGATCCCTACAACCAACTCTGATGATGCCTCCGGTTTTGTAACTCTCTACAGGTCCTGAGTAAACTGCTGCATTTGTAAAATCCACCAAGACCGTGAAAAATGCTGTCACTCTAACTGTGTTATAAACCAAACACAGTATGCCTATGATTATTTTTTTACTTTTTTCAAAGGTTTAAGCTAAGTTATATAACAGCATTGACAGTGGTCAGCCTAGTGTTGGGCTCACGTTAAAGGCATTCTTTTCATGTTTTACTATCAAATATATCTGATGTTAATTTTTGAATTGTGTGTGAACAATTGAATTAAATGTGTTTCATGCTAAGGGTATTTCTTTCTCTTGTATCCAGTAATTTTTTATTAGGGATGATTGTTGAATTTTTACTAAATGCTTCTGTGGAAGTTACCAACATTGATATATCTTTTTCTTTATTATTTTGATATTAATATTTAATGGGCATTTCTATTACTGAGCCATATTAACATTTCACAATAGACCATGTAGGGCTACTTTAAAATACACACTAAAGAGTATTATTACAATTTTGTAAATACAAAAAAAAATTGATTCTACCAAACAAAATTATACTAACCTATAAGACAGCAGAAACCAGTGAGGCAATTTTAGAATCATCTGCGAAAGGAATATCAGTGTATGCCCCTTTATTCTTCTAATCACTAACTATATCTAGATCCACAAACAAAATAAAATGAAGAGTTTCGCTCTTAGGAGACCTTAACTAATGGAACATCAGTTATGGAGATTACCTCTACATAGGAAGATTCAGGATGCGAGAAGGGACAGCTCATAACGATAAAGGCTCGCCCATCATTTTCAAAGAGAGGTTAGATTAAAGGGGAAAACTGAGTCCCCTCAGTTCAGCATTATGTTTTTTTGTGAGATTAATTCCTTTCTTAAAGAACCTTCTTTGCTCCTGGAAAACAGATGAAATACTGAAGCAGTTGGCTCTGGACAAGAATTGAATTCTTATCTTTTTCTTTTATGGCTGCCAGAGCCTGGACACAGTAGGCAGCAGAATGTGGGTCCTTGCTTTCTTTATGGAAGATTAAGTGATTTTTAATGATTCATAAGTTGGAAAGCTTCCTCTGAGAACTCCAGACCTGGATGTAAGACAGAGTGTACCTCCTTCATAAAGAGAACAGTAGAGCATTCAGCTTGAAAATACAGGTTTAAGGGGCGCCTGGGTGGCTCAGTCGGTTGACAGTCCGACTTCAGCTCAGGTCACCATCTCGAGGTCTGTGAGTTCCAGCCCCGTGTCGGGCTCTGGGCTGATGGCTCGGAGCCTGGAGCCTGCTTCTGATTCTGTGTCTCCCTCTCTCTCTGCCCCTCCCCCATTCATGCTCTGTCTCTCTCTGTCTCAAAAATAAATAAACGTGAAAAAAAATGAAAAAAAAAGAAAAAAAGAAAATACAGATTTAAGACTTGGAAGACTGGTTCTGCCACTGACCAGCTATGCAACTTTAAGTCACCTAACCTCTCAAAAGCCTCAGTTTCTTCATCCATAAAATGGAAATAATAACACATGCTCCCCAGAACAAAGTAAACAATGTAAAGTACTTCTCTGGGTGCCTACTACCTAATGAAGTACTCAGTAAATGTTAGCTAAATACATATACATATTCACACATGTATACAGTATGAAATATTTGCAAAGCTTTGGTAAACAACCAGAAATGCCTTGATCAGTTATCTTGTTCCGAGGACACAATCAGATAAGTGCCAGGAGACACAAGGTGGATTATAAAATCCAACTAATCCAGCTAATCCAGCTAATCCAGCCATGTTGGCTGAACCTAAAAGTTTCAAATCCAGAAGAATGACTCTTTTTATGAAAATATACCAAAGGGTATACCCTGCCCAATGAACCTTTACAGTACAAAGGCCTTCCCCATAGGAGGATCTGACTTCTTTCTGGCTTAGAAACTAATTAAAAATCTTTGCTAGGAGAAAGAGCACACACAAAGGGAGTGGAAAATATGCAAATATTCTGCCCCCACCAAAATTCAAAATTCCTATATTTAAAATTAAGAATTAATTATTGATCTAATTATTAATTGATGGAATTAAGCATTATCATCAAATTAAGTACTGATAACATTCAATATTGATCAAAAATGATTCCAAAAATTCATTTCACTGAAGTATAATAGAATAAGAAGGCAGTCTGGTCTGTGATGAATACTATACTTGCGAGCAGTGGACTTTATTCTTAGTTTCACCTTTCTGAGTCTGTGGAACACTTCAGAGATACTTCTTAATCTAGTTGTGAGACCTCAGGAAAGTCATCTATTTCATTAGCCCTACTTTGTTTCCACCCGTGAGAACCAGGTAAGTGAGGCCGAAAGCTCCCTGGAGGGCTCTGGAATTCTCTGATTCCACGTTGTGCAGGGTGGCCGCAATGAGCAGTTCCAGCTGGGAAGTTCCTCTGAATTTGTGCAAGCCTGCGGACCAGACTCTAGGACAGCCAGAGTCTCAGGACATCAGCCAGCTCTGAGCCCTCCCTATCTGGCTGTGTTCCCTGCACCTTGGTTTGCTCACCCATAAAGGGAAGAGATGACCAAATTCCCTTCCAGGGCTCCTGTGAGTCTTTACAGTTCCATACTGATGGCTCAAAGCTCTCGCCTTAAAAAAATAGAAAAATGCAGTGAGGTTCCATTTGGAACTGCCAGATTAGAATTAAAATGAATATTAAGAACTAGCATCTGTGACTCTTTTCCTAATGGATGTATAACTGGGTTTAAAGTTTCTGGCACATTTAGACTGAGCACTAAGTCACCCGACCAGACCATCTGGCTATAGGAGAGTTATGCAAAGGACTGCTCCCCACCTGGGCACGTAGAGCATTTATATTAACATCCTGCTGGGCAGCCGCATGCATAAACAGAGACTATGACTGGTCCAAGGTCAAGAGCCAAAGAGATTTGAAAAACACTTGGATTGTGAGAACAACAGAATAAAACTTGTTTCCAGTGAAAATTACACTTACAAAGCAGCGAGGTTGAGGTAAAGAAAAGCTAAATGGCTGAAGGAAGAAGGTACATAGAGCAGACTTCAGTAAGAAAGCCTTTAGTGTGGATTTAAAAGCATAACTATGCTGATAATTTAACTGTCCTTTCAAAAATCCATCCCCCTTCAGAACTCTTAGTAAGAGACGACTTTGAAAATGTTCCTGATACCTGATGTGATCCTATTAACACTGCTGGTCACCAACACCTTAATTCTATTTTTTGCCAGTTGCCCTTTTGAAAATGTCTGTTTGCCTGAAAAATGTAACCCTTGATATATATTCCTCATATATTTGTGCTTCAGAGATAAGTCACACACTTAAGTTTGATTACTTTTCCTTAATTAAATATAGATTTCCATGGCTCCTAGGTGTCTGGACTAAATCTGATAAAGACAAGATTCTTGTTCCCTGTGCCAGGCTGAGAGCAGGGCAGTTTTGCATTGCTTTTTGGTAGGACATCAGTTGGAAGGTAGACTACACTACCACACACCCAGTCCATGCACAGGGAAGCCCCCCCCTTCTCCAATTTCCTCCACTAGCTCACTGATTCCTTTAACCAGAAACAACTAAAAGTACGACTTAAATTCAGGTATCATTGGGAGAGAAGATGTGTTCAATGGAATTCAAAGGTTCAAAGGGCCAGAGAAGTAATCCTCTCTTCCATGCTTCATAGAAGAGATTTTAATCTTTCTTGGATATTTCTTTTTTTTTTTTTAACGTTTATTTATTTTTGAGACAGAGAGAGACAGAGCATGAACGGGGGAGGGACAGAGAGAGAGGGAGACACAGAATCGGAAACAGGCTCCAGGCTCTGAGCCATCAGCCCAGAGCCCGATGAGGGGCTCGAACTCACGGACCGTGAGATCATGACCTGAGCCGAAGTTGGACGCTTAACCGACTGAGCCACCCAGGCGCCCCATTTCTTGGATATTTCTATATCATCTTGAAAAAGGCTCCTAACTTCCCAGAATACTAGAAACGTGTCAGATGGGTATTTGACTTTTCGTTATTTCAGAGCCCATGAGGTAGGTGAGGGAACATGCCCTCTGCCACTATCTCAACTCATACACCTGCTGGGAACACAGATTCACATCAGCTTCTGGGCTGTGACTCAACCCACATGCAGCCTAACAGAACAGCTACTATTTATATGATCACCTGCTAATGTCAGGCATTGTTTTTAGCATTTCTCATACATTGTCTCATTTAATCTTTATAACATCTCTGCAAGGAAGGCATGAAGGAATACTTCCCATTTTAAAAAGGAAGAAAATGAAACTTTGTTTGTCTGGAATCTTCAAGAAGCAGATACCTGGTTGGGATTAAAACTGCAAGGATCTTGGGGCACCTGGGTGGCTCAGTCAGTTCAGCGTCCAACTTGAGTTCAGGTCATGATCTCATGGTCCATGAGTTTGAGCCATGTGTCGGGCTGTGTGCTGCCGGCTCGGAGCCTGGAGCCTGCTTCAGATTCTGTGTCTCTTTCTCTCTCTGCACCTCTCCTGCTCACACTCTGTCTCTCTCTCAAAAATAAATAAATGTTAAAAAATTTTTTTTAAAAACTGCAAGGACTTGTTAGGGAAGATGCCTGCATGAGAGGAAATAGGAGGAGAGCTGGGACATTGGAAGAGCCATCAGACCATGAGTCAAATCTGCCCTTGGGTGAAGGAGAGAGATAGAAAGCATCGCAGAGCATCAGGGAGTCCTTGAGCTAATGATGGTCACCCAGGGAGTTCCTGGACCAAGGTCACCAAGTTGTCCCTTGGCTCGCAGGGATGGGTCTGTGTTAGTAGCCCTGTGATAGATTTTAGTGGCTAGGACTCTGAGTCCATCATTTTTCCTGAGGTAGAAGGTCTACAAGGCTCTTTCTCATGACTACTCAACAGATTCAGCTTACTTTGCTCTGTGCTTTGGATCTCACAGCCCAGTGGTGACAAAGGAATAGTACTTGGCAGTCTAGGCTCTATGTCCACACATCCAGACATCCACACATGCTATAAGCCTAGAGGTGCCCCACACCAGACTTAGACCACTTCCATGTTCTTTGTCTCGCTTCAGACTCTCCAGCCCTCAAAGGCCAGCCACGTGAGGCAGGAGAGAGCCCCTGCCAGAGGGTGCACTTTGCTACCCGGTGCACTGCTCTCCCACTGCTTCAATAATTTGTTGCTAAACAAACAAAGTCACCGGGGGAATTGCTGCCAGTGGATAATGGCCTCCTGCTTTGCAATTAAGCGCTGACATTCAGCTTTGCCTCAACAGCCACAGTATATTGCTGCTTCCTGTCCCAATGTTCTCTCCCATGAGCGTTTTCTGCTAATCAAATGTATTATCTTATATAGCAGATTTTGACATTCCTTTCCTTTTCAGCCTGGTGTAAAGGTTTAGAGAACATAATCTTTAAGCTACCTGTTCTCTTTAGTTTGGCATTTGTGTGGCCCACAAAGAAACACAAACAGGTTTAAATATTAAAGCTTAAAAGCTCCAAAAGTTTATATTGATAATAAATGGGATTCAGTCAGTGGGAGTCAGTCACAAGACAATCTTTTCAAGTGGATAAGAAAGGGGAGAGTTGTGAAGGTCCTTTTAATGCCGTGCTGAGATTATTGCCTACTGACCACTTGACTCAGGTTCAAGTCCATAAACCTTGCCTGGGATATGACATTCTGTGGAGGGTGCTTCAGGATCTCTCCATCCAGACCTAACGGCACCTTTTGATTCCGCAATCACGTTTCAATTATTTTCTCAGAAAAGGGCACTTCATGTACCACCTATAGTTCACTGGTAGGTTCAGATCATTAAAATAGTAGTTACCCAATAAGAATGGCTACTTTCTCAGCAGCCCAGAGGCTTAGAACCTTGCATTGTTCCAAGCTTCAAAAACCGCACACCTGTTCCCCTGAGAAGGGAGAGTGAGTGGCACTTCCCATAGGTAAAAGCAGTGTTTGAAATGCCTGTGCAAGAACCCGGAGGATGAGTTTCTGAGGTCTCAGTTCCCTCAACTGTAACTTGAGAGCAGCACACTAGGTGATATCACAAACCTTTTAGACCATGACACCGTGATGACCAGGCAGTCTTAAGAGTAACCATCAGGGACCTTCTATCTTCCTGCATTTCCCCACGTCTGCCTTCTTACTCTTAACAACAATCCTTCCTCAGTGTTCCCCCCTTCTCCACTTGTTTTGGGTCCAGCCCCTGGCATCTGCTGCCCCTAGCCTACAATCACCCTTTTTCCTCCTCCATCTTCTCAATGTCTCCCTGTTTTCCTCTTTCTCACTTTTCTACCGTGTAAACCAAATTTACCCCCACCCCAGCTTGCCCCAGAGATCCATTTTGCCATTGCTTTCTATCTTCTCTGCCAGAAGAAAACAAAACAAATTTGCTGAACAATTAAATGCAAACAAGTTTCAGAGAGTTAACAGGTTCTTTTTAATTCACACTAAATTTTAAAAGACAAAGAAAATTCTTTTCTGAGCAAGAGGAAGTTTTTATCAAAATCTTTCTTATCAAGAAAATTTAACCGAGAGCTAGATTTATTATTTCTTTTTCGAGAAGCAAAGAAGCAGAATTTCAGAATCGTAAAGTTGGTCTGCAGTTGGCCATTTAGCTGCTAAATAGAAAATCAAAGATTACACCTCAAGACTGAATGGCATCAGAAATACCCTAGTCTTTCCCAAACCACAAGATCTCAGAGCTAAGGATGGAGCAGCAGTACCACCCTTAGGAGAATGGGAAGAGGAAAAGCAATGGAGTTCATTCTCCATAGCACTCAATTTATTCAACACAAGAACTGCCATTTATTGTGAGATTATGTCCTCCCTGTGTTTTTGGCATTAAATTCACTTGCTTTAATGAAATAAGGTGACAGCAGATGGTGGACAATACTGTGAAATGAATTTACCTGGAAAAGCAAAACTTCTCAATCTTAGTTTGATTCCCCAAATATACCTATTTTAATGTTCCATGAAACCCTGGAAACACTGGAGTAGAGTATGGTGAGAAATTTCCGCTGGCCTATGCAGCCAATAACCTGAGCTCCACCTGGGCTGTGCCTCTGCCTATTGACCTCAAGACACATTTTTCTAGTCTATTAAATGGAGATTATAATACTTCCCAACGCTTTACAGGTAGGATGTTTTTATTTCACCTAAAGTTAAGCTTGTGTCAAACCCTATGGATGACAATGAAATTTGCAAGTTTGGAAGAAAATTGAAGCTGAGTAACATTTGGAGTCAAAGACTAAGTAATTCAGATTTTAAAAAATAATGGTGAGGGGCACCTGGGTGGCTCAGTCAGTTAAGCGTCCAACTTCACCTCAGGTCATGATCTCATGGTTCGTGGGTTCGAGCCCTGCATCGGGCTCTGTACTGACAGCTCAGAGCCTGGAACCCACTTCAGATTCTGTGTCTCCCTTTCTCTCTGCCCCTCCCCTGCTCATGCTCTGTCCTGTCTGTCTGTCTGTCTCTCTCTCTCAAAAATAAAATAAAAACATAAAAAGATAATAATGTTGAAAACATTTATTGAGAGTTTATTTTTTTTGTCAAATATATATCCCATTTAATATGTTCAGAAAACTTTCTGCTTATCTAATCATTTGATTGAGCTAAGTTTTTGTGAAGTATATATATTTGAACTTGACTTTCAGTGTTAGATAAAATGTTGACCCTGATGGTATCCCTAAGTTGAAGGACACATCTCTCTAATAATTCTAGAAATCAGAGTCAAACACACACACACACACACACACACACACACACACACACACACACACACAGATATGCTCACAAAGCTAGAGTATTTGGAATTAAAATGTCAAAGAAAAGCATAAGAAAAAAACAATTTTTAAGGAACTAGCCTATGATATAAAATAGCCCTATATAATATAAAGTAGCCCAATAAAAAGATTATTTTTCATGTACATATAATAAAATAATACAGTGCTAAAAGAGAAAGTTCTAGTAATCTATACTTAACTGCTTAATCTCCTACTAGCAGAACAGTTAGATCTCATGTTAATATCGCACCTATTTTAACCAAGTCCCTATTAAGAAACTAAGCTGGACTTCCTGCTTCCTGTTTACTTATTCTTTACTAGATGGAAAGTGTGGCATCTAAGGATCACACCTTCCATTTGATTTCATCAAATTAATGAGTTTCTCTAGTAAAGAATTGAAGGATGTATTAAAATCTGAAAAAAAAATACGCCTTGAGAAGAACCAAATGTAAACCCAGAGGAAGCTACAGTGCATACTCATCTGTAATAACAGGAAAGAACATATCTAAACAAAGGATGTCTATAAGCAGCCTAGGCCCTGAGATTTATAGTCCTAATGTGCTCTGTCGGGTGGAGTCAGCAACGTGTGCCAGCTCTGCCACTGTCAGACCTGGAGTCATTAAAGAATCAAAATGCTAACTGAAGCAAAAAGGAAGGAATTAATGTTGAAGGCAGTTTCTAAAGGCTCCAGCTGTTGTTATCACTACTGGAAAATTAACACTGCTGTCTTGGAAGTACTATGATGGCTGAACTTAGCCCATGTACTGTGCAAAAAACAAAGTAAAAAAAAAAAAGTATTCAAAAAGGAAAAGCCCAAATTTGGCATTTTGCAAACATTTTATAAAGTAAAGGATGTACCAGCTTTGATCTTGTGATTTTTCACATTGGAAAAATAAAATAGTTCTGTTTCTGAAAATACTTTCTAGGTTTTCTTATATTAAGTTTCTCCTATAGGCCTTGTTTGGAAAATGGGAAATAAACTTGATTTACTGTTTTTTTTTTTTTTTAGGGGTTGAGTTTTGTGTACTAACATCTTACTTCTCTTCCTATTATAAATCTGTTATAATGGTGGAAATGCCTGCTGTTCCAAAAATAACCATGCAACTTGGTTACTACTTTAAGCGCAAGACTTGGGGTACAGAGAGAATGAAATTAGAAGCAGATTTAATTCCATATATGCTTAGGTGGAAACACTATTGGTCTAAAGAAAAAGCTATGTCTTCACAATGGATAACACAGATAAAGTTTAGATCCTATGCTTCCCAATTGCCACAAAAGTCCTAATCAATCTCATGAAAGTCAATATTTTAAATGTTGCCAGAAATTTTCAACCTGCTTAAAGAAAATATTCATAACCGAGAAGTGTCCTCTTAGGCCCATCAAAAAACTCTTAGGATCTGCATAGTAAGTTGCATATGGAAGGTTCTCCATATACCACATCATGTAGTAGATTTCTCTGCTACCATTGCAAATAAATAGTTGTATCTGCTTTTTTGTTCTCATTGTTTAATACAGATTATGTGGTCCACAACTTCTTGAGAGAAATTTTTTTTTAACGTTTATTTATTTTTGAGACAGAGAGAGGCAGAGCATGAACAGGGGAGGGGCAGACAGAGAGGGAGACACAGAATCTGAAACAGGCTCCAGGCTCCGAGCTGTCAGCACAGAGCCCGACGCAGGGCTCGAACTCACAGACCATGAGATCATGACCTGAGCCGAAGTCAGACGCTTAACTGACCGAGCCACCCAGGTGCCCCTGTGGTCCACAACTTCTAACTGAAAGCATAAAATGCCGCTATAATTTCTGTAGCTAGTTTCAATAGCTCACTTGTGGGTATTTTTATATATTCATGAAATTTGATTAATACAGGTAATGCTAACTGATGTAAATAAAAACAGTAAGGGCCAGAAAAACTCCTTTCAGCTTTAGAGTGGGAAAATTGCACAATGATGCTAACTACCTATCTTTTAGAATGTCAAAGACACCCCAAATCTGTAGTTTCAAGGCTTTGGTGTGCATCAGAATCCCTTGAGGAATTATTAAATCTATGAATGTCAGGAACCCATAGATGCTGATTCACATTTTGGATGGGGCTAGAATTCCAGCTTTTTTAAGCTTCGTAGGTGTTTCTGATACAAAGATTCTTTAACATTTTAGGCACTTCTCATACATTAAGAAAAACTGAGAAACACTATTCTTAATAATAGGTAGTGACTTGTGTTATGAATTTCTCTTAAGAAAACAAAGAAAAAAACTCAAAATTGGAGTATTTTTTTCCTCAGGATCTGAGGGTTTAGGGCTCACTATTATTTTTAAAAGCAAAACTTTTCTTCCTCAAAAAATTTAAATGAAAGATCTATGTATCTCCAGTGTCTCTCTCTCTCTCTCTCTCTCTATGCCACAGTACCCAGGAATACACGGAGAGAGAAACTTTTCTACCCATCACAGTTTAATTAAAAATAGCTAAGAATATCAAGGAGAAACTAAAGAGCAAAACAAACACATACCCACATAAAATTATACACTTAATTAAAATAAAAATCAAAGGGAAAATAAACCATTTCCTCTCTTAAGATTTATTCTTTTAAAAGTAGCAACAGCAGGGGCGCCTGAGTGGCGCAGTCGGTTAAGCGTCTGACTTCAGCCAGGTCACGATCTCTCGGTCCGGGAGTTCGAACCCCGCGGTCCGGGAGTTCGAACCCCGCGTTGGGCTCTGGGCTGATGGCTCAGAGCCTGGAGCCTGTTTCCGATTCTGTGTCTCCCTCTCTCTCTGCCCCTCCCCTGTTCACGCTCTGTCTCTCTCTGTCCTAAAAATAAATAAATGTTGAAAAAAAAAATTTTTTTTTAAAGTAGCAACAGCAATGGGCGCCTGGGTGTCTCACTCAGCCGGTTAAGCAACTGACTTAGGCTCAGGTCATGATCTGAAGGGTTTAGGAATTCAAACCCTCACACTGGGCTCTGTGCTGACAGCGAGGAGCCTGCTTCTGATTCGCTGTCTCCTTCTCTCTGTCCCTCCGCTGTGTACCTTGTGCGCACTCTCTCTCCCAAAGATAAATGAATAAACAACAACAAAATAAATAAAAATAGTAACAGTGAGATTGCATGTGGGAGAAAAACAGACTTGGATTGAACTATAGAACAATAGTGATTTCGTCCAATGGCATGGAATTCCAAGCCTTCTTAGGCAGTCTGTCTCTGTTCTCATTTCAGGCAAAGCTCTTTTTTGCCTTCCAGTTCAATGCTGGGTTGCTAAGAAAAGGTATTTGTGCTAATAGACAGATCTTTCTACAGTTTCCTTTATACTTTTGCAGAAGTGGGCACTGTTGCAAACGTTTAATAGGATCTAATTTCATAGTGTATGCTACACAAACATTCTATTCTGTTTAAATCATCTCTAATCTATGGGTTAAGCTAATCAAGAGAACAGGAACCTGTCAAAGTATTAATGATTGAGATTAGTGGTACCCAAAGTTTTCCAACTGTGTTCTGTGCTACATGTACAATTTACTCTTCAATAAGGACCAGTTTCCTTTCCTTAAAATAATCTCTCCTGGTGGCATCTGTCTTTTTTTTTTTTTTTTTTTTTTTTTACTTCTCAGCAACAGCTTTGTTCTCTTAAAATAACATGCAAGGAAAGTATAGATGTAAATGCATGAATTCAAAGGCAAATCTCATGAGAATATGTAAGTGCTCTGAAAATTGCATGCAACTAAAATAGGAGAGAAAAAAATAAGCTCTTCTTGATTTCTCTTTTCTTCAACAACATTATTGTATACACATTAGAATGGGGGCTTTTGTATTTAAATTGACAACCTGGCATTTTAAGCCAAACCTGTGAAATATTGTCTTTTAGTGATGAAACCTCGTTCCTCATTGATAAAATGGTAGAATCTGAACAATGACTTGCCTTTTCAGTTGCTGTTGTGGAGCCCTTTTCTTTTGAGGAGCTCCAGGTGATTTTAAATCTGTATTTCACTCACTAAGCTACAGATGGTTTGTGTGTTTGTTTCTCTGGGTAAAATATAATAACACAAAATTTACCATTTTAACCATACAGTTCAATGGCATTAAGTACATTTACATTCTTGTGCAACCATCACCACCATCCATCTCCAGGACTTTATTTCCTCAAACTGAAATTCTGTACCCATTAAACAATAATTCCCATTCTTCCCTCCCCGCAATGGCTGGCAACCACTATTGTGAGCCCTTTGATGGCAGACTCTCTCTCACTCTCTGTCTCTCTCTGTGTACACACACACACACACACACACACACACACACACCTAAAGTCTAAACTGAAAAGGAACTAAGACAGACAGACATTTAGAGTTTTGTTTGTATTTAAAGAATAATGTTTCCATAATAACAACCTGGAACAGCAGGGTGATATCCATAAGTCAATTTTGTCTTTTTTCACCTTTTTCCTACCTCTATTTGCCTCTACCTCTTATAAATCCTGTTTTAAAAAATAAGTCTGTGGTAGTTTTACATTATTACTTAAAAAAAATCTATTAAAAGGCTGCAATTTGGTTTTATAGTTTTTTTTTTCTTTTTTTTTTTTTTTTTTTCCTGAGAGCTGATATTCTCAGAGACTTGGGATTTGTGTCAGCCATTTTGTTGCTACTGTTCCTAGTCTCCAGACTGGAAATGAAAATATATTGTATAAAGGTATATAGTAGGAGGGCACCTGGGTGGCTTAGTCAGTTATGCATCTGACTCTTCATGTCAGCTCAGGTCATGATCTCACGGTTTGTGAGTCCAAGCTCCTCATCAGGCTCTGTGCTGACAGTGTGAAGCCTGCTTGGGATTCTCTCTCTCTCTCTCTCTCTCTCTCTCTCTCTCTCTCTCTCTCTCTCTCTCTGTCCCTCCCCTGCTCATGCTCCCCTCCCTTCTCCCTCTCCAAATAAATAAAACTTAAAAAAATTAAAAATAAATAAATAAAATAAAGGTACATAGTATGGTGGTCCTGAACTTCAAAGTAATTGCTTTTAGTTGTCTTTTATAGATTTTCCCTCTAATATACATGTAAACTAAGTAATTAAACATTTTAAATGCAGAACTACTTCTAGGAGATCCTTACCACACTTCAAATAGTTTTCTGTTGATTAAAATAGAGGCCATTATTGAGCTATCTTTGGGGGGACTGTTGCCAACTATGCATATTTGCTGCTGGAAGGCCACATTCATGAAGAGCCTGCCATTGTCCATAATTTGACACTTGGAATTGAGTAAAATCCATTACTTATTTATAGTTCATGATATTTTAAAATCATTTTTGATGGCTGAGATTTCAAAAGCCATTTAAAACTAAAGCATATGTCCTTTTAAAATCCTGGCAATCTGTCATTTAATTGAGTGGCTTTTGGTTTTTAAAGCAAATAGCAAAAATGACTAAGATGATTTGAGAGTGTTCTATCGTATATCACATTGTTTTCTAACATTTAACAGACATGAGTTTACAAATATTTGGGGACGGTGTATAAGTTTTAACTTTACTTTTTCTTAGCTTGTGTAATTAAAGTATAGAACTGGTGGACAGTTTAATCATGTTCCTCCCCCTCGCCCCATCCCAGAATATCAAATTGAATGACTAAATTCTTTAGAACAGTGAACATTTGGTGTATTCAAGGTGTCTAGAAACCAAATTTTCGTGAGACTGTATACAAGTTGATATGTGTTTTATAGGAAATCTGGGTACTATAGCTGGCTTTTTGACGAGATTACAGTCAATTCTCCCAACCTTAAAATCACGGGTGAAACTTCAGGAAGATGCCTAATGGGAAACAGCCCTCAAATTCTCCAAATAGCCCACTATGAGAAGCATGAAGATGGGGTCTATGTCTAAACTGCTTTACCTAAACATAAGATTTAGTATAGTGCCTTGAGCCCTGTAAACACTAAAATCATGATATGATGGGCATTCTTTATATCCTTTAACAAAATTCAATCCATCAAATGTATGAGTGTCTATTATATGTCAGGCAGATGCCCAGCACCAAGATAAGATGGATGGCATAGAGTCTGCTATCAAAGGGCTCATAATTTAGTGAAAGAGACAGGCTCAGAAATAAATTAACTACAAACATGTGTTATGTGCCCTAAGAGAAGGAGGTAGAAAGTGCTTCAGGTATCCTGCTAAAATAGCAATGGATTCTATCATTGCTATCAACATCATCATCATCACCACCACCAACACTATCCATGCTTTATATTTAAGAATAAAAATTATCTGAAATATTGTAAAATCAGAATACAAAATTTTAGCTTTTCCAATACTTGTAAATGAAGGTGTGCACGTATGTTTGACTACACCAGTGTGTGCACAACTTTATGTGGCACTGAGCACTCTGTCATGCACCTCTTGACTGATGTTGTTTACAGTGATATAGTTATGACAATTGTTGGTTAGTTTAGGTGACTAGAGAACCATTTAATACTGTAACTTCATGATAGTGAACATCATGTACTCTAAACAATGCACCATTTCACAGAATATTCATCCTGACAAACTAAAAACATTATGACTGTTCATTTCAGGTTTTCTCTACAAAAGTAGTGTGGTAAATATTCACCAATCATCTCCAGATATTACATTTTTAGCAACTGAAGTTTAAAGTACAAGCAATTGCCCTGGAGAAAGTCTGATTACACTTTCACTCAATAATTTTTCAGAGTTCAATTTTGGATTCCTCATTATTTCCCTTTTCTTTCAAGTCAACCCCCTACCCCCAACAGCAAGCTGCTGCTATACCTCCAAGTCATAGAATTTGATTGGGGATCATTTCAGAGCCTGCCATTATCACTCAGAATTAACTTGGAAGCTTTTACAGTGGTGTGAAATAATATTTCAACTCTCTCCTTGTCACCCTTTATTATCATGATTCTAACTACTGTAGAAAACGACATTTCTCAATTTGATCAGGGAAGAGAGAATGTAAAACTAGAGACAGATTAAGAGTCATGTAAGTAGATTTAAAACATCGTAAGTGGGTGGCATGCTAGTTAGCATTTATCAAACAGAGAATAGGTGCCAGGCACTGTGGGGAGGTTGTATATAGCACATATCATGCTTAAAAAATCTTATGAGGTTAGAGTTTTTATCTATATTTTAATAGAAGATGAAAATTGAATCTCAGAAAGTCACTAAACTATTAAATAGCCAATACAGGATTCAAACCCAATGGGAATATTGAATGAATGACAAGTTCAAAATTGAGGGACATGGGATGTGACAGCATTAGATGTCTGGATCCAAATGTTGGAGGGTACAATGTTGCTTCTTCCCTTGGCCTGAGATTTACACCATCAGCTCCCCTGGTTCTCAGGCCTTTAGAGTTGGACTGGGATTATATCTCTAGCTTTTCCAGGTCACCAATTTATAAACAGCAGATTGTGGAACTTCTCAGGCTCTATAATCATATAAGCTTCTCACAATAAATCTCTTTATCTCTCTCTCTCTCTCTATATATATATATATATCAGATATATATATGTGCATGAATATATATGTCATATATGAAGATAGATAATAGATAGTAGATAGATCCTATTGGTTCCCCATATCTATCTATCTATCTATCTATCTATCTATCTATCTATCTATCATCTTATTAGTTCAATTTCTCTGGAGAGCACTAATACAACAACCTTGGTTATTCTTCTCTTTGAATTCCTGAGGCTGCTCATTTTTAAATGCTGATAATCTCTATCCTACAGTGTTGTGAAGATTAAATATATACAGTAGACTCTCAAATTTTACTTATTTAATTGTTAATTCACTCATGTTTGTGGTTAACAAACATTTATTAAGCACTAATTGTGTGTCAGGTATTGTGCTCACCACCGCTAAAGGTACAACTATAAGCAAGTATGGGTCTGAACCACCTCGTTATTCCCATCACCACTGTAATTCTTTACCTAAACTCTTAAATGATTATCATCCCTTCTGAACTGGTTTTCCTGCCTTCCATAGCTTTACTTCCTGTCCACCATTTCCAACATTCCAATGGCAAAATGCCATCCATATTATTCCCTAGCTTAAACCCTTTAATGGGTCTCCATACCCACAAAATACAAATTTCTTGATGCAACATTTAAAATTCTCCACAGTCTCTCTCCAATCTCCTTTTCCAATTTTATTTCTTTACTATAATAAAATTGGGACTCCAGTTAAATTACACATGGCTTCTAAATATGTTCCAAGCTTTCTGGCCTCATACCTTATACAATTTTCTCTTCTTGGAATGTCCTCCCCTAGATTTGAATGTCCAAATCCTACCCATCTGTTACATGAAATAGTTCCTAATTTCTCCATCTCTAAATAATTTATTCCTCTCTAAACTATAACATCTCATCTATGTTTCTGTTCTATAGACATGTTTTTACATGTCTCAATTTCTTTCTTGAACATGTTTCTTTTTTAATTAAACTTATTTTGAGATCATTGTAGATTCACACAGGTTTTAAGAAACAATGCAAAATGATTCTGCTGACTTTTTATGCAGTTTTCCCAATGGTAGCATCTTGCAAAACTATAGTGCGACATCACAAAAAGGATATTGACATTGATATACTCAAGATATAGAACATTTCCATTATTGCAAGGATCCTTCATGCTGCTCTTTAATAACCACATTCACTTCCCTCCTGCCCTCACCCCCTCCTTAACCCCTTGAAGCCAATTAATCTATTTTCCATTTCAACAATTTTGTCATTTCAGAAATGTAATCTTTTGTGATTGACTTTTCTGATTCAATATGATTCTCTGGATATACAACATCCAGCTGTTGTATGTATCATTAGTTCATTCCTTTTTACTGCTGAATAATAGTCCCATGGTATGGATGCATCTTGATTTATTTAATCATTCACTCATTGAAGAATACCTGGGTTGTCTCCCATATTAGTTGGGACTAATATGAATAAAGCTGCTATAAACATTCATGCACAGGTTTTAACCATTTATTTGGGATAAATGTCCAGAATTGCAATTTCTGGGTTGTAAAATAGTTGGATGTTTAGCTTTTTCACAAACTGCTACAATGTTTTCCATAGTGACAGTACCATTTTATATTCCTAGCAACAGGTATGAATGATCCAGTTTCTCTACATCCTTACCAGTATTTGTTGTTATTGTTATTTTTTATTTTAGCCATTCTGATAGGTGTGTAGTGATATCTTATCATCTTTACAATTTGCATTTCCTTAATGGCTAGTTATGTTGACCATATTTTCATGTGTTTACTTGCTTAAGTTTCTTGAGGAACTTGTAATTACAAACCTTGAGGAGATCAGCATATGTTTTATAATCCATGAAGTTCAATAGGTTGTTGCTTAATCCATAAATGAAATCTCAGAAAACCTTAAAAGGCTATAGGTGAAAAAATGAAGCATAAAGATTTTGGACTGCTTGCCAACTGGTCTGCCTAGTGGTAGAGTTAATAGATCTCAGTTCTTGTGTCTTAAGATCGATGTTCTTTCCTTACACCACCTGCTACTCCCTGTGTATGCTAAATCCAAAATATAGTTCACTATCTTTAATTTTCTTGACTCTCAGCAGCATCCCATGTGGTCAACCATGCACAGCTGCATGAAAAACTCTTCCTTTGGCCTTTATGGCACTATAGTCCCCAGGTTTTCTTCTTATCTCTCTGGTTACTCCTGTTTGTCTCTTTTATAGATGTATATTCTTCTCCACTGGGATTTCTCAAGGTGTGGTCATCAATCTCTTTGTCTTCCTTTTTCACAATTCCTTCTTAAGTGCTCTCATTCATACTATGACTGTGAGTACCTCTTGTTGACTAATATCCACACAGCTCCAGCCAGATCTCCCTATTGATGTGTCCAACTCACTTCTTGACATCTCCATCAACATGTCTCAAAGGCATCTTAAACCCAATATGTCCAAAACTTAACTCATTTTCCCCAAGCCTAGTTCTCTTTCAATACTTCTGAAAGCAGTAAATGGAATCACCATCTGTGTAGCACTTAGGAAGAGAAGCCATCCTAGGATTTTAAGAAGCAGAAGGGGGATGTCATATTTAGATTTCAAAAAGATCATTCTAGCTTCAGTGTGGCAAACAAATTGCAGAGGTAGCAAGGGTCTTTTTGAGTTTCACTAGTATATCATGCTCTAGACCCTACAGAGCATTTCTACTTATTTTTCTAACTGCCTAGCATACTCTTGTACTTCTCTTTACAGTAATTAACTCTGACTTTGTCTCCAGATCTTGACTTATTTTTCAATTTTTTGAGGAAAACCTGTTGACCTTTCTAAATCAAATCCTCTTATTATCACCCTGGCTGTGATTATAGCATTTGTTATAGTTATTATGTGGTTATCTGTTTAAGGTTTACCTTCAAAAAAAAGTCTACCTTCCATCAAAAGTGCTACCTGAGTTTGTTCATAAATGAGCACCTAGCAATGTACACATAGAAAGTTATTCATGAATATTTGTTGGAAAAACTAGAAGATTAATCAGTGAATTCTGTGGAGAAACAGAGGCACACCATAAGCTTCTAGAACATGTCCTGGGTCAATATACATTTCCACAATGAAAATGCAATATTTATTTGATGGTTGTAATGATTAAACAGATATACAGACAGATTCTAAATCGAAGAGAGATTCAGTATAGCTTCATTTATTTTATAGACCTCAGATTGTTTGTATGTTCCAGGCATTTCTGAGTAAGTGTAGTGCATGAAATATTAATGTATTTTTAAATATTTTCAAAATTGAAATCAAATTAAAGATAGTGTCTGTAATTTTGAACAAATATTGTCAACTTATCTTCAAAATATATCTCAAATTCAACCGCTTTTTCCTGTCTCTTGTGCCACTCTTTTAATCCAAGCCACTATTTACTCTTACCTGGACTTTCAATTGAATTTACTGATCATTCTGTTTTCATTTTTGTTCTTTTGCAAGTCTAGATCCCACTCAGCAGCTAGAGAGATCCCTTTAGAATATAGATCAGGTTTATGTTTTCCTGTCCTTAACTGAACAGTCATTTTCTGTGCAGGCCATCTATTGCTGCATTATAGATCATCTTAAATTTAGAGGTATAAAATAACAACCATTTTATTACGTTCATGAATTTGTAGGTCAAGAAATTGTACATGGCACAATGAAGATTGTTCACCTCTGCTTTTCAGTAAGGCTCAGCTGGCGTCATTTGAATGGCTCAGGGTGGCTGGAATAAACTCTAGTAAAGCCATGTGTCTGAGGTTCTTCTCCATGTGATGTCTGCTGAGGCCGGATTGACCCAAATGATTTCCTCACTCATGTCTGGCAGCTAGGATGCAATGGACAGGACAACAGTGGCTGGCTACACATCTCCCTGTGTCTCTCTGCACAACTAACTTGGACTTCTGCACAGCATGGTAGTCTCAGAGCTGTCAGACTCTTTTCATGGCAGCTGGTAGGTTTCAAGCTGTCTGGGCAGAAGCTACAAGGCTTCGCAACACCTGTCCATGTCCCGGAATATCACGTCTGCTACATTCTATGGGTTAAACAAGTCACCACAGCCAGCCCAGACCCAAAGGGAAGGGAATTAGACTACCTCTCAATGGAAGGAATAGCAAATAATTTTTGACCATTTTTAATCGACCACATGTCTTGTATTACTCAGCATCATTACTTACCGAGGCTGTTTGAGGCCTTCCACAACCAGTTTCCTGCTTTTTGTTTAATCCCATCATCTATTAATCTCTTTGTTATCCTCCTTTCTGTTCCTTACATAAATCAATTATGCTGTTAACTGGGGCCTTTTCATTTGCTATTCTTCTGCCTTCTTTTCCCCTGTTCACACTCTGCTTCATTCAAGTGTCTGCATACATGTTGTCATCTTTAGAGAGGTCATTTCTGACCACTTTAGTCACACTCCATTCCCTTGCTCTTCTTTCTTCATTTTTCTGCATTGCACTTACATATTATATTATACTTGCTTTTCTGTATATTGTATGTCTCACTCTCTAGAATATCAGTTCCAGAAGCTGGAACATTTTCTTTTTTATCTCTACAGCTCCAGGGCTTAGAATTGTGCCTGGTACTTACCAGGTGCTCAACAAATACTTATCTCATGAAATAAATGAGTAACTCTTAAAACCATCTGGAACGTTGACTAATAAAATCCTACCTCCGTAAGAGTATATACTGAGATATCTTTCAGTTATTATAGATAGGCTGTATCTGAGACTATTAAGGAAGTAATAAAGCCTCCTCTCTAAAGAAGCCGACTTGAGCTGACACAGACTCAAAACTGGCCCTGAGAGAGAATACATGTTGTGATTCTTTACTTGGTTCACTGAGTGAATGTAAAATGCAGGCTAATTAAGACAAATGTAGAAGATAAAGAGTCGACACATTTTAGAAGGATTAGATATCCTAAGGCTGGATTACACATGATATTAACCAAGAAAGGGATATTATATGGCAGGAAAACCACTAATGATATGAGCCATTCTTACAAAAGGCATGGCCATCAGAAGCAAGCTGGGTTATTATTACATTGAAGAGCGTTCTTCAGAATGTGATTCCAAAATATAATTAGTGTGCTGATTTTTAGAAAGATTTATAATTGTGACTCACCTTATTGGCTATTATTATTGCCTTTTAAAGAACTACTTATATAGACTAGTAATTATTTTGCGCAAGATCTGTGGTAAAGAAATTTGATTCACTTTCATTTATTATTTACTTCTTTGTAAACATTTCTATATTACAAAACCACCTCCAAAAGAATTATTGAGCAATAATTATTTGGGTCTTATATGTAACCCTGTATTAATATTGGGAAGGCAATATTCTGTTTCCACCCAGTTGGAAAAACCTTCTGTCATTAATCTGCATGATATATTTAGACCACATTGAGACTGACCAGTCAGGAAATTGTTTATATAAATTCTCTGGTCTCTTGCCTAAAGAAAGAGATCAAATTGATGATCTGTGTTTTGTATTACATTGCACTAGGGAGAGAGGTCTACCAAAAATATATAGGCTATTAAATTCTGGGGTTACTTGGCAATTGATGGTTTCTAATGCTGATAATATTAATAGAACAGATACATCCAAGTCATTGTACCATGGTTGGAATAAAATCGGAAAGCTTTCCACCACAAACCAATGTTTGCAAAATGTAGCCTTTGGATCATCTGCATCAGAATTAGCTGGAGTGCTTATTTAAAACGTCCAACCCAAATATACTGAATCAGAATTCCTGGAGATGTAACCCATGTATTTGCATTTTGATCACCCCCCGACACACACACATACCACCCAGACAATTAATTATGTACAGTAAAAGACACTTTAAATTATGCACTTTAAAAAGCACTATTATATGCCAGTGTAACCGGGATGGGAAGTTATGTTCAAATAATGAGAGTAAAGATGAGCTAAAAAGTCATTAATGTCTACCATCTCTTCTTTTTTCATGAAAAATCTGACTATATTCCTGATCCAAGACCTAACAAAGGCCAGGGTGAGAGTCCCAGAGACAGGGAGAGAATAAGAAAATGTAGAGTTTATGGCTCTCTGATATCTGGGAAGACAATGCCCCCAGCCAGTTTGCAAATCTATGACAAGGCAGGGGACAGCATCATGTGAAGTTTACAACTCTTGACTTTATAATCACGGTGATTTGAATTATCCTGATTTTGTCACTTGATGGCCGTTGAACTTTGTCTTTTGCACTTTCTAATCCATTTTCTATGCTGGAGTCAACTTGATACTTTTAAAATATAAATAGATAAAATTACTGTTCCTGCTTGTATAATCTTGATGTTTTCTCATTTCTCGTAAAATAAAAACTAAACTCTTTTCTGCATAACAGGACCTACGGCACGATCTGGTTCTTCTCCCATAGCTCGCTATCTTCTGCTCAAACTAACCTATAGTTTATCCCTAGAAAATGCCACACTCTTTCCTGCCTTAGAAACATTACACATCCTATTTCTTCTGCCTGAGATGCTCTGCTTTGACTCTCTGTGTAGAGTTTGCCTTTTCATTCATCTTGTTTTAGCCTAAACACTGCCTTCTTAGACAAGTTTTTGCTTACCACACTATATAAGTAGGTACCACCACCTGAGAATATATGTATTTATAATTTTAGTATAATGTAATATAAAATTATCAGCTCTGGAACCAGAATGCTCGCACTTAACACATACTAAGTTGTTTTTTTTTAACTTTTTTAAACATTTATTTATTTTCGAAAGACAGAGCTTGAGAAGGGGAGGGGCAGAGGGAGAGGGAGACACAGAATCTGAAGCAGGCTCCAGGCTCTGAGCTGTCAGCACAGAGCCCAACGTGGGGCTCAAACTCATGAGTTGTGAGATCATGACCTGAGCTGAAGTCGGACGCTCAACCAACTGAGCCACTCAGGTACCCCAAAACATACTAAGTTCTAACTAAATATTGTTATCATTACTATTATTATCACCATTATTACTAACGCTTCATAACATATCCTCAGCTTGTATATACATATCAATTAATTAATTAATTTACTTTTAAATCCTTTGGTGTAAGCTTTCTTAAGTGTAATAAGCCCTGTAAGTGCACATTCTGGGTCGGGTTTGTTTACCACTCTAAATCCAATTCTTGGCTAAACACCTTGCAGAGGCTCTCAAAATATTTGTCAAAAGAAGGAGTGAATGAAGGGAGAGGAGATTAATGGTAGCTTTTCTTTCTTTTTTAATTGTTTTTTTAAGTTTATTTATTTATTTTTTTTGGGGGGGGAAGGGCAGAGAGAGAGGGAGAGAGAGAATCCCAAGCGGGCTCTGCACCTGCATTGCAGAGCCCGATGCAGGGCTCAAACTCATAAACCGCCAGATCATGACCTGAGCCGAAGTCAGATGCTTAGCCCACTGAGGCACCCATGTGCCCTAGTGGTAGCTTTTCTTGTTAGTCTTATTATGGCACTTTTTTTATTAAAAAAAATTTTTTTTCAACGTTTATTTATTTTTGAGACAGCGAGAGACACAGCATGAACAGGGGAGGGGCAGAGAGAGAGAAAGACACAGAATCTGAAACAGGCTGCAGGCTCTGAGCGGTCAGCACAGAGCCCGACGCGGGGCTCGAACTCACGGGCCGTGAGATCATGACCTGAGCCGAAGTCGGACACTCAACCGACCAAGCCACCCAGGCTCCCCAACACTTTTCATATCATATTTAATTGGGCTTCAAATTCTACCTACATCTATAAGGGCTCCTTGAAGATAGGGATAGTGCCTTAATCATCTAAGACTCCCAGGGTATTGGGCAGATAGCTACTTAATCAGTGCCCAGTGTGTTGGATTGCTTAAATAATGGAAACAAGAGGGTTGCAGCCAGCAAGAAGAAGGGGTTATCCTTTCACCCACATGGAAAGAAGAATTAGTTTTTGCTATACATAAAATCAGGCAAGTAGAAAAATGAGGAGAGGTAAAGGGGGCCATACACAAAATACAAAAATATGGAAAATTTTACAAACTGAGATACTTAGTATTATGAGTAGATCCAGTCAGAGCAGGGAGCAAGGCCTCTGCACTGAGGGGATAAGGGGTGGGGGTGGTGGTGGTTAGACTGACATTTGAAGGACATAAAGGAGTTAACTAGTCAAGAGCTAATAGTAAATCAGGGGGAAGAGCATATGCAAATGATAACAGAAGAGAGCCCTGAAAGAAACAAAAGAAGGCAAGCAGGGGAGGAACAGTTTACAGAAGGGAACAGTTTCCAGAGAAATCTAGGGATAAGGGGAGGGGGTCCAATTTTGGAGAGGTGTGAAGCCATGTTAAAGTTTTTGGTTTTTATACTAAGAGCAAAAGGAAACCTCTAGAATGATTTAGGGGGAGAGAGTAGGGTCAAGTGGTGAAAGGGAGAACAATCGATTTGCATTTTAGAAAAAGTCTCTTAAAGGTGAATTATTAGATATCTGATTTGCAAAAATGGAGCTGGTTCTGACTTGAGATCCATGATACCTATTTGGTGCCAGAGAAGTCATTTGTCCTTAACAGAGTGCTTAAAATAGCTTCTCTTTTCTACTGGGACCACAAGGTCTTCCACCTAGCTTCCACAGTGCTCTGTGATCTGGCTCAGCTCTCTCCAGGCCTGTGCTCCTTCTCATCACCTCAAATTTTCCACCCACTTAGAAGGGCCCCATGACATATTCCCACATCCCCAAAGTCCCCACAAGGACTGTGCAGACTCCTTACACCCACTCATCATCCAGACTGACATTTTTCAGGTCCACCTTGTTCTTGTTTGTATGTGTCATTTTTCTCTGTCTCTGTCAATTCCTGTAACTAATACCATAAAAATAAAACATGACCTCACATTATAATTTCACATGCTATTTAAGTCTTCCATGTACATACCTACTATCTTCCCCACATGCTTATTGCCTCCTCAGGGCAGGGACTGGATCATAGACTGCTTTTTAGTCTCTTGCAGTTGTTAGCACACTTCCATGAAAATGGTAGGTATTCAAGACATACCTGAAGAAGTTTTGATTGATGTTTACCCACCTCTACTAGTACTAGAAGGTAGTTGGGGGAGACTTGACAGCAAATATGGAAATAATCTGGAAGATTTGTATAAGGAGGTGAAAGCTATTAGAGGGTAACATGGGACAATGTATGAGTTTAAAACTAGACTTGAGGGGTGCCTGGGTGGCTCAGTTCTTTGAGCGTTCAGCTTCAGCTCAGGTCAGCATCTCACAGTTTGTGGGTTTGAGCCCCATATCGGGCGCTGTGCTGACAGCTTAGAGCCTGGATCTGGTTCTGATTCTGTGTCTCCCTCTTTCTCTGCTCCTCCCCTGCTAATGCTCTGTCTCTCTCTCTCCTTCAAAAATAAATAAAACATTAAAAAAAATTTTTTTAATAAATAAATAAAATAAAAATAGAGTTGAGAAACCAAAAGAAAAGTTTTGGGTAAGGAAATTTATAACATATATTTCATCCAGTTTTAAAATCTTTTTAAAAATAATTTCATACTCGGGGCACCTAGGTGACTCAGTTGGTTGGTTGTCCAACTCTTGGTTTGGCTCAGGTCATGGTCTCACTGTCTGAGATCAAGCTCTTCATTGGCTCTGCACTGACAGCATGGAGCCTGCTTGGGAATCTCTCTCCCTCTCTCTCTCTCTGCCCCTCCCTGGACCTCTCTATCTCGCTCTCAAAATAAATAAATAAACTTAAAAAATTAAAAAATAATTTCATACATAAAAGTTGCAGAAACCATCAGACAGTCCTAATGTACCCTTCACTCAGCTTGCCCTTTGAGTTTGTACAAACGTATAGTTTCTTCTCAAACTTCCATCTACTGCTTTTAGCATCCATCTGTGGACCTCGCGTGCAACAATTATGTTTGTCTAATGATGATTTTATATTTTTCTCATTTTTTTCTATATTTATTAATTGGAATTCTTCTGTAAGGAGCTTTCCCTTCACTCCAACTGTCTTTCCCACTGTCAAAGAAAGAAGCTATAATCGATGGGAACCATTACCCCTAAAAATTTATAGTCTGTTTTTCCATAATGTTTCATAATTCCAATACCATAATATTATTTTAGACTCTTAGAGAATCTTCTACTATTAAAATCAGCACTCAGTCATGGTCAGATTGAACGCTCTCAGGTGGCAGGACAAGGTCTCATAACTTGCTTTGTGGGTGACAAGCACGCTGTGGTACTCACAGGGGCTTAATCAGTATTTGCAGATGATATCTGACAAGGAGGCCCTCAGTTTGAAATGTAAATTAAATAGCAGAGAAGTATTTAAAATTAATATGTAACACCTGAGCAACCTTTCTCAGGTATAATCACCTAGAGAGGCAAATGATATCAATTCCCTTGTGCTGCAATACTAATAATGGGCTTACTTGTGAAAATATGCTTTTACTCTTCTGCTCAAATTTAGTGTCCATACTGTATTTATGTTTCTTGAATTTTGAAATAAATGAATACGTCAAATGTTTGGTCTTTATATAAAGCGATACCTGGTGTTGTGCATTTAAATTTTCAATACTTTTACTTACACCATCGCTAAACAGTCATTCTAAGGGATACAATGCTATTGCTGTCCTCACTTTACAGATGATAAATCAGATATGGTAATTAATTGACTTGTCTGAATTTAGGCTCTTGCTCCTTCCACTAGGCCATCATATGAACTCTCCATTGTTTTTATTCTCTGACTCATTGATTCAACAATTTTAATGGACAGCCTATGTAACAATTTAATTTGTCCCCAAGCATTTGCACCTAACAGGACTGTGCTTTACCACTAATGGATGTCATGAAGAAAGTCAAGCTGGTTTTGCTCAATACCACCAAGTGCTAGGAATCCAGAGCCCCAGAGACTTTTGGGTTTTGTAAATATCATTTTTCATTGAAGGGGGGCACACTTACATGGACACAGGCATCACTTATCTGGGGTTTTCTGTGGGTGATGCTCTGACTGCTATTGAGGAATGTTCTCATCATAAACTGATCAAATAAGGGGCATCTGGGTGGCTCAGGCAGCTGAGCGGCTGACTCTTGATTTCTCCTCAGGTCATAATCCCAGGGTTGTGGGATAGAACCCTGGGTCCGGCTCCATGCTGAGCATGTAGCCTGCTTAAGAGTCTCTCTTTCTCTGTCTCTCTCCCACCCCATGCCCTTCTCCTACACTCACACTCTCTCTCTCAAACAGGAAAAAAAGAAGGAGGAGGAGGAGGAGGAGGAGAAAAGAAACTGATCAAATAATTGTTAGCTTTGGTCTGAAGTGTGGGGGTCTGAAGTGCACATGGGAGTAGATAATTGGCTGGCCATCAGTCAACACTGACTGCTATGTCCTCAATTCCATTCACTGCAGACTTCTCTCTTTTCACCATTTTCCTTCTGACTTTAAGTTTGACAGGAGCAGTGGAATAGAGGCATTTATCTCTTGCGCTTTTGTCCAAAATTTGTCAATTTACCATAAGGCCTTTCCATTCCCTCAGAATGTAAGCTTCATAGGGGCGCCTGCGTGGCTTAGTTGGTTAAGCACTGGCTTAGGTCATGATCTCGTGGTTTGTGAGTTCGAGCCCCGCATCAGGCTCTGTGCTGACAGCTCAGAGCCTGGATCCTGCTTCAGATTCTGTGCTTCCTTCTCTCTCTGCCCCTCTCCTGCTCATGCTCTGTCTCTCTCTGTCTCTCTCTCTCTCAAAAATAAGTAAACATTAAAAAAAATTTTAAAAACAGAATGTAAGCTTCACAACTCAAAGTCAGGAAAAGAGTCCCCTTTCTACTTTCGTGATTTCTGCTAACATTTTTTTTTAACGTGAGGAAATAAGAACAGAATGATCTGGATGCCTAAATAAACAGCGGAAGGGATCAAAAATTAAAGAAAAAAAACAAAGGGGGGAATTCACGAATATTCCATAAGCGTTAGCTCTTCAAACACAACTAATGGCTTTCTGAATGATGAACTAGGAAATATGACACCATGAAAAATAGATTGCCTGCTATGTTGGACCATATTGAAAGAAATTGTACAACTCCGAAGAAAAGATTTAGAAACGGAATGAAGATATGTGCAAAAAAAAAAATAAGCAAATAAAATATAAGGTAATTAGTAACTATAGCAATACAAAAGTTGTATAAGGCGAAATATTTCATTATAATGTACTATGTAGCTCAGCCATGAACAATATTTATATAGTAATACTAATATAAACTCTGAATATCAATTAAGCAATAGTTGTGATATACATAAAGTGACAGGTTGGGAAGTACAGGTTATAGGAAGGGGAGGCAGAAAGCAATGAGGGAAGTCTAAATCTTCTGCAGATGACAGGAGATAATGTTTAAGATGACATAATCGACAGATGTTAACATATGCATGTTATTTTATATATATCACAACATATCAGGTGAATCTGCTGAACAAGTGAAATAAGCTTGGCCAGGTGACCAGGAACAGAGAGATGCAAAATACAAACTTCTGTTTTTCATAACAAGTTTTGCAATTGTTTAAACTACGTGCATGTATTCCTCAACAAAAACAAAAATTAATTTCAAAAGTATTTCAAATATAAACTGAGCCTGAGAGCCTGAATTAGTGAATGTTTGGTTTCTTAATCTTTAAATCTCTTAAATCAGGTGTAAATATGTCCTTAAGATGAAATCCAAATCAGAGGAAAGTATTACTTGGAAAATGAAAGCCTCTGAGAAGTTTACGCCACTCAGAGAAAGCCAGTGTAGACAGTTTAATGTATAATTCTTCCAAAACATGTATACTTACCAAAAACCAATCATACTATAGAAACTGTTTTCTAATTTGCACTTCCTTTTCCTTCAACAGGTCTTACACATATTTTTAAATTAGTATTTATAGATTTATAGATTAACCACATTTTTAATGAATGTATAATATTTCATATTATGGGTACATATTAGATATAAAATATTCTATTGTGCATAAAATACTACAGTGCATTAAATTTTATATATATATATATATATATATATATATATATATATATCTGTGCAATTTTAAGAGTGTTTCAGGAGCATACATTTTTAAAGTGCAAATACTGGTTCAAAAGATATGAATTTTACATTTTAATGATATTGCTAAATAGTTCTTCAAACACATTGTTGCTTTGAGTTGTCCCACCAACATTAGATATGAATGCCGAATATACTTATAGTACTGACATTAGTTGAAAATTATGTGTATACAAAGAATTATTATACATGATGCTATGGACTCAACTGTGTCTGCCC
This sequence comes from Felis catus, assembly GCF_018350175.1. Lineage (NCBI taxonomy): Eukaryota > Metazoa > Chordata > Mammalia > Carnivora > Felidae > Felis > Felis catus. The sequence goes on along the minus strand of NC_058373.1, from coordinate 87,070,796 downwards.
AAAATTCATTTGTTGACACCCTAACCCTCAATGTGACTGTTTGGAGAGAGGGCATATGACAAGTTGATAAAGTTTAAATGAGGTCATAAGTGTGGACTCTGATCTGATAGGGCTGGTGCTCTTATAAGAAGAGAGACACCAGAGTTCTTTCTCTGCCAGGAGGACACAAAGAGAAGCTTCTATCTGCAAGCCAGGAAGAGAGCTCTCACCAGAAACCAACCCTGCTAGACCTAGACCTTGGACTTTCCAGACTCCAGAACTGTAAGAAAATAAATAGCTGGTGTTTAAGCAATACAGTCTGTGATGTCTTGTTATGGCAATCTGAGCAGACTACAGATGGTATTTCATTTAAAACTCCTATCAATGCAGTAAGTTACCCCAATCTCTAATTTACAGATGATAAAGCCAAGGCATTAAGAACTTGCCCAGATCTCACAGTTTTTAAGTGGTGCTGCAGGGAGTAAAATGCAGTTTTTCTGACTTACAGTCAGGAGCTCCTTTTCACTACAGAAGAGGAGTCCTGTTTACTACAATCCAGCTCAATTGTTAGCTTCTACTAAGGTAAACCTAATGAAACCATAAAATGATTGAGCTGGAAAAGTCTTCGGAGATTATCTATTCCAACAAAGGAAGTGAAGCCCTGAAAGATCAAGTGATTTTTGCCCAAGATCACACAGTTGGTTAATGGAAAAGCTGGGGCTGAAATTCAATTTGACTTCAGTTTAGTACTCTTCAATTTTGACACACTCATATTTCAGTTACTTTTTAAAAAAATGTACAAATTATTCCTTCCTGAGGCTAAGTCTATATAGCTTTATGCAGGTCACAAACTTTATCTTATAAAATAGAGGTTTCCCTTTAAAATCACAATGGAATCTATTTTCTGATGCCCTTTGATAAAGCCATGTAGTATATAATGGCCAATGTTTGTTTCAATCTTTTTTTTTTTTTAAACATGATCAAGCCTAATTCTTTTATATATGACTCTATTATAGGACTTAGTTTGCTCAGGGACTGAAGGCTTCCACATCTCTTGTTTCTATGCTAATTAAGATGTTGGTTTCTTCAGTCTTTGGATATGTGCAACAGGAGATTAGAGTTGTGTCTGCTTCCTATATATCAGTGAGATGGATCACACTGCTGCCAGGAGACTTCCATTAGTGTCATAAATCTTAGGAATACTGTGCATCTTTCTGAGGATGAAGCCTGATACTCAGAAAGCAGTACAGTAATTTTCTGCTGACATATACCCCCACCTGGATAAAAAAGAAAGGTCTCTAATGGGGAGCTACAGATTACTCTCAACATTAGCATAGTAAGAGATGCTTTTTGAAAATAATTATTCTTCCTCTACAAAGTGGTATAGATGTTTTTTAAATATTATTTTACGTTCATTTTCAAATTTGGTTTTGGCATTTAGTTTTACGGAATATCACAGTTAAATTGAAAATGACAAAAGAAGAGAACACTTTTTTCACCTCCCTGCAACATAGCACATTCAGTAGCTTGGTGATTTCAAATATATATACTTATTAGAAATATTTATTTACTTATTTTTAGAGGGAGAGAGGGAATGTGAGCAGGGGAGGGGCAGAGAGAGAGGGAGAGAGAGAATGCCAAGCAGGGTCCTCACTGTCAGTGCAAAGCTCAATAGTGCTCAATCTCATGAACCATGAGATCATGACTTGAGCCAAGATCAAGAGTTGGATGCCCAACTGACTAAGCCACCCAGGTGCCCCTCAAATATATTTTTTTAAATAGCAAAAGGAATTAAACTCAATAAATAATGTGCTAAAATACATCATGTAAATTCATTATTTTTCAGTGAAACTGTCTATACAGTGGAATACATGATACAAAACTGTGGCATTGGTAAAGGAACCAAAAGGTAGTACTTATTCACTGAATGTTGCCAGGACTTAGATGAACCTTTGCCTAGAAACAACTTGAAGATATCTGGCTCATTTTTTTCTAGTGTCCAGAGTAGAAGTGCGGCTCTTAAAAATCATTTTACAATATCCTGAGTATTTACTCAATCAAGTACAAATTGTGCTTATTTTTTAGTGAAATAATCAAACACAATTATATAATTCCCAGTAACACTACCAACAGGAAGCTGATTATTAAACTATTTCATTATTCAAAATGCAATGTTTTTCTCTACTCAGAAGAGAATACAACAGAACAGGAAAGGCAATAGCAAATACGATAGTAGAGGGAAGAGAGATATGATAACCCTCCTTGCACATCAGAATCAATGGGGGGCTTTTACAAAGCACAGGTGCCCCTCACTCCACCCCGAGATTCTGATTCATTTGGTCTGGACTGGGGCCAGGCACGAATCTCATGCTCAACATGGGTCGAAACCACTAGGATAAGAAAACGAACAAGCACATGTGAGAATATATGAGGTACCACAGTGGCCTCGGGAGAATCACAGAGAACAGACATTCCTGTTATCTGAAAGTTGACGTTGTAGGTACATGGTTTCCTACTCCCAAAACATATGTCCTTGGAGATTTGGAAAAGAAATAATTGGTTCTGCTGTCTGCTTGTTGTGTGAGCTCCCGCAAGTTGCTTAATGTTTGGTGCCTCAATTTCCTCATCTGCAGAATGCGAATGATACCAGGTATTCATATTATGATGAAATGAGATAATCCACATAAAAGGTTTGGCTTTGTACCTGGTACACAGCAAATTCTCAGCACATGTTACCTGAAGGCTCCACTGGAAGAAAGTAATGAGATCATTTCTTTGCCTTTTAAGCACCTACTAGCAGAAGTATTTACAAAACAACAATAACAAAGACAATTCAACCAAACCACTCTCTATATTTTGTAGGATAGGGAATGACAAGCAGGTAGAAGCGGTCATCTAGTAGCAACTGCACTCAGACTACAACAGGATCCTTCATGCAGGACAGCACCTCAGCTGCTAGAGTAAAAGGCGTGGAAGGTGCAAAACAGCCTCTCTAAGAAAAAGAGAAGGGGGGGGGGAGGAGCCAAGATGGCAGAACAGCATGGAACTTTTTTCTGTCTCGCGTCCATGAAATACAGCCAGACCAACACTAAACCATCCTACACACCTAGAAAATTGATTGGAGGATTAACACAACAATCTGCGCAACCTGAACCACAGAATTCAGCAGGTATGTGGTGGGAGACGTGAATTTGAGGAGCAAGAAGCCGCGAAACATAGGGAACCACTTTTGCGGGCGGAGAGAGGATGGAGACTGGGGAGGGAGGGAGCTTACGGGAAAAGCATCCCTCCCCAAAAGCAGCTGGAGAGAAAGTGGAAAATTAGAAACTGCCACAGGGACTAAACTAAAAAGGGAGAAAGGAGAAAGGAGAGGGTTTAAATTCCATTAAGACTGTAAACAAGGGGAGCGCAAAGGCTGCAACTCCGCAGCTCCATACCTGGTGGTGCTCTGGTGGGAAGGGCGAATCCTGAGGAGCAGAGTGGGGTCCAGGAGGTTCTCAGGCCACCCGGGTAAAAGCGGTTCCACTTCTGGAAGGACATTTGGTACAGACTGTTGAAGCCACTTGGTCCCAGCAGACCCCAGAAGGCGGCCACATTTGCTGGTGCTGGAACAAAGTCATTAAGGGTGAAGCCTGGTGCCACATGTGTTTTCTGATTTCCCATAATCCCTGAAACGCTGCTGCTACACTATCTCGCAAACTTTTTCTGGGGCAGGCTGGCACCTGGCTGCAGTCTCGGGGCACCAGCAGTAGCAGGGTCCAGCAAGCATTTCTGGGTGCAGCTGACATTCGGCCATTGTTCATTCTGTCACTGCTCAGTGACACCCTCCCGCAGAGGGGTGGAGCCGGTCAAAGCCGCAGACCTTCCGAAGTAAGGGGCCGGGGAAAACAGCCGCATCTGAGACAAAACTCAGAAGAGAGGTATTGCCTGGGGCCTGGTCACCGACAGTGAAGAAGCAGTGGACGATATCTGAAGACAGAGGACGGGTGCGGGATTGCTAATCTGGGAGAGCAGACTGGGTAGCTGGCTGCGGCCATTTTCCGCCGCTCCCGCGCATGCGCATATGCACTGACAAGCGCCGCAAAACTCCACCCCAGTAGGCTAGCAGCGCCATCTAGTGGAGAGCAGAGCTGATACACGGAGCTCCGCCCAACTGGGCCAACCTGGCACTTCAAGAACACAACTCTCACTGCCGGCTTAATTTATGGACTATAAAGCGCTACATAGACTGACTTCTAGGGGAAAATGAAGCAATTTCAGTCCTACTTCAATCTGTTAGCAGGTTCATCTATTCAATTTTCTTTATTTTTTTTCTTCCTTATTTTCTTTTTCCTTTTTCTCTTTTAAATTTTTTTTCTTTTTCTTGAATACAGAAAGAGAAAAAATTCATTTTTATTTTCAATTTTTATTAAAAATATTTTTCTTTACATTTTATTACTATATTTTTTACTTTTGTGTAAATTTTTTCAAATTTTACTTTACTTCCATCAGTTTTAGTCTACCTCAGTGTATTCACATTTTCAAATTTTCAAACAATTTCCTTTTTTCTTTCTTTTTCTTTTCTTCTCTTTTTCATTTCTTTCTCTTGAATACAAAAAGAGAAAAACTTCATTTTTACTTTCAATTTCTATTAAAAATATTTTTATTTAATTTTTATTAATATATTATTTGATTTTATGTAAATTTTTTCAAATTCTATTCTACTTCCATCAATTTATTTTAGTCTACTACAGTGTATTCACATTTTCAAATTTTCAAATGATTTTTTTTTCTTCTTTTCTTTTTTATCTTTTTTCTCTTTTTCATTTCTTTATTCTTAAATACAGAAAAAGAAAAAATTCATATTTATTTTTAGTTTTTATTAAAAATATTTTTCTTTAATTTTTTTCTTTAATTTTTCTTTAATATTTTTCTTTTAATTTTTCTTTCCACACCCAGACCAAAACACACCTAGCATTTAGCATCATCTATTCGATTTGTGTGTGTGTGTTCTTAATTTTTAATTTTTAATATTTTTTGCATTTTAATTTTTTTTAATTTCAATTTTTCTACCTCAGTAATTCCTTTTCTCCCTTCAAAATGACAAAATGAAGGAATTCACCCTAAAAGAAAGAGCACAAAGAAACACAAGCCAGGGATTTAACCAACACAGATACAAGCAAGATGTCTGAACCAGAATTTAGAATCATGATAATAAGAATACTAGCTGCAGTTGAAAATAGATTAGAATCCCTTTCTGCAGAGATAAAAGAAGTAAAATAGCCAGAATGAAATTAAAAATGCTATAACTGAGCTGCAATCACAGATGGATGCTGCAGCAGCAAGGATGGATGAGGCAGAACAGAGAATCAGCGATATAGAGGACAAACTTATAGAGAATAATGAAGCAGAAAAAAAGAGAGAAATTAAGGCAAAAGAGCACGATTTAAGAAGTAGAGAAATCAGTGACTCATTAAAAAGAAACAACATCAGAATCATAGGGGTCTCAGAAGAGGAAGAGAGAGAAATAGAGGTAGAAGGGTTATGTGAGCAAATCATAGTGGAAAACTTTCCTAACCTGGGGAAAGACACAGATATCAAAATCCAGGAAGCACAGAGGACCCCCATTAGATTCAACAAAAACGAACCATCAATAAGGCATATCATAGTCAGCTTCACAAACTACTCAGGCTAGGAGAGAATCATGAAGCAGCAAGGGAAAAAAAGTCCCTAACCTACAAGGGAAGACAGATCAGGTTTGCAGCAGACCTATCCACAGAAACTTGGCAGGCCAGAAAGGAGTGGCGGGATATATTCAGTGTGCTGAATCAGAAAAGTATGCAGCCAAGAATTCTTTATCCAGCAAGGCTGTCATTCAAAATAGAAGGGAGATAAAAAGTTTACCAGACAAACAAAAATTAAAGGAGCTTGAGACCACTAAGCCATCCCTGCAAGAAATTTTAAGGGGGACTCTTTGAGGGGAGAAAAGATGAAAAAATACATATATAAATAAATACCAAAAGCAACAAAGACTAGAAAGGACCAGGGAATACCACCAGAAACTCCAACTCTACAAGCATCATAATGGCAATAAATTCATATCTTTCCATACTTACTCTAAACATCAATGGACTCAATGCTCCAATCAAAAAACATAGGGTAACAGCATGAATAAGAAAACAAGATCCATCTGTGTGCTCTTTACAAGAGACCCACTTTAGACCTAAAGACACCTTCAGATTGAAAGTAAGGGGATGGAGAACCATCTATCATGCTAATGGTCAACAAAAGAAAGCCAGAGTAGCCATACTTATAGCAGACAATCTAGACTTTAAAATAAAGACTGTATCAAGAGATGCAGAAGGACTTTATATCATAATCAAGGGGTCTATCCACCAAGAAGACCTAACAATTGTAAACATTTATGTGCCAAATGTGGAAGCACCCAAATATATACATCGATTAATCACAAACATAAGGAAACTCATCGATAGTAATACCATAAGAGTAGGAGACTTCAACACCCCATACACAGCAATGGACAGATCATCTAATCAAAAAATCAACAAGGAAACAATGGCTTTGAATGACACACTGGACTAGATGGACTTAACAAATAGATTCAGAACATTGCATCTGAAAGCAGCAGAAAATACATTCTTCTCCAGTGCACATGGAACATTCTCCAGAATAGACAATATACTGGGACACAAATAAGCCCTAAGTAAGTACAAAAAGATCGATATCATACCATGCATATTTTCAGACCACAATGCTATGAAACTCGAAATCAACCACAAGAAAAAATTTGGAAAGGTAACAAATACTTGAAGACTGAAGAACATCCTACTAAAGAATGAATGGGCTAACCAATCAGTTAAAGAGGATTTAAAAAGTATATGGAAATCAATGAAAATGATAACACCACAACCCAAAACCTCTTGGGCACAGCAAAGGTGGTCATAAGAGGTGCGCCTGGGTGGCGCAGTCGGTTAAGCGTCCGACTTCAGCCAGGTCACGATCTCGCGGTCCGTGAGTTCGAGCCCCGCGTCGGGCTCTGGGCTGATGGCTCAGAGCCTGGAGCCTGTTTCCGATTCTGTGTCTCCTTCTCTCTCTGCCCCTCCCCCATTCATGCTCTGTCTCTCTCTGTCCCAAAAATAAATAAAAACCGTTGAAAAAAAAATTAAAAAAAAAAAAAGGTGGTCATAAGAGGAAAGTATATAGCAATCCAGGTCTTCCTAAAGAAGGCAGAAAGATCTCAGATACACAACCTAACCTTATGCCTTAAGGAGCTGAAAAAAGAACAGCAAATCTAACCCACAGCCAGCAGAAGACAGGAAATAACAAAGATTAGAGCAGAAATTAATGCTATCGAAACCAAAAAAAAAAAAAAAACAAAACACTAGAACAGATCAATGAAACCAGAAGATTCTTCCTTGAAAGAATTAACAAAATTGATAAACCACTAGCCAGTTTGATCAAAAAGAAAAAGGAAAGGACCCAGATAAATAAAATGCAGATGAAAGAGGAGAGATCACAACCAACACAACAGAAATACAAACAATAATAAGAGAATATGATGAGCAATTATATGCCAATAAGATGGGCAATCTGGAAGAAATGGACAAATTCCTAGAAACATATACACTACCAAAACTGAAACAGGAAGAAATAGAAATTTGAACAGACCCATAACCAGTAAGGAAATCGAGTTAGTAATCAAAAATGTGCCAAAAAAAAACCAGAGTCCAGGGCCAGATGGCTTTCCAGGGGAATTCTACCAAACATTTAAGGAAGAGTTAACACCTATTCCCTTGAAACCGTTCCAAAAAATAGAAATGGAAGGAAAACTTCCAAATTCTTTCTATGAAGCCAGCATTACCTTCATGCCAAAACCAGACAGAGACCCCATTGAAAAGGGGAACTATAGACCAATTTCCCTGATGAACATGGATGCAAAAATCCTCAACAAGATATCAGCCAACCAGATCCAACAATACATTAAAAAAATTATTCACCATGACCAAGTAGGATTTATACCTGGGATGCAGGGCTTGTTCAATATCTGCAAAACAATGTACGTGATTCATCACATCAGTAAAAGAAAGGACAAGAACCATATGATCCTCTCAATAGATGTAAAGCAAGCATTTGACAAAATACAGAATCCTTTCTTGATAAAAACCCTCAAGAAAGTAGGGATAGAAGGAGCATACCTCGAGATCATAAAAGCCATATATGAACAACCCAACGCTAATATCATCCTCAATGGGGAAAAACTGAGAGATTTCCCTCTAAGGTCAGGAACAAGACAGGGATGTCCACTCTCACCACTGGTATTCAACATAGTATTGGAAGTCTTAGCTTCTGCAATCAGACAACACAAGGAAATAAAAGGCATCCAAATTGGCCAGGAGGAGGTCAAACTTTCACTCTTTGCAGATGACATGATACTCTATATGGAAAACCCAAAAGATTCCACAAAAAACTGCTAGAACTGATTTATGAATTCAGCAAAGTGGCAGGATATAAAGTCAATGCACAGAAATTGGTTGCATTCCTATACACCAACAATGAAGCAACAGAAAGAAAAATCAAGGAATTGATCCCATTTACAGTTGCACAAAAAACCATAAAATACCTAGGAATAAATCTAACCAAAAAGGTGAAAAATCTATATGCTGAAAACTATAGAAAGCTTATGGAAGAAATTGAAGAAGACACACACACAAAAAAAGGAAAAAGATCCATGCTCCTGGATAGAAAGAAGAAATATTGTTAAAATGTCGACACTACCCAAAGCAATCTACATATTCAATGCAATCCCTATCAAAATAACACCAGTAATCTTCACAGAGCTAGAACAAATAATCCTAAAATTTGTATGGAACCAGAAAAGACCCCAAATAGCCAAAGAAATCTTGAAAAAGAAAACCAAAGGAGGCATCACAATCCCGGACTTCAAGCTATACTACAAAGCTGTAATCATCAAGACAGTATGGTACTGGCACAAGAACAGACACTCAGATCAATGGAACAGAAGAGAGAACCCAGAAATGGACCCACAAACGTATGGCCAACTAATCTTTGACAAAGCAGGAAAGAATATCCAATGGAATAAAGACAGTCTCTTCAGCAAGTGGTGCTGAGAAAACTGGACAGCGACGTGCACAAGAATGAACCTGGGCCACTTTCTTACACCATACACAAAAATAAACTCAAAATGGATGAAAGACCTCAATGTGCAACAGGAAGCCATCAAAATCCTTGAGGAAAAAGCAGGCAAAAACCTCTTTGATCTTGGCTGCAGCAACTTCTTACTCAACATGTCTCCACAGGCAAGGGAAACAAAAGCAAAAATGAACTACTGGGACCTCATCAAAAAAAAAAAAAAAAAAAAACTTCTGCACAGCGAAGGAAACAATCAACAAAACTAAAAGGCAACCGGCAGAATGGGAGAAGATTTTTGCAAATGACATATCAGATAAAGGGTTAGTATCCAAAATCTATAAAGAACTTATCAAACTCAACACCCAGAAAACAGATAATCCAGTGACGACATGGGCAAAAGACATGAATAGACACTTCTCCAAGGAAGACATCCAGATGGCAACCGACACATCAAAAAGTGCTCAACATCACTCATCATCAGGGAAATACAAATCAAAACCACAATGAGATACCACCTTACACCTGTCAGAATGGCTAACATGAACAACTCAGGCAACAACAGATGTTGGTGAGGATGCGGAGAAAGAGGATCTCTTTTGCATTGTTGGCGGGAATGCAAGCTGGTGCAGCCACTCTGGAAAACAGTATGGAGGTTCCTCAAAAAACTAAAAATAGAACTACCCTATGACCCAGCAATTGCATTACTAGACATTTATCCGAAGGATACAGGTATGCTGTTTCATAGGGACACCTGCTCCCCAATGTTTATAGCAGCACTATCAACAATAGCCAAAGTATGGAAAGAGCCCAAATTTCCATCGATGGATAAATGGATAAAGAAGATGTGGTATACACACACATACACACACACACACACTGGAGTATTACTCGGCAATCAAAAAGAATGAAATCTTGCCATCAGCAACTACGTGGATGGAACTGGAGGGTATTATGCTAAGTGAAATTAGTCAGAGAAAGTCAAAAATCATATGACTTCACTCATATGAGGACTTTAAGAGACAAAACAGATGAACATAAGTGAAGGGAAACAAAAATAATATAAAAACAGGAAGGGGGACAAAAGAGAAGAGACTCATAAATATGGAGAACAAACTGAGGGTTGCTGGAGGGGTTGTGGGGGGGGTGGGCTAAATGGGTAAGGGGCATTAAGGAATCTACTCCTGAAATCATTGTTGCACTATATGCTAACTACTTTGGATGTAAATTTTAGAAAAGAAAAAAGAAAATTAAAAAAAGAAAAAGAGAAAGAGTAGCTGGTGCAAACGTGTGTGTGATATTGCTGTTGTTTCAGTTGAAGAAATTTGATTATATATACAAGCTGATAGGAAAGAGCCAAAAGAGAGGCAGTGGGGAAACTGCAGGTGAGGGAGGAGTATTTGATGGAGCCATGACCTGGAAATGGCAGAAACTCATGTGGCAGGATCAGCGTCGAATGCAGTAGGGCAGTCTCACTGCCATAGAAGGAAAGGGCATTAGGAAGTGTAAAGTGTATTCTGCAAGGCAGAATAGTGAGCTGAGCCAGTTCTCCCTTGTCAGTCCTTATTTTCCTTGTGAAATAACAGCTGAGGTCATCTGCAGAGGTTGGAGAGGGAGGAAGCCAGGAGGGGAGTGGAGAGTTTTCAATAGCTTTAGGGATGTCCCAAGAGCTCCAAAGTATCCCTCACTGCAGTAAGTCATTTAGATGGTATTCTTGATTTGTCTTCTTGGCAGATTCTTGAAAATTTGTGGCCATTTTGGAGATAATTAGTTTTCCAAATAGATCCTGCTCTGGGAGAACCAATATTGCATTCTTTTAATGCAGGCTTTATAAATAACAATAAAACATTCTGCCATCTAACCATAAAGAAGAGACCCACATAAAGTCCTCCCTTCATTGAAAAGGGAGATGTTATCTTCTAAAACTGTGCTGCAAATATCATTCCCTCCAATACATTATGCGTTCCTACTAAATATCTGTCTTTTGGCGGGGGAAGCAGGGGTTAAAATTTGCAGTTTTAGAACCAACGTTTTTATTTCTGTTTCTAAGCAATTAACCTTGTTTTTCTTTGAGGGGACAGACAAGGTTTTTTTTTTTAATTTGAGTGAGAGAGAGAGAGAGAGAGAGAGAGAGAGAGCAAGCAGGGGAGGGGCAGAGAGATGGAGACAGAATCTGAAGCAGGCTGCAGGTTCTGAGCTGTCAGCACAGAGCCCAACATGGGGCTTGAACTCAGGAGCAGTGAGATCATGACCTGAGCTGAAGTCAGACGCTTAACCAACTGAACCACCCAGGCACCCCAGATAAGATATTTTTAATAAAAAACACTATACAGCATACAGGAAAATATAAGCAAAAAATGTAGATATATATGCTAAAAGCCAACCACCTTTCTTATATTCCTGACTTGACCCTATTGAAAAAAAGTGTTCTACCTTGTCAAAACTAATGAAAAAAATGTCAAAGAGCTGAGTAGAGATAATGAAAAGATGCATAAAAACAATTGAGAGAGATGAGGAAAGCACTTTGCCCATGGAATTTATGCTGAAGGCCATAAGCAGGCCAGACCTGGAAATACGGTTGAAAGCTTAAAAGGTACAGTGATAAGGAAACCCAGCAAAGGCCATGAAACAGCTCTTCAGGGGTCTAATCACAAGTGCTGGAGAGGATTAGAGCTTCAACAAATATAGTGCTACTCTAGAGAAAGGCAAAAACAAAATGGAAGCATTTGCCTCCCAAAGGAATCAGAAACCCTCTTGATCTGGAAAAAAGAGAATTATAATATAGAGAAAATAATACTTTTTTTTTAATTAATCAGTACTCAGTGTAGCTCTAATTGTCTGTTGCTATATTTTTTCTTCATGTCATTATAGAATTCATTTCATTAAAAATGTTTAAATGATATGAACCTTGGCCATGTAAATATGTAGAAGGTATACATACACACATGTATAGATGTTATCAATTCCTTCTCTTTTTTAATGTTTCATTCAAAGGATCTATAGGTAATAACCTATGGCAGACCAAATTGTTGTACAAAATTGTGGGCTGCCACTCCCTACAGGGAGATTGTATGTTCTTACTGCCCTGCTGTCAGGTTTGGCCATATGACCTGCTCTGTCAAGTGAAAAGTAAGCAGAAGTGATACGTGTCTGTGCAGAAAGAAGTTAACAGCAGGCCTGAGTCTGCTAGACTTAGAAAGACTTGCATGCAAGGTTGGCCCTTGAATGGTACTGGGGAGCTTGGTATGGGGAAAGTTGCTGTCATTCTCTGGTAAGAATGACTCGCTGCATCTAAACTGTGCCAATGATGTGGCTTATGCTGAATACATGCTTTCCCTTGGGGAATCCAGGATTGTGGTACATGCTAGGCAGAGGGTGCCTGCATGACCATCCCCCAGTAAAAACCCTGAGTGCTGCATCTCTAATGAGCTTCCCTGGTAAATAGCACTGCACACGTGGTGTCACAATTTGATGCAGATGGAATTAAATGGACCCGTGTGACTCCACTGGGAGAGGACTTTTGGAGACTTGCACCTGTTTCCTCCAGATTTTATCCCATGCACCTTTTCCTTTGCTGATGTTGCTTCAGAGCCTTTCTCAGTCGTAAATCAACACTCTGTGACCATGTGCCGTCAGACTTTGTAGTGAATCGCCAAATCTAGGGCTATCTTGAGGGATCCAAGACAGTGTTGCTTTTGGAAAGTCCTTAATGAGTTTTTTCCTCTCTCATGACAAGTAACACTGCCCTAAGTAGAGGCTGCTCTGTCTTCTGGGTCTCAGAGTGAAGATGATATGACAAAGCCATAGCCAACCTGAAGCCGACTTACGTGAGCAAAAAAAAAAAAAAAAAAAAAAAAAAAAAAAAACCCAAACAACAACAACAACAAAAACAAACAAACAAAACTCAGATATTATAAGCCTGTAAGATTTTGGAGTTTCCACCACCACAGCAAAGCCTAACCTTTTCTGACTGGTGTATAATCCCAGTGATACTCTCGTATTATTTACCTTGACCATCCCCAAACCCCATGAAGTGTGGCAGCCAGGTGATGATATCTCTATGCTAGAAATTAGCTGGACCTCATATCTTCCCCCAATTCACATGACATTAGATACATAGATCTCTACTCACTGTGAAGTATAGTTCCGTCCTGTTGCCCATGCAAGAAGCAGACAAATAGCAAATTAGTCACTGCAACTTAGAACACTCACAGTTGCAATCTGAGGTTCTTATTAGTGATTACTGTGTTGTTTTTTTTCCATCCACAGCATTTGAATAGGCATAGATGTCTTTCTAAGTTTCTGGCTATCCATTAGTTTAATCTGTCCTGGCAGATAATAATTTCTTTGAGACAATCTCATCAGACCACAGAATTAGATGATTCATGCCACATAGCCTATATTTGAAATCATACTGAATTTAACATAAACTTAAAATTTGGTAAAATCCAACTTATTAATTCTCTATTACTGCATAACCATTTCTGTATTACTTCAAAATACACAGGCTTAGAACAGCAATAATATTTATCTCAAACAATTTACGTCGGCCAGCAATTCTGGAATATCTTAGCTGAGGGTCCTGTCTCAGGACTTCTCATCAGTTTGCAATCAAGATTTGGACCAAGGCTGCAGTCACCTTCAGGCTTACTTACAGCTGGAGAATCTGCTACATGGTTGCCAAGGTGATGCTGTCTGTTGCAAAGAGGCCTTGGCTCCTCATCACATGTTTTGCTGTTGGGCTGCTTGAGTATCCTCATCACATGACACCTGGCTTCCTCCATGGTAAAGGATCCAAAGAAAGCTCACATCCAAGGGGAGAGAAGTTAGACTCCAAGTTTTGAGGAGTATCGAAGAATCTGTGAACGTATTTTAAGTACACCACATCTATGTAGATAATTATTATTGCTGTTTATCAATATGCTTAGTTCTCCCTGACAGTGGGCACAGTGTAAACATTTGCATTTATTGGTCCTTAGGACAGGTGGGGCCATGTGGCTAGCTCCAGCCAATAAATAGTGAGTGGACTAGTCATTAAATACTTTTGGAAAATTGGCTATTTATACGGGAAAAGAAAAGAAGACATACCTACATGATGTCATTTGCAAAAATAAAACGCAGATGAATTAAAGAAGAAAAGCAGATTTACTCCTGAAATCATTATCGCACTGTATGTTAACTAACTTGGATTTAAATAAAATTTTTAAAAATTAAAAAAAATAAATAAAAATAAAGCTCCTAAAAATAAAGAGGTAAAGAAGAAAAACAGCAATGTGAAAATTTTAAAAGAAAAGTTCTAATAGTTTATCACATTGAGGAAGGTGAGAATTTCTTAAGACACAAAGAATATAAAGGTAACATTTCTCTTAACACGGCATAACCAACAAATCGAAAGGTAAGGCACAAATTTGGAGAAGACATACACAACCCATGTAATCAGTAAAGAATCCAGAATATATACAGAATTCAAAGGAAACCATAAGGAAAAGGATAATAAACCAGTGAAAAATAAATAAATAATGCATATGGTAAGACAAGTCACAGAAGAAGAGAGGGATACTGCTCTATGTCACAGATAAACCAGGGAAATGCAAACTAAACTACGAAGAGATACCATTTCATGTTTGTCAGATGGGCAAAAATGAATAAATCTGAGAGTACTAATTCTTAGCTGGATAGCAGTTGCTGGTGCAAATGCAGATTGGGATAAGTGCTATGGAGAACAGCAGAACAAGAGCCAATAAAATCAAAGATGTGAATAGTCTATGACCTAGAAATTCCACTTCTAATTCCACGTTCTTGACCTTGGAAAAGCACAAGGGCCATATGTAAACATGTGATGCATGTTGATAAAATCTCAAAAAATCAATAATGAGTGAAAAGGTAACTAGCAAAGAGACATTCATAATATCATTTCATTTATATAAATTTTAAAACATATAAAAAATGCCATATAGTGTTAGTGAATAAATACATATGCAGAAAAGGTAAAGAAACTTGTATGCATTTCAAGGTGGAAGTTTCTCCTGGTAAAAAGGATAAGACAAGTGATTGGGGAGTGGAAGAGAGATGGTTTGCTATATGAGGCATGCTTTTTCTATTCTCTTAAAAGAGATCTGAGCGGATATAGCAAGATGTTACCATCTACTTAATACTGGTAGTGAATTCTTGTTATTGTTATTTTCCATATTTTTCAATGTGTTTGGAAAATTTCAAAGTTGAAACCTAAAATTTCATTATAGGAAAACCACAGATTAGATTATCTCAATCTCTTATTATATAAAATCTATGATTCTAACAGGGAGAAGAGCAACCCCTAAATTATGATAAGTGATTCATAAGATCCTAGCCTACATTAGTGACACCTGTCAAATGGGTTCTGTATATGACACAGCAAAGCTGCAATCCCTAAAGCAGGACTCACTGATGCCCATAGGCCAGGAAAATTCTCAGACCACCCAAAGTTCTGTCTCCTTACAATAAGATAATACCATTATATCAGTTCTGAAAAATATCATTCCATTCATCTACCAGTATCCTCTTTTTTTAAATTATTTAAAAATGTTTATTTATTTTTGAGGTAAAGAGAGGCAGAGCTTCAGCGGGGGAGGGAGGGAGACACCGATTCTGAAACAGGCTCCAGGCTCTGAGCTGTCAGCACAGAGCTGGACCCAGGACTCGAACTCACAAACTGCGACATCATGACCTGAGCTGAAGTCAGACACTTAACCAACTGAACCACCCAGGCGACCCATCTATATGTATCTTCTTATAAGAACCAAAATGTTTGCACCTTACTGAATGTTTCTATGTTGTCAAGCCAGCAATAAAATAAAATGTCTTTTTCAAAAGAGGTATGTTTAAGGCATGCCATTCCTTCTTTCCCACAAAACCAATCCAATTACATTTGAATTTATTAGGAATAAAAATACATATGAATCTCCACCATCTCCTAATTTCCTAAAGAAGGTTTTGGAGAGAGTGGAAAATATGTGTATTATACTTTAACTATCACTTCCTGGACACAGCTGGATTACAAGGAGCTGTGAAATTGCTCAATTAAAAAAAAAATTCAACAGTTCTAGTTTTGCTGACAAGAGAAAGGTCCAACCTTGTCTCTCAGGAAAGAATTTCTAACCACATTTTGGGCTGGATGGGACTGAATAGCAGAGCTAAGCATCCAATCTCCCAGATGCTTGTTCTGAATAAATCTCCAAACTTTGAAGGGATCGCCTGGGAGCTAATCTTTTCAGCTTTGAGCTTGAGTCAGCCAATAATAACAATAAAATAGAAAGTTGATCCATTTCCCAGTTTTCTCTCCCTTATCATATAATACCAAGAGCAATACTAATTTAAGCTGCAATGTTTTTTGCATTGAGTGTGATTGTGCATGTGTGAATAAGTGTGTGCATGTGTGTAAACATGTATACCTTCGTCCAAAAATACATTCTTTATCAGAAGGCACAGAGGGCTCTCTCAGTAACAAAGGTTTGCAAGTCTCCTCAATAAGGACTGTGTTATGATCTGGGCCACAAAATAAAGGAATAAATTACTAAATTATCCTACTCATAAACTATCCATTATAATGAGCCCAAACTTCATGATTATTTTTTTAAATCACTTTCTTTTATTTGCTTGTCATTCACTTATTCAGTAGTAAATCAATAGTCACTGAGTACATAAACTGAGCAGATTCTATATTAGGTATTTCATAGTCAAGCCTATGGGATTATAAAGCAACATGTCATTTCCTGTTTTCCATATCAAGTAAACTGCAGGAAAATTAAGTCACAGATATCGTAGTGAGAGATATTATTTCAGTCATATATTTTCTGATCCCTGGAAATGGTGATAACTCTCCATCACTGTAGTCAATGTTCAGCCAGTAACTCAGCAAAATTAGAGAGAATGTGACAACAAGAAGAAATCAAAATGATTTGTAAAGCAACAATTCATCACATTTTCAAGGAAAAGCACACAGTATCCTGAAATGAAAGCCATTAGAGGGAAAATGTATTTCATTAGCTTGGTTTTATAAGGATGGTTAGGTTATAAAACCAGTTTGCCTTGCTTTAATCCTTCTCCTCCACTCTCTGTTATATATCCTCATGTTATTACGGAAGTTTCATGATTGCCTTGGAATCTTTATGAGAAGGGGAAAAAATGTCCCAAAACATTTTCTGGAATATTGTTTGACAGACAGGATTATATATGACACTTCACTTCCTCTCCCTCAGAAATTTCAACAGAAATCCAAACCTTCACTTACCTCATAAACACTTTATACAGTTATATACAGTGATTGTGCGAATTCATATGCAGTACAGTTATACACGTCCATATACAGTACAATATGATGGCATCAATTCTCAGACTGTCACCACACTCATGACGCAAACAGTGAAAATTGAAAATTTATGTGTGTGTGTGAGTATGCATATATGTTAGCATGTGTGTATGCATGCATGTATAGAGGGACAGAGAGAGAAAGAGAAATTGGAAAACTAAAAGAGAGGGAACAGTTTGAAATGAAATAAAATGACAACAATCCCTCATGGATTAGTATGTAACAAGTTAAAATTTATGGTAGAAATTGTGGGGTAAAAAGAAAAAGAGTTGGAAATGACTACTTTTTAAATAAATGAATTGAACTGAGAAAGAATTGGTAATGCTTCTTAACCAGGGGAATAGGTACAATACTACCAATAAAGTGATAACTCTATGAATAAAATGGCCAGGGAGGTGGTCTTGGCATGTGATTTGGAATGACAACACCACCAATGTTGTAGAATGTCTCACTGTGTTCCTCCCTTGGCCAAAGGTACTTTTCAGAGATAACCTAAAGGTATTTTATTTTATCTTATTTTCAGAGATACCTGAAGCCTATAAACTGCTATGTTTTCTGACTCTAATATCAGAACACCGAAATAAAAAAACCCTAAATCTGCACATTGAAAGGGCATACATATCCTGGTGGAAAAACTATAGAATAATCAATACTATAACACAATTTGGTAAAACTGTTAGCCTTTAAGTTTGAGAAAGCACTGCCATCCAGGCCAAAAATAAAGCTGCCAAAGGCTGAATATAAACAGGCTTGTTTTGTATTACTAATAAGAACTTTCATAATTCAGTTAGCAGGGGAAATATTATCTATGTGAATGTCTATTTCTGTATGTGTGGGAAATATCTAAAGAATAGGCACCATATTCTTTTAGTGGTGTTGTAGTAGTGATTTTTGAGGATCAGAAGTGACCTTGCAATTTTGTTTTTTCTTACTTGTTTTCTAGTTTCAGCAATGTATGTATTGCTTTGTAATAATAAAATGTTATTAAAATAAGAATAAAATCATAAAATCATAAAAAATAGATAAGAAGAAGACAGTGGAACACACTCTAAAAGGCAGGAAACAAGACACAGAAAATATGTAAATAAAATAGTTTGATTTTAATTTTTTAAATACTTATTTTTGAGAGAGACAGAGAGCAAGAGTGCGCACGCACACAAGTGGGGGAGGGGCAGAGAGAGAGAGCGGGAGACACAGAATCCGAAGCAGGCTCCAGGCTCTGAGCTGTCAGCACAGAGCCCGACAGGGGGCTCGAACCCATGAACCTGAGATCATGACCTAAGCCAAAATCAGATGCTCAACTGACTGAGCCACCCAGGTGCCCATAAAATAGTTTGATTTTAAATGCTACAGACATCCATGTATTTTGAGGGAAAAATGGAATTTAAAAATCAAAAAACAAGAAATAATTGGAGAAGCCATTTTAAAATGGATGACAGTAAATATTGAATCATTCTGAAAACAGATATAATAAATGCAGAAATAAATAAATTACAAATACAAAATATAATGATGCCAGTATGTGAAGTAAAATATAAAGTTATAATTTAAATATTAAAATTTAGGAAGTTCCAGAAAATAGAGGGAAAAAGATTGATATTTTTTCGTCTTTCATAGTATACAGTCAATTGTGTCTATATATGGATGGTAAATAAAGTAATAGGGACTTTGGGATATTTAAATGTATAAATACATCCCCAGGAAAAACAAAACAATGAAAATATGGAGAAGCAAGGAAAGGTTGATAACATTCCAAATACTGTAGAAAATTATGATAATTATACCACTACTAATCAGAGTTTTTGAAATATAGCTAAAGCAATACTCAGTGGAAATTTATGCCATGTTATTCAAGAACGAGTACTGAAGATAAGGGAATAAAATGAAAAAAAAAATGAATACAGAATATAAAAATATCCTAAGAAAAGTATTTTAGTAAAAACTAAGGTAAAGGTAAAAATTATTTCTATGAAGTAAATAAAATAAGTAAATAAAATAATGAACAGAGACAAGAGGTGCTTCTAGGAAATGGAGAAAACAACACAATAGATAAGCCATCAGCAAATCTGATAAAGAAAAAGGAAGAAAGCACAAATTTGCAAAATTAGAAATAATAAATGGGAGAATAATGGTTAGCAAAAATATTTTGTAAATTTTTTCATGTAAATTTGAATTATCTGGATGAAATAGATGTTTTAGAAAAAATTACAAAAATTAATTCTAGAAAGCTAAAATCGAGCAATTACATTTAAGAGTGCTCGGATTCTGGTAAGAGTCTGATAAGAACTTGCCCTTTAATGAAAAAAGTCCACAATGCTTTAAAAATTAAAAAATTGAATATATCTGTAGATGGAACAGATAATTTCAGTGCCATTTGCATTGTTCCAGAACATAAAAAATAAAAGAAATTCTCCAAGTAATTTTTCTTAAAGCCTCATAATATTGTCACCCAAACTTGACATAGATAGCCCACAAAAAGAACTACAGACCAATCTCATTTATAATAAATAACAATGAAAATATTCTAAATAAAACAGCAAATGCTTTACAGTGGTACATTTAAAGATCAATAGATGATAAACAAGTAAGTAGGGTTTATTCACAAATATAAGCATGATTGATGGAAACCAATAATAGGAAGCCAATTAATATAATTCATCATAATAGGCAAAGCTAAAAATGATGTGTCAATTCTGTAGATAACAAAAAGTAGTATTTATAGCAAAATTCAAGTTTCTGACTGAATTTGGAATACACCTCTTAACAATTGGTATACATTTGATAACAGATATTTGTTAGAAGACTGTCAGTAAATATTCTTTGTGGTTAAACATCAACAGCTTACTTATTAAAGTCAAGAACAAGGTGATACTTTTCTTTAAATGTTTTATTTAGAATTGTCCTGAAAGCACCAATCAATTCAGTTACTTAAGAGAAAAAAATGAGTTTTAGAGGAAAGTAGTAACAAAATTATCTACAGATGATATAATTACATATCTGAAAAATCCTAAAAAAAAAAACAACAGAGGAAAGAAGGGAGGAAATCACAAAATATTTGTCAGCTATTACAAAATTGGTATTCTAAAAATCTAATCGCTTTCCTATACATAGGGAAGATCCTATGTACCAACACCAACACTCACGTAACACTTACTTGCATCCTAGTGATAAGCAAGAAATGAGGAAACCTCAAAATTTTCTTTTTTAAAAGTAATTTATTTGGGGGGGGGGAACAGAGAGAGAGGGAAAGAGAGGATTCCAAGTAAGCTTGCACTGTCAGCACAGAGCCAGACACAGGGCTATTACTCAGGAAATGTGAGATCACGACCTGAGCCGAAATCAAGATGCTTAACCAACTGAGCCACCCAGGCGCCCCTCAAAATTTTCTTAAAGACATAAAAATATGAACTAATGGAAATTATATACCATATTCGGTGTTAAGAATATTCCACAGTAAACATTTTTGTTTCCTATAAATTAATCTATTTGGTGTGATATCATTAAGAATAACAACATTTTCTGACAAAGAGACAAAATTTTAAAGTCTAATTACTGGAGAACTTTTTGCTAAGTGAAATAAATCAGACACAAAAGAAAAGTATTGCATGGCCTCACTTATATGTGGAATCTAAAAACACTGGTTCTTAGAAGCAGAGTACAAGGATGGTTACCAGAGACAAGGAGATGAAGGAAATGGGGAGATGCTGGTCAAAGTGCACAAAGTTGCAGTTGTATAGGATGAATAACTTCTAGAGATCGAATGTGCAGAATGGCCACTAGAGTTAAAGATACTGTATTAGAGGGGCACCTGGGTGGCTCAGTCAGTTAAGCATCTGACTTTGGCTCAAGTCATGATCTTGTGGTCTGTGGATTCAAGCCCTGCTTTGGGCTCTGGGCTGACAGCTGAGAGCCTGGAGCCTGCTTGGGATTTTGTGTCTCCCTCTCTCTCTGCCCCTCTCCTGCTCGCACTCTGTCTCTCTCTCTCTGAAAAATAAACATTAAATATTTTTTAAAAATACTGTATTAGATACCAGAAATGTGCTAAAAGAGTAGGTCTCAGGTGCTTTCACTACACACACACACACACACACACACACACACACACACACACACACACGGTAACCATGTGAAGGGATGGATATGCTAATTAGCCTGACTATAGTAATCATTTCACTGTGTGTGTGTGTGTGTGTGTGTGTGTGTGTGTGTGTGTATATATATATATATATATATATCAAAATATCATGTTTTCTATCTTACATTTATACAAGTTGTATTTTAAAATTAATTTAAATTTTTAAAAAAGTTCAACTGGAAAAAATAAATATGTGAGAATATCAAGAAAATTCTGAAATAAAATAGTAATGGGGGAGGGGGAGGAGGAAGGCCCAGGTAGCCAGACTATAGAGTGGTTACAAAAAGTCCAGTAATATGTGCAAGTAGATATGACAATTTACTGTATGCAAAAAGTGGAAATGGGAGACATTATTCAATAAATTTTGATGGGACCATCAGCTACTTAAACTAAGAATAAAGCTGAATTTTTTCCTTCACTCTTTGTATCAAAATAATTTCCAACTGAAGTAAACATCAAAGGGAAAATAATGAAATCATGCCCATAATAAAGAAATTATCCCAAAATTTCGAAATCCTGAAGTCGAACAACTTTTTAAATCGAGGCTAGAAAATCCAGAAACCGTTAGAGAACATGCTGGTAAATTACTCTTCATAAAAATTTAAAACTTGTGTGTGGTTAAAACTGAGTAGTGTAAACAAAGACAAAAGCCAAAAAACAAACTGGAGAATATTTGCAATATATTCAAAGGTAAAATGCTATTTTCCTTAAAATATAAAACTCTCCTAAAATCAATAAAGAAAAATACCCCAAATCCTCTTTAAAATATAGATTAATAGGCATTTCTCTCAAAAGTAAACACATATGGCTTACATGCAGATGGAAGGACGCCCAATCCCTCTCACAAATAAATGCAAATTAAAGCAAAATAAAGATAGTAATTTTTAGCTGCCAGATTGGCAATAGTTTGATAGTATACAGTCTTGGCAAGATTGTGAGGAAAAAGGCATTATCCACACTGGCAATGGGTGTACACATTGTCATAACTTCCTTAGAAGGCAATTTGATAGTATCTATAAAAACTAAAAATGTGTATGTCTTCCAACTCAGAAATTTGATTTTGAGGAATTTATTCCACAGACAGACTTGCACGTGTGTGCAACTGTGAAGGTGCAAAAAATGTTTTTAAGCATGGTTGTGTGTGTGTGTGTGTGTATGTGTGTGTATATATATATATATATCACTGAGAGCAACTTAAGTATCAACATAATTAGGATATTAAGTGAGCATGAGCTCTGAGGCTTTACTGCCTCATCTAATATCTGGATGGTTCTACCACTTATTAGCTCTGTGACCTTGAACAAATTCCTAAACAATCTGTGCCTCAGTTTCCTAATCTGTAAAGTGGTGCTAAAAGGAGTATCTATTTCATAGAGTTGTTAAGATTAAATGAGTTAACACATACAGAGTGCTTATGATACAGTATGTGTCATATGTTCATAAAAATATACATACATATACAATTTATATGTACATATATACATGCATGGATACACACACAATTATAATATTTTAAAATTATTTTAAAACAGCATAAGTTCATTGTTGATAGGTAAAAAATCTCCAGAATATACTGTTACTCTCAAAAAATAAGATAAAGAACACAGTGGGTCCTATGCTCCCATATATGTCCAAAAAGATTTGTGTTCACATAAAGCTTCAAAAGGATATGTGAGCATCTAAATGTATCACACGTTTCCTACAGGATGAACAAGAAAGTGCTGATGATTGTTGCCTATTGGGGAAAGGGTTCAAGATGTGAGTCAGAAGCAGATACAGATGTTCCCTGACTTATGATGGTTCAACTTATAATTTTTTGAAGAAGGGATATGCACTCAAACCATACTTTGAATTTTGATCTTTTTCCTGGTTAGTGATTTGCAGTATGATATGCTGTCTTGGTGCAGGGCAGCGTAAGAAAGCCTCAACTCCCAGTCTGCCACACAATCACAGATAAATAATCCACACATCTATAACCATTCTGTTTTTCTTTTTTAGTACAGTATTCAATAAGTTAAATGAAATATTCAACATTTCATTATTTTAAAAAAGGCTTTGTGTTGGATGATTTTGACCAACTGTATGTAGGTCAGCAGTAAGTGTTCTGAGCACATTTAAAGTAGGCTAGGCTGAGCTGTGCTGTTCAGTAGGCCAGGTATATTAAATGCATTTTTGACAGGATATTTTAAATTTATGATGAATTTATTGGGATGTAACTACATCACAAATCAAGATCTGTATTTTAGTGTATATTTTTGTATGGCTTGAAATTTTTAACTTGGGAATAGATTAATTTCATAAGTTACAAATATAGGTAGTTATATATTTTTTAACGAAACCAACCGCTAATCAAAGAAGTGCCCACATTAAACCATATAGGTCTCAGCATTGTTCAGGAATAATGTCACTGCACAATTTTCCTCTTCCACTTGCTCTATGGGATACCCTTCGATTACATTCCCTATGATAATTCCAGAAAACAGAACAATTAGTGTCATGAAAACACTTTTGTGTTTTGTGATTACATTGTTTAGCAGCTGCTATTTCCAAAAAAGTCTCAAGCATAAGAATAGAAAGTGGTGATTCCCCACCCAAGTCCTTAGCCCCCTCAAACAGATCCCGCAATTGCTTCCTGTACTCAATCCCAAATTAGAGCTCAAGTGACTTGCCCTTCCTTGGCCTTTCATTGTTATATACAGTTAAAGGGCTTACTACTTACAAGTATCCTCTAAGTGAGCTATTAAAGTTTATGAGAAGTTGGAGCTATTTTAAATTATATTAATATTCTACAATTCCATTATCACTCAATTCTTTTCGACAGAAAAATGAAAATGAAAATGAATAGGATAGGATAGGCAGGCCATAGCACCTGTCTTCATTTCCTATTGCTGAGTAGGAAATGACCACAAACTTATAACAATACATATTTATCATCTCAGTTTCCATAGGTCAAGGTTCTGGGCACAGCTTAACTGGGTCCTCTGATCAGGACCTCACAAGGCTGCAGTGAAGGTGTCTACTAAATTGTGTTCTCTTCTGGAGCTTGGGTTTCTTTTCCAAACTCATTCAAGTTGTTGGGATTTCCTGCAGTTGTATAATTAAGATCTTGCTAGCAGTTGGCTATAGACTGCTCTCACATCCCAGAGGACACACTAGTTATTTGCCACGAGTTTGCCTACATTGACTGTCCCACAATATTCAGCTTACTTATTTTAGGCCAGTCAGAGAATCTCTCACTCTGAGCTGTGGAAAAGGAATTTTATGTAACATTGCATAATCACAGGAGTGATATCCCAGCACCTTTGCCATATAGTGTAAGCTAATCAAGGGAATTGCATCCTTTTGCCATATTCTACTGGCCAGAAGTAACCACAGGTGCATCCTGCATTCAAGGGGAAGGATTATACAAGAGCGTGACTCTCTGAAGTCATCTTAGTGTATGTCAGCCACAGCATCCCATCTGAGAAGTCAGTTGGGAATGTTTGAAAATTATTGCCAATTAAAGAGGTTGTCAGGATAAATAAAATAAAATAAAATAAAATAAAATAAAATAAAATAAAATAAAATAAAATAAAATAAAATACAATAAAATAAAATAATGTGATATACTTATAGATGAGCACAATTCCAACATCTGCCAGAAGCTGCAATGTGGTGATGTTTATTAAAATACTACATGGTAGTTCAGGAACAGTAAGTAAATATTTTTGTGAATAAAGAAAACTTGGATGACCATGTAATGAATACCATAAACTGTTTTAATTTTTGCCTTCTAACTTATGCCGGCAGGAACATTTTTAACAAACACAAACACACACAAAGGCCATGCTTCCAGAAATTATATTCTACTGCAACTCAAACATGACATTTGGATATAATCCTTCTGGGAAATTCTTGTTGTTGTTTTTTTTAAATGTTATTCCTTCAAATGCCAACACTCAAGAAGATGGCAGTCACCTGTTCAGAGACAGGTTGGGAAGATAATATCCAGGGTACTTACAGGTTACGAGGTCTCCTTATCCCTTCCTCCTCTCCTTTCCAGTTATCTCTAGAGATGTCCTCTTCTCCAGTCACTGAATTTATCTGAGAGAGATTAGAATTATCAACTTCAACTGAGCCCTGAAAGATTTAATTAGTCATCTTCTGGGAATAAGTATCAACTTTTGGTTAGAAGTTGGTTAAAAAAATAATAATTAAATTCACAGTCTGTAGGAAATTATTATAGGCTGATTAATAAATTATATTTATTTATAAGTGTAATTTAAATATCAACATAGTTTACCCTTGAGAACTACAGAGGCTGAAACGGGCTTACGCATTTCAATAGAGATATGAAGGAAATACACATTGACTTCAGTGAATGAAAACTCTCCTATACTTGGCTTTTCTTGTTGTAAGTTTCAGAGGAAGGGGGTGTTTAAGGCCTCAGAACATCTAAGGTCAGAATATCCACCTGTACGAATGTGGATCACTATTTGGTTATTTAGATCTATAACTTATACAAAAAAAGACTGCAATACTTACAAATGAAGTTGACATTTGAGTAAAACTCCAAGATAAAGCTAAGACATTAGCTGTACCCAATTATATTGAAATAATCCTTAAATAGAATTCAAGTGCTAGGATTGCCTATTCCTGGATCTTAGGTAAATAAATGGAAGCACATAGCCTGCAAATTACTAGTAACAGTGAATTTCCTCCATAGATTCCTCCTCACATTGAGCTTTTTTAAACCTAACTCAATTCTTTCCCATTAGCCTTTTGACCTTAAGCAGGTCACTTAACCTCTCTGAGTCTCAGTTTACACATCTCTAAAATAGGGGTGATTGTACAACCTGGAAAGTTCCCTAAAGTTAGAGACATTGCATGCAACTGCTTTTAACATCATGTCTCGTATGTAGTAAGTGCTTGTTAAATGATAGCTATTGTTAATAACACTATATAGAAAAAACGGTTCAGTCAGAATCTTATATGGACAAGCCTCTGCTCGCTCATTAACAAAGTATATATAATCTTTGTGGGTTTTGGTGGGGGATGGGAGTTGAGTTTTGAAATACAAAATAACATAATGTTGATGGGTATGAACATTTTTCTCTATGTTAAAATTATCCTGCTCTTCTTTAAAGGCTACCTGCATCTTATGCAATTGAAAAGAACAAAGTTATATTCTAAAGTTTCTTTTTCATGACCACCACATACCAGAGTCCTAGAAGAAAGACACACACAGCCTTCTCTTCTATTACAGGTTACCAAATGAGAACAGTTTGATTTGGTGATTTCTCAATCCCAGTTTGAATAGTTTGAGTTCCTCTAAAGGCTTGCCTATCTTAAGGTCTTTCTTCTTCTCCGTGCTCAGGCTCATGCTCACTCACACTCTCTTTCTCCCAGTCCCTTCATCTCTCTGTCTCCCTCTCCCTCTCTCTCTCTTTCTCCTTCTCCCCCCAACCCCACTCTCTCTGTCTGGAGCTAAGTGGCATCAACTCCACACACCCATCTCCCTCAGCCCCTGTGGATTTGATCGTCTCATTATTGAAATACAGTGTCCTTTGTTCACATCTAAGGCAGATATTAACATTTTTATTGGAAACCAAAGTAATTCACTTACTCTGTGAGTTCTCCCCTGCTGTAAATGACACAAGAGACCCTCTTGCCAAGTGCAGTCATTTCAGAGGCTTTATTACCTTCAAGAAGAAAAGGGTCCAGGTTCAAATGAGGTTAACAGATTTGCTGAAGGGCATGATTCTACACACAAGAAAATCTTTCCCTTGCTAACATAACCCATTGTTGAACTTTGTGATCTCACTCAACAGAACAGCCTGTGACAAGGCATTCAACACACTCACAGCAGCAAAACTTCAGATCTGACCTCCTGGTGCTTGGGAGCAACAGTTTCTGGGGACCAAACCAGAAAGTCCTCCAGTGTATGCACAATGCCCAGGGCAATGACCAACATTGTACTTCGTTCAGCTGGATATTTTTTGAGCCTAGGAATAATCAGGGAAACCACATTGTGGGTCCATTATCAAAATTAAAGGGCCCAAACACAGGGTATCTCCTAGATTCTGGGAGCAAACAAATCTCTGCTTGACCCCCTGCCTTCTAGGAGCCTCTGCAGAGTTTTCTTGGAGGTTTCCCTGCTCTATTCGTCAGAATTAAATAGCTGCAAAGACAACCTTAATATTATCACTAATTTAAGGGGTGTCATGTTTGGTGAAATTACTCCAGACATCTGGGAGACCCCTGAATATTAGACCTTTCTCAGGGACCTACATTCCATACCATTTACGGTAATTTAAAACACTTCAAGAAACCTTTCTTATTTTTGTCAGTAGCTTCTCTGATCTAGTGAGAAGAGTTAACTGGAATTCAGAAAACCAGGTTTTAATATTGCCAGATCATTGCGTGGCTTTGAACTTTCCATCTTCTAAAACTCAAGGCCTTCAATGGGTATCTAATGAGTATTAAGATGCCCAACCAGTCTACTTGAGTTTCACCATATGAATGAAATAAGGCCAGCCCCTTATAGCCATACCAGAGTTTCCTATCCTCTCTCCAAGCCCTACTCAGGATCCATAAGGCTCTTGAAAGCCAGAAGATCAGCTTATACCATCAGGTATACCTGTGTACCCTGGGCAGCACTAGCAGGGGTTCAGAGCCCCACCATATGGAAAAGGGGACCACTGCCTGGCAAAGTTCTCAGCAGGTGCGTAATCAAAATGTGCCTGGTACTGGTAGTCCAGGAAGAACTTATGGAGAGAGAGAAGGTAGGGTCATGATCAGAAGAGTCTCCTCTTTCTCTTACCTTTCCACTATTCCTGCAGACAAATATAAACCAGCATCCTGGTCTTTGAAGTTACAAAGGCAAGACTTCCCAAGTAATTTCTTTTAAATGTGGGCTCTTGAAATCAGCTAAGGTGAATATACATATGGCTTTTCTATAAGATGGTGAGGTTATCCTAAAAATAAACGTGAGGGATCCAGGAAAAAGAAGATTAGACTTCTCCCAAGGGAAATCTACCAGACACACAGAAGATGGAGGCATCAATATAAGAGTTCATTCTTTAGAGATGCTTACTTCTGGAATGAGACTAATCCTCATGAAAGAGTAGCCTTCGAGGGGAAACTACTTCCCTGGCAGCCTAAAGTAACTGTGGCTACTTTATGTGTTTGTTGGTTAATAAACACAGCAGAAAAGCCTACATCTCTTGTTCCAGTTCCTTTCATCAACAGAAGTGTAGATACAATGCCTGATGGGGCATTCTAACTTGGATGGTCCCCAGAACTATACTCTTCATCTCCCCCATCCCATACCTTTTCCACCTCATCCCCGCAAACCCTATTGAATTCTTTATTGAGGTTATTGATCCCCAACACATACCCTGCTACCCAAACCAGCACCTCCCCAACTGCTCAAATGAAAAATAAAATAAAATAAAAACAGGAGAAATCATCAACTTTTCCCTCAATCTCATGTTCCCAAATGCAATCAGTCATCAGATCCTGATGATCTGGACTCCAAGATATGTCTTGATTTCACATCCACTGCTCTTCAGCTCTGCTTGAACTATTTTAGTTAAAGCTACAGTCATTCCTGACTTTGTGGACTTGAATCTAAGCTGCCATGGTGTGTAAACTCTACTATTATATTTTTTGTCACTAGGAAGAAAATAAAAGATACCAGTTAATCTAGGACATGTCACTATTGGCAAGATGAACCCGTATTTCAGAGACAATAATATGTGAAAAGCATATGTCTTAAAATTAATGAAATACAGTTTTCAGCCCCTTACTAGCTCTCTCTGTATCTATTCCTGCCCAACTCCATTCACTTCACATTCTATCTGGAATGTTTTCTCAATAATAGGATCAAGGTAATGTCTTCCTTATTGAAGACACTTCAAATTACTCTCCATACATTGGAGATAAAGTCCAATAGCATTCGTGAAACATACAAGGCTCTGCTGATTTCTCCAGCTTGTGATACTCTTCTTCTCTTACTTTAAGTTCCAGCCATGTAGGTCCTTCCAAATTCGGAAAACAAACAAACATAGTTCTGTCCAAATTTCATTTCTTTGTACATACTCTTCCCTCTGCTGCAATGACCTTCTCACCCTTAAACCCCCCACTCAAACTTCAGGTCTCAACTGGCTCAAATGTCATTTCCTCCAGAAGCTTCTCCTGACTTCCAGAACAGGTCTAGGTGTCTCCCCTGTGTTCCCAGAACACCTTATGCTTAACATACATCGCACCCCATGAAATGGCCTCTTTTTCAGTTTATCTCTTCCTCCAGACCAGAGAGTCCTTGAGGTCAGAGATCAGGTCTTGTACACTAACACATCCCAAGCGTCTCACGGGGTGCCTGATACTTAAATATTTATGTAAAGTTGACAACACATCAGGAACCAATGAGAGGTTGTCAGGAAGCAATTACACCAGCCATAGGATTTTTGTCAAAAGAATTCACAGTTGGTGAGCTCTCTACTACCTGAATCAAATACCAAATCTCCATCACAAGTTTCTCATCAGTGGATTAAATATGTTGTGAATTACAATCATATGCCCCACTAGATTTAGCTGCTATGGTGTCTTTAGGGAGACCATCTTCGAGTCGGGGAGAGAAAATTAATGCAATTGGGAAGCAAGTTTGAAAACAAAAATAAGAAGAAAGCCATAAAGATAAATCTAGAAGTACCTAACTATATGCAGGAGGTAAAGCTCAATGTTGGCACTCAAAAGAAAGAGAGATCAGGGCAAACTGGGAAAGTCACAGGATTCTTTGAGGGAATTAAATTTGAGTAATTTCTACAAGATCTTCATGTGTATTATTTCATCCAAATCTTGCAGCTATACCCCCATGGTGGTATTGTCATTACCATTATCATAGAGAAGAGAAAATAAAAGCACAGAGAGGTTC
The DNA here is from genome assembly GCF_018350175.1 of Felis catus. NCBI lineage: Eukaryota > Metazoa > Chordata > Mammalia > Carnivora > Felidae > Felis > Felis catus. Next base: position 87,040,274 of record NC_058373.1, on the reverse strand, counting down.
AGGGTCTTGTTCACAATCATGCAAGTTGTAAATAGTGGTACCAGGAATCCAGTCAAGATTTTTTCAACCTGAAGTTCATGTTTCCTCTTGAACATTTTATTTGGGATGAGAACATCCAGCTTTTGAATCGTGGCACTATTCTAAGCCCCTACTTCAAAAGGGAGCATACTCAGAACTTTTGCTTCTACACATGTTAAGGTAACTGGAACAAGACTTTACCAAAAAACAAACAAAACAAAAAGCCAGGAGAAAACTGGAAGAAATATGTAAAACAGCTGTTTTCAAACATTGGACATTAGGCAATGTGAGACTGTGATCCCCGAGAGAGGGAAGACAAATGATTTTTCTTGGTTTTCTACATGAAGTCATTTCTGAGCCACAGGATAGGGGGTGGTCCCACAGAACATGGTGGTCTCACTGAGTTGAGAAGAAAAATATTAAGGAATTGAGGGAGGCTGAGATAACTGGCATTTACAGGGAAAGTAACAGAGAAATAACTCAGGAAGTTTTGATTCTGTTGCTGAATACTAAGCCATAAATAATGCTGGAAAAAAAAACAAATGGGAAGCTTTAAGCTGAAGCAATTGTCATGTTTATGCCAAGCTGGAAGATGTTCGAGTTCCAACCAGCCAGAGTAGAGAGTCCTTATTGAACACTTGAAACATTCACTAGAGACCCAAGAAGGTTACTTGTAGGTCTAAGCTAGACCCACTCTAGCAAAATGTAAAACAAAAAACCCTCAAAATAATCAAGCTGATTCCCAAGTAACTTAACTACCCGAAAGAAAATGTTTAACATTTTTAAAGAAAGAAAGCGAAATGTGGCACTGAACATAAAATTTAAAATGTCTAGCATATAATAATAAATATAATAAATACTAAGAAACAAGAAAATGTCAACCGTTAGCAGGAGAAAATAAGTCACCTGCTACAAACAGATACAGAGATAATAAAGATATAAAATTAGAAGAGTAAGACCTTAAAAGATATAAGACAGATAGACTAAGACTTTAACAGATACATAGGCTTTGAAAGAAAATATGAACATAATGAGAGGGAAATGGAAAAAGACCCAAATGGAAATTGTAGAGATGAAAAATACAGTCATAAATGACAAACTCTCTGGATGGGATTAAAAAAGATTAACACCGCAGGAAAAAAAAATCAGTGAACTTGATGACATAGCAATATATATTATATATTATCCAAAGTGAAGCTCAGAAAGCAAAGTGTCTGAAAATAAAAATGAACATGGGCCTCAGTGACAATACGAAGCAGTCTAAAATATGAGCCAATGAGTCCCAGAAGGGGAAGAAAGAGAAGTGAACATAAAAATATTTGAATAAACAAGGGTTTAAGTTTTCCAAACGTGACTAAAATTACAAATTGACAGACTTAATATACTCTGTGAACTACATGGAGGGTAACACAAAGAGAACAACACTAGAATACCAACATCAAATTGATAATAAACAGTGATGAAGATAATATCCTTAAAGTATTCAGAAGGAAAAAAACACACACGCATTATACGTAGAAAACCAATAAATTGCTATAGACTTCCCATCACAAATAGTGCAAGCCATAAGACACTAGAAAAACATCTTCAGAGTTTCCAAAGTAAACATCTGGCAAAAAGGTCTTTGGAAAATAAAGGTGAAATAAAAACATTTTCGGAGAGACAAAGGTTGAAAGGAATTTGTCACCAACAGACCAGATTGAAAAGAAAGGTAAAAGATTTCTCAGGCAGTGCATGCCAAGAAGTGATTAGAATGATTGGCCATGGAGTTAAGTCAAGTAAGGGAAGAAGCAATGTCATACGGACAGGGTAAACGTGGATAATCAATAGATTGGTTATTTAGATGGTGTCAAATGCTGAAACCGAGGTTCTAGAGGGAATGAGGTAAAAAAAAAAAGGCTATCAAAAAATAGAATGTATGAAATTAATAATATTGAAGGACTGTAGGTAATTATGAGGTTCAAGGGAAGGACCAGGAGAGTGTAATGTCTGTTAAAAATGGCTGTTTTGAGAAATGATACATAACAGAGATACAGCCACAAAGATGCAATTTTAGTCCCCATGATAGAAAAGAGGGTCCCTACATCCTTTTTTGCCTGCAGGTACTTCTTTCTGGCTGTGGTCTCATACATGACTTTTACTTACTATCTCAGGCTCAAGAACAAGGGCTACCTAGGAGTTCTAACTTTATGGTAACTATTTTAAGTGAGTAATGTGTTTGATAAAGTAATATAAGAGCAGAATTATGTATCACTTAACTGAAGAATGTGAAGATAAAGCAAATTCAGAGAGAGGGGGGACCAGAGATGGAAGTAGCCTTTCAAAGCTCTTCAGGGGAAAATGCAGTTCCAATTAGACCCATAGGCTGTCACCCCAGCAAACCCTTGGCCAACCATTCAAACATCCTGTCACCAAGGACATGCTTGTCATTTTGACTAAGTGGTTCAGAGTGACTCCTCTTCAACTGTAGGTCACTGTGACTTTTTGTGTGAGAAATTGATGGGTTGCTAACGGTGGCTGAAACGGGCAAATGCTGGCCTCCTGTACAGCACTGTGGACTGTTGCTGAAATTCTCCACTTTCAGAATAATATCCTTAGACTGCCTCAGGATTTTTGTATATATTTTTTCTAAGCTGAATAACAATATTATTCAGGAAGAATAATGAAATCAATGGCAGGATAAAAAGAAGGAAGAATGAAGCTACTTGAAAATATAACTAAGAATGGATTTCAAATTAATTGCTTTAATCCATTACTCAAAGATTATGGTTCTAATCCTTCTGAAAAAGATTTTTCTTTTAACCACCAGAGTAAACTGAAAACAATGACAGATGGGCCTCTTTTCGTAGCCTATAATTAGTTCCTCCTAAAAGTGACCAAGCTAAATTTTATTCTTTATTCTAGAGATTGCTCATGTTTAGATCCCTCAGTGAATACTATGTCTGTTCCAGTTTGCCCTGATCTCTCTTTCTTTTGAGTGCCAACATTGAGCTTTACCTGCTGCATATAGTTAGGTACTTCTAGATTTATCCTTATGGATTTCTTCTAACTTTTGTTTTCAAACTTGCTTCCCAATTGCATTAATTTTCTCTCTCCAGCTCAAAGCTGGTCTCCCTAAAGACACCATAGCAGCTAACTCTAGTGGGGCATATGATTGTAACTCACAACATATTTAATCCATTGATGAGAAACTTGTGATGGAGATTTGGTATTTGATTCAGGCAGTAGAGAGCTCACCAACTGTGAATTCTTTTAACAAAAATCCTATGGCTGGTGTAATTGTTTGCCTAACAACCTCTCATTGGCTCCTGATGTGTTATCAACTTTACATAAATATTTAAGTATCAGGCACCCTGTGAGACACTTGGGATGTGCTAGTCTTGTCTCTGACCTCAAGGCCTCTCTGTCTGGAAGAAGAGACAAACTGAAAAAGAGGCCATTTCATGGGGTGCGATGTATGTTAAGCATAGGGTGTTCTAGGAACAGAGGGGAGACACCTAGACCTGTTCTGGAAGTCAGGAGAAGCTTCCGGAGGAAATGACATTTGAGCCAGTTGAGACCTGAAGTTTGAGTAGGGGTTTAAAAGGTGAGAAGGTCACGGGGCACCTGGGTGGTTCAGTTGGTTAAGCTTCTGCCTTGGGTTCAGGTCATGATCTCATGGTTTGTGAGTTCGAGCCCCGCGTTGGGCTCTGTGCTGACAGCTCAGAGCCTGGAGCCCACTTCAAGTTGTTTCCCCTCTCTCTGCCCCTCCTCTGCCCCTGCTCTCTCTCTCCTTCTCTCTCTCTCAAAAATAAATAAATATTTTTTTAAAATGTGTTTTACTTTTTCCTATTTCTATCTAAAAGGCAGAGTTTCCTAAAACGTGATAATCAAACAACAGAAGTGTAAGTGAAGCAAATGCTAAGTGCATTCCTCTTTAGCTGATGTCTAAAAAGCATTATTATGAATCTATTTACCACGCTTTTCAAAGCAAAGTGGCTTTTAAACTCCATCTTTTTTTTTTTAATTATCATAAAATCCTTCAAGAGTGGTGTCTCAAGAAAGAACTTGGGACAAGGATTCAGAAGACTTGAATTCTAAGCACAGTTCTGTCTTTAAATAGTTATGATTTGGGTTAAGTCTCTTTACTAGGAGTTTCAGTTTCTTAGTTTTAAAATGAAGGTATGTTCATAGATAAATACTGAGTTCCTTCCAGGGACTAAATTCAATGACAGTCGTTCTATAGGTCCACAATTTACAACTGTAAAGCAAGTCACAAATAGAATTCTTTAAAAGTCAAACTCCAGGTGAAAGACCTCTGGATTCATTATGTCTTTAAGAATTCTGTGCCTTCTCTATGTAATCAAAAGTGAGAGCAGCCTGAGGGATATAAAAGAACAATGCATCATCATTGCTATGATTAAATAGAGAAAGCCCCAGAGCCGGCTTGCTGCTGTATAAATCACAGATTAAAACTTTGTTGTGGCCATTCATATTCCAAGAATAGTCTTCTCCCATAGGATGTTCCTGGGGATTATGGATCACCTCACATAGAAAAAGAGACATGTCTATTTTAGTTAACATTAGTTGTATCTGTCAGTTCCTAGCTGCCAGCAAGATAAGTACACTCAGCTATCTAAGCAAACAGATTGGAAGGACACTGGGGGCTCCCAAGGGAAGGTCTGGAGAGCAAGCAGAAACCCAAAGAGGCCCAAAGGTTGTGTAGCTTGGGCCAAAAGGACCTATGCCCTACAGAAAAAATTTGGTCCTCGAGTCCCCTCTGTGACCAATTTAACCCCCAAATTTTCTTTTCACCTTGAAGCACTCACATAAAAACTCCAGGAGCAAGCGCCTCCCTACTTCTGGCTGAACTAAGGGTTTGGTGCCTCAGATTCGAGGCCAGAGAGGGAACTGAAGTCAGGGAACACCCACCCTTCCTAGACTATATACAATAGAAAAGTCCATGAAAGGGACATGTGGGCCTAACAAGTGTATGTTGGGGAAAGCGGGGAGAGAAATAAGTGCTCAACAGCAAAAACAGAAAAGGAAAAAGAAAAAGAAAAAAAAGCAGATCTCTATATATAGTTCAAAATATTAATAAAGGAAAGTGAATTATATAGGCATATTTTTTTGTTTAATGGATTAGGTGGGAAGTAATAATCACAGAGTTAAAAGCCATTGTAAATGTTTTAACATGACCTATGGGTTTTTTAGGTTTTAATTCCATAAGTAATACATGAATAAATTCTTTCACTAAAAATTCAAATGTTACTTAAATATAGAGTAAAGAATTTTAACATCCCTTTTATATTCCTCAGTCTAGCTTTTCCCCAAAGATAACCACCACCCTCCATTTGTTTTTACATTTTCTGGAACTTTTTCTATTCATTTACAAATCTATATAAAATAAAATATAATTTATATGCATGCACACATTTATATACATGCACACATGTGAAATAATATATTGCATATGTAGGTATGCAACATGTTTTTTTCCACTTAAAATATATATTAAAGCCTTTTCCAGATAAATCCCCACAGAGCTACCCTATTTTTAACTGTTGCCTAGTATTAAATTGTCTGTTATATACCATTTTCAACTCTTTCTGTATTGGTAGATCTTTTAAATGCATTCCAAACTGTTAATTCACATGTTGTTTTAAAGCACTTGGCAGGATGTGTGTGTGTTCCTTCTCCCTAAAATGAACCATTATATGGGTCATGGGTTAAAACAATCCTGTATTTATCCAAGTAATAGTTAACAGTTTTCTGAGTTATTTATCTCCTACAGGAAATGGAGGGGAGTGGGGAGACTCATTTTGAAATATGGCTACAGGCTGAACCAGTTAGGATGATCTTAGCTGCAAGTAAGGGATCCAACCAAAAAAAAAGAAAAAAAAAGTGGATAAAACAATTAGAAAGCTTATTGCTTCATGGGTGCCTGGGTGGCGCAGTCAGTTAAGCGTCCGACTTCAGCCAGGTCACGATCTCGCGGTCCGTGAGTTCGAGCCCCGCATCAGGCTCTGGGCTGATGGCTCAGAGCCTGGAGCCTGTTTCCGATTCTGTGTCTCCCTCTCTCTCTGCCCCTCCCCCGTTCATACTCTGTCTCTCTCTGTCCCAAAATAAATAAATGTTAAAAAAAAAATTTACAAAAAAAAAAGAAAGCTTATTGCTTCACAACAATAAATTGAGAGGTAGAAGTTTTCAGGAGCAGAGCAATATCAACAGGGACCAGGCGTCTTCCATCTTTCTCAAATCCTTCCTCAGCATGTTGACTTTGTCTTTGTTCTACCATGGGAACGTGTCTGTGGTAGTTCTAAGGTTTTCACCCTTGTGCCACATTTACAACAACTTAAAAAGCACAAGCCACTGCTTTATGTTCCTTTTGTAAGATTAAGGAAACATTTCCCAAAAAACTCTCAAATAAATTTTCATTTGTATTTAATTGGCCAGGATTGTGTCACATGTGCACACTTGAATCCACCACTGGCAAAGAGAATAGAGCTACCACAACTGACTTAGATTAGAAGACATGGGCCATCCCACTCCTTGGCAGCTAAATAAGAGCTTTTGAAACATGGCCACCCACTACCTGAACAAGTGCTGGGTTTCGTTAGCAAGGAAACAGTTGAGGTAGAGAAGAGGACTGTTCTGTAGGCAAACTATAACAATGCCCACAACACCAACAGACCACAAGGAAAATTCACAATGCACACAAGTGAAGGTCTTTGGAAAGCATAAGTCATTAGCGTGCCAAGTAATTAACTTCTGTCCTGAATACCACAGTTGCAAAAGTTACAGGAAAGTGAGGAAAATGGGAGTCAAAGATCCAACTCAAACAACAGCCACAGACAAGGGCGCAGAAGTTCCTGTTTTTGCCTATCTCACCCTTTATCGTTCCCTCTCTATCTCTCCCACCCCAAAACAGTTGTGAGATAGAATCCGGGAGGGTAAGAATACATGTTCCTTCAAAACAGCAGCTCAGACTAAGGGAAATAAGTCCACGTGTTTGCACATGTATACACGTGCTTGTATGCTCATGTATGTGTGTCTGCTTTTACATTACAAGTTAAATGAGTGATGGGTACTAAGGAAGGCATGTGTGATGAGCACTGGGTGTTGCATGTAAGTGATAAATCACTAAATCCCACACCTGAAACTAATACTACACTGTATGTTAACTAACTGGAACTTAAATAAAAAACTTGGAAGGAAAAAAAAAGAGAAAAAAGGAAAGCATTCAGAAAACAGAGGCAAACAAAAAGGAAGAATTTTAAATTATCGAAAACCCTCAGCCAGGAATAACCACTGTTGATACAGGATGATACCATTTTGTAGTCAAAAACTCCTTCTCACGTCAATGTTTGTTTATTCCATCAAAGAAAATTGATTCAAAACAGATTTTTACACTGCCGCAGTCCCAATTTTCAATAATATTTCTAAAATTCACTATTAATGTTAAAAGGTCTCCTTTATCAAAACTTTGGGCAAATTTCATCACAATACGATGGAAGCAATCAAGCAAAATAAAACGAAACACAAATGGTTCCTCTGTAAATAGCAGTCTTGGCAACGACAGTCCTCCAACACTGCTAGAAGCTTATTACGAAATGCACGATAATATAAGTTCTGACTCACCGAATTTTATCACCCCATCTATAAGGATATGAACCTTCCCCAAAGCAGCTGTATCTCTAACCCAGATGTTCTATTGGCGCTCTTGCTTCCTGGGCCTTTCTAGTATTGACTGGCACCTTCTCTCTACCCCATTTTTATGCCAGCCCACTACCAACCCAGCAACAATGTGACATTAAGCAGGAATGATACCCAGCAGCACTGTTTGAAAATGGAAATGAGAGTCTTCATTAATTTAGAAAATCCAGGACTGCATATGAACATTTTCTGCAATAATTTCTCTCCCTGATTAAGTCAATAACTAAACCAGTACACAGAGCCATCTTATCCAGACCATTTGCTTTGATCGTTTCCTCTGGTTAAAAGCAAGCATTTGTTCTTCCACACTCAGGCTCTAGAAAGTAAAGAGGCAAGTTTAGATCAAGACAAGTAACGCTCAGTCCTCAACAAAATCCAGAAGACAATTCCCTGTGTTTCAGTTGGGTGGCCCTAAGCGGCACATACATGCTAACAAGGCTGTGGAAAGACAACAGACAATGCTGCAGAAAGAGGCTTTGGCCAAGTTACAACAATAGATGAAGTGCCATTGTATATGTTCTGTTGACTGCTGACATCTGTTCACAGACCGTGTCCTTGCCATAGCTATACTGTGAGGGAATTTATAATAAGAATATATAAACATGGTACCCTGAACTCAAAATATTCTATCTCCTGTTAAACACAACCTCCCGGATCATTTTGGCAATTAACGAAAAAGATATTTGGGGGTAAAGTTAGGAAAACTCGCTTTATTGAAGTCTTCAAAAGCTAAGTACTTTTTAAAATTCTGTATGCCACAATCTATTGCCATAGTATTAAGACTAATAAGTGGCAATAAAGTCTAGTGTTGTTGATCATAAAAGCTTTTAAAATACAGCTTGAATAGTAATTATGCACATGTGTTTATGTATATGGAGGCTGCTCTTAGTGTCAGATTTGATATGTGATGTTATAGGGTTGCCTGTAATTCATACCTCACAGCAAGACAGGACTTTTTATGTCAGAAACCAAATGCAAGATGGCCTGTTCTTAAACATCGACATGCTGCTTGACACTTGAATTTAAATTGTGTATTATTCTTCAGTGGTTTAACAACCTGATAATTTTTTGATAGAAATTTAAAGTAAATGGCATCTGGGTATATTTAGAGTAGCCTGTAGCTGGAGTCCAACTATCACAGACAGCATTCTGGCATTTTCTTGGAGAAGATATAATTTTCAAAAGGCAGGGGTCAGTGGTAGCAAGTCACTAAGAACTGCTACAAGAAGTCACTGATTCCTGGAAGATATGACTGGTGTGTTGACACCCTGGAAATTTTCCCAGACTACTTGGCTAAAGCAAATAAAGCTCAATTTATGCCATTGCTTATGTGTTTCCTTATTGATCATGGAAAATGGGAGCAAGGGACGACAGTACTTTGGATTTTATTTTACAGGGGACACAGCAAGTGTATATTCACTCAGTCATCCAACAGATATCATTAGGCATTTACTATGTATGCAGTATTGTATTAGATGTTGGAGATAGAACAGTGAGGCAAAACCAATATTCCCTTGTGTTCCTCAAGCATAAATCTTAATGGGTAAGATTAACATTAAGCAAATAATCATACAAATAAATATGAAATTGTCACTTTGATAAACACTGCCAGTGGAAAGTCTGTAGTATTATCAGGGCATAGAAGAAGTATATTTGGCATAACTAAGGAAGTAAGGGAAAGCTTCTCTGGAGAATAAATAATTGAGAAAAAGTACGAAAAATAAGTAGAAATTATTCCACGAAGAGGGAGGGAGATCATTCCACACCCTAGGAACGGTAGATGTGAAGGCCCCAAAGCAGGAGTACACATGCTTGGGGGACTGGCACATGACGGTGGCTGATGCAGAGAGAAGGAAGACAGGCTCTTGTAAGATGAGTCTCAAGAGGCAAGAAGAGACCCACCACCCAAGACCTTGTTTACCATATTAAAGGGTCATATATTCAGCCATATAGACAAAATTAGGGCAAACAAAACTTTCCAAAGGGGTAATAGATGCTTATAAAAGAAATTAAAGTCAACACATGGATTTACTAGTATTATGTTCAAGGAACAACGTTGGAGTCTGAAGAAGATGCCAAAGGAATACAACAATTCCTACCCATAGCACATAAGCAGCCCAAGTAAGAATAGGGAATATATCCCATGTTATAAGAGAACATCCTCAAGTAATATAAAGATTTACTGGAGGAAGAGATCATGCAAGATGATGATAGGGAATGGAATCTGGGCAAAATATCATGAAAAAGGGCTAACAAACAGTGAATACAATTTCTACAAGTAGAAATGGAGCGTTGTGGGTTGGTACTATTGACAGAAATATCAAGGTGAGCAAAACCCAAACTCCAAAAGTGGATGATGTTGGTCACCTTTGAAACAGTAGAAACTTCAGTTAAGTTGTGATACAGGTTATGCATGGAGACGGTACAACACAGTAATGTCTTACGTTTAAATAACGTTCTATACTTATATCAAAGTCTTTAACTTAACAATCTCAATAAATCTCCAAAACAATACTATGAGAGAGACAGGGAAATTTTAGCAATTATTTCCACTTTATTTAAATCTAGAAAGGCTAAATAATTTGTCCAAGAACACACAATTAGCAAGTGACTGACCCAGGATTAAAACACAGAAAGTTTCCACTCTTTCACTGATTCACAAATTTCAGTCATTCATAATCCATCATTATTTTCTGCATATCACTTTACTGTTATATACCAATATCATTTGCCACCAATTTAAAGGTAACCATAAACATAAAGACTTTTAAGAAGAAAACAATTTTAGATACTATAGTCTTTAAAAGAGCCTGAGACATAGATTAGCAAGTATTACAAAGGTGTTAAAAAACATGCTGGTAAGAATATGAAGAAATGGAAACATTTCAAATGCTCCTGGTGGGTGGGAATATAAATTGGAACAATCACATTGGAGAGCAATTAGGCAATATTTACATATTATATCAATCAACCAATCAATAAACACACACATATACTGTAAACGTAATACTATAAAGGGTATATATATTTATATATTCATAGGCATTATTTTGAATACAGAAATTCCACTTCTAGATATATACCCTAGAAGGGTAAGGATCAGTGAACTTTTTTCTGTAAAGGTCCAGATGATAAATATTAAACTTTGCAGGTCATACGTTCTCTAGAGCAACTACTCTTCTCTACTGTGATCGTGCGAAAATAGCCATCAATCATATGTAAACAAATGCACATGGCTGAATTCCAACAAAACCTTATTTCTGGGCACTAAAATTTGAATTTCATATAATTTTACAGTTTGAATCATTTCCATAAAGCTTTTTTAAAATTATGAAACGTCAAACACACAAAGAAAAATATAAAAATATTCATATGAATACACATAAACACACCCAGATTTTTCATACTTACTGGGTTGGTGTTGTCAAAGGAGTAAACCTCTAGAAGAAGGCGGTGAATCCATTCTACAAAAAAAATAAAAATAAAACCTTAAAAGTATTTTCTATGGACGCTTTCAAGAGCCAGTGTTTTTAGAAATGTCATTGACTTCTGGTATGCGTATGAAATATGTAAATAACTTTTATAATAAAATAGCTGGGAGGGTTAAAGAAAATGGCCAGCAAAGTTCCTTGAAAAGAGTAAATGCTATACAATAAATGAGTATAATTATTACTAAAAGGCAGTGTCATTTTGAAATGTTCACCTTGACGTCAGTTGTTTAATATTTTTGGAACTTACTGCCTTGTCTTGTCAAAACAAAACAGAATTTCCTTTTTCTCCTTTTATCTCCTCTATCACAATAGTGGAACTTCAGTGTTTGATGAAATTTCATTCATATTTTAATCATTTGGAAGTACCAACAGCTGAAACTTTTTAAAATATTCAATGTTGTTTACGCTTTGTCCATAATTATATATGGCAAAGATGATAGTAAAAATATGTCTAACAAATATCAAGTGCTTACAATATGCCAACGACAGTGTGTTAAGTGCTTTAAAATATAATTTCCTATAATCCTTATTCAACCTTGTTATGTAGGTTTATCACTGTCCCTGTTTTTGCAGGTGGGGAGAGCTCAGTGTGACTTGCCCAAAAAATGTAAAGTTAGGACATGGGTTAGGTAGGCATTTGAAATGAGTCCTGTTAGTTCAGTAAGAGTCTTTGTCCTTAGTCACTCTGCAAGTACACTATCTCAAAAACGAAAAACATTTGTGAGTCAAATCCCATCGTATAAAGCAAGGCGACATCAAATTTTATTTTCGCATTTCTCAAAATAAATTGGCCATTACTGGATTTTGGAAATCTTTTGGGTCATAAACACTCTATTATAATATATTATATTGTAATAAGACCTAGGTATTTGCCACAATTCAATTTCACAGATCCAAGTACACACTTGGAACGTTCACACGTTAAATTATACTATGCAGGAGGGCTAAGACAATTTGATACACTCCTGACTGCCATGCACTTGCTAGAACTTAAAATGAGATTCACATTAAGAAAACATTTCCTCCAAATATACATATCAGGAGAGCTAGGATTCCCCGAGTAAGGATCCTGTTGTTTCTGGTATTCACAGAACAACAACTGGGCAGTGTCTAACCACGTGCTATTCCTTGTCCAGCTCAGAAAGTGCTAGCAGTCTCTGTGAGAAGTTTGGCTGTCACTATTACATTATTAACAGGTCAACAGGTGTCAGGCTTACTCAGCACAATTCCATATGATTTAGACCAGCTAGTCCTGAGCCTTTTTTTTTTTTTTACATGTTTATTTATTTTTGAGAGAGATACAGAGTGCAAGTGGGGAAAGGCAGAGAGAGAGGGAGACACAGAACCCGAAGCAGGTTCCAGTTTCTGAGCTGTCAGCACAGAGCCCAACATGGGGCTCAAACTCAAGAACTGCAAGATCATGACCTGAGCTGAAGTTGGACGCTTAACTGACTGAGCCACCCCAGTGCTCCTAGTCCTGAGCTTTGACTACTATTCTTGCTTCTCACCTGAGATATGACCCTGAAAGCTGTCTGGTCAGTGATCTAGTAAGAACAAATGGTCTACTGTTTAGTCAATATTTGGTGGTATTACAACCTTAAAAGCACAGTGAATTACAATAACACTTATTCTTTTACATGAAAGATGCAGGTCAGCTGCAGATGTGTTGATGACATAGGTAACCAGGTAGGATCTTACCTAGGCTGAGCTGGGTCCATCGGGCCAGCTCTGTGTGTCCATTCATCTTGGAATCCAGACTGAGGAAGCAGCCAGACATAGGACTTGGTGTTCTTACAGTGAAAGACAGATGGTCAAGGATAGATGGAGACAAATCACACAAGCTCATTTAAAGCTTCTGCTCAGACATGGCTTAACTAATATCCACATGTATTCCACTAGCCAAAGCATGTCACAAGACCATGGCCAAAGTTGATGGGGCAGGGAAGGTATACTTCACCTATAGAGAAGATACTGAGAAAATTGTGGCAAAGAGAAAGCATGCAAAAACTCTTTAGTGGGAGGAAGGTAACAACTGAGAAAAATAGTTCAATTTACCACAGTAGGAAAAGTATCAAAGAAAAAGGATTGAGGATATATATACATACACACACAATATAGACACATATATTTACATTCACATATAAAATACAGGTATTATAATATTCAACTTTTAACTATTAAAAATCAATTCTCTAAAATTATATCCATCAAATTTATAATACTTTGGAAGAAATCTCAGTGCCCCTTCATCTTAAATTTCCATATGGAGGGACTTCCAGTCTCTCTTAACCTTCTTGTTCCCTCCTTCCAGGACAGGCAATAATAGGTACATCTAGAAATGTCTGGGAATTCATGACACAGATCATCTCGGCTCGCTCTTGTAGCAGCCCTGCTTAGTGGGAGAGGATGGTCTGGTGTATCCTTTTTCATGAGGAAAGAAGCCTGTCCCTATACAGCTGTGTCAGTGACTAGAGGGGTCGACTTTATCCAGAGAGAATCTAGCAAGCCTATTGTGACCCATACCTAGTTATATCTTCAGCCCAGCTGTTATTAGTAATTCAAAGTCCATCTGTATGACTTCTACGTTCATTTCTCAGTTGGTTTCACCCTTAGGCAGGGAAGAAATGTGTTCTTTATTGGCTCCCCCTCAAAATTCTGATAATAATAATGATAATAATAATAAATCATTAAATACCTACAGCTTAAATAGATGATCTCATTGAATTATCACAATAAGCCTGAAAATTGTTTACTTTATAGTTGAAGAAACCAAGCCTCAAAAGAGTTACATGATCCTCCCAAGGTCACACAGCTAATAAATTGGTAGACTGAATTTCAATGCCAGGTTTATTGGAAGCCAACACATCTGAGCTCTATTCTAGCCCAGACTGCTTCTGTGTGTGATAAGGGTGGAGGAGGAGAGCGGGAAAGGCATGATAACACAGAATGTCTGGGATGTCACGTATTTTTATTTTCTTGGTCTCTTTATCTTTCAGCAAATTGTACTGTTAATAATTTAGACACGTTTTACTGTAGAGCTTCATGTGAATTTCAGTAATTTATTCATATAGCTTAGATTTTGCTAGAAGACGATAGTAGGGTTTAATTCAAAGAAATTTTCATTAGTGCAAATTTTTACAAATGTATCTCTATTCTGATATGAAGATATCAGAGAGGAGTGCAGAGAGGGATAATGACCTCTCTGCGGACTTTTGTTCAAGATCTGGCTCTTACAAAGTTTTCTATAATGTTTAAGCTCTTCAGTGACTGACTATTTTCAAATTGTGGTAATTGGAGGTGTGAGTTCTAGCTACATAATTATACAACTCTTGGATTTAGTTAGTGTCACGGTAAGAAAATTTTTACCAGTGACAGATAATGGGATTTTTGTTCTTTATTTGATATTTTGATATTTACCTGATACTTTAGAAAGGATTTTTATGTATCTTTTTAGGCTTCCTGGTTTTAATTTTGATGACAATATGATATCATGTCTGTTTTCCTTTAAATCCTGAGATTAATAAAATGTATTCCCAGAGACTTCCCATTCACATAAGTGCTATTATCTCAAAATCTTGATACAGGGAAACACCACAAACCTCAATTCCTTCTGCTCTTTTCTCTGTATTACTTGTCAAACCGTTATTGGAAAAGAGCCTTTGACCTTTTTTTCTCCCACACAATTTCTAATAAAGATGCTGCCACACGGCTGTATCCTAGTAACTAGGTTTTACACTGAGAAAGACGATTGAGAAAGAGTCCAAGATAGGGCTGGTTTCGAACATCAGCAAAGGTAATTTGCTAGTCTTGCTCTCTTTTTCAATTTCCTTAATTTAGATGAATAACTCATCTAACCTTAATGTTCTTTCTGATAAAAATACTGTCCTATGGACCCAAATTAGCATATTTGCTTTTGATTACCTTGCAGAACTATTTGCTCTCTTTTCTGAAAAGCTCAATAATTCATATAAGGCTCAGAGGAATAAAATCACTATGTGTGGCTGAAAAATCCCAACTCCCCTGCTGGAGTTAAATGGCAGGCTTCAAAGAATTTCTTAAATAAATAATCAAGAGAGATTCTCCATCTTGCCTCTGAACTGCTGCATAAGCAGTTCCTTAGTTGTCTGACTTTGCAGAGACATGGAAAAGCAACAGTGTCGCAGGCAGATACTCAGACCAAGTAGCTCCCGTCTAACATCAAGAGCAGGTTAGAACTGCTGTATAGCGGGACTTCCTAAGTCAGGAGTCCTCAACTTACAACGCAGTAGCTTGCTTTTATACTCCCATATCAGGGCATGAAATTGGATGAGGGAACAAAATGTACTCTTCCCAAGCAGATGTGAGGAAAAAAGAGGTAAGAATGTGCAGGCACCCCAGAGAAGAGCCCTCTGCTCTTGGAACTATCTGCTGGGCAGAAGAGGGAAGGCTTGGGAAGAAGTGTGCTTGTTGCTGTGTTATGAAATAACATTTTTGCTGTCCAGGTCACAGAGGAAACCAGGCACCTCGACACAACTCTTGCTTCCTCCCAGCCTGAGCTTGGTGGGCCTCTTTCAGCTAGAGTCACAAAAGCTATATTCAGGCAGAAGTCCAGTAGCTTTAGGTTGTGAACGCAAAAGCAGATCTCCAAAACCCACTTTTCTCTCCTATCTGCTGCCTCTACCTAATCTAGCAGCTTTCATGATGGCGACTCACTGAGCTGGCAGGTCTGTGGGTCAGATCTGACATGCAGTTGGATTCACTCCTCACGAGAATCACACTTCTCTGGAAGATTCTTTACTGTAATTTATCTAAAGAAATTTCTCAGAAATGTTAAGTCCTTTCTAGAGCTATACTTTTCAGGACTCTCGTGGTGGTTGTTCTTCATCTTTCAGTGAAATCAGCCTAACCCACACTAACAGGACTAGGGATTCTGCATTGGCCAGTATTTCAGCTACTGTGGGGTTCCTTACCTAAATGCTTCAGGCATCTGCTTCTTTTCTTCCTTCCTTTACTGCAAAAGGGCTCCATATGTCTTGTTTTAGCACAGTATGCTTGCAGCCACAGCAGATTAAACAATGCCAGTTGAGAACCATATGGCAAAATATGAAAATCCAAATCAAATTTATATCTCTCTAATGCAAGATTTCTTGAATTTTAGTTGTTCACATACCATCATTATGTCATATCTGCATTCCACCTGTAGTGTGAATTATTTAATATTTTTCATTAAGTTGACTCACATGTGTACTTCTGAAAATTAACTTCAAAGGAAGCTACCATAAGTGTAACATATCATTCACCATAAATGAAAAGTAAATATAAAATGAATATATAATCATTAGAATACAAAAATTGCCATCCCCCTGAAAATCATCTTGTAAACCAACAGTGGTTACATCCCATATTTTGAAAAATTCTGCTGTGTGGGCTTAAAATGTACAAATTTCTCCAGTAAAAATTAATTCATTTAATTATTTACAAAACTCAGGTATAACCATTCTTACTTTAGATATAAGAAACAGGCACTGTCTCTAAAAAATAGAATTTTCATGCTGAAAGGGGCTTGGATGTTGCTTTTATTTGAGACTTGTGTTTTCTAAATTTTCACAGTTGATGTGTGACTTCTCCAGGATCATTTGTGGTCTAAGAGCCTAAAATTCCAGGCTTCAGATCTTTCAGAAAATTGCCTTTTAATTGGCTCCATGCATATCATAAAAAAATCTTTCTTGTGATTGTCCACATTTTGATTGCACTAAAACTGTGCCAAAATCATATATTTGAAATAACTTATTATTTAACAATGAAAAGTTTCTCAAACATAAAAATTTTATTTGGTAAAGCAGGTGTTATTTTTCTTTTCCATTTGGTAGATTAAAAAAATCAAGTATTTAAATAATTTGTCCCAAATCAAACATTTTTCTATAAAACTAGAAAGAAAAAAGTTAAAAAGTTTAAAAACTTGGGGCTCCTGGATGCCTCAGTTGGTTAAGCATCTGACTTCGGCTCAGGTCATGATCTCACTGTTTGTGAGTTCAAGTCCCACATTGGGCTCTCTGCTGTCAGCGCAGACCCTGCTTGGGATTCTCTGTCCCCTCTCTCTCTGTCTCTCTTGCTCTCCCTCTCAAAAATAAATAAAACATTTAAACATTTTTATAAGACTCAAGTGGGCTTTAAGATAAAGCTTTATAAATTCCATTAGAAGACAGCACCATTATGTGAAATTCTTCCTAGTAAAAATATATTAAAAATATATAAACAATTTAATTGGAATAAAATGCCTTAATGATTTCTTCACCAAATTAATGAAGAGGTAAATTGTAATCATTTAATGCTCATAATGAACCTAAAATTTCAGATGGATATTTAATCATGAGACAGCATTTACTCTATTTACTAGTCGAAAGAAATAAAAGATTTTACATAGATGTTCAACAAAAATATCCATAAGAGAAGAAAAAAAAGACTGGCATTATTATTATGCCATTAAGCATTACATTAGTTCATGCTATAAATAAATATGTTCTTAACAAATGCCCATGGCTTCTGTAAACCTAATCTTGTTTCCTTCCAAATATAAACATAATATGAAAATTTATAATTTTTAAGTGATAGAGAAGAATATCAAATAAATATTTCTCCCTCCCTCCCTCTCCCACACTTCCTCTGCCCACTTATACTTTATATTTCAGCTCCCCAGAAGTAATCATTGTTGAGTTTCTTATATACTCTTACCAAAAAATTTGTTGTTATTTGTATTCTTTGTTTTTAGACAAATAGGTTCTGAAAATATTTATAGCAACACTATTCTGACTCACTTTTCTTGATCCCAGATATGTTCTCATATCATATACCAATATTTTGCATTCTTTTAATGGTAAGCAGTGTTCCACTGAATGTATATGCAACCATTTATATCTGTAGTTGGTAATTTTTTTCTGCAAAGGTAAAATAGTAAATATTTCAGTTTTGTGAGTTATATGATCTTTTTCACAGCTACTCAACTCTGCTATAAATAATACATAATTTATGGGTGTGGCTGTATTCTAATAAAATTACAGAAACAGGTTGCAGACTGGATTTGGCCCACAGGTCATAGTTTACAAAATCTTGATTTATGTAGTCAGTCAGGTAATGGTGGAAATGGTTATTTCTTGCTTGTTGTTATTAAGAAAGCACTGCTATGGAACTCTAAAATGCATACACACTTGCTTGGTCGAAGTAGAATGAATCCACTACTGGGTATTTAAAATATTGCCTTGGGAGCCTGGGTGGCTCAGTTGGTTAAGTGTCAGATTCTTGATATTGATTCAGGTCATGATCTCACAGTTTGACCCCATGTGGGGCTCTGTGCTGATCAAACCTACTTGGGATTCTCTGTCTCCCATTCTCTGTCCTTCCCCTCCTCTCAAAAGTAAATAAACATTTAAAAAATATTGTGTTAAAAGCAAGAAGACAATCCTGTATATTCTGGGCTTCTTTCCATTAAACCCATGTGGGTTGTCTATGGACAAATGGATGTTTTCTGTTTGGGCCCATTTATTTTTTGATCTGGCCCCTTTCCCACCCTCATAATGTCTAAGTGAAAAATCCGGAGACTCAAATCTATTATTGTATCTTTACCCTATGTCTCTTGTCTTGTGTTATCTAGAGATTAGTGACAGAGTGTTATCCTTCTGGGAGAGAATTGTCTAACACAAAGGTTACATGTAAATGGGAACACCTGGAGAAAACCTGAATGGAGAGTAAATGAAATGCCCGTCTTTTTCTTTTCTTTTCTTTTTCTATCTTTTTTCTTTCTTTCTTTCTTTTTTTTTCTCCCTAAGACTCTCCTTGGCTAGTTCAGCTTATCAGCAGAATAGTACCAGACAATATGAAGTTTCTGGAATCAGTTTTTAGCATTTAATTAAAGACCTCAAAGACACTTTCTATGAGCTACTTCAAAGGATAAAGTTACTGCTCTCAACCGCAGGGAATTTGGAAAAACATCAGAACATCAGATCGTGTGTTATCACAGAGGATAGTGGGCACATTTTCTTCCTCTTCCTTGAGTTCAATGTTTATACACTGTCTGGCAAGACACTTACAGGTAGAGTTAAGCAGGAGCCTCTGTTCCCGCCCCTCTACAAATGATCTCACAATCAGCCCATGCAGATTATATGAATTTTAACTCATTTTTCTTTCTTTATTGCTGAAGTCCCCTTGTGAAATATTATTACTAGCAATAGTATCTTCATTTCCTTTTTTAACTTGTGCTTAAAAAATAAAGTTGAGGAGGATGTCCAAGATGGCAGCACAGGAAGATCCTGAACCCACCTCCTACCGTGGACACATCAAATCTACAGCTGCTCATGAATCACTGCTTTCTGAAAACTAGATGAACTGCTCTCCACAACAAAGGACAAAAAGACCACATCAGTCCAGGTAACAGATGTAGAGCAGGTAGAGACTCAGCCTTACAAAAATAAAAACCCATTCCCTATGCACCAACACACAATAGGGAGGGATCTCACCAGACAGGCACTTCTGGAGAAGCAAAGTGTTGGTGCCTCACATCAGGCACTTTGGCTCCTGGGATCTGCACCGGGGAACCAAGCCCCCAGCGTGTTGGAAACCCAAAGGAGCAAATGTCCAGTGGTCCTGAAGTGCTATTGGAAACTGAGATTCCTCTCCTGGAGGAATCGCTTGTTGTCTTGCTGGCACCAAGACCCAGCCAGAAAACAGCAGACTGAAAAGCACCTAGATTGTATGTAAGAGAGATTCATTTGTTGAGTTGGGAACATTGGCTGGAGGGGCAGAGGACAGCTGGGCATTGCCTGGAGTTGGAGGCATAGCAGACACCACTGTTGCCCTTTCCACATAGCTTGTTAACCCAGGTGGGTGAGCTTGGGATGCACCCTCCTACCACCTTGCTGAGCCAGGCAGGCATGAATTGTCATAGTACTTGTTAAGGCCAGAGAGTGCAAGTGGTTGCAAAACTCTTCCACCTTCCGGCTGGGGCTGGCAAGTGTGAGAAGTCATGGCGTTCTCCTACTCCCAGCCCGAACCCAGAAGGCAAGCACAGAAGTTGCTCTCTCACTGCATTGCTGAAACCCAGCGGGCATAAGCAGTCAAGATATTTTCCCATTGCCTTTCTGAAGCCCACAAACATAGCCCACCCACTATACTCTCAAGTGGCCTTATTGAAGCCGGTGGGCACATACAATCCACACAGGGGACACCTGATTATCTTGCTATGGTGGCCAAGGGACCTGGAGTCCTAGAGCTCCCTGGGACTATAGCAGTCAGAAGGACAGTTGTTGGCAGGCCACTAGCCCCAGGGCACTGCACAGATAGCAGTCAGAAACACAAATTCAAGTTCCTGTGGAAAAGGCCTATTTACTTAGTCTGGAGCTTCAGCCTAAGGGACAGGCTTCAGGATGAGCTCCCAGAAAGTAACCAGGCAAACACCATCCTTGCACATAACCTTGGCCTTCCTACAGCTCAACAAGACTTCCCAGAGGGGGTTTATACATTCCTGTAGAGCTCTGACTTTTGCAACCATCGCCCAGAGGGCACCTCCAAATCTCCTGGTCTGGAGGCCAGCAGGGATAACAACTGGAGACCCACAGGATTATTTATATTTGCCTGCTTTTAAATTGTGTTTTAACTTTTATTTATTTTTGAGACAGAGAGAGACAGAGCATGAATGGGGGAGGGTCAGAGACAGAGGGAGACATAGAATCTGAAGCAGGCTCCAGACTCCGAGCCGTCAACACAGAGCCCGACACGGGGCTCAAACTCACGAACTGTAAGATCATGCCCTGAGCTGAAGTCAGAGGCCTAACTGACTGAGCCACCCAGGCGGCCCTATTTGCCTGCTTTTAAAGATGCTCCCTGAGGGTCTGGTTTCCAATCAGCCTGAAACTAGGTGATAAATGAAATTTCTCCCTTTGGGTCATTGACAGGTCTTGGCATACCCTTGACAATGAGGATATATCAAGAATAAGTCAGGTGGTTTAGACAATCACAAAGGTTCGAGAGACAACCGAAAGACTAGAACACAATTGAATGAGAAGGATCATCACCTACATAAGGCCACCGAGAGAAAGAGGGTGCTGTTTTGCCTAGTACATACAAATAAACACAGAGAGTCAAACACAATGAGGCAATGAAAATATGTTTCAAATGAAAGACCAAGGGGCACCTGAGTGGCTCAGTTGGTTAAGCATCCGACTTCAGCTCAGGTCATGATCTCACGGTTTGAGAGTTCGAGCCCCACGTCGGGCTCTGTGCTGACAGCTCAGAGCCTGGAGCCTGCTTCAGATTCTCAATCTCTCTCTCTCTCTCTCTCTCTCTCTCTCTCTCTCTCTCTTCCCCCACTCATGCTCTGTTTCTCTCTCTAAAATAAATAAACATTAAAAAAAAAAGATTCAAGACCAAGATAAAACATCAGAAAAAGAACTAAATGATACCGAGATAAATAATCTACCTTATGAGGAGTTCAAAGCGATAGTCACAAAGACACTAACTGAACACAGATTGACCAGACAAGGACACCACAAAAAAGAATATTACAGGCCAATATCCCTGATGAACATATATACAAGAATCCTCAACAAAATATTATCAAACTAAATACATCAATACATTAAAAGGATCATACACCCATAATTAAGTGGGATTTATTCCAGAGATTCAAAAACATTTAACATTCACAAATCAATCAACATGATATGCCACATTAACAAAATGAAAGATAAAAATCATACAATCATCTCAATAGATTTAGATAATGAATTTGACAAAATTCAACATCTATTTATCACAAAAATTCTCAACGAAGTGAGTGTAGAGGAAATGTACCTCAACATAATAAAGGCCATATATGACAAACCCACAGCTAACATCATACTCAATGGTGAGGAGCTGAAAGCTTTAAGAGCAGGAAAAAGATCAAGAAAAAGACTAGGATGCTTCCCATTCCTCCTTTTTTTTTAACACCATACTGGAAGTCCTAGCCACAAAAATTAGCCAAGAATAAAAACCAAAAGGCATAAAAATTAGAAAGGAAGAAAGAAAGTTATTATTTGCAGATTATATGATGCTGTATATATAGAAAACCATAAAGACTCTACCAAAAAAATGTTAGAAAACTAATAAATGAATTCAGTAAAGTTGCAGGATATAAAATTAGTATACAAAAATCTGTTGCATTTCTTTCCACTAATAACAAACTATCAGGGGAAAAAAATCAAGGAAATTATTCTATTTACAATTCCATCAAAAAGAATTTAAAAAACCCAGGAATAAATTTAACAAAAAAGGTGAAAGCCTTGTACATTGAAAACCATGACACTGATAAAAGAAATTGAAGATGATACAATTAAATGGAAAGATATTTAGTGCTAATTGATTAAAAGAATTAAAATTGCTAAAATGTCCATACTCCCCAATGCAATCTATAGATTCAATGCA
This sequence comes from Felis catus, assembly GCF_018350175.1. NCBI lineage: Eukaryota > Metazoa > Chordata > Mammalia > Carnivora > Felidae > Felis > Felis catus. Next base: position 87,017,637 of record NC_058373.1, on the reverse strand, counting down.
ATCCCTATAGAAATTCTAATGACATTTTTCATGAACGAACACAAATAATTCTAAAATTTGTATGGAATCACAAAAGGCTCAAAATCATCAAAACAATCTTGACAAAGAAAGACAAAGCCAGGAATATCATGCTCTCTTATTCCAAACTATACTACAGAGCTATAGTAATCAAAACAGTGTGGTTTTGGGGCGCCTGGGTGGCGCAGTCGGTTAAGCGTCCGACTTCAGCCAGGTCACGATCTCGCGGTCCGTGAGTTCGAGCCCCGCGTTGGGCTCTGGGCTGATGGCTCAGAGCCTGGAGCCTGTTTCCCATTCTGTGTCTCCCTCTCTCTCTGCCCCTCCCCCGTTCATGCTCTGTCTCTCTCTGTTCCAAAAATAAATAAACGTTGAAAAAAAAAATTAAAAAAAAAAAAAAAAGTGTGGTTTTGGTACAAAGACAGACACGTAGATCAATGGAACAGAATAGAGAGCCCATAAATAAACCCACACATAAATGGTCAATTAATTTACAGTAAAGGAGGCAAGAATGTACAGTGAGGAAAGAACTGTATCTTCAATAAATGGTGTTGCAAAAACTAGACAGCTACCTGCAAAAGAATGAAACTAGATTGCTATCTTACATCATATGCAAAAATCAACTCAAAATGGATTAAAGACTTGAATCTATGACCCAAAACCATAAAATTTCTAGAACAAAACATAGGCAGTAAGCTTCTTGATATCTGTCTTAGCAATATTTTTCTCAGTTGAAATATAATTGACACACAATGTTATATTAATTTATGTTTACAACATATCAATTTGACAATTCTATACATTACTGAGTGTTCATCACAATAAGTATAATCACCATCTGTCACCATAGAGTATTACAATATTATTGTAATATATATGCTGTTACTTTTCATCTCCATACTTACTTATTTTATAACTGGAAGTTTGTACTTCTTAATCCTCTTTATCTATTTCACTCATCCCCTCATCCACCTCCCCTCTGGCAACCACCAGTTTGTTTTCTGTATTTAAGAGTTTGTTTGGTTTTTGTTCATCTATTTTGTTTTTTAGATTCCATGTATAAGTTAAATCATATGGTATTTGTCTTTCTCTGTCTGATTTATTTCATTTAACACAATACCATCTAGGTTTGCCTGTTGTTGCAAATGGTCAGATTTCATGCTTTTTTACGGCTGAGTAGTATTCCATGATTATATATATATATATATATATATATATATATATATATATATATACACATATATATATATCACTAAGGAGGGGGTGGTAGGGGGCACTGAAATGTGTGATGTGGATTAGAAGTATAAACTTCCAGTTATAAAATAAATAAGCAATGATATAATGTATAGCATGAGGAATATAGTCAATAATATTGTTGGTTTTATTAATATAAGTCAATAATAGTGTGTCACCTTATAATTTTATAAGGTTAAAGATGGTGACTAGACATTATGGTGACCATTCCTCAATGTATGCAAATTTCAAATCACTATAGTGTACACCAAAACTAATATAATATTCTGTGTCAATTATACCCCAATAAATTAAATAAATAGATAACCAAAAAATAGATCAATAAAGTCCTATGTCTTTGATTTACCATCATCCCACTAGACAATTAGGCTGAGGTTTTTGAATAAATATATTTATGCTTGAGATTGAGTTTATGACTGAATGTCTTACCTTTAGATGGTAACACTCACCACCTGAACTAGGTCCTGGACTAACAAAGGAGATATAAACACCATGAAGAATTACTGATATGGCAGTTAGTATTCATCTGGGTTTGAAATCTAACTTGACTGAAATCCAATCAGGCTCACTGCATGGTTGTCTCTTCTGTCATGAGCTAGCTTATCTTAACCAATGGTGCCTGGCACATCCCACCTCATAAAAAAGAAAAGGTTATATCCCTTTTAGTATTCATCCACTCTGAGCCCCACCCACTAATCTAAGGAATGTCTTTCTTTCTCTGTAGTGCCTCACCCCCTTTTCATAAAAAGTCTATGAAGCCCAAGGGTATTTATTCAAATTAAGAGTGTCAGTCCTCGTTATTAGTGATTCAGAGAAGAGGCGTCAGAGAGTCTCATCAGTTCCCTGAAATGCATCATTCTTAATCATATTTGCTGCTGTTCCTGCCCCAAATTATGGAATCTGGTATTACTTTAGTGATCCAGGAATGAGCCTCACAGAAAATCTCACAGGTTTTCTGGTGGCAGTTTCTCAGACGAGAGCAAAAAAGGATGAAGCTTCTCTCTGGCCTCCCCACACAAGTGTTATAAGAAACTGGAGAGAGTCTCCCTAGGAGATGAACCCTATATGTTAAAACCTTGCAATTATCACCCAAGAGAAATCAAGCAGATGTAGAAAAAGAAAAAGTGAACTATATCTGTCAGGTTAACATGAACAAAAGAAAGAGTGTATAGCCTGGAATAGGACACCCTACTGGACTTGCACGTCAAATTTTTCCAGCAGTAACTTCTGCTGAAAACCTGCATGTGCAAATTCAGAAAATCACAAAAGGACTTTTTTTTATATAAGTTTTTTTAATGCTTATTTATTTTTGAGAGAGAGAGACAGACAGACAGACAGACTTCAAGTAAGGGAAGAGCAGAGAAAGAGGGAAACAGAGAATCTAAAGCAGGCTCCAAGACTCCGAGCAGTCAGTGCACAGCCCGATGTGGGGCTTGAGCTCACAAAACATGAGATCATGACCTGAGCTGAAGTCAGATGCTTAACCAACTGAGCCACCCAGGCACCCCACAAAAGGATTTTTTCATAAGTCCCCATATTGATCCAAGAAATTCGTTTTGGGTATGGACTGGAAACATCTAGTTTGACAATGGATACACAAACACATACACATACACACGCACAGAAATCAATGTTCATTATGTATAACTTTGCTCCACCCAAGTTGCCACAAAGCAGCTGACCCTGACATCACCTGGAACTAACTGACTGCAGGTAATGAAGCCATCCCTTCCAGTTGCTTTCCACATAGTCTTTCCACTGCCACAGAATAGAAACCCATAATCAAGCTGTTTAACAATAACCTATCACCCATCTCTTCCCCCAGCGACTTATAAAATGGGAACAGGAAATTACCTTACATCTACTTTACTAAATGGAACTACTCAAATTGTCTTCCCCAAACAAAAGGGCCTTCTCCAGAGTATCCTGAGCCCCTGCTCTCTAGAAAATTTTATGGCAGTATCTCTAACTAAATACATACATATTTTTTAAAGGTCCACATCTCCAGGCATCCCATTACACAGTGAAGTTGTGCAGATATTCAGCTGTCTATTTGAGCACATGTATTACGATAAATGCGTTAAACTAACAGAGCAGAAACTAAAATTTTCACTACTGAGTTGGTTCATCATTCATCCTGAGTCAACAGTACACAGCAAACAACTCTAAGATATTTATTTGTTTTGGAAATGTCAAGTAAGTAAATATGAGCTTTTTGCTTCCTATGGAAAGTTTAACTAATGGATTTCTGAAATTTCTTCTGACCAGTAATCTCAGTAGTCACCAGGGCCTATTCCCCTCTTGCTCGGTCTCATCGAGACCTTGAGTTCCTTTGACAGTATCTCTGACAAGGTACCCTCCAGTGAGAGTCTGGGCCATTTTATGCAGTCATGTTCAAAAGCTTTCCTTACCATGAGCCCAAATATGCCTCTTTTTGATATCTACATCTGTCCTTGTCCTCACTTTTGAGTTCACCCAAAATAAATCTAATCTCACCCATAGCCATTTGAATATTGATAGACAGCTACCAGGTTCTTCATAACCTTTCCTTCCCCAGGTTGAATATCTCTGATTGTTTCAACTAATCATCTTATTGTATGGTTTCAAGTGACTTCATCATCCCTTTTTGCTCTTTACCACTGTTAAGATAAACAGAGGCATATTAAAAATGTTGAGTTTATTCGAGAAAAAATGAATTGGAATCAAGCAACACAAAACCAGGAGTGGTTAGGTAGAGGAGAACTCTACCAACATGAGGCAGCGAAAAGATTTATATAGAAACAGTGCAGAAGCAAAGAAAGGAAATTATTTGATTGGCTATAGCTTAAAGCCTAGTTGGCTGTTTGTGGCTGGTTGTCCTTAGCATTTTGATTTCATAACCTTAAGGTGCTTATTGGCTTAGATTTTGGTTTGCTTAAGTAGGCCACCATGGATTAGAGCCACATCAATCTAATGGCCTCCTTGTTTAATTAATTTAACACTAGACACACTTCAAGAGAGCACAAACATCCTTAGTTGCAGGAACATTGCATCTAGGGTGTTCCATGTAGGTGATCATAATAATAATGTTAATGATAACAACAGTAATGTGCACCAACTCTATGCAAGGACAGCTCTGAGTGACCTTACTTGTCCTAACTGTCTTACTACCTCAATAATCCTAATGCAAGTTTGGGTTCTCTGTCTTCTCACACTGTTTGCTATACAGACTTGAAAGGATGGTCCGTCAAAAAAGTTGAAATTGCAGAAATGCTGTGGAAAATTGCCTCCCAAAAAAGTGGGGGGAAGATACCATCATCTCATCCTTCTACCCATCTAAAGAGGAAAACAAAACCAGAATGTAATTATAAGGCACCATGAGAATTTCTATAATGCGAGTAAGACTAGGAAGCAGGAGGAACATATAAAAGAAGACATCAATGACTGGTTAAGACTATGAGTCCACTCAGGGTGGCAATCATGCCGTCTCATGATTGGTGTCTAATAAGTTTTCTAAAATTTAATAAGTTCATAACATTTGCAAGAAGTAAGAAGGAAAGAAGTGTAGGATACCTCATGACCATAAAGTTTACCAGCATGCAAAGGATATGAACTATTTTGCGCAGTAAAAATTTGAATCCTCAAGATTTTAAACCTTGGCAGGATGATGGTGATGGAAACATTTGCAAAATAGCCTTAAAAAGTCAAATGACCTTTTTTCCCCTCATTTCTTTTATAACAAGTGACATTGTCCGGGCACTGGAATATTTCTACATCAATGCTTGATATTCAGGTTAATATATTTGAATGGTTACTGCATTTAAGAAGAATTTTTATTTTTAGATGAATAGTTGTAAATATACAACATGGATATGTGTTTACTTAATCTGCTGCTTTATCTAAAAGGTCATTAAAGTTCATGTGTAGCCTTAGCACTGACTGTTGCATTTGCTCTATGCAATCTCATTTTACAAGTTTCGAGTTAAATCTGTTGCTATGTCTTAGTTTTTCCCATATTCTGTTCTCAACAACAGAGGTGGAATGAACAGTAACATCTCTGACTTGTTGAGTTTCAGTCTTGGGCGTTCCAGAAAATTTTGAGTAGAGATATTTATGTCAGACTAGAGAAGGACCAGATGCATTCATGATATATAGTAAGATTAAAAAAAAAAAAACAGAGGAAAATAAAGGACAACAGAGATAAAAAATCTAAGTTCAAAATCTTCTCTACAACCTTTTGAACCCCAAGAGTCCTTTAAGATTCTATCTGTAAAAGAGAACACAAATACTGACAAAGCCTGTCTTCTAAATCATTCATTACTTTTTTCTTTGAAATGCTGAAGAACATCCTTCCTTGATAACTGAACATTTTTGACAGAGCACGCACACAAAAGCATCTTCATGTGTGGACCAATGGCATCTACTTCCTGCAGCAATGAAGTTAGTCCATAGCTATACCCCTTCTCTATTCTTTTTTTTTTTTTTCTTTTTTTTTCAACGTTTATTTATTTTTGGGACAGAGAGAGACAGAGCATGAACGGGGGAAGGGCAGAGAGAGAGGGAGACACAGAATCGGAAACAGGCTCCAGGCTCTGAGCCATCAGCCCAGAGCCTGATGCGGGGCTCAAACTCACGGACCGCGAGATCGTGACCTGGCTGAAGTCGGACGCTTACCCGACTGCGCCACCCAGGCGCCCCACCCCTTCTCTATTCTTTGTGTCTCGCTCCCATCAATGAATGAGCCTCTAGTTCATGAAGCAAACAGAGACCACTGGGCACGAGCCCAATTCCGTTGAACAAATGCTTATTGCAGGCTTATCAACTGCAGCAGGATGTTGACTGTAGACAACTCAAAAACAGGACAGAGTCCCTATTTTCAAGACCTTGCCTTCCAACCCTCATGGCTCCTTCCACCTACACATTTGTCCACATCCATACCCTTCTTTCCTCTTTCAGTCTGAGCTTACTTGAGAATAATCCTTCAGACAGAACTCTTAATTATATCCTTCCCTCCTTCTTCACATCCCTTACTCATGACTCCATCTGATTTCACCTTATAAACCTCTTACTTTTTACTGGCTAGGGTCAAACGTGGGCAGAGGTACAGACGGAACAAGAATGACAGAATATTGACAAATGTTAAAGCTGTGTGATGAGTTCACAGAGGTTAATTATACCACTTGTTAATACATACCACTTGTATGTATTTGAAATTTTTCATTTTAAAAAGTTCAGAAACGAGATATATACTAACCAGAGAACTGGTTGGGCACTACAGACCTCTTTTTCTTTCAGTGACTCTGGTCATTTTTAACGTAAAGAAACAAATTTTTTTCCACATCTACCCTGCTTCCCTGTTGTACCTGATGCTAATTCTGTGTGTGAAAGAAAATCAGAGGGACCAGAGCGGCTAAATCAACACAGATATAATTATGTCTTGCCCTTGTGAAAAATCCCTTGTTGGCTCTTTGAGGAAAAAGTTTACACTCTTTAAGGTGGCATTTGTGACTTCAGAACTTCCCACCTTACCTCACTTATTTTCAGCTTCATCTCACTCAGTATTTGCCCATATCTTTCAGGCTTGGCATGCCAACTACTTCCATGTCAGTGAATTTCCTATGAACTCTTACACCTTCTTGACCTTCTACCTACTAATCTCTTCTGCCTGCAGAGACATCCTCCAGGTCTCCTGGCCAGTTCTCATTCATCTTCATCACTGTACTGAAATACTACAGGATGTGCACTGTCTTGCCCATCCTCACACTCTGTCATACCTGTTACTCATATGCCTCCCCTACCAGATTGTGAGCAGCTTGGAGGTTGAGACTGTGAATTATTTACCTTTCTATTCTCAGCACCAGCCTAATGATTACAACTCGGTAGATGCTAACATTTTTGCTGAATTAATCAACCAATAAATATAAACAAAATGCTAAAGACATAGGCATATGATATAGAAATATAAAGATAAATCATATCTGATAAAATTAAGAAACACCAGGACAATTTTCTATGACTAACCTGAGTTTAAAAAAATTTCACAGAGCCTAGTAAGACACTATTTTTAAGGGATGTGGGGATGATTGAAACAGACCACTTCCCTGAGCTCACAGAGCTTACATTCTATTTAAAGTATACAGATAGTTAACAAATACAGAATATAGTGTCAAGTAATGATAAGTGTTATGAAAAAAAATGAAGACAAGATCAGGGGTGATAGACTGGATAAGGAGGCGAGTATAAGATTCTCTGGGGAGGTAAAGTTTGAATAGAAACCTGAATGAGGAGAAGTAATGAGCCAGTTGATAATCAGGAGGTAAATCAATCAGAACACAAGGACCCAGTGGGGTTCCTGGGTGCCTTAGTCTGTTGAGCATCTGACTCTTGATTTAGGCTGAAGTCATGATCTCACAGTTCATGAGTTTGAGCCCCACATTGGGCCTGCACTGTCAGCACAGAGTCTGCTTGAGATTCTCTCTCTCCTTATCACTCTGCCCCTCCCCTACTCATGCTTTCCCTGTCTCTCAAAATAAATAATTAAAACATAAAAAAAAGAAGAGAAAGAAGAAGAAGAGCACAAGGACCAAAAAGTGAAAAGGCACAGAATTGGGAATTTCAGGAACTAGGAATTCTTGTGCCAAAACCTGAAATTCTACCTCCAGAAAGATGTATCCTTCAGGGTCCTCTCAGGCTTTTCTTCTTCACTACTTTTCTATTAATAAGCAAACACTGCTAAGAGCAGTGATATTTTAAGTAAGGATTAATTAACAACCTGCAGAAAATAAAAAGGAGTAGGAGGGTGAAGTGAATTGCAGAGCACTTCCCTGAAAGGGAGGGACAGAGGGCACTAAGCCATGCCCGGGTCATTTGTACCTACATTGGTCCTAGATAGAGACGATGATGTATTGAGATAACCTGTGCACAAGTGATATGGGAAACAAAGTAGTATTGCTGCTTCCTGTCCCCCCAGTTGTGCCCACCCAGTCTCCTTTACCCACTTTGTCCAATTAGAAAGCATCCTCCAAATAGCACCAGGGTCAGTGACAGGAAGGACTGGTAAACTCTGAGATGCTATCAGTCACTCTAAAGAAAATAGAAGAATCAATTCTATTTGACTTTGAGCAAATGACCCTGCCATGGCAAGACAGAAAAATGTGGTCCTTGGGAGTCCAGGCAGCTATTGAGTTCATAGCAGTGACTTTGCCACTGATACCTCTTAGCAATGGCAGTAACTAACAGGACGGCAGGAATAAACCACTGACCCTGTGAAAGGAAGAAAAAAACATTCTGCCCTTTGAGAAACGTGGAAAAATCAACAGAGCAGCAAGAGCCAGATAAAGAAGATGACAGCTCTATCCAACAATAGGGACGCCGTTCTATTACTTTTGTGTTCAGTCTGTCACTGCCGCTGCTGACAGTGCCTGGTCCAGCCTTGCCGCCCCCACTACCCTTAAAAATGGGTGCACTGAGTGGACTTTCAGATGCCCTGTCACTTCCAAAAACACATCATATGAAACTGTTGCAGAGCGGGGAATGGGAGGGCTTTGCGGAGGATTTACAGAAGTCCGAAAACACAGAGATTTACATAGCAGGTGCCACTTCCTTAGAGGCCAATGATTCTGGAATGCCTCAAGAATAATAATGAGTTCATGCTTAAGCACCCATTCTTACATGACTGCTTGGAAGCAGAAGAAATCTATGCCAGCTAATGTTTCAGGCTAATTAAAAGCATGTTCACCTGCCTTATCCATATCATTCTACTCTGTCCTGCTCACCCAGGCCAGAGATGTAGTTTTCCTTTGATCCAGGCTCCATCTTCTCAGAATACATTTGCCTGCACACAGTGAATCTCTCTCTCAATCTCATTCTCTCTCTCTCTCTCTGCCCACCCCACCCCTCCCACTGACTGTCCCCATTATAGTGACTTCTACCTTGGGAAAGCTCAACAAAATACTAGCTCAGGGTGGTGATTCCTAGTTGTATAAAGATCCTTGATAATGACAGTGTGCATGGGAATTTCATTTTTTAATTTTTTTTAATTTATTTATTTTGAGAGAGACAGAGCAGAGGAGGGGCAGAGAGAGGGAGACAGAGAATCTCAAGCAGGATCCTCACTGTCAGCACAGAGCCCAATGTAGGGCTTGAATTAACAAAACATGACATCATGACCTGAACCGAAAGCAAGAGTCAGACACTTAACCAACTGAGCCATCCAGGGGATTTCAAACTCAAATGGTTTCCAGTGCGAGGAAATAGTAAACACAAGTGAAACAGGCCAGGTAAGAACTGTGACAAGCCAGGCGCTCACACCCCCTCGAAGCGCAGGGTTGCTACTCTGCACCAGCTGATGGCCACTGTGCAGGAACACAAGCTTAAAACTGCTAGATACCCTGTTTTACAAAAGAAGCAGGAAATAGCCTGTAACTGTTGCCGACTAATTCAATTATCTAAAACTCTTTGGCCAGAGAAAACAAAACATATCTGTAGGCCCTCACCTTGCAACTTCTTACCACTCAAGCTCTAAGTGCTTGATTTGACACAGGACAAAGTTATTTTTACTTCCATTTCTCTATTAAAAAACAGGAGTGGGTCCCTGGGTAGTTCAGTTGGTTAAGTGTCAGACTTTAGCTCAGGTCATGTTCTCACAGTTCATGAGTTCGAGCCTCACTTCGGGCTCTATGCTGACAGCTCAGAGCCTGGAGCCTGCTTCAGATTCTTTGTCTCCCTCTCTCTGTCCCTCCCCACTTGCTCTTGCTATCACTGTCTGTCAAAAATAAAAAATAAACATTAAAAAAATTTTTTTTAAAGAAAAGAAGAGATAATTATAATACCTTCCTCATAAGATTGTTTGGAGGATTAAATATATGGCCACATGGTAAGAATTTGGACTATATGGCACCCAGTAAGCATTACTATTCAAAATCGTATTTTCTACACATGTTCCTGGATATATCTGAATGAAATACACAGTCCTATGCAAGTCCTAGGTCCCAAGTTTGATTGCATAATTTCAATAAAGAACCTCACCAGTTGGAAAAGAGCTATCTTCTCACTTTCACAATCTGCAGCTATGAAAACTGAGTCAGAAAGAAGTCAATTAGTCGTTCAGTTTCACACAGTCATCACAGGAACAAAGAGGCCTCCCATCATCTCAGCCTGTGCATCCCGTTCACTGGGATGACCTCTGCTGTTTACTTACGGTCACGCATTTTCCTTATGCTTCGCACTTTCACCAGGTCAGAAAGACAAGTTCATAAAGGCGGCGAACAACCTCAACATGTAAGGAAGAAGTCTTTAGTTGTGGGCAGACTGTCCATTGGTATTCCGTTTATCTTTCAAGCTAATTTGCAGACCCTCACGTTGGGTGTCCTGCTCAGCATCACTTAAGGACACATTTTCAAATTGGATCTGGCAAAGTAAACATCCTTGAAAAATAGGAATCCATACTCCAGAGGCCGTTCTAAAGCATGAGTATTCAAGCAGAGCTCCTTATTTCTCAGAGTGCGGTCCTGGGACAGCAGCAGCAGTATTACCTGGGATCCTACCAGAGACAAAGAGTCTTGGGCCTCAGCAAGGCCTGCTGAAATGGTGTCTTCACTCCCATGAGATCTATAGGAACATTAAAGTTTGAGAAATACTGTTAACCAAGTTATCCCTATAACTTCCTGGACTTTGTGTGAGATCAGGGGAAGAGAAAGGAAAAAAGGTTCATTTTCAAAATTATAGGGAAGAGTTTTACTGTTTAACAATCCACTGAAGGAACAAAAAATATCAAAAGCAAGTCCTCATCATCTGTTCAAGTATACACTTCTGAAGACTCCAAAATTTCCAAAGAAACATAAAAGTTTATCCCGGACTTGGGCCCAGTTTGTTTTAAACTGAGACTCTGGCTGGGGTATTGACATCTGTCAGCCTGCCTGCGGGGACTGCTGCTTGGACCTTTCCCTCAAGGAGAGAAAGTGAGTGCATCACTTCGCTAGTGTGGCAACAAAATCAGAGCAAGGTACTAAGTACAGTTTGCCAGGAAATATCTTACCACTGACAGCCTGGCTCACTCCCAAGGGATGACAGAAGCAGGTAGGTAAGCCATACTTTTGCAAAAATGAGGAAAGGAAAGAATGAAGGGAGAGGGGATGAGAAAGAGAGATTGAGAGGAAAAAAAGAAGAAAAAATAAAATCATTGTCAGGATGTTTCTTGTTTCTCCCTTTCTGTCCTTCTCTCTTCTAGCAGATGAAAAGTTGCTGCTTCTCTGAGCTATCCTGAGCTAGTCACAAGCAAGAGAGTCCTCCTGTCAATGAACCCCTTGGTATAGGTCAGAAGGGACACACGGCTTTCTTTATGAGCTGGAAACCCACTTCACATGTAGGAAAATCTCCAAGTTTACTTCTCCCCAGTATTTAGACCCTGGGAAGGCAGACTCCATTCATTTAGTAAGGTATCCACCTCCTGCCTTATGTTCAGGCAAGGAAGGGGTTGGTGGTGGTCCATTCCCAGAGGATTCCCTACACTGTCCCAACAGCATGGCTGCCTATCAGTGAACATTCCCAACAGGCAATACAGCATGTGACTAGCCATCGGCACAGCCCAGTGGCTCTCGCTATAAGGAAAATGAGGTTATAAAACCAACTTACTATGTTTTAAATTTTTCCTTATATATTCTGTTTTTGATGATAAGATATATTTTTGAAAAACAGTGCTTATGTGCATCCATACTCCCTGTTTGAAGAAATCTCTCAGAGAAGAATTTGTAAAAATGAGTACTAGTAGCTCATCCAGTGGTGGTGCACCAGGCTACTGCCTGTTTTTTGTTTTGTTTTGTTTTGTTTTGTTAGTTGTTATTTTGACGTCCTAGCATTCAACAAGCAAATATTTTAAAATATCTTCAATGAGTGTAATACTCTGACAGATCACCAAAACCAAGTTGCTCATAATCCTTCTGGAAAGAAATAATTAATGAGTCATGTTAATTCTATGTTATTATATGATCAGTATAGGAGTGACTCTGTGTAAACTATTTCAGTATGGAACCCATGCAAATAATATTAAAAACTAAAAATATAACACATTCTGGCTGAGAGTCATTTTTCATTTAATAATTGAGCCTTCAAGCACATTTCCACAGAAGGCAATGTCCCTGTACCATAAGTCATTTAAATTGAAGAAAAGATTTTGTCAGCTCAACAGAGCCCAGCATGGAGGAAAGCCAAGACTCTGTCTGAGAGTCAGAGAGCAGAATGTCAAGGTCTGCAGAGAACCTTGTTGTGCATGAACCATCATTTCATCCATCATTTTTTAAAGCAATTCTTTTAGATGATTTCCTATCTGAGCATGAGGAGCTGGACCTTGTTCACAGATCCTCAAGAAGGAAGCACAAGAACAAGTGAGATCCCTCAGTTCTCCCCTTGACAGTTATTCCCTGTCTTGGCCGCTAGGGCTTCTCTTTGACACAGATCCCTGTTTTATCTCCAATGCTGAGAACTATGCTCAGCCCACTTTATTTTTTAATAAAAATATAAACGAATGTTTTGCCAAAGCAACCAATGTTGAGTAGAAGGCAAGGCTGTACCTCCAACCTCACGTAGCCTTTGTCTTATTTCTTCTGCTGGCCAAGACCCATGTTAAGTGTGGGAGTCACTGAAGATTGAGACAGACCCTATCTCCACTCCCTAGCAAGACAGTGGCTTGTAATCCAGTAAATAGCACTGCATTTAAAGCTAAGAAGCCAAAAATTTTCTAAGAGGAATGACTCCGCAAAGATAATATTATTACCAAGTGCACTTCTTAAACCTTTCTAGCAAGTGGCACTTACTTGATCGTTTGGGAGGACCCTGAAAAAAAAAAAAACGCTCTTGGTCATCATTCTAAAATGTCACAACATTCCTTTCCAAGTGGAGCCTGTGTCAACCATCTAGCAAATGACAGGAGTGCCAAGATCAGATTTCCTGGTAAGCCCTAAAACGCTACACTGAAACAAGAAGCCCTGAGCCTTGTTTACTCAGTAGCTCTAGCAGCCACTCCAGCACCTGCCATGTAGGGTTGGCTGGGCAAGTTGACTGCTGGTGAGCAAATTAGGAAGAATTTTCCTAATTCTTGAATACATAAATAATTCATAAATGCCTAGACATGAAATTTTTAAATGCCTTAGACATAATATGGGAAGAAGACACAAATAAATAGAAAGACATTCCATGCTCATTGATTAGAAGGACAAATATTGTTAAAATTTCTATACTATCCAAAGCAATCTACACATTTAATGCAATCTCTATCAAAATACCAACAGCATTTTTCACAGGCCTAGTACAAACAATCCTAAAATTTATATAGAACCACAAAAGATCCCAAAGAAATAGCCAATGCAATTCTGAAAAAGAAAAGCAAAGCAAAGCTGAAAGCATCACAATTCCAGACTTCAACTTATATCACAAAGCTGTAGTAATCAAAACAATATGGCACTGGCACAAAACTAAGCACATAGATCAATAGAACAGAATAGGAAATACACAGAAAAAAATCCACAATTATATGGTTAGTTAATCTTCAACAAGGCAGGAAAGAATATACAATGGGAAAAGGACAGTCTCTTCAATAAACAGTGTTAGGAAAACTGGACAGCTACATTCAAAAGAGTGAAACCAGACCACTTTATTAAACCATATACAAAAATAAACTCAAAATGGATTAAAGACCTAAATATGAGACCTGAAACCATAAAAATATTAGAAGAGAGCACAGACAGAAATGTTTCTGACATCGGCTGTAGCAATATTTTTCTAGATATGTCTCCTGAGGCAAGGGAAGTAAAAGTAAAAATAAATTACTGGGACTACATCAAAACAAAAAGCTGCACAATCAACAAAACTAAAAGGCAACCTATTGAATGGAAGAAGATATTTGCAAATGACATATCTGATAAAGGTTTTGTATCCAAAATATATAAAGAACTTACACAGCTCAACACCCCAAAAACAATCCAATTAAAAGATGGGCAGAAGACATTTCTCCAAAGAAGACATTCAGGTTGTCATTAGGCACACGAAAAGATGCTCAACATCATTTATCATCACGGAAATGCAAATCAAAATGACAATGGAACATCACCTCACACCTGTCAGAACAGTTAAAATAAAAAACACAAGAAACAACAAGTGATGGTGAGGATGTAGAGAAAAGGGAACACTCTTGCACTACTGGTGGGAGTGCAAACTGGTGCAGCCACTCTGGAAAACAGTATAGAGCTTCCTCAAAAATTTAAAAATAGAATTACTCTATGATTCAGTAATCACACTACTGAGTATTTACCCTCCCTAAAAAAAAACCTCCAAAAACACTAATTCAAAGGGATACATGCACTCCTCTGTTTACTGCAGCATTATTTACAATAGCCAAATTATGAAAGCAGCCCAAGTGTCCATCGATTGATGAATGGATAAAGAAGATGTGGTATATACACACAATGGAATATTATTTCAGCCATAGAAATAATGAAATCTTGCCATTTGCAACAACATGGATGGAGCTAGAGAGTATAAGGGTAACTGAAATAAGTCAGTTGGAGAAAGACAAATACCATGATTTCACTCATATGTGGAATTTAAGAAACAAAACAAACAAGCTAAGGGTAAAAAAGAAGAGAGAGAGAAACCAATAAACAGACTCTTAACTGTAGAGAACAAACTGATGGTTACCAGAGGAGAGGTGAGTAGGTGGATGGGTAAAACAGGTGATGGGGATTAAGGAGTGCATTTGTTGTGATGAGCACCAGGTGATGTAGAGAGTTGTTGAGTAAGTCTATTGTACAACCTGAAACTAATATAACACTGTATGTTAAATATACTGGAAAAAAATAAAAATTTAATAAGTAAATAGCAAAATAAATAGCAAACTTAGGCTATATTTGAGTATGTTTTAAAAGGAAGATGGTTTCAAATACGTTGACTAAGTAGAAATGCTAGAAATCTTTTTTATACAAATAAATTTTAGTAGCATTGTCCCCAAAAAAGTGTCTCCTAAATGCTTTTTATCTTATTTGTAACTATACAGTGTTCTTTGATTACAGTAAACATGACCCTTCACCCAACAAAGAAAATAATATAAGGGAAAGCTATAATTTAATATATGCATCAATACAAAAGATTTGTATTGGTACAAATCTTTAAGATTTGCAAAACGAAAAATATTGAGTTAAAGAATTTGAAGAACACATCCAAAAACTGAATTCAAGGATTCTTTTAAGTCCTATAAGAATTAATGATACATAAGAATATAGCAAAAATTATATGAAGGTATGTATTATCATACAAACCTTTGAAGTCTTGATTTTTCTTTAAATTAAGTACTAAGCATAATTACTCACACTGAACTGGACTTAGCTTGTGTTTCCTTTCTTTGGTTCTAAATGGAAATGAATGCTTCAGGAATTTTTTTTTTTTCCCTGTTCCACCCTGGACCTAGTTCTCTGGTTCTCTTTGGGCCATGTTACTCCTGCAACCAAAAACAAAAACAAAAACAAAAACCTCAACATATTCTATAGAGCAAAGGGTTAAGTATCACAGATAGAACTAGTGGTTGTATTAATTTACCGGATGTAAAAAATATATACGTCTTTTGACAAGACGTTTAAGTGGAACCCAACCAGTGTGCCAAAAGGAGAAATATGCTAGATTCACAAAACCATTATTAAGAAAAAAAGAGCAGTAGTGAATGATAGTCCTGACTCCCTCATTTCCAAGCAGAGAATTGGACCAAACATTCCAGTACAAGATCTGATTGACTAAGCCACTGAATTAAGGGAGATACTAATGTGCTACAGTCACCCTATTGTGGAGTTTTCGCTCCCGTGACTTCAAGGGCAGATAAGTGACTTAAAGTTAAAATCTCTTAAACATAGCCACATCCTCCAACACATGACTCTGTGCTAGAAAAGTGCAACTTGAAACTCATCCAGTTATTCTTGATTTCCTGGATAACAATGATCATTTTTACTAATTTATCTGTGCCTTAGTTTCCTTAGCTATAAATGGAGGGTAATAACACTGACTACCCTACAGCGTTGTCGCAAAAATTAAATGTAAAGCTAATAGAAGTGGGCTGGGCATAGAAAGCATGACATGTATTTGCGATCATGGTGATAGTGATGTTGACAACAACGATGATTGCCTTCCTTACAGGAAAGTACTTTTCTAGCAGTGACATAAAGAGATAACATGCTGCTTTGTAATGCTAGACCATTGTGTAGATTGCATAACTGACCTAAGTCCTTCCCCTTGTTCCTGTGTCCACACCTTACTTACTCATTTTAGCCAGTGGAATGGGGTGTTGGAAGAGACATTGGGCCAGTTCCATGTCTAGACTTTAAGAAGGCTTGCACGTTTTGTTTGCCCTCTTGCACCTCTAACACTGATACAAGAACATGTTGTTGGGAGTCTGCTGGGCCCAGGAGATTAAGAGATACATGAAGCAGACCAGAAGATCTGGAGTCCAAGCAGAGTGTCTAAGGCTTCATTGTTATGTGCTCTTGGAGTTGTGTAGTTGTTTGTTATGGAACAATAATTAATGCAGCTACACTCCATGTCATCCTGAAATTAACATGATAAGCCATGAACATAATATATAATAAAAACATGGCTATAAATGCAAGGAAGTTTTGTTTAGCTGAAGGGGTATGTGTGAGAGTGTGTGTATGTGTGTAAACTTAGGGAATTTTTTTTATAAGTAAAAAGTGGTCAGATACAGCAATTCTATATGGTTCAACCTAAATATTCTGTAGTATGTACATTGTGATCACTATTTAAAATACATTCATTTATCACCTGTTATGTGAGTTCCCTAAAATCAAATAAGGTAAGGGTTTGCAAAGTGCCTGGCTCATAGTTGAGAGTCAACATATTTTTATTAAAATGCTTATTGAATAAGGACAGGAAAATCAAGAAACTCTTTATGTTTACATCCTATTAGAAGAAATTCTCTAAGTGCTTCATACATTATTTTATTTACTTAAATTTTAGCCACAACCAATTTTATGTATGATTTTTAGCTGTTCAATTTTTAGAAGCAAACTTCTATGGATAAAGGAAAACAGGCAGGTATTTTATGGATCTTGAGCAAGATATGCTAAAAAGCAGGTAAACTTCTAGAGGAGTTCTGTTTCCAATGGGTACTAGAAATGTTACTCCTGGTTACAGCAAATTCAAGTACATGAATGTTCTGAGTATTGAGAGGAAAGGCTTCCCCTTCTTCCAAAAGTAGGTCAAATAATACAAGACAGGCTTCTATATTGTCAAGATGTAGAATGAATAAAAGTATCAGTTTTCTTTTATCAAAATTATTTGCACCGTGTGGATATTCCCCAAATCAAAACTTTGCTAATAGTGGACAGCAACTCAGTGAATAGAACTACAGATTTCTGTTTCCACCAATATCTGCGATTGGCACTATTGTTGCATTATCTAGAGCCAAATTATGCCTGACAAATGTACTACAGAAGTATCTTGTTCCACTTCTCTGAACCATTTGTGCCACACTTTCATCACATTGCTGCCTCATTCAAACCCGTCTGCGTATTTACTAAATCTTGGCGTCCTTTCATGTTGTTTAGCTTAAGCATCTCATCATGTTGTTTAGTTTAAATGGATAGTCTGAGGCTGAAATAACTTGCTTACAAACATAGGCTGACTCTTCCATTTTTAGTTGCCATGAAGAGCCTTACTATTGTGAAATGAGCAACTGTTGTCATGCTGCTTTCTCTCACTGAGATAAAGTGCATCCATTTTAGTAACCATGGTTATTACCAAAATTGTACCAGTTTGAATTAGATGCATTTCGCCTTTGTCAAGAAAAGGGACTGACGAGCATTCACTCCCATGCTTGAATTTCATTTTTAACCCAACAATGCCAAATCTAAAAATAGGTATTGATATACTTTTCATAATCTGTCACTTGCCTTCTCACCTTAAACCTAAAAAACAAATGGGTTCAAAATTCTGTGTCCTGGTAAGGCAGGATTAACAACTGGAAACACACACACATGTGTTTATTTCACTCATGGTTCCATAGTAACAAACCACTTTTCTCCAAGCTCCTACATATCTGGATACTCCTCATGCATGGTCACCAACTTCCTGGGAAATAAGTAGAAAAGAGTGGCAGACTAGAACATGTCTTTGAGATAAATAAGGTGCCATGCTCCCTAAATCAAGGTATGTAACTCTTCCTCCCCTTTGCACCCTGTCCCTCACTGCAGAACTCAGGGGTCCTTCACCAACTGGCTACAATACAGCAATGGCTAGGTGAGCTACCATACTGTGTAGTTGTGGAGCCAACACAGCAACTATGCCAGTCCATGCTGCAGGCAACATCACAAGGAAGCAAAATATAGCAGATGAACAAAGAGGTGGAAGAGCTATATTTTTATTCCAAATAACTAAGAGACATCTTTTGTTTGCTATACCAGTTTCTAAATGTAGACACTAAAACTAATATCTTTATCCACCTGATTCAAGTGGTACCTTCCTTATTAGAATTTAAGTACAATGCGTTAAATACATATAATCCTTTACTAATTTTAATCACTTTTACAAACCTGATCTTATCTGATCTTTGCAACAACCCTCAGTAGAAATTTCTGTAGATGGTTGGTGCATTTTATAAATAAAGCAGAGGTACCAACATCAAATATTTTCCAAGATCAGCTTCCTAACTCTCAAAGGAGTGTTTTTAAACTCTGCCAGCATTTCCCAAAATTGATTCTGTAGAAAAACAATCATGTGAGATCCTCCATGAAAAGGGTGTTATCTAACATATATTCGCATTGTAAAGACTTGAGAAAT
Organism: Felis catus; assembly: GCF_018350175.1. NCBI lineage: Eukaryota > Metazoa > Chordata > Mammalia > Carnivora > Felidae > Felis > Felis catus. The sequence goes on along the minus strand of NC_058373.1, from coordinate 86,998,560 downwards.
CCTTAAATAAATAAACCCTTTAAATGGCTTAACTCAAAAGTTCCTTAACTTATTATGCAAAATAAACAACAAACAAAAAACCATTTGTTGCTTAAAACCTATAATCATCTCCTGGAATTGCTTCATAGCTCATATTTATGAGCTCCTCATGGACAAAAACTATATTTTATTTATAGTGCATTTAGGTGCTATTTATGGGTTGAATTGTGTCCACCCACCCCCAGTTCGTATGTTGAAATCCTAACCCCCAAATACATCAGGATGTGACCTTTGGAAAGAGGGTCTTTGCACATGTAATCAGTTAAGATGAGGTCACACTGGGGTAGAATGGGCCCCTAATCCAATTGTGTCCTTATGAAAAGAAGAAATATAGACACAAACACGCACACAAGGAGAACACCATATGAAGAGGTGGGCAGAAATCGGGTGATGTAACAGAAGTCAAAGAACACCAGACATGGCCCACAAACCACCAGAAACTAGAAGAGATTCATGGGACAGATTCTCCTTCACAGTCCTCAGGAGGAATCGACACTGTTGACACCTGCATCTCGGACTTCTAGCCTCCAGAACTGTGAGACAAATAGATTTCTGTTGTTTTAAGCCTCCCAGTCTGTCGTACTTAGATACAGCAGCTCTGGGAAACTAATACAGGTGGCAAGTATAGGGTGTAGTCATTTATTTCACATACTCACCAAATACTTCTGTTTCTCTTTAGTGCTATGAGAAGGGTGGAGGGCAACGTCCCCATTCTTATAGAGATGACATTCTGGTGAGGGAAATAGAAAATAAATAAATAAATGTAAAATAGAATTTTATCTCCATTTGTAAGAGGAAATGAGGCTCAGAGAGACTTGCCCAAAATAAAGAGTGTTTTATCCATGAGCATAACAGAGAATCCCAGAAGGCCCATTCCCCTGAGGATATAACCATATGTCCTTCTGAGGCTCAAAGCACCATCTCCAAACTGTATGTAGCTAAGTAACATGAAATTCTCTTTCCTGGCACTTGCTTGCCAGAAAATGTGAGATCTTGGCAGAGGGTAAACACTGAATTAGAAGTCAGGGAACCTGGGCTGAGTTTCTGATTTGCTTTCTGTGAAATCCTGGATACATTAATTTATGCATTTGAGTCTCAGTGTTCTTATCTGAAAAATAATACTTACTCCACAGGATTATTGTAAACAAGAAGAGGTGATAAAGAAAAACAATGGAATTTATCTACTTCCTCTGAATCTTGAGTTGGCCCAATCTCTAGACTGTTCTCACATAAATTTGTAGTTTGTTTTGTTTTGCTTTTGTTTGTTTCTGGTTTTGTTTTTGTTTTTATTTGGCTCTAGAAGCCTAATATATCTACCCAGAGGTTCTGGGCTTACAACCACATTTGGATGTCAAGGCAGGAAGTCGTCATTCTTTATGTTCCAAGAAATGTCTACTAATACCAACTACCTCTATGTTTCCACACCTCTCCCCACCGCACACACATGTAGACAGATAACTGGGGTTAACATGCCTTTTCTCTTGAGAATGACTCACAGTAGGGCTGACAGAAGGTTAGTGGTGTCTAAATAATAAGGGCCTCCACACACGTGTATATATATCCCTGATACCATCTGCTTTTCCCAACTGCTGCTGTTCCCAAATATAGCATCCATCAGCCACTCAGTTGTTCCCAGAAACCTCTCAATACACTCTCCACTTGGTGGCTATCCATTTATCTACTGATGGACACTTGGTTTGCTTCCCTATCTTGGCCAGACTGTGAGAGTTATTTAAGTACTTGAAGTAAAGTTTTGTCAAGATTCTTGTAAAGGAGTAATATTTTTAAATGTTTAGAACAGTTTTAATCTACAAGTCGTAAAAGAAATTGTACAACCTTTTTAAAAGTAACTGCTAAAATTTCCTAGATTTATATTTAGAATCATAATGCTTTCAGTTACATTGAAACATTTAGGAAAAAATTAGATTTTGATATTATTACTTTAATAAATCAAAGATTTATTTTAAAATCCAATGTAACCTCTGAATAGTCTAATGTGCATAAAAGCTGCCATTAAGGACACTAGAAGAATCTGAATGTTTTATCATTTGTCATGATTCTTAGGTTACCCTACCAACTACCAATTCTGATTTTAGTAAACAGATTTCACACAAGACCCAGTGATAATTAACCACTGAGTTAGCCCAGAAGCCATAGTGGGGAGTTGTTTGAGATGGGTATAGAAAGGTAGGACATACAAAAATTATAAGGAACTCTGGAGTCAGATGGCCTGGATTTGAAAGCCATTCTACCACACACTATAACCTGAGACTTCTAGCAAATTATTTAACCTCTTCATATCCAGATCTTACACCTGTAAGATCTGTACTTAATTCAAAAGGTAGTTGTGAGGTTTACAACTTGCAACAGACTTGATGTATTTTGCACAGCATCTGACACATAATTAAGGTTCAATAAATGTTGGCTGTTGTTTGCTCCTATTTATTATTATTGTTATTAGTAAAAAAAAAAAAGGTTTATGGATATCAATTTCACTTGGTTTAAATGATTGTCAAAATTTACTTTGAAGACTATTTGGAAGACTTCTAAATATACCTTTCTATGTTTTAATTGCTATGACTTTCCAGCATCCCCAGGCCTGATGATTTAGCCTGAAGAAAATATCTGGCTTAAAAAAAGAAAAGAAAAGAATAAAGGCATTTGGCATTAATCTCTGGTTTCAGATTTAAACCCTAAAGCCCTGCAGAGTTTCTTGTTTCAACGATTTGGGAGATTAGCAGTTAACAGACTAAAGTCTAGCTGGTTTTTGACATTTGTTTGAAGAGCAAAAACAGCTTTAATGGCTTAGCTGGGATTGTAGGTGAGCCTATCTCTTTAACCACTTGGCCCTTGAATGTGAAGACTAATATGGGTAATGAGAAGTATTTCTAATAGTTACGTTTGAACAGCATAATAACATTTCGTTTTTAGACTTGCTATAGGCCAGCACTGTTCTTCCTACATTAACTCTTTTAAGTATTGTTCAGAGCTACTGATTTAGAGGCACTAACTGTATTCATTTGTTAGTATTTTTCCCCTCAGCAAGTATTTCAAAAGATGCAGAGCCTAAATAAAATTCCACAAAGCAAACCTGTATACGAGGCCAGTAAGAAAAAGAGTGAAAGAAATGGTCAGCCTGATGATTATCAGAGGTTGATAGTTAAGAGAATGGAGCTGAAAAACAGACCCTACTTTTATCAATAAGTTGCAAGATGCTAAAGTGGTCACCGTGACTGAGACCCAATTGGCCACAATGAGGCTGAACTCAGACATGCTCTTTCTATTTAGAAGAGCCATTTCTCATTTATTCTTTCCTCTGCCCTTTGGAAAAAGAGAGGGCTCGGGGGAATTTTTGTGTCAGGAAATAAAAAATGCTGTGAAGTTTTTCTAAAGATTGAAAGCATTTATTTAACTAACCTGTGGTTAACATATAGATAGATGGTCAATCTGGATTATGAAGAAAGTGAGTGACCTCAAATGCTACAGTCATAAACTGTCACAGGTTCAGTGCCCCCTGGTGGAGTATGATGAAAGTCACCCTCCTTTTCCTCCTGTCCTTTAAAAAGTACCTAAGATCCTATGACATGCATGTTATGTATCCATTTCTCCCCTGGCTTCATCTTGTCTTTTTTACTTTCTTTTTCTCTTTAGTCAATTTTTGTTTATTTTTCTAAGTATATGTTTATTTTATCTTTTTGTAATTTTGTAAACAAACTTAATTCTTTCTAGACAAACAATATATCATAGTAAACAAGGCTGATGGTCAGCCTGTGGGGCACCACCTAGGCTGCCTAGGATGTTTATGGCTAGCATCCATTCTCCCTGTTCCAATCCGCCAGTGACTGGGTCATACCGGCAGTTAAATATTTTTTGTACATATGTATGCTTGGACATAAAATACCCGTGCTTTTAAAACCCTTTGTTCTAGAGCGCCTGACAGGCTCAGTTAAGCGTCTGACTTCAGCTCAGGTCATGATCTCATGGTTCATGAGTTAAAGCCCTGCATTGGGCTCTCTGCTGTCAGCACAAAGCCTGGAGCCTGCTTCAGATCCTCTGTCTCCCCCTCTCTCTGCCCCTCCCCCACTTATTTTCTCTCTCTGTCTCTCTCTCTCTCTCCGCCCCCCCCTTTCTCAAAATTAAATAAACATTAAAAAAATAAAACCCTTTGTCCCTTAGGGTTCTCAAAGGCTAAAGAATTCTAAGGAAATCACCCGAAATTGAAAATAAATATCCCAACTATATTCATACATATCATACAAAGTATCTTTTTTTTGGGGGGGGACAGAGAGAGAGAGAGAGAGAGAGAGAGAGAGAGAGAGAATCTTAAGCAGGCTCCATGCTCAGCATGGACACTGACATGGCCCTTAATCCCACAGACCCTGGGATTATGACCAGAGCCAAAATCAAGAGTCGGATGCTCAAACAGCTGAGCCAACCATGCACTCCCAAAGTACCCTTTTTTTTTAATGACCTCTACTAACAGCCATGATTTTAGGTACTCAACAAAGGAATGAAGATCATCAAGAGTTTATTGTCACCTCCAAAAACTCTATAGTCACTCAAAGTCAGAAATGCTCAAAATAGGAATCTCTGAATCTCTGATATGACTATACCTCATGATTGCCCTCAGGCACAATCCCATCCAGGATCCATGGATGTGATTTGCCCATGCCTTTTAAAAGGGATCTTCTCACTGATTATACCCATGGGGTTATAATACAATACCCACTGTCCTGGTCAGTGTTGATCTGAAGAAAACAGAAATTGTTTTCAAAAGAAAAGATTTTAAAAAATAGAGTGAGACTTGGGTGCTTACAAAATCACTGGTAGAGCTAGAGGAACAGGTTCTAAGTTGGGCTTTGGGGAATGGCTCCCATAAAACCACTTCAGAACTGACCTGCCAAGGGAACAGCTTCCTTTGCCACAATCAGCACATAAAACAATCAAGAAGCTGCCACTGGAAATTTTGTCTTCAGGAACACACTACCTTTTCTCTGCTCCAAGTTCTACCTCTTAACACCTACAAAGCTAATGATTAGACACAAGAATTCAACTGTGGAAAAGCCCAATGTCTCCACTCTGTTTTCAAGAAGAAACAATAGTGGCAGTGGCGGGGGGGAGAGGAAATGGGGTCTGTCATTTCATGCAAGGGCATTTGTTTGGCCAAAACTAATCACATTTGGACCTTTATCAAAGGAGTCCAGGAAATGAAAATTTTAGCATTCGAGTATAGTTTTACCAGGCAGGAAGGATATTAAAAGAGCACTTTTCCAAATTCTATGTTGCAAATTACTTGTGAGTGATAAAATCAATTTATTTAATGGCTGTGAAATCAATTTAATTTTGATGAAATGTAACAGGCTAGAATATACCCTATATAGTAAAGAAGGATTTGTTTACAATGCCATTTATTTTGGGGTGTGTGTGTGAGTGTGTGCGTATGGGGTTATGATGTAAAATGATTGTATGGTTTGTTGGCTCATAGGACTGGGGCCAAAAAAGTTTGATATTGATATGCAATACAAGGAAGGTAGAATACACTGTGAACACTAAGCACAATATCCAACATAAACTCTATGAATATGAATTTGTATATAAACTAACTGTGTTAGTTTTCTATGGCTGCTATAACACATTACCACAAATGCAGTGGCTTAAAACAAATTCATTAAGCTATAGTTCTGTAGTCAAGAAGTCCAAAGTAGGTGTCACTGGGCTAAAATCAAATGTTAGCATGGCTGCATTCCTTTCTGGAGGCTCTAGAGGAGAATCCATCTCCTTCCCCTTTCCAGTTTCTAGATGCTCCCCACATTCCTTAGCTCATGGCCATCTCCTTCCATTTTCAAAGCCAGCAATATCAGGCCAACTTTATCCGGTTACTACCTCTCTGATTGTCTTATGCCTCCATCATCACCTTTTAGGAACCCCTGCAATTACACTGGGTTCACCTAGCTAATCCAGGATAATCTTCCTATTTTAAGGGCAGGTGATGAACAACCTTAATTCCATCTTCAACTTTAATTCCCCCTGGTCATGTAGCCTAACATATTCACAGATACCAGGGATTAGGATATAGACAACTTGAAGGGGAAGGGACATTATTCCTTGTACCACACCAACCAACTAAATTAAGGATCAGGGGAATGTCTATGTGTCCTATAAAATAGAGAGGAAAGATGTAACTGATCTCCCAATGCAGATCTCACTCCTTTCTGCTGCTCTCCGTGTCTAGTTAGGTGAGGAAAATGCAAGGCAATGAATAAAAATATATATAATTTCATTAGTCATTTACGATGCTCTCTGTCGTTTCCCTACTATGAATAATATAGCTAGTTACTTTTTGTCCCTCCTTCCCTCCCTCTCCCCTAGCATTCAATTTGAAATGCCATTTTACTTCATCTTAATATCAACAAGTTCTTCAGTGAGTTGACACTATATTTTATATATGTACCCTGTTCCTTTCCCACAATTTTCTAGAGTTGTGCCATATCTATGTTGCCAGAGTGTCACCATCATATACTATATTGCTTTCCCTTAATGTCATCATCTACTCTCAGTTGTACAAGAAAATGTATTTGATACTCACAGATCAGCTTTTTAGTTCATGCTCACCAGTCACTTTAATTGAGATTTCTCAGGAAAGATGTTGGAAACAATATCCCTTGAGTTCTTACTTGTTTATAAGAGTATCTATGGCATTTTATGCTTGACAGTTTGTTTGGCAGAATATAAAGCTCTTGGCTTACACATTTTTTTCCTCGAGTATAGTAAATGTTCCTATTATGGCATGAAGTATTGCTATAAAAAATGTTGTTTGGGGGCACCTGGGTGGCTCAGTCACTTAAGGGTCTGACTCTTGATTTCCACTGAGGTCATGATGTCATGGTTCGTGGAATCAAGCCTCCTATCAGGCTCTGTGCTAACAGCACGGAACCTGCTTGGGATTCTCTCTCTGTTCCTCCCCTGCTTGTGCACACATTCTCTCTATCTCAGAGTAAATAAATATTTAAAAATAAATAAATAAACTTTAAAAAATGTTGTTTTAACTATGGCTTTTCCCCTCTCTAAGTGACCTCAAGAAGTATAAAAACTCAAAAAGTTTTGTTCTTACTCTTTTTAGTCCGATAATTTTACTAGCATATGTTTCCATGTCAGTGATTCTAGGATACTTTTCTCATAAGCACAGTGTCATTTCAAGACTACTTTAATTCCATAAAACTATGCTTGAAACAAGTTTTCTAGTATTTTTTGTCACATTGCTTTGCTTTGCTTTTGGGAAACTTACATATATTACATTTTTTGTCTACATTATGTATCTATAACTTTTTCTGAAATCCTGTTTGCTTTTCAAATGTTTCATCTTTTTGTTTTCCTCTTTTCCATTATCTATTTGTCTTAAAGTATTATCTGTACTATTATCTGTAACTCCTTCTAATTTAGTCTTTAATTCTAAAAAGACTTTTTTCTTTTTTTTCTAGTTAGTTTTTTCATTTGGTTGGTTTCTTTTCAAATTTTTCTTTTATCCAATTATTTTATCTCTGAGTTTTCCATTTCTAATTTATGCTGTTCTTTCTACTTTCTAAAAATATTTTAATTTCTTTCAGTTTGTTTGTTTTAGAAAGAGTAATGGTTTTATACATGATTGCCCATAAAAATGTTGTTCTGCTTAGTACTCCCTTTTTTCTCATAAAGAAACTGTATGGGATGTGACTAATGTCTTTTGCTGCTGCTCATGTTTAGGTGAGACAAGTTTGCCTGTCCTTTTAGGTGTCCCGTTGTGCTAGGTCAATGTGGTGGTAGAGTGACTTCCTTATCTTCACAATTTTAGGGCTTCCTTTTGCATTACTATTAAGAAATATTAACAAATATGGTTTCACTCTATACCCTTCATGGTCCCTTTTCCCCACTTTTGTCTGGACTTTTCTTTGCTCATGGAATCCCAGCCCTGCTCCATTTCGTTCCTACTTCTAATAGTAGGATCTTAGTGAAGGTCTTTTTTCCAGAAATGACATATTGATCTGTTAATTTTGAGAGTTCATAGGACCCGGAATGCTCCATCACCATCTAGCCATCCTACAGCTCTCTCTCCCTCACAAGAGCATTGGCACTTGCAAAACCCTCTCCCAATGTTTGCTACTGTTATCAGAGAAGCCTGTCAAACTTCCCACACTAAAAGAGAACATGCTAATTTCTGGCTTCTCTGGCTCTCTCTTTGCATGACCATGCAGTCTCCCACACAGTTGCTTATATAGCGTAGTTCTTGCTGCCATTATTGGTTTGCTGTTTGTGTTTAGGAGTTCATGGAGTGTCTTGTTATTCATTTTTTGTAGAAGTTTCCATATTTTTTATTGTTGGTAGTAGTAGTGTTTATTTAATCTACCTTTTTTTTTGCCAGTTTCTGAGGGGAATTTAGAGAGATTCAAAAGCTATGTTATCACCATTTGTCTTCTCTGTCATTATTTAAATAGCATGTGAAGGACTCAAAAATTCCCTTTTCCTTCACTGGTATCTTTTACAAGATCTCAGATTCCACATATCAGAACATATTCCAGAACCACAATGAGATACCATCTTCCACCATTAGATTGGCTATTATTTAAAGAGAAAAAAAAAACAAGAAAACAAAGAAAAACAGAAAACAGTAAGAATTGGCAACAATGTTGAGAAATTGGAACCTTCATGCAGCACTGGTGGGAAGGTAAAATAGTGCAGCAACTGTGGAAAATGGTATGGCGGTTACTCAAAAAAAATGAAAAAAGAATGATCATACAACCCAAAAATTTCACTTCTAGGAATTGAAAGCATCTTGTAAAGGTATTTACAAACCCATGGTCATAGCAGTATTATTCATAATAACCTAAAGTAGAAGCAAGCCAAGTGTCCTGAATGGATAAACAAATCATGGTATACACATGCAATGGAATAATATTCATCCTTAAAAAGGAAGGAAGTTCTAACACATGCTACAGGATGGATGAACCTTGAGGACATTATGCTACATGAAATACACCAGTCACAAAAAGACAAATATTATTTAATTCCACTTATATGAGGTACCTACCTAGAGTTGTCAAAGTGATAAAGACAAAAATGGTTATTGCCAGGGGCTGGAGGAAGGAAGAATGAGGAGTTGTTTGATGGGTATAGAATTTTAGATTCCCAAAATGAAAACAGTTCTGCAGATCGGTTGCACAACAATGTGAATGTACTTAACACTATTGCACTATATATTTGAATTAAGATGGTATTTTTTTAATTAAAAAATTCTTTTAATGTTTATTTATTCTTGAGAGACAAAGCATGAGTGGGGGAGGGTAAGAGAGAGGGAGACACAGAATCTGAAACATGCTCCAGGCTCTGAGCTGTCAGCACAGAGTGCGATGCGGGGCTGGAACTCCCTAACCATGAGCTCATCATCCGAGCCGAAGTCAGTTGTCTAACCAACTGAGCCACCCAGGCATCCAAGATGGTATTTTTTAAAATATTTATTTATTTATTTTGAGAGAAAGAAAGAGAGAAGGGAGGGGTGGGGAGAGAGGGAGAGAGAGAATCCCAACCAGGCTCTGAGCTGTCAGTGCAGAGCCCGACACACTACTCTATCCCACAAACTGTGAGATCATGACCTGAGCCAAAATCAAGAGTCTGATGTTAACCGACTGACCCACCCAGGAGCCCCCAAGTGGTAAATTTTGTGTTCCATGTGTTTTACAATTTTAAAAAATCATTTAAAATTTTTTTAGTATCCCAGATATATATGTCCCCCAGTGTTCCCTCTGTCAGTGAGCACCATGTACATCTACCCAGTGCTCAGGCCAAGGAGGGGGTCTAGGAGTCACTCTCATCATCCCACTCTGTAATTCTGGATAGCTCCTGAACCTCCTCACTGCTCTCCATTCTCACTGCTTAAATCTTCATTCTCTTCCTTCTCTTATTTGTCTTCTTCCCACCAATGTACATAACAATCCAATCACCATAGTTCAGCCAGACAGAGTACTCTAAAACAGAGAATGGATCCCATTACTTCTTCAAGAAAGTCCTAATTCCTTAAACAGGCTTATGGACAGGGACTATGGAATCTCATCACTGGTGATCTCCCCAGCCACATTTCTTTCTTTCTTTTTTTTTTTTTTTTAACATTTATTTATTAATGAGAGACAGAGAGACACAGAGCATGAACGGGGTGGGTGGGGGGTGTAGAGAGAGGAGAGACATAGACTCTGAAGTAGGCTCCAGGCTCTGAGCTGTCAGCACAGAGCCTGATGCGGGGCTTGAACTCACAAACTGCAAGATCATGACCTGAACCGAAGTCGGTCACTTAACCAATTGAGCCACCCAGGTGCCCCTCCCCAGCCACATTTCTCACCACTCCATTCAACCTCACTTTTCATTATGGCCTAGTTGTACCACAGATACTTGAGACTGGTCTGGGTTCCAGGTGAATCAGGCACTCATGGTTTTGAGAGATGTTCATACATCTCAAGGCCATGGCTCTTCTGCCCTCTTAACACAATTCAGCCATAATCTTCATTAAATGCTTTTTGATTTGTGCTGCAAAGACTTCAGCCATGATTCTCCAGACCTAGCAAGTACATTAATATCAAGAAAGAAGCTATAATGGAATTTTAACAATATAATTCCCCAGAACAACAGAACATATTTCAGTCTCTGAAATGTTCTTCTTTTTATAAAATGCAGTAATGAAAAGATAATTTGATCTTCCAGACATTCCAATCACATTTTCCATAACCTGTTTTCTCATGTTCTCTATTGGTCTTACTTTCTCTTCATATATTAGTAATAAAAAAAAATAATAATTCCATCCCTCATGTTCAACTACACATTATTCTGACTCAGAAGTATTCTTTTGCAACTTTGTCTTATTTCCTTAGGTGTTGTATTTTCTCCTTTTTCATCATCTTCCCATTAATCTCCAAGTCCTCCCCTTAATGCTGGTGCCTCAAGGTTAATGTGCATCACTGAACAAGGGAATTGGGCTTTTTGGCCTCTCTTGTCCCTCTTGCTTTTGGTTGAGGTGTTATACTTTGCTTTTTGAGAATAGAAATAAAGAGAAAAAAATATAACAAATAAACCAGGTAATTGCTTAAAATTGCTGAGCAAACAGAAGCTCCTGAAGTCAATGATAAGCTTCTAAACTCAGTGGATTTATATGTAGCTTTTTTTTTTTTTTCAGATAGTACTCTTGTGGGAACTGATGGTTTACAGTCAAACCCTCTTTGCTTCTCTCCCTAATTCCCCATTCTCAGAAACTTCATCCAAGCTCAAAACTTCAACCCTAAATTCCATCCTGCAAATTTACAACTTTTGTCATTGGGCCTGACATTTCACCCAAGACCCAGTATTTCCAACCATAGCTAAGATGTTTCTGTATGAGGTTCCTGTTGTTTCCATAATCATAGAATTTCCAAATTTTATTTCTTCCCCATCCAATGCCCCTACTTATTGTTTATAAAGTTACCAGATACCCGGGTTCAAGTTACCCTACTAAGCACCTAGTATGTTCCTCTATGACATGTGCTGAGAACAGAGAAATGGAGTATAATCCTCACCCCCAACATTTTTCCAATTCAGCCAGGAAGAGTGATGAATAAACTGGTGGGGGGGGGGTCACAGTGGAAAGGGTCACACTGTAATCACAGTTTACTTCTCCTTCCCCTTAATCCCCGATATTCAACTTTTTGCCAAGTGCTGCTGTATTATAAATCAATGTCTATAAAATTCATCACTGACACCAGTCTTCTTTCCAACTTGAAATCTTGAAGTTGTATTTCTAATATTCTTCTGTATTCAATCTGTCCTGAGTTCAACCTATGCTTCTTTGGTTTTGGGGTCACAGGGCTGCCAGCTCATCACCTCCTGTCTTGGGTACTCTTGCATTGTTCTTTCACTCCTTCCACTTCTTAAAACCATTCAGGGTATTAGACTGTATTTCCCACAGTCCTACATTCCCTAAGCTATTCCCTCACACTGGAACCTACTGTGGGCTTGATCCTATCACATTGGGGAAACTTCAAGGCCAACCACGGTTCACTGTAACTTAGCAAGCTCATCTCCCACTAATCTCCAAAACCCTAGTCAGGTTCATTTTCAAATCTGCACCTTTAAAGTACCCTTACCCTTCCAGTTCCTGTGAATCTATTCAAATTCTGCCTGGATTTTAAGGACAAGCTGAGGTGTTACTTCTTTCCTGACAACTGTAATCAAACTTAATTCCTCCTTTTCTGACTGCACCCAGAGCTCTTCTCCAGATTCTCCAGATCATCCAAGACACTGGTTAGAAATGGTTCTGTCTCCTACGTTGTAAAGATATAAAAGCCAATCAGTGGCCCTTTATCTTTTTTGTTGTATAAACTCAGTAAATTTTGGGTTTTCCAAATCGAGTTAAAAAAGAAGAAAGAGAAATGGCTCAATCTTAAAAGGACAAACATTTTTTAACTCAAAATATTTGAGAAAACATTAAGTACCTCCCATGTTACAAAGGGGATCAAGAACACACTGCTCTACCATGCTAACCCTCAGAAAAATTATTACAGTAATAATCTCAGCCTTCCCTTCCCATGGAAGGACCTCCTGAGCAGGATACAATAGGAAGTGTTCTGGACTAAGATCTGTGTTCTGGTGCCAGTTCTAACAGACAGAGTCAACATCAGAAGTTACTTCACCTCTATGCCTAATTTTATTTGTGAAATAAGGAAATTGAACAAGATGATTCTCTGAGGTTCTTCCTAGTTCTCACATTTTTACATACATGGCACTATATACATGGTGATTAATTAACCAGTGATTAATAAATAAGTCCTAAGTTGTTACTTGTTCTTGGGATAATTTTATTTTAGCCAACCTGACACTTTAAGCAAAATAAATGACTCTGTAATATTTATTCCAGCTCTTCTAGAGAAAGAATTTAGGAGAGAAAGAAGGAACAAATGCTGAATCCAACAGATAATTTCTTCTTCATAAGGTTGACATGTTTGCCTGTGATTCAAAGTTGTTTCTGGGTCCAATAAATAATACTATTGGTTGAGTAAAGGCATTTTTGTGATTCTTTAAAAAAAACATTTGAGAGTTTCTTGCCATGTCATGGAGGTTGTAGGAGCTCACTAATTACTGGTCCAATGACTAAGAGGTCAGGAAATTAGGGTGGGAAAATCTGAATAGAAATGTCACAGTCACTTTGCTTTTTTCAAACATCAGAAAAGGCCAATGGAAGCAGGTGTTTGGCCTCTGAAGAGCAAGTTTCCAGAAAAGTGGTAACCCAAGGGCTGAGTAATACCTCTTGAAAAATGAAAGACTCAGTGACCCACAGGGGAGAAATCAGATCCAACATCCAAGCCTGAAGGTAAAGGGCAAGATGTTATGTATTTTACTGGAATGACAGGTACAGCTACTACCCAGAAAAGCCATCTTGTTGAATCAGATCTTCCTTTATCATCCCTTATGTTACAGGGGTGATAGCATGAGCATAAAACAAAGGAAACTGTGAGAGAATATTTTCAATCAAGAAGTACCCAGTGAAGCATGTAATTAAGTGGAAAACTGTCAGTGATTGCTTATTGTATCTGCACAGGACAGGACATTGGTTTAATGGCTTTATATAAATGGGCAAAGACAACTTGGTAATTGACTTAGTACAACAGTAGACAATGTATAAAAGATACTTCTGGAGGCAATAGGGTACTGAGTACAATTTTAGGGGTGCTAAATGTTTAGGGGTACTGAACATTGAAAATTGTATGGAGTTGATCAGATATTATTCTTTAGCTAATATACACATTTTAGTCAGCATTGATTTTCCAAAGTTTATAAACTTGCTGACCTAATCATAAGCAACTAAGTTCATCTCTTTCATTTATACCACAAAGCCATTTTTCCTTCATTCTAGAAAAGTTTGAATAAAGTTTCTCCAAACAGTCTTGCAAGCCCAGATGCAATGTGTTAACGGAGAACAGGGAATCAGGAAAGACCTTAAACCTTGGGCAAGTGTTTGTATTCATTCTCTCTTCATAAACAATATAATTGCCACTTTGCCCTACAAATTAAACCCCACTGTAACTTCAAAAGGCAATGCAAAATTTTTATGAAGTTCAGAAATTTTGTTGCATCTAAGTCTATCTATAGACCACAGTTTGGAAATACTTCATAATATACAAAAGCTTGGTGTGGTCTGAGGAATTGAAAGCTTTGGCTGCTCTGTAATGTCTCAAACTACAGAGAAGGAAAAGAAATGAATGCAGAGCCTAAAAGTAAGGATATCATAATGATATCATGTTAAAACTTTTCATTCCAACCTAAGAAGCTATAATCAAGCAGTGAAGGAGAATTGGGGAGAAACAGCAATAAGAGATGAAGATGAACAAGGATTAGAGCTATGCAGCGTGGGATCCCTGTCCTATCTCCCTCCCCCTCCTTCAAGACTTCAACTCCTGTTCTTTTACCCCATGCCAAAAATTAAATATTAGTTACATTGAGAATAGACTCATCTATGATACAGACTGCTAATGAAGGGAAGGTGGTAGGCTCTATTGCTTCACAATATGAACTCATTTTGTAGCAAACAAAAGCAGAGAACTAACCAACCAAAAAAACAGAAAAGATCATGTAATATGGAAATAACAGTTAAGGTGCTCTTCACCCCTCAATTTCACCACCTCAGTTTCTTCTGTATTTTTCTTTTAGTTTGAGTAGAGTTGACACACAATGCTACATTAGTTTCAGGTGTACAATATAGTGATTCAGCTTCTCTACATGTTATGTTATACTCACTTTAAGTGTTCCTACCATCTGTCACCGCACAACATTATTACAATACCATTGACTATATTTCCTATGCTGTTGTGCCTTTTATTCCCATGTCTTATTTATTCCATAACTAGTGCTTTCTTCTATATCATCACAGTGTGATAAAGAGAAATGGTATTCATTCAACTAATGATGATGATGATGATGATGTGTGAAACACCTTGACTATTACAAAGATGAAGCCTGAACTCCCCTAAAAGAATTTGTACCTTAATTTTTAAAATTAAGACTCCTTCCTGAAAAATTGTGTTTTCTGGCTTCCTCATCACCTTCTCATTCTACTGTCACCTGTCTAAGCCCATCATCATTTTTGTGTCCATTCTAGTACTTTTCACTAGCTTTTTCAAACTTTTTTTTTAAATTTTTTTTCAACGTTTATTTATTTTTGGGACACAGAGAGACAGAGCATGAACGGGGGAGGGGCAGAGAGAGAGGGAGACACAGAATCGGAAACAGGCTCCAGGCTCTGAGCCATCAGCCCAGAGCCTGACGCGGGGCTCGAACTCACGGACCGCGAGATCGTGACCTGGCTGAAGTCCGACGCTTAACCGACTGTGCCACCCAGGCGCCCCAGCTTTTTCAAACTTCTTACATCACAGGCTATCTTTAAGGGAATTCCTTTTCTAAAATTTGAACTACCATCTTTTTTTTGCAGTTTACTCACCAATCTAGAGTAGCAGAACCCAACTATTAATGAAATTCCATTTCCTTATTCCCATTGCATTCTGAACCATCTCTTCTTGAATATCCCAAAGGCACTGACTCCTCAAAATGTCTAAAAAGAAATTATTCTCCTGTTCCCTGTATTCTTTTCCCCTTCCCTACTCTCTTAGTTTTATTTCTTCCAGGGCAAACCCTAAGACAAGAATCCCAGCGCAAATAGTTTATTTGGATGGGGATGCAGGAAAACTATTCAAGGATTGGAGGAGTGAGACCAGGAAGGGAAGGCAGCCAAAAAGGCATAGTTGTCAAACAGATTGCCACTGTGGGAACCCAGAGCTGTGTCCCACTTAGGGAACTATGGGAGTAGAATATGAACTTCAGAGTAATACCACCTATGGTGCAAATGTGCCAAGGTATTTACCCAAAACTCCTGTCAAACAATGGTTAAGGGCTGTCACTAAGACATAATTCCCCAGTGTTCCCTTCTCCTTTGACCTTATCACCAGAGAAAGCCCTCAGGTACTGGAAGCACCCTTCAGCTAGAAAGCTATGTGCTGTACTTATGAGTGGGGCACCAGCAAGTTCTGTTGATCCTTTGTTCCACATCTTGGCCACTGGCACAACGCCACCAGTGACCCTAGCTGGAAACCTTATATTCATCCATGATCTCTCCCTCTTCTTCACCCCTTACACTCACTGAGAAACCAAGTCTTGTTGATTTTACCCCATCTTTGTATTAACTTTGTTTGCCCTCCTCGATCCTTATTCTATTGCTTTATTTTGGTGTCTCTCCTAAAACGTTGTCATAAATGGCTTTCTATCTGGTCTTTGTCCTCCAGACCCTTCCTTTGAGCTGCCAGCAGAGTCATCCCTCCTTTCTACTACCCCTGGAGAGATAATAAGAGTAGTCACACCCAACACGTACTAAGTGTTCTCTTTGTGCCAGGCACTGAACTAAGTAGGTTACATGCATTATCTCACATGATCCTCACAACAAACCTGTAAGGTAATGTTTTTTTTATTTCCATTCTACAGATGAGGTCACTGAGGCTTAGAGAAGTTAATGAAGTCAGAGCTAATAAGATCAGAGAAGGAATCCAAACCCAAGCAGTCTGACTCCAGAACTCGAGTGCTTGGCAACCATGCAATATCACCACTGTGCCCAGTCATCTGTTTAAAATGCAAATCCAGTTATCTCATTGCCCCAATTAAAAGCCCAACTCCCATCAGTAGTTTGCTAGCACTTTAATGACATGATGTCAAGCCATATACTGGCCTCATGTTCCCTTTCTGTCTTATCTTTATTCACCTGGGCTCACATATTAGCTCATAAATTTAAGCCACAAGGAATAGGAAGCAGAGTTGACTAAAACATGGGGCGCTTTGAGGAGAGCCGTATAAGATAAGCCGGTGTTCATATCACAGAGGCCTTCTATAAATCACTAGATCAAAGAAGCTATATATCTCTCCAAAAGGCATCCACCTGTCTCAGCCATCAACATTCCTGAAAAAGTGGTCAGGACTTTCAACCTCATGCAGTCAGGAATGGCCTGAGCCAGCTGGAAGGCTGACTCACCTACAAACCTGTGGACTGAAGCCTTACAGTCACCAACAGGTACTGTTTGGCTCCCTGTTGTTCCCATCACCTGCCTACCTGAACCCTACCCTTCTCTCCACGGCCATTCCAACTGTTTCTTGTTCTACTAGGTCTTTTCCTGCTGCCCACATTGCTCCTTCTCTGCTCTGAACTCAAAAAAGACTCAATGTCTGTCAACCAGCACTGCCTTGTATCTTATGAGGTCATTTCGTTTTCCCCTGAAAGTAGAGCATGAGTACATAAGGGAATAGAAGCATCTTATATTTAATTGAATGCCCTTCAGCACCTAGAATGTAAATGATTTGCAACAGAAAACTGAATGGATAAGTTAGATGGCCTATCAAGGTTCTTTCCCATCCTGTGTTATTTTAAATCTAATGTTCTCACAGTTTGAATATATGCTAACATGTGATAAACTACACATATCACTGAGGAAAGAATATTAAATTCTGAAGGTCACCTCAGGTCTAATTAATAATGAGCAATAGGCTATATTTCATATATGAAAGTGACCCACTATCAGTAGAGCAAACATTACGAGAGTTAAATATTCACAGGGCTAGCCGTTATCAGACTAAGTGGTGTTATGGTGGTTAATATTGCACAGGCCAATTCTGTTATCCTTTTAACAGAATACTAATCATCTACCACACCCCTGTCAGCTTCCCTGCTCCACCCCCCCTTTATGATTTTGCAGGTTAGTACTTTGGATAGAGACACAGTGAGGCCTATTTCCCCGACAGGATGTAAAAAATGCCAGTAGGTAAATAAGAAAATTCCATTTCACAGAAGAATTGATTTCCCAATGTTGAAAGCATACGCAGATTGTTGCCATTTTGTTGTCTATTCACACTGTTAATCCCTTCAAGTGAAGTGATTAAAACTTTCTCCCCTCAGCAGAGAGATGAAAGTGAAATCATATTTTCAGCATGGAGTCACCATTCTATCATTGAAGTGGGCAGGAGAATTATGTTCAATAGAGAGCATGTATTTGTGCTGTGAAACTTTATGCAGCACTGAGGTGGGAGAAATGAAAATTGACCCTCATTAAAATGATGATGCCAGCCTATGGGTGGAGATAGAAGGCAGCTCCCTACACAGGAGAGAACTTCATTGATGAGTGGGAAGAGGAAGCTCTTGGTGACCAACTCACAGTAGTACATTGCAGCATAATTAAGCCAGCTCCAAGTTTCCTTGGTTTGAAATCAGGTTTAGGGAAAATGCTGTTTCAGTGAAGATAACTCTATTCCCCTGGGATGTTGCTGCTAATATAAAATCCATTATCAAAAGACACACTTAGCTAACCAGAATTGGTGATTCTTTTTCAAAGTATGGTTCTTAGAAACAGGATTTTATTTGTTTGTTTTGGCTTACTTATGGTAGTAATACTCTATTATTTCTAATTTTATGCTAATCGCTAATATGAATTTATACATGAAAGAGGTATTTTTTTATATTTAGTAACATAATTTAATAACAATAATCTTGGTCTCAAACTCCATATGATATTCTTGAAGATGGAGAAGTTAGTATAAGAAAAGTTAAAGAGGAGAAAGGCATAAGAATGTCACAAGTAGCTATTTTATAGGCTACTATCAAGCACAGATCGAAAAATTATTTTGAAAACCCAGGGATAGTCGCTAGTAAAATGCTGTATACTTTCCAAATAACTAGAAACTTTGAAGTAAATAAATAATAGTTTATACAGAAATTCATTTGGAAAACTATTTAGAAATATTAAATGTTATACATTTAGAAATAAATTTCATGCCATGATCCAGCAACTTCATTTCTAGGAACCCAACTGAAAAAATAATCACTGATACATAATTGTTAGAAAAGATTGGGGGAATATCCATCCTTATGACGGACTACTGCACAACCTTACTATGAGCACCATGACAATGTGCTCCATACACCTGCAGCTACAAGAAATACAATTGACCAACGGCCCACGTGGCTGCTGCATTTTGAACTCCATTATTGAACGTGCACCAAGGCCACACTCTGTGAGGCCTACTCCCAGCTAATGACCAAGGGGACAAGGTACTAAGGCAGACCCACTCCTGGTCAGACTCGCATGGCTGTGTGATGGTTATTCCAGCTTCATCTGACTCCCTCCCTGTTTTCTCTCACATAGGAATTTCGAACAAAATGCTTGCAGGTTTAATCACATCTTGTCATCTGATCCTGTGCAGACCCAGACTGAGAAACATTAAAAACATGTTTTGGGCCACCTGGGTGGCTCAGTCAGTTAAGTATCTGGCTTCAGCTCAGGTCATGATCTCATGGTTTGTGAGTTTGAGCCCCACGTTGGGCTCAGTGCTGACAGCTCAAAGCCTGGAGCCTGCTTCTGATTGTGTGACTCTCTCTCTCTCTCTGCCCTCCCCCACTCATGCTCTGTCTCCATCTCTCTCAAAAGATAAATACATGTTAAAATAAGTTTTTTAAAAACATGTTTTGAAAAGATAATCTAACTTCATACTCTTAATTTTAAATTAAATGCTCATGAAATATTAAATTTCTAAAAAGCAAGATGCAAACTCTATGCCAAAAAGTAGCCAGATGTTGTGGAAAAATAAAAGAAAAAGACACATTCACATGAAGATGAGTGGGAAGATAATAGATAATAGAATGGATAGAAAGATACCAATGTTAAAAGTGACTCTCTTTGGGTAGTAATTTTATAGATGGTTTCAATTTTCTTTTATGTATATTTCTGAATATTATAAGTTATATAAGATGACTATTTTATTTTTAAATTAAAAAAATTAATGTTTATTTATTTTTGAAAGAGAGAGAGAGAGAGAGAGAGAGAGAGGAGGGGAGGGGAGAGGGAGACAGAGGATCTGAAGCAGGCTCTACACTGATAGCAGCTAGCTCAATGTGGGGCTTGAACTCATGAATTGTGAGATCATGACCTGAGCTGAAGTTAGACACTTAACCAACTGAGCCACCCAGGTGCCCCATTATTTTTAAATTTAAAATACAAGCATCACAATTTTTTAAAGTGTAGATTTTATAGAAAAGTAAACAAAATACAGTTTGGTTGCTATAGACTGAATGCTTATACCCCCCCCCCCCACTCCCAATTCATGTTGAAACCTAATCCTTAATGTGTTTTTATTTGTGGGTGAGACCTTTGGAGGGATTAGCTTATAAGGGAAGAGTCCTCATGAAGGAGATGAATGCCCTTATAAAAGAGACCCCAGAGTGCTCCCTAGTCCCTTCGCCATGTGAGTATACAGGAAGAAGATGACCATCTATGAAACGGGAAGCAGACCCTCATAGACAATGACTTTGCCTTGATCTTGGAATTCCCTGTCTCCAGAACTGTGAGAAATGTAATTCTGCTGTTTAAGCCCCCCACCCCAGTCTGTGGTATTTTTGTTATAACAAATCGAATGGACTAAGACATTGGCTAAGCATTAAAAATGGCTAAATTGAGGCATATGATGCTTTCCTAAAATAATTGAAGGTTTTTTTATTGTTTGGTTTATTTAAATTGGAAGTTCAAAGAGAAAGGTAGTCTCTTTGATTCCTCAGTACTTTGATGAATTTGAATATGTGCATTGGAATCATTACCTTCTTGATATAAAGTACCTACTTCAAGTTAGTGAACAAAGTTAGATGCCACTGTTGGGAGAATCTCTAGAAAAGAAAAAAAAAAAAAAAAAAGACATGGAAATCTTGCTCTTGATTTAATTTATAGAAAAATGGGGACTTCTACCAAGATTCTACTTCATTACGAGTTATATGGGTGACTTGTTTTTGAAACCTTGGTGTGTGGAGAGAGACTGTGTGTGTATGTGATAGAGAGAGGTACTTTTGGGGGCGGGTTTGGAAAATATAATTTCATTCTCAAGCCAACTCTGATAGATGTAGTGACTACCTTTGCCGAAAAGGATGCTGAGGCAGCAGATGATTGAGCTGAGAAAAGTGGTGTTATCAATGAATCACGTCTGCCTAAGTGTGGAAGGGAAGGTATTTGTCATCTTTGGGGTGATGATAGGCAGTGTACCATTAGTCTAGTAGTTTTTCTGTCAATACATTATGTGACTTCAATGTGAAAACTGTATTTAAGTTCTGCCAGCCTATTATTGATTAAAAGCATTATGCTATTATGTTTTATTGGAAGTATATTGATTTTGAGGTTAGTCTGGAATACAGACCAATGTGGTTGAGGAGTTAATGATATAAAGTAGGAGATTATTGGTTGTAGCCCACACATAATCTCAGAATCATACACATTTAGATACTAATGAGCTATGTTTTGAAAATTGATCTTTAGGTGGAGGAGGGAAGTAGTTCATACACTATTCAATTTTAGTAAAAATTAGTTCTACATTTGCACACCACACTAAAATGTTAGTTGTAATATAAATTGTCAGGCTGAGGTTGTACCATCTGAATTTTTTAATATATGTCATGTTTTGTTTTGCTTCCTTTTAAATCAGACATATTGATGTACTGTGACTTAAAAAGAGTACTACAACTTCCCAGGGAAACAGAATGAATGTATTTTATACGTTATTTTTACTATACAGAATGGAATCTAGAAGTATTAGCATACACATCAGAGTCAAAACTGGATCTCCAGCATTTCCTAGTATAGAATATGGATTAGCTCATCAGAATCAGATGGGGGACTTCTTGATAATGTGGCTTCCTGGTCCCCGTGCTCTACCTTCTCAACCAAAATCACTGGGAGCTAGCCTCTAGAAATTTACATGTTTAATAAGCATACCAAGTAAATCTCATACACACAAATTTCAGAACTGTTGATTATTACCAGGCACTCTCCTACTTTACCACCACCTTTATTACCCTCATCTAAAAACACCAACAGCACCTACATTATTCTCTATTCCAAACCTACTTCTCTAGATCAACTTGTGAGAAACATGTATACTTACTCCTAACCCTGAATATTAACAATTCTCCCTAGAGATGTTGTAATAGGCTCCAAAAAAACTTGGAAAAATGTTGCTGGAAGATTTACTCAAAATTAAGGGTTTCTCTATTCTTGTGTTCTAAGTAAGATGACCTATATTCTTTTGGAAATTGAAGTATCTTTCACCATGATGTGAAAATAGGTTCAGAGGCATTTCAGTTTTGATGGATAGGAATTATGACAGGTGTTTTTTATAAATCTGGTTTGAAAAGTAGTAGTAGCAGTTGGAGTAGGAGTATTAGTAGATAACAATTGCCTATACCAAATGCTTTCCCTATATTGAGCTCTGTGTGCTTTATATTCAAATATCCTTGGACTTGCATCATATATATCTGGGTTGGTAGTTGTATTTAGAACTTCTTGAGGCTTAAACCACTTCTTTCACATATTTTTCATAGTGCTTTGCCTCAGGCAAAGCACTGTTCCTTCATATCTTGCCCCTCACTCTTACACCCAAGCAGCGAAATACAGATTTGAAGGAAGCCTGCCTCCTTGTGGAGTCTCAGCTGAAATATAATGCATTTTAAATGACACCATATCAGCAAATCCAAAGGAAATCTCTAA
This sequence comes from Felis catus, assembly GCF_018350175.1. NCBI lineage: Eukaryota > Metazoa > Chordata > Mammalia > Carnivora > Felidae > Felis > Felis catus. Next base: position 86,975,926 of record NC_058373.1, on the reverse strand, counting down.
AAAGAATGTGTCATTTAAGATGATTTATGGCGTTGATTATTCTTGGGTAAGGTAGGAAAACATATGTAACAAGAAATGCCTACCTAGTGCCGTTTCCATGGCAGCAGATACATCAGGCTTCTAGACTATGCCAAGACTCTGCTTTCCATTGTAAACTCTGTGAATTTCCTACTAGTTACTAAGTGGGTTAAGTTTTGGTCCTTTGACACAGGAAAGATTTTATTTAAAGTTTTGAACATATATTAGCTCTGGTAAAAAGGTAGATGACTCCATGAAATATCCAAAAAAGCAGTCTCCAGGGTCTTTTGAAAGTGAAAACATGTGAGAAATCATTATGGTACCATTTGGCCTCTGAGGTTGTGAGTCTGTCAGCATTTCATTTCCTGGCTTCTGCATATTTTTTTCTATTTGGACAACACTAATGTCCTACATCACAGAAAGAAAAAAAAAGCTTTGTCCATAAAACTGTCTTTTTTAAAATGTATATATTGTATTTATCAGGGGATCACAAAAAGTTTTGTTTTGTCTCATGATAAAATGCTTCTTTTGAAATACTTCTTTTTTTGCCTTTAAAATTGTGTCTGTGATGGGATGGCACAATATGAACATATTCTTTTAAATCAGGAAAACACCTCATTAATCCCATATTTATCTATAATACCTCTGGCAAACAGATTCTTAAATCCCTTGAGGAAAAGTGCTTGTTAAAATTTATGTGGAGTTTTCAGTCCAGAAGATAGAACTAGAGATGGAATCAGGATGTAGAATGAGAACTGAGCCTGTGCTAAGGGCACAGACCTGGGAATCAGGAATTCTGTGTTCTGACTCTACCATTAACAAATTGTGGGATCCTAGGCAAAAGCATGGATCAAGCCAACCAAAATCTCTTCCAGTTCTCTGGGGGTGGGATGCTGCTGTAGAAACACACACTGCCAACTGGCAGTATTTCAAAGTGCTGTCTCCATCCTCAGCCAAGCCCTCACTAATGTTCAGTAATATTATACTACCATAGAGAGGGGAAATATTTAAGAGTTAAGATTAAAACAGAAAGAAGGACAGATGGGTTATAAAAGTTAATAAGATGTCAAAGAGGAGCTTGGTTAGAGAACATGGCATTTGCTACTCTGATTCATGAAGCTCACAGTCTTTTGTTGCCATTGATCCTGAGGTCCATTGCATTCTTGGTGAGAGATCCAACCTGAGGGGCTCCATGAACATGTGTCAGGTGGCTGGGCATTCCCTGGGACAGTACGGAAAATTAGGCCCTTTTCCTGAAGAGAGGAATCATTACTTCTTTAAGCTTTCCATAGAGGTTCATAACCCAAATTATATACCATATAAAGAAAGAAAGTGACACGTTATCCACAGTAGCCTGGAAGATGGTCTCTTCATCTTTGAATCTACAGTTCTATGCATGATCTATACCTTCCATCTGATATATACTCAAAAAGGGTTTCATGAGAGAACTGAATGGATTAATGAATGAAAGAACAAATGCACAAACCCCATTTGGGGATAAGTTGCTAGGCACCGAAAAACATCGTTCTTGCCTCAAGTAGCACAGCTAATCAGAAGCCTCAGTTCCTCAAATGAACTGTGATCTCTGCTTCCCCACAGCAATTTGTGAACAACATCCCCCTGCTTTCCTTTCTACTAGATACAGTGCTTCATATTATTGCCCATGGCCAATTAACTTCAATGGAAAAATGAAATCCATCATAATATTCATTTTTCTAATGGAAAAGTTAGAAGCAATCTTCTCTGAAATAGAGATGCATGATAAAGGACTTACTGGAATAGAGTTGAAAAGGAGAGCACTGTTCTTGGACTGCCATATTAGGGTTACAGGACTTACTAGGCAGAGACACTTGTCCATCAGCCCATAAGCCAAAACCCTTGGGTTTCAAGTCTGCACATTTATTTGAGAGGCCATTAAACTCTAACTACTTTGGCCCCTGCTCATAACCCAAAATAGAGGTGTCTTTGGTTTATTTGCTGTACTTGCTGTTCTTACTCTGGTTCCATTCTAACAAGAAGCTATTTTTTCATGCTCCCATTGTCGATGCTCTGTTAACCCAACTAGGCAGGTGCCACTGAAAGAGCTCTCAGAGCTGCCCTGGATATATGTCTGCCCCTCCGCATTCGTCAGAGTCTAGATGCATATTATACACAGGAAAGCCAAGGCCCTGCCTTCATCTTTCTACCTGCAGTCGAAAACTACTGTTGAAGTCCCATCCAGGAACCAGGGAAAGTTCCTGCTGATTCTGTGAAAATGTGTGGGAACTTGTGCTGCAGGATGGCTATGTAGAATCTGCAAAGCACTCCAACCTCTCTTCTGCAACTTCTCTGTATATATCAACTTTAAAAGTGTAAAGCTCTGGGGGCGCCTGGGTGGCGCAGTCGGTTAAGCGTCCGACTTCAGCCAGGTCACGATCTCGCGGTCCGTGAGTTCGAGCCCCGCGTCAGGCTCTGGGCTGATGGCTCGGAGCCTGGAGCCTGTTTCCGATTCTGTGTCTCCCTCTCTCTCTCCCCTCCCCCGTTCATGCTCTGTCTCACTCTGTCCCAAAAATAAATAAAAACGTTGAGAAAAAAAAATTTAAAAAAAAAAGTGTAAAGCTCTGTCTTCAAGAGCAGTTGGTTGTGCCTAGAAGATAAGCCTTGGCCAGGAGTGTTTTCTCACTTCAATGACCTGAAACAGATCTAAAGAATAAAGTTCAATTGTAGTCAAAAATCATAGGTTCTAGCTATGGGACTCAAACCAGACTTTCATGGGTCTGATGAAGAGGCACGTTTGCTATCTCTGTGATATTCAGGGAATATTCCCTTTACACAGGCTATTGTATCTGGACCAGGTACCTGTCTACTGACCCAAGCTCAGTTTAGTCTACCTTACCTTGCCTCAATCATTCTACAACTATCCATTGAGTACCTAGTCTATGCCTATATTCTGTTAGGCATCAAAAATAAAAGTCCCTACCCCAAGGATTTGACAGCATAACAAGACAATGAGGTAATTATGGTAAAAAAAAAAAAAGTCTATTACCATCAAGAGTATTCTATTAGTTAAAATTGTTCTTAAAATGATTGGCTATTGTCATTAGGCAAGAGAAATAAATGAGGCAAAAAATAGAAAGGCAAAATCATCGTTATTTGAAAATGATACGGTTACATAATCATAAACCCAAGAGAGACAGCTAAAAAACTATTAGACACAATGAGATAATTCAGTCAAATCTCTGTTTTCAAAATTAATTTCCCCAAATCAATTGCTTTCCTATGTACAAATAAAAACTGTTAAGAAAATAAAATGAACAGATTAAGTAGTTAAAATAAATGTAAGAAACATGTTGGATCAATGAGAAAAAAACTTTAAAAATTTCTACCAAGCAATACAATGCAAGATAAATAAATAAAAAGAAATTTGTTTTTAGAGAGCCAAACTAATTATTATATAGACATCAATTATTTTTAAAGTAATTTATACTATGAATGCCTTACTATTTTTAAAATACCATGTTTCTGGAACATTCTCCAAGATAGATCATATACTGGGTCACAAAACAGCCCTTCATAAGTGTACAAGAATTGAAATTATACCATGCATACTTTCAGACCCCAATGCTATGAAGCTTGAAATCAACCACAGAAAAAAGTCTGGAAAACCTCCAAAGGCATGGAGGTTAAAGAACACCCTACTAACGAATGAGTGGGTCAACCAGGCAATTAGAGAAGAAATTAAAAAATATATGGAAACAAACAAAAATGAAAATACAACAATCCAAACGCTTTGGGACGCAGCGAAGGCAGTCCTGAGAGGAAAATACATTGCAATCCAGGCCTATCTCAAGAAACAAGAAAAATCCCAAATACAAAATCTAACAGCACACCTAAAGGAACTAGAAACAGAACAGCAAAGGCAGCCTAAACCCAGCAGAAGAAGAGAAATAATAAAGATCAGAGCAGAAATAAACAATATAGAATCTAAAAAAACTGTAGAGCAGATCAACGAAACCAAGAGTTGGTTTTTTGAAAAAATAAACAAAATTGACAAACCTCTAGCCAGGCTTCTCAAAAAGAAAAGGGAGATGACCCAAATAGATAAAATCATGAATGAAAATGGAATTATTACAACCAATCCCTCAGAGATACAAACAATTATCAGGGAATACTATGAAAAATTATATGCCAACAAATTGGACAACCTGGAAGAAATGGACAAATTGCTGAACACCCACACTCTTCCAAAACTCAATCAGGAGGAAATAGAAAGCTTGAACAGACCTATCACCAGCGAAGAAATTGAATCGGTTATCAAAAATCTCCCAACAAATAAGAGTCCAGGACCAGATGGCTTCCCAGGGGAGTTCTACCAGACGTTTAAAGCAGAGATAATACCTATCCTTCTCAAGCTATTCCAAGAAATAGAAAGGGAAGGAAAACTTCCAGACTCATTCTATGAAGCCAGTATTACTTTGATTCCTAAACCAGACAGAGACCCAGTAAAAAAAGAGGACTACAGGCCAATATCCTTGATGAATATGGATGCAAAAATTCTCAATAAGATACTAGCAAATCGAATTCAACGGCATATAAAAAGAATTATTCACCATGATCAAGTGGGATTCATTCCTGGGATGCAGGGCTGGTTCAACATTCGCAAATCAATCAACGTGATACATCACATTAACAAACAAAAAGAGAAGAACCATATGATCCTGTCAATTGATGCAGAAAAGGCCTTTGACAAAATCCAGCACCCTTTCTTAATAAAAACCCTTGAGAAAGTCGGGATAGAAGGAACATACTTAAAGATCATAAAAGCCATTTATGAAAAGCCCACAGCTAACATCATCCTCAACGGGGAAAAACTGAGAGCTTTTTCCCTGAGATCAGGAACACGACAAGGATGCCCACTCTCACCGCTGCTGTTTAACATAGTGCTGGAAGTTCTAGCATCAGCAATCAGACAACAAAAGGAAATCAAAGGCATCCAAATTGGCAAAGATGAAGTCAAGCTTTCGCTTTTTGCAGATGACATGATATAATACATGGAAAATCCGACAGACTCCACCAAAAGTCTGCTTGAACTGACATATGAATTCAGCAAAGTTGCAGGATACAAAATCAATGTACAGAAATCAGTTGCATTCTTATACACTAACAATGAAGCAACAGAAAGACAAATAAAGAAACTGATCCCATTCACAATTGTACCAAGAAGCATAAAATACCTAGGAATAAATCTAACCAAAGATGTAAAGGATCTGTATGCTGAAAACTATAGAAAGCTTATGAAGGAAATTGAAGAAGATTTAAAGAAATGGAAAGACATTCCCTGCTCATGGATTGGAAGAATAAATATTGTCAAAATGTCAATACTACCCAAAGCTATCTACACATTCAATGCAATCCCAATCAAAATTGCACCAGCATTCTTCTCGAAACTAGAACAAGCAATCCTAAAATTCATATGGAACCACAAAAGGCCCCGAATAGCCAATTTTGAAGAAGAAGACCAAAGCAGGAGGCATCACCATCCCAGACTTTAGCCTCTACTACAAAGCTGTCATCATCAAGACAGCATGGTATTGGCACAAAAACAGACACATAGACCAATGGAATAGAATAGAAACCCCAGAACTAGACCCACAAACGTATGGCCAACTCATCTTTGACAAAGCAGGAAAGAACATCCAATGGAAAAAAGACAGCCTCTTTAACAAATGGTGCTGGCAGAACTGGACAGCAACATGCAGAAGGTTGAAACTAGACCACTTTCTCACACCATTCACAAAAATAAACTCAAAATGGATTAAGGACCTAAATGTGAGACAGGAAACCATCAAAACCTTAGAGGAGAAAGCAGGAAAAGACCTCTCTGACCTCAGCCGCAGCAATCTCTTACTCGACACATCCCCAAAGGCAAGGGAATTAAAAGCAAAAGTGAATTACTGGGACCTTATGAAGATAAAAAGCTTCTGCACAGCAAAGGAAACAATCAACAAAACTAAAAGGCAACCAACGGAATGGGAAAAGATATTCGCAAATGACATATCGGACAAAGGGCTAGTATCCAAAATCTATAAAGAGCTCACCAAACTCCACACCTGAAAAACAAATAACCCAGTGAAGAAATGGGCAGAAAACATGAATAGACACTTCTCTAAAGAAGACATCCGGATGGCCAACAGGCACATGAAAAGATGTTCAGCGTCGCTCCTTATCAGGGAAATACAAATCAAAACTACACTCAGGTATCACCTCACGCCAGTCAGAGTGGCCAAAATAAACAAATCAGGAGACTACAGATGCTGGAGAGGATGTGGAGAAACGGGAACCCTCTTGCACTGTTGGTGGGAATGCAAATTGGTGCAGCCGCTCTGGAAAGCAGTGTGGAGGTTCCTCAAAAAATTAAAAATAGACCTACCCTATGACCCAGCAATAGCACTGCTAGGAATTTATCCAAGGGATACAGGAGTACTGATGCATAGGGCCACTTGTACCCCAATGTTCATAGCAGCACTCTCAACAATAGCCAAATTATGGAAAGAGCCTAAATGTCCATCAACTGATGAATGGATAAAGAAATTGTGGTTTATATACACAATGGAATATTACGTGGCAATGAGAAAAAATGAGATATGGCCTTTTGTAGCAACGTGGATGGAACTGGAGAGTGTGATGCTAAGTGAAATAAGCCATACAGAGAAAGACAGATACCATATGGTTTCACTCTTATGTGGACCCTGAGAAACTTAACAGGAACCCATGGGGGAGGGGAAGAAAAAGAAAAACAGGTTAGAGTGGGAGAGAGCCAAAGCATAAGAGACTGTTAAAAACTGAGAACAAACTGAGGGTTGATGGGGGGTGGGAGGGAAGAGAGGGTGGGTGATGGGTATTGAGGAGGGCACCTTTTGGGATGAGCACTGGGTGTTGTATGGAAACCAATTTGTCAATAAATTTCATAAAAAAAAATAAAAAATAAATAAAAAAAAACTAAAAAATAAAATAAAATAAAATAAAATACCATGTTTCTTAGTAACTCACCAAGGTATGAAACATATAAATTGGTACTGAAACAAGAGTAATCTGACAGATTAATGAAATAAATTTGAGAGTCCAGAAATATATCAAATATATTTTTAAATTTAGTATACAAAACCGAAAAGTATTTTTATCAGTGGAGAAAAGATAGACTTATCTAAAAAATGGCCCAGCATTTGGGCAAAAACAGGAAACGATGGATATCTCACTCCTCCCACCAAAGTAAATTCAAGATTTTTCAAAGATTTAATCAAGAAAAATCTGTAAAATTACTAGATAATAAAAGCAAAGAAAAGAAATTCTCATAGATGCCCATAGTGTAGTAGTATACATGTGTACATGTTGTCATGGGGAGCTGGATGTGAGGGGAGAAAGAGAGGGTAAAACATGGTAGAGATGTCATGCCCTACTAAGAAGCAACAGATTAGAGGTTAATAGAAGAAAATAAACAGGTCATTTAAAAATGGACTTAAAGTTTCATTTCTTCACTGCATCCTTACAATAAGAAAAAGCTGAACAAACTGAAAACCAGTGACTTTTTTGGATCCATAAAAGAACTGAGTTTACAGGGCAAACTACTACTCCCAACACAAATTCAGAGTCACAGCCAAAATCTCCCCTACCTGGAGCAGAAGCCATTGGAGCTATAAACTTGTAGCAACACTTAAATGGTAATTTTAAAGAATTTTAAAATTCCCTTGTGTCTCTCCAGCAGGGGGGAAAGAGGTATAAATCTTTATACACCCGGAGTCTTCTGTATAACAAAATGCTACTTTCCAGAAGAAAGAGCTTGTTTCAGAGCTCTGGGATTCCAGCCATAACTAATCTTCCTGTCTCATATGAGGGAGGTAAGAAAGAGGGGACAAGGTATTGAAAACAAAAACAAAACCCCTTGTGAAGATCTCAAGCCACACACACAGACCCACTAAATATCACTACACCAGTGAGTCTCCAGTATGATAACAGTGGATTACAGCTGAAAGAACTACAAGACACAGATTCTTTCTGAGAAGTACTTAGGGGAACCCAAGTCAAGAGGAGACAAGAAACAGGGGCACCAGAGGAATTAAAATGTTTGGCACCTTTAACAACAACAAACACAGCTCAGCTCCATATTGACATAAATCCTCACAGTATAAACCTATTTCCCTCAGTTTCTATTATCCAATATAGCATGAATAGCTTCCAATAAAAAATTCCAAGGCATACCAAAAGGGGAGAAAAAAAATAGCCTGAGGAGACAAAGCAAGCATCAGAACCAGATTTTAAAGAACCAGATTTTTTAAAGAACCCGACTTTAATATGACACTGATCTCCCAAAGAAAATAGAAGCAAAAGGAATATTTTTTCATTCATTCTATGAGGCCAGCATTACTTTAATATGAAAAAGAAGATAAAGATATTACAAGAAACAAAAACTACACACCAATATGGATACAAAAATCTTCAACAAAACATTACCAAATTGAATCTGACAATGTATTAAAAGAACTCTACACCAAGACCAAGTAGTATTTATTCCAAGTGAGTAAGGTTGGTTCAACACTTGAAAATGAATCAATATAGGGGCACCTGGGTGACTCAGTCAGTTGAGTGTTGGACTTTGGTTCAGGTCACGGTGTTGCTGTTTGTGAGTTGGAGCCCCACATCAGGCTCACTGCTGTGCTTGCTTTCGATCCTCTGTCTCCCTCTCTCTCTGCCCCTCCCCTGCTGGTGCTCCATCAAAAATAAATAAAACATTAAAAAAAATTTTTTTAAGAAAATAAATCAATATAACCCACCAAATCAACACACTGCAGAAAGAAAATCATACAATCATGCCAACTGACACAGAAAATGCACTGACAAAATTCAATACCCATTAATGATTTTCAAAAAACATTCATCAAACTATGAATAAAAGAAAACTTCCTCAACTTGATAAGGTGTACAAAGAACATAAGTTAACATAATATTTAATGATGAATTCAATACTGATCACATGCCTGCCCAAGACTAAGAATGAGGCAAGGATTTCTACCTCACCACTCCAATTCAATGTTGTACTGTAAGTACTAACCAGTGGAATAAAATAAGAGAAGAAAATCAAACATACACAGATTGAAGAGAAAGAAATAAAACTGTCTCTTTTCACAGATAATGAATTTTTTTGTAGAAAATATAAAAGAGTGAGGGGCATCTGGGTGGCTCACTTGGTTAAGCTTCCAACTTCAGCTCAGGTCATGATCTCATAGTTTGTGAGTTCAAGCCCCACATCAGTCTCTGTGCTCACAGCTCAGAGCCTGGAGCCTGCTTCAGATTCTGTATCTCCCTCTCTCACTGCCCCTCCCCCATTCACTTGCACACATGCACATGCTCTCTCTCTCTCTCAAAAATAAATAAACATTTTTTAAAAACTTAAAAAATCTAAAAGAGTGAACAAAATTACTTCTGGGACTGATAAGCAAGTATAGAAAAGCCACAGGATTTGAAGTTAATGTACAAAAGTCAAGTGCTTTCCTGTATGTATGCCAGCAATAATTAATTGAAATTTGAAATTAATAAGACAGTACCATTTACATTAGCATTGCCAACAATTAAATATTTAGGCTTAAATCTAACAAAATATGTGCACTACCTATATATAGACAACTATGAGCCAATGATTTTAAACAATGAAAGATCTAAATAAATGAAGCAATCAATTATCCATGTTCATGAATTTGAAGATTCGGTGTTGCTAATAAGATGTCAATTCTTCCTAATGTAACCTAAAGATATAATGCAATTCCAACCAAAATTCCAGCAAGCTATTTTGTAAATACCAAAAAACTGATTCTAAAGTTTATATGGAAATACAAAAGACCTAGAACAACCAACACAATACTGAAGAATAAGATAAATGTTGGAACATTAAGATGACTCTATTTCAAGACACTATAAGGCTACAGTAATCAAATAACATGATCTTGGCAAAAGGATAAATAGAACCATGGGACAGAATAAAGAGTTGAGACAAGACCCACACAATTACAGTCAATTGAACCTTGACATAGGAGTAAAGATAACTTAATAGAAAAAGAATAGTCTTTTTAATAAGTGGTGTCAGAATAATTGGATGTACCCTGTGTAAAAAATAAATAAATAAATCTACATATGGATCTTACACTTCATACAAATTTTTTTTAATTCCAGTTATTTAACATACAATGTACTATTAGTTTCAGGAGTAGAATTCAGTGATATATCACTTACATATAACACCCAGTGCTCATCACAAGTGCCGTCCTTAATGCCCTTCATCCCTTTAACCCATTGCCCCACCCACCTCCCCTCCAGCAACCCTCAATTTGATCTCTGCAGTTAAGGGTCTGTTTTATGGTTAGTTTCTCTTTCCACCCCACTCTGTTCATCCGTTTTGTTTCTTAAATTCCACATATGAGTGAAATCACATGGTATTTGTCTTTCTCTTACTGACTTATTTTGCTTAGCATTATACACTGTAGATCCATCCATGCCATTGCAAATGGCAAGATTTCATTCTCTTTTGTGGCTGACACTTCACACAAAAAATTAACTCAAAACATATAATAACCTTAATTGTAAAATGCAAAACTATAAAACTTTTTTTAAAGAGAGTGTTTTTTAAGTCTACTTATTTATTTTGAGAGAGAGAGAAAGCACAGTGGGGGAGGCACAGAGAAAGAGAGGGAATCCCAAGCAAGCTCCTCACCGTCAGCACAGAGCCCTGTGTGGGGCTCAGAACCTACAAAATGCAAGATCATGACCTGAGTGAAAGTCAGATGCTCAACTCACCCAGCCACCCAGGTGCCCCAAAACTATAAATCTTTTTGAAGAAAATAAGAGAAACTCTGTGCTATGTTAGGTTCAGTGATGAGTTTTTAAGCACATCAATAATATGATCCACAAAAGAAAAGTTGATAAGCTAGTCTTCATTAAAATTAAAAATTTGTTCCTCTGGGAAAGACACTCTTGGGAGAATGAAAAGACAGGCCACGGGCAAGGAGGAAATATTTGCAAAACACATATTTGATTAAGAACTTGTATCTAAATATAAAAAGAACTCCTAAAAGTCAACAACAAAAAGCAAACACCTCAATGGAAAAAAATGGACAAAAGATCTAAACAGACATCTCTCCAAAAAAGATACACAGATAGCAAACAGCGTATGAATGACTCTCAACATCATCTGCCATTAGGGAATTTTAAATTAAAACAGTAATGTCATACCACTAAACACCTATTAGAATGACTAAAACCAAAAACTGACAATACCAAAATCTGGACTAGGATGTTGAGCAACAGGATCTTTCATTCATTGTTGATAGGAATGCAAAATGGTACAGCCAGTTTGGAAGACAGTTTGGCAGTTTCTTACAAAACTAAATGCAGTCTTACCATACAATTCAACAATGGCACTTCTAGATATTTTCCCAACTGCTTTGAAAGCTTATGTCCATACAAAAACTGACATGAATGTTAATAGAAACTTTATTTATAATCAACAAAGCTTCAAGCAATCAAGATGCCTTCCATTAGAATAGATAAACAAACTGTAGTACACGCATAAAATGGAATGTTATTCCACAATGAAAAGAGCTATCAAAACACAAAAAGACATGACTGAATCTTAAATGCATACTGATAAGTGAAAAAAAGTCTGAAAAAAAAACCTATACTGTATGATACCAATTATATGACAGCCTAAAGAAAGCAAAATTTTAGAAACAATAATCAGTGGTTGCCAAAGACTTGTGGGGAGGGGTGATTGAATAGGTAAAGCACAGGGGATTATTTTTTAGGGTGGCAGAACTACTCTGTATTGATATTGTAATGGTAAATACAAGACATTAAATACACAAAGACAATAGAACTATACAGCACAAAGAGCTGAATGTATGCACTATTTAAAAAATCCATTTAGAAGGTCAATAGATCCCAACAGAGAATACAGGATGGGACAAAAGAATCTAAATATGTTACAAAAATATGAAACAACCTCACTGAATAAGGGGCTGACCTAAATAACTCTGGGAATGAATAGAGTCTGTAAGACTAAAAAACAATAGGAATTGTACACAAGCTCTGGTTGATGAAAAATTTTTTTCCCATTGGAGTATGAGTTAACAATTCTAAAAGCACTGTATATATATACTGGAATTAAACATCTGGGTAAACGGATGGCAAATGGTGGAAGTGGGACTGAGAAATAAGCAAGAGAAGAAAGCTGGAATGATCCATCCAGTAATGGAGTAGAGTTGGAAACATCAGAATGAACACATTAAATCAACTGTATCATATATAGTTGGCTACCTATATATTTTTAGATAGGTGTATATACATAAGTTAAAATACACACATTTGACTCCTTGCTCTTTCAGTTGAGAGAGCCCAGTACCAAAGAGTATACCCAGCACCCAGAGCTTGGTTTTAAATAACATCCTTCAATAAAACGAACCAGGGCTCCTGGGAGAAATGGCTGATTCTAGGACTGAAGTAAGAAACATGCGAGATGAGCCGGGGGCATCTGTAGCATCAGAAAGATAAGGGGGTGTTTAAAAAAATCATGGAGGTAAGTCAAGGGATCTGGGAGCAATGAAGCCCCCGATGGAACTCCGAGCAACAAAGCTGGAATAATTTGAGCAACAAAATTAATTAGGTAATATTGGTTAGGTTTATTCCTAGGTATCTTATGGTTTGTGGTGCAATTGTAAGTGGGACTGACTCCTTGATTTCTCTTTCTGCTGCTTCATTATTAATGTGTAGAAATGCAACAAATTTCTGTACATTGATTTTGCATCCTGCGACTTTACAGAACTCATGTACCAGTTGTAATAATTCTTGGGTGGAGTCTTTCAGGTTTTCTATATATAGTAGCATGTCATCTGCAAATAGTGGATTTGACATTTTCCTTGATGATTTGGATGCCTTTTATTTCTTTGTGTTGCCTGATTGCTGAGGCTAAGACTTCCAGTACTATGTTACATAACATTGGTGAGAGTGGACATCCCTGTCTTGCTCCTGACCTAGAGGAAGAGCATTCAAATTTTTCCCATTAAGAATGGTATTCTCTGTGGATTTTTCATATATGTCCTTTATGACATTAAGGTATGTGCCCTCTAATCCTACCTTGTTGAGGGTTTTTGTCATGAATGGATGTTGTACTTTGTCGAATGCTTTTTCTGCATCTATTGAAATGATCATATGGCTCCTATCCTTTCTTTTATTAATGTGGTGTATCACGTTGATTGATTTGCAAATATTGAACCGCCTTTGCAACCCAGGAATAAATTCCACCTGATCGTGGTGAATGATTCTTTTAATGTTCTGTTGGATTTGATTTGCTAGTATTTTTTTTGTAACCATGTTCTTCAGGGATATTGGACTATAGTTCTCTTTTTTACTGGAGTCTTTGGTTTTGGCATCAGGGTAATGCTGGTCTCATAGAATGAATTTGGAAGTTTTCTTTCATTTATATTTTTTGGAATAGTTTGAAAAGAGTAAGTATTAACTCTTCTTTAAATGTTTGGTGGATGGGGAACCTGGGTGGCTCAGTTAGTGTCTGACTTCAGCTCAGGTCAGGATCTCACAGTTTATGAGTTCAAGCCCCGCATCGGGCTCTGTGCTGACAGCTCAGAACCTGGACCCTGTTTCAGATCCTGTGTCTCCCTCTCTCTGCCCCTCCTTCCCCACTCATGCTCTGTCTCTCTCTGTCTCTCAAAAATGAGTAAACGTTAAAAAAAATTTTTTTAATGTTTGGTGCCATTCACATGTGAAACCACCTGGCCATTTTGTTTGTCAGGAAATTTTGGATTACTGATTCAATTTCTTTGCTGGTTATGGGTCTGTTAGTGTTCAATTTCTTCCTGTTTCAGTTCTGGTAGTTTATATGTTTCTAGGAATTTTTCCATTTCTCCCAGGTCGTCCAATTTGTCGGCATATAGTTTTTCATAATATTCTTGTAATTGCTTGTATTTCTGAGGTATTGAGTTATAACTAAAAATGTAAAATAAATACCAATGAGTATTCATGAATCTGTATTGATATAAGCAAGTGATTGAATAAATAAATAAGTTGGGGAAAACACAACTTTCCCTACCAGACAAATTCCAAATATTTTTGCAGATACTCGGCAAAGAAGTAGATTCTAACACCCCACCCATTGAGTGTGGACTGTGCATATTGATTTCCTTTCTTCCTGCTCCTCTCCATAGTATAGAGTATATGGAAAGGAGGAAAAAGAGTAACTTTAGAGTGGAGAACTCTGGATTTGCAAGCAAATTTCCAAAACTCCTTTTAAAAAGCAACCCATAGGGCACCTGGGTGGCTCAGTTGGTTGAATGTCTGACTCTTGATTTTGATTCAGGTCATGATCTCACCGTTTCCTGGGATGAAGCCCCACTGACAGTGCAGAGCCTGCTTAGAATTCTCTCTCCCTTTCTCTTCACTCCTCCCTCATGCTCATACTCTCTCTCTCTCTCAAATAAATAAACATTTTTAAAAATAAATAAAATAAAAAGCAACACCTGGTTATGATTTTTCCCAATATGCTTTTCCTGGATATAAAGATTATTTTCATGTCTTTTAAAAGTACAAAACATCTGTGCACTTCTAAAAATGTTTTTCAAATGAAAGAAACAAAATATGTAAAATATAGCAAACTCTCTCACTGCCCCCACATTCTCTTAATACCCAACCACGCCCACAGAACAGTTGTAAAACCTAAAAGAAATGATCAACACCATGTGTCTCTAGATTTACCACTGGGTAGAGAAGTAGAAGGACAAAATAAATTTGGTCAAGCAAGAAGTACAATAAGTATAAATTCCTTCTTTGCCTAAAAGAACACTTTCATTTTAATACTTATCCAACCATTATTTAAGGAAAAAATTAAATTAGATGTATTAGAGTCCATAAGCTTCTCTGTATAGAAAATATATAATCTATTCAGCATTTTATAAAATGAAAATCTTAATGGATTAAAATATTTAGAATTATATATTTATCTTGGGAAACAGAAATCCAAAATATGTTAGCAAATGTGTGTCACTGCTGTGCTTTTCCATTGTTAAATCAGTTATGTTCTTAAAATGAAATTTCCCATGAATTTTTATGACTTCCTGTGGACAGACACACTGTTCAGTGTTGAAACTATTGCCCAGGTAGAATTTCAGTGCATTCTGTCTCTTTCCAGGGAATGATTCAAACTGAGCCAGAGCAAGACCCAAGCATAATAAAAGGAAAGATACTGAGAATTAGAAAGGGAGGTCAAGCAAATAATTTTATCTTTGATGTCCTGCATGTTCTGTTTTCATAGCTCTAATTTCCTCCCATTAATTGAGTCCAGTGCCTTCTTCTAAAACCCATTCTTAGAAAAGGACAGTATTGCAATAATAATAATAATAATAGTTACTTTAGCTAGTAGTTCTTGAACACTTATATATGCCAAGTAATACTATAAACTGATTTAAGCTAGCAACAGTCCTATGAGGTACAGATTTTTGTCATCACCATTTACATCTTGGGAATGAAGAAGCAGAAAGATTAAGTGACTGGACAAAGGTCATGCAGCTAGTGAATGAGAGAACCAGGATTTGAGCTCAGGTAGCCTAGCTCCGGAACTCATACTGCTGACCTGTCACTGCATACCTGTCAAGGCATTGTGGTCAGACAGACCCGAACTTGTCTTCTCATTCTGCCACTTTCTATTTGACTACATAGAGCTTCTCTCCCTCTGGCTCTTGAGTGAGTCTACTGCTGCTTACCTCTCAGGCTGTGATGGGAATTCATTGAGATCAGGTAGATCCCCTTCCACAGATCCAGGTCCATGGGAGGCATTTGATTACAGTTAGGCATTAGGGATGTGAAAGTGTTTAAGACAGGATCTCTGTCCTTGAGCTCACCTTTAAGAAGGAAGTATTCCGTCACTTGGGACACATGGAATTGCCTCTATCTATTCTACAACTGCGTGCTCCATCACTCCAAGTGACCATTGCTTTGTTCTGTGACTTCTTCAGGAGATGGGAAGCAGCTCTGGCTCATTGACACCCAGGTTTGTTCTTCTGCCTCCTGCCAACTGCATGGTCAGTGACAACCTGCTAGTCTGTGAAAATATATTATTATTATGCAGTGCTTTAGAAGACCAAAAGATACTGAACATAAACTGAATATAGAGACAGCAGGGCTTATCATCTCCAGCTTTTAAGTTTAATGGTGTTACACGGTGTTAAAACAAAACAAAAAAAACAAGACTGAGTGCCTGAGTGGCTCTGTCAGTTTAGCATCTGACTTTGGCTCAAGTCATGATCTCACGGTTTGTGGGTTCAAGTCCCGCATCAGGAGGCAGCTCAGAGCCTAGAGCCTGCTTTGGATTCTGTGTCCCCCTCTCTCTCTGCTCCTCCCCCACTTGTGCTCTCTCTCTCTCAAAAATAAACATTAAAAAGTTAAAAACAAAAACACAAAGCAAGACAACAGGCCCTAAATGGAGTCACTTATGCTGAGCACCATATCACCAAAGACTTAATTACAGTTTTCGCCCTTCCAGAAATGGAATCTTAAACCAGCCAACCAGGAATTGCCTGATTAGCACTAGTTAGAGAATCTGCCTAATGGATCCCTGCAATTCCCTAAATGGCAGTATGCTTGCAATAACCAACTTTTTTTTTTTGCTTGGGATAACTTCCTTGTTCCCACTCCCTTCTGCCTATAAAAATCTTTCGTTTTCTAGAGCTCCTGTGAGGTCCTTTCTATCTGCTAGATTTGATGCTGCCTGGTTTGAATCAAATTTTACTCAAATAAGCTCTTAAAAAATTTTAGTATGGCTCAGTTTATCTTTTAACAACAGGAAAATTCATGATGCCACACAATGGGGAATCTATATCCAACAAAGACTCTCAAAGGATTTTAAAAGATCCCTCCCACCATTAGAAAAACTGAACACCAATTGGGACTGAGAGACAACTGGCCCCCTTAAAGGAACACAAATATGGAACAGTCAGGATACAGAAGAGTTCAACATCAGGAAAACAAGAACCAGCATTGTGCAGAACATACTGAAGCAAATCAAATTTCCTATATAAGTTGTGATCACAAAAAGCAGTCATTCATCTTTGATATCCTATAGATGCTATTCAGAAAGCTAGTCCCTTCCTATTTATTAAGCCCAGTGTCTTCATACTAAAATATAAAACCCACTCTTAGAGAAGAGCAGTATAGCAATAATACTAATGATTATTTAACTGATATTTATTAAATACCTGGTATGTGCCAGGCAATATTGTAAACTCATTTAAGTTGATAGCAGTCCTATGAGATAAGTATTAATAGCATTCTCATTTTACATTTTAGGAATGGAGACACAGAGAGCTTTTGGGTGAGGCTGCAGTGATATGATATGATTTTATAAGGAAATCTAAGACTTTCAAAGTGAATCATTTGATGAACATTCATGTTTCTTTTGGCTGGATAGCATTGAAGAGAATAGAAACCTATATTAAAGGATGGATACCAGGGAAGCAATAGTATCACACAGTTGGCAGGATTTTAGGAGGAAACAATGCAATGAAAAGGAGAAGACCCTGAAGCATTTGTGGTCTTGGACTCTTGGGCTGAAAGGAGGTTAAACAATAGCACCACTTCTCATTCTAACAAATTAAAATTAGAAGATACAAATGCAAATGAAGGGCAGAGCAACAAATGCCACTTTGACAAAAAGACTAGGGCATGATTTAGGAAGGCTTATGCTGAACACAAAGTATAGAAATGTAGGGGGGCTAGTCTAGATGTCCAAACAGGATTGCACATATTCATAACTTCTTACGTGGTGCAGATTTCTTGTTTCTTTTCTGAATAGGTCAAAATCAGTGTGAATAAATGTGAAATAATAGAAAAAATATACATTGGTCTCTATCCCTGGTTCCTGACACTGAGCTCCTAAAATTTTTGTAATTTCTTGAGTATAGGAGCATCTGACACGAAGCTCCTAAATCCCTTGGCTTTTCCTTGGTGATAGGAACATCTTTTATTCTAATGGTGGCTCTTCCCAGGTTCCTGGATGGAGGTTGATCACCAGAAAAACCAAGTTAAAAGGTTCAACTTTCAGCCCCACCTTCTCATTCTCCAGAAAGGGGAGATGGGCTAGAAATGGAGTTTATGATCAATCATGCCTACTAAATGATGTTTCTGTAAAAATGCCAGAGGTACAAGGTTTTGGAGAGATGTGTCTGGGTGAGCTCTTCTAGCAAATGGTAAAATCCAAAAAGAGCGTTTTGGGAATTTCTGATTTGTAGCCAAGTTGGGTGTAGGTAATCGGTAACCTGGGGACCTACTACTTGTGATTGGCATCTGAAGTGGGGACAGTCTTGTGGGACTGAGCCCTTAACCCTGGGGTATGCACTAACTATAGTTAGTATCAGGATTGAATTAAATTGCAAGACACTCAGCTAATGTCAGAGAATTTGTCAGTGTGGAGAAAAAAACCCACACATCTAGAGTCAGAAATAGAGGCAGTATGAGTAGTAGAGAAACACAAGGAGTTTTTCTAGATAATAAACTAAATGTTAATGTTTAATGCATCAACTTTGCTTCACCTGTCTCTCCCAACTCCAAGGAGGCGGGGAAGGAAACCCTGGAAAGAACAGGCTATGTAACAAGCCTCACGATGACTGCTTTACTCTTAGGAAGACTTGAGATTCAGATTCAAACAAAAATAAATGCCCAACATTAACAATTGGTTAAATAAATTATGGTACATCTAAATAATAGAATGCTATAGAGCTATGATAATCATGTTAGGAAAATACATTTAATCAATGGAAAATCATCAGGATATAATGTTAAGTGAAAAAGAAATGTTGAAATATATAGCACGACACTGAGGATACAATAATAAATAATGAATAAAGGTGAAACCCTGCCTGAAGTGAGTTCAAATTCTATAATCACAAAAATATGAATATTATAGTCAATATTTGGGTATTGTCTGTCTAGGATCTTTTTGGAAACCAATCCTTCCTCACACTGATTCCAATTTTTTTCAGTTATTGCTATTTATTGGTGGGACTGGTCCTGCCTCTACCCCTCTTCAGGCTTTGAGGTGGTAATATAACATAGCTGTAATCTAGTATCCAACATAGCAATAGCCAATCATAGCACTCAATCCTCTGGCTGGAGTGATTGCTATATGTTAAGCACATGACCTAAACAAGAACAATCAAAATCCTCACTGAGACTTTTGTCAGAGCCAATATCAGGGGATTTTTCTCCTTTTGCTAGAATTGTTAAGTTTGTGGGGGGGCTGTGAGGGGCTGGTCTCAGGCTACCCATGCTAATAACGCCCACTACTTGAAAATAACAAACTGAAAATTGGAAAGAGGAAATCTCTCTCTCTCTTTTTTTCTTAAATAACTTAAGGTCATTCTTAAATAACTTAAGGAAACAATGATGTTTCCTTCCACTGAGAAGGAAAAAATGTCCCAGCTAAAACAACGTATCATGGGAATCTCAGCTTGAGCATAGGTTTGACAGCATATCTGATTGTAGGGTCAGTAGAGGCATCTATTTGCACACGTTATTGCACAGCAGAAAACATCCTGCTAGACACAGAGGGGAAGAAACAAAAGGTGGAGAAAAAAGCATGGTGTTGTTCCCCAGGCCCCATATATTTGTGTTTGAGCCCTAAAAATGACAGATGTTGATAAAGTGAGATGATTTTGTGAAACAATCTATTAGGCATGAGGGCCAAGCCCTTCTGCGTGGGCGCCCCAGAAAGTAGCACAGCAGATGAGGCACGGAATGCAGGGCAGTAAGACTCTGTCATGTGAGCAACTCAGGATATTCAGTCCATTCTGGTACCTCAAGGTTTTGCAGTTCAGGGAGGATCTGAAGACAGTGCACTTGGTATTTTATCAAGGAAGATAAAATCCTCAAAGCAGCTGAAGCACTGTCATCTGAGTCATTTTGCGGGTGACCTTGGAGTGTGGAAGACATAATTGTTTGAGAAACCATAGGAGTCACTCTTGGTCATGCCCAAAATAACATGGTATGGTAACGAAGAGGACTCAGGCTCTTACATCAGCTGGAAAGAGCACAAGTTAGTGAAGTTTAAGATAATTACAGTTGCCTGAAGTTTAGAATGATCATGTCTGGAAATTTTAAACTGTGTTTCAAAGGCTATACCAAAATGCTAACAATGGCTATTTTTGGATGATAGAATTATGAATGACTTATTTTCTTCTTTGACATTTTTTATTTCTTTTAAGTTTATTTATTTATTTTGAGAGAGAGAGACAGTGTGAGTAGGGGAGGGGCAGAGAGAGAGAGAGAGAGAGGGAGAGAGAGAATCCCAAGCAGGTTCCACATTGCCAGAGCAGAGCCCAATGTAGGGCTTGAATTCACGGTACCTCGAGATCATGACCTGAGCTGAAACTGAGAGTCGGATGCTTAACCAACTGAGCCACCCAGGCGTCCCTTCTTTGACCTTTTTTAAATTCCCCCAAATGTTTTATAAATAAATTATACATTATAATTTGATCAACAAATAGACACAATGTTGTTTTTTTTTTTTTTTTTAATTCTCAAACCTTCATATAGTTCCATTCAAATGCACCCAAGAACTGGTAAACTTTCTCAAGAAAAAATCTCACAACTTTGAGTTTAGAATAGAATGAAGAAAACTTAAGAAGTTGGCTACTCAGGAGTTGGAAGAAAATTCTTCCCAGAAAAAGACACTTTTCTTCATTTATCACCAAAATCATTAGCAATATCAGCAAACATCATTTCAGAAAGTCATCTGAAGATCAAAGAAATAGGAATTAATTGTATTGAATTCATGGGTTTTTTTTAATTTTAGGTACATAAAATATAATTCATAAAGTTCATTTAGTGTGATGTCTATTGTTTGAATTACTGTAAATATGTGGCTATACATATGGGTATAAATATAAGACATAAACATGTATAAGGTAGACACAGGCTTAGATTTAGGTATATATTTATCAGAGTTTTCAGAACCATACTTAAGACCCTTTCCTATATTCTCCAGCATATACTCTTTAGTTTCTCAACTCTAACTTATCCCATTCTAAAGGTTTTCAGAATCTTAATCCTAATTTTCATGGAGGAATTATTATAGTCCAGTCCCTAGACAATTTTCCATTTCATTTCCTTTTATGTTTGTTATGCATTCATAATATGCAGAGCAGTATGCAGAGTTCAGGAAGATTTAAAAGAAAGGATACAAATTTTATTTAGAACACCAAAGACGTACAGCCAGATAAATAGCTAAAAACAAAAACAAAAAACTATTAAATACACTGCTAATATATTTAGCAATTTAGATAATAAATGTAAGAAAATTAGGTAACTTTCCTACTTTGAAAATCTGCAATTTTGGGGGGTGTCTGGGTGGCTCAGTCGGTTGGTTAAGTGTCTGACTTTGGCTCAGATCATAATCTCATGGTTCATGAGTTTTGAGGCCCACATCGGGCTCTGTGCTGACAACTCGAGTCTGGAGCCTGCTTCAGATTCTGTGTCTCCCTCTCTCTCTGCCCCTCTCCTGCCTTCTCTCTCTCTCTCTCTCTCTCTCTCTCTCTCTCTCTCAAAAATAAACAAATATTTAAAAAAGCATAGCTTTAAAAAAAAAGAAAAGGAAAATGGGCAATTTTAAAATATATCAGCAAATGAGATTATATTAGAACTGCATTTGCAAATGAATTTTGTGGACCACACATTACATTTAAAATCATCTTTTATCTTATAGTTTAATATAAAATGAATTATTATTGCTTTCTGTATATATTGATTATATAAGATATATAACTATAGATTAATTCCATAACTCATAAGGAAAAGTAATCCCAATCAGTATCAATAGCCAAGCTTTTGTACAGTTTCTAAAAGATATTATATGTTTTTGAATTATATTACCCATAAATATTTATTTTTTAAAAATGGTATATACCCAAAATGTGCTAGTCATCTCAAGTTCAAATGCATGTCACCTACAAATAAAGAAATGGATTTTAGATACATGCCTTCTACACAACGATCTTACTATATTCACGAGACAAAGACAAACCTGAACAACTATGTTTCCCAACTCTGGGTCACCAATCACACAGCAACCCTGTACAAGAGCCACATGAAAATTTTTATAGAGATGGTTAGTAATTATTTCCTAAAGGATAGAACAGAATGAGAAACATCCTCTAGTTTAATGTCTGTAGATACTATTTTCCCCTCTTCTCATCACTGACTGCTTATTTTGCGTCTCATTATCTAATTGACCATTTTCTCTGGTCTTTAATAAGATTCTACTCTGTTTCTGGCAAATCATTTGCACTAATAATCTCCGGCTCAAGTTCTCTCTATAGCATCACATGAATGATGACTTCTTGCTTTGCTAAGAGCTCATTTGCTGGACTGTAATTTTGGTTCAAGACGAATTAACATTTTGTGAAACAGATGGTGGATAATAATTCATCACACCTTGAAAGTTTCGATGCTATTGCTGCTGCTGGAATGAAAGCCAGGTTCATTAGACAGGTGTTCCATTGCCACTCGCTATTGTTCGAGGTGATATAAAACTTTTCTCTCCTACATGCTTTGAATTTTTTGCAAAATTTGCAATCCCAAAAGGCTCTCTGAGTGGGGAACAGCATGTTCTTGGAGGGTGAGTCTTTCTGTGTGAATACAAAAAAACTTCTATCCCTGGACACGTTCATCATTTCTTTGGTTAGAGAGAGAATTACATAATTTTTTCTAACTTTTCTATATATATTCTCTTTGCCAAATCAAATTCAAGGCTTAAAACTACGTTTCTAAAGCAGCCATTTCTGAGTCAGCAACTAAAAATAAGGTTGAAAATATTATTTTTAAAAAGATCAACTAAATAGGCTTTCCCATTTAAAAAGATGTTTGCACATTCAAATCCTCAAAGGCATTACCCTGCCTTGCTTTACACAGACTCAGACTATATGGAAATTTGACCTCAAAGCTAACTTTTGAAGATCTATTCTCTTGACCTTCCCAGGTACTATGCACACTTGCCCACATTGTGGACAAAGGCTGCACTACAGGTTCTCATGCAGGGATGTGTGTGGACAGGCAAATCCAGAAGGCAGGTGTCCTCCAGAATGATGTACAAAAAGTGACCAGTTATAAGGTTTCAGCATTATCACAGAAAAAAGAGAATACATATAATTTGATTTGTTTTTATCTGTAAAAATTCCTTCCCATTATGTTTTCGGAATTCAAAAATAAATATTAAGGGGGGGGCTCACAGAGGTAAAAAGTAAACTCTAAAAATACAAGCAGTGCACTCAAGGACATATGCATGGACAGAATGCCTGGAGGAAGTCAAGGGGCATCTACAGTGAAAAGACAGGTATTTATCCTTCAACACCCCTCCTCCCTCAAGGAAACTCTATATTATTCCCAGAGTTCTCCAATGGGATTGTGCCCCAGTTTCCCACAGTGTAAACTGATCAACAACTTGGCCTGTATTTGCTTCCTTCCCATGTCTGCCTCACGTCCCCACCCCTTTATCAGCACTTCCTTGGATCACTTTTCAAAGAAACCACTTGCACACAAATCTTCATCTCAGTGTCTGCTTCTGAGGTGATGCGCATGCTCATGTGTCCCTCCAAGCTATAAGCAATCCTATTTCTCCATTTTCTACTGTGGTAGGCCATAAAGAATAAGAAGCAGTATACAATTCAGTATGAGAATAGAAAAGAACTCTAGTCCTCTTGAAAAAGGCCTCTTATTGGAGATGGAGATCAACCTATATACACTATGTATTAGTTCGCTAAGGCTGCCCTAACAAATAACCACGAACGTGGTGGCTTAAAACAACAGAAATTTATTTTCCTCACAGTTCTGAACCCTCAATGTCCAAATTTAAGGTGTCAGCAGAGCAATGCTTCCTCTGAGGTTTCCAGGGTAGGATTCTTTCTTGTTTCTTCCTGGTTTCTGGTATGGCTGCTGGAAATCCTTGGCATTCCTTAGCCACTGGCTGCCATCACTCCAATGTAGGCCTCTGT
The DNA here is from genome assembly GCF_018350175.1 of Felis catus. NCBI lineage: Eukaryota > Metazoa > Chordata > Mammalia > Carnivora > Felidae > Felis > Felis catus. Next base: position 86,951,840 of record NC_058373.1, on the reverse strand, counting down.
TACCATGTGGTGTTCTTCCTTGTGTGTGTCCCTGTATGTTCGCATGGCATTCTGGTAAGGATGCCAGTCATTGGCTTTAGCCCCCACTCCATCCAGTACGACCTCATCTTAACTTGATTACATCTTGAATGACCCTATTTCCAAATGAGATCGTATTCACAGATACCCGGGGTATGGATTTGAACATATCTTCTTGGAGACACAACTCCACCCACAACATGCTACATTCACCAGCTTGACAGAAAAATCAAATCATGTGATTTTCCCCACTCACTCATAAATACTAAATATATGATGATGGTGGTAATTTTAAAAATCTACTCCAACCAGGAACGTAGCTTCCTACTTCTGTCTGCTTCTGAGTTTTTTCTAGGCTAGTTATCGTCCATAGTATTTTTGCTCTGAGAATTCAGTGACTGTCTTGGATCTCTATTCCTCTTTCTCCTGAAAATAATAAGAGTAATTTTGACAAGACAGTACCTTCCCTAGATGAGGTGACAGCCAAAAGCAGCAGTTCATCAACCCCTCACAGTCCCTGACCTTAAATGAATCCTGTTTCAGTCGCTCTGAGAAAGAGACAGCCAGGAAGACACTGCTCTGTGACATTTCACCATCAGCCCCTTGCCTTGAGTGTGTCCCTTGTTAAAGGCAATCCCTCTCTCATCTTTATAAGCACACCTGGTTTCCAAGTGTTTCTAAATGCTTGCAGGTTCTTGAGTCATTCACGAACCAGTCATGGCATTTGAGCCATATAAATGTATCTTCAGCTTCTCTGATGCAGTATCTCTTTTGATTACTTATGAAAGGCATTGGAAAGGAAAGGGAAGGCTACTTAACAACCAGAGAAAAATGCCCATCGCTAATTATCTTAAAGTTCCAAGATCTAGCATCCTGATTAACACAGGCCTGGAAGAAGCACAGAGTAAAACCAGACATTTATTCTTCAATTAGAGAGCGGAATAATGACTGCATTCCAGATATCCTAGGGAGCAACACTTCAACTCCATCACTCCTTGAGCAGAAAAAGAATTTAAAATGCAAACAAGTGCCCATTTAGGGTCTGTGAACATAGCATCAAAATGCTCTACCATGGAAGGCACTCCGGACGTTTTTCAGCTTTTATATCTTAATCAAATTAGTCTCCTGCCGAAGCGAAAACAAAAAGAGCCGTTCGCAAAATTGTATACACAGTGGTGTCTCAACTATTCAAAAATGATCACAACACTTTTAGAAGACACGATAAATTACTAACTGTAGTAATCTTCAAGGATGTGATGATGAGGGTTTTATTATTTTCATTTCAATATTGTTATGTTTTCCAACTTTTCTGCAATGAGCATATATTATTTGTATTATAGCATTAATGATTTAATATGTTTTGAATGCTTATAATGTACACAACACTATGCCAAGAAAACTGTGCATATTATCTCACTTAATTCTAACCAAATGGAATAAAAAAGAAAAAGAAAAAAAGAACCTAAATAGGAAATATTATCTCTGTAGGTAACTTGCCTAAGTTCACTTAGCTGTCTATGGCAGAGTCAGGATCAAATGCAAGTTTACATAATTTCATTCTGTACCACTGTGTGTTGTTTTCATAATCAGAGAAAAGGGGCTAGTCTAAAATTAGTATCCGAGTTAGTAAAAATAGTGGAATCAGGTTGTATAAAACAAGGATCCTAAAATGTGAATAAAAAATAATAATGCACCTGGGAAGATAAAAATCTGTAAAAATAATGTATCTCAGGCTTACTCAATGTCAATTACCGTTAAATAGTCTTTCAGTATGAAAATGCATATTACCACCTGCACATCTGATGTGGTATCTAGAAGTCAGTCAGTGACCTCCACTGACTGACCTCCACTTAATGATACTCTATGAGGTCAGTCAGTTTGCTTGTTCCTCCTGAGATTCTGTTCTCATTTGTTCACTCATCTATCTATTAATTCAACAAATATTTCCTCTGTGCCTAACAGTCCAGGCATTATGGTGACTCCTCATGAGTGCAGTCAATAAGAGAGGCATCATTTGTGTCCTTACAGAGGTTTCTCTCCTCCATCCTCGGTGCCTCACCTGTGACTAAAGATAATTCTTGCTTCAACTGGGGTTGTTGCTAGGATGGTAAGAAAAAAAGGGAAGCACCTGGCACAGCACTTGACATGTGGAAGGCACTCAATAAATTTTACTGCTGGTATAATCTCAGTTTTCCCAGCTATAAAATGGAATTTATCTTATCCCAGCTGGCTGGGTGTGAGAATATTGATCTGTAAAATCCTTTAGTGATTATATCTGCTCTAGTCCAGAAGACACCTTGATTTTTAAAAGACGCTTCAGAGAACAGGAGATCAAAGGACAAGATGAGAATTAAATATTGTATTCTAGGCTTGTAGTAGATTAAACTCCACTTACTTTGACATATTTAAAAACCCCATGTAAAAACTTGTAATTCACTAGAAAAACTCTAAGCATATTTATGTAGGCAAATTATTATGATCTTAGCATTCGTGATATAAGAAAGCTAAGGGGAAAGTTTGATAAGAACTATCAAGAAACTATCTTGATAAGAAAAACAAGTTCTAACTTTTTAAAGGCTCTCAGATGGGATATCTTGAGACCTAGGTCAAAGTAAGAAGTATATTTCTTCACCAACCAGAAATATATTCATGTACGTGTGTCAAATGATATATACTTCCAGTAATGCTGCAATGCACATTCAGTATCTTGCAAGCACAGCATTTGAAATATGTCAAGAGATTTACATAGATTTTCTCTAGTCCTCCAAACACACCTTCTAGTAAAGTTAGATCTCCTCCATCAGCAACTGAAGCTCAGAGATGTTAAGCAGTTCACGAAGTTATTCTGGTAAAAGTCAGTGCCTGAATGTGAAGCCTCATTGTCTGACTTCACAACTTAACTTTTCCTGGTAACACCACATCCATGCTTCAGCAACAAGAAATTCATTACTTCCCATAGCAGCTCATCTCTTTTAAAAGCACTTTCAATTCACAGAGTTCCTTCCAACATTAAACTGAAATCTATTCCCTTCTGAACGTCACCACTACCTCTAGTTTCACCCTTCAGTTAAATTAGTTAATTTAATTCCTCTTCTGCATGAAAGCTCTTTAAATATTCAGAAACACCTTTTATTTCACCCCTTCTCCTTCTCTACCAAGTGTTCCTTTCTGCAAAACTAAATAGCCCCATTTTTCCATTGCTGCTTAGATTACATTGTTTTGAGTCCCTACCCTCTCCCTACTCAGTTCCAACAATCATGGTGTCATTTGTTTATGTCACTTTTAAAATAGAATGTACAGAACTAAAAACAATACCGCAGGCGTAGTCTGAAGAGTAGAGTTGAAGTTCATTATTGCCATCTTTGTCCCAGATATTGTACTTCTATTTATGTTGCTCAGTAGCAGGTTAGCTATTTTATTCCAGGTACTTCATGCTGCTGACTCACATAGTATTTGCTGTAATTATAATAAAGCTTCTAGGTCTTTTTCACATGTGCAGCTATGAATCCACATTTTCAACATCCTATTACCGTGCTTTGCCTACAAGACTTTTTTTCATGTTGAGCTATGCTTCTTATATTGGGAAGGCTGAAATGATGGGTCAAGCCTTTTTTGATTTGTTACTGTCATTCAGTGGATTCCATCTCCTTCCCAGCTCTGTTTCATCATCAACTTGACCTCTCAAATCATTGAGTAAAAATACTGACCACACAGGGAAGAATGTAGGGTTTAAAATTCTTTTCCTCACCCAATATTCTTCTTTCTAGATTGTCATGAATTCACACATTAGCAGCTTGCAGACAGGGTCAATTTATCTACTTGGGGATTCACCTACTGGTACTAGTCTCCAGCCCATGTGTCCCTCCTAGATTTCTCCTCTAGAATCCTAGGAAAGATCAAGACATATTGCTGACATCCAGACACCCCATGTCTACTATATTCCCTACACCCCCAGGATGATAACTTGGTACTTTGGGCTGTCTTCTGTTAGAGGATGTACAAAGCCATTGATTTTTTTTGTTTTCTTTCTTTACTCTTAAGGAATCACTCCCACCAAATGCTTGTCTTGGTGCTGCTGAAGTTCTCCACTACTGCTTTCTAGATAAGGCTGGCTTCATGGGCATATTACCATAGGCAGAGCCTCTGACTCGGAGAAGCCTCCCACTGTACTTAATGCTCTCCTGTCACCATATTGAAATTTTTAACAGTTTTATTTACACATTAAATTTTCAATTAATCTAAATGTAGAATGACATTAAGTAGCAAGTAAAAGAATATATACCACAAGTCAAGAAGATAGAGACTACAGAGGAAAGGAAAAAGTTTTGTATCTTGACATGTTTAACAGTATTCTTTTCCCACTTTTTGAACAAGGGGCCCCATAGTTCCATTTTCCACTGGGCCCACAAATAATATAGCTGGCCCTGTTTCCAGGGTAGATATTCAAAATATCCTTCCCAGTTGCCCAGGTTCCTAACCAATCAGAAATCGGTGCTAATTGGTACGTAGAACTGCAGCATATCAGGTGAATATTGGCCTTGCTGCTTTCTCTTGAGTTGATGTAGTTTCCTGCAGGAGCATGTAACATTATGGAATCCTCTGAAATACACTGAACAACCTCACACCTGAGCCATCAATTCTGCAACTTCTTCCCACACTTACCAATCTTCAAACTGCCACACTGCAGCAAACCATCCTTGTTCTGGACTTGGAAAGTCAAATAAAAATACAGTATTTCCAAACAAAATTTAAGGTGAAAGTTCGATTCAAAGCTTGTAAAAATCGTGGAAATCATTAGCTGATTTACCATTTCCCATAAAGACCATACCAACGTCAGACCTGTTGCATTTCCATTTCTTAACTTCATGCCTTGAAAGATTTTTGCTTGAAAATTTTGGAGCACCAGATGCATTTCTAAAGAGGAGGGAGTAATGGTTATAAACTTATTCATATATCCTCTGATGAAAGCCATGGAGTATTGCCTTCCAAAGGCACTGATCACCATTGGTATTCTTGCTTATATAGATTTCGGGACGTTTAATTGAAAAGCAATTACAACAAGAAAGTTCTCTGATTCTTTGTCTTTCTGAAGTGAGGAAAAATTATTTTTTCCACTGCCTACTTCCAGCAGAGGTTGAGTATAACCTCAGTCTCCAGTGCACTTCCTCACTTACCATTAAGTTCTAACTCACTCCCTCCCTAACCCTGACTACCATCCTGGCCCTGCCCAGGTTTCATACTGTAATCACACAGAAAAGTCACATCATCACCTCTATGTGTGCCTCATCAGTGACTTTTCCTCAAACTAATATCCCTGTTCCTACAATCTCTCCCCTCTCTCTTCTTTAAGGTTTTGGTTCAAGTTCCATTTCCCTGTGACATTTTTCTCTTCTCTACTACAAAGTCTCTTGCATTACTGTTTTCAAACTTGCCACTTTAAAACCATTTATCTCAATGTCTTAGTAAGACCCAATTTACCTGTTTCACATTTAGACAGCATCCATAGGTCAGATGCAATGAAAGCTAGTTAGAAAATTTCTAGTCACAGGCTCCCGGGTGGCTCAGTCAATTAAGCATCTGACTCGTGATTTCGGCTCAGGTCATGATCTCACGGTTCATGAGTTTGAGCCCCCGTGTTTGCATGGAGTTCTATGCTTCTCCCAAGCTGAGCTTGCTTGAGATTCTCTTCCACGCACACGCTCCCCTCCCCTACTGATGCGCACTGTCTCTCTCAAAATAAATAAACTTTTAGAAAAAAAGAAAATTTCTAGTCATGTACATCTATGAAAGATTGAAATCTATTAAGTGTGATAGAAAGAACATTGTCTCTGAGCTCAAATTCTGCATTTCCTACTTTCTAGTATGTGATCTTTGAAAATCCCTTTTCCTTTGTGAATGTGTATGTGGGAAGATAATGCCCACCTGGTAGGGGTGTTATAAGCATGAAATTCTTTCTTCTATGCCAGTCAACTAGTACAATACTGGCACAGAGTAGGCACTTACTAAATAGTAGCTATCAATATCACAAAGGACTCCACCACCACTTGTTTGATAATTCATCATTTCAACGCAGATCAGTACTAAAAATAGGTAGCATTTCTACCACTAATTTTTTATAAATTTAATATTAAAAAAAAAATATATATATATATGTAGTTTTTGATGCCTAGGAAGGTTGTTGAAGACAGTAATTACTAGTGAAACAGAGAACAGGTTGGTGAGAACTATAACAAAAACAATGGTCAGGAGATCAGGGCAGATGTGTAGGTGTGTTAAGCAAAGTCCAATATGTGGTGGTGTATCAAGAGTGACCTCGCTGGTTCATGGTCCTTATAGCAAGATAGATATAAAATAATCTACATTTCTTCTGGGGATTCCTTGAGGAATATCTTGACAGCCCCATTCCTGTTGGCCAGACATTTTAAATCCCTACTGACCTGCATCAGGTTAAAAATTATAGGATACAGATGAGATTTATGTGACAGCCTCATACATCATTTTTCTCACCTCAGTGACCTTAGTCCCCGGAATGACATTTTTTGTAAAGTGCATCAACACTAAAGAATTTAACAGGTTTTCTTCATTTTGCTTATTTCTCCAAAATCCTACTCTACAAACTTTTTGGCCTTTCAGCTACAGAAATTATATCTCAGGGATACATAAAAGTGTCAATGTTACCAGGCGGTCTGATGATGCATGGCCTACTTCTCGCTAGAGCAAAGGCGATGGGAGAAGGTATTGCCTTGAATCAAACACTGACACGGGGCCAAAAATCGCGGCCGGCAGTACATCCTCCAATGGAATTAGGTTACGAATGCGCAGAGAGTTGTGATGATGCATGCATGAAATGACACCACATGCCAGGAGAGCAAGCCGAGCTGTAAGATCAGAACGGAAGAACCTCTCCGAATTGTTCTCATGTCACCTAAATTGGAATTTTGAACTAAAATGCATTGCATAATGTTTGAGGCACTCAGGGGCGAGAATAAGAAAACATGCTGTTCCTTCATTTGGCTAATTCCTATTAATCCTTCAGAGCTCAACTCAGCAATTCTCTTCTTCAAGAAGCTTCCTGTGGTCGCCACTGCATCCTTAACGCCGCCACCCACCACTGCTACCACCACTGTCATTGTTGCTTCCATCACCTGCAGCCACCGCCACCACTGCCATCATGGCAGCCCAGTCTACTTAGGTAACCCTGCCCTTGACTCTGATGAGGCAATAGCATACTCTGTTTAATGTCACTTGCTACTCTCTAGCCTTATTTTGGGGGGTCAGGACTTGCTTTTGTTCATCTTAACTCTCCAGTGCCTAATAAAGAGCCTACTTATGGTAAGAACTCAACAAATGTTTGCTGAATAGATGAAAAAACCTAAAAAAAAGAATTATGGTTCAGAAATGCTTGCAGTATGGAACGTCTTCTTTTTAACAAATTACAGCCAGATTCTCAGAGTACAGAAAGTACCTAGTAACTTCATTAATTCATTCCAGCCACTAAGGAACACTAAAGAAGCAATTTACTGAATGACACTCTAGTGACCAGAAAGAGGTAATGTGGCTAATTCCAAAAGTAATTTTCCACACAGAGTTTACCCACAGGAAAAATATGGCTAAACACTTCTTAAGACCACAGGTTGGGGAGCAATAAGTTAATTCAGCAGGCTATGTCTTTCCAGACTCTTTGAGAAATCAGTAGGTAAGGCTGGGTTTTACCTGTTGTAAGCCAGTTTTGAAAATCTGTTTTTAAAAAAAAATCCCACTTTTCCATTACCTTATTTGTGACTTAGATGGATTTCTATATATGGACATTTATGCTGTAACATGGATTGTCAAATTGCTCACCCCCAATTACCCTTGAACAATAAGGGGGGGTGGAAATCTGAAGTTATTTTGTTCATTTCTAACGGTTGTTTTTACCTCTGTAAGACTTGCACATATTTTAAAGATGATGGAAGGAAGAGTGTCAGAGAAATAGGAAGAGGAAAATGGAAAAGATAAAAAAAATTTTTTTAATGTTTATTTATTTTCGAGAGAGAGAGGAAGAGAGAGAGAGAGACAGACAGAGCATAAGCGGGGAAGGAACAGAGAGAGACGGAGACGCAAAATTCGAAGCAGGCTCCAGGCTCTAAGCTGTCAGCACAGAGCCTGATGTGGGGCTCAAACCCATGAACCGTGAGATCATGATCTGAGCTGAAGCTGGACTCTTAACCGACTGAGTCACCCAGGTGACCTGGAAAAGTTTTAAAATATATAAATATGAATGTGAATATGAATATGAATATGAACATGAATATGAATATGTATAAATATATATATTCACAAAGCCAACATCACATCAGTCATTACTGCCAAAAAACAAGCATAAGTTTGGAGTTCATACCTTTTAGTAATATGAAACTCACTTGCTCTACCTGGTTCTACTTCTGCCACTAACTATGTGACATTAAAGATGTGAATTTGATCTTCTGCTCCTTTTCCATAAGTTTGAGGGACTAGTATTGTTTACCCAAAGGTCCTTTAGTGCTCTATGATTTTATAAATTCATACAAATAAGTACCAAGCATTCCATTATCTTATCTCTCTGCCTCTCTCAGTTAGAAAACCAAAGGTCCACGTAAAGGAGAAAAGCACTACAAATAAGCACCTTCCCAGGGATCTTGGAGGTTGTTTGGTTTTGTTGACTCACACTGTGAAAGAAAGGTTGCCTCATTCTGCTGCCAAGCTCAAGGAGAATTATAGGTACAATAACTATGTTTGAATTTTAAGTGCTTGATCAATCAAATCTCCCCAGGTTGATCTCATTCTAATAACTCAACACCTTACAACCAAAAGAATATAAGAAAGACAAACAGACAGACAGAGTTACATGGCTCTCCTGGCTGTATTGTCACATGTTCCTTGAGTCAGTGTGTTCCCAGAGAAGGGATAAATATAGTCCAGGAAATAAATAAGATATGTGCAATAATAAATAATAAAATATGTGCAAGTCTCACCTATCCATTTATTTACCATCCAGCATGCGATCAAGGAGGGAGAATCTAACCAATTCTCACTGCAGCCTTTTCCCCAAGTTAGAGAACAAACATATACGAAGGTGAGGGGACATGGGGCAAAGAGGCAAACAAAGGATGATTCTGCTTTTCTGTTAAGAATTATGTACAACATATCACCATAATTTTGTAAATATTTTTACTTTGTTTCTGCTTTTCTAATTAATGCTATTAGTAAGTTCTTTCTTTTAAAGTGCCAACCTATTTTAACGGGCAGATCCACTTGCCCTCACTGCAGAGCCAAGACCAGCAGTGTATCCCAAAAGTCAGGAGCACATGGAGCAACTCAGGAAGCTGTGCTGAAGACCCGCAGATCGGAGGCAGTGAGCCAAGTCAGCACCAGCCCTGGGACTGACTGGTCTTTTCTCACGTGGTGTTGTTCCCTTACAGATTTGCTCCTTCAAAGCTGATTTTCTGCAGTATATTCAATAACCTAAAATTCCTAAATGTAGAACTTGTTATGCAGTCGGTTCACCCATTTAAAATTTTACCGGGGTGCCTGGATGTCTCGGTGGGTTAAGCTTCAGACTTCGGCTCAGGTCATGATCTCACCACTCGCGTTCAAGCCCTGCAGGGGGTTCTGCGCTGACAGCTCAGAGCCTGGAGCCTGCTTCAGATTCTATGTCTCCCTCTTTTTCTGCCCCTCCCCCATTCATCCTCTGTCTCTCCCTCATGCTCTAAAAAATGAATATTAAAAAATTTGGGTGTTGTATGCAAACCAATTTGTCAATAAATTATATTAAAAATATTTTAAATAAACAATAACAAAATTTCATCAAAATTAAAGTATGGAAATAGGAAAATACCCGAGATGTGAGACTTAATTAATTCTTCTTTTGGCACATGTATCAATCTCCATAATAATTTTTTGTAATGGGGAGAGGAGCCAAGATGGCAGAACAGCATGGAAGTTTTTTGTGTCACATGTCCATGAAATACAGCCAGACCAACACTAAACCATCCTGCACACCTAGAAAACTGATTGGAGGATTAACACAACAAACTGCCAACCTGAACCACAGAATTCAGCAGGTATGCGGCGCGGAGAAGTGAACTTGGGGAGTGAGAAGCTTCGGAGGGCAGGGAGGTGCTTTTGTGGGTGGAGAGAGGACGGCCACTTTCACTGGTGCTAGGGCAAGTTCATTAAAAGTGAAGCCTGGTGCCAGATGTGTGTTGTGATTTTCCATAATCTCTGAAAAGCTGCTGCTATACTCTCCTGAACTTTTTCTGGGGCAGGCTGGCACCTGGCCGCAGTCTCGGGGCACCAGCAGCAGCAGGGTAGAGCAGGCATTCTTGGGTACAGCCGATATTCGACCATTACTCATTTGGCCATTACTCAGTGAGACCCTCCTGCAGAGGGGCACAGCAGGTCAAAGCCTCAGTCCTTCGGAAGTAAGGGGCCGGGGAAAACAGCCACATCTGAGATAAAACTCGGAAGAGAGATATTGCCTGGGGCCTGTTCATGGACAGTGAAGAAGCAGGGAGTGGATGATATCTGAAGACAGAGGATGGGTGCACAATTGCTGATCAGGGAGTACAGAGTTCCTTCTGATACTAGAGACGGGGTAGCTGCATGACGCCATTCTCACCACTCCCATGCATGTGCATACACACCTGCAAGTGCCGCAAAAATCCACCCCAGTAGTCTAGCAGCGCCACCTTGTGGAGAGCAGAGCTGTTACACTGAGCCCCACCCAACTGGCCCAACCTCTCGCTCTTCAAGAACACAAGTCTCACTGACTAGTTTATGGACTATAAAGCACTACATAGTCTGACTTCTAGGGGAAAATGAAGTAATTTCAGTCCTATTTCAATCTGTTAGGAGATCCATCTATTCAATTTTCTTTCCTTTTCTTTTTTTTTCTCTTTTACACTATTCTTTTTCTTGAATACAGAAAGAGAAAAAATTCATTTTTATTTTCAACTTTTATTAAAAACAATTTTCTTTAATTCTTTTACTATATTCTTTACTTTTCTGTAAATTTTTTCAAATCCTATTTACTTCCATCATTTTACTTTAGCCTACTGCAGTGCATTCACTTTTTGAAATTTTCAAATGATTTCTTTTTTCTTTTTTCTCTTTTTCATTTTATTTTTCATGAATAAATAAACAAAATTTATATTTATTTTTATTTTTATTAAAAATATTTGTCTTTAATATTGTCCCTTCCATATTCTGTACTTTTGTGTAAATTTTTTCAAATTCTGTTTTACTCCCCTCATGGCATTACACACTTCAGTGTATTCATTTTTCAAATTCTCAAATGATTTCCTTCCCCCCCTTTTTTTTTCTCTAATCTGTCAAATCACTTTCAACACCCAGACCAAAATACACCTAGGACATAGCATTATTTATTTGATTTGTGTGTGTGTGTGTGTGTGTGTGTTTAATTTTTTTATTTTAATTTTTTTAATTTTAATTTTCTACCTCAATAATTCCTTTTCTCCCTTCAAAATTACAAAATGAAGGAATTCACCCCAAAAGAAAGAGCACAAAGAAACGACAGCCAGGGATTTAACCAACACAGATACAAGCAAGATGTCTGAACCAGAATTTAGAATCATGATAATAAGAATACTAGCTGGAGTTGAAAATAGATTAGAATCCCTTTCTGCAGAGATAAAAGAAGTAAAAAATAGCCAGAATGAAATTAAAAATGCTATAACTGAGCTGCAATCATGGATGGATGCCGCGGCGGCAAGGATGGATGAGACAGAACAGAGAATCAGCAATATAGAGGACAAACTTATGGAGAATAATGAAGCAGAAAAAAAAGAGGGAGATTAAGGCAAAAGAGCACGATTTAAGAATTTGAGAAATCAGTGACTCATTAAAATGAAACAACATCAGAATCATAGGGGTCCCAGAAGAGGAAGAGAGAGAAATAGGGGTAGAATGGTTATGTGAGCACATCATAGCAAAAAACTTTCCTAATCTGGGGAAAGACACAGACACAGACAAAATCCAGGAAGGACAGAGGACCCCCATTAGATTCAACAAAAGCCGACCATCAGTAAGGTATATCATAGTCAAATTCACAAACTACTCAGGCTAGGAGAGAATCATGAAAGCAGCAAGGGAAAAAAGTCCCTAACCTACAAGGGAAGACAGATCAGGTTTGCAGCAGACCTATCCACAGAAACTTGAGACCAGAAAGGAGTGGCGGGATATATTCAGTGTGCTGAATTAGAAAAATATGCAGACAAGAATTCTTTATCCAGCAAAGCTGTCATTCAAAATAGAAGGAGAGATAAAAAGTTTCCAACACAAACAAAAAGTAAAGGAGTTTGTGACCACTAAGCCAGCCCTGCAAGAAATTTTAAGGGGAACTCTCTGAAGGCAGAAAAGATGGAAAAAAAAAAAAGACAAAAAGCAACAAAGAGTAGGAAGGACCAGGGAACACCACCAGAAACTCCAACTTTACAAGAAACATAATGACAAAAAATTCATATCTTTCCATACTCACTCTAAATATCAATGGACTCTATGCTCCAATCAAAAGACATAGGGTAAGAGAATGGATAAGAAAACAAGATCCATCTATGTGCTCTTTACAAGAGAACCACTTTAGACCCAAAGACACCTTCAGATTGAAAAAAATGGGATGGAGAACCATCTATCATGCTAATGGTCAATGAAAGAAAGCCAGAGTATCCATACTTATTTCTTGTTTTCATTTTTTTCAATATATGAAGTTTATTGTCAAATTAGTTTCCATACAACACCCAGTGCTCATCCCAAAAGGTGCCCTCCTCAATACCCATCACCCAGCCTCCCCTCCCTCCCACCACCCATCAACCCTCAGTTTGTTCTCAGTTTTTAACAGTCTCTTATGCTTTGGCTCTCTTCCACTCTAACCTCTTTTTTTTTTTCCTTCCCCTCCCCCATGGGTTTCTGTTAAGTTTCTCAGGATCCACATAAGAGTGAAACCATATGGGTATCTGTCTTTCTCTGTATGGCTTATTTCACTTAGCATCACACTCTCCAGTTCCATCCATGTTGCTACAAATGGCCAGATTTCATTCTTTCTCATTGCCACGTAGTACTCCATTGTGTATATAAATCACAATTTCTTTATCCATTCATCAGTTAATGGACATTTAGGCTCTTTCCATAATTTGGCTGTTGTTGAGAGTGCTGCTATGAACATTGGGGTACAAGTGGCCCTATGCATCAGTACTTCTGTGTCCCTTGGGTAAATTCCTAACAGTGCTATTGCTGGGTCATAGGGTAGGTCTATTTTTAATTTTTTGAGGAACCTCCACACTGCTTTCCAGAACGGCTGCACCAATTTGCATTCCCACCAACAGTGCAAGAGGGTTCCCGTTTCTCCACATCCTTTCCAGCATCTATAGTCTCCTGATTTGTTCATTTTGGCCACTCTGACCGGCATGAGGTGGGGATCTGACCGGCATCTTGTAGGGATGATTTAGTGGTGATGAATTCCTTCAGTTTTTGTTTGTTTGGGAAGACCTTTATCTCTCCTATTCTAAATGACAGACTTGCTGGATAAAGGATTCTCGGCTGCATATTTTTTCTGTTCATCACATTGAAGATCTCCTGCCATTCCTTTCTGGCCTGCCAAGTTTCAAAAGAGAGATCAGTCACGAGTCTTATAGGTCTCCCTTTATATGTTAGAGCACGTTTATCCCTAGCTGCTTTCAAAATTTTCTCTGTATCCTTGTATTTTGCCAGTTTTACTATGATATGGCATGCAGAAGATTGATTCAAGTTACGTCTGAAGGGAGTTCTCTGTGCCTCTTGGATTTCAATGCCTTTTTCCTACTATTATTTCCTATTATTTCTTCAACTACACCTTCAGCACCTTTCCCTCTCTCTTCCTTCTCTGGAATACCAACTATACATATATTATTTCTCTTTAGTGCATCACTTAATTCTCTAATTTTCCCCTCATACTCCTGGATTTTTTTATCTCTCTTTTTCTCAGCTTCTTCTTTTTCCATAATTTTATCTTCTAGTTCACCTATTCTCTCCTCTGCCTCTTCAATCCAAGCTGTAGTTGTCTCCATTTTATTTTGCAACTCATTGATAGCATTTTTTAGCTCCTCCTGGCTGTTCCTTAGTCCCTTGATCTCTGTAGCAAGAGATTCTCTGCTGTCCTTTATACTGTTTTCAAGCCCAGCGATTAATTTTATGACTATTATTCTAAATTCACTTTCTGTTATATTGTTTAAATCATTTTTGATCAGTTTGTTAGCTGTTGTTATTTCCTGGATGTTTTTCTGAGGTGAATTCTTCCGTTTTGTCATTTTGGATAGTCCCTGGAGTGGTGTGGGACTGCTGGGCACTTCCCCTATGCTGTCTTGAATAACTTGCGTTGGTGGGCGGGGCTGCAGTCAGACCTGATGTCTGCCCCCAGCCCCCTCTGGGGCCACAATCAGACTGGTGTATGCCTTCTCTTCCCCTCTCCTAGGGGCGGGATTCACTGTGGGGTGGCGTGGTCCATCTGGGCTACTTGCACACTGCCAGGCTTGTGGTGCTGGGGATCTGGCGTATTAGCTGAGGTGGATCGGCAAGGTGCACAGGGGCAGGAGGGGCAGGCTCAGCTCGCTTTTCCTTCAGAGATCCGCTTCGGGAGGGGCCCTGCAGCACCGGGAGGGAGTCAGACCTGCCAGAGGGACAGATCCGCAGAAGCACAGCGTTGGGTGTTTGTGGGGTGCAAGCAAGTTCCCTGGAAGGAACTGGTTCCCTTTGGGATTTGGGCTGGGGGATGGGCAAGGGAGATGGTGCTGGCAAGCACCTTTGTTCCCCGCCAGCTGAGCTCTGTTGTCCGGGGCCCAACAACTCTCCCTCCCGTTGTCCTCCAGCCCTCCCGTTCTCCGAGCAGAGCTGTTAGCTTAGAACCTTCCAGATGTCAAGTCCCACTTGCTGTCGGAACACACTCCGTCCAGCCCCTCCACTTTTGCAAGCCAGACTTGGGGGCTCTGCTTGGCCGGTGGGCCGCCCCTCCACCCTGGCTCCCTTCCGCCAGTCCGTGTAGTGGGCACCGCCTCTCTGCCCTTCCTACCCTTTTCCACGGGCCTCTCATCTGTGCTTGGCTCCAGAGACTCCATTCTGCTAGTCTTCTGGAAGTTTTCTGGGTTATTTAGGCAGGTGTAGGTGGAATCTAGTGATCAGCAGGATGCGCAGTGAGCCCATCGTCCTCCTATGCCACCATCTTCCCCAGCAGCTAGGCCAGAGTAGCCATACATGTGTGAGACAATCTAGACTTTAAAATAAAGACTGTATGAAAAGGTGGAGAGGACTTTACATCATAATCAAAGGGTCTATCCACCAAGAAGACCTAACAATTGTAAACATTTATGTGCCAAATGTGGCAGCACCCAAATATATACATTAATTAATCACAAACATAAAGAAACTCATCGATAGTAATACCATACGAGTAGGAGACTGCAACACCCCATTCACAGCAAAGGACATCATCTAATCAAAATATCAACAAGGAAACAATGGCTTTGAATGACACGCTGGACCAGATGGACTTAACAGATAGATTCAGAACATTTCATCCGAAAGCAACAGAATATACATTCTTCTCCAGTGCACATGGAACGTAGTCCAGAATAGACCATATACTGGGACACAAATCAGCCCTAAGCAAGTACAAAAAGATCGAGATCATACCGTGCATATTTTCAGACCACAACACTATGAAACTCAAAATCAACCACAAGAAAAAATTTGGAAAGGTAACAAATACTTGAAGACTGAAGAACATCCTACTAAAGAATGAATGGGCTAAGCAAGCATTTAAAGAGGAAATTAAAAAGTATATGGGAACCAATGAAAATGACAACGCCACAACCCCAAACCTCTGGGACACAGCAAAGGAGGTCATAAGAGGAAAGTATATAGCAATCCAGGCCCTCCTAAAGAAGGAAGAAAGATCTCAGATACACAACCTAGCCTTATGCCTGAAGGAGCTGGAAAAAGAACAGCAAATAAAACCCACAACCAGCAGAACACACGATATAGTAAAGATTAGAGCAGAAATTAATGCTATCGAAACCAAAAAAACACTAGAACAGATCAATGAAACCAGAAGCTGGTTCTTTGAAAGAATTTACAAAATTGATAAACCACTAGCCAGTTTAATCAAAAAGAAAAAGGAAAGGACTCAAATAAATAAAATCCAGAATGAAAGACAGAGATCACAACCAACACAGCAGAAATACAAACAATAATAAGAGAATATGATGAGCAATTATATGCCAATAAGTTGGGCAATCTGGAAGAGATGGACAAATTCCTAGAAACATGTACACTACCAAAACTGAAACAGGAAGAAATAGAAATTTGAACAGACCTATAACCAGTAAGGAAATCGAATTAGTAATCAAAAATCTGCCAAAACACAAGAGTCCAGGGCCAGATGGCTTTCCAGGGGAATTCTACCAAACATTCAAGGAAGAGTTAACACCTATTCTCTTGAAGCTGTTCCAAAAAATAGAAATGGAATGAAAACTTCCAAACTCTTTATATGAAGCTAGCATTACCTTGATTCCAAAACAAGAGACCCCGCTAAAAAGGCGAACTACAGACCAATTTCCCTGATGAACATGGATGCAAAAATCCTCAACAAGATATTAGCCAACCAGATCCAACAATACATTAAAAAAATTATTCACCACGACCAAGCAGGATTTATACCTGGGATGCAGGGCTGGTTCAATATCCACAAAACAATTAATGTGATTCATCACATCAATAAAAGAAAGGACAAGAATCATGTGATCCTCTCAATAGATGCAGAGAAAGCATTTGACAAAATACAGCATCCTTTCTTGATAAAAACCCTCAAGAAAGTAGAGATAGAAGGAGCATACCTCGAGATCATAAAAGCCATATATCAACAACCCAACACTAATATCATCCTCAATGGGGAAAAACTGAGACCTTTCCCTCTAAGGTCAGGAACAAGACAGGGATGTCCACTCCCGCCACTGTTATTCAACATAGTATTGGAAGTCTTAGCCTCTGCAATCAGACAATACAAAGACATAAAAAGAATCCTAATCAGCCAGGAGGAGATCAAACTTTCACTCTTCGCAGATGACATGATACTCTATATGGAAAACCCAAAAGCTTCCAGCAAAAAACTGCTACAATTGATTGATGAATTCAGCAAAGTGGCAGGATATAAAATCAACACACAGAAATCGGTTGCATTCCTATACACCAACAATGAAGCAACAGAAAGAGAAATCAAGGAATCGATCCCATTTACAGTTCCACAAAAAACCCATAAAATACCTAGGAATAAATCTAACCCAAGAGGTGAAAAATCTATATGCTGAAAACTATAGAAAGCTTATGAAAGAAATTGAAGAAGACCCAAAACAATGGAAAAAGATTCCATGCTCCTGCATAGGATGAACAAATATTGTTAAAATGTCGATGCTACCCAAAGCAATCTACATAGTCAATGCATTCCCTATCAAGGTAACATGAGCATTCTTCACAGAGCTAGAACAAATAATCCTAAAATTTGAATGGAACCAGAAAAGACTCCGAATAGCCAAAGCAATCTTGAAAAAAGAAACCAAAGCAGGAGGAATCAGAATCCCGGACTTCAAACTGTAGTACAAGGCTGTAATTATCAAGACAGTATGGTACTGGCACAAGAACAGACACTCAGATCAATGGAACAGAATAGAGAACCCAGATGTGGACCCACAAACTAATGGCCAACTTATCTTTGACAAAGCAGGAAAGAATATCCAATGGAATAAAGACAGTCTCTTCAGCAAATGATGCTGGGAAAACTGGACAACGATATGCAGAATGAACCTGGATAACTATCTTACACCATACACAAAAAGAAACTAAAATGGATGAAAGACCTCAATGTAAGTCAGGAAGCCATCAAAATCCTCAAGAAGAAAGCAGGCAAAAACCACTTTGATGTTGGCTGCAGCAACTTCTTACTCAACATGTCTCCGCAGGCAAGGGAAACAAAAGCAAAAATGAACTACTGGGACCTCATCAAAATAAAAAGGAAAGCAAAGGAAATAATCAGCTAAACTAAAAGGCAACTGACAGAATGGGAGAAGATATTTTCAAATGACATATCAGATAAAGTGTTAGTATCCAAAATCTATAAAGAACTTATCAAACTCACCACCCAAAAAACAAATAATCCAGTGAAGACATGGGCAAAAGACATGAAGAGACACTTTTTCAAGGAAGACATCCTGATGCCCAACCGACACATGAAAAAATGCTCAACATCACTCATCAGCAGGGAAATACAAATCAAAACCATAATGAGATACCACCTCACACCCGTCAGAATGGCTAACATTACAACTCAGGCAACAACAGATGTTGGCAAGGATGTGGAGAAAGAGGATCTCTTTTGCATTGTTGGTGGGAATGCAAGCTGGTGCAGCCACTCTGGAAAACAGTATGGAGGTTCCTCAAAAAAGTAAAAATAGAACCACCCTTGGGGCGCCTGGGTGGCTCAGTCAGTTAAGAGTCCAACTTCAGCTCAGGTCACAATCTCGCAGTCTGTGAGTTTGAGCCCCACGTCGGGCTCTGATGGTTCAGAGCCTGGAGCCTGCTTCCGATTCTGTGTCTCCCTCTCTCTCTGCCCTTCCCCCATTCATGCTCTGTCTCTCTCTGTCTCAAAAATAAATAAACGTTAAAAAAAGTTAAAAAAAATAGAACCACACTACGGCCCAGCAATTGCATTAGTAGCCATTTATCCAAGGGATACGGGTGTGCTATTTCAAAGGGACACATGCTCCCCGATGTTTATAGCAGCACTATCAACAATAGCCAAAGTATGGAAAGAGCCCAAATGTCCATTGATGGATGAATGGATGAAGAAGATGTGACACATCTTCTTCATAGATATGAAGTTATATATAGATATATACAGATATAGATAGATATATAGATATATATCTATATCTCCAATGGAGTATTACTCGGCAATCAAAAAGAATGAAATCTTGCCATTTGTAACTACATGGATGGCACTGGATGGTATTATGCTAAATGAAATTAGTCAGAGAAAGACAAAAATCATATGACTTCACTCATATGAGGGCTTTAAGAGACAAAACAGATGAACATAAGGGAAGGGAAACAAAAATATAAAAACAGGGAGGGGGACAAAACAGAAGAGACTCATAAATATGGAGAACAAGCTGAGGGTTGCTGGAGAGGTTGTGGGATGGGGGACGGGCTAAATGGGTAAGGGGCACTAAGGAATCTACTCCTGAAATCATTGTTGCACTATATGCTAACTATTTGGATGTAAATTTTAAAATAGAAAAAACAAAACAAGTTAAAATAAAAAAATAAAACAAAATATTTTTTTGTAATGGAAAAATATACATACATCCCTGAAAGTAATGGGACTTAAATTTTTTATTATCTCATAAGAGGGGGTATTTCTCATTCTAGTTCTCAAAATGAGCAAAGGATCCCTGAGGATCCTGCATGAAAATAATCCAGCAATAAACCAGTAGTGTTCTGTTATACCCCTTTCTGAATAAAAAACTAAAAAAGCCCTGATTTGTAGTATTTGCTGTAGTACTTCTACCATTGATAGCTAATTTAAAGCATCAATATTTTAACAAACAGTTTGCAAATACTTCATTATTTGAAAATCATCTCTGCAAGTCAGTGAAAGCTAATACAAGTCGGCTTCACCACACTAGTTACATAATTAAACACCCTAAATTCTTTACAGAAAGCAAGCCATTTGTTTAAATAACTTGAATAAGTCAATCAGACTTTCAGTTGTCTGAAATTATTTCAAAAATTGTCAGACAATTTCTGGGGCGCCTGGGTGGCTCAATCAGTTGAGCAACTGGGGTCATGATCTCATGGTTTGTGGGTTCTGGCCCTTCATTGGGCTCTGTGCTGACAGTGCAGATCCTGCTTGTTATACTCTCTCTCTCTCTCTCTCTCTCTCTTTCTCTGTCCGCCCCCCATGCACTCTCTATCTCTGTCTCTCTCTCAAAATAAATAAACTTTTTTTAAAAATTTAAAAAAGGAAATTGCAGGCAATTTCTTACTTCCAGATTGTCAAATACTGGCTTCCTGAAATCATCACCAAAACAACCCTCTAAAAGAGCAATGTTGAGTTTATTGCTTACTACAATGCAGGAGATCACTTCTTTGAAAGACTTTTCATAGAATTTCAGATGAAGGGGAGCAAAGATAGGCTACTGATAAGGTTTTGGGGGTCTGAGTTAGACAGGTTTTTTTATACAGGTAGTCATAGAAGAACTTGATTAGGGTAGGTCAAGTTTTTGACATAATAGTTTAGGATTGGTGAACACAGAAAGATAAGGGTTTCAAAGTGAAACTTGAAGAATAAACAGTCATTTGATGTTACCTATCATCCTGAAAAGGAATTTATATTGGAATGAAGATAAACTGAGTAGTCTAGTGTTCAGATCAATAGATTTGGGGAATGTTCCTGAAACAAACAACAAAGTTATTTGCAACTTTATCTTCCTGGGCAAGAGTTTCCTAGAATCTTAAAAATCATGCTATTGAATTCAATCAAATAGGAAAATGATTTTAATGAACACAGCCAAATAATAAAGTTTGGTGTGGTTGTACCAGGTTTTGATTCCCAGAACCAAAGGTCCATGAACCTGGAGGCTTCTCTGCATTCAACAAGTGATTTTCCTGTCAAGGTTAGGAAGGGGCCATTGGTTCCCTCCCAAGTCATGGAGAGACGCACAGCTGATGAATACTTTGAAGACACCTACAGAGCCTGACAAGTATTCTGGAGCTCCAAAAGGTAAAAAGAACAGCAGACTATAGGAAGATTAGGTATATGACAGGCTGGTATAGAGGATTTACAGGTAGTCCTTCCATAGATGTGTTTCAAAATATCTACCATCCTTTCTGCTGTTTCTGATATAGACTAATCTCCTTTAAAATACAGATTATTTAGGGGCGCCTGGGTGGCTCAGTCAGTTAAGCGTCCAACTTCAGCTCAGGTCGTGATCTCGCAGTCTATGAGTTCGAGTTGTACTGACAGCTCAGAGCCTGGAGCCTGCTTCAGATTCTGTGCCTCCCTCTCTCTCTGCTCCTCCCCTGCTCATGCTCTCTCTCTCTCTCCTTCAAAAATAAATTTGAAAACCATTAATTAATAAATAAATAAATAAATAAATAAATAAATAAAATACAGATTATTCAGCACAGAGTCTTATCTCTAATATTTTAGTGTGAATGAATCATTATTTTACTCATCCACCACTCAGTCAAAAAATAAAGTGCCTATTATTAACTTTTAGACTCCAGTAAGCAGGCAGCCACCAAGATGGACACAAATTTTTTGAATACCTCAACTAAGAAGGGAAAAGAGGGTATGCAGAATATTATTGTCATTGGTTACAGAATCTCCACTACTCGTGAACTTCCCATTTCAAAACCTTTTTATATGTATGAAAAAGGCAAAAGCATGTCAGCCTCACCTGCTTTTAAGCAGTGGTCCTATCCATTTGTTTCAGAATAGAATGTTACATTATTCATTAACCCACAGTTGCTTCCTTTTGATTTTCTTTTTGATCAATAGGTTTATCTATGAATATGAGTTTTTATGTACACTTTGCTCAAATTTTATTGTATAATTCTTTTTAATTTTATAAGATTATTATCAGAGACCATAACTTCTAAGATGTGTACTAAATCTTCACTTTTTTGAGTTTTTAAATACTTTCTTTATAGCCAAATACATAATCAACTTTTGTAATTATTCCATAGATGAAAAAGTATTTTCTCTGAAATAGGAAGGCTATTAATTATTTTCTTTAATTATCTGTGTCCTTAGTTCTAAAATAGGTGTATTGAAGTCTTCCACCAATACGGTGTTTGGGTTATTTTCTACTTGAATTTCCAATAGTTTTACTTACTACGTAAAAGTTTTTGGTAGCTTTATCTTCCACATAAATTGTGCTTTTTGTCATAGAATTTTCCTATCTTTTTAAGTTTTTTTTAAATGTTTATTTATTTTTTGGGAGAGAGAGACAGAGAGTTAGTAGGGAAGGGGCAAAGACAGAATCTGAAGCAGGCTCCAGGCTCTGAGCTGTCAGCACAGAGCCCAATGATGGGCTGGAACTCACGAACCGTGTGATCATGACCTGAGCCAAAGTCGGACGCTCAACTGACTGAGCTGCCCAGGCACCCCTAGAATTTTCTTATTTTTAGGTTTAGTGCCTTTAACATTAAATCCCACCTCTTTTGTTATTAATTTTCCAGTTCTCTCCTCTTTCTTGGCACTTGCCTGATTTTCTTTGTTTATTCTTTTTATTCAACACTCATTTTGTTTTAAGGATATTTCTTATAACAACCATGTGACTAAGTTTTGGGTTTTAATCCAATCTGATAGTCTTTCTTTCAAGGATAGAAATACAGTGCATTTGGGGTGCCTGGGTGGCTCAGTCGGTTAAGCTTCCGACTTTGGCTCTGGTCATGATCTCACAGTTTATGAGTTCGAGCCCCCGCATCGAGCTCTGTGCTCGATTAAAAAAAAAGAAATACAGTGCATTTATATTTAAATTTAAAAAATTAAAAAAAAGAAATACAGTGCATTTATATTTAGTAAAATGACAGATATTTTTATCTTATCTCTTCCAACTTTCTTTAAGCTTGTTAATAATTTTACATTGATGTTGCTTCCTGTTTCCATTTTTTTATGGTAAAATCTAATTACTACTCATTACACTTTTTCCTTGTTAATTTGATATACCTTCCATTTACCTACTCTCATAATCAGATGAATGTCTCTACTGATATTTGAAATCTGATCCAAATGTTTTCCCCTCAAACGTATTCTCCAGATAAAAAGATAGTTTTAGACCACTTCCTGGGCCCTCCCCTTGCCCCTTGAGACATTTAGAATGTTTGTACTTTGTCCCCTCCAACTGAATTATTGCTTTTATTGAGATATTTTGTTACATTTTAGTACATTTTGTTCTAGACCATTATTCAAATTTTTCTTGTAGTAGGCTCCTCCCATTTCAGGATTCCTGGTTTAAGCTCTTAGATGTTTGCAGACAATGTATCCTTTTCTACTTAATGAATAATTTAAATTGATTCTCACTGTTTTCTCTCTTCATCTTCCCTTATTTTACTTTCAGTTATGGTTCATTTCTTGTTTGATTGGAGTGTTTCACCAAGTGATTTTCTGAGAAGGAACACATGGCAGGTAATATAGGCTTTTTAGATGAAATAAAACCTTGTTTATTAAAGGTGGCCATGTTGTACCTGATTAAATGAGATTTATTCTCAGATATGACACTACATGTATAGATTCAGTTACACAATCAATTTACCCAATATTATTTTGGTAAAAAGGAGGATAGATTTTTACTTGAACCTATGCAAAATAATTCTATTGTTATTAAAGTGTATTTAGTGTTGAATATGAAATAGAATTATTTACAAATTCTGAGGGTCAATGAGAATCAGATACCATTAAAATATTTATTTCAGCTAAGAAAAAGCAAAGTTTACTAAATTGAGAGCTAGTGACAGTTTACCAACAAAAGGAAAGAAATTCTTCATATATCCATTGAAAATGGAACATTAAAAATAATGTTAATGAGGGGTGCCTGAATGGCTCAGTTGGTTAAGTGTCCAACTCGATATTGGCTCAGGTCATGATCTCCTGGTTCATGAGATCAAGCCTCAGGTGGGGCTCTGCACTGACAACAGGGAATCTGCTTGGGATTCATTCTCTCTCTCTCTCTCTCTCTCTCTCTCTCTCTCTCTCTCTCTCTCAAAATACATAAATAAACACTTAAAAATAATTTTCATTATTTCAAATAAATAATCACCATTTAACTTCCTTTATCAGTTTATTAAGTCCCATGTAATTCACTCTTGTTACACTGGATCTTGGACCACAGTCTGCTTTTATCATGTATATCTGCTTTAGGACTAGAAAGAGTCCTGGAATTCCTAACTCAGTCCATTGTAAACTCTGAAGTTGTCTAAGCCTTGAAAACTCAGAAGTATATATCCAACTGTCTATTCTTTAAAGTATCCACAGAGTACCTGGTACAATCTATCCCATGAGGCTCTGACACTGTTCTTTGTTCTGAATATATTTTAGGAACCTGTAAGTTATAGAAAAGACTTCAGGTAAATATCTAAGGGAAACTGAAACTTGCTCAATAATGAAGCTGAATGACTATGGTCAACTTATTACCAATTGTATCAGGATGGAGGGAAATAATATTCTTTAATGGGCTACAATACAAAACTCTTTCATAAGCGTTTGACCAATGTTTTCCCGAGAATAAAAATAATGATCCATCTCAAGGGTCTTCTCACAAAATGTACTATTTCTTGATCCATCTCAAGGGTCTTCTCACAAAATGTACTATTTCTGAGAATTTTATATTAGTAATATTTTACCTATACAAACTTAACAAGGGAAAATTGAACATGTCTTCTGATTTGACAGTTACTTCCATGTAGTTCTTACAAGAGCATCAAACTAATTGTGAAATATGGAACATAGCAAACACTCCTAATTATTTCTACCATTCTTCTTTATAAGGTAAAATCATAAATCTTTTTAATTTTTCAGGGCCCTCTGATATTTTCAAAAGTAGCTTTAGATGCAAAAGACATACTGATTTTATTTTTCTGATTTTGGGGTCTGAACTTGAGATAGCAAAATCAAGTGTTATTAGGAGGGATTTTTATCACTTAAGACAGCATCATGGATGCTGACAACTAGTACTTGGTTATCTATATAAAATCAAAGTATCAATTCATTAAACAGGGTAACACGATTGTAAGAAATTTTAACTCTTTCAGAAGTAATACAACTTTGTTCTTTATTTTTGCTTTTTAAAAAAATAATCAAGACAGGGGCGCCTGGGTGGCTCAGTCGGTTAAGCATCCAACTTTGGCTCAGGTCATGATCTTGCAGTTTGCGAGTTCAAGCCCCGCATCAAGCTCTGTGCTGACAGCTCAGGCCTAGAGCCTGCTTCGGATTTGTGTCTCCCTCTCTCTCTGCCCCTCCCCTGCTCATGCTCTGTCTCTCTCTGTCTCAAAAAAAAAATTTTTTTTAATTAAAAAAAATTAATCAGGACATTATAAAAGTCAGTACAGAGCAGAGAAAATGAGATATGGAGTCTCTACCATGTGAACAGATTTCGCAGAGGGTGCAGAATAATATTTTACTATCCTTCATTAAAGTTCTAAGACTAATTTATCATTTTAACAGAAAGAGCTAAATTCTAGTTTTTCATTAATATGATATTTGGCAGTAAAAACCTCACAAGCTCATTTTTATACCTTGAATTATCATGAATAAATTCTTCAAAATAGGAAAAACTGCAAAAATTTTAATATATTTCATAGCTTCTTTTCAGACTTAGTTATTATAATTCAAGGCAAATAAAATTCTCTTTCCTTAAATTGTCTACAACTTGCTATACATACTCAGATTTTGTCCTTCACTATGCTTTTATATTCTGGAACAAACTAACATTTAACTTAGGATAAAATCATTCTTTTTTTCCTTGAAAAACAAAAGTACACACACAGTTGTATTTCTCTCTCACTATGGCTTCTACTATAGTCTCAAGTACCCATACTAATTATAACTTCTAACTAAAATAACCTCTGTTTTGCAGAGTAAACTAGAAGATAGAAAATTGAGAAATGTATCATACTTAAAGGTTTTATCAGTCTACAAAATTCATGAATACTGGTAACAAAATTTTCTCCAGCTATTTCTTCTTTACACCTTCATAAAGTGGCAAAAATAAAACATTCATTAACATGAAGATCACAAAGGTATAGCCACTTTATAGTGTATCAAAATCAGATGCAAAAGTATGTGAACTTCAAATTATGCTTAGTAATCAATGTTTCAGTAACAATACTTCTAAACTGTGTATCAATTACCTTTGAATTAATGTAATTTTTAAATTCCAAGGTTTTAAGTTACCTACAGATCTTGGAAATGATATTTAAACTTACACACTACAAAAATAACTACTGCTATAAAAATGTCTTCAGAGCTATGAAGATAAATTTACATTTTTATAATCTTAGGCACTCTGTGTCTGTAATGTTAGTTTATTTGGTCAGTAAGTCAAAGTAGGAAGTTTAGGAACTTCATATTATTCACAATAAACTAGTCTCCTCATAAAAAGACATACCCAAATCATGCTATGTATATAGTAACATGATTTGGATATATATATATACATATATATATACACATATATATATATATATATATATACACCCAATATATACTATATATATATATATGTGTGTGTGTGTGGTGTGTATATATATATAGTGTGTGTATATATATGTATATGTGTATATATATGGCGTGTATATATATGTGTGTATATATATATATGGTGTGTATATATATGTATATGTGTGTATATATATATGGTGTGTGTATATATATATATATATGGTGTGTGTGTATATATATATGTATGTGTGTGTGTATATATATGACGTGTATATATATATATATATATATATGTATATGTATATATGTGCTGTATTATAGTGAACACTGATAAATCAAACAAAATTATTAAACCAGTCTAACTTGTCAAGAGTCACCTTCATTATGTGAAATTGGATTCTTAATGTGTTCCTGAGCTAGCAGTTTCTATAAGAAGGAGTATTTCCTCAAAATACATTTACAATAGTAAAAGATTAGTTTCAAGGCCTAAAGTCCTTTGTTTCATATTGGCCATGGTTCTCAAATCACTGAGAATTCCAAAGTACTTGTTTTTATGTAGATTATTTCTATTGCTATTCACCATATCAGTAATTAAAGCAGCAATTTAAAAAGTTCATTTCAAAACAATAAACAGATCAACATAAATAGCATTTTAAATTTTAAATGACTGTGTTTTTTATATTTTTTCTAAAACCAAAAATTTGGAAGAGTGGAATTGTTTTATAGTTTAGAAAATATCTTTAATGCCTGGGTTAAAAGAAGACAGCTGAATGCTCATACTTGCTTCTACATTCAATGTGTTGAGAAATGTTTGGTTGAAGCATATAAAGGAAATCTGGCCTTATACAGACTAGGAAAGAGAGTACCTCTCAGACCGCCCTGAAGGGTCTTCCTCAGACTGCTCTTTGACAACCAGCAGCTTTACAGCAGTGTATCTCAGACATCATAAAAGTTCCATCCTAATCTAGTACACACTTCATGTATAAAATCGAAATGAGTATTTCACAAAACAATACTTCCCTAAGGAAAACAAGATTCATTTTTTTCATTTCCTGTGAATTCTGGCAATATTGAATTTGTATTAGCACTTTATATATGTCTAAAATCCAATCAGAACAGAGTTGCTTTAATTTCATAAACATTCTAATCTAATTTATTAGTGCCCTGAAGAAGTAAGAAAATATTTCACATTCACCCACGAGGGGTAAAGGTTTTTTCTGAATCACAAACACACAAACACATCGCTTTTAGCTCAGTTGTATGACTTCAGCTGCAGATCAAAAGTAAACCCAGAAACACAAACACTCACCAGTTTGGATCTGAAAAGTTGTTGCCCTTCACAATGGCCACAAAATACTTTTCAATTGATTTGAGTTTACAAGTAGGCAAACAGAGAAAGATTAACAAATCAAATTTGGCATATCCACCCTTCAGAGAGGAGATTTCCATCACACATTTCACAGAGATCACAAATGGTCAGATCATAAAATCAAATTCCCAGCCATAGCTGCCAGCAATGGGAGATGATTTTATTGACCATGTAGGAACCAGAAAAAACAAAACCACAAAATCAATACAGAGAGAGAGAGAAAAAAAAACAAACAAACTCGAGAAACAGAGCAGCAAAGTTAAACTTCTATTGCTGCTTGGCATTTACTCCCGGGGGCGGGGCTGGGGGGGGTGGGGGGCGGCGGCGGCAAGAAAAGACATGCGAGAGTGAGCATAAGCAGTTCATCAAGTGACTTCTCCAGCAAAGCAACTGTTTAGGTGAGTATACTTGGGCATTCCAGTGGATGATCTCCAAAACTGTTATAAGGATCATTTTCCAAATAGTAAAACCATGATTCTCCTGCAATATAATATGAATGCTTGTCCGTGATTTTTAAAAATTCATTAAATAATGAGAAAACCACTAAAATATGTTAAGGTTCAATGACAATTTGAGAAGGTAAGTACCTGCAGGAAATTTAATGAAGGAATGTTAAGGTAAAATTGCTGGGTAGATAAAAAAACTGTTTAATGTCTTACAGTACCCTACACTATATCCTTTGGGGTGATCTGTTCCACCACACAGAAATTACTTTCTCTCTACCACACAAAAATCTTCATGTTAACCTCAGCCACTACAGCCTTGTAAAAGAGCTTGGTTAAAAGAAAGTCAAGTCCAACACTGCATGGAAAAAACACCCAACAATCTCTTCTACCTGGTTCAACTTTGGGACCATTTTTTTTTCTGACAGACCACAAGAGTTTTTCCCATGCCGCAATACATCCTTCTTCAGGCACCCTACTGGAATCTGGTGAGCCCCTTCAGTATGCAGATTTAGCTCCCTTTTTCCTGTTTCTCTTTTTCAAATCAGTGACATTTCGTGCTATTACTTAATTTTCACCTCAATTTATTCAGTTCCTTTCTCCTTCTGGAACTCCTACAATACACATAATGGATCTTACGGAACCAAACTTATCTTTTCCCTAATGATCTCCATCTCTTGATATTATTTCATAAATCTCCATCTCGAAAGTGATCTTCTTCAGATTGGCCACGGAATCTATTCATTGGAAAAATCATGATTTCTATTTGTAGAAAGTCTTATTTGTGCTATACTTGGATCTCCTTAAATGCTCTTGCTTATTTTTCTTGCTTAAGTTGTCTTCCGTCTCTCCCTACAACTCTATTTGGCTAAGCAAGGGCTCTATTTGCACTGACTACTCACCTGTCTGCTGCCAAGTCCCTTAGATCAGTTGTTATTTTTTTATTATAGCTGTTGTTGATTCATTGGCGCTCATCTGTGACAATCTCCTAGCCTACCCTGGAAAGAGCATGCTCATTCAGTTGATTCTTGACCTGTTGTGTGCTGCAATATCTGGCATATTTATTCAAAGCTGATTTTGATTCCCCTTCTCCCACACTGGGCAGGGCATGCTGGACACAGAACTGTGCAAGCCAAGCTTTTCCCAAGAGCCTCTGCTTCCCCTTAGGAGTCTCTTAGTGTTGCTTCCCAAGTTCTTACTTAGCCCACAGAGAGGAAAGGCCCCACTCATTCTCCTCACCTTGATTCCCACAGCTCAAGGCCTCATTTGGATCCAGCTACCCATCAACTCCACCAACCATGTGGCTGAGGAGAGGAAGTAGACTGGAGTTGGGAATGGAGGCAAAAGAAATAGGGTTTCACTCACCATCTTTCAGAACTCTTCACCATGTGTAACTTCAAATTCTTCTTCATTGATGTTGCCTGAACCTCCCTAAAACTGCTTCTTCTATTAGTCCGTGATATTGTGTGTGACAGTGGGGTGGTGGGGAGGAGGATGTGAGATTGGAGGCTGTTCTTAAAATCAACAGGAAGCATGTAAAAATTAAACTGTGGTTAACTAGGAAGGCTAAACTATGTCTTCATTTAGCTTGAAAGAAGCAAAGTGGTCATGTCTAGACTCCCTACATTGCCAAATCTGAGGATGGCCTCTCTACCAGTTGTTTATCATTCAATGAAGTTGTTTATCTAGGTTCTTTATACTTAAGAGCATAGGATATTTAAAGAATGAGCCAAGTCTAAAGCCCTATTGAGCCAGGACAGAGCTTTTGGTGGAATGTAGGAAAGTTAAAATGTAGGCTTCCACAGAATGAAGAGATTGCTCTGGATTTGTTCTATTGGATTTCTTTCAAATTGCTTCTGTCTGTATCATAATGGGAAGGTCTTCGTTGTGGGAAGACCTGGGTACAGATGCCTTAGATCAGCACTTCTTCAGGCTTTGGAGAACAAACCCTTCTTCTCTCTGATTTTAGTATAGTCTTCCTTGAGTGTCTTTCCTTTCCTCTTTTCACCCACTGTGTGCTAAAATCCAGACAGCTGATATTAGTGTGTGAGCTTAGGGGACAACACCAATAAGGTCTTTTGGCTATTTTGTCATGGTTGTGTGGTTTTTATGTTTATTAAGGTTTATCTCAATCACTTAGGTCTGATTGCTGTGGATTAAAAACATCTTATGACATACTGTGGTACACCTCAACTCCCAAGGAAACTAGATTCAAGTTTGGAGTTAAACTTCCAGATATTTATAGGCTATCTGTACTTGAATTTCTCTTACATATCACCTTTGCGCTCTGATGCAGAGTTAAGAGACAGATCACTAATGATGCTCTACTTAAGATAATGAGCCTAGCTTTGTAAAGGTGGAGAATGACATATACTTTAGGATTACATAAGGCAGCTCTAATAGCCCTAAAAAGATTTTGTGGCTCCATAAAGAAAATACAAACTTGAAGCATTATCAATATGATTAGAACCTTGAAATGGGTTCAGAGACTTTCCTGCCTTGTTCTCATTTGATGTCCACAATTATTCACAGATGAAGTAAGAAAACAAACCTGGCTGAATATTGGAACAGTACCTTGATTCTGTTTTTTTTCCTTTATGAACAGAAAGCATTGCCCGCTTTTGCTTTGATTTGCAGCTTTTAATATATTTTTGCTGTTTATAAAAATGAAAAAACAAAGAAAGAATATAAAAGTGCTGTATGATCAGGGTGCCTGGGTGGCTCAGTCAGGTAAGCACCTGATTCTTGGTTTCCACTCAGGTCCAGATCTCATGGTTTCATGAGTTCGAGCCTCGTGTCAGGCTCTGCACAGGCTCTCCCAACTCAAACTGTCTCTGTCTCTCTTGAGATAATAACAACAACAAAAAGTCATCCATGATTTCAATAACTAGTTAACCTCTGTTAGCATTTGCAGAACTCACTTTTAGTCTTACATATACATATATCTAAAGAATTCAGTCATATTTATATATTCATTTCATTTAATTATTTGAGCAATGGAGAGCTAGTTTTTCATGAATATGATCAAAATTTTTTGAAATCATTTGTGAACTTATATTATTTTATAACTATAAAATTCAATAGTGATATAAATATTAATTTGATATGCTTTTACTTTCAAATCTTTGCCAGTAAAACCCAAGAATATGCATCTAAAATATCATGGAGTTGTTTTTCATCTTGTCTTCTCTTTTAGTTTTTTTATTTCTGTATTTCATTTGAAGACCAATTTAAAACAATTACTTGGGCCTCATTCCACACCTGTGTCTGACATCAGCACCCACATCATGGTCCTTTAGGGCAATCTGATTTTTATATCCTTGCAAGTAACTTGTTTATTTTGCTTGCTTGAAAACTTTAAATTATTTTTATACTGGAAATTCATATTTTCACAAACATATACCTAGGATTCCTCAGCCTACAGTGTCAGATAATTTTGTTCCAATCCAGAAACTTTTCTTTATAGATCTTTGGTTATATACTTAATTACAGTTTTTACTCTTCTCATTTGGTCTCATTCTCAGGGGCACCAATTATTCATAGCTTCATATTCTATCTCCCAAATCTATCATTCTTTCTTATAATTTTCTTTTTTTCTCCATTGCATAAAAGATTCTGAATTAACTAAACCCAATACGGATTTTAATTCTGCAGTGGAGTTTTAATTTCTACAGCTTCTTTTCTTAACTATGGAAGTTCTCTTTTAATCTTTATCAAGTCCCCCTTCAGATACTCTTTCATAGTTTTTTTTTTTTGTCGTTTAATAACTCAAAGCATGTGCATCCTAAACTTTCTTTTACTATTGATCATTCACACATTTTTTATAACAATATAAATGTATTATCCTTACAGTTACATGGGTCAGAAGTCCGACTGGTGTCACAGGGCTAAAATCCAGATATCAGCAGGGCTGTGTGTCTCCTGGAGGTTCTAGGCAAGAATTTCCTCACCCGTTTCCAGCTTCTAGATACTGTCTGCATTCCCTGATTCATGGCTTTTTCCTACAACTTCAAAGCCAGCAGTGAAGATCTTCAAACCTCTTTCACTGTTTCACTGATTCACCTACCCCCTTACTCTGTTTTTTTTTTTTAATTTTAAGTATAGTTGACACACAATGTTACACTGGTTTCAGGTGTACAACATAGTGATTCTACAAGCCTATGTGTTATGTTCACCACAAGCATATAGCTACCATCTGTCCCCATACATCGTTGTGACAGCATCATTGGCTATTCCTTATGCTGTGCCTTTTATTCATTCATAACTGGAAGCCTGTATCTCCCTCTCCCCCTCACCCATCTTGCCCAACCCCTCACCCTCCTCCCCTCTAGCAACCATCAGTTTGTTCTTCTTATTTATAGGTCTGATTCTGCTTTTTGCCTGTGTATTCATTTGTTGTTGTTTTAGATTCCACATATAAGCGAAATTGTATCGTATTTGTCTTTCTCAGTCTGACTCAATTTCACTCAGCATAATACCCTCAAGATCCATCCTTGTTGCCTCAGATGGTACAGTCTCATTCTTTTTATGGCTGTGTAATATTCCACTGTGTACACATACCACATCTTCTCTATCCATTCCTCTACTGATGGATACTTAGGTTGTATCTATATCTTGGCTGTTGTGAACAATGTTGCAACAAATGTAGGGGTGCATGTTTCTTTTAGAATTAATGTTTTCATTTTCTTTGGGTAAATACCCAATAGTGAATTTATTAGATCATATAGTATTTCTATTTTTAATTTTTTGAGGAAACTCCATACTGTTTTCCACAGTGACTGTACCAGTTTGCCTTCTCACCAATAGTGTAGGATCCCTTTTTCTCTAAATACTCACCAACACTTGCTATTTCTTGTCCTTTTTTTTTTTTTTTTAGCCATTTTAACAGATGTAAGGTGATGTCTCAGTGTGGTTCTGACTTGCATTTCCCTGATGATTAGTCATGTTGAGAGTCTTTTCATGTACCTGCTGACCATCTGTATGTGTTCTCTGGAAAAATGTCCATTCAGGTCCTCTGCCCATTTTTTTTTAATTGGACGGTTTGGGTGTATTTTCGGTGTTGAGCTGTAGAAGTTCTTTATATATTTTGTATATTAAGCCCTTATCAGATATATCCTTTGTAAGTATCTTCTCCAATTCACCAGGTTGTCTTTTTGTTTTGTTTATGGTTTGACACATTTTTATTATTTTTTAATTGTTTAATGTTTTATTTATTTTTGAGACAGAGAAAGACAGAGCATGAATGGGGGGAGGGGCAGAGAGAGAGAGGGAGACACAGAATCTGAAACAGGCTCCAGGCTCTGAGCTGTCAGCACAGAGCCGGACGCGGGGCTCAAACTCATGGACCGCGAGATCATGACCTGAGCCGAAGTCGGAGGCTTAACCGACCAAGCCACCCAGGCGCCCCGGTTTGACACATTTTTAAACAGTACTTTGAAGGAGTGAGTCTTCTTATTCACATTATATAGAACTTTTCTAAAGGTTATTTAATGGTTTTTCCCCTTACTTATACATCTTGAAAGAGGAAAAATTTTAACCAGGTCTGGTGATTGCCAGTCAACAGGGGCAGTTCTCCCTTTGTTCCCACTAGTGTTCCCAACTCTGACAGTGTCTTCTTCTCAGGCCTTCCTCTGAATGTGGGCGAGCACAGCCTCTAAAGATGTTTATCTGAGAGATTCTATGAGACATGAAATCCTCTACATGTTCCTTGTGCCCTCTTCCAATCATTAACCCCACCCAAAGGTAATTACTTCCTTGACTTATATCATCACAGATTAGTTTCACCTATTTTTGAAATTTACATAAATGGAATTGCATAGTATGTGTTCTTTTACACCTAACCTCCTTTGCTCGAGATTATGTTTTTGAGATTCATCCATGTTGTAACTAGTCAGAATATGTTCATTCCCACTGCTGAAGTACCATATTCCATTGTATGAATATGCTACTATTTATTTACCCCAACTCCTAATGATACACATTTGAGTTATTTGCAGTTTGGAATTATAAATATGTTTTGGGCAGTACACATGTTAGCCATAAGTTTTCTGCACACATAGTTTTGACAGATTCTGTGAAGAGTTTTATAAGCAATGGGTGGACGTTTCAGTTGCTCCAAATCCTTTCTAACTTTTAGGATTGTCAGTTTATTTTTTATTTTATCTATATTTGGAGGCCTGCAGTGGTATTTCATTGTTTCATTTGCTTATTGACCATTTGAATATCCTCTTTTGTGAAATGGTTATTCAAGGACTTTCTATTTTGAGCCATCTTTTTCTTATCAATGTGTAGATGCCTTTTTATATATTATGGATATAGTTAATATCCATATATATATATATATATATATATATATATATATATACACACACACACACACACACACAAAATATATACATATATTGTAAAATACCTTCTCCTACTCTGTGACTGACATTTTACTCTCTTACTGGAGATTTAAAAAATATTTTATATTGAGTAATTTCAGTCCTTAAATGAATTGTAAGGGCACCTGGGTGGCTCAGGCAATTAAGCATCCGACTTCATCTTAGGTCATGATCTCACAGTCTGTGGGTTCAAGCCCTACATCAGGCTTACTGCTGTCAGCCTATCAGCACAGAGCCTGGAGCCCGCTTCTGGTTCGGTGTCTCCCTCTCTGCCTCTCCCCTACTTGTGCTCTCGCTCTCTCTCTGTCTCTCAAAGATAAGTAAACATTAAAAAAAAATTTTTAAAGAGTTGCAAAAATAGAGAGTTCCTGTATACACTTCGTTCAGCATCCCCTAATGTTAACATTAACATTTGAATAGTTCAGTTATAGAAACCAGAGTTTTAACATTGATATAATACTATTAACTGATTACAGATCTTTAGTAGAAGTTTACCCAATGGTCCCACTAATGTTCTTTTCTGCTCTAGGATAAATTGCAGAAACCAACATTTAGCTGTCATATCTCCTTAGTTTCCCCAAATCTGTGACAGTTCCTCAGTCTTCTTTGTCTTTCGTGACTTTGAAACTTTTGGAAGGGAGTTCCGCCAGTTGTTTTGTTGAATTTCCCTCAATTCTGGTTTGTCTGATGTTTTCTAATGACTAGATTGAGGATACGCATTTTTGGCAAGAACACCACAGAAATGATGTTGTGTCTTCTCAGTGCATCACCTCAGGAGATATATAATGTTATGTCATCTTGATGATGTTAACTGATCATTTGGATAAGGGAGTGCTTGCCAGATTAATCTGTTATAAAGTTACTGTTTTCCACTTTATAATTAATAAGTATTTCCTGGAGAGAGACTTTCAAATGATACAAATATGCTGCTCTTCATTACACTTTCACCCATTAACTTTAGCATCCATCAATCATTATTATCTGCAACAATTATTACTTATTCCTATACCTGTCCAATTTTGTGTGTATACATATATATTACAAACCTTCAGTTCATATTAATATCTCTGTCCACAATTCCTTTAGCTTTCTCATATCAGTGTGTGGGACAGTTGTCTTCATGACTGGTCCTCTTGAAGCTCCCTCTCTAGGCAAACCACTCTGCCATCCCCAGACTAGGGGAAGAACTTAACACCATTCTGACACACCAGTTTAGACAGAACTTCAGTGATCCCTTTGCAAAATCCTGCCTGGAAAGTCCAGGAAATGTGGAAGTTGAAGAGGTTCCATCTCACACTCACTGTTGCTGCCTGACATATTGGTACTCGACCAAAATTGAGGTACTGAAAACCCCAGACTAATGGTTCATATACATCCTTCAGATTTTCTCAAGGTCCTGAATGGAGACAAAGGAATAGCTTCAGCCACATTACAAAGTAACTGTGGTCCAGGACAGAAGGAAACTCCTAACTGTGACAGTTAAGAGACAATATACCATGTGGGCAGTTGCTTTTTCCTACTACTTCCTTGTTGGTGATACACAGATCAAGGTTCTTATTTGTCCATACAGCAGAGGCAATTTCCCCAGAATGTTGCCAAATTAGAAAATCATTTTTTTAAATTTTTTAATGTTTATTTTTGAGAGAGAGAGAGAGAGAGAGAGAGAGAGAGAGAGACAGACAGACAGAACACAAGTAGGGGAGGGACAGAGAGAGAGGAAGACACAGAAACCGAAGCAGGCTTCAGGCTCTGAGCTGTCAGTACAGAGCCCAACGCAAGGATCGAACCCATAAACTGTGAGATCATGATCTGAGCTGAAGTCAGATGCTTAACCAACTGAGCCACCAGACACTCCAGATAATCATTTTTATGTTTCCATGACACTCCTCCTCCGCAATGGCACGTACTTTCATAAATATCTAACCATAAAGGTTAGGAGGTAAATCAAATATAACTAGTTGATCACCATCACACATTAGAAATCCTATGTATGTATTTTCCGAAACACATGCAAAGTTTTTTAAAGGTCATTTTAAGTTATTTTTTAGAAACATCTTCATGGTGGTAGAGTATAAAAGGAGATGCAAATAATATCAAAAGCATGCATAATTAGTTAAATTTTAGACTCTCCTGGGTAAATTCATCAAACAAAATATATAACTGTTCCGATTTCTGTAAGTAGCCTCTTATAATTTTTTAAATTAAAATAGTAGCCAGTTCACTCAATACTGTAACACAGTTTAGATGACAAGTGCCCATGAGCATGGGTAGTCAGCTCTTCAGCACTTGGGGACTCTCCGGATTCATAGAATCTCTGCTTACAGGGACAGTTTACCAACTTTTTTGGCTATGATGGAATAAGCCTTCTTCCATACAAGCAGCAAGATAGGAAGGCAAACAAGTTTACCAGTAACGATCATGAAGGCTAACACTAATAAGAAAAATTGTTGTTGATGAAGTTTGGTCTTCATCTCCTCCTGATGGGCTGAGTTGCTAAAGGATGAACTCAAACTTCTGTCTCCTAATTTAACTTGGTAGACTTTCTATCCTCTCTTCTAAGCAGTTCCTCTCATTTTCATTATGAACATGGAGGACAGAGGAAAAGCATTTTCTAAATTAAATACCCACAGAGTATATTGTATGTATTTCTAGCTGTATTTTTATGCACAAAAGCATGACTAAAAAGCACAAGGTTCTAAATAGAGATGCTAGGGCATTGATGAGCTGTTTACTTTCTCATGTCATCAATTATCATGGCCAATAAATCAATTGTACTGATTGGCTCCCTACAGCACCGCGTTGGATGTATTTCTTCATACATTGATACACTGCCATTTATCATTACTCTTTAATTAGCATTGTATGGCCACTTTCCAATGCCCAGTGAATTGGCAACGCTTCAAAAGTGAGCTAGAATCAAAATTTCCTGTATCTATTTTTCATTATTAATTCATTTACTTAACTAACATCGTGTCCATTTATTAACCTTTATTCTAAGCACCCTTCTAGGCTTTGTGGCAATTGTATCTTAATCCTTGCTTTCGTAAGACAGAAATAGATATTTTTCTAGCTAGTGTTTACAAAATGTTGTACCAGAAGCATGATAAAGTGGCATAGAGATGCGGGAGGAGGAATACATGATTCCACCTGAGATTGAGAAAGGTTCCATAGAGGACTTAGCATCTGAGCTTATCTGTAAGAGGAAATCTGTAAGAAGTATTTGAACAGATGATATTGGGAAATGAAAGGATATTGGAAGATAAATGGAAGAGCACAGAAAAATATAAGAATATCAAAGAATGACAAATGGCCCAATTTGACTGAGGGGGGGTATACTTAAAGACAAAAGATGTAATTTTGGAAATGTATGCTTGAGCTAAGTCAGGGAAAGCCTTGAATGCTAGCCAAAAGGCTTGGATTTTGTCTTGCAATCTCTTCAACAAATAAAATCAACTTTCAAATTTTATTTAAACAATTCTGACTGAAGATTTCCCATTTATTATACCTTCAATTAGTTCTTCTTTTAAAGAAAAAAATTGTTTTCAAAATGTACAGAGTTAATGTCCTACAATACCAATTGGATTTTTTAAATAAACTGAAATCTTGAATTTTCACGGAATCTTGTCTAACATTCTATGTTAGACAGCGACACCTAATGGTAATATGTTATTTTACAGCCGATTCTATGATCAGGAAGGACACCAAAAGGCCAAGAATGAAATTAGGAGAATCCTCCCAGCAGGAAGACTGCCCAGGACTACAGTCAGGAGTGTAATGAACTTAGGGCAGTGAGAAGAGATGCAGGGTGATTGGAAAGGGCTCAACATTTCCTGAATTACTAAGTTCCAACACAGCCCCAGGATTAGTCAGCAGTTGGGACACTCCATGACGGTGTTCCCTGAACCTGCCAGCTGATGACACACTTAAAGCATTTTTGACCAAAGATAGTAAGAGAGTGAAAAATACACCTCTCTCTACTATTTGGTTCTTCCAGGTCCCCGGGTATTAATAAAAGCCTGCCAACAAGATAAACCCCAAGTGTCCAGAATCTGGTTGACACCACACACAACAGAAATTTCTAAGAACTGTCTTACATTCTGTTACTGGTGTCTTTCTGAAAAAAGATATAACATGGAAAAGTGTTATAAAATGTCACTGTTGTACCACCTCCAGTTCAGAGGCCACTGCAGCATCTGCCTGTCAAATCTTCATGCTGGAGGGTCTTCTCTTCTATGTCATCCTGCAAACAGAGTGGGGAGTGCTCTCAGCTAGGATAAACTCCCCCAAGTACATGTGCATGAGTAATCCAACTTCCTAAAGAGGAAGAAAATGTCACACTCACACATGACAGTGACACCACACGAAGCACATGTTCTCTTGCCCACCCCTAACACTGGCAAACTCAGGAAGAAAATGATCCGTTGTTTAAATGAACAGGAACTTAGTCATCACTTAGTCTCTGCCTGTGTTTCGCATGAAGACCTGTCATCACTCTGGGACTCCAGGCTGCGAATCCCACGCATCCTGGACTGGGGGAGAAAAAGTAAAAGTTAATGCAAAACACCTAGGTTATTTTAGGTTTTCAGTTTGTCAACATCACAGCCTTCCACTCACATTTTCAAGCAGGACAAAAAAAGAAACACAAAATAATCCTATTTGCTTATATGATTCTAATTGGGTACACTTTATTTCAGCTTTTAGCTCAAGTTTTATAATTTTAGCTCACCCTACTTTGAATTATCTTTCTAATTAAGATACAAGTTTCTGAAAACAATCCATATCCCTAAATGACATTAATTTAATGCCATATATTGAATATCTGTTCTGTGTCATCACAGAATTAGGTCCAAGGAAAAGGCTGACAAAAAACAAGCATACTTTGCTTCCCACATCAAGTGTTTGTTTTACTCTGCATTTTCATCCTAAGAAAATACTCTTATGCATACCACATTTACTAAAATTTCTTAGTTGACTTATGGTAGATTTCTATTACATAATGGCTAAGATATACTTCTAAAATTTTCAGTTCCTATTGTTGTCTATATTGTAATCTCTCAAGAACATATTAAAGGTGGGGAAACATCAGGGGAAGATGTTCTAATATACCAGGACTATCCTAAGGTATGTGGCCTGAAAATGGACCGGCAAAAATGCAAATGGAAATCGTGTGCTGGGTCTGAAGGAATCTGATGATAGTGATCAGGGTCGATGGGCCCCAACTGCCTTTCCCAACCCCCAGAGGTAGGCAGCTAGTGTGGGTAGAAAGACCTGCTGTATCCCAAGGTGGTTCTGCCCGCTAATGGCCCTGCACAGACAGGCCCTTTGGTGAGGTAGGAAGACACTGCCAGTCAGGGTAAATTCTCCCAGGGAAGGAGCCTACCAGCTGCCCCACCACAGGTTCTTTCCAGCTGGTTGGAAGCCTGCCTCCTCCACAAGACATATCTTAAAGAGACTGCTCTCCTGCTTCCCTCACCTCTAGCAGAACAATGTTCCCATAGAGAATCACAGAAAGATAGTGATGTCTTTTGTTCACAAGTTTGTTAATTTCCTTTAGCATGAACCTCAAGCCCAATCTGTATTCTACTCTACAACCACAGCTTGATAACATCCCTCATAAAATTAGATAATAAACAGCTACATGAAGTCCATACCACATCACTGTCCTGCATCTACAAGAACTTTTCAACCTTTCTTGGCCACTTCGTAGTGCATACATTTCTTACAAACAGCATATAGTATATTTTTTACACTCATTCTGAGCTTTTCTGTCTTTCAACCAATGAATTTAGCCTATTCACATCTTACATGAAAGGAAATATGCACACTTTGCCCCTTTTGTCTGATTTTAGGTTTGCTGTTTATTATTATTATTATTATTGTGGATCCGTCTGTCCACAGTGGCTTCCCAGATACACAATCAAGAGTAGCACCACCCAACAGAACATTCTATGATGACAGAAGTGTTCTATATCTGTGCTACCCAATTCAGTAGTCCCTGCCACAAATAGCTATTGAACACCTGAAATGTAGTTAGTGCAACTGAGAAACTGGAATTTTTATTTTGTCTCATGACCACAAATGGCCAGTAGCTACCCCATGAGATGGTGCAGCCTAGAAGCTTTGGTTAGGCTGGGGTGCTAGGTGAGGGTGGGTCCTCACTTGAGAGGCAGAGGCCTGGAGCATGGGCTGGGTGACTAAATCCAGTCTGCTTCGTTGGTAGCTCTGGAGCAGAGGAGGGTCTCCAGGTAGCAGAAAGGAGAAGATAACTGCCATCTCAAGTAGGCTCAGGGTCAGTTTTCCAGATGTTCTCTCTGCAGACTCATGGCATCAAAAGCATTGAAATGTCCCATTTCCAGCACTCTGAAGATTTCCACAGCACCAGAAAACTCTCTCAGGCTTTGAGAAATCTCTAACTGTTCTCCTACTACAGATCCAGAGGAGCCAGACCCCTACCTGGTTGCACAATTGGCTTCCTGTTCTGGCTCCTGGCTCTATTCTAGAACCATGGCTCTCAAACTTCAGGAGAAAGTAGGATCAGGCAGTTAAACAGGAACAACACATAACAAGTGGGCAGGCCACCTCCTTTTCAAGAAGATCCACAGGCTTCTACTGGCTAGGCCCGAAAGAAGACACAAAAATCTATCATTTCACTCTAATCTTTGAGAAGACATGGACCCTCCTCCATTTCTGTCATCATTCAGCTCTTTCCCCACAGGGGACTGGCAATCTCAAGGCTCTTTCAAGTTTCCTCCTTTAATTTTTATAAACAACTATTCCAAGAGTCTCCCCCAACAAATTTTCTAAAAGTGTTGCATCTTTGCCCTGCGTACCTTCTAGCCAAATGACTAAAAAGTACTAAATGCTAGACCATCCTAGTCTGGGTCCCAGAAGCCTGTTCACTCAACACTGGATGAAACTTTCCTGAAATTTAGCTTTTCTTACATTTCATTTAAAGTAATCTTTCCCACTTTTAACTACAGAACCACAGGTAACCAAACTCTGCCCTCTGTGACAGCTCCCCACCTGTCCTCCTCCTTTGTTTGATATATGCCCTGTTTACTACGAGCATTTTAAAACTACAAGGACACTAAAGATCTTCTAGTGTAGGTAATCTTACAGGTGAGGAAAAGAGTCACAGGAAGGACAGAGAGAAGGCATGTATGCTGTCACTCTCCCATCCTACACACATGGCAGAAATCACTAATCAGTCAAAGAAATCTCTGCTGAACCCGTACGTGGCCTTAAAATCTTTCTCAACAGAATGTTCCAGGCAGCCTCTTCATATTTAATCACAAAAATGATTGGCATCACACATTAAGCCCATTTGTGGATGCAGTGTTAAATGATGTCAAAGTAATTTGTGGCAAAACTGAAACCAAGACCTGAACCCATGTCCCCTGTTTCTGGGGCCACTGACCTTTCTACCACATCACAATGCTGTGGTTCTGTTCGAATGTCATGCTTTACATTTTCCCAGCAAATATTCCATTTGGGTGTAAGTTTTCCAAAACACGTCTAATCATGTTTTGTCTTTTAGCCTTTTTTTTGTTTTCTTAAATAAGTAATAACATTTACAGGGTTTCAAACTCAAAGCAATATAAAGGTATACCCTGAGAGGGCATGGTCTCACCCCATCACCAAACACTCCAGCCTTCCATTTTTATTAGTTCCTTGTTTATCCTTCCAGGATTTCTTTGTGCAAATACAAGCAAATTGAATATATATTCTCATTTTCTGCCCTGGTTATACACAAAAGGTAGCATATTATATACAATTTTAGCACCTTGCTTTTTTTAACTTAATATATTCTAGAAATGGATCTTCCTGGTTTTATTTTTAGCAGGTACATAATCATGTTACCTTTGACATTCAGACCATTCAAACAAGATCCAATCTGCAGTACATGTCTTCTTAAGCCCTGCTTTTGTTTCCTCTTGGATTTGATGTCTCTATTCAGGCAGTTAACACCTAAGTGGCCCTTTCTGCATAAGTGTAAAGATCATTCATGATCCTCCTCAGAAAGCAGGTGAAGGTTTTCTACCATCCATCACATAACATGGCCAACATTTTTATTTTAAAATAAACTGTATTAAAACCACCCCTCTTCTGAGAAACATTTTTTTTTTATCACAAAGGCACATATAAAGTATCATAGAGGCGTTGATAAAAGCTCAATATTCTGGAGTTGCCAAGTATAAACCTGGAGGCTTCAAAATTAATTTTAAGGACTGAGCCCTGGTTATTGGCCAACACACGGGTGCTCCTGCAACCTCTGTTTCACTACTAGAAAGCCAGGGACTGCTCTGGCTCCTGGGCCTTGGCAGAGCCCCTCTGGATCTGTGACTGCCCTGGAACTGACCCACTTAGACTGGGCTCTGATTAAATGGACCCCAAAGTGCTGGCCTACACTCTTCTGTCAATCGCCCTAAGTGAGCAGGCCTGATCCGTCAGAGGAGAGTGTGCAGTCTGGTCTGCGCAGCATCCTTGCACTTTCTGATCTTTATTACCTTCCGTATAGGTACAAATCACCGGTGTGTTTTCCAGTTCCTTTCAATTGCCTGATAATAAAGAATGATCCCTCTCTCTCAGGAAGCCAACATTTCGATGGGAAAATAAATACTGAGGAAATTATACAAAGCAAAGGAACAGTCTGAAAGATACACATCCTCATTTCCTTCACAATACTTGCCTGGATGACAGATTTCATTCAAAAATTTGGAAAACCAATTTAGGCACAGTGTGAATGGAGACCATAGTAAAGACCTTGAAGCTTGGATTATTGATGCCAGAAAGGCCACTCTCTCCAAAAGGTGGGGACACTACATGGAGATTATTTTTGCCTTTTTCCTACCACTGATCCCCGGAGAGGAACTCCTGTAAGGCAGCACGTTGGCAGTGTTTCTGTATTTGCCTCCTACAGGGCCCCAGGATGGGCCAGGGACCTGTAAGTCCACCTTATTGCTGGACAAGAATAGTAGCGTTGGGGCTCCTGGGTGGCTCAGTCGGTTAAGCGGCTGACTTCGGCTCAGGTCATTATCTCACAGTTCATGAGTTCGAGCCCCACATCGAGCTCTGTGCTGACAGCTCAGAGCCTGGAGCCTGCTTCGGATTCTCTGTCTCCCTCTGTCTCTGCCCCTCCCCCCCTTTCTCTCAAAAATAAACATTAATTTTTTTTAAAAAAAGAATATTAGCCTTAACAACACTAATTAGTAATTTATTTCTTCCTCCTATTGCTGAGCATTTAATGATCCAAATCTTGGGAGGGGGCAGAGTAGTCATTGTTCATTGCTGGACGATCCATCCTGACTTCAGAAGTTGCTGCTGTTTTTACATTACTCTCAAGTATTATCATTAAGTTGTGAGCAAAACC
The DNA here is from genome assembly GCF_018350175.1 of Felis catus. NCBI lineage: Eukaryota > Metazoa > Chordata > Mammalia > Carnivora > Felidae > Felis > Felis catus. The sequence goes on along the minus strand of NC_058373.1, from coordinate 86,907,970 downwards.
AATTTTCTTAATCATCCCCAATCTCCCCAACCCTTCTTCACTAGAATAATATCATCAACAAGCTGTACAAATCGGGCATCTGAGATTTAGTTGAATTAGTAACACCTCAAAGATCATTTATAGCTGCAGCAATCAGCCACCATTTCATCTAATTAGAGAGCAAGATGATTTCCCTAAATCCTCACTAATATTTCGAGTTGACAAACAATGAAGCAATCCCGGTAAAGAGAATAAATGAGTTTCATAAAGCCACTGCTTTTTTTGCTCCCTCAATAACCTGACCACTAGGTCCCACGTGCAAATGTGTCAAGAACTGAATATGTAAGCATCTGTCACAACAGTCATTAGCCAAGAAACCTCCAAAGAAACCCCCTGAATCATCTGAAGCACTTAAACTCTAGGGTCACCATCTACCAGGAACATTGCTACTGCTTCTATGCTTAAATTCTCAAAACACTCAGGCACAGAGATGACTGTTGCTTGCTCCTGTATCATGAGAATACTTAATAAGTATTTACTAAAGCTAATTTCTGCCAATAACTTATGGCTCATTCCCCAAAGATGTTATTTCTCAAAGATGCTATGAAGCATTTGAAAAGAGTGGTCAATAAAATTTTATAGGGAAATGGTGACCTGACTAAGCCTGCTCTCACTTAGTAAATGACAATGTTTTTCATCTGAGACAACATCTGTAGATATGTCTATTTCAAACATACATAAGATATTAAAATAAACATAAAATTATGGACACAGTGTTGGTGAGTGTGCTCCATAGGAACAAGATGGGAACTAACATAGCAAATACATAGAAAAGGAGATGGAGAATGGAGACAAGAGTTGAATGAAGAGAGGGATATGAATGGAAAGAAGACAAAAATGAAGAGAAAGGTGAAGGGAGAGAGAAACTGCTGAGGTCAGCTTGACAAATAGCATGTGACCACTTACTGCTCCACAGGGGGATCTGATAGGTCAGCCCTTGGGGTGATTGTCTTGTGAATGCACCTGGCTTTGTCCCAAAGCTCTTCATGCAGTGACTCTGGTAGGTCATAATACACCTCAGCTTACCTGGCAACATTCTGGAGGATAAAGGGAGAAGCTGTATTGAAGAAGCAGTAAGAAAAGGGGTGTGCAGTGGGATGCTGGAAAATTCTGGGTTTCTTCTCCCTAAACCGAAGGTCAGGCAGGGTCCCTTAACCTCTGTCCTCAGCAAAATGAAGTATGTCACCCAATCCTGCCATTTGCAACAAGAAGAACACAACAGGCAGAGTTTGCAAATTGCTTCCTGGAAACTTAAAAATGTCTAGTAATTTATTTTAAAGTTAACTCATTTTGAGGTGTGCAAACTTACATTTCCTAGAAAGCTAGAACAACAACTAAACCCCTTGATTTTCTGAGGACCAATAATACAGCTTATTAAGGCAAATGTCAGCATAGCAAAGAGGACCTGCCTATTGTTTTCTCTCTCTGTGTATGTGCAAATAGCACCCCAGCAGGGGTCTGAAGAGCAGTTTAGTTTTCAACAAACAAAGGTGAGGACTATGAAGTGGGTGGAGCCAGATCTGAGCTCTACCATATGGGACTCGGGTTCCACACATGTTCCCTGACCTCTAAACCACACATCAGTCCGTCCTTTGTACTCTGATTAATTACTGAACTATATTTTTCAAACTTCACAGATATTTGAGAAGTGCCAAGAGCTGAAGAGCAAGTCAGGGGGTCCTGCCTTCCTTTTGCTAGAGGGCTGCCTGCCTGTGTGAAGCCTTCTCTAACTTGGTGGAACCGAGGACCTATTTAATAGCTAACATTTATGAAAGACTTAACTATGTGCCACACAGTGTTCTGAACACTGCATGTGAATCAACTCGTTTAGCACAACTACTATGAGAAGTAGTTATCCCTTTTTACAGGTGAGGAAACTGACTCTTAGGCTGGTTAAGTGGCTGAAGGCCTCATCCTCACCACAAATGAGTGGGAGGTGTCTCAGTGTGAACTATGGCTCAGCCTGTGTTTCCCTCTGTGACATCCAGCCACCATTTGCCTGACTTGCTCTCCTTTCTTAAATCTGCTGATATTTTTCTTTAACTTCATAGTCCCAAATGCTTGGTGAAAATATGTTTTATCATTGCAATTTTCTACTAAATTTGTACTTTTTCCCAAATGTTATTGTGTCTTTCCAGTATTTCATTCTGTTTTTTATTTAAAAAAAATTCTCATAGGGCAGGTTGTAGGATCTCCCTCTTTCCTATCACAGCCTTTGCAAACAAATTTAACTCCAGAGATAACCAGGGTTGGAAGTTCGGGGAGGTGGTGTGCACCCTTCTATGTATTTGTTGTGTTGTACCCAAGTACTATATATGGCCATTTATTTATTTAAGTGCACACAAACAACCTTTTTAAAAAACTTATTTATTTATTTTAAGGGGGGAGGAGTGGAGAGAGAGGGACAGAGAGAATCCCAAGGAGGCCCCACAGTGTCAGCACAGAACCCGATGCAGGGCTTGATCTAACAGACCGTGAAATCATGACCTGTGCTGAAATCAAGAGTCGGACGCTTAACTGACTGAGCCACCCAGGTGCCCCACCACATTTTTAACATAAAAGGATTATACCCAAGACACGGTTCCGCAACTCGTTATTTTCAGTAAACAATAGGTCTTGAAGCTCTTTTAATTCCTATGTGTATAGATATGTTTTTCTACTAAGAGATGCAAATAGTCAAATGTCAGCTTATCCGAGGGCATCCCTAGCTATCTGATATAAAATAGTGCCCCACTCACCTCTGTCATTCTCATCCCTTACTTTGCTTGATTTTCTTCTCAGCTTTTATTAAACCCAGATGTATATTGGTTTGTTTATTATCTATCTCCCTCCACTATGAGAATAGGACTTGTGTTTACAGTTATATCCCCAACCCATAGTGTAGTGTTGGCACCTAGGAGACAGTCAAGACATAGTTTTCGAATTAATGCTGTGAGATTACTCTTCAAAAAGACTATCAAATTACATAATCACAATAGTGTATGTGTGCCCATTAGCCCCCATACCTAGTAACATTATATATTATGAGATCTTTTAATTTTTGTTAATCCAAGAGTTTATTTTAATCTACATTCCCAGGAACTTGAGTAAATTACCTGTTCAAATACTTTTTCCTTTAGTAATTGGATTTGATGTCTTTTTATTTATATGTAGGAGCTCTTTATACACGTGGGCATTGATCTTTTGTATCTTGCGTGCTGAAAGCATTTTGTCTTAATCCGTCCCTTGTGTGTTTCTGGTTAGGCACAAAAAATTTGACTGGCTCCCCACGAAGCTCTGCTCCTAGGTGAAACTAGGTGCTCTATGGACTTGCCACCACCACAAATTGGCTTGTTCCAGATAACCTGGACCTTCTAGAACCATTCACTCAGTGTCTACCATTCACTGAGTCCTACCCTCAATAAGGAAGATTCCCCAGATTGTGCCTCCTCCGAGGCCTTGCCAAAGAGCACAGTGTTGAATTAGCTGCTGTCCAGCTGTCATCAAGTCAAGATAAAACATTTAAAGAATATGGTTGGAGGATATGTTGCCCATCCAGGCCTTTATCTACTCTATCCAGCCTAATTATCTGAGAGCTGGATTCTTGGCCTCTGCTCTCTTAGAGTCACACTAGCTGACCTCCACTTATCCAGCTTGCTGATTAACAGATGTTCCCCATTCCCTCTGAAAATGCAGTGAGGAAAGCACATGGCCAGCTGAATGCTCGTAGCTAGCAAATCTGGGCATTTCCGTCTCCCCAGTTATCCATTTGGGAATAACTTTGTTTTCCTGTGTTGTGAATAGTATTAACTTATGTTAACTTGTGTTGCAAATTGTGTTGTGTTTTCTCTCAAATCTATTTACACTAGTTATTTTTGTTATTATAATTTACAATTTGGTTAAATATTATATAAAGTGATCAAGATGCGGATGAAAAGAGATCAGTTGTTTCTGTGAAAACTTAGTGGATTGCTTTCGATACGCTCAGTAAATTAAGTGCTAAAAATTGGTGTCACACTAGGTTTATATTAGACAACTGTAAAAAATTGGGAAATTTCCAAAAATGTAGAAATTCAGAATCATTCCTCATTCAGGTTGCATTGTAAAGAAAAATCCCTGGCTCTACATCAAAAAACGGCTAAATGACTACACCTTTAGTTATAATAAAATGAATATCATAAGCATCTTTCTGATTCCCTGCTTTTATACATTTCTCTAGTAGCTGACCTACTCAGACTGCACTCTGCAGATGGCGGCAGCAGCAACAGCAGAAGCTTACTAAAAATGCAGGACAGCAAGCCCACCCCAGACCTTCTGATTCAGGATCTGCATTGTAATAAGTTCCTCAGGTGATTGTATGCACACTGCACTCTGAAAAGCACCAATCTACAGAGTATTTTTCCTCTGGTTTTATAAGGGACATTAAAATGAATCTGTGGAGTTGAAGAATTCTCTACACACAATTCAGTCCATGTCAAAAATTTCTTTCAAATTTGATGCTAAGAAAAGCTTTTAGAACTGACAGTTTCTTCCTTGCAGACCGTGATAATTATAAAATCAGTCTTACCTCCCTTTTTGCTTTGACCACAAGGAAGCTGACAGACAGAGCTTCTACTCGGCTGTGTCATTTGCTCTCATCTTCCTATTTTAATTTGTAATTCTTTTAGTGTAGCAGTTTCTATTATGTTTTATTATTTCATTGTAGATGTTTCTTCAAATTTATTTACTCTATGCTTTTCCTAGTATCATTTATGGAGAAAGTGGGAAGAGTAAGGAATAGACACTCCTCAGTCTAGCGCTGACGAATTGAATTTAATCTGATCTCTGCCTACCTTCCCAACCTCAGCTCCTGTTCCCCACATACACAGACATCATATTCTAGCCAAACTCCTGACCCCTTTCCATTAGCCATTCTCGTCCTTTTTTCTTGAACTCTCTTTGATCTTTCGAAGTTCAGTCCAGAATTTACACCTCCCTTTTTAAAGGTTTTCCCTGGTCATCCTGAAGCAGAGATTCTTTTCCCTCTAAACTCTAAAGGGCCGTCTGTTAGTGTTCCCCAATAGAAATTCACATTTAGTCAAATATTGTGTCCATTTGCATATGCAGCTTACAAATGTACTTTAAGGGGAGGGAACACATATCCTTTCGGTACCCTGAAGTACCTACTACATTATAAATGTTATATCAATGAATGAATAAATAAATGTGTAGTAGAATGAATTAAGTACATATGATGAGAATTTCTTGTGGTTTAAGTTAAAAAAAAAAGATTTGACAAAGTAGCCAATCTTGTCAGTAAAATAACCCATTATTTTTATTTTCTACTTTACTCATCATCCAAAGGAACTCATAACCCAGGATTTGGTTGGGCATCTGAAAAGTTTACTGAATATTTATAAGACAACAAGCATGAGTGATGTGAATTTTAAGTCAAGCCAAGTGAGTGTTGAGATGGGCAATAGGGTGAGTCAGATGTCTGCATATAGAATTTGGACAAGTGATGGAAGATATATCCATTTTTCCCAAATCACACTGCTTACTTGCGACTTCTGGAACCATTTTTTTTTAATTATTTTTTAATGTTTATTTATTTATTTTTGAGAGAGAGAGAGAGAGAGAGCGAGCGCACAAGCAGGGGAGGAGCAGAGAGAGAGGGAGACACAGAATCCGAAACAGGCTCCAGGCTCTGAGCTGTCAGCACAAAGCCTGATGCAGGGCTCGAACTCACAAACCGTGAGATCATGACCTGAGCCGAAGCCGGACGCTCCACCAACTGAGCCACCCAGGCGCCCCTGGAACCATTTCTAAAGATTCATAGGCCTTTAGCCAAGACTTTTAGGGCCAAAATTTCCCCCACAGACTATCTCACAAGGATCTGAAGCAGAATAAGGTAACGTTGATTTTGGTGGCTGAGAAGCAGAGCAGCATAGCAACAGACAGACAGTCTGGCACACAGCCAGGCAAGAAAAGGGGACATCTGTGTGCAAGCCAAAACGTCCCACTGACCTTGAGCTGAAGGGATGAGGCTCTGGCAAGGACCATTAAAAGGTTCAGACTCCCTAAGTAGAGAATAAACTGTACATACAAGTACAAGGGTGTGGCCCAAGCCACATTCACCAGTCTGGGGCACAGCAGTGATTAACTAAGTCAGATTTCTTAGGGGACATAGGGAATAATAAAGTTTATCAGTACTCTCTTCTATTGAGATCCGTACAATACTGTCTGACAGAAATATAATGCAGGCTACAAAAGCAATTTTAAAATTTCCAGTAGTCACTTTAAAAAGTTAAAAACAGATTAACCTAATTTTAATAATATGCTTAAAATAGTAATAAGCTACATTTAACCCAATATACCTAAACTATTAGCATTTCAATATTTAATATGTCATGTATTTTTAAAATTATGAATACGATGTTACATCCCTTTTACATATTAAGTCTTTGAAATCCACATCTCAGTTTGGACTGGCCACATTTCAAGCACACAATAGGCCCCTGTGGCTAGTGGTTACAATATTGGACAGTGCAGACTTTAGGTCCCAAAATACACAAGTGGTGAATGAAGCATCTATAAACAATGGGAGAAGTCCTGGCTTTGTGGACCAAGGCATCTAGCTTGCATTGCTACTCTTTGGCTTCTTAGTTAGCTCTTGGCACTCGAAAGGCCATCTAACCTCTCTGAGCCTCTCCTCATCAGGAAAATGTTGATAAGTAACCTCTACATTTCAAGTTTGTTGAAATGAATGTATGCAGAGTACCAGGTGTGATATAGCCCCCTGTAGGACACTCAGTAGTGACAATGTACTGATAACAGATCAAGAAGGACTCTGATGTTAGCTGCAGTGAGAACAAGAGATAGAGCCTTTCATTTTTCCTGATTTAAAATCATAATAATAGAAGAGAGTGTCTCATCCTAATTTTTTCTAACTTTCAAGTATGTTGTTCCAATAGACTGTATACCTTTGATGAAAATACACAGATTGGAGGAATCCATATGTTGTTACATTATCATCTTCAAATCAAAGAGTCAAAACATTTTGAATGTCCCACGAGACAACAATTGGAGAAGTTGGAAAATAAATACCTTTCACCAAGACATGTTTCACCTCATACCATTACTCACACAAAATGATTTCATAATCAAATTTAAAAGAAAGTGCTATTGTCAAGTGGCTAAATAAAATACCCAAAAGTGTTCAGACTGCTTGGCTCCCAAGTCACTACTGAACTTAACATCTCATGTGCTTAATTGTCCTTTTCTCTTTGGCCCTTTGTGGGTGTAGTTGGGGTCTTGGGAATCCAGTGCACATTTTTACTTGTTAAAAAGTAGTATTGGAAAATGTCTCAGAAGAAGGGGAAATGAGTTTAGGCATTCAGGAAGTAGGAAGTATTCTAGAAGTGGAGAGTGGCTTTATGTAGATTTTAATGAAAAACAAAAAACAGATTGTCAGGAGACAAATTGTGAAGAGACAATTTCCTGGCCTTAAGCAAAAGGAGAACAGAACCAATTTGGTAGGTGGAAGTGGAGCTTGGACAATATAGGAATTTACTGTCCTCCAGAAAACTCTAAGGTCAAAATAATTACTAGAGAGCCTGGGGAAGAATATATGTTATGAAATAAAGACACAGGCTGCAGAAGGGCAATTTCTCAAATCACTGCCAAGGGGAAAAGGGAATAATTTTCAAAGGCCAAACAGAGCAGGAAAGTAAGAATGTGAAACTAGAGGGGAGATACCAGAACATTTTCCTGGAAGACAAGAATAATTAGAAAACAACAATAGTTTCTCCCTCCAGAACAGAAACATAGCTTCTAGGATGCACCTATAAGAACCTGGGTCAAAATCACTGCAGGCCTTAGGGAGGTCAGATGTGAACTGTGGCTAACCGCTTTGATACATGTGAGAAAGAAGGGCTGGAGTACACTGGAGGCAGAGTGATACACAGAGGCAGAGTGATACACGAAGTTGGAGGATACACAAAATCCTGTCTGGTAAAGCAAAGAGGAATCTCACTTATGAAGCCTTTTAGGACAGGATTCTTGCAGGCTTCCATTGTTCACTGGTAACTGTTAAATATCTGTTGCATTCCCTTCTCCAGCTCTCCACCCTTCAGCTTTTCTTTTTCTTTTCATGGTTGCCATTGACAACAGTTGAAGCACCAGTTCTTGCCTCCTAAGAATGAGGAAATTCTACAGACCCAACATATCAAATGGTTAGATTAAAAGATACTGCTGGGGAGAGGGTAGAGAAGACACCTCGGGAAAAATTTCTTCTATTTAGCAAAATTCAAAATAGTATTTCTGTAAGATTGATTATTTCATACCTGTGTTGTTGGGTTTTTTTTTTTCTCTAGGAAGTTTTGAACTGACACAAATTTTCCAAAAGACTTGTAAAATTTGTTAGCCATGCTTGGAACAAGTTTTACCACATGACTTCTTCAGGTCAAAAGCAGTAAAGTGTGGCTCCTACAAAGGAACTCCTATTCCCTCATGCTGTTTGGCACAGGACACCATATCGTGCCTCTGCAGCCCCACAGGATGAACCCAATATGAACTCTCCACATAGTCTCACTCTGCCATGCTTATAATCTACACTTACCACAGTGTCATGCCTTTCAAAATTGCCCTGGGTCTTTTTGGTAAGTTTTTATCTTTTGGAACATCTGAAATCAGTAGAGGAATACACCACCTACACCAGTGACTTTTAAACCTATTCTTTGCCTTGACCCACAGTACAAAATGATTTTTATATCTAGGCCCTACACACATATTTATAAAATACACAAAAATATCCACAAACTGAATCAACAGCATCATGAAACAACACTTTCTTAGCCCAATACAATCTGAAATTTCAATCCCAGCTCTATTTTATTAAAAAATAAATAAAACAAACTTATTGTTGCCTACTCTGTTGATCACTGCCCATTAGTGGGTCATATACTTGTTTGGAAACCACTGGTGCAAAGGTTGAGATTTTACTTCCAAAGTTGCAAGGTCTTCCACAGTCTGGTCCCATCTCCCTGTTTTATATGAGTTCCCACTCCTCCTAACACAGCTTTAAAAATAATATAATAGCTTCCTTTCATTGGGCACCTACATTATGACAGTTTCTGTACTAGAGACTATGTACATAATATCTCTAATGCTAATAACCCTGTGATGAGAGTATGACTTCCCCTCAAATGACAAATGAAGAAACTGAGGCTCAGGGAAATTGATCAAGAGAGCGCCTGAGCTAGAACTTGCACTAAAATAGATGTAATCCCGGAAGCCCTTCTCTTTCCACTGGAACACAAAGTCCTGTAAATGGATGTATCTCCCCACTGTCCCTCCACTCATTCTGCCTGGAGCCCACCCATGTTCATGCTGTTCCCCTATCTAAAAAGCCCTTCCAGCTTCTGCTTCTGGCAGTTCACACCTGCATACTCATATTTCTAGACTCAGCTCAAACTCTGCTTTTTCTAAGAAACCATCCAAATGACATTTTACCCCCTTCTAATTCTGGTAGATAGTAAATCTCAGAGCTTAGAGCTCAAGCCCTGGAAACAGACTGCCCATTACAAACGTTAGTTCAACCACTTATAGTCTGGTAATGGTATTAACCAACTGTGTCTCCATTTTGACTTCTGCGAATGGAGATAATTATTGCTCCCACCCTTTAGGATTGTTGGCAGGATAAATGAGTTAATAGACATAGAGTGAATAGTAAAGAAGCTGGTACATAGTAGCTTCATCATAAATGCCATTATTATTCAGTGGTATCACAATGAGACTTCCTATCCCTTAATCATTTACTCAATATGTATGTATCTTACTTACCTGACTAGAATGTAGGCTCTTCTTGGGCAGGACTGCACCACAGGTATATTTATTGCTATATCCCAGAGTTACATAGTACTGGGTATGCCATATGCATTCAACAAGTCAGAATTGGGCATTTCAAAACTGGCCAATGCCAGATTAAGAACGTTTTTTTTTTTTAGCAAAGGGACAGCCAGTGAGGAACTGCTAGCCTTCATATTTCTGAAGGTAAATACTGGTGACCTTTGGAGATAATTTTGCTTTGGGAAGCTCACCAGGATGGTTTTTAAGGACCGCACGTAGAAGTGCTCTTGGGAAAATCTGTGGTGCAGATGCCGCTGTGCTCTGTTTGGTGACTGAACAGAAATAAATTTCATAGATTATGTACTGAGACTGGGAGGTGCAAAAATTTACATCTCTTTATTTTTCCAAAAGCGACGTTATTTTAGCTCTTGAAACTTTGTTTCCAATTGATTAAGTTTACTTGGTCTCTTCAAATTTAAAGCTGCCATTCTAAATGTGATTCTCTTCCCCTCACTTTCTTTTCTCTTCCTCTTCACTACAATAGTCTAACTGCCTAAGCCCAACTGGGGCAAGGACGGAGCAAGAAAGAGGCCAATAAATTCGGGACGTTTTTGCACATCCAGGTTTTAATAACCTGTGAACATGGCTCTAAGAGGTCAGTGTGTTATATGGGCCTCTGCAGAAAATAGGACATTTTAAAGTCACTCAATATAGCCACTTCCTTTGCCCATGGTTTTCTTTTAACTTCACCCAGTTTGGTTCATTCTGCAAACCCCTGCCCCCCACAATAAGCATCTTGCTATAAGGAAGTGACAGCTACAGTAAAGGCACAGACCTCCAGCCTGGCTGACTTTTGCCACCAGTCATATTGGAAACACTTTCTTTCTTTTTTTTTTTTTTTTTTTTTGTACACAGAAGCATGAAAGAGCAGACACACCAAAAAAAAAAAAAAAAAAAAAAAGTCACAAAGAGAAATCTCATAGGAAAAAGTATCAGGAACATCTAAAGAAAATCACATATTTTACTGTACTTATTAATTTTTCCAAGAAGTGACAGTGTGAAATCCCTTACCTATCTGCCGTACCAAAAACATTTCTGCTCCATTAAAAATGCCCTTATTGATTTTGAGGGCACCCAAACACTGGCCTCCCTTCTAGAATTTCAACTGTTCAACTGTTAAATGCTGATCCACAGAACATGGTTCTGCACTCTTGCTCCCATATTTGCTAGTCTGGTTCAAGGAAGATTGGTGGGTAAAAAGGAAATATGGACAGAAATGACAGCTCCCTGGAAAGCAGCATATTTTTTTTTTCCTAGAAAGTGACTTGAATAGGCTTCAGCTGAGGGATAAATCATCCTCAAACTCTGCCTGCTCCATTGACGGCTCAGGGAAAGTTCTAAAAGGGCCTAGACAGTCTCTGGTTGCTCAGAATTCTTGGGAGTTATGACCTGTCATTGTCTGATTTCACTCCAGAATCTCTCAGTGTGTTATACGGCAAGTGCTTATGTTAGCACTAGTAGAAATGTGTAAATCAGTATACAGTCAGCCAGCTTTAAGATTTTACAGCATCCTTTGAAATATTGGTAGCAGACTAAGATTGCAAAATCATATTCCTGGCTTCAACCCAAAGCAGTAGGTACTGGTGTGGTCAGACTAGTGCTAAATAAGAGTTTGGAGAAATTTATTTTAGGGACTACACACCTACTTTGGTTTTTGTTCTGAGACTGGTTCTCCCTGGCTTCTTGGGACATCTGTGAAGACCAGACTGCTCCCACCAGCTACAAGCTCAAGTGGCCGATCAGTTTGACCCATTGCAAACCAACTTAGCTGTCCATTGGGGCTTATGACAAAGATAGATGTTAAGTACTACATGTCAGTATTACTTATGAAAAACAAATAGTTGCATATGTTAAGAAATATTAAATAATGTATTTCACTAATTAAGCAAGTTTTCAGTAGTAACAATACAGAACAAAAACTGGACAAAACTTAATGTCTTTCTGACTTACATGAACTTTATTTTGACTTCTCTTTCTCACAGTCTCTACAATATTATTTTATTTTTTTATATATATAATTTGTTGCCAAGTTAGCCCACCTACATAATTATTTTAAAAGTAAATTCCATTTCCAGTAATAAATTGATGTTATCTTTCCTCTACCCTGCGGAAAGCTATAAAATCAGACATGCCTGCTAGTTAGTTTTCAGAGTTCCTAAGTAATCCACCTGTTCCTTCTAAAATAGTATGGAGTACTTCTTCCTGAAGTAAAATCTTTTTTTAGCAAAAGCATACTTTTTAGATTCTTCTTGTCAAAGAGTTCTCCCTTTGAACTTCCCTTTCCAGTAATTCTACCCAGGGATAAACTGGCACCAATGTCTGCTTTAAGCTTAGAGAAAACCACCCTTAACTTTTATACACCAGAGGCTTATTTTCACAGAATAAGCACCATTTGATACAGAGTCAGAATACATTATGGGGACTACATCAAATTTATCCACTGAAGCTTTGGAACAGGAGCTGGCTGGGGTGCATGGGAGAGGACCTATTTCAAGGAGCTGATGAAATATAGGTAGCCACAATCTGTAGTACTGTGATCATGGAAACGAGGAAGGAGGAGAACTGGGTGTCTTTTCCCATCTTACTGGGTGCGGTGGGATACAGTCTGTTCCCGAACCCCAGCCAAAGCAATTTAGCTCTGTGGGAGAGGTCACCACATTGCAATGAGAGAAGGAGGGAAGGAAAGTGATGAGCCATTCCAAAGGCTCAGAGACCACACTTAAATCAAAGACAGGTACTCCCCCAAACTGGTGTCATGGCCGAGAGATTCAGGTCAGCTTCAACCTGTATGAACAACAGCATGTTGGTGTGAATGACAAGATCATTTCATGTCATTCTCGGGTGTTCAAATCTTCAGTGGCTCCCTTTGTTCTCATGACAAATCACCAAGAAGTTCCAAGTCCTATTGAACCTGCACATTTAGCCCTGATGTAGCTCACAGTCACTCTATCTTTGTGCTGCAGCCACAGTCACCTTCCTGGTGCTCCCCTCAACCCCTGCTCCTCTCAGGACCTCCTCTGACTAAAATGCCCACCCCACCCCCCAACCCTTCACCAGTTCCAATACCATTTAAGTGTCATTTTTACCTAGAAGCCAACCTGATCTTCCATCACCTTATACTTTCTCTTTAGGTACTTGACACATTTGCTATTATATCATAAGTTGTTTAATAGCTGTCTTCTGCATTAAACTGGAAGATCAATGAAAGCAGAAACTAGATCTGCCCTCAATTCTCAGCATCTAAGAGAGTGCCTAGGTCAGAGTGGGTGCTCAGTAAACCTTTGCTGAACAAATGTCTGGGAATGAATGAAGTTGTGTAGGAAAACATGGAGGGCACCTCAGTTAGCAACATGTTGCATTTCTAGTATTCCCTAAAGCCCCCAGATTAATGTTTCCTAAATACCCATTGTAATTATATAGAGAGATTTTATAAATTGTAAACAAAATATATCCTTACGGAATAATTTTAGTTTATCTTCAAAGCCAAAAGGTAGCACTTATATTAATAAATGTGGGAGATAAAGAGAAAAAATATGTAGAATGATTATAGTACTGTCCCACAATTCATGTGCTATGCCTTTCCACCATTTGCCTAATGGATTAGGTTAATTTTAATTTAGTGGATTTTTAAAATTTAGAATTCCATGTGTGCTACTTCTTTCTTTGCTATTGTAGGCAGCCATCCTGGCTGAAATGGAGCAGAAAAAAGCATCTAGGCCAGAATTCATCATTATCAAGTAACAGGCCTGGAACAGGTGTCAGAGTGATCAGAAATAATTACCAAGTAGGTTTCTCAAAGTGTAGTTGACTTTGATCAAGAGCAGCACTCACAAACTTTTATGTGTATATGAAAGGGAATCTAGTTAAACTGCAGAATCTGATTCAGTAAATGTGGAGGCCCAAGATTCTGCATTTCCAACAAGCTCCCAGGTAATGTCTACACTATTCATTCAATTCATGCAGCAAGCAAGGGCCTATAACAGATAGAAATGGTCGCAGATTGGCACAGGTCAGAGGGCACAATCATGCCCTGAAGCAAAGGATCTTCTTTACTGAGAGGTAGTGTCAAAAGTGCCAAAAGTAACATATTTTAGTGGCCCCTTAGGCCACAAGAAGGGTGAACAGCAAAGCTCACCTGTCACCAGCAGAGGGAAGCAGAGGGCAGGGTAAATAGCACAGGACTCCCCAACAAGCCAAACACCCCAAGGGTAATTCCAATAAAGCTCAAAACAGAGCATCGATGACAGGTGAGTTGGAGATGCAGAACACTGAGAGAGTCAGCAGCATGGAGCAAGGTTCACATGGATCAGAATACATTCACACTGTACTTTGTAGCAGTGGAAGGAACACCCATCACAGACTCAGGAGACCTAAGATTCAATTCAGGCAGAAGCTGAAATTAATGAGTAGTGTCTTTGGGTGGGTCACTCACTCACCATCAGCTGGATTCCCATATCAGTAAAACAAGAAGTGTGCAGGTGGTCTCTAACGGGGGGTTTCAACCTTCACATTCTGTGATTAGCGCTTCTTGTTCAGACTCTGAGAAACCTGGGAGGGTCCCTATCCTATAGGCAAAGGATGGGAAGTCAGAGGGAGGACAAAGTCCACGAAGTGATAGCCGGTCAGCAGGAGGCAAAGCCAAAGGGCATGTGGATGGGCAGTGAATAGGTTTGGTCTAAAAGCCAGGCCTCTGTTGAGGCTGTGGGATTGTTATTTTTTTTTTATTTGCTATCAAAGATTATGCATAAATTGATTTAAAAAGACAAATGGGGGGGAGGAGCCAAGATGGCGGAACAGCATGGAAGTTTTTTGTGTGTCTCGTGTCCATGAAATACAGCCAGACCAACACTAAACCATCCTGCACACCTAGAAAACTGATTGGAGGATTAACACAACAAACTGCCAACCTGAACCACAGAATTCAGCAGGTATGCGGCGCGGAGAAGTGAACTTGGGGAGTGAGAAGCTTCGGAGGGCAGGGAGGTGCTTTTGTGGGTGGAGAGAGGACGGAGATGGCAGGGGGAGAACACGGGAAAAGCGCCCCTCCCCAAAAGCAGCTGGAGAGAAAGTGGAAAATTGGAAACGGCCGCAGGGACTAAACTAAAAAAGGAGAAAGGAGACGGTTTAAATTCCATTAAGACTTAAACAAGGGGAGCGCAAAGGCTGCAACTCCGCAGCTCAATACCTGGCGGTGCTCCGGTGGGAAGGGCGAATCCTGAGGAGCAGAGTGGGGTCCGGGAGGTTCTCAGGCCACACGGGAAAAAGCGGTTCCACTGCTGGAAGGACATTTGGTAGAGACTGTTGAGGCCAAATGGTCCCAGCAGAACCCAGAAAACGGCCACATTCACTGGTGCTGGAACAGAGTCATTAAGGGTGAAGCCTGGTGCCTGATGTGTGTTGTGATTTTCCATAATCCCTGAAAAGCTGCTTCTACACTGTCTCCAAAACTTTTTCTGGGGCGCACTGGAACCTGGCCACAGTCTCGGTGCACCGGCAGCAGCAGGGTCCAGCAAGCGTTCCTGGGCGCAGCTGACATTCGGCCATTGTTCTTTCGGCCATTACTCATTCGGCCGTTGCTCGGTGAGACCCTCCCGCAGAGGGGTGGAGCAGGTCAAAGCCGTAGTCCTTCGGAAGTAAGGGACCGGGGAAAACAGCCGCATCTAAGACAACACTCGGGAGAGAGGTATTACCTGGGGCGTGGTCACGGAGAGTGAAAAGGCGGGGAGTGGATGAGAGCTGAAGACAGAGCATGGGTGCATGATTGCTGATCGGAGGGAACAGAGTCCTCATACTAGAGACTGGGCAGCTGGGTGACGCCATTCTCATCGTTCTGGCGCATGCACATAAGCACCTACAGGTGCTGCAACACTCCACCCCCGTAGGCTAGCAGCGCCATCTAGTGGAGAACGGAGCTGTTACACTGAACCCCGCCTAACTGGCCCAACCTCTCGCTCTTCGAGAACACAAGTCTCACCGCCTGCTTAGTTTATGGACTATAAAGCACTTCATAGTCTGATTTCTAGGGGAAAACAAAGTAATTTCAGTCCTATTTCAATCTGTTAGCAGGTCCATCTATGCAATTTTCTTTCTTTTTTTTTCTCTTTTTCACTTCTTTTTCTTGAATACAGAAACAGAAAAAATTCATTTTTATTTTCAATTTTTATTAAAAATATTTTTATTTAATTTTTTTTACTATATTTTTTACTTTTGTGTAAACTTTTTCAAATTCTATTTTACTCCCATCATTTTATTTTAGTCTACTTCAGTGTATTCACTTTTCAAGTTTTCAGATGATTTACTTTTTTTTCTTTTTACTCTTTTTTATTTCTTTTATTTTTCTTGAAAGCAGAAAGAGAAAAACTTCATTTTTACTTTCAATTTCAATTAAAATGGTTTTCTTTAATTTTTTACTATATTTTTTACTTTTATGTAATTTTTTCTCAAATTCTATTTTACTTCCATCATTTTATTTTAGTCTACTACAGTGTATTCACTTTTTCAAATTATTTCCTTTTTTTCTTTTTTGTTCCTTTTCTTTTTATTGAATACAGAAAGAGAAAAAATTCATTTTTATTTTTAATTTTTATTAAAAATATTTAAAAAATTTTTTCTACTATACTCTATACTTGTGTAAATTTTTTCAAATTCTATTTTACTACCCTCATCTCATTTTAGTCACTCTGGTGTATTCATTTTTTCAAATTCTCAAATGATTTCTTCCTCTCCCCCCCTTTTTTTTTCTCTAACCTGTCAAACCACTTTCAACACCCAGACCAAAACACACTAGGATCTAGCATCATTTATTCGATTTGTGTGTGTGTGTTTAATTTTTTAATTTTAATATTTTTTATGTTAATTTTTTAATTTTAATTTTTCTGCCTCAATAATTCCTTTTCTCCCTTCAAAATGACAAAATGAAGGAATTCACCCAAAAAGAAAGAGCACAAAGAAACGACAGCCAGGGATTTAACCAACACAGATACAAACAAGATGTATGAACCAGAATTTAGAATCGTGATAAGAATACCAGCTGGAGTTGAAAATAGATTAGAATCCCATTCTGCAAGAAGTAAAAACTAGGCAGAATGAAATAAAAACTGCTATAACTGAGCTGCAATCACGGATGGATTCTGTGGCGGCAAGGATGGATGAGGCAGAACAGAATCACCAATATAGAGGACAAACTTATAGAGAATAATGAAGCAGGAAAAAAAAAGGGAGATTAAGGCAAAAGAGCACAATTTAATAATTAGAGATATCAGTGACTCATTAAAAAGAAACAACATCAGAATCATAGGGGTCCCAGAAGAGGAAGAGAGAGAAATAGGGGTAGAAGGGTTATGTGAGCAAATCATAGTGGAAAACTTTCCTAACCTGGGGAAAGACACAGACATCAAAATCCAGGATGGAGAATTATCTATCATAGACCATATACTGGGACACAAATCAGCCCTAAGCAAGTACAAAAAGATCGAGATCATACCGTGCATATTTTCAGACCACAACGCTATGAAACTCAAAATCAACCACAAGAAAACATTTGGAAAGGTAACAAATACTTGAAGACTGAAGAACATCCTACTAAAGAATGAATGGGCTAACCAATCAGTTAAAGAGGAAATTAAAGAGTATATGGGAGCCAATGAAAATGACAACACCACAACCCCAAACCTCTGGGACACAGCAAAGGAGGTCATAAGAGGAAAGTATATAGCAATCCAGGCCCTCCTAAAGAAGGAAGAAAGATCTCAGATACACAACCTAGCCTTATGCCTTAAGGAGCTGGAAAAAGAACAGCAAATAAAACCCACAACCAGCAGAACACACGATATAATAAAGATTAGAACAGAAATCAATGCTATCGAAACCAAAAAAACACTAGAACAGATCAATGAAACCAGAAGCTGGTTCTTTGAAAGAATTTACAAAATTGATAAACTGCTAGCCAGTTTAATCAAAAAGAAAAAGGAAAGGACCCAAATAAATAAAATCCAGAATGAAAGAGGAGAGATCACAACCAACACAGCAGAAATACAAACAATAATAAGAGAATATCGTGAGAAATTATATGCCAATAAAATGGGCAATCTGGAAGGAATGGACAAATTCCTAGAAACATGTACACTACCAAAACTGAAACAGGAAGAAATGGAAAATTTGAACAGACCCATAACCAGTAAGGAAATCAAATTAGTAATCAAAAATGTGCCAAAAAACCAGAGTCCAGGGCCAGATGGCTTTCCAGGGGAATTCTACCAAACATTCAAGGAAGAGTTAACACCCATTCTCTCGAGGCTGTTCCAAAAAATAGAAATGGAAGGAAAACTTCCAAACTCATTCTATGAAGCAGCATTACCTTGATTCCAAAACCAGAGACCCCACTAAAAAGGCGAACTATAGCCCAATTTCCCTGATGAACATGGATGCAAAAATCCTCAACAAGATATTAGCCAACCAGATCCAACAATACATTAAAAAAAATTATTCACCACGACCAAGCAGGATTTATACCTGGGATGCAGGGCTGGTTCAATATCCACAAAACAATTAATGTGATTCATCACATCAATAAAAGAAAGGACAAGAATCATGTGATCCTCTCAATAGATGCAGAGAAAGCATTTGACAAAATACAGCATCCTTTCTTGATAAAAACCCTCAAGAAAGTAGAGATAGAAGGAGCATACCTCGAGATCATAAAAGCCATATATCAACAACCCAACGCTAATATCATCCTCAATGGGGAAAAACTGAGACCTTTCCCTCTAAGGTCAGGAACAAGACAGGGATGTCCACTCCCGCCACTGTTATTCAACATAGTATTGGAAGTCTTAGCCTCTGCAATCAGACAATACAAAGACATAAAAAGAATCCTAATCAGCCAGGAGGAGGTCAAACTTTCACTCTTCGCAGATGACATGATACTCTATATGGAAAACCCAAAAGATTCCAGCAAAAAACTGCTACAATTGATTCATGAATTCAGCAAAGTGGCAGGATATAAAATCAACACACAGAAATCAGTTGCATTCCTATACACCAACAATGAAGCAACAGAAAGAAAAATCAAGGAATCGATCCCATTTACAGTTCCACAAAAAAACCATAAAATACCTAGGAATAAATCTAACCCAAGAGGTGAAAAATCTATATGCTGAAAACTATAGAAAGCTTATGAAAGAAATTGAAGAAGACCCAAAACAATGGAAAAAGATTCCATGCTCCTGCATAGGAAGAACAAATATTGTTAAAATGTCGATACTACCCAAAGCAATCTACATATTCAATGCAATCCCTATCAAAGTAACACGAGCATTCTTCACAGAGCTAGAACAAATAATCCTAAAATTTGAATGGAACCAGAAAAGACCCCGAATAGCCAAAGCAATCTTGAAAAAAAAAAAACCAAAGCAGGAGGCATCACAATCCCAGACTTCAAGCTGTACTACAAAGCTGTAATCATCAAGACAGTATGGTACTGGTACAAGAACAGACAGATCAATGGAACAGAATAGAGAACCCAGATGTGGACCCACAAACTAATGGCCAACTTATCTTTGACAAAGCAGGAAAGAATATCCAATGGAATAAAGACAGTCTCTTCAGCAAATGATGCTGGGAAAACTGGACAACGACATGCAGAAGAATGAACCTAGACAACTTTCTTACACCATACACAAAAACAAACTAAAATGGATGAAAAACCTAAATTTCGTCAGGAAAACCTAAAATTTAAATTTAAAAAACCTAAATTTAAGTCAGGAAGCCATCAAAATCCTGGAGGAGAAAGCAGGCAAAAATCTCTTTGATCTTGGCTGCAGCAACTTCTTACTCAACACATCTCCAGAGGCAAGGGAAATAAAAGCAAAAATGAACTAGTGGGACCTCATCAAAATAAAAAGCTTCTGCACAGCAAAGGAAATAATCAGCTAAACTGAAAGGCAACCGACAGAATGGGAGAAGATTTTTGCAAATGACATATCAGATAAAGGGTTAGTATCCAAAATCTATAAAGAACTTATCAAACTCAACACCCAAAAAACAAATAATCCAGTGAAGACATGGGCAAAAGACATGAAGAGACACTTTTCCAAAGAAGACATCCAGATGGCCAACCAACACATGAAAAAATGCTCAACATCACTCATCATCAGGAAAATACAAATCAAAACCATGATGAGATATCACCTTATACCTGTCAGAATGGCTAACATGAACAACTCAGGCAACAACAGATGTTGGCGAGGATGTGGAGAAAGAGGATCTCTTTTGCATTGTTGGTGGCAATGCAAGCTGGTGCAGCCACTCTGGAAAACAGTACAGAGGTTCCTCCAAAAACTAAAAATAGAACCACCCTATGACCCAGCAATTGCACTAGTAGCCATTTATCCATGGGATACAGGTATGCTGTTTCGAAGGGACACATGCACCCCAATGTTTATAACAGCACTATCAACAATAGCCAAAGTATGGAAAGAGCCCAAATGTCCATTGATGGATGAATGGATGAAGAAGATGTGGTATATATATACAATGGAGTATTACTCAGCAATCAAAAAGAATGAAATCTTGCCATTTGCAACTATGTGGATGAAACTGGAGGGTATTATGCTAAGTGAAGTTAGTCAGAGAAAGACAAAAATCATATGACTTCACTCATATGAGGACTTTAAGAGATAAAACAGATGAACATAAGAGAAGGGAAGCAAAAATAATATAAAAACAGGGAGGAGGACAAAACAGAAGAGACTCATAAGTATGGAGAACAAACTGAGGGTTGATGGAGGGGTTGTGGGAGGGGGGATGGGCTAAATGGGTAAGAGGCATTAAGTAATCTACTCCTGAAATCATTGTTGCACTATATACTAGCTAATTTGGGCGTAAATTTAAAAAAAAAATTAAAAATAAAAAAAAGAAAAATAGAACTAAAAGGCTTATAACCAAAATATTCTCTTGTCCCCCTTATCTTCCTCATCCTTTTCTCCAGAAGCAATGTCTTTTAATTATTTCAGTGTTTCTTCCCCTATTCGCCTCCATATTTCCGAATGATATGTATAATATAATCCTGGTACTTGACTTGGTGGCCTTTCACTTGTTAATCTGGTGGATCAGGGTATTAATTCAATCCCATCATCTCTTCCCCTTCATTATCCTCCAACTATAGCATATCTTATTTTTCAGATCATATCTATGTTCACTGTTTCTATTATAACTATATGACAGTAATATAAATATTATTCAAGTGAACTATTATGTCAGGTAAAATACTGTGATTATACTTAATCTGTTGTACAACTATCTGTTTTTCCTGGAATTAATTGTCCTATTTTTCTTATTTACTTCATTTCCTTTGACCAGTTGACTAAACTCCCCACTTTCTCCAACATCTCTATAAAGTGTCTCATAGACAGTTTTCTACATTGGAGAATTATCAGATTATTCTGTTTCACATTTTTTGTGTTGGATACTGTTTCCTGAAACCCATTCTTCCTCCCAGGTTTTTTCCCCTCATTTTAGTGGAGCATATCTTCCTGTAGCAATCAACAACCCTTATGTCAATGCCTCTCTGGTCATTGTGGTTGTCTAAGGCACATTCTCTGGTAGCTTCCTCAGGAAGAACTCAGAGGGCCAATGCCTCTTAAATTATGGTATGGTCATGACAGCAGTTCTCAGCTCTTATGAAGGTAACTTTACCTGGATATAAATTCCTTAGATTACATTTTCTTTCCTTGAATATTTTAACTATCTTATTCATTGTTGTCTGGCGTAATGCATTGTTCTTGAACAGTCTGATGAAAACCAATTTCCTTTCCCTAACACAGGAATTGTCTTTTAGCCTGGATACCCCAAGAATTTTTTTCTTTTGATCTTTCAAGCTCAATATGATTACTAGACTATGTATCAATGTTGGACTTTTTTTTTTTTATCAGTTTTCCCAAGTATTTTCTTTTTTAATCTGAGGCTTGAAGTCATCTTTTACCTCAGGAAAGTTTTCTTGAATTACAGATTTTAGGTTTTGTTGTACCCCATTTATTTAGCTTTCTTCTTTGAGGATTCCTATCATACATATATTGGGTCTTTTTTTACTTATCCTTATATCTGTCACTTTCTATCAAATCTTCTGTCTTCAGGGGCGCCTGGGTGGCGCAGTCGGTTAAGCGTCCGACTTCAGCCAGGTCACGATCTCGCGGTCCGTGAGTTCGAGCCCCGTGTCAGGCTCTGGGCTGATGGCTCGGAGCCTGGAGCCTGCTTCCGATTCTGTGTCTCCCTCTCTCTCTGCCCCTCCCCCGTTCATGCTCTGTCTCTCTCTGTCCCAAAAATAAATAAACGTTGAAAAAAAAAATCTTCTGTCTTCATTTTGATTTTTAATTTTTTTTCCTTTTTCCTCTTCTGTTTCTCTAGAACAGCATCCATTGTGTTTGTTTTTATTTTCCTGCTAGTTTTGTCATTTCTGAAATTTTTCCTTTATTTTTAATTCTTTTGTAAGTTATGTTATTCCTCATTTAATGTTCCTTTTCTCCAATTATCTCACTTCTGGGTTTTTCTTATTCTGATTTATGTTGTTCTCTCATAATTTCTATCAGTGTTCTTTCAGCTTACTTTGAAGTGTTGGTTTACAATTGTTATCTGCTCTGTGGGTATATTTTTCCAGAGTCTTGCATGCGTGAGGACGTCATTCTACTTCTTAGCCTCCTTTTTTGAATAGCTTTGCATTAATTCACTCACAACCTTTTTCAGCTGCTCATTTTTCAGACAGATGAATTTTGCTGTACTTTTAGGAAGTAGGGATGAGTTGGTAGCTTTCGTAGCCTTAGAATTCCTTCTTCTGTTGTTTTAGAAGAGAAAAACGCACAGCCTTGAGCTTTCTGAGATGTTCCTCCTCTGCTCCCCTCTCCCATTTTCATCAAGATTTCTCATTCTCATTTGCCATTATTATTTCTATTCTCGATTTGGACTCTACTCTTATTAGTTTCTCTTCAATGAAAAACTTTGCCTCTAATAGGAGCCTTGGGTTTTTAGTTTCTAGAGTTGGTAGAACGCAAACTACCTTAGACACTCTCCAATTAATTACAGCTTCCAGCTCAAATCATAGATGGAATTCAGACTTTAGATGAGAAGTCTAAACACTGGTCTTTCCACCACATCTCCCTGTAACTCAGAAAGGCATGGTGCTGGTTCCGCTCTTCATCCCGTTCCACTCCCAGTGTTTCTTGAGTATGTGTCACTTTAAGAGGTGAAGTCTGAAAGGGAAAGTAACAAAAGCACAATTAATGAATCTCCATAAAGAACCTGACAGAGTGGGGTACCTGGGTAGCTCAGTTAGGTAAGCATCCTCAGCTCAGGTCATGATCTAACGGTCCATGAGATTAAGCCAGGCATCAGGGCTCTGCATTGACAATGCAGAGCCTGCTTGGGATTCTCTCTCTCCCTCTCTCTCTCTGCCAGCGCTCTCTCTCTCTCTCTCAAAATCAATGTCTCAAAAATCAGTAAATAAACATTAAAAAAAAACCTGACAGAGCAACTATTCACCTTGAGGTTTTAAATTCTCACTGGTGTTATTTCAAAATTTTGCAACTCATTGGATCCATGATTTTTGGTTTTCTATACTAGTTGTTCTGAGTAGCTGAATTTGAGGTGATTTTAGGCTTATATAATCTGATTTGTAACCATTTGTAAATGATAAAAGAATAACAACAGCCACAGAGTTATTGAAATGATAAGATGAGGTGATGTGGAAGTTGAAACATATGAAATTGCCTGTGATTTTACCTGATATTATTTATAAACTGTAAAATGATACAGTGTTGCCACCTATTTCAAAATGGATTTATGAAATATGTGAAAACCTATACTTTTGTTTAAATGCATTGTTTTCATCTTGCATGCTTTCCCCCGTTGTCTTTTCCCACCAGGATATAAGCTTTGTAAGAGCAAAGATTTTTCTCGAGTTTTGTTAACTACCTAGTACAGTGCCTGACACATCGTGGGCACTCAAGAAATACTTGATGAATGAGCTAATCACTTTGTGCTAACTTTGCCTTAAATCATATTATGCAAAGGATAAAACAAATGGGCAAAAAGTTGCATTATTATCAGGCTGCTGTTGAATCGGGACTGTGTAACACACTCTGCCAACCCATTTCCTTCGCCATTTTAGTTTGCTTTGCATTCTTCACTAAAAATAACACTGGCCCCCTGCTGTGGAGAGGGACTCCGCAACACCCAGTGTGCCAGAAAAGGCTACTGCTGAAAATGTGGCAGCATTGGCTTCTTGCCTCCGTCCTCCTGTCCAAGATATAAAAAATTTGAAACAATGTGGAGAATAGCTGGGCAGAGAACAAGGCACAGCATTGTCCTTCTCTCACTGGTGTTTGGAGAAGTCTGGCAGTCTGTTTCTAAGTAAATAGACTCGCTTTAATGGAGCAATCTGTCAAAATAAGCTGGGCTGCTTAGAGGAGACGAGAAGGTGCTGCACTGCTTCTGTCTCCCCTGGGAGCTATTTATTTGCAGAGGATGACAAATGAGAGCGAGGCAGAAGCCTGCGGTAATGACACTCAAAGCAAGAAAAATAATAGCGTGTGGCTTAGGAGGGGCTCATCGTAACTCAATGTATAGACGGTTTTGTGTATTTAAATAGCTAGACTTTCCATCTGCATCTCAAACGCTCCAGAGAAGAAGCAGACAAATGCAGAACCGTCACCAGGTGGCTTCCAGTTAGTGGGTTTTGCAAGAGCAGGGGAGGTACAATGAACAGATTAATGGGAAGAAGCTTAGTCTCGGCCAGTTTTCTCCCTCTTTACTAATGGACGGGGGACAAAACCACCAATTTGCTTTTTCACCGCCCAGTACTTGACAAACCAGTAACATATTTACAATTGTGAGGTATATGCAGCCGGGGGCAGGGTGCAGAGGGGCGTGGGGGGAAAATTACCAAATGTTCACATGAAAACTCATATTTTGGACTTTACCCACAATATTCGCTGCTTGTACAATGACACAGTGAAAAGGCCAGGTGTAGGTTAACCCTTTTAGTTTGTGCCAGAACCTTGAATTCTTTGGAAAGAAGAAAAGGATTTTAATGTAAACTACAAATGCTTTAATCAAGTGGCTTTCTTCACATACCATGAAAGCATTTTGAAACATTCAAATAAAAAAAAAAAAGATTCCCTTATTTTCTGAAAATATAACCTCTTAAACACCAAAGACGCTGCCAGACCAAGTCCCATCAAGTAACAAGGCACAATAAGAAGCTTAAAAGGGGTACGGATTAAGTTACATTTGTATGAATAAGCTCGTTTTTGTTGTTCAGGTCTCAATCCTTAAATGATCCTATCTCGTGCATGGAAGGTGTCTCCTCATTAAATTATACATTTATATTCTCAGTGTGGGTCCTTATGGGACCCAAAATGTCCCCAGGGCTTACCAACCTTTGGAGAGAAATACCTACATCAATAATTAGAATTCAAAGTTTGCTTGCCCATTGTCCCCACGTGCAGGACACTCCCCTCACCCCAACCCCAACCAGGTGGTGCTGATATGCCTAGGAACCGTGTGACATGTGCACATGCAAAGCCCGCACCTGCTCCCCACACATGAGCACAGCCACAGCCCTGCTGCGGGCACCTTCTGTGGGGGTGCCATTCTTGCCGTTATGGTGTCCACAGGCTCCCAGATCTGCCAAGCACACCAGCTGCCTAAAGGTGCACATCAGCTTCAGGCCTCACAGGTCAGTGCCATGCTGGCTCTCTAACAAAACGGTGAGAGGGCCTCTCATTCCAGTGCCATGTCCCACTTTGCTTCTGGGGCCTCGAAACAGCCTGATATGGGCCCATGTCTCATGAAAATCTTTCGTGAAGATATCGTCATCCGCTTCTGCCTTCTGCTTCTCTCTCTACCCCAGACTGAGACCCAGGCCTTGGGAATGGATAAACACCTCTCCTCCATCACTCAGAGAGGCACGGATGTCCCTGTGCAAATCAACTCCTTGAGGCCTTCCCTCCCATTTTACAAACTTTCCAAGATATATTTGACCCTTAACGTCCTGCTTCACCCTGTCTTTCACACCCAAGCACCAGGTCCCGTAAATTTTTCCTTTATAAATCTCCACCTTGACCCTCCCTTTCCTTCCCTTCTGCCACCATCTTCATTCAAGTTTTTATCTCTATGCCCCCGGTTTACCTCAAAAATTCACTAACTGGAATCACTGCTCTTCTAATCCATGCTAAAAGCTGCTCCTAAAATAATAATCTGCGAATGCTGCCTTAAACACATAAACTTTCTGCTGTACTTTCTGACTTCAATTGGCCATACAAATCAAGTATGTTATAGTGGAGAGAATGCTAGCCTTGGAATCAATCACCCTGGGTTCAAATCAGAGCTCTGTGCTTGAATAATTTCCATAACTTTAATTGCTTCAAGCCTAAATTTCATCATCTGTAAAATGTGATATCAACATGTGCTTCATAGGTCTAAAGAAAAATTAAATAATGAACATGAAGTGTTTTTTAAATGTGAACTACAAATGTGAAGAATAATGTTCTAAAAATTCAGGTGTATCCCGTGGAACTAAAGTCCTCCATAAGTTGGCCACCACCCATTTTCCCAACCCTTTCTCTAATTAGTCCCATTTCCAGCCCCCTTTCCTGGACTCATCTGTTTCTTGCCCTTCAAATGTGTCTTTCACTTCTGGATAATGCTAGTTGCTGTAACAGAGAAACAAAAACGTCATTGCCTTAATATGAGAGAAGTTTATTGCTTACTCACTTAAAATCCAAAACAGGTATTCCCACTTGGCATATGGTTCTCCTCCAAGTGATGATTCAGGGATTCAGGATCCTTCTCTCCATGGCTCTGCCATCTTTAACATGTCATTTCCAGGGTTGCTCCAGAAGGAAAGAAAACATGGAGAATCACACGTGGGAGGTTACCATGGGTCAAGCCTGGAAGTGGTTCATATCAGAGCTGAGTCATAAAATGTGGTGCAATGGAATGTCCAATGAGAGGAGGACACAGATTTGGTAGACAGCTGGCTACTCTGTGCCATCACCTCAGACACACAACTAGAGAATATTGCCCAGAATGTATTCCCCAGGTGTATCTTTCAAAGACCAGTTTAGAGCTCACTTCGTTCATGAAATCCTTTTAGAGTAACCTAGCAGATGATCTTATTCTCTAAACTCAAACTCCTGACACATATTGATTATACTATCTTTTGACTCATTAGCCTCCTTCTTGTTAAATCACAGAGTCGTTTATCAGATCTCTTTCTTCTCAAGCTCTCTGGGACATTTAAATCTCATAGCACCCTCCTTGATGAAACACCTCCCCCCCCACCATTGATGTCCATGATTTTAGACCTTCTGCTTCCTGTAAGCTCTGTTGCTGGTTCAGATCTCTTTTCCACTGAATAACTGTTAGAGTCTCCCAAGCCAGTATTCTTCTGGTGAAGGTGGCTGGGAGGTTTTGGTCAGGCCTCATACCTCAATGTCAAAGCCAGGAAGCATTGACTGGGGAAGAAGCTGACCCTGCCAAGAGATCTTCCAGTGTCTAAAGCCTCTTCAGCTGTTGCGTTGTATGATGTTAACAATTTAGACATAAAACATAATAGAGTAAAATTTACACTTGTTGGTAGCCAACGATCCAGAGTAAGAAGTGGGTAGTATTGGCTATAGAAATAGTAGTAATTAGGGGTGCCTGGGTGGCTCAGTCTGTTGGGCATCCGACTTCAGCTCAGGTCATGATCTCATGGCTGGTGGGTTCGAGCCCCACATCGGGCCCTGTGCTGACAGCTCAGAGCCTAGAGCCTGCTTCGGATTTTGTATCTCCCACTCTCTTTCTCTGCCCCTTCCCCACTCACACTCTGTCTCTCCGTCTCTTAAAAAATAAATAAACATTAAAAAAAAGTTTTTTAATGGTAGTAATTAAACATTTAAGGAAGTGAACTTAGGAAGAGTAGAAGATGTAAAAAAAAATGTTTCTGTTCACGTTTTATAGTGTTCATTAGTCAGACAGTAAAGTTCTTATAATGTTTTCTCCCTATAGATGGCAACATACGTACTATTCACTCTCGTCTGTTTTTCATTGCTTTGGAGGAACAAATGAGCCTATGAGACAAAAATAAGTATGATTTGGAGATGGAAGAAAATTAAGAAATTGGATTCATCAGTAATTGCTTACAGAAGTTTAAAATATGAAAACAAATTACCAGAATTCCAAAACCCACCTATAATTGTAAAATAGCCTCCAGTTCCCTCTCCTCTCCTTCTCCTGTGAAGTCAGGTGCCCAGACTGCACAGGACAATTTGGAGACCCCTACTCTGAAATCTCTAGAGAAGTCCCAGAGGGTAGAGACCACTGCTCTCCCACCACTCCGTAGTATGTGGTGAGTTCTCTGGGCAGAAGAGCTGGCTCAGCCCGTCCTTTTGAAGAGACACAAGCCTCACTTGTCGTTCCGCTCTTGACAGCATGGAACGGTGTAAACTAAAGGCTCCTTCACATTTATTCATGCAGCTCAGCTCCTGTCCTGTTGATGTTCCTGAGCAGATGTGCAAGTGCCCAAAGACAATTAAATTATGATTCATACACCAGGACGCCTGCTAAGGCAGGCTGCCTGGCCGTGAGTGAAAACATATTTTAGCGGTAGCTGATCTTTCCCTTTGGTTGAGGACCAAGTCGGACTAGGCATGGCTTTGAAGTTATTTCTGTCTCGGTGGATTAGAGGTATCAAAAGCAGCAGCTCCACAAACGTTTTAACAAATATTTACAATTCTGCACTGAACAACCTCCACCGTACCTTAACCTTTACTGTCTTGTGAAATGCTTGCCAACCTCCCTGCCAAACTCACACGCTTGCCAGAGTAGGAGAGAGGGCAGCAGCTCTGAGGAAACGAAGTACAAGATGGTAAAGCTTTTCACTCCTTTCGCCATGGAGGAGCACAACCTCTGTTTATGCTGCCCTACAGAGGAGGACTCCCTTCCCCAGGCTCCATCCAACTGGACGGGGCGCTCCTCCACTCCTGAGTGATATTTTACCTTCTCGCTCAAGGTGTTGGAGGGACGAATTCTATATTCACCTTCGTGAAGTCACGGGAGGGCCCTGAAGCCAAAGCTTCCAAATGTGCCAAAGCGTGGCCACAGCCAGCACAGGAAGGACACAAAATAATAGGTTCAACTCCAGAGAAGATGGTTAGGAAGCTCAGGACTCCGGGTTTTAGTCAGTTACAAGCTGCAATACTTTTCATAGTTTATAATAGGCCTCCCTCAGTGGAGGTTTCTAAATGAAACTGCTCATCACAGAATTCTTTAGTTGCTTCTAAAATGCTACAGGGATTAGTTAAATGGATGACTGATGTATTTTTTTTTTTTAATTTTTAAGACTCCTCACTGTGAGCACAAAGACCTCACAAAAATCGATGGGGAATAAAAAGATACAGGAAAGAAGCCAGCAGGCAGGATACCATATTGATGGTGGGAAAAGAGCAGTGGTTCAGCCCCTGGCTTATGTCCATCCTGACTTCTCACAGGTCATTGCACCTACCTGTGGAGTCAGTTAGGCTGAAGACGTTAAAGGAGGAGGCTCACGGCATTGCTGAGGTGCCCCAAGTGGCGTTAGTCAGCAACTCCATCAGAGACCTCCATCAGCGAAGTTACCGAAGACAGAGCTTTAGAGAAGCAGATGGCAGCTGGGGACATAAGAGCCACTGAGGTTTGTTGGTATAGCCCCATGACATGGAACCCAGAGAACTCCAGAACTTACTGTGAGACCCTGAAGGGACCTAGAAGAGGCCCTGCAGCAGTGATAAAGTGATAAAGAGTGTGCTATACTGTTACAGGACCACCAGCTGTTACCTCTGGCTGGAGAAGCCCAGAAAACACAAATTAGAAGCATATAAATTCAGGGATGTCTGGGTGGCTCGAGTCAGTTAAGCACCTGACTTTGGCTCAGGTCATGATCTCATGGTCCATGGGTTCAAGCCCCACATCAGGCTCTGTGCTGACAGCTTGGAGCCTGCTTCAGATTCTATGTCTCCTCTCTCTCTGTCTCTCCCTCTCTCTCCCTCTGTCTCTCTGCCCCTCCCCGACTTGTGCCCTCTCTCTCAAAAATAAATAAACATTAAAAAAAATTTTTTGAAGATTCCTTAGCAAAAGAGTGGCTTGATAAGATAGTTACTTTGAGAAAGTGTATCTTCAGTAGCTAAGAAAACTCTTGTATGCAGGACCAGGTTCTCAAACTTTATAGTCACTCCTATTACAATAATACTCAGTAGCATGAACTAGCAAGGAGATCATCAGGTTTTAATCCCCAACCATGTCTTCCTACTGCCCAGAATACTCCCAGGCTACCAAATTTTCTGTGTGCTCTGGAGAGAAAACTCATGTTAAAAAAAAAAAAATCTATGCCAATTATAATTATGAAGGGCTGCCTGCAGGAGGGGGGCCAAAGCAGAACACAGTGAATAGTTAATTATGATACATAATATGATTCTTACCCATGGTTCCAACAAGGGGCATAAGCTCTGGGAGGGTTTTCTGGATGCCCTACAATCTCTCCTCACCTCAAATGGATTGAGGGGACCTCTTTCGTCATAGCCCACAACCTCCAGGTACATATTCTTAATTTACTCAGATAACTTATAAAGTCATTCATGCACTATCCCATGCTTGAAAATATATTTTTCTACAGGGGTATTTTATTACATAAAAATAATAGTAATAGCACGTAATAAAAATAATAGCACAATAGCACATTGTGAGTCTTTATTTTTAAGCATTAAATATACAATAAACTCAACACATTATTTCACACACTTTAAGAATACGAAATGGGAACAATGGTCATCACTCTGTAAAATCTAGCCAACACCTATTAGTTATACTCAAATGTGATAATCTTTATTTATAGAAAATGCTTCCACAATTCCTACAGCAGGTATAAATATTTGCTTTTAATTTCAGAATTGTGTTTTAGTTTAAAAAGCAATAAAATAAAATAAAATAAAAATAGGAACTTCAAATGTGAAGTTTTCTCTCTTTTAAAAATGTAGAAAATACATCATTATTAGCAAAATTAGAAAAAAATATATGAATAAAATAAAGAAAAACCTTTAATCCTGTAATCCCACCATTCAAAGACAATGGCTATTAATACAATATTGTATATATTCTTCTACAAGAGCATATGTGCACATTAATATTGTAGTTATATACTGAACAATATATTATGAATATCTTTCTATGGAAAATATTTAGCTGTGATATACGGTATTTGTTAATAGAGAAATAACATTTTATTGTATAAATATACCATAATTCATTTAACCTATATGCTTTTGTATGTTTGGATTATTTCCAGTTTTTCTATTTTAAAGGCAGACCTTTTATGAGCATGCTGTCTAAATATTTGCTTACATTTGTAATGATTTCTTTAGAACAAATTTGTACGAGTCTAATTTCTGGGTCAAAGGATAGGCATATCTTAAAAGTCTTGTGACTATGGATAACTCTCCCAGAAATTTTAGACCAATTTAATTTTCTTCCTGCAATGAATGAAAGTGTCCATTTTCTTGAACACTGGCTATTATATTATTTATCTGATTTCTGTATTTTTGAATTATGTTCTTTGCCCATTTTAAAATGTGTGTATTTGAAAGCCTTCATTCTTATGCTTAATAACTTTTCATATTTATGTTGCAAACATATTTATTATGTTTCAGTTTACCATTTTTGTTCTGTTTTTGATATAGAGTAGTTTAAATTTGTACATGGTCAAATCTGTCCACCTTTTCCTTTTAAGATTTCTGAATTGTCAGGTTTAGAAAATCTAGCATGCTCAAGATTATATAATTAGTCATCAAAACTTTTCATACAATTCTTATGAACTTTTGACAGTTAAATTTCTTTAATCCATTTGGAATTTATTTTGACTATTTATTTATTTATTTATTTATTTATTTATTTAGAGGGAGAGAGAGAGAGAGCAAGCAGGGGAAGGGCAGAGAGAGAGGGAGAGAGAGAATCCCAAGCAGACTCCATGCTGTGAGCGCAGAGTCCGAAGAGGGGCTCAAACTCACGAACTGTGAGGTCATGATCTGAGCCGAAATCAAGAGTTGGATGCTTAACCAACTGAGCCACCCAGGCACACCATTTAGAACTTATTTGGGTACATGGTGGCAAAGTAGTGGTTTGTCAGGATGTGTTTTGCAAGTGGCTATCCCCACACTATTTGGTAAAACTTCCATTCCTCTTCACAGGTTTCCCCTTTTAATTACATACAAAATTTTCATAAATAAATGGGCGATTTAAGGATTCTCTATTTTTTTTAATCAGGATTCCATTCCTCAGCCAATACTATGCACCTCAGTTATTTAGCTTTATAATACCTTGTAATATCCAGTATGGTGTGCTGACATTTTCATGATTGGTTTGTTTTGTTTTGTTCAAATAGAAATTGAGCTACTCTATGTTCTGAAATTTTTCAATCACTCAAAAAAGCACATAGAATAAAAAAATGAGGGGCGCCTGGGTGACTCAGTCGGTTAAGCGGCCAACTTCGGCTCAGGTCATGATCTCACAGTCTGTGAGTTTGAGCCCCACGTCGGGCTCTGTGCTGACAGCTCAGAACCTGGGGCCTGTTTCAGATTCTGTGTCTCCCTCTCTCTGACCCTCCCCCGTTCATGCTCTGTCTCTCTCTGTCTCAAAAATAAATAAACGTTAAAAAAAAAAAAAGAATAAAAAAATGAGCATCCATGTACCCATCATGCATCTTAAAGCTCTTTTGAATTTATTTATACCCTATGTATGTAAATATATACACTTGTTTAGCATTTTTAACTTTCAATTAAAATCATGCTTTGAATATCCTGTTCCTATTGTTTGTTGATGTTGTTCAATATTGTTTTTGTAAAGTTTCTGCAATTTATATATATATATATATATATATACACACATATATATGTGTATATATATATATATATATATATATATATATATGGCTCTAGCTTTCATTTTCTTTTCTTTTTTTTTTTTTTTAAACGCAGCCAGCGTTCTTTTTTTTTTTTTTTTTTTCTTCAACGTTTTTATTTATTTTTGGGACAGAGAGAGACAGAGCATGAACGGGGGAGGGGCAGAGAGGGAGACACAGAATCGGAAACAGGCTCCAGGCTCTGAGCCATCAGCCCAGAGCCCGACGCGGGGCTCGAACTCATGGACGGCGAGATCGTGACCTGGCTGAAGTCCGACGCTTAACCGACTGCGCCACCCAGGCGCCCCTCTAGCTTTCATTTTCATTGCTTCATAATATTCCATTGTATGAATATATCATTTAAATTTTCTATCCATTGCCTTGTAAATGAGGTTTTACGTGCTTTCTTTTGCTGTGAGCATTATTGTTCCTGCTTCCATATATACACGTAGGAATTTCTTTAGGAGGTATACATACTTATGAGTAGAACTGCTAAGTTGTGGGATGCGTACCTCTTCAGTTTTATACTAGGTATGTCCTAACACTCTCCAGAGGCTGTATATTTACTTTGCTACCATTAGTATGTAAAAGTTTCCATTGTTGTACAGCTTTGCCAGAGTTCAGTGTTTTCAGTCTTTTAAATTTTCATTAATCTGATCAGTTTATTCTTCCACGTAAAGTTTGGAATTGTGTTGTCAAGTTCTAAAAACCTAGCTCATTGAGACTTTTCATAGAATTTGTAATTCATATAATTATTTGGAAAAAGTAGCCCTTTTATATATAATGTGAACTCTTCCCATCTCAGAATATGATTTTTCTTTCCAGTATTTCCTTTTGCCTCTTTCTGAAGTTTTGCACTTTTTCATAGTCATGAACATTGCTTAAGTTAATTCATATGCATTGCATATTTTATTGCTATTATGAATGAACTCTTTTTTAAAGTTGTTTTTTAAGTCAAAATTTATTTTATTCTTTTATTGACTTTGAATTTAAGTAGATTAGTGCCCCAAAAAGATGGAAAATATGTTAAGAACAAATAGCTGAGCACATCCATAGCATTATCTAAAATGTCAAATGAAAGGTCAGCTCTGAAATTAAATTTCAGTACTATTATAAACACTGCTGGTCCCCTTCCTCTGATCTGCCCTACTCTCCAGAAGCTCTGTTTAAAAATAAATAAATAAATAAAAAGCCACATTCAATGGCTCCTCCTCCTAGCAGGCCCGTAACCTCGAGGTGATCTCGAATTCATCACATGAGAAGGTGAGCAGAGAGTAAGCAATTCCTATGGGACCCCCTCCCTAGGACACTTTGCACCATCTTGCAACCCCTTATCAAGTTTCACTAGCAGTTATAAGGACAGTGTTTAACCCTTAGCTCTTTGCTCAAGGACAACAGGGAAGGTAGGAGTACAAATGGGGGTGTCCTACCTCAGTGCTCCTCTCTACCTCTGTGAGAATCCACCTCTTCATCAACAGGAGTTATCAAGCTCCTTCTCTAGACCAAGGGCTGGGTCTAACGCTGTCAGAGTAAGGGAGACAATTTGAAAAGTGCCTAAGACATAGTTCTTGTCCTCAAGGAGCATACAGTTCAGCTGGAAAGAGGAGTCATGTGCACATAGAATTAGAGAACAATCCAGTACCTCTGAAGAGTCTCTCATTTTTCAATACTACTTTCAGCTGTATTTGGTGACAGAGATAGATGATGATGATAGATAGATAGATAGATAGATAGATAGATAGATAATATAAAATATTGGAGGTGTGTTAGTTTCTGTGTTACTTTGTGAACTGGAACAGTGGAAAATACCACAGCTAGATAGAGGGACTAATTTAATGCTGCTGTGTCTCATGAGTGACAGCCAGGTACAAAGGATGCCATTGTTTCCCTATGGGCTTTGAGTGTGTCCCACCTGCTATCACCACTCACTGGCCCTCCACCTGCGGGTTGTTCTGGACTATAGCACTTTCCTCCCCAAAGATGTTATGTTGAGTCCCCAGTTCTGTTAAGCAATCTCTGATGTGAAACAGTAAACTAACCTGTTTCTCAGAAGTCTGAAAGGAGTAGGAAAAAGTCCAGAACCCTGTGTACTTGGGATTAATTTTACTTGTTAAAAAAAAAGTTCCTCCCTCTGGCCTATTGCCTTAGAATGACACTTGGAGTAACATCTAGTGAGAGAGAGATTAGTCTTGTCAATTGTCTTGCGTTATGGTGTACATCATTAAAGACCTAAATACAAAAGATATATACACAGTCTTGAAGCTTAAAAGTAAATTGCAAGCTATTTTGGTTCTTCAGAGGGAATTAATAGTATCACATTCCTTAATCTTTGTAGAGGATTTACAAAGTAGTTTCACAAATATGATCTCCTTTGATTCCCACAACAACCCAGTTGGGTAGGTTGAGCAGGTAATATTATTCCCATTAAATCCATGGATCTTCAGGCTAGAAGGGACTTGAAGACCTATCCTGCAGATAAGAAAATGAGGTCAGAGCAGCCGAGCCAGCACAACAAGTAGAGATGGGATGAGAAAATCTCATTCTGACAACCAGGCCCATTCCCTTTCTGTGACATCATGATCCCTCAACTATTCCGAGTAGGGAAAACTAAAACTGATCATTTAGTCGGTAGATGATCACAAAGGAAGGAAGGAGGACAAAGTATTCAGGGGTTTCAAGTAGTAGAATGTTTCTGTTTTATGACCACATCAACTGAGACCCCACATTCAAGGTCATGGGAGTGGGGGACGGGTGGTGTATGTGCCAGTGTTACACCTGATGAAGCAGTGAAAAGCCCCACATTCAGCCTCTCCAACTCCAAGGGAACATTGGTTTCCAGTCAATGCATCCCTCCTGGCTTTCTCAGGGGATGCCTCGGTCTGGAATTTTAGAATCTCTGAGAAGGAAGGTCATTTCTAAAACTGACTGGGATGCATAGGGCACAAACTTTAGCACAAAATCTTGAAATCCCATTAGGACAAATTCTATCTACAATGAAATCAAACTGTGCAGTTTTCCCCCAGAATCAAAGCCATGGAATAGTTCTAAAGTGAGGACAACTTTCCAGCCCCTGCCTCATTGGACTAACCCTTGTGTTAGCCCACAGATGTACTGATAAGACTAGATAAGGTGACAACCAAGCTGGGAAGGGGAAGAAGGCGCATTTATTTTAGAAGGAGACCCCTATATCTACCTTCACATGGGAGACGCAAGGTGAGACAGGTTGCCCAAGGAGCATATCGCAACCCCCTTGCCCCTTGTGAGGCAGGGTAATGTGTGGCCGCCAAGCTAAGCTCTTTACTTGGCAAGCTACCAGGCATTTGGGACAGACAACTGGGTCACCATGCCCCTGTGACATCAACACTGTTCAGACACTGGAGCAAGTAAGACAGGAATTTGATCCAAAGATTGGTTTTGGACAACCACACTCAGACTGGAAGGCTGGGCCCCTGAAAAAGATCTGTCTCGCCAGCTGGCCAAAATAAATACGTGCAAAAAGAAAAGAAAAGGGGAGAAAAGCAGATTATGAAAAGTTTTTCCAGACATGCAATTCTAAACCGAAAGTCCAGATATGCACTTTAGAAAAAAAAAATGCCCTAGTCTTTTAAACTATACATCTCTGGGAACCTTGTTTTACTTTAAAATTGCTTTAATTCAGAAAACTGACATAGAGTGAGTTCAATAACTTATATGCCTTTATGTAGAAGCTTTATTATTCTGAACATTAAAGCACATTAATACAAGACTGAAATGCATGTCAGCTGATTATTACCAATATAAAACATGCATGACTACCTTCTATATCCTGGTAGTTAGCACTGACTTTTTGTTGTAAATTACTGAAATCCATGTTCACATTTTAAAATGTTTCTTCTTGAGGGGTCAAATTTTCCCCCAATATTGTTTACTTATTTCAATAAACATGCATCAAATACCTACTCTTTGCTGTGCAATTCATTACTGAATTCAAGACATCTTGGCTTTTATGTCGAGGAGAAGAAGAAGATAAAGAAAATGAAGTTCCCAAGGGGAAATAGTTTATAAGACTTGATTGTTCACAATCCTAATCTTCATGTAACTTAGAAAAGTGCATGTCAAATTTGGAAAGGTTTTAATACTCCCATTAAGAAGACATGGGCATAGTTTTGCTTCTGTTCATAATGAATATTGTCATCTTATTGTATCTGCAAATGGTAGCATGCATTGGTTGTTTTCGATCCCACAGTCTCAAATAAAGACAATATCAGTGAAACAAAATTATCCAGAATAATATAGTAATGATTATGTGCTAGAAGTTTAACAGCAGCAATATTAACTAGTAAGTAGACCATTTGAAAGTAAAGTCTTCAGTGATAGAGAAGTAATTCATCAAAATACTGTAATACTATGGAAAATGGAAAATATATTCTTATAATTAACTGCTGTATTCCCCTGTTCTAATACTCTGGGGCCTAGGAGAGCAGAATGTTTACAGCCGGTATTAGCATCCATATCCTAAATAGCTTTTTAATGACACTGTTCTTCTTTGGTTAAATTATGTCACATAAAACCTCCCAGAGAAATTAAAAAAAAAAGAAAAAACAGCACAGCAATGAATGAGACACATAAAGTTCCTATACTCCTTCCAGGGCCTTGCTGATACCTTGCCCATTACTGAACCAGCATACGTTCAAGGCAGCCACTCTCACCTTTCTAATGAGCATCTTTTGGGAATCACAACTGTCATAAAGAAAAGAGATCTTATTAACCAAGAAAGTCCATAGTCCATGTAAGCCTCACACATTAAATATTGCATAATCCATTCACTAGGGAGCAGTAAAGATCAATATTCTAAGTACGATAATCTCAGATAAGCTTAAATGAATGCTTTTATATTTGTATAATGATGGCACACTTTGAACCCTAAATTATGAGTGAACTTTTAATACAAAGCACATAAACACTATCCCTTATTTTTGACAATTTATTTAAAACTGTTAATTATGCCTTTGATGCCTGACCCATTTATACATGAGTTATACTATAAATGAAAGCCAAAGGGAAGATGCCTTTACTTGGGTACCACATAGCATAACTAATTTTCCATATCAAAGGACACTTACACTTTTTTGTGACAAATTGAGATCGGTTGTTGAGGGGCTCAGGAATATCAATCTTAACGTAACCTGCCCAGGTAACTGTTTATTACCAAATCTCTGTATGCAAATAGCTAAAAATACCTTGTTTTGAAAATTCACAAATCAAAGAAATGTGGATTATAGGGGGTGAATAAAACAAAGACTTTCAAAAACAAATCCATTCATGTTGTATTGATGCTGGATCTATAGGCTTCATAGGTTTACTTATGTCTTAATATCTGCTTACCCACATCAATCATGTCTGGCTTTGTGGTAAAGCTCAGATTCTTTACATTTCTTTAACAGTGTCTAGTACAATATGATACCCATATAATAAGAAGCTTTGATGATGGTTACAAATCCCCAGTAAAACTCCCAGTTACCACAAGGGTATCTTACAAATAAAACATTTCTTAACAAACTTGTAGTCACCAATAAAAAGGATCCTAGCACTGACTTGTCACTATTTTTAAGTACTCTTTCAGTCAGAAGGAAACTCTTCTGAGTAATGTAGTATTTCTCTAACTTGAATGCACAGAGATAGCACCAAGAGATTCTGATTCTGATTCTGATTCTGATTCTGATTCTGATTCTGATGACCCTGGGGTGAGGCTCAAGACTCTGAGTTTTTAACATGCTCCCAGGTGAGGCCAGTGCTGCTGGTCCGGGAACTACACTTCGTGTAGCCAAAACAGAATTATTTCTGGAAAACCAGTACAAAACCTCAGCACCCTATTGGAACATTCCTTGGATTTTCATTTACCTAACTTCTCAGCAAAATTAAAGAACAACTATCATTGCTGTGAAGACTGATCCTTCGAGTGGAAAACATAAAGCATTAACAGTCTAGCTCTAATTTAAAGGAATTAAATATATCTTTGCTTCACTGAAATATTCACTCATTAATCAAACATGTGCTCAGCATTAATGAAGTGCCACTGTCAGGCAAGGCAGAATAAAAAATGGTGCAAATCTTGTATTTAAGGAGTCTTCAGTATGATAGGAAAGATGAAACATCTTCCCCAAACACAATTATCTACACCCCTACATAGAAAGGAATCAGTATCCTCAAACAAGTGGAAAGCCGGGGGGGGGGGGGGGGGGGGGGTGGCCAAGGAGAGAAACAGAGTGAGCTCACTGTTGTGTAAATCAAGATTACCTGAAGGGGGTGGGAGTCACCCTCTGAAGGATGAGCTGGGCTGAACATATAGAGATGTAGAGTGAGGAATGGCCCCACACAAAGGTACAGATAGAAATTTGGGTGTTTTTGTTAATATTTTTATTTCTATAAACAAAATATTTAACATTTTAGAGCATGTTTTATTAAAGGTGTTTTTTTTTCAGGACTTCAAAGATTAGACTAGAACTTAAAGCTCTAGTGTTCACAAAGTGGGGTTTCTGAACCAGCAGCATTAGCAAGTTTTTGGTCCCCACCAGGGACGTATTGAATCAGAAACTCTGGACCAGGGCCTAGAATTCTAATGAAACAAACTTTCCACAATAAAGTTGGAAAACTACTGGGCTAGACCTTCTCTGCTTCAGTCTGGATAGGAATCTTTCAGGAGCTTATTGAAATGCAGAGTCCTCAGCTCCACTCCAGAGAATCAGATTTAGTATAGTTGAGGGAAGGCCTCAAATATGCATTTTTAATAAGCATTCTAGCCAATTCTGAGTGAGCCACAGGCTCCATTTTGAGAAACACTGAGTTAGAGTCTCAGTACAGGGTATAAAGGAAAGAAAAGAGGTGTGAAGAGAGTCAGCAAAAACAGGGAGAAAAGGAAGAAAAAGAAAATAAAACAGTTCTGTGTTTATCAATATGAAACCAGCCAGTAAGCAAAGGGTTTGATTCTGAATGCTCTGGAAAAAAAAACAAAAAACAAAAAAACAAAAAAACAAAACTAGATCCAGAAAGCTGATACCTAAGTAACTCACACATTTCATAAAGTTTGATGGACAGTTCTGGGAGGATTTTTCAATAGCCATAAACAATTCCTCTTTTATAACAGAGGTCTCTGAGTAGGACTCCTCTTGACATTACAAGTGTAGAGAAATCACTCGTTCTTCCCTGCTTGATGCCCAGGATAAGCCATTGCTGTTTTTAAAAGACTGTCATTTATTGCTTGTGGGTCACAGGAGAGTTGAATGGCAGAAATTATTCTTAAAGCCTCATCCTGTTTAGAAAGCTAGGTCAGCATTAGCCATTTTTTCTTAGAGAGACTGTTCTTTTTTTTATAAACTTTAAGGGGTAGATCTCAGAGAGACTTAGTATCTAGAAAATAAAGTTCTAGTTCAGTAGAAGCCACAACCTATAGCATAGTGAGGTTAGTTACTAGGTTTTTAAGGTCGAATTGTACTTTCTAACCTTCTTCATTTTAAGATGAAACTGTATTGCCACTTTGGGTCTACATTATTCCAAACAGAAGACAGGACATGGAATTCCTGAAGTTCTCAAGGAACCATACAATTTCTGGGGTGTCAAGAGGCAGTGTTTCCAGGGCACAGATCCCCCTGAGACTTGCAGACCGCTGACAGGCACTTCTCCGTATTAGATGTGGCCTCAGTGTCTGTCCTTCCTTAGGCCCCTTAGACTCAGGTAAAGAGCAAAGCCTTTGCAGTCAGATTGTTTGACCCCTTGGTTGATGTGTGGCTTTAAGCAAATTACCTAATCTGCTTCTGCCTCAGTTTTCTCATCTATAAAATGCAATGTTAATTATAAGAACTTCATGGAGTGGTTGTAATAATTAAAGAGATAATACATATAGAGCATTTAGAAAAGGTCTTGACAGTTTGTAAGCACTTAAATGTTATTATTCTACATATTTTATATAGCTTAAAATGGATCTAAGGAGACATGAAGATAGCACTTAAGACATTAAATAAAAATATAGGTACCATGGAAAGTTCTTTGAGAACTGAATTACTCTACTCTAGTTAGTCATAAAGACTTTCAATCAGAATCCTAAAAAAACCCAAAAAAAACAAAAAACAACTCAAAGAGAGGAGCTTCAGTCTTTTTTATCTGACTTTATTGGTATTTTCATTCCAAAGTATTCCTGAAACAGCATTTCTCAAATTTATCAGGTTGCCTGGGTTTGTATTATGATTCTTTCCTTAAATGTGGGACCTTAACAATAGCCAAATCATGGAGAGAGCCTAAATGTCCATCCACTGATGAATGGATAAAGAAGATGTGGTTTATATATACAATGGAATACTACTTGGCAGTGAGAAAAAATGAAATCATGCCATTTGCAGCAACATGGATGGAACTGGAAGGTATTATGCTGAGTGAAATAAGTCAGTCAGAGGACAGATATCATACGTTTTCACTCATCTGTGGATCCTGAGAAACTTAACAGAAGACCATGGGGGAAGGGAGGGGGAAAAATAGATACAAACAGAGAGGGAGGGAGGCAAACCACAAGAGACTCATCAATACAGAGAATGAACTGAAGGTGGACAGGAGGGGGTGGGGAAGAGGGACAATGGGTGATGGGCATTGAGTAGGGCACTTGTTGGGATGAGCACTGGGTGTTGTATGTAAGCCAATTTGACAATAAATTATATTTTAAAAATGTGGGACCTTGATGGGCCACTGAATATCTCTGGACCCAAATTTCCTCATCTGTAAAATGGGCTCACGGGCACCTGCTGTGGAGGAAGCCTCAGGAACAATGTTGCTGTGTTGCTGTGGTGGTGGATGTTGCGACTATTTCATCGTCACCAGGAACAAAGAGTGAATGCTGACCCCTACCGATCTGTGGTATATCCCCAAGCAGCCTTTCAAAAGGGAGCAATGTCTCCAAAGTCTCATGCTTTACTGTTAAGATTTCATGTGAATTTTTAAAGTTCTATTCCATAACGAAGCTGTATCTTTTTATGTGAAAATGCTTAAATTGCTTTCCAGTTAAATTACTTAAATTTCTCTCTCTTCTCTCCCTCTAACATTCCCCAAGTACAATAGATATTCACTGGCTACCCACTTATTCCCTGGTGTAGAGACATCCCAGGTTCAGAACCCTAGAGGAAAGTTCTATTCAAA
Source organism: Felis catus (assembly GCF_018350175.1). Taxonomy (NCBI): domain Eukaryota; kingdom Metazoa; phylum Chordata; class Mammalia; order Carnivora; family Felidae; genus Felis; species Felis catus. Next base: position 86,865,945 of record NC_058373.1, on the reverse strand, counting down.
ACTCACATTTTCATAACCACGCTGCAATGAGAAGTCTAGTGTATTAAGCTATTTGCTAGATTGCCAAGGATTTTCAGGTCTCCAACATTCTTCCCCCACCTTGACTACTTACTGTCAAAGATCCAATATAGTAAACATACGGCACAGGAATTGAAAGCGGGAGATGCAATACTAGAAGCCAGCATCCTGCGGAGATGAGAACTCGCTGCAGAGCTATTACACAACTCATACATTATTCAGCATAAATTGCACCCAGAAAAATTGTGTTGAGATGTTTCCCACATTACAAAGGCACAGAGTTGTACTATAGAATTTGCAAATTTTCTGAACAGGGCTTCAAGACTTTAATAAAATCATTGTTATTTTTAAGGAAAGGAGATCTCGTCTCTGGTTTTTGTGTAATAAATCACCTTAACTTAGACACTAAAATTCTTATCTTGGTCTTCAAATTCAGAAGAGAAATTTGTTTCTAGCTTATAAAGCAAACATACCTAGGGGCGTCTGGGTGGCTCAGTTGGTTGAGTGTCTGGCTTCAGCTCAGGTCATGATCTCACAGCTCGTGAGTTTGAGCCCCGCATCAGGGTCTGTGCTGACAGCTCAGAGCCTGGAGCCTGCTTCAGATTCTGTATCTCCTTCTCTCTGCCCCTCCCCTTGCTCATGCTTTGTCTCTCTCTCTTTCTCTCAAAAATAAATAGACATTAAAAAAATTTAAAGCAAACATACCTAAATGGCAGTCTTCCAGTCTAATAAATTCTGAATATTTTAATTTATAACAAGCTTTAAAAAAACTTACTACTGTGTAACAATCATAATGCCATAAATCATGAAGTTAAATTCTCAATTACTTTTTCTTTCTCCAAATAGAAGTCAAGCTAAGTTGATTCATAGATTTACAATGGTCTCCTATGGGAAATTTATAGAAAAAAGAAATATTTCATGCAGTGTAATTAGGGATCTATTCCTTTGGCCTTAGAACCACATAAATAAAAATAATACTTTAAAGTGTTTATATGTGTATATATGTGTGTGTGTGTGTGTGTGTGTATACATATATATGCACAATAAATGGAATTGTCTAGCCTACTAACCAACTGAGGTAAGATTAAGGAGAATTTTTCTATCTGGAATGTAAATGATGCTTTTTCCACTTAGTGATTTATTGCTTGTAAGTGATGGTTATAAAATTACAAGTATCATCAGCATAAACCACTAGTCAGTTAAGCTTCCTTTCTCTATTAAAATTTGTGTCATGAAGTTGACACAGATATGTTGAGGCAAAGTTTTCAGTGATTAATATTTTTTTTTTCTTTTCATCGGGGGCTTGGAGATCTTTCTACCTGCAGAGAAGCAAGAACTCTAAAGTAAAGCAAAATCACCACACAAGTACATGCAAACTAATACCTTATCCTTTTGCAAATAAATTAAAATTGTGGTGCTGGGAAGATAAAAGTCTTCAAACACAGGCTTAAACAGCAAAATTTTATATTTCTTTATAAATTTAAGTGACTACGGTCGCCACACTATGTGTTTTAGGGAAAAAAAATTTTAAGGCTGTTTTTTCAAAGAGATGGTCACAGTACAAACGTGGACTGAGAATTTTGTGGGCAGGAACTGCCTGAGCCAGTTGCACCTGCAAAGGAGGCCTGCCTGCCAGCTCTAGCTGAGTCCATTGTAGGCTCCCAGGGAAAAAGAGCAACATGCATCTTTCATAGTCTTTTCTCTTTTTTTAAGTTTAGTTATTTTGAGAGAGAGAGAGAGAGAGAGAGAGAGAGAACACAGTGAGCAAGTGGGGGAGAGGCAGAGAAAGAGAGAGAGAGGAGAGAGAGAGAGAGACAGAGACAGAGACAGAGAGGATCTCAAGCAGGCTCTGCATCATCAGCACAGAGCCCTATGCAGGGATCAAACTCACAAACCATAAGATCATGACCTGAGCAGAAATTAACAGTCTGACACTTAACCAGTTGAGCCACTCATGTGACCCAGCACAAACTTTGTGAAGGAAGGAAGGAAGTAACTAAAAATTTGTTATAGTCTCTTATTCACTATACCTAATTGGGTTTTAACTTAATTATGTCATAGCATCATCCAATTATAAAAATTACAATGATTATCCTGAGATGTCGTGATTTCATTTTGCCCTCATCACCTTGACAAGAGTTGTTGTTCAGCTGTTATTTTTATAGCAGGCTGACTTCATTCATCACATCTTGAGTTTTTCTAACTTCATTTTCTAAAGTTATTCATCTCATCTTGTGGTTTTCAGGGTGCTGTGTGTATATGTGTAAGTTAGGCATTGTAAAAGCTGTGGTTCTAAAGACCTCTCTACTCACAGGAAAGGTTAAATAAGAATAGCATTGATGTCATTGCTTTGCCTTTTGAAGATTCTGGGCTTGCCTAGAATCTCACAGCATGCTCACTTTATCATAGAAATGAATGGTAAAATGTAGCCATAGTGTGTTGGGTCATATTGTCCTGCAGGACATAATGTTCAGGCTTGTGTTTTGTTTAAGTAAGTTCATCAAATATTTATGAAGCACCTGCTGTGTGCCAGGAACTGTGATAAGCATTGGTGAGGTAGCAGTGAACAAGGTAGACCTAATCCTTGCCCTTGTAGAGTTTCTGAGTAGTGGGGAAGACACTCATTAAACAAGGATGTACGGATATGAAGCATGTTCCACAGAGTAGGTGATAGTGCTGTGGAAGGGGAGAGCACAAATATCTAAGCCACCCCCCTGTGTAGGGAAAAAGTCTCTTTCTGAAAATAAATTAGCCATGAAAGGTAGGTGAGGAGAGGAACAGATGTTGGACATTGGGATCTCATCATGGATAGTCATAAAATGCCTGTTATTCTTGGAGATCAATGATTCTAAGACATCGACTAACATTTTTTATGCTCTGCTGGAAAACTTCTGGGATTAAGACCTTGTTATTACAAAATGCTCCGAATACAGACTAACACTATCAAAGCACACAATTATTGCTTCTGGTTCTGATCTGCCTGTCCAGGTACCAGTCAACTTCTGCTTCTTGTTCTTTCTCTTTCCCTCCCCATCTCAATAGGGATTATTGTTTTTCCCTCTCTCACTCTGATTACTCTTCCAGATGCACTCCAGGCACTAATACTATACAGTGTTTCCCAAATTGTAATATGAGAAACATTGGCATAAGAAGAGATTCTTTCAGGTAGAACAAGGACAAACTTCTCATTATTTACACATTTATTTTTATAAATTCCTTATGTTAAGTAAATTCAATCGATATTAATAAGTCCACTAAAAGAAATATATAGAGTAAATAAAAATGAAACAAAGTTTGGGTAACATCATTATCCTAGAGGTACTCTAAATTGATTATTTAACCTTTTCGTACCTCGTATTTTTCTTCTGTAAAGTGGGAATAACAAGACCTCCATAGGTTATAATGGTGAAATGAAAATGTCCTTAAGCCATAACTGAGTTTCTGATACATAGTAGGTCTTTAACAAATGACGATTTCCTTTTTCTTCCCTCTCTTACTGCCTACATATTGAACTTCTACTGCCATTCTTATCTGGCTTTTATTTTATTTTTAGTTTTTTTTTTAACAGTTCTTCATTTTTGAGAGACAGAGTGCAAGCAGAGAAGGGGAGAGAGAGGGACACAGCATCTGAAGCAGGCTCCAGGCTCCAAGCTGTCAGTACAGACCCCCAACACGGGGCTCGAACTCACAAACCCTGAGATCATGACCTGAGCTGAAGTCGGATGCTTAACCGACTGAGCCACCCAGGTGCACCATCTGGCTTTTAATATTAAAGATAAAATACAAGGTATTGCCCATTGACTATATTTCAAATTAAAAGCTCAAGATAATCTTACTATTATCACACATTTATCTGAGGCTAGATTAGATATACAGATACATAGACACATTGACATGGATATATATATATATATATATATATATATATATATATATATATACACACCAGTACAAAAGAAACATTAAAGACTGAAAATACTTTTTCTGCACTAACGATCATTAGGCAGAAAGCTTTCATGTCATTATGATAAAGACTAATAGACTATGAATTAATCTTGTTTTATCTCTCTCTAGTGAAAAGGAGCAGAAAGAGCAGTGGCTTTTAAAGTAGAGTAAGTGTTGACTCTCAGCTCCACCATTTACTAGCTATAGATAACTCATCATATAACTCAATCTTCTTGAGTCCTGGTTTCCTCATCTAATGATACCTACTACCTCGCAAGACTGCTGACAAGGTAGAGACAAAGTATCTACGTTGCTTCAAGTAAGTGCTAAAAATCATGATTATTATAGTTATTATTTTCAACCTTGACCCACTTTGACCCATGACCAAACTATATAAATACCTTATTGCAGAAAAGATGCTATTACTCTGACTCCATTCATGAGAAAAGAAAAGCTCTAAATTGTTTTTTTAAAAAATCTTTGAAACTATGTCAGTCAGAGTTCAGCTGTAGATAACAGAAGCCATTCTTGTAATTTTAAGAAGAAAGAGGTTTCGTACAAAGAAATGCATGCTCACATCATTGTCAGAAGGTCCAGCAGGTTCTAGACTGAGCCATCAGAAGAGCAACACAAAAGTGGCCAAACTTGGGGAGTCTGCTCTGCCATAAAGAGAAATGTAGAAAATCAAGAAAAGGTCACAGAAGCTATTGGCTCCAGGAAAAATGTACAATTCATCCAGGATCAGAAAGCCAGGGCCATGAGGGCTGGCTTCCGAATAAGGTTGCTAGATAAGATGCAGGACACCCATTTAAATTTGAATTTCAGATCAGCAACAAAAAGATGTTTGGTGTAAGTGTGTCCCATACAATAGTCAGGACATACTTAGACTAAAAACTTTGTTGTTGATTTGAAATTCAAATGTAACTGGTTGTCATGTGTTCAACTAGGAGTCCTGAATTGCCCCTTCTTTATCTGAAATTAAAATTCAACCAGGTGCCCTGTATCTTTATTTGCTAAATCTAGAGCTCTGCTCTAGAGCCACCCATAGCCGACCGTTTTAATATCAGCAGGAAGGTGTTTTGCATGATGCTGCCTCCATTTAGTCTCATGAGATTGTATCAGATTGGCAGAAACTAAATCACATCGGGAACTCTGGCTGCAAGGACATTTGGGAGACATAATCTTAGCTTTTCAGTCTCGGTATTATGGCAGACATGCAGGAGGTACAATGGAGTGTATGACAAGCAAACAATTCACCACAATATCTACACAGAAATATTGACTTATTGCATTTGTAATTTTTTTTATTTTAACAGATATATCTTGAACATCTCTTATTTTTTAGTCAGTATAAGTATTAGGGATGCAGCACTAAAGAAAATAACGATAATAAAATAATAATAATAATAATAATAATAATAATAATATCCTTGTCCTCATAGAGCTTAGGCTCTCATGGAGAAAAAAAACAACAACAAAACCCCCCTGTAAGTTACAAAAATGTGTAAAAAATTGAAAGTAAAGCCTACTTGTAGTCCTACCATTCTTCTTCCATCTTAATGTAACAATAACAACAACAACAACAAAAGGTAAAACAATCTCCTTATCCTTTTTTCCCTCCAATTTTACTTCCCAGGGATAATCATCAGTAAAAGTTGTGAGTGTATGTGCACGTGCACATGTATTGTGAATAAGTTAAACCTGATCACTAAGTCCCATGATGGTGGGAGATATAGGCTCCATTCATCTGCTGAAGAAGTCAACGTTACTCAAGCTAAAAAGAAAAAGACAGAATCCAGACATGTCCTTCCTCTTCCCTTGGGGTCCTTCATGTCTGATTTAGCTCTCATGGCTTTCTGGAAGGCACTTTCTCCCTTGGTCTCCATCCTGCCTCTATCTTCTTCTATCTCTATCCTGCTGTGTCTCCTTCACCTGCCTTTATCTTCAGAGCAGACAGACTCACTCGGAGTCAGAGTGGAGCACATACAGGACAGGGCAAACCTCTCTCTGCAGAGAACTGATCAATTTTCATAAGTCCAGTTTTCATCTGGTGATGACAAAATGTCCTCAGTTCATTAACATGAGGATGCCAGGAGATGAAATGAATGAAGGGGTGGAACCTCTCTGTCAGTCTCCCCACACCAGCCCTACCTTATACGCCACACAGAGTTAGGTCTTAACTCCTTCTTCTGGCTCCTTTATCTAGCACCAAAGATTTTTCATGTCTGACCACACGGCCAGGTTTTCCTCCCACCATTTCCTCACAAAGACTCTGCTCCAGCCACTCTTCAAACATGCTTTATTTTCCCACTTCTGTCCCTGTCCTGACATTCAGTCTGTATTGAGGGCCTACCAGTCCAACACCTCTGCCCATTTATGAGCACTTACCTCTGCTCAGGATCCAGCTTCAGTGCCTCTTCCTTGGTGATGCTGCCTTAGATTCATTCCTGCAGAAGCCAAACCTGAGACCAGGATTTGAGGGCCAGGGGGTTATTTAGGAGGAGGTTCCAGTAAGCTGGTGTCAGGAGGAGAGAGTGAGGCAAGGGTGAGGAAAGCCAACAAAGGGTATGTTATTGAGGAGGCTATATGGTGGGCAACTGGTGGAGGTGGGGGGAGAGTTTAAGCCGATTGGGGAAGTCAGGGAGAGGCGCTCACCTAATATCAAGGAGGCTGAAGTGTTTATCCTCCACCTTCCATCTGTCATTGCTGAAGGCTGCTCCTAATGACATGAACTCCCTTCCAGTTCTGACCTGGCCTATTGTGATCTGAGAGAAATGCCTCAGGTGGAAAGTGTAGGTGTGTGCAGTAGGACGCTGCCAGTGTGCACAGAAACTGGGTGCCGAGGGGATCTGGACAGGGGGACATGTGGCATTTTGACAAGTTAGACATGATTCCATTATGCTAGGATGGCCTTTGGTTTGTATCATTCCTGCTTCATGTTGTAAGTATTTGTGTGCAATCAGAAAAATATCTATATTAAATGACTAATTGCCTTAGCCTGGGTTACCCCAGAAAGCAGATCCAGAGGCAAATGCTCCTGTGGTCTGACTCTATCAAAAAGTGCAAACCCAGAAAAGTAGGAGCAGTGACAAGAGGGAGTGAGGCAGGGAAGACAGAAGCGCCAATACGAGCTATGTTTTAAAGCTGGCTGCCAAGAGCGTCCTCCTCCAGGAGGCTGTATACACCACTGAGTGTCTCGAGACATGCCACCAAGAGAAGGAAGGGAGAACAATCTATCAACTAGTTCCTTTCTCCCAGCATCAGAGGTGTATTTGACAGGGGCTCAGGCCCCTGCACATCCACGGTACAGCTGGGCGAGCACTGGGTGATCCCATGGCAATCCAACACCTCAGCACTAACAGTGATGCCCCAGGGCAGTGGGCGACGCAGGAGGCAAGGGGCTCTCTGTGGGTGCAGGAGGTTGGTCTGAATCTCATCGAGGGTCTGGGCTAGATGGGACAAAAATATCTGGAGACAAATGAAGGCAAGAGATGCAAAGTGGTTTATTAAAATGTGTCTGGTTCACCAATTGAAACAATTCCCTAGGGATGACCCAATCCTCACATGAGCCCACATATCATGCCTGGAAGATTATCCTGAAATAGTGTGAAGCATCCAACCCCACAGTGGCTCACATATTAAAATCAACCTTCTACTGTGAAAATCTGGTACATCAAACTAAAAATAATAATAATAATAACAAAAACAAAACAAAACAAAAACCAGAAACTGAGTAGATGGAGGTATTCTTTCCAACATGCCTGATGTCTCTGAGGAGCTAGAGATGTACAAGAATGAAGCGAAGAAGAAAAACAAGTGACTGAAGCAAATGTGAATGAATCCTTGTTTTTATCAGGAAGGTAAAGGAAAGGGCTTCTCTGGTTCACTCAAGGATCCTTCAAGGACAATCTATACAGAATTTTTACCTGTTTTTTTTTTTTAATTTTTTCAATGTTTATTTTTGAGAAAGAGACAGAGTATGAGCAGGGAGAGACAGAGAGAGAGGGAGACACAGAATCTGAAGCAGACTCCAGGCTCTGAACTCTCAGCACAGAGCCCGACGCAGGGCTTGAACTCATGAACCGCGAGATCATGACCTGAGCCGAAGTTGGACATTCAACTGACTGAGCCATCCAGGCACTCCCTTACCTGTTTTATTTATTCTCATTAACTTCTGTGAGCCGCTAATTATACGTGTATACAAATTTTTGATATATGTTTATGAATTTTGAATTAAAGAGGCAAAACGAACTATATTAAAGAAACAGGAGGGCCAAAATTTTTATAGGTGCTGTCCTGGCAGGGAGATAACATGTAAAAGAGAAACATGTTTATCTGGTGGAATGATGTAAGTAGCAGGAAAAATACAGGCCTGTATAGACATTATTTAAAGGAAGAGAGAGGAATGTACTCAATTTCTTTACAGCTATCAGCTCTGTATTTATTTTTTTTAATCTAGATACTGTTGAAAACATTATGAGTAGGTATTGATGAAAAGGTCAATGACCTTCTATAATCACGAAGTGTTATTTCAAAAGGAATTATTTTACTTTAAAAAATATCTTAGATGTTAATATTCCTTAAGAAACATTCTATTTATGTTTCCTCACCTTATGAGGAAATTCAGTTATTATTAGCTTTTCAAATATGCATAAAAATGATCTAGAAGCTTTATAATTAATATATAGTATAAATATATTGTTAAAATGCATTAAAGGGTTATGTAGATAACAAAACATAATGTATACAATAATGAAGATAGTGCAACCTTTTAAACAAAGAAGTTTCGATTTCTGGAAGAAGAGCTGTGTAGACTCCTGCAGAAAACATGGTCAGTGTAATCACATCACTGGGGAATATTCTTGAAGATCAAGTGCTTGAATATAGTCAGCCACGGCTTCCTCAATCAGACCTATTCTACCACGAACTTCTGCTCTGCGATTATATATGAGAGCATCATCAGGCTTCAAAGACAGGGCTGTAAAAGAAAAAAAAACATTTCAAGCTATGTTTTATGCTAACATTAGAAAATAGGCTCCTTTTTTAAAAATAAAAATTTTATAAGAACTTTAGTGTTATTTATTTGAAAGCATTTTTCTTCCAATGTAAGTAATTATTTAGTAAGATTAAAAATATCAAATCTTTCTAAGGAAACTAACTTGGGGAACACTGTACAATGTCTTTCTTTGAAAGGCTGCCATTGTTTATGTATGGTTTCCCTAATAATTTTCTGTATCTCAGCTTACCCATGCTTTAAGCTGTTCCATAAAGGAATCAACATTGGTAGTATTAAAGATATAATATATAAAAACATTAATTCTTATGTAAGTTTACCTACACAAATAGACCTGATGACTTTCTCCTTTTGTTGTCAAAAACTAAGCATATCAACAACCCCTGTGATCTTAGCCAAAAATTACAAAACAAAAATACCTCTACTTAGGTCTCCCTCGGCTAGTTCATATTGCTTTAAACAACAGTAGAAGTGTGCTCTGTTAAAATATACTGCAGCCCAAAAGGGACAGCTTTCAACCACATATGCAAAATCTTCTTTTGCTTCTTTGTATTTCTTCAAAATTGTATTTGCAATAGCTCGATTCATGGCAGCACATTCATTTTCTGGATCAAACTTCAAAGCCTTTGAGAAGTAGTCACTGGCCTACAAAATGTGAAGATGATGGTAATTTGAATATATTTCAATTGGAAGCTATATAGTAACTTGAAGCACTTTTGCTCTTAAGTTAAAATAAGGACATTGGCATACCAAGGGGACAGAGGAAGCATTTCATCCCAAATAGGGATGATAAAGAGGTGCATTGTCTGTAGACAATGTAAAAAAAACAGTAATAAAAACAGCCAAAAGTCACTTTTGTTTTTGTTATCACCATGTGTTGGCAAATCTCGATAATGTCAGTGATAAAACACTACTCCTTGCTGAGGTGAAATGCTCTACTACCGACCCCTGAAATCCCACATCCCTGTACCGCACTAGAAGAAGGCAAAATATAAATTAGAAAAGAAGGTCACAACAAGATAAAATATGTTGGAAAATTAACATTTTTCATATAAAAGCAGAGTATCTAAGAGCTACAGAGGTAAATGAATTTTAAAAATAAGGTTCTAAACCATACCATTAAGGGATAAAAACTTAGTTATACTATGAAAGTTGGGAAGAAGGAAGAGAGAGGAAAAAAATCAACTTGTCAAGAAGACCAAAGACTCTAGATTATTCTCTACTCATCATCAAGCTGAAAGGAACACTTCAAAGTGTGGTCTGTAGACTGGTTTTGAGGTCTTAGTTTGAGAATCATTTGCTACAGGTCTGTAAAGAACTTAAGTACAGAAACTAAGAGTAAACTGTCAGTAACTTCTAAAGCACTTGGACGCAGCTATGACATTCCGGCACATAAACGTATTTCTAGTAACTTGTTTATATTGTCTTAGCAACATATTGATCAATAATAAATTGGAAACTTTTAAAATAGTCCTTCACCACAACTCATTTCAGATGCTCATTAGACACCCTACTACTCAAGATAGGAGTGTCTTCTCTAATTCCATGATGGATAAAAATTTGGATCCTACTTTAAAACTTACTTCACTTAAAGGAAAAGTCGTTTTTAACAATACAGACTGTTCTCCGATTTTTTACCACTCAGTTTTTCCCAACACACCACAATCTTGCTTCTCTCTATCTCCCCCTATTTTGTGAGTTCTGCTCTTGCTGAGGCTGCAGATGTCCTCAAACCCAATGGACACTTTCTAGTTCTTTTCTTTCATGACATTTCTGTGGCATGGACACTTTTGATCTTTGCTTCCTTCGTAAAATTCCCTGTCCTTGAGACAGAATGTCTGCTTGGTTTTTCTCTTACCCCTCTAATGATTTTCTCTGTCTCCTTCGCTGAACTATGTTTCTCTGTGTATTACAGGGATTCATGAGTGAAATGAAACACTGGTAGCATGGTATCCAGGTATCCATGGTATCCAGGTCTGGTATCCCAGACCATGGAACCAGATTTCTAGATTCAAATCCTGGCTCTACCACTTGTTATCACCATGTCTTTGGATGAGTAACTAAAACTCCTTTTGCCCCCAGTTTTTTCATCTGTAAAATGGAAGTAACAAATAGAACTCTACTTCCAGTGCTCAATTAGGGTTGTGAGGTTCATATGTAAAGTACTGAGAATAATATTCAAAACACCAATTATTTTCTATTCAATTATTACTGATAAACCATTTTTCCCAGTGTCTACAAATGGAGAGACGACATAGCCCTAAGGCAATTCTCTGTGAACTTTGCTACCTCTGATGACTTTTAAGAGGCAATTAGATCAAGACTGTGTAACCCATCTTATTCCTGGATGGAACTATTCTATGTGGCAGATAAGTGCAGTTTAAGGATCTACTAAAATGGTGACAGAAATGACATCCTTCTCTGAAGAGCTTAAAGAGAATTCACTCCCGAACAGAAGGCTGGACTCAACAATCATCAGAAATGAGGCAAGGAAATGACTCTAAGCAGGGCCAAGACTTTCTTCAAAAAGTAATTCAGGCTTCATTTTAGTTAACCAGTGAATAATCAATAAAGCTCACACTATTCTACATCACAAAAGCATGACTTCAATCAAGTAGGAGCAAATGCTCACTTAAGCTACAATAAAATAATTCAGTAACACACAATAATGTGCCTGTGAACAATGTAACTTTCTATCATAGCTTCCAAAATATATTACTTAGAAAATAAAAGCCCATACATTTAATGAGGTTACTTGCAGTATAGGAGTAATAGTTATGAAGCAATTAAAGGTCAAAGACACCTACTGCAAAGATGGCCTTGATTTTTTAACAATTCATCTAATGCCATAATATCTGTAATTAAAAAGCAGATCTAGTTACTTTTTAAGTCACCCATACTTCATGATGTATGTACGTAGCTCATCCAAATGTGATTTAAAATGATTAAGTCACTAACTAATGATAAAAGAAGCCAAAACATAATACACACACACATATGTGTGTGTGTGTGTGTGTGTGTGTGTGTGTGTGTGTATATATATATATATATATATATATACACATATACACATATATATGCACATATATATTAAGTCTCTAGAGATTATTTGATCTGTTGAAGGACCCTTTTTCCTGCCCCTAAATCTTCCTTTCAGTATAGTTAGAAACAAAGTTTGAGGAGGTGGGAAGGAGGAAATAGAAGCCACTTTCTCCACAAAGGCTTCAGGCATACTAAAATAGCTGCATAATTACTGTCAAAGTCTGCTTAACTCTGGAGAGGGTGTGCTCTGTGAAGCCTAAGTATCCAGCATATCAGGAAAGAGGACAAAATACATTTTAAATGAAATATTCACCCAGCTAATGAGTCCCTAGTGCCAGGAAAACAGAGCCATACTCAAAAAAAAAAAAAATCAAGGATCAAATACACCTTAAATCTAACTAGTTTCATCCTAGTTATTAAAGGCAAGTTTAGGGGCGCCTGGGTGGCGCAGTCGGTTGGGCGTCCGACTTCAGCCAGGTCACGATCTCGCAGTCCGTGAGTTCGAGCCCCGCGTCAGGCTCTGGGCTGATGGCTCGGAGCCTGGAGCCTGTTTCCGATTCTGTGTCTCCCTCTCTCTCTGCCCCTCGCCCGTTCATGCTCTGTCTCTCTCTGTTCCCAAAATAAATAAAAACATTGAAAAAAAAATTTTAAAGGCAAGTTTAAAAGATTGGAATCTCCCTCCCGTGTGGATCTTAAACATTTATGGGAACAGAAAACTGACCTGGTCATTTTATTTATCTTTATCTCACTAACTAACTCCACAATGCAGGGAAACATTGCTAGGACCCAGACAAAGACGGTCTAAGATTGATGAAGTTTAAGGCAACTGACCTTGGCTTATCAACCTGGGAAACATTAGCCTCCCAGCTGTCCATTGAGGTCTGAGCTACAACAACCTCATTCACACCTCATAGAATTATACCTTCAATAATTCTCTGTCCCAGCATTTAGCTTCACTACTGAGGTCAATGAATCTCATCACAGGGCTTGGTGTCCAGGGTCATGATCTAACTTGGGAAAAAATAAGACCTAAATAAACCAAGGCAATGGCAGTAGAACAGAATGGAGGGCACATGTCTGAGGGAAAGAAATCAAGAAGCAAAACTGACAGGATTAGATAACTGATGGATGAAAGAAGTTAGGAAGAGAAAGATACGGTTGATGCTGATGTCTCTACTCAGGTGACCTGATGGAAGATGACATCTTGAACTGAGAGAGGATCTATATGAAGAAGAGCTCGACAAGAGGTAGGGGATAGCGAGATCAATCCAGTTTGGGCTCTAATGTACTTGGAAAATATCCAGTTTTAGCAACTCATATATATGAGTTAGGAGATCATGATCTGAGCTGAAATCAAAAATCGGATGCTTCCCTGACTGAGCCACCCTGCCACCCACTTCCACAACCCTTTTATTCAAGGCTCTGTCTCTGCTGCTGTGACAGTGTTCTTGCCAAAATCATCAGTGACTTCCTGCATCCTCCTCTTTCCTGACCTCTCCCAGCAGCATTTGCCACAGGACACTTTTCCCTTCTTAAAGCCCATTATTCTCGAGGTATTATCATAATCTCCTACTTTTCTTCTGATCATCCTAGCCAGGTGCTCCCTTCTCAGTCTACTTTCTGGTATCTCCTCTCTGCTTTGCTCTTAAACACTGTTGCTACCACAGGGCTCGCTCCTCAAACCCCTCTCTCCAGCTATACTACCTGCCCAGGCGATCTCATCTCATATAGTCCCACATATATGCTTATACTGATATAATGCTTATGTGAGACTGTACTAGATGTTTGTCACTACTAATATTTTTCTTGTTTATTTTCTATTTCTTCCTCCAATAAAAAGTAAGCTACATCAGAAAAGAAGCCTTCCTTATCTTGCTCAGCTCTGTATCCTCAGGGTTATTATTAATGCCTCACATTATAAGTATACGGAGGTTGAAGAGATGAAGAGCTAGTGGAATCAGAAAATATTTGCTGAACTTTTCCAGCAAAATAAAGAGAAGAACGATAGCTCTTGGTATATAAAGATGCCCCACAGGTCATTTTATTCAGGGATACGGAGGCAGTCTTGGATGTCAGAGGAGAACACTGAGGCTATAGTTCTCAGAAAATACAAGCAATAAAAACAAGTTTTTAAAATGAGTACATCATCTTAGAAGGTAAGGGTTGTGAAAATTTCTAAGAAACACAGAGCTTGTAGTGGAAGCCTTCCTAGACCAGGTAGGCTTAGAGAGGACATTTTGCAGTCTTTTGCCATAGCATCAAGGCGAGCAGAACTTAGAAAGTTACCATGGCCCATCACCCTGCTTCCCACAAGAGGCTCTGCTGTTAGTCCAGGAACAAGATGTATCTCATTCAAATGTGAGTTAACAGAGAAGCAATTTGCCTGCCTTCATTGTAAAAGCCAAGGATGAAAAGTAATAGCTTAATTTTTGGAAAGATTATAAAAACTCAGTAGAAAAAAAAAGTATTGTTACAATTAGAGAAAAATTACAATGTAACATTTCAAAACGAACTAGAAAAAAATGCTAAGGGAGCAATTGTGTTTAAGAAAAAAATAAACAAATACTGAAGGATATCAGAAAAGACATGGCTATGAAGACATGACATAGAAATCAGATGGAAAAAAAAATTAAGGTCCACGGGGGATAACAGAGATCTCAGAAAACACAGGAAATATTTAGAAGAGAAATGTAAAAAAAGCAAAGAAATGCAACAGAAATTAAGAAATTAAAAAACATAAGAAAAAATAATTGGTATATAGAAGTCAGAGGGCATCTTATATATAATAATTGGCATTCATTCCAATGAAGAGAATAATGAAACAAAAAAAGTTTTACACTGAATTCAACAAAACTCTTCGGAAATCTGCATCTTGAAAATGCACACTGTATACTTTGACTCCAAATCATCAACTCTGAGACGTACCTTGGTAAAACCTTTTACTTAAAAACAATAACAAATGAACAAAAAAACTTTGGTTGTCATGACAAAACGAAGTCACCAATAAAAGAACAAAAATCACGTTTGCATCAGGCTCTTTGACAACAACATATAACACCAGAAAATAGTGAAATACTTAAAACATTCAAGGAAAGAACAGTGAGTCAGGACCTTAAACCCAGACATGCTACCTTAAGTTGTAAAAGCTGCAGGCAAACAGCTATGAACATTAAAAAATTCAAGGAATATTGCTCTCATGAGCCCTTTCTCAGGACTCTGCTAGAGGACCAATTTCAGGCAACTAAGAAATTAGCAGTTGGGAGGGAAACTTTGGCAAAAAGCCTGGCAATGACAACTGAGTATGCTTAACTGGAGAACAGAGGCTAAAATGTGAAATAAGGGTAACAAAATAGTGTGCAAATATTAACCCCTCTGGCAGTGGAGGAATAACGAAACTCTCAACAAAATGGGAGAAGGGAGAGACACAGTGGAAGACTGGCACCAGCTGATACCATAAGCTTGAACATATTTAAGAATAAAAATAGACACCTTTTTTAAAAAAAGAATACTATTAACTAAAATCAACTAATAGATGAGAGGGAGGATTAAGGGAAGAAGAGATTCAATGGTAATCTTGTTGTTCATAGTAGAGAAACTGGAGAAATAAGAAACTAAGAGTATAGAAATATGTTTATAAAGGTAATCACTAAAGCAAAACTGAAAACCTTCCTAAATATCAGAAAACCTTTCAAAAAATTAAATAAAGCAGACTACAGAATAAAATATTTTAAATGCAGCACACAGAAAATACGACATAAAATAACAGAAGATCAAACATACTGACCATGCCAAAATGTAAATGGACTTAACCCATCTATGAAAAGCCACAGATTTTCAAATTGCCATCTAAAGCAAAATCTAACTCTATGCTGTATAAAAAGAGATGCAAACCTAAAATAAAGGATTCTACACATTGAAAATAAGAGGAAGGGCAAAGGAGTATCAGGCAAAAAGCAAACCAAATGAAATCAGAGGTCACAATCTTCATATCAGATAAAAGCAAATTTATTCCAAAGAGCTAAAAGAAACAGAAGGGCATTTATAATGCACTCACAATGCATATGTAATGTGTATGACTATCTGTACATAAAATAATAATGTAGCAGCAATATTTATAAAGCAGAAATTATAAGAGATGTAAAGAAAACTACAGAGGGCCACACTAATTTTAAGATACTTAAATAAACCTTTCGGGGCACCTGGGTGGCTCAGTCGGTTGAGCGTCCGACTTCGGCTCAGGTCATGATCTCGCAGTCCGTGAGTTCGAGCCCCGCGTCAGGCTCTGGGCTGATGGCTCAGAGCCTGGAGCCTGCTTCCGGTTCTGTGTCTCCCTCTCTCTCTGCCCCTCCCCCGTTCATGCTCTGTCTCTGTCTCAAAAATAAATAAACGTTAAAAAAAATAAATAAATAAAAATAAATAAATAAAAAAATAAACCTTTCTTGGTCCAACATTAACCAAATGAAAAACAAGTATGGATGTAGGCTAAATTAAAAACATAATTTATAAGGTATATTTTATATAGATATTTTTAACTATATATCCTTATAGCATAAATTGTTTTTAGAAAAGGCCCCTGCAGTATTTGAGTTGCCATATACTAGACCACACTAAAACTCAATAAACTCTAAAATTAGAAAATATAAAAGTCCTTCTACCTAGACATTTTAACTGCCTTGTTAATTTATTATTCAGTCAAAGGGGAAATAAAATTTCAGGTGTAACATTTTAGGAAAACAAACAAACAAAAACATTGCAGACCGAAATACATAGGAAACTGCTAAAAGCAGTACTAGGGAAATGGCCTCACCTTGACAACTCACCACAATATAAAATAAAGGGTGACAATAGATGAATTGAACTTCTGACTCAAAGACAGACAAAGAACAAAGATAAACTGAAGATAAAGAACAAAAGAGAGAATATAAATAAAAAATTAAAGTTGAGTTTGAATTATGTAAATATCAGAATAATTTGAATTATGTAAATATCATCTAATAACCCAACATTTTCATTTCAGACTCTGAATTGCAGTCCAAAAAGATTAAGATGTCATAAAACCACAACTAACATCTTTATCTCCTTACTCCCGGTCAAGTGCTCATGTGACTGAAGTTTAGGAAAGGTAGCAATTAAGACAAGTTAGATAATCACGTCATGAAAAAGGAGTCTTGGAGGAAGTCTGAGATTTGGCTAAGTGGAGTCAAAGAGAGGATGCCAGGACAGAAGCTGGCAACAATGGATAGCCAGGCAATGGCCCGTGCTTGGGGAAGTCCAGAACAATGTTTACTGGACAAGTATCAAATGGTTGATGATAATGACAAGAATAAACCCATAGAGATGTAAACATTTAATAAATAATTACAAACATTCTTATGAAAGAGAACTTAAAAAAAAAAGAGCTAATGAATGATTAGCCTGTTATGTAAGGATTGCATTTTGAAACTATATATAACAAAGAAAGCATTTAGTGTCTAAAAGGCAATGTTAAGGAAAACTCGTTACCTGGGAAAACTGCCTGTGGTGAAAATAGATATTTCCTGCATTGAAGTAAGCCAGTGAATATGTAGGATTTAGGGAAATTGCTGCTTGATAGTCTTTCATTGCATTCTGTTGTTGACCCATAAACTCGTGAATCACACCACGATTTGTTAAGAATTCTGCTGTAGTATTGATCTGCAATATAATAGTATGAGTATTTAGCATCTGGGAATAGTGTTTATCTCCAATTTCAAGTCTAAAAATGAATGTTATGAAATCTACTTGTGGGAAACTAGTAATTTTATAGTGCAGGTGAAACCCATTAGAGCAAATATTTTGAGAAACGACAGGGTATGAAGTTGATTCAAAGTCAACCTTTGTTGATTTGGTTGCAATAAAACAAATAATCTTAGTGCTTTACTCAGTTCCTTTCCAAAAGATAGACACAGTGGTAGTGGGGGGGGGGGGGGGCAAGGGGGGAGGTTGTCTGTTTAGCTCTGTTAAGCTGGAGAAGAAATTAAATAGTTAATATGTTTATTTGTCCTAGGTAGCAGCAATTATCTTTCAGTTCTTTCCTTTCTCTCATCTCAAAGATTACAAAATCTGCCCATTTCTACAGAAACAGAATCCAAACTCCAGAAGAAAAGAGAAAGATTTTTCTGTCACTGTATACAAAACCTAAGATTTTTATTTGCCATTTCACTACAGAAGGATTTTGGAATTTATATTGTTCTTTCTTTAGTTCCTTTGAACCCAGAACATTATTTTATTTTTTGCATTTATTTTTTTTATTACAAACTAATATTTATGTCCCATGAAACTATAAATTGCATTTACTGACAAGAGTCAACATTTGTCATGAGTTTGTATTTTAGATTTTAAATGTTATTTACATTATAAAATTGACAAACCATGATAACTCTTTAGGA
Source organism: Felis catus (assembly GCF_018350175.1). Lineage (NCBI taxonomy): Eukaryota > Metazoa > Chordata > Mammalia > Carnivora > Felidae > Felis > Felis catus. The sequence goes on along the minus strand of NC_058373.1, from coordinate 86,847,519 downwards.
TTCTTCTGGAAAAAGAAAACATACAAATATCATTTTCCCTATAAGTTACTTTAAAAAGTAACCAAGAAGTTACATAACCCTATCTATTAATGGTGCTAATTTATGCCAATGATAATATAATCTAAGTGCATTTTTACCTTTATAGCAGCATTAATGTCTTGAATTGCAGCAAAATTATCACCCATCTGAAGAGAGACCACAGCTCTTCCTTCATAGGCTAAGTAGCATTTTGGATCAACTTCTATGGCAACGGTAAAGTGATTCCAAGCTTTCTGGAATTTTCCTTGGGCCTAAAATAAGGTTTCATTCACATGAAGTTAGAAATTGTCTATAACATGACAAGTTAGAAATTGTCTATAATGTGACAAATGTTTATGGTTCTAACTTAATCAGTTAAAGCCTTCAGTAAGGGCCAATTTATATTGTGCTAAATCCAAGATATTAAAAAAAAAAAAGAAGTAGATTGTACTGTGAGTGCACTCAATTGACTAAATTACCTCTGAGTATTTATACTAACATTTTAATTAATTAAAATAAATCTACTTGTCAGAGTCATCTCTTATGCCAATCTTGGAGAACACTAATGCTTCTGACAATCACCACCATGAGGTTTACTTGAGCTCCATACACACACAGGTAGGGATTGTATTTATTCCTTGGCATTGAATCTCCAGCTACACATAACATATACATAATGAAAATAACAAAATAAATGTGTTGAGAATAAACTAATAGCGTAAAACCTATTTTGACAGATTTTACCAGCATCTAGAATTTTAGAATCACTATACATATTTCATGGAAAAATGCATTCAAATCTACCAAGTATCTGTTCATACAAACCTTAGCACCAACTGGAAAATAAGAACAAAGGTTAGGAGAGGGGTGCTGTTAACTGAAAGATGTCCAAGTACTTCCAAGGGAAGACCAGCTAGCAACTAAATACCTCATCACCGTAAGGCAGTGAGCTGATAAATTCATGGAGGTCCAGAGTCTGTCCTTTATTCTCATAGGTTAAAAATCCACCTTGCCAGAAGCTGCCCCACATACACCAAACTGAGCCCAGTGACTCTTACATAAAACTAATATTTTAACTATACACTGTTTAACCAGCAAATCTTCTGCCTCTGCACAAATTATGTGAAAATCAACACTGTCATGACAAATTCATTTGAGAAACAAGAATAAGAATATTAAGCTGCAGACAGCCTCACAACACGATATCTGTCATCTGTTTCTGACATCTGTTTTGGCTAACTTCTATATCACTAGTGCTAGGCACACAGTAGAGAAATATTTGTTGAACAAATGGTTACTCTTTCCCCTGAGCAGAAATTGGATGAACCTCTGTAACTCTTCTAAGTCCTTCCTTTCCTGACTCAATCCTTCCTCATACTGATGTTTCTCAATCTTCTTTCAGGTTGATATATACAAAGTGAGATCTTCATAAAACAAAACTCTGATGTCACTGCTTTGGTTAATTATATTAGCATTTTTAACTGGCCTGAAAGGCCTTCACCTCCAGTCATTTTCCAATTCTCTAGCCTTGTCCTACAACACTCTCTTCTTCCCGCAACATTCCATCCACTTGGGCCCTGTTTTTTCACAAGACTTTCTAATGGGTTGTTCACTGTGTCTTAGCCCCAATTCTTAACTCTGACTGATTACTAGTCTTTCACACTCCCTTTAATTGTTAATTTCTCAAAAAGCCCTCCCTTACCCCTTCAACAAATCTAAGTTCACTTGTTATAAGTTGTCCTAAAACACATCTTTTTCCTTTGTTGCACTTATCATAAGTATAATTAAATAATTATTCACATGAGTGCTTGATACTCATCTCTCTAGTAGGCAGTAAACTCTAAAAGAAGAACCAAGTATATTTGGTTTACTGCATATCACTAGGCCTAGAGCAATTCTTATCCTATATTAGGTGCTCAGTAAAATGCCTTTTGAATGCGATGCATGACAATGTTAACACATTTCATTGGATTGCAATCAGCTCTAGCAGCTTTGGAAGTCATCCTGTCTCTTCAAACTGACTTTGCAAATTTCTACTGTGATCCAATAATGGCTAATTTTATGTTTAAGTCTCAGAGGGCCATCTTTCCCTTATTATAAGTTCTTGGGCACACTTCACTATAGCTGCCACTCCTAACAATCAACTCCAATGTTATGAATATTATTAGATCAGCCAAACTCATTTATTTTCAAATTAAAAAAAAATCAACTGTAATTGCAGATTATTAATTAGAATTTCTGCAAATTACAATATTTTGAACATATTTGTTGTCCATTATCTAAAATTTTGAATATTGAAAAAAGATTTTAAAAAAGAGAAGAAAAATTTAATTACTCAGTTCCTCTTCATGGAATATAAAGCACACTTAGCACTTTATTCCAAGGATGTCGCTACATATTTTATTAGTGCAAATAGGTTCGTGAGTGCATGGGTCAGGTCAGTGTGTTCCAGAAACCACTCAGAGAAACCTGTGTAGTGACACAGAGAGTAATACTTTCCCATCTTGCTGAAAGGACAAACACCTAGTCTCTTGCCTGCCCAGTAAGTTCTCATTCACTGCCATTTGGAAGATGACCCGAATCCCTGTACAGTGGTTATCTGACCCATTGTATGGCTAAAGTCCACTTCAAAACTCTCACCCATTGCTTATTCTCACCCCTTAGCTTTTCATTAATTCAACAGGACAATAGCTCTGGGGTCCAATACAGGTTAGTGAAACAAATGTTAGCCAGGTTTGTTATATGTGAAACCCATCAGGCAAATTTCAAAAGATGTAAGTGTGGGGGTAAGGTAAGGCAGGGCACAGGTGTTAAGGAATCTCAGGTTTGAAGGGTCATCACCTCACTATGCACCAGTCCCCGGGATGTGGTCCCCAGGCAGCCTCCCTGTGACTAATAAACCCTCGCTTCTCACTGCTGCTCTAGCCTTAAGGGAAAGGTAAAATGTACATAACCAAGGAAATAACATGTATCCTAATCACCAGTAAAGGGCCAAATATATTCTTCTCCTTTTTCCAAAAGGAATTTTTATGAACTAATATGTTATTATAGAATACTACCTGTAAATTATAGCCTAAACTAATTCTGGCTTTTGTGTATGTTGGATTAATGCGCAACACTTTAAGAAAGTCCTTCTGTGCTTGTTTGGTAGCTTCAGCATGGCCGTATTCCATGTAAGAATTTCCCCGTCCAACATAAGCATCCAGAAAACATGGATCAATTTTAAGAGCCCAGGTGAAGAAATCAACAGCTTCTTCAAACTCCTTATTTCTGAAAATAAATGAAAATATTGATGCTTTCTGATGAATTTTCTAAGTGCTTTTCTGTATATAATTTACCCATGAAGATTTGCATTGACCCTTATAAAAAAAATCTTTCATTTTTATTATCCATCATAGGAAGTGAGTACATGAGTTCATATGACCTAAGGAAGACTGACAGGGTCTTTGAAGATTTTGGTGAAAGGAAAAAGGCAGAATATGTTGAGATGATATTCTAAAGTTCTTTTTTCAGAACTATACAAGTATGAATGGCATTCCCGAACTTGTTTTTTTTTTTTTTAACGTTTCTTTTTTAATTTATTTTTGAGACAGAGAGAGACAGAACATGAAGGGGGGAGGGGCAGAGAGAGAAGGAGACACAGAATCGGAAGCAGGCTCCAGGCTCCGAGCCATCAGCCCAGAGCCCGACGCGGGGCTCGAACTCACGGACCGCGAGATCGTGACTTGGTTGAAGTCGGATGCTTAACCGACTGCGCCACCCAGGCGCCCCCCGAACTTGTTTTTAACAGCTATCAGTGGCCAGTACAGAAAAACATACACTATTAATGATGAAAATACACTATTTAAATCAGATAAATTCTCTTGTGGTAGGATGAGAGCTAGTAAAATAATCAAATATTTGTTCGTGGGCAGATATAGTCACTCTTCCATCGTATATGCATATCTAATAATTATATTCAGTCTCTAGAATGAGGGAGCTAACACTGAGTAACTTCTTACATACCACGTACTGTGCTAAATGCTTTACCTATGCTATTTCACTTAATCCCTCCAACAATTCTTAAGCTAGTTATAATTTTCTACATTTTGTAGATGAAAAGAAAATGGCTCAGAAAAGTCTGTGTGCAGTAAATAGCATAGTGACGTTCAACAGCGTGCAATATCTAGGATTCAGACTTGGGTAAACCATAACCTCAAACGTCACGCTTTTTCATGTGGTCATCTCTGCTCACATTCTTTGCTTTAAATCTACCTGCTGTTGGTGCACAAGATCTGATATCTCAACAGTGTAGTCAGAAGAAAGCTCAGACCTAAACCTGAATGTGTAAATTAATATTAATTTTTCAAAATTGTTCTGAAGAGCAAATGAGCACGTGTGAAAACCACTGAGCAAAGAAACCCTCAATAAAGATGGCCATCTTTCTCCCAGCCTCTTCTTCATTACTTCTCAAAACGGTCTCAAAATTTAACAAGATGCACCACTACTTTACTAATTTTTCCTTCATAAAATACATGGAGCCCAGGGAAACTGTTCTAGAGACTGTCATCTCCTAGATATTACTCAGGAATATCTCTTTATAGTGTTCCCCAAACTTCAGCTCCTCCTTTGTGACAGCTGCCCTATGTTCTACCTATGCTATCACTTACTGAACATTTTTCTTTAGGCCAAATCACTGTTTTTTACTTAACTCAATTTATTTTTTTTTTAATGTTTATTTTTGAATGAGAGAGAGACAGCATGACTGGGGTAGGGGCAGAGAGAGAGGGAGACAGAATGTGAAGCAGGCTGTAGGCTCCGAGCTGTCAGCACAGAGCCTGACTCACAAACTCACAAACTCACTCAAACTCACAAACTGTGAGATCATGACCTGAGCCAAAGTCAGACGCTTAACCGACTGAGCCACCCAGGCACCCCTTAACTCGATTTATTTTAAAAGACAACTTAATTTCAATCCCATAAGTAGAAAATTAATATTTCATACCATAAATAGAAAGCAACCGTAAAAATAAATAGCTATTGGAGTTGGATACTATGGTCTGTAGAAAACTGAACCTGAGTTCTATTACAAAGTGTTGGAAAGTTGTTAAGAATAGATTTTGGCTGAGACTTTCCCCTTGATGTATTCATAAGGTTTGAGAAAGAATTCAGTTTGAGGCTGAAAAGCAATTCAGTTTCTCACAACGTGATTCAATATTGTTTAATGCCTAAGCCATGAAGAATAATTGTGGTACTTAGGATATTTGCTGCATGTTTTGGCAAACACTCCCCAAACATGGGGCATCAGGTGTTCTGTCAGAAGATCATACAAGAATCAACAATGAAATACCAGGAAGCTAGCTAGTCCTTCCTTCTAGTATAGGCAGGCAAAAGTGAACATTCACATACATGAGTCAGTTAGTACCCACTGAGTTCTCTCTGTGGATTGTTACTAAGAAAACACAGGTTCACTTCCCTCAGTAGTTTACAGTGAAATTGTGCTTCTCTCCTGATTACTGACACTATTGGAGAGGTAAAAGTTCACTGAATATAGGGTAACAATGTCTGAGGCTGCAGTCTCACTGCTTACAGGAATCATTCTAAAAGTGGATAACGCATTCTGTTTTCCTTTGTACCTCTCAATCCCCTTCACCTATTTTGCCCATTCCCCATCCCTGTCCTTTCTGGAAACCACCAATTTGTTCTCTGTAGTTAGGAGTCTGTTTCTGTTTTTGTTTGTTTGCTCATTTGTTTTGTTTTTTAACTTCCACATTTGTCATTCTCTGTCTGATCTATTCGACTTAGCATAATACCCTCTAGGTCCATCTATGTTGTTGCAAATGGCATTCTTTTTTATGGCTGAGTAATTCCAGTGTATGTGTGTGTGTGTGTGTGTGTGTGTGTGTACCACATATTCTTTATCCATTCATCTATTGAAGGGCATTTGGGTTACTTCCATATCTTGGTTATTGTAAATATGCTGCAATAAACATAGGGCTGCACAGATCTTTTCAAATGAATGTTTTTGTTTTCTTTGGGTAAAGTAATGGAATCACTGGATCATATGGTATTTCTATTTTTAATTTTTTAAGGAAATTCCTTAATGTTTTCCACACTGGTTGCACCAATTTACATTCTAAACAGTGCACCATGAGGGTTCCCTTTTGTCCACATCCTCGCCAACACTTGTTATTTCTTGTCTTTTTGGTACTAGCCATTCTGACGGGTGTGAGGTAATCTCTCATTGTGGTTTTGAGTTGCATGTCCCTGATGATAAGTGATGTTGAGCATTTTTTCATGTACCCTTTGGCATCTGTATGTTTTCTTTGGAAAAATATCTATTCAAGTTCCCTGCCTATTTTTGATCTAATTATTTGGGGGAGGGAGGGGTTGGTGTTGAGTTGTATAAATTCTTTATATATATTAGATATTAACCCCTTATCAGATACTTATTTTGAGAGAGAGAGAGAGAGCATGAGCTGGGGAGGGGCAGAGAGAGAGAGAGAGAGAGAGAGAGAGAGAATCTCAAGCAGGCTCTGCACTGTCAGCACAGAGCCTGACATAGGGCTTGAACCCACAAACTGTGAGAGCATACCTGAACAGAAATCAAAAGTCAGATGCCTAACTAACTGAGCTACCCAGGTGTCCCTAAACTAACAAATTTTAAAATAAAAAATGAGGCAATAAATCAAAGCTATTTTTCTATACCTATCTAGTTATCAGCCCTAAAGTTTAATGAGCACCTAGTCTATTCGGGCTAAGTAAATAATTATTAAAGCTTAAAGCTGGAAAGGAACTTTGAAAGACACCTCGCAAGTTCTTCAAAGCTGACAATGACTAAAAATTAAGTCCAGAGGAGGTGGACAGTGCCAAAACCAGAGACTTCCCAGAGACTTCTGTCTTCCCAGAGACAGAAAAAGAAATAACACAGATACCACTATAGACATAGCAATTTCATTTTTCTGAAGATGTGAATATCACACAATATCCTAGATTGAAGCTCTTGTTAAATAATCACATGTAGTTAAACAATTGGGAAACAATAGTAAACAACAGGTAGAGTATCTATGTTCTATCAGGATACATATTAATCAAGACATAAATTGTTAAGCATCAATTACAAATATATATAAAAGTATATTAAATTAGTTTTTCTAAAATAAAATGTGCTTTTATAAATTTAAAAATAACGTGATCACTGGGGAAGATGCATGATTTTCATTACAATGTCCATAACTATGGACCATGTGCTGAGTGTGCAGGTGAGGCCACAGACACAAAGGTCCACTGCATTTTCAAATTAATCACATACGTGACCAGATGTGCGCTACTGAGTTGTACAAATAAATCATAAATACCTCCCAAAACTAAAGAATGTGGTTTGCAGAGTCCAGGATTCAAAAATATTTTATGCAAATGTAAGAATAGGAAAATAAATGTGCCAGAGTAAAAAGTGGATAGGATACATAATTCTGAGTAAATCAGGCTTTCTCTCTGTGCCATTTTTTTTTAATCTGAAGGTGGCTTTCTCAAAGAGATCTAAAAATTAACTCTACCATAACACTCTTAGTGACCAAATTGGACAACAAGTAGGATATTCAGCCTAAGGAATGTTGTCTCCTAGCAACGACAAGAGTGAGAGCCAGAGATATACAAAGGCATACTTCAAAAGTCTGCAACCCCATGAGTTCAAAGATCAAAGTCCTAAAATTTAAAGATTTATTCCTTTTTCTTTTTTTTGAATTTTCCAAATGAGAAAACTTTTACTTTCCCCGCTAGAAGACATCAATAATGAATCTCAATACTTAGAAACCATGCTGCTGTGTTAAAAGTATGTTATGGCATACCTTGAAAAGCAAAAATACGTTTCCTGAAATAAATACAACCAATCACTAAACATTCCTTATTGCCAAATTCAGTAAAACTGAAACCACATGGAATTGGGACTGTTGAGTTATCAGGGCTTTACTGTTGATTTAAATTCTACTTTTATTAAAGGACAATAGAGATTCCAGTCGGCTGATGAAAGTTGGGTTATTTGGAATTGCAAAGCAGTATCAGCTTAAGGAGGCTCTGCCATATAGACTCAGTGATTACATTTCATAAAAGAGATCGGGAACTGACAGAGAGAGAACTTTACTGTCTCTAATAGTTGCTAAACATAGGAATGAGGTTAGGAAAAATTTTGGAGTCTTTTTTTTTAATTTTAAGAGAATACAATGACCTCAGACATTTTTGGTCTGCACTCACCCACCAAAACAAACACATCAGTCATCATTAGTCCATCTCTCTTTAAGAATGACAATTACCTAAAGAGATGGGTTATGCAAAGGTTGCTGGATTAACACAGACAGTGGTGTGACTATGTTTTGCTGTCTATAGAAAAATAAATGCTTTTTAACTCAGTGATGCCTTTCACAAGTACCAGTTATTAGATTACTATATGTTTGTTAAAAAAAAAAAAAAGTCTTACTCTCACAGGGAAATGTAGCTGTACTACCTATGTCCTAAAGGGAAAAACAGAATGTTGATTTCCTAAGTAATTCAAACTGTATTCTATTCTCGAAATTGGATATTTACAGAGCTTAGTCTACATAATTTATGAATATCCTAATTTCCCTTCCAATTAATTGCTATTGTTTCATGAAAAATAATGCTGTAAACTATTACTTACTCAAATACATTTTATTCCACATTAAAATCTTCATGTGTGAACCTCTATGCTTTTAAAAGCAAAATGACGAGAAATTAATTTTTAGATGCTAAATGTATATGTAGAAACACTATAGTTAACAAAATATATCTACTCTAATACTAAGTTGTTTTCAGTGTTTATTTATTTTTTAGAGAGAGAAAGACAGAGAGTGAGTGGGATAGGGGCAGAGAGAGAGGGAAACACAGAATCTGAAACAGGCTCCAGGCTCTGAGCTGTTAGCACAGAGCCTGATGGGGTCTCAAACTCACAAACCGTGAGATCATGACCTGAGCCGAAGTCAGACACTTAACTGATTAAGCCACCCAGGTACCCCCAATACTATCTAAGTTATTAACTGACCACCATCTGTATTTTAGCCTATGTAACTGCTCTTTTCTCCCCTTCTATAACTTACTTATTTTTATAATATCCCCAGAAACAGGTAACAATGTTTTAGTAATATGGGTTTTTTTTTTTGCAGATTTTATTGTATTTTGTGGATATTTACTGGTATTATTGTAATTGGTTTTAGATTTAGAACTATGTTTTCTAAATGCAAAATATTCTTGAAAATGTATTACTTTTTGAAATCACCCTCTCTTCCAAGAAACATGCTTTTTAAAAGCTAGTTCCATTTTATAAACAAAATTAATTAATTTGATTTTATTTTTAGCTATTTCAAGCTATGCATGATTTTATTCAGTATATTACCAAGGTCCTGTCCTGGGGTGTAGCAGGTGGGTATCGCAATGCCATGATACAGGTATTTTCTTGCAGACTTGGCAAAATCACTTATTGGAAGGTAGAAGGGTACTAATGACACATTCAGGTGTGCCCCCCACTACTTCATAGGGAGTCTTCGTGTCTCTCCCCATTTTTGTACTCTGTTACTTCCACAACATTTTCCTCTGTTTCTTCTATTCTTCTATCATTACTATAAATTTGTTGGTCCTACCTGCTTTCAATGTCTACATTGCACTCCGTACCTGTGATGGCACATGGCAGTGGCTTGACAAAGGCTCACATTAGTCTTGCTTATCAGAGCAGCTTGTTTAAAATCCTGAAACAGTTTTACAGGGCTTTGTTAATTTTGCAACATGATCTTCTGTGCTTTCTTAAACTTCTTTCTAACTTTGATTCTACCATGAACATACTTAACACAAGCATTAAAAATATACATCTTCCTAAAACTTTTTTTTTTCCTTTTAGTATCACAGCTAGTGAGAAAAGATGGAGCAGAGGAAACCCATAACTGAAAACTCACTCGGAATCTTACGCTACTAATCTCCACTTTCCTTGTGGTTTTGCCCTGATGTGTGTAAGGAGATATTTCATTTGCTTTCTTTTAATTGTTTTTTGTTTTTGTTTTTGTTTTCTGAGTGCACATCACCAGAAACATCCTCATCTAGATAGAGAAATTCACTTGGAGACAAGCTTTGGCAATACATGTCTATAAGACAAGCAGATACTCAGTCCCAGTTAAAGCGTATAACTGGGCCTTTCATGTGGATTAGCTAAGGCTACTCCTACCTTTGGAATCCACACTTCTGGGAAGGAGTGTATCATTTTGTGCAGGAATCCTAGAAGCCTCCTGAGAGGGAGCAATGTAAACTCTAACCCCACGATTTTGAGTTAGAGAAGTCAGCTAGGATAGACCTGAATGACCCTGGGGAAGAGGCTGTTAAGAGAATTATAAGTGCTAAATCTGATGCTGTGGCCCTAACGTTGTCCTCTAGTAGGTGCCAGAGATGGGCTAAGCTTAACAGATCGTCTCCCTGTCCTTCTCTGTTCCCCCTTTTCTATCTCCTTCCCATCTTTCTTCCACAAACCTTCCAGGGCTGTGCCAGAGGGAGGAAGCTGGCTGTCTTTTGGGGATAGAATGAGTTTTCTGCAAATACTGGGGTGAAAGATGGAGTAGTGGGGTCAAATGAGCATTCTGCGATCCTACTGGGGGAGGAAGGTATTAGTTACCGAGACCAACCCGCGAATATGGATTCCCCACTTAGATTCCTGAAGTAAATTTTGATACCAAATGGAAATATTTGGGAGAAAATAAGAAAGTCATTGTCTAATCAAATATAATCTAATCAAATATGCTGGTAGCTAACTCCTCTAGAAGGATCATTTGGCTAAAATAGAGGCAAATTTGTAAGTGTGAGATTTGCTTAAATGTTCCTATTAATTTGAGGAGTTGTGGGGAGTGATCATAAACCTAAAAGGTTGAGAATACCAATTTCCGTTTTGTAATCAGATAAAATTTATAAATGTCAACCTGACTTTATATATATATAACCATTATTACACTATATGGTACTTAGACATTAATGATCAGCAATAGACATAAATGATGACTGTTAGCATTACTCAAAATAAAGCTATCAGCATTTTTATTATTTTTCTCATCTGCATTAATCTTTTCTTTAATATGGAGATCATAAATAACAAACCACGCCAAGTCATTTTTACACAAAGCAAAGTCCCAACTCTCATTCTCTCCACTGATTTGAGTTTATTTGTAAACACCTTCACCCACACTGTCTTGCTTTCTGTGTCAGAGGGTGGGCTGGGACCTCATTCGTTCCTGTCTCTTCTGGATACCTGCTCCATCATAGTCCTGCTGTTTTCTGTACCTTTAATCCTTGTCTCACTGCCCCACTCTAACGTGCCTTCCCTCAATCCTCCCACTATCAAACTACACATGCCCTGTCATTCTAGTTCTTGTCCTCGAAAGAACATCTCCTTGAAAGCATGGTCAACACCAATGGCTGCCATGTCTCCACATTCCCTCAACTTCTACTTGTTGTTTAATAAGGCCAATTTTAGGGGTGCCTGTGTGGCTTAGTTGGTTGAGTGTCCAACTTCAGCTCAGGTCATGATCTCATTGTTCGTGAGGTTGAGCCCCGTGTTGGGCTCTGTGCTGACGGCTCAGAGCCTGAAGCCTGCTTCAGATTCTGTGTCTCCCTCTCTCTCTGCCTTACTCTGCTCGTTCTCTGTCTCTCTCTCTTAAATATATATAATAAACATTAAAAAATTTAAGAAAAAAATAAGGCCAATTTTATTTTGTAATTTGTAAACTGCCTCTAAAGACATTTGTTGTTTATTTATTTTTATTCTTATCAAAGCAACCCGTGTATACAGTGTATAGGGTCTAATAAAACTAGAAAGCTTACAGTGACCTCCTGTTCCCCCTCTCCTTACTTGATTCCCACTCCCCAGAGGCAATTCTTTTACAACTTGCTGTTTTTTGTTTTGCTATTTACCTTCCAATTTCTAAATAACATGAGTATCCTATCAGGTTTAACTTCCACCATAGGATAATACTTAGCTATCTTACACCATCGCTCCATGCACCTCACACCTCCTGCCACCATCCCGTATACCTATGGCCATGCATTTGTTGGTTTCAGTCTCTGTTTTACTTCACTCAAGTGTAGGAACCTTGGTACTCATTTATTTTTAAGTTTGAGGTATTAAAATCTTGAGTAGTAGTTTGGGGTGCCATGAACAACTCTTTTCCACTATCTTGAATTTGTGGAATTATATATTTTTTATTCCTTTACTGTCTTCCTGGTAGGTTTTCAAGAGGACAAAGAGATAAACAAATGTTCTTAATCCAACCAGCTTAACTATTAACTTCCTAAACAATGCCAGTCTAAATGCTGCATTCTACTTCCTGGTCAACGTGTTCTTATGAAGGTCATACAACTTTCAATTAACTAATAAGTTTTCAGTACTCATCCTACTTAACCTCACTATTAATCAATTACTCCCACTAAAAAATTTTCCCTGGGAAGTTTTAAGACTGTTTCTCTTGCTTGTTTTATTTAGCCGTCTTAATATTAAAAGTCATATACTTTCACTGGGTTTTTTTCAACTTGCATTTTTTAATTTAGTTTTTAAATTAATTTTTTTACTTTACATACATGAAAAAAAACTTTTTTTCTTGTTTTTACTTTTAATTAGTGGTTGCAGGGCATGCTTTTTTCCAAGACTTTTACCTATTTATATCATTTAAAGTATATTTCTTATAGCCAGAATATAGTTGGGGCTTTTTAAAAATTCCAATCTGATATTCTCATTATTTTAATTGGCACATTTTGCCCATTTCCATTTAATGTAACATCTGATATGATTAGATTCAGGTCTACGATTTTATTATTTGTTTTCTGCTGGTTTTCTCTGTTTTCTGTCCCTGTGTTTTCCCTTTCTAGACTTATTTTGATTTATTTTAAGTTTTTAAACATTGGATTTTAATTAATCTATGGTCTTTTTTACTAAGGAGGCCACATTTGGGCAGAAACTGAAATGAAAGCAAGATAGGCACCACAGACAGATCAGTGGGAAGAGTGTTCCGTGCTTGCTTAGGGAATAGCTTGTGTGAGGGCTCTGAGGCAGGAAGGGAGCCTGCCATTTCCAAGCAAAAGCAAAAGGCCAGAGTGGAGTGACTTGCGTGAAGAAAAGAAGAGCATTTGACCATGAAGGCAGATCAATGGGCAACAGTCAGACCATGTAGGGTCTTGGCTGGCCATAGCCAAGGATTCATATTTTATGCTCAATGTGATGGGAAGCCATTGGAAGGTTTTGAACAAAGGAATAACTTGATCTTCTTTATGTTTTTAAGAGGTCTCTCTGGCTGCTGTGTGAAGAACAGCATGTAGAGGAACAAGAGCAAAAGCAGAAAGGCAATTAAGAAGCTACTACAGGAGTCCAGGGAAGAGATGGCAAAGGCCTGAATTAGGAGGACAGCAGTGGCAAAAATGAGAAGTGATGAATTCAAAATATGCTTCGACAGTAGAGCTGATTGGACTTGCTCATGAGTTAGATGTGGGGTAAAGAAAGAGAAGGGTCCAGAATGATTCCCCTGAGACCATGAGGTCCTCAAGAACTGGAACTCTGGTCTTCCTGATTCCCAAGGCTTCAATGCCAATGCCAGTACCCTGCTTTTTCAGAGAGAACATAGGACTTGGAATCAAGAAAGATCGGAGCTCAAATCTTGCCCCAGTACTTCTTAGTTGAAAGATTTTATTAAGTACTAAATAAATACGTACTTGTTAAATAACACGGGTCCTATATTAAATTCTCCAGCAGCTGAGGTATTTTGCTCCCAACCCCTACTGTCCTCACTTGCTCCACCCCAACACTGGTACCCAGAGTTCCAGAGCTTACTTGCCTACTCCAAAGAAGTGATGGAGCTCTACCTACCTGAGAGAATTCTGAATGGTGTATCTCAAAACCAAAACCTGAAGGAGTTCAAATCTTGAAACTGCATTTCATCACAGTATAAATTGCCTAGAATAAGTTTTCTCAGGCACTTCCTTAACAATAAGTAATTCTGGGGGGGGAGAGGGGCAGAATCTCAAAAGATGGCTCCCAGGCATAGGAAAATAATATAAGCCATGTCTGGAGGTGAAAAAATTAGGGACCACTCCACTCCATATTATTCTGTTGTGGTTCTTCAGACACACAAAAGCAAAACTGCCACTATTTAACTACAACCATCAAATTGCTATTTAATTTTTGCCTCATATCAATTCCAAAATTAATTTAAAAGAGAAAATACAAATAAGATAAAAATGATAATAGTGAATTTTGTTTAATTATAACTAATAATTTTTTTTATTTTTTAATGTTTATTTTTGAGAGGGAGAGACAGAGAGCCAGACAGAGCACAAGCAGGGGAGGGGCAGAGAGGGAGGGAGACAAAGAACCCGAAGCAAGCTCTGAGCTGTCAGCACAGAGCTCGACGCAGGGCTGGAACTCATGAACCGCGAGATCATGACCTGAGCCGAAGTCGGAGGCTTAACCAACTGAGCCACCCTGGTGCCCCAATAATTAATTATTAAAATACATTTTAAACCACCCGTTTTTCTTCTGATACACTACAGATGCTATCTTCCATTGCAATTCTGAGTGCCTGTTTCCACTAAAAAGGCTATTCCCAGTAGCCTATTTTGAGCACCTATTTTCTGCCCTAAACAAAACAAACAGATTTATTTTGATATATTGTCAATGGGGAATGAGGAAAATTGTGAATGAGAAAGAATTATCACTGAGCAGCAAAATAAATCAATACGTAAATCATTCTATTTGCCAAATAATTGAGTTTTGTGTGTAGCCAAAATATTCCCTGGGGGGAGGTGAGTGTTTTGATACTTCATCAAATCAGAAACATTTTTTTTTTTTACATATTAGATGTTTCCCTGTAATCAAAGCAAAGTAAACATACACGATTTCTTGGCAAAGATTCTCTTATTCATTCAAAGTAGTTCAATACAATTCTTGCTAAAGTTGTTATTGCTCATTAATATTGCCATTTGATACCAAAAGAAACCTGTTCACTAGTTTTCAGAACAGAACATGCAATATCAAATAGGTTCATTTTTGCAAGGAAACAAGGTTTACCTCCAATGCGAAAGTATACTGCTCTAACTCTACATAGATGAGTCCACGGTTAATGAAGGTGTTTAACATCACAGTTTCCCCAGCATCGAGAAGCAGCACAATGCCATAATCTGTTAATGCCTAAAAATAAAATAACCACTTACAACCTGGATTCAACTCTAGAGTCTCACTACACTGGCTATGAACAAATGTGTTTATGCCCAAACTAGGACCTCACATCAGTTCTTTAATATGACGTACATTTATGGCCAAAAATAGTCATTTAGATTTAAAGGGTCTCCTTAACTAAGTGTTATAGATACTGCTATGCTTTAATAAATGGTCCACACTGCTCGCTTTTCACATGTTATCTGTGAAACGCTTCTAAGCATTTTTATTGTGTATGGTTTGGTGGGGGGGCATGCAACACCCTCCCTCACCTCAGTAGTTTCACCAAATGACTGTTGACATGAAAGCAGAGCACTTGCTACCTTTTAAAATTTAATTTATTTTTAGTGTTTTATTGTTTTCCCCACTGAAACCTAAGTTTTATGGAGGTAGAGCTTATCTATTTTGCTCACCATTGTAAAGCCAGTAACTAGTTCAGTGCCTGTACATAATAGAAATCAGATAAATTTTTGTTGAATAAATCATGAATCAATGTAAATAGATTTTAATAAACAACAAATAAGCACTCTTTTAAATTTTTTTTGTTTTCAACGTTTATTTGTTTTTGGGACAGAGAGAGACAGAGCATGAATGGGGGAGGGGCAGAGAGAGAGGGAGACACAGAATCAGAAACAGGCTCCAGGCTCTGAGCCATCAACCAGAGCCCGACGCAGGGCTCAAACTCACGGACCGCGAGATCGTGACCTGGCTGAAGTCGGACGCTTAACCGACTGCGCCACCCAGGCGCCCCAAGCACTCTTTTGATAAGCACTTTGATAAGCATATTTGTGTTCTGTAAGACATTATTCTAAACTAAGAATGATCAACTCATAGGACCTTTCTCCATTACTTTAATCTTTCTAAATTATATTATTCACTAAGTATGTTTTTACTGGTCATCTACTCTATGCCAGGTACCAGGAATATGGCAAATTTGGGTTGGAACTAAATCTTTTAACTCATTTTCCTGCTGAATATTTTGTCCAAAAAAGCCACATGGTTTCATCAGAAAAGGGCCAAAACGTACACACTTGTAGCACATACTAACTGAAAATGAAAATAATATTATTTTGCTATTTGCTCATTGGTCCTTCTCTAGTGTTTCATTACTAGGCACTCAAGTGTCTAAAAGAACTGTACAATTAAAGGTCCTATATGTTCATTGTGACATAATTATCAGTGGGCCTATGCCAGGGCTGTAAAAATAATTTGTAACACTTATAAAACAAAAACAAAACTAGAATGTTAGCAATTTTCCTTTCACAGAATAACAGAATGTAAAATCTGTAAGATGCCTTAGAGATCCACTAAGCAACCGAATATGTGACACAAGAGGAAACAGAAGCTGGGAAATGTGATTTCATGAAGGTCAATGAGCAGGATTTGGATCGTGCCTCTGCTATTTTTACTTAGCTTTTCAGTCTTGGGAAAATTGCTTAACACTAAGCCTCAGTTTCTTCGTCTGCAAAACTGGGAGGTAATTTATCATATTGTTGTTGTAGAAGTCCACTTAAAAATATTTGACTTTATGCTGGTAAAGGATTTAGCCCTGTGTTTGTCACCCAATAAGCCCTAAGTAAGTGGTAACTGTTACTTATATTAATACACGGTGGTAGAAAGCAGAATTCACCTTTTGTTAGTTTTTATGAAAGTATATCTTGGAAGAAAGCCTAAGTACATTTTCTACAGAAAGATACTTGGGTTTCCTCAGTCTAGTGATGGCAGGAATCACTGTTTCTCCCTGAGAAACAGGGCGGTAGACAAAAAGAGAGGAGGTGACACTGTTAAATGACATCCGGTCCACATGCTTGATGTCAGATGGCTTTACAAAGCCACCTAAAGACTGTTAACCAGAAGCAAACAAACCTGTGAATACCAATGCAGGTCTCTACTCTCTCTGGGACTTGGTTGTGTTTCTAACTTCTCCCTACTTTCATTTCCTCCTCTGTAAAATGACTCAACGGGATGAAATGTGTTGGGTACAGAGCAGCTCTAACATAACCAATATGTTATTATTCTAGTTAGGTCTCTCGGTAGTTTTACATTTTTCCCATTCATAGAACACTGACTTTGTTATATATCAGAGATAACAAAAGTGGGAGTTCCCTGCCCCTACCCAGTCCATTGTTTGTGGCTTCAGAATTACCCAGAAAAGGCAGGAACGGGGGTGGGGAGGGAGTTGTCAAAGACACCTGCTATGCAGGTTTCTCTGATAAATGATCCTTTAATTAGCTCTTAGAATCTTAACAACTCCTTTGTTAAAAATTAGTTATTCATTTGTCAACATTTCTGGAGGAAACCTGACAGACTGGTTACCAGGAATTCTACAGTCCTTAGGTAGAAAAAATGGTTCTCAACTTTTTCCCTTCCATAGCAAATAAATTTCTAAATCTCCAAATGCTTTAAACAGATTTAACTGTCCAAATTTCAAGGAGATTGGAGGAGTGTATCCACACAGAACAGCAGGAATGTGGTGTAGTTTTTTAAAGGAATGTTTCACTGGCTATGGAAGTAGAGAGGAAAAAAGGAAGACAAGCAGGCAACAGAGAAAGGGAAGCAAGAGGATGGGACAGAACACTAACAGACTGAGACCAGCTGGCCAGTGAGGAATCTCCACTGGAAAAGGACCAAACCCACAAGAGTAGGAAAGAGATGGGGAAGATTAGAAAATATAAAAGAGGCCTTGCACTGGTGGAAGGTGGATCATGACAAATTGAGAAAAATGATTACTGTAGCCTTTAGTTACAGCTTCATAATAAATACACAGGCAATACTGGTCACTGGTCCCAGTCTTGGAAACCATCATTCAAAACTCCCTGCTGTGCCCATGGTCTGAACAGTGTACAAAAAAAAAAAAACAAAAAACAAACCAAAAAACAAAAAACACCCTGACAAACTGTTCTGGCTAATGTTGAAATTTTAAAGCAACAATATTGCTAGTGATCACTGCTTAAAAATTCAGTAGAAACATTTACTCAAGTGAGAATTATGCAATATATTTTAATTTATAAATGCCTTCAAATGCTTATATAAGCATTGTAAAAGTCATTTTCATTTGACATTGCAGAGATTGGTATGAAAATATTTGGTGAGGACCAACAAAAACACTAAATATTCTTTGAAATGGTTCTTTGGTTTCTCAAGTGTGTAAGTGTGTGTGTGTGTGTGTGTGTGTGTGTGTGTGTGTGTGTGTGTATTTCCATAGGAATTATTTTTCAAAATTATAACAGAAATAGGAAGAACATGTTTTACACATACTTTAAATGTGTTTACAAATGCGTTAACATGTTGTTTACTAAAATGGTCATCTTACCATTCGAAGCTCACTTATCTTGGTATAACATAAGGCTCTGTTATAAAATGCTATGTAACTGTTTTTGTCCATGTTGATAGCTGTAGTTAAATCTGTAATTGCTAGCTTATAAGTCTACAAAGAAAAAAATAATTAGATAACAAGGGTTAATCGTAATGGAATGAAATTTAATTGTAAAATAAGTTCTTGATTCTATCAGAATTTTTTGAACACTCATTCAACCATCCTGCGTATCATTTGAAATTAAGACAAGTAACCTAATTTTTCATAGAGTTAATTAAGAAGATCTTTTGATAGGAATTATTATAATAATGTTTCTCCTACCTTCAAATAAAATTCAATATACAAACAACTTTAACTTAGATGATTATTTTATTGCCAATATTGCTATAAAGCAAAAAGAAAATTATACTTATTAGTAAAAGAGAAATAAGCCATATTCATCCAGCAAATATTCATCAGAGCTTGCTTCTGTCACTCTTACTGTTAGATCACATAATCGCGATGTTACCTACCCATGTTCTCCTTCACTTCCTCTTTGATGCTTTCCTGATACCTTATCACTCATTTCTATAGATAGTAATTTTCATGGAATTAACATGTAATGCAAGGTCTTACCTTTACTTTCAGGCATTATTTGCAAAGTATTTCATATGAAATAGTTACAAAGAAAGGTCAGAAAAGAAAAGTAGGGAGAAACAATGTATTCCATGAAGTATCAGATATCAATGGTACTGCTCACACCCTTTGATCCAGTAATTTCCACTTAAGAATCAATCATAAACTCAAGCAATGACTTTGTTTTCAGTGTAACAGTATGAAGATAGTAATATAGTAAAATAGTAAAATATTTAAAACAATCCAAATGTCCAACAATAAAGTGATTAAGAATAAAATATGGTAGAATATTATTCAGTTGTTAAAAATGGTACCCTCAAGTATTGTGACAAGCAAGGCACAACAAATTTATAGGTAGCATAATCCCAATTTTGGATTACATATATATATACAATATATATATATACATATATATATATATATACATACATATATATACATATATACATATATATACATGTATATACATATATACATATATATACACACGTATATATGTATATATACATACATATATACATATGTATATATACATACATGTATATACATATATACATACATATATATACATGTATATACATATATATATATACACACATACATATATATATAATATATATATTTTTCCCCCCAGGGGAAAAAAGACTAAATGTAAATACACCAAAATGCCCTCTGGAATTTTCATTCGATGGTGGGGATAGTAGGTGATTTTAATCTTTCCCTTTATTCCCCTGTGTACTTTCCAAATTCTATAATAAATATACACCATTTTCTTAATCAGATAAATAATGAGTGCTATTCAAAATACAAATGTCAAAATTAAATATCACTATTTTGTGAAAAAAGTATAAAGTGTCTTATGCAGTTCTGTCCTTTATACCTTGGCAATTCTCCTCTCACAGAGAAAAAAAGGAAGCAAGTCATAACTTGGCATCAGGGCACTCTAAAATCTCAGTTAACAAGACAGGAAACCGCCCTACCTTGTTGTAGTATTTCAGAACTCCTCTGTAGATATAGGCACGCACACTCTGAGGATAAATTTTGATGGCCTCATTACAATTCAAGATTGCTTTGGAGTATCTTCCTTTTAAACCATAGAAGGCTACTCGGCTTAGATACGCCTTTTCAGAGAAAGAGCAGAGGAAAGCAAGAATGGAAGTTTTAGTAAAAGCATCACTTCCCCCAAAATATGTAATAGTTTGAACAAATCCATGCCACCCAAAGATTATATAAAATATAGTCTTTTTTCCCACTCTCTTTTATTAGAAAATATTTCAAATATATAAAATAGAAAAAATAGTATAATGAACATCAATATGACTACCATCTTGATTCAATAATTATTATTTTGCGATATTTGTTGTATCTATTTTTTTTCTGAATTATTTAAAAATAAGTTGTAGACATAACTTCACCCCCGAGTTTTCCACTATGTAAACATTCTCTTACATAAGCACCCTATCATTATATATCTAACAAAATTAATAGTATTTCCTTAAAATCATCTAATATTTAGTCCATATTCAAATTTCATAGGCTTTTAAAATCAAGATGCAATCTCGTGTCATCTCTCCAGCCTCTTAAAAGGCAAGAATAAATGTGATAGCAAAATAAGAAGTAAATGAAATTAATAACAGTATATAAAATTATAATTATTAATAGGTAAGTAAAATATTAACAATACTTATAAACATCACAATTCAGAAAGCACCTTTACATATAACATATCACTGTTGGAAATAACATCTTTAGTTCAAAGGGAAATACAGATATATGGATTATCAAAACACAGTTGGCTAAGAAGTAGGTATAAGTAAGTGATTCTTGCTAACTAATAACAACAACGTACAAAGGCTTGAATAGTTTTAGCAAATTTAACACACTCTCCAAATCACTGAAATTGTTCATTTAAATACCTGGTAATGTTTTGGATTGAGGGTAATTGCACGATTAAAATCCAGGACCGAGCTATCCTTGTTAAGTTTTACTTTACAAAGACCACGTTGATAAAAGCCTTCTGCAAAATCAGGATTTGCTTTCACAGCTTTTGTAAAACAATCAAAAGCCTAGGAGAGTATATTGTTAAAAAGAAAATCATTTAGGGAGTAGAATAGATTAACTTAAAATGCTAATAAATTACAGTGTATAACAATTGTTTAAAAGTTTTCACTTATTTTTGGTCATTTTAAATACATTTTCCAGTGAAATACGTGGAGAAAACAAAAGTAATATAAATAAGTCAGGTTTATTACTATAATTTATAGGTTCCTTTACTCCCAAACTGATATCTATATAATCCATGTTGTTAGATACCAATACTTTTGGAGGTGTAATTTTAATTGTTATTCTTCATAATGTGTTTCTTCAAAGAAATCACAACCAGTACATTTATTTTCTATGAGGGCCCAAGAACCATAACAGATACATAGTAATGACATTTCTGAACAATGGAACTCTAAAAATTTCCCCAATGTTGTAAAGCAAATGTTGGTTTGCTCTGGTTGTCCAAAAGGACTAAAAACAGAGAAAATATTTATAATTAATTTTATATTTATTGGAATTTCTTAATGGAACAACTCATCAAGTGCAACTCTTCTTCAAGTTTATGGAGATTCAAGTTTCAAACACTGTCCACCCCTAAATACAAAGACTGGAATGGTGTGTGTGTGTGTGTGTGTGTGTGTGTGTGTGTGTGCATCTGTGTCTATGCCTGTGTATAGGGAGATTCAGTTATGGAATATCCAACATTAGCCACTGTAAAATATCAATTGTATTACTTATTTATCACATCATTGACAATTTTAAAATGGTGAATTATATAAATTAGCCGAATATTGGATCAATACATAATAACTGAGTCAACTGGCTTTCAATGAATCTGACCATCTTAATAACCAGTTTCAATCTGATATGAATTGTTCAGTTGTCAAGAAAAGAAATTAGTATCCTATTCATGTTCTATTTATTCTATAGTATTACTCAGAAGCACTCAATTTAAAATGTTTACAATTTAATGAGTAAATTCATGTTAATGTGATGAAAATATTCTGCTATAACAATTTCTTACAGTTAGATTTATTGTTTTGGTGGGAAACACACATTAGTCTTTGGAATACTGTTGGCAAACCAACATCAAATAAAAGGTACTGAGTAAATAAAATGATATAGCAGGTATTGCAGGGTGCAGACTGATTGTATTAAGCCAACCTTTATAAGAAACTTTGGTCTAGTCAATCGCTGTATAGGTAGCCTTCAGAAATAGAACTGAATTCAAGAAATCAATTTCCAAAATCACAAAAAACCTATGCTCCTAAATACACAAAATACCATTTGTATGTTGCCTTCCTCCATGTAACAAAGGCCCAAGTTATACAGACAGTCTGCTGAAGCTGCTACGGCATTTGGTCCTTTATCAGAATGAGAAAAGATATCCAACGCCTTTTTAAACATTCTCATAGCTTCCTAGAATGATTAAAAAAACATGGAAGGGAATGCTTTAACATTTATTTAACATGACAGCCTTAAACGTTAAAAAGAATGCTAAGCATGCAGCTCTACTCTCATTTCACAGTAGGCCACAGTAGGACACAGGCCTTGTCAGTGCACCACTAGCTGAGGACCCAAGCAGGGAGTCTGATGGCAGGGAATCCCAACAAGGTGTCTCTCCTAAATCTGCTACTTAAGCAGACTTATAGATATGCACTTTTGATACTATAATTTCTAAATTATTAAGGCTATTTTCTTGTAGTATAAAATCAACTTAAAGTTATAGACTAGTTTATGACCAGTTTTTCAGTAATTTTCCTGAAAGAAATAATGAGCAGCTATTAAATAGTAAAAGATTTCCAATGATAATATCTGATGTGGTTTTAATCAAACTTTATTTTGTCCTACTGTGCTCTTTATAATTTTTTTTTAACGTTTATTATTTTTGAGACAGAGAGAGACAGAGCATGAATGGGGGAGGGTCAGAGAGAGGGAAACACAGAATCTGAAACAGGCTCCAGGCTCTGAACTGTCAACACAGAGCCCGACGTGGGGCTCGAACTCACAGACCGCGAGATCATGACCTGAGCCGAGGTCAGCTGCTTAACTGACTGAGCCACCCAGGCGCCCCTGTCCTACTGTGCTCTTAATGGAAATCCACTGGCACCAGAAAATAAACTAACATCAAAAATCACCCTCTTAGGGGAACCTGAGTGGCTCAGTCAGATAAGTGTCTGACTCTTGATTTCAGCTCAGGTCATGATCTCATATTTCATGGGTTTGAACCCCACATCAGGCTCTGCACTGTCAGGACAGATTTTCTCTCTCTCTCTCTCTCTCTCTCTCTCTCTCTCTCTCTGTGTGTGTGTGTGTGTGTGTGTGTGTCTCTCCCCCACTCACTCTCTCCCTCACTCTCTCTCAGAATAAATACATAAATTTTAAAATAAATCACCCATTTAAACTAGTCAAAATAGTTGAAATTTGCTAATGAAAAAAATTCAATTTTCCAGATAGAAATGACTTTTTTATAATTAGCTAACAGATATATTTATGGAAATATAAATATTTGTGACTCTTTAGACCATTTTCTTAATCATATTAAATTACTAAATAAACAACGAGATTTAGCTTGGATATGCTAAGTGTCCTTTGTGCTTCCACTTAGCATCTATTTCACATATAACTTCAACATCCATCTTTCCATCCTTATTCTCAGCACTTGACCTTGCCATAGAAAAAATACATCACCTTCTTTCTGCATTTTCCTCCTTTTTACTTTTCAACACATCTATATATTCTTCCATTTCCATTTTTTTCTCTCCTGACTTTGAATGGTTTCTATTCTTCTCCTTTTCAGAAGGAGAAATTCCTTCTGAGATTTCTAATTCTAATTCAGAAGGAATTAGATTCCTCAAGCTGTGTTCTTGACCCCTACTCCTTCTGCTCTGCCTGAACACAAGTTATTTCCTTCCTCTTCTGGGTCACTGCCCCTTCACTGTCTCTTTGAGTCCACAAAGTCTTCCATCCCATTTAAATTAAAGTAAATACATCTTCACTTCCTCCTGCTTCCTCTCATAGCTAGCTGATGTCCTACCTGTCTCTTCTTCACTTCTCTGAAAAGACTCCTGGGGAAGATCTAGAGGGGTACCCAAGTAAGGCATATTTATGTTCTAAAAATAACACAGCAGCTGTTATGTGGATAAAAGCTTAGAAGAGTGCAACAGTGTTGCTATCATTCTAGTAAAATAAAAATATGTTCTGGATTAAGATAATGACCATAGAAATGGAGAAAGGAAGTAGAACTAAGAGATATCTAGAAAGAATCAAGAGAACATCACTATTGATTGGATAGAACAGGGCAATCAAAGGTAATTCCAGATTTCTATAGAGCAATAAGTGGAGGAGAGGAGGTTAAAGTAAACATAAGAGGGGTGCCTGGGTGGCTCAGTCAGTTGAGCATCTGACTTTGACTAAGGAAAGGATCTCATGGTTCATGAGTTTGAGCCCCGCATTGGGCTCTGTGCTGACAGCTCAGAGTGTGGAGCCTACTTCAGATTCTGTCTCCATCTCTCTCTGCCCCTCTCCCACTTGCACACAATCTTTCACTCTCCCTCCAATATGAATAAATTTTTGTTTAATTTTTAAGAAAATGTCAGAATATTCCCAAAACAAATTCAATATCATAAAGGTGTCAATTCTCCCTAAAATAATCTAGAGATTGAATACAATTCAAAGAAAATTCTGAATTTTCACCTTTCCCATGCATGTGCATACATGCACATGTGCACCACAACGATACACCCCAGTAAGCTAAGCAGCCATGCAGTGGAGAAAGGAGCCATTACACCAAGCCCAATCCAATTGCACCAACCAAGCTCAGGGCCTAGAGCACCACCATGTGTCTTTCTGCCTGCTTAGTGTAAACTATAAAGTGCTTCATACTTTGACTTCTAGGGGAAATTGTATGTAATTTCAGATTTCATTCTGTTTGCTGGTCCATCTATTTGTTTTTTGATTTTTGTTTTTCTATCTTTTTTTTTTCAACGTTTTTTATTTATTTTTGGGACAGAGAGAGACAGCATGAACGGGGGAGGGTCAGAGAGAGAGGGAGACACAGAATCGGAAACAGGCTCCAGGCTCCGAGCCATCAGCCCAGAGTCCGACGCGGGGCTCGAACTCACGGACCGCGAGATCGTGACCTGGCTGAAGTCGGACGCTTAACCGACTGCGTCATCCAGGCGCCCCATGATTTTTGTTTTTCTTTTCTTTTTCTTGGATACAAAGAGAAAATTTTATTTTTATTTTCTGCTTTCTTTTTATTTTTTAATTCTTTTTTACCATATTTTCATTTTTTATAGACTTTTTATTCTATTTTACTTTCTTCATTTCATTTTATTCTATTTTATGGTATACATTTGTTTTAATTTTTAAACATTTTCTTTTTTTCTTCTTTTCTTTTCTTTCCCTTTTTGCTCTATTCTGTCAAGCTTCTTTCAACAACCAAAACAAAACACACCTAGGATCCAGCTTCCTTTATTTGACTTTTTTGTGTTGTTTTTCAATTTTCAACTTAATGTTTTATTTACATTTTTTTCTTCCTCCAGAATGACAAAACGAAGAAATTCACCCCAAAAGGAAGAACAGGAAGAAATGACAGCCAGGGACGTTATCAACACAGACATAAGCAAGATGTCTGACCTAGAATTTAGAATCATGATAATAAGAATACTAGCTGAAGTTGAAAAAAGCATAGAATCCCTTTCTGTGGAAATAACAGGTGAAATTCAGTGAGGATGAAATTAAAAATGCTATAACTGAGACACAATCTCAAATGGATGCCACGTGGCAAGGATGGATGAAGTAGAGCAGTGAATCTGTGAAATAGAAGACAAAATTATGGAGAATAATCCCGAAAAAAGAGGGAAACTAAGGCAAAAGAGCACGAAACAAGAATTAAAGAACTCAGTGACTTATTAAAAAGGAATAACATCCAAATCATAGGCATCCCAGAAGATGAAGAGAGAGAAAAAAGAGGAGAAGGTTTATGGTAGCAAATCATAGCAGAAAACTTTAATTTAATTTTAACTTTAATTTAAAATTTTTAAGTTTAACTTTAAAATTTTAATTTTAATTTTTTCAACCTCATTAATTCCTTTTCTCCCTTCAAAATGCTGAAACTAAGGAATTTACCCCAAAAGAAAGAGCATAAAGAAACAACAGCCAGGGACTTAACCAACACAGATACAAGCAAGATGTCTGAACCAGAATTTAGAATCATGATAATAAGAATACTAGCTGGAGTTGAAAACAGATTAGAATCCCATTCTGTAAGAAGTAAAAACTAGGCAGAATGAAATAAAAACTGCTATAACTGAGCTGCAATCACAGATGGATTCTGCGGCGGCAAGGACAGATGAGGCAGAACAGAGAATCAGCAATATAGAGGACAAACTTACAGAAAATAATGAAGCAGAAAAAAAGAGGGAGATTAAGGCAAAAGAGCATGATTTAAGAATTAGAGATATCAGTGACTCATTAAAAAGAAACAACAGGGCGCCTGGGTGGCTCAGTCGGTTAAGCCTCCGACTTCAGCTCAGGTCATGATCTCGCGGTCCGTGAGTTCGAGCCCCGCGTCGGGCTCTGTGCTGACAGCTCAGAGCCTGGAGCCTCTTTCGGATTCTGTGTCTCCCTCTCTCTGACCCTCCCCCGTTCATGCTCTGTCTCTCTCTGTCTCAAAAATAAATAAACGTTAAAAAAAAAATTTTTAAAAAAAAGAAACAACATCAGAATCATAGGGGTCCCAGAAGAGGAAGAGAGAGAAATAGGGGTAGAAGTATTGTGAACACGTCATAGTGGAAAACTTTCCTAACCTGGGGAAAGACACAGACATCAAAATCCAGGAAGCACAGAGGACCCCCATTAGATTCAACAAAAACCGACCATCAATAAGGTATATCATAGTCAAATTCACAAACTACTCAGGGAAGGAGAGAATCATGAAAGCAGCAAGGGAAAAAAAGTCCCTAACCTACAAGGGAAGACAGATCAGGTTTGCAGCAGACCTATCCACAGAAACTTGGCAGGCCAGAAAGGAGTGGAAGGATATATTCAGTGTGGTGAATCAGAAAAATATGCAGCCAAGAATTCTTTATCCAGCAAGGCTGTCATTCAAAATAGAAGGAGAGATAAAAAATTTCCCAGACAAACAAAAGTTAAAGGAGTTTGTGACCACTAAGCCAGCCCTGCAAGAAATTTTAAGGGGGACTCTCTGAGGGTATAAAAGATAAAACAAAACAAAAAGAGACCAAAAGTAATAGAGACTAGAAATGACCAGAGAACACCACTAGAAGAAACTCCAACTCTAAAGGCATACACAATGGCAGTAAATTCATATCTTTCAGTACTCACTCTAAATGTCAATGGACGAAACACTGAATGGATAAGAAAATAAGGTCCACCTATATGCTGTTAACAAGAGACCCATTTTAGACCTAAAGACACCTTCAGATTGAAGGTAAGAGTATGGAGAACCATCTATCATGCTAATGGTTGCCAAAAGAAAGCCAGAGTAGCCACACTTATATCAGACAATCTGGATTTTAAAATAAATACTGTAACAAGAGATGAAGAAGGACATTTATCATAATTAAGGGGTCTATCCACCAAGAATATCTAACAATTGTAAACATTTATGCCAACGTGGAAAAACCCAATATAAATTAAACATAAAGAAACTCATTGATAATAATATCATAAAAGTAGGACCTTCAACACCCCACTCACAGCAATGGACATATCATTTAAGCAGAAAATCAATAAGGAAACAATGGATTTCAATGACACACTGAATGAATGGACTTAATAGATATATTCAGAACATTACATTCTAAAGCAACATAATACACATTGTTCTTGAGTGCACATGGAACACTCTCCAGAATAGAACACATACTGGGACACAAATCAGCCCTCAACAAATACAAAAAGATCGAGATCATACCATGCATATTCTCAGACCACAATGCTATGAAACTTGAAATCAACCACAAGAAAAAATTTGAAAAGACAACGAATACTTGGAGATTAAAGAACACCCTAGTAAGGACTGAATGGGTTAGCCAATAATTTAAAGAAGAAATTAAAAAGTACATGGAAACCAATGAAAATGGTAACAGCCTAAAACCTCTGGGACGCAGCAAAGGCGGTCATAAGAGGGAGGTATATAGCAATGCAGGCCTTCCTAAAGAAGGAAGACAGGTTTCAGATATGCAATCTAACCTTACACTTTAAAGAGTTGGAAAAATAACAGCAAATAAAACCCAAAACCAACAGAAGACAGGAAATAATAAATATTAGAAGAGAAATCAATGCTGTCAGAAAAAAAAACAAAAACAAAACAAAACAACAGTAGACTAGATCAATGAAATCAGGAGCTAGTTCTTTGAAAGAATTAACAAAATTGATAAACCCCTAGCCAGTTTGATTAAAAAGAAAAAATAAAGGACCCAAATAAATAAAATCAAGAATGAAAGAGGGGAGATCTCAACCAACACCCCAAAATGCAAACCATAATAAGAGAATATTATGAGCAACTATATGCCAGTAAGTTGGGCAATCTGGAAGAAATGTACAAATTCCTAGAAACATATAAACTAGCAAAACTGAAACAAGAAGAAATAGGAAAGTTGAACAGACCCATAACCAGTAAATAACTGGAATTAGTAATCAAAAATCTCCCAAAAAACAAGAGGCCAGGGCTGGATGGCTTTCCAGGGGACTTTTACCAAATATTTAAAAAAGAGTTACCACCTATTCTTTTGAATCTGTTCCAAAAAACAGAAATGAAAGGAAAACTTCCAAACTCATTCTATGAAGCCAGCATTACCTTGATTACAAAACCAGACAAAGACCCCACTAAAAAAGACAACTACCCACCAATTTCCCTGATGAATATGGATGCAAAAATTCTCAAAAAATATTAGCCAACCAGATCCAAGAATACATTAAAAAAAATTACTCACCATGATCAAGTGGGATTTATACCTGGGATGCAGGGCTGGTTCAATATCTGCAAATCAATCAATGTGACACATCACATTAATAAAAGAAAGGACAAGAATCACATGATCCTCTCAATAGATGCAGAGAAAGTATTTGACAAAATACAGCATCCTTTCTTGATAAAAACCATCAAGAAAGTAGAGACAGAAAGATCATACCTCAAGATCATAAAAGCCATATACAAAAGACCCACTGCTAATATCATCCTCAATGCATAAAAACTGAGATCTTTCCCCCTAAGGTCAGAAACACGACAGAGATATCCACTCTCACCACTGTTATTCAACACAGTACTCGAAGTCTTAGCCTCAGCAATCAGACAACAAAAAGAAATGAAAGGCATCCAAATCAGGATGGAGGAAATCAAACTTTCACTCTTCACAGACATGATACTTTATATGGAAAACCCAGAAAGAGTCCACCATAAAACTGCTAGAACTGATCCATGAATTCACCAAAGTCACAGGATATAAAATCAATGCTCAGCAGTCAGTTACATTTCTATACACCAATAATAAAGCAGCAGAAACAGAAATCAAGGAGTTTATCCCATTTGCAGTTGCACAAAAAAAACCCATAAAATACCTAGGAATAAACCTAACCAAAGAGGTGAAAAATCTAAACACTGAAAACTATAGAAAATTTATGAAATAAATTGAAGAAGGCACAAAAAAATGGAAAAATGTTCCATGTTCATAGATTAGAAGAATATGGTTAAAATGTTGATATTATCCAAAGCAATCTACATATTCAATGCAATCCCTACCAAAATAACACCAGCATTCTTGATAGACTTAGAACAAACAATCCTAAATTTTGTATGGAATCAGGAAAGACCCTGAAGAGCCAAAGCAATCCTGAAAAAGAAAACCAAAGCTGGAAGCATCACAATCCCGGACTTCAAGCTGTGTTACAAAGCTGTAATCATCAAAACAGTATGGTACTAGCACAAAAACAGACACATAGATCAATGAAACAGAATAGAGAACCCAGAAATGGACCCACAAACCTATGGCCAACTAATCTTTGACAAAGCAGGAAAGAATATCCAGTGGAATGAAGACTGTCCTTTAGCAAATGGCATTGGGAAAACTGGACAAGCCACAAGCAGAAGAATGAACCTGGACCACTTTCTTACACCATACACAAAAATAAACTCAAAATAGATTAAAGACCTAAATGTAAGACAGACACCAAAATCCTAGAGAAAAAAGCAGGTAAAAACCTCTTTCACCTCAGCCACAGCAACCTCTTACTCAACATGTCTCCAGAGACAAGGGAAATAAAAGCTAAAATAAATTAACTATTGGGACCTCATCAAGATAAAAAGTTTGTGCATGGCAACAGAAACAATCAGCCAAACCAAAAGGCAACTGACAGAATATGAGAAGATGACATATCCAAAATCTATAAAGAATTCAAACTCAACACCCAAAAAAACAAGTAATCTGTTGAAGAAATGGGCAAAAGACATGAATAGATACTTTTCCAAAGAAAACATCCAAATGGCTAACAGACACATGAAAAAATACAACACTTCACTTATCATCAGGGAAATACAAATCAAAACCACAATGAGATACCACCTCACACTTGTCAGAATGGCTAAAATTAACAACTCAGGCAATGGCAGATGTTGGTGAGGATGCAGAGAAAGAGGCATCCTTTTGGACTGCTGGTGGGAATGTGAACTTGTGCAGCCACACTGGAAAACAGTATGGAGATTCCTCAAAAAATTAAAAATAGAACTACTCTATGACCCAGCAATTACACTACTAGGCATTTATCCATGGGATACAGGTGTGCTATTTAGAAGGGACACATGCACCCAATGTTTATAGCAGTGCTATCAACAATAGCCAAAGTAAGGAAATGTCCATTGGTAGATGAATGGATAAAGAAGATGTGGGGTGTGTGTGTGTGTGTGTGTGTGTGTGTGTGTGTACATATATATACACACACAATGGAGTATTACTCTTCAAGCAAAAAGAATGCAATCTTGCCATTTCCAACTACGTGGATGGAACTAGAGTGTATTATGCTAAGCGAAATTAGTTAATCAGAGGAAGACAAGTATCATATGACTTCACTCATATGTGGAATTTAAGATACAAAACAGGTGAACATAAGGGAAGGGAAGCAAAAATAATATAAAAACAGGGAGAGGGACAAAACAAAAGAGACTCTTAAATATAGAGAACTGAGGGTTGCTGGAGAGGTAGTGGGAGGGGGGATGGGCTAAATGGGCAAGGGACATTAAGGAGGACACTTGGGATGAGCACTGGGTGTTATATTAAAGGGATGAATCACTGGATTCTACTCCTGAAATCATTATTGCACTACATGCTAACTAACGTGGATGTAAATTAAAATAAATAAATAATAAAATAAAATAAAATAAAATAAAATAAAATAAAATAAAATAAAATAAAATAGAAGAAGAATAAAGGCCCAAGAATAACCAGTAGTTTCCTAGAGAAGAATATGGTGTAGGGGCTAGCTTTACCAGATATCAATAATTACAATAAAACTAAAATAATTAAGAGAGTGTACTATTGGGCTGGGGATAGAGAAACTGACCAAAAGACAAGAATAGACAGCCCCAAATCAGATCCACATATGCATGAAAACTTATGACAGCTGTACCACTTCAGATCTTTGGCTTGAGAGAACAGTCCAATAAATGACACTTGAACATTTGAATATCCATATAGGAATTAAAATGTTACCACTATCTCACACTCAAAGAAATCAATTTAAGTTAGAGTAAGATCTTAAATAGAAAAAGCAAAACTTAAACTTTTAGAAGAAATATGGAAGAATATCTGTATGACCTTGGGAGAGGGAAAAACTTCTTAAACAAGAATTGTTTAAAAGCCACAACAGTAAAACAAAAAAATAGATACATTCTACTATATTAAAATTAAGAACCTCTGGGGGCGCCTGGGTGGCGCAGTCGGTTAAGTGTCCGACTTCAGCCAGGTCACGATCTCACGGTCCATGGGTTCGAGCCCCGCGTCGGGCTCTGGGCTGATGGCTCAGAGCCTGGAGCCTGTTTCCAATTCTGTGTCTCCCTCTCTCTCTGCCCCTCCCCCGTTCATGCTCTGTCTCTCTCTGTCCCAAAAATAAATAAACGTTGAAAAAAAATTTAAAAAAAAAATTAAGAACCTCTGTAAAACCAGCCACAAATTACAAGAAGGTATGTGGCATACATGACAACCAACCAAGGATTGATATGCAGAATTTATTTTTTAATGCCTAAAATCAATAACAACAAGACAAACAAAAAATATGTGCAGGAAATTGAGAGAACATGAAATATGAGCAATTAACAAACATATAAGAAGATGCTCAATCTGTGCTCAGAGAAATGTGAATTAAGACCACAATGAGACATCAGTTTTTACCTACTAAATTGACAAAAACAAAGTCTGACAACCAATTACAGTAGAGGATAGAGATCAACAGGAACATTCATACATGACAGGTAGGAGCATAAATTGGTACAGCCCTATGTAACAACATGCCATTTTCTTGAAAGTTAAGTATTCACATTCTATACATACCAGCAATTCCATTCATAGGAATATATCCTGGAAAGCGACTCCACATGTTAACAGAAAACATGTAAAGGAATATTTATAGCAGCCCTAGTCTTAAGAGGAAAAATAAATAAATAAAAAGAAATAACCCAGATGTTAATTAACACAAGAATCAATAAATAAATGTTATAATCTAGTCCTGCAAAAAAAAAGTATATAAGCTGTCATGCTGAGCACAATATAAAAATTCTATTAATAGGTTTAGTAAATAATACACAAGACTTTTCACCTTGATTTTCTTGGCTTTCATTTGGGCTTTTGCTAATAGAGTATACATGGTGAGCTCAGGCCTGTTCAAAGTGATCCGATCCAAGACCTGAATGGCCTTGTCATGGTTTTCACAAAATGAATAAATGAGTGCTTGCTGTATAGGACTCAGCTCAATGAGACCTAAAAGGAAAATAAAATTTATCAATTACCTTTGCCAAGTATCTAGGATTTAGAATATGATTATTTTAAGGAAGTCAAGCAATTCAATAATTTATCTTTGTGATATGAATAAATCAATGCAATACTAAAATCCATTTGCTACCAACAAACAATAAGATATTCCAATTACAAACAACAACAAAAACAAAAAAACTAAAATTATAACCCTGGAATCTCCCATAATAATCTCTCAGAAAATTCATTTCATCAATGAAGCATTTACTAGTTGATTTTGTACATGTGAAACTGAAAATTTAAATTTTCAAAATCATCTTTGATGAAGTACACCTTCCATGTTATTCCTACTTGCCTATTGAAAACAGTATAAACATTGTAGGAGGTATTTATTTTAAAATTAAGACAATTATAATTTTGCATTAATTATGTTTACCTTTGTTCATTTCTGCCACTTGATAAATAGTAAACTTTGCAAGATCATAACATTTCATCATAAGAAGATATTGTCCTCTGAAAAAAATAATACCTTTTAATTCTAAGTAGTTAAAATAATTTTTCTAAAATAAAATTTCTTATAATCAGTTACTTAAAATTTTATAATTATAGTACCTTTATTCATACTTATATGTGTATAATAAAAACTATGTAAAAATTATAAACATTTTATATAGTCTAAATTGACCAATTAGCATACAGATGTGATGAGAAAACAATTTAGGAAAAGTGAAGCTGAAATAAAAATACTCAAATCTTTTTCCAATTATCTATATTTTAAATGTTATACTCTGACCCCACAGCTAACATCATACTCAGTGGTGTAGAGCTAAAATTTTCTTCTTCTAAGATCAGAAGTAAAACAAGAATGTCCATTCTTTTATTCAACATAAAAATCTGAGCCACAGCAATCAGACAAGAAAAAGAAATAAAACACATCTAAATTAGAAAGAAAGAAGTAAAACTCTTACTATTTGCAGATGACATGATACTATATAGAAAACTCAAAAGACTCCCCCCCAAAATTATGATAACTAATAAATGAATCCAGTAAAGTTGTAGGATACAAAATTAATATACAAAAATCTGTTATATTCCTATACACTAATAATGAACTATCAGAAAGAAATTTTTTAATCCCATTTACAACTACTTCAAAAAGAATGAAATTACTAAGAATAAATTTAGTCAAGGAGGTGAAAGATCTGTACTCTGAAACTTATAAGGCATTGATAAAAGAAACAAGATGACACAAATAAATGGAAAGATATTCAGTGATTAAAGATGGAAAAACTAATATTATTAGAATGTCTATATTACCCAAAGGTACAATCCATATCAAAATACCAATGACTTTTTTTCATAAAACTAGAAAAAAAGTCCTAAAATTTGTATGAAAGCACAAAAGACCCCAAACAGCCAAAGCAATCTTGAGAAAGAAAACAAAGCTGGAAGTATCATGCTCCTTGATTCCAAATTATACTAAAAAGTCATAGTCATCAAAACAGTATGGTACTGGCACAAAAACAGACAACAGACATATAGATGAATGGAAAAGAATATAAAGCTCAGAAATAAACCCACAATTGTATGGTCAATCAATGTATGAAAAATGAGGCAAGAATATACAATAGAGAAAAAAAAAAACATCTCTTCAATAAGTGGTACTGGGAAAACTAAACAGCTATATGCAAAAGAATGAAATTAGGGCACTTTCTCCCACCATACACAAAAATAAACTCAAAATGGAATAAAGACTTTCCCTAATGTAAAACCTGAAACTAGAAACTCCTATAAGAAAACATAAGCCAAAAACTCTTTATCATTTGTCTTAGCAATATTATTTTGGGTCTGTCTCCTCAGGCAACAATAGCAAGGAAACAACAGCAAAAATAAACAAATGGGACTACATTGAACTAAAAAGCTTTTTCACAGCAAAGGAAACCGTTAACAAAATGAAAACTCAACCTACTGAATGGGAGAAGATAATTGAAAATGTTATATCTGATAAGGGGTGTATATCCAAAACCTATAAAGAACTCCTACAACTCAACACACACACACACAAAAACCAAGAAACAAAAACAAAACAAAACAAAACAAAAAACAAATTGTCTGGTTATAAATGGGCAGAGGGCCTAAAGAGACATTTTTCCAAAGAAGATATGTGGATGGCCAATCATCCACTAATCATCAGGGATATTCAAATCAAAACCACAATGAGATATTACCTTACACCTGTCAGAATGGCTATTATCAAAAAGACAAGAAATAACAAGTATTGATGAATATGTGGAGAAAACCCTTGTGCACTATTGATGGGAATGTAAATTGATACAGCCACTATGGAAAACAGTATGGAAGTTCCTCAGAAAATTAAAAATAGAAAAACCATATGATCCAGCAGTTCTACTTTTGAGATTTATCCAAAGAAAATGAAAACACTAATTCAAAATAATATATACACCACTATGTTCATTGTAGCATTATATAACATACTCAAGATATGGAAGCAATCTAAGTATCCATCAATAGATGAATAGGTAAAGAAGATGTGTATAAATATACAATGGATTATTACTCAGCCATTAAAAAAATGAAATCCTGCCACTTGGGACAATATGGATGGACCTAGAGGATATTATGCTAAATTAAATAAGTCAGAATGGAAAAGATAATTGCCGTATGATTTCACTTATATGTGGGATCCAAAAACCAAACGAACAAACAGCAAAAGCAGAAACAGACCCATAAATACAGAGAACAAACAGGTAGTTACCAGACAGGAGGGGGCAGAGGGATAGGCAAAATAGG
This sequence comes from Felis catus, assembly GCF_018350175.1. Lineage (NCBI taxonomy): Eukaryota > Metazoa > Chordata > Mammalia > Carnivora > Felidae > Felis > Felis catus. The sequence continues at coordinate 86,811,503 of NC_058373.1, read as the reverse complement.
TGTAGACAAATGGGTGGTACAGGCTTCCAGTTATGAAATGAATAAATCATGCAAATGAAACAGCATAGAAAATACAGCCAATGGTATTATATGGTGACAGATGTAGCTACAATTGTGGTAAGCATAGAAGAATATATAAAGTTATTGAATCACTATGTTGCACATCTGAGGCAACACGTATCATTGTGTGTCAACAATATTTCAATTTAAAAAAAGATGTGGTATATGTGAGCAATGGAATATTCCTCAGCTGTAAAAAAAAAAAGTAAAAAATCTTGCCATTTGTGACAACATGGATAGGACTAAAGATATTGTACTAAGTGAAATAAGTCAGAGAAAGACAAATACTATATGATTTCACTTACATGTAGACTCTAAAAACAAAATGAGGGGTGCCTGGGTGGCTCAGCTGACTAAGCTTCTGACTTTGGCTCAAGTCACAATTTCTCTCTGTGCTGAAAGCTCCGAGCCTGGAGCCTGCTTTGGATTCTGTGTCTCCCTCTGTCTCTGCCCCTCCCCAGCTCATGCTCTCTCTCTCTTTCTCTCAAAAATAAACACTTAACAAACAAACAATAAAAACTAAAATGAATGAGGAAACAATCTCAGGTGTGCAATATAGTGATTCAACACTTCCATACAATACTCAGAGCTCTTCGAGATAAGTATACTCTTTAATCCCCTTCACCTATTTCCCCCATCCTCCCACCCACCTCCCCTCTGGTTACCCTCTGTTCTTTATAGTTAAGAGTCTGTTTTTTGATTTGTCTCCTTTTTTCCCTTTGTTTTGTGTCTTGAATTCTACATATGACTGAAATCATATTCTAACTGGCTGGTTTATTTTGCTTTGCATTATACCCTCTAGATTCATCCATGTTATTGCAAACGGCAAGATTACATTCTTTTTTATGGCTTAATAGTATTCTACTGTGTATCTTCTTTATCCATTCACCCATCGATGGACACTTGGGCTGCTTCCACAGTTTGGCTATTGTAAATAATCCTGCAATAAACATAAAGATACATATATCCTTTAAAATTAGTGTTTTTGTATTCTTTAGATGAAAACCTAGTAGTGGGATTACTGGATCATAGGGTAGTTTAAACAGGTGTGTTTTGATGCAAGGATAGAGAAAAGGGTAAGATATCTGGTTATCTTATAAATAATCTTAAAATTTAACAAATACAATAGCTATATCTGACTTGCTAGTTGAAAGGTGGTCATTGCTGGGAAATTAAATGTAAAAAGAAGAGGACAGAAAGATCAAGAGGGAAGTAAAGATCCCAACAGCTAGCTCATGTGCTTAGTTATGCCAAGAAGAACTGTTCGTACCTTATTATATATAATTGGATTCCATCTGGCTGAAGGTGGATAGCACGAGATAACTCTCTTACCGCCTTTTTCAATTTATGCAACTGTTGAGTGATAAACAGAAACTTTGCTTATAATAATACTGATTTGTTTCCCTTCTGATGCTTCCCTCCCATCCTTCAATACAGAAATTTTGCAAGAACATCTCCTAATATACATGAGTTCTTTTGGGTTTTGTTTGTTTGTTGCTTTTTAAGAATCATCAAACCAAATGGGATACAAAGAAGTTTTTTAAAACTTTTTAAAAAGTTTTTAAAGGTAAAAAGTTTTTTTACTGCCCTGGGTCTTCTACCTCCACCATCAGGAAAGGAAGGGCATTGCACGGGACTCGAGTCACATTGGGTCCTGAGATGTCAACAATGGAGAACAGAGACTCTAGCTAACTCGCAGTTGACAAGCACTGTGAGCAAGAAATAAACCTTTGTTATTTTAACACAGTGATTTTAAGTGTTCGGGGTGGGGGGAGGGTTTGGCGCGTGTGTGTACGTGTTTAGCCACAGCACAAACTAGACTATCATGGCCGAAACCAGTGTGACCAGAGAAGTTGTAGAAGATGAGGGCAGAATGGTAATAAGGAGCCGATTCCTGTGGTTCTTAGAGGCCTTTGGCTTTTGCAGGATTCAGCTTTTATTCTGAGCACAAGGGAAGCTATTAAAGGGTTCCGGGCAAAGTGAAATAATCTGACTTATGTTTTAACAGGATCACTATGGAGGCTATGTTGAAAATCCTTCCGAAGGGAGTAAAAAACAGAAGCAAGAAGACCAAGAGGTCCCTGTAGCAATCCTGATGAGGAATGACACTGTCTTGGACAAGATGATTAGTGGTGGAGTGGTAGACAGGGATATCTATCTTGAAAGGCAGAAACAACAGCTAACAGTGTTTATCTCTGGAAAGTCAGATTTGGTTGGAATCAGGGAGGACTTTTGCTATTTATTGCATCTTTGACTTTGCAACACTAAAGATATATCACATTTTTTAATTTAAATAACTTGTAAAATTTAAACAAAATCTTGGGGCGCCTGGGTGGCTCAGTTTAAGCGTCCGGCTTCGGCTCAGGTCATCATCTCACAGCTCTTGAGTTCGAGCCCCACGTCGGACTCTGTGCTGACAGCTTAGAACCTGGAGCCTGTTTCAGATTCTGTGTCTCCCTCTCTCACCACCTCCCTTCTTCACGCTCTCTCTCTCTCTCTCTCTTTCTCTCTCTCTCGTTCTTGCTCTTTCTCTCTCAAAATAAATAAACATTAAAAAATATTTTTTAATTTAAACAAAATCTAAAGGTAAGTATGAATGAGTAGGATCCCATTATATGCACAGATCCCATTCTACGAACCCACCTGCTCTCTTTCACACACACACACACACACACACACACACACACACACACTCAAAACCACTGTAAAATGTTAATAGTAGTTGTCTCTAGAGAATAAAATTATGGATTATTTTAACTTACTGTTATTTGCATACATATATTACATGAAATAAATATATATTGTTTTTGTAATAAGGAAAAACATTGTTTTTTTAATGAAAGACAAAATTCACACTTCATAAGTAAAGGCTTTATACATAGGTAATTATAATTAACTATATCTACTTTATATTTATTGCTTGGACATGCATTAGCCTCTGTAATTAACTGAAAACAAATATATTAATATACTGAAATTACACTGAACAATAGATATCCAGAAAATTAAAGCATTTTTTTTTAAAAATCAAGGTTTTCAAAACTTAAATACCTTATGATAGGTTTCTGCTCTACAAATATAGCTTTGGATATATAAAGGATCAAGTCTAATAGCCTCAGAAAAATGCCAAATGGCTTCAACGTAGTTATCCAAGTATAGCAGATGTATGAGGCCAATATTTACGTAAGCCAAAATAACAGTTCTAAAAAAAAAGTGAAAAAGCAAAATCTTGTTAGACATTTGAATTAATCCAAATGTTTTCCAATTTTGAATGAACCTAGTGAAATACATACATCAATATATATCAGGATGTTTTATTAAATGTTTTACTAAAACAAAGTAAATCAGTTAACGATTCTCTTAAAAATTATAAGCACCTTTATAAAATCCTTAGTTGAGAATCAACATTTATAGAGTCTATGCTAGGAACAGAATTCCTGAACTCCCCGCTCCATCTTTACTCTTCCTTGACTTAATCTTGACTTATCTTGAATTTCAAGCTTAGTTTTTCTCAATTTAAAAGTTTTCCCCTCAGGCTATGTTGTATTCGCCATGAGTAACAGAGAGAAACAGTAATATTCTCAGAGCCTGGGGTTAAAAATCCTCTCCACCTACATATTAACCCAGCTTCTTTTCTTTATAAAATAAATGTATTTTTTCTCTCTTTGAATCAAAACATTTTCAATAGAGAATTGATCTTAGAAATTACTTTATTTGATGCCTCTATTTCAAAATGAGGAAACTACATACCCTATAGCCCAGCTTTGTTAGAAGCCTAGACCCTTTGCCTAAAAGACACCAAAGTTCTTACTGCCCATTTTTCGGCTTTTTTTGCAACTGAAACTCTTTTCTTTCTGGCTCAAAAATATCTAAAAAGGAACTACTTTGGCCATATGGAGCCATTCTCCATGACTTTCCTAAGTCAAGTTTAAAGTTTACCTTAGATAAAAGTAAACAGTCTGCTAGTTGGCATGGAATTGGCATGTTGTTTTTAGGTGTTTTTTTTTTGATGCCTTTCATTTTAACAAATGCTTCTTTGAAAAGAACAGAAATTAATTAATTCTGTGTTTTAGAGCTTAGATTTCTGTACACACTAAAAGTGTGTACAACTTTTAGTCTTTGTTTCTTCCTGAACCTACACTCTAACGGTATTGGTTTTTTCTTTTGCTTTACTATCCAAAATGAAGTCAGATTCTAAATAGTTTCCTACTATTGACTCATATGTTGTGTGCATAGCAATATATCAAGCAGAATATTTTCTCATTATTTTAAAACTTGATAACATTTTTTCATGAAGTTAATTTCAAGAAGCTCTGATCTGTTTATCCCCACACTGCTGTTAGTAACTTTATGTTGTTATCTGTGAATTGGACTCATCTCAAAAGCATTCAATATCTAAAATTTGCAAAAGTATCTGAGGTAAACAGATGTTGGGAACCAGATCTTATCTTAGAAGTAGTATTCTAATTCTAGGATGCTTTTACAATTGTTATTTTATAAGGTTATTAATGATGAGGGGAAAGGGCTTTTTCTTTCATTTTGTTTTTTTTTCTTAACTTTATACAAAAGTGAAATCAGTAAGAATGAAAAGGAAAACATACCTTTCTAGAGAAATAACAGTTTCAAAGTCACAGATTGCCAGCAACCAAAGCTTTAGATCTGCATAGAGTATGCCCCGATGTAGAAAACAACCAAGATTCTCATAGCCATCATTTATGAGAGCTTAAAAATAACAACATACATCTTATTTGGGTTCTGAACAAAAATATCTGAGTTGTGTTTTAGTCTTTACCCTTCCCATTGCTTATTCTTACATTTGAACACTTTATAAAACATATCTATGATGAGCGCATTTATTTGGTAAGAAACAGTATTCACATAAAAATGTATTTGTCTATAAGTAACAATGTGGCTATCAAGGTTCACAAATTCATTAAAACTGGAGAAATCCTGATGGTAATCTAGGATAGTCCACTCACTTCACAGATGAAGAGATTAAGGTGCAAAGGGGCTTAACCACAGTCATGATTAAGTCAATGGCAAAGATGGAATCTAACCTCTGATTCACTTCAGTGGATTGCAGTCAGAAGGGCACCATTGCCCTTGATGGGCTGTTAATTATCAGGAAAGCATTGCTATTGGTCATAACACAGGCTCTGGTACAACTCCAGACACGCAGATGACAGAGATCAGGCTGCTACACATCAACCAGGAAGAGCAGCTCAAAGAGACTACTCCAAGGTAAGCTGAACTTGGAGTTAAGGCAGGCAACTTGACTATGCATATTCTAAACAACAGGAGTGTGGGGCAAAAAGAATCTTCCAGTACTCCAGGTGTGTGTCTTTCATCTATAAGCAGTCTAGAGGTCATCTCATGTATCCCCACTTACTAATTTTCCCTTCACTTTCCCAAAAACATGCTAGTGAATTACATGGGTTTTCCACAACATTTGATCCATGTCTTCTAAGCTTCTCAGGCCCATTCTGGCTAAGTAGGGAAAGTTCTGCCAAAAATGTACATAGTGCTCACAGTCTGGGACAAAAATATTCACAGTGTTAGATTTGGGGAAGTATATTGAGTTTAAGCAATGATGACACAGATTAATTAAATAATCATGGAGGCAATCTGCTCCATTCACAGTATAACTGGCTAGCAAAGACAAAGTCAGCTGCACTTTTGGTGGTTGCTCTAGGAAAATTAAAAAATTCTACCTAAGGAAAAAATATTAGAATTACTTAACCTCTCTGTGCCTCTGTTTTCTTATCAGGGATGAAAATAATTCCTAACTCATAGCATTATTCTGAATATTAATTGAAACACTCTATATAAAGCATTTAGATTAGTGTTTGGCAATTAGTGAAATGCACAATAAATGTTAGATATTATTATTAGCTTGGAAAAATATCTTAAGGGTCCTTTTTGATTGTGGAAGATAAAACTCCTTAAGCTAGCCTGTAGAAAAGAATTAAAGCCAAAATCAAGTTGGTCTGCTCTGAATAATTAAATAACAAAGACTTTGTATTATTGTGATAGCCTAGAAAAGAGGGAGTGAGGAGCCCACAACTTGGAGAAGAGGGAAGTATGAAAAAGAGGCTTTTAGAGATTACCAAGAAAGGAGTTTGGCCAGATGGCAGATAGACAGAGCTGACAGAGAGAAATAAACTTCAAGAAAAATGGGTGGGCTTGACCTTCAAATTTAAATCGCTTTGGGGCATCTGGGTGGCTCTGTCAGTTGAGCATCCAACTTCGGCTGGGGTCATGATCTCATGGCTCCTGAGTTCAAGCCCCGCATGGGGCTCTGTGCTGACAGCTCAGAGCCTGAAGCCTGCTTCGGATTCTGTGCCTCTGTCTCTACCCCTCCCCCACTCATGCTCTGTCTCTCTCTGTCTCAAAACTAAACAAACATCAAAAAAAATTTTTTTCTAAATTTAAATCATTTCTGCTAACTTTATCCTTTGAATCCTAAGATATTCATTTTCTTAATATTTATTTATTTTTGAGAGAGAGAAAGAGATCATGAGCAGGGAAGGGCAGAGAGAGAGGGAGACAACAGAATCTGAAGCAGGCTCCAGGCTCTGAACTATCCATAGAGCCCAAGGTGGGGCTCAAACTCATGAACTGTGAGATCATGACCTGAGCCAAACTCCAATGCTTAACCCACTGAGAGACCCAAATGCCCCCAACCCCAAGACATTCATTAACAGTAATCACAAGAATTGTGTGGATATACAAAAATAGAGAATCAACCAGAGAGCAGAAATTAGATGCAAAGATTACAAGAGAGTTAAACAAAATTTAACTTAGTCTTCCCTTCCAAAAATCCTTAGAAATAGAAGGGAGGGTACCAGATTCCTCTCAGCACATAGGATAGACTCTAGGTTATTTTATTTGAATATTCATGGCACAGGTGGCCTCAGAAGACTATCATCTTATATTGCCTTCCTTCAGGAGCTATGTAATTCTCTTTGTAAGAGTATAGTTGTCTCTTAGTCTCTAGATACTGACACTGCCTCATCTAGAATGATGGGATTGTAGTACTTTGCACCCAGGGGAACACTGTTGGTCTCTGGCTGGAATTAACTAATCACAATGGGCTAATTTATTCAGCTGGGACTGTTTACTGAGCACTTACTCTATGCACAGAATGGTGCAGGGCATATTTATATACCAAGAATACACTGATACAGGGTAAAGTGGAAATGACTTAGCTTTTGGCATCCTATTATTACTAAAGATTCTCAAAGCTCATTTTTAGTTTAAGGGTTTAAAAACTCAGAATTTGACTAATCAATGGGCTAGGCCTATGGAGTAGGACACAGCCCACTAGGAAAATTCACTGCTGCTTTAGCAGGCTGACTAGAAAATAGACCTGGATTTCCAGAAATAACCTGAGAACTCAATATATAGAAAGAGATTTCTTTGATATGATATTCTCCCTTTGCCAAAGTTATACACATACATGTAAGTACAAACACACTCACATTCACTAAAAGGGCATACTAGGAACACTTAAACCATTGTAGCTCGTAAATATATGTGAATATATATACTATAAACATATCTTAATATGTAACTACATAAAAATATACATATTATATTAATCATCCCATATTAGTATTCCACTCCATGAACTTCAAATCAAATTCCTATGTATGTGCAGTTGAAGGCAAAGTACCTGAAACGCTGTAGTCCTGGAGCGCTCTAAAAGGGCTACTCTTTCTAAACAAGCAGGCTCTATAATACAGTGCTAACCAATTATTAGGATCTAAGTGAATTGCCACAGAAAGATCTTGAGTTGCTTGCTTATAAAATTGCCGTTTAAAATAAGCTCTTCCTCTGTATGTCCTAGAAAAAGAAAAAAATTCAGTATGTATTGCAAAATACACATTTTCTTTTTTTTCCTTTACAACTAATTTTGTATTTGAATAACAATTTCTGATTATTTCCACTTGCTCCCCAAAAAAGGTTAGCAATGATGTTAATAGCAAAAAGGATATGAACTTTTTATAAATAAACTTAATTTTATATATAATTATATGCTTATTAATAATATGCTAATTATATGCCTACTAATCTTATTACATTTCTTGTATTTATCATAGAAATGTATCAAGAAAATAAATATGAGTTTATTTATTTTTATTACTTATTGAGTACCCAAAATGTTAGGCTTTAATTTATGTAAGATTGTTCTCTAGAAAAAACATAATCCATTTTGAAGGAAATGGGCCTCAGTGAGTGGAGTTGTTAGAAGATTTTTCTTTGGCACTGAAAATGCACCCAAATAAATAGGAGGCTGCTTCACATGGATGAAAGCTATTGTATCAATTGTGTGATTGGATTTTATCTCCATTAACTTCTGACTCCAATTTCAAAATTATCATTAACCTACATCAATTCCTGAAAATTCCATTTTCAATCATTTAGTAATGTAAAGCAAATCAGCTTTTAGAAATAAAATAAGGCAATTAAGGAAAAACAGGAGGAATAAGCTAATAGGTTATCTGCTGCAAAGAAGTTAACATAAATCTAGTTGAGGGGAGGGAGAGGGGATAAGGAGATGTATAAGAAAGTTATATTATGAAATCAATGATAACTTGGAGAAAAGAGTGAAGGCAGTACATTGACAGACTGGTAACAAAGATCTCTCAAAAGCACTAAGCATCCTGAGACTCATGATATTTTATCTTTCACCTAAATGTTTATTGCCCCATCTTTAAGAAATGTCTTATTTATTTTCTAATAAATATAAGAATTTTATATTTATTGTTAAGTATTTCTGATTGCTAAGAATATTCCTAGTGATTTTTCAGCATATTATATGACCCCAAACTTAAAATTTACAGGATAAACCTTTAGTAATATTTCTGTAGGATGCCATTAAGTCATGTCAACTCTTCAAACATACTGACTTTTATATCTTTTCCTTATTTTGTTTCCACTGCTTCATACTTCACACCCTCCTCAGCTCACACCTGTACTATTTTACTCCATTCCTAGTTCTAGAGTAATAAGATCTGATCATCAGATAATAAAGATCTCTTTTCTCAAAAACTTTCAACAAACCCCTATTGGCAATGGAATGAGGTCAAATTCTTCAAAATGGCATATAAGGTCTTCCATAAGCTAGCATCATCTTACAATAGCTTTAATTAATCTTCTTGTTCTCCAACTAATTTGATGCTTTCCTGCAAGTAACACCCCTTTTACTCAAGAAGAAGTAGACAACCAGAATAGAGCAATAACTAGGGCAGAATATTAAAAGACTTTCCAAAAAGATTGTCCTCCTTTCAAATGACTACAAGTTGGGATAATTTTAGAAGCAAGTTATCTCAAACTTTCAAAGAACAAAAATTATCTAATCCTAAAGGATATGTTCCTAAGAAAAGAAAAAGATGGAAGGCTTAATTCCTTTTGAAAAAGAAGCCAAATACTGAAAATACAATCTGACTATGAAACTAGAGAACAATCTCACTACAAATGTAGATGAAAAATCTTCAAGAAAGTAAAAACAAAGAGAACTCAGTATAGTTTGATAATATTCCATCCAAAAATATATGAGATCCAAGAAGCACTTATCTTTCAAAATTAGAAAAACTGTTAATATGAGATTCCTATAAGTAAATGAAAATTCCTATTATTACTAACAGTATTGTTAAGTTAAAGTCAATGCAATGATATAAAGTTGTGAGATTAGAACAGAGAAAAACTGGCAGAATAGGGAACTTCAAAACTTCATCCTTCCATAAAGGTAATGAATATGCTAACACCATCAGAATAAACTTTTTTAGAACTCTGGAATCAATATAATTAAAAACTTCACAACCACCATGAGAATGCTTTATACAGGAAAGAAATCTACACATCAGATGAAGCTCAGGATGCTAGGGAGGATAAATTCAAAGAGATCCACACAGAGACACCTTATGATTAACCTGGTGAAACAGAGACAAAAAACAAAAAAAAACAAAAAACAAAAACAGAAACAAACAAAACTCTTGAAAGCAGGATGAGCGAAGTAACTGCTCCTTTACAGAAGATTTTCAATAAGACTAACAACTGATATCTCATACAAAATCATGGAGGCTAGAAGGCAGTAGAATAGCACACAGGCATGCCTTGTTTCATTGCACTTCCCTTTATTGCATTTTGAAGATACATTTTTTATTTATTTTTTAATTTTCTTAATGCTTATTTATTTTTGAGAGAGAGAGAGACAGACAGACAGAGTGTGCAGGGGGCAGGGGGAGCAGAGGGAGTGGGTAGGTGCAGAGAGAGTGGGAGACACAGAATCCAAAGCAGGCTTCAGGCTCTGAGCTGTCAGCAGAGTCCAATGAGGGGCTGGAACCCATGAACCACGAGATCATGACCTGTGCCAAAATCGGATGCTCAACCAACTGAGCAACCCAGGCACCCATTTTTTTTTAATTTTCTTAATGCTTCTTTATTTTTGAGAGAGAGAGAGAGAGAGAGCGAAGATACTACATTTTTTACAAAGTAAAGGTTTGTGGCAACTGTGTATCAAGCAAGATTATTCACACATTTTTTCCAACAGCATTTACTCACTTCATGTCTCTGTGTCACATATTGGTAATCCTCACAACATTTCAAAGATTATTATTATATTTGTTATGGTGATCTATAATCAGTGTTCTTTGATGTTACTATTGTCATTGTCTTGGGGCTCCTTAAACCATGTCCATATCAGACAGCGAACATAATCAATAAATGTGTGTGTTCTGGCTGCTCTACCAACTGGCCATTTCCTTGTCTCTCTTCCTGTCCTCCAGCCTCCTTATTCCCTGAGACACAACAATATTGAAATGAGGCCAGTTAATAGCCCTACAGTGGCCCCTAAGCATTCAAATGAAAAGAAGAGTTGCATGTTTCTCACTTTAAATCAAAAGCTAGAAATAATTAAGCTTAGTGAGGAAGGCATGTTGGAAGTCAAGACAAGCTAAAAGCTAGAACTCTTGCACCAGTGAGCCAAGTTGTGAATACAAAGGAAAAGTTCTGGAAGGATATTTAAAGTGCTACTCCAGTGAACACATGAGTGATAAGGAAGTGAGACAGCCTTATTGTTGATATGGACAAAGTTTGGGTGGTCTGGATAAGGATCAAACAAGCCACCACATTCCCTTAAGCAGAAGCCTAATCCAGGGGAAGGCCCCAACTTTCTTCAATTCTATGAAAGCTGAGAGAGGTGAGGAAGCTTCAGAAGAAAAATCTGAAGCTAACAGAGGTAGGTTCATGAGGTTTAAGGAAAAGAAGCCATCTCCATAACATCCAAGAGCAAGGTGAAGCAGCAAGTGCTAGACATAAAAAGAATACTACCACATGATTCTATTTATATAAAGTTAAAAAAAAAAGAAACAGGCAAAACTAAACTAAAAATATTTAAGGACACACACTTATGTGATGAAACTAAAAAGGACTACAAGGAAGTGATTAAAATGGACATCAGGATAGTGGTTGTTAATCTTCTAGGAAGGCAAAGGCACAAAGGGGTCTCTAGGGTGCTGGAAATGTTTCTTGACCTGGTAATAGTTACGCAGGTATTTACATTGTGATAAGTCATTAAGTTGCACATTGGTACACTTTTCTGGATGCATCCCTTATTTTACTATAAAAAATTTCAATATTGAACAAATTGTAAGTAAAAAAATGAGCAGGTACAACTACCTACACATTTAAATCTCTTCAAAACAAAACTTAAAGGAAAAAGCAACAAAATGAGAACTTTTTATGCACAATAAGGTTGGAAAAAGCAAAGTTCATTATCAAACTTATAATAAGATATTACAGAAACCTATATAAACAGTTCTCTGTACTCAGTGAATAAAAAGCATATGAAAGAAAACTTAAAGAATAAAATATAGGTCAATATTTTCAAAATTGATAATGTATCTAGTATTTAGGAAATGTAAATGAAACAACTCTAAATTCTCATTTTATGCCTATTAAATTACCCACTACTGTTAGGACTGAAAATTGACTTCACTATTTTTAAAAAGCTGTCTGACATATTTCCAGCAATTTTCTTTCCTCAGAATGTATTTTAAAACAATAATTTCAAAAACCACATCTAAAATAATTCCTACCTGGCTTGAGAATTTTGGGGATCTATATTTAATAAAGCTGTAAAATCTTGTATGGCTGAAATCCAGTTTTCATTTTCATAGTAAAACATCCCACGTTTCAATAATGCATCTGTTCTTTTGGGATCATAAAAAATACACTACATGGGGTGTGGAGGGGAGGCAGAAAAACATAGCACAATAATGAAAAAAGAATAAAACACAAGAAAAGTATATAATCTCATAGCAAATTAACTAGCCGACAACTACGTTTTTAACTTTAGATTATATAAATGCAAACTAACTTAAGATGCCTAAACTTTCAAATTTGCATTTAAAGACCAGGTCTTCAGTAAGAACATTTATCAACAAATTCTAAAAAGGGGAGGAGGTTTACTGAGAGAGGGGAAAAAAAAAACCCAGCATATATCAGAAGCCAAAGCTTTTGCCCACCAAAATTTTTACTGATAAAATTTCAGAGGTGCAATGTTCAACTAAAGTGAGGTTGTATTAGATCATAGCATTTATCCCAATTAAAGATGATACATATTAGACTACATCAAGGCTGATTCAATCAAATCAAATATGTATTAATCTAGTCCTTAAAATGGTAAAAAGAAATTAATTGGTATTGGCCTGGTTTATTCATTTCACATTGACATGCAAGGCAAGAGTGAAAAGGCTACATCATTGTATATTCAGTTGTAAACTCCTTGCCTATTGATAGTGGGGGTTGGGGGGGGGGGAATGGGGAAGTGAAGCACAAAGACTACTGAGTATTTTTTTAAAACAGTAGAAAAAGAAAAGAAAAGAAAATCCTAAAGATTTTGAAGCTTGTTTGGCCTCAAGTGGCTGCATTAGTCAATGCATGGAGGAAATGAACATGAATAGATAATCTAATAATTTCATTATCTTAGAAGAGATTTTTGGTCACTTCTAGTTTACAATCCTCTTGAAACAAAAGAATGTCAACTATGAGGCTAACCATCATGAATTAAGAAAAAGGGTAGTTGGGAACACAGAAAGCTAAGTTATTTAAATAATTTCTAAATTCTCAATTGTATTAAGAAGTAGAATTTAGAGTTAAGTCAGGAGATCAAGGTTACAATTCTGCTGCAATTAGGGGACTATTTGGCTGACTCTAGCCTCAAAGTACAGTTCAGCTAAAAGTTCACTTCTTCAAGGGAATTCCCTGATATTTCCCAATATAAATATATAATTAAATATATATTTACCTCTCCATTATCTTTATTTCTTTCATAGCACTCATCATAAATTGTATGTATTTATGTACGTATTTATTTCTGTAATATGTCCTTTAACCTATAGGCTCCATGTAAGCAAGAAACAGGTCTGTTTCATTCACCAAAATTTATCCACTACATTATGCAGTGATAAATATACAGTTGATAAATATTTGTGAATGAATGAATGAATGAGCCAGCAAGCATAGCTTCTTTAAGAGCAGATGGGTTCTCTGTAGAAGAGAATCAGCAATGTCTCAAGAGTTAAGAGGTGGAAAATAATTTTCTCTCTTGTCTGAAGGGAAGAAGCAATTTTAAAAGGTTTCTTTAAGCACTTTTCATGCTTCAGAAGAGCTAGTAAAGTCATGCCTCCCTCCTGGAGTTGTTTCAATGCACCCATACCCAACTCTTTGATGTAAATCCATTCATTCACTAATAATAAAAAAAATCATTGACATAGCATTAATATCAATTCTACTACTGAGTGCTCTAGGTCCTAACATATAATAAATTCGTTTTTATTATATAATATATGTGAAAGACACTCAATGATTTGCTCTAATATTAGGAGGAGAATATCATGATCTAAAATACATAAATGTCAGCATTATATATGATAAAGCTTACCTTAGAAAAGTCATCGATGGCCAGAACTTTGTTTGCTATTTCATACATCTCACCCCTCCTGAAATATATATCAGCATCTGTGGGCTTGCACTTAATTGCCTGGGTATAGTTTAGAATTGCTAAAGTAATGTCTTTTCTTCCCCTGAAAATTTCTGCCTTTGATAAATATGCCTCTAAAGAAAATTAAAAAGGTAAAATTTAGTTTCACAGTCCTTTTATTAACTATGAAAATTTTAATCCCTTTCCCTCCAAAAACATAGAATAATGTTTCTGTATTACACTTTCTTAACCATTAAGGGTTTTTTTTTAATCTATTTCAACAATGCAGAATTTGTTCTCAAATGCTGGTAAGTATCTATTTGTAGTTATAAGCATTTTCAATTTCAATTTTAAGTAACAAAAATGACCTTTTATCTTTCTGTATATCTGAAGTGTTTCATACTCTTTTAAAGTTTATAGTAAAACAAAAATTTATGGACTTCGGCAGAAATAGGCATAGATCGAAAAACATTTATTAAGCTCAAGTTATATTCTAGGGGTATGTTATTCACGCTGTGGATACAAAGATGGACAGGACATTTTCTCATTCTCAAAAAGTTCCATGTTTAGTCATTCAAGCTGGTTAGAGGACGGTACATAAAGGCAAATGTATAGATTTCATCCAACCAAGAAGTCTTAGAACACTAAAACTCTTCAGAGATTTGTGGTCAAGAAAAGATTTGTCAATCACTTCTATAACTAAAATTTTAAGTTCATATCCTTCTTGTGCGATGACCATTAAGGAACCAATTTATTGTAATGTACACAAGGACATTAATTAACATTTCAAACCATGATGAGTATTTTGAAAATACCATAGGATCATACAAGTCCCATATATACAATATCAAGAGTAAATTTAACTTTAAAGAGCCAGAATCATTTTTGGACACTTATATCTATTAACTTCTATATCTTTATAACACCACTAAGTGACCAAAGCTTAGGTAAAGATATAAATAATATAACTGGACAGAAAACCCACCTGCATTATTTTTATTATATTTATTTACATAATTCAAATCATCCAAAGCTTCATTAATTTTGTCTTGGAAAAGATAAATAAAATGTCGGTGCCAATAGGCATTGAGGAACAATGGCTCCAAGAGTATAGCCTAGAAAATATATGTATAAATTCAATTAAATTTGGTTTATTGAAGGAAGATATCCCAACAAATGAATTTTTAAAATACTATTGATCCCAATGGCATTCTATGTGTATATTATAAAATGATACCTCCCAATCTGACAGACAAAATGTAGCGTTTTCATATCAGTCATTTGAAAATGCCAATAATTATAATTTCATAATCCTACACTTATACCACAAAAATTCATTGTTCAAAATTCTAGTAGAAATTATTACATACATTCTTACATAGAGAGGACAATTACATAACAATATTAATATAAGTACAAATTATTAATATTGCTATTTTGATTAAATAAAACTTACTTCCTGTAGATCTTTCAGGGCACTCTGCAACTTTCCCAGTTTCCTATAAATAGCTCCACGCCTACAATATGCAAATGCAGGATAATTTTTCTTATCATTTATTTCTTTAGTCAAGATCTCCACTTCGGATTCATAATATTTAGTAACTTCTGGAGAAAGACCAGACTTCAAAGAATCACTCAATTCTAGTTTTGGTGGTTCTTTCATTCTTTCAGACATGTCGTTATCGATAGATATTTTAACTCTTTTGTGTGTGGTTGTCTTCTGATGTTTGTGCTTAGAGAACATATCAAGAGCCCATGTTCGAGGGTTAGTATTTTCTGGAATTCCTCCCTTACTTTGGACAAATTCATCAAAATTTAAACACGAAGGTAGACTGGGACACTGAAATTTACGTTCATATAATGGAACTCTGAGTAAATATTTCTTCTGTCCAGGAAGGATTCCATGAGATGTTGATCTAGTTATTAAAAGAGTGATTTTTAAATGAAAGAAATACAATTATTTTTATAACCAATAAATCAACTCAGTTTTACACAAAATTAGTTTCTTTATTATTAAAATAAAATTACATGCTATTTTCATTCAAACCAAGTTCTCCTGTTCATTCTTCAAAATTGTAACATATGAAGAATATGTAGAAACTCTATAGAATTTATGAAAGCAGAAGATTATTATTAAATATGTAGCTTTCTTAGAATACTGAAATAAGGGGTCAATGCTCCTTTCAAGTTTAATTTATAACCCTGTCCCTAACCAGACAAATTACAATGAGGAACTGAGGAGGTAAAACTTGATGTGAGGAAGGCAATGTCATCCAAGAGTTTGGAGAGGACATGAACTTTAGGAAATGGGAAGAAGAAAAGATTTAACTACACAGTATACTACCAAATTAATATCCCAGACGCCACCCTTCTTTAGTAGACTATCAAATTAGAGAACACCTAATATGCTTTCAAATGCAACATTTCTAGTATTTTCCTCCTCAAATTTTCCATTTTCTGAAGTTTTCATTCAGTAAAATTTAGCATATGATGGGTATTGTACCAGCCACACAAGTGAGAGTAAGTACATTCTATTGGAAGAAAAAAATGTAAACCCCATCATTTCATAAATATTTACTGAGTTTATACTGTGAGAAAGACCTATTGCTAAACATTAGGAGAATTAAAAAGTCAGTATTCTTCTCTTCCCTTACATTGTGACACTCTTCATTCCTCTCTACACTCTAGTGCAACCTGCCATATCTCTTTTTGCCTAGAGTACAATCACTTCTTAATACCAGACTTCTACTCTTACTCTTTGTCTAATCTGTTCTCCACATGGAAGTCAGCATGCTTGCTTATTTTTTTCTTAACAAATGTAAATCAGATCATGTTACTCCCTCCAAGAGCTTCTCCTAATATCTAGAATGCAAATCAAGCTTTTCTTCATGGTCTACAAGACTCTACATGAT
The DNA here is from genome assembly GCF_018350175.1 of Felis catus. Lineage (NCBI taxonomy): Eukaryota > Metazoa > Chordata > Mammalia > Carnivora > Felidae > Felis > Felis catus. The sequence goes on along the minus strand of NC_058373.1, from coordinate 86,794,544 downwards.
GAGGCCCAGGCATATATCTCTGATAACACTACTCTCGCCTCTCAATTTTCCAGCCATATCATCTGAGAGCAAGCCTCAAGGCTGTTGCACTTTTCAGCACTTCTGAATGGCTGGCTCCTTCTCAATTCATATTTCCTATCAAATGTTACCTTAGAAAGGCCTTCTGTGCCAGATGCATTTTGTTTCTACCTCCACGTTCAACTCTACCCTTGTCTACTTTGCCCTCAGACCTGGGGGACTTAATCTGTTCAGACTATATTCATAAGATCCTTGTTCTCTGTCTTCTAATTGGGTATGTCCAATTAGAAACCCCAAAGAGGAAAGGAGGAGAGTGAAGTCAAGGTATTTATTCCTCTGACACCCTCCTAAAGGGTCACTTCAAAATGGCTATGATCCTTGACCACGGATCACGATTTTTTTTTTTTTTTTTTTTTAAGGAAACCGTTTCTCCAAAATTCCTCTTCTAGGTTCTAGTAATCACTCCTACTTTTTGTCCTCTCAGACTTAGGGGCAGAAAATGCTCTATTTTTTTTTTTAACATTTTTTTTAATTTTTTTTTCAACGTTTTTATTTATTTTTGGGACAGAGAGAGACAGAGCATGAACGGGGGAGGGGCAGAGAGAGAGGGAGACACAGAATCGGAAACAGGCTCCAGGCTCCGAGCCATCAGCCCAGAGCTTGACGCGGGGCTCGAACTCACGGACCGCGAGATTGTGACCTGGCTGAAGTCAGACGCTTAATCGACTGTGCCACCCAGGCGCCCCTGCTCTATTATTTTTAGCCACAGCATACTACATTATCATTTGTGGTTTCTTATGCCCTGACATTTTTGTAAATTGTTTCTTTATTATATTTTCATAGAATTATCCCAAATTGAGAGTGCTGTTTAGTACTGGTACCCTGACTGATAAAATAATTGGTACCCGAGGTAGACTCAGGAAATACACACACAGAAGGATCCTAGTATAAACTTATTCCCAGGATAAAATAGGACACAAATAATCCACGGTGTGTGGTGGCATCAAAGCTCCTCAAATTATCACTAATGTTAGCAGGGGATGGTGCCCAGGTGGAAGGCAAAGTTGTAGGAGATCAAGTAGCTACCACTTAGTCACTAGGACAACAGTAATGGTTATAAAAATTGTAGAATCACTTTACTTCTTTCAGACCAAAAGAGAAGAACAGTACCTAGTAAATGCCCAAATTCCCTAAACCTTGGATACCATGATAATGAAGCTACTGGAAAAGGAGTAGGAAACAGAGGATGTGAACATTTGAGCAGGCATGAATGAGGCCAAGAAGTTTGAATCTCCAAATTTCACTTATCCTCTCTTGACAGAAGAGACTGCCTGAGATACGGTCAGATTCTCCAGTCTGAGAGACTCAACCCTCTCCTGTATAAATATTTTTCAAGGACTACACTGAGATATTGCTTCATATGTTGTATAAAATCTGATTCAAGGACTCCTCAAAATCACTCATCTGGGATCTCCCGAGCCCTCTCATGGAGCTACAATGACTATTGTCCCTCAGTCTCTTACATACCTCCTCCATGGATGGGTGGTTGCTAGCCCTAGCCAGTGAAGCCTTGCTAGAACTTCCTGCCAGTCTCTGAGTGATTCTCAAACTTTAGCATTAGTCACCTGGAAGACTTGTTAAATGCAGATTTCTAGCGTAGATTTCTAGCTAGATTTGGTGGACAGAATTTTAACTCATGGAGATCAGTGGTAAGAACTAAAAGACTGCAGGTCCTCAGAAAGTGAGATATGCGGGCAGCCTGCTAAGGTGTTCTTTGATTTACATAAATGAAAAACCTTTAAGTCTTCTGGGCATAGGCGTAACCAGCTATAGCTGGGGTTTAAAACCTCTCATGCAGCTCTCTGACCTCAGCTAGTTCATATCTAAAACTTCTCACCTGACAGGAAGGCCAGGCCAGGTCCCTCTGAGGAAGGATCTGGCAATGTGGCCCAGGTGGATTTAATGAAATTTCCCCCAAATTTTACAAAGGTCTGGGAGAGAAGAAACACCCAAACCTTCTGAGAATTATTAGATACTTAACCCTAAACTTATGTTGATATACAGATACCCATTGTGGATGCCACTGAAGTTCACAATCAAATTGGGGGATTCTGAAGGTCAAGTGATATAAAGAATCTTGGCCTGAAACCATCTAACAGAATCTAGTGAGACATGGACCCATCCTGTGATAATTTCCCTAGTCCCAGAATGTGTAGTAAGAATGAATCAACTTGATAATTGTGTAAACTACACCATAAAGAAGATAATAGCAGTAAGGATCAAGTAGAACTCTTTGGAACTGCCTCCATTCCATCCCATACCACCACCCATCAAGATAGCACACCAAAAACAATACTAGGCCATCAGGGAAATTACAGACTAGTAGCACTAAGGAAAATATGTCACCTACTGTTTGGGGTAGGGGGAAAATAAATTCTGCCTCTCTTGGGGATGTAGTGGCAGCAAGACGGACAAAAGAAAATCAGGACTGAGACTATAGATTCACTGTCAGGAGGTAGTGAAGTTTGGAAGTTTTGATAGTGGAAGTGGGGACCATGGTCAGTTATTCTAAAAAGAGACAGAAGGAGATGCATTTACAGGGATAAGAGAGCCAATAGCAAAAGGCCTGGTCTGAATCTCAGTTCAATATGTTAGTCAATCCTGGAAGACAGAACACTGGCAGAGATCCGAGGGACTGGCGATTCACAGAAGTCCAGGTAAGAAAGAAGGTAATGAGTATAAGGAAGTAAAGGTGAACCAGGAACCATCAACATGCACATCTTCTTGCTGCAACAGTAAGCTTCTGAAGAAGGTCTCTGCTAGTCCCTCACTGGCTAGTCCACCAATATTGGATGCAGAGATCAAAGCTGAGGGAAACTTCCAGAGAAACGGTGAAGCTACAAAGTTATTACAGACACATAGCATCCTGCCATGATCTAGATGAGGGGCTAGGCAACAGGGGTAACCTATAGTAAAGGGACTGGCAGAAAACACATGGGGCTGGGTTTTTAATCAACTCAAATGGACTTCGGCAGGAGTTACTTTCCACAGTCAAGCTTTGACTTGATATATGAGTACATACACTGTCTGCTTCTAACCATTTAAGGGAGCCAGCAAGAATGAGTATAACTAAACAAGCTTAAAGGTCAGATATACAGTGGTTAAGAAGGATAATTCTGTGTTAACCAAGTTAAGATTCGTGAAAAAAGATCTCAAACTATACAAATAAAATTATTTTTAAAGTTTCTCCATAAACTTGTTTTAAAATAACAATTATTTAATAGCTACACTTTTGTGCTAGTTTAAATTAAGATTTTTTAAAAAGAAGAAAGCTGTACTAATGTATTATCCTAGATAAATACTCCTATAGTTTGTTTTACTGCCTCCACCAAAAGGCTCATCCTATTACACCTGTTGGCAGTATATACAAATTTCAAATTCAGTTGTTAAAAGGCAAATAAATCTCTTTAAATGTGAAACTTTATAATCAAAGTGATAAAGAATCAGTAAGCGGTAAAATACCCTACCAAAATAGTGTTTCATCTGCTTATATTCTTTATAGAGACAGAAGCCACTTAGGTACGGCCAGAATGGTGCAGATATTATCCTTTCTAGGATAGTAACGATCCATATGCTTTGAAATCAGCAAATGTATCAAAACTTTATAAGCAAATTTCTGTTTCTTATCAAAAATATTTGTCAACTTAGAAAAACCTATCTGAAGCCTTCTAAAAGATGAGCTAACAAAACCAGTTCCACATATTTGCTGCCGGGAAAACTCAAGCATAAGTAGTGTGCAGAGAACTTGGGACTTGAATGGCATCCTCCACTAGGATTGGTCTCTCTTTCACTCTGTCACTCACATTTACAGTGATTGTTCCCAAGTCTTTTCAGGGACAATAAGTCACTACACCAAAACATCATGAACCCTTTTTCAGAACCACAAGACTTTATAACAATAAACAAAACAATATGACTCACTTCAACAGTAAAGTCTTTAGTTTTCAAAAGGGCATACACTTAATGAATTCCTTATCATCTGGGGTTATCTAAAGAGGAATAAAGCCCAGAGCTTTCTGCAAACTATTTTGCACAACACTTCAGTCTAAGAAAGTTACGTTCTGAACACTTAAAAAATGAGCATACCTGGAACTTCAGCTATTGTTATCTCAGGTCCTTGCACATTTTAAACATGCTAGATACTATTACTTCCAAGTAAGGAGAAAAATTATTTCTATGTGTTGATCCCTGAATAAGGGCTCACACAACATACAAAAAACAGTTTGTCTACCTAGGTTTCTCAATCTATTAGTTACAATTTGAAAACAGTTAAATCTCAGCAACCTACTTCAACTTTTGAATGGGTGACACTTATTTGGAGCAGGCATTGTTTTTTGGTGTTAAATCGCTTCAGAAAAATAACTTAGTAGATTTTATTTCTTTCCATTGAAAGATTTCATCAAATCAAACTGACTTAGTTTTACTTCATGTCCTTAATCAGCCCCAACTTTAAATTATAGTTTAAAGCAGTCATACATTTGTACCATTAAATATTCATATATTTAAAAATAAGGGATTGTCCTTTAGTTAAGGATTTAGCATATTTTCAGTGCTGAATAAAATAATAACAACTTCAGTTAGTGAAATTATAAGATTAAGGCCAAAACTACAATACATTTCTTAAACTATAACAATTACTGATTAAATAAGACCTTTTAAGAACTTTTGGTGGCTTGGATAATTCATCATACACGTTTGAGAGTTTACTGAGTTTCAATCGTTTCTTCCATTTCATCTTCTTTTTCTTGGGATAAACAATGTAACTTATGCCAGCTTTTCTAGATGCTTCAATGAGAGAGAGAGACAGATCTCTCACATTGCTTCTGTTCTGGATGTGATCTAAGATAGTGTCTATATTTTCTTTCACAGGGATGGCTTCCTCAGTTTCACTTTGCTGAGTCATCCAGCGCTCCAGCTCCTTTGCTTTCTGAAATAGAATCTGTTTCATATTGCTTTGCATGTCATCCTTAATCTCTAGTGGAGTTATGGTCTCCTCTTTCCTCAACTCCACTGCAGATTTTACTCTCTTAATTAGCAAGAAACAAAGACAAAACCATTTAAAATCAATTTAGTGGCTGTGTGTTTTAATTAATTCAGTTACAATTACTATTAACGTAGTTTGGTCGCTTGTTGAAAATTTTTAAATCGTATTTTTGATGTTTTTCAAAGTCAACTTATAAAGTTAATAGTAGGTTAGTTAAAGCAAAGTACAATAATTTGGTAATGTGACATTTTGTTAGCTACATAAAAATAACACTATAAAGTATATATGTATTAACTGTGATTTTATATATTCTTAATTAAAAGAGAATGCTCTTTACATATTGAAATAAAGTACAAACTCTACTTTTACTTGTAATGCAAATAAAAAAAATTGGTAGAATGGGTAAGAAATACTAAAATGACATATCCTAAAAATCAATTTGAGTCAATTTTCTTTTCTTTTCTCTTCTTTTTTTAGAGAATGTTCTTTTTTTAAGTTAATTTTATTTATTTTCGGACAGAGGGAGAGCTCCTGTGCATGAGTGGGGGAGGGGCAGAGAGAATAGGACAGGGAGAATCCCAAGCAGACTCTGTGCTGTCAGTGGGGAGCCCAACGTGGGGCTTGAACTGTGAAATCACGACCTGAGTTGAAATCAAGAGTCAGCCGATTAACTGACTGAGCCACCTAGGCACCTCAGTGAGTTAATTTTCAAAAACAACTTTAACAACACTGAATTTCTATACAGAAGTATTCAAGTATTCTTTACAATAATTTCAAGTCAATATTTTCAAGCTTAAGAAAAAGAATTCCAGCCTAATATTTACTTTATCTAATCATCAGAGAATCCACTTAACTTTTAATAATAATATCAATATTATAATATGCTAATAATTGTAAATAACTTGTAATAATTATGCATTAGTACTTGAAACTCTAACAATAAACCTAATAAAAGACATTAACTCCAATTCTTTAATATAGAATTTCCAGTTTATTGAGCCATGGTCCATAAATTAACTGCATTTAAGTTTGCTAATAAATTTGTTATGCAAATATTTTTCTTTTTTTTTTATATGAAATTTATTGACAAATTAGTTTCCATACAACACCCAGTGCTCATCCCAAAAGGTGCCCTCCTCAATACCCATCACCCACCCTCTCCTCCCTCCCACCCCCCATCAACCCTCAGTTTGTTCTCAGTTTTTAACAGTCTCTTATGCTTTGGCTCTCTCCCACTCTAACCTGTTTTTTTTTTTTCCTTCCCCTCCCCCATGGGTTCCTGTTAATTTCTCAGGGTCCACATAAGAGTGAAACCATATGGTATCTGTCTTTCTCTGTATGGCTTATTTCACTTAGCATCACACTCTCCAGTTCCATCCACGTTGCTACAAAAGGCCATATTTCATTTTTTCTCATTGCCACGTAATATTCCATTGTGTATATAAACCACAATTTCTTTATCCATTCATCAGTTGATGGACATTTAGGCTCTTTCCATAATTTGGCTATTGTTGAGAGTGCTGCTATGAACATTGGGGTACAAGTGGCCCTATGCATCAGTACTCCTGTATCCCTTGGATAAATTCCTAGCAGTGCTATTGCTGGGTCATAGGGTAGGTCTATTTTTAATTTTCTGAGGAACCTCCACACTGCTTTCCAGAGCGGCTGCACCAATTTGCATTCCCACCAACAGTGCAAGAGGGTTCCCGTTTCTCCACATCCTCTCCAGCATCTGTAGTCTCCTGATTTGTTCATTTTGGCCACTCTGACTGGCGTGAGGTGATACCTGAGTGTGGTTTTGATTTGTATTTCCCTGATAAGGAGCGACGCTGAACATCTTTTCATGTGCCTGTTGGCCATCTGGATGTCTTCTTTAGAGAAGTGTCTATTCATGTTTTCTGCCCATTTCTTCACTGGGTTATTTGTTTTTCGGGTGTGGAGTTTGGTGAGCTCTTTATAGATTTTGGATACTAGCCCTTTGTCCAATAGGTCATTTGCGAATATCTTTTCCCATTCCGTTGGTTGCCTTTTAGTTTTGTTGGTTGTTTCCTTTGCTGTGCAGAAGCTTTTTATCTTCATAAGGTCCCAGTAATTCACTTTTGCTTTTAATTCCCTTGCCTTTGGGGATGTGTCGAGTAAGAGATTGCTACGGCTGAGGTCAGAGAGGTCTTTTCCTGCTTTCTCCTCTAAGGTTTTGATGGTTTCCTGTCTCACATTTAGGTCCTTTATCCATTTGGAGTTTATTTTTGTGAATGGTGTGAGAAAGTGGTCTAGTTTCAACCTTCTGCATGTTGCTGTCCAGTTCTCCCAGCACCATTTGTTAAAGAGGCTGTCTTTTTTCCATTGGATGTTCTTTCCTGCTTTGTCAAAGATGAGTTGGCCATACGTTTGTGGGTCTAGTTCTGGGGTTTCTATTCTATTCCATTGGTCTATGTGTCTGTTTCTGTGCCAATACCATGCTGTCTTGATGATGACAGCTTTGTAGTAGAGGCTAAAGTCTGGGATTGTGATGCCTCCTGCTTTGGTCTTCTTCTTCAAAATTCCTTTGGCTATTCGGGGCCTTTTGTGGTTCCATATGAATTTTAGGATTGCTTGTTCTAGTTTCGAGAAGAATGCTGGTGCAATTTTGATTGGGATTGCATTGAATGTGTAGATAGCTTTGGGTAGTATTGACATTTTGACAATATTTATTTTTCCAATCCATGAGCAGGGAATGTCTTTCCATTTCTTTAAATCTTCTTCAATTTCCTTCATAAGCTTTCTATAGTTTTCAGCATACAGATCCTTTACATCTTTGGTTAGATTTATTCCTAGGTATTTTATGCTTCTTGGTGCAATTGTGAATGGGATCAGTTTCTTTATTTGTCTTTCTGTTGCTTCATTGTTAGTGTATAAGAATGCAACTGATTTCTGTACATTGATTTTGTATCCTGCAACTTTGCTGAATTCATGTATCAGTTCTAGTAGACTTTTGGTGGAGTCTGTCAGATTTTCCATGTATAATATCATGTCATCTGCAAAAAGCGAAAGCTTGACTTCGTCTTTGCCAATTTTGATGCCTTTGATTTCCTTTTGTTTCTGATTGCTGATGCTAGAACTTCCAGCACTATGTTAAACAGCAGCGGTGAGAGTGGGCATCCTTGTCGTGTTCCTGATCTCAGGGAAAAAGCTCTCAGTTTTTCCCCGTTGAGGATGATGTTAGCTGTGGGCTTTTCATAAATGGCTTTTATGATCTTTAAGTATGTTCCTTCTATCCCGACTTTCTCAAGGGCTTTTATTAAGAAAGGGTGCTGGATTTTGTCAAAGGCCTTTTCTGCATCGATTGACAGGATCATATGGTTCTTCTCTTTTTTTTTGTTAATGTGATGTATCACATTGATTGATTTGCGGATGTTGAACCAGCCCTGCATCCCAGGAATGAATCCCACTTGATCATGGTGAATAATTCTTTTTATATGCCGTTGAATTCGATTTGCTAGTATCTTATTGAGAATTTTTGCATCCATATTCATCAGGGATATTGGCCTGTAGTTCTCTTTTTTTACTGGGTCTCTGTCTGGTTTAGGAATCAAAGTAATACTGGCTTCATAGAATGAGTCTGGAAGTTTTCCTTCCCTTTCTATTTCTTGGAATAGCTTGAGAAGGATAGGTATTATCTCTGCTTTAAACGTCTGGTAGAACTCCCCTGGGAAGCCATCTGGTCCTGGACTCTTATTTGTTGGGAGATTTTTGATAACCTATTCAATTTCTTCGCTGGTTATGGGTCTGTTCAAGCTTTCTATTTCCTCCTGATTGAGTTTTGGAAGAGTGTGGGTGTTCAGGAATTTGTCCATTTCTTCCAGGTTGTCCAATTTGTTGGCATATAATTTTTCATAGTATTCCCTGATAATTGTTTGTATCTCTGAGGGATTGGTTGTAATAATTCCATTTTCATTCATGATTTTATCTATTTGGGTCCTTTCCCTTTTCTTTTTGAGAAGCCTGGCTAGAGGTTTGTCAATTTTGTTTATTTTTTCAAAAAACCAACTCTTGGTTTCGTTGATCTGCTCTACAGTTTTTTTAGATTCTATATTGTTTATTTCTGCTCTGATCTTTATGATTTCTCTTCTTCTGCTGGGTTTAGGCTGCCTTTGCTGTTCTGCTTCTAGTTCCTTTAGGTGTGCTGTTAGATTTTGTATTTGGGATTTTTCTTGTTTCTTGAGATAGGCCTGGATTGCAATGTATTTTCCTCTCAGGACTGCCTTCGCTGCGTCCCAAAGCGTTTGGATTGTTGTATTTTCATTTTCGTTTGTTTCCATATATTTTTTAATTTCTTCTCTAATTGCCTGGTTGACCCACTCATTCGTTAGTAGGGTGTTCTTTAACCTCCATGCCTTTGGAGGTTTTCCAGACTTTTTCCTGTGGTTGATTTCAAGCTTCATAGCATTGTGGTCTGAAAGTATGCATGGTATAATTTCAATTCTTGTACACTTATGAAGGGCTGTTTTGTGACCCAGTATATGATCTATCTTGGAGAATGTTCCATGTGCACTCGAGAAGAAAGTATATTCTGTTGCTTTGGGATGCAGCGTTCTAAATATATCTGTCAAGTCCATCTGATCCAGTGTATCATTTGTGGCCCTTGTTTCTTTATTGACCGTGTGTCTAGATGATCTGTCCATTTCTGTAAGTGGGGTGTTAAAGTCCCCTGCAATTACCACATTCTTATCAATAAGGTTGCTTATGTTTATGAGTAATTGTTTTATATATTTGGGGGCTCCAGTATTCGGCGCATAGACATTTATAATTGTTAGCTCTTCCTGATGGATAGACCCTGTAACTATTATATAATGTCCTTCTTCATCTCTTGTTACAGCCTTTAATTTAAAGTCTAGTTTGTCTGATATAAGTATGGCTACTCCAGCTTTCTTTTGGCTTCCAGTCGCATGATAAATAGTTCTCCATCCCCTCACTCTCAATCTAAAGGTGTCCTTAGGTCTAAAATGAGTCTCTTGTAGACAGCAAATAGATGGGTCTTATTTTTTTATCCATTCTGATACCCTGTGTCTTTTGGTTGGTGCATTTAATCCATTTACATTCAGTGTTATTATAGAAAGATACGGGTTGAGAGTCATTGTGATGTCTGTATGTTTTATGCTTGTAGTGATGTCTCTGGGACTTTGTCTCACAGGGTCCCCCTTAGGATCTCTTGTAGGGCTGGTTTAGTGGTGACAAATTCCTTCAGTTTTTGTTTGTTTGGGAAAACCTTTATCTCTCCTTCTATTCTAAATGACAGACTTGCTGGGTAAAGGATTCTCGGCTGCATATTTTTTCTGTCTAGCACCCTGAAAATCTCGTGCCAATTCTTTCTGGCCTGCCAAGTTTCAAAAGAGAGATCAGTCACGAGTCTTATAGGTCTCCCTTTATATGTGAGGGCACGTTTACCCCTTGCTGCTTTCAGAATTTTCTCTTTATCCTTGTATTTTGCCAGTTTCACTATGATATGTCGTGCAGAAGATCAATTCAAGTTACGTCTGAAGGGAGTTCTCTGTGCCTCTTGGATTTCAATGCCTTTTTCCTTCCCCAGTTCAGGGAAGTTCTCAGCTATTATTTCTTCAAGTACCCCTTCAGCACCTTTCCCTCTCTCTTCCTCCTCTGGGATACCAATTATGCGTATATTATTTCTTTTTAGTGCATCACTTAGTTCTCTAATTTTCCCCTCATACTCCTGGATTTTTTTATCTCTCTTTTTCTCAGCTTCCTCTTTTTCCATAACTTTATCCTCTAGTTCACCTATTCTCTCCTCTGCCTCTTCAAGCCGAGCTGTGGTGGTTTCCATTTTGTTATGCATTTCGTTTAAAGCGTTTTTCAGCTCCTCGTGACTGTTCCTTAGTCCCTTGATCTCTGTAGCAAGAGATTCTCTGCTGTCCTGTATACTGTTTTCAAGCCCAGCGATTAATTTTATGACTATTATTCTAAATTCACTTTCTGTTATATTATTTAAATCCTTTTTGATCAGCTCATTAGCTGTTGTTATTTCCTGGAGATTCTTCTGAGGGTAATTCTTCCGCTTGGTCATTTTGGATAGTCCCTGGCGTGGTGAGGACCTGCAGGGCACTTCCCCTGTGTTGTGGTGTATAACTGGAGTTGGTGGGCGGGGCCGCAGTCAGACCTGATGTCTGCCCCCAGCCCACCGCTGGGGCCACAGTCAGACTGGTGTGTGCCTTCTCTTCCCCTCTCCTAGGGGCGGGATTCACTGTGGGGTGGTGTGGCCCGTCTGGGCTACTTGCACACTGCCAGGCTTGTGATGCTGGGGATCTGGCGTATTAGCTGGGGTGGGTAGGCAAGGTGCACGGGGGTGGGTAGGCAAGGTGCACGGGGGCAGGAGGGGCAGGCTTAGATCCCTTCTCCTTAGGTGATCCAGTTCAGGAGGGGCCCTGTGGCAGCGGGAGGGAGTCAGATCCGCTGCCGGAGGTTTGGCTCCGCAGAAGCACAGAGTTGGGTGTTTGCGCGGAGCGAGCAAGTTCCCTGGCAGGAACTGGTTCTCTTTGGGATTTTGGCTGGGGGATGGGCGGGGGAGATGGCGCTGGCGAGCGCCTTTGTTCCCCACCAAGCTGAGCTCTGTCGTCAGGGGGCTCAGCAGCTCTCCCTCCCTTTGTCCTCCAGCCTTCCCGCTTTCCGAGCAGAGCTGTTAACTTATGACCTCCCAGACGCTAAGTCGTGCTTGTTGTGGGAACACAGTCCGTCAGGCCCCTCCGCTGCAAATATTTTTCTTTATAGTGAAGTTAGGCCCAAATTCCAAACAGAACAATTTCACACAAACTAGTTATATACTTTAAGATATACTAAAGTACAATAGAGATATTGACACTCCATAACTTACCATACTTCCCCTATCTCAAGAAACTATATATAACTCACTATATAACTAGAGAATAGGGTAATACATAAACTACAGAATATGTGTATGTACAATACACACATACACACACACATATATATATATATCAAGAAAGATAGTCATGTGTATGTATGTGATATATACGTCAATAAAACACATTCCTGAAAAAAAAGTGGAACATAAGATTTCCCGCTTGCTGACTAGATATGAATTACACAGAGAGGCTCCATGCATCTCTGTCGGACACTCAGGAAGGAATCCTAAGGAATCTATAACTATAAAGTAGAGCTAACAGAATGGGTTTGGGACTTTTTCATACCCTTATTGAAATATTATAGATATATAACATATGTAAATTTAGGTATACAAAATAATGATATGATACATGCATATACTGTGAAATGATTACTACAATAAGATTAGTTAACAACTCCATCCCCTCACAAAATTACCATTGTTTTTGTGTGGCGATAACATTTAAGATCTACACTCTTAACAACTTTCAAATATATACAGTATTGTTAGTTATAGTCACCAGACTGTACATTAGAACCCCAGAACTTACACATCTTATAACTGACTCTTGTACCCTCTGGCCAACATCTGTTCGATCCTCTTTTCCCCACACCAGCCCCAGTATTTACTCTATGTTTCTATAAGTTCAGCTTTTTTAGATTCTTCATATAAGTGAAAACACACAGTATTTATCTTTCTCTGTCATGTAGCATAATATCCCAAGGTCCATCCGTGTTGTCACAAACGGCAAAATTTCCTCATTTTTTGTAGTTGATATTCCATTATTTATATATTGTATGTACACACATACTACAAAAAAAGAAAACTGCTGGCTGATATCCCTGATTAGTATAAATGGAAAATTCTCAAGAAAATACTAGCAGACTGAATTCAACAGCACATTAAAAGGATTATACAACATGATCATGTGGGTTTTATCCATCAGATGCAAAGACGATTCAACATATACAAATCAATAAAAGTGACACATCACATTAACAGAATGAAAGATAAAGACTATATATGATTGTTTCAATAGATGTAGATAAAGCATTTGACAAAATTCAACTTCTTCTCATGATAAAAACGCTCAACAGATTTGGTATGGAAGGAACACACCTCAACATAGTAAAGGCCATATACGACAAACCCACAGCTAATATCACGATCAATATCGTGATATATCATATATCATATATATCATATCGATATATCATATATATCATATATATCATATCGATATATCGAAAACTTTCCTGCTAAGATCAGGAACAAGACAAGAGTACTCACTCTTGCCACTTTTGCTTAACATAGTACTGGACATCTTAGCCAAAGAAATTAGGAAAGAAAAATAGGTATCCAAATTAGAAAGAAAGTAGTAAAACTGTCTCTGTTTGCAGATGACATAATCACATACAGACAAAACTCTAAAGACTCTACCAAAAGACTGTCAGAACTAATTACTGAATTTGGTAAAACTGTAGGTTACAAAATCAACACACAGAAATCAGTTGCATTTCTGTACACTAGCAATGAATTATCGGAAAAATAAATTTAAAAACTCCATTTACAATAGCATCAAAAATAATAAAAATACTTAGGAATAAATACATTCAAAGAGGTGAAGGATTTGTATACTGAAAATTACAATACGATGATGAAAGAAATTGAAGAAGACACAAATAAGTGAAGGGTATCTCATAAACCAGAAAAACTAGTATTTTAAAATGTCCATACTACCAACGCCATTAATAGATTCAATATAATCCTTATCAAATTTCCAATGTCACTTTTCAAAGAAATAGAAAAAACAATCCTAAAATTCATATGGAACCAGAAAAGAACCTGAATAGTCAAAGCATTCCTGAAAAAGAACAAAGGTGGAGATTTCACAATTCCAGATTTCAAAATTCATTAAGAAACAATAGTAATCAAAACAGTATGGTACTGGCACAAAAACAAACACATAGACCATTGGAATAGAATCAAGAACCTAGAAATATCCCATGCATATATGGTCAACTAATATTTGACAAAGAAGCCAAGAATACTCAATGAGGAACTGATAATCTCTTCAATCAATTGCTCTAAGAAAACTAGATATTCATATGCAAAAGAATGAAATTTCCTATCTTACACTACTCACAAAAATGAACTCTAACAAATTAAAGATTTCAATTTAAATTCTTAAACTATAAAACTACTAGAAGTAAACATAGGGAAAAGCTATTTGATATTGGCCTTGGTAATGCTTTTTTCAATATGATACCAAAAGTACAAGCAACAAAAGCAAAAATAAACAAGTAGTGGGACTACATCAAACTAGAAAGCTTCTGCACAGCAAAATAAACAATCAGTAAAATGAAAAGCCAACCTACAAAATGGGAAAAAATATCTGCAATCCATTTATCTGAAAAGGGGTCAATATCCAAAATATATAATAAGCTCTTTTAACTCAATAGCAACAACAAAATCCAACTAAAAAATGGTCAGAGCAATTGAATAGAGATTTTTCCAAAGACATGCAAATGGCCAATGGGTTCATAAAAAGATGTTCAACGCCAGTAATCATCAGGGAAATGCAAGTCAAAACTACAATGAGATATCACCTCAAACCTGTTAGAATGGCTATTATAGGGAGGAGTTCCCATGAAGATGGCAATATAGCAAGAGCCTGAACTCACCTCCTCCACAGAACACACTAAATTACACCTATTCACACAACGATTCCTCCTGAAGAACTGAAGACCAACTGAACAGCTTCTGAACAACCAAAGATAGAGAATGACAAAAAAGAACAGCAAGACAGACAAAGACATGGAAACAAAGGGAACTCCCACACCTGATCCTGTACACAGCACTGGAGAGGGATAGTTCTGAGGAACTGGGAACAGATTTGTCTTTCCTTAGGCACAGAAAAAAAAGCCACAGTTTAAAAGAGCAACTAGTATATAAAAGAGACAACACTGGACCAAATGGAGGAGGAGCTTTGGGAAGCTCTCCAGGTCAGAGGAACTAGAGGATAACACAGTTTACAGTCCTTCTCCACCTTAAAAGCCTAGATAGAATCAGGGTCTGGATACCATAACTGGTGGGTCCAGTCATCACAGCAAGCTTACGACCTCAGTAAGCCCAGGGTCTGCAAGCCCATGCCAGCCCCCAGTGTGCCGGGGCACAGAAAAAAGAGCCAAGGTTTAAAAGGGAAGGAACTGCAGGAATGCTCCCTCCCCTTCACCTTGAAAGCCTAGCGGAGAACACGGTCCAGCCCAAGGTCAGCTTGCAAGCTTAGCCAGTCCCAGGAACTACAATCCCAAGGTCCACAAGCCCACACCAGTCCCTGTGGTACTAGAGCACAGAAAATAAACCAGGAATTTTCTTTGGTTGTTTTAGTTCTTTTGTTTTTATTTTTCAATAATTGTTTTTTTTTTTATTGTTTTTTTATTTGTCTTTTTTTTATTTGTCTTTTTTTTTATTTGTCTTGTTTTTATTTTTGCCCCTTTGGGTTTTTTCTTTTTTTTTTTAAACATTTATTTATTTTTGAGAGACAAAGAGAGACAAAGCACAAGCAGGGGAGGGACAGAGAGAGAGGGAGACACAGAATCTGAAGAAGACTCCAGGCTCTGAGCTGTCAGCACAGAGCCCGATGCAGGACTCAAAACAACGAACCTTGAACCTTGAGATCATGACCTGAGCTGAAGTTGGATGCTTAACCAGCTGAGCCACCCAGGTGCCCCATTTTGTTTTTTTTTTCTTTTCTTTTTTCTTCTTTTCCTTTCTTCCTTTTTTCCTTTCTTTTCTCTTCTCTTTTTTCCTTTTTTATTTTACTTTTATTTTATTATTATTTTCTTCTCTCTGTAAAAAGCCACAGTTTAAAAGAGCAACTGGCATTTACAGCCACAGCTCCAAGCAGACAGCAAAAGTCGCCAAGCACACAGTCTGCACAGGGGACACCATATACAAGAGCGACCATTCCTTCAAGTTTAGGAGGAGTAGCTATTCCACCTAGAAACAAATCCAGAAAGTCAAGAAAATGGGGAAACAGAAATATGCTCCAGAAGAAAGAACAAGAAAACAACTCAGAAAAATAACTAAATGAAAAGAGATAAGCAATATGCCTGATAAAGAGTTTAAATTAATAATCATAAAGTACTCACTGGGATGGACCAAAGAGTGAAGAAGTCAGTGAAACATTCAATAACGAGATAGAAAATATATATAAAAAAATAACCAATCAGGACTGAAGACTACAAGAACAGAAATAAAAAACATACTAGAGGGAATCAACAGTAGATGAGAGGGTGTCGAAGAACATAACAGTGACCTGGAAGGCAGGGTAATAAAAAGCACACAAGCTGAACAGTAAAATGAGAAAAGAATTTTTTAAAAATGAGGATAGATTAAGGGATCTCTTGGATAACCTCAAGTGGGCAAACATTTGCATTATAGTGGTCCCAGAAGATAAAGAGAAGGAGAAAAACATAGAAAACTTATTTGAAGAAATAATAACTGAAAAGTCCCCCAACCTAGGGAAAGAAATAGACTTCCAAGTCCAAGAAGCACAGAGTTCCAAACAAGATGAACCCAAGGAGGTCCATACCACAGCACATAATAATTAAAATGTCAAAGGTTAGGGGTGCCTGGGTGGCTCAGTCAGTTAAGCATCTGACTTTGGCTCAGTTCATGATCTCACAGTTCAAGAGTTCAAACCCCAGTCAGGCTCTGTGCTGACAGCTAAGAGCTTAGAGCCTTCTTCAGGTTCTGTGTCTCCCTCACTCTCTGCCCCTCTTCTGCTGTTCTCTTTCTCTCAAAAATAAATAAACATAAAAAAAATTTCTAAATAATAATAAAATGTCAAAGGTTAAAGATAAAGAGAAGATAAAAGCAGCAAGAAGAAACAAAAAGTTTACCTGTAAGAAAAAAACCTATAAGGCTTTCAGGTGATTATTCAGCAGAAATTTTGCAGGTCTGAAGGGAGTAGCATAATATATTCAAAGTGCTGAAAGTAAAAACCTACAACCAAGAATACTCTATACCGACAAACTTATCATTCAGATTTAAAGGAAAGATAAAGATTTTCCTAGACGAACAAAAGATAAAGGAGTTTGTGACCACTAAACCATCCTTACAAGAAATGTTAAAGGGATTTAAGTGGAAAACAAATGGCCACAGTTAGACATAAGAAAATTATTAATAAAAAGATGTAAACTATGACAACATATGTATAAAATGTGGAGGAGGGAGTAAAAAGGGACAAGTGAAGGGGAAAAGAAAAAGAAAGCAATGTTTTTTCTTTTTCTTTTTTTTTTAATGTGTTTGAACTTAAATGACCATCAAATTTATATAGACTACTATGTACTTTGGATGTTACATATGAAGCCCATGGTAACTGCAAACCCAAAACCTATGATAGATACACAAAAAATAAAGAGGTAGAATGGCTATTATAAAAAAGACAGGAGATATCAAGTGTTGGTAAAGCTATAGGGAAAAGGGAACCCTTGTCCACTATTGATAAGAATGTAAATTTGTGCAGCCACTAGGGAAACAGTATGGAGGTTGCTCAAAAAATTAAAAATAGAACTACCATATGATCCAATCCCACTTCTGGGCATATATCCAAAGGAAATGAAATCAGGACCTTGAAGAGCTATCTTCACTCCCTTATTCCTTGCAGCATTAGTAACAATAGCCAAGATATAGAAACAACCTAGGGGCCCATCAATGGAATAATGGATAAGAAAATGTGATGTATATATATTTCCATATATATAATGGGATATTATTCAGTCATTAAAAAAGGAACTTCAGGATGCTTGGGTGGCTCAGTCAGTTGTGTCCAACTCTTTATTTCAGCTCAGGTCATGATCTTATGGTTTGTGGGATCGTGCCCCACATTGGGCTCTGTGCTGACAATGTGGAGCCTGCTTGGGATTCTTTCTCTCCCTCTCTCTCTGTCCCTGCCCCTCCCCCTCTCAAAATAAATAAATAAACTTTAAAAAAAAAAGGGAAATTCTGCCATTTGCAACAACACGGATGGACCTTGAGGGCATTATGCTAAGTAAACGAAATAAATAAGTCAGACAGAGAAAGATAAATACTGTATAATCTCACTTATACATGGAATCTTAAAAACAACAACAACTCATAGATACAGAAAAGAGATTGCTGGTTGCCAGAGGCAAGGATTGGGTGATGGATGAAATGGGTGATGATGGTCAAAGGTTACAAAATTCCATTATAAAATAAATAAGTCCTGGGGATGTAATACAGCATAGTCACTGTGGTTAAAATACTGTATTGTATATTTACAAGCTGAAAAAAAAATTTTTTTAAATTGGGAGCACCTGGGTGGCTCAGTCAGTTGAGCATCTGACTTCAGCTCAGGTCATGATCTCACAGTTTGCGGATTCAAGCCCTGCATTGGGCTCTATGCAGACAGCTTAGAGCCTGGAGCCTGCTTTGGATTCTGTGTCTCCCTCTCTCTCTGCCCATCCCCTGCTTGCACTCTGTCTCCCTCTCTCTTTCTCAAAATAATAAATAAACATTAAAAAAATGTTTAAGTTGCTAAGAGTAGATCTTAAAAGTTCTCATCACATGTAAAAAATGTATCACTGTGTTAACTAGACTTGATGTGGTGATCATTTTGCAATACATACTGTTATTGAATTACAATGCTATGTACTTGAAACTAATATAATGTTATATGTCAATTATATGCCAATAAAGAAATCCTAAGGATAGTGTGATTGTACAGAGATATAAAACAGAGGAATCAAAAGGTCAGTAAGAAGAGAGAATGTCAGAAATGACATAGTAAGCAGGCTAATGTTACGCAAGTTAAAAGCAAGTTACAAGCAAGTAACATGGAGGGTCAAGAAAGATTTCTAAGATTTCAGACAGAAAAACAGAAGCTGAAGCTAGATGTCAACGCCACTGAGGGTAAGCACCAGCCACTCCAGGGGCACCGGGGTGGCTGAGTCAGGTAAGCATCCAATTCTTGGTTTTAGTGAGCTCAGGTCATGATCCCCCAGGTTGTGAGATCAAGCTCCACTGTGGGTTCTGCGTGGACAGCATGGAGCCTGCTTGGGATTCTCGCTCTCCCTCTCTCTCTGCTCTCCCCCAATTGTGCTTTCTCTCTTTATCAAAATAAATAAATTAACTAAAAACAAAAACAAAAACAAAAACAAAAACCCAGCCACTCCAAAAGGCCTGTGCATTCTTCGTGCAGAGGAAAGTACATTGCATTTAGTAAGAGGCGGTGTGGGTTTAACTTCTAGCTCTGCCATTTATCACTTTCTGACCTTTGTTTTTTTTCACACATAAAATAAGGATAATATCTGTCTCACCTTCCTTCTCTCAGGATATTGTGAAGCTTGAGGCCAGACTGGACTAGTGTTCATGAAAATGCTTTAAAACTGTGAGCCCAGTGCAAATGTAGGTCAATATTATAATGGCTTGACTTATAATATATCAAGTAAAGTCAAATTATGAACATGAGATACTTCCAAAAGCTGTTGAAAACCTTAAATTGGGACCACCAACCACAATTTTACAGGGGCTACCAAATACACACTCAAATCCAAACTTTTAATCAATTCTGAATGAATCAACTCACTATACTATTTCAGGAAAGCAAACAAAAAAAGCATCAATAGTGATTATTACTAGAAATATAAGCATTTCTTTTGAATAGTAAAAACCAAAAATGATCATACCTTTAATTGAGGAAATGGTGTGCTGAAACATTTTTGGATACTTTCAAATGATGCAGATTTTTTTAGGAAAAGAAACTGAAATAATCAAATGACAAATATGCATTGACTATAGATACTATTTGGTAAAGTACAATATCATATGACAATTGAATAATTATAAATGCTTAGGTAAATTAATTAAATGCAGAAATGCTAATTAAAATACACATTCTGAGTGACTTTGAAGTCACTAATTTCACAGAGAGGAACAGAACTGAAAATCCATCAGTTAATTTAGAAAAGTGTATAAATAATGGAAACTCTTATTTTTTTAAATTCAACAATACAACAAATACTTACCAAAGCTTTCTGGTTGGTGCAAGGGGCACAAGTGTGTATAAATGTGCCGTAAATATGCTGAGCCATTGATCCCCTCGGCACTGAGGCTGCACTAGTAGGACCTGAAGCAGCTCTGTCCCCTGAACAGTCACCTCTTATCATGAGCAACCTCAACCTTTTACTCCACAGGAGCATACAAATATCATCACTTACTGTGAGAGCTATTATATTGTAAGAGTTGGGAAATACTACTATACTAGATAGTGTAGAAAGTACAAAAAAAAAATGACATGTTCCATATCCTCAACCAATGTAATGGTAGAAACAGAAAGAAAAGAAAACTGTAATCCAAAGCAGCTGTGGCCCTGACTTCAGATGGTATGAATGAATCTGGTGTAAAGAGAACACAAGATAGGCAGAGTCAGTTCTGAAGGGGACGGGACCTGGATATACTGGCGGGAAGAGGTAGTGCGGGCTGGCCTGTGAAAGGTGGCAACATTCCCATAGACTGAGCTGGAGTTGAGACTATCCCAGGCCAAGGGAACAGCCTAAACAAGCACAGAGAATGCAGCAGGGGCATGGGGGAGTCACCAAGGACTCTGGTGCAGGCAGACCACATAAAAGCAGAAACATAATGGGAGGTAAGCTAGAAAGTCTGGTTGAGGCCAGGTTATGAGCCTTAATGAAGCACTCTGACTTTATTTGTTAGGTGGAGTTACTCAGTTTGAGACATGAGTGACATAATCCTACTTGTTTTAAGAATATAGCAGGTGGAGCACCTGGGTGGCTCAGTCGGTCAAGTGTCCATCTTTAGCTCGGGTCATGATTTCATGGTTCATTGGTTCAAGTCCCGCTGTTGGGCTCTGTGCTAACAGCTCGGAGCCTGGAGCCTGCTACAGATTCTGTGTCTCCCTTTCTCTCTGCCCCTCCCCTGCTCATGCTCTGTATATCTCCCTCTCAAAAATAAATACACATGTAAAAATTAAAAAAAGAAAGAATAAAGTAGAAGGCAGTAGGAGCATGGAGGAAGAAGCAGCTACTAAAACTGGGAATAGCTGACAGGCAGGTGTACATAGTGCTACTAAAATAGTCTAGAAAGTGCACGTGGCACTCCAAACTAGAAGGTGACGTTCATTGGTTCAATTATTCTTTATGTGATGGTCACTGCTCTAGGTGATATGGATAAAAGAGTGAAGAAGAGTGCTATGACCCCAGGCTGGTGAAGAATAAAATGATCAAACATACATATGGACAAATATTTAGTAAGTGCTATAAGGAAAATAGCAAAAAAGTGATCTATATTAACATATCCCCTCCAAAAAAAAAAAAAAAAAAAAAAAGAAGTATTACCTAACTGTATGGGGGATAAAGGAGGAGTCATAGACATATCTTTAGCCTAGTTAACTGACCAGAACAGGATTTGATTTGTCCCAAGGCACCAAGACTTTCCACTATGTGCCATTCAGCATCCCAAGATATTATCAAGGGGAGCAGAGGGCTGAAGGCACTAATGAAAGAAAAATAAAACTGTTTCTTGTTTGTCCCCCATAAAGTGCAGGACATTTATTAAACCAGTTATGTATAGTTTATACCTTTCTTCTTTTCTTAGTTTCTCTCAATCATTGTCTCTTTTCTGTCCAATTATGTATATTATTTAATTAGTTTACTTGTATACACTACAGTGATAACAAAGCCATAAGCATGAGTCTAATCACCATTTAGAGAATTCAGTTTTACTGTTTCATGGCCATAACCAATGCCCCCATTTGGTCAAAACATTCACAAACATGTTTCTTTAATCATTTAAGACCTAGGCAAGAAGTGATTAATGAGTGTAAGACTGGAAATTTTCAAAGCTTTAAGAAAATTCATAGCAGACATTCTGCTATTGATCAGTAAATAACATCTTCTGAGTGTCACAAAGACAACACATTTGAAAAAGAAAGTGTGTCCTCAGCAAAGACACCAGTAATGAGTGTTCTGAGGCATTTCCCAGACTAAGGAAGCACCAACAAATAATTTCCAAAACTACTAGAAATTATAGCTGAGCTGTAGGCAGATAAAGCAACCAACCCACAATTTAAAATAAAAATCACACATACCCTAGAACTTCTGCTATGCCGATTTAAAGCGACACTTTCCTTGCTTTCAGATGAAAATTTCTCAATTAAAATTTTGCTTGCTTGAACACTCTGTTATAAAAAGATAACAGTTTTAAGTTATATAGTGGAGTACTTTAAAAAGCCTTTGATTACTGTTATGTCATAATACAACATTATTACCAAATGTGTGGAAAAGGTAGAAGTACAGAAAACGTTTACCACAGACATATTAGAAGTCCAGCTACAGCCATAATATTTGGCCAAAACCCACAATTTGGCTTCTGTGTTGGCCATTGGCCAAATAGATTCTTTTACTTTACTTCTGGCAGTACTAATCTCAGGAGCAATCAATGATACTGTGATCCCATAGGTTAGCATTGAATCTATTTAATATGCCAATATCAGAATTGTGAATAAGACATATTATTTGGATTTACTGTCAATATATGACTATTCTCTGTCAGATACAAGTAAGCATTCTAAATTTTTATTGGAATGGAAAGCTCCTTAAATGCTTTACAATTCAAACTCTTTCCACCAACTAAGTTATATATGTATGCTTATTGTTGTAAGGTTAAATTATTATTAAGTGTGTTATTCTTCTATATTATAATCAGTGATTTGGATATATAGAAACAACTAGAAGATCTAAGTTTGACAGCCTGGTGTAGTCATGATGAGTTAAATCATACTGCTACTTTGCTGAAATTTTTAGGTCTCAAACAATTAACATTTCAAAATCAAACGATATGTATTCAATAGGAAATTAAGCTTTTAAAAGTACCAGGAAATTATCACTGAGAATGGAACAGATATGGAGGCGGCTATGGATAATTTAGGAACTACCAGCATTGATTTTTATTTATCTTCTAGTGTATTTTTATAACACAGCTATAGCACAGTATAAGCTAAGAGAATTACTAAACATAGCAGAAGGCTACCTGGGGTCACCATTACTCTTCAAAGACAAACTACGTGATATACAAGGAACTATTGGAACTATTGGAACTATTTTGTCATATGCTTACACAAAATATGATGGAATAGCAGCTATTATATATTTAAGAAAATTCTTTTAACAATAACAAAAGACAAAAACCATAATACTGTATTTTACAGATATCAAAACAGCAAAACTTACTAATAATAAATGGTTGCTTTTTAAAAAGAGAACATGGTTCAAATATTGGAACCTGACAAGATATTGGCCAAACCAATGTGTCTTGAGAGAGCAAGTATTGCTTATATGATACCTGATGTAACTCTAGAGTTATTGCTCTACTCCAGAGGTATTGCTAAAACTTGTATGCATTCAATAATAGCTGGGATGCAGATAGAAATGGAAACAGTTTTGCTATCTGAAAAGTCAATTATGACTCTGCTTCTAATTATGGCAGGCTAGGTAATTCTGCTGAGGAAAACTAAGAAAGCTACTTGTAGTATGAAAAACACAATCTTCAAAGCATCAAAAAGCTAACATGATGATGAACAGATACTGGGCCAAAATCTAAGAAAAGGCAAGAACCTGGAAAAGTAAGCCCAGTATTCAAGATGCTTTTGTTATGATACTTGCCAAAGCAGCTGCAAGTCTGAGTTACAGATTGACGAATTCTTGGGGTAAGGGTGATAGCAATTGAAGCCCAGAACTTACCTAAGTTATGGAACTTGATTTATTTATAGATTATTTATTTATTTATACACAAATGTAATACACTTTATAATATTGTACATATACAAAATATACAAGTATCCAAGGCTACAGGAGATGCTACATGCTCAGATTTAAAGTGAAAAGAAGCATGGGTGCCCGGCGGGCTCAGTCAGTAGAGAATGTGACTCTTGATCTCAGGGTCCCGAGTTCAGACCTCACATTGGGCATGGAGCCTACTAAAATAAAATAAAATAAAATAAAATAAAATAAAATAAAATAAAATAAAATAAAATAAAAGTTTTAAACCTCTTTTTTAAAAAAGAATGGTAGTAAGTAACCTTTGTGTAGACTTTCAGCCTCAGTTCCATCACAAGGGTGGTCAAATAAATTCAAGCCTCAACTTTAGACTAAAACTATTTCTGAGGACTAACTTCTGACAAGAAGTTTCTCTGGAGAAAAGAAATGCCATTGTTATTCTCAAACGTTTCCTAAAAATAACGTTTTAAATACAATAATAAACATTTAAAGATAGGTACACAAAGAAATAAAACACTAGAACATAACAGATTTGGGGAAAAAAATAAATATTCTAAAAAGAAAAACACAAAACCGAATTTAAAAATACAGTAAACAAATTTAACAGTATCTTAGACACAACTGAAGAAAGAATTTATGAACTTGAACTATAAGATAGACCAGAAGGGAAATTACCCGGAATCCAGCATCAAGAGGAAAAAAAAAAAAAAAAAGCTAATACGTATGATTAAAATCCCAGAAAATTTAAGAAAGAATGGACAGAGGCAACATTTGAAGAAGTCATAACTAAAAATTCTCCATAGTTGATGAAAGACATCAAAGTATGCATTCAAAAATCCCAGAGATTCCAAAGCATAAATAAAAAGAAATCTGCCCCTAGACACACCATATTGAAAATAGGGGGGAAAAAAGAGAAAAACTTAAAAGTAGCTACTTTGGGAGGAAGCAAGGAGTTGATCATCCTCAAAAAATTCACATTTAAGACCCATTTCTCAACAGCAATAGTGGATGCCAGAAACTAGTAGAACATCATTAGTGTACTAAAAGAATATATCTGCAAAGTACATCATACCCAAGTATAATCTCTCTCAAGAATGAGCTAATATAAAGACATTTCAAACAAAGAAAAAACAAGATTTTCACCAACTATGGAACTCCCACTTGCCTTAAAGCAAATTCTAAAGGATATATTTTAGGCAAAAGGTAGAATGATGCCAGACAGAAAGATCTGAGATACTAGAGAGAGAAAAAAAAAAGAAAGGAAGGAAGGAAGGAAGGAAGGAAGGAAGGAAGGAAGGAAGGAAGGAAGGAAGAAAGAAAGAAAAGGAAAGAAAAGAAAGAAAGGAAAAAAGAAAAGAAGAGAGAGATAATTATATTTTATAAAATATTAATAACAATGTTTTGAGGGTTTTAGAAGATAAATATCTAATAATATATCAAAGTAAAAACATACTAAGTCAAAAGGGGGTAAATGGAATTGAAAGGTTTTAAAGTCACTGAATTTTCCTGGAAGAATATAAAGAGTATAAAGGTATTGATCAACATCAGATTTTGATAAGTTAAAGATGTCTGTCGAGGGAAATCACCATAAGAATAAGAAACAGTACACTTACTTCCAAAATAGGGATGATAAAACACAATTTTTTGAAATAGAAAAAGTAAAAATAAAACCAGAATATATTATATCCAGACCACTGACTTTTTTAAAAAAAAATTAACAACAAAAAGATAAATTTAGGAAAAGGAATAAAAGAAGAAATAAAGGCAGAGTCAATAAAAAACACAAAGTATATGGTAGGATAAAACAAAAAATATCAGTAATCATAATATATATATAAACATGTTAAATACACCTTTAAAAAGTAGGGCACACAGACCTTTGTATCTAAATACCATTTCCCATTCAAAGGAACAAGGATTCTTTGAACAAAGGTCTGATTCCAGTTGCGATGTATGGAAAGTGTCCTAGGCCATCTTTTTGTGTCGGAAAGTCCTCCTGGATCCTTTTTCTTCTACACATTGGTGTGAACACCACCAGCACTGATTTGCTTTTGGACCACCTCTCTAACAGGTTACTTCATCATCACCAGTTGTAACCAGTCCTGGTTACAAACCAATCTTGCTACAATTCTTACTTCTGTTCCAACAATTCTGCCTACTCTCAATTCCTTCTATTCACATTTTCTAAATACAAAGACAGAAAAATACATGCCCCTCCTTTATAAACACAGAGTTTGTGTTTGTACTCATTACAGTATATTGCAGTAATATTACATAGTATTCCTATTACCCCCCAGCTGTGTTAGTTCAGTTAGAAGCAGAAACGACCAGTGGAAGACACAGAGAGAGGGAGCAGTAAGAAGCCTTCAGACCATGATGCAGTCTGACACCTGTGAAAGAGGAAGAGAGAGGAAGGAGTGAGTAGCAAGAGCCTTAGATCACAGAGCAGTTCTGAGCCAGGCAGATGGAAAGTTCTGGAGCCAACGCTTCCTGTGAAAACAACCCTCCATCAAGCAGGAATAGGGTCAACATTAGCAAACCCCTTGTGTTCGTTCAGCCACTGGCTAGGAGCAGCCCAGAGGAAAAATGGCCTTGGTGCAAATGCCCTGATGGATCTACAGGACAGCAGCTGGAGGCCGGTGGTCGTGTATGCTTATGTCAATGGATTCTCTTGAAGGAGATGTAAGCATCACATTTTCATGGATGCCATGCCTATTTTTGCAAATTAATATTTACCAATATTTTACATTAAGGCAATCTTTTGTATCCTTTATGTTATGAACTTTCTTGTTTTAGCTCATCACATATTTCCCCCAAAAATATTATCTTCTGAAATAAATTAAAAGTTTAGACTACACTTAAGGAAATGCAAATATACACATCAATCTTCCAAGATTTAAATTATACATATACTTTGACCAGGAATTCCAAATAGAAAAATTTACAAAGATATATGTGCAAGTGTGGTTTGTAGGGAAGGGGTTGTCTTTGTTTTGGTTTTTGGTTTTTGTGTTTTGTTTTTGTTTTTGCTTTTGTTTTTTTGATGCAGCCTCAGCTGAGATCCTCACTCAAACAACATGACAGATCTTGAGCCAGAACCTTCCAGTTAGGCCAGAAACAGTGGATTCCAGACCCTCAGAAACTGTGTGAGATAGTAATAGTTTGTCGTTTTAAGCTGCTACATTTTGGGATAATTTGATCTGCAGCAACGGATAATTAATATGCCCTTCTAAACTGGGTTAGTAGCTATCAGCACCAGAAAGAGGTAGGGAAAATGGTAAGGGAACAAATGGGAAAGGAGGGATATTTTTTTGAATGAAGACAGAATTAGTACCTTTCTCTTTGGGCTCATAGGAAGGTCAAATGAAATAATACAGGAGAGGTGCCTGGCACAGTGTCTGGCTCATAGTAAATACTCAATAAATGAGAATCAACAGAAGCAGGTTTTAAGCAAAATAATCAAGATGAAGAATATAGATTATGTGATTCCACACACGGAAAAAACATTAATTTGCATATATCTGCATTACATAAATGAAAATGAACGTGTTTGAAAGGATACACACAATGTAGTTTATAACTGTTAACTTCAGAGAGAAGAGATCCAGGAAAGAACAGCATTCAAGGTGGGGAGTGATCTTTTTGCCATACACAGCTGTATCATTTGACTTTTTTCTGCACGAAATTATTCATCCACTATCGTGCAAGTTCTTAAATAATTTTAATTGGCCTTGTTACTCAGAACAGCAAAAAACAATAATATTGCTAAAGGAAACAATGGTGGTTTAACAAAAAAAAAACAAGATAGAAGATTTTTAAGACAGAAACCACAGATTAACAACAATAATAATACCAATAAGACCAAATTAACCATATGCTACTTACGTGGTTCGTCTGAAACAAAGTAAAAATTAAAAAAAAAAAAAAAACAAGGATTAAAATGAAAATACTCCTGAATACAAACAGAAAAGAACACAGGGATGGCCATATTACAGTAGAATTCCAGCATTAAAAAAGCCAAAGTAGACCATTTAAAATTGATGAGACAGAATTCATAAGAAAGGTAAAACATTGCTAAATTCATAATAAAGATAAAACAGCTTCTAATTACAAAAAGTAAATAAAAACTACTGGTAACACATGAAGAAATAGATTAAAACAACTGAACTAAAAAATCCTCAACAGTGTTTTTTAAATCAAGTAAAAGAAATATGCCACAGAAGAATGGACTAATATAACAATATAACAGCTATATCTATTGTTAACTGAGCACTGACTTTTCATTAGGCAATATGCTACAACCTCTCATTAAATTCTCAGAACACCCACTTTACATACAAAAAAAAAAACAAAAAAAAAAACAAAAAACAAACAAACAAACAAAAAACGAGACTTGTGGAAACTAAAGATTATCCAGGAAGTGTGTGGGATTCAAATCCAAGATGGATTGGAAAGCCTGTGCTCTGCTTAGTGCTGCCACAAAATGGTCACAACTTAGAATACCATTGAATTAATAGACAATATTGGGATATGTAGGATACCACCAAGCAAATACCAATAAATTCCAAGACACTGATATTCTAAAGAATATATTTTATTATGTTAATAAGGATAAAGAATAAAATCAAAATAATGCCAAGTCAGAACAGTTCTAAAAACACTTTCCCACATAAATCATGTATCAAAAACAAAATGAAAATGGCAATACAAATTATTTAGAAAATAAATGAACACACTATAAATAAAAATTTATGAAATGAGATCAAAATCTTACATAGAAGAAAATTCATGAAGTACTTATACTACTTAAAAGGAAGAAAGATAAAGATATTCATTCAATTGTAAATCAACACAAGAAATTTAAAAAATGCCCAAATAGAAATGTCAACCTTCTATAGAAAGCAAGAAGCCAACAACCAAAAAATTTTCAAAAATAGAAGTATATGAAGAAAATACTTCTGAATATAAAAATTCAGAGCAGCAAAAATTGAATTAATCTGGAAGTGTTTTCAGTCAAAGGTGATAGGTTGAACTTATTTTTCTGACTTACAGGCCAGAAAAATCTAACAGCTAGGGGATCCTATACTATAAACCTTGCTAAAAAAAAAAAAAATTAAAGGTATGATTTGATACTGGTGTGAGTATAGTAATTTGAGAAGTAGAGACTAAAGCATTTGTAATTGAAAACAAATGAGAAAAGATAAAATAAACTCATTTAAAAAATATTTTTTAGAAAGAAAAAATTCTCAAAAATATGATCAGGAATGGGAAAGAAAGTGATGCAACATTAGAAATAAAGATTAACCATTAGAAATGGTTAAGCAGAGGAGTGCCTGGGTGGCTCAGTCGGTTGAGCAACCGACTTCGGCTCAGGTCATGATCTCATGGTCTGTGAGTTCGAGCCCCACGTTGGGCTCTGTGCTGACAGCTCAGAGCCTGGAGCCTGCTTCAGATTCTGTGTCTCCCTCTCTCTCTGCCCCTCCCCTGCTCATGCTCTGTCTCTGTCTCTCTCTCTCTCTCTGTCTCTCTCTCTGTCAAAAATAAACAAACATTTAAAAAATTTTTAAAAAAAAAGAAAGAAAGAAACGGTTAAGCGTCCTATTTGATTTTGGCTCAGGTTATGATCTCACAGCCATGAGCTCTGTGCTGGGTGTGAAGCCTTCTTGGGATTCTCTGTCTCTTCTCCCTCTCTGCTCCCTCTCTCCTTGTGTCTCTCAAAATAAATAAACATTTTAAAAAAAGAAATAAAGATTAACCCTGAAGAGACAGCATATTCATACGCCACATATAATTTATACATCTCAATCAAACAGATGGCTTTCTGTAAGAATGAAATGACTCAAGAAAAAATACTTATCATTGAACAACCCAAGAACAAGGAACCCTTGTGCACTATTGGAGTGTATGCAAACTGGTGCAGTCACTATGGAAAACAGTATGGAGGTTTCTCAAAAAACTAAAAAGAGAGGCATGCCTGGCTGGCTCAGTTGGTATAGCAGAAAACGCTTGATCTTGGCATAGTGAGTTTGAGCCCCCAATGGGTGTAGACATTACTTTTAAAAAATTGAAAACAGAATTACAATATGATCCAGTAATTCCACTACTGGACTTAAGAATATGAAAACACTAATTCAGAAAAATATATGAACCTCTATGTTTAGTGCAGAATTATCTACAATAGCCAATTTACAGAAAAAGCCCAAGTGTCCATTGACAGATGGATAAAGAAGAGGTGGTATATATATACAATGGAATATTACATAGCCATAAAAAAGAACAAAATCTCGCCACTTCCAACAACAAGAATGGAGCTACAGAGCATAATGCTAAGTGAAATAAGTCAGTCAAAGAAAGACAAATACCATGTTCTTCCACTCATATGTACAATTTAAGAAATAAAACAAACAAAGGGAAAAAGAGAGAGAGAAACCAAGAAACAGACTCTTAGCCATAGAGAACAAACTGATGGTTACTAGAGGGGAGGTACGTGGGGGGATGGGTGAAATAGGTGATGGGGATTAAAGAGTACACTTATCATAATGAGCACTGGGTAATGTACAGAATTGTTAAATCACTATATTTTACACTTGAAACTAATAAAACCCTGTGTGTTAACTATACTGGAATTAAAATAAAAAATAAATTAAAATGAATAAAAAAAAGTGAACAACCCAAAAATTAGAAAAGAAAAACTTCTCTGTTTTCAATGACTTAAGCACACATTTATTCCAATATTCTTTTATACATGTTTGTAAACACATCTTAATTAAGGAAGGTGTTACTTGAAAGCAATTATATTCAGTGTAGTTTCAATGAGATAATAAGCATAGGACTTTTCTTTTTTTTAAAGTTTTTATTTAAATTCCAGTTAGTTAATACACAGTATAATATTATAGAAAAGAAAAAATTCTAATTGTCAAACAATTACTTTCCCAAATGGTTCAGATGTTTCCACTGAGTTCTTCCAAATTTTCTAGATTATTTTATGCTATATCAGTTTCAGAATATTTTTTAAAAAATGAAATCCTACCCAATTAACTTCATGAAGCAAGAATAAACCTGATGGGAAAATGCAACAAAGAAAAAGACATTTCATACATATTTCACCATGAGTATACATTAAAAATAAAGTATTGCCTTACAGAATTCAACATAATATTTAACCAAGTAATCTAAAACATGTAAAGATGTTTCAATATTAACATTCAGAATAGATCCAATATGAATGCAATTCCTTCCCTGTCTTGGTTGCAGGGAAGCTAAGTGGTAAACTGATTATTCTATTTCATGCAACATCATGTGTGGACAGAATTTTTTATTTAATTTTACCTCTATTACACAAGAAGGGTAATATACCCTTCTTATGCTCTCCCTATGATTTTTTCAATTTTTTGTTTTATCATGATCTGAGTTTTAGTAAGCTGCCCCAAATACCATGCAAATAAAATAATCCTAAGTACTATTAAAAATTTAAGCACAGGGGCGCCTGGGTGGCTCAGTCAGTTAAGCCTCTGACTTCAGCTCAGGTCATCTCACGGTTTGAGAGTTTGAGCCCTGCATTGCACTGTCTGCTGTCAGCACAGAACCAGCCTCAGGTCTTCTGTCTCCCTCTCTCTGTGTCCCTCCCCAGCCTGCACTCTCTCTCTCAAAAATAAATAAACATTAAAAAAAAGCAGAATAATCTTATTGACTGGCTAGAGTGACATGGATAAGTACAACACTATAAGACCATCCAATCAGTCTTAACTATGGCAACAGTTGTCTGACGATTTACATAGCAACTGTCCAGTAAAATTTAATGTCATAATCAATTATACAATTTAATTATTAAACAACCAAAAAAAGAGAGAAAAGTCATTCAGTGTGTTACCTCATATTTTGGATATAGAATTTCCTTCATAACAGATACTGGAACAGAGAATTTGGGTGAAGTTGGATTCCAAAACGACTTCGTACATCCTGGATAAGCAGACACCTTTGGAAATAAAATGAAAGGTTAGTGAAAACCAGCAAATGATCTCTAGTGTAAAGACCCAAACTTCTGTCAAATATGTTCCTGGTTGCCCAGATAGTGAGTTGATTGGTTCCATAACCACTGAACGTCTGGGAAAGGCAACTTTTCACACCCACCAGATTAGCAGAAATGTAGAGTTGGCAATTCCAACAAATGTCAACGATGTGGGGAAACTAGTAGAACCACAATGGAGACAAACCAGCCGTTTCTAGTAAAATAGAAAATGTACATGCCACATGACCCAGCAATTTCACTTCCCACTGTATACTCTAAGAAAATTCTTACACATGTGCATGAAGAGACATGTACAGGGATGTTCATGCAGCATATGAAATAGCAAAAAAGAAAACCCAATCTAAATGTCCATTAATAGAAAAACAAATTAATAAAATATGGCATATTCACATAACTAACACTATAAGGCCATTCAAGCCCAAAAATTATAAACCACAGATGGATCTTAGGAGCACAGTATTGACAGCAAAATAAGCATCTTTTAGAAAGTGTCATTTACGTAAAAGTCTCTAGACCACACAGAACTATAGTATTTATTATTTAGTATCACACATATATCTAATAAAGTATAAAATCATGAACTAGAAAGACTGCAATTATAACAGTAACTGCTGTTGGGTTAGGAGGAAGAGAAATGAAATTAGAAAGAAGTACAAAATGACTTATTATTTTTTTAATTTATTTTATTTAAAAAAATATGAAACAAGTACGACAAAAAGTTAAAACAAATTCTTGCTAAAGTGTCACCAGTTGTATGTTAGTTTGGTTTCTATATTTGTTTGTTTATTCAAACTTTTTCAAAATAAAACTGAATCAGGCATAGGTGAATTTTTAGGGAGGTGAAACTATCCTGCATGATACTGGAAATGTGGCTATACAACATGATGCATTTGTCAAAACCCACTGAACTTTAGAGCACAAACAGTGAACCTTTGTGTACAGAAATTTTAAAAAAATTATTTAGGGGGGAGCATGGGTGGCTCAGTCAATTAAGCACCTGACTCTTGATTTCAGCTCAGGTCATGATCTCATGGTTCGTGGGATTGAGCTCCAATTTGGGCTTTGTGCTAAGTGTGGAACCTGCTTAGGATTCTCTCTCTCTCTCTCTCTCTCTCTCTCTCTCTCTCTCTCTCTCTCTCTCAAAAAAAAAAAAGTAAAGGTAAGAAAAGAGGAAAGGAAAGGAAAGGAAAGGAAAGGAAAGGAAAGGAAAGGAAAGGAAAGGAAAGGGGAAAAGAAAAGAAAAAAAAAGAAAGAAAAGAAAAAAATAATTTAGGAAATCAAGGGGAATCCCAGGATGGAATGCAGAATATAACAAAAAAACAATCTAACTGTATTATAAATGTATGAAACGACCTCACTGAAGGGGGTTGGGAAAAAAGTTGCTGACCTTAGTAACTTTGGAAATGAGTACAGTTTATAAAAATAAAGACAAAATAAATTGTATATAACACTACTTAAGTTGATGAAGTTGTATCCGCCAGGAATATGGGATAATAATTCTAATACGTCTACACTGAAGTTGAACAGTTAAGTGAATGGATGGAAGATGGTAGCAGCCAGGGTTGTCACTGTTGGTTGGGAGTTTAAAGAAAAGCAAGGGGGGAGGTTAGAACGATCACGTAATAGATTCAAGTTGGAGACATCAGTATGACCCCATGTTTAGCTTAATTTAGACACAGGTTACATACAGACATATTTATAGGAGTTAGTACATATTTCCTTACTGTGTCAGCTAAGAAGGCCTGGAAGCAATAATGCCCCAGTAGCAACAAGCTACACCTAATGTCTAGCTGTTGGTTTCTAATTACGTTCTGCAATAAAGGGAATTAGGGCTTCTTGTTGAAATGGCTGTTTCTTGGGGTGCCTGGGTGGCTTAGCTGGTTAAGCATCTGACACTTGATTTTGGCTCAGGTCATGATATCGCAGTTTGTGAGATCGAGGCCTACACTGGGCTCTGCACAGATAGCACCAAGCCTGTTTGGGATTCTCTCTCTCCCTCTTTCTCTGCCTCTCCCTCTCTTGTGCTTTCTTGCTTTCTCACTTTCTCTCTCTCTCTCTCTCTCTCAAAAATAAATAAATAAACATTAAAAAAAAAAAAAGAAATGGCTGATTCTGTGGTCTGGGACAGGAAATATATAAGATGAGCCTTTTTAAAAAGTGTTGGGGCTTTTGGGTGGCTCAGTTGGTTGAGTGTCCGACTTCAGCTCAGGTCATGATCTCGCGGTCTGTGAGTTTGAGCCCCATGTCAGACTCTGTGCTGACAGCTCAGAGCCTGGGGCCTGCTTCAGATTCTGTGTCTCCCTCTCTCTCTGCCCCTCTCCCGTTCATGCTGTGTGTGTTTCTCTCTGTCAAAAATAAATAAACACTAAAAACAAATGTTTTAAGTGTTATAAAAAAATCCCACGGTAATGGGGGATGGTATTGAAGGGACATAGGAGCCAACTGAAGGAACTCTCAATAACCAATGCTCAAAATGTTTTAGCAAAATATTAATATTAATAATAATAATAAAGTAGTATTGGAGTATAACTCAAAGTGCAACATAAATATCCATGACTCATACTATATAAATAATTGAATGAATAAATAAATGAGAAGAAAAGACAAATCTGCACAAATACAAATTAATTTTTTTTTTTATACTCTGGCCTCCAGGAGATAGAACACAACTCCACATTCGTAAAGTGTGAGCTGAACATAAGTGACTTCCTCCCAAAGAGTATGGTATGAAAGTGGGGGAAAAGAGAAACTATACAATGAAGAAACTTGACAAACACTACCTCAGATGATTAAGACTAACATCAACAGTCATAACACATGTTGATAATACGTACCTTTGATATGATGTAATCAAAATGGTGCTTTCCCTTGGTTGTCTTCCTTCCAAAATCACACCAGGCAAATCCCAATGGGGGCACATTCTACAAAATACCTGACTACTACTCCCCCAAAATCTTAGAAACTGCCACAGCCAAGAGCAAACTAACAAATATGACAACTAAATATATTGAGGTATCCTAGATGGGATCCTGGAACAGAAAATTAACATTACATAAAAACTAAAAAAGTCTGAATAAAACATGGGCCTTAGTTAATAACAACGTATAAATACTAGTTCATGGAACTGTAAGCTGTATTAGTTTGCTGACGCTGCCCTAACAAATTACCACTGGTGGTTTAAAGTAACAGAAATGTGTTCTCTCACTGTTCTGGAGACTAGAAGTCCAAAATCAAGGTGTGGGTATTTTCCAGGCTCCCTTGGAAGGCTCTCGGGAAGAATCCTTCCTTGCCTCTTCCGAACTTCTGGTGGTTGCCATCAGTCCCGGGCATTTCTTAGCTTGCAGATGCATCCTTCCAATCTCTACCTCTACTGTCAAATGGCCTTCCTGTGTGTCTGTGTGGTCAAAGGCATTTTCCTCTTATAACGACCCTGTCCTATTGGATTTAGGGCCCACCCTAAGTCCAGAATTCACCCCAAGATTCTGAATTATATTTGCAAAGATCCTATTTCCAAATAAGGTCACATTCACAGGTATTGTGGGTTAGGCCTTGGACATATTTCTTTGGGGCCACTATTAACCCACTATTATCGTATTAATAATGGGGGAAACAGGATGTGCAATATGTGGGAAACCTCCATACCGTCTTTGCAATTTTTCTGTACTCTGAAACAATTCTACAAAATAAAGTTTATTATAAATAAAAAAAATATTAAATCAAACAAAAAAATTTATCTCAAAAAATAGTTGGAGGCATAAAAATTAATCATTCATGACAAAACCTTGAAGAAAATGTGGTAAGATTTTTAAAAATAAATAGCTGTTTGAATGCATGGTATTATTGGTGATTATGTTTTCTTTAATGTTTCCATTGACTTTTAATAATACTTAATTGGACTATTCATTTTCCCAAAGAAGATTTTTCACCAGAAAAATGACCTCAAATAACGTTAGAGCATCAACTTGCAAGCATCACTGCAGCATTGACTATGAAACCTTAATAGTGATATCTCCTAGAGGGTGGGTGTTACACAGACCTTTTAGAATAATATACAAAGACCCAAACACAGTACATAAAGATCCACAATTATAAGGTGACAGTGAGTCTTGACCACTTTATTTCCAGTCAGATATACTTCAACTACTCCATATACTTGATTGCATTTCCTATACCAACCTAGTAGAGAAAAGCAGGTTTTGCGGGTGCCAGGTTAATTTGTCCACGGTAGGAATTCGAAATTAAGTTTCTATCTCACTCATCCTCTGTTTTGCTGGGCACATTATGTCACTTTATGCTGTACATACCTACAACCAGGAAGTCCTTGCTAAAAGATGAATAAAATCTTCCAAAATCATCTGACAACTCTTCTTCCAAAGATCAACTAGAAATTAAGAAGATTTCAGGCATTCAAATGATAGGATACATACAATACAGTAATTCCTTCTGTGTAGTAGATAGACTTCCAGCAGCTTAAGCATCCAGAATAAAATTATTCCCCTAGAAGTAAGCAAGATATGACACTCAAAGAGGGAAGAGAGGAAAATCTATCACCAAGCAACAGCACTTTGCTATTAAGGAAAAGCACAGGTGCACCTTCAGGAGAGAATTTATCAAATTAAACTGGTAAAGAAACACTCATCATGGTAAACTGATTTCCCCTGCAATGCTCAGAACTTTCTAAGAGAAGAACTAGGAAAATAGTTAGAAATGACAGGGTTGGTGGCTGCTAGTACTCAACAGGAAGACAGGGATTGCACAGCAAAGTAAATTACTATTAAGCAACCAGGCTGATATAGTGTAATAGCACCTGCACAGCCCCTGTGGTTACTATGTACATTACAACCCCATACAATAACTCCTGTTCACACTGAAGAGCCAAGGTCAGAATATTCTGTTCACTAAGGGACAGAGACATGCAAATTAGTTCCCAGGGATGAGTCAAGCTTCAGAGAAGTGAAACATAAGGATGAACGAGACTTTTCAAAATGTGGTCTGAGACTCTGAAGAGCTCAAGATCTTTTCGAGGGTCTTTTCAAGACCTTTTCAATACCTTTCCACACCTGAAAACTATTTCTTCAATAATATTAAGAGGCTCCTTGCCTTTTTCTCTGTGTTGAAATTTGCACTGATGGTGCAAAACAAACAAACAAACAAACAAAAAAAAAAAACATTGAGTAAAACTGATGGCACCTTACCATGAATCAAGGCAGCAGCACCTTAAAAATGCACACCAGAAGGCAGGAAAAATTGTTAAGAACACATCTTTATTTTGTAAGCACACATCAATGTGACTAAATGAGAATTACACATAAAGTGTTTCGGTGGCCGCAGAATGGTGGATTTGAGGAAAAACACGTGCTATTGTTAGAGTTGTGAACTGAACCTGCCACCATTTTCACTTTGACAAGACACACATCAAACTGGTCATTCAGACTTGGATATGTGGCAAGCATTTTCTTGAAACTAAATGAAGAAATCCTGTCATTTCAAATAAAACCACTTATAGTGCCTGTGCCAATGAAACAATTTAAGCATTTAGCCAAAATTAGAATTTTGGAAAATTTGTGCCCCTCACCATGAGCCTGTCAGGTTCCCAATGTAGAAGACTGCTGAGCACACTGACTCCATCTTTGGCCCTCCACCTTGTCCATGCCCGTGCAATGACCTCCCTCAGGGCCACATGGCAGACCCCATGGAGGTTGATGTATACACTGACAGGAATGTGGGAAGGCTCATTCTGATCTCCCTTAAAGTGGTTCACAGAAGGCTCCGCTTTTGGTAACTAGTAGAGCTGACTGGTGCACAGATGCCACCACTTTTGATAACTACCTTTTAACCTCACCAAAATGCCCCTCACTCTACAAAAGCTAAAGATTAGGGTCCAGATTGGACAGAGAATAGCTGCATAGTACCTGAGTAGTTTGTCTGCCCAATCCCCCTTGTCAGTAAGTTACCCTGAATAAAACTATAAATGGTATGGAGTGGTTTCCTTGCTTTTTCAGTCATAAAGTGCCTTCTCAGTCTGGAGGATACTTTGCTGTCCCTCCTCCACCTTCTAACACAATCCTAAAACCTTT
Source organism: Felis catus (assembly GCF_018350175.1). Classification (NCBI taxonomy): domain Eukaryota; kingdom Metazoa; phylum Chordata; class Mammalia; order Carnivora; family Felidae; genus Felis; species Felis catus. The sequence goes on along the minus strand of NC_058373.1, from coordinate 86,756,659 downwards.
TTCTGATAATATTAAAAATACGGTATTTTGATATTATAGTGAAATGTACCAACTTTTGAAGATCTACATAACTTGATGAACAATATTTTCCAAATAACCAAGGTACAATGTTACAAAATAACAAATGGGTAAAAAAAATACATTGCAAGTACAAAAAACCAATAGATTTTAATGTATCAAGGTATGAAAAAGTCATCGATATGGTTTCTGCTTTCATTCGCAAGAAAAATGTTTAGCTGTAGGAATTATCATTTAATACATTCTCTTTCAGCTACACAAATTATCATTCAATATTAATAACGAAGTTTAATTGCTTTGTTGTGATCTAACAATCACAATTTTTTATTGAACTTCTTTATTTTGAGATAATTATAGATTCACATGCAGTTTTAAGAAATATTAAATAATGAGAAATCCCGTCTATACTAGTTTCCCTCAAAGGTAACATCTTGCAAGACTATAGTACAATATCACAAACAAATATTAACATTAATACTACCACAAGGATCCCTCATGTTGTCCTTTTATAGACACACCCATCCCACACCCCATGCTTAAACCCTAGATACCACTAATCTGTCTTCCATTCCTATAATTTTGTCACTTCAAGAATGTTATGTAAGGAAACCATAAGGTATGTAATCTTTTAAAAATGCTTTTTTTAGCATAATTCTCTGAAGATTCATCCTTATAGTTGCATACATCAAGAGTTCATTCCTTTTTATTGCTGGCTGGTAGTTGCATGTTCAGTTAAAAAAAAAAAAAAAAGACTGCTGAAATGTTTTCCAGAGGGTTGAGAGGGGATTTTTTTAAATTAAGAATTCAATTTCCTCCATAAAGACTCCACCAAAAAAACTACTAGAATAAATGGATTCAGTAAAGTTGCATGATACAAAATTAACACCCAGAAATTGGTTGAGTTTCTATACACTAATAACAAAGTAGCAGAAAGAGATATTAAGAAAATAATTTCATTTACGATTGTATCAAAAATAATAAAATACTTACCTAGGAATAAACTTAACCAAGGAGGTGAAAGATATGTACTCTGAAAACTATAAAACACTGATTAAAGATATTGAAGATGACACAAACAAAAAGATATTTCATGCTCATGGATTGGAAGAATTAATATCATTAAAATGTCCATATTCCCCAAAGCAATAATTTCAGTGCAATCCCCACCAGCATTTTTCACAGAACTTGAACAAATAATACTAAAATTTGTATGAAACCAGTAAAGAGCCTGAATAGCCAAAGCAATCTTGAGAAAAAAGAACAAAGCTGAAGGTGTCACAATTCCTGATTTCAAAATATACTACAAAGCTGGAGTAATCAAAACAGTACGACACATGGCTCAGTAGAACAGAATAGAGAGCCCAGAAATAAACCCACACATACATAGCCAATTAATCTATGGCAAAGGAAGCAGGAATGTACAATGGAGGAAAGTCTCTTCAATAAACGATGCTGGGGAAAACTGGACCACTTTCTAACACCATACACAAAAATACACTCAAAATGGAAAAAGATCTAAATGTAAGCCCTACAGTAACATTTTCCTAGATATGTCTCCTAAGACAAGGGAAATTAAAGCAAAAATAAATTATTAGGACTACATCAAAATAAAAAGCTTTTGCTCAGCAAAGGAAACCATCAACAAAATGAAAAGGCAGCCTACTGAATGGGAGAAAATATTTGCGAATTATATATTTGATAAGGGGCTAATACCAAAACATATAAAGAACTTATATAATTCAACACACACACAAAAAAAATCTAATTAAAAAAATTGGGCAGAAGAGGCATCTCGGTGGCTCAGTCCATTAAGCGACCGAATCATTATCTCGGCTCAGGTCATGATCTCACTGTTCATGAATTCAAGCCCCACATAAGGGTCTGCACTGACAGCATGGAACCTACTTAAGATTCTCTGTCTCCTTCTCTCTCTGCCCCTCCCTCACTTGTGTGCACTTGTGCACTCTCTCTCTCTCAAAATAAATAAACTTTAAAAAATACTTCAAAAAACTGGGCACAAGACCTGAGTAGGCATTTTTCCAAAGAAGGCATACAGATGGCCAACAGATACATAAAAAGATGCTCAACATCACCACTCATTAGTGGAAATGAAAATCAAAATCACAAGATATCACCTTACACCTGTCAGAATGGCTAAAATAAAAAAGACTAAAAAATAACAAGTGCTGATGAGGATGTGGAGAGAAAGGAACCCTTTTGCACTGTTGGTGGAAATGTAAACTGGTGCAGCCACTGGAAAACTGTATGGAGGTTCCTCAAAAAATTAAAAATAGAAATTCCATATGATCCAATAATTCCGCTACTGGGTATTCATCTGAAGAAAATGAAACACAAATTTGAAAAGATGTGTGGTACCCCTATGGTTGTTGCAGCATTATTTACTTAGGAAGCAACCTAAGTGTCTATCAATAGATGAATGGATAAGGAAGATGTAGTATGTAAACACACACACACACACACACACACACACACACACACACAGGAATATTACACAGCCATAGAAAAGGATAAGATGGTGCCATTTGTGACATGAATGAGCCTAGAGGGTATTATTCTAAGTGAAGTAAGTCAGACTGAGAAAGACAAATACCATATGATTTCACTCACATGTGGAATATAAAAAATGAAATGAATAAACAAAAAGCAGAATCAGACCTATAAATATAGAGAACCAACTGATTGTTGCCAGAGGGAAGGAAGGTGGAGAACGGGCAAAAATGGGTGAAGTGTATTGGGAGATACAGCTTCTTATTATGGAGTGAATAAGTCATGGGAATGAAAAACACAGTGTAGGGAATACAGTCAATGATATTGGAATAGTGTTATATGGTGAGAGAAGGTAGATGCACTTGCAGCTATGCATATATATGCACTATGCATACAGCATAAAGGTTAAAGAAGCTGAACCACTATATTATATACCTGAAAGTAATGTAACATTGTATGTCAACTATACTCAAACAAAAACACATTTTTAATAATTCAATTTCCTTAATAGTTATAAGGCTATTCAAATTATCTACTTCATTCATAATGAGTGAGCTGTGGCAGCTTTGTTTTCTGAGGAACTGCTCCATTTCATCTAAGTTGTCAAATTTATATGTGTAGAGTCACTCATAGTGTTCCCTTATTCTTTTGACATCTGAAAGATCTTTAGGGACATCTCGCATTTCATTTCTAATATCGGTTAACTTGTGTCCTTTCTTTTTTTTCTTGTCAGTCTTGTTAGAGATCAATTTTATTGATCTTTTCAAAGAATTAGATTTTGTTGCATTGATTTTCTCTATATTTTCTGTTTTCAATTTTACTGATTTCTGCCCTTTATTATTCCTTCCCTTTGCTTACTTTTTATTTTGCTCTTTTTTTAGGTTTCTGAGGTATAAGCTTAAATTATTTATTTAGGGGCACCTGAGTAGCTCAGTCGCTTCAGCAGATGACTCTTGGTTTTGACTTGGTCATGATCTTGGGGTTCCCAGGTTCGAGCCCCACATAAGGTTCTCTGCTAACCATGTGGAGCCTGCTTGAGATTCTCTCCCCCCTTCTCTCCCTCTGCTCCTCACCTGCTCATGTATGCTTTCTCTCCATCTCCCTCTCAAAATAAACAAATAAAACTCAAAAATGTTTTAAAATTATTTATTGATACTTTGTCTTTTCATTTTTTAAAATGTTTTTATTTATTTTTGTGACAGAGAGAGACAGAGCATGAGCAGGGGAGGAGCAGAGAGAGAGGGAGACACAGAGTCGGAAGCAGGCTCTAGGCTCTGAGCTGTCAGCACAGAGCCCGATGCAGGGCTCGAACCCACAGGGTGTGAGATCATGACCTGAGCTGAAGTCGGACGCTTAACCAACTGAGCCACCCAGGCACCCCGATACTTTGTCTTTTCTACGGTAAGCATTTAGTGCTATAAATTTCCCTTTCAGCAGTGCTTTAACTGTGTGCCACACATTCTGATATGTTATATGTTCATTGTAATTCTGTTCAATTGATTTTCTATATGGTTTTCTATCTGTTGAGACTTTCTTGTTAAGCCACAATTACTTATAACTTTATTGTTTAGCTTCTAGCTATTTGGATATTTTCTGTTATCTTTGTTATTGATATCTAAGTTGATTCCATTATGGATTTGCTCTGTCTTGGTATATGTCCTATGAGAACTTGAAAAAAACGTGTATTCTGTTTTTGTTGGGTGTAATCATATATAATTTCAACTAGATTCTATTGCTTAATGGAGTTTTTGAGTTCTTCTACATCCTTGCAGATTTTCTCTCCAAATGTTTTATTAATTACTTACAGAGGGATGTTGAACTCTCCAACTGTAAATGTGGAATATCCCATTTCTCATTTAGTTTTTGCTGCACATATTTTGTAGGTCTGTTCTTTGGTGCACATACTTCTTAAGACTGCCATGTCTTCCTGGTAGGTTGGCACTTTTATCACAGTATAATGCCCCTGTCTCTGATAACTTCCTTCGCTTGAAAGTCTACTTTTTCTGATATTAATGATATTAATAATAATATTAATAACCTGCTTTTCTTTGATTTATGTTTGCATGCTATACCTTTTTTTACCCTTTTGCTTTCAACCTTCCCATATCATCATAACTAAAGTCAGTTACTCGTAGACACTATATACTGAGTCATGCTCTTTTTTTTTAAATTTTTTTTTCAACGTTTATTTATTTTGGGGACAGAGAGAGACAGAGAATGAATGGGGGAGGGGCAGAGGGAGAGGGAGACACAGAATCGGAAACAGGCTCCAGGCTCTGAGCCATCAGCCCAGAGCCCGACGCGGGGCTCGAACTCACGGACCGTGAGATCGTGACCTGGCTGAAGTCGGACGCTTAACCGACTGCGCCACCCAGGCACCCCCTGAGTCATGCTCTTTTAATCTACAATCTCTGTCACATAATTGGTGTATTTAGACAATTTACATATAACTTATGGATATAGTGTGCTATTTCATTTTTTTGTTTTGTTTGCTCTATCTGGTATTTTTTGTTTTTCTGTTTTCTTTTTCCTGCCTTCCTATTGCCTGGATATAGTTTTAAATTCCACTTTTATTTATCTATGGTGTTTTTGAGTGTATCTCTTTCTATAGCTTTTTAGTTTTGTTCTAGGAATTACATTATGTAAAAATAACTTATCAAAGTCTACAAATGTCATCATTTTACCAGTTTGAGTAATATGAAACCTTGCCTCCCTTTATGTCTCCTTACCCTTCCCCATTTATAATATAATTATTTTAAACATTTCCTCCATATACATTTAATAACATAATTTTTGTTTCAACTGACAAACATAATTTAGAATACTCAAAAAGGAGAAGGAAACTAATGCATTTACTCATATTTTTGCTTTGAATGTTTTTGTTCCTTCCAGATACTCCAAGATTCTTCTTTTCATCATTTTTTTCCTGTTTAGAGAACTTCCTCTAGTCATTTTTTTAGGGCAAATCTGCCAGCAACAAATTCTCTGTTTCCTTTCGTCTGAAAATGTCTTGATTCCCTTTTATTCCCAAAGGATATTTTCTCCAGATACAGGACTGATTTCTGGCCTCCATAGTTTCTGATGAGAAATCCACTGCCATTCAAATTGTTTTTCTCCTACAGGTAACATACTGTTTCTTGGTTCTTTCAAGGTTTTTTTCTATGTCATTACTTCTCATAAGTTTTAGTATTATGTGACTTAGTACAAATTTCTTTAGATTTTTCCTGCTTGGGGTTTGCTCAGGTTCCTAAATATGTTTGTATTTTTCCAAATTCAGAGTTTTTCAGCCATCATTTCTTCTTACACATTTTCAGTCACCTCTATCTCTTCTTTTTCTTCTCCTTGCAGGGCTGCAACAACACAAATGTTAGATCTTTGGTAATATTCCCACAGGTCAAGGGACCTGTTCCCACAAGTCTATTTTTTTTCAGTTTATTTCTCTTTGTTGTTCAGACTGGATAAATTCTATTGTTCTATCTTCAACTTCACTGATTCCTGTCTCTGCCACTCTACTTTTGAGCCCATCCACTAAGCTTTTTATTTCAGTTATTATGTTTTTAATTCTAAAATGTTTTCTGTTTCTCCCCTATATTTTCAATTTCTTTCCGAAGACTTTCTATTTCCCTTCTCTTTATTTTTATAATTGAGATATAATTGACATATAACATTATATTATTTTCAGGTGTATAATATAATGATTCAATATTTGTATATGTTGCAAAATGATCACCACAATAAGTCAGGTTAACATTCATCACTATATATAGTTACAGAATTTCTTTTCTTATAAAAAGAAACTTTTAAGATCTATTCTCTCAGCAGCTTTCAAATATGCAATACAGTATAATTAACTGTAGTCTTCATGCTGTACATTACATCCCCATGACTTATTTATCTTAAAACTAGTAATTTGTAGCTTTTGATCCCCTTCACCTTCACCCACCTCCCCACCCCTCACCTTTGGCAACCACCAATCTGTTCTCTGTATCTATGAGCTTGGTTTTTTGGAGTTTGGGAGGGGGTAAGATTCTACATAGAAGCAAGATCATTTGTCTTTCTCTATATGGTTTATTTCACTTAGCAAAATGCCTTCAAGGTCCATCAATGTTGTCACAAATGGCAAGATTTCATTCTTTTTTATGGTTGAATACTCCTGTGTGTGTGATTGTGTATGTGTGTGTGTGTGTGTGTGTGTGTGTGTGTCACATTTTCTTTCACATTCATCCATCAGTGGACACTTACATTGCTTCCATATTTTGGCTATTATAAATAGTGTTGCACGAAACATGGGGGGTTGCATGTATCTTTTCAACTTAGTGTTTTAATTTTCTTTGGACAAATGTCTAGAAGTGGGATTGTTGGATCATGTGGTAGTCCTATTTTTAATTTTTTAAGGAACCTGTTTTCCACAGTGGCTATACCTACTTACATTCCTACTAGCAGAGTACAAGAATTCCCTATTCTCCATATCTTCATCAACACTTGTTATTTCTTGTCCTTTTGATGATAGCCACTCTAAAAGGTGTGAGGTGATATTTCATTGTGGTTTTGATTCGCATTTCCCTGGTGATTAGTGATCTTGAGCATCTTTTCATGTAACTGTAGGCCATCTGTATCTTTTCTGGAAAAATCTCTATTCAGATCCTCTGCCCATTTTTTAATTGGATTGTTTTTTTGCCTTTGAGTTGTATGAGTTCTTTATATATTTTGGATATTAACACCTTATCATATATATTATTTGCAAATATATTCTCCCAGTCTGTAAGCTGCCTTTTCATTTTGTTGATAGTTTCCTTTGCTTTGCAGAAGCTTTTTAGTTTTATATACTCCTACTTACTCACTTTTGCTTCTGGTACCTTTGCTTTTGATGCTAAATCCAAAGAATCATTGCCAAGACCAATATTAAGGAGATTACCACCTATTTTCTTCGAGGAGTTTTTATGGTTTCAGATTTTACACTCAAGCAATTAAACCATTTTTAGTTAAGTTTTGTGTATGGTATAAGATAGTGGTCCAGTTTCATTCTTTTGCATGTGGCTGTCCAATTTTCTCAACATCATTTATTGAAGAGATTGTCCTTTCCCCACTGTATACTCTTGGCTCCTTTGTCATAAATTAATTGACCATTAATTGAGCCTAGATTTATTTCTAGGCTCTCTATTCTGCTCCATTGATCTATGTGTCTGTTTTTATGGAAACACCATATTGTTTTTTGTTTTTGTTTTATTTATTATTTTGAGAGAGAGAAAGAAAGAGAGAGAGTAGGGGAGGGACAGAGAAAGAGGGAGAAGGAGAGAGAGAGAGAATCACAAGCAGACTCCACACTGTCAGTGCAGAGCCCTATATGGGGCTCAAATTCATAAACCATGAGATCATGACCTGAGCTGAAGTCCAACGTTTAACCAACTGAGCCATGCAAGGCACCACATTACCATACTGTTTTGATTACTATAACTTTATAATATAGTTTTAAATCAGGAAGCATGATGTCTCCAGCTTTGTTCTTTTTCAAGATTGCTTTGGCCATTCAGTATCTTTTGTGGCCCCATACGTATTTCAGGACTGTTTATTCTATTTCTGTGAAAAATGTTATTGACTCTTGATCTTATTTATTTACCCTTTCTGTTTTAGGTGACCCTCCACTGGGCTTCCTCTGATACCATCAAAGTGGGGAAGGGGAGGTGTGGTCATTACTGATACTTGGGGATAGAAGTCCAAGATCCCCATGTGGTTTCAACTGACAACAGGAGGGGGATCTCTTTAACACTCTGTTAAGATTAAAGTCCCAGCTCCACATGCAGTCTTCTTTGATATGACCCTGGCAGGGGTGGAAGAGTGCCTCATTAACTCTTATCAAGAGTTAAGTTTCAATTTCCCAATAGGCTTTTGATGGTAGGGGGTAGGGCCACTGTTTTTCCTTTGGTGTTTAACTGGAATAGAGCAGCTACTGTCTAAAACTTTTCTGTCTTGCTAGGCTGCCCCTTTCCTGGTTCTTTGGCTAAAGAGAGCAGGTTTTTGTTGAGGCTTTTTTTTCCTTTGCCTATCTTTGCTTCTATATTAACATCGTTTTCAACTCCAAGTCTAGTATATATGAAGCAAAAAAGAAAACCCAAGGAACTAACTCACAGCCATGTCATTTCTTGGATGCCAACATTTCTAATTAATGTGCTTTGTTCTCCATTTTTCTTTTTTTTAATGTTTATTTTTGAGAGAGAGAGAGAGAGAGAGAGAGAGAGAGAGAGAGAGAGAGACTGTAAGTGAGGGAGGAGTAAAGAGAGACGGAGACACAGAATCCAAAGTAGGCTCCAGGCTCCATGCTGTCAGCACTGACACGGGGCTCGATCTCATGAACCGTAAGATAATGACCTGAGCAGAAGTCAGATGCTTAACCGACTGAGCCCCCGGGGCACCCCTGTTTTCCACTTTTCAAGACTCTTTTATGTTTGTAACAATCAGCATTTTTAATTGTACTTAGCAGGAAGAATAGGGAAGAGTAAAAATACTTTTTCACCATCTTCCCCAGAAGTATAAATCTTGCAACAACTTCCAAGAAACTACCACTTATTAAGTTTTGGCATATTAACAAAGGAAAATATCCATTATTATGTTAAAAGTATGTTAAAGTAATATTTTCCAACTACCTATCTGTGTGAGACCAGAATTTTCCTCGTATATTTCAACCAAAACAACCTACCACAAAATTGAATGCAGAAGCAGTCATGAGAATCCAGCCATCTTCCAGCAAGCTACACATTAAAGATTGCAAAACATGTAAGCCAACCCTAGTTTTCTCATTAAAATTTTGTTTTCAAAAATATAATTATTTTTCATAAAAATTCATTTTATGTTAACATATTACTGTATTAGTGTTATTTTTTAAATGTTTATTCATTTTTGAGAGACAGAATGCAAGTGGGGGAGGAGCAGAGAGAGAAAGACACAGAATCAGAAGCAAGCTCCAGGCTCTGAGCTGTCAGCACAGAGCTGACGTGGGGCTCAAACTCATGAACTGTGAGATCATGACCTGAGCCGAAGTCGGACAGTTAACCAACTGAGCCACCCAAGTGCCCTATTAGTGTTATTTTTAATAAATAAAAAATAAACATTTAGCATTTTCTCAGTTTTAATTCCCAACATTTGTTGTTTGTTTCTTTGTTTTTTAAGTTTATTTATTTTTGAGAGAGAGAGAGAGAGCAAGCAAGGGAGGGGCATGGGAGGGGGTGGATACAGAGGATCCGAAGTGGGCTCTGCACTGACAGCCCAATGTGGGGCTGGAACTCATGAACTGTGGGATCATGGCCTGAGCTGAAGTTGGACACTGAACCAACTGAGCCACCCAGGTGCCCCAATTCCCAACAACTGTAAATGCCAATAGATATAACCTACATAAATAATTATTGAGGTCCTCAAAAATTCTTAAGATTACAAAAAGGGTCCTGAAACCAAAAGGTTCAAGAGCTGTGAGGTAGAGAAAAGTACTATTAAGGTAAGCTCTTACTTCCTCTCCCAAGAGTTGTAGGTGTGGTTTCTGAGCACGCTGTCTAGTTCCTTGTGCCAAATCAGGTAGTATCACTGGTGGTGTTGGAAGGATGGCAACATGTTCTTGATTATCACCCACAACAGGATTTCCTTGCAATATTCTACAGTATGATAAAAAACAATACATTGGTTTGTTAAGTCACTGATGAGACTCATTTCATATCTCTGCTGAAATAAACACACCGACATTTGATATCTGTAATAAGCAGAAATTGTGCAGAAGTCAGACAGTCTGAAATGGGAAATAATTCAAAATAATTTTTCTGTGGTTCTGCATACATTTTAATAGTAACCTTCATGATGGTTTTACTATATTAGAATAACAAATTCATCCTGTAAAAGTCTGATTACAAAAGAGGTAAAAAGGTCTCTACCTTCTGATGGTTAACCTGTTCCCCACTCAAAGCCCATAGGAAATGGTCTCATTTCTTAGAGTGAAGTAAAGTGTCAGCCCAAGAAGAACTGCCTTCTCACATTAAAGTTTTCTCTTCTTGATTCACATCTTGCCAAGATGAACAAAAAATCTATGGCATTTATCTTCCTTTCTAGGCTACAAACTATATATATATAAAAATTATATAAAATTATACAAAAAATATAAACAAAAATTATAATACAAAAAATTATAATATAAAAATTATAAACAAAAGTCTTAATTAAGCCAAAGACATAAGCTAAATGAAAATTTGAAGGCAAGATGTGTCATTAATTTATGAACTGCTTTAAAATACATTAATTTTGTATTAAATTTGGTATTAATTTGTACTAATTTTTATAATTACTGTAAAAGAATTATAAAAGGATATAAAATGAGCCTGCACAGACTATAGCTATATCAATTTCACACGGAAGCCAGTGTTCCACTTTTTGATATACCCTTATGTGAATAGGCAATCACTTTATGAGTCATCAAATGTGAAGACTAAAAGTTCACAAACCACCCAACTCACTTTAGTTACTTAATAATATGCTGAAACCTTCATATTCTATCATACCAGCTCTTAGAAAAAACAGGTCCACCCAAAGTTAGGCTCATGGAAATAGGGCTTGCCAAAGTAGAGTCATGGAGAAAAGCCTCCTATCCCAACTAGTCAAATATTTGAATTCAAAGAGAAGATAAAGTTCAACTGCCAATATGGTGAATATAGTAGACGGCCACTCAACACCCAATTATCCTCCTTCTAATGTGCTTTCCTGAACTACTGAGGATGAAGAAGTAAAACTCTCTTGCAGCCAGTGTCCTAGATGTGAGTTAGGATCCACTAATGAGATGCACTCAGCATACAATTTGGAAAGCAGAAAGTTCTGATGTTTTTGTTAGCAAACAGTCATGGCAACATCGAGTTCTACTGTAGCAGTGCTTCAGTTAATAGTAGTCCTTTTGTAGGTTGCTTTTCTTTTTTTGGGGGGGAGGGGCAGTGAGCAGCGAGCATATCAAACAGACATACTGTGGTTTCAGAGTCTAAAGCTGTAACAATAGAGGCCACTAGATCCCTGAATCATAGCTAGGGTGGTATGTTCCCAGTACTGGCTTCCAGATTTACTACCTTCCTGACTATGCTAGAAGCAGCAGCTTCCTTGGCAGACATTTAAGCATGCTGTGTGTCATCTCTGGAAACCCTCCTTGCCTACAGCCCACTTTCCCAATCTTTCCATTGGTTTTATAAGCATCAAATTCTCATTACTAACTCCCTGTTTGCCTAAAATAGCTAAAAAATATTTCTGTTTTTGTCAACTGAATCCTGAATGGTATGTATAGGAAAAACAAAGAACAGGGTGAAGTCTACTGGCTGCAATAGTGAGCCAAGAGACTACATATATCAAAGTCAGTATTTCTAAGATCATGAAGGACAGGCATGACATAAGAAGCTACCTTGAGGCACTGCTGTATTTTTATCTAGCTCTAAGCCAAAACCAAGGTAGTAAGAGTAATTCCCAACTTACTGTCTTTTCACATTCCAAATGTGCACTAATGACGCTGACAGTGTGGTTGGTGGGAAGAAAAATGAAAGAAGTCATTGGAGTGCATAGTGTTGGTAGACATGTATAGAGGACCTTAGTGAAAGGCTACTCAAGATTAGCAAGTGTTCCTACAGGACAAAGAGTAATCAATTACTTTGAAAATTTTCTCCAGACTTTCCCTTCTTCCTTCTTTATATCCAGAGAGAAGAGCTAATCCTTTCTAGAGTTCATTCTCCTGTTTGGAAAACACCATTTCGGATTGAAAATCTCTTCATATCCAATCTCTCCACCACTTCCAGCAGTAATCACTGGTTCTGCTCCTTCTTCCAAGGTGTCTCTCCTGTCCACTGCATTTTCTCTCATCTGAGTCCTACGATATCATCTTTGCTGGTCCCTTACCTCTAGACCTTCCCTTCTCCAATCCATACTATATACCCTGCCAGAGATGTCATCACTCACCCCCTTTCCAAATACTTTAATGACTATATACACTGTATAAACCTAAGCTCCTGGGCTTTGCATTCAGGGTCCTCCACAGTCTGGATACCATCTACTTGCCAATCCTACTGCCCTCCCCTAACTCCTGGCCCAACCTACATTCACTATGTAGAAGGTGCCTGAGGTGCTGAGATTACTTAGGGACAATAGGGAAGAGAGGCAAACCAGATTACAATACAGTATGGCTATGAAAATAATGAAAAGAAGGCTTGCAGATTGCAGCTCCCTCATGAAACGTTTATAAATCCCCCTCTGCCCAGTCAAAATTCATCTTTGCTTCCCTAGTTTTTCTGCTGCATTTGATCGGATCTTTCATTGTAGAATATGCTATTTTTTATTCTATGTATCTTTTTCACAGTAGACATAGACTGGTTTGAAGAGAAAACTGATTCTTATTCATTTCCTATCTTCTGTGATGCAAATGTAGTACATACTGAATACATATTGTATTTTGGCTCAGCAAGAAAAGTCTCACAGCCTCTGTGAGTTCCCAGTCCCAGACTCTATCCCAGGGAACTGAGAATCACAGGTCAGCATGATGTATTGCAGTGGTTCTCAAAGTGTGTTCCCTAACGCAGCATCATTAAAATCACATACAAACTTGCTAGAAAATGCAAATTCTTGGCTGCCCATTATACCTAATGAATCAGAATCTCAGGGTAGGACTCAGTCACCTGTTTTAACCAGCCCTGCAGATGATTCTGATATACACTGAAAACCAGTGATGTACTACAATCTTTCCTAAAACAGCCTGATTCTAAGAATATCCTGGGAGCTTGTCAAAACTATAGCTTCCCAGATCCCTCCTCTAGAGATTCTAATTCACATGTGGGGTAGGTCACTTCTCCTTTCTAGGTCTCAGTTTCTCCATCTATCTATAGCAACAGTGATCAGGTCTTTCAGGGTCTAATGCTTAGAAATAATATACGTGAGAAATGTCACATTGTACATGTTCAATTATTAAGTAATTAGTAAGTGGCTGATATTCAATTATTATTGCTATTATCATTGAGGATATTAAATGAAGGAAACATGCCCACCTCTCTCAGAGTGAGTTAAGTTTCTTTACTTGTCCCCCATGGGCCAGAGATATAACATATATTTCTTATTGTAGGTTGCTATCAAAGAAGTTTAGAAAACATTTGCTCTAACCTGTGAACACTTTTTAAAAATCTCTGCATACATATTCTACGAGTCACATGAAAGAGAACATGAGCTCTATCCTATGAAGCATAAAGAAGGGTTCTCCCTCCAGCACTCTCCCCTCTTCTTGGATGTGACTCTAACAGAGAAGTTCCCCCGTCACATCTTTGCTGTCCCTTCCTTACTGAACTTAAAATCTTGCTTGTTGGGGTACAAAACCTGTTAAAGGCTTCACAGGATGATGCTCACAGTTGCTTTTATACAACTCAAAGAAGAGATGTACAGGGATATTTTCAGAGTGCTCATGTGCAAAAGTTGTGTCACAAAAATACAGGCAATAGAGTATTATATTCCACACAACATTTTTAAAGTACTTGTCACAAGGCACTGAATTGATTTCACAACCCCTTATTAGGTCACAATCTACAATTTAGAAAATAGTAACTTACAAAGAATGTTATTTGAAAAGCAAACTCCTAGATCTAGAAAAGACTTTAAGAGTTCATCTTCTTGAAGATTACAAATAATTTTCTTTACTATAGTCTTCAAAATCTGTAGCAGAGGTAATGAACACTTTGAACACTTTTTAAAAATTGAGGGAACCATAATCTTAATAAAATGATAAATCTAAAGGAGAATAAGAGTATAACTATGTAGATTTTATTTTTTTACAAAATATGATTAGGGTAGTGGGGGATTTTATTTTTAATCATTGTAACTTCATTGTTACATGCAAACAGTGACATCTGGTGGAATGATACTGCTTTGCTTTAAAAAATTTCAGCTTTCACATATTGACAGTTATGAAATCAGATAAATGTCCAAGTAATTCCTGTTTTTAAATATCTATATAAAATAAAAAATACACTAATCTAATAGCTTATTAAACTTTTATAGTACATAGTAAAATGACTTCTGTCATTCCAATCTGTATTTTTTAAATATGCTGAAGTCTTCCTTAGGTATAAGGGGTATTTGTTAAAAATGGATACAATGGAAATCTAACTGAGGTTACTATTGATTCTACTTCTAACTCCGTCACCAACTGTGATTTGGACTGCAAAATTTACCCTCAGTTTCCTCATCCATAAATATGAGAAGGTTAGGCTAAAAGAAGGATAAGATCCTCTTATGGCTCTAAAACATGTACTTTTGTGACATATGCCCATCTAGACCTCAGACAGGGATTAAGTCTTATGTGCTTTGGCATAATATCTTGGGTCACTGCCTGGAGTATGTACCAAGGAACAAGCTAAGTAAGGTATGTGGGTAGGGCCAGGATTAGATTTAACCATTGAGGAATGGAAGACAATGCAGGAAATGGGGAATAGTGGGGGAAAGTCAGTTCCAGATACCCACGGTGGAAAGTAACATACAGCAGAAGATAAAACACAATATTCCAAATGTAGTATGACAGACCACAGGTAGTGGTGCACTAGAAGTAGTATCAGAAAGTTCTAGCAAGGGATGATGGTTCATTCTAGTAGGGAGAAACCAGTAATAGGGAAAACAAAACCAGGCAGTATTCAGTGCAAGCTACAGGTAAATAAGTAATTAATATCAGGGAAGTCTACCATATTTAGCAAGGTCCCAGCCCTGGCCTAGTACTCAGAAACAAGATTTCAGTTCTTAAGAGGGAACAAGCACTATAAGAACTTCCACCCCAATAGAAGCAGAAGCCCTGCTTCCAATACTGGGTCACAATGGATCGAATAACAAAACACAATGGTAAATAAAATCTCTCAAATTTTATTTGAGATCTCAAATAAAAATTTTATTTGCATATCTCAAATTATTCGACTAGAGCTCCTCAGATTCTTCCTAGCTTATATCAAAATTGGTTCTGAAAACAAGATGAGAACAAGTATTCAGAATGAAGCATGAAAAGAAAAAAACGAGAGGGTCTTCACAAGTTCACAAAACAGTGGAATATAATCGAAACCACATTTAGAATCAAAGAGATCTAGGTCTGAATCTTAGCTTTTACCAGCCCTATACACATGGACTAGTCACTTACACCTACTTTGAACTACATTTTCTTCACTTGGGAAGAAAATACAAAATTTTCCATTTTCATATTCAAATATCAGCAAAATATTTAGAAGATTCAGATAAAATCTTTAAACTGCAAGTGCACTTTATATAGTTGATTTGCCAACTATAGGTAGTAGAGATAGTAAGTCAAAATAATTACCCATGTGCCTGTATTTCAGTTTTAAAGTAAAAATCTTCAAAGGAATATAAACTACGAAAACAACACCCTTAATGTCATTTTTGTAAAATGTATATGTAAGTGCATGCACAGAAAAAAAGGCCTAGAATAATATTTTTAAATTTTTTTATGTTTATTTATTTTTAAGAGAGACAGTGCAAGTGGGGGGAAGGGCAGAGAGACCCAGGGAGACACAGAATCCAAAGCAGGCTCCAGGCTCTGAACGGTCAGCACAGAGCCCAACACAGGGCTTCAACTCATGAACCATGAGATCATGACCTGAGCCGAAGTCGGATCCTTAACTGACTAGGGGAGCCACCCAGGCGCCCCTAGAATAATCTTTATCATATAGAATAAACACTGGAAAAGGTCTGCTTCTGGTATAGTAGTCTTAACAATCACAGAGAAAATGTGTAAAGGCAAAATTCTCATAACCTAATCCACCCCACCCTCAACACCTTTCAGGATTCTGAATGACTAAATTAGTAATATAAACCTGCATCTTCTAGTGCTCCTACTTAAGATCTAAACATAGTATTCTAGGGACACCTGGGTGGTTCAGTCAGTTAAGCATCTAATTCATGATCTCACAGTCATGGAATTCAGCATGGAACACAGAGCCTGCCTGGGATTCTCTCTCTCTCTCTCTCTCTCTCTCTCTCTCTCTCTCTCTTTCTGCCCCTTCCCTGCTTGGGCTCATGCAAGCACTCTTTCTCTCTCAAAACAAATAAATAAATCTTTAAAAACTTTTAAACTCTATCTTTTTTTAAAAAAAGCAATCCATTCCCAAACATGTTCTAGTGACATTATTTAAGGCAAAACTTAAAGTCCTATAAGCATCCAGGAGGAGTAGAGAAGAAACAGATTACTTGCAAATAAAATAAAAACAGGCTGCTTTCAGATTTTTATTTCATAACATCAGATATCAGATGATACAAACAATAAATACATAGATAAATGTCAGCAAATATGACAGATTATAGGAAACAGCAAAGAACTAAAACAAGAGAGAATACAAAGATGACAAAAATAATACCCAGTATAACTGATAATGGCAATAAATGCATATGGGGTGATCCAACCTGTTATAAAAAAAATTGGCTTAAAAATATTCTAGTCTATGCAATCTACAAGCAACACAACTACTAAAGATTAAAAATAAAAGGGCAAACATACACCATATAAATAAAGCAAAAAAATAGGACAAAGTGTAGTTTTACTTTTTATGGAATTAGTGTACAATCTATAATGAAAACAAAAGGACTACAGTTAACAATTTCTTTTTTTTTTTTAATTTTTTTTTCAACTTTTATTTATTTTTGGGACAGAGAGAGACAGAGCATGAACGGGGGAGGGGCAGAGAGAGAGAGGGAGACACAGAATCGGAAACAGGCTCCAGGCTCTGAGCCATCAGCCCAGAGCCTGAGGCGGGGCTCGAACCCATGGACCGCGAGATCGTGACCTGGCTGAAGTCGGACGCTTAACCGACTGCGCCACCCAGGCGCCCCTACAGTTAACAATTTCTTGAATTTTCTTCCACACATACACAAAAATGTGTATATAATAACATATCTGTTTATTTACTTCTATCTTCTTTCAGTGCACAGAGCACTACCTCGTTCTTAGTCATGATTGCAATGCATCCCATCACTGGATGCACCATAAAAAAATATTCTATTGATAAGCACCTAAGTTACTTTCAGTTTTTAGTTACTATAAGGACAATGAACATCCTTCTGCATGTATTTTAGTAAATTACAGTCATCAGCATATAGATGACATTTAAAGCCATGGTCTTGGATAAGATCACTTTGGTAAGTATGGGAGAAAAGAGGTGCCAGTATCAGTTTGGGCACCCCAATGTTTTGAAATCAAAAGATAAGGAGACACCAGCAAAGGAGACTTGAGAAGGTATAGCCAGGGATACAGAAAGAGAACCAGAAAAGAGTATAGTCCCAAAGGTCAAGAAATTAAAGGGTTTTAAGGAAGAGTTAATGCAACTGTGCCAAATGCTACTAAAAAGTCAAAATGAGGACTGTGATATCTTACAGCAAATCTGATCATGTCCTTCTTCCTCAAAAAACTCTATCAATGGCTTCCCAATACACTGTGAATAAGAATCTCTCCCCCAAAGCCTCATATACATGCCCTCACACACCTACAGAGAATCTGTAAAATCCTACATGATCTGATTCATGCCTTCACTCAACCTCCACTGCATCACTGCTCCTCCCGTTCTCCAATGCTGGACTTCTTTCCAATTCTTAGATGAGTTCCAACTGTCCACAGCTGACTCTCAAACTTCAATATGCCTTCAAATCATCTGCTTTTTTAACAAGTTCCCAAGTGATGTTGATTCACTCGCAGGTTGCAATTTAAGTAGCAATTCCTCAAACCTCCCAAGATGATCAGGAAATCTTCCAGTTTCCACAGCACCCTGCACTTCTGTGTATTAATTATCCCATTCACGATAAGTAATTTACCACCTTTCTTCTTTGCCAATCTCCATATTCCCTGAGGGCAGGGATTATTTCTCTTGTTAGCAGATGCTTCCCTAGGGCCTAACTCTATGCCTGCCACACAGTAGGTACACAAAAAATATATGCTGATTGATTTAAGTGATTAGTCAGATCCATATTTCTTGACATGGAAAGATAATTACAACACAGTTAAAAAAATCAGGTCACAAAACGTTCACAGCATTATCCCAGTTTTGTTCTATCTTACTTATTTTCATACAGAAAAGTCTGGAATCATGTATTTAAGCATGTAAATAGTATCCCTGGATAGCAAGATTTTGAATAATTGTAGGGTTTTTTGCATTTTCTTGCATATTTTTCACATTTACTAAAGTATTGTGTTTTTATTGTTATTTTATAACAATAATAAATAAGAGGAATTATTTTTGTTTAATTATTTTGAAATTAAACATTAAATTCTGACACTTAGCCTTTGGTTTTCCAATTATTGCAGTTGCCACTATTTTAACATATGGAGCTAACAGTCTGTCCACATTTTTTCAAAACACGGTTAAGAATTTCTTTTGTAACATGAAGCCAAGTGGAGAGTTAGGTCTGGGATCTATAGCCTAAGCACTGCTTCCCACCAGGAAGCTGGCTGTAAGGTGAACCTGACTTGAGAAGGTCAGCCAATGTTTGTAAGACAGCATTTTTTGCCAACTCTCTCTTTATTGATGCTGGATCAACAAAATACACAAGCAATTTTACATAGACAAGTCAGTAAAATAGGACATAAGTCCATAAATAGACTCAATAACACATTGGAATGTAAGGTATGAGAAGCTGCCATTTCAAAATAGTGAGAAAAGAGGATTTATTGACAATAATGATATTATGCATTTGACTAGTCACTTGGTGGGGGAAGGAATAATGCTTATTCTTCTCATCAAGTTAATTACAGATGGATCAAAGTAAGCTATAAAATGATAGAAGAAAATATGAGAAAATACATTTAAGTGTAAGTGTAGAAAAGCCATTTCTAAGAATGAAACCAAGACTAGAACGCATAGAGAATGACTGCTAGTTTTTACTACATAAAAATTAAAACTTCTGGAGAGCATAAAACACCATAACAAAGGTAGAAAGCAAACAACAAAGTAAAAGAAAATGTCTACCATATATAACAAATAATTAAAATCTTTAATATAAAAAGATCACTTATAAATCAATAAGAGATGAATGATGATCCAACAGAATATGAATTGATAATTCTCAAAAGGAGAATAACCAAAAGACATCACCATCATTTAAAGTGAAAAAATATACAGTAATAAAAAGATATGTTTCCTCATCAGATTAGGAAAAAAATGAAGCAGATTGACAATTAGTTATTTGATAAGGGTAAAAGGAAATGGACATGATAAATTGTTGGTAGAGTATAAGTCTGAATAATTTTTCTGGAAAGAAGTCTGGCAATATGCATCAAAAATTTTAGAGCAAGGGGAGTCTGGGTGGCTCAGTTGGTTAAGCATCTGACCAGCTCAGGTCATGATCTGGTGGTTCATGAGTTCGAGCCCCGCGTCGGGCTCTGTGCTGACAGTGCGGAGCCTGCTTGGGATCCTGTCTTGCTCTCTCTCTCTCTCTCTCTGCCCCTCACCCACTTGTGCGGGGTCTCTCTCTCTCTCCCAAAAATAAACATTAAAAAAATTTTTAAATCAAAAAGTTTAATAATTCACACTTGAAATCTTCTTACATTGCAGCTTGGTTAAGTTAGTGAATAATATGAAAATATTTAAACGTTCACACACAACCCTGAGTGAAAAATCAGTCTATAGAATGTCATACATGGTTTAAACACATGCACATACAGATGTTAGAGGGCTATTCACCAAACTGTTAATGTAATCTAAGTGTTTAAACACTTTTAATGATTTACCTTATTTTAAAACACCAAATCTAAAATTCCATGCTAAGAATTCTAACAAAACAACTATAAACTTCTCTTTAAAATACAGAAACTTTAAAAGCAAAATTATAATTCATATGAAACATTTTTATAGTTCTCAACAAAATTGCTGTTTAGCAAAATAAACATAAGTTTGAGCAATATATTGCTATTTTAAATAAACTTAAGTATGTACCTATCTAGTCCATTAAAATATCCTTGGTGTTTGCCACAGGTAACAATTACTATATGGAGAATTGGGAAAGCATTAAAATTATATAACCACAAATACTGTTAGGCTTCATAGTTAACTGTTCATCTCACAGAAAAAGCAAAAGCCACCAAATGAAAGGGTATTCATTTTGTGTTTACAATTACCTTTCTTGAGAACACTTATTAGTGCAGAAAAAATTATACATTTCTCTGAACTTGTAGGCTCAGCAGACAGATATATTTTGAAAAGGTTAAGCTATGTTTAGCAAGGTAATCCTCAAGAGATGGATGCCAGAGAATTAAATATTCAGTGCTTAAATTAACTTCTTATTTGGTACTTAGGAACAAATTGCCAAGAATTATCATCCTCAAATAGAACATTTATTGACTCTCTTGGAGAAAGCAAGATCTACTTGAAGAAAAAAAATTTTTAGAATTTGAAAGATACCAGTATTTTTAACACTTTACATGACTACTAGAAGCTGTGACACCTCAAAATGATGCTTAGCTACAGTGCTAATGGAAATGACTCAAAACAGTGGGTTCATGACTACTAGATTATGGTTATACCTTTATTTTCCACTTTCAGCTTTAGGCTTTCCAAAGACTACACTGCAGAACTGTTATTTTCTACCAGAGAAACTGGAACCGTTTGGAAATTTCCAAAGTTTTTCACATATAATTTGTTTCAAAAATTTCAAAACACTTACCTGATAAAACTAAAAGACAGGTGTTTAAGATTTTGAGTAGCGAATAAATCTTTGAAAAACATTTTTGCCTAACTAGAAAATAAACATGAGAATGGCTCTCTTTTAGGAATTCAAATTGAATTTCATTGTGATTACTGAACACAGGGAAACCAGATGTTTATTTATTTTTAAAAGAGAGAGAGCATGAGCAGGGGAGGGGCAGAGAGAGAGGGAGACAGAGAATTTAAACCAGGCTCTGTGCTGTCAGCTTAAAACCAGACATGGGGCTTGAACTCACGAACCATGAGATCATGACCTGAGCAGAAGTCAGATGCTCAATGACTGAGCCACCCATGTGCCCTCAGATGATTTTAAAGCTTGAAAGAATGCAATAAAAGTATTAACAATTATCACTAAAAGTCAAGTTTGAGGAAATGAGCTCAGAATACACCATGAAAAGAGTTGAGAAGTTACTAATAATTCTGTGATAGTTTGTGTAATTAAAAATGGTCTTTTAAAATATTCTCACAGGTCTAAAATACTTAAAATATAATACTTAAAATGTCTCTATTTAAATTTAACTTAATATTTAATGTTTTGAATATTCTTAAACATGCAGTAGGTGATTTTTCAGGATTCCTACCAGCTCTTATGAAAGGCAAGAGACTTAACAAATATGCATTCTCAATGGGCAGGTGATACCAATCCCAAAGGGGTGAATGTTGGTGCCTGGGGAGGGAGATGATGAAAGCTTACTCTTTTTATGTATATGGCATGTGCGTATGTGCACACGCGCGCGCACACACGCACACACACACACATGACCATGAGATGCACAGTATATCCAGGGTATTAAAATGTAATGGGGAAAGGCAATTGGGAGAGAAAAAGTGAAAAATCCTTCCTTAAATGGTTGATCATAAAAGATTTTGAGAAAAACTAAGTTAGACACATCTGGATTTTTATCATTATCTAGAGATAAGATCTTTGGCAAGCAAACGGATATTATGGAGCCTAAGCTTCTTCAATAATAAAATGGAAATGATGACTGCTTACAGTTGAAGATTTAAAAAGGAAAGATGCAAAGTACATCACACAGTACTAGGAATGTGGTTTCTGCTAAACACATGTGAGCTTCCTTCCCTTTTCTCCTCTCTTTTGAGGATGCTATAAATTACATCCTATCCGCAAAAGAATACTCAGGTGCCAAAGGAAAATGAGACACACAGAGAAATGGAAGAAACTCCAGAGGCAATGACTTTTGAACATAATCCCTGGACTCAAGTATTCCCAATGATGGTGTGAAATCTAAAAGACTGACTTTGAATCCAAATCTATGATTTTCTTAACTGTGTAAGCCTGGAAGAGTTGCTTGATTTTTATGAACCTCAATTTTCACATCTGTACTCCACAGAGTTGTTATGAAGAACAAATAATATAAGGTATGTGACACTCTTTGGTAACTAGATGCCACTAAACTAAAGCTACCTTATCATGGGCCACGGTTCATGTTAATAATAGTAGGAAATGACACTATCCTAGACTGTGTATGTGCTGGGAAGGAATGGAAAAGGACAAAACCTGCTCCTCTCTAGTGTCTAAAAACAGAATTGTGTCATCAAAATCTAAACCTCAAACGTAGAATTTGACAGTTTAAATCTACTTTAAAAGAAAATTACCAGTGGAACTCTTACCTGTCTCTGCACTCTTCATCTGTAGTGTGATCATCTAAGAAAGAGGTTCCCAATATCCCAAGCAAAGTTCTGTGACCTTTCTTGTCAGCTGTATGGTACACTCGAGAAGCCAAGTGTAAGTTGACAGGCAGCTCCTGGGCTGGGACAGTGGTGCACAGATCATGGAGGGTAGAAGAGGGGTAGTCTTGAGGAATTCTGCAGCAAAAAAAAGAAAGGGGACTTCTTTGATCATTTTGTGATCTTTTGATATAAAATACATTGACATTGACAGTTTAGGCTCTAAAAAGGGTGTCTAAATGTATAAGATTTAAAACTATAATAATGATTTATAATGAATTTAATATCACAACTGGCTACCCGATCTTCAAAGTTATATACCCAACTTTCTGCTGAAGATCTCAACCTATAGGACTTACAGATATCTCAGAAACATGTTTAAAAGCAAACTCATTACCATCCCACCCAAATGCCTTCTCTCCCAATTTCTGTAACTCCTTTGGTGACACCATATCCAGCCATCATGCATTACTTCTTTGCTACTCTGCTCAAATGCTAATGTCCCTGAAGAGGTAGAACAATGTAGTACATTATCCATTAAATAGCATCAATAAACTCAAGTTTATGCAGCATCCTCCTTTCCACTATGCTAGAACTTGCCTCTCTCCTGCCTTTCCAAAGCAGAGAAGAAGGCATGAAGATCTTTCTTAATTTCCATTGTCACTTGCCACCCAATGTACAAACACTAATTGAGCAAGAACCACTACTACTCTATGCTAGGTGATTTACACACATTCTCTCCAACTCCCACAATGAACTTATATGGGAGGTATTATTATCCTTATATTAGAGCAGGCTTATTTTGGAGAGCTCATAAAATTAATGAGTAACTGCTAGGATCTAAACACAACGTTGCAGACTATAAGACAACTTTTTTCCTATTACTGCCTGTTAATGACCCCTGAGGTAGATGTAGCCCCTATCCAGTTCTACTCCATCCCCACACCCCTACTAAAATTATACTTTTTTTTTTAAATTTTTTTTAACGTTTATTTATTTTTGAGACAGAGAGAGACAGAGCATGAACGGGGGAGGGTCAGAGAGAGAGGGAGACACAGAATCGGAAACAGGCTCCAGGCTCTGAGCCATCAGCCCAGAGCCCGACGCGGGGCTCGAACTCACGGACCGCGAGATCGTGACCTGAGCTGAAGCCGGATGCTTAACCGACTGAGCCACCCAGGCGCCCCTAAAATTATACTCTTACATTAACTAAATGATGACCTTTTCATCAAATCAAACCAAATGAACTTTAGATCATGTACTCTATGATCTACAAGACACAGCTGACAATATCGATGACTCTTCCTGAAATGGCTCTTTCTTTGTGAGATTTTTAAAACCTGTGTTATCCCAGCTTTCCATCTACCTCTAAAATTCATCATAATTTGATTTAGTCATTCAATTTTCTTTCTCCAATTTCAAAACTGGGTATAGCTTCCAAGGTTGAACTCCTCTTTGAATATTGGAAAAGTAAGCTTCACTGTTTCAACTATTTCCTCTTGTGCCAAGACCTCCCAAATTTCACCTCCAGTATCACTATCTTACCTAGATTCCTCATCCTTAAGATACAAAAGATTGAGCCATCTTTGAGTCCTCTTCCCTTCACCTGCACATCCTATGAAAGACTGAGCTTCTCTGCTTCCCAGGGCTGCTGCTTCTCCCTCTTCACTTCCAACACACTCCTGTCAAGGTCCTCATCACCTCAGCCTGCATTAGCAAGGGTCTGCCAGTTGGATTGAGTACCACATCCTCTGTCTCTTCCTCTCTTCAATTCCTCCTGCAAAATTCTGCCACATTGGTCTCTAAATACTCCTTTGCCCAGCACAATGGCTCTCTGTTGCTTGCTGCATTCATCTAATTTCCTCTCTAAGTTTCAAGGCTCTTAGCATGTGGCCCTACTTCTAACACAGTAGTTAGAGTCAGACTGCCTCTGTTCAAATCCTGTTTAAAATTATTAGTAGGTCAGGGGTGCCTGGGTAGCTCACTCAGTTAAGCATCTGACTTCAGCTCAAGTCATGATTTCATGCTTCATGAGTTTGAGCCCTGCATAGGGCTTGCTGCTGTCAGCACAGAGCCTGCTTTGGATCTTCTGTCCCACTCTCTCTCTGCCTCTCCCCTACTGCCTCTCTCTCTCTCTCTCAAAATAAATAAATAAACTTAAAAAAATAAAATAATCACTAGGTCGTACGCAAGTCAATTTATTTATATTTTGGCAAATAGGAAATAACATGAGCACATCCTGGATAAAGTTACTTTAAGGAAGAAAGGAATTGAGAACAAACTGATGGCTACCAGAGGATAGGGGGTGGGGGATGGGCAAAATGGGTGAAGGGGAGTGAGAGATATGGCTTCCAGTTATGGAATGAGTAAGTCATAGGAATAAATGGCACAGCACGGGGAATATAGTCAAGAGTACTGTAATAGCGTTGTGTGGTGACAGATGGTAGCTATACTTGTAAACATAGTATAACATATAGAATTGTTGAATCACTATGTTATATACCTGAAACTAATGTAACATTCTGTGTCAACCATACTTCAATAATAAGGACTGAATGCATTTAAAACAGTATCTCTCAGGGGCGCCTGGGTGGCTCGGTCAGTTGAGCCTCTCACTCTTGGTTTTGGCTGGGGTCATGATCTCAGCGGTTTGTGAATTCAAGCATGGCCCACATTGGGCTCTGTGTTGACAGCACAAAGCCTGCTAGAGAGTCTCTCTCTGCCCCTCCCCCGCTCATGCTGTCTCTGTCTCTCTCAAAATAAATAAATAAAACAGTGTCTCTCACATGGCAGATATTAGCTATTATATCAGTCTCCAGGACAATTCACAGGGCCAACAATATCTGTCAGTTCCTTCAGTTGTGGATCAAATGCTGCCTATCTTTTTGTCCGTGCTTACACATCCTTCGAACAAGGCCTCCAAGACAAACTTCTCTGCAAAATTTACTGGTTTTTTTTTAAATATCTCTTTTCATACATTGCCTTCTTCTTGTGCCACCCTTTCTGACCCTTTGTCTAATGGGTTGATGCCAATCTGTCCATCAACTGCTCCATGTGTTCTAGACGGTAGCATACATAGTATGAAGAAGAAAGACTTTAGGGTTGGCTGGGCCTGGATCAGAATCTCAGTTCTAACACTTGCAAGCTATAGCACTGGTCTCCCTGGAGGTCTTCTGTAAGATAAAAATTAAAACCCCTAACTAATGCCTTTGTAAAATCGATAATAAGAAGTCCTGGCCTGTGGAACTCTCAAGAAATGCTTGTTTTATTTTTATTGCTGTTGTTATTAATTTGAACTGGACAGCACCTAACCCATTGCTAGGCACAATATGGACATTACTGAATCACTAATAGAGAACAGTTTATATCATTTCCAAAATAGCATAGGGCTCAACAAAAACAGGACATAAACCGCACACGTTTGAATAGGACAAAGCTGCAGGAGCAGGGGGTGAAGAGAGGTAAAACCAAAGCATTTGGAAATGCCTGAGACAAAGAGACCTAACTGGAGAAGTGAACATGGGTGTCCAGAAAGCCAGGGATCCTGAGAAAGGATTGGGGGGAAAAAAGGAGGGGAGAAAAAGGTGAGCTCTGATGTCAAGCTCATCCACATCATCGTTCTGTCTGGAACAGGTCCTGGCTAGTGGAATGTACTTGAGATTACATTACCAACTTTTTTTTTTTTCCTTAAAAAGCATCACAACCAATCTGAATTCCTATGTTCCATCATACTCTAATAACAGATTTGTAAGTGAATCTCCCTAGGTTATTGAGCTAAATAACATCACATTCCAAGAGATGGATGAATTCCCAAGAAAACAATTTAATGTGGGGGATAGTCACACGTGAGAAAAGTTATGTTAAAAAAAAAAAAGGTCTAAATTAAAAGGAGCAGCGAATAAAGGATTTTCAGAAACATTTTTCCAAAATTCCCTTTCATTATATAAATTTCTTAACTATCAGGTTTTCATTCCTCTGCATCTTATTCTTATTTCTCTCCAATGGAAATTTCTCATTTCAATTTTAATGAATTAACACAGTACTATATATTTCAAAAAGATCTACAAATATTTTTGGCATGTTCAAGAAAGGCTGTATGTTTTTATAGCACACTCTCCTTAAACAGGACTATTTGTCATTCTTTGAAACACTAAGACATAAAAAAGAAAAGACTCTGACTCTGTGTGTGGCCACACTACTTTGCTTAATGCACTAAATGCAAGGTTTTTTAGGGAAAAAAATCAAGAAGTTTCTGCTTCATTGATAATCTGACAGTAACTATTTATTGAAGGTAAAATACTTGTTGTCTGCTGTCACTATTTGTTTTAATACATAATCTTGCTAACTAAATGAGCTCAAAGCAATGCAGATAAGCAATGGCATGTACAGGGTCACTTAAATGCCAATTTGACTCTTTCATAAACTTTGGAATTCTTTTCCCATGAGTCTACTCTCAGCTACTAAATTGTGAGTAATATCCATTTACAGAGTTTAGGCTGGCCATAAAAAGGTTGTCTTCCATGTCCAGCACACCTTTCAATGCCCTAAGCAACAACAAAAGCTAATAATTAAAGCTTCTTTGAGCCCTAATAAAGAGTTGAATGAAGAAGAGTCTAGAATAAACCAACCCATAAAAGCCTAGTGGTAAAATAAGGAAAAAATCAGTTTCAGCAAGGTGATTGGCAAAAGATAAGCCCATAAATCTAACTTGCATTTACACATTATTCAAAATCGTGGTTGTATCCCTGTGTATTAAGAATTTCCATTAAAAATGAGGGGGGGGGAATAAAACATGATATAATGGTAGAGAAAAATAAGGTCATCTAAATTACCAAATTGGCCTATAAACATTTTATGTTGGGTTAAATTTTATTTCATTTTGCCATAACAAAATTAACCAATATAATAAGCAGTTAATACAAATTATGCATTACCGTGACCAAAAATATCAGATCTGACATGTTAACATTTAATTTCCTTTGTCTCAAAAAGAGCTATTTTTATTATAGTTATATCATTGTTATATCATTAAACTAAGTACATTGGTCAAAAGCATTAATAGAAAGAAGTGTGAAGTATAGCATATATATCCTAACCATAATATCTGATACCAACTCTTCCTGTGGGAAAGTTTAACTTAGATCTCATATATGAATTTCCTCAATATTTCTTCTTCCTTTAAAAATGCATGTTCAGTTATCAACGCTACTGACAGTAAAAATTGTAAACATAAGGAAGTTACTTTTTTTTAGGTAGTTTTCGATCCTGTTGGGGTTTTGTACACCTTCCTTGTCTCTGTTGTGGAATTCCTAATTTACTTTTTTGTGTTTGCTTAGCTTCTTTTCCTCTGATTTGCAAAAATTCTGATGATTTCACCTTCAAGAAAATATAAAGTATGCTGTTAAGGAAAGTTGTAACATGAAAATTAGATCTTTCTCTCATATTTAATGGTTTATCTTATATTGAAGCTCCTAATTTTTATATATATTTTATAACAGAATATAAACCCTAAAGGTAAGTTGATATTTTCCTCTAAATCCTTGCCTAGGTTTTCACATATACACCTCAATAGCAATAAAAATACTAGTACCATATTTATCTGTAATATTTTATTTATTGCCTTAAAACTATTAAAGAAGAAATACAAGATATTTTTCCTCCATAAATCTTCTCTTCTTGATTGGTATTTTTTCTTTAAGATTTTATTTTTTTAAGTAATCTCTACACCCAATGTGGGGCTTGAACTTAAAACCCCGAGAACAAGAGTTGAACGCTCCACTAACTGAGCCAGACAGGTGCCCCTTGATTGATATTTTTAATAGAACTTGCGCTTAGTCTCTTTAAAAGTCTGGCATGACTGGTGGTTGCAACCACAAGCCAAAATGAATAACTGTTTTGAGCAATGCTTATCAATTTGTACTTATTATACTATTGTATTGTTTTCTATTTCTACTATTTGAGAAAAATCAAATGCATTTCTGTTTCTTAAATAATTGCCTTTTAATCACTATAGGTATTAGTAATATTGTTTTTCTAGATATCCTAGAAAATTTGCAGAATTCGTGATAATAGTTCATCTAAAAATATTTTTTCTCTGTTGGTTGCTTTGTTTGTTTGTTTGTTTTTAAGCTGGATTTAAGGAAGAAAGCAGAGAGAACTTCCTTAGGGAAAGCAGAAAGATATGGTTGAATAAGTAGAAGGAGGCCAAATAAAGAGAGGTTCTCCTAAATTAGGTCCAGGGTTTGGGCTCCCTGCAGTAAACAGGAGAGAGCTATTGCAATTTCATAGGTAAAGAAGTGATGATGAATAAGAAAAGCTCAGAGTACAGGCCATTCCATCTCACTACCTAGTTAATGTTTGAATTTCCCTAAAGTTTCTCCACCTAATGGTCATCTATCCTGGCTTGAACACGATGAGGAAAAGAGGACTTGGATATATCCAAAGGCAGCCACTTTCTCTGAAACTCTCCCAGTTTGTTTGTTTGTTTGCTTGCTTGTTTGTTTGTTTGTTATACAGCCTAACAATTTTTACCCACCAGTCTCATTTCAAACCTCAGGAGCACACAGGTACAATCTAGCTCCTTCCATTTGATTGACAATCAAATATTTGAATACAGCTGACTCTTCTGGACCCATTTTCTCCCAGATAAACATCATCAGTCCCTTCAATTCTGCCTTACATGTTTCTGAAGTACTGTGCTGTTTCATCTTGAATGTTCTCTTCCAAACGGTCTCCAATTTGTCAGTGTCGCTCCTGGGATTGGATACCCAGATCCGAACACAACATTTGAGGTGTGATGTGATCAGATTAACCAGGAGAAAGATGATCCTCTTTTATGGTATTCGTCAATCAGCACAAACTATGATTGCACTTACCTTCCTATCACAAACCTAAGTGATAGCCTAAAACTCTGAGGTCTTTTTCACATTTGCTCTACATCACGTCACCTCATATCTATGCACTTAGCCTATGGACCCAAGGGCAGAACCATTCACACATTTATCCCAATTAAATTTCATCTGAGGTCTGGCCAACCAAATCTTACCAATCTCATTTGGATGTTATCTAAAAATCCAATCAGTAAATCTTCCATATTCTCATCCAAATTACTAGGAAATATGTTGAATTAGACCCAGCCCTATTGCAGTCCACTAGGGACTCTTATGACGAGCTGTGCATCCTTTGCATAACTAATTACAAATCCATCTAGTAGTTCACCTGATTGCACTCTTGTCTACAAAACTGTCATTTGGAAGCTTACATAAATGGATTGCTATAATCCAAAGGCTAATAACAACAACTAATGTTGATTGAGCATTCCTGTAGGCCAAGCTCTTCACCATGATAGCCTTGCATTGAACTCCAGGTCTAACGCTTTTCTGATGTTCAGTCTAGTAATTCTAGAAAAAGAAATAAGGTTGGTCTTCTGTAGCTTGTCCTTAGGAAACTCATGCTGGCTCCAAGTGATGGCTGTTTCCTCTTATAAGCAGTATACAGGGGCTCTTACAAGGTTGTTAAAATTCTTTTAATGAATCACTTAATCATTCCAGAGTTTTATCCAAGATCAGTGCCTACATACAGAAACCATAACCCTTATCCTTAAAAAAATAAAACTCAGATTTTCAGCTGCCAGTCTCCAGGCTTCTAGGTCCTCTCCTACTAACTACAGCACCTCCTCAAAGCTGCTGCTGACAGGGGTGCAACAGGCTTCAACCTATCTACCTGAGCTGACAGGCTCAGATATCGAAGTTAACTCTGAGAATCTTTAACCAATCTTGGGCTTCAAGTTTCTTTTATCACTTCTTTTTCTTTTCGTTCTAAACTAAAGATTATTCTCCTTGTCATATTTAAGAGAAGCAAAGTACAAGTTTATCAGCTTCCTTTTCTCTATGTCATATTTCTGTTTATTTAAAACTTCAGCCTTTTCCCAAAAATAAATTAAGGTAGCTCTGTCACATGTTGTCATCACATTATTCATCCATAATGACAGGGCTATCCTTCCTTTTTTCTCTCTTTGCTCTTAAACTAATATGAAAAAAAATAATTTTTTTTAATTCTTAGCATGATTCACAGGCCTAAACACATTCTGAATCTTAGGGTTTTTGATATAATTGTTACAGCCACATGCCACTTTTATGTTTATCTATGGATGTGTATTTATTCTTTCATCTTTTGTGTATTTTTAAAACTCTGAATGGAATAGATCACTCATAACTGTTTTCTGAGAACTGGAGGGATTTAGGGCATCCCACATCTCTTAAACTTTCTTCCATTTAGAATCTCAGGACATGTGGTATCTACATTTTGTACAGACTTTTTACCCTTTTCCTTCCTAAAATGCTCAACAATCCTCTCACAAGCCCTTGTGTCAGTCATTTCTTCATAGTCACCATTATCTAATTTGTCTTTTTTATTTAATTTATCTAAGTCATGTTGGTCATGACTTAGAGCAGAGTCCTAATAACCTTTATTATACTAATGAGCTTCTAAGAATATAAATGGCCAACAAGGTAAAGACTGATCAAATTCTGTTTTTTGTTTTTTGTTTTTTTTTT
Source organism: Felis catus (assembly GCF_018350175.1). Lineage (NCBI taxonomy): Eukaryota > Metazoa > Chordata > Mammalia > Carnivora > Felidae > Felis > Felis catus. Next base: position 86,725,167 of record NC_058373.1, on the reverse strand, counting down.
CCTGAATGAGACCTTCTGGCATTTTTCTGAGCAGTGCTCTTTTATCACACCTTTTGGGTAGTTCTATTTGCTATGTCAAAAGAGGTCTTCTTGTCCCCAAATCTGGCCTGGCTTGCTGGAGTCTATTGTTCCTCATTCCTGTGCTAGAGATGCTAGAGACTAATTTTATGACCTCGAATGTGCAGAGTAAAGTTCATGGATTACAACTGATCTTGAAATGTTAATGCAAATAAATACAAGATACTTGGTGGGATGAGTCACAGGAATACTTCCAGTGCCATTTTCTATGGCATTTTTAATATGTCCCACACTATTCCAAAAACAATAATCCATAAAGGTCTTTTTTGGTCCTCTTTTCCTCCTCTTGAAACACTTCTGGGGGGGCGCCTGGGTGGCTCAGTCGGTTGGGTGTCCGACTTCGGCTCAGGTCACGATCTCGCGGTCCATGAGTTCAAGCCCCGTGTCGGGCTCTGGGCTGATGGCTCAGAGCCTGGAGCCTGCTTCCAATTCTGTGTCTCCCTCTCTCTGCCCCTCCCCTGTTCATGCTCTGTCTCTCTCTGTCTCAAAAATAAATAAAAACGTTAAAAAAATTTTTTTAATTAAAAAAAAAAAAGAAACACTTCTGGTTCCAGTTTAGAGCTCTCTTAATCCATTCTCCAAGTCTTTCTTGTCCAACCATTTCTCCTAGTTTAATGAGGACACTCCATCCCTAGTCATTTTTGCAAGTGAGAGTCTGTTTTTGTACTTAACCAGACACCTCTTTATTGTTGTTATGAAAAACAGTGTTGCCAAGGGGTAAAGAGTAAAGGTTCCAGAATTAGACCATCTCAGTCCAAGCCCTGCTTTCATGACCTAACATGATATTTATACTTGGACAAGTTATTTATCTTCTTTATGACTCAGTTTTTTCAAATACAGTCTTGTTAAGAAATCAGTTATTAGGAAAACATAAGATAACATATGTAAAACACTTAGCAAAGTGTTTAGCATGTGGTAAATACTCAATAAATTTAATTAACTTAGGGAAGGACTGCCTCTTTTGACCAAAAATAAATACATTTCCATAATTTCTTAATAATATTTAACAGCAGTCACAACAATCCAAAAGAATTAATGTGAAACTTTTCTAACAAGGGATTTGAATTGCTTCCAGGCCATGGTGGTTAAATTGCTATCCAGAAAGTCCATGTCATTTTTTAACACATTTAGTAGCTAATCATTTGCCTTTCAGGCCCACATTTTACTTCCAAAGTCCCAATGTTCAGGTATAAGTATAGATGAAAACACTACCTGTGCCCAACAGCCTAACACTTTTTCATTAAGATGCCATAGTCTTTAAAGATACTGTCAGGGAAAGGCAAAGCAAGGGGAGGGGAGGGGAGGGGAGGGGAGGGGAGGGGAGGGGAGGGGAGGGGAGGGGAGGGAAGGGAAGGGAAGGGAAGGGAAGGGAAGGGAAGGGAAGGGAAGGGAAGGGAAGGGAAGTCTTTAAAGATACTGTCAGGGAAAGGAAAGGAAAGGGAAGGGAAGGGAAGGGAAGGGAAGGGAAGAGAAGGGAAGGGAAGGAAAAGGTAAAAGGAAAAGGAAAAGGAACGGAAACAGAAACGGAAACGGAAACGTGAAAGGAAAGGAAAGGAAAGGAAAGGAAAGGAAAGGAAAGGAAAGGAAAGGAAAGGAAAGGAAAGGAAAGGAAAGGAAAGAAAAAAGAAAAGAGAAAGGAAAAGAGTATCTAAGATCTCCACACCTAGAAGGTGTCAGCCTGAAACACAGGATTCACCTGGAGGAGTTAGCAATGAGTGGGTTCACTTAGCCTTGGCAGAATTCATTTCATACCCCTAGTGTAAGCTTTAGAAAGATAGCATGACTTCTGATGAAGTCTGTAGCTCATCATAGGATAAGTCCTTTCTCCATAGCAATGGTGGATTTTCTCTGGTCAACTATTATTTGTGCACCTTCCTTATTACCCATTATTCCCAAAAGATCAATATGCCAGGAAGATGAACTTAAGAAAGTAGGGCTTGAGAAATGAAGGAAAAAAACAACAACAGGAGGAAACTGCACTAATCCAACCATAAGGTCACCAGGACCCAGACTAGGATGAGGGCAACTGGAAAAGACAAGGAAAAAAATTACAAGCAATGTTAGGAGGCAGGGTGTCTGGCTGGCTCATCTCGTAGAACATGCAACTCTTGATCTTGGGGCCATGAGTCTGAGCCCCAAATTGGGTGTAGAGATTACTTAAAAATAAAATCTTAAAAAAATAATAATGTTAGGAGGTATCTAAGCCTTGGAGACTGATTATGGGTGAAAGCAAGGGAAGGGAAGATCACAGATAAATCCAAGGTTTCAGAGTTGGGATTTGTGGCACAGGTTGAAGAATGGCCAGTTGAACTGGGGAAAATAGAGCAGGAACATGGTCTTCAGTGGGGAGAGAGGACCCAAAAGGAGAGGGAAGGTTATTACCCAAGAAGTAGTATCCATTTGAGTAAGTCAGAGAGCTATCCATGGTAATAATCAAGACAGTATTTTGTGGTTCAGAAAAAAAAAGTGGCTTCTTTAATCCTAATAATAATGTACCCATTTTTGGGGTCCCTGGGTGTCTCAGTCAATTAAGCATCCGACTCTTGATTTCGGCTCAGGTCATGATCTCACAGTTCATGGGTTTGAGCCCAGCATCAGGCTCTGCGCTGGCAGCACAGAGCCTGCTTGAGGTCTCTCTTTCCCTGTCTCTCTCTTCCCCTCCCCCACCCGCTCTCTCTCTCAGGATAACTAAACATTAAAAAAATGTACCATATTAAAAATTTTTTTTCAACGTTTTTTATTTATTTTTGGGACAGAGAGAGACAGAGCATGAACGGGGGAGGGGCAGAGAGAGGGAGACACAGAGTCGGAAACAGGCTCCAGGCTCCGAGCCATCAGCCCAGAGCCTGATGCGGGGCTCGAACTCACGGACCGCGAGATCGTGACCTGGCTGAAGTCAGACGCTTAACCGACTGCGCCACCCAGGTGCCCCAAAAATGTACCATTTTAAATAAACTCATTTAAGTCAAAAAGTAACTCAGATTAAAGAAAAGTAATAAGCAAATAGTAGTAAGGCAATACACAAACGTGGTAAAAATTATTAAATTACACATATATAAAATGAATTTGGAAAGCATTCTCACAATAGGAAAAGACTCAGGGTTAGGATAAACCTATAAACAGGGCAAAGATGTAAAATATACAAAGTTCACCCAGTCCTGGTCCCTGGGCTACAGTTCCTGACTCCCTCAAGATGGTAATGGGAGGACTCTTGGTCAATTTCTGAAAGCCCTGAGGTTCCTTCACTCCTTAAATATGTGTCTTCTCTCTCCAGAGTTGTAATTAGGTTTGAGACTAAAAGTCTGCAAAACACAATTTGCATATTAGAGAGCCCTTTTTTCAGGGGGAACCTACCTCCATGCCTTGGCCCTTACCCGGCCATTTCTTCACATTTGCACATCCTCAACAATCATAACTGTTTCCAACACAAATAATGTTTTACCTTTAAAGATTTGGCTGCTTTGGAATCACCTATGGGCTGTTCATCTTTCAAAAGTTTACTTGATTCATCTGCTGGTTGAACTTCCAGAGTTTCCTGTGATTTAAATACTATGCTTTCTGTTTCTGAGACTCCCCACTCCAATACATCCTCTTGTTCAAGCTGGAAAATACTTGATAAAGTTTCAGGAAGTTCCTCAAGCACATTCTGTAGGAAAACATAAATGTACGTTTAAGATCTTCTTATTGGTCCTTCCAAAGTTTTAAGTCACACAATGTTTCTTTCTAACCATAAAATGATTATAAAAATACATGATTGAAATTAAACAAATATAGTAAGTTTCCTGTGAAGATTTTGAAATAGAAACTCAAATTGAGTTAAAAATGTAAAGCCTACCAAATTATTTCCTCTGGCTCTTGTCTCAGAAAATACAACTACCCCCAGGTTATTATGCACCAACTCTAAGGAAATCATAAGACTTCAGTCTTACCCTGACTTCACCCCACACGCATACAGAATCAAGGCCCACAACAACAACTGACCTCTGCCCAATCCGAGGTTCTCTGGTCCTAAGAAACGTGGCTCCTACTAGCCAGATGCTCCTCCAGAAGACTGATCTCAGGTCTTCAAGAAGAGCTGACCCAGAAGTCTCAAGAAGACCACCCAGACATCCCAACTCTATCCCAAGCCCTAATGAAAAATTCTCACAAAATATCACTCTTAAAACTATTTTGTCTTCCTTAAAAATGTCTCAGTGAGGCGCCTGAGTGGCTCAGTTGGTTAAGCATCTGACTCTTGATTTCAGCTCAGGTCATGATCTCACAGTCATGAGATCAAGCCCCGCATCAGGCTCCATGCTGTGTGTAGAGCTTTCTTGGGATTCTCTCTCCCTCTCTCTCTGCGCCACTCCCACTCATGGTGTGTCTCTCTCTCTCTCTCTCTCTCACTCTCCCAAAAGAAAAAATAAACATTAAAAAAAAAAGTCTCACTGACTTAATCTGTATCTCACCAAGTCTTATGGAAAATATCTTTATAGCCATATTTGGATATTAACCAATTTTAAACCAAGATTATTTGGGATTATGGAGTACTGGCAGTTAAAACTTCACTGCCTCAAATTAACAGATGATAAAACTAGTCTGACTTACCTAAAAATCTGAATTCTAGAGAATGACTTGAAAATGCAATTGTATCACTTTGTTCTTGATACATTCATTTGCTAATAAGTAAAATAAGAGGTAAAGCTGGCAAACAGTACCAAATACTACATAAATGTCTTTATTACGCCAAAAGGGATGGCTAAACCAAGAAATTTCCATTTATAAAATTAAACTTTAATCTGGAGCTCGTATTTTTATAAAACTGCTTACTGGACATTACTGTAATTTATTGTAACTAGATGGGACATTATTCAAATCCTATATCTGTCAATTAACAGATGTATGATTTTGGTCAAGTTAATTAACACTTTTTAGTCTCATTTTCCTCACTGATAAAAAAAGAGGTTAACAAAATCTTTTTCATAAAATGGCAGAATAGATACCCTCGAGGGACAGGTGCCATAGGCCCTATGCTGTCTACTTATGACAAACTCATTCGTTTCATGCATCACAGATTTGGCACTGTTTATCACTCTCTTTTGAATTTCTCTTCTACTGGCCTCAACACATACTCCCAGTATTCTGGTTTGGAGGACTAAACAGATGAAGGTACCACCCTCCAAAATAGAAAATGAGGAAGAAAAGTTTGAGGAGAGGCAAATGACCCTCTTTAGTACTCATCCCAGCCTTATTTCTCCACAAAATGTTTACTGGTCCTATCACTCTGCCCTGCATCTATTTCAGCATGTATCATACTGTATTATAATTGTCTAGGTAATCATCATCACAGTTGTAATCATCAACATATAGAAGCATTATCTCATTTAATCTTCCACCACAACTCCATGAAGTAGGAACTGTTTGTAACCCCATTTTGTGGATGAAGAAATGGAGACTTACAGAATTAAGTAACCTGCCCAAGGTCACATTGACAGTAAGTAGCAGTGCTCTGTTTGAACCTAGACAACCTGATTCCAACCTGTACTCTCTTACCCTCCTTCCCCTATACCCAACAGACTAGCACTTCTCAAAGTGTGTTCCACAGACTCCTGGCAATCTTTGAGCCCCTTTCAGATGATCTGCAGTGTTAAAAGTATTTTCAAAATAATACTAAGCCTTATTTGCTTTTTTTCACTGTGTTGACATTTGCAGTGATGATGCAAAAGCAGTAGTAGGTAGAACAATGAACCAATACTTTTCTTTTTTTTTAATTTTTTTTAATGTTTATTTATTTTTGAAGGAGAGAGAGAGAGAGAGACAGAGCATGAGCAGGGGAGGGGCAGAGAGAGAGAGGGGGACAACAGAATCTGAAGCAGGCTCCAGGCTCTGAGCTGTCAGCACAGAGCACCACGTGGGGCTTGAACCCACGAACCCTGAGATCATGACCTGAGCCAAAGTCAACCAACTGAGCCACCCAGGCACCCCTGAACCAGTACTTTTCAAATGATTAACACATGAGATTACAAAAGTGTACAGGGGTAAAGAGTCATTCAAAGAGCAAGGCAGATCAATGGATTTTAATGTAAGGATATACAATAAGTTAATTTATCTTGTTTCAGGTTCCCCATTGCAACTCATCTTTAGGAAACTACCACTTGTACAGTTTGGATGTATTAATAGAGAATAGTACCCATAATTATGTTAAAAGGCTATTAAAATATTACTCCCGTTTCAATCTGTATGAGACAAGACCCACTAAATATACTTCAACCAAAAGAACATACACAACAGATTGAATGTAGAAACAGATATGAGACTCTAGCTTTCTATTAAATCAGGTATTACAGAGATTTGCAAAAAAAAAAAAAAAAAAAGTAAAACAATGCTACCATTCTTGCTAAATTATTTTTTGGATACAATTTTTTTCTTAATATGTTTTGTGTTCATATGTAATTGAACATAATAATTGTGTTATTATTTTAAATTAATGAATAAATATTTTATATTTTTCTCAGTTTTAATTTCAATTATGGTATATATTGATCGAAATAATCCACATAAACAAAAACTCCTTTGGGTCCTTAAAATATTTTCTAAGAGTTTAAAGGCATCCTGAGAACAGAAAGTTTAAGTACATTAAAACTTTAAAGTCTGGGGCCCCTGGGTGGCTCAATCAGTTGAGCATCCAACTTCGGCTCAGGTCATGATCTCATGGTTCATGGGTTTGAGCCTCATGTCGGGCTCTGTGCTGACAGCTCAGAGTCTGGAGCCTGCTTCAGATTCTGTGTCTCCCTCTCTCTCTCTCTGTCTCCCCACTCCCCCACCCCCCACCTCTCAAAAATAAATAAACATTTTTTAAAAAAACCTTAAAATTTGAGGATTTCTTAAAAAGGAAATTGTGTCTGGGGCATCTGGGTGGCTCAGTCGGTTGAGAGTCCGACTTCAGCTCAGGTTTTTGATCTCATAGTTCGTGGGTTCAAGCCCCGCGTCAGGCTCTGTGCTGACAGCTCCGAGCCTGGAGCCTGCTTCAGATTCTGTGTCTCCCTTTCTCTCTGCCCCTCCCTCGCTCGCACTCTGTCTCTCTCTCTCTGTCTCAAAAATAAATAAACATTAAAAAAAATTGTTTTAAAAAGGAAATTGTGTCTTACCTATCTTTTATGTCTGAAGTACTTAGTGCACTGTATATCATCAGCAATTATTTGTAAATGAGTGAATGAATAAATAAAAGAAAATGATATCAGTTTCTTCCTCTGCTATGTATTTAGTCTCTATTTAGAATATTCATTGAACGGTATTGTACTTTGTCTCTTTATCTATTGGTCTACTCCATACAATGAGTTCTTCAAGGTCAAGAACTGTCTTTTCTATCTTTGTATTAACCATGTCTACAACAATATCTATCACATTGTAGAAAAGGAATAAATAAATAAGTTCCTTGATTTTTTTATAATTATGTGAGGAAAACATTCTCCATGATGATTCAAAAACTATTATATTTAAAATGGTGGGTACTTAAAGAAAATAAGTTGTATCAAAGAACTGAGAGACCTTTGGCCTGTGGCACTGAGATGTTCACAAGTGAAGCTACATACTCTGAGGATGCCAGGCACAACTTAGAAAGAACAGACCCTCTTCAAATAAGAGCATGTTGCTCTATGCTCCCGCAGACAAATCTCAGCTGAGGAATCTTCTAGAACTCCAAGGGACAAGTAGGATAGACAGGTAGAGTTCTGCTTTCTAGCAGAGTAGGCACCCCAAAAAAATGTACCTAGAAAGATACCACAGAGGAGTCTTTTTACATGACCAGGTATCAAATTAAAAGGTACTTACTTTATGTCAGGGTACCTGGGTAGCTCAGTTGGTTGAATATCTGACTCTTGATTTTGGCTCAGGTCATGATCTCACACTATGTGAGTTCAAGCTCTGTATCAGGTTCATGCTGAGTATGGAACCTGCTTGGGATTCTCTCTCTCTCTCTCTCTCTCTCTCTCTCTCTCTCTGCTCCTCTTGCTCTCGTTCTATCTCTTTCAAAATAAATAAGCTTAAAAAAAAAAAGGTGCTTTACCTATTAAAAAGCCAGTGGCCAGAAGAGGTCCAGTGATTGCTTATAAATGTCAAAGCTGAGAGAATGGTTCCCACAAAATTACAAGGAAATCAATATTTTTGTTTAAATCTTTATTTTAAATAGTCAAGATAATGTCTAAGCTAGGCACCTGATAATTGGCCTTTTTCATAGGTTCCTGAAAATGGTATCTTTTCCTATACTTTACATGAACATAATAAATGGTATTAAGTCACTTCATTTATTAATGAAGAACTTCTATTTTTCTGCACCTAACTACTCTTGTATTTTGAATTTACTATATCTATTAGAAGTTTAGACATCAGAGATTTCAATATCTACCTGTAAATGGTGATCCCTAGAGGCAACTACCATAGATGTCAGTTTTAAGCCCAAAGCATATGTGGGAAACCTTCAAAATTGATTTAGCCACATATTAGTGCCACACATCCTGGGTCCTGAGGTAGGAGGTGAGAATACAAAGCAGAAAAAGGCATGGTCTCAACCCAGGAGCATTTCAAACTCTAGCAGTTTAACCAGTTGTGGAAAGTAATATCACTGGGTCCATGGCTTTTGTGAAAAGATTCCATATATTTTCTAACCATGACATATTATCATAAAAATGAAGTGTGAAGTTTTATGTATGTGGATTCACATTTTCAGGAACTATAGAGTTTGCAATTTAACAATATTTTACAAATTCTTTACAAAGGAAATGACCATCATGCCATCATTTGTATTATGTAAATACGGACTTCTATACATATGGAGCTGCGTCCCATTCATAGGGAATATGTTCCAGATTGCTTTGAATCTTGTAAATATTTTGCCAATGATGGATGGAAAGGAAACTTTATTTCTGAAACAAACTTCTGTCATCAACAGTCCATATTTCTCCACAAAATTTTTCCCCGATCAATAATAGAAAAAATAAAATGATGCTTTCTTAGAAGCTAATAACCTTTAATTAACTCTCCAACTACTTTCTAGATCTAAATGCCTAGACCAGAGGAATTGTTAAAATCTTTCCCTTCTGAAAAGAGTTTTGGGCCTTATCTCCAAAGGTCTATGATAGGCGGCAACAGTGACCGAAAACAGCCAAGACTCTCAAAGTGATATTGGATTGGGTATTTTTACAGTTAAACACACCTCTAAAATAAATTCTTTATTTAGATAAGCATTGTAGCAACAAGAGACAGGCTACTACTTCAATATTGGCAGGGAGGATTCTTATTAAAGACTTTACCATTTGAGGTTCCTCAAAACTTATCTGTAATCCTTGCTCCGCTGGCACTTGAGATGGCTTGTGACCGTACTCTTTCCCCATTAAAGATGTATCCTTGAAGAAGAAAAAGACAACAATTTAAATAATGACAGTTTTTAAAATCATTGAGCTATATTATTCAATGCAGCAAAATTCTACTCATTTAATCAGTGGGGAATAAATACAAGCTAATCAATACTATGCAGTAAGTGAGAAATATAAAACAAAAGACACAATAAAAATATTTTGTCTATTACTCTGACTTCTCGGCTTTTTAAATTATTGGCATCTGTAGGTATATCATCAGATTTAATAAGACAATTGAGTAAAGGTAGAGATACTGTAAAACACGGCTATTAAATAGCTGCACAAGAAAGATAAAATCAAAACAAAAATTTAATCTAATCAAAAGCAAGAAGGAGTATGATTATACTTAAAATTTCAATAAGTATAACTGCTAGTATCATTTTTATCGCTACTAATGCTAATTGCTATGATATAGTCTCTATTCAGCTGAAGTGGTAAGAAGAGAGTCCACCACAACGTCTAACAATGAATAGTAATAAAGAGACCCAGCTCCTGCCCAAACTGTAAAGTCACAGACCAGGTATCAACAGGCAAGTTATTTTGCTCCCCTTAACCTCAGTTTTATCCTCTTTAAAACGGGCATTTGACCATACGACTTTTGACACCCCCTTCCTCCTCTAGATTTTTAGTACATTCACTATAAACCTCAGAAGGGTCACACATTGGTAGTGGTGCTAAATCAGCTCTAGAGTAATGGCTTCTTAGGACTTTAATAACATTTTAAAATAATGCTGGAAAAGATAAAGCTGATCTTCAAGTAGCTTAATGGACTTTTAGAACAAACTCCATCACTTTTGAAAGGAAAACAACAAAATCTCATATTCTACAATGTAAAATGCACAATATTCAGCACTCAATCAAATTTGACCAGTCTCATGGAGAAGCATGAATATGTGACACTTAAAAGAAGAAAAATTAGAAAAAGAGTCAGAAATGATAGATATGTTGGAATTAGTGGATAAGGATCTTGAAATCTCTAATATAAATATAAAATGCTCAAATATATAAGAGGAGCATAAGACATAAAAAAAAAAAAAAAAAAAAAGAATTGGGCACCTGGGTGGCTCAGTCAATTAAGCATCTAACTCTTGGTTTTGGCTCAGGTCATGATCCCGTGGCTCGAGATGGAGCCCCACGCAGGGCTGTGTGCTGACAGTGTGGAGCCTGCTTGGGATTCTCTCTCTCCCTCTTTCAGCCCCTCCCCCACTCTCTCTCTGCCCTTCCCATGCTCACTTGGTCTCTCAAAATAAATAAAAAAGCTTTAAAAAAAACAGAATCAAATGGAATGTCTAGATAAAACACATTATCTAAAATAAAAATTTCACTGAATGGCATTAATAGCAGAGAAGACACTACAGGAAGATAATATTTGTTAACTTGAAGACATAGAAACAACACAAATGAATCACAGAGAGAAATAAAAACTGAAAGAAAATTAATACCCAGTCTAACATAATCTTTCATTAGAGTCCCAGAAAAGGGAGTATGAAGGGAGCAGAAAATATTTGTAGAGAAAAAAATGGCCAAAAGTTTCCAAATTTGATAACAACTATAAACCCTTGATGCAAAAATTTCCATGAATTTCAAGCAGAAACAAAGAATACTATGCCAAGCACATTATAATCAAAATGAAGAAAACTAGTAATAAAGCAAAAAATCTCATCAGCATCCAGAGAAACATTAAGTACAAAGAAACAAATAATTAGTGGTAACAATTACCACAAACTAACATTGCAGGCTTCCTATCAGAATTATGCAGACTGGAAGACAATGAAGCAACATATTTAGAGTACGTGTACTGAAAGAAAACACTGTCTACATAATATTCTATAACCAGCAAAATTATCTTTCAAAACCAAAGGTGAAATACTTTTTCAGCAAACTAAAGGTGAAAGAATTCATTGCCATCAAACCTGCATTACAAGAAATGTTAAAGGAAATACTTTGAGCAGACGGAAAATGGTATCAGGTCAAACCTTGAATGCACACAATGGAAATAAGTAGTAGAATGATTTAAAATGTGTGTAAAATAAAAAGAGACATTTTTCTCTTTAAAAATTTTTTTTAAATATAATGAATGGTTTAAATAAAATTAGTAATGTATTGTTTTATAACATATATATATATATGAAGTATGCATTAATGATAGCACAATGATGGGAGAAGGGAAAAGAAGTATTCTTCTGTAAGTTTCTTATACCATATGTGAAACATTATATTATCTATAGGGATAATTTAAATATGCACATTGTAAAATCCATTAGCACCTACAATAAAACAATAAAACAAAGAGGTAAATAAGCTAATTAAGTAGTACAAAATACCATAAAATGCTTTAAAAATAATTAAAAGAAGGCAGGTAAAGAGGAGGAAAAAAACAATAAACAAATGTGGCATATAGAAACCAAATAGCAAGATAGTAAACATAAACCCAACCATATCAATAATTCTATGTAAATGGTTCTAAATACTCCAGTTAAAAGACAAAGATTGTCACTGCAGAGAAAAAGAAGACCCTACTATATGATTGCTATAGGAAACCTACTTTAAGTATAAAGATATAAATAAGTTAAAAGTAAAAGGATTAAGGGGGTTATAACACACAAACATTAATCATAAGAAAACTGGAGTGGTTGTATTAATATCAGACAAAGTAGACGTCACTTCAAAACAAGAAATGATAGCAAGAAAAAGAAGATAATTTCATAATAATACAAGAGTTAAGTTCCTCAGAAAATATGAAATTACGCACTAATGACAATGCTTCAAAGGACATTGAAAAAAACTAACAAAACTGAAAAGAGAACTAGAAAATTTCATTATTATATTTGGGAATTTCAAACCAACACTATCTGGCCCCTGAGATTTAGCTTTTTATAAATATACTAACTAAACAGGAAATGTAAAATGTGAAATCCTACAAAAATTTCTTTACAATATTTTAGGTTTATAAATGTAACATTAAAGTATAAAACCCTGACAATAATGAACACCAAATTCAGGATATCATTCACACCTGAGGAGGAAGAGAATTATTGGAATTGGAAACAGGTACAAAGGGGACCTCTACTTTACTTGTAATTTCCTATTTATTTAAACAATCTGAAGTGAATATGACAAAAAGTAAATTTTGAAAAATCTGATGAGTACTTTTTCTACAATTGAAAATATTTTATAATAAAGAAATTTCTAACACATTTCATGTAGGTAATGTAGCAATGTCAAAGATGGATTAAAAATATCTTAATAAAGAAAACTAGGGATGCATGGGTGCCTCAGTCAGTTAAGCATCCAATTTCAGCTCAGGTCACGATCTTGTGGTTCACAAGTTTCACAGTTCTGTTCTCAGTCCTGGGCTGACAGCTCAGAGCCTGGAGCCTGCTTCAGATTCCGTGTCTCCCTCTCTCCCTGCCTCTCCCCTGCTCATGCTTTCTCTCACAAAAAATAAAAATAAAAATAAAAAATAAAAAAAAGAGAAACCTATAGTTTACCTTACTTGTGAAAATAAATGGGAAAAAAATCCCAATTAAAATATTTTCAAATGAAACTAATCATCATATTTAGAAACAATAAATCTTGACTAAGGAAATTCTTCCCAGAACTACATGGAAAATTCATTGCTAGTTCATAAGATTAACAGATTAACATGGAAATTCATATGATTAACTCAGTAACTGCTGAGGATGACCATCAATAAAATTCAACACCTATATCTGAGTAAAAAGTAACTAGAAACAAAAAAACTTAAACCCCATGGGAGATATTTGCAGATTCCTGTACCAAACATATTTCAAAATAAAACATTAGATAGATGAGGCCTAATGCAACAAGTAAAGAAACACTACATGTATAAATAACATAGAGTAGAAGACCAAAATGTTACAATTAGTAGATTATGTGACCATATATTTCATGGAAAAAAGAAAATTAACTGAAAAACTAGTAGGCCAAAGCATATCTAATAAATTCAATAAATAAAATTTCATACCAGCAATAACCACTTAAGATCCCATTTTTAAAATAAAAATAAGCAAATAATATAAGCAATAAAATGCATGAATCTCAAAAACATTACGCTTAGCAGAAACAGCCAGGTTAAAATGGTATCAGAATAGCCAAAACTAGCATCCATCTCCAAACCACCCAATAAAGTAAATATAAAGACAAAAATATATGAAAACTTAAAAGTATTTGTCAAGTTAAAGTCTAATGCCTGGGCTTTTTCTTTTTTTTCTATGGGTCATACTTCCTTGTTTATTTGTATGCCTCATAATTGATTGTTGAAAGGCTTATAGCAACCCAGGGAGCACTTTTTAATGATGACTAGTCACAGTAAGAACAGTGAGTATGTTTAGTGTTTTAACTTGCCCTATTCCCATAATCTGGGAATAAGCAGTAGTCTTGAAAAATAAAGATAACAATAAAATAAATATTTTAGTAACTCTCAGCCATAAGAATGTCTATCAGTTGTTTATGGTCAGTCTCAGCCTATCAATAGTGATGCTATTAACTGGAAATACCTGTGGGCAACTACCTGGGCTCATACTATTTGTGGTGAGCCCTCAGAGACATTTCCCCAACCACAGCAAATGTTGTGGCTGGATCAGCACTTGCTGTTCTTATTATCACTACAACACATACCCCAGCAACAACTACCAGGGAACTTTGAAAAGACAAGGTTTATTACTTATGAGTTCTAAAGAGTACATGGCATACCAAGGAGCACACAGTGAGTTTGTTAGGAGAGGGAGGGAGAGGAATGGGACATGGACCTGGGGTTCTGACTTTATTAGAGTTGAAGTGGGATGCCCAGGGTTTACCAGATTCACTATTTATTGGTGAATTTAAAACACCAGTGTGGGAATTAAAGCACAGGAAAGAAAACACAGGCAGGTAGTCAAAGGATTATCCAAGTCAACCAGAACTTTCCAAAAAAGGGAAACTTCATGGTTGGGGCAGCCTGGCTCTTTATCTAGTTGTGTAGTTGACACACATTCAAGATGGATGGATGTCTTTTAAATGAATGCCTTAGCAATCAAAACCTGAATGTCAGGCACTTACATTACAATCAAAAAAGCTAATTGTCAGGCGCCTACACTACATTGATTTGCACACCATAGACTGTGCACATTCTCTGAAAAGACTAGAAGTCCTAAGTTTTCACCTCCGACTGACACTGAGGCTCTAGGCAAGCTGAAAGTTAGAACTAACTCAGGGTTGTAAATTGTCTGCCTGAGGATTGAGGTATGTTCCAACACACAAAAGAGCCCCTCCGAAAATCTGAGACACATTGGTTCCAGGCATTCAAGAAAATCTAGATTCAATCATTACCTGACCACTAAGCTAATAAAACAGAGACTTCAGTGGCCACACACAACAGAGAATACAAACTTCACAAAGTTAGTTCAAGAAAGTCACTAATTTTTTTTAATTACAACAAGAAAAACAACAACAACAATAGGAAATAGCACCATTAACAAACCCTGGGGGGAGAAGTAGGATCTTATTTCCACAATTATCACATTATATTATTTTAAATGTCCAGTTTATAACAACAACCAAAAACAAAAACAAAAAACAAACAAACAAAAAGAGACATGCAAAAAAACAAGAAATTATGGCTCAACATAGGAAACAAGATATAGAAACCATCCTTTAGGAAGCTCAGACATTGGACCTATTACATAAACACTTTAAATCATCTTTTTAAATACATTAAAAAGCTAAGGAAACCTTGTCAAAGCAACTGAAGAAAAGTATGACAGTAATGTCTCAACAAATTGATAATACCACTAAAAAAGCAGAAGGAAAAAAATTAAAAATAAAATAAAAAGACAAATAAACCACTAAAACTGACCCAAGAAAAAGCAGAAAAATTTATCAGACCTAGAACAAATAGAGAGATTGAATCAGTAATCAAAAACCTTCCTGCAAAGAAAAGTCCAGGACCAGATGGCTTCCCTGGTGAACTCTACCAAACATTTTTTTAATCTTTCTTTTTTCATTTAAATGTTAATTTATTTATTTTTGAGAGAGAGTGAGAGAGAACAAGTTGGGAAGGAGCAGAGAGAGAAAGAGAGCACAAGCCCGGGAGGGGCAGAGAGAGGAGACACAGGATCCAAAGCAATCTCCAGACCAAGCTGTAAGAACAGAGCCCGATGCTGGGCTCAAATGGTGAGATCAGGACCTTAGCCGAAGTCAGGCACTTAACCTTAACCGACTGAGCCACCCAGGTACCCCTCTACCAAACATTTAAAGAAAAATTAACATCAATCCTTCTCAAACTTTTCCAAAATATAAAAGAGGAAGGAACACTTTGTAACTAATTCTATAACTCTAATACCAAAACGAGATAAAGACACTGCAAGAAAAGAAAACTATAGACCATTTTCCTTATGAGTGTAGATGCAAAAAATCCTGAATAAAGTACTAGCAAACTGAGCCAGGAACAAACTATGATGACATGGTCAAGTGAGTTTTATCCTAAGAATTCAAGATTGTTAAGGGGCACCTGGGTGGCTCAGTCAGTTAAGCATCCAACTTAGGCTCAGGTCATGATCTCACAGTTCATGAGTTTGAGCCCTGCGTCAGGCTCTGTGCTGACAGCTTAGAGCCTGGAACCTGCTTTGGATTCTGTGTCTCCTTCTCTGCAGCTCCCCCACTTGCTCTCTCTCTCTCTCTCAAAAATAAACATTAAAAATTTTTTTAAAAGAATTCAAGATGGTTAAATACATGAAAATCAACAATATAACATATCTCTTGAACAGAATGAAGGGAAAATGAATAGACATTTCTCCAAAGAAGACATGCAAATAGCCAAAAGCACTTGAAAAGATATTCAAAATCTTTAATCATTAGGAAAACACAAATCAAAATCACAATACCACTTCACACTCACCAGGATGGCTATAATAGAAAAAAAAAAAAAAACAGGCAATAACATGAGTTGGTGAGAAAGTGGAGAAATTGAAACTTGTACATTGCTGGCGGGGACGCAAATGATGCAGTCACTGTGAAACAGTTTGATGGTTACCTAAAATTTAAACATAGAATTACCATATAATCTAGCATTTCTGCTTTTATGAATATTCCTAAAAGAATTGAAAGCAGGTATTCAAACAGACATCTGTACATCGATTTCATAGTAACACTATTCACAATAGCCAAAAGGTGGCAACAACCTGATATCCATCAACTGATGAATGGATGAAAAAATGTGGCACATACATACAAATGGAATATTATTCAGCCAAAAAATAAAAAATGAAGCACTGATGCATGCTATAGCATGGATGGGCCTCAAAAACAGTATGCTAATTGAAAGAAGCCAAACATAAAGGCCATACATATATTGTATGATAGCATTTATATGAAAAATCCAGACTAGATAAGTCCATAGAGTCAAAAAGCCAACTCATGGTTGCCAGGCGCTGAAAGCGAAGTGGGGAGAGCAGTAGATGGGGGGGGGGGGGTGACTGCTTAATGTGTATGAGTTATCCTTTCAGGTGAGGAAATTGTTTGGGAACCAAATGGAGTTAATGAGTCTATATTGTGAATATACTAGGTTTCCATTGAATTGTTCACTTTAAGATGGGTTAATTTTATGTTATGTGAATTTCACTTTGATGTAAAAAGAAAAGTGATTAGTATGATAAGGACTTGGAGATATTCTCTGCTCATTTGACATTTTTACTAACAGTAAAATTTATACTTGATAGTTATAAGACATTGTCCTATGACAAAAGGACTTATTTTTGTTTGTCTGTATTATAATACATTCACAGAATGTATTATAGAAAAATTCACATCTGACATTTAAAAAAGACCTGTAATATAAAAAATAACCATTCATTGACAATAATTTTGCTAGTGTTGGATTAAATTCTAGCAACAGAGACACATAATGGATGTGTAAAGAGTAAAAAGTAGTAAAAAAAAAATGCTTCCTCTAACCTTAGGAAATATATTAATTAGTAAGTCAAATTTAAAAAATAGTAAAATAGTTGCTTCACTTAATCTCAGGAAATTAATTAATTTATAAGTCAAAAAAAATAATCATCTTCATGGCAGTCTCAAGTGAAAATTATACGGAAGGCAGTATGATAAGTTGGTTGAACATACATGCTCTGTGATCCAATTGCTTGGATTTAAATCTTGCCTCTGTTACTTTTAGGCAGACATGAACAAAGTACTTAATCTCTCTGGGTGTCAGTTTTATAAAATGGAGATAATAATAGAACATACCTTTCATGTTTATTATAAGGAATAAATGAGATTATACATGAATATAGAAAATATTCTGTACATAATAGCTATTATTATTCACATTAAAATAAAAACAAAATAAGGATGCCTACTGTCACCATCATCATTTGACATTATACTTACAAATTCTAGATATGAAACATAAATAAAACATACAATTATAGGAAATGATTTAACCAAATTACTGTTTTTTGAAGAGGCTATCACTGTATGCCTAGAAAACCCAAAAGAATCTATTGCAAAAGTATTAGAAATGTTATTTAGCAGTTAAATCCATTAACAAAAACCAAATTTAGAAAATGATAAAAGGGGGGAGCCTGGCTCACTCAGTGAAGCATGTGATTCTTGATCTCAGGGGTGTGGGTTCAAGCCCCACATTGGGCGTGGAGCCTACTTAAAAAAGAAAAAGGAAAAAAGGAACAAAATCACAAAAGCAACAAAAATATAAACTATCAAAACAGTGCCTTAAGAGTGTGAGGAAAACTAAAAAACTTTATTGAAGATACAAAAATTGACTTGAATCAGAAATCTTGGATTTGGGACTAAAAAAAATCGAAAAATTTTAAAAGAAATACAATTACAGTAGTCCCTTCTTATCCACAGGGGATATGTTCCAACATGCCTGAAACCACAGATAGTACCAAACTATATATACTGTTTTTTTTCCTATAAAGACATACCTATGATAAAGTTTAATTTATAAGTTAGGGACAGTAAGAGATTACTAATAATAACTAATATTAAATAGAACAATTATAACAATATACTACAATAAAAGTCAATGTGTATGTGGTTTCTCTCTCAAAATATCTTACCGTACTGTACTCACCCTTCTTGCGATGATACGGGATGACAAATGTCTATATGACAAGATGAAGTGAGGTGAACGACGGAGGCATTGTGACATAGCGTTAGGCTACTATTGACTTTCTGACAATATGTCAGGAGGAGGATCATCTGGTTCCAGACTGTGGTTGACTGTGGGTAACTGGACCCACACAAAACAACACCATGGATAAGGGGGAGCTACATGTATTAATGCTATCTTGTCCACCTGGGTCAGAAACTACAATAACTAATATACTTCTACATTTTTCACATGGTCTGTCAGAGTTGAACAAATTTTTTTTTAACTTTTTTTTAAAGTTTATTTATTTTTGAGAGACAGAGACAGAACATGAGCAGGGGAGGGGCAGAGAGAGAGGGAGACACAGAATCAGAAGCAGGCTCCAGGCTCTGAGCTATCAGCACAGAGCCTGACACTGGGCTGGAACCCACAAACAGTGAGATCATGACCTGAACCCGAAGTTGGATGTTTAATCAACTGAGCCACGCAGGCGTCCCTGAACAAATTTTTAAACACCTGAAAATTTATAAAGCTATGAGCAGCCCAGCTTCACAATCCTGGATACACTTTTCATGTGTTTCACAGAGCAGTTTCGACCTCTCGTGTCTACCTTAGAGTCCAGAATGTCAGAGCCGGAAGGAACTTGAAAGATCAGTGAAGTCTGAAGGAAGCGCAGATTTCAGCCACTGAAACCAGAGCTCGGAGCCCCAAAGTGTGCTGTGTAGTATTCAAAACAAACAGAGCCCACGGTCTTTCCCCTGAACCGCTTCTAGCCGCTGGACTGGCAACAGAAGCAGCAGTGTTCCTCTGGCCTGTTAGGCAGAACCTGTATTCTTTTCAAATCCTCTTTAAAAGAAGAGAGGTGCGGAGCGCAACTTTCCCCCTACTCTTCCTCATGCAATCCAGGTTCTCCCCAGAGGAGGCCGGCTGCAAAGACATGGGCCAAAAGAATGTTTTTAACGGATACTCTTTTAAGATTTCGTCAGCACTTATTCAAGGTGCGCTATCTTTAAATAACTTACTACGAAGTTTAAGTTTCAGAAAGAAGGAAAGAAAAGACATTTTTATAGCCCTAAACTAATACTTGTCCACACAGGTTATTTTCTTGAGAAACAGCCCTGATTTGCATTGACTTTTTCTTGTTTCCCCGCAGGCAAAACCCTGCTGGCATTGGCCTGCAGAATCCTGCTTACGGGCCCAAGAATGTGTCAGGGCTGCTTTGCAAACCTTCTCAACCACATTTGACTTTTTTTTTTTTTAATTAAACATTTTACATGATTGTTCTGGATGGCTGGATCATATATTCAGTAAACTGTCAGTTGTAAAAAAAATATGATTAAAAAAACCAACTTGAATGGCTACCACATAAATTTAAATATCAAAATTGTTACAGACACTATCTATAACTAAATATGCATGGTATCTTTTCCACAAAGTCAAAACAGAATACAGTCCATGATTTCCACTTTTTATATTACTTTTCTGATAGGTGCCCTATCTCATAAAACTATAGAGTACTTTTAGGAAAAAAATTATTGAAGCATTCATGAAAAGTTTGTTTAATCCAGGTCATCTAAAACAGATATAATCAGAAAAATATTTCCAGAATATTATCAAGTAATGCACTATCCCTTACTCCTCAACATTCATACCAGGGAAGGCAACACAAATCTAGGCTTTTCCTTTCAAAAACCTACAGATAAATATGAATGAATATGCCTGCTTCTAGGTTATGGTATCTACTATATCAGATATGATATTCCTCTGAATTAAGCAATAATTATTCAGTGATTTAGGACCAGCTATTGACCAACAGTGTGTTACAGTGCTTTAGGGCCAGGGATCCAAGAGAAATAGAAGGCAAGGTTCTTTTCCTCAAGAAGTTTACAATCTAATTAGGGAAATTAAAATAACAGACTAGAAATAATTTTTTTTAATACAAAGCAATGTACTCAAGCAACCTAATTATTATGTACAGGACCCAAGTTCAACAGGGATTCAGTTTATAGGCAGAGATGAGGATAAGAGTACAAATATCAGAATATGCACCAGTTCCAATTATGCCTCTGAAAAAAAAAAAAAACTGGGGCTGGGAGCAGAGGAAGAGGGAAGGGAGAACAGCGGTTCTCATTTCATATCTTAATATAAGACCACCTGATTAATTATATGCCTGTATCAATTCACGTTGAAAGTTTTTATACCTCTTTTATTTATTTAGCCAACAGGAATTTATAATTCTAAAACTTTCAAGACATAAACTGAAAAAGGATGAAAACATTTTTGTTATGGTTTCTCAGATGACATTAAATCTGAACATTTCTATCCGTTTTTGCTGTCCCTAAAATCAAATAACAAGTTCAATTTATTTTCTTAAATGTTTTCTATTATAAAATCATTCAAAAAATTTAAAACTTACTAAGCTAGCACATACCTAACCTATCCTAATATTCAGCAAAAACATTTGCAGTACCATTCCCAGGTCTTATTAAGAAAAAGGCTCTGGGAGCTAGTGTCCAAGATGGTCCCTAGTGATTTCCACCTCCCAGCAGTTCCCTCCACAATGAATAGGGCTAACTTGTGTAATCAATAATCAGTAAGATATAGCAGAAATGATAGTGTATGGCTATGTCGTAAAAGATATGGCAACTTCCACCTACTCTCTCTTAGATCACTCACCCTAGGAGAAACCAGCTGTCATGTTAACACTCAAGCAATCCTATGAAGAGGTCCACATGATAAGGAATTGAGGTCTCCTACAAATTTCCAGCACCAAATTGCCAGTCTTGTAATTGAAACCTTCCAGCCCCAATCAAGTCTTCAAATTATGGCAGCCCCCAACAAGATCTTGATGACATCCCATGAGAAACCTCAAGCCAGAATCATACGCAGAAGTTGCCCCTGGATTTCTGACCCACAGACACTATATGAAATCATAAATGTCCATTACTTTAAGATGCTAAGGTTTGGGATGATCGGTTACAAAGAAATAAATAACTGAAAAAAACTCAAAAGGTAAAACTCTAGCTCTTCACGTATGTCATGACATTTCCTAGAAAACCTATGATCTCAGAATCACATAACAATTATCATTTATTTAGGTAAGTGTGTATTTTCTTCCTTATTACCTAGTCTCCATAAATTTTGTTAGCCTTTTTGTTTAAGAAAATCTATTAAAAACTGAAGTACTTTGTGCTAGATTATTAATGAAAACAAAAAGTGTGTGCATTAACAATATATACCAGGAGATACTTAATACACCCTTCTTTGTCCCACATACATCATGAAATAGTATCATCTAACATTTCATTACATATATCAGCAACTTTAAAAGACACATCCCTTTCACCTCACACCTGTCAGAATGACTAAAATCTTGTGTTGTTACACAAGAAACAACAAGTGTTGACAAGGATGTGGAGAAAGGAGAACCTTGTGAATGTTGGTGGAAATGCAAACTGGTGCAGCCACTTTGGAAAATAGTACGGAGGTTCTTCAAAGAGTTAAAAATAGAACTACCCTATGATCTAGCAATCTCACTTCTTGGTATTTGCCCAAAGAATACAAAAACACTAATTCAAAGGGATACCTGCATAGGATACCTCCTATGTTTATACCTGCATAGGATACCTCCTATGTTTATACCTGCATAGGATACCTCCTATGTTTAAAGCAGCATTATTTACAATAGCCAAGATACGGAAGCAGCCCAAGTGTCCATGATTGGTGAATGGATAAAGAAGAGCTGGTATGGATACATACAATGAACTGTTATTCAGCCATTAAAAAGAATGAAATCTTGCCATTTGCAATGACATGAATGGAGCTAGAGTATAATACTGAATTAAATAAGTCAGTCAGAAAAAGACAAATACCATGTAATTTCACTCATATGTGGAATTTAAGAAACAAATGAGTAAAGGAAAAAAATTGAGAGAGAAAGAAACCAAGAAATAGACTCTTAATTATAGAGAACAATCTGATAGTTACCAGAGGGGAGGTGGGTGGGGGGATAGGTGAAGTAGGTGAGTGCACTTGTTGTGATGAGCACGGGGTGATGTATGGAAGTGTTGAATCACTATATTGTACATCTGAAACTAAAATAACACAGTATGTTAACTAACTGGAATTGAAATAAAAATTTGGAAAAAGGACACATCCCATGAACCAAATGTTAACAGCATTTATGAAGGCTACCAAATCACAGAGAAATAAAGAGCTTACTAGAAGCAAAAGGTGTTATAAGCCCACACCAAGAAATGGTTCCTCGTCCTATTATTAAACAAAGCCAATGAAGGAAATTCTGTAAGTCCTATAACACAGATCTATAAATAATAATATCTACACTATGTTTATAATTTAGGCAGTTTATACATATACACCTTCCTTAGTTAAGATGAAAAATGACTAATACCACCCATAAAGGAGCACTGATAATCAGCCTTCAGTTATTCCTTCTCCATACTAAATTCCAGCTCCTCCAAATTTTTCTTGTATGGATCTGGGAGTAGAAATGATAAATTTTCAGAAGGACCTATAAGAATGTTCTTGAAACCTCCTAATGTCACACATGATTTAATAACATAAATAAATACTTCAATAATAAAATTCATGTCTCTAAGAGAGAGCATATTTTAATTTATACCATTCAACAAATATTTATTTAAAGAATGACTACTAAGTCCAGGGAATTATGCAGGGTGATGTGAGGGATAAAAAATCACAAGATAAATAATCTTGCCTCCAGGTTGTTTATGATCTGATAGAACAGATTCAGCATTCATTTGATCCATCCTACTAAAAATAAAAAGACAAGTAAGACTCGATTCTGATCACTTAGGTATTCACAGCCTGGACAAACATATATATTGGTACATACATAAATAACAATAATACATGGCATAAAAGACACAGAAAGTAAATTTGTAACACAGAGTTGGAGTGAGGAGGGGGCAGATTAAATAGATTTAAAATAGAAGGCAGTATTTCCACAAAATAGGCCATAAGAGAAAAGTAGGAGATAAATGTGCCCAGTGGATACAAAGGGCATTTCATGTGGAGAAAGATTCCTTGGTCAAATTTTCAAGTCCTTTTTCCTCCCCCAGAGCAGGCACAAATATGCCACTTACTGCCAATAGGTAAGGTGAGGATGGAAGGTATCTTCATATTGGTCCCCTCATTCCCTGTACCCAGTTCTACTTCCAAGGGATGGTGATGAACCCTATGGTTTGCTTCTCTAAAATAGCTGTACTGACAGCCAGATTCCAATGTAAAGGGGGAAATCACTCTATTCATTTGGGTTTATATGAAGTTGTGAGAACTTGAACCACATTACCTATGACCTTAATTTCCCTCCTCCCACTTTGCTCATTTCTGAAGCAACAAAGTTTATCTCTGGGTAGAAGCAAATAGCTTATTCAAGTCATGAAGTGGTTTGATCACTGTTCTCAGTTGGGAGCATCAGAAACGGACCCTTTTTCATGTAGATGGTATTGAAAGGCTGGCAAGATCACAGAATCAGTGTGAAAGAAACCAAAGGAGTCACAAGATCAAGAAACAGGAAGCATCATAATAGTGTTATAGCAAGAATAGACTTGTCAGGCTTCCTCATGACACAATGGCTCAAAACAAATCCTTACCATTCCTTTCTTAAGCATATATGGTATGTTCAGGAAGTTTTAAAAGTGTAGTGGATATGGGACACCTGGGTGGCTCAGTTGGTTAAGTGTCCAACTCTTGATTTTGGCTCAGGTTATGATCTCGTGGTTGGTGAGTTCAAGTTGACAGCACAGAGCCTGCTTGAGATTCTCTCTCTCTCTCTCTCTCTCTCTCTCTCTCTCTCTCTCTCTCTCCCTCTCTGTCTCTCAATCTCAATCTCTCTCTCTTCCCCTCCCTCTCTCCCCTCTCAAAATAAATACATAAACATTTTTTAAAAAGTGTAGTGGATGGCTGGTGTGTCAAATCATATTAATGGCTTCAATTCTTCACTTCTCACTCTACCTACACACTTTGCTATGTAACTTTTCAGTTTTCCCATCAAGAAGCAAAGTATATTTTCCTATGTCTTGACTCTTAATTCATCTATGTGAATTTTTTAAAAATTTAAAAAATAACTGATTAACACTTGAAATTAACTTGTAAATCTTGGTAATTAATCATCATATAATTTATATTTCAAAGAAAAATAAACTCTGTGTCACACAACGATTATACCTTAGACTAATATCTAAATTTTACAGCAAAAACACAGCTATGTTCTTAAAAACTGTTATGAGTTTCCATAACCATTCCATATTACATACATTTCAAAAGTGAAGATGAAATAAGGACTTTTTCAGAAATTTTATTTATCCAGAGCTTTTATAAACACAGAAAGCCAAAACTAACCAAACCAAAATTACTCCCACCAGAGGCTTCACCACCTCACATGCACTTTCAATTAACAATGCCCAAGGTCCTCATGTTCTCCCTTTTATTCAGAAAAGAAGCATGAGTGGGACACCTGGGTGGCTTAGTCAGTTGAGTGTCCGACTCTTGATTTTGGCTCAGGTCATGATCCCATCAGGCTCTTTACTCACAGTGCTGAGCCTGCTTGGGATTCTCTCTCTCCCTCTCTCTCTTTCTCTCTGCCCTCTCTGTGCTCTCTCTCCCTCTCTCTCTGAAAATAAACTTAAAAAAAAAAAAAAAGGAAAACATGATCACATAAAATGACTGACATGCTTCCACAATATAATATAAATCAAGAGTTGGCAAATGATGGCCTACCAACCAAATCTGGCCAGCCACTTGTTTTTGTTTGGCCCATGAACAAAGAATGGCTTTACATTTTCCAATGATTTTTTAAAAATCAAAAGAATAATATTTATAACAAGTGAAAAATATATAAAGTTCAAATTTTAGCATTCATTAATAACATTTTGGTTTTCATCAATAAATATTTGTGGAAATTTATCTTCTCTCATAATATTAAGTACCTACATACTGTCCTTGATTTTGCCTCTTGGCCCACAAAGCTTAAACTATTTACTATCTAATCCTTTACAGAAAAGTTTGGTAATCCTTCATGTAAATGACAGATAAGTAATAAGAAATCACCACCTTATGGGAAAAAATGCATTGCTATAGAAGACCAAAGGAATGAATTTTTCACTCTGGAATTTCAGACAAAACAAATACTGCTAAGAGTTGGTACATATCACAAAAAGAAATCAAACTATTTCCTTATGTAGAGTTACATGGGTTACACTGATTTTATCGCCTCATTACATACCATATTGTCTGAAAAAAAATAAAGCGGGATCTCCTCTCAAAATTAAGCTCCTTAAAAGTTGAGGCCTAAAAATTCAGCAACCACTACACTTTATTCTTCCACTTAAAGTATTTTTATTAATGAAAATAATAGTTTACAAAATTAGTATCTCATGCATTAAATAATTTTCAATTCATGAAGCATACCAATAAACTTTGTATTTTTCTTTATAAATTGTTCAAATCATTCATACTGTAATAATTTCCCAAATACACTAGGCCCTTTCTTGGCTCAGCAACCTTACTTATGCTTGATCTTCCATTAGGAATTCTCTTCCCAAATACCCTCCTGCTATAGTTTCCTCCAGGTAGCATAGGTAGGTAAGATATTTGGAGTTTGTGTGAAAAAAGACAAGGGTTCTTTTTTTTTTTCACCTAGATAGCTCCCAAACTTTCTAAACCTCTTGAAAACTATTTTTTATTAAAATGCCTCTCCTCCTTTAACATTCATTCAGAATTCATTGTCCCCATAACACGTTACTTGTATTTTCATTTTTCCCTTAGGCCATTCTATCCAGTTAGAATGTCATTTTAGAATCAACCACCTACTTCTTTATAGATTTCAAGAAGCTAGTTATCTTCTGGTGTTCCTCATCTGGAATGGCACTGCCAGGTGCAAATACCAGAAAAGAGGAGCCATCTTTGACACCTCTCCTCTCCCTCACCTCCCAAATCTAATTCATCACCAAATCCTTAAATTGCTGCCCACATATTTCTGGAACCTCCACTATAGCCTCTTAACTACTGTAACCCATATTAGTTCGCCAATCTAACTACTTCCTACTGTAGCTATTCATTCTCCACAAAACAGTCAGGAAATCCTCTCAAATCAACTCTCATCGATACACACATATCCTGACATCCCTGACTAGTTCATCTACCCATAGCCCAAGCAATCATAACACTCCACAGCTTATAAAATAATATTAGAGTTTGAAGTCTGTATCTCCTGCTATAAGTAGATCATAAGTTATGATGTGTATACAGCATCTGTTCAAAGATGTTTCATGATCGAATTAATGTTGGGCAATATCTTATTATTCTTGGCATTCTTCAGGTTGCCAACTACTTTAAAGAAATCCATTTTGGAAGTTCTATACTTAATCCTGTAATTTTAATAATATCTTTCAAAATTGCCTTCAGAGACAACTTGCCATCCACATAAGAAAATTTGTCTTTCTGCTTCCTTACTACACCTGGATTTTTAACCCAGAGTGGTTTTACTCCAAAAGTGTTCACTCCTTTCATTCAAAAGACATTGCTTTAAATGACATTTGGTTGTTTCAAAAAATCCAACCCATCCCTGAATGCTAGATAGTTGACAAAAGGTAAGCAAAAGAATGTACAATGGACTATGAATGCAAACAATTACCAAGTGCTTACTGTGTGCCAGGCATTGAGTATTTTGCAAACATTATTTCACTTAGTTCTCACAACAAACCCATGTGATAATGGTTATTACTGTTCCAACTTTAGATTGGATTAAAAAAACAACAACATAAATTGAGTGAACAGTTAAAAATCTATTCTCCTCAAACTATTCCAAAAAATAGAAGAGGAAGGAAAGCTTTCCAATATACTCTATAAAGCTAATATCACCGTGATACCAAAACCAAAGACACTATAAAAAAAAGAAAACTGTAAGCCAATATCTCTGATGAACACAGAAACAAAAATCCTCAACAAAATATTAGCAAACTAAATTCAACAATACATTAAGGCTCACTCATCACAATCAAGTGGGATTTATTCCAGGTATGCAAGGATGGTTCAACTTTTACAAATCAATCAACATGATACACCACATTAACAAAGTGAAGGCTATAAATCATATAATAATCTCAATAGTTACAGAAAAAGCATTTGACAAAATTCAGTATCTGTTCATACTAAAAACTCAACAAAGTAGGTTTACAGAGAACATACCTCAACATAATAAAAGTCATATATGAAAAACTCATAACTAACATCATATGCAATGGTGAAAAACTGAGAGTTTATCCCCTAACCTCAAGAGCAAAGATGTCTACCCTTACCACTTTCATTCAACATAGTATTGGAAGTCCTAGCCACAGCAATTAGACAAGAAAAATATAAAAGACATCCAAGTTGGTAAGGAAGAAGTTAAACTGTCACTGTTTGCAGATGATATACTATACATAGAAAACCCTAAAAACTTCACCAAAAAACTATTAGAAATAATGTATAAATTCAGTAAAGTTACAAGATACAAAATTAACACAGAGAAATCGGTTGCATTAGTATACACTAATAATGAAATAGCAGAAAGAGAAGTAAACATCCCATTTACAATTGCACCAAAAATAAAATATCCAGGAACACACTTAACCAAGGAGGTGAAAGACATGTACTCTGAAAACACTGATGAAAAAACTGAAGACAACACAAACAAATAGAAAGATATTCCATGCTCATGAATTGGAAGAACTAATATTGTTAAAATGTCTATAATTCCCTAAGAGATCAGATGCTGGGAAGGTGGTGAAGTAGGAGGACCCTAAGCTCAGTTTGTCCCATGAATACAAATAGATAACATTCACATCAGCATAAATAATCCACAACAAACTCCACAACTAATGGTAGAGAACAGACCACATTGAAGAAGGTAGGAAGGGCAAAGATGCAGTTTGGGAGTGAAACAGACCATGGCTGCCCATAGTGGAGAGGGAGACAGTGGCATGGAGAAGGGTGAAAAACAGACTTTCACACCAGGGAGGCCACATGGGGAAGATGAATCCCCATAACATTTTGCTTTGAAAGCAAGAAAAGCTAAATTTCATGAGTTCTTACAATGAGTGGGACTTAAACCCTGAAATTTTAAAAATCAGCAGGCTCCACTGTAGAAGAGCCCCAAGGGCATTAGGAAGTGGAGTCCCCACCCTTAAAGACACAGCATGATGAAAGACCTTGCAGACACAACAAAGAACAAGCAGTTTGAAAAATGCTGGGAAAAGACAGGAGGGAGAGTGATTCACTCATATCAGAGCATGGCCCTGAGAGTCAGGGATCACAGGGAGGCCCCTCCAGGAACACAGGAATTAGCATGCACCATTTCCCTCCTCCAACCCCCAACATAAACACACAGCCACCTGTGGGAGCTAGCCCAGTGTCAACACTCGCTACCTAACTTGCTTGCACCAAGCCCTGCCCCCTGCACTTCAGGGAACCCAGCTTTCCTAGTCACACTTGCCTCAGTCCCAGCACTGTGGACCCCCTTCCCCAGACGACCAGCACAACACCCACCAGACCTGGTCTCCCCACCCATGTGATTTGCAGAATGTCAGTTCTGGCATTGGTAGTGGCAGCAGGTCTCATTTCCCAAGCAGACCACCTTGTTAAAATGTTCCCCACCTCTTCTGGGGACCAAACGCTGCCCACAACAGGTAAAGAAAGCTTCTTCAGAAAATGGGACTGAAGGAAAAAGAGGCCAGGACTCAACAACAGGGCAAACAAAACACACACAGGACACACTCTATAAAGTATCAGACCCTAAAACACTGGGGACACTGCACTGCAGGGCACTATAGGACCTCTTCTTCATAACACCATTACCATCAAGAACAAAAGATGTAACTTACTTTCCTAACATACAGAAATAGACACAGAGAGACAAAATGAGGAGACAGAAAAATATGTCCCAAATGAAAGAACGGGACCAAACTACAGCAAAATTCCTAAGCAAAACAACACAAGTAATATGCTTGATAGAGAATTCAAAGTATTGATCATAAAGATACTCAATCAATTTGAGAAAAAAGTGGAGGACACCTTTAACAAAGAGATCAAAAAGAACCAATCAGAGATGAGAAACACAATAAATGAAATTAAAACTATACTTGATGGAATAAATAGCAGGCCAGATGAAACAGAGGAACAAATCAATGGCCTAGAAGATAGGTAAATTGAGAACAGTCTTAGGGAACTCAGTGACTCCATTAAGCATAATAACATTCATATTATAGGGATCCTAGAAGACAGAGTAAAGGGGGCAGAAATTTTATTTGAGAAAATAATAGCTGAAAACTTGCTTAATCTGGGGAAGAAAAACAGATATTCAGATCCAGGGGGCACAGAGATAGAGATTCCCCCCCCCAAAATCAACCCAAGAAGGTCCACAACAAGACACATAGTAATTAAAATGACAAAAAGTAGGGATAAAGAAAAAAATTTAAAGCAGCAAGAGAAAAGAAGACAGTTACATACAAGAAAAACTCCATAAGGTTATCAGTGGATTTTTCAGAAGAAACTTTACAGTGGCATGATATATTCAAGGTGCTGAATGGGAAAAATCTTCAGCCAAGAAATTCTACCCAACAAGGCTATCATTCAGATTAGGAGAGAGAAAGAGTTTCTCAGACAAGTAAAAACTAAGAGTTCATGACCACTAAACCATCCCTACAAGAAATATTAAAGGGGAACTCTTTGAGTGGAAAGGAAAGACTATAAGTGAGAGTAAGTATTTTTGTAAAATCAGTCAAGGGATTCATAAAATAAAAGGATGTAAAATATGACTCCCTAAAACATAGGGAGGAGAGGAGTAAAGAATGGGTTCAAACTTAAGTGACTGTCAAGTTAATATAGACAGCTATACGCAGATGTTATATACAAACCCAATGGTAACCACAAGTCAAAACCCAGTAAGAGGTATACAAAAATAAAGACAAAGGAATCCAAGTATACCACTAAAAAAAGTCAACAAACCAAGAAAAACAGCAAGAGAAGGATCAGAGGTAAATTATAAAAACAACTACAAAATAAATAACAAAATGGCAATACGTATATATCTATCGATAATTACTTTGGTTTTTTTAAGTTTATTTATTTATTTATTTTGAAAGAGAGAGAGAGTGGGGGAGGGGCAGAGAGAGTGGGAGAGAGAATCCCAAGCTGACAGTGTGGAAACTTATTCGGGGCTCAATCCCACAAACCATGAGATCCTGACCTGAGCTGAAGTCAAGAGTCAGATGCTCAACTGACTGAGCCACCCAGGTGCCCCTATCAATAATTACTTTGAATATAAATGAATTTTAATCCCCAAAGCAATCTATAGATTTAATGCAACTCCTACCAAAATACCAACAGCATTTTTCACAGAACTAGACCAAGTAACACGAAAATCTGTATGCGACCACAAAAGACCCCAAATAGCCAAAGCAATCTTGAGAAAGAAGAACAAAGCTGAAGGCATCACAACTCCTTATTTCAAGATATACTACAAAGTTGGAGTAATCAAAACAGTATAGTACTGGCACAAAAAAAAAAAAAAAAAGACACATAGCTCATTGGAGCAGAATAGAGAGCCCAGAAACGAGCCCACATTTATATGGTCAATTAATCTATGACAAAGGAGGAAGGAATATACAATGGGGAAAAGACAGTCTCTTCAATAAATGATGCTGGGAAAACTGGACAGCTAGCTACATGCAAAATGATGGAACTGGACCACTTTCTAACACCATACTCAAAAATAAACTCAAAATGACCTAAATGTGAGACCTGAGACCATAAAAATCCTAGGAGAGAGCATAGCCAGTAATTTCTCTGATTTCGGCCATAGCAACATTTTTCTAGATATGACTCCTAAGGCAAAGAAAACTAAAGCAAAAATAAACTATTGGGAATACATCAAAATAAAAAGCTTTTGCATAGCTAATGAAAACATAAACAAACAAAACAGGCACTCTACTGAATTGGAGAAGACATTTGAAAATAATATATCTGATAAGGGGTTAATATCCAAAATATATAAAGAACTTATACAGCTAAACACAAAAAAAAATCTAATTAAAAAATAAGCATGTGGGGCGCGTGGGTGGCACAGTCGGTTAAGCGTCCGACTTCAGCCAGGTCACGATCTCGCGGTCCGTGAGCTCGAGCCCCGCGTCGGGGTCTGGGCTGATGGCTCGGAGCCTGGAGCCTGTTTCCGATTCTGTGTCTCCCTCTCTCTCTGCCCCTCCCCCGTTCATGCTCTGTCTCTCTCTGTCCCAAAAATAAATTTAAAAATGTTGAAAAAAGAAAAATAAGCATGGCACAAAAACAGACACTCAGATCAACAGAACAAAGAACCCAGAAATGGACCCGCAAACATACGGCCAACTAATCTTTCACAAGGCAGGAAAGAATATCCAATGGAATAAAGACAGTCTCTTCAGCAAGTGGTGCTGGGAAAACTGGACAGTGACATGCACAAGAATGAACCTGGACCACTTTCTTACACCATAAACAAAAATA
This sequence comes from Felis catus, assembly GCF_018350175.1. NCBI lineage: Eukaryota > Metazoa > Chordata > Mammalia > Carnivora > Felidae > Felis > Felis catus. The sequence goes on along the minus strand of NC_058373.1, from coordinate 86,693,028 downwards.
AACTCAAAATGGATGAAATACCTCAATGTAAGACAGGAAGCCATCAAAATCCTCGAGGAGAAAGCAGGCAAAAACCTCTTTGATCTTGGCCGCAGCAACTTCTTACTCAACACGTCTCCAGAGGCAAGGGAAACAAAAGCAAAAATGAACCTACTGGGACCTCATCAAAATAAAAAGCTTCTGCACAGTGAAGGAAATAATCAGCTAAACTAAAAGGCAACCAACAGAATGGGAGAAGATATTTGCAAACAACATATCACATAAAGGGTTAGTATCCAAAATCTATAAAGAACTTATCAAACTCAACACCCAAAAACTAATAATCCAGTGAAAAAATGGGCAAAAGACATGAACAGACACTTCTCCAAAGAAGACATCCAAATGGCCAACCGACACACGAAAAACTGCTCAACATCACTCATCATCAGAGAAATACAAATCAAAACCACAATGAGATGACACCTCACACCTGTCAGAATGGTTAACATTAACAACTCAGGCAACAACAGATGTTGGCAAGGATGCGGAGAAAGAGGATCTCTTTTGCACTGCTGGTGGGAATGCAAACTGGTACAGCCACTCTGGAAAACAGTATTAAGGTTCCTCAAAAAACTAAAAACAGAACTACCCTACGACCAAGCAATTGCACTATTAGGTATTTATCCAAGGGATACAGGTATGTTGTTTCGAGGGGCACATGCACCCCAATGATTATAGCAGCACTATCAATAATAGCCAAAGTATGGAAAGAGCCCAAATGTCCATCAATGAATGAATGGATAAAGAAGATGTGGTAAATATATACAATGGAGTACTACTTGGCAATCAAAAAGAATGAAATCTTGCCATTTGCAACTATGTGTATAGAACTAGAGGACTTTAAGAGACAGAACAGATGAACACAAGAGAAGGGAAGCAAAAATAATATAAAAACAGGAAGGGGGACAAAACATAAGAGACTCTTAAATATGGAGAATAAACAGAGGGTTACTAGAGGGGTTGTGGGAGGGGGGGATGGCTAAATGGATAAGGGGCATTAAGGAATCTACTCCTGAAATCATTGTTGCACTATATGCTAACTAATTTGAATGTAAATTAAAAAAAATAAAATTTAAGTTAAAAAAAAAGGCAGAAGACCTGAATCGACATTTCTCCGAAGAAGACATACAGATGGCAAACAGACACATGAAAAGATGTTCAACATCACTCATCATTAGGGAAATGAAAATCAAAACCACAATGAGACCTGACACCTGTCAGAATGGCTAGAATAAAAAAGACAAGAAATAACAAATGTCAATAAAGATGTGGAGAAAAAGGAACCCCCATACACTGCTGGTAGGAATGTAAATTGGTACAGCTACTGTGGAAAACAGTATAGAGGTTTCTCAAAACACTAAAAATAGAAATACCAGTGGCACCTGGGAGGGCTCAATCAGTTGAGCATCTGACTTGGGCTCAGGTCATGATCTCACATTTCATGAGTGTGAGCCCTGTATCGGACTTGCTGCTGTCAGCACAGAGCCCTCTTTGGATCCTCTGCCCCATTCTCTCTCTGCTCCTCCCCTACTGGAGTGCTCTCTCTCTCTCTCAAAATTGGATAAACATTTAAAAAAACATAGAAATACGAAATGATTCAATAATACCATTACTATTTATCCAAAGAAAATGAGAACACAAGTGTGAAAAGATATATGCATCCTTATGTTTGCTGCAACATTATTTACAATAGCCAAGATATGAAAGCAACCCAAGTGTCCATAAACAGATGAATGGATAAGGAAGATGTGATATATATACATATAGCCACACACAATGGAATATTACATGGTCATAAAAAAGGAGATCTTGCCATTTGCAACAACATGGATGGACCTAAAAGGTATTATGCTAAGTGAAATAAGTCAGACAAAGACAAATACCTTATGAGTTCACTTAATATGTGGAATCTAAAAAACCAAACCAAAGCAGAAACAGACCCATAAGTACAGAGAACAATCTGAACAAACTGATGGCTGCCAGAGGAGAGGGGTATAGGGGATGGGGGAAATGGATGAGGGGAGTGGGAGATACAGGCTTCCAGTTATGAAGTAAGTCATGGGAATAAAAGGCACAGCATGGGGGGAATACAGTCAATAGTATTGTAATAGTGTTGTTGTGTGGTGACAGACGGTAGCTACAGTCACACAGCATATAGACCTGCTCAATCACTACATTGTAAACTGAAAACTCACATAACATTGTGTGTCAACTCTATTTCAATTAAAAAAAGAGAAAGAAACTGAAGTTCAGAGAAGTGAGTAAGAGTCTGAAGACAGGCAGCTTTCAGTTTTAGATTCCAAAGCAGAGTGATTTTGTAGCAAAGTTCCTTATGAATACCCATAAATGGAATATTGGGTGGTGGTAGTATCAGATTAATGTTTGTTTTTGCATTTCCTGAGAATCCATAATCTTATTTCATTATCTTTTGTTGATCCCTTTTTAAAGTATTTGGGGCCCTTCATGATGCTGAGTCATTCTGAATAAGCCTGGGAGGAATTGTCAAAAAATAACAACCTATGACAGGAATATCACATGCCTTCATTACAGATACAGCAAATAGTTCAAGGCAAAGGAAGGTTACTTCAAATTGACACAAAGGTAGTTCTGGAAGGAAAAATCCATCCTGGTTGGTTGTTCATAGTCTATAAATTCAAAATATCATGACTCATAAAAATATCATGATAGCAAAGTAGCAATATAGAAATTAAAACAGGAGGTTTTATTTTAAAACTTCTGGAAATATCTTAAAATACAGAAAGTTACATGAAAATAGAATTTATATGATAAATTATCCATTCTATACTTAGGTGTTTTTTTGTTTGTTTTCTAGTCTTTGCTCTTCTGGGTATCATTCAGTTTCTTTATTTAATTTTTTTTTTAATGTTTATTTATTTTTGAGACAGAGAGAGACAGAGCATGAACGGGGGAGGGGCAGAGAGAGAGGGAGACACAGAATCGGAAACAGGCTCCAGGCTCTGAGCCATCAGCCCAGAGCCCGACGCGGGGCTCGAACTCACGGACCGCGAGATCGTGACCTAGGCCGAAGTCGGACACCTAACCGACTGAGCCACCCAGGTGCCCCAGTTTCTTTATTTAGATAAACATTATTTGTCAGTTTATGTTTTAGCATAAATATTCATCTTTAACAGTATCAAAATTCCAGAGTGGTATTTGGCCATAGTTCTTGCTTTTCCAACCTTTATGTCAAAACCTCTAGGCCTGTTACACTAGACAAGAAGTGGCTTAACAGCTGGGGTGGTGGGTGCAGTGGGTCAGTAGCTGTTGCTGTAACGCACACCTTAACAAGCAGCCCAAACAACTCAGTCATAGTGTTCACAAACCTATCCACAGACTGAAATGAAATCATATACTTAGTATTTATTTAAAAGTTATTTAAGGAGTAAATTGATAAATGGTAAAGTATAATCTCCAGATTAATGTTAATAGATTTCAGTCCACCATAAAATCTAGCATCATTCTCTGTGGATTGGAACACAAAATTTTTCAATGACTCAAGTACCTGACTTACCCATATTTCTGGGAGCACTATTATTCCAATTTAATTTTTGTCTAGGTACCAACCATCTTTTCAAAGAAAATTCTTATGTATCTCCTTTCAAAATAAATAAAACAGGAGAAAAATTATTTATTGCTGAGCTGCTTTACTCTCTGACAATTCTATCAGTTCCAACACTCATTTTCTTAAAATGATTTTCATTATCTTCTCAATAAAAGGAGGATTTCTAAAAACTATCTGTAGAAAAAGTTATATTAAACAAGCTTTAACTATAAGAAGACATTGTTTTATTTTTATTTTTTTAATTTTTTTTAATGTTTATTTTTTTTTTTAATTTTTTTTTTCAACATTTATTTATTTTTGGGACAGAGAGAGACAGAGCATGAACGGGGGAGGGGCAGAGAGACAGGGAGACACAGAATGGGAAACAGGCTCCAGACTCTGAGCCATCAGCCCAGAGCCTGACGCGGGGCTCGAACTCACGGACCGCGAGATCGTGACCTGGCTGAAGTCGGACACTTAACCGACTGCGCCACCCAGGCGCCCCTAATGTTTATTTATTTTTGAGAGAAAGAGAGATAGAGGAGAGGGGCAGAGAAGGGGAGTGGTGGGGACACAGAATCTGAAGCAGGCTCCAGGCTCTGAGCTGTTAGCACAGAGCCCAATGCAGGGCCCAAACTCAAGAACCCTGAGATCACAACTTAACCGACTGAGCCACCCAGGCACCCCAAGAAGACATTGTTTTAAATAAACATTTTTCTAACTAGGAATATATTAAAAGAAGTTTACTTTGGGCATGACCTGATAGACCATAAGAACCTATAAGTATATTCTATATGAGTTATTTTTTTTCATTTTTTAATGTTTATTTAATTTTGAGAGAAAGCACAAGCAGGGGAGGGGCAGAGAGAGAGAGAGACAGAATCTGAAGCAGGCTCAAGGCTCTGGACTGTCAGCATAGAGCCCCATGCGGGCCTTGAACCCACAAACCATGAGATCATGACCTGAGCCAAAGTCAGATGCTTAACTGACTGAGCCAACCAGGCACCCTTTCTTTATTTTTTAAAAAATTTTTAGAGTTATTTATTATTATGTCTTACTATTATAATGCATACAGTAAGTTGCCAGTGTATATGTGTGTATGTGTGTGTGTGTGTGTGTGTATATATATATATATATATACATATAACAACAGTAATAGTGATAAATTGACATGAGAATGTCTTGTAAATATTTTATTATTTTATCAAAAACTCTCTAGGAAATGTAACCACATTTTACAAAAATGAAAATGCCTCCCTAGGTCCCCTTCCATACAAACAAATAACTCTCTCTCCCACACCAGAGCAGAAGACAAAAGGGGCTGAAAGTAAAATATGTCAGCAGGAATGTTTACTTCGAATACAAAGGAAGAAGAAAAAAAATTGAGAAAATTCTCCTAGAAAAAAAGAGGAGACAAGGAAGAAGAAAATAAGAGAGAAATATTAAAAAATTAAGGGAATTACTCCAGAGGAGTAACATTCAAGTAACACAAAACCCAGAAAGAAAGATTTGAGAAAATAGAGGGGAAGATATTTTTTAAAAAGTAATAAAAGGAGATTTCCCTGAACTAACTGACAGAAATGAGTCACTAGAATTCAAAGGACTACTGAGGGGCCACCACGAGTGATAAAAGAACCACATCATGGCATTGTGAAATTCCAGAAAACTTGGGGTGAAAAGCTTTTAGAGAGGGGAAGAAAAAGTGACTGAAAAGGAACCAAAATGAGAACATCACTGGATTTCTTACCTGCAACTATGGACGTTAGAAGATGAAACAGTGCTTCCAAAGTTCTGAATAAAATGATTTCCAACCCGGCATCCTGTGACCAGCCAAACTATTATTTTAAGTGAAATTAAAATAATAAAATTTTCAGAGGTGCGATCTTAAAAAAAAAAAAAAAGTACCTCCCATGTATCCTTTTCTGATACTAAATCAAGAAAGAGGAAAATATAGGATGCAATCAATGGATAATGAAGGAAAATGTGAAGTCCACAGCTAAGTAGTGGGTTTATTAATCCTGATTACACCAGGAAATCAAAGAGCTCCAAAAGGAATGTCTCAATAAAAGAAGATGAAGGGTGCCTGGCTCGCTCAGTTGGTAGAGCAGGTGACTCTTGATCTCAGGGTCATGAGTTCAAGCCCCATGTTGGGCATAGAGCCTACCTTAAAAGAGAGAGAGAGAGAGAGAGAGAGAGAGAGAGAGAGAGAGAGAGAGAGATTATCTGATGTATGTAAACATAGTAAAAGGATATTTGTATCAAAGAGCTTAGGGATAAATTAGTAATGTACACATAGAAAACTAACAAAAAGAAAACCTTTTCAATCATCAACTCTACTAAGAAGCAGTTACTCCATAAAGGAAATTTTATTTGTGATGTCTTCCTAAATATAATATTGCAAATACCAAAAATTATGATTAACGCTATTGAGAAGATACAAAACTGTATGTACCATGGTAAGGGGGGTGGCGTAAGTGGTAGTAAAAGCACTTAACTGCCATGTTCCATAAAGGAAATCGATAAATGCTAATATGAAGAAAAATTAGAAATAGAAGCATTAAAATATGTTTAGAAATACAAAGATATATAGAAGGAGAAACAGTTAAAAGGTTGGATTGTAACGTTCTATGGGGATAGGAATGGGAGGTATGGAAAGGTTTGCAAAGGAACTACTGTTATAAGCCTAGGAACGTATGACTTTCCAAACTATATTTAGGTATCACTTTGACAAAACTTAAGTTAAAAATGAAACAAAACAACAACAGCATTAAATCCATTTCTTCTTCTTCTATTTCTAATCTCTTTCTTTCCCCTCAGTGCATAAACATCTTTTCAAAGAAAATCCTTATATAACTTCTTATAGATATAGTCCAATTTCTTTTTTTTCCATCACAGCCAATATTACTGCAAATTATTCCCAAATCAGGTCCTCGCCATCACTCCTAAATCTTCTGCAATGGGTTGAGTTGAACCATATGAAATGGTTGCTTTGGCCATTTTTTACCTATATAAAGAGGCTTTCCAATGGTTGAACCTAATGGTTTACTGTCATCGCCACCACCAAATTCTGAGTCCCTTGCCTGAATATGTCTTGCTGTGTCATTTATGCCCTGCTTTCCTGCCTTCATTCACTCTTCATTTCTTTCCGAAGTAAGGCTTGAGCCCCCTCACTCTTGCTTCCCACCAGTCTATGTTGGCACTGCTGTCAGAACAGCCTTTCCAAAACACTCATTGTATCATGTAACTCCCCTGTTTAAAATTCCTCAGTGCCTTCTCAATGCCATCAGAATCAAACCTCAACTCTTTCCCATGATCACAAGCTGACCTCTGCCCGCCTCCCTAGCTTACATCCCTCCAGTCTCTACATCCACCCTTGCTTGACACCCAACTTAACGTAGAATTTACCACAACTTGATACTTATGTCATACTAAACAACTCACGTGCATAAATGTTCTTTTGATTTTTGTATATTTAAATATATCTGATTATATATCACTAATATTTGGTACTTCTAAGGCACTAGATAAATATACATGAAAGAAAAATTCAGTGTTTTCTTAAATGACCCCAAAATTAATCATAGATGAAAAATATATAAAGGTTCAATTTTTTCTAAGGGCCAAGTGAGTACTGAAAAGGCTGATGATGACCAGGGGGAGGTGGGGTGGGGCTGGGTGAAATAGGTGAAGGGGATCAAGAACACACGTAATCAAGACCAGCACTAAGTAGGCTCCAGAATTAATGAATCGCTATATTGTACACCTGAAACTAACGTAACACGTTAACTATGCTGGAATTAAAATAAAAATCTTAATAAAAAAAGAAAAGGCTGATGATGTTTTCTTAAATATCCAAATGCATAATGACAGGGAACTAACAACAACTTATAAACTGTATTAAATTGGGAAGACGGAGAAGAATGAAAGAAAGAAAAAAAGAGAGGGAAAGGAGAGGAGTCTAGAAAAATAAGCGTCGCTCCACTTTTACAATGTAACAACTATGTGAAGAAAGAAAATCTGTAAACATTACAATTAATCTATATGCAGAAAATTGTTCATTTTCCAAAAAGTGATAAAAGGAAGACTTATGGTTATCCTTAAAGAATATACGTACTAAGTATTAGTACTTCTATGTGTTTTCTGGTAAAAGAACAGCTCATTAAGTTTTAAAAGCTGCCCAACCAGTTCTCAAACTAGCACCCCATCCAACAAAAGTTTAATTAGGTTGGGAGTTTTGTTTAAATTGACAGCTGTGGTTCAAAAAGCCCCCAAGGTCAGGGTATAGTTTGCATCTTAAATAATCTAATTGCCCAAAGGTATTCTGTGGTTCTGTGGTGGTTATTTTTTATTCTGATTCCCAACGAATCTAGGTAATAGCTCTGTGCTAGGAATATGGTTCGTTCAAATGCAAAATATTCTTACATTATCTCTGAATCAATAAAAAAGAAAAGAAAAAAAAGCAGTTATTCCTCACCTGTTCACCTTGCAGACATCCTGCAACTTTACGGATCTAGGATCTAGCCGAGCCCATAGGAAGCAGGATGTAAGCAAAAAAGGCCTTAGAGCAGGCAAAGGAGATGTCAGCAAAGGCCCACACAGAGGAAGCTCACACACTTTCCCATAGGAAAGCTTTTAAGGCCCTCCCTCAGAGGCTATTTACTCTCACTTTACAAACAATATTACCAAGCTTATTTATCTAGTTTCGAAGCCTAGGGCAGAATAGAAATAAGATATTAGGAAGAAAGCTGTGGGAGAGGGGCTCCTTACGACACACTGAAATACTGACTGCAAAACAGAGACAGCTGTCAGCGTAATGGGAAGGAGGAAACAAAAATTATAAAAAGAAAACAAAGAACTCGAAGCACAGCTGAATATAGGGTGTGGGGGCAAACACTTCACTCACCCAGTAAGACCTTGGGCATCACTATATTATAGCACAGTGTAAGGAACCAGCATCCAAAATGGTATCCCTTGTCCTCAAGAAAGGGATCGGTCAACTTAGCACCTGAGCTAGGTAATTGGAAGGCAAGCAGAACAAGTCACACCTGCTTTTACAAAAGGACAAAGCGTAAGAGACTCTTAAAAACTGAGAACAAACTGAGGGTTGATGGGGGTGGGAGGGAGGGGAGGGTGGGGGATGGGTATTGAGGAGGGCACCTTTTGGGATGAGCACTGGGTGTTGTATGGAAACCAATTTGACAATAAATTTCATATATTGCAACAACAACAACAACAACAACAACAACAAAACCAAAAGGACACACTATAAAAGAATTTAGAGGGGCACCTGGGTGGCTCAGTAGGGTAAGCATCCATCTTTGGCTCAGGTCATGATCCCACGGTTCGGTTCGGTTTGGTTCGTGGGTTCAAGCCCCACGTCAGGCTCAGATTCTGTGTCTCCCTCTCTCTCTGCCCCTCCCTATCTGCGCTGTCTCTGTCTCTCAAAATAAACAAAACATCAAAAAAAATTAAAAGAATATAGAAAATGTTTCTACTGAAAGAGTAAAAATTAAAAACAGCATATCTGTCCTTAAGGGATTGAACACATAATTATTAAGAAAATGATTCATTTTCTAAGGAACTCTCATGATGGCAGTTATAATGTATTTAAAAAACTAGGTGAAATAACTATTGAGTATTTACCCAATGAAAACAAAAACAGTAATTTGAAAAGATGCATGTACCCCTATGTTTATTGCAGCATTATTTACAATAAGCCAAGATATGGAAGTAACCTAAGTGTCTATCAATGGACAAATGGATAAGGAAGATGTGGGGTGTGTGTGTGTGTGTGTGTGTACGTGTGTGTATATAATGGAATATGACACAGCAATAAAAAAAAGATGAAATCTTGCCACTTGAGACAACATGATGGACCTAGAGAGTATTATGTTAAGTGAAATAAGTCAGACTGAGAAAGACAAATACCATATGATTTCACTCTTAAGTGGAATCAAAACAAAACAAAACGATGAATAAACAAACACAAAGCAGAATCTGACCTATAAATATAGAAAAAAAAAACTGATAGGTGCCGGAGGGGAGGAGGGGAGGGTGATGGGCAAAATGGGTAAAGAGGAAAGGGAGATACAGGTTTCCAGTTACAGAATGAGTAAATTGTGAAATAAAAGGCACATTGACTATATAGAGAATATAGTCAATGGTATTGTAATAAGCATTGTATGATGACACATGATAGCTATACTTGTGATAAACATAGCATAATACATAAAATCAGCAAATCGCTATGTTGTATACCTAAAATTAATGTAACATTCTGTGTCAACTATACCCAAATAAAAATAAATCTAGGTGAAATATATATTGGGCTATAGAACCTAAACTCGGTATTTGTTTCAAATAACAAGTATATAATACCAAAGAACACAAGAGTAGTAGAGTATCTGGAGTTTGGTCTCTCTGCTCCACCATTAACTGTATGTGATCTTGGCAAATCAGTTACTTTTCTGACACTATCTCCTCATCTGTCAAATGAAGGCTCTGGAGAGATAGTTTTGAAGCATCCACTGATGTTTCCCTTCAACCTACACCCCTAATATTCTCCCTTTGCTCAGTTTGGGCATTCTGAGACCATGGCCTCAGGTAAAAAGTGCTATCCCAGAATATAAAATGATAAAACAAGAGTCTTTCTCTGGCTTTCAGGTTTCAAAAAGCCTAAGAATCTTTTGTAGCAGAAGAACACAGGACCATGACAATTGATCTGGTAGAAAATAAGATGAGTTTATTTGAGTAATATACCCTCACTATGCAGCTAGAAATGAATTGAATCCCTGGGCCAGAGAAAGCTGGTGGGGAGGTGATGAAAACGTGGATGCCGCTAGGTCCCTGTGATAGGATCTCATCCCCAGCTCCCCAGGGCTGAGCCCAAAGGAAACAACAGTGGAAAGTGTTAGTGGAAATGGAGAGAAAAAAAAATATGGGACCATTTCCCATGAAGAATCCAAGATGCAGCAAGATCCCAGAGAAGAAACGGCCATGTGGGAGTGTTGAAGCAGATGGGGGATTATATAACCTTGCACAGTTTACCAGGCCTGAGCAAGTCTTGAGAACAGCAAAATGACTTCTGTATGCCCGAAAGTGGCAAACGCAGATGGGACAGCGGGGGGAACTGAAGGAGCCTTAGAGATGGGAACAGGAGGCAATTCAGCAGGGACCTGTGTTGACTGACAATGGAGGGGAGACCTGTTGAGCAAGTGGCATCGGTTGACTGTCACCAGGAGTAGAAGTCCAAACACTTTCAACCATGCCTCCTGGTATTACAGACGCCAAGGAAAACAACACAGTCAAGCTCTGGATGGAGCAGTGTTACATAAAGAAGTCACAGAGCAAGATCAGCTTCAGCCGTGGCCATCCATCCATCCCGGCCAACAGGTCCCTCCTGACAGCCAGTGCAGGACCGTTGGCTTTCACGCTCGCCTCCTGAGAAGCAGAACTAAGGGCCGCATCCCCTCACTAGAGGAGACAAATACAATACTGGGACTGGCCAGGTGCCATGTGACACACATACTGAGCAAAATAAAGAAGCACACATTGAGTCTGAAATAGGAAAACTGATTTCCACACAAGGCTACCAACCCAGCACAAGCTGTGAGGACTCTAACTCTTGGCAAAGAAGTGTTCCAGACCTAAGGCCCATTCTTACGGGCCAAGTAGGGGTCAAAAGACTGCACACACAAGACTTCATTTCCCAATAAGACCTAAATGGACCTCCAGACGGAAGTATGGATGTTTCAGCAGTGGTCAGCATGGCACGTGACCTTTGGGAACCCTGTAACTATCCCAGGAGTGGAGATGGGAATCCCCAAATCGCCTAAGACCAAATTTCTGTGGTCCTGATGGAATGGGAACTCCAAATAAAGACTAAATTGAGTTCTAGAGAAATAAACATATTTCTTCCACATCTGTGTTTGGAGACTGAGATTCAAAGCCACGACACACTGAGACTCCACAGCTATGAAATCAAAAGATTAAGCTACAGAATAAGAAGAAATAATCTGTGAATAACTTCATGCCAATAAATGTGGGAAAACTTGGATAAAAAGAATTATTGTCTAGAAACATGTGTCGCAAAAATGACCTAGGAGTGGAAAGGGGATTGAAAGTCTGAATAAATTAATAATCCTTAAAGAAACTGAGATAATTGTTTAAAAATCTCTCTTCATCCAAGATACCAGGCCAACAACATAACAGATGAAAATTACCAAACTTTCAAAGAACAAATACGAGTTTCTAGAAACTGTTTTTAGGGAACAGAAAAAAGAAAGCATCCAATTTAAGTGGTTATTATAACCCTGATAGCAAAAATGGACACGCACATTACAAGAAAAAAAAAAGTATACACCAATCTCACATACAAACACAAATGCAAAAACCCTAATAGAAATCCTCAGTGTATAAAAACATACTGTAACATAACCAAAAACATTTCTCCCAGATTGAAGGGATAGTTCAGATGAATCCACATTATGACAACAGATTTAAGAAGCAGAAGATGTACTGAATGAAATTCAACACATTCATGATTTTAACATTCTTAGCAAGCTGAAAAAGAAAGTGAATCTAATAAGGAAATCTATCAAAAAGCTAAGGTAAACATCCTACTTAGTGGTGAAATTAAGAACCACGCCTTTCTTTTAAAGTCAGGAATAAAATAGGGATGCTCACTACCACCACTTTCATCCAACACAAATTTTATTAAGTAAGAAATTCTATAGGCAAACTATTGGAACAAATAGGAGAGTTCAGAGAGATTATGGGATAGTCAACACATTAAAACCAATAGGGTAATAAGCAATTAAAAATGTAAGTAGAAAAAATATCTCATTCACAAAAGCAATAAAATCTGTAACACAGGTATAGTGTGTGTAGTTAAATATTATAACACTATGATTAAACCTTACAAGTTCTCATCTTACTTGACTTAGCAGGATTTGACACAGTTACCATATTCTTTTTTTAAAACATTTATTTATTATTGAGAGACAGAGACAGAGCCTGAGCATGGGAGGGACAGAGAGATGAGGAGACACAGAATCCAAAGCAGACTCTAGGCTCCGAGCTGTCAGCACAGAGCCCGATGCAGGGTTCAAACTCATAAACCTTGAGATCATGACCTGAGCCAAAGCTGGACGCTTAATCAACTGAGCCACCCAGAGGACCCCAGTTACCATATTCTTCTGGAAACATTTTCTTCACTTGGTTTCTGAGTCCTCATATACCTTCTCCTAGTTTTACATCTACACCTGGCTGTCCTTCCCAGTTTCTTTTGTTCATTATACCTCTTCTCTCTGCCTCTAAACAATGGTATGCCCCCAAGCTCCTTGTCCTTAAGAGATTTATTCTCCTTTCCAGCTATACTTTTTCCCCTTGTCATCTCTTTCAGCTTAATTAATTTTAAATACCATTTGGTCACTGATGATTTCCAATATTTCTAGCCCTAACCTCCCCACTGAACCCTAGATTTAAAACTAAATGCTTATTCAATATCTCCACTTGAAAGTGTATCAGGCATCTCAAACTTAATATGTCCAAAATGAACCCCACAACCTGGCTTACCTATGGTCTTCACTACCTCAGAAAAACCTATATTCTACATTAGCTACACCCATTAAAAAACCATGGAGTTATTCTTGATTTCCCTCTCTCTCTCTCTCTCTCTCTGTCCCTCTATACACACACACACACACACACACACACATTCAACCCATAAGCAACCTTCAAATTGTATGCTGAATCAGACTATTCCTCATCTCCTTATCACTATAGTTGGCCCAAGCCACCACCGTCTCTCACCTGGATTATCATAATAGGTGCCTAACTGGTCTTCCTTCTTTCCCCTATAATCTATGTCCACACAGAAGGTAGATATAATTTTAAAACAAGGTCAGATCATGTCATGTCTCTGCTCAAAACCCTCCAAAGTCCTCCCACATCACTCAGAGAGAAATCCAAAGTTTTTATCATGGCTTACAAAATGACACATCAGTAATAGTACTCCTCCCTAGGGAACATTTAGAAATTGCCTGGGGTGGGGGAAGGCCAGCATTTTGGGTTGTTATAATGGGAATGTGCTACTGGCATTTAGTGGACAAGGAAGGACAAGGCGTTGATTAGGCATCCAGCAGTTCACAGGGCAGTCCCACAAAACAAAGAAATAACCCACATCAGCTTGAATGTCAAATGTCCTAAAAGGCTTTTATATCAGTAAAAAACATTTTTACAAATGTCCGAGACCAGAATCCAACTCCATTTTATATTTAAACACAAAATATTCCCCCTCGTTTATTTTCCAGGAAGGCAACTACCATGTAAACAGAGGGAAGACCATACTTCGTTTTCCTGGGAAATCCTTACTATTTTAGAATATCAGGTCAACTGTGCTATCAGCTTTTTCACCAAAAGCTGAAACACACCTGTTTCATTCTGCATTGGTAGCAGTAGCACGCAGACATGAACAGAGGATAAAAGAAATTCATTCCATTAACTTAGAACTAAACATAATGAAGCAGACATATGTGAAACACAGGAATAATAACTATTTAATTAATAAAGGAAAAGTTTTAAATACATTATGGCTAATGTATATAATTTTTAAATCTTTTAACAAAATAATAATAAATGTGTCATTAAAATTACATATGAAAGTTATTTTGTTTTGTTTTGCTCTCAAAGCGTTTACAGAGGCCTATTTCTCCACACCTTCTTGGATTACTCTTTTTTTCAGCAGTCTCATCATCTATCAGAAAAGATGGCTTCCAAGGTCTTTTTAAGTTCCAGAGACTGAATGTATCCTGACGTATGTTGAGATTCCAAGTTGGAAGACATGTGGGAGGGTTTTTCTGATACTTTTTCATTTTGTTCCATGTTGAAACAGGAATTTATTTGGACACTACACTTCTAGAGAGGCCTAGCTCACTTTCTCCATTTCACAAGTCCTTAATTGGTCTTCATTGGTCTTAGCACACATCACCATTTCACTTGTTATTTCCTATTTCCTTTTATCATGTACACAAAAGTCTAATCCGTTCTTATTTATCCTAAGATGTATTCTAGTGCTACCTGCACTGTGTTTTCATTTTCTGGTCCCTGTTTTATTTGTTTTTGAGAGACAGAGAGAGACAGCACGAGCAGGGAAGGGGCAGAGAAAGAGAGAGAGAGAGGGAGAGAGTGAGAGGGAGACACAGAATCAGAAGCAGGTTCCAGGCTCTGAGCTGTCAGCACAGAGCCTGATGCAGGGCTCAAATCCCTGAACCACGAGATCATGACCTAAGCCGAAGTCGAACACTTAACCAACTGAGTCACCCAGGCGCCCCATTTTCTGGTCCTTCTTTTTTTTTAAATTTTTTTCTTTTACATTTATCTATTTTTGGGAGACAGAGAGAGACAGAGTGTGAGCAGGGGAGGGACAGAGAGAGAGGGAGACACAGAATCAGAAGTAGGCTTCAGGCTCCCAGCTGTCAGCACAGAGCCCGATGTGAGGCTTGAACCCACGAACCGTGAGATCATGACCTGAGCCGAAGTCGGACACTTAAGCGACTGAGCCACCCAGGCGCCCCTCTGGCCCTTCTTATACATTATAGCTGCATATATACCTACCAAGAACACATAACAACTTCATTGTATCTTCCAGTGAATTATGATTGAATTATAAATTACTCTCATTTATCCTTTATGTTACAAATAGGGCATTATGTTAATTTTTGACATTATGTGGGTTGGGAGATGATAATTATCTATGAATTTTATTTCAAGGTAGTAAAATGGGCAAAATATATGCAAAGTATATATAATAAGAATGGAGCACTGGGTCCGATAGTATTGAAAACCACTGTCCTAACTGACCGTGCTCTGGGCTATCTCTCTGACTTTATCTCCTACCAAACCTCCATTCAAAGCCCCACCACTTTGCTGTTCCTCAAACTCCATAAAAACATTCCTGCCTTGGAGATTTGCAATGTTTCTTCCCTCTGCTAGGAATGATCTTTCCCCTTACATGAACTGCATGGCTTGCTCCATTCTTTCAGACCTCTGCTGAAATGTCACATTCTCCCACCATCCTTTCCTGACCATCTGATTTAAATGTCTCTCCACATTTGGGCACCTGCGTGGCTCAGCTGGTTGAGCATCTGACTTTGGCTCTGGTCATGATATCAGGGTTTGCATGTTCAAGCCCCATATTGGGCTCTGTTGTCAATATGGAGCCTCCTTCGGATCCTCTGTCCCCCTCTCTCTCTGCTCCTCCCTCTATTTCTCAAAAATGAACTTTAAAAAAATAAATATCTCTCCACACTATCAATGTCTATTCTATCCAGCATTTTTCTTTTTTATGTCACGTATTGCCACCTGAGACGTTACTGATTTGTTTACTCTCTGCCTCCTTTCTCTAGCACGTAAACTCTAAGAAAGCAGGAACTTCATTTGTTCATTGCTATTTCAGTGTCTTGTATAGGCACCCAAAAAAACTGAGCAGATAGACAAATGACTTAACGGCCATACAGTGTGCTGATGTGAGCCTGGATCCAACAGGTAGGTTCCAGGCCCCTCATTCCCAATTGAGACACTGCTGCCATGCTATTAAATGCTTAGGATATTTAACGTTCGTTGAATACTGCATTTGAAGAAAAATTTCCACAACTGAAAAGTATTGGAAAGCCACTGGCCTTTCAAATTCGCAAAGTTTCAGAAACACAATAATGTACAATGTTGGTGAGGCTGTAGGGAAACAGATCAGTGTTCACTACTGGTAGGAATACAGGTGGTTCAACTTCACTGAAAGGCAATGTGAAAGTATATATCAAAAACCTTTAAAAATGCAGTATTTTTTTAAATGTTTACTTATTTTGATAGGGAGACAGAGCACAAGCGGGAAAGGGGCAGAGAGAGAGGGAGACATAGAATACCCAGCAGGCTCCACACTGTCAGCACTGAGCCCTACACGGGCTTGAACCCACAAATCACGAGATCTTGACCTCAGCTGAGATCAAGAGTCAGACGCTTAACCGACTGAGACACCCAGACACCCCTAAAAAATGCAGTATATTTAACAAGTATTGTTTTATTTAAGAACATTTTCCTTTCACAGTATAGTAAGGTAAGTATTATAAACTCTAACCACAGGGATGAGAAAAGTCAGATGCCAATAATTTAAGAAACAAATAAATTATAATCAAGAATCCCTATTGAGGTCATCAAACTGCAATCCCAAGACTTTCTCCACCATTTTTCATGATCAGTTAGTTCCCTTGATATGTTACCTAACTGCTTAAAGCTAAAAATTAAGTCACACATAAAACCTTTCAATTCTTAGTGCTAGTACAATGTTAAACACTGCAGGTACTCAATAAAACTTTGCTAGAAAGGTAAAGTCTCCATAGAAGGCACATCATATATAGAGACTGTGACAGAAACTGCCCTAGTGTCTCTTCTACCCTCTTCCATTGTAATAGTACATGAACCCAGTATAGTGACTTCATTTTTCATCCTTTTTTGTAGCTAGATGTGGTCATGTGGCTAAGCTCTGGCTATTGAAATATAAGCAGAAGTGGTGGGAAAATTCAGGCACATGCTTTTCTTATTTACACCTTCCTACTGGCTGGAATGCAGATGTGATGGCTGAACCAGCCATATTGGACCTTGAGATGACCTTGGTAATGAGGATCACAGTCAGTGAAGCAGTAAGATGGCAGGTAGAATCCCTGAGTCTGCAGGGGCGCCTGGGTGGCTCAGTCGGTTGAGCAGCCGGCTTCGGCTCAGGTCATGATCTCGCGGTCCGTGAGTTCGAGCCCCGCGTCGGGCTCTGTGCTGACAGCTCAGAGCCTGGAGCCTGTTTTGGATTCTGTGTCTCCCTCTCTCTGACCCTCCCCCATTCATGCTCTGTCTCTCTCTGTCTCAAAAATAAATAAACGTTAAAAATAAAAAAAAAAGTTAAAAAAAATTAAAAAAAAAAAGAATCCCTGACTCTGCAGAACACCATATCAGTCCTCTATTACCTTTTACGTGACATTTTACAAGACAGAAATAAACTTCTACCTTATCTAAGTCACTCTTATTTTAGGTTTTCTGATTATCTGCACCCATTAGCTGCCCAGAACAAGTTCTATTAGGACTGCCACTTACTCCCATTTCCTTGTTACTTGATATTTGGCTAAACTGATTTGGCATTGTACTGGTGACAGCCTATATGAATTATGCATTCCATTTAGCATTTTCAAAGATTCCATTGTAAATGGATATTTAATAAGCCTTTTCGCTTAACCCTAAAGAGCAATAGAATAGAGTTATGCATATAAAGCCATAATTCCATGAACTGTTGAATAATCACTTTTCAAAGTAATAATTGATTGTCAAAGACTGTACATCTAGGCAGGTCTCAACAGCATAATGAAATCAGAACAATGAAAAGTGTCTCAGCTGTCTCAATCTTTCATTTCTTCAGAACCTTATTTCAAATGATTAAGAGATGAAGAGCTTGAGACTGGAGATGTTCTTGAGGGGAAATTTGGCTGAAATGACGAGGTCTAGCTTTATTATAATCTTCTGTTGTGTGTCTAATAAATTTGCAGTAAGCCAAGCAAAGAATGGGAATTTTATTTACTGCATTATCTGTGAGATCTACAGAGAAGATGACTTACAATTTAAAAGGTGTAGAAGGGGTGGAGGGTGCAGGGGATTTTACTTATTATCAAGACTGGTCAAATTTGATAACCAGTATGCCAATTAATAGTTAGCCACATGATCATGACAATCCTGCATCCTTACTTAGATAATGTCCAAAGCATTATCTTTTGGGAATTCCTGGTAAGGCCACTGACACACTTCATTCTCTCAAGTCGAGAGTTCTCAACAAGACCCCAAACCACCACAGATAATAAAATTTCAAATATGTAAAATGTTTCCCCCAAAAATGGGGACTCAACCTAACTGGACTAAAAAGAGAAAGTGTTGTGGGTATTCTTTCACTTTGAGAATAGCTAAATGATTTAAAAATAAAATAAATAATGTAAAATAAAGCTAATAAGATGAAGTAGAAGTGGGTCAGTCTGTTACTCTGCCTTTAGTTGACATGAGATGACAGATAATGGAGATTTTATCATTTGTTCATATTAAGACCAACTTAAGTTGGCAGAATCAGTGGTACTTGAATGACTGTAACTGACTAGTGACTATATAATCAACTACTAGTGTCATCAATACCTGTAATTCATCCCACCTCCATCTTTTAATGTTATGACTCAGTGTGGATCTTAGGTACCCAACCTGAGTCCCATCTCACACCCACCATCTCTACCATCACCACAGGGCTCTATGAGCAGCAAATCGTTGCTTCTTGGTCTAAAACTGCTGAGCTCAGAGGTCACCAGGATGGCCATCCCTGAATGGGAGAGTGATGGTCTTCCCACTAATGCAGTCATCACAGAAATCTGAGATGGGAAAAGTCACGGTGAGAAAAGATTCTGGATACCTGGGGTCTATGTATTAAGATAGTGAAGGAAAAAAGGTAAGAGACGATGGGGGGGAAAGAAAGAAAGTGCTATCAACATGATGTAATAAGAATGAAGACAATTCTAGTCCGGCTGTCAGAAGAGCTGAAGGGATCCAGTCTCCACTATGCTAATTAGCTGCGTGGCCTTGCAACAGTCACTTTCTCTCATTGGGTCTCAGTTTTGTTATGTAAAATACATAGTTAATTAGGTCATCTTCCAGCTCCAGGCACTATTCCAGTGAAAAATGAGAGTAAGGAAAAACTATGGAAAAATTTATCACCGAGACTCTAACAGTTCCTTTCCATATAATAAAAACACAAAGTAAAATATGTAAAAAAAATTTATTAAATGAGACTATATTTAGTAATTTAGATGTTATATATATATTTTAGTTTCAATACAATAGACTAAAAATTTAACCTTTCTGTACTGTGCCTTATAAAAACTCATAGAGATAAGAAATATGACAGACTTTGTCAAGTCATTCTTTTCCATTGTGGTGAGACCAGGATTCAGTGCATTTTGCAGTGGACTAGGGAAACCAGGTACCTGTAAAATAATATGCCCCCAAAATGAAATACATACTCAGTACAACTAGATAATGTGCCGCACAGTCTATTAGGCTGCCTGGATTTGGGATGAGAGATGTTCAGACATGATTGTGGTTTGCTGGTTCTTGAGATTTTGATTTTACTGTCAAAACTGTTTATCTACCCATCCTTAAAATTCAATGTTTACCTATTATGCTTTAAAACAAGAATTGTAAAGAATACAGCTGCCTAGCTTCAGGCTGTTTACAGCTACAGAATAAGAGACTTAAATCACAATCAAATACTATGCTTTTCAGTAATAAAAATAAATGGTTTCCATGTACAATAAGTCAACATGTAACCCAACTAGGATATTCCGGTATTTCAATTTGCTGTCAAGGCGGCCATATTACTCTAGGCCCTCAATTTCAAAAAACTGTTTTAAATTGTATAAAGTCTCTCCTCTCACTTTACACAAAATAGATGAAAATCATGACTTGAAGATATCACAAAAATTACCCCTAAAGTGGACTAAAACCATACAATGTTAAGGTGGCAAATGGTGCTGGATTTTAAGTATGCAACTTCTTAGATAATGCCCACTTCATCTCCTACGGAAAGAAAGTCTAAGCCCTTGGACCAGTCCTTAAAATTTTAAAGCATCTAAAAACGTCTACATCAGGAAATCAAAATTTAAATTGCGCTATGTGTTGAAATAACAATCCACAGAGGGGAAATGCTTTTATCATAAATATCCAAATAATTGTACCTGAAACAGTCAGAAAAGGCAATTATTTTGCCAACATGTTTCTTCACTTCTCCTCACAGTACTTAAACCCTGGTATATGTGAAAATGGATCGAGATTAAAATGCATTTGTCCTGTAGAGTTTAAATTGAGGTACGTTACCATACAAACAAGCAAAAGAAAAATTATTACCGTGCAGCATCTGTGCAAAGAATCAGAAAAAAACACATCTGAGTTCTACACTAAATTAGCATTTCATTTTTCAAATAACTTAGTATTTCAATCTTGAAAGAAAATCCTCATGGAAAATAAACTGCATTTGTATCCAAAAGAATAAGTTTATTTTGAAGGAACAACTTCCAACTCGGTTCAAAATCATTGCTACAATCAAACTGACTAAAGAAACAGTAATTTTCCTTCAAAAACTAATATAATATTTTCCATCTTCTAAAAATGAATGTAAATTAAATATATAAGTATTTGGTATTTGTTGAAAGCATCCAAATCTGAGAGATTTAAAACTTCACAGAGGTGTAAATCAAGAAATCATTATATCATTTGTACTAGCCTAAGCCCGTTCTGTCTATGAGGACAACAAAGTACTGCACAAAGGGAATGTGTAAAAGAAAGATGTAATAAGTGTGTCTATCATTGTGAATAGAAAAGATCTGTCCAAACTAGTCCCTCCCAATTGTATTATGTCATCCAAACAATATAAATTGTTTTTCTTGGCCCAGATCCAGGTAGGTTCCCTAATTTATACCTCCAATGAACAAAAATTTATTCCTAGGATAGGAAAAGTGAAATTTGAAAAGCAAAGAGCCAAGGAAATGTTTAAATATTATGAAATAATAAGCAGCTATTTAAAGGAAAAAAATAGAAGCTGTACATATTGAAATATGTCAAAAAGTAAGTTGCAGAATAATGTACACCATATATTCCTATTTTTATGAAGAGAAACCCCTGTTTATGTGTGCATGTATGTATGCACATTTGTACTAAAATATTAAGATAAGTGTAGAAGAATAAACAACAATAAGCATTGGTTACTATGGGGAGCTAAGGAGGACTTAGAAGAGAATATATTGTTTCCTTGTGTCTCTTCTTACAACTTATAAAAAGAAGCATATAGACTCTGATAACATTTCAGTTTTTATTTTGAGATAACTGTAGACTCATATTCACTTGTACCAAATAATACAGAAATATCCTTTGTACTCTTTACCCCTTTCCCCCAATGGTAATATGTGCAAAACTGTAACACAATATCACAACCAGAACACTGGCACTGCTACAGTTGATACAAACATTCCCATCACCACAAGGATTTCTCATGCTACCTTTCTAAAGCCACACTGACTTCTTCCCACCCTACCTCACCCTAAGCCTGTCCTTAACCCCTTGCAATCACAAATCTGTTCTCCATTCCTATAGTTTTGTCCTTCTAAGAATGTTGTATAAATGTAATTATACAGTCTCTAATGTTTAGAGATTGTTTCTTCTGGGTTGTTTTTTGTGGGGTTTTTTTTTTTTTGGTGGTTTTTGTTTGTTTGTTGGGAAGTTTGTTATTGTTTCTGTTGTTGTTGCTGTTTTTCAGGGAGTTTGTTATTGTTGCTGTTGTTGCTGTTGCTTGCCTCAGCATAATTTTCTGGAGATTCATCCAAGTTGTTGTAGGTATCTTTCTTTTTATTGCTGATTAATATATCTATTTACCCCATGAAGGACATCTGGGTTCTTTCTAGTTTGGATTATTAAATAATAAAATCTGCTATGAACATTCATCTCAGGTTTTTGTTTGAATGTAAGTTTTCATTTCTGTGGATGAATGTACTGCTTTGCCTGTACCCCACAAATTTTCACATGTATTTTTAAACTTGGTTCAATATCTTTTTTCCCTGAGACTTCCTTATTGATCCATGGATTATTTAAAACTGCATTGTTGGGGCACCTGGATGGCTCAGTTGGTTGAGGTCCAACTTTGGCTCAGGTCATGATCTTGTCCTTCATGAGTTTGAGCCCTGCATCCGGCTCTGTGCCAACAGCTCATAGCCTGGAGCTTGCTTCAGATTCTGTGTCTCCTTCTCTCTCTGTCCCTCCCTGCTCACACTCTGTCTTTCTCTCCCTCTCAAAAATAAATAAACATTAACAAAAACTGCATTGTTTAGCTTCCAAGCGTTTGGAGATTTTCCTATTATCGTTCTGGTATTAATTGTTAGTTTTATTCCATTATGGTCAGAGAATAACACTCTGTATGATTTCAGTTCTTTTAAGTTTATTGAAGTTCACTTCTATGGTCAAGATATGGTCTTAGTATATGTTCCATGGACAATTGACAAGAATATGTATTTTGTTATTGTTGGTGCAGTGTTATATGAACATCAATTAGATTCTGAAAGTTGATGGTGTTGTTGAGTTCTTCTCGGGGAATTTCTGTCTAATTTTTCTATTAGTTGTTAAAAGAGGGGTGTTGAAGTCTTCAACTATAATTGTAAATTTTCCTATTTCTCCTTTCAGTTTTTATCTGTCTTTCAGCTCTGTTATTTGGTGCATACACATTTAGGATTGCTTTGTTTTCTTGGTGAATTGGCCCTTTTACCATATTGGAATCCCCTCTATGTCTCTGGTAATTTTCTCTGTTCTGAAGTCCACTTTATCTGAACTTAATATAGCCACTCCTGATTTCTTTTAGTTAATGTGTGCATGATATGTTTTTTTCATCTTTTATTTTCAACCTACCTATATCATTATATCAGAAGTAAGTCTCTTGTAGACAAAATATAGTTTGGTTATGTATTTAATTACTTGCCAATCTCTGTCTTTCAATTGGTGTATTTAATCCATTTATATTTAATGTAGTTATTAATATGTTAGAATTTGAAGCTGTCAGTTTATTTTTTGTTTTCTTTTTTTCTGTTTTTGTTTCTCTGCTTTTTACCAGCCTTCCTATGAGTTAACAGATTTTATAATTCTATTGTGATTTATCTATAGTGTTTTTTGAGTGAATCTGCTTGTATGGCTTTTTTAGTCACTATCCTAGGCATTATGTTATATATACATAACTTATATATACCAAGTCTACTGATATTGTCAATTAGAGTGAAGCATAGAAACTTTACCTCTTTTTATGTCTTTTTACCATCTCCTATTTATAATTGTCTTACATTAAATTAAATTTCCTCTACATACATTTAGAATCACATTAGACAGTGTAGAGCCTGTCTAATGTTTAGCATGAAATATCAAACAGAGGAGAAGGCAAGTCTGTTGTATTTAGCCACAGTTTTTGTTTATTGTGTTCTTCCCTCCTGGTGTCCTTTTTTCTAATCATTTCCTTTCTGTTTGGAGAACTTTTTTAGCCATTCTGTAGGGTAGGACAGCTAGTGACAAATTCTCTGAGAATGCCTTGATTTCCCCTTCAATTCCTGAAGAATAATTTCACTGGACATAGAATTCTGGGTACACAATGCTTTGCTTTCAGCACTTGAAAAATATTGTGCCCATTCCTTCTGGCCTCCATGATTTCTAACAAGTAATCAATTGTCATTCAAGTTGTTTTCCTCTATAGGTAACACTTGTTTCTCTCTCACTGCTTTAAAGGTTTTATTGGTTTTTTTAATGTTTTTTTTTTTTTTGACAGAGAGACAGACAGACAGACAGATCATGAGTCAGGGAGGGGCAGAGAGAGAGGGAGACACAGAATATGAAGCAGGCTCCAGGCTCCGAGCTGTCAGCACAGAGCCCAACACGGGGCTCAAACTCACGGACCGCGAGATCAGGATCTGAGCCAAAGTTGGACACTCAACTGACTGAGCCACAGGTGCCCCTATTGTTTTTTTTTCATTTTCAGAAGTTTGACAATTATATTTTGGTGTGGATCCTTTGGGTTTCTTTGGTTTGGGGGTTACTCAGCTTCCAGGACCTTGATGACATAAAGTTAAATCTTTTGTGATAGTCTCATAGGTCCTGAAGTTAAGTACACTTTCTTCTCAGTCTATTGTCTCTCTGTTGTTCAGATTGAGTAAGTTGATTGTTCCACCTTCAAATTCACTGATTCTTTCCTCTGTCCTCTCCATTCAGTTGTTTAGCTATCAACTGGGGCTTTATTTCAGTTATTGTGTTTCCAGTTCTAAAATTTTCCTTTGGTTCCTCTTTACATCTTTGATTTCTTTAACGAGACTTTCTATTTCTCCGTCAACTCTTTCCACTTTTTCATTTTTTCACATGTGCTCATATTTACTCACTGAAGCCTTCTTTTTGAGGGCCACTTTATTCTAACATCTCTGTTATTTCAGTGCTGGCATCTGTTATCTTTTTTTCTTTCAAGTCAAGATATTTCTGGTTCTTAGTATGACAAGTGATTTTCTACTGAAACTTGGACATTTGGGTATGTGTTCTGAGACTCTGGATCTCATTTAAACTTCCTATTTTAGCTGGCTTCCTATGGCATTGCTCTAGTAGGGGTTGTTGGGGGAGGGCACAGGTTCCAACTTGGTCTCTGTTGACACCAGGGGTGCAGGCTTCCTTATTATTGCTGGGTGGGAGTAGGAGTTCTGGCTCCCACTAGGCCTCTGCTGATACCATTCTAGTTATAAGGGATAGGGGTATCTCATTACTGTTCCCCACATGGCCCCAGTGATACAGGGAAAGTGGAGAGGGCAGCCTCTTCACTGCAGAGCAGTGTTCAAAGTCCTGACTTTCCACTGACACCACCTCAGTGGGGAGAAAAGTTGGGGTAACTTGTTATAGCTTAGTGAGATTGAAAGGCCAGGATCCCCATTCAGCCTTGGCTGTTATAGGTGGGGATGGGGTCATAGGCTTTTTTTCTGCTGTTTCTGGCTAGAGGAGTACAGTTATTGCCTAAAAGTTATGTCTTTCTAGGCTGCTCCTTTCCTGATCCCTTGGCTAATGAGAGCTGGCTTTTGCTGGAGCTTTTACTGCATCCACTGGCATTCCTATTTTGCCAGCATCCTTATATCCAAGTCTGGAGGATATAAGGCAAAAAGAAAGCCCTAGAAAGCATCACTATGTGATTCCTCAGAACCCGAAGTTCCTAGCCAGTCTGTCTTCCTCTCTCCACCTTTTGGAGTATTCTCATGTTTGTCTTATACCTAGTGCACTTAGTTGTACAGGAGAAATAGGAGAAAGTACATCTATTTCATCTTCCCTGAAGTGGAAGTAGGCATAGATTTTATGATATAACATTTGTGAGCTACACATAATTTGTTCATAAAAGATCTTGGAACATGAATTCATTCTTACCTAGGTCATGTGAAGCCATTTTTCTTTGTGCTTTGTGGCAAAAAGCAACTATACATGAAAGAAGCAAGGATGGGCTGGCTCCTTCATTCTCAATTAATGTCCAGAAGGTAGTCTCTGAACTCCAGTCTCATATAATTAGAATGTATGTTGTGAGTGATTGATGCCTCAGTAAAACAAACACAGGGCCATATAACATTGCTATTCCTCCTACAATGGTGTATACATACTGTTTAGGCCAGTGGTTCTCAACGTGGGAGGCATGGTGCCCTACTCTCCAGGGTCTCATTTGGCGATATGTAGATACTATGACTGTCATGACTTGGGCAGGGGATGAGGAAGGGAAGCAAGAGGATTGTGCTACTGGCATCTAGTGGGTAGAAGCCAGGGATAATCCTTAACAACCTACCATTCACAGAACAGCCACCCACAACAAAGAATTATTTACTCCAAAATGTCACTAGTGCCAAGGATGAGAAAACTTGACAGCTAAGTAGTTGTGAAACTCTGAATGCTAGGTCGGGAATGGCCTTGCCCAAGCTCTAAACAGAGACAACACATTCTGCCAAGACTGTCTTTTCCTCTAGCTTTCCCTCTGAGAATTGCTGTGTGACTCCAAATTAAGATGTCTAAAGCGAAGAACCATATTCCTTGCTCATCCTCGAAAGTATGTTGTTTACACAAATTACAAATGTTTAAAACAAATGTCCTTATTCTAATCTTATGAATTTTTAAAATCAGAATTTAGACATCACTTTTACACTTGCATTGTTATTACTATCCATCACCTACGTAACCAGCCACAGCCATTTCTCACCCTAATAAAACTTTTGAAAGGACTTTGATTCAAAATAATGCAAGGCTCTGTCTTCTGGAATCGTTTGCGTGGAAAGGCAAAACTTCAAAAGCAAGAATGAAATCGCTAAAGCACTAAAAAAATCACAAAAGCACTAAAAATCAATGTAATGGAAAGCAGGGATGAGACTGGGGCACTTGCTACTGGCTAAGTCCTATAACACAGTGTCAGCACCCCTTGCTCCTGAACTCTGATGCTCCAGGCCACTCTCCTACATTAAACAATTCAGGTAACTGAAAGCACCAAAAAAGGATACACAAGACAAATGGAATACCACAAAGAACAGAACTCACCGTCCCAGTATTCATTCATCATTTGATACTCTTTCTTCTTATATTTTATTCTATTTGAACCCTTCAAAATGTACTCTATCTTATGGCCTGAAAGCAACTTTTTCCCAACTGCACGGGACCTCTGAGCCAGTTTCTAATATGGGCCCCTCTTTATGTCAAGTACCTTGACTAATGTCACAGAGTTACTTCTTACGGGGGCAGACACTGAGAACATTTTTGTCTTTTCTTAAGGTTCTCCAGTGCACATCCCTGATTCTTTTTTCTGTGAGACCCACACAAAACCCAACTAGAAATCCCCAAGCAGCCACGCTGATCTTGTTGAGTAACTGTGAGGAGGTGTGGGTCTTAGTTGAAAACATTTGTCCTACTCTGCTGACAAATGTTAGGTCAAAGACGACACTGAGGACTCTTGTCCTTACATGTTTTTGTTCCCTAATAGGCTTTATGATCACATTCCTTAAATGACAGCCAGAGTGTATTTTGGTACTGAAACTATTTTAAAGACACAATGTGGCAGCAGTATTCTGTGTACAAATAACAGGTCTGGCACTGCAGCCAAGGACAGTAACGGAATCTTCTTCCCTCTTACAGTCATCCTCATTGCCATTCTCAAAAAAAAAAAAAAAGTCTCTTTTTTCTTTTTTCATCCCCTCCCCTCCACTCCCCCCCCTTCCCTCCCTCCCACCCCCCTCTGTCTTTCTGTGGGACTCAGATTCCCTTGTTATTATTTTTGCTTTGAATGTCTCTGCCAGAGTAAAGTCTATATAATGGACAAAATATCTTAACCCATGACCCTATTTGGCTTTGCTCCCTCCTGGGGACATATCACAATCAACAAACGGACAGTTCTGGCATGCTTCGAGTCCAGTGTCTGGGGTGTGACCACCTGGGGTAGAATCCCAGCTCTGCCATTCCTTAGTTTGGGACAACTGAGACAGTCCTTTAACATCACTAAAGCTAGGAAGCCTCTTATGTAAAATGGGGCTCTTATGGGTATCCACCTGATGAGGTTGTCAAGGCAAAATGCACACAAACTCTGTCTTCTTTTGCCTGGCACACAAGAATCACTAATAATCTCTTTAATTGACTAGTAAATTTTTAAAAATATTTTAAGAGAGTGATTGTCACTAAAAAAAAACAACACAGAACTCTTACTAATTCAACTTCTTAGTAGTAATACAACGATGTGCTCTGGATAAACATTCACTGCTAATGCTAAGCCGTAACAGAAAAAGCCTGAGTTTTTCATATAAAACATCTGTGATTTCAATACTAAATAATCACAAAGACTTTGAAAGGTTACCAGTGATGTATTACTCAGGTCTACAGCTAATCTTTGAACTAATTTTTGAAATAACCTCTCAATTTCTCCCACTGAAAAGACTGTACCCTCCCGCAATGAAATATTAAAAAATTCAAATTCAAAATTCAAAGCACTTGCATAACACCCCAGTGTTTAGTCTAGCTTGTCTTGCTTATACCACACCACACGCACTTAAATCTATAATGAACGTCTCCTGAAGCAGCATTTACCCAGAAGAAATACTACCCTGCGGCTGGTTTACCTACTTCCATTTTCATGTCGTAGTGCTGGCCGAGGACACTCTGTATGAGCTCTTTGATGGTCCGGTCGGAGGTCAGCTGGGCCTCAGACTGCAGTGAGGCGATGACCTCCTCAATGCACGTCGGGATCACTCGCACCTGCTGCTGGGCCTCCAGCGAATGGCTGGGCGCGATCCTCTCCCGCTGGCTTTTGGACACTGGCCGCGCGCCTTCCCGCGGCAGGCTGACGGAGCCCTCGCCCAAGGACGGGGTGCGACTCCTGGCTCTCCACAGCCGGCTGCACGCCTCCGCGTCGTCCTCCTGGCTGGAAATGGAGCTGCCCTTCCTCGGCTTGGCCAAGAGGGCCTCTGCGAGCGGAGCGGTCTCCCGTTTCGCGTCGCCCTCTGGGGCCGGGTGCAGGACGGGCTTGGAGGCCGTGGGCCGCGGGCTCCTTGGGCCCCGGCGCGGCCCGGGCCTCTCCCTGGGCGCGGGCGGCGGCATCAGGACCACCGGTCTGGACGTGCCGGCCCTGGAGGCGATGACCGGCGGCTTCTTCTGGGGCCGGTGCCGGAGGAACGCGGAGCTCCGCAAATAGAAGTCCTGGGGGCGAAACGGCCGGGTCTTCCCGGGAGTGGCCGCCTCGCTGGGGCCCGGGGGCCGAGCTGCGCCTCGGGGCGCCTGCTGCGGGAGGGCCGCAGCGGGGGTCGTAGGGCTTTTAGCTCGAGGGGACCCTGATGGCTTTGGGGGTCCAGCGCAGGAAGCGCTGCCCTTCTCCCCGGGACGCGCAGGGCCGGGGACCTGGAGGCCCAACACTGGGCCTTCATCCACAGCCGGCTTGGAGGCCAACTTCTGCTTGAATCGGAGAAAGTCCTTTTTAGTTTCCTGGCGAATCTTCTCAAGCTCTTTAAAGATGTATGATTCTTCTTTGTATTTCAACCCAAAATGCTTTGAAATTGCAGACATCTTGACTAATCTGTCCTGTGAAATAACAATATATCGTATCATATATATATATATATATATATATATATATATATATATATATATAGTATGACCCTATTGTATGACTATATAACAAAACTCACGTTGATATATGCAAGACCAGCTCAAAAACCCTCTCATGGTAGAATACTTGCTGTGCTCCAGAGGCACAAGTGGGCAGTATTAGTTTATATCATTTTAAATCCAACTATTGGCCTTTTCAAAGGAACCATGAAAAACCTTTAGAGCAGTTAACTTTTTTACAGTGGAATTTCTGAAATGCCTATTGGATTTATTTTAACAATTCTTTAGACTATAATATAATGTCCCAATTCCAGACAAGGGAGACAGGCATCTAAAGAAAGAACAGAGGTCATCAACTGAGGCATGGATCTAGCCCACAAACACATTTTTCAATTGCTCCAAGTTTTTCAAAATTATTAATTTGTACCAACAATTTTGAGAGATTTTCATATGAAATTCCAGATTTGCAGTTTGGAGTGAAGGGGTGGGGGGTAGGGAATGAAGACTCTGGCAGTGCAAGGTCCAAATCCCTACTCCTGAGGAAAGATGGCAGTTTCCTCTTCCTTCTCCAACTAACTGGTCCTGAGTGTCTCCATCCCATACCCAGCCCATTTCCCTCAATATGTCTCCTGAACTACAGTGGACTGTATGAAGGAAGAGAGGCGATCAGCCACAAGGTAGGCTGTAGCAGGATCATGAGGCCTTGAATGCCAAGTGTTTGTACTTCTGTTGGCTACTGAAAACCATTCAAAAACTTTTAACAGAAAAGTGGCTTGATAGGATCTGCTGCTTGGGCAATACTGAGTGAGAGAAATAATAAAGGGAGAGAGGCAAATAAGAACCTGCACAGCTTGAGCATAAGGCCTGGCCTCGGTAGCTAGCAGCGTGAAAAGAGAGACATAACAAGGTAAAACTGATGGGATCTAGCCAATGAGAAGGAATAAATAGGAGCAATTAAAGATCCTTCCTAAAATAAGAACTTTGAATCATCTTGATGAAGTCTGGGTCATAGCCAAGTACACAATAAAGCTTCTGCTATTCAGTAACTTGTACACTTAAAGATGGTTAAGATGGTAAATTTTATGTTATGTGTATTTATTATCACAATTAAAAAAAAAAAACCCTGCTATTCAACAGGGCCAGTTCATGTATGATCATAAGTGGATTTTCAGATCCTGAGAGCTCTGAGGTCATAAACAAAAGCCAGGCTGACAAGAAGTGTAAACAGAAAAGGGCCCAACGACAGACTCTGGGGCACACGCATCTGTGGGAGGTGGGATGAGCAGGAGCAACAGAGAGGAAAATGGGGAGAACAAAGTTCACAGAAGCCAACAAGAGGAGAGTTTTAAGAAATAAGGGTAAAATACGAAATGATGAAATAATAATAATAATGAAAACAAAAGCAGAAAAAAATGAATTGAAAAAACTAATTTGTTTTAGTTAATTTGCCTAAGGCCAAGGCTCTTTGGGAAAAAAATACTAAAGCAGAAACATCTCTGGAATATCATCATTATTTGCAAATATGATTGTCTACCTGGAAGATCTAAACATCAAAGAACTATTTAGAATTACAATAGATTTCTGCAAGGCATTTAAACTTTTTTAAATTTTATACAAAACCAATTAACTTCCTTTATACCAAAATGATCCTTTAAAAACATAGTGATAAAATTCCATTTGTGTTTTTTTAAAAGAGTATCTAGCAATGAACATAACAAGAAATGTGCTGAAACTGCATGAATACATTTTTAAATTTTTACTAAAGGACACAGAAGAAAGATTCTACTAAATAGACAGTTACTGTCCCTTGGTGAAAAAATCAAATATTATAATTATATCAGACCTTCCCAAAATACTGTATTGGTTTAATGCCATCATAATCAAAATCTAAAAATTATATTTTTGAAATCTGAAAAATAATTCTGGGTTCATTTGAAA
Source organism: Felis catus (assembly GCF_018350175.1). Lineage (NCBI taxonomy): Eukaryota > Metazoa > Chordata > Mammalia > Carnivora > Felidae > Felis > Felis catus. The sequence goes on along the minus strand of NC_058373.1, from coordinate 86,661,758 downwards.
TAACAAACAGGACAGACAGGCAAAGTTTTGAAAAAGAGAAATGAGGGAGCACTTTTCTAACAAGACAATTAAAACTTACACAGATATAAGAATTAAAACTGAAATACGACTGCTAGAATCATCAAATAGACTGAGCAAAAGAATTAAAAACAGTATGAGTTATAGTGTAAAGACAGCATTAAATTGTCAAGAAAAGAGTTATTCAATGAACTGTGCTGAGGCAACTGGTTGATTACTGGGGGGGGGGGGGGGATTATATCTCATTTTAAGCCATGTACCAAAATAAGATGGATTTAAGACTAAATGTAGAAAATATTTTCTTATTTTACTTTGCATTTCTTTTTTTTATGTTTTTATTTATTTTTCAGAGAGAGAAAGCACAAGCAGGGAAGGGGCAGAGAGAGGGAGGGAGGGAAAGAGAGAGAGAGAGAGAGAGAGAGAGAGAGAGAGAGAGAGAGAGAGAGGAGGGAGACACAGACTCCACAGTAGGCTCCAGGCTCTGGGCTGTCAGCACAGAGCCCGACGCAGGGCTTGAACTCACAAACTGTGAGATCATGATCTGAGCCCAAGTTGGCCTCTTAACTGAGCCACCCAGCTGCCCCTGCATTTCTTTGTTTATCATCTTATCCACCTTCTTGATTGGGCTTACATTAATTCATAAAAACATTATCTTTATAATTAGATTTCTTCATTTACCAAGTATTATGGGCAATATGAACAAAACATCCTATCTAGCCTCTAAATATAGTCATGTTGCTTTTCATCTCTAATATCCGCTGTTGATTCTCAATCAGAAGACCCTGTTACATGGCAGAGGGCTCACCTCATCAACAGGCTTTCTTTCTCTACCCGTCTCCACCAATGCCTAGACCTCGAACAGTTCAGCTCTATCCATAACCAGATTTCACATTAAAAAATGAAAATAGGGGCACCTGGGTGGCTCAGTCAATTAAGTGTTCAGCTCTTGATTTCAGCTCAGATCACAATCCCACAGTTTGTGAGATCCGCCCCACGGACCTGTCAGTGCGGAGCCTGCTTGGGATTCTCCCTCTCTCTTTTTCTCTCAAAATAAATTAATAAACTTTTAAAATTTTTTAAAAGAAAGAAAAAGTGAAAATAATATGCTGTTGCCTCTTTCCTGTCCTATAGTATATGAATATTAGAAATGATTTCTAAAACCCTTAAGGAAGTTTCTCTTTTTAAAAAATGCTGCATAATCCTCCTCATAGTGTTTTGGCTATTATTGTTTGCACAGGTGGTAATATGCTCACACTGACACCATCTGCATTTCTTCCTACAAAAGACTGAAAGGCAGTAACTAGAAGAGAGCACAGAACAGAAGCACATTAATACCTGATGAGAATCTGACTTGACTCTCCCAATGCACTTCCCTTTTGTTTCTTAGTTCCTGTTTTGTATTCCCTTCCCAACTTCTCTCAGGCCCTTGGTTTACTATTGAAGTTTATCAAGTGTTCATTGTTTAACATTTCTCAGTACATTTCCTTGAATTCTTCATAGGAAAGTTGCTCTTCAAGTGTAAAAATAAACCAATAGGATATAGAACTTCTAATTTGACAGTAACTTCTATTGTATTTTCAAGGTAGGTGGTATCGCAATGCTAAATGGGCCAGTCCATCAAAACTTGGTGCCTTTCTTCTTCTCACCCACCCCTCAACATTACAAAATATGTGAAATAACTTTTAAACATCCAATCTCATGGGAAAATAACAGGTTCTCTTTTTCTTGGTAAGCAATTTATTGAAAGAAAGAGACTAGTTCTGGTTTGGAGATTCTCAAGGAAAAATAATGTAGCTGTCCCCAAAAAACAAAGTATTAATTTACATACGGTGTCAAGCCTGCTGCTCACAATCCAGGTTAAATTTACCTTACATTTTAAGACGGACAGAATGTGCTTGAAATCTTTGCAACCTGAGCAGTAATTTTACTCTCTGTTTCTTTCCCAATTATTGGAGCTCTGAGCCTTTTTCTTCTTCCTCTCCCAGGAGGTTCAGCGAGGGAGTCAGAAAGACCAAGAGCCAGCCTTTTTTCCTCAACCAAAGGTATGATCAGACATGAGAAAGCTCTCCAGCCAAAAATGGCTAAAGGCCCAAAGAGAACTAACTAGTGAATTCTCTGGACTCTGGGACAGGTTGCTATCCAATTCTTGCAGGTATGGCCATTCTTCCGATCGGAACAGAAGATCCATACTCTGCTCTAGACTTAAAATAAGGTAGAAATAAACAGAGCAGACCACCAGATAACTTGGTTCTAAGCTACATGGAACCACCTCACACAGGGAAAGGAATCTTTCATATGTTAGACCTAGTTCATCAGATTATTATATTAAGAATAGAGCCAAAGCACCAGCTGCTTATGCGGAGGCCTTGACCTCTTCTACATATGGTCATGGATACCTCAGTGGGAGGAGTAACACATTAAGGGCAAGATTTAGGTTCTCTTGGGTCCATGGCCAAATATTATCACAATTCACTTCCTAAATTTCATATCAATATCAACTTCCAATGCACAACATCAGAGTTCCAAAAGAAACATCTAAGTCCAAGGATAGTCTACCATATCTGGTAAAATCTTCACATTGCAAGGAAAATAAAAATATTCTGAAAATAATTATTTGATTTTGAAGTATCAGTGGTAGAAGTGAGATCTGTTTATGCATTGATTATAATTTATGAAAAAGCTTAATAGAAAATATACAATTATTTTAACCAATTTGCTAAGAAAATAAGATAATGGTATTTTTTCTATTTTTGAAACTTCCTATAATATTTGTTTTGCTGCCCTGAATCTTAATAATATCAATAATGGTAACTCACACTTATATTGTGCTGGTTAAAAATGATACAGGATGGGGCGCCTGGGTGGCGCAGTCGGCTAAGCGTCCGACTTCAGCCAGGTCACGATCTCGCGGTCCGTGGGTTCGAGCCCCGCGTTGGCTCTGAGCTGATGGCTCAGAGCCTGGAGCCTGTTTCCGATTCTGTGTCTCCCTCTCTCTCTGCCCCTCCCCCGTTCATGCTCTGTCTCTCTCTGTCCCAAAAATAAATAAACGTTGAAAAAAAATTAAAAAAAAAAATGATACAGGAAATAGAGACGAGCTCACAAAAAGCTTTTTCTCTAAACTATTCAGAAGCCTATAGAAATTTCAATGTCTCTAAAAAACTTACTCTACTGTTATAACTAGTACCTAGAATATGCCCATAGCCTTTGTGATATACATATATACACACAAACATAAATACAGAACAGGCAATGGAACAACAAAACATCCTCCCTGCCTTTTTCTTCTCCCATGTTCTTTCTTTCCTGAACTTCCTTCATCAAATTTGCTTAAATAGCGAAAATAGGAAAACAAAAGAGTTGTATTATTATCATAATGCTTTTGACATATGAAATGTTGCATGGTCTCAATTTCAAAAGCAGTTTATTGGAGTTCCACATCTACATCCACAGAAAATCCCCTACTAATAACAGAGTTGATAAACTCTGGGAAAAATATAAAAAAAAAACAAGTACCTGAGGATTCTTACAAGTAAACAAAAGTAGGACTGGGGAGCAGAGTAGAAATTTGTGGAAACACTGGCCTAGAGGTAAGTTTCCAAGTTATTGTGGCTTTTCCCTAAATGCCATCCATACTGTAAAATGGCATAGTGCAGGTGGCAAAAACTTCGATAGAAAGCCCTTCATCATTATGGCCAGAAGAATCAGAGAAAAGAGCCCTGGCAACAACCACCACTGAAGGGAAAGGGAAAAAAAATCCCAAAGGAGAGAAAGCCAGAGAAGGTAATCCCCTAATTCTGTGTCTAAACCCCATCCAAGTCTAGACTGACCTCTGAACTGTGCATATGTGGAACAAACTCAAAGCAACACAACAAAGGCTTAAAGAGCTGACGTGAGATTTAGCTGAACTTAACTTCCAATCACAAAGAGTAAGATAGAGCTTACAGTGAGTGCAACCTGGTGAATTGCCTGCCAAATGAAAAACATCAACATTCTTCAAAGGCATAAAACAGAACCCAGAATCCACACAATAAAATATTAACAATATCCAGAATATAATTTAAAAAGTCCTCGGCATAAAAAGATCCAGGAAAATGTGACTCATTCTCAAGGGCACAGATGTTAGTCCAGAGATGACACAGAAGTTGAAATTATTAAATGAGGACTTTAAAGCAAATATTATAACTATGCTCAGTGAAGTAAAGGGAGGTATACTAAAGATGAATAAAAAGATAGAAAATCTTAGAAATGAAAACAAATAGAAATTTTATCTCTGAAAAATATAATTCTTTCAATAAAAATTTGGCTAACAAAATGGAGATGTCAGTGAATTGCAAGATAAATCAACAGAAATTATCCAGCATTTAAAAGAGAAAGAACAAAGCTGGGGGAAGTGGCATGGGGAACAGCCTTAGAGCCTTGTGAAGCAGTATCACCAGCTATAACATATAGGTAAGCAGTATCAGAAAAGGAGAGGGGAAAATGGGATGGAAAAAATACCTAAAGAAATAATGTCTTGGGGCACCTGCGTGACTTAGTCAGTTAAGCGTCCTACTTCAGCTCAGGTCATGATCTCGCAGTTTGTGACTTCCAGCCCCGCGTTGGGCTCTGTGCTGACAGCTCAGGGCCTGAAGCCTGCTTCGGATTCTGTGTCTCCCTCTCTCTCTGCCCCTCCCCCACTTGTGCTCTGTCTCTCTCCCTCTCTGTCTCAAAAATAAATAAAACATTTAAAACTGTAAAAAAGAAGAAGAAGAAGAAGAAGAAGAAGAAGAAGAAGAGGAAATAATGTCTCAAATATGAAGAGATATATAAATTTATGGAATCATGAAACTCAGCACATTCCAAGCAGAATAGAACCAAAGAAAACCACATGTAAGCTACTGGAAATCAAAGACAAAGATAAAATACTGAGAGCCTACAGAGAAAAACATTGTTTATAGGGAAACAATTCAAATGACCATAAACTTCCCATCAAAAACCACCGAAACTGGGCACCTGGGTGGCTTAGTGGGTTGAACATCCATCTCTTGATATAAGCTCAGGTTATGATCCTAGGTTCGTGGATCCTCACTGAGCTTGGAGACTGCTTGGGATTCTCTCTCTTCCCCTGCCCTTCTCCCATGCTCGCTCGCTCTCTCTCTCTCTCTCTCTCTCTCTCTCTCTCTCTATATATATATATATATATATATATAATTTTAAAAAATTTAAAGGCAAAAAACAAAGAAACCAAATAGTGAAAAAAGATTTATAATGCTAAAAACAAAACAAAGAACTGTCAACACCAGATTATATATCTAGCAAGCATATTCTTTAAAAAATGAAGGCAAACTAGGGCACATGGGTGGCTCAGGCATCTGATTTTGGCTCAGATCATATTCTCACAGTCTGTGAGTTCAAGCCCCGCATCAGGCTCTCTGGTGTCAGCACAGAGCCTGCTTCAGATCCTCTGTCTCCCTCTCTCTCTCTCTGCCCCTCCCCCACTCACTCTCTCTTTCTCAAAAATAAACATTTTTTTAAAAATGAAGGCAAATTGAAGACATAATCAGATACAAGAAAACTAAAAGAATTAATTACCAGCAGACTATAAGAAATGCTAAAGAAATTTCTTCAGACTGATGGGAAATTGTACAAGAGGAAAATATGAATCTTCAGGACTGAATGAAGATCAGAACTGGCAAATATCTGGGTAAGTTTAAAAGGCCATTTTTTTAGTCTTTTTTTTAATTTAATTGTATGAAAATCCCATGGTATTGTTGGGGGGTTTGTATCTAGATGTAACACATATAACAAGAACCAAAAAGACTAGGATGGGGTAGGTAAGGTAACTATGTTTGTAAGGGTTCTGCATTTTATGTGAACTAGTTCAGTATTAACTCTAGACTGTTAAATGTTAAGAATGTATATTGTAATTCTTGGAGAAATAGTTTTTAAAATAATGCAAAGAAATGTAATGAAAAAGTCAATAGGCAGTAAAATGGAATACAAAAAATATTATTAAATCTTAGAAAATATTTTAGACTAAATAATAGTGAAAATACAACATCAAAATGTATCAGGGGCAGCTAAAGTAGTGATCAAAAGGAAAAGTACAGCTTAAATGCTTAAATCAAAAAGAAGAAAGGTCTAAAATTAATAACCTAAGGTCCTACATTTAGAATCTAGAAAAAGAGGAGTAAAGTATATCCAAAATAAACAGAAGAATGTAAGTATAAGGACATAAATCAGAAAAATACTTGAGAAAATTAACAAAACCAAGAGCTGGTTCTTTAATAACATCAACAAAATTCTGAAAACCCCTACCTAAACTGTTTAAAAATACATGAGAGAGAACAAAATCACCAATATCAAGAATAGAAAAGGGCTTTTCACTACAGGTCCTAAAGATAATAAGAAAATATGATAAACAACTTTATATCAACAAATTCAACGACTTAGATAAAATGATCAAATCCTTGAAAATTTCAATTTACCAAAATTAGCATAAGAAACAGAAAATCTTAATATTACTATATGAAATAAACGTATCCATTACCAAAAATCTTACCACAAATAAACTTCCAGGCACAGATGGTTCTCTCAAACACTCAAGAAAGGAATAACAGAAGTATTTTCAGAAAACAGAGGATGAAGGAACTTATTTTCTGAGACTTACATAACCATAATACCAAACCTCACAAAAGCATTTATTAAAAGGAAAGTTATGTCACCAATATCCCTCATGAATATAGACACAAAAATCTTTAATAAAATATTAGCACATCATACCAAAAACTATATTTTTAAGTATAATATATTCTGATCATATACTTTATCCCAAGGTTGAAAAGTTGATTTAACATTTGACAATCAATATAGTTCACAGTATTAACAGAAAATGGAAAAAAAGAAAATATATGATCATTTCAATAGGTAGAGGAAAATTGTTTGACAAAATACAATACTCATGCATGATAATAATAAAGAAATAACTCTGGGCAAATATGCTTCATAGGGAACACCTTCTATCTGATTAAGAGAATTTACAAAAACCTTACATCTTAACATTATATTTTTCCTTTCCTACCGAAATTGAAAAGTAGGCAATAGTGCCTCAACTCTGACCACATCTATTCAACATTATGCTGGAGGTCCTAGCCATTGCAATATGGCGAGGAAAAGAAATTAAAGGAATCGATTAGAAAGGAAAAAGTAAAACAGTTCCCATTTGCAGATGACGTGATTTTTAGGTCAAAAATCCCAAAGAATCTACAAAACGATTACTAGTGCTAATGAGTGACTTATCAAGATTGTAAAATATGTTAACATACAAAATCAACTGTATTTTAATATGCCAACATCAAACAATGGGAAAATAATTTCCAAAGACATAAAATACTTGAGAATTAATCTAACAAAAGATGTCCAAAATCTCTACACTGAACTTTACAAAACATTGCTAAGAGAAATTAAAGACCTACATAAAATTCCAAACCATGTTAACTAGAAGACTCAACATTGTTTAAACGGCAATTCTCCCCGAATAGATGTATAGATTCTATGCAATCTGAATCAAAATTCCAGCAGACCTTTTTTTATAGAATAGCAAGCTGATTCTAAAATGCATGTACAAATTCAAATAACTTTAAGTGGTTAAAATGATATTTAAAAAAACTGGAGGACCTACACTACCCAATCTCAAAACTTACTATAAAGTACAGTAATCAAGGCAAAGGTCCTAGCAAACCATTATGCTGCATAAAGGAAGCCAGACACAAAACAGTATATCTTGTATGCTTCTATTTATATAAAATTCTAGAAAATGCAACCTATTCTGTGGTGTCACATAGTAGACCAGTAGTTGGTTGGGCGATGTAGGTGCAGTTGAGAACAGGGGTGGATACCAAAGGGAGCAGAGGAATGAAAAGATTCAGTTATAAGGAATTTAAGTTCAAATTTGGAAAAAAAAAAAAAAAAAAGAGGTTTGGTAATCTTGATTGCAGTAATTGTTTCAGAGGTTATACACATCTGTCAAACTGTGCACCTGTACACTACACTACAACACATTATACTAACTACTATCTGTACATTCTGTGCAGTTTAGGAAATATAAATTATACCTTTATAAAGCTGTAAATAGGAAAAACCAATTTACTGAACTCTTATATTTGAATGTTGCATAATTAAAAGAACTATTGAACTCCTTTAAACTCCTGCTGTGGCAGTCAGCATAGTTTCACTGTGGATCTGTGGCCTTAGATGCTAGATAATCCTTGCATTAAGCCTACAGTGTCCCACAGCCCACCAGAGTTTTTGGGTCACACTCAAGAAACAGCTTACTATTCCCAAATGAGACGCGTTGACATCAGTGGGGGGGGGGGGGGTCACCTAATGGTGCTTAAGGTTTGTCCAAAACAACCAGCCCTTGTCAAGGGACACAGGAAAGGTCAGGGCGTTGGAAATTAAATTCCTTCCACTGTGACCTTACTCCCTCCCCACAGTCCCTCTGATTCCTCCCAGTCTTCTGCCTTCCTCACTCCTTTTCCTTTCCCTACAGCCCGGCCGTCACTATCTTTCCCTTCCACCCGGTTTTCACCCTTCCCGACAGCACCCCAACCCCTATTCCTGCCCCAATCCCTTCTTCTACACCAGCCTTATTTTCTACCCTGATATTCTCAGAGATTAGTTTGGATTATAGAGGCGGAAGGGGACACGATAGCTCCGCCCAAAAATCGCAGCCTCTACTTCCCAGAGTCCCAGAGTAAGTCACCCGCGCCCGGTCCACCTCTCACCGGCCGGTGAGGACGCCCCTGCTCCCCTGCAGGTGGCGAGAAGTTTGGCACTGCCGCGGTGTATCCAACCGGCCTTCCTGGGGCGGAGCGGCCGGGTGGGCTCCGATAGCCCCTACGGGAAGGAAGAACGCGCTCCGTTGCTCGGCAACAAGCCGCGCGTCCTACGCCGCACCGCAGCCCAGGAGCAAGGTGGGATCTTGTGGATCCCTCCGCGCTACCGGTCCCAGCCCGCGCGTTTCTGCCTAGCAGAAGCAGCTGCAAGAGCGCCGTTGGGCTCGAAGCCCTAACCCCACACTGAACGATCTTTGTTTACCCGTGCGTGAAGTGGCTGGTCCCAAAGACCCTCCTGGACTGGAGTTTCCCACATCGCCAGTTTTGCCCAATTTAACCAACTGCTTACTTGGCAGTCATGTACTTTTAAACCAATAATGCTGAACCGGGAAACTTAAAACTTCTTTTTTTTTTTTTTTTTTGCTATACTTTTAAACTGTATGTCTGCACTAAATGCCAAGAGTACATTTCAGGGGTATTTCCCATGCCCTGCACCTAGAGCACAACTCATAAAAAGAATCTTGAAATCAAAGGCATGAGATTCAGAATTCTGGAGAGTTCCTACTAAAATCCTGATTCAGCATATTCAGTTTCTGATGTCCAAGATAAGAAAGGTCATAAGCAGTAGTTGGCATTATCTATTAAAGTTGACTATATCCATACTCTATGGCCCAGCAATCCCACTCCCAATAGAAATGCATGTGAACAGGGGCACCTGGGTGGCGCAGTCGGTTGGGCGTCCGACTTCAGCCAGGTCACGATCTCGCGGTACGGGAGTTCGAGCCCCGCGTCAGGCTCTGGGCTGATGGCTCAGAGCCTGGAGCCTGCTTCCGATTCTGTGTCTCCCTCTCTCTCTGCCCCTCCCCCGTTCATGCTCTGTCTCTCTCTGTCCCAAAAAAGTAAATAAACGCTGAAAAAAAAATTAAAAAAAAAAAAAGAAATGCATGTGAACAGGCACCAAGAAACATGTACACCAATATTCATAGCAGTTTCATTCATAATAGCTTAAAACCGGTATGGATCCAAATGTCCATTAAAAGTAGTGCACATAAAAGGGTGCCTGGGTGGTTCAGCCAGTTAAGCCTCTGACTGTTGATTTCTGCTTAGGTCATGATCTCATGGTTGGTGAGATTGTGCCCTGTGCTGACGGTGCAGAGCCTGCTTGGGGTTTTCTCTCTCTCCCTCTCTCTCTCTCAAAATAAATAAATTCTTAAAAACTTTTTAAAAGTAGAGTGCTGGGGCACCTGGGTGGCTCAGTCAGTTGAGCGGCCGGCCCGCTACGGCTCAGGTCATGACCTCACGGTCAGTGAGTTGGAGCCCCGCGTAGGGCTCTGTGCTGACAGCTCAGAGCCTGGAGCCTGCTTCAGATTCTGTGTCTCCCTCTCTCTCTGCCCCTCCCCCGTTCATGCTCTGTCTCTCTCTGTCTCAAAAATAAATAAATGTTAAAAAAAAAAAGTAGAGTGCATAAATTAATTGTGCTATATTCTTAAAATGCAGTACTAAACATGAAGGGTGTGAACAACCTTCATGTATGGGAAACAACATAGATCAATCTCTGTGAGCTAGGAGGCCAAACGCAAGGAGTACACACTGTACAATTCCATCCATATAATATTTAAAAACCAAGACAGCAAAACTATAGTGCTGATGGATGCATGCTCAGCTGATGTATTACAAAGAAATACAAAAAAAAGTAATAACCATAAAAGCCAAAATAGTAGTCAACTTGGGAGTGGGGAAGGTGATGGTGTTTAGGCGGACACTTACAAGGAGGAGTCCTGAGGTGCTAGCACTGTTCTGTATTTTAACCTTGTTGACGGCTGCTGGAGTTTTCTCTGTGATAAACCACTATTTTCTGTTTTATTTATTTTCTTGTGTTATGTTTCACCATTGTTTAAAGGAGCCCAAAGAGAAACCAATTAAATGCCATCATGTAAATGAAAGTGCTTTGCTCAGTGCCTGGTACTTAATGGCCCTCAAATGTTTATTTTGTATTTCTCTACTTTCTACCAATGTCTATCCTTCCAAATACTCAGGCAACCAATAAATGAGATGAGGAAAGTGGCAGATAGAATCATCTGGAAGTCCTGTATGATATTGATGCTTCCCAGAAATTCAAGAGAAAAGAATGCTCTGCCGCACAATCCCCTGGTGCTGGGCCTCGGAGCAGCCCTGCTGTGGAGACAGGTGTGCTCAGCTATCCTCTGGCCTCCCTGAGGCAAGCCCCCACTAGAGGCACACAGAGCCAGGTAGGGACCCCAGCCTTGCTAACTGTGCCAGTCACTATGCTCCCCGAGTTTCTGCAACCTGCTCTGTCAAATGGAGATGATAATCTTACCTGGAAGGTTTGTTGCCTTACTCCCCAACATAAGGAACTCAAAATGGCTGCTGAGTGACCACAGGATGAGAAGCATCCCACAGTAGATCTTTCTCTGTAGATCTCTGTAGATTTCTCTGTAGTCGCCTGAAGTTTCATTGCACCCACCACTGCCTTGTGGACTTCTTGAGGGCAGCTTCACCCTAAGTGGACAAGTAACTTTATTGTCTAAAGGACAATAAGAACATTATTTTTTTATGCTAATTAAGATAATAAGCAAATAACGAAAGTGCTTAGTGCAAATTGTTCTTGGTGCCATCCTGGATGCTGCATAAAAATAACATATAGGCCATGTTCCTAAAATGGAAAAAAAATTAAATTAATGTAGCCCTGAAATGTGACTACCATACGGTCAGGAAGCAATTTAAATGAATGAATGGAAATAAATATTGTTCATTAATACTTTTTATAATACACAATGGTAGCTAACCATTCAGATATCCATGTTATAGGATAATACAATCCATGAGCTGGATGCTATTAGCTTCATTTTATAGATAAGGTACTGATGTTCAGAGAGATTAAGGATTTGCCTTGGGTCCCATAGCTAGTAATCAGTTCTGTGCTAGGAACTCTATTCAAGGAAGGAAGGAAGGAAGGAAGGAAGGAAGGAAGGAAGGAAGGAAGGAAGGAAGGAAGGAAGGACAGAAAGAAAGAAAGAAAGAAAGAAAGAAAGAAAGAAAGAAAGAAAGAAAGAAAGAAAGGAGAGGGAGGGAAGAAGGAAGGAAGGAAGGATGGAAGGAAGGAAGGAAGGAAGGAAGGAAGGAAGGAAGGAAGGAAGGAAGGGGAGAGGAGAGGAAGGGAGGGAGGAAGGGAGGAAAGAAGAATGGGGGAGGAAGGAGGAATGGAAAGAGAAAGGAAGAAGAGGAGGAGAAGGAATAATAGTTACTGATCTAAAGGCATTTCAAATTTATTGTTGATATTGTAATGCCTCCATATGAAAATGTTAATACTTTGGGTCCTATCTTCTAGAAAAGGGCATTAGACTCAAAGAGTAGCATAAAATTACTTAAACAATCATTGAAACACTATAATTTCAGGGGCGCCTGGGTGGCTCAGTCGGTTGAGCATTTGACTTCAGCTGAAGTCATGATTTCACTGTTCATGAGTTCAAGCCCCACATCGGGCTCCATGCTGACAGCTCAGAGGCTGGAGCCTGCTTCAGATTCTGTGTCTTCCTCTCTCTCTGCCCCTTCTTACTTCTCTCTCTCTCTCTCTCTCTCTCTCTCTCTCTCAAAAATAAATAAACATTAAGGAAAGAAAAGAAAAAAAGAAACACTATGATTTCATCTAGTTTTTGTCACTCTCAAACCACCACCCTATCAGTCCTCTTGTCATCTGCTTTTGGAGCCTCCTATTGGACTCACTGCATAGCAAGCAAAGGATGATCCAAAAATTCAGCTTCTATACTTCCAAAGTATCCTCACAGAATAAATTCCAAACAAAGTTCTCCAAAGATAATTCAAGTTTCCTCATAATTAGGGCCTGCCCAAAAGTCTTTTTGGAAAATTAATAATTAAAATTATATCTTGACTTTGTATTATGTATCAAAATAAATTCCAATTGGATGCAAGATTTTGTTATATGTAAGAATAGCAGGTGTACATAAGACTTACAAGCATTAAACCATAAAAGGTAAAAACTCTAATTAAAATATTGGTAGATTTTTTAAAGCATCTATGCATTGAACATAAAATTAGGGATGCCTGGGTGGCTCAGTTGGTAAAGTGTCCAACTCTTGGTTTTTGGCTCAGGTCATGATTTCATGGTCTGTGAGTTTCAGCCCCCCATCTGGCTCTGTACTGACAGTGCAGAGCCTGCTTGGGATTCTCTCTCTCCCTCTCCCTCTGTCCTTCCCCTGCTCACTCTTTCTCTCAAAATAAATAAATAAACTTTAAAAATTTTTAATAAAAAATAAAGATATTAAACAAAATTATAATGCAAATGAAAACCTGGTGAAAAACTCATAATATTTATGACAATGGATCAATATTCTTCTTATGAGAAATAGAAAAGTACTCAAAATTTTAAACTGGCTAATAGAGGTGTGGAAAGGCAGTTCCTAAAAGAAGACATACTTGTGGCTAATAGAAATATGAAAATACTCAACTTCGGTAGTAATTCAATAGTAATTTACATTCAGAAGTGTAAATCAAAATAACAGTATGCAAGGGCACCTGGGTGGCTCAGTCGGTTAAACATCCAACTTTGACTCAGGTCATTATCTCACGGTTTGTGAGTTCGAGCCCCACGTCGGGCTCTGTTCTGACAGCTCAGAGCCTGGAACCTGCTTCAGATTCTGTGTTTCATTCTCTCTCTGCCCCTACTCCACTTGTGCTCTGTCTCTCTCTGTCTCTCAAAAATAAACAAATGTAAAAAAAAAATAACAGTATGCAATTTTTGCCAATCAAATTACCAGGTTAGTCATAGAGTTCCTGCATGGAACTGAGAGAATAGTATCACTCAGATTTCTGTTGCCATTTTGCTGGATGTCATTTGCTAGATGCCCATCATTCCTGCACCATTGCTCCCACATTGACCAAACCCAATCAGAAGCCCAAAGACAAGGAAAACTGGATGACATGTGCAGAAAACAAAGGCAGGGGATAGAGTAGAAGAGAGAGCTTGGGAGAAAAACAGAGAATAACCAACAAAGTCTATTACCCAAAGTTGCCTGTACTGCTTTAATCCACAGACACTAATGCAGCGAGACAGCTTTCCCTTGTCCTAAGGTCTTCCCTTGGCATTGCTTACCCCCAGCCTTCTCCTCACACCCTGCTCATCCTACTTTACCCTTGGTGATCTACTCAACATATGCTAGGCCTCCCTCCAGACCCTAAACTCTGCCATGATTCTGACATCTGAGCTCATGGAGTTCAGAAAGGGCCTGTGGGAAGTCAGCCACCACCCTTCCCTGTGGTGTCTCAAAAGTCTGGCGCCAGGCCTGATCTCAGGGTTTTTAAGGTAAGATAAAAATAGCAAGCACTGAGCAGCAAGAAAACTCTGTGAGTGAAACTATCCATTTGAAAAGAAAAGATACAAATAACACTAATAAGCCTGGTCCAAAGCAGGTGTACCTGGCTGAGAATTAAGGATTTCTTTTGCTAGGACACAGTGGCTGGTATTTAGCATTCCAATTACCCTTTACACTTCCAAAGGGCTTTGCTTAGGTGTTCTTCAAGTATGGTAATGCACTAGAGAGTTTGCTGAGTTTGAGGTCAAAACCATTCCTTTTCTAAAGGTAGGTATGTAAGACTGTTGGATGTGCTTTGTAGCCTAAACATTGAGCTTAGAGAACCAATGCCTGGTTTATGCTTAGAAAAACTAACAGCTCTCCTTAAGTAAGCTGTAAAAACAGAAGCTGCATTTAGCCAGAAATTGCTCAAAGCCTGAGATTTCTGTGTACCAGCCCACTTCTGAATGCACCTCTCCCGGTACCAGGCCAAAAAACTTAATAAGCTTTGAAGATGTGCTATTTTTCTGTTCTTCGGTGAAGGAAATAATTTATTTTATCCACCTAGTTCTGATTACTAAATGAAACAGAATTCAAAAACTCATTAGAATCTTGTACAGGACCTTCTTAACCCACCCAAGCCCTGTCTGAAATGTGGGTTGCTGTTCATATAAGCCCCAGGGATCCACCCCCCAAACTCCAGCTCTTCCAAGACCCCTGAGCAGGAGGAATGAATCAACTCCTGAATCTTCATTTCAGCAAATGGATCTATATCTGGTGAAAGTCTTTTGTGATTTGGTCTTTTCATATACAACACTGTTTTGTTCTTAATGAAGCCTTGTCACCCCGCTAGGTTTTCTTGCACATGCACGGTAATATTCAGCATCTTTAATATTTGAAGGACCCATCATAAGCCCAGCGTGTTTGCTTCATTTCAGGTGGACTCCCAGGAAGTCCCTTTTATTAAGACAGTTATGTCAAATAATTCTAAAAGATATCAACAAAAGTTTCCTTACGGTAATATTGTCTTGGGTTTTGAGGATTTTAGAAAATGTTCTAGGTGATACTCTTCCAAATGGGTCCTGAGTGGTTTCTTCTAACTCTGTCCTTGAGAGAGGAAGCAGAAAAGAGAGAAAGAAGGGTGTGTCCAAGGGACACGAAGGACAAAGCGTCCAAGGGAGAAAGAAGAAAGTGTCTGGGTGAATCAAAGTCCTGCTTTCTTACCTCCAAGCTCCCCAAATTCAGGTGCTGAGGGTGGAATGGCCTCCCAAAAGCCCAGACTCACTCCCTTCACCTCTCCGACAGGGACGTTTCCTGGGTCCAAGCCCCAGGTCTTGACTGAGCTTGCTATAGGCAGGTCTACCCTCTCAGAGACTCGGGAGAGTCACAGACTGGCTTCTGCAGCCTGACCTCTGCCATCCCTGACTCCCCAGAGAGCGTCCCGAAGGTCACGTCAGGGAGATTTGAGAAAGGATTCTAGGCAGGGTCGCCATGGAACAAGAGACGAAGCCCGCCAAGGAAGTTCCCTCCCACTCTCCACCAACTGTAGCCAAGAGGGACCACAACATCCGGGGAGCTGGGCTGGTGACTACCAGCAAAAGACCTGGAGGAGGGAGGAGGGAGGGTGCCTAGATTGCAGGGCCGCATTACTTGCCACTACGTGTTCAGCATCCAGAGCCACCGCCAAGACTCCCAGAGCTCTGCAAAGGCTCTTTGTATTGTTACAATTTAGCACACCTACTCTGTGCTCAACTGGAATGAGGTAGGTACTACCCATTTTATATGCCCATTTAACAGTTGAGAAAACAAAGGCTCAGAGAGAGCAAGTCTCTGGCAGAGTACGGAATAGAATCCAGATCTCATTCCAAATCCCCTGCTCTTAAACACAAACCCTACTGATCCCATCGGTCACACAAGCTAAGCTGGAGCTTACTTAGGTGATGAGAGACAGTCTCAGAGACCAGCCCTGTCCAGAGGAGTGTGCACAGCACTGTACAGCCTCCTACCCTAGGAGGCTTTGCCTGGGCTTGGGAATTGGAAGACGCTGCTCTCTCCCCTGCCGGTTATCGTCTTTGGAGATGCTGGGAAGTGAAAAAGGGAGAGGCTTTTGCCCAAAAGTTACCATGAAACATAGACCACAAAACCAGAGCAAAAGGGAGGGAACTCTTCTTCCTAGCTTGTTCTCCCAGCATTATCCGCCCCTCACCTAGAGGGATGCTTTGCTACTCCCAGAGCTAAGCAGCCCCCCACCCCCTTCACCAGAACAGTTCCCTTCCTGGGTTCACACCGGTACTGGTCCCATCACTGCCCCTCTCCCCCGGGGTGAGGGTGTGGGAGGCATCAGGCTTGACTGCTGTGCCAGCCACTCCAGACTTCCTTCATACAATTGACGTCTGCCAGAACCCTCCTCAGTCCAAGCTACTCTTTTGGAAAAAGGGGAACCTGAGGCCGGAAGGATCTGACCGGGTTCCCCAGAAGCTCAAGTTCAAATGGTTGGACCACGAATTCACGACTGGATCAGGGCCAAGCTCCTGACAATGCACCGCTACCCACTCTGAGACCCGGTTCATATCTCCTCATATCCTCTCATCTCTTAGGATGATGGTCTGGTTTATTCCCATTCCAGCACCTGCAGGAGGTTTAGAAGCTTCTGCCCCAGTGTAAACTGACCTTCAACCCGACCACTGTGCTTTATTTATTGAAACCACTTCTCTTGGCAGGGTGTGAGAGGAGGGTCATGAGGAGGTCAGAGGAGTCTAGAGATTCACAATAGAAGGTATTTTGGCAGCAGGAGACGAGTCGGGTGAGGAGAGTGGGATCTACGCCACAGACTTCATCATCGAAAGCGTTGAAAGAGAAACCTACTTTGGATCTGCTAGCGCCCTAAGTCTCCAAGGCCAGTGGGGCTCCACCTGACTTCTGAGCCCCTTTCGCAGTAGTCAGGAACCTGGGTCCGGTGGGGTGCGGCCATGGAAAGAAAGTGTGGTCTGAAAGGAGTTTGGGGCACAGATCCCAGGTAGCATCCCAGCCAGGGCTTAGCCCCACACCACCCAGCACGGGTTAGGGGAAGGGGGGCTGCACATCAAGGACTCCAGATGCAGCTGCGGTATCGCCTGCCAGGTAGTTTCCAGGTAGTGACAGGAGCCCAGAAAAGGAGGCAAATGGGCTTCCTCTCTCAAGGATTCCCACGCATGCTCTCATGGCAAATAAAACTTCAGGAGGAGAAGTTGACACGAGAGGCCTCCAGTTAATACCTTGCAACAACACAGCAGATTTTGAGAGGTTTAGTGGACCTTTAAGAAAATCATGACATCACACAGAGAAAGCGTGTGGAATAAAACGCTTTGGATCCTAAAGACAGGGAGGCACTTCGGGTAAATGCTTGATAATTTCACTCACGCTGCCACCGCCAAGGCCCACAGAGTGCCGGGCACCCGGAAGGATCATGTCAGTCACTCTCGACGCGCAGACCCCGCCGACCTAACCACCGCCTGCTCCCCAGGCGCCCTCCAGCGCCAGGGTGGGAACGCAGCGCGCCACACGCTTTTAGGCGGGCACACCGCCCCGGACTAACAGAGAGCCCTGCTGCAAGGCTTTTCCTTCCCAGTGCATGGGCTCCGCTTCGTTTGCTTGCCAATTTAAACATATTATTCAAACACGGACGTTTCCTCTACAGCCCTGAGAGAAACATTTTGCTTGATGGAAAGTTGATGGGGTTCTTTAACTTTTAATCAATATCTGCTATGGAAAGGCTCGGCTGCTGCCTTTTCACAACGAGGGAAAAGTGAAATATTTGCCTTTGGTCGCACGTTGAACGCCCTGGATAGGCAAGCACGTGAGTGTGGGGGTGGGTGGTAGTGCCCATGCTGCTTAATTCCAGAAACCAATGAGGTGGGGGCATTCCAATTTGATCATGTCACCCTGACGATTTGGGTTAATATCAAGCATGGATGCCAGGATGAGAGCCATGCCCAGTTGGTCTGGAAGCCCAGGGATTCCAGGGCTCTGAGACCCCTGCCTTTCTGCCAGAAGCATTTGTCCATCCATTTCCCTGTAAGTCTGTCAGTCCATTTGTTAAATAACCATCCTCCCCACGCCCCGCCACCCGCCCCAGCTAAGAGGATTCCCTAAGGTCCTCTCTCAATTGGAGACTTTGGAGTTCAGTGGATAAGGTTTCTAGGCTCCAGCATCTTTTCTCACCAGATGCCAGCCTGGCCAGCATCTGGATTGGGGCAGTTTATTGATTGAGTCAACAAATCTTTATTGAAAGTCTACTATGCTCCAGGCTCTGCTTTGGCAGTGGGGACTGTGGACCCCACCCCCAGAAATCTTCTAGTCCAGGGGGGAGATAAAAAAAAATGAAAATGACACAAATGGAATATGTTGTTCAGAATGATACAACCTTGGTAGGAATGTAGATTAAGATGTGGACCTATGGGGCGCCTGGGTGGCGCAGTCGGTTAAGCGTCCGACTTCAGCCAGGTCACGATCTCGCGGTACGGGAGTTCGAGCCCCGCGTCAGGCTCTGGGCTGATGGCTCAGAGCCTGGAGCCAGTTTCCGATTCTGTGTCTCCCTCTCTCTCTGCCCCTCCCCCGTTCATGCTCTGTCTCTCTCTGTCCCAAAAATAAATAAACGTTGAAAAAAAATTTTTTTAAAAAGATGTGGACCTAAGGAGAGCAGAGCTCAGCTGGTTGGGAAGGTCTGCAACGTCCTCACCACACATCCCCGGAAGCTAGGCTTGACTTACCACCACAGGTAAAGCCCAGTGCTGGCAGCCTCATTTCCTTACTTAGATCCATTTAAAGTAGACAACCAGGATAGCTGCATTCAGGAAGTTGTCAAAGTTACTGCAAATCTTGCTGGTATCCCAGCAAAAGAGAAAGCTGACAAGGAGGCCTCTTCCCAGTGTTTCTGTTTAGAAACAAACTCACGACAAGGTGAGTTTTACTCTGTGGCCCATAGGACAAGGAAAAGCAACTTCAAACAAATGCACTGCTTTTGATTCTTCTGATGTTACCTCTGGAATAGCTGCTGGAAGTCCAGAAGCAGCCACTCAACAATGTCTTTCAGTCGAATTTTAGTTTTAAATAATGAATGCAATCTTCCTCTAGCCATGCCAATAAATTAGTCTTTTTGTCAGTCCAATCCACAATTTTAAACTTGGGGGGGGGGTGATGAGGAAGACCATATGATGAAAAAAGCCTGGCTAGAATGCATTTTTACCTTTTTTTTTTTTTTTTGCCCCATGTGTAGGATATGATTTATATGATTGTTACAAAAGCATCTGTTAAAAAAAAAAAAACTATGTAAATTTGAGGCCAATCACATTTGAATAGCCAAAGTTAAACCACCAGGGCCAAGTGAGGGGCCGTGGGAAAGCTCCTGGATGTGTGTGTGTGTGTGTGTGTGTGTGTGTGTGTGTGTGTGTGTGTGTTGGGTGGGGGAGGATGGGTAGGTTGGGGGGTGGAGTTAAGGGACTGAGAAGCTAAATATTCTTCCACCTTAGGGAAGGATTTAGGTTTAAGCTGGCAGCCTCCAGGAGAGAGATAACATTCTAGAGTTTTCTGAGGCTCTTGGTCTCCCCCACTGGCTCCCCATTAGGGCCAGCTTCTGCCGGTGGGGTGGAGTCAATTCTCAGGCTTTCAGGCTCCCAGCTCTTACACACCTGGGGCAGCAGATGGGGCAAATGCCCGGATCTCAAAGCACTCCATCTAGTCGGTGGCACACAGTAGGGCCCCCAACCACTCTCTTCCCTCTCTGCTGTCAGACCTAAACTTTGTCACATCCCCCCTAATTTTCCAACTCAATGCCTGAAGTGTGCACTTCCCAGTCCTTCTAGGACCCCAACCCTAGCAGTTTTTAAGTAGCCAGAGGAAAGTATGGGCGGCACTGAGCAGAGACAGAGCGGAAGAGGTGCACAGGGGTGAGGAGAGGCTAGCTGGGACCGGGCACTTCCTCTCGCTGGAGATGACGGTTGGTAACTTGGGGAACACAGCTGCCTAGAGATGCGCGACAGCCTGGGGACCCAGCCTGGGCGGGGGCGCCACGTCGGCTACTCGGGCGTCGAGGAAGGGAAGTTTCCAGTTCTCTGCAGGTACCCATAGGACGCTTATTCCTTCCTTCCAAGGCTAGGGATTGCCCAAGAGAGCAGGTAGCCCTTCCCAACCTTTCTCATTTGAATACATGAAAATGCTAGTTGATTTTGGCAAGGCGACGCTAGCTCAAGGCCAGAAGGACGGTTTTGTCGCCCGAGGGCAAGGCCGGGTAGGGAACAGCTCCGGCTCCGACATCCGGCTGCGGGCCAGCCAGGCCTGAGCCCCAGGCCGCTCAGAAACCCGGCGGCGGCTCCAGGAGCAGTAAGGGAAAGGACAAACCCAGAGATAAAGAATTGGGATTAAAATATTACACTAGAATTTTTTTTTTCTTCAGTACAAACATTGGGCCAGGGCGCGGCCCGGAACCTGAGATTTCTCCACCCGAAACTGCCAGACAAGGCTGGTAAGGTGGTCCCAGGGCCCCTACCTCCTTAGGGTCGGACGCCGTGGGAGTTGTGAATCAATTTCCTGATTAATAACGTAACGATCGAAGGAAAGGCAGAGGAAAGAAGATAAGAGAAAACAAAGAAAAGTAAAGGAAAAGAAGAAAGGCCGTGAAAGAACGGGAGCTCGACGTTTCTCCTCTCCTGGCCCCCTGGGCGCAGTGCGCCCCAAAGTCTGGGGCTGCGGCGCCTCCCGAGTCGTGGGCTAGAGGCTGAAGGCCAGCGCTGGGGGCCGCTCTCTGCGGCGCCCGGGCCCCTTTGCCGGCTCGGACACACACCTCGGTTCGCAAAGGCCAGTCACACGCAAGTGCAAACAGTTTGCTTTCGGCGTCCCAGGCCACCCTCAGTCCTAAACGGACCCGAGTCCCAGTGCAGGTCTGCTTTGAACCACGTGAAAGACAGCTGGTCTCAGTTTCCTAGCATCTGATTCTGCCCCGCAGGCGAAGGCTGTAAACTTCTAATCTGGGTGGCAGGTGGGGGTGTGCGGAGAAGGAGGTCGGACCACCCTGCACCGAGGGCGGCTGGGCCCACGTCGGTCGAGACCCGGCCACAGCCCGCTGTGGGGAAGAAGGTCGGTGGAGATAGGGGACAGACTAGGGAGACCCCCAGAGGGAAGTCCTCGGAAGGCTCCACAGAGCACCACAGAGGCCCGCCGCCACCGCTCCCTGCGCACCCCGCAGTCTGGCTAAATGGGAAGGACCCCGGCGCAGCCACTGACAGAGGGCTGGGCCCAAGGCCTGAGGGGCGAGCCGTCTCTCGCCGTCGTCACCCCCTGCTTCTCCCAGCCCTGGTGAAGATCTGAGGAAGGAGATCCCAGCCAGGTAATACTGGGAAAGGGAAGCGAGGGTAGCCGAGTTTGGCGGGTGAATGTCGTACCGCCCGCCGCCACAGCCGGGACTGCGCTGGGAGCGGACCCCAAAGGCGCAGAAGGCGCATCTTTCGGGAAGGGCGGGGCCGCTTCCTCAGCCCCAGGCCACCTGGACGGTCGTCGCACCACCTTACGGACCGCTGCGGCTCACACCGACTGAGGAGCTTGCCTTCCCCTGGGCTGCACTTAGCTGGCGCACACCCATCCTAGCCGAGCGGGATCCGCCCGAGACGCCCCAGCAGCCGCCACGTGGCTGCCCTCGAGTCCACCCAGCCTCCCGAGGAAAGCACAGCACAGCCTCCTGCAAAGCGTAAAGACAGGGCCTATTTGGGAGACGAGGTTTTGTGACGAGTAGACTACAGCAACCAGGCATGGCACCTGGCTACCTACCGGCCAGCAATCCTGAGACTGCAGCTTTATTTTATTTGTTTGTTTGTTGTTTATTTTCTAAATCAAAGACCCGGCATGGCCCTGACGATTCGCTTTTAAAACTCTGGGAAATGACTGGCTGGCATCTGAGTACCCTAGAACTTCACTTCCTAAATTTGTTAGGTGTGTTGGAATATCGCCACTGAGATGAAGAAAGGCTGGGAGCTAACCCAGCCTCCTTCTTGGCCGCAGGCAGTCAGCTCTATGAACTAAAATCTCAGGCTAAGGGAGGAGTGCGGAGTTCCAGACTCCCCTGGCTCTGCTCTCCGGGGGCGCCTGCAGGAGGATTCAGCGCCCCCCCCCTTCCCCGCCCCTCCTCGCCCCTCCCCTCCCAACATAACAGGAGCTGCTGTGAGCCGGGTAATTCCTCCAGCGGCGACCCAGGAACTCTAAAGGTGGATCAGTGCTCTACAGTTGTCAGAGCCCACTCTACACCACCAGTCTTGGGCTTTGAAGAAGCCCTGTAAAAACTTTGCTTTGGACATCCTGCTATAGGCTTTTTTTCCTCGACTTTTTTTTTTTCTTTTTAAAGATGAGCTCTGGTAGGTTTAGAAAGTGGGCTAAAAGAGGAAGAATATTTGATTTTTTAATTGACCCCCCCATAAAACAACAGCGCCCCACCCCCACTTCTTAAAGCACCAGCTTTTTGTGTACCAAAGCTATTACTAGGTTGTTACTACCCATAGAAAATACCCTAGTCATGCTCGATTTTGTTGAAGAGCCAAGAGGGCGTTGGAGGATCACTGTGGGAAGGAACAAGGAAGCTCCATTAGCACTGAAAGTCCACCCCCCCCCACACCCCACACACACACACCCATCAGGCCCAGGAAGCTAAGCATCCGTGTACTTTACAAATGAAACCAAGGTCCTGCTGCTGATGAGAACTTTGCACAAAAGAATTAGTTTCTGGCGGTGGCTCTGAGAAGGCTGTGCAGATCCACACATTTACAGATACATTTACACAAACTGATGGTGGCACTTGCAGCCACAGGGGCAGGCTGCAGTTGGAGAAGGCGCCTGCTCTGAGTTCCAGGTGGATTTAATTTCACTCTCATTCCATTCCTTACAATGTGACACCCCCCCTTTTGTTAAAAAAGGAATTGTAATCCGATGCTTTTATCTTTTTTATTTCCTTAACTGCACATCTTCACCCTCTCGTGCTCCCCTGCTGATTTAAGAGATTTGTTTGGTTCAAGGATTTAACGTAATTCTGTTGCCAGATTTCAAGGAAGAAAGATTTGAAAGAACAAAGTACAAGGGGAGAAAGGTATCTGAAAGACAAGTTAAAACACATTTCTTAATATGAGATTAATAACATGCTTAAAACTTTGCCAAACAAGAATATTTTGCAGATTCTTAAGTCATTTTAGAAAGATTTAATTTTGTTGTCACTTCAAGAAAACTAGTGGGTTCTACCTAGGGTACAGCACACACGTGGTCACCCCACACACTTAGAAACAGACATGATCACACTCAGTAAGAAGCTCACACATAGGCACAGTCATATACTCAGAAATACACGCACCATCCCACAGCCTATCACCAACTCAGTGCGTATCAGTTGGTCCTTCTCCCCAGGACTTGTGGGCAATCCACTATCCAGGACCTTATAGGACCAAGAGGCTTTGCTTGGGGGAAAACTTCCCGCCAATGTCCAAGACCCATTAGGAACCACGCAAGCGCCCAGGGCGCTAGCCTGGCCCCTCTGGGTCTGGGATGGGACCAGGGACCGCCGCACGCCATCCCTGGCTTCAAGCCTGGCACCTCCCTTACGGAGCGGATGCATTCCGGCACCTCGGTTCATGCTCTCCCAGTTAACGCGCGCATTTAGGGAGATGTCCCCTCCCCCTGACCTTTCCCTATCAGAAACCAGACGGTCGCCTCAGCTCAGTCCCCGGGGTTTGCAGAAGGGGGGCAGGAGGAGGAGGAGCTGGGCAAAGGAGGACGGCCCGACTCGGATGCGCCTGCCCTATCACACAGACATCTGTTCTCAGTTTCTTCCTCTTTATGATCGCTACAGATGACAAGGGAAGTAGAGCGGACCGAGGCGGAAAAAAAAAAAAGTTATGTCATAAAGATATAAAACGGTGCTGTGACTCACCTGCTCTTAGCCGCAGGTACGGGTTTCGTGGCAGCGTCTCCACTCTGCTAGCCAGGAGCCCAGATAGGCCTAACGTCACTCGGCTAGGTTGAGAAACTCAGATGGCCGAGTTTCTAGTGAAGGGGCAAAAGTGGGGCTTTCTCCTTTTGCAAGCCTGAAATCAGGGGAAGGGGTTGGTCTGTATTCTCCAGTCTCCCAGGGTTGAACTTTGGGTCAGTAATCAGGACGGTGGGGGCTGGAAGCGGGCAGAAGAGCAAGAGGGGCGCGGGACGGGGCTGCAGCCGGCGGCCCCTGGAAGGCGGTGGGTCCCCCTGGGGAGGGACCCTGGGGTCATTTAGCTGGCACTGCCCTGCGAGCCGGGGCTCCAAAGCCACCGCCCCCAGCCTTTCTCCGGCTGCGCGGTTCCTATCCAGAACCCTCGTTAGCCTGCCCGGCCCCGCCTATTTTTCTTTTTTCCTCTTTCAAAGGGGGTTACCCCCCCCAACCCCATTTCCCTCTTCCCCCAGCCTCCGGGCTTAAACCAATTACGCTGCTTTGCAAACAAAGTGAGGGCCGGGTTTGAGGGAGGGGGCTCGGCGGGCGGGGGCGCAGGGGGCGCGCAGTGGCAGCGCCGCTGGGCGGGAGGCGCGGCGGCTGGACTGGCGGGCGGTCGCCTCGCAGGTGCACCTCGGGCTTTGTAGGTGCGAGCGTCTTTGTGCGGCGGACAAATGGGGAGAGGACGAGGAGGTGGGCACTCGAGCGACGTAAGATCCACATCAGCTCAACTGCACTCGTCTCGCAGAGGCCACCCGCTCACTTCCCGCGGAGGCGCTCCCGGGCGCCGCGCTCCGCGGCCGCCGCCTGCCCCCGCCCGCCGCGCCGCCTCCGCCGCGCACGCCGCGCCCCGCAGCGCCTGGCTTCCTCCTTGCTAGGGTGGCGTTGGGCTGGCGCGGGCGTTCGGGTGACTGCAGCTGCTCGGCTCTCCGCCCCCCGCCCTGCGCCGCGCGGCTGCCCCGTCGCTTCGCACAGGGCTGGATGGTTGCATCGGGCAGGGTGGCTCCAGGATGTTAGGGACTGTGAAGATGGAAGGGCATGAGAGCAGCGACTGGAACAGCTACTACGCGGACACACAGGAGGTGAGAGGCGGGCGGCAGGCGGGACGCTCCCGAAGCCGGTGCAGGGGGACGCCCGGCAAGGTGGGCGGCTGGCGGGCTGTGGGCGCCTTCTCCGTGCCATCGCTGCCTGCCCACCCCCCGATGTGATCCCGACCAGGCCTTGGTCGGGCCTTGGAGCCGGATCCGCTGCCCCGCGAGGGAGGCTGGATCTCGGCGCTTGGAGCGGGCCAGAAGGTTTTAGGAAACTGTGGGCTTTTAAAGCACCCTCTCTGGAAAGCACTTGCCTCTTTGCGGAGAGCGAGAGCCGGAACCAGGCCCGGGGAGCCACGGGTTGGCGGGCGGGCGCCGGCACGAGTTGGAGGTAACTTTAGGAAAGACAGAGCTTGTCTGCAGGGCGACCTCTTCCTCCCATGGTTGAATTCGAAGATGTCTTCAGATGAAAGGGCGCCGCCGTTAAGTTGAGCGTCTTAATAATGAAACGATTCCGAAATTTTATGAAACTTCTTTAAAAGCCCTGTTTGGGGAGAAGTGTGCTCATTCTACCGTAGTACCGCTGGGTGGCGCTGGTGCGAACTGACTTTTCCTCCAGCACGGCGAACCGGGAACCTGTTTCTCTTCATTGTCCCCTTGGTGGCACGTTCATGTGGTTTATTTTACAATGTGCACAAAGGGATTGTGAGGAAAACCAGGTACAGGCAGGACCACCATCTACTAGAAATATTTCCCTGGAAACAGCTGGCGATTAACCCCCAAAAGTTCACCATTGTTAAAAACACTTAATGATATTGCCTTGGAATAATCTTGGGGAGAAGAAAAGAAAAAAGAAAAAAAAAAACGAAAGTAAAAAATACTTTAAGACATGGACAGAAAAATGTAGAATCAGGAAATATTTTTATGGTAATTGTTTTATTTAGATTTGTATATTTTTATATTTACAAACTGAGCTTGAGTTTATTTGCATACCATAGCAGAGTGTTAAATCTGTACAGATTTTATGTTATCAAATGGAATTGTATTTGCTGATGAAAAAATTTATATTATTTTTATTAAATTATCAGAAGTTTTTATGTTTCTGACTGTATACTGTTAACATATATAGTGCATTCCCAAATTGCTGTTGATAAGGATTTTCTCCTCCTGTTGGCTTAAAAATGAGCTCAGAATTCTTCCTCGGGTTTAATTCAATGCAGTCATCTTGACCCACTAGTCAATGAAGTCCCCTGTGGAAAGAGCTTCCTTATAGGTTAAAGCTGAGAATTGGGAAACAGAATAGCATTAAGATAAAGTAAGTCGACTTTGATTTAGAAATTTAAAGTGAGATTTTAAAGCCAGTCTTTGAAATGATCCGCAGCAACATAACAGTATGTGAAACAAAATAGATTATACCAACAAACTGTGTCACCAAAATTTTTAAATGTTATGGGGCTGAAAATAGATAACGAAATTGATGCAAGTTTTTGAATGTCTTAAAGAGATGTACATGTGAAGTCATGCCAAAGTTAAGTGTAGTGCATTGATATTATTAATCACCCCTCCCTGCCCCTTCTCTTCTTGTAGATCTATTTTTAATTTTTCTCCAAACTTATTGAGTTTCTTTCCCTTTTAATATTACAGTTGCTACAAGTAGATGGGAAACACTACTCGTAAATATTATAACAAAGTCACCATTTGGGAAAAAAAAAATGCTAAGGGTGTATAAAGCCAGTTGTTGAGAAATGGATGGGTCATACGGCCATGAATAGTCCTATCAGGGAGAGTTTAATTAACAGCCACCCCGTACAACAGAGTGCTCCTCGGTCAGCTCAGGCTTAGGCAAGATAGGCACAGAGCTGGTGTTTCTGTTGCACACCCCCAGGCTGCACCGCCTTTTTTCTCTAGTTTGGTTAAAACTCCTTTTAACCAAAAGGGCTTTGCTGAGGCCGGCCTGGGGTGGAGACTGGGATACCAACTGGCGTGGATGGGGTAGGCGATGGAGGGACCCCAGAAGCCGGCCCCTGGGCCTGGCATGTAAGGCGATTACACATCTTCCTGGGGACATATTTTCTGTGAGCGCTTCTCTTTCATGCCTGCCGCGATAGGATTTTTCCCCTGCCGCGCAAGACATTTTTTTGCTCTTTCTAGGGAGGGCGCCTGACGGTTTGCCCCGGGTGGGGGGTCCTATGCTTTGCAGAAATGCTCTCTGAAAATCTCCGGGTTTGCCCCGGGAGGATCGGCCGCCCGCGCCCACCACTAACCCCGCCCTTTGGGGCCTCTTCACTTGCTATCTCTGCTCCAGGCCTACTCCTCGGTCCCCGTCAGCAACATGAACTCGGGCCTGGGCTCTATGAACTCCATGAACACCTACATGACCATGAACACCATGACCACCAGCGGCAACATGACCCCAGCTTCGTTCAACATGTCCTACGCAAACCCGGGCCTGGGCGCCGGCCTGAGTCCGGGCGCGGTGGCTGGCATGCCAGGAGGCTCCGCGGGCGCCATGAACAGCATGACGGCTGCGGGCGTGACGGCCATGGGGACAACGCTGAGCCCCGGCGGCATGGGCGCCATGGGCGCGCAGCCCGCGGCCTCCATGAACGGCCTGAGCCCCTACGCCGCTGCCATGAACCCGTGCATGAGCCCCATGGCGTACGCGCCGTCCAACCTGGGCCGCAGCCGAGCGAGTGGCGGCGGCGATGCCAAGACTTTCAAGCGCAGCTACCCGCACGCCAAGCCGCCCTACTCGTACATCTCGCTCATCACCATGGCCATCCAGCAGGCGCCCAGCAAGATGCTCACGCTAAGCGAGATCTACCAGTGGATCATGGACCTCTTCCCTTATTACCGGCAGAACCAGCAACGTTGGCAGAACTCCATCCGGCACTCGCTGTCCTTCAACGACTGCTTCGTCAAAGTGGCGCGATCCCCGGACAAGCCAGGCAAAGGCTCCTACTGGACGCTGCACCCGGACTCCGGCAACATGTTTGAGAACGGTTGTTACTTGCGCCGACAGAAGCGCTTCAAGTGTGAGAAGCAGCCAGGGGCCGGGGGCGGAAGCGGGAGCGGAGGCGGCGGCGGCGGCGGCGGCGGCGGCGGCGCCAAGGGCGGCCCGGAGAGCCGCAAGGACCCCTCGAGCGCCGCCAACCCCAGTGCCAATTCTCCCCTTCATCGGGGCGTGCACGGTAAGGCGGGCCAGCTAGAGGGCGCGCCGGCCCCCGGGCCGGCTGCCAGCCCCCAGACTCTGGACCACAGCGGGGCGACAGCGACAGGGGGCGCCTCGGAGTTGAAGACTCCAGCCTCCTCGGCGGCACCCCCGATCAGCTCTGGGCCAGGGGCACTGGTTTCTGTGCCTCCCTCCCACCCGGCGCATGGCCTGGCACCCCACGAGTCCCAGCTGCACCTGAAAGGGGACCCCCACTACTCCTTCAACCACCCCTTTTCCATCAACAACCTCATGTCCTCCTCGGAGCAGCAGCACAAGCTGGACTTCAAGGCGTACGAGCAGGCACTACAGTACTCGCCCTATGGCGCTGCGTTGCCCGCCAGCCTGCCGCTCGGCAGCGCCTCGGTGGCCACCAGGAGCCCCATCGAGCCCTCAGCCCTGGAGCCAGCGTACTACCAAGGTGTGTATTCCAGACCCGTCCTAAACACTTCCTAGCTCCCTGGGACTGGGGGTTTGTCTGGCATGGCCATGCTGGTAGCAAGAGAGAGAGACACACAGAGAGAAAATCAACAGCAAACAAACCACACATATCGAGCCGACAACAGCATAATAAAATCCCAACTATTTTTATTTCATTTTTTTTGTGTGTGTGTGTGTGCACAATCTTTTCCCCAGTGCAAAGGACTGTTACTTTGTTATTGTATTCAAAATGCCTTGTGTATATTATTACAAAGAAAACCCATCCCAAACCAACAAAAAATTTTTTCCTGCCAAGTTTAACGATCCACAAATGTATATATAAAATCTTCCTATTTCCTTATTCCTGTCCCTTCCCTCTTTCCCCTCCAGACACATTCCAGTCTGTGCAGGGTTTATTTAAAAAAAGAAGAAGAAGAAGAAGAAAGATGGTCAAACTTGTAAAATATTTGTTTGTGCTTCCCCCCCTTCCACCACCTGACCTCTCCGCAAGTTTACAGGTCTATGGCAATACTCTTAACCATAAGAACTGAAAGAGTGAAGAAACAAGTAGACACTAGGGACTATTAAAAGTATTTGAAGGACAATACTGCTGTTATGCAGCAAAACATAAACTGATTATAAACATCAGAGCCATTTGTTATTCAGCTTACATTTCTGATACATTCAGATATGGAAAACATATATATTATGTACGAACTTATTTATGCACATGCTCAGATATGTAGACATCCTCCATATATTTGCATAACATATAGAAGTAATATGTAGGTGTTATACATGCTACATTTTCAAGAGTTGCCTGACCAAGAAGTTACAAAGACACCCCTCTCCCTTGTCCTCTCTACCCACATATAGCCCTGGGAATCAATTCCTCAAGAATTGCAATCCTCAATAACTCTGCTCCTTGCTTTGCAGAGTGCCATTGTCATGTCATTCGGAGGTCACAGAACATGTATAAAATTAGCTTCTCTGTATCTATACCATTTAAATAATATTTTTTTCCAGGAAAAAGGGAATATTACAATGTTGGAGGAGAGATAAGATATAGGGAGTGGTATTTCAAAATTTGGTCCAAGATCCCAAAATCCAATTGATTGTGGTCATTTTAATTATTGCCATCATGTGCTTGTTTCATTCAGTGTTAATGCACTTTTCACAGCTGGACATGGTGTTAGTATAGCCAGACGGGTTTCATTCTTCTTCTTTGCTTTCTCAATGTTAATTTATTGCATGGTTTATTCCTTTTTTTTTTCTTTATAGTTGAAATTACTTTAAATGATGGTTAAAATTACAAATTAAAAATGTTAATTTTATCAATGTGATTGTAATTAAAATATTTTGATTTAAATAACAAAAATGATAAATTTTAAGCCGTGGAATATGTTCTTGATCATTTGCAGTTAAGGACTTTAAATAAATCAAATGTTAACAAAAAAAAGTATTTCTGTTATTTTCCTTAATTAAGTCCAAAATAGGAATTCTGATTATGATATTTTGCAAAGTCCGGCACTGAATATAAATGGCAAAAAGGAAAATGATCTAAAACAAAATTGTTTTGTTTATGTTTATTACATGAACCTGAGGCTAGTAAAAAGCAGTTACAGTAATGCAATAAAAGTGGGTAGATAAATTGATGTGATATCCCAATAATTGAGATTTTTAAGATTGTTTATTCCCGGTAATGTTTACTTCAGTTTTTGAGATGAGCTTAAGCCTTCTATGTTTCCTTTGAGCCTGTCCACAATGAAATCAAATTCATTAATATAACTACTGGGCCCCCTTCCTCAATGTATAATTTTCCCTTATCTGAGAAGTATTCTAGGAGAGTAAAATATCATATGTGGCTGATAAAATTAAGTTGTCCACAACAAAGAATCCTGAACTCTCTCTCTCTTTTTTTTTTTTTTCCATTAAAAGAGAAACAAAACTCAACCATCATGGTTGCTTTGGAGGGGGTGAAGGGGAGGCAAGTTAATTCACTCCTGCAGGGGAAGCTTTGTGCCATCAGGACATTTCAGGGTAGCTGCTATTTTGTATTTTGTGAAGATACTTCTAAAAATACGGTTTCTAAAAATATCATTCCTGAGAATTTAAAGCTGATTTGTTTGCCTTCTAAGAAGCTTTTAAATGCAACTTCACACCCCTACAGTTGCTTGAGATCACAAAATCATTAATCTCCTTTGATAGTAGGCTCACTTTCCAGTCCACCTATTTCTTTGTAAGTCTTGTTCGGATTGACATCAACAATAACAACACCAGCCCAAGCAGAGGCTAGCCTGCCTGAGCCCCTGTGTATGAACTCCATCCTCGCCAAGGCTTGAACTTGGACAGCCTTTACTTTGATCGCCCCACTCCACACTGCGGACAAGATAAAAAGAGCTGTGTGAGTCCCTTAATTATCGCGTAATTGCCTCCCCAGATGAGAGAAGGGGTGGCGTGTAGCACTTGAGAAAAATCCAGAAATCCAAGCCCTCCCCCCCGACACACACTTCAGCTAATGAAAGGAGGAGAGAGAAATAACTGGTTTGAATAATTTCAAAACCTAATTTAGAGGCCTCTCGGGAGGACATTAAAGTCCCAAAGAGAGGAAAAAGCTTTCAATCTCAATAGTTACTTATATTTATATAGCAGGTAAACAAAAGTTGGTAAATTCGAATTCCAAATGTGATATGAGGGCGTGAGTTTGGGCCTAGGAATTTTACCAGCCGCGCTGAATCTAAATCGTCTACCCCTCGGTGATGTTCCCTTCCTCTCTGTAACAAATTAGCAATATCAATGTTTTGCTTCACCCTCTGGGCTTAAGTCGGCCTTAGCTCTCTGTTACTTGGCAAAGACTTTTTCTAGGCTTGCGGGGGGCGAGGCGCCGTTGGCTGACCACAGAGGCTACTTTGGAAATGTGCCTGAGAAGCTAGCACGGTGGATCTCGGGGAGCTGGTCTCGTGGGGTTCTCAGGCGATTTTCCGCCACCTCTGGGCAGTAAACCGCCCCCTCCCCCCTCCCCGGGCACCTTGCGCGCGCTCTGCAACGTCTGGCCGAGGTGATCTGCGCCCCGCGCGTTAGGTTGTGCGCCGTTTGGGGCAAAGGCAGCCGGTTGCCGGGGAAGAGGGACAGAGCAGGCCCGCAAGCATCTCGGGGTGACAAGTGCAGTTAGTTCTTCATTGTTTGGGCATTTTCCCCTCCTAGCGAATAAATCTTCTGTTGAGCCCGAGACCTAAAAGTCAACAAAGAAGGCCAGGCGTCGCTTTACCGCTACTGTGGCCCAACGCCCGCGTTGCCGCGGCTGCTCCCGCTGCGTAATCCCTTCCTCGGAAACCCGGACACACAAACGCCGGAACGCCCGGGGCTGGGGCGCCGCGCCCCAGGGCCAGGAGGAAAACATCTGTGGTTCCGAGGGAGTGCCGGGACCCTCCTCGAGCGCGGCACCTTCTCGTGACCCCCGCCCGCCCCCCTTTTCGTCGTCGAGTTTCTGTATTTCTCTTCACCTCGGACGCTCCCGTAGATGAGGGCCGGAAAGGGGATGCTGACCGCTCAGCCGCGGGCCACCGGGCTCGCTTTATTTAGGAATTTCCCTCGTGGTGGGGGAGGGGTCTCCGGATGGGGCGGGAGGGAGTGAGAAGAAAAAAAACCCAAAAAACAAAACCCTTCCTACAGACCCTAGAGCAAAGCTGCCGAGGCCCTCCGATGCAGTGACGACGCCACCACTGAGCACTTTTAGAAAAAAACAAAACTGTTTTGGGAGTGAGTGGAGTCCAGGGGAAGAGAACTTTACATGTAACTTTCACCTGGTTCCGGGACTGACGCATTTTTTAAATTGATATAAAGAGAAGAAGACAACTAAACACAGATAGGGAAGAAGAAAAGCTCACCAGAAACTACACAACTTAGAAGTGTTCCCAAGTAGAAGGCAGCTCGGTCTGTTTCTGCTTGATGGCTATTACAGTGTGTACGTCACAAATAAAATGTAATTTCCATTGTCCCTTCTTGAACTCTTCATAGCAGAATAAGCTGGTGAGAATTATTAAGGGAGGAGGGATTAAACAAACAATCCTATTAAAGTTCTTAACTTCTGTTTTCATTTTCTGAAGCCTAGAATACTCAACTGATTTCACTGAAAGCATACAAAAAAACATTGTTTTTCTCAGGAGTCTAACAGATTTGAATGATCTACAGCATAAAAGAGTTCCTGGAGTGATAAAATGTAAAAATTTTGTTTTGGCTCTTTGAAAAATTGATCTCAGTTCCACAAAAATGCTTATTCAGTTTCTTTGCAAAAACTTCTGCAATCAATTCAAATTCCTTTCAATGCAGACCAAAGTAGGAGACCTGTAGCCCAAATTAATTAACCTTTCCTTAAGATCAATTGGTTTTCTGTTGATTTAGCAGTAATAATGTAGAACATTTAGCTATAATGTATTTTAATGTGATACTTCAATATGTCAAGAGGAAATACTCATTGAAAAGATAAAATTGCTTAAATTATTTAATAGATGTTTAATAAATTTGTAGAAATATTTTATTTTCAAAAATTAAACCTTAATCGCTTATTTGAATTGTAGTAAAATGTGTTTTGCAACTAAATGGAGTTAAGATAATGTCTAATTAGTTCGAGATAATTATGTGCAAAAAGTTGACTATTTGTAAACTACCTTGGACAAAATAGGTCAATAAATTATGCAGAAATTTAGAAATAAGATTTTCTCAAATACAAGGAATCATTAACATCAATAGAAACTCATGAGAGTAAGAGTGTAATAAAATGAAACAAGTTGGAAGATTCTACAACCTTTCCATCTAGAAATAGAATCTATTTGGGGAGATATAAGGTGTGTTGTTTTTTACAGCAGCCATTTCTGCAAGTTTTATTTTCTACCACTGATCCTATTTGGTGTATCCAAATAACATTTAACAGATTAAACGTTCTGGTTTTTTTTCTCCCAAATAGTTACATTTAAGGCCATAATGGTTTCATTGGTGTCTCTCTTTTAGCTCCCAGTCTAGCTGGGTTCACTGAACCTTGGACCCTGCAGACTGCAACCCTCACCACCCTCGACTCCAGGCATCATTCTGGCAAGCAATGTGGAGTTGGAGAACACCCATGCATTTCGATTTTCACGTGCACAATGCATACATTTTCTTACTATAAACATTTTTTTAAAAACCTGACAAGAGGGAAATCCTCACTTGCTACCTTTCTCTAACTTCTTCATTTCTCCAATTATGTCAGCTATGACTACAGAGCAAAAAAAGCAGAGTTCATGGTAAGCACAAGCTCTCCTCTGTAGCCCAAGAAAGTGAGAAGCCACCTTCTTTCTAGATGCCACTTCTATATGTTCTACTCAATGTAAAGTATAAAAGCAGAATATTCTCCCTCAAAATCTGGGAAGGAAAAGGCTTAAATGAAATAGGTGCTTAGGGACTTCCGAATCCAGGTGGGATGCTGGTCAAGGCCCATCAAGATCAAGTTCAGAGCAGCCAGTACTAAGGCAGGCCTGACTCCCAGTTCTAAGTGTGAGGTTTCCCTTGGTTGACTTTATATTTCTCTCCTCAAGATTACATCACGGTCTTTTTTTAAAAAAAATCCCTGAAACCCAGAAAAACAACCTGGAAATACCCCCCAAAGGACTACTTCGAAATAGGGAACAATGCATTCAACCGGAAATCTCTTTAGTTTCTTTCCTCTCTCCCATGAAATTTTAGTTACTCCTTTGCTTGTCTAATCATGTCCTAGGTCAGTTGTTGTTGTTTTTTCCCTTTCTTTCACACCAAAGAGCTCGTATTTTAAAACACAACCAATATAATGAGAACTGTAAGGGGTTTCGTGGTGGTTTGTTTCGTTTATATATTTAACTTTAAGGACCCATTATGCACGAGGGAGGTAGGAGGCTCCCATTTAGTGCTACACTCTTAGAGAGCTGGGTTTCTTTGCGCGATCCAGTCGGCAGATGCATTTTTGGAACGTTCCCCTAGCTCTGGGTCCCACCTGGGAGCCTTGCGCTTCTTCACTCCCATAGCCCAGCCACAAGCGCCTAACCCAACGTCTGCTTAGCCGGAGCGCCAACTCCCGCCGCGTCTTTCACCGCTTTCGCCTGGGTGGAGGCCGATTCATCAGCTCAAACTGCAACCAGCCGTGTTGCGGCGCAGGGCAACGTCCAGGTTTCCTCACCTCTCCCCGGAGTCACACTGCCTTCTGCCGACACGCGCTTCCTTTGTGTTATGCCTGGCTAATATATTAATGGGGCGGATAACCCGGATCCTTTGTGGGGGGTAGCGGGGGGAGGGGTGGGGACCGGGAAGGGAACGGAACAGCTCCAGTCGCTGACCCTTGGGCCGGAGTTCAGAGGAGGGAGGGTTGGCGGAGGGGGGCGCGGGATGCGAATGGAGGTGAGGGAAGTTCACGTTAAGGGCACTGAAAGTAAACTTAATTAACTTCGTGCAACAAGTTTTTGGAAAAGGTGGTCTGGTGCTAATGTCCTGTGCTGGGTTCAGAATTGCGAGGCGGGACGCCGCGCACGCTGGAGAAACCGCCCGGCTGGCTGAGCGGGCCGCGCGCCTGCTGCTAGGTGTCCGCCTGCCCTCCCGTGGTCCCCTCACCCCCGCCGGGAGCCCGGTCGCGCTGCGCGGTGCCGAGTCGCAGGCGCACAATCTTAACTGCGTGCGGCACGGCTGGCCCTCTCGGAGGGGAACGCCTTCGCAGACTCATCGAGCTCTAGCTAAGCCGGATACCTTAGTTGCTCGGTTCTGATGGTTGAAAACCAGGCTCGCTGCGCTCCCGAGACCCTCGCCGTCCCCACCCTCACCTACAAAGGGCTGGCCTCCCGGTCAGAGGTCTTCACTGATCACCCACAGATGATGCGACCCCCGCGTCACGCCACGAAGTGGGCGCGAGAGACGGAGACCTTGCGGCCCCGGGGGGACGCGGCTTCTGGGTGCGGGCCTTGTCCCTGCCTCCCAGGCTGCTGGCGCGGTGGGGCCCCCTCCCCGCCAGGCCTGCCGCCCCGCCCGCCAGACGGTGCCCGGGCGCCCCGAGACATATGCTGCCCGCAGGCCGCGCGGCCCGACGTGGTGCTCATTGCCGAGGCGGTTCTCAGCCCATCAAAAGCCCAGGCTTTCTTCAGCCGTATGGGCCGCGAGGTGAACAACAATGGCCGGGCCCCTTCACTTCAAAAGCGGCGATCAGGGGAAAGGCTCCCCCACAGAATTTTTTTTTTCTTCTCCTCCACAGCCTTTCATTCCTAGTTAAAAAAAAAAAAAAAAAAAAAAAAAAAAAAAAAAAAAAAAAAGGCATCAGCAACTCCAGGGCCCGGGCGAGCCTAATGCCCTTTGATGGGGATTGAATTCATTATCTCCAATAACACAATTGTGCTTGGCCAACGAAAAGAGCAAAGCAGGGCTCTATCCAGCCCGAGGGGCCCGGCCGGGCGGGGCGGGCGGGCGAAGCGCGCTCCTGGGACCAGCTCCGAGGCGCGGACTCCGCCGGCCCAGCCCGGGCTCTGGCTGCCCCAGGGCGCGGGCCCGCCCCGAGGCTGCAGGACGGGCGGCGCCGCCGGAGGAGACTGCGCCGGGAGGGGGCGGGGCGGCACTCTCGTTTGATTTATTTTTCGTGTCTCCCTTTGCAGTCATTCCCCGAGGGCCGCCTCGAGGGCTGGGTGTTTATTCTCCTTCCTCCGCGACTCCGGTTGCAGAGCCGTCCCTGGCGCCCGAGGCGTGCAGGCCTGAAAGGCCGCCAGGCGCCCCCGGCCGAGCGCAAAGGGCTCCCGGCATCCCGGCCGCGCCGCCCAGTCCCGGTGCCCGTGGTTCGGAGCCAGCTTTACTTTCAACCTAGCACCGATAAACGGGGATTTCAATCGCCCCTGCTCTGGAGTCATTTTCTGCTGATGCTCTCCACACCCGCTTTCACGCCAGCCACCCGCACTGATCGCACAACGGCGCCTCGGCGGTCTTGGCCGAGGCCGGGGCACCGCGTCCCGTATCCGGACGCAGGGTCCCGGTGCCGGGGGTGCTGCACCACCCCATTTGCTTCCGGCTGCGTGGACACTGCGCCCGGGACCGCGACTTGGACGTCAGCGCCTCCTCCCGGGTTCCACTGGCACGCTTGCCCTTTCAGACACCTCTAGCCTCTGCTTCTCTGCTATCCTGAGTGAACGGAGGTGAAAACAGACTAAAACAGGCAGTATCACGTGCCTTGACCCAGGGTGTGTGTGTGTGTGTGTGTGTGTGTGTGTGTGTGTGTGTGTGTGAGACAGACAGAGCAGTGAGAGGCAGAGACAGCGGGAAATTCCCTAAGAATCATGATCCAAGAAGACCTCTATAGTTTAGTGTCTAAAATACGAGTTGCAGTCATCATTACTGGGTATTCTTCCTACACAATCCTATTTGCCCCCCTCACCATTACTGAGGAAGGTATGTATTGCAGTTTTATGTCAGTCAGATAAAGAATAATAAAACTTAAAATGGTTTGGGTTTTTTGTTTTGCAACAACACTTATGGAACGTTGGTAGGAACCATGGATTAGGATTAGTAGTTCCTTGCCAATTTGTCATGAGTATGCCAATCTTCAAGTGATGGATTCCTCGCCTTTCTCTTCAGGGAATTAGACACACACACACACACACACACCCTACAGTATACATGTGCTGGCTCTAATATATAGAGTGTACACATACAATTAAATACCTTGGCATCTACAAAACTGTCCCCAAAGCATGAAATCAATAAAGTGATCTGCTGATTTGAGTAAAGCAAGAAAAGCATTTCAGATTAATATTTTCAGCTAGGTATTATTCTCATCAGGAGATACAGGAATTTATTTATTTAATTAATTATTTCCCTTCATCATTTATTTATTTGTAACATTTACAAATTTAGCCCTAGAACTCTGACCACTCCAATTTTTAGGTCTAGGCACTTGGAGTAAGGAGAGGAGAGAAAAAAATCCAGTATGATAGGTAAGATTAAAAAGAAGGCTTCAGTTCTTTCTTCCTTCCTTTTTTACCTTTTCTTTTTGTCTTATAGAACAGCATCCTGAATATAACTTATGTTAAAACATATATTTGCTTCTGTGAAATCTTTTTCATTTACATCAAAAAGGGTGTAAAACATTTACCTTGCAGATATTCTGAGAAGTCCATGGGCAGTGCTATTCTTTAGATATTAAACTCCCAATACTTATCTCAAGTTATCAAAGAATACGTGACTTCTCTTCTGGACCCTTACCCCAGCTTTTGTTAATCTATTAAAGAATAGGTTTGAATTTTGGTGACCAGTGTATTTCCAGCGTGGTGTTACTTTAGTCACCTTAAAAAGATCTCTTTTGTAACATCAATGGGAGGCTTAATCTTTGTCCTTAATTGTGACACGTTATTCCACATGTGATAGATTGTTGTGCGTCCTTCACATGTTTCCAAATATTGTGGAACTAAAGGCATTTACACAGGGTAAAGATGGCAGTGGTTTAGATCTTACAGATTAACAACTTGAATAAGACTTTAACATAATATGTATGGCCAGAATAAGTTCTATCTAGATAGAGGTATCTGGGAATTAACTTTTATGATATTTTGAGTACTTCAGAGTAACTACATTGCAGACCCAGTCTAAGGACCATTCTCTGAATAAAAGTTTTAATTCTGACATATATCCACCAGACCCCAGAAGCCACAGGGCAGTCCTGTGGTTTATCACATAAACAATTTGTCTGGTGCCAGAGCACACATGAAGGATTATGTGACTTCAAGTAAGCAGGGCACCATAGGATGGATGAATTACTAAACACAATATACCATGATTTTCATGTGGATGTCTTTGGCTCTGAAACAAAATTAGGAGGGAAGGAAATGTAAAACATTTCAGTAGAAATGATAATTCTGTATTATCTAAAGTGCAAACCCTAAGTACACTTAGTCTTGAGATTCACTGAATCATGGGGCCATAGAATATGGTGATGGAAAAGACTTATTTATTGTGTTTTCTAGTCCACTCACCTGCAAGATTATTCCCCTCAGAGTTATTCCAGGCCAGGTCCAGAATAGATTTAAATGTCAAGAATTGAAGGACTCCCATTTTTTTATCAGTGTAATGGAGAAGCACTATACCCATTGCAAAACATTTTGCCAATGGAATATTTTCTCTGGTATTTAGGTAAAATGGACTTATATTTTAAGTATACCTCTTTGAGGATACATTTTTATTAGCTCTAAAACCTGTTTCAGATACCTGAATGCCTGCCTCTATGTATTTAGCTGATCTATACACCTTTACTTCCTTTAATTCTCACCTAAGATTGATCCAAATAAAGTGCCCCAGCTGGGAAAACACCTTTATGATGTATAAGCCTTTGATTTTTTACTCTTAATACTGAGAAGGGGATAATAAAGTTAAACCTCAATAATTCATTTGAATTACATCAGGCAATTACAAACAGGAGACTGGGTCCATTTGTGAGATGCCATCCAATACTAGGTCAAGCAGCTTCTTCACATTTTAAGTATGACTATGATAAGAAGTCAAAGGACTTCAACCTCTTAAAATGTGGTAAGTCCTTAAATTATAAGAATAGAATCTAGAAACCAACCCCAAGACTGTTCCTTGTACTAGAGAGAGTTTAGAGTATTTGTGAACTTGTGTGTGGCCCACAGATTTGCATGTGGCCTGTCAGGAATACATTATGTCAGGGTTTTATATAGTAAAAAGACTGAGGAAGTTCATTATAAAACTTCTAAAAAGAAGTTAAATTTCTAAATTTCAATTCCAGGGATGCCAGAGTCTGGAGCTTCAAAGTTATATTATGATTTGGAATCTCGGATTCATCTGGACTCCCATGGCTCTGAAGGGCTTACTTCGTATACAGTGACCACTGGACCATGCTATGTTGAGGATCAACACTCCAGACCACACCCGTCTCTTAAGTTACAACATCTCTACTGAGTTAGGCAATTAGAAAGGAAATACTTACTGAATCTGACAAATAATTCACTTTGGAAGTGTAACCACAGTAAGAGGAGACTGCGTTAAGTAGAGAGAACAAATGACAAATGAGCACATTCCACTCACCTATCTTATCTTATAAAACACAATAGGTGAAAGGGAAAATTGGAATTGTAATCAAGATGAAAGTTGTAAGGCTTCTGATGATTCAAAGAGTAACATTAAGAAGTTGTTTAATAATATTATAGTCTATAAATGCACTGACTACAAGATTGAAAGATACCAGATTCTCTCAAGTTAGGTTCTGTGATGGGCAAGTTCCACCCGATTTTTGTTTCATTATGGTACAGTAAGTGATAGCACTGGGTTTTATTTAAGTCTCTGTATAAAAAGTGCTACTTTAAAAATGTTCAAAGAGCCTTCTTACATAAAGTGAGGTCTGCAATGTTTCAGAGTATTTCAAAGTCTTACGGTCACTTACAATTGTTACCAGTTGATATAAATACCAGTTGTTTGTGGAATAACCTGAGATCTTAGTAAGCACAAATTAACTTTAAAACAGAGTGAAACATAGTCCTTTTTATCTTCAGCATCAGAAAGAGTGGTGTAGTAGCCAGTCTTAAGCCTGGAAAAAAAAAGGGGTAGAACATAGTGAGATCCTTCTTGACTATACTCAAGATCCCTAAAACTGGATTTATCATGAGGGGTAATAAGCAGTAATTACTATGCTGTGACCCCCTCTCCCATTAAAAAAAATTTTTTTTTTTCAACTCAGGGGGTAAACTTGTTTTGAAGAGAAACAAGAAAATAGAGATTGGCAGGGAAATATAAGGCATGAAATGATGAGGGAAAGGGAGTGAGGGAGAGATGCCATGGCAGAAAAAGTAGATGGTACTGGGTCTTCCATAGCCTTCCAGACCAAGGGATTGGGGCAGTGAGAGATGGGATGGAGGCAAATTAATGGCTGGACAGAGCTAGACAGAGTGTGCTGGGGAAGGGCCAGGCGTGAAAAGATTTGGTGTCGTCATAGCAACCAGCTCAGCCCTGCTCCCCCTGAAGCCCATTCAGCTCTGAGCTGCCGGAACACGTTTTTAATTAAAGCGTATAAAAGTTGTTTTGTAAGGACTTCTCCTCATCCGATAGATTTCAAAATGGTTAATCAGGCTTCATCTCCTTTTGATGCTCACAAGAGCATGTGCTACTGCGCGCACAAAAACTGCCGCCGCCACCGCCGCCGGGTGAGTTATCTCTCAATCACAGCTAATACCAGGAAGGAGCAGGCCAGCTAGTTATTTAGATACACATACGCAGAATTCAGCGGAAAGCAGGGAGTCCATTTCTGTGACTGCGAGTGGAGACCTTAATTTGCTTTGCTCTAGATACTATGGAATTCAGCCTTCTGGATGGCTATTGTCTCTGGTTGATGTTCTCTTTAGCTTTTGAAAACAGCAAGATTTCTTCCCTCCTCTGGGCGATAACAGTATTCAAAG
The DNA here is from genome assembly GCF_018350175.1 of Felis catus. NCBI lineage: Eukaryota > Metazoa > Chordata > Mammalia > Carnivora > Felidae > Felis > Felis catus. The sequence goes on along the minus strand of NC_058373.1, from coordinate 86,620,528 downwards.
CCAAAATAAAACTTACAAATGTGTAAAGTAATAGTTAATCTAGAAAGTTTGTTTGTACCACTCTTATGTAAAAATATGGCGACCATCCCCCCCCCCCCCCCCTACTCCACCCCCGGCTTTTGAGAAGAGAAGGGCTCTTGCTTCTAATCCTCCATAAATTAATAATATACAGCAACAGTTGTATTTTCTTCTTTAATAAAAGAGATGACTTAATAGAAACCAGTATCTTTTGTTGATTTACTAAACAACTCCTTAGCAGATGACTTAAACCTCCTCCAGACTTTTGCATCTCCCTTTCCCCTTTGTTGATGATCTTAGTTTCTAACTTCCCTGAAAAAGAAAAAGAGAAAAAGCCCATTTTACCTGTCATCCATTCCTTCATCTACCCTGTACCCCAACTCAACATGTCTATTTCTCTTCTATTCTATGTTCTCTTCTACTAGTCCAGGATGTCAAGGAGTCCTGAAGTTCTTGTCTCAGACCCTTCTCTTGTTTTTTTGTTTTTTTTTGTTGTTGTTTTGTTTTGTTTTTTACTGCTTTACTACCATCTCCACTGTTGCTGTTTCCAATGATTCCTTCTTCTCAGCTTCAAACATGTAATGGTTACCTCTATTTCCGTGGGAAAATTTGATTTCACAAAATTTTCTAGTTCATATTCTCTTGCTCTTTTCACTGCCAAAATTTTCAAATGAGTGGTCTTCACCCACAGTATCTATTTCTCCATAGCCCTGCAATTTGATCTGTGGCCCCTTGTCTTGAAACAAACAAACAAACAAACAAACAAACAAACACCCAAAAACCTTCTGCCCTGAAGATCATCAGTGATACCTTGATTCAATGATGTTTTTACTTCATTCCCCCACACCCAGAGTCTCAAACAGTTCTGAATATTCTTAGCCCTAGTGACCACGCTCCCACCAAGGACCTCCTGGCACTAGCCTTTCCTCACTCTCCACTTCCTCAGGACTGCTTCTCTATCTCTATAAATATCTTTGTGTCTGTTCCAGCTTCCACTGTAGTTCCCCAAGGCTAAGTCCATTGATCTGAGAGACAAAAACAACCCCTAACATTTGGAAAATGGCTTGACGCTCCCAGCTAGGCTATGGTGTTTTTAGGAGTTGGCCTGGCATTCACAGGTAGGCCTAGGTATTCTCCTGTGAAACAAAAACTATTTTTACTAAACACCAACTTTAGACAACGACACTCTAATGATAGGAGAGACCAAAAGACCACTTTGTAATTTTGTCCCAGTACAGATAAAAATAAAGTCACTGCAAACCACAAAGATAGCAAACAATCCTCATGCTTGCTAATACTAGTAACTGTTGCTTCTTTACAAAGGATAGCTTTAGCTTTGTTCTAGTCTTCCCTCTTTCTAAATAAGATTTCTTGAGATACCCAATGACAGAATTACCCTTATATCCTGACAGTAGCCAATTCAAAGTCATACTTTCTTGAACCTTCCCCCAAAATATCTATCATGAGCCCCTATCTTATAATAAGTTACTGAAATGCCATGCCATCCCCTATCGTGTGTGGTCTTGTTTGCAAACAAGTAATAAAGCCAATTTGTTCAATCATACTATGTTCCTAATGGTCTTTGGCTAGAGGACATTGATAGGCCCTTTGTTCCTTTGTCTTATGGCTTGTGCTATCATGTATGAAGCTAAAAGTCCATTCCTGTCCTCCACAAAATCCCCCATCTTATTTCTATACCTCTCTACAAGTATTCAATAAATTTAAATTAGAGCAACACATTTCTCCCTGTAACAAGGCATGCCTCCTGACTTCCATATTTTTCTCATTCTCTTTGCTACTAAGGCTTGAAAAGTCATAGTCATCACGGACTTATTATTGCCCTCTTATTGCCCGTCCACCTAAAATTAGTCTGCCGTATCAATACACCCACTATCCCAATCTTTCCTTCTTTGACATCTCAAAGGTCACAATTTTAGCCCATACTACTGTGCACTATCTGTTAAAGTAGCCTCCAGAATCTTGTTGTCCAAGTCTTGTTTGTACACTATTCCTAGCCTAATATTTCTGAGCAACAGCTTTAAGTGAACAAAAATAAATCATAACCTCTTGAAGCCAGAGCTTTCACAGAAGTAAAATTAAGAATTACATATGAATAAATAGCATGATTTTCTCCCCTTAAAAAAGATAAATGTCATTGCTGCATACATGGAGTAGGGAAAGCAAGAATGCCTTGGATTACTATTTTAAAGACAGAGTGTGTGAGCAGGGGGAAGGGGCAAAGGGAGAGTGAGAGAGAGGAAAAGGGAGAGAGAGAGAGGGAGAGAGAGAGAGAGAGAGAGAGAGAGAGAGAGAGAGAGAGAGAGAGAAAGTGAATATTAAGCAGGCTCCACACTGAGTGGACCATGTGAGGCTTGGTCCCACAACCCTGGGATCGTGACCTGAGACGAAATCAAGACTTGGGCACTCAACCAACCTAGCCACCCAGGTGCTTCTACAAGACTCTGTTTCGTGTGTTGGGATCTATTTAAGAAATATCAAGAAAGTGAGGTACATTTAGAAGATTCTGGGTTAGAGAAGTACTGGACCACATCTTGCAAAGGACGGTTTAAATTGGGGATGTTTGGCTACAGAATAAAACATTTCTGTTGCATTGGAGGGTACTATAATATTTCAAGCATATGTGAGAGAAATTAGAATTATTTGTGTGTGATTGTAGAGGGAAGAATTAGGGTCAGGAGGTTGAAATTCAAGAAGATAGATTACTGCTCAATATAACAAATAATAAAATATTATTTTGAGAGAGAGAGAGAGGAGAGAGTGAAGGAGAGAGAGAGAGAATGTAGGCTCCACACTGCAAGTGTGGAACCTGATGCAGGGCTCGAACCCACAAACTGTGAGATCATAACCTGAGCCAAAACCAAGAGCTGGATATTTAAGTGACCGGGTCACCCAGGCACCCCAAAGGATTTCTTTTAGTTGAGCTTTGCTTATGATATTCTCTCATTTATTTTCCCCTGGGCATTTAATTCTAGGTTGTTGATTTTTTACTTTCAGCACTTTGAAGTTTTATTTTTTAAATTTATTCAATTTTTTTTCATTTTATTCTATTTTCTATTATTCTGAGAAGTTAACAATCTTATTGTTACTATTTTTAAATTAATATGTCTTTTTATTCTTCTCTTATTGAAGTCTGATAATTCCAACATCTCTGGGTCTGATTCTATTGACTATTTTATCTTTTCACATGGTTCTCTTGGTGTCTTTTCCAATGTGTCTTTTGTTTGTTTTTTTCTTTTTTTTAAATTAAATGTCAAATATGATATATAAAAGAGCAATTGAAACTGAGGTACATGCCCAAAATGGGAATATCTCTTTTGTCAGGCCATTAGTGTGGGCATTGGAGTGAATTTAGTAAGCACTTGAGGTGAGCTGGGGTTTGTGATTGCTATAGTTGTCTTTAGTGTACCACAGATTTAAAGTTTTTCCAGGGACGGGCTGGATTGCCACAACTTGTATTCAGTGTGAGGCCTAGAGAGCTGGAAGTGTTTTTTTCTCTTTCTTTTTTTTCTTTTCTTTTTTTTCTTTCTTTCTTTGTTTCATTCTTTCTTTTCCTTTTTCCTTCCTTCCTTCCTTCCTTCCTTCCTTCCTTCCTTCCTTCCTTCCTATTTTCTTTCTTTCTTTTCTCAGTTTCTCTGTTCCACCCTCAGATTTCAGCAGGCTATCAATGCCTGCAGCATAGACAGAGTCTATTTCTATATTTTTATTCCCCCCAGAAGTCCATGGCTGTTACCTGCTATTAGATGCAAGGCTCACAGTGGGTCAGGGAGGGTTACTCAGCTCTCCAGCTCCCATCTTGGTCTTAGGCAGGCCCCAGACATCTCCTCCAGTGGCAGGCAGCCTCCTATTCAGTGCAGGGTCTAGAGCACAGGCAAATTCCCCGTCCTTCCTCCAAATTCCATCTTGTATTGGTGAGTATCTTAGGCGTATGTGAATTTGGGAAGATCACCTTGATATAGTTGAAGCTGTTCTATTTACAATGTATCTTTACTCCTATGGAATAGCTTTCCCTAGGTCTGACACCAAAGCTGAGTCTCTGCTCTTTGGTGAGAATTGCATTCCAATTTTTGTCTCCCCAGCATCATGGAACTGACAAAGTCTCTTCTTAGTTCTTTATCTTTTTAGCAAAGTATTTTGTCCAAGTTTTATAGTTATTCTTGGTGAGTGAATTAATCAGATTTTAGCAACTCTGTTATAGTTGGAAGCAGAAGACTTTTCCTTATTATATTCTAAACCCTAGTCGCTGACCATCAAATCTTGATAATTCTTGCATTCAAGCCTCACATTCAGTCTCTTACCCATATTTTAGGAACTGGCATATGTTTGAAGTCATGTTATGCTAGCATTAATTTTCCTGTATTTGGTTAATTAGTCAATAAAGATAATTTGCTTATATATTGTAATTCTAGCAGAGTTGAGTATCTTGGCACTATTTATTATAATTGTTCTACTTAAAGGGCAGAAAACCACAGATTAACACCATCACGAAAAGCAAAACTTTACATTTAAAATACAGATCAGTGTATGGGATTCATATTGAATATTACACTATTTGGATTAGGTAATGTCTTTAGCAGAGGACTCTTATAGAGAAGGATAAATAAAATTTGTTTCAATTACTTTAGTGATTGAACAATATATAAAAAATATAGTGACACGCAAACCTAGGTTAATTTTTAAAAACTCCCTTAAAAACAGGTTTTAAGCTGTGTTAAAGATAGCTGGAGTGATACAGTAAGTAAACTATGCTGATGAGAGTGAAGAGGTAGAATGTTCTAGAAGTGAAGCACATTTTAAACTAAGATTGTTGCCAAATAGCAAGAAGATGGAAGATTAGGGAAGAAATGGAAGTGTGTTAGTATTAAACAGTTTTTGTAATGGCTACAGAAAGAGGAAAGATATGAAAAGAAATACAATCTGAGTTTAAATTCAAAGCTAACTTATGTAGGATAGGTCAAAAGAAGGAAACTGGATTTGAACGATCCTTTTAAGAAGGAAGTTGTAGCATGGTCACCATACCATAAGTGAGGTCGTCATGGAGGTAAAGTGGAGGGACTTGATTAATATTACAACTCTTGGCATCTTTCAGTGGAATATATGGAGCTGAAGATAGGGAAGAATTTAAGAGAACAAATACAAGGAAGCCAAATACCATTTTGTTAAGTGCCATAAGACAGTTAAACTGAGGAAGTGACAAACTGTATTCTTGCAGACAATGATAGGAGAGAACTTCATGGCAGGGAGGATAAAAGATTTGAGTGCTATCTTTGTTTCACTGAATTTCAGGGGATGGATCTCCATTTGAGATTGATTTATTCATTAATAAATGAAATCAACACACTTGTTGTACAATTACTAGTGGAAAGCATTGTAATAGATACTTCCAGAGCTATATTAGATGATTCTTGATCTTAAAGAAGTTAGCGTGATAGGAGTGGTGAGATAAAATAGTTAGTCAACTGTGGGGAAAAAAAAGTAGAAAATGGTCATTTTGGTTTCTGGCATATAGTAGGTACTCAGTAAAGTTTTGCTGAATAAATGAATGACACATAAATGACACATAAAATAATGACATAAAATAAATGAATGACACATAAATGACACATAAAAAACTGAGATGGAGAATAAAAGTAATATTGGGGAGGCATCACAATCCCAGACTTCAAGCTATACTACAAAGCTGTAATCATCAAGACAGTATATGGTACTGGCACAAGAACAGACACTCAGATCAATGGAACAGAATAGAGAACCCAGATATGGACCCACAAACGTATGGCCAACTCATCTTTGACAAAGCAGGAAAGAATATCCAATGGAATAAAGACAGTCTCTTCAGCAAATGATGCTGGGAAAACTGGACAACGACATGCAGAAGAATGAACCTGGACAACTTTCTTACACCATACACAAAAATAAACTCAAAATGGATGAAAGACCTAAATGTAAGTCAGGAAGCCATCAAAATCCTGGAGGAGAAAGCAGGCAAAAACCTCTTTGATCTTGACTGCAGCAACTTCTTACTCAACACATCTCCGGAGGCAAGGGAAACAAAAGCAAAAATGAACTACTGGGACCTCATCAAAATAAAAAGCTTCTGCACAGCAAAGGAAACCATCAGCAAAACTAAAAGGCAACCGACAGAATGGGAGAAGATATTTGCAAATGACATATCAGATAAAGGGTTAGTATCCAAAATCTATAAAAAACTTATCAAACTCAACACCCAAAAAACAAATAATTCAGTGAAGAAATGGGCCAAAGACATGAATAGACACATCTCCAAAGAAGACATCCAGATGGCCAACCAACACATGAAAAAATGCTCAACATCACTCATCATCAGGGAAATACAAATCAAAACCACAATGGGATACAACCTTACACCTGTCAGAATGGCTAACATGAACAACTCAGGCAGCAGCAGATGTTGGCGAGGATGCGGAGAAAGAGGATCTCTTTTGCATTGTTGGTGGGAATGCAAACTGGTGCAGCCACTCGGGAAAACAGTATGGAGGTTCCTCAAAAAACTAAAAATAGAACTACCCTACGAACCAGCAATTGCACTACTAGGCATTTATCCAAGGGATACAGCTGTGCTGTTTCAAAGGGACACATGCACTCCCATGTTTATAGCAGCACTATCAACAATAGCCAAAGTATGGAAAGAGCCCCAAAATCTCCATCGATAGATGAATGGATACACACACACACACACACGCGCACACACACACACACACACACACACACACACAATGGAGTATTACTCGGCAATCAAAAAGAATGAAATCTTGCCATTTGCAACTACGTGGATGGAACTGGAGGGTATTATGCTAAGTGCAATTAGTCAGAGAAAGACAAAAATCATATGACTTCACTCATATGAGGACTTTAAGAGACAAAACAGATGAACATAAGGGAAGGGAAACAAAAATAGCATAAAAACAGGGAGGGGGACAAAACAGAAGAGACTCATAAATATGGAGAACAAACTGAGGGTTTGTGACGGGGTGTGGGAGGGAGGATGGGCTAAATGGGTAAGGGGCATTAAGGAATCTACTCCTGAAATCATTGCTGCACTATATGTTAATTTGGATGTAAATTTTAAAAAATAAAAAATAAAAGAGAAAAAAAGTACTATTGGGAAGATCAAAAAAGGAATTTATAGGGAATATGACAAGTGAGTAAGACCATAAATGTCAGACAGGATTTAGACATGAGATTGGAGGGAGGGGGCACTTCCAGGTGTGGGTTAACAGTGTCAGGAAATGGAAGCCAGACAGTTTAGGGTGTATACAGGGGAAGGTGAAGTTGAAGTATGAAAGAGGAGGGTACAGGAAGATAAAGCTGAGAAGGTGTCTGGAACAAAAGTCTGGAGGGCCTTGAATGCTCTAAGAAATTTGGAAGTGTATTCAGTAAGTAATACTTAGCATCAGAAAGATGCTAATATAGTATAGATACTATATCTATATTACTATCTATATATACTATATATTATATCTATATATTATTATATATACATATACTATAATATATACTATTACTATAGTAATATAGTATACTATATTACTATCTATAATAGTATAGATACTAAACTATTTGGATCACATGAGGATATATGGTTAGAGGTACAAAGAGAAATTATGAGAAAGATGGAAGAAGACAGGGAGGAAAGAGAAAGTTTCATCCAGGTATACTTGGCAACTGAGACTGTGAAGGTCCAGAATAGAAAGGGGGAAGAGAAGAATTGGGGATCAAAGACACTGACAATGAAAGGTGTAGTTCTGATCCTCTGTCAAGCGATAAGGCTCTTGCTGGAAGGTTCATGTTACTGAGCTTGTACAAATGGAATATGATTTATTTACTAACATGCAGAAAAAAATCTATTACTAGCAACAGCACTTAATTGTGTTGTGCAATATGTAAATTCTTTATTAAATCTATTCAGAGGCAGCAAGTAAGGAGAGTTAGAAGGCAGTTTCCTGGGAAAAGCAGTCTACACTCACTGTCTCCATTTCTATATGTTTCCTTCACTTCTAATTGCCTGCAATTTGGATTTTGTATCTTATTAGAGTAGAAATTGCTCTGGTTAAAATCACCATGCACTCCTTAATTACTAGTCCCAGTGGCACTTAACCCAAACACCATCTCCTCTGGGAAGCCTTCCTTAATCTCATCAGCAAGGCAAGATGCCTTCTCACCTGTTTTGCTGAAGCATTCTGAGCCTGCCTCTATTATGGTATCTCCCACACTGTATTATAGTCATTTACTGCTACATCATTCCCTCTGGACTGTGATTTCCAGTCAACTTCGTATCCTTAGCACTGGGATGGTGTTGTCTGGATTACTGATAAATACAAACAATAAAACCCTCTCTAGTATCTCTTTCAATCCTCTCATTAGGATATACTTTTAGAAAAATACTGAAGACTTCCAAATATAACTGGCATAGAAACATTTCTTCTGAGAACATTACTTCCGCCTTCACTTGTACTGTAACTTATGTGTTGTCATTAAATGATTAATATATTAATAAGGCTTAGAGGTTTTACAATTGATTCTCTTATCCCCTAACCCTCACCTGTGGCTACAGTCTGTTATCCATACTTCTTGTGACTGTGTCATATTGTGATTTCTTTAGGTAAGTAGTATTTTGAATTAAATACTTTTAAGTGTCTTCTATGTTCCATATGTTCTAGTTAGTGTTGGAGTTCTAAAGGTAAATAAAAATTAATAAAAATAAATAATTTCCATGGAATTTATGGTATTTTTAAATTATTTCTAAGTTCATCTAACAAAGTCTTGTCTAGTAATACAGTTCATGGTCAGTAAGGATGCTTCAATTTTTATTTTATTTTATTTTATTTTATTTTATTTTATTTTATTTTATTTTATTTTATTTTATTTTATTCTAGAGAGAGAGAAGACCGCACAAGCGGGCGAGAAGGTCAGAGGAAGAGAGAATCATAAGCAGGCTACATGCTCAATGTGGGGCCTGACTTGGGGCACGACTCTAGGATCATGACCTGAGCTGAAGTCAAGAGTTGGAAGCTCAACCCACTGAGTCTCTGTATGTGTCCATTTTGAAATTGTGTTCTTTTAATAAATAAAAATCTAAGTTTATATTCAAATTTAGTTTGTGATTTTTCCTTAGTGTAACATAAGTCAATGAAGGAAAATCATTTGGATAATTACAAGTTTGTTGGTAGATGTTATTAAATGAAAGAAACTAAGCACTCACACACACAGTATTTTTTAAATGTCAACTTAAATATTATTTTTTGGAAATAGTTTCCTTGATGTTTATAAACACGTAGTCTGTTATGATGAGGGTAGCTGCAATGAAAGCTTTGCTTTTGCTTTTATATTGGAAAATTGGGCCGTCTATGGACTGAGATACAGTGAAAGCATTACAAAGATTTTGCAAACAGACTGAAGGAAATCAGAGGTCTTGAAAATTGGTCTTTCAAATATACCTCATCATCATTCTTAATGTAAACCTTTCTTCTAATTGTTTTTAACTTCTAATCAAGTAGAAACTATGCCTACATGACAATGCCAGTAAGAGAATCTGAGAGAGGATTTTCAGGAAATAAATCTTTTAGGGAATAAAATACTCTTTAAAATTCACCATTTGTTAAAACAACGTATGTGAGTATAAACTGGCTATACGTTTAATTTTAAAGATCAGACTTAACATGTTACATAAAATCACTTATCCTTAAAAGCAAAGCACAACTGTTTGCCACAATTATTTTAATACATTTCTCTACTGAGATAAATTTTAAACTCAGGAAAGCAAGATTTGGAACGAGAAGAGTTAAAAAACACGAAGCAACAGTAACCCCATTTAGATAAGGGATAGATGGGTGGAGCAGGGGAACAATACACTAAAGTGCTTTTCTTTCACAGATCTTGGTTCAAATTAAGGTTAAATTCCAAAGGAGGATGTGTTTTCCCCATATGGAGTCTTAAAGGACATGCCTTTGTTTCCAACTTCCCAGAGAAGATATATGTTAACACAAACAAAGTATTTCATAATAAATTTAACTTTTATAGAGTGACTAATGCCCTGTGAAGATAAGGTAGACTCTCAGTCACCTGTGTTTAATCCAGGCTGAAGAAATTATGCCAAGGGCACACTGACAAAAACTTGATTCCTTTGGAGAGGATGGCAGTAACTTGGTGGGGAGCAGAAAGGGTCTTGATTTTTAAAAGTCTCATTGGAATGACTCTCCCTTCCTCACTGTGAACACAGTTTAGCATTTATGTACTTTGGAAGGACAAAGAGGTGAGGTAAGCCTGCCAAAATCTGAACCTGTGTTTCTGGGAACCTGTTAGTAGGTCAACTGTTACAAATAGAAGAGAAACTGCAAAGGAGCGGTGGGTGCTAGAAACTTGGCAGTTGGACTACATATAGCTTTATTAAAGCCTGCGTACTGTTCCTTCCAGATCTCAAGGGAGGCGCTGTGAAGTTTAAACTGCCACGACGGATCACTATTATTCAATCAAATCAAGCTTTGGTGGGGAGTGGGGGTGGGAGGCAGATCAGCATAGAAAAAAAAACAACTCTTTTCTACTAGAAATATTTACAGTTAAAAGAAAATGATATATTTAAAAATGTACTTGTTAATAATAATTTATTAATCCATCTCTTCCTGTTAAGAAAGACAAATTCATTATGTAAATACTTCTCTTTCCTTTTCCCTTTCTTTTATCTTGATATTATTCTTTATTAACTAGTAGCTTAATTCTTAAGTCCTTATTCTTACAAAATGTCTCTGAATTTGTGACTAGGTAATTTATCCATTGACCCCATATAGCCCTCTTCCATGTGCAAATTCTATTGACTTCAACTGAAGATGTAAACATTGGTCCTGAGGCATGTGAAGGGATTCCTTTTTGGGAAAGGGAAACAAAAATGTATTCGCGTCAATCATATCAGACATATCTAACTACACAGGACATGAGGTTTAATCTATTTTTTATATTTATGAATTCATCATTGATGAAAGGCTTATGAAATCTAATTAACATTTAAATAAAACAGGATAGCATTCTCCCTTCTTCCTCCACTCAGTGAAAAAGGAGACACGGACATAGAAAGAACTTGATTTTAAGTTGCTTTATGATAAGTTTTGAAACATGTCTTTACCTTATCTTCAGGTCACTAATATTGATTTTAGGCAAAATTAATTTTCATCATTTATTCCAATCTACTTATTTCTTGCCCAATTTCCTTCTTGTGCTCTGAATTTAAAACAAAAAACCCCAAAATATGTAATATAAAAAAAAACCCACAACACTTCTTTTCTCTTTTTGTGTTAGCCAGTGGCTAAGAGAAGAAAACTTTTCTGACCCTACACTGCTAGACAAGAGTAATGGAATGAGATTTTTCTTCTCAGGATATGTAACATCAAGTCCAATTTCAGAAATCAATTAACTATTCAGAGAGGAACACCACAAGGGGGCAGGTGAATCCAGGGTAGGTCCTAGGTGAGAGGGTCTTAGTATTGGGAATTCTGGTCAAAGGAGGGGAAAATGAAATGAAAATTAGAAACAACTCTAAAAATAATATTTCTTCATGAACATAAGCATTTAGATCTGGACCATCCAAGTGAAATCTTATTTAGAATATATCCAAAGACATTAATTACAATATACCAAGGAAATAAATGAAAGAGATCAAATCAGTGTAGTAATACACTGAAAGTGATTCCTGTATTTACAAAGGTCAACAGCATGGTTTTACAAGAAAAGAAAGACAGTAGCTGAGAAGAAACCCAAAATTTACTATAGAGCAATTAGAGTATGCATCGAAAATAAATTTCAACTAGATAGATGAAGTATCAAATAATTAGATATATGAGAAGATAATTTTGCTTCAAAGTGATTTTAATAACCAACAATTTTATAACAGAACATAAACTTTGAATAATAGAGCTATAACATTTTTCCCCCTACACAAAAACTGAGAAATTAGTTTCAGGCACTTTAGGAAAGATAAATGCTGCTTAAAAAGATTATTTAAAGAGTCTGCTTTGACTTTCATTGGAAATTAAACTTAGTTTACCAAGAGGAGGCAAAAGTGAATATTAAAACATTAGTTCTTCTAAAAAAATATTTTAAAATTGACACCAGACATCCTCTGTGAGAATATCAGAGACAGCATCTTCAATGGCCAACATATATACATACCTACTATGCAAAGTAGCCAGGACTAATTCTATTTGGTAAAGCTGGAAATTATCACTGGCCTCCCTTTTATACCTCACTAAGGAAATGCATTTCATTATTTGATGTGGGTAGATAATGTTATTTATCTTTTACCGATTAACAAGATGAAATGCAGAGACAATTATAGCATAATATGTAGTATAATATAGCATAGTGTAATATGTATATAGCAATATGTAATATGTATATAGCAATATGTAATATAGCAATGTGTAATATGTAGCACGATGGCATAGCACAATATGTAATAAAATATGTAAGTTTTGTCTCTTACTACTAGTTTTTATTTAGTTCCTAATACGAAGTAGGATCTTTAAAATGAGCATTTAAGTGTCTTATTTATGATCAGATTAACTTCTTATTTAGGACTCTGCAACAGTTTTCTATAGTAATAATGTAAAGGTCACTTCTAGTATAGATCTATTGATTGAGGAGGTCATCTTCTAATAGATTTTAGGGCAAGCTAGGTTTTAGAACTTGGGGCACTAAGTTGAGTAATCTTTCTGTTATACTATGATGTATTTTGGTTTCATTATACCACAGGATTTAGTATTCTAGAACAGTAATCAGACATTTAAGCCTACTTTTAAAGCAAAGCTCTGAACTCAAATGTAAGTGCTCATTCTTCTATCACCTTAACAAAGTCTGTTTTTCTCAAATTCACTCATTCTTCTCTTAGTGTGTATATGTGTGTATAAATACACACACACACATAAAATATACTCATGCACATAAACTCATACACGCATACGTGTATATATACATACATACATGATGCAATCCATCGGTGGAATTTTAGGTTAGTCTTTCTCCTCTTTTCAGTCTGTTATTTAGATTTCTCTTCCTTGTCTTTCTTTATTCCAAGTAATCCAGAGTCCTCATAGGCTTTGTCACCTAAAGGACATGGAGACAGCTTCTGCAATGCTTGAAATAATAATGCTTTGATTTGTCAATGTGAAAAGTTGGATGGCTTTTAAAAGCTGACCAGTCCAGGGCTATTTGCACATAGTAGACATTCGATAAATATTTGTTGATTTGATTTATTCTAGGGTAAAGAACTGGGTAACAACCCTTTTTTCCTTCACTCATGTACAATGGTTAAGCCTGTGTACAAATGCATTTATGAGTAAATATTAATGGTCATGGTCATTAAAGATGTTTTAGAGAGAGAAAAAAAAATCTAGGTCTTTAGGCTTTAAGAAATAGCAGTGATTGGGGGTATGTGTAATAGAATACTCTAAGTAGTTATCAAAAAATAGATGACAGAAACAATAAAATGGGGTCCAACTAAAGAACATTCTGATAAATTATCTGGAAACAAAGTGGATTACCCTATAGTGTTTGAATCAATCACATGTTGAGGGCCTAAATTTTTTATTCCACATACTAAGGCAATAGGCATTTTAATGAAAACTTCGGGATAATATTTTGGTTATAAAATTTAGTGAGCACATACAAGCCACATAATATTTCGTTTGGTATGTTCTTCCTTGTGATAGTCACAAAAGTGTTTATGTATGTTGTATTGACAGTTGAGAGGCCTTGAACATACAAAATGAATATTACTCCTATATTTTGAGTAATGTATAACTTTTAAAGAGTTAAACTCTATACTCCCATCATTTAGAAGAGCATAATTGATTTATTTCCTTTTCTGGTCACTAACAGTAAAAACTGTTTCTGGGCTTACAACATGTTAAATTTTGGCTCGAGGCAAATTTACAACAGCAAGGTTTATGATAAAATCTGTCAAAACATTAACCATGATGGCACAACTTTCAGCTTTTAACAGACAGATAGGAAAGCGGGAACTTAAGAGTGGATACACATTCGTATTTGAAAATGCTTGCTTAGGTCACATTATAAAAGTTATTCAATTCCGTTGTTCTCATTTTACCCAAATGTGAAAGTTCTATACGATGACTATGTGTTTTAATTAACTGGCTTCAAAGAGATGGGAGATCCTCGGATTAAAGATACAATTCCAAGTAAAAAATTACTAGCTAAAAGAACTTCAGATGTTCAAGACAAAAGCTAAAAATCTACAGCATTTTCTGTTTCTTGTCTGATGAATTTCAAGAAAAATTAACTCTCAAACATAGGTAAAGTCTAACCTTTTTGCTTTAAGACAAAGATGATTCATTTAGCCATGTGCCAGCATTTGAGCACTATTCATGAAGATAATTTTAATTTTTCAACATGGTAAACAATGTTGGCAGTTTTGGTTTACTGTTGCTTGATGAGTAAAGGGCTGTAGTTCCTAGAAAATTACAAACAAAATACTGTTATTGAAAGTGAATCACTCTACTGGCAACCAGAGTAACTAAGATAGGTAACTTTGTGTGTGAGGTACATACTATAAGCAATTTCAGAGGCCATACTTTCTTGAAAATGTAATTTGGTTAGACAGCCAGGGTGAATTTATGAGAAAAAACTTCTTTAAGGAACTTAACGATTTTCAGTGTGTTAATGTCATTCATAGTCATACAAGTAAATGTAGTGAATATTCTACGCTTGAGTGTTTCAAAAAGGCTTTGATATAACTGACCTATTTATTGGAAAATGATTTGTATTTTTTAAGCTTTAGGATCTTCATTGAACAAGTTACATAATGAAAACTGGTGGAGAAGAGACAGAAAATTAGTTGCTAAATATTAATTTTTGAAGCTGCCACTTGATGGGAAATGTTCATGCACAATTTATTTGTTCTCACATATCTTAAAATATGGCTTAGAACTAAAAGAATAATACATAACTAGAAAGTAAAATAACAAGAAAATTTATCAAAATAATCAGAATTTAGGAAATTTTACTTTTTGGAAATGAAGAATCAATGAATTTGAAATCATGATTTAAAGTACATCACAGCAATATCAACAGACATCCAAACACACATTGGTTTATACATTGCTTGCATTCTCTTTCTTTGATTTTTGATACACTTGATTCCAGAAAGCAATTTAGTTATTAGCATTGTTCAATAAAGAGTTCAATGGCTTATTTTGGGGTCTGGAAATTTTGTTTAAACTTTCCAAGACAATGGAACCATGTCTTCACTTTATCATAGAGTAAGATTTCAACTTTATAGGGACCAACATTTGACAGTTACACAAGAAATTCTGCTTAAAAAACCAAACCTAATCAAAATCAAACAAACAACACAAAAGACCGAAACTCTTCACTTTAACTTATTATGGTTAAAAGTTAAAGTCTTCAGATGAGCACGTTTCACCTGATAATATGCCAAGTGCTAAATAATTTGACATGCTAATGTATTTTAACACCACTATTTTGGGAAATGACACTCAAATCTTCATCTTTTATTAAAAGACACATCACACAAATGTTGATAAAACAATGCAGTTGGAAGATTTAGTTTTTGTCATTAACAAGAATGACTATTTACCAAGTATTTTACCTGCGCAAAGAAATATGGACAATCTCTGACCTGTAGAAGCTGCACTGTAATGGGAGATAGTACAGGAATACTATACAGGAATACTAATAACTGCCCTAATACAGATGACGACAGAGCTATGAGGCATATAGAAGAGAGATTAACTGTGGCTTGGTGGTGAGGTTAGGGTGGGGAATTAGGGAAAGCTTCATGTCGGGGGTGGCGTGTAAGTATTCTTGAAGGATGAATTGGATTTAAACACACGAAGGTGGATTTGACTGAGTAGAGGCTTAAAAATGGTAAATGAATTCAATAATGAAGATATAGGGTAGGAACTGAAATGGAGAGTAGGCTTGGAGCACAGGTCAAAGGTATTAGTATGAAAGAAAGTCAATTCTATTAATTTTTTTGCCATCCATATGAAAACAAAATAATGTGCCCGAGTTTCCAGGTATGATTTGGTCAATTGGTTTTTTTTTTTTTTTTAAATCTAATATGGAACCAGAAAACTTTCCTAAAAAGTCTAAAAAACAAACAACCCAAACAAAACAGTACACATACAGTTCATTCTTTGATTCTTGAAATAATAAAACCACTGTTTGTCTTACCGCAACTGAAAGACAATAATATCTGCAACATTTAAATTTTCAGTCTGCGATATAGCTGTATTTCCTGAACAGCTGTTGCATTTTTTATAAACACAGAAATAAAATGATTATTTTGATATGACTGAAGTTTTAATTGAAACTGCTGATTTCAAAGGTGTTTCTTTGCTTCTATTTGACAAACAAGATTAGGTATTAACTTAAACGAAAAGATGTCTTCATGTCACCTAAATGAAAGTATACAACTGTGCTTTATAATATGACTGCAGTTGAAGAAAATAAGATGCAAAAAGCAAATCTAATTTTGTAACATGAAAAGATTGTGACGTAAAACATCAGAAATCAGTGTGTATGTTCAAGTGGATAGTAATTCTTCAAAGTAATTCTTCAAATTCTGAGACATTTTATGTCAAATTACATATCATTATTCAAACTGTATTTAAATTTTCTCAGCCAGAATCATCTTCAGAAGTGGTTGATGAGTGGGAGAAGAAATTGAGTCTTCTCTCGTCTATTCACCTGTTTTTTGTTTCAAACAGTATGCTTAGAAACAACTGAAGCTTAGAGATTTAAAATCAAAACTTGTCTTTAGCAAGCCGACGTGTACACAATCTATATGGGTCTGAGAAACATTCTTTGTGACATTATCAGGAGGATCTCCCTAGGCAACAAAAACTGTTGGCCTGGAAGAAAAGGGCCACATGAGACAAAGTATACTTGACCGGTATGTTTAGCAATACTCACCTTTCCAAATGTTACATAAGTTTGTTTCCTTTATTTTAGGCAAAGTTCCTAAGTTTTAATACAGGTATGCATGTTGGAGTTTCTGTTACAAGAGGTATGATTTTTGAAATGTAGGTCATTTCTTAATTTCAGCTTTCTTAGATGCACCTTGGTTTATTTATTTTTCACATATATTACGAAGGTTACTTTTGGGGGAACAGCTGGACTCCACAGGCATGAGCATCTGACTTCTTAAAGACATAGAAATCATATAGTTTTTAATTATAAAACCAGAAATGTTGATGGGGGCTATTTTCTCAGTCTTGCTTTACATCAAGCCAGTGTTAAAAGTTCGTTAGCTAGAGCTTAACAACACAATGGCTGAAGGAATGGAGTTACCACACAAGTGTTTAAATTCCACGCCGGATCCCTAGCTACAACGGAGAAGAAAGTTCAAACAACAAAAACAGAGTTGCAAGGTCTGAACTTGTGTGTCACGAATACCTCTTACTCATCACCAGGCAGCTCTTATTCAGGGCAACCAGGCCCTCCCAAGCAACATGGTTAATTGAATAAGGATTCTAAACCTTTTGGCTGCAGATAAACCAAAGTGGCACATGGCTCATAACTCAAACATTTCATTTTAAGCAGCTGTTAGTTTTCTTGCCCAGGCTAATTTGGATTATTCAATCATTTTCTTTTCTTTAATGAAAAACTGCTTGTAGTTACTGGTGGGGACAAAGAGCTGCAATTATGGATCTTGGAAAGTAAATTTATTATCTACTCATTTTAATCATGTATACAAGTGATACTAAATTTGGAACTAAATTCAGAAAATTTTATTAGCAGTGCAATTATATCTGTGTGTGTGTGTGTGTGTGTGTGTGTGTGTGTATGTGTACACATTTAATAACATTCAGTCCTGACTACTGTTTCCTGCTATGATGAACCTGGAACCTCTCTCAGTAAGCAACTAAAAATGCTGGATAGAAAATGACAGATATCTTCGCAAATCCATCAGTGTATTGGCTAGTTGGTGAGGAATACACAGAGGCCTACACCTAAGGAAAACTGGGAACCCTCAATGGTAAGCAGTTTTTACTTTGAAAGCATTTGCCCTATGATGGGGGTGAATTTGAGCTTTGGTTTTCATGTACTTCTTAGTGGCACAGGGGATAGGGGACAAAGTCCAGGGTCCACTCAAGGAAAAAATCTTAAACTTGGGCTATGAATGGAGAATAAAAAAAAATCTCCCTCTATGAACACTTTTAAGATTCCACATAGGAGTGAGACCATACAGTATTTGTCTTTGTCTGTCTTATTTCACTTAGCATAATGCCCTCAAGTTTCATCCACGTTGTTGCAATGATAGCATTTCCTTTTTTATGACTGAATAATATTCCACTGTGTATATAGACCACAGCTTCTTTATCTATTTGTCTGTTGATGGACACTTAGGTTGTTACTATGTCTTAGCTATTGTAAATAATGGTTCTAGAAACATGAGGGTGCAGACATCCTTTTGAGGTAGTGTTTTCATGTATTCTGGACATATTTCCAGAAGTGGAATTGCTGGATCATATGGTAATTCTATTTTAAAATTTTTGAGGATCTTCCATACTGTTTTCCATAGTGGCTGTGCCAGTTTATAATCCGAACAACATACAAGGGTTCCCTCACCAGCATTTATTTATTATCTTTTTTGATGATGGCCACTTTAACAGGTATGAAGTGATATCCCTGTGTGGTTTTGATCTGCTTCTACCTAATGCCTAGTAATGTTGAGTATCTTTTCATATACCTGTTGGCCCTTTATATATCTTCTTTGGAAAAAATGCCTAATTGGGTCTTTTGTTCATTTTTAATTGGACTGTTTTTATGCTAATGAGTTATATGTTTTTGGATATTAATCCCTTATCAGATATACGGTTGCAAATATTTTTTCCCACTCTGCAGGTTGTCTTTTCACTTTGTCAATGGTTTTGTTTGTTGTGCAGCTTTTCAGGTTGATGTAATCCCACTTATTTATTTTTGATTTTGTTGCTTGTGTTTTAGGTGTCATATCCAAAAAACCAATGCCAAGACCCATGTCAAGGAGCTTTGTTCCTATGTTTTCTTCTAAGAGTTTCATGGTTTCAGGTGTTATATTTAAGCCTTTAATTGATTTCAAGTTAATTTTTGTGAGTGGTGCCGGACAGGGTCTAGTTTCATTTTTTTGTTTTACATGTGAATATCCAGTTTTCCCAGCACCATTATTTATTTATTTTGTTTCCTTATTTATTTTGAGAGAGAGTAGGAGGAGGGGCAGAAAGACAGGAGAGAGAATTCCAAGCAGGCTCCGTGCTGTCAGTGCAAAGCCCAACATGGGGCTAAAAACCATGAATCATGAAGTCATGACCTGAGCCAAAATCAAGAGTTAGATGCTTCACTGACTTAACTATCCAAGTACCCCCCACCCCCAGCACCATTATTGAACAAACTGTCTTTTCTCGAGTATTCTTGGCTCCCTTGTCAAATATTAGTTGATAAACTCAATTCTGTTCCATTGGTCTGTCTCTTTTTCTGCTAGTACTGTCCTTAGCTTCATAGTATAGCTTGAAATCAGAAGTGTGATGCCTCCTACTTTGTTCTCTCAGAATTGCTTTGGCTATTTGAGGTCTTTTGTGTCCCATTTAAATTTTAGGATTGTTTTCTATACTTCTGTGAAAAATGCCACTGGAACCTTGATAGGGATTGCATTCTGTGCAATCTGTGGATTGCTTTTGGTAGTAGGGACATTTTAGCAATATTAATTCCTCCAATCCATAAACATGGGAACTGTCATGAATTTTATAACCATAAGCTAGCCCTCATGTGGGTTTTCAACCCAAATTATCATTTAAGTGGTCCAGTAAAATTCCAATTAAGTTTCTAAAGTGCTCTAAAGCCTGTATGTGTTCCTAGGTGATTAACAGAAGCAAATGTGAAGCCTTTATGGAGGAACCGACCTTCAACCCAGGCCCTGAAAAGTCCCACAGAGGATAATTCTAAGAAATATAGGCTCATATTCATGAATCACCAAACATCCAAAGAAATATGGCAGCAAAAATGTAGCTAGTGGAAAATACCGTAAAATTGGAGCAGTGAATACTTCAGATATTAAAATGATCAGAAATCAAATACAGAATAAGCATGTTTAAAATGTGTAAGATAGAAAGGAATTGAAAATATGAGGTAGGAACAAGGGACCATAAAAATGACCAACTGGATTTGGGGAATGATCAGAATATAACCTTCAGAAATGAAAAAAATGTAATAACAGAAATTAAAAACTCACTGACATTTTGCTTCCAGAAGAGAGTGGTTTGTGGCAGACCAATGTCCCTGCTAAGAATAAGAAGAAAAGTTGGAAAACTTACAAAAAGTAAGCTGGATAACTTACTAAAAGTATCAGAGAGGGGCTGAAACAAAGAAGAGGGGGACAAAGACTCTAGAGAGGAAAGAACAGAGAGGTAAACTCTGCAGCCGCTCTCCCCTGGAGGTCTTTGCTGGTTTTGGGTGAAGGTGAGAGAGTGATAATCTGGTCTTTGTCCTGGAAGAAGACTGCTACTAGAGACAGAGAAAATAGCTTTCAGCAATTCTTGCAAGGCTGTAGTGACAGACCTGGAGAGCCAAAGGGCCTGAAACACACACCTAGTTTTCCCTTCAAAATACTTGGCAAATTCTGAGCTGTGCTAAGTTGAGGTTAAAAAAGCTCAGATGAGACTATCTCAATGGGCCCCAGTGAAGCTATCACTTACACCGTTGAAAGCTCGAGTGAGCTAGGCCATCAGAGGAGAGGCAAACCAGAGAAAACTGAGCCTTACTCAGAATGTAACCCAGGTACAACTCAGCATAGTACCTGACTGGATTAAGGTGATTAGCTTCCACGCAATCTTCCCAATAGAGGAAAGGTTAAGCCCTCTCTGGAGGAAGACAGAATCTTCTAGAGGGTCAGGATGTCTTGCATTTAGTCAACCATTAATTGATAGGCATGCCAAGAGACAGGACCATGCATCTAGAAAGCAAAAAACAAAAACAGACCATGGATGATTCAGAAAGTGGAGTTAGTGGACATGTAGACATAGTCTTTTAAATAACTATGACTAGTATATTCAAGAAAACAGAAGCAAAGGGGGAGACAATACATTTGGAAAGGTGAGTATTTTACCAGAGAATTGGAATATACAAAAAAAAAAAAAATCAAGAGGAAACTGTAGAATTGAAAAGTACAGAATCTGAAATTAAGACCTGAATAGACAGCTTTAACATCAGTAGACAGGATTAGTGAAATAAAAGGCAATTTTGAAAATTCAAAACTAATGTACATAAAGGAAAAAAAAAAAGGAAAATACAGGACAGGGTGACAGCAATATGGGGAAACACAGTGAATAAATATAAAATATATATAATTGGAATTTCAGAAGGAGGAGAAAGAGATATTGACCAAAGTTTCCTAAAGATGGCAAAAAATATCAAGTTTGAGATTTAATAAGATGGACGAAATCAAGCAAGAAACATACAAAGACCAATCTAGGCACAAAGCTGTCAAAAACAAAGAAAAAGATAAAAACAAGAAAGAATCAGAGAAAACAGAGACTTTACCTCCAGGAGAAAAACATTAAGACCGACAGGTAATTTCTCAACAGGGAAGAAGGCAGTTAGACATCAAGAGGATGATATTTTAAAACAGTTATAGAAGGACTTATACTTTTGGGCATGATGGAGTAACCAGGACATTTACCCTCTGACTTAAAAAAAAAAAAAAAAAAGAACAAAAAACTCATCAACCAACAGCAACAACAGCAAACAACAGTGAAAATCCATGGATCAATGTTTTTGGACTTCGGACAACAGGCAGCCCAGCATAGTGATCCCTGAGGGAAGGGAAGCGTATGAAGTGAGCTCGAGGATTGACCCAGCTTACTATCTGGAGAAGTTAGAGAGCAGAGAGCAGGAAAGGGTAACGAAACAGCCTGGCAGCCTCCCTGAGTCGAGAACACAGAGCTGAGAATGTGGTTAGAGTTTGCAGGTCAGACTATTGAAGAAGAGAGATTCTGCATGTAGTGAGGAGTGCTCCACAGGGAGAGCACAAGAGAGCAGTGGACTCTGCAGAACTGCAGTGCATTCCCGGACTCTTCCTCTGAGTGTTGACCAGCATGTGTGACAGTAAACTACTGAGTGAGGGTAAGAATTACCAAAAAAAAGGAGTTGGCAAGATAATAATCAAAATTCATACAAGGCTGTGATCAGTCAAGGTAGAGAAACCTCATTGTACATAAGTAGTGTATTCAGAGAGGTATTGCCTAAACTGGGGGGGGGGGGGTGGGGAGGGGTGGGGTGGATCAGCCTGACATTAAAGGTACTCTGATCCTGCCTAATAAGCTCAAAAGAGCATTATAATGAGGATCTACCTGTTTCCAAGTAGTGTAACTGTATCTCCAAAGTTCCAAAAGCATTAATGAAAAACAAAAATACCCAACACTCAACAAATTAAAATTCACAATGACTGGCATCTAAAAAAAAAAGTCAGCAGGCATCCAAAGCAGGAAAATGCAACTCGTGATAAGAAAACAACAACAACAAAAAACAAAGAGACCTGGAAATAGAATAGATAATAGAATTAACAGATAAGGACATTAAAATAGTCCTTATAACTATATTTTGTGTATTCCAGAAGATAACACAAGGCATAAATAAATTTAGGAGAGAGATAAAAGAAATTAAAATATCCAACTTTAACTTTTAGAGATGAAAAATATGCCTGCAAAGAATAATGCTCTGGATGGAATTATGAACACATTAGATACTGCAAAAGAAAAGATTAGTAAATTTGAAAATAAAGTCATAGAAACTAAAATAAAGCACACAGGAAAAACAGTCTGGAAAAAGAAATTACATGAAACATGAATGAGCTGTAGGACAGCTTAAAACAGTCTAATTAATATACGTAAAGTAATAGTTCCAGAGGGAGAGGAAAAAGATCTGGGGGACAGAAAACTATTAGAAAAATAATGGTTGACATTTTAAAATTTATTTATTTAAATTCAAGTTAGTTAAAATACAGTGTAATATTGGTGTCAGGAGTAGAACCCTGTGATTCATCACTTACATGTAACACCCAGTGCTCATCACAAGTGCCCTCCTTAATGCCCATCACTCATTTAGCCCATCTCCCCACCCACCTCCCCTCTAGCAACCCTCAGTTTGTTCTAAGAGTCTCTAATGGTTTGTCTCCCTCTCTGTTTTTATCTTATTTTTCCTTCCCTTCCCCTATGTTCATCTGTAATGGTTGAAATTAAAAAAAAAAATCATAGATTACAAACCTATAGTCCAAGAAATTCAACCAACCACGAGCACAGAAACATGCAGAAATCTATATCATAATAAATCCTAATCTCGTTGGTTGAAACAAATGACAAAGAGAAAAATCTTTAAAGCAGCCAGAGGACGTTTTTATGTAGAGAACAAAAATTAAAATGAGAGCAGGGACGAAGCAAGCCAGACAATAAAGCAACATCTTGAAAATACTGAAAAAAAAATTATCCTAAAATACTATATCCAGCAAAAAAGCCTTTTTCCACAAAATAAAGGCAAAGAAAAGAAAAGAATCCAGACATTTTCAGGCATACAAAAGCTGGAAGAATTCATCACTCACAGCCCTGCTTTACTATAAATGATAAATGCTTCAGGAAGAAGGAATATGGTGATGGGTGGAAACCTGGATCTACACAAAGAAGAGCCCTGGAAATGGTAAATACATGGGTAAATATAAAATAGTGGTGTTCTTACTTTTAAAAATCTCCTTAAAAACTGTTATTTAAAGCAAAAAATAATAACAACGTTATTATTGTGTGCATATATAGAAGTACAACGTATGGTAACAATATCACAAAGACCAGACACAGTAACTCAACAATTTTTATCAACAGTGATGTGACACTTTAGACATGATGAGTTTATAGAATCTTTGCCCCAAAGATTCCTTACATTTGTTTAGGTTTTATTTATTTTTGAGAGAGAGAGAGAGAGAGAGAGAGAGCGAGCGAGCAGGTGAGGGACAGAGAGAGGGAGGCACAGAATTCGAAGACAGGCTCACGCTCTGAGCTATCAGCACGGAGCCTGATGCGGGGCTCAAACTCAACAAACCGCGAGATCATGACCGGAGCCAAAGTTGGTCGCTTAACCAACTGAGCCACCCAGGCACCACTGCCCCCAAAATTCTTATTGCCCACCCCACCCTGGTCCTCTTCTAGCCATATACTTTAAGCTTTAAATTCTAAGTTCACTGCAGGTGATAGAGTATTTGGTAGTGTATTTATATTACCTTACCTTGATTGAATGAACAGAACAGAAGCAGTGTTTTTAGATTTCAGCTATTGGTTACAGCAAAATTCCACATACAAATTCCAAAGTTAGTAGAGGTGCTTTGCAGTGGACTTGAATCAGTCTACTGTTTTTTCATTAAGAGACGTGATCTCCTTTTCTAGGTTCTTTCTAACTGTATTTACCAAAAGTAATGTTTCTCTTTAATATTTATTGCTATGATTTTATTTTGTATCTAAATAGTTATTAAAGGTTCCTGAGGTATCTAAAAAAAATTGTTCATACCAACTCTTGTCATTTTCTTAATTAAGTAATCTCTATGCCCAACATGGGGCTCGAGCTCATGACCAGGAGATCAACAGTCACATGCTCCACCCACTGAGCCAGCCAGGTGCCCCTCAACTTTTATCTTCATTAAACTTGTCAAACACAGTTTGATGGTGAACTTAATCTGTTTTCTTACTGTAGTATATTTTATAGGCATATCCAGTGCAGTGTCTTCAGGATTGTTATCATTATAAATTTGATTAAGATCAATGTCTCAGAATTGCATTGAAATGTGTAGGATTTGCAGTAGGGGATTTTATGTGAATAAAAAGTAAATATATATTTTAGATATTTGAGTTTGTGCATTAAAATGCACCTTTATTGGGCACCTGGGTAGCTCAGTAGGTTGAAAGTCTGACTTTGGCTAGGTCATGATCTTGTAGTTCGTGAGTTTGAGCCCTGCATCGGGCTTTGTGCTGACAGCTCAGAGCCTGGAGCCTGCTTCGGATTCAGTATCCCCTTCTCTCTCTGCCCCTACCCCACTCACGCTCTGTCTCTTTCTCAAAAATAAGTAAAACTTTTTAAAAAATTCACCTTTGTTAATAATCAGATAGTCAAGAAACTGGTGACTTCAAAAGTACCAGTGTATTCCAAAACTTTTTAGATGACAATAAAATTAAAAATAAGTATATTAAAGTTTTTGCAAAGAAATATCAACAGTATAGAGTATTTTGATGATTCTCAAAAATACACATTCATCACTGTCCAATTCTATCTATGAAATCCTACATTAAAATAATAACTCCAACCTCTATAAATTAAAGTACTTAAAAAAAGAACAGAAAAACCTTTCAATAGAGGTTATTCTAGTAAACGGATTACAGAAAGTTTGGTAACTTGAGAAACTATTCTGGAACGTATGCTACTGGTTCAAATGTGCAAGCTCCAACTTAACAAATGTTTAAAATATTTGAGTTTTTAAAACAGTGCCAAAACAAACCACATCTTTTCTAGAGATGACATATTTAGCTAAGCATGAGCAATATAAATCTTTCAACCATTCCATGTATTTGTTTAAAAGCCTCAGAAACCACGTGCATTTCTAATAAAACATGAACAAAATGCTGAAGTCACTGGAGCCTAACAGTGGACTTATAAATCAAATTTTTAAAAAGGCAAATGTATTTGTGTGTGTCTGTGTGTATGCTCTAAGTATCCAGATATACACATGTATATAGCCATGAATAGGTTAATAGATAGGTTAGTTGTAAATAAGTTATCAATAACAAAATGATGTTTGGGAAAAATCCGGGTTCCACACAAACCTTACTTATGTGAGGAGATAAAATGTGTAAGTCATGTGTAAAATGTTTTATCACTGTAATGACTCATTAATCATGAGTATTTGAAAAGAGAAACTTCAAAAATAACCATAATCTTTAAAAATGCTACATATAAAAATGCTTTTCTATGCAACTATATCTAATATTCAAACTATAAGTTTTGAATATTCTAAAATTTTTTGAAATAAATTCTGTCAGTAAATGACTGACAAGATTCTTCAGTTTATTTGAAATAAGGATATATACAGAGGATCAGCTTTCTCATTGAAAAGGGAGAATGTTTTATTAGATATCATATTTTGAATATTTTAAATTATTTTAACATAACGGCTTATTTATAAAAGTAGAATTAAAGTTTCTCATATATTAATAATTAACTAATAACTTTGCTATAACTGCTTATCCCTTGCTTATAACCAATAACCTTGCTTATAACTTTGCTTATAACCAGTTCCACTTCTAATAGTTGCTGTAGGAGATAAAGTAAGCCTTGAAGTTCAGACCACCATTCAATAAAACTACACTGTCAGGTTTTGGCATCAGGCACAAAGCAACTCAAGGTTATTTATTATTAACAATGAATTGTCACAGTATTCCCAATGACTGTAGCCTAAGGCAAAACATGCTGCTACTGTAACACTGTAGAGAGATAGTAAAAATATGATGCTATTTAAACATGCAGTTCACATTATTGTACTTCACTAAAAGAAATGCATACAATCTCAATTGTTGGTGAATTCATATGTATTGGTAGAAAAGAAATGGCATAATAATAAAAATTGCAAGAGTTAAAATCTTCAGTTTTTTTTTTTTTTTTTCCTTACAGAAAGGTTTAGAGAACTACAGCTACATGGAGTTTAGTCCTAAGACCTCAGCTGTAAGTCCTCGCCAGTCCCTGGCAAATTCCTAGGATTCTGAGTCTACTTCTTCAATTGTACAATGTAATAATAATAACAACAGCACTAAAACCATCATCATCATATTACCGAGTATTTAGAGAACCGATCTCAGGAGCTAGGTAACTCCTTCATATGAACAAAAGTGAAGACGGTTTGAAACATTGTTGGTGGACATTTTTAAGTATAAGAAATCAATTAATGATAATATTTGGCTGAAATACTTAGCATTTGTAATTTTGTAGACAGCTCATTTTCAAGGGGATGTGGTATTTTGGCGGAGGTTACCTACACTGATAATAGTAAATGTTAGAATTGTTTTATAAATTTAACTTTATACTATCAGATTCTTTCAAAGTTCTGGATATTGATTACAGGAATTGGTTGCTCTAATCTAATCATTTCAGTACACAAAGAGATGTTTGGAAGCTGTAAAATGTCTTTATGCTTACTGTGTGTCTTATAAAACCCCAAGCAAAATAACTCAGGAAAGATTTGTCTGTTCTTTAGGACTAACCTCAAAATTCAGGTTTACTTGTGGTTTACTTGAAGAGGATTCAGGAATGGACTATTTTGTGACAAGAACTGTTCCTCTTTACTTACCTGCATTATTTGCAAGGCACTATTCCTTCACACAGGGCTCCCACATGTTTCCATGACAGCCCAGAGGGGAGACTCCATGCATGACCACGTTATTTCAAATTTCTCTATTTATATAGTCACTGGCCTATGAAAGGCTATAATCTCTTTGGGACTGTAGAAGAAATCCAGTTAGCTTATTTCTAGCCCTGTTGTTCCTTATTTTCTAATTCTAATAGTTTAAAAAAATAATGAAAAGCAGGTGACATGAGTACATTCTAAATTTGAACTTAATGGAATGGTTCTAATGGCCAGGGAGTTTAAAAAATTCCATGAGAAGGAAATCGAGTTTGTTAACATTATGATTCTTTTGTGGCCCTATGATAAAGCTCCTTATGGTTTCCTGCAAGAGTAAAAAAAAAAAAAAAAAAAATCACATGAATAATCTCCACTGGTGTATCCAAAGCATGCTGCAATAAACTATTCTGTTCTTGTCCTGAAAATAAGCAATGGTAGAGAATCTACCTCGGTCTTAAAGCTAAATTAAAATATTGTACGGGCTTGGAAAAATTTTCACTTTCCCACAAAATTCTCACGAATTCAATCTCTACTTGCCTATTTCATCCTGTTGCGGCCACAGTCATCTTCTATTGGCCTCTCATCTATTCAATCTAAAAAAAAAAGAAGGTATTTTTTTCTGTAGCCAAATACATAAATCTTGGTTTTATTCATAATTTCATATGACTAGAAGTGATTGCTATGCTTTACTATTTCAATTTTTTAAATAAAAGGAAAAGCAGGTAACCAAGCCAAACTGCCAGTTTTCTTTTTTCCACATCCTTATATTTTTACATTACAATTTTACTGTATATCGTATCTTGGATTCCCCTCCTTCACAACAAAAATTCAAATGATAATCTAAATAAAGATAATCAAAAAGAATACTTAACGTTTTTGATGGCCTCTTGCCTTTGAGAGTCATGCTGCCACATGCTAATTTTCAAGCCAGAGGTGTCCCAGCCTATTAGACAGACTTGGCAATTTCTACAGTTTAAATAGAGTTTAGATCATTATTCAGACACAACATTAAAAACATCGACAATATGAATCCATAAGTACACATGAATGATATCCTCTTTTTTATTGAAAACAGTTTGTATTATTTGTAGTGAAACAAAAATCATTCCTTGATTAATGTAATTTTAATGTACCAAACTATTGGAGCAAATTATACATTTAATTCTTGGTATTTATATTTAATATTCTTTAATATTAACAAAGATCATGTGTATGCATTGGAGGAAGACTATACATTCTCATGTCTGAGCTGCTCTCATCAGTTAAGAAATAAACTCTATATTGAAAAATGCACGTATTTGAAGTTCTGACCTAACACAATGGATTAAGGTTTAGACAATATTTACTTTGCTGCATTTTGATTCAGAAAGGGACGTATGTGAAGATATGACCTATAATGGCCTCTCAGTAAAAAGATTTATATCAAGTAGAGTGATATAAAATAGTTACAAAATAAGCTACAACTTTATAGCTACTCATTGGTAAAAGTCTGTAGTTAATACATTTGGATAAATAAGTCAGCAGCAAAGTGGTTAAACATTTGTGATCTGATTTTATCTCAGCTTGGAATGTGGTTGGAGTGTCCCACTTCTAACAACTGTTTGCTAAGTTAAGGCTTTAGTGTTTACACAGTGTTGAATGAAGCAGCCTGGTCACCAGATGTGATTGCTTCCCCAGACTGTCGTTTTTTTCAGTCAGATCACTGTCCTCATGGTCCCTGTTCCAACCTTCTTCCTCAGGACGTCCACCAGCCTTTCCAGCCTAGGTTGGGGGCAGGTGGGGGGAGGGGGAAAAAAAGGATACAAAAAGTACAATTATTGTCAGGAATGTTTTGGCTGAAAAAGAACAGTATTTGCCTGTGACCAAGCAGTCTTGGTAGTCGTGTTAAGAGACAAAGCGTTACTGTCAGCAAGAGACACTGGTGCAGAGTGCCACGTATCTGAGGTTAAAAAAAACAGTAACAACACAAACTTTAACCCACATCTTCAGATTATGTCAGTTTTAGACGCTACATGAAAAAATGTAACATACTCATTTCACTACATTTACCTGCTTGCATGAAGGCTGTGAATGAATCATTTATTATGCAATGCGAAGACGGCACATTAAATGCAGAGCAGTTTCAAACTGATTTTTACCCAGAACTACATATTTTAATTCAGAAATACTATCAACCTCACACCTGTTACTTAGGTAAATAAGTAACACATTATTATGTTGTACAATTCATATGCATTAAATTTCTTCCTTTTTCAAAGAGTCAGCTGATGAAAATAATTAGGAATTAGGTAGCTAGCTGGAAAAAACTCATGCTTTAGTGGCATGAAAATAATTTAGGTATACACAAATGGTTTGATGCTAATAAAACCAGACTTTTGGTACTACATTTAAAAAGAAGTTTCTATTCTGAGTAATGTAAATAGGCTAGCAACGACTGACTCTATAGTTTCTAATCAAGGATATGTGATTTTTTTAAATTGATTAAAAACTCACCACTTAAAGTCAAAAGTTTAAAAATAGTTTTTAAAAATAAGTTTAAAAATAGTTAAAAATAAGTTTAAAAATAAAGTCAAAAGTTCAAAAGTCTATTCTGTAGTGTTCTTAGGCTACTCTACGGGAGGGAGATCACATTCATGTGGATTAGTGAGATTTTGCTTGAGAAGAGATGATGGAATCAGACCGTTAATTTTTCTCCTGTTATTATGTTTTTTTACGGAAAGCATAAAACCTCAACAAAAAATTATGTTTGATGTTACACACACAGAAATCTTCCAGTTTTCATATATACACAATCTTCTTCCTCAAAGACTGGTGAGCGACATAGTCTAGTCTGCTCCAGCTTGCCTCATTTATATGGATCCATGCATGAGGGTCCTTTGCAAATAAACATAGCACAGAGCTAGACCCTAAAGGAATGAGGGTATTCTTAGTGTCACACACTCTGGTTTACATGCAACACCTAAAGTTAGCTCAAGTTTATTGGATGATTGTGCATAGATGGAGTTCAGTTAACAGAAAACAAGAATATGATGATTTATATAGGATTACATAAATTCTTTAAGACAAAGTTTCACTAACCTAATTTTGGAGAAGGGGCAAGAAAAATGTCAGGATGAAATTTTAAGTGTATTGTTAAAGTATGATAGTAACCTCAATTAACTTAAAAAATGACTCCCAGTGGCAACACTGACAGGCCATTAATAGCATTTTTTGGCATATATTGTAAAAAAGGCAGAAAATATTACTTTCATGTTGGTTAGTTATATCCTTCCCCTACAATCTGATTTACACTACCATTAAAAAAATTCCTCATAATGGAAAAGTTGTACTCTGTATAGTTATCATTATTACTATGAATTCAGAATCAATGGCATTCCAAATTACTGAGATGAATTTGTGTTGTGCCTCTTTTGACTTTTCCTTTGCTAATAGGCTCATCTTACTTTAGTTTCCTTTTTATAGATTAGGACATATTTCCATTTAGAACTCTTATGCCTTGCTAAGGTAAGAGGTTAGGAGGAAATACTTAAATATCACATCTTGCACTGCCCTTTACTATGTTTCAATAATTACTAGATGAACCACATTCTCAGCTTATCCAGGTTGAATGATTTATGAAAATTTGATCTCAGAAATGAGAAAAATGTCAATGACTTCGTTCTGTAAAAGCGTACTGACTTCTGAAACACAATGAAGCACCTATTCCTTCTTGTAAGGAATGGAATTCACCTGCCAGACGTGGACCGTGCCAACAGGAAGGTAGCTGCATACGTCTGTCGAAGCACCTTGTGGATTCGCCTGCAGGCTATTCTTTACTGTCCAAATCAACAATATCCTTTAAAAAAGTATGTAGCTTATTAAATTAGGTTCCAACTGCTTCAGATGTTACTCAACAGTAGTTTCCCAAGGGCTTCATGAAATAGGAAAAGGGTTAGAGCTAGGATTAGGAGTTCTCCATTAGGAGAACTCCATTAGGAGTTCTTCAAATATGAAGAAACTGAAGCACAGACAAGTAAACCCTTATACAAGGACTGTAGTAAAACAGTAACAAATCTGGGCCTGGTTTCCTTGTTCTTAGTTCAAAGTTACTTCCACTAGGGCTCGGTTACTAGAGAGTGACAGATTTCAGATTTAATGGATTATTTAGCTTCATGAAAAATTTTCTTTAAGCTCTTAGTTAAGTTAAATTGGGAAAGTATTTGTGGGTATATTTCACCTGCGATTTTAGTAACACATTAACAAAGTAAATTGATGACACTGCACGTAATTAGGAAATAATAGTTACAAACTACTGTTTACTATAGTAAATTTGAAAAATATACTTACAGATATATTTTAGACAGAAATCTTATTTTTTCAATTAACATGATTTTTATATTTTCTATGTATTTAGATAACGTGTATATACTACAATGGAATACATAATTTTCCGACATAGTTATTTACCAATTTTCCTAATCAGTTTACTTTTATTTTTCACTTTTTAAAAAAATGTTTATTTATTTTTGAGAGAGAGAGAGAGAGAGAGAGACAGAGCACGAGCAGGGGAGGAGCAGAGAGAGAGGGAGACACAGAATCCAAAACAGGCTCCAGGCTCTGAGCTGTCAGCACAGAGCCTGACGTGGGGCTTGAAATCACAAACCGTGAGATCATGACCTGAGCCAAAACCATATGCTCAACCGACTGAGCCAACCAGACGCCCCTATTTTTCACTCTTAATGAATATTATGAGATATGTTAAACAGTAAATAATTCTTAATAAACGCTGATTATGTGCTATGAATTATGAGAAGCAAATTATGCACATATTTAATTTTCATGATAACTCCATAGAGTAGACATTATCATTGGTTGACAAAACCAAAACATATAGAGGGTAATTTGATCACAGCCTTATTGCTAGTGAGTTTGGAGCTAGGATGTGATGGTAAGTCTAATCACCACTCCCCTGATCTCTCTGGTGTACTATACTGCTCCCAAAAGTACTACCAACTTTTAAGGCATATTTCTGAGTTTTCGTGGGCTTGAATTACTCTCACTCCCTTCTGAGTTTCAGACTCACATACCCAACTGCCTTTAAGACATCTCCTTTTGCTTTTTCTACAGGCATATGACACTTAGCATATCTAAAGCAAAATTGACTTTGCCCCCCCATGCATGTTTCAGTATTTATGTTGATCAATGTTGTCATTCATTAAGTTGAAAAAATTTAGAAAAACTTGGTACATTTTATTTATTTAGTTTTCTCATTTCAGCTTGGACCTGTGAAAACTTTGTGAAGAAACCACTAATGGTGACAGTGGGAAGCAGTGAGTGGGTTTTAACACATCTAGTAACATCATCTGCATTATGGAAAGATTATAGTGGCAAAGATGTAGGAATGGGATGGAGACAGGTTAGCCTATAGGTAGGAAGTCCAGATAGCTCCTGATTAAAATAATCTTTGTGAGCACAATAACATGAATGTGTTTAAGGCCATATAACTGTGCACTTTAAAATGGTTAAGATGGTAAACTTTGTTATGAAGATTTACTATAATAAAAAAACAATATCCTAACGAGACTTAAAGGCTTGAACTAAAACTACAGCAGTGTAGATGGAAAGAAGGGGACAAGTTTGAAAGATATCTAAGTATAGGATCCCAAGGACTTAGTGACTTCTGAGGGCAGGATGGTGAGAGATGGGGTGGGCAAGAAGGATGACTACTGGGTGTCTGATTTTGGTGACTAGATGGATAGTGATATACTAACCAAGACAGTGCAGAGGAAGAACAGAAGAATTTATTGGGGAGCATGTGTGTGTGAAGATGAGTTCAGCTTGGTACACATGAATTTGAGGTGTTGGTGGGACATATAAGTAGGATGTTAAGTAGATACTTGGATATAAGAGTTTGTCTTAAAGAGAGAATTCTAGGTTTATGATATAGATTTCAGTTCAATCAATAAGCATTTGTTTGGTAATTCCTATGTACCAGGTGCTGTTCTAGGCACTGATTATTCAAAAAGCAGGACATGGTCCCAGCTTATAAGGAACAGTAGGGTGGGGAAATAGATCTTTATATGGATAACTTCAACAACAAGTTACTGATAAATGCTGTAATAAAAGGATACACAGATATTAAGCAGAACCTAGTTTGGGTAGAGGAGGGGAGGAAAGGCATATAAAGTCTTCCTGGGATTTTGCCTGAGTTAAGTATTGAAGGATAAGAAGGAAACAGTCATCTTAAGAAGGGAGGGGATGGAGAGGGGCAGGATGGGCATTTCAGACAAAGGAAATAATAGCTGTGAAGGCACAGAGGCATGAAAAGCATGATATGTGTCAAGTGCTATTGATAGCATTTGTTTTCTCAGGATCACAAAGTTAGAGGTCGAGAATGGTAGAAACTGAGGCTGAAGAGTTGGGTCATGACTAGGTTGTAACTGAAGCCACAGGAGTAGATGGAAATGCTTAGAAAGAGAAATTAAGAAGAAGAAGAGATGTGGGAATAGGATAGAAATCCAAAGAAAACAAATATTTAAAGTAAAGAGACTGGCAAAAGAATTTGAGGATATAGGGATGTAAAAGATGGATCAAGACTAGGTGCTGTCACAGAATTCAGAGAAGAGCAGTTCAAGAAGGCAGCTATCAACAGTTTAAGTACTTAAACAATATCAAAGTGAGAAGTGCCCATGTGATTTGGCAATTGGGAAATGACCATCTTCTCAGTGCAGTTTTAATGGCGTGATGGAAGTAGGAGGAAGCCTGAGAGGAATGTGAAAATTGAAGGCTAAGTACAGGCTGTTTTATAAGAGCTTGGCTAGAAAGTAAAGAGGATTACAGTTATAGGGGAATGTATGGCTGAAGACGTTTTTTAAGAAACTGATGGCATGTGAATATATTTGTGAACTATGGGAGAGAAGACTAGAGGAAGACACAAAGGTATGAGGCAAGAAGATGATACCTTTTTAAGTAGGGTCTAGATGACGGGATCATAAGCATGGTTTACAGCATTATTTTAAAAAATATATACAATTTTTCCTTGGAGATTAAAGGGAAAGAGGTAGGAAGAATACAGCTGTGGATAATTTAGGTATGGAGAATGTTAATTGACAGAACTTATGTCCGCTAGATTCAATTTACCCCATGGAGTAGGAGACAAAGTTCTCTGATGAAAACATAGGGTACAGAAAAAGGCTAGAGGAAAATGCTGAATGTTTAATGTGACAAGGAAGGGAGGTGCCTTGGAATATGCAAAGGAAATATTAGGTGAGATTGATGATCCAGCTATAGCTAGAGACTGCAAATTTGTAGAGATACTGATCATCATAGTAGTATGACTTCTAGTTTTCACATCAGGTCTATCCTTTGGGGATAGATATGGGGAGGGGAAATAATAAAAGTAATTGAGAGTTTATGACTTACAGTGTAAGACAAAGGTACAAGAAGACTGTGTCCTTGAGAAAAAGTGATTAAACCTAGAATTCAGATTGGGTAGGGAAGAAAGCAAGTCTAAAAGGGCTGTCAGTTCAGAAAAAGAATGAAAGGAGCAAGAGACTGGATGTCTTAATTTGTGGTGAAGCTAAAAAGCAAGACTAGTTGGGAGTAAGGCTGTGATTATTGTTGGAGAGGCAAGTGTGATCTTAGGATTTCATATTTAGAAAAGTTCTGCCAACATCTATTGTAGTTGAAGTGGATAAGAGGTAAAAGTCATTAGCATTCAAGGGACAAAGGAACAGACACATTACTGACATTGACACCGAAATTTCTTAGTATGAATGCCGAAGTTGGGGTAGATAGAAAGGAAGACATTGAATCAGATGCCTGAAATACATTTAAAGGAAATGGCACTGATCAGGAGATCAGTAGATATCACTGAAAAGATGAGACAGAGAGTGAGAAAGCTGGATGGTGTAAATCTCAAAGGAGCGAGTGTTTTTACATCGATGTAGAAGGTATGACAGAAGCAAAGGGGAACGAGAAGAACTCTCCTTCCTGGTATATGGGTACAGGAAAAAGGCTGCTGTCCTAGTATATGGGTATGGGGAAGAGACTGGGCTGCTAGGAAACAAGTGTCCTTGGTAAGTTTGTTTCAGGTAGAATGTGTGTGTGAAACATTCAGTGTAGAAGTTGTGGCTAGATGCAAGGTAGTAACAATGGAAAGAAGGTGCCACAAAGCCGACTGAAAAGAGCTGAGATCAGAGGAATAAAGAGAAGGAGAGAAAGATGGGGAAGGAGGAAGCACAGAGCTGTATGAAAGTGAATAGCCAATGGATTAGCCAATGGATAGAGTGCACCCATTCTCCCATGCATAAATTGTAATCAATGTGGTAAGAAGGTCTTGCTCCATTTTAGCCACAAAATGTAACTGAAAAGATACACAGATGCCTATAAAAATGGGCATATCCACATATACTTGTGAATAAATAGAGACACGGCCATATAAATATGAACACACATATATGCTCACAAAAAGAACACATAAGAAATAAGTAAATACCACATGAGGAAAGAATGAAGCTGAGAAAAGAAAGACTATTTACATTTGAAACAAAATGAAGAAAGAGTTTGTAAGTGAAAAAGTGAGTGTAGGAGTAAATGGGAGAGTGGGTTGAAAAGTCATGGTGAAGAAGGTGGAAACAAGAATTGGTAGAAAGTGAAAAGAATGGGGAACCAAATAATAATTACATGGCCAAAAATTATTCCTTGTATTATTATTATTATTTATTTTTTTTGAGAGAGTGCGAGCAGGGGAGGGGCAGAGAGAGAGGGAGAAAGAGAACCCTAAGCAGGCTCCATGCCAGCACAGAGCCCCACACAGGGCTCCAACCCACAACAGTGAGACCATGATTTGAGCTGAAATCAAGAGTCAGATCCTCAGCCAAGTGAACTATCCAGGTGCCCCTATTCCTTATTTCAACACACCTCCTTGGATCTCCCACTCATCCCCGTAGACATACCTTTTAAATCATTACCTTACTTGATTTCTCATATGAGGTGTTATCAAAATATTAAGAAAGCAGTCTTTACTGGTTTTTATTGTTTACACTTCCAGTCTTCAAATGGCTGGTACATTCAAGTTAGTAGACTGCTCACCATTATTGGTACTCTTTGCGGATATTCTCTGGTATGTCTAGTGTCTTTAAAAATAATTGGCCCCTATATAATAATCCAGTTTAATCATTATAAAGAAACATGGGCCTGATACCTTCGTTGATTTAGACTTTTACTTCTCTTTCAATGCTGCCATGTTTCACTACTGACTTAACCTTAAAACGCTAGCCTGCTTTGACTATCAGGCCAAGCCAAGTCTGTTCTATTTCATATACGATTAATATTTCTTTTCCATTTATTGCTGCCCAATAAACCACCCAAAACGTAGTGGCTTAAAAAGGCAGCTATTTTATTTACTCATGTCCATTCGGGCTTGGGGCAGTCAGGTGGTTCTGCTAGCCTTGCCCGTGTTCACTCATTCAGCTGCAGTCAGTTGGGGTGGGGTGGTCATGTGCCTGACAGGTGTGCTGACTTCTGCTGGGACTCTTTCTTTCTGTGGTATCTCATTCTCAACCAGATGAGCCCAGACTTATTTACCTGGTGAACACATCAGCAAGAGGGTAATACTGAACTCAGGAAGGTCTCTTGAGGCCTTGCTTAAAAGTTGTACAACATCACTTGGTTAAAGGGAGTCACAGGACAGCCCAGATTCAAAGGGCAGGGAAATAAATTCCACATTTTGACAGGCGCAGTTGCAAAAAAAAAATCATGGCCATTTTTATTCCATAATATTGATATTAAAAGCAAGATTTTACCTTTATCTATGCTAGATTTCAGTTTGGTAAGTTTGGCCCATTTTTCCAGCAAATTAGTATCTTTTGGCATCTAGAGTTTATCACTTCTTGTAGTTATGATAAACGTACCTTTTATGTTTTTAACTTAGGTAATTGAAATATGTTGAACAAAAAAAAGTACTGAGACAAACTCTCACAGACAACCCTACAGGGTCATAATATGTATTCCTATTCAATTAGCTATGAATTACCAGAACTGTGCAATCCCTTCTTGATCTTGTCCACAAGGGTATTTTGAGATAGTCTGCCAAATGACTGTTAAAATCAAGATATATTAGAGTTCTTCCTCCTTACCTACAAGTTATAGAGGTTAATTTCTGAGTTGCAGCTAGACTTGCAAGACCAAGTATGGGTAACTGGGAACAGCCTGGCTGCCAGAGATAATCAGTCCTTAGTGGCTACATCAGTGAGTAGGTCTGCAACTAACATAACTGGACTGGCTGTAGGGTGCCATCCAAAAGCACTCAACTATTTCAATTAGAGTACCTAAAGAGCTTAATTTGGGCTTTTACAAATATCCAGATAGGTCTAATCTGATCATCTGTGGCATGGAAACAAGAGTTTCTGGGCTGTGATGGTATTTGGCAAATATGATGAATTTGTAGACCATTGCTTGCTTAAGTTGATATCATGCCTGGTACGGTTCACAGCACATAGCATTTACTCTATTTTTAAATTTAATTTTAAGGGTTGGTCTACCTGTGTTTCAACATTCAAGATATATTTACTGAAACGCTTCACTGGAAAGTCCACGAGTCATTCTTTATTAGAAGCAAATAATAAATTCCAAAATATTACCAACTTAACAATACTATGATGGTATTATGCATTTTGCCTTACCGAAAAAGATATCATTTTTTAAATGGATATGGACTTACAAATGTCTCTTGTTTTTTTAATAAAATTTAAAGCCTAATACATTTTTATATTCTTGTTAGCAAACTCAGTGTTAATAATAAATTGTGGCTAATCTGGAAATGGGCATAATTTACTTATCTGGAACAGGACATTGTAATATTAATAGCAAAAATAAGATTTCCAATGTAATTATACTAGAGATAATGAGGAAAAAATTGATACTGGCAAGAATACAGAAAGTCAATCACCAGGCCAATTTACTGAAGGAAAAAAGATATAGGACAATTGTTTACTATATAAATCCATACAAAATATTTTGAAAAGAACTTCACAAATATTTCATTATAAGTAGATAATAAACAGGAATTCTAGATGAGCACCACTTTTAAGATTTTTATAATAAAGTAGATTTAAAAGGTATTTGTTAATTTCTTAGAAAAATATTACCAAAGCAAATGTCTAGGGAAACTTTTAAAAAGTCTTGACAAAGGACTGTGTTACAAATCTTAGCCTGGTTAACATGTCAGTGATAAATTTACATGGATATAATAATTAGTATCAAGCATTTGTCTCCCGTTAATCCTCGTAAAATATTTGAGATTATGTAGATACCAAAGAGTGCATTTAAAAAGGCCCTCTTGGGGCGCCTGGGTGGCTCAGTTGGTTAAGTGGCCGACTTCGGCTCAGGTCATGATCTCGCGGTCCGTGAGTTCGAGCCCTGCGTCGGGCTCTGTGCTGACAGCTCAGAGCCTGGAGCCTGTTTCGGATTCTGTGTCTCCCTCTCTCTGACCCTCCCCCATTCATGCTCTGTTTCTCTCTGTCTCAAAAATAAATAAACGCTTTAAAAGGCCCTCTTAGTACCTCCTTGGTTTGCTGTGTTGAGGTCTCTCCAATACTTTATGATTGCCATGAGATTTAAGAATTCCCACAAGTACTGAAATGTTGGTAAACCTACAGCCTTCATAGGCTGAAGCAAAGTACATGTCTAGGTTTTGTTTAGATACATTCAGTTGAAAAGGCTGAATTTAGCAAAAGTGGTGCATTCTCAGCTCTAGTTTTGACCTAAAAATAACTTTCAAGGGGCGCCTGGGTGGCGCAATAGGTTAAGCGTCCGACTTCAGCCAGGTCACGACCTCGTGGTCCGTGAGTTCGAGCCCCGCAGTCAGGCTCTGGGCTGATGGCTCAGAGCCTGGAGCCTGTTTCCGATTCTGTGTCTCCCTCTCTCTCTGCCCCTCCCCCGTTCATGCTCTGTCTCTCTCTGTCCCAAAAATAAATAAACGTTGAAAAAAAAAATAAAAAAAAATAACTTTCAAATCAGTAATATAAATTAAGTATACATAGTTTTCACAACCTCTACTATCCCAAACACAAGATGATACTCAGGAAATAAAAGTTTACAAGGGTGCCTGGGTAGCTCAGTTGGTGGGGTGTTCGACTTTGGCTCAGGTCATGATCTCATGGTTCATGGGTTTGAGCCCCACGTTGGGCTCTGTGCTGACAGCTCGAGCCTGGAGCCTGCTTTAGATTCTTTGTCTTCCTCTCTCTCTGTCCTTCCCCAGCTCACGCTGTCTCCCTGTCTCTCAAAAAATGAATAAATATTAAAAAAAATTTTTTTTAAGTTTACAAAATTATTATGGTTTTCATAATGATTTTGGGTCATGCCTTCCCTACACCTCTTACAAAGTAGTCCAAGTAACCTTTGTTCTGTTTGGGCCAATCATGGGGCAGCACTGTGAGAGTGGTCAAGTTTGTCTTTATTTCTCACAGAGCCTAAAATAATTTGGTAGTGATAACTGCTGAAACAGAATTCCACCAGTAATAAAGACATCCAGAGAGAGAGAAAACCACAACCAAAAACCAAAAGTTAAAACCGATGCTGCGCAGAAGTTGATCCAATGGTACTTCTCTTGCTTCCCATTAAGAGTCTAATCCTCTCGCATTCTCCTCCCTTTGATTCTTAATACTGGCTTAAAAAAAATGTTTTCTGAGAACAATGTTATATGATTGATAAAAAGGCTACTAAGAGTTTCTGCATTCTATTATGAAACAAAGCATAACCTAAATCTGTTTATTTCTGATACTGAAATTTTAAATATCAATTGATAGGTATGAAAATAGATATATCTTGGGGATTGCATTATCTCTTAAATGAAACCAGGAATGTGACTATCATCTCTGTCTGCATATAAAATTGTCCCTATTTGTTGTCAACTCATATTTTTGGCTGCATCTACACTATTAAAAGAAAAATAAGAAAAACAACAAATTGGGTACATACAGTCAACAATATTTAGTTTTAATGCATCATGACTAACCATTTACTAATTAGCTTGTTGATTTCTAGCATAAATTTCATGTCAAATCCAATTCAGTCATTTCCCCAAAACCATTTTGCTGCATAAAAAAATATTTCAAGTAACTATAATAAAGGGTAAAATAATATGGATAGATTAATTTAGCTCCTCTGATGTCATTATATGAAGCATTATCACTTAGAAGATATCATTATCTTTAAAGAATTATCATTCCTTCAGAAATTAAGCAGTAAACTTGGATTTATCTCTGAGATTAAATAGAACTTAAAAAAATCTTAGTACATGCACACTCAACTCTGCTTAGATTAGATACACACATTCGTTATTCAATGTGTAGACAAGCACTGAAAACTTAACTCTATTTTATTTTTTTAAGCGTATTTATTTTGAGAGAGAGAGAGAGAGTGAGCGAGAGAGGTGTGTGTGGCGGGGGTAGGGAGAAGAGAGAGAGAGAGACAGAGAAAGAGATAGAGAGAAAATCCTAAGCAGGCTCCATACTGCCAGTACAGAGCCTGATGCAGGGCTTGAACTCAGGAACTGTGAGATCATGACCCGAGCCAAGATCAAGAGTCAGATGCTCAACAGACTGAGCCACCCAGGAGCCAACTTGCCTTTATTTTAAATGTAGACTAACATTTGCCATCTTCCATGTAACGTTGAAAAATCAGGCTTGTCAATCAATCATAATGTCATTAGTATCAATTTACGTGACTAGTAAAAATAAAAGTTAAACATTTAACAATCAAAATTTAATGTAAAACTTGGCATTCTTTACATTTGTTTCATCTCATTTTACAATTAGAACAT
Source organism: Felis catus (assembly GCF_018350175.1). NCBI lineage: Eukaryota > Metazoa > Chordata > Mammalia > Carnivora > Felidae > Felis > Felis catus. The sequence goes on along the minus strand of NC_058373.1, from coordinate 86,579,219 downwards.
GGAGAAAGAGTAAAGCTACATTTCCTTTGTTACTGTATCTCTAAGGTAATTTTATTTCAAGTTTTGGATTTTAAAATAATAACTTTGGTATCATTTTACCCAGAGATTAAGATTTTGTAAATCTTAGTAAATGTTTGTTGTAAATGTTAGTAAATTAGATGTCTACATAGTCTGGTGGATTCCAATTAGTCTATGGCAGCACTAGAAAAGGACTTACAGAAGATAATAGAGTTATTTTGCTTAAGCCCCTAATTTAACATCAGAAAGTGATTGAGATAATAGGATGCATTAAGATCAAGTGACAATTTTATTGGACTCTCACTTTGTCTATGAAAGGATATTCAAATCATATGTAAGTTTCCCAAGAAAACTCAACACCAGTAAAAGGCCCATGAAGCTCCATGAGAGCAAGTACAATGTGTATTTTGTTCATAAAGTAACTGGTACTTGGTAACTAGCATAACAGGCTCTCAAACATCAACAGGATATTATTTAGTTGTTTCTGAATAGATATTATACACACATGTACACACACACAGGGAATAAAGAGTAAAGGAATTTCATTTACATTCTCGATTCTAAAAAACAGATTTAAATTTTGATGATGACCCTTAAAAGGAGGTTTCAAAAATAAAGAGAGCAAGTTACTCCATGTGAAGATCTGTAGTAGTTTGTTTGTTTATTTATTTATTTTAATAAATTTTTTTAACACTTATTTATTTCTGAGAGACATAGCATGAGCGGGGGAGGGGCAGAGAGAGGGGGAGACACAGAATCCAAAGCAGGCTCCAGGCTCTGAGCTGTCAGCACAGACCCAGCGCGGGGTTCAAACTCATGAGCGGTGAGATCATGACTTGAGCCGAAGTCGGACACTTAACTGACTGAGCCACCCAGGCGCCCCTGAAGTAAATAGTTTATTTAGTCAAGGGCCCTTGCAGAAGAAGATTATATAATAAGCAGTTATCTGAATAGATTCTTGTCATTTTGTTATTTTTTTTTTTAGTTTATTTATTTATTTTGAGAGAGAGAGAGAGAGAGAGAGAGAGAGAGAGAGAGAGAGAGAATGAGAGTGCCAGTGAGGCAGGGACAGAGAGACAAAGAGAAAGAGAATCCCAAGCAGGCTCCGCATTCAGTGCAGAGGCCCACACAGGGCTCGATCCCTCGACCTTGAGATCATGACCTAAGCTAAGCTGATATCAAGAATTGGTTGCTCAAATGAGTCACCCATGCACCCCAAGATTCCTCTCTTTTAAATGGAGGGAGTTTGGGAGCTTGGTGGGAAAGATCTTAAATGAAACTTCACCCTAAGTGAGAACTAAGTTAAGGTTATCCTTTTTGCTTCAGGAGGGATTTAGTTAATGTGATAACATTAATGAATTACTGATTCTGAAAATTGGTCTCTTTTTTTTGATTTCATAACTTGCAAGGAGAAAAAAATGAAGCACACAAAGGAATGAAGTTGCCACGGATGTGGATTACTGATAAGCAGGCACATGACAAAATATGGGAAAGACAAGCTGATAACAGGGTCAACCATTTAAATTACTTCATTTAAAACTCTTGATTTCTAAGAACTGAACCAGGGTATGATACTGGTATATTCAAAAAGGATGCAGATTTGTGGGAAGATTCCTCCTCCTTTTCTTATTCTGGTTTTTGTGTTCTGCCCCTGCTTCCCAGCTTTTAGGACAATCCATATGAACACTTGCTTAAATTACATCTGAAAGCATATAGAAATCCTTTATTTCTTTTAGACTAAAATGGATTCTTTGTTGGTTGTATCACTGTCCTATTTAAAATATTAGTTTCACTATTTTCAGAGTGGCTTTTGTTGAAAATTAAGACTGATAAGTCATTGCTTTCTAAGTGTTTTTGAAACTGTTCAATTATATTGTCAAAGTTTTTTTTCCTATGGTGAACTGATCCTTGGTTTCAAGATAAGGATATAGTAAATAGAAGTTTGAAGTTTAATTGCATTCATGATATTATGAAACTTCTAGGTAGTCACTGCTTATTTCTGGCAGTTTAAAACTATATGTTATCGGACTCAGATATTGTATATGGAGTCCTAAATTCTTTATATAAATAAAAGAAATTCATCTTTCTGAAACATAAATATTTAGCAAAGTAATATAGCCATGAAAAGGCAGAGTTCTTTGAAAAGTTTGACACATAATAGTCATAGAACATACATTATTATTATTTTTTTTAATTTTTAAAGGTTTATTTATTTTTGAGAGCGAGATAGAGTGCAAAGGGGGAGGGGCAGAGAGAGGAGACATAGAATCCAAAGCAGGTTCTAGGCTCTGAGCTATCAGTTGGATGTGGGACTTGAACTCATGAACCCATGAACCACGAGATAATGACCTGAGCTACTGAACTACCCAGGCGCCCGTAGAACATACATTATTTAATTAAACTTGCCGTTAAACAACATACAAAAGGGAAGATGCTATAAAGATTAATACTACATATGTAAAAAGTTTGTATTTTCATCTCAAAAACAATGTCTATTCCAAATATATATATATAGAGAGAGATATCTATATATATATCTATATCTATAGATATATATATTCTTTATAGATAAAGAATTCTGGAGGCATAGAAAGATGAGCATTTCTGACTGAGTTTCATTTCTTTCTGATTTTTATATGCCACTTGTAAATGTAATTTCCATTCTTTAATATCCATTCACTTCACAGTTAATACTTTTCAAGCACCATAAAAGACTTGAAATTAAATCACATACATCTTTCTTATATGTGTTAAAGTGTTAGTATTAGGGATTAATGGGCTTTATTCTCAGTATCTAGATTATTCATTGGTAGTATGTTAGTGACATAGGGACACAGCTGACAGGACATTAGCAAACTGCTTCAGGGACTGAGTTACAAAGGTCTTAAATGTGAATTATACTTATGTTCTAATTTATTTACAGTGAGTAATCACCAAGATAGATTTTTCATATGATTTCCTTTAGATTTACAGTATTTGCACTGTTAACAATACATAGATTTTTATATTCTAGAAACTACCATACATTTGGCAGCAAAGATAATAAATAAGGACTTATAATTATGATTAACTAAGTACCCGAGAGCCACTTGTAAAGCCAATGAAAACTATTCTTCTATCTTAATTGGAGAGCAATTCTCAACTGAGTGTGAAGAAAAGAGCCTCAAACCTGCCTTCTGATAAAATCCTAAAGGTTTTTCAGATATTCTATAAGGCATGATACATGAATTATAATTTGTTATTTTTCCTCAGTTTAGTTTAGGTTTGGACAATATGGTAGTGTTTACATCTTCTGGTATGTATTTTGTTACCTAAATTTGGTAGAAATATTTCTTTGAATAAATAACCTAGATGATAGGAATGAATTACTGCTGTAAATCTTTGCTAATAGCTATCCTCATCATGTGCCTTTTTAAATAAAACAATTCTAAAAATTCTTTCTATATGCTGCTCTCAGCTGCTTATATCTGGACTTTTAAGTATTCACCCACCAGCCTGGTTCAGATAATTCAGATATCACCAATGATATCACCTCAGGAAATAATCTGCCGTTTGGCCCAGTGGAGGAGTCACCTATTGCCTTTTGAAGAATGACGCCTCAAACCACACCCTTGACATTTGGCCTCTCTTTGAATGGCTTGAGATACAGCTCTTCAGAATAATCTTTATCATTCAGAATAACTTTGGACATTCTGACTTTTAGCACTAAACTCCACAGAAAGAGTTTAATTACCTGGGAAATAGAGTTATATAATCTAAATAGCTATCATTCCAAAGACATTCTCATGGGTATTTCTATTATTCCTTGAGAAGAATCCTTAGAAGCCTTCCCTTCTTTTGCTCTTCAGTTTCTGGAAGCCAATTTTGATGAGTTTTATATCTGCCATCTGACAGTAGTGTTCTCAAACTCAACTTAATATTTTTTCTCATAAGTTTATAAGTTAGGGTTATACAAAAAGAAAATGAAATTAGTTCTTAGCATTGAACTAAAAGACATCCTATTGATGGCACTGTGTTGTTCCTATCTCTTAGGCAGAAAATCTTAAAATACCGACTACTTCTTTACCCTTCACATCTCTTTAGTCACCAGATCACAGTTTTTCTCTATAGTGTTTCTGATATGAATCCTTTTCTCCCATTCTCACTGCTACCAGCCTATACCAGCACATCAGTTGTCTGTTATTATATGATTACCGTTGCTCCTTAGCTGGTACTCTGACTTCTAAAACCATACTGCTTCAATTAATCTTCCCCAGTGCTAAGTGAGCCTGATATTCCTAAAATGCTATTTCTTTCAAGTGACCTTTGCTGCTTTCAAAACTCCACGTTAGTTTCTTATTCCCTAACCCCTGAAATCTGTCTTTGCATAGTAATTCAACTCACCTCGCCTATCCGATATAATCCCACAGGATGGGGCACTCCTGCCAGGCTGACTTCTAAACTATCTCCTCTTATATAATACATTCACAGGTGTACCTTTGCTTCATTTGTGCTGTTTCTCCTCTTCTACACTCTCTTTCTTCTCTACTTATTCATACGCCACCCATTCTAGAGGCCAAGTTCAATTTCCTTGAGGCCTTCCCTCTCCCTGTACTACCTGCCCTGAACAATTAATAGGTTGTTTAGTTCCATTCTATACTATAAAATAATTTTAAAAAACAAGGCAATATATACATATATATTTTTAAATATATTATTAGCATTATATACAGATACAAGATGTCATATACTCTTGAACCCAACAATTCCGCTTCCAGGAATTTGTGCCTAAAGTTTTTAGCTAGAAGTGTGTTCACTGCAACAGTATTTGGAAGCAAGCAAACAACAATGCCCTAAACTTCTTATGGGCAAGAGCCTTATGGCATACTGTTTATTTATTCCACCAAATTTAAAAGAGTGCTAAGTACATGATACACTGTTGTGTGTGTGTGTGAGTTTTTACAGTCTTTCTCTGTATCTTGTAATAAAAGTAACAAATGAAAATAAAATCCAAATTTGTTGCCTCCCCCATTTATCTCTAAGATCCCGTATCTTTTCAAGAAGAGAGAATATATCTTTAATTCCAGGTACTATGTAGTCGGGCCATGAAATTTTTCTATTCGTGCTTACAATGAAATAAATGGAGAGGTGAAAAGGTATTGCCAGCTGTAAAGGAACAGTTGAAAAGAGTTCATCTTACTCATAATTGTTACCTTTTTGCCAAAAAATTTTCATAGGCAGCGTGCTTCTAATGCTATATACATACACCCAAAGTCTTAAATCATTTATATTAACCTGTCACAAGTACTGGTCCACTATTTTGACATGCTTACTGAGAACAGTAGATGACTTACTATCCTCAAAACAAGCTATTCAACTCCTGTCTAAACTTTCTCAATCTGAACTACTGTAAGGCAACTCTTTGATGGGACACACACTCTGCCTTTTATGGCTTCACATCATTCTGCTCTATTATGTGCCAGTGTCTTTGACAGCTATGAAAAAAGCCGTTATTAAAAAAGGCTAGAAAGTTTGAAAAAATTGCCTCGGTTCTTGTACCATAAGTAATACATTCAAGTTAAATTCCTGCTATCACTGTATATACTTTTATATACAGCTTTTACAAGTTAGGTCATTCTTTTTTTAAAATTTTTTAATGTTTTTATTTATTTTTGAGACAGAGAGAGACAGAGCATGAATGGGGGAGGGTCACAGAGAGAGGGAGACACAGAATCTGAAGCAGGCTCCAGACTCTGAGCTGTCAGCACAGAGCCCGACGCGGGGCTCTAACTCACAGACCGTGAGATCATGACCTGAGCTGAAGTCGGATGCTTAACCGACTGAGCCACCCAGGAGCCCCAAAGTTAGGTCATTCTTACCACAAAAAGTATTTATGGTAATGTATTTTATAATTAGAGGACAAGATGAAATGTTATCTATCCATTATAAAACACTCAGCACCATATTTCTCTTTTTTCCACATACCCGAAGAGATTTAAAATCTGCAGTTCTTCAGATGGCACTTCTATAGTCTAATTGTTTTTCTAATTAATTAAAACCTTTTCTAGCAATTCTAAGTATTTTTTAACTCATAATTCCACTTCCAGGAATCTGTGTCCCACGCAGTAATTGCAGATATGTGCAAATATTTAGCTGCAAATCTGTCCACTGCAGCAGTATTTTAAAGCAACTCAACAGTAACAGTAATGGGTTAAATAAATTATGATACAATCATACAATAGATTTAAAGCCATTTAAACTACATAGTAAAAGATTATAATGACATAAAGTTATTCATCATATATTAAGTGAATTAGATTATAAAATTGTATGTGATATACGAAAACATTTTGTAAGAATGCCAAGTTGCCTGGTGATATTTAAAAGGCAAAATGTTTATATGATCTGAAGAGAAACCAGAGTGCTTAGTGACATTTAAATTTTTTTCAGGAATTAATGTAAATTGTTTCAGTGATTTGAAAAACATTTATTTGTGATTAAAAAGCATTTTTAAAATATTTGGCCTATCAAAACAATATTAATTAATACATCTCTTGGTAAAGATGAACACATGTACATAACTACTAAGGTGAACAAGAGGGCATTTAAAAGACAGAAATGTAACCTCTTTCTCTCTCTTCCCATTCTCACTAATTTTTTGCTGAACTCTCCCCAGATGTAGGAATTCCATGAGACTGACAGAGAACTTAAAAGTTCTATGTGGCTGTAAAGTATTTATACTCAGTATGTATATTATTCAAGTTTTATCATTGTATTTCTCATAGCAAGAAATTGCCCAGAAAAATAAATTAAGGGGACATATGCTATACAAACATGGAAGAATTATTTATTCTGTTGTTTTTTTTAACATCACACATCAAGGCTATACAACTTTAAGTATTCACAATATTTAAAACAATGATTTGAATTGAAAGAGACAGATTTCCTTACACAGTAAAGGCTCTCTCAGGTACTTTCCTTTCATCTCCCACACACAAATGAAGCCAATCCAGCACCTAAGCATTCAAGCTTTCTATTGTGTTTTGATCCTGTTTGTTCTATCTATGCAGGATATTTACTTTGGAAGGGGAGATTTATGGCTGAAGAACATGACTAAATAGCTTATTTGTGAAGATAAACCAACCTGAATTAGTATTAAGGTATAAAAACCCATTGGGCTGCCAATTAATAAAAACAACCTTTTGTTTAGAAGAAAAAAAAAAGAACACAAAGATCACGTTTATAAATATTTCTAGGGGCGCCTGGCTGGCTGAGTTGGTTGGGCGGCTGACTTCAGCTCAGGTCACGATCTCACGGGTCCGTGAGTTCGAGCCTGGTGTCAGGCTCTGGGTTGACAGCTCGGAGCCTGGAGCCAGCTTCAGTTCTGTGTCTCCTTCTCTCTCTGCACCTCCCCCACTCGCACACTGTCTCTGTCTCTGTCTCTCTCTCTCTCTCTCTCTCTCTCTCTCTCAGAAATAAACATTAAAAAAATTTATAAATATTTCTAGTACTTTTTCTAGTCAGATAATCATAAGTAATAATAATAAAAAAACCTCAAATAAGCAACTCAAGAGAAGGCAAGCTGCCTTAGTTATCAGATGATACCACAATTTAACAAACCTGACACTGTCAGAAAAACAAACCAAAACATAACTTTTCTCTTGAAAAATATAATGTAAGCGAAGTCTGAAATGGGGAAAAATGTTTACAGTACATTTAATAAAAAGCTGATTTATTTACTATCTTAAGAGGTCTTAAAAATCAATAAATAATACAATACAAAAATGGGAAAAGTCTAGAACAGGCAGTTCAAATAAAAATATATTGCAAATAAAAATATAAAAAGCTGCTTAACTTTATTCATCATCAAAGTACACATTGAAATGAGATGTAATTTTTCATCTTTCAGATTGGAAGATTCAAACCTTAATAATACAAAATAGTAGTGAAAATTGCGGAATCATCATTCTTATAAATTATGAGTTGTTGATTTAACTTTTTAAAAGAACAATTTGGCAATACTTAGAATTAAAATGGCACACTTTCTTAAAACTTAAGTTTTTCATTTTTTAGGAATTTTGTTAAAATTGAAAAACTATGTAAATATGTTTAAAGAAGGCTGCTCATTTGTAACACTGTTTGTTAACAGCAGATTTAAACAAACAAACAAACAAACAAACAAACAAAGCAAGCCCAGATTCTCTTCTCACAGAATTTGCATTCTAGTTGGTAAAAGATGTATACATAGAGCATTTTTTTAAAGATTAAAATTATAATTTTATAATCTTTTGCACTGGCTAAAAATTAACCATCAGTGCTTATATATTTGAAAGTATGTAAGGAAGTGAGAATGTTTTAGAGACTATGATTTCATAGTTATTTTTTTTAGCACTGAAACTATACAAATTTGACTTCATTTTCTTGCATACAATCAGTATAGGTTTTTATTTATGACAAGCAAAATGCTTTGCTTAAAACAGTGATCACATTCACAGGAATTGTGAGGAAAAAAGTCTTTAGGGAGAAGGTCAAAACAGCATGTATTTGGGCTTCAATGAAAACCTGATGCTCTAAAAATAGTTTTAATTGTTTCTAGTTTGTCCTCTCCTTTAGTGGCCCATCCTTCAAAAGCTGGCTGGAGCCTGTAATAAAAGGACATCTTTTCCAAATAAAACCACAAATCCCTCTTTCAAAAAATCTTTTAATGTGTGGTATTTGATTTTTTTCTTTTTATTTAACCCAACTAATAGGTGGTTATGCATCTCGCTAAACATGGAACTTAACTGACTTATGAAAGTCTGGAAAAAAACTTTATAATGAAATAAAGTTTTGGAGAAAATGTTGAAATATAAAACGTTCCCCTATGAAAAGTTCCTCAAAATAAACTCAGACTAATCCATTAAGTTATTATACCTACTGGTATTATAAAGCAGCATATACGCAACACTACCCTGACCTGAGCCTTGGCATAAATATTAGTTTGGAGAGGCTAATATTCAATAAAGTTATCAAAATTCCTACTTAAAGTAGTCCTCATTCTTTTGTGATTCCTTTGTCCCTAAAACTTAAACAGCTTTTGATGTGCCATAATCTCTTAGACATACTGTGGTAAAGAAACCATATGAATATTGTCTACTTTTTCCCATTGATGCTCCCCACTACTGAGAGACAGTCAATATACCATCAATGAGGAGTGGGTGAGATCTTTCCCCTTAATTTCAATGAATGACTGGTATCATAGGCATAACAATAGTGTAAAATTTTCACCAGGCATCCTTATTGTTAATTTACCAAGTCCAACTACCTTTTTATGGAAAAGGAGGCTGTTAATCCTTTAATGTACAATTCCAAAATTCATAAAGCTCTTAAAAGCCAAAATACTTTTATAAGTTTTCTGCAAACTCAGGTAGCAGGAAAACCTGATCGAGAGTGACAATTCATATACTTCACTGGAGAAATATTCATGTGTTTGTTTACATTGTGCATTTCTAGAACAGCTGGTGTTACATATACATCATATTGCCTTTATGATTTTTGAGAAATTCTAAATTCTGAAACACACATATTCCCAAGGGCTTTAAATGAAGGATGTGGATCCAATTAGGTACTGTGTTATTTCTTTAGTAGGTGAATATTGTACATATACCATAGCATATTTGATATTTCCCAATCATATTTTAGGGAAGAGGTTGAATCTTCAATTTGATACCATTTTCTATGGCACATTCTTCTAACTGGTAATCAAGACTCCTAGAAACATAACCCACAGAGTTAACAGAACATGCATGCTTTTTTTACAAGTATAAAACCTTCCCTGACTGACCCGAGTTTTCCTAGTGTCCCTCCAGTACCATACATTTTTCCTATTATAATTAATGTTTACTTGTCAATATTCTTTTCTAGATTGTAAACTCAGTGATAGCAGGTGCTGCTGTCTTTAATCTTATTTACCAGTGATTTCCACTGGGTAGATACCCAGTGTCTACCTCAATGCTTGATGAGCAGTACGTACTTGATTGAAATGACATTTGAACTGCAGAACAGAAGAAATACAGTTTCAAAACATTTTCTAAGTACCTTCAGATAACTCAAGGTACATAGAAAAGTGCAGGCACTACTTTCATTCATTATTTCAATCCCTTTTTAGTCTTCTATTACCAAAAATATTTTGTCCATTCACTAACATTTAAGTGGTAATAATCATGCTTATTATTATCTGAACTTATTTTTGGTACTCTTTCATGTTGATTATTACATTTAATTTACACATAAGCTTCCGTGTTTAAACACATATTTGATAACTTATTTTTTTGCTGAATTTCCATTGGCTATTGAATTTTTAAACTATGTTTATCATCATTAATAGCATCAATACAGATTTGAAGTGCCAATAAAACTGCTACAGTTCAACATACATTCAAATAATATTGACTGGTTTGCTACATTTACCACAGCTGAGTGCTTCCCCTGAGCCTTGGCCCATTATTTTATTCTTCTCACTTTTACTAGTAGGGCTGGCTTAAATCTTGACTCAGATTCTCTGTATTCATATTCATCTAAAAGAAGTAAAACACTAATTCCTCCTTCCTTGTTTCTTACATTAGCTAGCTGCACTTAGAGTTTTAAAACTGAAATTTGTAAGTGGGAAGCTATCCAGAACTGAGAGCACCACAGACGGATCCTACTGACTACCCTGTTCATGATCTATTAGTTTCTGAATATGCATGATTCTTGGTACTTAATTTTGGCTCAGGCTTTGGTTTCTTTAGAAGTTTTGACCCCATCATGACCTTTGGTTTCTTTAGACAGGATCTTGTAGATTTTCAGAGGATTGTGATGGTATCCTAAGGTCAGACTGTGGTTGTGCATTTTCCCACAACTGTCACTGCTCATGAAGTAATATGATTAACTGGATGTCAATTTTCAGCTACTTAAGACCCTATAAAAGTAACTTAACTTTTAAAAAACTTTGTGAGAGGCAGCTTCTGACATGACTCCCAATGATCCCTGCCTCCTGGTATTCACCCCACTGTGTAATCCCCTCCCCAGTAGTGTGGACTGGACCTACTGACTTGCTTTTAATGAACAGAATATGGCGAAAATGATGGGGTATGACTTTAGTGATTAGGTAACAAAAAGGCTGTGAGTTCCATTCAGCTAACTTACTCTCTTTCCCTCTCGTCCCCTTGCTTGTTCATTTGGATAAAGCTGCCTGCTATGTAGTGAGATGCTATATGGAGAGGCCCACATAGCAAGGAACCAAAGGCCTTGATGTCTTGAGTGTGAGAGGAACCGACACTATAGTCTAGTAGTTTAAAAGTTTGTGAGAACTTAATCCTGACAATAGCCATATGAGTCATCCAGAAGGTAGATCTTTATCAGTCAGGCCTTGAGATGATGCAGCCTTGTGAGAGACCCAGAGTCAGAGGACCCAGCAAAGCTGCACTGAGATTCCTGACCCACAGAAACTGTGAAATAACTGTTTTAAGCCACTAAGTTTTGGGGTAATTTGTTACCAGCAACAGATAACTAATATAAATCTCAAAAGCAAAACATTTTTTGTTCTGAAACAAAATGTAACATAAAATTATGGTTTCCAATTATATACCTGTCTGGTTAATGTGTATCCATTATATCTTTTAATATGATACAAGTTCATTATTAGCAGGAAATGCATATAGCAAAGATTTCTGGCACAAAAATACTGATACATACATGTGAATGACAGAATTTTAAAACCTAAACTAATTCTTGGCAAGATGGTTCAATGCAAACTTTAAGATAAAAATGATCTATTCTACTGGAAGGAAAAATATACTAATTCATGTTCTTGGATCATGCCTGGTATTGTAGACATCAAACACATCACAGGATGGTATCTGGCCTCATAGAGCTTAATGGTATGATTATCATAAAAGAGAACATGAAAGGTTATCCTCTTTTCATTAGAATTTTTAATAATATAACTAATATAAATCCCAAATATTTAGTCAAATGGACATACTAACAATTTGAAGTTCTGTTATAACTGTTAAATCCTTCTTTGAGATGGGGCGCCTGGGTGGCGCAGTCGGTTAAGCGTCCGACTTCAGCCAGGTCACGATCTCGCGGTCCGTGAGTTCGAGCCCCGCGTCGGGCTCTGGGCTGATGGCTCAGAGCCTGGAGCCTGTTTCCGATTCTGTGTCTCCCTCTCTGTCTGCCCCTCCCCCGTTCATGCTCTGTCTCTCTCTGCCCCCCCCCCCAAAAAAAAAAAAAAAAAAAACGTTGAAAAAAAAAATCCTTCTTTGAGAAATAAAGTTATCAATATAAATATCTACTTGGTGTCTCACATACTACTCAAATTAAACTTGTTAAAAATGTCTTTCCACTTCAACTCTGTTCTTCCTCTAGTTTTTCCAATTCTAGTAAATATTATTTCCATCTATCAGGTTGCTCAAGACAAAAGTTTGGGAGTTTTCCTTGACACCCTGCATCCCATCCAGAAAGTCTACTGCCTACAGGGCATGTAGCTCTCAAGTCCCTCTTCTCTCCATCTCCAAGGACACTCCTCTGGTCCAAGTCACTACAATTTCTCATTCTTTCCTAATGAGTCTCCTTACTTCTAAACCTGTCCCATTACAGATTATCCTTCACACAGCAGCCTTTCAATATTTTAAAAATGCAAATGAGAATATGTCCCCTGATTATAATCTATCAAGTTTAAAAATGGAAACTGCTTGGAAGAGAAAGTTTAAAAATGGAAACTAACAGAAAAAACCTTAACAAGGGTGCCAACGTTCTTTAAGATCTGACTCTACATACTACTCTATCCTCCTTTTATGGTCCAAGCTATCATTCAGCTGCAAAGATCTTCCTTCAGTGTATCAAAGGTGCCAAGTTCTTTGCTTTGCTTCCACATGGAAGGTTTTCCCCTGGCCAGTGTCCATTTATACTTTTGGTCCCAGCTTCTTCCTCTAACAGTGTCACTGTGTGACACATAGTAACTGTTTAAAAAATATTTTTGAATAAATACATGAATAAAACTGTTCAAGATCCTGCTGTTATAATTATAATTGGGAAAATATTTAAATCATGGCCTTTCATCCATTAGGAATGTTCTCCTCTTTCACCTTTTTTATTTAGAATGAAACACATTAGATTTTGAGATCTGAAAAAAGTTTAATATTTATATTTGGCATGGCTATCATAACTCATCTATTTACCTCCTCAACCAACCCAACCATAAAGGTTTATATCTAGGTTTTCACTTTATAATAACTAATTAGGACCTCTACATCAATTAAATCAATGATAAATACAAACAACTGCTAGTAGTCAAAAGGGCTACTTCTGAATGTGATAAAATCTATCAGGAAAACAGTACCAAAGCTATGTTTGATCATGGGAGTACAATCTTAAGACTTGATCAAATTTCACTGAGTAATGAAACATTACATTAAGCAGGAATTATTTAAAAATGAGCATGATGACATGACTGCTACATAAATTCTTCAATGCTTTCATCTTATTCCCTTCTACACACACTTATCTAGTCAACATAGATTTTCTTGTATTTAAATTGTTGCTTAAATGTTATTTAAAAATTTTTTATTTGAAGTTTTTAATGCAGAGGCACCTGGGTGGCTCAGTCAGTTGAGTGTCCGACTTTGGCTCTGGTCACGATCTCATGCCTCGCGGGTTGGAGCCCCGCATTGGGCTCTGTGCTGCCAGCTCAGAGCCTGGAGCCTGCTTCGATTCTGTCTCCCTCTCTCTCTGCCCACCCCCTTATCGTGCATGCACTCTCTCTCTCTCTCTCAAGAATAAACATTAAAAAAAAGTTTTTAATGCATTTTTGCTATCTATCATAATATGATACAGAAAATGTATGAAGCCAATATAAAATTCAATTACTAAGGATAAAAATTTTATTAACAGGTCTCAGTTTCATTCTCTAAATAAGAAATATGATTCATATTTATTAATTTGTTCAAAGATACCACTAACATGTAGCTCTTCAGAGTAATTAAAATGTATTCTTATGATATAAACATTTTTATTGTTTTACTACCCACTGGATTTATTATTCAAAAAATTATGAGCAACACTATGATCAGTTTATACGTAACAATAAATGATGTATTCTATGAAAAACAAATGTTTTCAGAGTCAATATAATCACAACATACCTTTCTTGGACTCATGTGTTCATTTACAGTTTGCTTATAATTGCTTCATAGAGATAGGAGTTTGTACATTACAAAAGGTTTTATTGATTTATTAGTTACAGAATATACTAAGCATACTCAGAAAACTGGAAAAGTTAGCTCTCGGGCTAATATCATATAACAGCAAGTTGTAGAATACTTCAGAGCAAAATCAGAGTGTTGGCACAGGAAAGATAAAAGGTATAAGCTGGACTAGCAAAGATTAATGTTTATTAAGTCAGCCAACATAAGCACATCAGGTCTTAGAGTTGTATGCTTTGCTCATGATGAGAAAAATATTTACTTAATTTTTTTTTAACGTTTATTTATTTTTGAGACAGAGAGAGACAGAGCATGAACGGGGGCGGGGGCAGAAAGAGAGGGAGACACAGAATCGGAAGCAGGCTCCAGGCTCTGAGCCATCAGCCCAGAGCCCGACGTGGGGCTCGAACTCATGGACCGTGAGATCGTGACCTGAGCTGAAGTCGGACGCTTAACCAACTGAGCCACCCAGGCGCCCCTTTACTTAATTTTTAAAAACATACAGTTTCTATAATGAACTATTAAATTTCCTTTTTTGAAAAATGTTCTCTTATTTGAAAATATGTAAAGAAACCATTAACATTTATTTAATATGCTCGAACACACACTTTTTCCAGGAAATGATTTTTTTCTTTCAATAATTTATATCCTAATTTAACTCATTCAGGTAATTTATTTCACTTTATATGTGTTGGGGGCGGTGGTTAACAAATCAAGTATTTTAAAATGTATTTTTGAAAGGGGCGCCTGGGTGGCTCAGTTAAGTGTCTGACTTCCTCACAGGTCATGATCTTAGGGTTCCTGAGTTTGAGCCCCACGTGGGGCTCTGTGCTGACAGCTCAGAGCCCGGAGCTTGCTTCAGATTCTGTGTCTCCCCTTCTCTCTGCCCCTCCCCCACTCACACTCTGTGTCTTTTTCTCAAAAATGAACATTAAAAAATGTATTTTTGAGAAAATAAATGTCCTTTGAACAATATAAAGTGTGTTAAAATTGATGAGTAAAAAAGGTGTGCAAAACTATATAACAAAATTCTCTAAAGCATCATTTTTTCCTTTTGTAATTTAAAAATTCATAGGAGATCATGTAGTCAAAGGTGGTAATGTCTGTTCTGACTTCCATTTTTGAAGTAAAAGCATAAAATTATTATTAAACATTTTTTGCTCATTGTTATTTTATTTTGGCTTTTAAGATGGATTACTTTGATAACCTGTGACTGGATATGAATGAGCAAGGTGGAGGTTAAGCAAAAATCAGCATAGCATGTTCACAACTCAATATCTTAGGTGGTTAATCATTCAGTTGAACACAGCTTGTCAACGTGTTGTTTTTTACTATATTTTTCTTCCTCACTTGTAAATTGTTTAATTTCCACCACTAATGGACCTCTAAATACTCAGAAGATGCAGAAAGTACATTGATGCTGAAACACAAATTAATGTGGATATAATGAGAAATCTGTAAGATTTATCTATTCTCTTCGCCAGCTCTTGAAATTGTGTTCTCATATCACCTTATTTAGTAGCTGTTACTTAAAAAAAAAAAGGACAAGAAATATTGGAATAATTAAACTTAATTAATCTTTAGCTATATTGAAGTAAAGACCAAAATATCTATAATGTGCTATTTGTGGATATATTCCAGCAAACAGAGGCTAAGAAACTCTATTACTTCCTTTTTAAAAGTAAAATGTTAAAAAAAGAAATAAAAGTAAAATGTTAAGAATTCCAAATATAATCTCACAAGCAGTTATTTAATGTTACTAAATTTTAATCTACTTTTTAATATGTATTTATAGTGTCTAAACCAAACAATACACCACAAAAAAACTTAATAAAATATGTTTTTTCTTATATGGTTGAAGTAAGTCAAATACCATGTGGTGTTACATATTATGAATATTAAAGATTGCACTTAAATAAAATTATAAATCAATGCAAATTAACTTCTTTTTCTTCTATCAACCAAAAGGGATGCTCACAATTCTACCTAGAGAATATCTATTACTACCAAAGGGATTCAAGAGTCAAGAAAGGCTAGGAAACACTGCTGTAACACTGCTGAGGTTTTTCATCATTTTAAACCCAGAAAAGTTTCAATTAATGACGGAGGAAGCGAGTCACTGATTTTCATACTGCCAAGTGAAACACAGCAAGCTAGAATAACTGGTTAGTTTTATTAAGGCATCTTATTAAGATGGCTTATTAAGCTACTCACTATTGTTTTCACAGGGCTTTAGACTGATACTAAACTTTAAAATGTAGGATTCTTTCCTTCCTAACTTTCATAAAAGTCATATATAATTAGCACTGAATGAAATTTTCTAATGTCAACATTTCAAATTTTGATTAACAGGGAATACAAATCAACCTTATTCAAGTTTAATTCAAAAGACTGGCAACATCCTTTGGGAGTCTAGTAGAGATAATATTCAATGCACCTTCAAACTTCAGACTAAGCCAGGGGCCTACAAAGTAAAAGTAATATTCAACTTATTAAGCTAGCATCGTCACAGTAATTTTCTCTACCTGCTTTATGTCTGATTCATAAAAACCATACATTCTCAAATTTAAATCAACATTTAGGGTCTAGAATGTAATCCGAACCACCTTACTGTTGATAGGCATGACGACTGATCTACACAGACGATCGAAATGAAGACAAAGTTAACGGTTGACAGAGGTGGTATGGGTAATGACCATGATGTAAGAAACATAAAGTCAGACAGTGGTAGACACTCTGGAGAGTGCACAATTAAAAATGTGGTGAAATTCCCAAGGGTGGAAGAACCATAGTTGTTCAGTTCCACGATACAACTGTCATTTCTGAACATGAAACACCAGTCAGTAGAAATCACACAAGCTAAGGTAACTTAGTAGGTTTTCATTATTATTTTTTTGAAAAAGGGTAAACCAGGAGTGTTTTCTTTTTTTCCTCCAGCAGTGTCTTTTTCATCTTTTATAGAGTATTCAGGGCTAGAACTAGGGTGAGGTGAGGGAGGCACTCAATTCAGGTGAAAAATTTAAGGGAGTATTAAAAAAAACCCCTCAGTCATCAAGGTAAACAATATTTCAATCAGTATTTTAAAAAATCAAAGTTAACATAAAAATTTTATTATAAACAAGATACCAAAACTTAAATGAAGAAATGATTAGTACCTATTATAATATGGATAAAATTCCTAAGGCAAAACATCTTTATATTGTAGTGAATTTCTTTAAATGATGAGTTTTGATAAAAGGTTGAATAGTTTAGGTCTATCTGCTATCACTTACATAAGCATGGAATATTTGAGTAAGAGAAATTTCTAAAGTGAATTTCAATACAAATCCCTAAATATTGTTCGAAGAAGGTACCTGACATCCTAAATCCCCATGTTTAAACTTTTCCTGATTTTTAAGGTCTCCTTCGCTTATGCTAAGTAAGTTTCCCCAAACTAGACTGCCTGATTCTAGTGCTAAAGTACCTACTTTTAACTCTTTGTATGGCTGATGGATGGCTTGTGCTTGAATTAATCAGCCTGGGGGTTATAAGGTGATGACTTTCTAACATTTTATCAACATTTATAGACTGTCATTCTTTTGTAAAAAAAGAACTTCTTCAGGGGCACCTGGGTGGCTCAGTCAGTCTGACTTCAGCTCAGGTCATGATCTCACGGTTTGTGGGTTCAAGCCCCGCATGGGGCTCTGTGCTGACAGCTCAGAGCCTAGAGCCTGCTTTGGATTCTGTGTCTCCCTCTCACTCTGCCTCTCCCCCGCTCATGCTCTGTTTCTCTCTCAAAAATAAATAAACATTAAAAAAAAACCTTCTCCCTTTTCATCTTCCATCTTTTTTTATGTGTATCTATAGACTTTAAAATGTGAAAAATATTCAGGGGCACCTGGGTGGTTCAGTTGGTTAAGTGTCCGACTTTGGCCCAGGTCATGATCTTACGGTTCATGAGTTCGAGCCCCATGTCAAGCTCTGTGATGACAGCTCAGAGCCTGGAGCCTGCTTCAGATTCTGTGTCTCCCTTTCTCTCTCCTTCCTCTCTCTCTCTCGATCAAAAATAAACATTAAAAAACATTTTTTTTTTAAAAATGTGAAAAATATTCTATAATCAAATACAGTTTTCTCCTGATGCATAAATTGTGCCAAATTTGGTCAGTGGAAATCTTTCCAATCTACCTCCAAAGGTTAACAATTTTCATTAGTTTCTGGTTTATCCTTCCTATTCCTTTTATTCCTATTTTTCACACAAAAGGTAGACTATTATAAGTACTTGATTTTTTTCAGTTAGTAATATGCCCTGAAATCACTCAGTAGCAGTTTATAGACATCTTCCTTTCTCTCTCTCTACAGCTGCATTGTATTCCACTATGTAACTATGTCATAGTTTATTCAACTACTCTATCTGGATTACTTCTGTTTGCTGTTAGAAAGAATCCTGTAATCCCTATGTTGTTTCATATTCATAGAGATATATATTCAGGATAGATTCCGAGAAGCAATTTTCCTTAGTCAAAGAGTAAGTGCATATGTAATTTTGTTAGATATTATCAAATTCTCCTTCACAGGGTTTTTATCATTTTGCATTCTACCCAGTAATGTATGAGAATGCATAGAATCCTTTTTACTTCCAGAGTCTAAGATCTATGTGAAGAATCTCTTCTTCCAAAGTTACATGGTATTTGCTTTCTGTCTCTGAGGCTAAAATTTATTATTTTTCTCACTATTTCCAGTTCCAAAAGGTGATTATAACTTTTTATTTGAAATGTGTAATACGAGTAGAAGATATTTTTCAGTCAATGGCTTACATTTATAGAGCGCATTATAGTTTTCAAAATACTTTTATGCACATGCATCATATTTGATCCTCACAACCACATTTGGAAGTGTATCAGTTCTACCTTCCAGATGGGGATTCTGAGAAGGAACACAATTTAATGACTTCTACATACCCAGTTAATGACAACCAAGGGTCCTGTTAGTTCACTGATACTTCTGCAAGATACTAAGGTGCCTCCCCTTTAACTTTCAGTTCTAGTGCTTTGATTTATTATACGTTAGTGTCACTTATTAGATAAAAGTATTAGGCATAGAGACTTACTAATTATATTTATTTCACAAGTAGTAGAAATATGAAAGCTATTAATGAGTTATTTAAATTCATATGTTAAGCTTATTTTGGATAATAAAGCTTAAATTTTATAAACTATAAAGGGCTAACCAAATCTAAGAATGCAATTTACTCTAAAAAATATACCATCTTTTAATTCAGAGTAAGATTCACTTATGGAAGCATAAGTAACAAGTTAGAATATAATGAATTACCTTTTAATATATAAGCAATTATTAGGAATTTGTAAAATCTTAGAAAATCAGACACAAAGTAGCAAAAGTGTAATTTTAGACAACATTAAAGTTCAAAGGCTTCCTTTGTACTAAAAATGTCTCTTTGCATTCTCTGAAAAGGGTGGGAAAAAAGTTCTATTTCAAGTATAAAATATTTTGGCCTAAATTTTTAATTAGATTGGTTCATCCTTGAGAATGATAATATATATTTATCCTATCAAGTGAGCTTCAAGAAAATATTAAAAAATGACATTAACAGACATTATAAATTGAAAATCCTCAAACAGAAGCAATGAAATCAGTAAGTGTAAATATAAACCCTGATTTTGGTCTCTTTTTCACAATGTAAACTCTTTTCCATGAACACAATCTGTATGTTAAAGATGTCATTTATTTTTGAAGTTGAAAAATAACAAAAAGACTTTAGACCCACATATAAAAGGTACTCTTTTTATCCTTTTCTGAGACATTGACCTGTATACTCATTTAAAAATGAACACCACATCTTTACGTTATTAAATCTTTGTTTTGATCTATTAGTATTCACCAAAGTGCCATTTTATAAAACCTCACACTGAATAGACAAGGCTGGAGGTGACCATCTGCAGCTTTAGAGTCTGCGTTTGAATTGATGAAAAGAGCTTTGTGTTTTCATTGCCAAGTTTGATTCTTCCAGTCATTAGGCATTCCCCTCAGATCGCATCAATGAAGCCGTGCTCTCTTACACCCATGTGTTAAATTCTCTTCTCCTCATGGTTTCCTTTGCCAGCTCTACTCAAGAATGACTATTGGGTCTTAGCCACATTCTTCTCACAGCTGTGTTAAAAAAGAGCATCAGAAAGTCTTCCTAAAACCCATATGTGTATCTGGTCAGTTCTCTGTCTTAGGGTCACCTCACATTGTGGTGTGATTATACAGAGATTCATTCTTGTTCTTGAACTGTGCTACTCCACCACTCTGGGAAAGATTAGGCCCTCCAGTCAGTAGGGGAGAACTTCTTGGAAGACTGATGTGAAATATACACAGCTCAGAAGGCAAATTAATTTAAGGAAGAAGGCATTTCAAGATTTTAAATATTTATATATATTTTCACCATTGTGTAGCTTGTGAAATGGCAAATGGTAACATAAAGAGAAATAATTAATATATGCTTTCATATGCCTTTAGGATGCCGTTGTGTGCAGCAAAAGAAAACATCAAACGATGATGATGTTCCAAGGACTATTAGTCTGAATGGTATAAATGCCCAAGCAATTAAAAAAAATTAAAATTCTTAAGTTTAGTAAGTTCCAAAATACTGTTCACTATGTAATTTTTGGAGCCTTATTTTTCACTTTTAGTCTTTCTGCAGAAACATCTGAAAAATAATCTATAGTAGTATAACTATTATTTTCTTATACTCAGGTTAAGAACAACAGAAAAAAACTGTTGGGTTGCCCAAGAATATATAACAATATGAAGAAGAAAGAAGATCACTTCAGCTACTACTACATACTGTATTGTTACAGAATGATTTTTTTCTTTTTAACTATAAATGATCAAGAATGAAGTTTATGTATGGACAATGTTTGTGACTTTAACACTAGTTAAAGCTACACTGAAATAAGCAAGAGATTCTTTTATTCTATATTTTTCGAGGGCCAAGGTGCACATGTGCAAATCCCTGAGTTATTGGGGAGAAATAACTAAACATGGAATGGTAGAATCCAAGTGAAATCAGTATTTCTACTTGGTTTTGGGTTCAATTTAGGTCTTATGTAATTATATTTTGGGAATAAAACCTATACCTAGTAAGGAAGTATACATCAGATTTTAGGTGGGTATACTAAGGATTTATTAAAAGAAAATCAGACCTTGATTTATATAACAATGTAGACTTTTCTATACTAACAGAAAGATACATCATATTAAATTTTCTATGTGTTTAAGAAAAAAAAGAAGAATAGGGAAAGCAAAGGACAAAGTTGTGAATGAGCTGGCAAGTATAATGAGGTTGAGCAACACCCAGGCAGGAATGATGGAAACTTCTTAAAATTTCATTTTTACAACAGCTTCCCTTTTCCTTTTTTTTTTTTTTTATAAATTTTTTTTTCAACGTTTTTTATTTATTTTTGGGACAGAGAGAGACAGAGCATGAACGGGGGAGGGGCAGAGAGAGAGAGGGAGACACAGAATCGGAAACAGGCTCCAGGCTCTGAGCCATCAGCCCAGAGCCTGACGCGGGGCTCGAACTCACGGACCGCGAGATCGTGACCTGGCTGAAGTCGGACGCTTAACCGACTGCGCCACCCAGGCGCCCCTTCCCTTTTCCTTTTTTACTACAAAATTATTCTAAAGTACACTAGTGGTTAGTATTATTAAGTAAGAAAGTTAAAATCACCTTACATATCTTATTTTTATCAGTTCTAAAACTATTCTCAGGTAAGATGGATGGATGACTTCAGCTGTCTTCACAGAAGTACCTGGGAGCTGTGTAGCTTGTCAAGGGTTAAACAGTAAGAAGGCTTTAACTGGGGCTAAGAACAGAACCAAGGAAAAGGATACTTGTCAGATCATATGGCCACTCTAAGGAAATTACATTTCATATAAATGTGTGAAAATCACATTTGAATGTTTCTGAGGCATAAGAACTCCTGTTTTGTTTTGTTTTTTAGTCTGTCAAGTTCTAGTTAAAAAGTGTATGATTTTCATCATTAAGTGGATCCTATAATTTCCCTAAAATGACAGTAACTTTATTTCTGACTTTTAATTACTATAACATTGGATTAATGAAAAACAACAAAAATTACTGCATTTTATTTAGTCTTAAACGGAAACAGCATGGATCTCTCTCATATTTTACTCCTTTGTTCTTCTTCTCTCATTTTTTTCCCATTGTACTCATCTGAAAGATGTTTTATCTATCTTAGTAGGCAGAAATGTGTATTAGCCCAACTCTAGATCACCTATTTGAAGACAGGTTCTGAAATGAAGAAGCAGATGAAATACAAGCAGTCACGCTGTAATTTTACTTTAGTCCCTACTCTCAATCTCTTTATGATTCATTCCATAAAGTTAACTATACAAGGGAATTTATCAGGGAAAGTGAAGACTCTTAGATTTAGAGAATTTCTTTTCTTTAGCCTCCACCCTTTACTTTACACTTCATTAGAATTTTTCAAGTTCTGGGTTAGGCTTCAATTTTAATAATCCTACATTAATCCTTCCCTGGTAGAGAGGAATGCCATAGACAATTAACACTATGTTTCTTTTTCAGGTCAAAGTGAGACATTCTCTAAAGATAAAGGTGTAAGCCCAACTCTAATTTTTATAAAAAATATAATTACATATCTCTCAAACTTGGTATCTCTGTGTGTGTGTATATACATAAGTAGCTCTAAAGAAATTTACTTTATGTATGTGCACTCAATGGATGAGAAAGGTGATCCATTATACGAATGTATGATAAAATTAAACTTTTTATAAAATACATACTTATTTGATAGTGTATAAGAAGGTTTGTCTTTCATAAGTTAAATATATATTTAATTTAAAAATGTGTTATCATTTACTGAAATCCAGAATATTAAACTCTTAAAAAGCATAAAAATGACAATATCTAATTGGATCTAGATTCAGAAGGTGCCCCCAGAGCTGACTGGGAAGTTTATCTGCACATAGATTATCACAAATAAATTGACTTATTATTTGCTGAAGTATATGTATCATATCTCACAGAGCTTTTAAATCTCAAACACAAAATACATTTTGAAGAGCAATTTCCAGAAGTTTTAAATCCTCCCATTTATTGATAATAGTCAAAATCAACTTTCAACCTTATATTAAATAATTTGCTGATTTAAACCTTATGCTGAGTTGAGAATTTATGAGACTTATTCTTTGATTCAATCAACAAGTATTTACAGTGTTCAGACATGTGTACTATTGCCTTGCAACTTACAGTCCAACTGAGAATTTATTAAAAAAATAAAACATCACAGGTATAGTTGGCAAGAAGCAGAATAATTTTAATGAAAACAATACAACTGTATTAATCTATGTAAAGACATATTACCACAATTAGTTTTTATTGTGATTAAAATCAAAATCTGGAGCCAGCAACAAAACTAAAAAATTTAGTGATGTATTTTGATGAAAATCATAGGCTTCTTAAAAAAAAATAAGAATACAGGCTTTTTTTCCCCCCCTTTAAGCCAAGAAACTGTAGAAATGCTCTGTTCCCCTTCCCAGCACTCAGAGTCATCTACCCTGTTTTATAATTCAACCTGCAAACAGATTAAGCAGCTGAGTTTGTGGAAAGTATGTTTGCTCTACGCTAAGAACCCTTGTGTGACACTATGGCGACTCCCCTGACACCTCGAAGAGAACTACAGACAGTTCTTACCCATCAGCAGGGAAACCGGGCTGAGAATTCACAATTTCTTTGTAACCTCAACTTCTTCACAGAAATCAGTATTTGACCAAGAGGCAGGAAAGACTTTTTGTTAGCTTACAAGTTCTTCTTCTTCTTTTTTTTCTGTCAATACCACTCAAAAGCTTAGGATGCCCTATATTGCAAAAGGAAATGTTTTATGCTGATCTTTTTATACTTTAATTATGCAATTGGAAATTAGAACACATGTAAATAGTAAGTACTTGTTTTTTTTTAAGTATGGAAAGAAAGAAAATTTTAAATAGTGACATTTTTTCTTGAAAACACATTTAAAAGTTTACAACTTTTGTCCTACATCTTTTTGTCTGATCTATTTCTTATATAGTTACAGTTTATGAGGGATTTCAATCATATCAGTGTAAATCTGGTCCACAGTAAAGATGATATGTGATAAAAGTTACTTCACTGTAAAATCTAGAAGCTTCTGAGATCTTCTACCCTTATAAGCCTGGTTGTAAATACTTTTAAGTAATTATGTGTAGCTTAGGTATGTTAAGTATAGTCAAATATGTTTTTAAAATCCTTTGGAAAACTTTTGTGCTAGGCCACAAGAACCATATCTATAGACAGACAGATGGGAAATAAAATATAGCATAAAGAATAATAGAGTCTTAAATCTCTAATGATGATAAAAACATCACTTAATGGACTGGTGTGTCAGTTTTCTCTTTAATAAATGAGGATTATGAGTGGTCCTTGGCAGAATCATTAAGAGAAGCTTTTCTTACAAAGTTCCTGTGGTGGTAACCTGCTCTTAGTTCTCTCCTACTTCCACACAGCTCACCAAAATAAGTGTATCCAGGATTAGCCAAAGAGCAACTTAAAAGCTAAATGATAATGTGCTCTTTCCACAATCATACACATTTTTAAAAAAGAAGTACCTGAAGACAGTATGCTTAACCCAGGGGAATGGAAACTTTAGGCTTTATGACACCTGGGCCAAGAAGTTTTTTGTTTTTTATTTAAGATTTTATTTTTGGGTAATCCCTACAACCAACGTGGGGCTCAAACTCATGACCCCAAGATCATGAGCTGCATGGTTCCTGAGTCTGCCAGGCGCCCCATCCCCCAAGAAGCTCTTGGACAATAATGTCTGATATTCACTATATTTTCCCTATCAGTGTTTCTGCCTAAAAATATTGGCTAGTTTCTAGATGGTAATTCTGTACCGCTTTCTTCTTCAGGAATATTCCTATAGGTCAAAAAAAATTAAGAAATTCTTTTGACTCTAAAAGAAAATATAAATTTAAAATTCTACAATTATTAGAAATAGTATATAGTCTCTCTCCACTATTACTGAAGATTTCAGGTATTTTAAATGTAATTAAACTTGATGGAAGTTGGTGGTTAGGACAAGGGCTAAAAGGGCTAAAAGCTGATCACTAGAAAGTCCCATATCCTGACTTTGAGAAGAGTGCTAAGAGTGGCGGTGCCAGTGAGGGAGGCAGTCAGGACTCACCGCAAAGCTCACACTTTTCCAGGAAACTCTTCTACTAGCACTGGGTACTCGGTTGGTTGAAAACTTTTTTTATCTAGGGCCTAAAGTAGATGAGTGCACATTTGAAATTTTCCTGTGTATTCCTGATCTGAACTGCTTTTACTTTATTCTGTCATCTCATCAACCTATTAAATTGTTCTAGTTCATTTATTCAGAAGTGTTTACAGAGTACCAACTTTATAGCAGGCATCTGAGTGAATATGTGGAGGGAATGTGGATACAAGGATGAAGAAAACAGCGTCCATGTCTTGGGAATGCTCAATGGTGGGTAATTTTGCAGGGAGTGAGGTAGACAGGAAAAATATAAACAAAGCAGTTATAACACCCAGATGATTAAGACCTCTAACAAAGGTATGGACTAAGTACTATGAAAACAATAAGGGGCACCTGGGTGGCTCAGTCAGTTAAACACCCAACTCTGGATTTGGCTTAGGTCATGATCTCATGGTTGGTGAGTTCAAGCCCTGCATCAGGCTCTGTGCTGACAGTGTGGAGGTTGCTTTGGATTCTCTGTCTCCCTCTCTCTCTGACCCTCCCTGCTCTCTCTCTTTCTCTCTCTCTCAAAATAAACAAATAACATAAACTTAAAAAAATAAAAAGGTAAAGAAACATCACAGAGGTAACTTAAATTAACATCTGACTAAAGAGTAACAAAAATTTGACCAGGTACTAGAAGGGAGGAATATGCTTTAAGAAGAAGAAATAACATGTGCAAAGATATTGTGGTTGGGGTCGTGGGAGGAAATGATACCAGAAAAATGTGATAGGCCTCATATGTCATGCTAAGTTGTTTATGCAATAGTGTGTAGGGGATGAAAGGACCCTAAACATTTTAAATAGGGAAGTA
The DNA here is from genome assembly GCF_018350175.1 of Felis catus. NCBI lineage: Eukaryota > Metazoa > Chordata > Mammalia > Carnivora > Felidae > Felis > Felis catus. The sequence continues at coordinate 86,552,889 of NC_058373.1, read as the reverse complement.
ATATAACCTGATTTAAGTTTTAGAAAAATTAACTCTGATGGCAGTGAGGGAGGTAAACTTGCGAGCTAGAGGCAGGTAAACTAGTTTTATGATTATTTCAATAGTCTAGATGAGGGATGATGAGGGCCTGAAGTTATGCAATTAACAAGTTAGCATGGAATAGAGGGAATCAGGTGATTCTCAGGTAGGAAACAAAATAGAGATTGACAGCAAAGTGCATGTGAAAAGTAAGAAACAGTGAAGGAATCAGGACAGTGCTGAAATTGCTGAAGACCATTAGTGAGACAGGAAATACAGGAGAATGGAGAGGGCTTTATTTTCAAGGGGGGAATTTTTAACAAAAATACTATGGCAACACACAGAAGAGAGTGATTTAACTTTCTAGAAAGTTGAAGAAGACTTTGTAGAGAAGAGATACTTGAACTAGTTGTGTTATTTTGATGAGCATGATTATACTAATAATTTATAGAATATTTATAATAATAAAGTAACTGGCACTGAACTAGGTATTTTAGATGGTATCCAGGTTATTTCTCATATCAAACCTGCCTGTGAAGGCAGTATTACCATTTGAATTTTTCAGCTGAGGAACTTTTGCTTCCAGGGGTTATGTAATTTGCCCCAAATCTCACAGGTAATAAGTAGGAAAGCAGGGATTGAAATATAGGTCTGTCTGACTTGACTACAAAGGCTGCCTCTATCCTCTATGCTGTACTGAATCTTCCTGGATGAGTAAGTTTTTCATGGGGGAAAAGGGTAAAAGGTGCCAAGCAGAGGAACCCATGTATATAAAGGTATTTAGTCTTGAAAGACAGAGCCCCTCTGAAGAATGAGATATTGCAGTGTGGAGTGAAACGGCAAAAGAAGGAGAAACTATGCAACATGCATTATTCTAAAGGCATTACGTGTTTATCTCATCTAATTCTTACCACATTATGAGGTGGCAGTATTATTACCCATATATTATGATCTACATCAGCACAATGTTTTAAAATAAAATGTCCAGGTTCACATACCTACACATTTTGAATCCAGATCCTGAGCTTTTAAACCGCTATGCTATATTACCAAAGATATAGGAGTATCTTATTGTTTAGGATGATCATATATTAGTTTTATAATAAAAATATAATTAGAAATGGGCGATCGAATTTTTTAGTTAGGAAATTACTGGTAATCTTAAAAAGAACAATTTCAGCATAAAACTTAGCCACAGTGTATTGAGTAGCACAACAGTGAATGGGAATTGAAAAATACGATAGTGAACATAGATCAGTCATTCAAGAAATTTGGTTGTGAAAGGAAAAGGGGAAATGTGGACCTTTTTAGTTTACATTGTAATTACTGCCTAGAATACTGACATATTTACAAAGGACCTTCAAAAATAATTACTAGTAACAGTAATTTCAGGTTATATGGAGAATATTAATACCATCTAACAAAGTGTTATAAGTTGGCTTCCTGGAAGGTTATCCTTTTAAACGCAATTATATAGGTTGATGCCCACATTAACTGTAATGAAGATATACTGCCCATTGGAGGGAAATTAAAAATAAAATACAGTAGGTTGAATATGAACAGGAAAGCCTCGTAATATTTTATTTAAGTCTTACTGCTGGAAATCAGAATAAAAGATTTAACATTTACATCAAAATTTAACATTTAAATTACATAACTGTTTCATTTAAACTCTATCCACTGGTATCATTCCATTAAAACCTTTTGATCTGTCTGTTGTTAAATATGACGAATAGGACAATATAATAATTTTTCAAAAAGTTAAACCTGTTCAACTTAAAGCATTATCTGAGATGATGTTATTTCTACTTCTTGGTATACAAAGTTTTTTTTTTTTCCACAAAATAATAATAATAGTTGAGGAGATGTAAAAAATAAGAGGTTGATGAGGTTTCCAAAGATTTTATAGAAATCTAATTGGTCTCTGGGAAACAGTGTTTAAGGGAATTTTAATCATGAATACAAATTAAAGATTATATGTAAAGAAAACTCTGAAATTTGTAATTATTTGTAGACTTTAAGAGCTAAATTAGATTCTGACTGTCAAAAGTTATTGATTTGTAATTTACAATGAAATGAGATCTACTTATGTATCTTAGTGTTTTTAGAATGTTAATGTACATTGTGACTAACTGGGTAACAGTTTCTGACTGAACATAAACCTAATCTTTAAACCTACAAAAAATATAATACTTACCATAAATCACAAATTTCAAGATAACCTGATTGTAAAGATTTTAATAAGCATGAATAACTCCTAATCTGTTTTAAAATTGGTCTTAACTACAGATTTACCTGACTTTGGGTTACTATTCAAAGCATAATTTCCAGGATGTTGGGGAAATTTTTGAGATGACTTACTTTCAAATAAGAAGTTTAAGAAGAAAATTTGAAGTTAGCACTACTTCATACTGTGAGACTGAAAAAAATAATTAAGGAAAAATGTATGTCTTAGAAATTGAAGACAATTAAGTGTTGTAATGACATAATGCTATTAATAATACTTGAAGATGGGCTCAGTTAAAATGACAAGTTCTATTACATTAAAGCTGCCTTAGGAAATTCTGCTACAATGTTCAAGTCCCATAAATTAACAAGTGATTTCTTTGTATGATATATGTTAACATTTTGCTAGCTATCACAAGGCTGACTTGTTTTGTAGCTTTATTTAAATTTTAATAAAAATGCAAAGATCATCAGAAATAAACAAATGTAATTATGCACTGTGAAAAGCTGTATTGAATACTTCAGAAGAACAAAACGTGAAAATTAATTCCACTATAACTATTCTATGTGCCTAGAGGTCTCAGCTTACAAAGTCACTCACAGATGATCTCAACTCAAGCAGGATTATCACAAAGCTAAATAAGTAAAGTTGATTACGTGACTACCTCTTCCCCTTGCCAATAACTTTACTTATTACCTATGAGAGGAGTTTTTCATGTATGGCCTTCATGAACTGATGAAGACCAGTTATTAAGTACAGGTGGTTTGCCCTAAATAGTGGCCATGATTTTCAAGTAAATGACCCCAAATATGGATATGATAGGCAATCTAAAAAATAACAAAATTCATTCGTCTCAATCTCCTTTGTCTGAAACCACCAACAGTATGAATAATAAATACCATATTATTTTAGTTGTCAAAAGAAAGTGTTCTGGTTTTGTTTTGTTCCAGGCTTTTGAAATAATGCAAGATCATTTTACTTACTTCTGAACTTTGTCATTGGCCGCTTGGGAGGCCTCCATGGCATGCTGAAGCTCTAATTCCATGTTTGCTCGATCTGTCAGAGCTTGCTGCAGTTGGATAGCCAGTTCCTCGTTCTGCTGTTGAGTGATGGAAACAATGTTTTCTCTATTTTTTAAAGCTTCTTCATAAGTACCAAGGGTATGGTTAAACTGATCCTTCAAACTTTCTTCTTGGGATAAAGATTTATGTAAGCTGAGAAAAACATAAAAATAAATAATTTCAACATAAACATGCAGTCTTACTGACCAATAATCTACTTAACAAAAATCTCCAGTTAGATATACCCATTTCTAAAAGTCAATTGAGACATACTTAAAAGGGTAAATAAAAATAATTTTTACATCACAATATTATCCTTGATAATTATTATATTTCTCTGCTTCTAGGCTGAAAGCTACCCAGACAAATGATTATTGATGTTACCAGAGCATACAAGAAGATGCTGCAAGATGTTAATTTAATTACATCAGTGTAAATATTACATTCAATTTTCTTTAAAAGGAATAGCAGAGAATTAGAAAATAAAGCACCTTTAGGTAAATAAAAGAATATAATAAGCTGACTGCAAAGAAGTGAGAAGTAAGAGAATGGGCATCAGTTTAGTAGATCCAGGGTTTCTTCCGCTGAGCACTTAACGAGAATGAATGAGGTTTGTACAAATACTGATCAGCCCATACACAGATAGAAATGAAGTTAAAATCACTAGTCTGACTGCACAAAAATAATATGTATTCAGATATACTTTCTTTTTGTTAATGAATCTCATGCCAAATATATCCACTCATTAAGTCATACAGAGAAATAGCATATAAATTAAGACTAAATGAATGCAGAAGAAAATGCAGACAAATAGAACCCTAAAATGCTAAAGGTCAAATCTTTGATATGTCATTACACCTACCACCTGAGGTTATTTTGAAATGGCACCAAGCACCTCACTCAATTAAATAAAGACATTTTGAAAATATAAATATTTAATAAGGGAAATTTAAAATCCACACAGGAGATGTTCTTTTTTTATTAAATAAAATCATTTCAGTATATGCATACAAAAGAAATGTCGATGGGAGACTTGAAGTAAAAAAACCTAACTATATAATACAGATTGATGATGTGAAAAAAAGTAATATAAATCTTAAAGCTGCAAAAAGCTAGTCAGGGAACTTTAGCACTGGCCAAATATCTAGTCTGATACTTTATTTAAAACTGTTCAAACTAAAGTAATTATAAATTTCTTCTTTTGTTTAAGTAACCTATAAATCTCTCCAGTGTGCTCACTTTGTAGGTGTCACATAGAAATAAGGACATACAACAGGGACACTTAGCATACCGAAATAAATTATTTCAAGATTCAACTTAGTTCCTAAGAAGAAAGACTGCTATTAAACTGTGGTCAATTGATTACTACATGAAAATAAGAATGGTGTTTAGTGCCGTATTTGTAGAGTGCAAAGAAGTATCTTTATGATTCTCACACCTTGTTATTTATCTAACCCTGATTTCAATTCTCAGTTCTTTCTACCAATCCATATTCCTGTCTCTTGCCTATTTCCCTATTCTTTCTATGTTCTTTCACACTTTGATTCCTCTTATTCCATGTTCCAGTTTCCTTCAATCCACCCTCTTTGTCTACTTGAGAGATCCAAGAAAGACAGAAACTACAAACAAAATCAAAACCTTTAAGAAGACAAGTTTATTTATGTTCTTTACATTTAAAAGATTATAGCTTACATTTTAATTGTGAATTATATTTTAAATTACATAAAGTGCACAAATCTAAAGTATTCAGCTTGACAAAACGTAAAGAACAAAATATATAACAAACCCAGAAGATTCTCCCGTATTCCCTCCCAGTTAATTCCCCTCTCCCAAAGTAATCACTTACCAACCTCTATTAAGATTAGTATTGCCTGCTTTTGAACTGTTTGTCTGACTTATTTTACTTAATAAGGCTTATGAGATTTGTCCTATTGTTGCATGCACTTCATTGTTTTTACTGCTATGAATTATTATATAATGGAAACCAATTTTACAATAAATTTCATACATTGAAGAAAAAAATATTGTTGTATAAATAGAAAATACAATATACTTAATCATTTCACTATTATGTTGCTATTAATATTTTTTTATTTTTGATTAAAAAATTTTTAAAGTTTTTCATTTTATTTATTTAGAGATGGAAAGAGAGAGAGGGAGAGAGACAGAGAATCCCAAGCAGGCTCCACACTGGCAGCGTGGAGCCCAATGTGGGGCTGGAACTCACAAACCACTGTTAGATTATGACCTGAGCCAAAACCAAGAGTCTGATGCTCAACCAGCTGAAGCCACCCAGGCACCCCAAAGTTTTTAAAATTAAAAATTTTTTTTTTAATTTGAGAGAGAGCATGAGCAGAGGAGAGGGGCAAAGGAGGAGAGAGAAAGAATCCCAAGCAGGCTCTACGCTCTGCACAGAGGCCAACATGGGGCTCAATCCCACAACTCTGGGATCATAACCTGAGCTGAAACCAAGAGTTGGACGCTCAACTGACTGAGCCACCCAAGGCACCCTGCTATAATATTCTTGTACATTACCTTTTGAAGGACCTAAGCACCCAAACCCCACTTTCTTGAGATATAATTGACATAAGTACTCATTTCTGAAGTAGAATTGCTCCATAGGGTGTATGTATGCTCAGATTTAGTACATGATGCATAAAGTGCATAGACTTTCCCCAAATGGTCCAACCAATTTACACTCCCACCAGCAATGTATGGGAGTTCCAATTGCTCTACATTCTCCCTTAGAGTAGGATTGCTAGTCTTTTTCACTATAGCCATTCTAGTAGGGGTACAGTGCAATTTCATTCTCTTCATATTGTCTTTTGCTGAATGTAAGTTCTTAATTTGAATAAAGCCCAATTAATCATTGTTTCTTTAATGGCAGTGTGCTTTTTGCCCTTTAAAAAAAAAACTGTAGCCTAACCATTCCTATATATTTCACATACATGGTCTCATTTAAAATTCACAGTGAGCAGCTTCGTTTGAAAATTCTGCATTTGTCTATGATGTCCATGACACTACTCAGTATACTCTAGCCAATTAAATATGAAGAATCAATGTTTCAGGGGGACGTGGCTCAGTCAGTTAAGTGTCCGACTCTTGATTTCAGCTCAGGTCATGATCTGACTGTGAGATGGAGCTCCATGCTGAAAGCACGGGGTCTGCTTGGGATTCCCCTCTCTCCCCTTCTCTCTGCCCTCCCCTGCTCACCCTCTTTCTCTCACTCAAGTAAATAAACATAAGGAAAAAAATCAATGATTTTTAAAAATTTCATCTTTATTAAAATCTTGGTATCCTGACTTCATTCTCTAATCATTTATCACTTACTAGTCTTCTATCATTTAAATTTTTTTTTCAAATTTACATCTCATTTTTCTATTGGATGGACCCATGACTGGGATCCTTTACTCTCAAGTTCAACAAGCTACTCATCATTCAAAATGCCTTGGAGACCTTTAAATTCCCATCAAGACTTTCTCAAACAGAAGCAATCGCTGGAGTGATCTTTTAAAACAATAAATCAGGGGCGCCTGGGTGGGTCAGTCGGTTAAGCGTCCGACTTCGGCTCAGGTCATGATCTCTCGGTTCGTGAGTTCAAGCCCTGCATCAGGCTCTGTGCTGACAGCTCAGAGCCTGGAGCCTGTTTCAGATTCTGTCTCTCCCTCTCTCTCTCTGCCCCTCCCCCGTTCATGCTCTGTCTCTCTCTGTCTCAAAAATAAATAAACGTTAAAAAAAAATTTTAAAAAACCCCAATAAATCAGATGATGTCATTTATAATCCTGCAGTGGCATCTCATTGCTCTCAGAATAAATCTCTCAAAATAAAACAACAAATTGCCTATTTAAACTCACTAAACCTCACAACAACTTATGAGAGAAGTCCTATCAATATTAGATTTTTATAGAGAAAGAAATTAAAACAATCAGAGGGAAGTAATTTAATTAATCTCACACATCAGACAGAACCAGAATCTGAACCCACAGTCTTTCTCCCTTAGCTGAAATACTCCCTACAGGCCACGGAGCCACAAAGTCTTGTATCATCTGTTCTCTCTTCCTCCTCATCGTTTAGTCTGACATTCTGTTTTTCAGGGACCTCGAGCTTTTTCCTGTTTGAGGATTTGTTTGTAATGCTGTCTCCTCTCTCTGACAAACTTCCTTTTTCATTTGGTCTCAGCATGAATACTGCTTTCTCAGATAAACCTTTTATGACTCCTCAATCTAAATTTTGGTGTTCCTTCTTCGTTATTCTGTTTCAGTGACCCTACTCTTTATCTTCTTAGAATTTTGAATAATTTGTAATTTTTTTTTCAGTTTCATCTTATGATCTACTTCCTAATTCCAACATATTAATACTCTATTTATAAAGGGCAATTTTTAACAATGGGAACACAGGTGTTAAGAACATCGATAAATCAAGATGCTTGTATTCCTAAGGAAATTTTTTTATAGGAATAAAGATGAAATAGAGGGGAAAGATTCCCAGAATATATAAATCTATACCATTGAAGCATATTTTTGTTTTAGTGCTGGTTTTTCCCTCACAGTGCTCTTCCCTAGGGCCACATTGTTTAGCTTTCTTCATAGAATCACATCACATTTAACCTCTTTTCAATGTTATTGATTTTCAGATGCATTCTCAGCATGGCAGTAGCATTACAATTTTTTGGTCTTAAATGATGTTGTATTGGAAAATATTTTAAGCCATAGTAGAATAAATTATAAAACAATGGCAGAAGAGCCATTAAATCACTCTCAGAAATTCCAAGGCATGTGGCTTACACAATTTTGATTGACAAAGAACGGGAACTATTTCTGTTTATCATGAAGTTAATGAGGTAATATCATACACCAAGTTTCAATTCACTCTTCCAGTTTTCAAATTATGTAATTCTTTAGTTTTTGTAATTTGTATAGAAAGTGAGATGTCTTCTTTTTCCTTATATATTATTTATTTTTTTTAAATGTTTTTTTCCTTGCTATCATTTATTTATTTTTTATAATTTACATCCAAGTTAATTACCACATGGTGCAACAATGATTTCAGGAGTAGATTCCATAAGCCCCTTACCCATTTAGCCCATTCCCCCTCCACAACCCTCTGTTTCTTCTCCATTTAAGACTCTCTTATGTTTTGTCCCCCTCTCTGTTTTTATATTATTTTTGCTTCCCTTCCCTTATGTTCATCTGTTTTGTCTCTTAAATTCCTCATATGAGTGAAACATATATTTGTCTTTCTCTAATTTTGCTTAGCATGATACCTTCCAGTTCCATCCATGTAGTTGCAAATGGTAGGATTTCATTCTTTTTGATTGCCAAGTAATACTCCATTGTAGATTTATACCACATCTTCTTTATCCATTCATCCATTGATGGACATTTCAGTTCTTCCCATACTTTGGATATCATCAATAGCGCTGCTGTAAACACTGGGGTACAGGTGCCCCTTTGATACAGCACACCTGTATCGCTCAGATAAATACCTAGTAGTGCAATTGCTGGGTCGTAGGGCAGTTCTATTTTTAATTTCTTGAGGAACCTCCATACTGTTTTCCAGAGTGGCTGTACCAGTTTGCATTCCCACCAGCAGTGCAAAAGAGATCCTCTTTCTCTGCATCCTCGCCAACATCTGTTGTTGCCTGAGTTGATAATGTTAGCCATTCTAACAGGTGTGAGGTGGTATCTCATTGTGGTTTTGATTTGTATTTCCCTGATGATGAGTGATGTTGAACATCTTTTAATGTGTCTATTTGCCATCTGGATGTCTTCTTTGGAGAAGTTACTGTTCATGTCTTTTACCCATTTCTTCAATGGATTATGTGTTTTTTGGATGTTGAGTTTAGAAAGTGAGATTTTGAAAATATTTACTTAGTAATCTTTCATACTATAATTCTAATCCATGTCAAATGATACCGTACATGGTCTCCTGTGCTGTTCACTGCACTGAATCCAATAGCAGGCAAAGGGAGAATATACATTTCCATGGGCATAGTACTAGTAAGTAGCATGTAACAGATTTCCTTTCTGGAGTGGTTTCTGTCTCAGTTTCAATGTCTCCTGGTCTATTCCCTGAAGTCTGCGGTTCTATTTTCCTAGTCCCCGACTCTCTGTACTGCCTCAGCTTAAAACATCTTGGAATTATCAAGTTTATGACCCACTTCTACATTCTGCTTGCAGATATTTATGTTCTCCTCAGCTTATCTGCTTACCTGCTTGTTGAACTCTTTTTCTCCCAACTGTAATGTCATACATGGATTCAGCTTATTCTTACAACTAGTACTTTTCCATTTATATCAAGTGTTGATGCTATTTTTCCCCGCTTCCTCTCTTGTCTCCAAGATCAGGTATTACTTACGTCCTTGAGTCACTTTACTCATCATCCTATAGTATGCACTTACTCTTCTGGTTTCATTTGTTTACAGTAATTGCTCAATCAACCAAGTGTTCTATATACGTTACTTTAATTGAATACATATTTTCAAATGAAAAATTTAGAGGTGAGGGGGCACCTGGGTGGCTCCGTTGGTTAAGCCTCTGACTTTAGCTCAGGTCATGATCTCATGGTTCATGAGTTTGAGCCCTGCATCAGGCTCTGTGCTGACAGCTCAGAGCCTGGAGCCTGCTTCAGATTCTGTGTCTCCCTCTCTCTCTGCCCTTCCCTGCTCATGTTCTTTCTCTCTCTCAACAATAAATAAGACATTAAAAAGTAAATTAAAAAAAATTTAGAGGTGAGATACCACAGTATAAACCAACAGTTCATAAAGAGAAGTAACTTTGTCCCCCAGGACATTTTGCAACATCTGGAGGCATTTTTGGTTGTCATAACTTGAGAAGGGGGGTACTACTGGCATTTCATGGGTAGAGGCCAGAGATGCTGCTAAACATCCCCCACTGCAGAGACAGAACCCACAAAAAAGAATTATCCAATCTTATGTGTCAAAAATGCCAAACTTGGTGTACATGCAAAGATGCTGGGTTTGGACTCTGAAGAAGTATATTCAAATTTCAGTCCTGTCATTTGACCTTAGGAAAATAGTTTACCCCTTTGTATGACCTTAGGAAAATAGTTTACCCCTTTGAGTATTAATTTTATCAACTCAAGAACAATGAGAAAAATCTCATGGAGTTCACAGGAGGACAAAATGTGGAGATCTAGCTATGTGAAAATATCTAGCACAATACCTGGCAAAGAATGGGTATTCATCCATGTATACTTTTTAAAATAAATTATTTATTTATAATTAACTTTATATAAAATCTTGTAATACCCAGACCTTTTATAAATACTTTTAAAAACAACTGCCTGTTTCTACAGGTTTTTCAGGAATTGGGGGAAGTAAACTAGTTTTCCTAACCTTTATCACTTACTGATAACATTCTTCAATCATTCTGGGGAAAAAAAAAAAGTCAGGTTTGGCTTGTTTTACTGAATTAAAATAAATAAAGATAAAGCAAGTATGAAAGGCAGAAGTATGTGCTACCTTGTCTTAAGTCTACATTTTCGGAGAGGATAGTGACTATGTTTACTTCCTGGTTTACTACATCAATTACTTTGATCTGAATTTCTGACTTTGTGATTTGCCTTCTCTCTGAAGAACTTCTTTTAACATTTCCTGCAAAACAGGTGTTCTGGTGACAAATCCCCTCAGTTTTTGTTTATCTGACAAAGTCTTTATTTCTCCTTTAATTTTGAAGGATAACTTCATGGAATATAGAATTCTGGGCTGATGTCCCAAGTTTTAGTCTGACATTCAAGATGCTCCAAAATTCTGTTCTACTTTTCTTTTCAGACTTCTTCCTACCTACTCTATCAAAATTTTTTATTCTAGTCAAATGGAAATGAAAACTCTTCTTTGAAAATGCCTTCATACTTTTCATTTTGGATTACTGCTGGTGCTATTGCCTTTACTTGGAATGCTCTGTTTCTGTCCCTCCACATGTCCTATCACTACACTTCAAGATCTAAACAACTTGCAACAACTGTCACAAAGTCACACTTCATACCCTCCTTGCCTAAGGAGGCAAGGAACTTCCTCTAAGTTCCCATACCCTCTCCATATCCTTTATATTATATTCATCATATTCATCACTTTCTACTATCCTTTATAGCCATTGTAACCTGTTTTATCTTTCCTACTAGATTATAATATTATTTAAAGAAGGAACTATGTTTTACTCTTCTTTGCTTCTTTCTAGGGTCTAACATCGTGGCTACTCTTCAGGAGGCAGACAAAAACTTATTTATTGAACATTGTTGTTTAAATGCTCTATTTGAGAGGCACCTGGGTGGCTCAGTCAGTTAAGTGTCAGACTTTGGCTCAGGTCATGATCTCACAGTTCATGGGTTTGAGCCCCCTGTCAGGCTCTGTGCTGACAGCTCAGAGCCTGGAGCTTGCTTCAGATTCTGACTCCCTCTCTCTCTGCCCCTCCCCAACTTGTGCTCTGCATATTTATGAAAAATAAACATTAAAAAATTTTAAAAATAAATAAATAAACAAATGCTCTCTATTTGAACAAGTGGCCTCCAGTATTATAAAAGGATTACATCAATTTTATTTCCCTTCCTTTTCTCCTTATCTTAATATACAGCCCCATGTGCTCCATAATTTACCTTTAACCACACTTCACTCCATCACCTTTTTTGGGGAATATTTTAAAGATAAACCTTTTGTTTTGAGATCATTGTAGATGCACATGCAGTTGCAAGAAATAGTACAGAAAAATTTGGTGTCCTTTGTCCACTTTCCTGCGATGGTAACATTTTATAAAATTATAGTATAAAAGCACCACCAAGATATTGACATTGTTATAGTTCAGATAAAAAACAGTTACATCACCATAAGGATGCCTCATGTTTCCCCATCACTCCTTCCCCTCCTTAAACTCCAAAAACCATTAATCTGTTCCCCAAACCCATAATGTCGTTTCAAGAACGTTTTATAAATGAAAAGGTTGCTTTTGGGATTTTCTTTTTTCATTCAGCATAATTCTCTAGTGATTCATCCAGGTTGCTGCATGTATCAATAATTTGTATGTTTTTTTTTTTAATTTTTTTTTCAACGTTTATTTATTTTTGGGACAGAGAGAGACAGAGCATGAACGGGGGAGGGGCAGAGAGAGAGGGAGACACAGAATCTGAAACAGGCTCCAGGCTCCGAGCCATCAGCCCAGAGCCTGACGCGGGGCTCGAACTCACGGACCGCGAGATCGTGACCTGGCTGAAGTCGGACGCTTAACTGACTGCGCCACCCAGGCGCCCCATTGGTGGTTTTGTTTTTTTTTTTGAGAAGATGGTACATTGCTTCTAAGTTGCCATTTGTGTGTGTGTAGAGTTAACAGTAATCCCTTATATCTGTAAAGTCTATAGTACTATTCTCTGTTCCATTTCTGATATTGGTAAAGTGTTTTCTTTCTCTTCTTATCGTTATAATTTTCTTCCTTCTGCCTGCTTTTTTTTTTTTTTTTTTTTTTTTTTTGTTCTCTTTCTGGATTCTTCAGGTAGGAGCTTAGATTGTTGATTTGATATACTTCCAGTTTTCTTTATGTATTAATTTTAGTGTTATAGATTTACTTTAAGAACTGTTTTAGCTGTGTCCCACAAATTTTGGTATGTTGTATTTTTATTTTCACTCACTTCCATGTAGTTTATACAACTTCCCTTGAGACTTCTTTGACTCATGGGTTATTTAGAAATGTGTGGTTTAGTTTTCAAGTGTTTGGAGATTTGCCTGTTATCTTTCTGTTACTAACATTTGTTCTGATTCTTTTGTGGTCGAAGAGCATGCATTATATGATTTCAGTTCTTTTAAGTTAATTGAGGTTTATTTTATGACTTAGAATATTATCTATCTTGGTATGTATTTTGTGGGCATTTATAAAAAAAAAAACACACCAATCCTGCTATTGTGTGGAATGTCTAAAACTGTTGATTAGATCCTGGTAGTTGATGGTCATGTTGAATTCTATATCACTGGATTTTTTTCTGTCTAGTGAGAGAAAGGTGTCAAAATCTCTAATTGTAATTGTGGATTTGTCCATTTCTCTTTTCAGTTCTATCAGTTTTTGCTTAATATACTTTTATTTCTCTTGTTTGGTGCAAACACAGTTAAAATTGTTATGCCTTTTTTGTGGACTCCTTTTTTTTTTTTTAAATTTTTTTAACATGTATTTATTTTTGAGATAGAGAGACAGAGCATGAACGGGGGAGGGTCAGAGAGAGAGGGAGACACTGAATCTGAAACAGGCTCCAGGCTCTGAGCTGTCAGCACAGAGCCTGACGCAGGGCTCGAACTCATGGACCGCAAGATCATGACCTGAGCCGAAGTCAGACACTTAACCAACTGAGCCACCCAGGCGCCCCCATGGACTCCTTTTTTTATGATTTAATGCCCCTCTCTGGTAAGTTTTCTTGCTTTAAAGTTTACTTTATAAGATACTAGTATAGCCATTCTTGCTTGTCTTTGATTCATGTTTGTATGGTTTATCTTCTGTTCTCTTATTTAATAATTTTATTTGCTGTGTTTCTTGTAGCCTGTATAGAATTGGGCCATAATTTTTAACCCACTTTGTCAATCTCTGTCTGTTGTTATATTTAGACCATTAACATTTAAGTTGGGGCTTAAGCCTGCCATTTTATTTTGTTTGTTGTCCCTGAGGTTTTATTGTTGTTCTTTGTTTTTTCTATTTTCTTTTTCCAATTTCCCTGTAGGTTACTTGAACATATTTTGAAATTTCATTTTTATAGATCTAGAATGTTTTTTTTTTTTTGAGAGAGAGAGAGAGAGGGAGAGAGAGAGTGCACATGTGTAAGGGGGGGGGGCAGCAGGGGTAGAAGGAGAAGAGAGAGAAACTTAAGCAGGCTCCATGCTTAAGCTAAGCATGGAGCCTGATGAGGGGCTCAATCCCCTGACCCTGGGATCATGACCTGAACTGAAATCCAGAGTTGGATGCTTGACTGACTAAGCCACTCAGGCACCCTACAATGTCTTTTAGTGTATCTCTAGGTATAACATTATATGTACATAAGTTACTGTGGTCTATTGATGTTATTATTTTACCAGCTCCACTTTACCTCTGTTTACATTCCTCTACCCTCCCTTATTTATAGTTATTTTAAATATATCCTCTACATACATATAGAACGAAATCAGAGAGGGTTATAGGTTTTCCTTCAACCATCAAACATAACTTAAAAACTCAAAGAGCCTATTATATTTCTCCATATTTGCTCAGTGTTCTTCCTTCTTTCCTGACATTCCAAAGTTTGTTTTTCTATCATGTTTTTTTCTTTTGAGCTAACTTCCATTAGCCATTTTTGTAGGATAGATCTCATGACAAAGTCTCTCAGTTTTCCTTCTTCTGAGAATATCTTGATTTCTGCCTTTATTCTTGAACTATATTTCACTGGGTCTATAATTTTGCCTTGACAGTTTGTTTCTTCCAGTCCTTGAAAAATATTGTGCCACTTTTTCCTGGCCGCTATAGTTTCTGATTAGAAGCCTGTTGTAATGTGAATGGTATTTCCCCTGTAGGCAAGGTGTTCCTCTCCAGCTGCTTTCAACGTTCTGTCTTTCTCTTTAGTTTCCAGAAGTTTAATTATGGTGTGTCTTGGTGTATATTTATTTGAGTTTCTCTGTTTAAAGTTCTCTCAACTTCTTGTACGTTTATGTCTCTTGCCACATTTGGACAATTTTCAGCCATTTTTTCTTTGTGTAAGTTTTCAGCTCTATTCTTGTTCTTTTCTCCTTCCGTGACTCCAATGACACAAATGCTTGGTCTTGTATTATAGTTTGTAGGTCCCTGAGATTCTCATATTTTTTTTTCTCTCCAGTCTATGTCTCTGTTCTTCAGACTGAATCATTTTTATTGTTCTTTCAGTTCACTGATTATTTTCTGTCCTCTTAATTCTGCTCTTGAGCCCATACTTGGGCTTTACATTTCAGTTACTGTCTTCCTCAGTTTCAAAATTTTCATGTGGAAAACAAATACAATTTTCATTTGTTTCTTCATTACATTTTCTATTTCTTCCATCTTCTCAGAAGCACAATTCTCCTTTTCATTAAATTTAGAGGTATACTTGTTTCATTTCACTTCCAATCATGGCTGCTTTCCACAGTTTTAGTGATGATCTTAACAGTGTATTTGTATGTCATACGGTAAAGTTTAAGATGTGTTCTGTTGCCCATTTTCTGTATGGGGTATATAAATATGAGGGGTTTTGTGAGCATATTTCTGTACTATTTTGCTTCTCAGGTCACCAAATTCATGAAGCATATAATCCACTCTTACATAATCAGGAACTGATCTTACTGCATCAATTTCAAGTGCTGTGGGATATTCAATAATTAAATGTTTTAAAGAAATTTTCAAGTTTTATTGAGAAATAACTGACATACATCACTGCATGAATTTAAGGTATACAGCATGATGGGTTGCTTTATATATATTGTGAAATGATTACCACAGTAGGTTCAACTAACCTTCATCCTCTCATATGGATACATTACAAAGAAAAGAAAGAAAGGAATAAAAGACAATTTCTCCTTATGATGAGAACTCTTAGGATTTACTCTCTTAACAGCTTTACATTATATCCTACAGCAGTGTTAGCTACAGTCATTGTGTTGTACATTATATCACTAGTACTTACTTGTAATTGGAAGTTTGTGCTATTTGACCATTGACGATCTTCCTCTAACTCCCCCTCCTTTATCCTTTGCTTCTGGTAACCACAAATCTGATCTCATTTTCTAAGTTTTTTTTTTTTCGTTTGTTTGTTTTTTAAGATTCTCCACACTTAATTCAGATCACACAGTTTTTGTTCTTCTCTCTGTGACCTTTTTTATTTAGCATAATGCCTTTTAGGTCCAACCAAGTTGTCATTAATAGTAAGATTTCCTTGCCTTTTTTTTAATGGCTGAGTAATATTCCATTATGCACAGAAGCACGTGCGCACACACACACACACCCCTTTTTTAATCTATTGATCCATCAGTGGACACTGAGGTGTTTTCATGTCTTGACTATTACAAATAATGCTTCTATGAACATGGGGGTGCATGTATCTTTTCAAGTTAATGTTTTCATTTCCCTTGGATATATTTCTAGGAGTGAAATTGCTGTATCATATGGTAGTTTTCTTTTTAATTTTTTGAGGAACCTCCATACTGTTTTCCATAGTAGCTGTTCTAATTTATAATCCCACTAGCAGTGCACAAGGGTTCTCTTTTCTCCACATCCACACTAGCATTTGTTATCTCTTGTCTCTTTGATGATGCCCATTCTAACAAGCCTGAGGTGGTATCTCACTGTGGTTTTAATTTGCATTTCCCTAATGACTAGCGATGTTGAGCATCTTTTTATGTACCTGTTGGCCTTTTATTTATGCTTCATTAGAGGATCTATTCAGATCCTCTGACCAATTTTAAATTGGATTTTTTCCCCCTCTATCCAGTTGTATGAGCTCTTTATATATTTTGGATATTAACCCCTCATCAGATAGATGGTTGCAAATTTTTTTTCCTATTCCACAGGTTGCCTTTTCACTTTTTTGACTCTTTTGCTGTGCAGAAGCTTTTTCATTTCATGTAGTCCACCTTGTTTTTTTTACTTTGTTGCTTATCCTTTAGGTGTCATATCCAAAAAATTACTAGCAAGGCTCATGCGAAGGAGTTTGTTCCTATGTTTTCTTTTAGGAGTTTCCTGATTTCAGGTCTTACATTTAAGTCTTTAATCCATTTCAAGTTAATTTTTGTGAGTGGTGTAAGTTAGGGTATAATTTCATACTTTTACATTTGAATATATCTGATTATCACAGCATCATTTATTAAAGAGGCTATTGTTTCTCCATTGAGTATTCTTGGGTCTCTTGTCAAGTATTAGTTGACTGATTTTTGGGTTTATTTCTGGGGTCTTGATTCTGTTTTACTGGCCTATTTGTATGTTTTTATGCCAGCACCATACTATTTTGATGACTACAGCTTTATAGTATAGCTTGAAATCAGGAAGTGTGATACTTCCTGTTTTGTTCTTTTTTAGGATTTCTTTGGCTATTCAGGGTCTTTTGTAGTTCCATACACATTTTGGGAGTGTTTTTTCCTACTTCTGTTAAAAAAAAAAAGTCATTGCAATTTTGATAGAAAATGCATTGAAGATGCTTTTGGTAGTACTAACCAAAATGTTTTTTGGTAATATTGACATTTTAACAATATTAATTCTTCCAATCCATGGACATGGAGTATCTTCCCATTTATTTGTGTCTTCTTTGATTTTTTATCTGTGTCTTATAGTTTTCACCATAGATATCTTTCACCTCCTAGGTTAATTTATCTCTCAGTATTTTATTGTTTTTTATGCTATTGATAATGGGATTGACTTTTAACTGTCTTTTTCAGAAATTTTTGTTGTTATAGAAATGCTACTGAATTTTGTGTGTTATTTTGCACCTTACCACTTTACTGAATTCATTGATTAGATATGATTTTTTGGTTGAGTCTTTAGGATTTCCTATATATAAAATCATGCAAATAGAGATACTTTCACTTCTTCCTTTCCAATTCTGATACTTTTTCCTTTTTTTTTTCTTTTTGCCTGATAGTTCTAGCTAGGACTTCAAGTACTATGTTGAATAGAGGTGGTGAGAGCGGACACCCTTGTCATTCTCCTAATTTTAGAGAAAAAGCTTTCATCTTTCACCACTGAGTATGATGTTAGCTATTGGCTTGTCAAATATGACCTTTACTACACTGATATGTATTCCTTCTATGCCTAATTTGTTACAAGTTTTTACCATGAATAGATATTGAATTTCATCAAATGTTTTTTCTGTGTTTACTGAGATGATCATCTGATTCTTTTCTTTCATTCTATTAATGTGATGCATCACAGTAATTGATTTGTGTATGTTGAACCATCTGTGCATCCCAAGGATAAATCCCAGTTAATCATGGTAAACAATCCTTTTAATGTACTGTTTAATTTGGCTTGCTAGAATTTTATTGAGAAATTTTGCATCTATATTCATTAGGGATATTATGTCTGTAGCTTTCTAAGTAGTGTCTTTTTTTGATTTTGGTATCAGGATAATGCTGGCCTCATAAAATGATTTTGGAAATGTTCCCTCCTCTTCAAGTTTTTGGAAGAACTTTAAGTGAAACTTTAAGAACTATAATTCTTTAAGTGTTTGGTAAAATTGACCAGTGAAGCCATCTTGTCTTGAGGTTTTCTTTGTTGCGAGATTTTTATTTACTGATTCAAATTCATTGCTAGTAATTAGTCTGTTCAGATTTTCTATTTCTTCCTGATTCAGTCATTCTGACTTGCACATTTCTAAGAATTTTTTCCATCTTCTCTAGGTTGTACAGTTTATTGGTGTACAGGTGTTCACGGTTGTTTCTTCTCATTTCTTGGATCTGTGGTATCTGTTGTGGTGTCTCCTCTTTCATTTATAATTTTGTTGATTTGGGCCCTTTCTCTGTTTTCCTTGGAGTCTAACTAAGGGTTTGCCAATTTTGTTTATCTTTTCAAAGAACCAACTCTTAGTTTGGTTAATATTTTCTATTGGTTTTCTGTTCTCTCTTTCACTTATTTCTGGTGTAATTTTTATTATTTCCTTTCTTCTGCTAACTTTGGGCTCACTTTGTTCTTTTTTTTCTAGTTCCTCAAGGCATCGAGTTAGGTTGCTTATTTGGGATCTTTCTTGTTTCTTAATGTAGGTGTTTATTGCTATGAACCTCCTTCTTATAAGGGTTATTGCTACATCCCATTAGGTTCTGGTATATTGTGGTTTCATTTTTGTTTGTCTCAAGAAACTCTTACCTTTCCCTTATTTTCTCCTTTTCTTTTTCATTGGTTGTTCAGGAGACTGTTGTGTAATTTTCAAGTGTTGGTGAATTTTCCAGTTTTCCTTCTATTATTGATTTCTATTTTCATACCATTCAATCTTTTTTTTTAACTTGTTTCATTTTTTATTTTTTTAAAATTTACATCCAAATTAGTTAGCATATAGTGCAACAATGATTTCAGGAGTAGATTCCTTACTGCCCCTTACCCATTTAGCCCATCCCCCCTCCCACAACCCCTCCAGCAACCCTCAGTTTGTTCTCCATATTTATGAGTCTCTTCTGTTTTGTCCCCCTCCCTGTTTTTATATTATTTTTGTTTCCCTTCCCTTATGTTCATCTGTTTTATCTCTTAAAGTCCTCATATGAGTGAAGTCATATGATTTTTATCTTTGTCTGACTGACTAATTTCACTTAGCATAATACCCTCCAGTTCCATCCAAGTAGTTGCAAACGGCAAGATTTCATTCTTTTTGATTGCTGAGTAATACCCCATTATACACACACACACACACACACACACACACACACACACACACACATACCACATATACACCACACATACTACATATATACCACATATATATATATGGTATATGTATGTATGGTATATATGTATATGTATGGTATATATGTATATATATGTATATGGTACATATATATGTATGGTATATATGTGTATATATATATATATATATATATATATATATATATATACACACACCACATATATATATACCACATATATATACCACATATATACCATATATATTACATATATACCACATATATACCACATATATATATACATATATACCACCATATATACACACACACACACACACACACACACACACACACACACACACACACATATACCACATTTTCTTTATCTATTCATCCATCAATGGACATATGGGCTCTTTCCAGACTTTGGCTATTGTTGATAGTGCTGCTATAAACATGGGGTTGCATGTGTCCCTTTGAAACAGCACACCTGTATCCCTTGGATAAATACCTAGTAGTGCAATTGCTTGGTTGTAGGGTAGTTCTATTTTTAGTTTTTTGAGGAACCTCCATACTATTTTCCAGAGTGGCTGTACCAGCTTGCATTCCCACCATTCAGTATTCTTGAATTCGAAGTTTTTAAGACTTATTTTGTTGCCTAACATATGGTCTCTCTTTAAAAAATGCTCCATGTATGCCTGAGAAGAATGTGTATTTTGTTGTTGTTGGATAGAAGATTCTATATATGTATGTTAGGTCCATTTGGTCTATAGTGCTGTTTAAATCTGCTGTTTCCTTATTGCTTCTCTGTCTGCATGATCTATTCATTGTTCGGAGTAGGGTATTAAATTCACCAACTATTATTGTATTGTTTATTTCCCCTTTTAGCTCTGTTAGTTTTTGCTTTGTATATTTAGGTACTCTGGTGTGGGTGCATAAACATTTACAATTGTTATAAATTCTTGATATATTGACCCCGATACATTATATCATAACCTTCTTTGTCTCCTTTTATCATTTTTAGTTTAAAGTATATTTTGTTTGATGTCAGTATAGCTATCCCTGCTTTCCTTTTGATTACCATTTACTTGAAATGTCTTTTTACATCTCCTTACTCTCAGTCTGTGTGTCTTTAAGGCTAAAATGAGTCTCCTGTAGGCAGCACATTGTTGGATCTTGTTTTTTTAACCCATTCAGCCATTCTATGTTTTTTTTTTTTAGCCATCTTTCAGAAAAACTAATTTCATCTTTTCATTTTTAACATATACTAAGTCATTATTTACAAATTAGCTCCTTTTTTCCCATTTAAAAAATTTTATCTTTTGTAATGACATGGATGGAGCCAGAGAATATTATGCTAAGTGAAGTAAGTCAGACAGGGAAAGACAAATACCATGTGACTTCACTCATATGTGGATTTTAAGAAATAAAACAAACATGCAAAGGGAAAACAGAGAGAGAGAGAGAAAGAGGGGCAAACCAAGAAACAAACTCTTAACTATAGAGAACAAACTTTTGGTAAGGGGGGGCAGGTGGGGATGGGGATGGGCTAAATAGGTTATGGGGATTAAGGAGTGCCCTTGTGAAGAGCACTGGGTATTGTATGGGAGTGTTGAATCACTATATTGTACATCTGAAATTAATATTAGACTGTTTGTTAACTAACTGGAATCTATATCTCTGGATTGGATAATTTAACCTATTTATGCTTAAAGTAATTTTGATAGGTAAAGACTTACAACTGCCATTTTGTTCATTGTTTTCTGGTTGTTTAGTAGATCCATTGCTCTTAGTTTCTTATCCTGCTATATTTTATTTGTGTTTTGATGTCTTCCGGTATTAGTATGCTTTGACTTTGTTGTATTCATATGATTCTTTTCTTTCATTTTATTAATGCGATGCATCAAGATGTTTCCTTGTGGTTACCATGAGGCTTACATAAATATCTTAAACTTACAACATTCTCTTATAAACTGATAATAGCTTAACTTCAACAGAATTTGTAATCTTTACACTTTACTTCTTCTCACCCACATTTTAGGTTACTGCTGTTACAACGTACACATTTTTAATACTATGTAACCAACAACAGATTCTTGTATTTATGATTATTTATGCTTTTTAAAAAACTTTTAAACTAGAATTGTAAGTCATGTACCACTTTTAACATATTGCAGCATCTAACTATATGTTTATCATTACCAGTGATATTTATGCTACCTTTTTATGTTTTTATGATGTTAATTAGCATTCTTTTATTTCCAGTCAAAGAACGACCTTTTGCATTTCTCTTTTGCATTTCTCGTAAGGCAAGTCATGAACTTTGGTAATGAACTCCCTTGTTTTTTGTTTGGGAAAGTCTTTATCCTCTTTTGTTTCTGAAAGACAGTGTGTGGAATTCTTTTCAATTCACAGTATAGAATTTTTGGTTGACAGCTATTTTCTTTCAATATTTTGAATATGTCATCTTCTCCTCTCCTGGTTAGAGAAGTTTCTGTTGCAAAATCCATTGACAGTCTTATCGGGGTTCTCTTGTATGTAATTTCTCTCTTGCTGTTTTTAAAATCATTTCTTTGTATTTGACTTTCAACACTTTAATTATCATGTGTCTCAATATTGTTCAATTTGGGTTCAACCTAGTTGGGATCCTTTGGGCCTCATGGATCTAGATGTCCATTTATCTCCCCCAGGTTCAGGAAGGTTTCAGCTATTATTGCTTTAAATATAATTTCTGTCTCTTTTTCTTCTTCTCAATTTCCCATAATGTGAATATTTTTTCCTTTTCATTGTGTCCCATGATTCCCATAGGCTTTCTTCATTCTTTTTTTTTTTTTTTTAGTTCCTCCGAGTAATTTCCAACATCCTAACCTGTAGGTATTCATTATGATCGAATGTACTTGTGAAACTCTTTATTGAATTCTTTGTATTATTCAACTCCTTCTTCCTTTTTCCCTTTTACCCCTTCCCTCTTCCCTTCCAACCTTTCATTTCCTCTCCTCTCCTCTCCTTTCCTTCATGGTTGCTATTTCCTTGTAAAATTCTTGCTCTGTTCATGCATTGTTTTCCTAGACTCATTTAGTTTTCTGTGTTTTCTTATAGTTAGTTAAACTTCTTTAAGAAGATTATTCTGAACTTTTATTGGAAGTTCATAATCTCCATTTCTTTAGGATCAGTTATTGGAGCTTAATTAGTTTCCTTTGGTGGTGTCGTATTTACCTGTTTTTTTTTTGTTTTGTTTTGTTTTTGGTTGTTGTTGTTGTTGTTGTGTTTTTTTGTGATCCTCAATTCCTTATATTGGTTTCTGCTCATTTGAGTAATGGGCTCCTCATCCAGATTTTACAGGTTTGCTGTGGCAGAAACCTTTCTTTATCAGCTAAGTTTGGGTTTCTGTTGTGAGTCTGTTGGTAATGTTTTGGGCATATGAGGTCTGCTATTGTTATCTATTTTTAGGCTACTATTTGAGCTTTGAGGATGGGAATGGGGGGTGGTTTTACAACTGGCTGAGACCAGTTGGATACAACTGCTGGCTTGGTTCCCTACCCAAGTGAGGCTGTTTGATTGGCTCCATGGTTGTCTGATTTCACTAGTCAGGCTTACCAGATGGTTGGGACTGGGTACTACATTTAGTAGCAGATGAGACTATGAATTAGCTCACCTGCATGGTCAAGGCCACAGCCCAGAGCCCAGGGCTGATACAACTCATTGTTTGGAGATCTTAATCAGGCTTGCATGTGCACTGAATTCCCTGGTCAGGTGAGGCTACTAGTTTTGCTCTGCAGATGGGGGAGCCATGGGCTGTGCTTTCTGTTCAAGTGTCACTGTATGCAGGGCTCTGGAATGGCTGTGAAGTTTCCTATTTCCTCCGGTTATGTTCATGGGTCAAACAGGCTGAAGGCTGTATTCAGCAGGGGTACAACTTAGATTCCTTGCCTAGGTGCAGCAGTAGAGAGAACTTTAAAACTGGCAAAGCTCTCTATTTGTTGTCTTAACTCAAGCTGACCTGCGTTCCAAGGTCCCGCCACACAGGGCCACTAGCTTCGCTCGGTACTACTGGCTCTGTCTGCTCTACTCTTAGCTTGAGCACTGCTGGGCTGCACTACTTTCAGGTGTTTTGGCCAGCGCTTCTGGTCATGGGGCTGGAAGACACTCTTCATAGTAGTACTATGGCTTAGCCCCTCTGCTCGGGCAGGAGGGGTAGGGGCTGCTCCAGGTTACTCTCAGTTCCCAAACTGGGTCTTGAGTTGGGAGGGACCAGGAGTTGCCCTCAGTCTTGGCTATGAATTAATACCCCTGCCTATGTATACCAAGAGAAGTCTCTATATCCAGTAGTGGCTTTGCTTTGGGGGTGATCAGCTCCGTCCATTGCTTCTCAGCTCAAGTGCTGTTGGGCTACACAGCTTCTATAAGTTGTTGCCAGCCCTTCTGGTCTGATGGGGCTGAAGGGCATTCTCCACAGTGGGTGGGTCTGTGACTTAGAATTCTGCTTGGGTGTGGGCAATCTGGGCTCTAGGGCTGGCATAACTCCCTACTTGAGGGTCTGAATCAGGCAGATCTGCACCCCACTGAGTTCTCTGGTCAGAGTGTGCCTCTGGCTTGGTTTTGCAAATGAGCCAAGCCACTGGTTAGGATTACTATTTGGGCACTGTGGATAAGAACTCACTCTGCCAAGATCTGTGTGCTGGCTATTACAAACTCTTCTACTCAGAAGTCTACTCTTCTCTGTCACTCAGATTCCCAGTGGCTGTGCCCCAAAGCTCCCCTGTAATTCCTGTGGTGTGAGATTAGAGTAGGGGCTCCTACAATGTGGCCTATGATGCTGGGGAAGACTTGTTTTTCCAGGTTTTCTTTTCTCTGCATGGTGCTGTGCTGTCCTGGAGAAGGGGCAATGCAGTCAATGCACAGCCACTTCTACTCTCCTAATGCAGTCTGTCTTGGTCTCTGACGTGCAAGTGGGTGCTTCAGCCTCACCCCTGTGTTCTAGGATTCTCTCGGCGGTGTTTTATTCTTTTTAAGAATTTTTAAACATTTTATTTATTTTTGAGAGACAGAGAGAGACAGAGCATGAGCAGGGGAGGGGCAGAGAGAGGAGGAGACACAGAACCTGAAGCAGGCTCCAGGCTCTGAGCTGTCAGCACAGACTCGATGCGGGGCTTGAACCCACAAACTGAGCTGGATCATGACCTGAGCTGAAGCTGGAGGCTTAACTGACTGAGCCACCCAGGTGCCCCAGTGGTGTTTTATTCTTGAATAAATATTAGCTGTTCATCTTGTGAAGAAGAGTAAAGTAAGAAATGACCTATGGTGCCATCTTGGTGACATCACTCAATTAAATGTTTTTCTTTTTTTTAATGGATCTTTAGAGTTAGTAGAATGATTGTTACATTTCTTTAATAGGCAATAAATTATATTTAGTGGCCACCAGTCTGTATCATAAAATGCAGCACACAAGGTTTAATAAATATCAATAAATATGTTGATCACATCCATAAAATTCTTAAAAATTTAAGTTCAGAATTAACTTAGTTTATAATAAGTAAATTATTTTTGCCTCTAAAATAACTTTAATAAGTTATTTTAGTAAATGAAACCAACTGAGACAATAAGGTAGCAAGTCAGTGGAATCACCTCACTGATTTACAAATTAAATCCCCTCAACCACATTCTTAACTGTACTGAATACTTCTCTATAACTGTATGTCATTCAGAATTAAAGCCTATTATACTGGAGCATATGCTGATTTCTTCAAAAATAAGCAAGGTGAGTCAACTATTATTTGCTTGAAAGAGCCTTAGCAAATTAATTGATAGCTGGAAAATCCCAAAATATCGGAGAATAAACAACACACTTATAAATAACACATGTGTCAAAGATGAAGTCTCAAGAGACTGTGAAAAATATTTTGAACTAAATGGAAATGGAAACATAACTTATCAAAGCTTGTGGGACACAGCAAAAACAGCAGAAAATTGATAGCACTGAATATATATGTATCAGAAATGAAGATTTAAAATCAATAACATAAGCTTCTACCTTAGGAAATTAGACAAAGAAGAGTAATGTAAACCTAAAAGAAGCAGAAGAAAAGAAATATAATTCAGAGCAGAAATGAATGAAATTAAAAACAGGGAATCAGGGGCGCCTGGGTGGCGCAGTCGGTTAAGCGTCCGACTTCAGCCAGGTCACGATCTCGCGGTCCGTGAGTTTGAGCCCCGCCTCGGGCTCTGGGCTGATGGCTCAGAGCCTGGAGCCTGTTTCCGATTCTGTGTCTCCCTCTCTCTCTGCCCCTCCCCCGTTCATGCTCTGTCTCTCTCTGTCCCAAAAATAAATAAATGTTGGAAAAAAAATAAAAAAAAAAACACAGGGAATCAAAAGAGAAAAATCACCCAAATGAAAAGCTGATTCTTTGACAACATCAATGTATTAGTTTCCTAGGGCTGCCAAAACAAATTACCACAAATTGCTAGCTTAAGAAGACCAATTTATTCTCAAATTCTGGAGGCCAGACATTTGAAATCAAGGTGTCAGCAGGAGCATACTTTCCCCAGAGGCTCTACGGGAAATTTCTTCCCTTGCTTATTCCCGCGTGTGGTGACTGTCAATATTCCTTTGCTTATGGCTGCATCACTCCAGTCTCTTCACAAGGCTTTCTCTATGTGTCCTCAAAACTTCCTCTGCCACTCTCTGATAAGCAGACATGTGATTGCATTTAGGACCACCCTGATAATCCAGAATAAGCTTCCCTTTTCAAGTTCCTTAGCTTGATCACATCTTTTTTTTTTTTTTGCCCTGTAAGGTAACATTCAGAAATTCCAGTGATTTAATGCATCTTTTGGGGGGTCCATTTTTGGCCTACTGCAATCAATAAAATCAATAAACCTCTAACCATGCTAACCAAGGAAATAAAAAGAGGATAAGCACAAGTTACTAATATCAGAAATCAAAGAGAGGTCATCACTACTAACCTCAAGGACATTAAAAGGATAATAATGTTATGAACAACTCTATGTCCATAAATTTAATAACTAAGTGAAATGGACCAAGTTCTTGTAAGATACAAACTACCAGAACTCACAAAAGGAAAAATCTGAATAAGTAATAATCTGAATAAGTCTTCATCTATTAAAGAAACTGAATCAATAATCAAAATATTAAAAAAAAAAAAAGAAAGGACCACACCAAGCTTGCTTTGTCAAACATTTTAAGGAAGAAATGATACCAATTCTGTACAATGTCTTCCAAAGGCAGAAGCTGAGGAAACACTTCCTAGCTCAATCTATGAGGTCATCATTACTCTAATACCAAAACCAGATATAAACAGCATATGAAAGGAGAAATTACAGACTAATATCTCTCATAAATATAGATGAAAAAATCTTTAACAAAATATTAGCAAATCAAACCTGAAAAACAAAGAATTATGAACTACAACCAAGTGGGGTTTACTCCAGGTATGAAAGACTGGTTCAATATTCAAAATCAGTTAATGGAATCTACCACAAAACAGTCTAAAAAAGAAAAATCATTTGATCATATCAATAAATGCAGAAGCATCATCTGACTAAATCTAAATTCATGATAAAAAGTCTCAGTAAACTAGGAATAGAGAATATACTTCCCAACTTGATATAGAATATGTACAGGGAAGCAAAAATAATATAAAAATAGGGAGGGGGACAAACATAAGAGACTCTTAAATATGGAGGACAAACAGAGGGTTACTGGAGGGGTTGTGGGGGGGGATGGGCTAAATGGGTAAGGGGCACTAAGGAATCTACTCCTGAAATCATTGTTGCACTATATGCTAACTAATTTGGATGTAAATTAAAAAAAAAAAAAAAAAGAAAAGAACACGTACTTAATGGTGAGAAATTAGATGCTTTCTCCCAAAGATCAAGACCAGGCAAAGATTTCTCCTCTCATCACTTGTATTCAACACAATACTGAAAGTCCTTATTGCAAATGCAATAAGACGAGAAAAGGAAATAAAAGGTACAAGGATTAAGAAATAAGAAATAAAACTATCTTTGTTCAGAGATGACATGACATCTATGTAAAAAATCACAAAGACTTAATAAAAACAAAACAAACCAAAATAACCATGAAACTCCTGGAACTAAAAAGCAAGGGTGTAGGATACAGGTTAATTTAATGTCAACTGCTTTCCTACATAGCAGCAGTGAGCAACTGTAATTTTAAAATAAAACACAACAGGAACCCATGGGGGAGGGGAAGGAGAAAAAAAAAAAAGAGGTTAGAGTGGGAGAGAGCCAAAGCATAAGAGACTGTTAAAAACTGAGAACAAACTGAGGGTTGATGGGGGGTGGGAGGGAGGAGAGGGTGGGTGATGGGTATTGAGGAGGGCACCTTTTGGGATGAGCACTGGGTGTTGTATGGAAACTAATTTGTCAATAAATTTCATATAAAAAAAATAAAATAAAATAAAACACAATACCAATCTTCCCCCAGTGAAATATTTAGGTATAAATCTAACAACATATGTACAGGATTTATATGAGGAAAATTCTGATGAAAGAAATCAAAGAAAGTCTAAATAAATGGAGAGATACTCCATGTGCATGGATAAAAAGATTATTGTTAAGATATTAATTCTTACCAACTTAATCTATAGATTCAATGAAATTCTATTCAAAACCCTCTACATTATTTTGTAGATAATGATAAGCTGATTCTAAAGTTTATATGGAAAGACAAAAGATCCAGAACAGCTAAGTCAATATAGGACAACAAAGTTAGAGGACTGACTGTTCCCAACTTCAAGACTTACTATGCAGTTATA
Source organism: Felis catus (assembly GCF_018350175.1). Lineage (NCBI taxonomy): Eukaryota > Metazoa > Chordata > Mammalia > Carnivora > Felidae > Felis > Felis catus. Next base: position 86,524,437 of record NC_058373.1, on the reverse strand, counting down.
GCAATTAAGACAGAATTTATTGGTGAAAGAACAGACAAACAGATCAGTGGAAGAGAACCCTGAAATAGATCCACACAAACATAGTCAAGTGATCTTTGACAAAGGAGCAAAGGCAATTTAATGGACAAGGGACAGCCTTTCCCGCCTCTGCCCCAACACCCCCCCCCCCAACAAATGGTACTGGAACTGGATGCCCATGTGAAAAAAAAGTGAATCTAGACAAAGAACAGACACCTTTCAAAGAAATTAACAAAAAATTGGTTTACAGGCCAAAAAGTAAAATACAAAACTGTGTAACTTCTAGAAGATAACAGAAAAACCTGAGTTGACCTTCAGTTTGGTAATGAGAGTTTAGATACAACATCAAAACTATAATCCATGAGAAAAGTAGATTTAGATATTATTAAAATTAAAAACTTATGTGCTGCAAGACACACTGTTAAGAGAATGAAAAGATAATCCACAGACTGAGTGAAAATCTTTGGAAACACATTATCTGATAAAGGGCTAGCATGCAAAATATACAAAGAAAACTTAAAACTCAGCAATAAAAAGACTACTCAATTAAAAAATGGACAAAAGATGTGAATAGCTATGTCACCAAAGAAGAAATACAGAAGGTAAATAAACATAAAAAGATGCTCAACATCCTATGTCATCAGGGATTTGCAAATTTAAACGAGATACAACTATACATACATTGGAATGGTTAAATAAAAAAATGTAATGATACCAAATGGTGATATGGATATAGAGCAACAGGAACTCTCATTTATTGCTGGTGGAAATGGAAAATTATACCTGCACTTTGAAAGATAATTGGGCAATTTCTTACAAAGTTAAACATAATCTCACCATATGATCCAGTGATTGTGCTCCTAAGTATTTGCCCTAGAGGACTGAAAACCTATGCCTATGCAAATATCTGCACGTGAATGTTTATAGCTATATACGTAATTTCCACAAAATATAAGCAACCAAGATGTCTTTAAATAGGTGAATATATAAACAAATTGTGGTACATCCATATAATGGAATATTATTTATTGCTAAAAAATGAGCTATCAACCCATAAAAAGATTGGAGGAACTTTAAATGTGTCTTACTTAATAACAGAATCCAGTCTGAAAGAAGCCAATCTGGAAGGCTAACTGATTCCAACTAAATGACATTGTAGAAAAGGCAAAACTACAGAGACAGTAAAAAGATCAGTAGTTGTCAAGGGTTCAGGGGGAGATAGAGAGGGGTGAAGAGATAAAGCACTTGGGTTTTTATAAGTGCTGTGAAACTATTCTGTATGCTATTGTTATAGTAAATACGTGATTTCTGCATTTTTCAAAAGACACAGAACTGTACAACACAAAAAGTGAAACTTAATGTAAACTATGGACTTTAGGTAATAATAATGTATCAATATAGTGTCATTAATTATAACCTATGTGCCACACCAATACAAGATGTTAATTATGGGGAAACTGTGTGTGTGTGTGTAAGGAGGTATATGGGAACTCTATTTGCTCAATTTTATCATAAATATAAACTGTTCTAATAAATAAAGTCTATTAATTATCCCCCCAACACTCACTCAACACACACACACACACACACACACACACACACACACACACACACACAGTACACACACCGAGAATAAGAATGAAGAATGGCTGAAATTGGTTCAGTAGAAATCAAAAGTGACATAAGATATACAAAGAAACAAAGGCACACATATCCAGCAATGGAAGAGTATCCAAATCAGACCTAATCACACCTGAATTCGGTTATGTCTGTGATAATTTATAAGTGATAAAATTGAAGCACCTCCACAGGAGGGTTTATCAGGTAGGGTAAACCCTACCTATGATCAGGTATCTTTATATTTATGTAGCTGCTACATAACAACCTGTTAAAAATGGTATAGAAGAAATCTCTGCACAATGTTAAAGGTTGGATTCAATCATCTCTGGATATAAGTGATCTCACAATGTTGAGGCCTAGTTAAATGCCAGATATTATTATTTGTCATCCTGATTCTACTGAGATGTGGTACCCCATCTCAGATCAGTCAAAAAGGAAGAGTTAATTATCTATGTAAGGACCAGTTCTGGAGAAAAACATTTTTGAGGACCTCAGCACACACTCTGACTAACCAGTTTCTTAATAAATGGCTGAGAAGTTTCCCCATGTATAGAAAATTATGTGTCAAACCAACTGCATGAATAAATGATTATACAAAATATGTAAAAATGTCAAAAAACCCCCACAACTGTTCTTACACGGGATAAATATTTTTCAATTGTATTAATGGTCCTAATTAACTCCCTTAAAAAAGTTAGCCAAGGCCTATTAAACATATAGTTTTATTTCACATTCTATAATAGAGCTCAGGATAAGGACTGATGCTAATTTCAGATATGAGGGATAAATAAATTCATTTCATGAGACTGTTGCAAATGCACACTGCTTAATACACAGCTGCTGCTGAACAGCTATTTGGTTAGCTGAATTACTGAATGTAGGGTTTGGTCAGTACATGTATATCAGAAGCATATGTTCTGTTTTACTTGGAATTGGGAGGAGGCTGCATTGGGACTACTCAGGCACTGCTTCCCTTCCTCACTTAAATGAATGACTACTGGATGCTGGGTGCTCTGCTAGAACTAGGGCAGTGACTAAACACACCTTTCAAATTATTATACACACTGTAAAGGATGGGATGTGACATTTGAGGTGAAATTTAAAGATAAGAGTAGGTATTAATCAGAAGAAGGGTGGAGAAGAATTTCAGGTGCAGGGAAGAATGTGCACACAGGCCTTGTAACAGAAAGGACGGCTGAGGAGCTGGACGAAGCCCAGTTATGCTAGCATGAATGTTCTGAGACCAGTGAAAAAGTGGTTGGGACCAGATCACACTGGGCCTTTTTGGTCTTTGCCTTAAGGAAAATGAGAAGTTACTGAAGGATTTTAAAGAGAGGGCAACAAGATTTGCCTTTTAAAAAAACTGCTCTAGTTAGGGGGTGTTTTGTGTATCTCTATTACGTGATGTGACAAACAGCCTTCAACTGGTAAGATTCACCTTGCTCCTTCTCCAAGTGGGATAGCTCTGGAGTTTCAAGAAAACACGGAACTACATAGTAAGACTGAAATCTAGGAAATACAATAAGGTTTAGAAACTCTCCTTTTATTAACTTGGGCCGGATAGATTACTTATAAAGATTTTTTTGTTTTGTTTTCTACTAAGAGATTCTAACTCAGTAAATTCTAAAAATATTCATGTGGTCTAAAAGATGGGATTTCTTGGAGCGCCTGGGTGGCTCATTCGGTTGAGTATCTGACTCTTGATTTCAGCTCAGGTCATAGGATCTAGCCCTGCACAGGGCTCTGCATTGAGCAAGAAGCCTGCTTAAGACTCTCTCTCTCTCTTTCTCTCTCCCACCCTCTCTCCCTCTCCTCTGCTTGCACTCTTTCTCTCAAATTAAAAAAAAAAAAAAATATATATATATATATAAACGTGAATTAGTTATATATATATGTACATATATATACACACACATATACATATATACACATATGTGTATATGTACATATGTACATATATGTACATATATGTACATATATATATATATATATATATGTGATAGGATTTCTTTGGACCTAGTTTGGAATCATGCCATTTAGAATTAAATGATCTGTGCTTGCTGTCTGCACTTTCTTAACTTCTATTTAGTGTTCTGTAATCTGCTTGGTCAACACTGCTTCAATAATCTTGTTGTTAAATGTAGAAGACACTTTTTATAATTAAAAATTTTTTTTTTAATTTGAGAGAGAGAGAGAGCAAGTGGGGGAGAGGGGCAGGGAGAGAGAGAGGGAGAGACAGAGAGAGAGAGACAGAGACAGAGAATCTCAAGCAGGCTCCACACTCAGCACAGAGCTCAACGCAGGGCTCAATCCTACGATCCTGGGATCATGACCTGAATTGAAATCAAGAGTCAGACATTCAATCAACTGAGGCACCCAGGTGCCCCTAAAAGACACTTTTCAATCGTTATCTTATTTGACCTATCTGAAGCCAGTTCTTTCTGGAAATGTTTCCCATGAAAATACAGTTCTGGTTTCTGCTTCAACAAAGTATTTCTTTATGCTTCTCAATGTCCTTTGGGGGCTTCTTTTCCTCTACCCAACATTTAACTGTTGGAGTCTTCTCTCCCCACTCTACCCAATCTTTATGATTTCAACCCACTCCCATATGCTTCACTTAATCATCTATATAGTTAACGCCTCCTCCCTCTCAAGTATTTCTTTATGGCTTAGATTTCTATCCTGAGAATCAGCTCTACATAACCTCTTAGTATAGACACTCCCACTGGACCATCTTACAAATATAAAATTTATAATCTCATGTTATGCCCTCTCCAAATCAGCCCTTTCCTCCCTCCTCACTGGGTACCACTAGTGTTCAAGTACAAATCCTATGCACCCCTGAATCATCCTTGATATCTGTCTCTCACCGTAAGATCTAATCGATCTTTTTGGTTTAAACTTAAAATCTCCTTTACATCTTTCTACTTCTTTCTAGTCCCATTACCATTATCTTAATTAAGACTGCCTGCTATTATTCTTTTAAGTGGATTACTGAAATAGTCTTTTAACTTGTTCCTTGCCCTGAGTTTTCTAAAGCACAAAGATGACTGTATCACTACCTGAATTAAATCTCTTCAATGACAACCTCATTGCTCCTAAGCATAAAGTTCAAATTCCTTAAATATCATTCACAAAGCTCTTCATGGCTCTCTTTCCAGCTCATTTCTCATTATCCACCTGTTTATCTCTATACTGTAGCCAGGATGAACAAACTTCACATCCTCTAGGAACAGTGACCCTATCTATCCTCTTTTACTTAACTAGCTCCATTCACCCTGTAGATCTCAGCTTGAAGTGACTTTCTTCAAGAAATCTGACTTGTCTAGATTAGCTGATCCTCTCATGTGCTCCCACAGTATTCAGACCTTCCAACCGGATAGATGTTAAGCAATTGTTCTTGTTTCACAATTCGATCTCTGGTGCCTCGAAAAGGCTTTAATAAATATTTGTGGAATTGATTAATTACTGGTTCCTTAGTCCTGCTTCATGTGGCTCTTAATTTTTTTTGTGTTTTAGTGGCCGACTAGAACCTTTGTGATTGGTGTGTGCCCTGCAGAATATAAACTATGGATATCTAGTACTGGTCTGTGGTTAAACAATGATGGTTTACAGGTTGACTGCTTTGTGAACACTAAGAGTAAGAAAAAGCCTAAGGTTTAAAAAGGAAATGAAGAAAAGAAAAACAAGCCAAAATAACTTCAATGAGTTATTCTGTTCTAAAGGGGGATTTTAAATTGACTGTCATTAGCATAGCATCAATGTGGATTTCAGCAGCTTTCCTGGAATAGTAAGAACAAGTGCTACTGGAGGCCCCCCTGGTGGCTGAGTGGACATTTGTTTGTAGTGAAATAATCCTTGAAAGGAGTCATTCATTCAATAAGTACTTATTGAGCAACTATGTAGAGAGAGTCAAGGACACAGTAAATGCTTGGGGATACAACACTAACCAAAGAGGACAATGATGTCTGAGCTTACAGCGGTTTTGCTCACCATTTTCTCTTTAGTGCCTAAAAGAAGTGCTTAATAAATATCTGTGAGTGAATCAATGAATGAATGAATGTTTCTTAAGGCCTGCTTCTAATCTGAACATTAGACCTGCCATCCACAGACATGGCAGGTCTGTGGATGAGGAAGGAGGGCTGTGGCACCATTCTCCTGTGGGTGACCTCTAGTTCTCTCCTATTTTAGTTCTCTGATTCTAAAATCATTTTACTATAATTTAGTGTAATCAACAATAAATGTTAGCTTGTGAAATTCAAAGCAATTCTCTTTATAGTAATAGAGTTATAAGACATAATCTTTTATCATAATAAATATATTGATGATTCTGGCTATGGTTAATTATAGAAAAATTTATTCACACGTTAGCAGGATGATTCCTTAATTTTAGCAAATTATACCTGAGGTTCTATACACTTTATTTGAAAGGAAATCAATTTGTTATTTACTTTGTCATATGTTTGAACAGTTTCTCCGTACAATATGTGAAAGTTGAAAACCTGAATAAAATCAGCCCAAGCTTCTATCAGACTGCCTTATCTACATGTTTTAGGGATTATAAAGATAAAAGTAAGGTTGTTTCTTCAGGAGCTAAAGTACTCAGTGAAGCCTTCATTCAGGTTTCTTCAAAAGGGAATATTTGATTTATCAGCAGTCTGATAACTCTAAAACATGCCTTATATCACATTTATAGGCATCAGAATTCTTTTTTAAGAAGTGTAGCTAGTAATCAGGATGAATGTCATTTACTTTTATTTTGGTCTCCAGGGAATATTGTTTACTTTGTTTTAAAATTTATGTGAGTCATTTTGGTTATATGCCTTTTTTAATTAGCTTGAAGGAAGCAATCACTGGGGAGAAAGCGGATATCAATTCTGATCCGATATTGATAGCTACTGTGCTGTAAACTGTGTGTCCTTTCTAATTAAATGTAAACATGTTCAGTTCTAAAGTCCAGCAGCAATGACAACAGTCACTAGGAAAGATTGCCTAAGTACTGCTCAACTGATTTGCCTGGCCTTTATTTCTTTCATAGTTGTGCTTGTGCAATCATTGCTGGGGTGAATGCTGGTTGTAACCGACTTTTTTTAGGTCATCTTCAGAGGAAAGATTTGACAGGAATGTAGAGTGCTCTGTAATACCTAAAGTTACTTATTAACTATGTCCTTCTGATAACTAATCAATGGCATTGCAGAGAGTCAAATTTGTTGCACTGAACTGCCCCCCTGCCCAAAGCCAAGTCTTGGTAAATATTTAATGGCAGTAAAGGTGTTTTGCTAGTTATCCAACTGATATGTTAAAGGACTCTTAAAAGCAACTTTATCTTGCCTTCCTTTCCATAAATAATTTGCTCAGCAATATAGTGTGTAGGTGTAAAAGCATTTGGATTTCATTTTATTGAATATCTTTTAGAAAAAGTCCAAATGTGAATTAGTATTTAAAAATGCTCATTTTAATCAGTACTGTGTCACTTAAACATAATAGGGAAAACCAAACCACCACCAAACTTCTCTCCTTGGTAAAATGCCAAGTCGAAGCAGAAAACAACCCAGTCCCTTTCATTTTACTGAACACTATACCAGACTTGTTCAAAACCCGTTGTACAGCTGCTGTCACAAGGAAATGTTATAAAGTTTCTATTGTTAGAGAGTTGCCACATGCTCTGTAAAAATCAGAAGACAGGGATTTTGCTTTTTATTCAACACAGTAAAGGTTGGGGTTTTTCCATCTCTACCTTTATAATTATCTATGGAGTTTTAGGCCCTTGTTTTACCTACCGTAACTCCTGGCTAGACAGAAAAAAATGACAGCTTCATTTTTTAAATAAGAAATTTCTTCAGACTTAAGTTTCATTAGAATACTTGACAATTAGGATCTTTCTAGAAATGAGGCTCTTTTATTTAAATTTATACTTAATTAAATTTCACTTATTGCAGGTAACATGTTTCTTTATTATTCTAGCATGTATTTCAGTCTAGAAATTGAGTACTAAGGACTGACTTATGAAGTATGTATTTTAATAGCCCAGCTGTAGAAAAGCACAAATTATTTTTCTAAGTATCAAATAAGAGCCAGTGACTTAAAGCACTGTACTGAATTAATGACCCTTCATGATGCATTCTACATCAAAAGGGTTAAAACTGAAAAAGAAAACAAAAGTGAGAGTAAAAAGGTTAAAGTGAGGTTTTCAAGAACGAAAAAGTATTACAAATGTGCCAGACTTGAGGTGGAAACACAGGATTTTGCAATATTGGGATGATCTGTTTATTTTACTTTGTGGTGGTCTGAAAGGAATGTTTATATATATTTTTCCTGACATAGCTGGTGTATGGAAAAAGAAATAGTCTCCTACTATCAGTGACATATGAAGTTAATTTTTAAGATATTACTTGGTCTAGTTGGTATGAAGCAAGGTTTCTAAATTTTCCCTAAAATCCTGTCTCTGAGTTAGTTAATAATATGGTGTACACTTTCAGAGAAAAAGGTATCATGTTCCAATTGCAAAAGTTTTATTTTGTGCATTACTGACTTCAATATATCAAAGTTTGGAAGGTTGGCATAGAATATGTATGTTTTTAGATTAGTATTTTTTCCTTTATGTCTTGAAGACATGTTTACATTGATTTTTATCTTTGAAATGTTGTGACATAATATTTCCCTACTTCTCAAATTTTGGCCAGGGATCCAGGTCAGATCAGAAATAGGGACAGGCCAACAGGTACATGCTCGATTTAAAACGGTCACAAAAATCTCACTGGAATAATTTAAAATATGGTGTTAGTTAACTCAGTGCACTGGTAACCAGTTACTCATGCAAATGGAAAAATATAAATTGCATGTAGTACTGTTGAAATATAGTACCTCAACTGAAAATTTAAGACACTTCCCCCACCCCCCACCCCCGCACCCCAGCTCTGATACACAATTGCATATTATAATATACAAAGACAAACTGCATCAACTTAACTGTATTTTACCAGAGAGCTAACTTCTGAAATCAAACAATATGTGGTGTCATGCCATAGATGATTTAGTTCTAAACCATTTCATATGTTTCTTCAGAAACTGTCTAGTTTGGGAAAGTTGCAAAAGACAAAGAAGGCACTATATGGGAGTGCACAACAGAGGCACCAAACCCAGATCAAGTGAGGGATGAGGGCAGGGGAGCTTCTTGAAGACATATTGTGGAAGCTGAGTCTTGAAGGAGTAGGAGTTGCTCAATCAAACAAGGATAAATGAAGGGTGTTCCAGTTAAAGAAGGTCGTGTGGAAAGAAGGTTCACATGGAAGTATGAGAAAAGCTTTGCTGAAAATATTTAACTAATTATGGGCTTGCAAATATGGCTAGTCCTAAACAGAAGCCTTCAGACTTTGTAAAGTGGGTTAGGGAGAGGAGCTTATCTTAAGAGGGAGAGTGTGTTCTCCTACTTCCAAGTATGTTCTGACACTGAGAGAATGAGTGGTGCTCTGATTGCCTGGAACCCACAGTGTGAAAACTCTTGGGTCTGGTTGAGGACATGCTCATTTTTACTGTCATCATTGACTCATTCAACAAATATTTACAGAACACCTACTTTGTGTGAGACACTGTTCAAGGCATTAGGGAAAGAAAACTGAATGAAATGGACCAAGATCCCTACGCCTGTGAAACTTTGACAAAAATGAAGTTTATCTAGCTTTAGCAAAAACCTACCTGGCAGGTAACGTCTCTTTCTGGAGACCTCACCTGCAGCTCTAGTCCAAGAGGCTCTTTCTCTCACCGATTTTCCATCCTATTCTCTATATCAAGGCTCCCAGGCACCAATTCTTTGGTTTTTATTTATTTTTAATATAATTTATTGTCAAATTGGTTTCCATACAACACCCAGTGCTCATCTCAACAAGTGCCCTCCTCCTTGCCCATCACCCACTTTCCCCTCTCCCCCACCTCCCATCTACCCTTAGATTGTTCTCAGTCCTCAAGAGTCTCATATGGTTTGCCTCCCTCCCTCTCTGTAACTTTTTTTTCCCCCTTCCCCTCCCCCATGGTCTTCTGTTACATTTCTTAAGATCCACATGAGTGAAAATATATGGTATCTGTCTTTCCCTGCCTGGCTTATTTCACTTAGCATAATACCCTCCAGTTGCTTATTTCACTTAGTGTTAATACCCTCCAGTTCCATCCATGTTGCTGCAAATGGCCAGATTTCATTCTTTCTCATTGCCAAGTAGTATTCTATTGTATATATAAACCACATCTTCTTTATCCATTTGTCAGTTGATAAACATTTAGGCTCTTTCCATAATTTGGCTACTGTTGAAAGTGTTGCTATAAACATTGGGATACATGTGCCCTTATGCATCAGCACTCCTGTATCCCTTGGGTAAATTCCTAGCAGTGCTATTGCTGGGTCATAGGGTACTTCTATTTTTAATTTTTTGAGGAACCTCCACACTGTTTTCCAGAGTGGCTGCACCAGTTTGCATTCCCACCAGCAGTGCAAGAGGGTTCCTGTTTCTCCACATCCTTGCCAGCAACTATAGTCTACTGATATGTTTTTTACAATTAACACTTTATTTCAAATTTTGTATTTTCATGATGAGCCCTTTTTTTTAAATATTATATTTAACTCTGGACTAAATCTGCCAACAAAGTGTATATTGCTGTAAATATGTTCTCTGAAACAGTAAATATAAATTTGAATATAAAGCAAATATCAAAAAGAATCTTAATTACAATTTTTGAGAATGAGTCAGTTGTAAAAACAATTCCTTAAAGGTAGCCTGCAAAGTGAATTTTCATAAATCTATGTTTATTTTTCAAAAGATCTGATATTCTTATGAGAAAAAAAAACATTAGGATGAACTGAAATATTCTGATATTAAGAAAAGGTCTGTGGGGCGCCTGGGTGGCGCAGTCGGTTAAGCGTCCGACTTCAGCCAGGTCACGATCTCACGGTCCGTGAGTTCGAGCCCCGCGTCAGGCTCTGGGCTGATGGCTCGGAGCCTGGAGCCTGTTGCCGATTCTGTGTCTCCTTCTCTCTCTGCCCCTCCCCCGTTCATGCTCTGTCTCTCTCTGTCCCAAAAATAAATAAAAAACGTTGAAAAAAAAAATTAAAAAAAAAAAAAAGAAAAGGTCTGAAATCATAAATACTAGATTTTGTAGTACTTCAATATCTCTATCTACATTCTGGTGATCACTGCTTAGAAGAGGTTTACTTTGGGGAGTGACAAATATAACTGCTAGATCTCTTTGAAGCAAGTAAATCATCAAAACAAACACACCAACCCATCCAACAAACTAACAGCTAAATGATATAGCCGGGAAATTTTTATTGTCCTCATAGCCCAATATTTAGCTAGCTCTGGACTGAAACGGTGGATTAGGGCAGGATGACACTGCTGCTGAGCCTACTGTAAGAAAGGATGTTAAGCTCCTTTCTAATAAGCACAACTGTATTTCCTTTCTCTGAAATAGTCATAGCTGCAACATGCTTGTTTTTCATTTAATAAGTTCTTATTATGGTTATGTATAGAACTTATCCATAATACAAGTACAAACATGGCTCCAACCATAATTTGTTCTTCACTTGGGGAATATGGGCAAATATCACTTACCTATATTTATTTAGGTCGGGGATGAAGCATCTGATCTGTTCACTACTCAAGAAGACATTTGCTAATTGAAAAATAGTTTCAAGTCGGAAAAAATGTGGAAAAAAAAGACTGATGTGGATGGGTAAAGAACTGAAAGCTGGTGTTCAGTTTATTTTATTCTGTTTGTTCTGCTTTGGGTATAATGAACTCACAAATAAGAAGTTACCAATACTAGTATCTTGTAGAAGAAACCTATATTTTCACCTACATAATATTAATGAGACAAGGTTTCTGCAATACTGTTGTCAGCATATGTTTTTGTTATTTATTGAAATACATTGCAAAACAGAATATAATGACACATAATTTATTTTAATGAAAATGACATATAAGTGGAATAAATCCAATTTGATAAACATGAATTAATCAAATTTGAGCTATTAAGAAGATCATTGCTATCACAATGAAATGCATTTAAAAATCTAATAACATAAAATAAGACAATTTCTAAAAGTGCAAGAATTTCAAAAGCATCTGTCTACGCCATACCAAATGCACTACCAGCCATAGTGTTGTAAAATGAATAAGAACATCCCTGCCCTCAGGAAATTCAGAGTGCAGTTGAGAAGACAGATAATTATAATACAGGGGGGAGGCTAATTTGGCTGGTGAATGGAAGTTAAGGGTGGCAGTAGGTTATTTAGAAGAAAACAATTCTGGAAAAGAAAGCATGGGTCAGCATAAGCAAAAGCATAGTCATGAGAAAAAGAATAGCCTGTGGTGTCTGGTGGATGAGGGCTCAAGTAAGTTACAGGGAAAGGGCAAAAGATGAAGCGGAAGAGACAGTTCTGGGGTAGATCATGAAAAGCCTTAAAAACCACGACGTTCTCTGAGGTGCCTGGGTGACTCAGTTAAGCGTCTGACTTCGGCTCAGGTCATGAGCTCACAGTTCGTGAGTTTGAGCCCTGTGTTGGGCTCTGTGCTGACAGCTCAGAGCCTGGAGCCTGCTTCTGATTCTGTGTGTGTGTCTCTCTCTGCCCCTAACCCACTCGCATTCTGTCTCTGTCTCTCTCAAAAATAATAAACATTGAAAAAAAATTTAAAAAAAGAATTTAATTACTAAATTCGTAGAAAAAATGCTACAAAAGTACAGTGATTTATGGCAAAACATAGGGGTTTGTTTTAACAGAACAATTTAACAGAACAATAATTTTCTGAATTATCTTCTATTTTCACTGTGATTTGAATATCACTAAGTACAGTGTGGCCACTTAGGTTTAGATGAACTGTAAATAAAAATTGTATGAAGCTAAAATAGAATTGGGGCACCTGGGTGGCTCAGTCGGTTGAGTGTCCGAGGTTGGCTCAGGTCATGATCTCACAGTTCGTGGGTTTGAGCCCTGCTTCGGGCTCTGTGCTGACAGCTCAGAGCCTGGAGCCTGCTTTGGATTCTGTCTCTCTGTCTCTCTCTCAAAGATAAGTAAACATTAAAACAATTTTTTAAAAACTGCGCCACATTCTCTTGTGGAAATGAGGACTATTACTGAAAGGTTTGAAGAAAAGAAGTGGCAGTCAGGAGCAGAGAATGGGTCTGAAGAGAATAAAACTGGTTGTAAAGCAGTTATTTAAGAGGCTACTTTAGTAGCTCAACTGAGAAAAGAATGAGGATCTGAATGAGGTATTGGTAATAACGACAGAAAAAAGTAAGCAGATTCGAGAAACATTAAGACGTGAAATAGATGGAATTTGTTGACTCAGGCATTCAGAAGAAAGCACAGTTTTTTTGTAACAAGTTGCTGCCTTCAGTTTTAGACATTCTGAGTTGAGGTGCCCATGAAATAACCCCTGGAAATGTCCAGCAGATAGTTTTCATATATGAATTGGAACTAAAGAGAAAGGCCTGGGTTGTATAATAGCATTTGGGAGTCATTAGTGTATAGGGTGGGAGGTAAAATCAGAAAAATAAGTGAAGGGAGTCCAGAAAAAAACCAAAAAACCCCAAAAAATCCTTCTCGAATAATTATCATAAAAAATGAAAAAACTGCCAAAAGACAGTTACAATAAAATCACATTAAGACTTTTTTTCTAAAAGAGATGCTGTCTTTTTTCTAATACTTGAAAAAAATTTTTTAATGGTTTTATTTTATTTTTGAGACAGAGAGAGAGAGAGAGAGAGAGAGAGCATGAGTGGAGAGGGGCAGAGAGGGAGAGAGACAGAGACAGAGACAGAGAGAGAGAGAGAGAGAGAATCAGAAGCAGGATCCAGGCTCTGAGCTGTCAGCACAGAGCCTGACGTGGGCCTCAAACTCACTAGCTGTGAGATCATGACCTGAGCCAAAGTTGGACGCTTATCTGACTGAGCCACCCAGGTGCCCCTCTTTTCTAATATTCTAAATGAAATAATGAATCAAAAATATTTATCTGCTACTTCCCATGTGCTTGGTATTGAGAAAATAAGAGAAGTGTAAGACTTACTCCCCAGTTAACACTTGACAATATTTTTCACATGGATTTATATACAGATGCTTCTTCCACAAAGCTCTCATATTATAACACAGAACTCGTACATTTTCATCTGTTTTTATCTTAGGACACTTTCTGTTATCGCTCGTCAGCAACAGGCTCATGAACAGTGATTGAGAAGTGAAAAGAGCCTGGGTTTTGTGGTCAAAGGACCGGTGCTCTTCCATTTACTATGTGTATGACTTCAGGCAAATTATTTAACTGAATTTTACATTCCTCAATTGTAAGAGAGATAATATTGCTTACTTCGCAGAGTTATGAGGATCAACTTAGATTATAATTATGAAAGAACTCTGCCAAAAGTAAAGCTTTATGTAAGTATTAGCTAACACCATCACTACTCCTTCTGTGGTGGATCACCTAGACAGCATGGGAAGTGAGGGGTGGGAGGTCCACGTCAAGGCTGGGAAAGACAACTGGCTCCAGAGAAGGCCAAACTTGGATAGCACCCAAAAATCTATAATTGAGTAGGAATAAGGCTCTGGAGCTACAAACAGAGCTCAAGTCAGAGAGCACGCAGAGTCATAAAGAGAGGCAGCAGACAGTAAATAGGGTTCCATGGATCAGCAGATAATCATACTGGGGCAATGTATGACCTAATGTGGAAATAAATGTCTTCTGTTATTTATTCTAGGTCATGGCTAACTAGATCTGTTTTGCAGACTTTGAAAACTGGCTGTTAAAAACCTCTCTGGTTAAAAACAGTAGGATCCTTTAAGTCACACATACATGAAAAAAAAAGATATCTGAGATTCTGGCCTCAGTAACAACTCTTGAATTTGGGGGGAAGAGAAAAAGAAAGTGATGGAATTACTGAGTAATAGTTTTCACCAATGAATAATTCTGGCTAAATGGTGTGGAAAATATAAATAATTAAGAGATAATACTGCATATGCAAAAAATACTGGATTTGGTCAGAACACAATTCTAATTCCATCTTGCCACTAACAAGCCATGTTACCTTAGCTAACGCTGTGTAACTATTTTAGGAATGATTCCAAATCTGTAGATAATAATAAAAATGATGCCTATTGTTTTGTCTATTGCTTTGAAAAGTTACAGGCACTCATTCGGGCACTTTATATATATTATATCTAATCTGAATAATGATCATGAAAGATAGTTATCATTTCCATTTAAAATGAGAAAATGGAGACTAAAGACGTTAAGTAATTTAACCAAGAAGGTAAATGGTTGAGCCAGGATTCTAATCACAATATATCTTCTTCCAAAAATTATGTCATTTTTGTTTTATAAAATATGATTTTCTCAGGATTTTTTCAGCCTTAAAATTTTATAAGACCAATGTTTTATCAAGTACAATGAGTACGAGTACACATTCCAAATTCTGTTATGGCGTATATCAAAGATCAGTTATGGGATCCTAAGAAAAACACTAAGCCTCTTCCTGTTTCACTTTTAAAACCAGTTTTAGGAAGACAGTAATTCATACTATTAATTATCTCACAAGAGGTGAGAAATAAAAAGTGGCTATGGCCTTGACATGGAAAGATACAAAGAATATGGATAGCATTATAATTGCCTGTCATATGTCTAAGAAAACTTTTGAAACTTCTTAAAATTAGAAAAAAATAATAGTTTTAATGCTCTATGTATGACTTCATAATAAAGATTATCAGATGGAAACTGAAGGAAATTTCTTCCATTGGTCAATAAAATGCATACAGTAACATCACTCATTTTCCAATCCATTACTGTTGTCTCTTAATACCACTGCCTGGTTTCTTCTGAAAGGCAATTCCTTAGAAGGTCGTTTAACCCAAAATACCTTTGGAATAAAGCTTAAGTAAGAAAGAATGAACATCCGGCTACTTGACATTAATCACATTAACTCAGAGTACCTAACAGACAGCTACGACATTACTCCTAACTGGAAGACACTGAAATTAAAGCACAGGGCTTTAAAGTTACTGGGAGTTGCACAACTGAAACACTGTACATCAACTTGATAATATGCCCCTAAGTTATTGTTCCTGGACAGTGCCATTCCTCTGCTTAATCAAGAGTTAAAGCATGTGCAGTAATTCCCTATTTTCACAATATTCTTTCTGACAATAAAGATAACAACTATGAGAACAGTTTTTAGCTCGCTAAACCTGATATACTGGTTTTGTTAATAAAAAATTCATGACAATTAATGAAATGGATCTATTAAGACAGTCCCCCAAAGTAGTACAGCTGCCCCACCTACAAATGAACTTCTCATGACCTATATTATTCAGAAAGAACTGTAGTAACTTGCTCTAAAAACTGTTACATACAAAAGGCTCAAACCCCAATCAAAGCATTACTCAGAAGCTGGCAAGATAATTCAAGGGAAGAATGCTTGATATGGCCACCTTTAATCAAGTTTTCGTTTGCTGCTCATATTCATAAGACTATTTTTGTAATTCATGCTTTTCTAGTATATTAAATTTTAATAAGTACAAATCTGCATTTAAAAATCATTTTAAGATATTAATAACATCTGGCTGAGTTCCAGATTTCATACTTTGTAAATCCAAACGCACTGAAAGAGAGACTATTGAGGAGCCGTATCTCTTTCTTTTCATCTCAAGTCCTCAGTGGTCAAGTGCTAGGCAAAGAGAATGGACAAAAGAACTTTAAGCCTCATAATGATCTGCTTGATATGCTTTGACAAATACAACTGAGCAGAACAAGTATTTTATACAGTTTTCTCTTTAAAAATAATATTTTGCTTTAACTAAGTTATGCTTTGATATTTAAATCTATTGGATGTCAATTCTTTTTCTAACATATACATATATATATATATATATATATATATATATATATATATACATGCACACAAAAATATTATTTCATTAAACCTATACCTATCAAGGGAGATAATTAATTCTATTTCCATATATAAACATCAGTGTCTACACAGCAAAACTCATTGTTCAAAAATGACAGACCTGAAAAAAAGGTGAGTGAATGTGTTACCTATGATGAGGATATGGAAAGCTTATACATCTTTCCTATACCAACAAACCTCACCATATTTATATCTATCTTTAAATAAGGAATTATAAAATTATTAAAATAAATCTCAAATATACACAAACAGAAGAAAAAGTGGCTTCTAAGACACTTATCAGGCTATCACAGTAACACTTCACAAATGTTAGTTGAGCACCTACACCATACATAGGATACTGGAGATAAGGTATATAGAGATAAGTAAGATACTGTCAAAAAGCTTATGTTTGGTAAGAGGGGACACCGGTGAACAAGTAAGGAGAAGGACTCTCTATAAGTGCTGTGACAGAGTGAAGGATACAACGGAAATGTGTATAAAGCAGCTAATAGTACCCTGGGGAAGCGCTGTTAAGAATAATTCCATAGAAAATATCCATCTTGATGACTAATTACGTCATGCAGACTTTAGAAATAAAATTTTTCAGAGTAATTTAAGTAGAAGAAACAAATCAGTATTCCTATTTTAAAAACTGTTAACTTGGGTGCCTGAATGGCTCAGCTGGTTAAGCAACCATTTCTTGATTTCAGCTCAGGTCATCATCTCAACGGCTGGTGAGTTTGAGCCCCATGTCAGGCTCTGTGCTGTCAGCGTAGAGTCTGTTGGGATTCTCTCTCTCCCTCACTCCCACTTGTGCTTTCTCTCTCTCTCTCTCTCTCTCTCTCTCTCTCTCTCTCTCTCAAAACAAACAAATAAATAAATAAGATAAACTTCAAAAACTAATTTTATAACTCAATTAATTTTATAGATACAGCTGTACATCCATTTTATGAATCCATTTTACATATTGGGTATGAAGCTTCTTAATAAATTCAGGTATTGTAAAAAATTTACATTCAAGTCATATATGTAAAAAGTATTCAAATGTCTATAGATTAAATAATACATGTATGTTTTGATTTTTTTTTAATTTTTTTTAATATTTATCTATTTTTGAGAGAGAGAGAGACAGACAGACAGCGAGTGGGTCAGGGGCAGAGAGAGAGGGAGACACAGAATCCAAAGCAGGCTCCAGGCTTCGAGCTGTCAGCACAGAGCCCGACGCGGGGCTCAAACTCACGAGCTGTGAGATCATGACCTGAGCCAAAGTCAGATGCTCAACCAACTGAGCCACCCAGGCACCCCCATGTATGTTTTTATTTTTTATTTTATTTTTTTTAACGTTTATTTATTATTGAGAGACAAGAGAGACACAGAGCGTGAGCAGGGGAGGGGGAGACACAGAATCTGAAGTAGGCTCCAGGCTCCGAGCTGTCAGCACAGAGCCCAACGAGGGGCTCAAACTCACAAACTGCGAGATCACAACCTGAGTCAAAGTCGGTCGCTTAACCAACCGAGCCACCCAGGCGCCCCTGTATGTTTTGATTTTTAAAGGAGTTGGATTATGGATGATATTTTCTTTTTTGTTTTATTCCATTATTATTATTATTATTATTATTATTATTATTATTATTATTATTATTGCTATTGGAAGAGACGTTTATTCTACCCTGTAAGCACCTCTCTTATTTTTAAATAAAAGACATATCAAAAGCAACAGAGTCTTTCTGTACCTGTAGAAATAGAGTTAATTTAATGGTGTGGAGAATATGAATTACCTCTCCAAGTCATTAGTCTATTCATGACAACTAAAACATACATATATTACAACATGCATTTACCACCCATAATTCCTAGGATCACAGGAAAATAAAAGCATCACAATTTAAAAAGAAATAAACACATGAAAGGGAAGAGAAGAGAGGTGGGAATGGAGGCAGTGATTACCCTCAATGAGAAATTTTATATTTCAGAAGACAGAAAGTGATGAGTATATCAACAGATGAAATAGGCAGAAAGAAAAGCATCCCAGAATATACTACACAGGAACTCTAGAAAAGGAGGTGCTCCAGTTCTGAGCAAACAGGCTACTTCTATGAAGCAGGGCAGGAGTGAGAAATGGAGCCTTTAAACAGGAGGGCTAACTGGAACTCTCTATATGAGACCTTGCCTCTGAGCACACAGGGCTGGCACATTGATGTTTACCAATAAGCACATAGTCTACCATCTTTTCTCTAAAGAAATTTACTGAACTTCTTAAAAACAAAAAACAAACAAAAAACCCCCAATGAACTCCCTGGAGAAAGCTAATTGGGATATGCACTCCCAAGTCAAATATTCCTCCTTTTCTCGCTTGTAGAATTACTTATTCACTAGGTTAAAATTAAAGTGAATCCTACCAGTTTACGTTCCCTCTTCTATTCCACATAGTATTCTCCAGCACAATTCCTGTACAGGGGACATATAGACCTACTTACACAACAGCTAATGAAGTCCATACCAGACATTCAGACATCTTTTTTTAACTATGAAAAGACATATGATGAGAACCACAAGATGAAAGAGAAAGAACAAGGTAAATAATCAGAAAACTTGATTCCTCCAAGGAAATAGTTTAGAAAATATAACTAAGGGAAAAAGTTAATATAGAGAGAAATGAAGAGACATTATGTTGATAATACAAGGTCAGAATTCTACGAAAAAGGAACAAAAATGAGAAAACATTTTTAGAGAATACAAATACCATTGGCTAAATTAAAAGTTAACAGAAGGGCTTGACTGCACAACAATGTGAATATACCTAATGTCACTGAACTACACACTTAAAAATGGTTACAGTGGTAAATTTTGTTATACATTTTACCACCAATAAAAAAGAATGACTACGTGTAGCCTTCCATGCAACTTGTTAAATGGTACAGTATTTCCAAGAAAAGGTCCTCTTGGCCAACAGCTATGGTGAAAACTTTGTATCTACAGACAACTTACACGTATTTTTATTCTTGGAAACGGAAAGCTACTTAGAAGCAACAATGAGAAAGCAGACTTATACAAATAAGTGTTTCAAATCTATTTTACCAAACAAACCAACAAACAAAAAACAAAAGAAGTTGAGAAAATTTCTAAAGCGTGTAATAGAAAGTTAAAGATTTAGACAATACAGAGAAAACTATGAAAGAATCAGTCTGGGAGGTAAAGCAGTTAGCAGTTAGAAAACTAGAAAGAGACATCAGAAAAAAAATGAACAAAAAAAAGGAGAGAAAACTATTAAATAATCTTAAGGAGCATTTCTCAGATATGACAGACAAGAATCTTATGATTGAAATCATCTGTAAGTACAGAGTGTGATAAATTAAGGAAGATCCACTCTCAAACACCTCCTCATGAGATTTGAGAACACCAAGGTGAAAAAAGTTTAATATCTTCCCTAAGAAAAAGTCTACAAAGGAACACTAATTTGATTCCTTCTGGGATCAGTTACTTAGGGAGCATAAAAAGAGAAGAGTAATATTTGAAAGTTCTCTGAAGGGATGTAATTTTCGAATTTAAATTCTATATTCAGAAAACTCCTCTACCATCTATATTTTGTTTGGAAGTTAGTTGAAGAGGGGAATAAAGCAAGAAAGGAGACCTTTAATCCCAGAAATAGTGAAACCACCCTAGCGGAGCAGTGGAGAGAAATCTTGGGACAACAGTGCGCAGCAGTCCAGAAAGCGACCAACATGTCGATTACAGCAGGAGGGACAACAGGGCTCTGGTGAAAAAGAGAAAAACATAAAACAAAGTAAGAGTGACAAGACGGAGAAAGCTGAAATAATAAAGTACAAGATCCAAGAAAAAGAAAGGTAATTAGAAATTTCAGACAAGATAAAACAACCGTACAAGAAAGTCATGGCTCAAGTAAGAAAGAAACACAAAATATGGTATGATTTTAAGTACTTGATGGAGCAAAAAAAAAAAAAAAATTCCTTTTGTCTTGATCCAAAGAACATTCTTGTCCTTTGGCACAGGTGCTGACAAATTCAATCCGAAGGAAAGGAACTAGTAATTTTTGAATACCACATGGCCAACATAGTCAACTTCAAATAGGAAAAATTTTAAATCTTAACAGTAATCTGTACATAGAGCAGTGAAGAATTTCATTACTATGGACAGGTGGAAAAAAAAAACAACAAAATTCAAATTCTTTACCTTCATTCAACTTGTTGAATACTTTTTAAGACAAGAGGGACAAGAAGAGTTCTTTACAGATCTATATAATTACTATTCCAACGTTTTCTGGAAGTCTATATTATGTCAGTGTTTATACTAATAAACATAGCTATTTAAAATTTAATCCGAGTTAATGTATGCATTATTTGAATATTTTGACAATTTTGTGAATTATCTCTGCCAAAGATTTCTTGTTTTTTTATTTAATTGATAATATCAGCTGCAGAACCCATTGATAGACTTAAAAGAAAATGGAATAGAGCTATTGATCTTAGAAATGACGCAGACATGGCCAAAATTTCAGCAACCTGTCTTATCAAGTACTGATGTATGGAATGTGAAAAACACTCCTCAGGTGACAGTAGGAAGAATGTAATCTTATGCTTTCCCTTTTTTTGTTGGCATAAACCAGAAATTATTGTAAGGTAGTCTTTGAGAATGTCTGTGGAGTCATATATGAGAAAATTTTGAAGACTTATATAAAAATATATACCTAAAGAACTTAAACTTGAAGATATAAAGGAACAGATCTGTCATGGAATTTGAGCAAATATTGATGAATGCAAAAACCACAATTGATATTCATGCATATGAAAGAGTCAACAGACTACTAATTCTGAAATTGAGATCCTGTTGTTCTTTTGGTATAGTTAACAGTATATAGGAAGACTTTCATTTTTCTAAGTTCCTTTTCGGAACATTTTTTCCCCTTGGGCTCTCTTGCTTGACCCCACCCCACTGATTTTAAAAGGCAACAGCATAGCAAACAATATTAACTTCCTTGTAAAGATTTTTAAGACTCTTCAATATTTAAGAAATGCAGGAACTATTAAAACGCTGAAAGCTGCTAATGATTTTGCTAGTCGTTATTAATAAGTATTTATTGGCAAATCTAACATTTAAGAAAGAAAGTCAGGGGCGCCTGGGTGGCTCAGTCAGTTAAGCCTCCGACTGTGGCTCAGGTCATGATCTCATGGCTCGTAGGTTCGAACCCTGCATCGGGTTCAGTGGTGACAGCTCAGAGCCTGGAGCCTACTTTGGATTCTGTGTGACTCCTTGCCCCTCTCCCACTTGCACTATGTCTCTCCCTCTCTCTCTCAAAAATAAATAAACATTAAAAAAATTTTTTTTTAAAGTCAATATAGTTTATAGTCAAAAAAAAAGAATTTTGCCATATATTATGCCTTATTTATAATAACATCAATCAAAAGAAAAATAATTTCCTGCAAGTGACATTATGGGCCCACTGTAAATAAACTACTACAACCTAGAGCTTAGATCAGTTTTGAACTAAGAAGCATATACAGGACACCTTGATTCACATTCTTGTTTCAGAATACATGTGTCTTTTGCAATGATACTTCTCCAGTCTTGTATGAGCCCACACTGGCTATTGCTACTAATGCTATAGTGCAGAGGCTTTGCCTCTTAAAAGGAAGATTAGTAAGTACTGAAGAAGTATAAGGGACTGTTAGAACCTCAGTGGGGCTCTCTTCGGGTGCGTTATTGAAGTAATATCACAAAACATAGCTTTTAGGACAAGCATTTTGTTTTCTGTTGATCAGACTTTCCTGTTTTGTTTTTAAATCAAGAGCATATCTAGTCTGCAACTCTGCAAAGAAGGAGGTATTCTATAAAACAGTCTACTATTTAAAAAAATCTTTTTTTAAATGTTTATTTATTTTTGAGAGGCACAGTGAGACAGAGCACGAGGGAGGGAGGGAAGAGAGAGAGGGAGACAGAATCTGAGGCAGGCTCCAGGCTCTGAGCTGTCAGCACAGAGCCCTACACGGGGCTCGAACCCACGAACCTTGAGATCATGACCTGAACTGAAATTGGACGCTTAACTGACTGAGCCACCCAGGCGCCCCAAACAGTTTACTATTTTAAGAATTGTTTTATAAAATCAGCCATCAGGAGTCTTGACCTATGTCTCCAATCTTGTATGCTCAACAGTCACCTTACCTCTTTACTTTATCCACCAACATTAATCACTATCTACCCATATATTGAAGATAGGCACCAGTATCCTCTAACTTCTTTCAGCAAAATAAAGTCACATAATATATATGTTAATAAAAAAGGGGAGCTCACTGGAATTAAATATTAGGATAAATGAATATGTCATGTTGACTCTAGCTGCCAGTGGGAGCAAAATGCAAATTAGTGCATCAACAAATGGTAATAAATCATCCACAGGCATGTATGATTGTTCTGCCTCTTGTTACTCTATTTAAGTTTAACATGTTCTTATTCTTGCAGTTTCTAATATATACAAATGCAATGACACAAAGAAATATCTGTAAAACTATTATGCATTTGAGTGCCAGGTGAGTGTATCTAGGAAGCTATGACTGGAAAGTTACCTGGGGTGACCCAGTGCAACAGGGGAACTAGAATCCTTCTAATTAGATTCTATCTTTTTGACGTGAAAACAGAATTTGTATAGCCTTCTAAAAGTGACACAAGCATCTCTCACTGAGGATAGAACCAGAAAACCGAAGAACTAGAGTCTAATCATTTACTTACCATACAAATAATTATTTAGCACTTACTATAAGCTAGAGAGTGTATTAGGTGGTGGAAAAAAATTCAAATAAGACGAAGTCTCTGTTAAGATAATTTTTGTGAATGATGTGAGGTAAGAGTTAAAGTGAATTTTTTTTTACACATAGCTACCCAGTTTTTCTATCGCTGCTTGTTAAATAGGTTTTACTTTTCCATATGAATCCCCTGGTCTTCATTGTTGAAAATAAATAGGCCAGGTACATGTGAGACTCTATCCTAATTCAATGATCTACATGGTATTTCCATCCTTTCACAATACTAGTATCTTGATATTTGTGACTTTATACACTGTATCTTGAAATCAGGTAGTAATTTTCCTCCAACTGTCTCTCTTGTAAAACTGCATGGCAATTCTAAATCAATTGATTTTTTTTTTTTTTTTGGTAAATTTTAGAATTAGCTTGTCAATGTCTATAATAATAAGTGATGTAATTTTTATTAAGATAATGTTAAATGTACACATCAATTTGGAAATAATGATTACCTTAGCAATATTTAAGACTCAGAAAAGTCTTCCCATTAATGAAAACTGTGTGTTTCTCCCATTTACTTAGGTCTTGCATAATTATTTTCAGCAATCTTTTGTAGTTTTCAGGGAAAGTGTTAAAATCATCCTCAAATTTTTTGTACTTTTGGATGTGTAAAAGAAACTGAATTTTTAATTTCATTTTCCAATTGTCCATTGCTAATAGATAAAAATACAATTGATTTTTGTGTAAAAACCTGAATCCAGTTATTCTAGTAGCCTTTTTGAAGATTCCTTAGGATTAGCTATACACACAGTTACATTGACTGTGAATTCAGGCAGCTCTATTTGTTTTTAGTTTTTAATGGTTATGACTTCTTGTAAGAAGTTGAACTGAAGTGGCAGTTGGACATCCTTGCCTCGTTCCTGAACTTACATAGAAAGCATTGAATCTTTATCATTAAATATGTAAGCTGTAAATTTGCTCCCAGATGTTCTTTATCAGTCAGATTGAGCAACTGAATAGGTTTTGAATTTTTATTATGTATTTTTTCTGTACCCATTAGGATGGTCATTTCTTCTCTTTTATGTTGTTAACAGGGTAAATTACATTGATTTTTAAATATTAAACCAAACTTGCATTGCCACTTGGTCATAAGGCAGTATGCTTTTTATATGTTCTTGGATTAGATTTCCTAGTTTTGGCTGAGGATTTTTTGAGTATGTTCCTGAAGGATGTTTCCATGTAGTTTTTGTTTCTTGTAATGCTTGCAGCTGCTTTTTATACTAACATAAAATTAACCTTATCAACTAAGTTAGAAAGTATTCTCTCTTCCTCTATTTTCTAAAGAAACTGTGTTACAAGTGTTACTGTCTCCCTTAAATGGCTGATAAAATTCACATGAAGACACCTGGGTCTGGAGTTTCTTTGACTAATGTTTTAAATTACGAATTCAATTTCTTTAATAGATAGATGTAGGGCTGTTCAAAGTTTCCATTTCTTTTTTTTTTTTTCTTTTTTTGGTCAGGTATGGGTTTATTTCTAGACTCTCAATTCTATTTATCTAAATGTCTACCCTTGGTCTACTACCACACAGTTTTGATTAATGTAGCTTTGTAGTAAGTTTGATACTAGGAAGTGATTCTGCCTACTTTGTTCTTTTTCAAGACTGTTTTTGCTATTCTGGTCCCTTGCAATTCCATATGCAATCCCCCCAAGACAGCCGTGATTCTGATAGGAATTATGATGAATCTGTAAATTAATCTGGGGAGTCTTGACATCTTACCAATATAAACTTCTGATCCATGACATGACCATGGGATGTTTTTCCATTTATTTTGATTTTCTGTAATTTTTTAACAATGTTTTACAGTTTTCAAAATGTAAGTTTTGCACTTATTTTAAAAAAGTATTCCTAAGTATTTTACTCTTTTTGATGTTATTATAAATGCTGTTTACTTCATTTCATTTTTGGAATGCTCACTGCAATATACAATTAATTTCTGCATATTGATTTTGTAATCTGTAGCTTTACCAAACTTATTTGTTCCAACAGTTTTTTAGTAAATTTTACATACATGGATTTACTACATACATGAACATGTCACCCGTGAAGACAATTTTACTTCCTTTTTTACAATCTAGAAGCCTTCTATTCTAGTTTCTGCTACAACTTCTAGTACAATGTTAAATAGAAGTGGTGAGAGTGAACATCCTTGTCTTGTTTGAGATCTCAGGGGCAAAACAGCTTTTCATCATTAAGTATGAAGTTACCTGTGGGTTTTTTATAGATGCTCTTTTCTAGGTTGAGAATATTCCCTTCTATATTCCTAGTTCATTGATTTTTTTGTTTGTTCTTTTTAAATAATGGAGAGTTTTGGATATTAAATGCTTTTTTGAGATGATCACATGGGTTTTGCTTTTTTATATTATTTTGTTTACATTTATTTTTATATTAATGTGTTTGTGTATACAATGGTTAATTTATATGTTAATCTGGCAGGGCCATGGGGCTCAGTTATTTGCTTAAACATTATTCTAGTTGTTTCTGTGAGGGTGATTTTTGGATGAGATTAACATTTACATTGGTGGACTGTGAATAAAGCAGAATGCTTTGCATAATGTGGATGGGCCTCACTCAATCAGTTGAAGGCCTTAATAGAACAAGACTGCCTTCCTTGAAACCACAAAGAATTCTGGCACCAGACTGCCTCTGGAACCAAACCACAATGCTGCCTCTTCTCTGGGTCTCCACGCTAGCCTAAAGGCCTTCAAATTTGAACTTCAGCATCTTCCCTGGTCTCCAGACTGTGGGTTCATGCAGAACATTTTGGACTTGCCAGACCCCATAATCACATGAGCTGATTGCTTTTACTAAATCTCTCTCTCTAAATATATCTATATTTAATCAATGTCTATGTCTATATATCTCTATCTCTATCCATCCATCCATCCATCCATCCATCCATCCATCCATCCATCCATCCTGTTGGTTCTGTTTCTCTCAGGAAAGGGGTGCTGTGGTAACAAATAACCTAAAATGTGGATATGGCTGTGGAACTTGGGAAAGGGTAGAGGCTGAAAGAGTTTTGGGATAAATATTGGAAAAGCCTATGTTGCCTTGAAGAGACCACTGGTAGAAATATGGATGTTAAAGGTAATTCTGGTGAGTAGCAGATGGAAATGAGGAACATGTCTAGAAATTGGAGAAAAGGTATCCTTGTTTTAAAGTGCTAAACAACTTGGATGAACTGTGCTCTAGTGTTTGGTGGAAAGCAGAAATTATAAGTGATTAACTTGGATATTTAATGGAAGAGATTTCTAATCAACAAAGTATTGAAGGTGTGGCCTGGTTTGTCCCTGCTCCTTACAGTAAAATGCGAGGAAAGAAAGATAAAATTAAAGGAATTGTTAAGCAAAAAGGAAGTGGAACCTGAAGATTTGGAAAATTCTCAGCCTATCCATATTGCAAAAACTGAGAAAGTATGTTCTGGAGAGAATAAGATGGGACAGCAACTCCAAAAAGAGATCATGTGTGGCCCATGGATCTAATCAGTCATCTTTATGGAAGCTTGGAATAGACATGGGCCAGGAGAAACACTGCCAGTTTGGACTAAAGGGGACAGAGATAGGACAAAATGAAGGAAGTCTGTTGGACTTCTGAGATCTAGAGGATGAGGCAATAGAGATCTCTGTCTTGCTGCACACATGTGTCATCCTTGAAGAAAAAGAAGAATGACCCACAAGGTGGTCAGAGATCCTCAGGGTGGCCACCCCAGCACAGACCCAGTGGGCAAGGTGGTCTCCTCCTTGGTTTCAGGGGGTCAGGCTCTCCCCCTGGCCTTGGGGCAAAGCTGCTGTCCAGGGATATGGGGGCAATATTGCTACCTACAGCCAGTGTGTGACTGCTAACCTCATGGGCCTGGAAGGTGAGGCTGCTATCTCACTGGGCCCAGAGGACAGAGCAACGAGCCAAAGAGGATTATTCTAGAGCCTTAAAGTCTAATGGATTCTTCCTGGATAGGTTTTGGACTTGACTGGGAACTGTGACCCCTTTTCTTCTTTCTGATTTCTTCTTTTTTGGAATGGAAATGTCTATCCTATGTCTGTCCTAGCCTTGTATTTTGGAAGCAGATAACTTGTCTGGTTTCACAGTTTTATAGTTGGAGGGGAATTCTGCCTCAGAATGAACCATACCTGAAATTTTACCCACACTTGATTTAGATGAGATTTAGGACTTGGGAGTGGATGCAATAGTGGGCTAAGACTTTTGGGCTTGTGGCTTTGTGACGAATGTATTTTGCATGTGAGGAGGACATTAATTTTGGAGTGTTCTGGACTGGATTGTGTCCCTCTCAACCCAATTCACACATTGAAGCCCTGATACCCAGTACCTCAGAATGTACTGTTTTTGGAGATAGAGCATTTAATGAAGTAATTAGCTTAAACTGAGGATATTACAGTGGGCCCTAATCCAGCCTGACTGATGACTATAAGAAGAGATTAGGATATATGGAGAGAGACATCAGGGATGTGTGTGCACAGAGGAAAGACCATGTGGGAACACAGAAAGAAGGTGGCCGTCTGCAAGTCAAGGAGAGAGACCTCAGGAGAAACAAGACCTGATGACACCTTGATCTTGAACTTCTAGTCTCCAAAACTGAGGAAATAAATTTCTGCTATTTGGGGTGCCTAAGTGGCTCAGGTGGTTAAGCGTCCGACTCTTGGTTTTGGCTCAGGTCATGATCTTACAGTTTCGGGAGTTTGAGCCCTGCATCGGGCTCTGTTCTGGCAGAGCGGAGCTCGCTTGGGATTCTTTCTCTCTCCCTTTTTCTCTGTCCTTCCCCCACTTGTACAGTTTCTCTCTCTCTCTAATAAATAAATAAACTTTAAAAAATTGTCTGTTGTTTAAGCTACATGGTCTAAGGCATTTTGTTGTGGCAGTCCTAGCAAACTGATAAAGCGTATTCTATTTCTTGATCTTCAGATGTTAATTAAGCCTACTTTGCAATCTTGGGATAAATCTTGCTTGGTCATGGTAAAT
Source organism: Felis catus (assembly GCF_018350175.1). Lineage (NCBI taxonomy): Eukaryota > Metazoa > Chordata > Mammalia > Carnivora > Felidae > Felis > Felis catus. The sequence continues at coordinate 86,496,084 of NC_058373.1, read as the reverse complement.
AATTCTTTTTATATGTTACTGGGTTAAGTTTGCTAGCATTCTGGTTGGTTGTTTGTTTTTTTTTTATCTTTTTTTTTTGAATAAACATAATATAAAATATACTACTAGTGACACATAATGTTACACAACTGTCATCAGCATTTAGTTTCAAAATATTTTAATCATCCCCAAAGGAAACCCTGTATCCATTAAGCAGTCACTTCCCATTCCTCATGATCTCCAGTCCCTGGAAACCACTCACCTGCTTTCTGTTTATGTATTTGCTGATCCTGGATAGTTCACATAAAAAAAAAAATCATGCAAAATGCACCTTTGCCCGGCTTCTTTCATTTAGCATGTTCATCCATGCTGTAGCATGTATCAGTATGCCATTCCTTTTTATGGCTGAATAATATTCCATTATATGGATATACCACTTCTGTTTATTCATTAGTTGGTGTACATTTTAGTTGTTTCCAATTTTTGGCTATTGTTAGCAATTCTGTTGTGAACATTACTATGCAAGTTTTTGTTTGCATACCTGTTTTGAACTCTTTTGTGTATATACCCAGGAATGGAACTGCTGGGTGATATGCTAATTTCCAAGCTCTATATCTGTAAAGAATACAGAATCAATCTTAAATTCATGAGAGCAAATTCCTGCAACCTCCTCTCAATTCCATTACATAACGCACTATGCTCATTACAACGTTTTCATTTTTGCTTATACTGTTCTTTGCTTATACTGTTCTTCCAGACTACAAGGTCCTCTTCCTCCTCCTCCCTTTCTATCAGAATCTCATTTGTTCACATTTCAATTTCCAAGCATTCCATAAAACTTTGTCTATTTCAGTCTATAATAATTTTTCCCTTCTGTGATTTTCTATGGCAATGTCAAGTTAATTTTATTTAACAGCATGTAATTTTTTAGGCTTATTTTGAGTATATTCTTTTCTTTCTACTTAATTATAATATTTTTGACTGTATCAACTGCATCTTATCCTCTGTTACTTTATTCTCCATAGGAGACTGCACACTCCATAGTATATAGTAGGCTGTTAATAAATTCATATTAAATTAAAAATGGCTATTTGGTTAATGATTACTTCTAACACAGTTAATGTTATTTTACTGACTGTGCTAGAGCAGTGATAAAATAATATAATACTACAACATGGAAATAAAAATAAATATGTGGATAAAATTACTTTCAGGCACAGTATTTACTTTCTGTAGTCTGACATATGATATAATGCTAGAGCTTAAAGGTTGCAAAAAAATTCAGAGGTAGTCTATTTATAAATCCAGACATTGACTGCGGTTGTAATTTGTATAGTTTGGTTGAACACAGACAAAGACTGTTAAACTCCAAAGCAGGTCAAATTCTTTCACCGTTTTAACATGTCTTTAACGTGGTCTTAGAGGTGTGTTTAATGTGACAAACATATCAAGTATATCCAAATCAGGAAAATAATGCTGAAGTACCAGTTTAGCCTCAGCAGTCTTTTTGAGACAGGCAGGGTGGGGGAAGCTGTCTAGTAGATAAGTAAAAGGCCCAAGTATTAGATGAGTTAGGTAATATTTAACTTGTGTTACTGGCCCTGATGTGACCTAGGGTAAGTTAGTTCATAGCTCTGGGTTTCAGTTTCCTGATCTGCAAAAAGGGATAACACCTCACAAGGATGTTGAAGGAATTAAGGAAGATAATGAATGTACCAAACTCTAAGATAAAAGAACAGAAGAATAGCTTTAAAATTCCATCCTTATTATTTTCTTGGGGAGATTTTATATTAGAAAACATTGGGAGAAATGGTATATTTTGAGGGTGAAGTCTGAAAAATATGTTTTTAATAATGTATAATAAGAATGAAAAGTATTAATTTTCTAATTCTCAATAGTTTTCTGACCACTAAAATGTTCCTGTGTAAAGAAACAATTCCTGAAACTAAACTGTTAATAAAAACAGAGCCAAATCTAAGTTCAAGCACATCCTTTTGACTAAATATATATGTATATATTTAATGTTTATTTATTTTTGAGAGAAAGAGAGAGAGAGAGAGCAGGGGAGAGGGCAAAGAGAGAGTGAGACACAGAACCTGAAGCAGGTTCCAAGCCGATAGCCTTAGACACAGGCTCGAACTCACGAACTACGAGATCATGACCTGAGCCAAAGTCAGATGTTTAACTGACTGAGCCACCTGGTGCCCCGTAACTAAATTTTTTTTAAGGTATCCTACAACAAGAAAAAAATAATTCCAATGAAAACTTGTCCCTAAAGAAAGATCAAACAATTCCATATTGCAGTCTCAATATGGTATTTTGAGTCAAAAATACTTAAAAAAAAAAAAAGGAAATGCATTAAGAGAATCTCAAAGAAAAGTGAATGACAACTCAATATAAACTCAGCACAGAGATTATAATAACAATTGTTCACATTTATTAAATACCTAAGCCTATACCCAGCAACTGTACAAAGCATTTGGCATGCATTATTTCATTTTATTTTTCTCAAAAATAATATGAGGCAGGTAATATTACAATCCTGATTTTACAGGTCAGGAAATTGAGGCTCAGACAGGTTAATTACCTGTCAAAGGTCACTTAGCTAAGAAGTCAGAATCTATACCATTTGTCTTACTGTTATGTCAGCTCTGAATTAAAACATTGTGTCGTACCAAACAAAATAAATGCAAAATAAAATTTTATAAATAAAATGATAAAGATCCAACTAAATCAGATTTAGAAATAAATGAAGTTTTCTTCATATGAATTATAATTGAAGTCTATTTGTCACCTTTTCCTCATATTACTAATTACAAAGCAAAAAGAAATAGCTATTAAGAATCATGTCAGGACACAAAGGACTAACACTTGACTCCTTCATTTCACTTTAGTTTTCAGGTAACAGAGTAGAAAAATTAGATAAATGGTTATTTCAATTCTGAATATATACAACAAAACCAAACAAATTCAAAAAAAGTAAAATCAAACAAAATCAGGAAACTTACATAGCTCAATTATGAGCCAATGATGCTGTAGTGTGTCCAACTGTCTGGAACAAAACCTCAATTCTCACATTTTTCCATACAACTGATGTTTCAGAAAATTTTCATTTTTTTCGATTTAGAATATCTGACCTAGCTTGATAGCACAACTGAACTTTCCACGGATGAAAGTAAATTAAAATATTTCAGATCAATAATGCCTAATAAAACTGAACTAAAAAATAATCCCTAGGCTTTTGAATTTCTTGATGGTTTCATGTAGTAACTGATTATTGTTTATTTCTGATCTAATGAGAACTAAATGGGAAATGACTGGAACTATATTAAGGAAATATATTAACAGAATACTGATAGTCATAAAACCCTTATAAGTTAAAAGGAACAAGATATACTGCAAAATATTTAAAACATAACAACGAAGCAGAATAGTAAATTAAACCCTAATAAATGCAGATGTTTCATAAATATCCTGGGTTTGGAACTGTAAAAGGAACAAAATATTTTCATATTGACCTATGTCCATAAAAAAACGTTTGTTTGGAATTATGGAAAATAATATTCAAGTAAGCCTATTTTGACTTCCGTAAACTTTTAGAACATCAATTTAAACTTTGGGGAACAACGACTTCATGATTCAGAGTGAAAACTCTAGCTACTTCGTATATAATTGAGACTGGAATATTTACACATTTAAATGCCTAACTGCAGGCAAACATTTGTCCTTTTGGGAGAGGCCCAGGTGGAAGGGCCTCATGGCAAAATGACAACCGTAAGTCCCGGATATCTGAGTGTACTGCCAGTGCCACACAGTCTTAAAAATACTGCTGGATCATCATCATCCTCAGTCAATATTTACTAAGCTCTTTATGACAGCAGGAGCATTAGAAAGTATAGGAATCAAGAGTAGCTCAAAGAGCTCAGTTTGTTGTACCTCGTTCTCTATGTTAGCATCATTATTTTTTTTTTATGGTTAATGAATCACAATGTTTCTGAAGAAAGGTCTTCAATTATTAGGCATTACTTCCATTTGCCAAATATTTTAAACTAGTGTAGATTTGATAAAACTTTAATGCATTACTAACACATATGTCATGTATAGAAAGAGAAAAATATTTTTAATTCAAATATGCTAAATTAAACCTAATTGTACCCAGTGAAGTCTCTTGAAATATGAGGGGATTCTCTCTTTTCATGGTCATTTCTGGCCATAGCTAATGTTCATAGGATTGGATTTTTTTTTTTAAAGGTGCCCTTTTCCTCACTAATCTGTCATGGGCCCCTGCTGCTACCAAGTGGCAGAAGAATGTTTAGGTATACTTCTTTTCAAGCTGGTACTTTCCTTTAATATTTTATTTTTTTTAAAGTGCTTGGATTTTGGCCACATAAAGTACTTGAAAATACTTTAAAATATTTGGCAAACTTAAAATATAAGTGAAGTTATCACTTACAGAAACATACTTCATAATGTAGGGCAAATCTACTTTGAATTTTCATTCTCTCATACATCTTATCTTTTTGTAAAGCACAACACTAATAACATCTACTAAAGAAAATGAACTTCATTGTCACACACACATATAAGTAGGTGTTACACATCTATTTTTATATAAAAGTAATGCATACTCACAAAAACCTCAAACACTTTATGAGGGTATGAAATGCAGTCTAAAATTTCCTCTTGGGGCACCTGGGTGCCTCAGGCAGGTAAGTGTCCAGCTTTGGCTCAGGTCACAGTCTCGTGGTTCACGAGTTTGAGCCCCATGGGGCTCTGTGCTGACAGTTCAGAGCCTAGAGCCTGCTTCAGGGATTCTGTGTCTCCCTCTCTCTCTGTCCCTCCCCCGCTCATTTTGTCTCTGTCTCTCTCTCTCTCTATCAAAAATAAATCAAACATTTTTTTTTAAATTTCCTCTTCTCTCACCAGGTAATTAATCTGTTACACCCAGTCTCATTTCCCAGATAACCTGCTAAGTTTCTGATGTATTACAATGTTTAAGCATATATTCATACATTCAGAGAACTTCTATTGATCATTAAAAGTATGCTAAGAACTGATTCAAGTATAAGATGCAGTGATATGCAAACAAAATCCTTGTCCTTGCAGAATTTAATTTCAGAAGATAGTCCACAAATACAGGCTAGTGTCATGTGGGGTTGTCTAGTATGAAGAAAAGTAAAGGAGGGTAACAGTGGTGCAGAGAGTGGATAAGCTATTTTAGATGGTCAGGTACATTTAATTTAAAAAAAATTTTTTTTTCAACGTTTATTTATTTTTGGGACAGAGAGAGACAGAGCATGAATGGGGGAGGGGCAGAGAGAGAGGGAGACACAGAATCGGAAACAGGCTCCAGGCTCTGAGCCATCAGCCCAGAGCCCAACGCGGGGCTCGAACTCACGGACCGCGAGATCGTGACCTGGCTGAAGTCGGACGCTTAACCGACTGCGCCACCCAGGCGCCCCGGTCAGGTACATTTAAACAGAAAGGTGAACAGAGTGAAGGAGGGGACTCATCACAGTGAGAGGGCAGAGGAGAAAAAAAAAGTCAAGGCCCTGAGATGGCAGTGTTCTTAGAAGGTCTGTGATAATAAGGGAACTAGTGTAGCTAGAGTAAAGCAAGAGTAGAAACATGTTAATAAATGAGGTTAGAGAAGCAGCCAGGGGCTGGTGCATATGTAATGTGTACACATACTCCTTTTATAAATAAGATCACAATACACATCTGCGACACAAACTTACATGCCTGTACGACTGAGGCAGATGATTTAAATGCATGAACTGGGCTGGATGGGAAATGTGGTGCAACAGAGTGCATGCTCCTTTCAGAGAAAGTAGCTTCTACTTAGCCCCAGCTGACTGTTGAAACACACATGTGTGACTGTTGATTCTGTCCACTTGGTTAGGCTACGGTACCCAGATACCTGTTCAAAGATCAGTCTAGATGTTGCTGTAAAGGTATTTATTAGATATGATTATTATGTAGATCAATAGACTTTGAGGAAAGCAGATTACTCTTCATAATATGAGGGGTGGTGGTCATCCAATCAGTTGAAGGCTTTAAGAAAAAGAATGAGCTCCCCAAGGAAGAAGGAATTCTACATTTTTGGACTCATGACAGCAATATCAACTCTTCCCTAGTTCTCCAGCCAGCTGGCTTACCTGGCAGATTTTAGACTGGCCACCCCTCCCCCCCCATAAATGCATATCAATTCTTTAAGATAAATCTCTCTCCATGTACACATGCAGTTTATTGGTTCTGTTGCTCTGGAGAACCCTAATACACGCACCACGCCATAATCCTAAGGGTCCCATGTTGGTAGATTTTCCAGTTTTTATTTTAACAATTGATATTTTTAAATAATGTGCTCATTAAAAAAAAATCCATAGGGAAAATTCTAATTGACTTTTTCACTATAAGAAACAATACTGCAATGAACACAATATATGACATTGATATATGGTAATAATATTGAGTTCTTAATTCTAAATTTCAAAAAAAGTAATATTCACATAAGTGTTTTCTAATAACGGTTTTCAAATTTGAACACTGTTGCCTGGGAAAAAATAAACTTGGTGGAAGATGGCATACTCTCTTATATGGAGACCCTGTTGTGTCCCACACCCCTGCAAATGACTAACCAAGATGTTGGACTAGGTCCATACTATTTCCAATCATTTCATTCAGCATTGAGCTCTTACTGTATGCACTGCACTCAGTTCTACTCTGCAGAAGAAATGCTTCATCTGAAGAAACTTCCAATCTAGTGTTAAATTTCATTGTTTATTCATCTGTTTGGCAAATATTTACTGAAGGCCTGGTGTATATAAAGAATAGAAGCCCTGGTGGAAGAATTAAGAGAAATACCCACACAACTATTACATAGGTAAGCATGAGGTATATATTGTGACACAGCCACTATGAAGAACCATGGTAGTTCACTTCAGGTAGAATGAGATCATTTCTGGTTGAAAAGATAAGAAAAAGATTAATCGAACAGTTAATCAAAGCACTGGAGTGGGAAATTGTGGGGTGTGTCCAAGAAATTGTGAGCGGTTCATTTTGGGAGTGCAAATAATAGTCAATTCAGTGTAACAAATATTTGTCGAGTTCCTACTATGTGTGAGGCAGTGTACTGACACGGGTGACACTGATGTGAATGAAATCAGCAGGCAAGAAGATGACTGGCGACATGTTAATTCAGAAATACCAGTGGCAGTCGGGGTGCCTGGTGGCTCAGTCAACTTCAGGTCAGGTCATGATCTTGCAATTAGTGAGTTCGAACTGCGTCGGGCTCTGTGCTGACAGCTCAGAACCTGGAGCCTGCTTCAGATTCTGTGTCTCCCTTTCTTTCTGCCTCTCCCCTGCTTGTGCTCTGTCTCTCACAAACAAGGGTTCATGAATGTTACACTAAAAAGTTTGGAATTTATTGTTTAGGTAATGTGGTATTATTAAATAGTGTTAATGGCTGAGTGAGAGGTTGAAAATAATGTTTCAGGAATCTTAAGAGGGGGAAGGAATGGAAACAAGAAGATGAAGTAGCAAGAGAAGCCTGGCCACGAATTTATAGAAGTCTGATCTAAGGTAGGAGCTGTGGGAAATGAGAAGTCAAAAGTAAGAAACACTGCAAGGAAAACTGTAGCAAAATTTGGCTACTGATTAAATTTGTGCAAAGGGACAAATGGAAGATTACCTACGCATGAGCCAAATGGCACCTGTGGAACTATAATAATGGTGATTCTGTGCCAAGATCAAGGGAAACACTAATTTTTTCTCTAACAAAACATGAAATTAAAACTTTCTCAAGCTAATAGAAATAATGTTAATAGATGGAAAACATTAAGACCTAGATTTGGAAAGTCCATTTTAACACTGGGCCTTGCTAACAACAATGATTAAATGGCAAAATATTTTGTTAAATGCTCTTAGGAGGCCGGGTCATTTGATAGAAAAACTAAGAATAGTAGAATTACACACATGGAATTTTAGTTTTGCTTTTTAACTTACTGTTAGATGTTAGAAGGCGGCCCAGCAAACAGAACTGACAATGCAAAAAATATCCTTTTGGGTACAAAGTCATGGAAGACATAAAATATTACAGTAGAAATGGCTTTTCACTAATTTAATAGTTACATTTGAATAAAGCAAAACTTTTCAAGTAATTTTGTAAATATTACTATTATTTCCTTGCACAGTGGTTTACATTTCTCAAAAAATATCCAAACATATTATCTCATGATTTTCCTAATAAGCAGGTCAGATATCTCTGTTTACAGGTGAAGTAACTGACATTCAGAAGTAACTTATTAAATGTCACATTCTATAAGTTGAGAAAAGGAAGAAAAGAATTCTTAATAACTATATTCTAAATCATTGGACAAATAGAAAATGCAAACCTTAAGGTCTCTTGTTTTTCAAACTTTGTTTTAATTTTTTTTTGTTTTGCATTCCAGAGCCACCGACAAATATAATGGTGGTTTGAATAGTAAAGGTGAAGTCAGCTGTGCAATAAAAAGGCCTTGAAAATAAGTGCAACTTATTGATACAAGAAGACAGTTACTATTTCTAAACATCACTAAACATAAAATTTAATCTACGTCACATGAAAGAGTGACAAATTTCACAAAATGTTAGAATTACAAAAAGCCCCTAGTGTCAAAGTTAAACTGAAATCTAGAAAGGTTAGAGCTTGCCTATGTTAAAAAAAAAATTCTGATTAATGGCAAAGATGGAAGAATTCAGGTCTCCTTTTGTTCTTTTTTTATTACTGCTTTAGCAGTATGGTACAATTAACACAACTCCACGGATAGTTACTTCTTGTAGAAAATACATACGTGACAAAATTTTTTATGTCATTGGGCAGTTCGTTGATTAGAACACTGAACAAATGAGGTCAGGATCAACCTCCTCTTGATAAGGGATTTACTTTAAGAACAATGTTGCTTCCTGGCTAGAACTTCCATGCCATAATCACTGCTGACTGTCTTATCAATGCATATAGTTCCAAATGGGAGAACAACAGTTCAAAACCGTTGTTTTGAACCAAAACCACCACTAAAAGACAAAACAAAATAAAAACCCAGATCCTAGTGACAGTAATGTCTCTGTTATGGATAGCATATACACGGACAAAAAAATGTTGCTAAGTAAAAGATTCATAACTAAATAAAATTTAGAAAAGGGATGTAGACAAAATTAAGAATTTCACTCTCTTTTTGAATATATTTTATATGGGCTTTATATTATAGCTCGTACGACTTTGAAATGTACATTATGAACCAGTAAGCAGGGCTCAGGCTTAGTCTAGTTTTCAGTATGTCAAACATGTAACCATTCTATTAAAAATGACTTCTAGGAGCGCCTGGGTGGCTCAGGCGCTTAAGCGTCTGACTTCGGCTCTGGTCATGATCTTGCAGTTTGTGAGTTCGAGCCCCTCGTGCTGTCAACACAGAGCCTGGAGCCTGCTTCGGAGTGTCTCTCTCTCTCTGTCTCTCTCTCTCTCCCTCTCTCTCAAAAATAAATAAACATTTAAAAAGTTAAAAAAATAAAATAAAAATAAAAATGATTTCTATGATTAAGAAAGCACTAGTACAGTCCTAGGAAACATACTACCGTAAAATATGAAGCATTCTATTCAGTACTTTTAGCCTAAAATGTGAAATTTACCAGGTTCCATAAGGCATCACAACTTCCCACACGGAAATCACACAAAACATAATAAAAACCTAAGACATAAACTGCTGTTGTTATAAATAAGTATATTAAATCCTAGTTTAATGGCACCAAACAACAGGATCTAGTTCTTATGCACACACTTGAATTTACATTTTACAGCAAAAGGAAATATAGGGAAGCACTATAAAATTAGCAAACGTTCAAACTTAGGCATTCTCTCCATTAGAAAGAGTTTGTTATTATTATGCCTCCTGAACTCAGGAATGCAGCACTACAGGTTTACAATACAGGAAAAAATACAAATCTAACCCTTCCAAGTTTGAGATCATTCCCTGATGAAACTGTTCAGATTGAAACTAATGAAGCTCTTGCAAATGAATTTAGCATTCAGCACAGCAATGAGGAGGTACTGATATTTTACTAATAACACGTTGGTAATAACTGAGATTTATTTTAAATCTTCCTCTTGATATTCCTCTCTTGTTATGCCTTCCGGTTTAATGTGAAAGAGCCGTCAGTTACAATGGTTAAGTTTAGGATGGGTACATCTACCTCACTACCCCTGTCTCTAACTCTGCCAAAGGATATGAAAGGCCAGCATTTCTCTTCTTACTACTCAAAATCTTCTGAAGCTCAAAGGAAACAAACAGAATAGAGAAACTCAGAAAAATATTTTTTTCATTTTCCTACTCCATACAGAGAAATGGAAAGGTTATAGTAACAGTAGCTCTTAGTGTACATAACCCAGCAAAAGAAAATTATTTTGGAAAATAATTTAAAAAGAAGGTCAATATCATTAATTGGCAGAATTAAAGGCATGGTAGAATGAAAGTCATCAGCATATTTTAATCTGTCCTTGAAACTAATAACTGATCACACATCCTCCCCTGCTTCGGTTTTTGGAAAGGTGAGAGCCAGACTTATTCTTTAGGCTTATTCTTTTCCTGTTTCATGGTATATACATGCAAGCTGTACACTGACTTGCTCCTAACTCCAGCTTACTGTCCTGTTCCTATATTGTCCTTAGCTATTTTTCCTTTTAAGTTTAAAAAAATTTTTTAATGTATGTTTATTTTTCAGAGAGAGAAAGAGAGAGACACAAAGAGACGGAGCATGAGCAGGGGAGGGGCAGAGAGAGGGAGACACAGAATCCGAAGCAGGCTCCAGGCTCTGAGCTGTCAGCACAGAGCCTGACATGGGACTTGACCCCACGAACTGTGAGATCATGACTGAGCTGAAGTCAGATGCTTAACCAACTGAGCCACCCAGGCGCCCCTATTTTTTCTTAATTACTGGTAAATTACTTTGTTTGACATGACAATATACATATATGTATAAATAAGTGTAAAATTGACTTGAATAACTGAAAATGTGTTTTTTCTTAAACTTTGTTAAACAAAATTTATTATCTATGAGTTCACACACACACACACACACACACACACACACACACACACACACTACAGAATTAGTCTTGGTTACCTTCACATAAAAGTAGAACTTTTTCCTGTCCTCTGTAACATAGGAAAGTAAGGAGAAAAACTCCCAATGTTTCTATGAATTAGTTGTGTTTCATGTATGGATTTGTAACCACCATCTATTCAGGTGAGTAAGAAATATTGTTTACTTTCATTTGAATCGATTAAATCAGAATGTGAGCTTCCAGGAAATTTCAGCTTTGTTCTTTTTGGTAATTGCCTCTCTCTTCCCAGAGTTTTATATCCCAGGGATTTTACCCCTATACTATTTAAAATAAATATCTGTATATCTTCACAGAACATTCTTTGTACATTTTAAAAACAACTGTGGCAAGATAACATCATCCATATCCAGAACTTTTTCACCATTCCAAACAGAAACTCTGTACCCATTAAATCATAACTCCCCACTCTCTCCTCTTCCAGCCCCTGGGAGCTCCCTATTCCTTCCTTCTCTCAGCCCCTGGTAACTCTATTCTACTTTCTGTCTCTATGAATTTGCCTATTCTAGATACCTCACAGAAGTGGAATCATATCATATTTATCTTTTCTCTCTGGCTTATTCCCCTTAGCATAATGCTTTTAAGGTTCACTCATGTTGCAGCTTGCATCAGAATTTCATTTCTTTTTTATGGCTGAATAATATTCCATTGTATGTATACAACACATTTTTTTAATTCATTTATCTGTAGATGGGCACTTGAGTTGTTTTCACTTTTTGACTAATTTGAACAATACAGTACAAACAGTGGCGTGTATCTGAGTCCTTGCTTTCAGTTCTTTTAGGGTATATCCTATGTGTAGAATTGCTGGATCATGTAGGAATTCCATGTCTAACTTTCTGAGGACCTGCCAAACTGTTTTCCACAGCAGATGTATCATTTTATCTCCCCATCAACAATGCACAAAAGTTCTCTATACCTTTTTGTTTTGATAGAAATATGGATCTTCCTAAAGGGTGCAACTTTCCTCATAGACACCACGCATTCTCCTGTGCATCACACACTGCATGGTTCATCCTTCGATACATACAGCTGTTTATTTCAACATGTAGCTTTTATCTACTTATTTTTAGGTCGTTTTCCATTATGGCACTTACAGTGAGTACCTCAACATATGCCAATATTTTCAGAGACAATATCCAAATGTGTATTCAAGTACGTTAGTTTCATAAATCCTTGACTTCTTTATATCTAGTGACCCCTACCTCTTCTCAGTTTCAACTATCTACTACTAAGGCAATACTTTTAAATATTGTCAATGCTGAGAATGAGTGCAATCTCTGAGAGCTTAAAGAGAAAGGTTCCACTTTCTGACTACAATCTCTGATCCTTTTAGCTCCTGAATTTTCTTAATCCCACTACTTTTGCTTTTTGATCTCAAGATTTATGGTTTCTGGATTTCTCCTTTTTCTCTTGGTATACTCTCAATTTTATTCCTGCCCTATTTAGCTCAGACTATCATTCATCATTTCAACACTTTTTTGCTAGTTTACTTTCAACCACTCTCCTCTTCATCATGTTAGTCCTGCATATTTGTAATCCTGAATCATTCCAATTCTTTGCCTTCTTTGCTTCTTGTGTTTACAAGAACCACTGAATGTGTGAAGTTACACAACTGTACAAACCAGAACTCATACAAATCTATAGCATCTATCCCCAGCTGACTCTTCAGGATTGCTTGTCTTGTTCTTTTTGCCCTTATTCAGTTCTCTTTCCCATTCTCTTCAGTAGCTACTCTGTTATTCCTTCCAAAACTTCCTGTCCTCCGTCACTTTAGAAGCTCACGGTGACCCTTACTTTGCAGAAAAAAATGAAGCCTATTAATTGCAAACTGAATTTCATTTGTATTCCACAGCTATTCTTATCTCCTTCACTCCTGTCTGTGACCATCTTCCTGTTCAAGGTAAACTCTTTTGCAGATTCTAATTTCCATCTCTTCCTATTTCTTTAGGAATCCTGTTCCCTGACAATCTCTCTCTTGGCTCCTTCCAATTAGTCATAAACAGGCTCAATTATCTGTCATCTTTCAAAAACAAAAAACATAAGTCCTTAACCTATCTTCCTTTCTTCTCAACTATCATTAACATCTTTTTTATTCAGGCTTCTTCAAGGACCATTCTATTGTCCAAATTACTACATTACCTCTAATCACTCTTCAATTCACAGCTAACTGACTTCTACATCTAATGCTTTATTAAAACCACTTCTATGGAGGTTACTAATGACAACATAATTTCAAACAAAAAGCTAAGAGCTATATATACTTAAAACAAGTGTATGAGGTAGGTACTAGAATTCTAATTTCACAAAAAAGGAAATGGTCTTGGGGAAGTTCATTTATATAAGTCATAAAGGCAGGACTCTCTAAGTGCAAATCCCAGGAGCTTCACCATACTACCGGTATTTTTTTTTTTTTAAGTAGCAGTAAGAGGGGTATATGTGAAGAATATCTTTAAGCCAACAACTGTTAACTCGAAGAGTTGTTCAACTCTGTTACAATCATGTAGATTAAAAAGTCTTTGAAAAACAAATAGTTTGGCTTTACAATTTTCAAAAATCTCTCAGTAATCTTCTGCAATTCAATAGAAAGAAGGAGGAACATTAAGAACTGGCATCAGGTTCATTTTTGAAGAAGAAATGTCAGTTCATGTAAGAATATCATATGCCTCTCAGAATTTTTGGACACTGTCACTTTATCAATAAACACCTGTTGTCCTACCTCACAAGGATGGCAGGAAAAGGTTCCATAAAAACTCTCCCTTATCAATAGAGTGAAGCTACTTCATACCACACTGAGGTATCCAAGGTCTGAGCACAAATCATATGATACTTGTAAGTCCTAATAGAGGGTTTAATATATGCCTCTATTATTCCACCAAGAAGAGACCCTGCCGTAACGCAGCTATCTGAAATGTGCATGCAAAGCAGCATCCCTCAAACTGGGATACACGTGGGAATTTCTAGGGACCTTAAAACACACTGATAGCCTAGTCCTACACCGAGACTCCAATGTAATTGGCCTGGGAGGAGATGGGGATTAGGGCTTTTAGAAGCTCTTCAGGTGATTTTAACGCACAGCTACAGTGGAGAATCCATTGGTATAAAGTATGGAGGAAAGATTGTCATATCCACTCTATAGTTTAAAAAAAAAAGGGTGGATTGCTGAGATGTCTTTATTCATTATCAGGTTTCTGCTTATCTACATGACCACACATAGACACTGCTTCTAACTGCAGGCAAATGACTTCCCAGTCATCAATCAATTTACTTAATATTTTTTTAAGTTTATTTATTTTGAGAGAGGGAGACAGAGGTAAGTAGAGAGGGAGATAGAATCCCAAGCAGGCTCTGCACTGTCAGCATGGAGCCCGATGCGGGGCTCGAACTCACAAACTATTGAGATCATGACCTGAGCCGAAATCAAGAGTCAGACACTTCACCACCAGGCGCCCCAAACATACTTAATATTTGATAACTGCATTAATTCCTAAGGCTGCTGTAACACTGTAGCACAAACTGGGAGACTTAAAACAGAAATTTATTGTGTCAGAGTTCTGGAAGCTACAGGTCCAAAATCAACATGTCAGTTGGACTATCTTCTCTTTGACGGAATAGGTGAGAATCCTCCCAGGCCTCCTCTAGATTTTGGTATCTGCTGCCAATCTTTGGGATTACTTGACTTGTGGATGCCAGGCAAAAGGCTGTCTTCTCTTGGTGTCTCTGTACAGCCTTCCTGTATGTGTGCATCTCTATGTCCAAATTTCTACTTGTTATGAAAATATCAGTCATATTTGGTTAGAGCCCATGCTAATGACCTAATTTTACTTCGTTACCTCTTTATATAGAGAATTTGCATCCATAGAAGCCACTGATATTTTCACATCACATTTCAGTGTTTGCAGTTATCCCCAAAATACCATTTACAGTCATCACTACTTTGAAATTATGGTTGTTAATAGACTTGGTGTTAGACCTAGTTATTTAATGTATTAATAACGATGTGTGAATATAGTAATATGACATACTTGCATAACTATTTCAGTAAAACTGGTTTTGATTTAATTGCATTTTATGTACTTAACCACATTGTTCTGAGAGGACGCAAAAAACTAAAAGAAAATCTTTCAAATACCCACAGCCCAAGTTAGTGAATTCTTACGTTTTAGACTTCAGATTCTTTTTAATCTTATCAAGTATCAGAGAACATATAGAACATTGTACATCATTTTTCAAAACTTTTTTTGTTTTTACAATGATCCTTTGTGAAAAAATATACAGATATTTTACAGATAACCCAACAATCTTATTTCTCTCTCGCATAACACAAAACTGAAACCAAAGTATCACAAAACAATATTTACTTTAACTACAGGAAATGCACTCTGACACTTTCTATTCTATTTCTTTTCATTAAAAAATGCCAGTGTGACCTACTGAGTTAATTTCACAACTACTCTTGGAGCATAAATTAAATAAGTGTTAAAAATCCTTCAGTGGCATTCCTTTAGAAACTTCTCATATTATAATTGGTGAAAGGCTATTACTGCTATTCATGTACTATTTTAAAAATATGTATCATTTTAGAGGTGGCATTTAGATGAGCAAATAGTTCAAGAGTTAACTAGACTCCATTCAGACAACTGGTTATAAGTTATGTAAATTTTATAAATCTGATGGAAATCTAAGCTTAAACTTTACCAAATGCAGGAAAGAAAAAAAAGGTAAAATAAAGAATATTTTGTGCCTGAATCATTTTAAAATTACAAAAATATTTTAACTGAATAATGTTTAATTTCCTTGAGGTATTTCTTCACTCACTATAAAACTAGGTAGAAACATTTCCCAAACCAACATTTCTTTATGCCCAGGTTAAAAAGAATTTTACCTGTAGTAAACACGAAGTGTTTGTATTTCTTCCTCTAGTCTTTTGTACTGTTGAATTGCAGTTTCTCTGGCTTCTTGCATAGCTAACAACTTTGCCTGTAAGTAATTAATATTTTAAGAAATTTAATATTGGTTTTGGTATGTTAAAATATATATTATAGTATAAACAGGAACCTTAAATTTCTGGTAGTTTTATAATCGATCAGTATTTTTAGTAGTGTTTCATAATTTCCCACAAAATAATCAAATTATATTAATAAAAGACATATTGAAGACAAGAACATATTAAATTTATCAACTTTGCTCATTACTAAACTTCAACCTTATTCATCTGTATCATCAGATATATGCCCTTCTGCAATGTTTAACTTTATACACAGAACTCAGAATGTGGAACATGGGTTCAGAGCAATATCAAGAATAAGATAAGCACAATGGGTGTTTCACATACAAACTTAATGTGGCTCCACTGCCTGATCACACTGGATTTTCTTTTAACTTTATTAATAGTAAAACCCAGAAAATGCTAAATATGTTAAGCTATCTTTGATATTTAATGTGAAAAAAATACACAAGACTACAACCTGATTCTTACAGATATGACTTAACCTTTGCAATTCCTTTTTGGCAAGGAAAAAAAAAATCTCTAAAGGGAGAATGGCAACAATCTTGAGTGTCAGAGGTATTTTATTCAAGGGATGTTATCGTTCCGCTCTGCCTATAGTATTTAAATTTTAAAGGGTCTGTAATCAGTTTTTCGAGAGTTCAAACTTGTAATTTTAAAAGAATCGCCAACTTCCAACCACCTTTCCCATTGGGTTTCAGGTATAGCCCAAAAGAGTTTTCATCGGAACTTTTAAAATAGGGTGCTAGTATTCAGATTTCAGTTTTGTTTATTCACAGCTTAATTTGCATGAAAATACTGTCTTTCACTTTCAACGATGTTATCATATACCTTGCACACACTAATGGCAATAATTAAAAAGTACTCGAGTTTGGAGGCAGAAGTTCACTAATTTTGTTGAACTCATATAATTTCCCTGGGATTATTTTCTTCCATAAGAATGAAGTCATAAGACAAACTGTGAAATCCTGACCAGAGGAAAAGTAGTGTCGTGTAAGTGAACACTGGACAATGCCACTTTTCTATTTAAATAACAGAGAATAATAAAAACATGTAGCAGTTCAGGTCTCTGTATATAATTTAGGAATTAAATTAATTGATTTGTTCTCTATCTGGGTTAGCAAATCTAACAGAGTTACTTCTTAAATTTAAGATATTTGAGTGCTTGCCTTAACATGTCACATTCTAGAATTATAGATAAAACATTCTCAAAAATTATTAAAAAGCATTTAAAAATAGGTGGCTGGTTCTTTACACCAATAATTGACAGCATTGCCAATTTTCAGTAAATTATAAAACGTGACTGAAATGCTAACATGAAAGGCACAGATACCCATCGTGACTAAATGGTTAGTCAAAAAGAATCACACAAAAAAGGACATATCACATTCAACTTACAAAATGTCAAACATCCTGTTGGATGTATTTAAGGAATATCAAATACTGGACATGTAATAGAGAATTTGCTAAATAAATATGTTACAATGACAAATACCTTAGACGACTATTTTGATTTTTTTTTTAACCTGGTACTTCTGCTGAAAAAAATGAAACAAAACAAAACAAAACAAAAAAACAAATCCAAAACAAAACAAAAACCCCTCTGAAACCAAAAAACAAAACCAACAATGTTCTAGTAGGAAAAAGCCAAAATGAAGATTTCTGCCTAAGAAATTTCTGCAAAAATAGGAACATGAAAATTTTACTTAAATTCCCGTGCTTCTAGTAATATTTATTTTTTCACTTCTCTTTTCACGTTTAGTTGGCTATCAAGATTTGGTGTTGCTTCATAGCAAATCCACTGAATTTATTAATTCCAAATGTCTAATCTTATGTCTAGGCCCTGGTGACTATGTTCAAAGCTATTTTAAACTTTCTGGCTTTACAACCGCCTTTTTCTATTTTATCAGATATATGTTCATCTGGCTAGCATTTCCTTTTTAGAAAAATACCCTTACCCTTTGCCACAGTGATCTTGTTCAGTCCTGGTGGCTAGAATGAACTTCGTTCCCCACTACCTCAGGTATGTATCATCCAGGTTGTTCAAACACAGTATTCCATCCCACCAGCCCCAGAAGAAAACTGAATCCTGATGACATCACTGGTACTCCTGGATCCCCTATGCCAGACAGTTCCAGATCCATTCCATTTCTTGGACTCCCTGGGTAAATAAATCTTTTTTTGGCTTAGGCTAGCTTGAGTTGGATTTATGTTATATGTAAGAAAACTAATTTAAATGTACTGTTTACTTCTATTTTATTTCCTACTTTCACTATTAATGTCCTATAATTCCATCACATTACAGGTCAATAACAAACTTTATGTCAAAACCATTAAGGAAATTAGTGAACAAGATATTTTTCCTGTTCTTCAGGCATCATATTTCTCGTATTTCCTACAGTTTAATTAATAAAAATTGCATGCATTCGTTTATGTGTGTATTCATATAAAAACATATGCATTAAAAAAACTAATGAAATTCAAAAAGTACAAGAAAATATTCAATGTAAAGTAAATCTTTGTCCCATCTCCAACACTCAGTACTACAAATCCCCTCCTGAGATTAGTAGTCACCTGTTTGTTGTATATACTTCCAGAAATTATATGTGAATATATAAGCAGACATGTATATTTACAACTATGTGTGTAAATATATGTATATTATATATACATATTTATATATGTATAAATACATGTATAAGTAAACCTATTTACAATATTGATGGGATTGTTTATACACTGTTACAAACTTTGTTTTAAATTTAAAAAATATTTTGCTATTTTGCTTCCTATTTAAAAACAAATCTTTTACCCCAACCCATATATTGCACTTACTAGTTACATTCCCTCCTTCCCTTCCAACCGCCCCCCCCCCCCACCATCGCCTCAAGTGAAACATTTCAATGAATTTGGGCTCATCATTTTCAAGGATATTTTATACTTTCACTATATGGCTATGTACTTTATAGATAATCTATCTTCAAGAAACAGAATATTTCCATTACTCTAAAATGTTCCCTTGTGTACCAATATAGTCAATGCTTTCCTTTTACACCCAGTCCCTGGCAAGCACTTACGATTTTTAGCCCTGTAGTTTTGCCTTTTCTAGAATGTCACATAAACAGAATCATATAGTAGGCAGCTTTTTGAATTCGGCTTCTTTCACTTAATGCTTTTGAGCTTTTGAGCATTACACATACCAACAGTTCATTCCTTTATATCACTGAGTATGGATGTACCACAATCTATATATCCATTCACCAGTTGATGGACATTTGGGTTGTTTCCAGTTTGGAGCAATTATTAATAAAGCTGCTATAAACATCAGCATATAGTCATTTTGTGCAACTATACCTTCATTTCTCTTAGGTAAGTACCAAAGAATGGAAATGCTGGGTCTTATGGTAAATGTGTATAATGTGTTTATATACTTTATATAAAATTATATACATTGTAAAGAAACTGCCAAACTTGCTGCCTAAATCGATGTAACTTTAAAGCATCTGTGTTTAACTATAATAGCAATGCCATTTGTTGAATGCCTACTATAGATTGGGGCATTGTATCAAATGCTTGAAATCTATGGTCTAGCCCCACAATCCACCTATGAGATAACTCCTATTATCCCTGGCGATAAAACTGAAGTTCATGAATATTAAGCAGCTTGCAAAACTATAATATTCTGGTATATACATTATGTAAATACATGTAAACACTTAACATATATGTTTACACATACACATATATCTGCTAAGTCAATCTATATTCTCAAGAACATACGACAGATGACAAAAAGTATTTAAGAATTTGAAAAATAATACCAACGTGTAGGTTCACAAGCACTTGGTAATTTTGTTTTTTAAAGGTTTTATTTACATTTTTTGAGAGAGAGAGAGTGTGAACAGGGGAGGGGCAGAGAGAAGAACAGACCAATTCCAAAAAGGCTCCACACCATCAGTGCGGAGCCTGATATGCTAACTGTGAGATCATGAACTGAGCCGAAATCAAGAGCTGGATGCTTAACTGAATGAATCACCCCGGTGCCCCAGGGTTGGTTAATTTCCATGTGTCATAGCCACACTTGCAGGGAAAAGGACAGCAGAGATGTACTATATACTCTTGAGCATGCTGCCTTTTTAAGTATCTCTCAAGCCTTTCCACATATAATTGCTCTTTTTGTTCTTTATTCTAATTCCTCCAAAACGACACCTAAGTTTTTCTTAAACTTCCACCCAAGTCCTGCTCAAGGTAAAAATGCAGGAAACTTGATGCTATACTTCTGATCATTATGTGCATCATTTGCATTGAGTTTTGATCCATACAATGTTTGGATCAAGTGTACAAGACAAGGAGTCTTGTAACTGGGAGTCATGTGTGTATTTAGTTTTGGTAATGGGACCAACTGTGAGTCAAGACTATTATTTAGTCTTTAGCTGGATCTTTTGCTTCTCAAACTGTTTCTGGTTCATCTCTCCCTAATACTAGTAACATTCTGCTGTTTACTCCACCAAAATTTACCTATACAAACCTCTGTCTTGACTAAAACATGGTTTCCTAAATCCACTAATTTTACCATTATAACAAAAAGTATTTTTAAGCATATATCATCACAATTATATTTTTTAAACTCTCTAAACAAATTTTATAAACTGATCACCAAATTTCATTGAATCTAATATGCTACTGATTTTATTATTTCTTTTATTTTCCCCCTTCATTTTATTTTAGAGAGAGAGAGAACGTGTGCATGAGGGTGAAAAAGGGGCAGAGGGAGATAGACAGAATCTCATAGGGGGCTCAGTCTCATGATGGTGAGATCATGACCTGAGCTGAAGTCAAGAGTATGCTTAACCAACTGGGCCACCCTGGCACCCCTAAGATGCTGATTTTAAAACACCATAATTTTATGCAGAAAAATCATGCCAATAATACTTACAAGGCACCATGTATTGTAACAAGCATACAGCAATGTTTAAATGTGAAATTATTTTTTTAAATGTTTTATTTTTTTTTAAAGTAGGTTCTATGCCCAACGTGGGGCTTGGACTCATGACCCTGAGATCAAGTCCCTGAAGATCAAGAGTTTCATGCTCTACTGACTGAGCCAGCCAGGCGTCCCAAAATGTGAAATGATTTTTTTTAATGTTTATTTATTTTTGAGAGACAGAGACAGACAGAGCATAAGTTGGGGAGGAGCAGACAGACAGAGACACAGAATCCAAAGCAAGCTCCAGGCTCTGAGCTGTCAGCGCAGGGCCAGATGCGGGGCTCGAACTCACAAACCGTGAGATCTTAACCTGAGACTTAACCTTAAGTCAGAAGCTTAACGACTGAGCCACCCAGGCGCCCCAATGTGAAATGATTTTCAACCTAATATATTTCCTTCCTCTAAAACAATAAGATTATCTCCTGAGCAATAGCAAAATATCTTTTTCTGGACGGTGGCACGTGTTTTAAGTTTTTTCGCATCTCCTCACTCCATTCACACACAATAGCCATACCTTGTCTATCATGAGTAGAATTCTCTATTAAATAAAAAGAACTGCAACATTCTTGATTCTTTCTTTTGTTTTCTGTATAGGAAAACTTGAAATTTTCATTGAAATCGCCAATGGTGTACTCCAGAATTCATATGTCCTCCATCTACCTTTGATACTTATTCCCAACATGTAAAGGGTATTGCTTAAAGCACGTGTGAGAAGCAGCTAAACTAATTCTAGGTGAAACAATGGAATCAAATCATCATCTGATAATAGTTATCGATAATAATAAAAGTTTACAGGGGCGCCTGGGTGGCGCAGTCAGTTAAGCATCCGACTTCAGCCAGGTCACGATTTCGCGGTCTGGGAGTTTGAGCCCCGCGTCGGGCTCTGGGCTGATGGCTCAGAGCCTGGAGCCTGTTTCCGATTCTGTGTCTCCCTCTCTCTCTGCCCCTCCCCTGTTCGTGCTCTGTCTCTCTCTGTCCCAAAAATAAATAAACGTTGAAAAAAAAATTAAAAAAAAATAATAAAAGTTTACAAAACGATCAGTGTGTGTTTTACATCTTTAGTCTTCTCACTATACCTTTTTTCTTGGACCATTATATTTTTTTCATTCATTTCCAGTTTTATTGAGATATAATTTCAATATGTAATGTTATATATTGACATATAACATTGTGTTAGTTTTAGGTGCACAACATAATGATTTGACGTATGCATATATTGCATATATTGTGAAATGGTTACCACAATAAACTTAGTTATCATCCATCAGCTCACATAGTTACACATTTTTTTTCTTGTGATGGGAACTTTTAAGATTTACTCTCTTAGCAACTTAAAAATTTTTTAATGTTTATTTGTTTTTGAGAGAGAGAAAGAGAGAGACAGAGCACAAGTGGGGGAGGAGGAGAAGGAGGGAGAGAGAGAGAGAGAGAGAGAGAGAGAGAGAGAGAGAGAGAGAGAGAGAGAGAATCTGAAGCAGGCTGCAGGTTCTGAGTTGTCAGCACACACCGCGATGCGGAGCTTGAACTCACAAAGTGTGAGATCATGACCTGAGCAGAAGTCAGACTCTTAACCAACTGAGCCACTCAGGCATCCCTCGTAACAACTTTTAAATATGACACAGTACTATTAACTTTAGTTACCATGCTGTACATTACATTGCCAGAATTTATTTACCTTAAGTGAGTGAAAAACAAGTTGGTTAACCAATGTTAGGGTTAGTCTTAGAATTAAATGGCTCATTCTAAAACTACATTTTGAGCAATGCCATCTAAATAGAACAACAATTTATACTGTTATCATATTAGAAATGAACTGAATTGTTTTCTTGGAGTCTTATCTAGTACCTTAAAATGACAGACAAAGAAAAGACTACAGTATTCCCATCACTGAACGCTATTTGTATGGATATTGTGGAGAAACCACTTTTATCTTACTTCAAAATCTTGTTATGTTTTGTTTGAATGTGCTTTTAATAGTAACAGTCTGATATAGTTAAGCCTTCCTTTGGTAACTCCAAGACCATTAATGGTAACCTGTTTTTATCAGAGAACAGAGGCATTTGATCTTATGTGTGATACCTGCTAAATAAAGAAAGATACGGTACAAATTAAATCACAGAACCAAATAATTTTAGACCTGAAAAGGATCTTACTTTACAGGTGAGAAAATTTTTGTTAACATATGTTTAGGGAAACATTTGGAAATTGTCCAAGGTTTCATAGTTGGTGAGAAGGAAAGTTGGAACCAGAATAAAGTATCCAGAAAATGTTGCTTATTCTACCATTCAAGACTACATTTCAATATGGCGTAATTTAATATGTATGTTAATTGTTTTAATAGAATTTTTTATAATCATGGATATATAAACTGTGTTACAGTATTAAACACATTTGTAAGGAATGTAATTATCTATGTTCAAATAACACATCAAATTAGAAAATTGCTTAACAATAGGACTATAGCCATCCTAGTATTTGACTTTTTAAACCTCAGAAGCAGGGTAAGAACCTATTAAAGAAAAATAACTAAAAACCTTGCAAAAAAGTATCTAAAAAAAAAGCTACTATCAAAAGGCTAAAAATGACTGGATTTCAATTATACCTCCCCTTCATAGGAAAACGGATTTCTCACCACGTATATTACCATAGTGCAATGCTCTTTAAAGACTATTCCAATGAGGTAATATTATGTCCCTATGAAATGCCTTTCAGACCAAGGATGATCAGTTTCCAGACTCAAAAGCAGTCATATCTGCACTGTCTAGTGATGTATGCTCTGACATGAGGAAGGGAAGAAAACAGTTTGTAATGGAAGCAGAAGTCAAAAACATTCATAGGCAGACAACGATCCATGAGCAGTGAGCTGAGTCTGCGAAACAGAGAAGGGAGGTAAAGAGAAGTATGCCAGAAACAGAGTGCAGCACAGTGACTAAGAGTAAAGCTGGGTTTGGCTACCAGCAAGCAGTTCTATGACTCTGAATTAGGGCCTCTGATAAAGGTAAAATGGTAAAATGGTGGTGATAATACCCATCTCACATGACTATTAGATAATGATAAAATGAGATAATTTACCATACGATAGAGCCATATCAAAGTGAACAAGTATGTAAGCTGTACAATAGACACTATTGAACTTTAGGTATAAAATTATTGGGGAAATAACTGAAGTCAATACGAAATAGCACTGTACCAAGTAATAGGTCAATAAGGTGAGAAGGATCGGGCTTTAAGTACAAGTTCAAGTCATGTGGTAGTCTGCAGTATGATCATTAAAGTCCAGATATTAAATATTTTAGACTTGTAGGCCATATAGTCTCACTTGCAACTACTCAACTGTTTTTGTAGTGTGAAAGCAGCCACAGACAATATATAAATGAACAGGCAACACTGTGTTCCAATAAAACTTTATCTACAGAAACAGTCAGCCGGTTTAGTGGTCATAGTTTGCTGATTATGGATCTAGTGTCAGAGAGTACAGGTTTACATAGTGCCTAGAATACCTATTGTTCTATATAAGCTTTTGGTTAATGTTGTTAGATACCTGAAAAAGTGAAGTATCTGTCTAGAATGAAAAGTTGCTGAAGGCAATGAAACAAAGCATTTGAAATCCACAGTTCAACAGGTTCTTCAGGGCATATAATAATAGGAGGAAAAAAGAAGTTAATAGTGGTTCATGGCAACCATGTGCTTGCACAGTAACACTGCAGTATGGCAGGAAATCACCTTGTCTGGGAGGCATCATTTCACTTATTACATAGAAAGCAAAGCAAACAAATAAAAAACCTTGTAGCTTTGAATTGTATTTTGCTTGATGTTAATATAATTTCTAAAGCATTCTTTTTATTAGCTTTTGTATGGCATATCTTTTTTATAGCTTGTTAACGTCAATGTTTTTTATATGCCTAGGTTTAGAAGTGACTATTGTAAACAGCATATATTTTTTTTTCCAGTCTAACATTCTTCGTCTTTTAACTGGAATATTTGATCCTTTTACATTTAATGTCACCATCAATAAATTAGGGTTTCAATATGTAATCCTATTATGTTCTTTTTGTCCTGTTACTTCTCTTACTTTTTTGTATCACCTTTCTTTGCTATCTTTTGGATTGATTCTTTTATTACCACCCCATTTCCCCCTCTTTAATTTCAATGTTATACCATCCTTTACATTCTTTGAATGGTTATCCCAGGAACTACAAGATAAAAGTTTGACTTATCAAAAACCTAATTTAATACTTCTTGACAATGAGAGGACCTAAATCCCTTTACCTCTATTTATTCCTAATTTATTTGTTACTGTTTATTCTTAATGTGTTCTAATTTATCTAGATTTAAACCTCAACCAACATAATTAACTTTTTGTTTTGAGTCAATGTGCATTTAAATTTGTGACTTTTCTTTTGTGTTTTATTCTTTCCTCGTTGGAAGGTCCCTTATGGAATCATGTTCCTCTGTCTAAACAACAGCTCTTAAAGTTTACTATAAAGCAAATGACCCACTCAATTTTTAGTTGTCTGAAAACGTGTTCATTTCATGTTCTTTGAAGATATTCATGTTGAGTATATGATTCTAAATTAGGAACTATTTTCTTTCAGCACATTGAAAGCATTATTCCAATGTCTCCTGACTTCCACTGCTCTGTTGAGAAGTCATCTGTGTCACTGTTGCTCATTTAAAAGTAATCTTTTTGGCTACTATTATGAATGTGTCTTTGATGTTAGAATTCTTCTATTTCATTATGATGTGACTAGGTATGTATTTCTTATCTTGCTGTCAAAGAATATCTTTCATCAGTTTTACAAAAATCTCAGTCATTTTCTGTTCTAACACTGCTTTTCCAGGATTGTCTGTATTCTCTCCTTTTGGGAATCCATTTAAATGTTTGTTGGACTACCTTACTCTATATTTCTTAATTTTTGTTTTGTCTACTGGTTTTGTATTATAGGTAATTTTTCAGATGTATTCCAATTCATATGTCTTCCAGCTCCCTAATTCTTTCTTTGGCTGTATATATAATCTGACAATTACCTAGAGTGTCTTACTTAAAAAAATTTTTTTGAACTTGCACGTGATTCTTTTTCAGATTTGCATGGTTATTTTCTAGAAAAAGCTCTTGGTTTTATTCATGGTTGTGATTCATACTCTAGTTATAAACTTCATTGAAGCATTTTGAACAAAATATTCTATATTCTTTAGAAGACTTTGTTTAGTGAGTTTGTGTGTTTGTGAGGGTGTGTGTATGTGTTCTTTTTTGGTTCTGTCTGTTGTGACTGTCACTTGTGAGGTTTTTCTTCCTCATGTACTTGATTGATCTTTGGTTGTGAGTTCATGTTTTCTTGGTAATAACTTATGGGATCTTCCTGGACTAAATTAGGGATGCCTTCCTCTGAATAGGACTTGTGCCTGTTTCATCAGGGATCCATGACAGACAATTCCTAGGTAAAGTTCAAGAAGCCTACAATAATGCCAGAGTTTCTGGCTCAGCTCTTTAGCCTTGCTGATGGTCTAGAAATTGGGATCCCAACTGAAGATGAAAGTACCTCCATAGATGTTTGCCCTGGTATAGCTGTAGACCATCTGTTTGCTTACTAATGGAGAGGGGTTTGTCTCTGGTTCTACTCTCAATTTTTTGTGAAGTAAAGTCTTTTAAAGGTTTCCTTTATTTTTGTGAGTCTAGCAATGCATTAAAGTATCTTTTCCAGGACCTGCTAGGTTAACAGCAAAAGAGTCCCCACAGTATCTTCTGGCCACACTGCAGGAAGGAGAAGTGTATATTGAAATTTTAACACATATTGTACCATCACAAATGGACCAATATGTTTTTATAATTTAATGTTTAGAATTCTTACATTTGGTATATTACTGGATTTATTTACTTTGTAATATTCTTCACCTGCTTTTAAGCAGAAATGATTCAAAGAAGGTTTCAGGTTGCATTTGCAAGCCTTTCTCTGAAAAGAGCCCACTGAAGGGCTGTCTACTCTAAAATACAAATACATGAAAAATAAAAATAAAATTTGGATATAGTCATCCTAACAATATTTTTCACTTTTAACATTGTTTTATGGAAGTACTAAAGATGTAAAGATTGTCTACATAAAAATTTTGATCAGATGGTTAAGAGCATCATGAAATAAACTTCCAATATCATCATTTTTAGCTCTGTAATTTGTGTGATATTATTATTGTTTCTTTGAATTCTTGTCTTTTTTTAAAGATTTTATTTTTAAGTAATCTCTACACCAAATGCGGGACTCAAACCCACAATCCCAAGATCAAGAGCTGCATGCATCACTAACTGAGAGAGCCAGGTGCCCCATGCCTTCCTGTCTTATAATAACAGTTTCCTTTGCTCTACAATAATATAATGTAAGAAATAAAACTACTGGGGCACCTGGGTGGCTCAGTTGGTTAAGCAACTGACTCTTGGTTTCAGCTCAGGTCATGATTTCATGGTTTGTGAGTTTCAGCCTGTGTCAGGCTCTGCGCTGACAGTGGGAAGCCTGCTTGGGATTCTGTCTTCCTCTCTCTCAGTCCTTCCCCTGCTTGCTCTCTCTCTCAAAAATAAATAAATAAACACTGAAAAATTTTAAAACTATTTAGGGACGCCTAAATTGCTCAGGCAGTTAAGCATCAGACTTCAGCTCAGGTTATAATCTCACGGTTCCTGAGTTTGAACCCCACGTGGGACTGTCTACTGTAAGCAGAGCCTCCTTCAGATCCTTTGTCCACACCTGCCCCCACCCCCCTTCTGTCCCCAGTTCTTCTCCTGCTCCTGCATGCAAGTGCCCTCTCTCTCTCTCAAAACTAAATATATTCTTTAAAAAAGAATTAAAACCATTTAAACAATTAAATTTTTTTTAAATCTTTATTTTTGAGAGAGAGAGAGAGAGAGAGAGAGAGAGAGAGAGAGAGAGAGAGACAGTGTGCAGGCAGGGAAGGGGCAGAGAGAGAAGGAGACAGAATCCAAAGCAGGCTCTAAGTTCTGAGCTGTCAGCACAGAGCCCGATGCGGGGCTCGAACTGATGAACCACGAGATCATGACCTGAGCTGAAGTTGGACACTTAACCGACTGAGCCACCCAGGTGCCCCTAAAACAATTTAATGGTCAGAATCACTACAGCAGTTAGCACAGTTCAGTTGAGTGATAAAGTGACTGTGTCCTAAACTTGTCATGTGTCTGATTGCCAATACTGCCACATATTCTAATTTAACATATAGTTATAGGTGTTTATAGTCTAACTTTTTTAAAGGGGGAAAGCATAGATAAGTAATTATCTAACTGACAAAATGTTGACAAATAGAAATTGAGACATTCTCCGTAACTGCCTTTAACAATGTGAATCCTTTAGGAAAAAAAAAAAAAAAAACCCTCTTGGTTTTTAAAATTATAAATAAAAGTGTTAGAAGCAGAATTTGAACTCAGAACTCTTGACTACCAGTTCAGCAAATAACCCTAAGTCTGTGCATTAACTGCGTTGCCAACCTCTTCAACTTGAAACATGCCATGATATCCTATTGTGATGACTCCAGAAATGACACAGTTTACTCCAATTATTAGCTCTTTTTCCATTCACTATCATTTATTGGGAAAACTTCTTTGTATTTTTATTTTTAGTGTATGATAGAATTTACTTTTTAAGACAAATCATTTAACACATTTGTCTGGAACTATTTCTTTGTCCATGGATTCAGACTGTGGAGGCTTTATCTTTTCTGTTGAATGAACTCTATCTCAGAAGATATTACCTTGAACTAAGATTTGTTGCTAGTTAGATCCATTGAGATGTCTGGTCTCTGAGACTTGTTGACTACACCTCTGAAAGTCATTTATACTAATATATGTGAAACCACTGATCACTTCACTGGCTTCACTAATAATCTGTCCACCATTTAATGAGATTTGCCTCTTTTAACATTTAGAAAACAGGTTAATCATGTCATATTTATCATCTAGAGAGAATCCCTATTAAATTATTGAATTTCTGTCTACCACACTACTTATTCCTGAGATCATTTCCTCAGGAAAAAAATTACATGCAAGAAAACACTTAAAGCATCAGCTGGAATGTGAGTTTCCCCAAAAAGTTCATTCTCCTTTCTCATGGCATGATACATTCCTTTCACTAAGCTTGCTTTCTCTTGTACTACCTAAGAACATGAGCACACAGAGAAAATTAAATTCTTATTTAAACCGAAGAAGCAAACATTTCCCAAAATGACAATATTCTCCTCCTTTCCACTTGAGTCGTAAACATTTCTCTACATGCCAGTGCCCTCCTATTTAGTTAGAATTTTAGTCAGCAGTATTTTGTTTATTTGTTCAGGATCATGTATTTTTTTTTTTTTTTTACATCTATAATATACTTCATCACCTGAACACCTGCTGAACTAAACTTGTCTTGCCAGCAAAAAAATTTTGAAATTATGCAATCTGCAATTCAGTCCATGGCAAGCACTTGGGTAGAATTTCTATACCTTTCAACATACCTAACAACAATTAAAGAACTGCCTGCACAGAAATATTGCCAACTGAGAAGTGAAGCGAGATTAATCAAGTGAACTTGACTAACATTTTAGCTAAGGACTTTTCAGATACTCCCATTAAATAAGTGCCATAATCATTG
The DNA here is from genome assembly GCF_018350175.1 of Felis catus. Taxonomy (NCBI): domain Eukaryota; kingdom Metazoa; phylum Chordata; class Mammalia; order Carnivora; family Felidae; genus Felis; species Felis catus. The sequence goes on along the minus strand of NC_058373.1, from coordinate 86,466,331 downwards.
TCTATCAAATTAACTTTGACATTAATCTAAAATTTTATGGATGTATTAAAAGGAAATTGGTATGATTATATGATCTTTAATTAATAAAAATAAAATTTTCATTCATCAAGTTTTCCTATATAGGCTACAAAGGAAATGTAAAAGAGTATGGAAAGGTCATGATAACTGGGAAACAAACACATTCTTGAAGAAAGGAACACATTTTAATAAGGTGTATTTTAAATGGAAATTTTTATAGGAGACAAACATATTTAAACATGTCAGAATCACTACAGCAGTTAGCACAGTTCAGCTGACTGATAAAGTGACTGTGTCCTAAACTTGTCATGTGTCTGATTGCCAGTACTGCCACATATTCTAATTTAACGTATAGTTATAGGTGTTTATAGTCTAACTTTTTTAAAGGGGGAAAGCATAGATAAGTAATTAACTAACTGACCAAATGCTGACAAATAGAAATTGAGACATTCTCCATAACTGCCTTTAACAATGTGAATCCTTTAACAATGTAAATGTTAATATATAACTATCAAAAGTTGTAACTATAAAAAACATAAATATAAAACTTTATAACCAAGGCTACATGAAAGATATTTTTACTGAAATAGTTCATAACTAAATAAGAGTACTAAAAGAAATCAGATAAAAGAAATGTCAATTTATAAATCTCTAATCTGTGAGACCATTTTACTAAGGTTTCTATGACTAGCCCAGTAAATTTCCTGTTCATTTATTATAAAAATCAATAAGAAATAATTGAAGTTACCTGAATTAAAAATTTTTTAAAAGACCAAAATACAGTTTAAAGAAAAACAGACCAAGAAAGATTTCATAAATTAAAGATTTTCTTAAATACCTTAAGTTGACATACAGACATTAAGAAAAACAACTAGGTTTTTTTTTTCCCCAGTTTTTAGTTTTCAACCAAAGGAAGAAAAACTGCTAAGCCAACGGAAGAAGGAGTGACTTAATTTCTGGTAACCAATATATGTAATAATAATTAAAACAAAATATCTGTGTATGAATGTGGAATTATTTAGGAGTTGTGTCTAAGCATGTGAAAAGCATAAGAAAAGAGAATTCCCTGTTTCCTTTTGGATGCTGCAGACAACAGCAACACAGCCTAGGGCACACTGCTGCGGATTTTAACTGTTGTATGGAACTACTCAAAATGCTTTTGATCCATTTTATCTTGCAAGTTAGCAAAGAAATGTTGCAATAAGAAACACCAACAAAGATCTGAAAAAGTTAAGCTCTGGATTACCATATTGTGTTCTCCTGCCATTCAATGCTTCATACAAAGGCAGTGGTGTTCAAAGTAAGAAAAAAAGTGGAGGGAGAAAGAAAAAAGAGAAACTGGTCTCAGAAAGTGCAAAGCACAAAGTAAATAATATTCTTCTACATCCCTTCTTTTTCACAGATTGGATGTTAAAAGAGTTGCAGCAATTAGGCTTTTGTTAATTACCAGCTGTTGAAACAGATGTGTTGACTATCCTTATTAGTCAACAGCTGGGTGAGGAGAACAATTGATGCTCCCTAAAACCAACAGCCAGCTGCTCTGCAGTAATTATCTCCAATTAATAATACAGGTGATAAAGGCAAAAAGCTCCTATCCCTCTGTTTCAATCTCTTTGGCAGTTTCAATAACTATGGCTTTATCATTACACAGTAATAGAGAATACATTTATTACAACAAGTAAGGTTGTATATTAGAGTTGCATTAACTCTATGGTAGTTTCCATTATGCAATTTCTGAAAAAGGAATCAGAGAAGTACTAAAAGTAGAAGCAGACATTCTGTAGGCTTTTATTTATCATATTTCAAATGTCATGCCAACTTACTTCTCTAGTACTAACAATAATAGCTAAGCACTTAAGTTCTTTGAAAAAGAGAAGCATAACTAAAATCTGTTCTTTTTGATTTCCAGGTGTTTTCGCTGATCATGTTTTATATTCAGTTCACTGAAGCAACATATTTCCTCTCGGTATGCCTAAATATCAGTGTCTTGTTCCCTAGCTTACATTTCCTAGGTGACTGGTAGAAGCAATTTTACCAAACCCAAAAAGAATTTCATAGCAGTAAATATTATTTTATGTATACAAAGAGATTAGCAAAGTAAACAAGCAGGAAAACAAAAAATAAAACCACATTTTATTTTAGACAGCATTTTCTGATACATAATATTCAAGTTCCTAATTACAATGATGTTAAAAAAGAAGTATCACAATGGAGCGTAATAATAAAACAGCAATAATTACATGTATAAAAATTGCTTTTGCTATTTTCTATTGTTATATGTTCATATTAAAATTTCACTTAAAAGAAATGTAAAACAAGGATTTAAACAAGCCAGGCATCCATCTCTGTGCTACAAAAGAGGTATCTACAAGAATTTACAACCATATCTATTCACTAATTAGAGAACACTTAAAGACACTGCCTTTCTGAAAACAAGGATTAGAGCTGGATGAATACACCCCTTTCACAAACCTTCCTCATGTCTCTGTTGGGTCATCATAAGCAGCTTGTTCTCCCAGCGTTGAATAGAAAAGCCTACCGATTATCAGTTCTGAACGCCTCAGTTAGGCATCAGGACAATTAATAGGGACAGAAACTTTAAACAACATGTAAATAAATCATTTCACCAAAAGAGGTTGTAATAAAAAAAAATAATTAACAAAAGCAAACTTTCTAAATCAATATTGTTTAGATTGCCTCTTGGGCACTATGCTCTCTGAAATGAAAAATCGAAAGCTAGAAAACTACCACATTCTATGAAATTATGTCTCCCAAAATAGGAAATTTCAACATTTATGTAATTACAAACAAGAGAGATAAGCAGATTACCAAAAAAGTTATGCATTTCTATGAAACCAACTTCCCATGAGAATCTGTAACATTTAAAATTCTATAATTTCTAAGGAATCTCCTGATATACAGAAGCTAGCAAAATATGTAAACAGAAGAACAAACTATTAGCTTTTATGTTTGAAAATTTATATTAGGCCATAGAGTTTATTCTGTGATTTCTCAATTCTAAGAGGAGACCTAATTTCTCAGCATAGTAGCAATAAAAGCAAATCACTTCTACCCTGATATTGGAACAGTCTTTTCCCTGAGCACTACTCGGGAATACTAGAAAGTCACACACAAAAAATGGAATAGCAGCTGATCATGCTTTTCTCTTCAATGTGGAAAGGAAAAGGTGTGGTTACCATCTAACAAGCCCATCCTGTTTTGTTAACCATGCAAAGCAGCCATGGCTACTACTGAAGCAAGGGGGCTGTCCTCTCACTATAGCTTAGGTGACCTTTCAACAGTGGATGCTTGAGATATCTCATTTTCACACCAATTTCAAAACATTTCAATTTAAGAGTTTTACTGTATAATTTGGTTACCTGGGATGAACGTTTGCATTTTCTCATCAATTAACCTATATTCAACATGCCTGTCCTACTTTGCTCATTGGCAGACTCCTTAACTTCCTCTCTGTTAAGTCTTTCACATCTTCCCCCAAAGACCATTCTTTTTCCTATGCTTCACTTCACCTTGTTTATGTATCTATAGCATTCATCTAATTACATTTGTATTTTTTTGTATATTTATTTCCCTAGTAGATGATAAATTTCTTTTCCTTTTTGTATTCTCCTTTTGTATTCTTATATAGTATATAAGGTTTCATTAAACATTTCAGTGAATAAATATAAATGTTTAAAAATAACAGATGTCTGTGGTTATTGTTGAAAAAGTAAATTTTTATAAGTACCTGTATAGTTCATATCAAACAAATATTATTTATTTAATCTAGGTTGACTCACCATGTATATCCATGAATAGGAAAATCTATCCTTTTAACCAAAATAATCCACTTGGCTTTACTGATTCTCATATTCAAGACACTAATTCCAATTTATATCACCTCATAATTAGGGCGCCTGGGTGGCTCAGTTGGTTAAGTATCTGACTTCAGCTCAAGTCATGACCTCCAGGTCCAGGAGTTCAAGCCCGCATCAGGCTCTCAAGCCCTGCATCAAGCTCTGTGCTGACAGCTCAGAGCCTGGAGCCTGCTTCGAATTCTGTGTCTCCCTCTTTCTGCCCCTACCCCACTCACACACTGTCTTTCTCTCAAATATAAACATTCAAAAAATTAAAAAAAAAAAGAGACCATCTGTGGTTATTGTTTTAAAAGTAAATTTTTATTAGTATTTGTATAGGTCATATTATACAAATATGTTATTTAATCTAGGTTGATTTATCATGTATATCCATGAATAGGAAAATCTATCCTTTTAAATCAAAATAATCAACTTGGCTTTACTGATTCTCATATTCAGGGACACTAAATCAAATTTATATCACCTCATAATTGATATACCTAATAGATAAAGGAAGAACTTTAAAAGTCAAAATAAGATTTTTTTAAACCTACATGTTTCTCACCTACCATTTCTACAGTTTACTTGGAATAGTTTAAAACTGTAGTATCATGCCATATTTTTTATTTTTCTTGTTATTTGTAACATACTTTGAGAATCCTTCCTCAAAACATCACAATTAAAATTATCTAATCACTGCTTTAAAATTATTTATGAATTAGGGGCGCCTGGGTGGCTCAGCTGGTTAAGCATCTGACTTGGGCTCAGCTCATGATCTCACTGTTCGCGAGTTCAAGCTCCACGTCAGGCTCTGTGCTGACAGCTCAGAGCCTGGAATCTGCTTCAGATTCTGTCCCTGTCTCTCTGCCCCTTCACACCCCCCCTCTTAAATATAAAATAAAACATAAAAAAAATTTTTTTAAGTTCTTTATAAATTTTAAGGTATACTGGATTCCACTGATTCTTATGCCTGGTATTTCCCTCTTTTGAGATCTGTTTTACTTTTTTTTGGCTATAATAATTCTTCAAGTAATCTCCCAGAATGTATAAATAGGTACTTTCTCAGCTATACTTGTCAAAAAGCAAAAGTCTTTGTTTTGCCCTCTTGTGTAAATGTTATTTTGGCTAGATACAGGGTCTTTAAATTGCAGTATTTTCCTGGAAGATTTATAAACATAGTTGCATTATACTACCTTCCAGTACTGCAATGAGAAATTGAATGCCAGTATGATGCTCTTTCCTTTTCAAATAATCAACTTTATATTAGAAAAGGTGCAATGTTTTCTCTTTATCATTAGATTATTTTACCTAGAAATGTCTATGTATTTAATATATGTGTGTGTGTATATATATGTGTATATATATATATTTACATACGTAAGCATGTAGTTTTAGAAATTTATTCCCTCCAGTCCTTGTTATATTATTTTTATTTTGGTAACTTGAGTTTTTTTTCAGTTCAAGTCAGTTTTTTTTTAAATTTTTTCTTTGAAGGTGGTTTCTCTTTCACCTACCCCTTTCACTTCTACAGTTACTCTTGTTTTCACATACTAAGTTTTGTCTATCATTTCACTCCATTTCTTTGTATTTTTGCTTAGTGTTTCTCTCTTTATTTTTCCCAGATCACTAGATGTTTGTCCTGACCACTGTTATTCAAATCACCTTCTATATATTTTTTAAATGTTGGTCTATTTTGATCACCCTTTCAAAACATCTCCTTGACTCTTCATAAGAAGTCTTATTTCAATTAAAATATTTTCTACTTGCAATAAAATAGCCTCAATTGGACCCAGTTGTATGGTAGAGTGTGGCCTTTGAAAGCAACCAAACTCTCTGAGTTACACAAGGAGTCTCAAGCCTGTTCATATCAGTTGGTATGGATTCCTTTAGCACATTTAAAAACTGGCATATTTGGATAGTGGTGATAAGCAAGAGCGAGTAATAAGTAGTTTCTTCATTGGGCAGATCTGCATGTTTCTCTTAGAGCACATCATTAACTGGACAGAGAGATCTTCTCAAGGTAAGAGGACCTACTAGAGCTCAGGTAGTCAGGGCAAAACAGCCTTTATCTCATCATTTCTTTCCCTATTATTCATTCAAACTTTTCAAAGTTGTATTTGTTTTCTTTTTATACAAGTGGCATATAGTCCTCCTTCTAAATCAAAATATTGACTCTATAGGGAGTTAGTATTGGTTCTGCAGTGTTTGCTGTCCTCATCAGTGTATACCAAGTATAATCTTTGTTTCACTTTCAATAGCCCACTCTACTTTTACATCAGTTTCCCATGGCTCACCACCCATTTTGTGAAACTCCTCCCTGGATGTAATAAAGTTCCAGTTTTCGACAATGAGTACAGAAGTTGGGGGAAAGCACAAATTCATATAATAGTCCAAAAGTAGGGCTAAAGTAACACTGGTTTTAGTATCTGATGGATATAGCATAGATGACTTGCCTCCTAAGTTGCTACTTTTTCCCCTGCCCACTAATGTTAGCAACCATGATTTGTGCTTCACAATCATGTACTATCCAACACTGCATTACTCATAGTACAGTGACAAGTTCAACATAAGTACGTGGTCACTGTTCAAGTTATCAGTTCACCTTTGACTTTTTCTGTGCGTTAACAGTTGCGCTTTGAATCAACATGGTGCTGGCTTAATGTTTAGCATTGTAAATATTATGACCATGCTTTCTAAGAGTTCAGATAATGAAAATGAGAATGATGATGATACCAATGCCAGAATGACCCACACATCACCAAAAATGAGGGCTTAATGGAAGGACACATACAACTTGATTAGGGAGATAAATAATCAAAACAGAACATATTGCAAAATATGGAGAGAAGAATTTGGGGTTGGGAATGCGAGAGAGGAGATATGAAAGTACATATAGAAACTGAATCTCCCAACTCTCAATGAAATAAAAAAGTGTTTCCAAATTAACCAAAAGAGTATGTATGTATGTATCTATGTATGTATGCATTTTTATCTCCCGAAATTACATTAATAATAGTAGCTGTTGAATTATCCTGGGTTTACCACACAGAACACATATTACTGTATTGTTTCCTTGACTGTTCTATGAAACTGAGTATATTTATACATCTTGTCTCACAGGTTGTAAATAAAATGTCTTATGGAAAAACACAAAAGAAAATTTCTTTTTATTTTTTATTTTTATTTTAGAGAGAGCAAGAGAGAGAGCATGATAGAGTGGGCATGCACGTACATGAGCGGGGGAGAGGCAGAGGGAGAGAGAGAATCTTAAGCAGGTTTCATACTCAGTGCAGAGCCCGATGTGGGGCTCAATCCCACAACCCTGGGATTATAACCTGAGCTGAAATCAAGAGTTGGATGCTCAACCCAGGTGCCCAAGAAATTTATGATAGGAGATATACTGGCCCCTTACATTGTAAAGCCGATTCTGTTAGCATTTAATAGCAATCATGCTTTCTAATAAATGATGTGAGCACTTAGTATAAGTGCTATAATAAGTGTATAATAATAGTGTAAGTGCTATTATAAGTGTATAATAAATGATGTGAGCACTTAGTAACATTCATACCTCTAACATTCATGTATATCAAGTGATATGCCAAATTACAGCAGTGAAAATCATTCCCTGTATCTTTTAGGTACTTGGATTTGTAAAATGGGTTTACAAATTCTTCTTGATTTCTATGAGAGTTTAAATTGTAGAAAATATAAAATAGATTGTTGATATCTTGTCCAAATGTAAACTAGATTTTTCTCAGTTTTAGCTGGATATTGGACAGTGCAAATGTAAATTTGTATAGTTTTACACTTGATCTTAGCCAAAAGGCCGAGAAGCGATGTAAATTTGTATAGTTTTCATTTAATCTACAAACTTGTTATCAAAAAGAAAAAAAAAGAAAGGATCTCACCTGCTAAATATCCTACACACCTTACATACAACACTTCTAGAAAGGAGTGTGATTTGCTTACCAATGATATTGAGGCTTTTATAATGAAAGTGTTCACTTTTCAAGGTTTCTCAAAACATGCAAAATTATTTAATGAGATTTTTTACTTCATAGAAATGGAGGTAGAGGCCCCTTTAGATATGTGTCAATGATGGCTACCATTGTTGCTGGCCATAGAAAAGATATTAAAATGTTGGCCTGTCATAAAATTATATTTTCAAAGCACAGGACAACAAGAATGTCCTTCTTTAATCTGGAAACACATTGAGGATAAGAAATTTATATGCTTTTCTATAAAATTTAATGATCTCTGAAAAAGCCATTCTAGGAAGAATGCACAACCTGAATTGTTTGGTGTTATGTGTCCATTATGACAAATATGCCCACAGACAAAGAAAAAAAATAGGGGAGGAAATAAGACTATGCTAGAACTAAAAAAAAAGTCACCAGAACAAAGCAATATATTTGTTTCCTAGGGCTGCTGGAACAAATTATCACAGATTGGGTGGCTTAACACAATAAGAATTTGTTGTCTCACAGTTCTGGAAGCCAGAAATCCAAAGTCAAGGTGTCAGCAGGGTGAGTTCCTTCTGGAGACTCTGAGAGAGAATCTGTTTCATTCCTTTCTCTTGGTTTCTGGTGGTTGCCAGCAATCCTTGGCATTCTTTGGCTTACATATACATCACTCCAGTCTCTGCCTCTGTCATGACATGGTTTTCTTTCTGGTGTTTTTTGAGCCTGTGTCCAAATTTTCCTCTTCTTACAGGGACACCAGTCATTGGATTCGGGTCCACCTTCATGCAGTATGGCCTCATTTTAACTTCATTACATTTGTGAAGATCTGTATTCCATGTAAAGTCATGTTCGTAGGCACCAGACATTGGGACTTAAGCATACCTTTCTAGAGGGACACAATTCTACCTCCTACCAGCAGACAAGTTAAACAGGATTTTCTCAATTTCATTAGTAAACTATAACTTATTTGGAATCCAATTTTGGCATCACAAGTTGAAATTACTTTGGTGTTCAACTGATCATGAAAAATTTTTCATTAAAGTTCAATATCCATTTGTGATAAAAACTCTACAGAATGTCTTCATGATAAAGGGTATCTACAAAGAATTTTATCTAATAACATACTTAAAGGTGAAAGACTGAATGCTTTCCCCTAAGATTGAGAACAAAGCAATGATGTCTGCCTTCACTACTTTTATTCAGCATAATGCTGTAAGTCCCAGCCAGCACAAAAAAGAAAGGGAAAGAAAAGGCATACACATGTGAAAGGAAGTAGCAAAAATGTCCTTACTTGTAGATGACATTAAATAATTAAGTGTAAATCTAAAAAAAAAAAAAAAACAAAAAACACACAAAACATGTACAGGATCTGTATGCTCAAAATTACAAAGGTAATTAAAGAAATAAAAAAAGACAAAAATGGAGATATATACTGTGTTCATGGATTTTAAGATTCAACACAGTAAATATGTCACTTCTCCTTAAATTGATCTATATACAAGTCAATTCCTATCAAAATTTAAGCAGGATTTTTTTTTTTTGTAAATGTAGACAAGTTGATTTAAAAATTTATAAAAGGCAATGAAAGTAGAATAGCTAAAATATTTTTGAAAAAAAGAGCTGGAGTAATCACAGTCTAAAAATGATGAAGAGATACATACACAGGTTAAGAGAAGAAATAAGGTAGAACTCAAACTTTACATTGGGCTGTGTTAATTTTGGCCGATGTCAGAGAAATTACTGTCTGTGCTCTCTTCCAGGATTTTTATGGTTTTAGGTCTCATTAACCTAAGTGCATTTTGAGTTTATTTTTGTGTATGGTGTAAGAAAGTGGTACAGTCCATTCTTTTGCATGTAGCTGTCCAGTTCTTCCAACACCATTTGTTGAAGAGAGTGTCTTTTTCCCATCGCATATTCTTTCCTGCTTTGTAGAAGATTAAGTGACCACATAATTGTGGGCTTTCTATTCTGTTCCATTGATCTATGTGTCTATTTTTATGCCAGTACCATATTGTTTTGGTTACTACAGATTTGTAACATAACTTGAAGACTGAAATTGTGATTCCACTAGTTTTGTTTTTCTTTTTCAAGATCGCTTTGGCTATTCCAAATCTTTTGTGGTTCCATACAAATTTTAGGATTGTTTGTTGTAGTTCTGTGAAAAATGCTATTGGTATTCTGACAGGGATTGCATTAAATCTGTTTGTGTTGTCTTTGATATCTAATTTTCAGAGTACATGTCTTTCACCAAGTTGGTTAAGTTCATTCCTAGGTATTTAATTATTTTTGGTGAAATTGTAAATGTGATTGTTTTCTTAATTTCTTTCTGTTGCTTCATTATTTGTATGCAGGAATGCAACAGATTCTTGTACATTGATTGTGTATCCTGAAACTTTACTGGATTTATTTATCTATTCTAATAGTTTTTTGGTGGAGTCTTTAGGGTTTTCTATAAATAGTATCATGTTATCTGTAAATAGTGAGAGTTTTAGTTCTTACAGGTTGGATGCCTTTTTTTTTTTTCTCTCACCTGACTGCTGGCGCGAAAACTTCCAATAGTATGTTTAATAAAAGTGGTAAGAGCAGACATCCTTGTCTTGTTCCATACTTTAGGGGGAACAGCTCTTAGTTTTTCACCATGTTAGCTGTGGGTTTTTCATATAAGGCCTTTATTATGTTGAGGTATGTTCCCCTTAGACCTACTTTGTTGAGTGTTTTTATCATGAATGGATGTTGTACTGTGAAATGATTCTGCCACCTCTGTTAAAACGATCATATGGTTTTTATCCTTTCTTTTACTGATGTGACGTATCACACTGATTGATTTGCAAATATTCAATCCTGAGAATAAATCTTAGTTGATAATAGTGAATGATTTTTCTTAATGTATTGTTGGATTTAGTTTTCTAATACTTTGTTGAGTAATTTTGCATCTATGCAAAAAATTGGCCTATAGTTCTTTTTTTTTTCTTTTCTTTCCTTTTTTTTTTTTGTGGTGTATTTATCTGATTTTAGAGTAAGAATGATTCAGAAATTTTCCTTCCTCTTCTATTTTTTTGAAAAGTTTGAGAAGAATAGGTACTAACTCTTCTTTAAATATTTGGTAGAATTGACCTGTGAAGCCACCTGGTCTTGGACTTTTGTTTGTTGGGGTTTTGGTTACTGATTCAATTTCATTGTTGGTAATTGGTCTGTTCGAATTTTCTCTTTCTTTCTGTTTCAGTTTTGGTAGATCGTAAGTTTCTAGAAATACATACATTTCTTCTAGGTTGTCCGGTTTTTTTGCATATAATTTTTCATAATATTTTCTTATAATCCTTTGTATGTTTGTGGTGTCAGTTGTTGTTTTTCCTCTTTAATTTGTGATTTTATTTGCGTCCTCTTTCTCCCTCTCTCTCTTTTTTGGATGTGTATGGCTAGAGGTTTATCAATTTTGTTGATCTTTTCAAAGAACCAGAACCTGGTTTCATTGATCTGTTCTATTGTGTTCTTTTTTAAAATTTCTGCTTTGATCTTTATTATTTCCTTCCTTCTGCTATTTTTGGGTTTTGTTTGATCTTTTTCTAGCTCCTTTAGGTGTAAGGTTAAGTTGTTCATATGAAAGTTTCTTGCTTCTTGAGGTAGGCCTGTATTGCTATACACTTCCCTCTTAGAACTGCTTTTGCTGCATCCTAAAGATTTTGGATTGTTTGGTTTTATTTTTCATTTGTCTTCATGCATTCTTTTATTTCCTCTTTGATTTTTTGGCTAACTTACTCAGTGTTTAGTAGCATGTTCTTTAACCTCCATGGATATGTGCCCTTTCCAGATTTTTTCTTGTGGTTGATTTCTAATTTCATTGCATTGTGGTTATAACTTCAATCTTTTTGAAATTATTGAGACTTGTTTTGTGACTTAATGTGTGATCTTTCTAAAGAATGTATATTCTGCTGTTTTAGGATGGAATGTTCTGAATATATGTATTAAATCTATCTGGTCCACTGTGTTATTCAAAGCCACTATTTCCTTGTTGATTTTCTGTTGAGATGATCTGCCCATTGATGTAAGTGGGGATGTTAAAGTCCCTTATCATTATTGTATTACTATAGATTAGTTCCTTTATGTATGTTGTGAACTGCTTTATGTACTTTATGTAGTATGTACCCATATTAGGTGCATAGATACTTAAAATGTTGTCTTGTTGGATTGTCCCCTTAATGATTATACAGTATCTTTCTTTGTCTTTAAATTTTGTCTGATATAAGTATTGCTACCCTGGCTTTCTTTTCACATCAATTTGCATAACTGTTTCTCCTTTCCCTCACTTTCAATGTTTATGTGTCTTTAGGTCTGAAGTGAGTCTCTTGTAGGTAGTATAGAGATGCGGCTTTTTTTTTTCTTTTTTAATCCATTCCAGTCACCCTATGTCTTTTTATTGGAGCATTTAGTCTATTTACATTCAAATTAATTATTGATAGGTATGTATTTATTGTCATTTTGTTATTTGTTTTGTGTTTGTTTTTGTGGATCATACTTTACTTCCTTCTATTTTGTGAGTCCCTTGGCTGGTTTTTACAGAGATACTTATTTTAATTGGTTTTGAGCTTCCTACCTTTCTTATTCTTATTTGTGGTCTTTCCTTTTTGCTCACAGAGTCCCCTTTAACTTTTCTTGTAGGGTTGCTTTGGTGGTCATGAAATCCTCCAACTTTTGTTTGTCTGGGAAATCCTTCTCTCTCCTTCTAGTCTGAATGATAGTCTGGCAGGATAGAGTATTCTTGGCTGCAGATTTTTTTTCCCTTCAGCACTTTGAATATATATGCCACTCCAGTTTGGCCTGCAAAGTTTCTGTTGAAAAAGCTGCTGATAGCCTTATGGGGTTACCCCTGAATGTAAATGTTTTCTTTTCTCCTCCTGCTTTTAAAATTCTTTAACACTGCTTTTTGTAATTTTAATTACTATGTGTCTTGGTGTGGACCTCCTTGATTTTGTTGGGCGATCTTTTTCTCCTGGATCTGAATTTCTATTTCCTTCTCCAAATGTGGGCGGTTTTCAGCTATTACTACTTCAAATGAATTTTCTGTCTCCTTTTCTCTCTCTTCTTCTGGAATCCATATAATGCTAATGTCATATTTTCCTCTCACCTGCTCTGCTTACTTACTTTCCATTACTCTGTCCTGCAGGTCACTGATTCATTCTTCTGCTTTTCTAGCCTGTTATTTATTCCATCTAGTATATTTTAATTTCAATTATCATATTTGTCATCTCTGATTGGTTCCTTTTTATCTCTGTGTTAAGGGTCTCACTGATGTCCATTCTTTTCTCAAGTCCAATGAATATGTTTATGATCATTACTCTAAATTCTCTATCAGGCATATCTCCATTAGGTATCTTGCTGTGATTTTGTCTTTTTTTTCATTGGGACATATTTCTCTGTCTCCTCACTTTGCCTAACACTCTGTGTCTGTTTCTGTGTGTTAGGCAAGTCAGTTATGTCTCTTGATCTTCAACATCGTGGGAAGGGTGTGCACTTTTAGCAAGGTGGTGCTTGTCCTCTTCCTTAGGGGATGTGCAGCTGCTATGGAGACTGCATGCAGGCAAGAGGTGTTTTAACAAGGTGTGTGCATCCTCCATGAGAGGTAACCAGTTGTTACAGGGATGAGGCCCAACAAAGCCTGCAGTTGGGAAATGCAGTGTTGGCAAAGTTTGCGCTGATCTTCTGAGGGACAGGACCCACGGCAACAGGACTGAAGCAGGCCCACTGAAGGGAGTGGGGTACGATGTTAGAAAGTTATATAGTGCCAGTGCTGAGCTGGTTCTCAGAGGTGGTGTCTGTTTTTGTTGGAGGGGGAGGAAATGGCACCTGCCAGCTTAGTTCTTGGAGAAGTTCCTTGTAAACTCTTAGATTAGTAAATAACTCTCCCTCCTATATGTTCCAGGCATTTTTCAAACTGCTGCTTCTATGCTGTATTTCCCAGGGCTATTGTGCTCTTTAAGGGCAGGAATGCAGCTTCCTACTGTCCTTGGGGCTCTCCCAGAGCTCAGCCAAAGATTTTTAAGTTCCAGGCTTTAAGTTCCACTGGTGGTAAGAACTCACAAAATTCGGTCCCTTTGATTTTCAAAGCCAAATGCTAGGGGACTTGTCTTCTCCATGCAGGTTTCCCTGTATGATAGCTGTTTCTCAACCCTTCTCTGTGTATGGCTCACTCCCTCCCTCAGGGAGCAATACCTGAGTGGTCTGGCTGCCCACCATGTCTCTGCCTCTTCTACATATTTAGTTGTGGAGTTTGTTCTGCCAGGGTTTGGGTCATTTTCTACATTATTTACACTGATGTGAGTGTTATCTTGTTGTATCTATGGGACAAGGTGAGTTTAGGGTCCTCCTATTCCACCATCTTCCTTTGAAGTCCAGTCTTCCTCCGTGCAGACATCCTTGGGAGCTTGGAGATCAGCAGGTGCTGGGTGGTACCATATGGGTTCTCCAGTAAATTATTTTAGGTTTTTTTTTTTTTTAAGTTTACTGAAGCTTGCTTTATGGCCTAACATGTAATTTATTTTAGTAAAATTCCATGTGTATTTCAAAAGAATGTTGAGTGCAAGGTTCTCTCTCTGCATCTCCTTCTGTGTGTGAGTAATGTTCCAATCTTCTATATCCTTCCTGATTTTGATTTGTTTGTACTATCAATTATTGAGAAGGATGTGTGAAAATCTACCACATGATTACGAATTCATCAATTTTTCCTTCCTGTTCCATCAATTTTCACTTTATGTATTCTGGAGCTACTACTGGGTGCATACAGATTTAGTATTGCTATATTTTCCTGATGTTTATCAGTGTTAGATATCCTTTATTTCTAGTAATGCTCCCTGAGTTAAAGTCTACTTTGTTTGCTATGAATATAAATATCTCATCTTCTTAAAGAGACAAACAGACTCTTAAATATAGAGAACAAACTGGTGGTTACCAGAGGGGAGGTGGGGGGTGGGGAGATAGGTGAAATAGGTGATAGGAATTAAGAGCACACTTACTGCGATGAGCACTGAGTAATGTAGAGTTGCTGAATCATGATATTGTATATCTAGAACTAATGTAACACTGTACATTAACTATACTGGTATTGAAAAATAAGAAAACATTAAAATATCTTTTTTTTTAAACATCTGCATAGGGTTTCTTTTTCATCCTTTACTTTCAACATTTGTGCCATTATAATTTAAGGTGTATTCTTGTAAGCAGTACATAGTTGGGTTAATTTATTATATAGTCTGGCAATTTTTGCTTTTTAATTGGAACATTTAGTTATTTTGATTAAACAGATTATCATTATCTTTCCAAATACGTTTGCTATTTTATTCTTGGTTTCTATCTGACCCAATTTTTTTATGTTCCCTTTTCTCTCCTTTACTTTCCTCTTTTGGATTATTCAATATATTGTATTATACCACTAACCTTCTCTATAGGTTGTTAAAAAAAATTTTTTTTAACATTTATTTATTTTTGAGACAGAGAGAGACAGAGCATGAACAGGGGAGGGGCAGAGAGAGAGGGAGACACAGAATCCGAAGCAGGCTCCAGGCTCTGAGCTGTCAGCACAGAGCCCGACGCGGGGCTCGAACTCACGGACCGTGAGATCATGACCTGAGCAGAAGTTGGACGCTTAACCAACCGAGCCACCCAGGCACCCCCTTCTCTATTAGTTCTTAAGAGTGTGTGTGTGTGTGTGTATGTGTGTGTGTGTGTGTGTATTAACATCTTTTTCATAATTTTCTTAGAAATTATAACTTGTTTTCCTGACTTTTAACTAATATGAATACTTAATTTTATCACTTCTCCAATAACGCTTAAAACATATGAAGTCCATTACATACTTCCAGGCATTAGGGTTATTTTTTGCCATGCATTCTAATCACACATACATTTTAATCTCAAAATATTATCATTATTGTTTTGAAATGGCTACATTCGGTCAAAATTTTAATATTTGCCAATACATTTATTCTTCTGGTTGTTCATTGCTTCCTACATTTCTGTATTTATGTTTACTATCACTTTCCATTTGCCTAAAGAACTGTGTTTACTATTTCTTTGCATGCACATATGCAAGTGACTAATTCTGTTTTTATTTGTCTGCAAAGTGTAGAATTCTGCATTGGCAATTTCTTTGTCCTCAGAGCTTTTCTTTTTAAGTTTATTTATTTATTTTGAGAGAGAGTGGGGGAGGGGCAGAGAGAAGGAGAGAATTCCAAGCAGGCTCCATCCTAGAAGTACAGAGCCTGATGCAGGGCTTGAACCCACAAATGGTGAGATCATGATCTCAACTGAAACCAAGAGTTGGACGCTTAACTGACTGAGCCACCCAGGTGCCCCTTTCCCCAGAGTTTTAACAATGTCATTGTACTCTCCTGGCTTCCATTATTTCTATGAAAATGCAGTTGTCAGTTTTATTGTTGCTCTTTGAAACACCTTTTGTCCTCAGCTTGCTTTTAAGATTTTTCTCCTTGTCTCTGCAGGTCATCACTTTTATTATGTTGTGTCTATGTGAGATTTTGTTTATCCTGTTTGAAGTTCTTATAGCTTTCTGAATTTGCGGTATGAAAGTCTTCCATCAGTTTTGGAAAAATCTTGGCTGTTATATCTTTAACTATTGCTTCTATCCCATTGTCTTCCTCATCTCCTTGAGGGACTCCAATTACACATCTATTGGACTATTTACATTCCATCTGTCTTCTTAGTGATTTTTTTTCCGCCTCCCAAGTGACTTTTTATTTCATGTTTCAATTTGAACTCTAAACCTATTATCTAGTTTACCAGTCATATCATCTGCTGCTAAACCCACTTAATAAGTTTGTAATTTCAGATACTGTGTTCTTCAGCTCTGAGATTTCCATTTGATTCTTTATAATTATAGACCCCCCCTTTTTTTTGAGTGAAATGCTTAATCTGCTTTTGCCTTTCTCCTTCATTTCCACTACCTTTTTGAATATTTTAATCATAGCTATTATAAAAACCTTGCCCATTCAACTCTAACATTTGGATTAACTGAGTTGGTTTATATAATGTGTGTTTTTCTTGGTTTTGGTTATTTGGTCTTTTCTTTTTGTGTGCCTAATAATTTTCAACTAAATGCTTACCATTGTATGTAAAATAATGGCAGAGATTCCACATATTTATTCTGGTGGTTCAGCCTTACCGATGCCAGGCAAATGGAGCAGGGGCTAATCACTTTAACTTAACCAAGAACTGTGTACTGTAGATATCAGTTTGTAGACTCTGGTTCTCATAAAACAGCTGTAAAGTCCATCATGCTTTTCAGAGACTTTTTAATTATGTTTTTAATCTCCTAACCTGTGCAGCCCCAGGTGTCCTAAAGGAACTACTGGATGTATGCTTGATGCCCCCTCTTTTCAACAGCACCACAAAACATCTGCTGGTTTTCCTGTATCCAATATTTTAGTTCAAGATTCAGGAAATCTGCCAAATACGTATTGAGAATCATGGCCTTATAACTAGGGAAGTGCAAAGTGCGCTTGAGTCACATACACACATTATTTTCATTAAAGAATTAAAATTTTCCATAACCACATAACTATACATGAATTATGCTGAAACTTAGGTCACAGACATATACTACTATCTAAAGACAATGCCACCAAGACAAAATCAACACACCCAATAGAAATCCTGTATCAAGTTTCATGATTTCAGTTATGCAATTTGAGAATTTCTGGAAACAAATGTACTAACAGCACTGAGTATCTTTTTTCCCTTTTACTTCCTCATCAGTAATCACAGAAAAGAATGAAAATAGAAGACTTTTTAAAAAGTAATTCTTTTTCTCACTAGTTTCATCTGACCAAACAGTTCTTCTGATCTATGTTAAACTATACACAATACAATATACAAATCCTTGTACAAATATTTTAGTTATTTGTCATTGAACTTATGTCACTTAAAATAATTATACTGCTTTTCCTATGTTTAACACACTTTTTCCTAAATGCTTTTATATTTTAAAAATTCCATTATTACAGCTATGTTCCCTCAAGTTTCCATTATCGTCCAACTGATATATATTATTATTATAATTCCTTTTGATACTGTCTGAAGCTGAGAATTATCCACCTAGATGGATACCCATATCAGAATGATTCAGTTTCTGAGTGGAATATCATTTTTTACAGCTTTTATGTAATAAAATTAGTTGACTTTATCCTTTAATAAAATAATAGGTATATAGTTAATTGCTTCAATCTAGAAAGTGAGATAATTATCATTTTTATGTCAAAACCACTGAGATGCTGGTATTAAGACACTGACATATGTGTAGGCATCATAGGGTGTGATATAAATATACTATGTACACTTAAAGCTGATAAAAATGAATTACCGCTCTATGTTGCTAAATACCTAACATGGTGATTTGTACTAAGCACTTAAGATCTTGACTCAGTGATTCTGTGATTTACCAACTATCTAAACTATCTGAAGAATTAACACTTCCTAAGTAAAATAAAATCTAGAATAGCGTTTTTTAGCCTGGGGCACATTGATGGGCTTGGGGGAGAGGGGAAATAAACTCCTTGAAATTTCTGTGTATGTGTGTTTTCCTAGGGAGAACATTCACAGTTGGCACTGGCTTCTCCAAAGGATTTAATTACACAAAAAGGTTAATAGTTAATATGACTAGTTATATGGAAAAATAAAAAATAACAATCTCTTATCAAAAAACTAAATTATTCCTTTTACATATCAAACAGGCTTGGCATTAACTATAATCTCATGGAAATGCCTTGCTATTATACTTAAAAATTTGTAAAACAAAAGAATTCATCACAGGATAGGATACACGTCATCTGGCTTCTATCTACTGTAAGAAATAAGAAGTCTGAAAACAAACAAACAAAAAAACTAAAACAAATCTTTAAAAATTAAATTTCACTAAACTAAACTACCATAGCTAGAAGTATCTCAATTTTGAGAATAAAGTTTATATAATGCATAAGTGTCATTTGAATATTATGAAATAGTAAGAAATGCACAAAATAATTATTCAAAAAGCACATGTCTATAAATTGGAAACACTGACCCTTAAGCAAAGATAGGTAAGTTGAAACATCAATCCGCACTGAAATCATTAAAGATGATATAAACTAACCTAAAGTGAAAATCACATTTGTAGATTTATGAAAAGTGTTTTAAAAAATAAATGCTATGAAGCAAAAATGCAAATATAAACAGAAAAATGGAGAAATACTAGAGGATAATAAAGTAACAAATAATATAATAATTATGTTCGGGTTACATTCATTTCTTTCCAAAAAGGTATTTGAATTTTCATTTTTTCATTAGCTTCAAATTATGAATGAAAATACATTTGTACAAAGCTGAAAAACCAGCTTTTTCCAATTAGTGAACAGCAACAACAAAAATACCCCATCTATGCAAATAAATAGCTGTTATAATCTACAGATAATATAAATCATGCATTATCTTCTGCACACATGTAAGTAGATGAAGAGATAAAATGTATGCGATAAGAGAAGTAAATGCTTGCAAAAGAAAACCAAAGTACACGGTTTAGTTCTTCCACATATTATAAAAAAACTCAGCCACCATGAAGGCCTGTGCCATTCTTAGGCCACTTTCAGGCAGATTCTGAAAAGCTGGAAAGTAAACACAGGTGTTTTAAAACTAGAGCTGCTGTCACGGACAACCACAAACACCCTTAACTCTGATGTTGCAACGCCTCTTTCCCGCCCTGTGTTTTTTAAAGTAATGCCCAAAAAGAAAATGTCAAATGTTTCACCTTTCAACACCTCAAAATAAGTAAGAGCTTAAAGTACTGTTTCACAAATATCTAGCAAACAGATTATTTTTTCACTTCTTTTAAGTGTAACCAATTAAATATTAATTACATAAAATAGAAAGTAGAATTTCTTAAAAAATTAGCACCACCCCAAACTTTACAACCCCTCTTTTACCATGTTTTTGTAGCAGTTTCTGAAATAAAAATCTGTGTTTGACCACATTTAGATAGTTCTCTTACATAAGTTTTACAGAAAGTATCTGATCTGTTCCCATAAGGTTTAACACACAAATCAGAAATGAATAAAAATCTTTTTTTTTTTTTATAAAAGTAGATAAGTACCTTTGGTTACCATCCAAGAAGATTTGGACTTAGAAAAATTCAAAGCTTGAAAATATGTAATTTACCCTTAGAAAACTGTGTGCTAATGGATACTTAAAGAGGAGTAGAAATCATTTACCAAGAAAAAAAGAAAGCAAAATAATTTCCAAACTGCAACAGACCTGGACTTATATTCAAAAATGGAAAACATTTTCTAATACTAAAATATCATTGAGTCCCTACAATTGTATAATATTGTCCCCCAAAGCAAGGATAACATTCATTAATAATTGATGAGCTACCACCTAACTAGTGAATACAAAAACCAAAGTGAATGAATTATTTACATTTTATCACAGTCATCAAGAAACAGGTGCTGTTAAAAGAATGGCCAAGCATCTATCAGTTCCCAAATCAATCTTGGAGGTTATTTTGGGAGGTTTAGTCCTATCCTCAGAATTCTACACATAATTCCTTTGTACAATTGATGTAAGAACTATTTGATAAAAGTCATACTTTCGTATTTGATTATTCATAATAAGACACCAGTATACCTTCCCATTGCTCTAAGTTTTTTGTAAAGAAAAATATCTGCTTTTAATAAGCAGAAAATGATGAAACAAAATTAATAGGAGTAAAAATTAAGAGTAAATGTCATTTTTATATTAGTATCTACACTTTTCAAAAATTTCTTCAGATATTTTAGAATTTTCTCTTGTATTACCTTTTCTCAAAATGGAAAGACCTGATTTCAGGGCTGCATGATATTTGACTAATCGGGGGCAATCAACTGTAAATGAGAGAAAAGCAAATAAACTTTTCCATCTTGTTCAGATCCACCCATGCATTGCTTCATCTCACATGTGAAGGACATTATATAGCATTAAGAGACAAAATAATAACATTAAGTTGTGACATACACCAACGGAGTAAGGAAATTTAGAATTAAGTTTGACAGTTCTTAACTGAGTTCACTGTACTTTGGTATTGCCACACGTACATGATACCTACAGGCACAAAGGAGCAAGGAAAGGGCAGTGTGTCAGCCTTAGAAGTTAATTTCCTTGCTTTTGTTGGTTTATATTACCATCTAATATTACGTAAACAATCCGTTTCTAGGCAATTTATTTTTTCCTCTGCCATGATGAACTGAGCTCATTTGGACACTAAATATCTTTCAACATATACAAATCTAGTTTAATAGCAACAGCAACAAAAGCTCATAAAAGAATGTCATTTAAACATAAAATTCACAAAAGTATATAATATTTGTTTAACTGGAAAGAACACTATTACTTATATTTTACAACCTTTAAAATGTGCAGGTAGTTGGCACAAAAGAATTTATTAATAAACAAATGGCTTACCTCAGAATACTCAGGGTTTATTAGTAACCCTTACTTGGCCTTTCTAAAAGTAAAGTGAATACCTGAAAACTTATGGATCTAGATAAAAATCAACATAAATGACTGACACAAGTTAGATTCCAGAAAATATTCAGAATAAGTGAATTTCTGAAAAGGCATATCAGCGTTCAAAGCTCTTCATCATATAATAGGGCAAAAATATAGTGGACAAATGTACTTTTTGATCACTGCGATCATAAGTTAATTTCATTATCCTCTTATTCTAGTAAAAACAGTCATTCGAGTATTTAAAATATATGTAATAAATTCAATTTTTAAAATGGGCACTCTTAGGACAGCAATGTTTAAATGTCTTCAGAATAAAATGCACAAAAATTATTCTGAACTTAAAATAGCAAGTATCAAAAGGAAGTGAAGACTGAACTAAATAATCATAAGCTACAGATAATACTAGAAACAAGATACTGGATAATATTGGAAACACGTCCATGATATATGTGAAAACATGGTATATGATTTTGTGAAATTAAAGAAGTAGAAATACAAAATAATATAAATATCATGTGGATACAATTATGGTTATGCAAGATCTAAAGTTTACATTTTCTCAAGAAAGGGTTACAAGTTATCAAAACTCCTAAACTGTACAGAGTTTTTTTCAAGACTATGGAATATATTCTAAAATATACACTTAATAAGACTGTAAGATCATAAAAATATTGGTGAAATGTCTTTCATATTGCATTTTAAATACTAAGCAATAAATCATAGGATCTTTTAAAATGTGTCTATGAGTCACTAGGCAAGAGTGATTTTTCAAGATGCTTTTTTTTTTTTTGTTTCAGTTAAAATTAAAATCCATGCTGTTTAATCCTTGGAGTCAATTTGTAATTAAGGGGATTTGATGAGAGACCAGGCGCTGAATTAATGATAAAATTTAATATCTGTTTTAATGCATCAACATAACAGAAAAACTAACCAACACTGAACAACACAATAAACTCATTTTGGTACAGAAGGCAAACTACAGCTATGTTAATTTGTGAGTAATTCATTTTCTTTAATAAAGTATACATGCTCAAGGTCGGCAGATGCATTACTAAAAACTATGTGTCTAGGAAAAAACTCATGTCAAATATGTTTCTAGAAAAGAGATTTGCTTGGTACAGGAAACTAGATTGTTAAAATAGTTAATTTTATTGAGAATTTTGTGTAATCTCTAATGAAAGATTTAACTGCTTTCCATCATCATGTCTCATATCAGAAACATTTTTACTTAGTAGCCAAAGTAAATTAACTATATTTGATAATCTAAAGTTTGTTTTTTAAATATAAATTTTTTATTTTGAAAGAACATGTAATTTTTTAAAAATCCATCAAAACAAATTTCATAGCATTTTAAATAAATATCTGGATTTTGAACTATATTTTTCAGTTTTAGTACACAATTCAATTCACAAGACAATGTGTCCAAATTATTTCAAATTACTTTAAGGTACAAACTTGTGTAGAATCTGGTTACTGAAAACACTAAAAATGAAAGAGAAAAATTTCATTTTGCCAGCATTCCTTCTTTTTTAATTTTTTTAATTTTTTTATTTTTTAATGTTTATTTTTGAGAGGGAGAGACAGAGTGCAAGCAGGGGAGGGGCAAAGAGAGAGGAAGACACAGAATCTGAAGCAGCTCCAGGCTCTGAGCTGTCAGCACGGGGCCAGACAGAGGGCTTATACCCACAAACCATGAGATCATGAGCTGAGCCGAAGTCAGATACTCAACCGACTGTGCTACCCAGGCGCCCCGGCCAGCATTCTTTATGTAGCTTCATCTAACTTACCCTTAAAATCCAAGTAAGAACTTTAAAAAGACATAAAACTGATAATGCTACCAAAATACTAATATCAAGCCAGTGAAAACTGGACAGAACTAAAATTAAAAGCACCGTTGGTAGGAAACAAACCTTATTTTCAGAAACAAAAATCCAAACATATTATTTTCACAAACAAATTGGGAAATATTTTGTCGCTAATTTGCTTTCAAACACCAAGTCTATGTCAGCAAGTTTTCAAATCCAGGGTAAGATTTTCCAATTCAGAGTGCTTTGGGTATGGCCCAGATTTATTATTCAGTTAATATTCTTTTAATAATTCTAATACATGCCTTTGTCAAGAACCATTAACCTGTACTCATTACCTAACACACCGTCAAGAGGACCCTTATTGCTTTTAAAGGTACCCTGGGAGGCTCAGTCGTGGTTCGTGGGTTCAAGCCCCATGTCAGGCTCTGTGCTCAGAGCCTAGAGCCTGGAGCCTGCTCCAGATTCTGTATCTCTCTCTTTCTTTCTCTCTCTCTCTCTCTCTCTCTCTCTCTCTCTGCCCCTCATCTGCTCACACTCTGTCTCTCAAAATAAATAAATGTTAAAAAAAACTAAGAATAAAGGTGCCCTGGGTACTGTTTCCAACAATGTATCATACATATCTGCTCTTCTATGTCCTGGCCACTGTAATACCAAAACTCAATAGGTTAGGAAAAAAAGGATGGAGATGATGAGGTGAGAGCAGAAGGCAAAGGGGAAAGTGGAACTTAAGGTACTGTTCATGTGACAGAGATAGGAAGGGCCTGGAGGAAATCCTGGGACCACTGAGCTTCTCACATACTCAATTTATTTTCAAATCAGTGCTCATTTTGATATTAAAACATTTCATTCTACCACCCAAATACCTCTCCAGTTTGGTGACAAGAGGATTGTAGCCAAACTGAAGACAGGATGAGTAGATATTAGCTGGGCAAAGGAGGGAGGGCAATAGGTGATGTAGGGCATTTCAATCAGAGGAAATACTAGGTCCAAAGAGAAGGTGATACAAAGACTTGAAAAGGGTTCCAAGATCTATCTAAAGCCAGCTCACGTAATGATAAATCTGCCAAAGATTCAGTCTCCTACTGAAAGCTTATGTCTTCATTCAAGTATTCATTTTGATTTTTTTTTTTTTTGGCATTTTACAAAATGTATAAGACAGGAAAGCATGCAATGTAATTTTGTATTTCTATAATTATGTATGAAAATAAAATCTTACATTCCTAAAATAATAGTATGAAATTCAAAATTAGAAAAACATTGGCATTCATTGTTGAGAGCAATTAAATGTAAGAATTCACAAGTACTGCACTTGTGGTTTGCCGCTGATAATCTCCACAGAAGTTTCCTACAGAAATTCAGTATTCCTTCCATGTAAGAGGTTATGGATCACAGTGGTTTTATCTGAACAGCATCAGTTTTTATTGTGTCTTGATGGACTTGATGAACTTACACAGGCTTTGATGATTTGGCTATACCTGGTGCTGTAAATCCACAGAACCACCCTTCAGCATAACTGTTTCTTTCAGAGAGCCTGTAATGAATGCTGTCATAGCAATTCTCCATTTAGTATGCAAAGACTGTAAACCTGGTCTAGCTGACAGTCTTGTGTGTTGTAAGGAAAGGCACTCTCGCAAGTAAAACTGTACTGTGTGGAAACCAAAGTCTGGCATTGGAACGGAATGCTGTTAGGAACCAGTGCAGAATTTCTCTCCACTTCCTTTGCTCAGAATTTTGTGTATTTTAATGCTTTAGCTCTAACTTTTGATCTTATTTGATTTTTCTGTAGCATTTGACACTGTGAGCCATTCCCTTCGTGACTCTACCCTGAATTCTATCATAACACAACCTCTTGGTCATCTTATCTTTCTACTTCTTCTCTACTTTCTACTATCTCCTCTGTGAATCACTTATTTTTGTGCACCAAGAGTAAAATGCTGGAAATCACTATTGCTCCATTTATTTCACTTCTAAATGTGACTTCTGAGTATTCCTATACATTTCAATAATCTGAACTACAACATGTACAAGATCTGGCATCATTCTCTCCCTTCTCTAACTAATTTCCTGCCACTGTACTTCTCACTATGTGTCATGTATGCATGAAGTGACATATTGGTAAGTTACTCTACTTTTATTCAAAATGCAATCATAACAATATAGAGGAAAAAAGAAGGCCGGGAATCACTGGCTTCCAATGGTACATGACCCTTCCTATTCAATTTAAACTTGTCAAGGCCACACTTTAAAAAAGAAATTTATGCTATTCATTAAGCTAGTAATATTGGCATCAAATTGTCACAGCCGAAACAATCTTAAAAAAGAAAAACAAAGTGGGAATTTGAATAATTTTTAAAATCAAGAAAACAGTGACAAATCAAATCCAAGAGTTTATTCAGGGAATTGTTCAATATCAAGAACTCAATAAAATTTATTATATGCACTGATAAAAACTTAAAAAAATATTCTAGAAAGAAACTACTTAAATACGAAATAATAGTATTTACTAAAACCCAATAGTAGGGATGATGCTAATACCTAGGATCCAGAAAGTTAGATTTTTTAAATGTTTATTTATTTCTGAGAGACAGAGAGAGTGCAAGATGGGGGGGGGGGGGGGGAAGGGCAGAGAGAGAGGGAGACACAGAATCTGAAGCAGGCTCCAGGCTCCAAGCTGTCAGCACACAGCCTGATGTGGGGCTCCAATTCAGAAACCGTGAGATCATGACCTGAGCTGAAGTCCAAAGCTTAACCAACTGAGCCACCCAGTTTTTGTCAAACTCTGATCTTCTACCTGAGTCTAAAAAACCACTGATCTGTTCTCCATCATAATGATTTTGTCACTTTGGGACTGTTATATAATTGAGATCACATAGATATAACCCTTTGCTATTGGCTTTTCCCATTCAGCATAATGAGAACCATAAAAGGCACTGCAGGTATCAATAAGTTGCTCTTTTTTATTGCTGAGTCATAGTTGATTGCATGGATGTTGATCCACTGACCCCCTAATGGATATCTAGCTTTCTTTCTAGTTTTGGGCAATAACAAAAAAAGTTGCTATGAACATTTCTGTACAAGATTTTTGTGAACATAAACTTTCATTTCTCTGGGTGAGACTGAGGAGTGCAATAGTTGGGTTACATGTTAAATGTGGCAAACTATCCCAGAGTGGCTGTAATAATTTTATATTGCCACCAGTAGTATGTAAGAGATTCAGTTTCTGCACATCTTGTCAACATCTGTGTGTGTGTGTGTGTGTGTGTGTGTGTGTTTCTTGTTTTTTGGGTTTTTTTTTTTTTTTTTTTGAGAGAGAGAGTGTGAGTGGGTAAAGGGGCAAGGGAGAGAAAGAATCTTAAGTAGGTTCCACACTCAGCACAGAGCCTGATGCGGGGTTCAATTCCACAACCCTGGGATCATGACCTGGACTGAAATCAAGAGTTGGATGCTCAACAGACTGAGTTACCTGGGCACCCCTGTATTTTTCATTTAGCCATTGTATAGATGTGACATGGTATTTCACTGTGGTTTTAATGGATGCATAAAATTTAAAAGAGAAATTCAATTTTAAAAAGTTTTAAAAATAATAACATTAAAGTGCAAGGTTTTGGGGTCCTTGTCAAACATTCTGTCAAATATTTTAACCCTGAAAATGAGTCTAGGAATTTGAATTTAAATGTTCATTCTGTTATTCAAGTACTCTACTTCTAGAAATCTATCTTGAAGAAATACCATACAGTCTTTAAAATTTTAACTTACATGTATCCTTTCTCAGGAAACTATTAGAAAGTGTGCTCCATCAAAATGAAAAAGTCAAGCAAGAAAAAAAATGAGATACAGGAAACAGGTGATCTAACATAGGAGAAATTAAAGGTAGCCACAGAATGACACTGGAGGTAGGTTCCAAGACTAGTAATGTCTTATATAGAATAATCAGATCCTCAAACAAAAAAAAATAGTTTTAGGTCACCTGAAATATTTGAAGGTATTAACAAGATATTTTTATTTAGTAGAGAGGGTACAGATGTACTAGTGATAGATGTACATTATACAAACAAAAAAATCCAAACCATAATTCTGAGGAAGACGTAATACTGAAAAAGAAAGGAAATGTGGCTTTATAAGAACTGTGAAGAGTGAAGTATTTTTATCCTACTTGCAGGCTAACAAATTAGCCTGCCAGTTTCATGCATACTGGCAGAAGACAAGAATTCTGCATTACAAAGAACTTTACTCAGACACAGCACAAACAGCATAAGCTTCCTGTTTGTATCGGGGTCTCTGCCCTGCAACTCCCATGGGGGCAATGTGGAGGGGAACAGTTATATACTGCACACACAGCGGGACTGCATTACAGCTAAGGAACTCCAAACTTAGGGAAGCCAAATCTTTTATAATATGCTGCTAGCAAACCTGCCTGACCTTTGCTTCCGAGGGAGACATTGTTTTTTTTACATTGGACAGTAAACAAATCTGCCCTCTGCTACAGAGGGAGACACTATCTCTATCTTCCAAGGCTGTTTGCTAAGCAAATATTCTCTAGAACATATTTCAGAACAAAGGTCAATTGTGCCTCTGCTCACAGACATGTAGAAATACAAAAAACCCATGGGAGAACTGTCACCCAGTTGATTTAGAGGGTCACAACCAGCACTAATCTAAGAGAAAGCTAAATCTTCATCTTTATAGTAGGAAGTCAATTAATAATAACAAAAAATGAAAACTAGTATAAGATATTCATTTAGAAATTTAGAAATAGAGTGCAAACACAGAAGGAACAGCTGAAAGAGTTGAGAGTGATTTTTTTCTGCGGAGCAGAAATCAGGAGAGATAAGGAGGCTGACTGTTATTTTTTTATTAGAACCCTTATAGAATCATTTGGCTTTTAAAACGATTTGCATTACTAAAACTAAAAATTTGAAAAAATAATCAAAATTTGTTTGCTAAGCTAAATATTAAAATACACAAATTTTAAAATACACAGCATACTAAAATACACAAAAATATTTTTCACAGTGCTGTTCATAAAATACAAAGCTACAAAAAACCTAAATATTTAATACTAAGGGAAGAGTTAGTTATGGTGCATCCATACATTGCAAATTACGTCATACATTAAGGTGATATTTATAGAGTAAGTATACTGGAGAATGCTTATGAAGTGTTAAGTAGGGAAAGCTGGATAGTAAATTGCATGTGTAGTACTAATTCACTTAAGAGATACTTATTCAATGGCTACTATATGTACTTGTAGGAGATCCAGCCAGAGCTGGTTTTCAGCTGCTATGCATAGATACAACCATACAAACTGTTAAGAGCTGGCATCTGTTACAGTTGGTCAGTATCTCTTACTGTCAAATATTTTTAATATCATCAATAGATACAGAAGTGTATAAAGTAACCAAAAATCCTTGATCTCATGGAGCAGTTATTTCTACCAAGAAAACAGAATATGAAAATAATAAATAAGTAAATGTATACTTCATTAGAAGATAAGTACTCTGGAGTAAAAACAGGGAAGAGGATTGAGAAAATACTTGGGAAGACCTCAATGAAAGGTGGCATTTGAAGAGACTTGAAGGAGTTAAGAAAGTAAGCCATGTGAATATTTGGGGGTGAGGGAGGGGTGGGACGAGTGATCCTTGGGAGTAGGAACAGAAAGTGCAAAAAGACCTTCTGATACGAGGGTGCCTGGTATATTTGTGGAACAGCAAGAAAGGAATGTGACTAAGCGAAGGATGGTGACAAGGAGGAAACTGAGGTCCGGATCAAGAGGTCTTGTAGGTTTATCTTCAGGGTGAAATGGCAGCCACTGAAAGGTAAAGAGGTAAAGAGGAGTAATATAATCTAATTTATTATTTTAATAGGAATATCCTGGAGGCTGTGTTGAGAATAGAGGAGAGCAAGGATGGAAATAAGAAACCATTAGTAGGCTTTTGTAAAAATCCAGGCAAGAGATGATGGAGGCCTGAAAGACAGTAGTAGCAGTGGAAGTGATGAGAAGTGACCGGATTCTTGACATGCATCAAAAGTAGAGCCACGAGAATTTGTTTACAGATGGAATGTGGAATGTAAGAAAGAGAAATCAAGCCTAACTCTAGGATTTTGTCTGCTTCTCTCTGCCCCTCCCCCAATCACGCTCTCTCTGTCTCTCTCTCAAAAATAAACATGAATGGGGCG
Organism: Felis catus; assembly: GCF_018350175.1. Classification (NCBI taxonomy): domain Eukaryota; kingdom Metazoa; phylum Chordata; class Mammalia; order Carnivora; family Felidae; genus Felis; species Felis catus. The sequence continues at coordinate 86,436,988 of NC_058373.1, read as the reverse complement.
CCTGGGTGGCGCAGTCAGTTAAGCGTCCGACTTCAGCCAGGTCACGATCTCACGGTCCGTGAGTTCGAGCCCCGCGTCGGGCTCTGGGCTGATGGCTCAGAGCCTGGAGCCTGTTTCCGATTCTGTGTCTCCCTCTCTCTCTGCCCCTCCCCTGTTCATGCTCTGTCTCTCTCTGTCCCAAAAATAAATAAATGTTGAAAAAAAAATTAAAAAAAAATAAATAAACATGAAAAAAAAATAAATAAAATAAATGTTGATTTCAACTAGGACAGATTAAAACTGGTTTCTAATTTCAAAAACTTACTGATTATATATTGAGTTCAATCATGTGCTAAATTCCAAGAGAAGAGCAACATGAAAAAGCTATGATCCCGTATGCTTAAGAAATTTTTGATTTAGAGATGACATGTAAACAACCAACTAATATTAGAGACAGAATTAAATAACAGTCATAACAAAAGTAAAGACCAGAGGAATTAAAAAACATGATATGTTTAGGAAGTAGTGGGGGATGGTTGGGGTTTATCAAGACTACAAAGAGAAATGGTAAAAAAAAAAAAAAAAGAAAAAGAAAGTAAAACACAAAGTAAAAGAATACAAAAACACTAATTCAAAGGGATACAAGCATATCTGTGTTTACTGCAGCATTATTTACAATAGCCAAACTATGGAAGCAGCCTAACTGACCACCAACAGATAAGTGGATAAAGACGTAGTGTGTACATATATATAATGGAACATTATTCAGCCATAAGAAAGAATATCTTGCCATTTGGAACAATACAGATGGAGTTATAGAGTATAACGCTATAAGTCAGTCTGAGAACGACAAATACCATATAATCTCACTCATAGTGGAATTTAAGAAACAAAAGAGCAAAAGAAACAAAAAAAAAAAAAAAGAGAAAGTGAGAGAGAGAGAGAGAGAGAGAGAGAGAGAAACCAAGAAATAATAGAGAACTGATGGTTACCAGAGGGGAAGTAGGTAGAAAGATGGGTTAAATGGTGATGGGGATCAAGGAGTGCACTTGTGATGAGCACAGGGTGATGTATGGAATTGTTGAATTGCAAATTATGGAAATGTTGACTATAACAGTGTATGTTAACTAACTGGAATTAACATAAAAACTTTAAAAACTTAAAAAAAAATAAAAAAGACAGAAAGGAAGAAAAAGAAAAGAGAAAGAAAGAAAAAGAAAGAAAGAAAGACGGAAAATAAAACGCAGGCTAAAATTGTAGTGCAGAATCTTAAATTCCGCACTTCGGAGGTTTGGATTATATGCTATACGTAATAGAAAGCAACTGAAATTTTTTATTTATCTGACCATTATTTTACTCTTGCCCTTGACAGTTACTTTTCTCTCTGTATATTTAAGGAACTATTCCCATTGCTGCTTTCTGGGTATTTAAGATATTATTCCATTATTACTGTTGAGAAGTCAGTGAGTCTAAATGCCATTTCTTTGTTAAATATCTTTTTTTTTTTAAATGTTTTGGCTGTTCTTTATTTTTTTTTCTTTTAGAGAGAGAGAGAGTGCACAAGAAGGGGAGAGGGGCAAGGGGGAGAGAGAGAGAGAGAGAGAGAGACAGACAGACAGACAGACAGACCAAGCTCCACACTCAGTGCAGATCCCAATGCGGGGTTCAATTCCATGACTCTGGGATCACGACCTGAGCCAAAATCAAGGGTTGGTCGCTCAACTGACTGAGCCACCCAGGTGCCCCAAACAGGTCTTTTCTAATGGTTGTTTTTTTTTTTTTAATTTTTTTTTTTCAACGTTTATTTATTTTTGGGACAGAGAGAGACAGAGCATGAACGGGGGAGGGGCAGAGAGAGAGGGAGACACAGAATCGGAAACAGGCTCCAGGCTCTGAGCCATCAGCCCAGAGCCCGACGCGGGGCTCGAACTCACGGACCGCGAGATCGTGACCTGGCTGAAGTCGGACGCTTTCCGACTGCGCCACCCAGGTGCCCCTCTAATGGTTGTTTTTAAGAGCTTTAACTTTCACGTTCTGTAGTTTCTTCTAATTTATCATACTTAGAATTGATTTGGTATTCCTAGATCTGAGGCTTGTGTCACTTGACAATTCTGGGAGATACTCAGTCATGATTTCTTTGTATCTTGCCTTTCCCTGTTCCCTATATTATCTACTCTAGAATTCCAAACAGATTTTAGATCTTTTCACTCTATCTTTTGTGTCTTTTAACATTTTATATTTTTCTTTCTGGCTTCCATTTCCATACTTGGTTTAGATATATCTTCCAGTTCATTAACAGTTTCTTAACATTGTGTTAAACCTATTTGCTGTTTAAATTTTTTTATAAATTTCTGTAAATTCAATCTCATTTGGCTTTCCAAATTCACTTGATCATTTTTAGTTATTTTCCTTGCTCTTATTTTTAAGCATCTCTTTTTAAAGATACTACTTAAACATTTATATTATATTCTGTGACTGATAATTAGAATACCTAAACTATTTGTTGTTTTAGTATATGATTCTGCTGCCTTATGTTTTTACTAACTTTCATTAGAAGTGCCTTCTTCTCTTATGTGTTTGTTGATAGCTCTGGGTCTTTGAAATTTTATCTATAAGAAATATTAGAGGCTAATTGGAAGGTAATTTGCTTTGGTCTGTTGTCTATGGGTCCTGCCAGGGTAGGACTACTTCAGTTAAATCCTCAGCTTTTAGAGTTACACAGATAGCAAGAATTCAGGCAACCTGTGTGGTTCTAAAACCTGCCTTAAAGCTGGCCAAGGATGATGAATTCTGAGCAATTTCCTCTCCTCCACAGTCAAGAAAGTCAAATTCCTTTGTTACCTTATTTTGTATGAAGGGCTTGACTCTTGTTCACCTAAACACTAATGGTGTGGCCATTATGATACCAGCTTCAAGAGAGGGTATCTCATTACACTCTCTGGCTTAAACAGGCTCCAGGCTCTGCCTCTTGTTTGTCTTGCCCTTGAAACCATTAAAATGGAAAATTCACCGAGGTCTGACAAATGCTCTCAGAGTAAAAGACAACTTCAGGCAATCACTTACTTCTCATGTCCCCTGCTCTCATTTCTACTTTGTTTTAGGTCTTTGTAAATTCCTTATCTTCCTGTCTTTTCTATAATGTTGTTGTAAAATATACTTAAAATATACATTTTAGTCATCCTTTTTCATTGTTTTTATAAGGGTCATTCAGGGTCATTGTTGAAAATGCAAGACAATGAAAGTTTTTGAGTAGTGTCCCTTCTGTTTTAGAATGATGGCTAATGAAAGTAACAACTGGTTAGAGAGGTGAGAAACCAAGGACAGAAAAGTTAGGAGGGTACAGGCATACTTTGGAAATATTGTATTTGGAAATATTCTAGACACCTGCAATAAAGTGAATATTGCAATAGGGCGAGTCAAATGAAGTTTTTAATTTCCCAGCACATATAAGCATTATGTTTTCACTATACTATAGTCTATTAAATGTGCGATAGCATTGTGTCTAAAAAAACACAATGTGTATCCCTTAATTAAAAAAAACTTTATTGGTAAAAAACACTAACCATCATCTAATCTTAGTGAGTTGTAATCACTTATCACAGATCACCACAACAAATATAATTCTAATGAAAAAATTTGAAATATTGCACAAAAATTATCAAATGTGACACAGAGACAAAAAGTTGAAAAAAATGGCACCAAAAGACTTGCTTGGGATACAGAGGTGCCACAAACCTTCAATGTGAAGAAAATGTATTATCTGTAAAGTGCAATAAAATGAAGCACCATAAAATGAGATATACTTGTAGTATTATTATCTAGATCATGAATTTGACATAGGGTAGGGGTAGGACAATAAAAATAGAAAGGAAAATAGGAGAGAAATCATTGTTGCAGAATTGACAGGACTGAATGTCTGACTGCTTTGTGGTGGATGACAGCCTAAAAGAACATGAAGGTTATGTCAATTATATTAACCTACGTGTCTAAGGAGTATGGTAGTATCATTAATTAATAGATGTTAATTGATCAATTTGGAAGTAAATAACAGAAAACTATTAAGTGATTTAAAATATAAGGTATATCTATTACCAGAAAAAGAAATCAGGGTATAGGTGCTTAATGTTCTCAAAGTAGCTCGTTGGCTAAGGGGCTCAATAATGTTAATGGCCAGCTTCTGGTGTTTTCTTCATGGCTATAAGATGGTTGATGTAGTTCCAGGCAGCAGTAAGTGTTTAAGGTAATAAGATGCCTGCTGTATCAGTCCTACATGAAGGAAACAAAAACTTTTCCAGAGACACTCCAACTTCTCTCTACCTTGTTGAATTCCTCTTATGTCATATTGGCAAAAAGAAAGGCTGAGAAAGTGTTTAACTTCTCCTGGTTCTATAGTAAAGACAAACAAAGGAGAATATGATTGGGAATAAATGTTAAGTCATACAGTCAATAGTGTTAGACTCAGGTCCTGACTTCTTTCTGGGGAGAAAAGACTTAGGGAGTCAAATTAGGGATTTGTTTTCAAACTTGTTGTGGTTAAGGAAACATTAAGATATCCAAGTGGAAGGGCAGACGAGATAGTCATTAAGATATAAATAACAGGTGATAGTGTCGGAATGGATGAAATTAGAAGAAACAAGTCTACAATAAAAGAAACTGCAAATGTTGGCGAGATAGTGGAGAAACAAATCAAATTCATTACTGGTAGGAATGAAAAATAGTACAGCTACTCTGGGAGATAGTTTGGTAGTTTCTTCCAAAACTAAACATTCTTATCATACAACCCAGCAATTGAGTCCTTGGTATTTCTCCATATGAGCTGAAAATTTTATGTCCACAAAGAATTCTGCAAATGGATGTTTATAGAAACTTTCATACTTCATTTTCATTTCATATTCAAAGTTGCCAAATTCTGGAAGCAAGCAAGATGTCCTTCAGTAGGTGAGTAGATAAATAAACTGTGGTACATCGAGAAAATGGAATACTAAACACTAAAAAGACATGAGCTATGAAGCCATCAAAAAATATAGAGAAAGTTTAAATGAATACATAATGTATGATTCCAACTAAATGACATTCTGGAAAAGGCAAAACTACGGAGACCATAAAAAGATTAATGGGTGGCAGATATTGGGAGGAGAGAAAAATAAATAGGTAGAACACAGAGGATTTCTAGAGTGAAACTCTTCTATATGATACTGCAGCAGTAGATACATGTAATGTACCTTTGTTAAAATCTGTAAAATGTACAGCACTAAGAGTGACCCTTAATGTAAACTGTGGACTGTGGGCAAAACTGATGTAGATTCATGGAGTGTAACAAATATACAAATATGGAGCTGGATGCTGAGGGCATTTACATGTGTGAAGGCAAGAGGTATGTGGGAACTCTGCACTCTCTGCTTAATTTTGCTGCCAATCTACAAGTGCTCTAAAAAAAAATAAATGAATAAAGATTTTTTTTTAAGAATAATAAGGGACTTATCACACAACTTGGGAATAGGTAGAAAAAGAGGCACCAACTAAAGAACACCATTCAAAGAAGAAAAATGATACAGCAAGAGAGAACCACAGGAAAGTATTTCAAAGGGCAGGGCCAACAAAATTGAAATGTGTTCTAGTTACACTGACTGGGATGCTGAGTAGAATAAAGAATAAGTTTCACAGGTTTAATCACCAGAGGTCATTTATAATCTAAGAAAGAATGGCTTTCAATGGAATTACAGTGGAGAAGTCCAATTGTTGGAAGTGAAAGACATATGATAAAGAAGGTAAATAAATAAAATGAAAGAGGAAAAGAAGGCAGTATATGTGAAATTTCTCAATAAGTTTGATGTCTGCATATTTATGGCTGATCTAAATTTATTTAAAAATATTAAATATCCAAAATTGTGTTCCTCAAGAAACCAATTTCCTCACATAAATGGATAAAATGTACTTTAAATGAGAAAATAAGCTTTTATTAAATTAACTATTATGCTATAGACTGGTATCAGTATAAATTTAGCCCTTCATCCCATACGTACCAGTGTGTTTTACTTGTTATTAGGGAAAACCGCAAACGCTATAAATTAGGGGGAAATTCCATCTTAGCAAATTTAGCTGGTATAATCCCATGCTACTTTAAAAATAATGTATATGATCACCAAATAACCAATTTTATCCTCTACCACCAGAACTAATTTAGAAAGAATTCCCAGGTTATTAGAATAAACAAAGATTTATTATTTGAACAGCACTATAATATTAAAAAGTATTTCTTTGTATGATAATCATGTATTTGCCTTAATCTACTAGAAAGTCCTATATAATGTATGACCATTAACTTGGATTTTTCCCAAACATATCATTAGGACTGTTTCCTTTATGAATTTCAGCATTACACACAATTAAATAAAGCATAAATTTTTCAGCTCTCATCCTAATCAAATTTACCTTTTACTGATATCAATAACAGTACTTTTTATAATAAAATACTAGAAATATTATTGATTGACTGAAGGTCCCTAGAGACAGTGACTGTTTTAAAAAATTTCTCCCTAAAGCTTATTTACATAGTAACTAAATATTGAATGAGTTAACAAACACAAAAATAATTGTAAGTGTGCCATAAAAGATAGGCATACTGCTGAGAAAGTACACAAACAACTGATTCATTAGACAGCTTGATAATAAACTTATTATTCAGAACTTATATGGCAACTTGAAGATACAGAATGCAACACCCAAAGCACCAAAAACAGAACAAAATCCCTAGAAGGTAAGAATAATTTTAAAAAATGATTCAGAATAAAGCAGATATATAAAATAAATTCAAGGTTTCTCATGAGAAAATTGGCATAAAATAACTAAAAAAAGGATTCAAAAGTAGCTTTGTTTATATATTGTTTTATATAGTCCATAATTTATACAGATTTCTGTTTTATAGGGGTTTTGTTTTGGGTTTAAATTTCCAGGGTTTTTTTGTTCTATATCTTACCTTTTTAATTTTAATAACCTCTTAGAAATGTACATTTCTTTTTCTCCACAGATAGCAGGTGCCATTTAATTCAATTTATTTTTTATATATTTATTTTATTTATTTTTTATATGAAATTTATTGTCAAATTGGTTTCTCTACAACACCCAGTGCTCATCCCAACAGGTGCCCTCCTCAATTTAACATAAATACACAACAAAAAATCCAGAAGAAGGACTATGGTATTGTTATGTACTTAACAGACTAGAATTTATTTTTTTTTTACAACTTTTTTTTTTAATTTTTTTTTTTAACGTTTTATTTATTTTTGAGACAGGGAGAGACAGAGCATGAACAGGGGAGGGTCAGAGAGAGGGAGACACAGAATCCGAAACAGGCTCCAGGCTCTGAGCTGTCAGCACAGAGCCCGACACTGGGGCTTGAACTCACGGACCGTGAGATCATGACCTGAGCCAAAGTCGGCTGCTTAACCAACTGAGCCACCCAGGCGCCCCAACAGACTAGAATTTTAATTTTAGGTCTGTTTTACATAAGAATAGCCATATCATATATGGCACATGAAATCTGTCCCCTGATGCTGATAATAAATTGGCATATATAATGTAAGCTGCCTTTAAAACAATCCTTCTTTTGATTTGCAAGTATACACTGGAAAAAATGATTATACTAAATTTTACTCAAATAATGTTAAATTCCTTGGGGTAATTAAAAAATGATCAAGAATCTGAATTTCTTTTCTTTTCCCCTTATTGCTCTAGTCTATCTATGAATTTGAGAGAAAAGAGGAGAAAGTGCATTAAACAATGACAACAAAGTTATCATAGGCTCCTAATTACTCACTGAGAATTTCAAAATGAAGCTAAACACATTTACAGAAAACTCTGACTTCAACCAAACTTCACACTTTTTGACAGACTAAAATATTTTCCACTTCAAAATGTCACCATTTTTCTAATTTTGGTAGATAATCCTGGCTTAGTGAGTTATCCTGCTAATGCTGTAATACTCTCCTGCAAACTGTAGCAAAAAGAGAATTTAAGAAAACAAAGTACAATTTTCTTGATAGTATATTTTTTCTTACTGCACAATCATGACAATGATGAATCTTTTATGTTTCCTATAGATGTGGTTTTGTTTTTATTTTTAAGCAGTTAATGAGAATGTAAGCACCTTGAAGGCAGGAACCACTACTGTGTCATAGGAACTATGCTAGGAATTGGGACAAAGATGAAAAAGGAGAATGGAAAGTCATAAGTACAATAAGAAAAAAATATATAATTAGAAGAATAAAAATGATGTTGGATCTATTTTCATGATTATTGGATCTATACTAAAATGAAACAGAACCTCTTATCATGAAATGTACACTTGTTTCAAGTTCTGGTACACTATCTTCTTCTTTTTTTTTTTTTTTTTTTTTGTAATAAGTAACATTTTAAGTACTATTTCAATTCCCAAATATATTCACATACCCTTCAGGGAGAGTCACTTCTGTGAGTTAATAATATTACATGATTAGTGTAATAAATATTGATGTGAAGAAAAGGCTCATGGTTTAATTTTTTTTCTTTTATAGTGTGGCCACTTTTTATTAACTCCAAAAGGTAAAAATATATTGTAAAATCAGAAACAGAATGAACCCAAAGTACTAATATACCACCACTCAAAATTCAGAAAATATGTTGTTTTCATGTACACATAACACGAAATAAAATAATACCATAACAGAAGGGTGCTGTATCTGTGTTTAAAGAAGGGGTTGTTGGCAAACACCACAGCTCACTTCTGCAGAAATGTACACAACTGATATATGCAGCACAGAAAGCTGGCACCAAGGGCTTACAACCTTAATTTGCCTGTAAGAAGGAACAGAGATTTACCTTCAGAGCACGTTCTTGATTGTTTTCAGCAGTCAGATGTCTCATGTTGTTTGCTGAAGTCTGGTTCTGCTCTTTCAGATGATGAAGCTCCTGCTCTAGCCGTTTGCACTGCCACAAGGGAAGAATCCCATTAAGTAAAGGAGTTATAGCATTTTTTTTTCAAACAAGCCATATGAATTAATGTAAATAATACCACTGCAATCACTAAAAGACAAGGTATCTTTCGCAATAAGAATAGTAAGTTAAAAGTAATGATGAATAAGAACAAAATAATATTGTTTATAGCACTCTGGCAATTCAATTGCAATTATCTTTTATTAATCTAAATATTACCATGAGTTAGAAAAATACTTTGTGCTTTCATAAAATTAAGATCAAACTACATTTAAAATTATTTTCTTCATTGATCAAATGGTTTTTATTAGGTATCTCTTGGCTGAATAAAAACATCTAAAAATCACATGGGGTTCTAAGTAAACCTCAATATGGTATTCTGTGATGAATTTTTATTAAATTTTTTAAAATAGCAATTATAAAATATGTATTAAGAGGTTTTCCAGATTTTTAGAAATATCTAAGGAAGCAATTGTGTAAGGAAGAAAGTAGTAACTATAGTGCTATAGGTTTGGAAACAACTAAGGAAACAAATGTTTTTCATTTCTATTTTGGCTAAACCTTATTTTTAAGTAAAACAAGTGATAACAAACATGAAATGACATTCTGACCTACAGGAAATATATGAGAATATAAGTAAAAAAAAGAAATTATAAATAAAAGCATAAATGGGCACCGATGTTAAAAAATAATTGAACTATGACATTTGAATACAAGATCTTCATATAAATATATTGAACATTTTACACAATAATTATAAAGTGATGTGCTGTAATTCAGGACCATATCAAGATACATGGGGGGATTAGCTAAAGGAATAAAGTACTAAAGCCATCTTTCAGGAAAAAAGTTAAAAAATCACTCCTTAATTTATCTATTTGTAAGTTAGAATATTTTAGGGATGCCTGGCTGTCTCAGTTGGATAGAACATGGGACTCTTGGTTGTGATTTTGAGCCCCACGCTGGAAGTAGACATTACTAAAAAATTAAACTTAAAAAAATTAGGATATTTAAGTAACAACCAGTAAGTAAATACCTATACAAAGTTAATTCTAGATTAGTTGACAAGTGGCTGGTTGTCCTAATGAATTAAAAATCATTATTACAAAATAATCAAGATACAGTCATAATCCAATTTGGCATCTAACATTGATTTTTTTGCCTCTGACCTCTATAATATTTAGTCCATATCAGTATTTCTCAAACCTTAGTAATATACAAATCTTTTTATATTTTTTATTTTTTTAAGTTTGTGTATTTATTTTGAGAGCGTGCATGCGCACATGTGCATGTGAGCAGGAGAGGGGCAGAGAGAGGAAGAGATTTACAAGCAGGCTCCGTGCTATCAGTGCAGAGATCAGGGCTTTGATCCCATGAACTGTGAGATCATGACCCTAACCAAAATCAAGAGTTGTGATGCTTAACCGACTGAACCACCCAGGCGCCCCACAAATCCTTTTAAAAGAAATGTCATACCAAACTGCTGATATTGACTTAAATTATAGAATGATGTTTTACAACATTGAATATACATGCCTCATGCATATATAATACAACTATAAAACCAAAATATGTTTATAAATGAAGTAAAATAATAATCACAAAATCAAGATTTTTAAAATATTAATTTAATTTACCAGATAAAGTTTTGTTGAAATTAAGTTCTGCAAATATAGTGCTGACTATATTATAGTCAAATATAATATAGTGGCAGATCATTTCATGTTGCCATGAATATTCCAACATGTGCTGTGTGACAACTTGAATCACTTATCACGTTTTTAGGGGTGCCTGGGTGGCTCAGTCAGTTAAGCATCCAACTCTTGATTTCGGCTCATCTCATGATCTCATGGCTCATGGGATCAAGCCCCACTTTGGGCTCTGTGTGACAGCATGGAGCCTGCTTGAGATTCTCTCTCCCTCTCTCTCTCTCTCTCTCTCTCTCTCTCTCTCTCTCTCTGCTCCTACCCCACTCACTCACTCTCTCAAAATAAATAAATAAGATTTTAAAAAATTACTTACCACATTTTAAAAATGATTTGAGTGAAACCTTTGTGACATTACATCATTTGGCCTTCATTTGGAAGGGACACATGATTTACACATGATTTATATCTGTCCCATTTTTCCTGTAACAATTCAAATATTTGCTCATAAATGCAACCAAAATATAAATGTGTTTTGTGAAGACACAAATCATGAGGCATGAAAACGAGTAAGACATAGCAGTGAGCATCACAAACCAGCAGAAGTATTCTTTACTAGAATTAACCTCTACATTTTCAATTGATTTTAACACAAAATTATTACATATTAAGTACTTAAACAGAATGACTATGACTTATGAGGTTACAAATGTGGGGGAGATAATTTTGGCTATGGGATAAAAGAACGACTCATGGAGCTGATGACATCTGAGTTGGGCTTATTCGGGGAACATGATTTTATAAGTTGAATGAAGGAAAAGAAGAAGAACACAGGAGGAAAGGTAGAAATGTCAAGGGTGTGCTTGAAGAAAGTGAGAAATCATGGTCACAAGTTGACCACCTATTTAAGTAAGGAAGTAAGTAGGAAATCAGAAATAACCCAGGGATACAGACTTCTTTCCTACTTACATAACACAAAATATGAAACACTGTAGTCAAACAGAGAAGTATAACTTAAGAACAATAAAGCTACTGTTGACCTGAGGGCATTTATCCACATTGCATACTTGGGCTCAGTTTCCACGGCCATGAAGTACAAGAGGGATAGAAGATAAGGCCCAGGGACCACTCAAACTAGCAAGTGTCCTAAAGGACTACACTTTCAAGTTGTTTAGTGGTCCTCCCTACTTTAATGAACGAAAAGAAAGAAGACAAATGCTAGAGAAAATGCATGTTGCTAGATCAAGTATTACATAACATCTTCCATGGTTTTAGAGTTTCATTTTGAACTAACATAATTAAAAATAATACTTTCCCTGATCATATTCTGCCAAATATTAATATTCTTAAAAGTTCTAATGAATAAATTGAGACTTAGGAGATTTCTTACATCTTTTAAACATCTTTTAATTGAACTTAAGTAAATGCTATCTGTATACTGTTACAGTGCCCTTGGGAACTAGGGCTCACATCAAATGAGATGAAAATAAAGACGAAAGATAAAATACATAAAAAACCTTTTAGTTCAGAAATTGAACTGAAGAATCAGTATGAGGATACAAAGGGTTTTACCTTTAAAAAATATGTGTGTTTGTGTATTTCCCAGTTCTGCCCATTGAAAAAGATAGAAATAACAGGAAATCCGGTAGCAATGAGTACTTTTAGCACCTACCCTATGAGTTTCAAGTACCATTTCCTACTAAAAATATAGGACTCCATGGATTATATGGCTGACTCCAGCTCTGGGACAAGAAATATAGAATATGATCCGAGAACACGTTCTTAGCAGAAGTTTTGTATTAATCAGGACTAAGAAATTATCAAAGAGACTCAGAAAGCACTCAGTAGAAAACTTGAAAAGCTCTCCTGTAGCTAAAGATGAGACAATATGATCACCAATAGGGATAGTAAGTGAAATATATTGTAACACACAGAATATGTTTAAATTATTAAATTTATAATTACAATAAAATTTTTAAAAAACTAATTAGCACTGTGGGGGAATTTATAAGCCAAGAATTTATCTACCCTTTCTTATATAAACTTTACCACTGGGTAGTCAAAGAATAGATAAGAAAATGGCTATGGAAGCATCCAAGCTAATAAAAAAAAAGGAGTATTAGAATATCACAATTTTGAAGTCATTAATAAACTAAGAGAGACTAATATACTGAGATCATTAATAGACCACTGAGACCTGTTAATAACTCACGTAGTTCCTTCACAAACCAACATGTATTCCCAGATAAAACACAAAACTACCTGTAAAGCAGTCTTGGTAACAAACAGTAATCTAAATCTGATCAAGCCTATAGATACTTACAGAGAAGAGAGGAATACATTAAATGACACTGCAGAGATGCAATCAATAAACTGGGAAACTACAAGAAAACGGACTCAATGTGTTTAAAAAATAAACTCCAAGGACAAAAAGAGATAGAAAGGGAATCTATAAATTAAAAATAGTGTTAAGAGTCAATTCAGTCATTTGCAATGTGTAATTCTTATTAAATACAGATTCAAACAAAGAAGAAAGTTATGATATTTATGGAATGACTGGAATTTGAAAACGGATCAGATGCTTCACAATACTCTTTGTTAATATTTTTGTTGTGATAATGATACTGTGGTTATAAGCAACAGTTCATATCTTTTAGAAATACACAATGTAAGGAGCGCCTGGGTGGTTCAGTTGGTTAAAAGTCCAACTTTCAGTTTCAGCTCAGGTCATGATCTCACAGTTCAGATCAGGTCATGATCTTCACGAACTCAGGTCATGAGTTTGAGCTCTGTGGAGGGCTCTGGGAGAGCCTGCTGGGATCCTCTCTCTCCCTCTCTCTCCGCCCCTCTCCTCATTCACTCTCTCTTTCTCTCAACATGAATACACTTAAAAAAAGAAAAAAGAAATACACAATAAAAGTTACAGATAAAAAGGATATTATATCTGGTATTTCCTTCAAAATAACATGAGAAAGAATAAATGAGAGGGGGATAGAGATAAAAAAAAAAGATGGACAGCTGTAGCATGGTAAAAATATCTCAGGGGCTCAGAGATTCTGTGGTCTGTAGGTTCACTGATAAGAAAAAAAGGATTAAAATTTTCTCTATAAACAAACAATTAATTCTACAGTGCGAGTGAACTAAACATATAAAATATAAAAATTGTTATAAAAACAAAAAACATAAAAATTTATAAAAATTATCATAAAATGATTTGGCCCATTTTTAATACAAGATCTGTTTTCAGCAGTAATTTCCTTTTACTTGCTGTTGTAAATAATGAAGAATTCTATCAAGCAGATAATACATTGTTTTACACTGTTTTACTCTGTGCTCTTTCCGAAAGATTAATATGCCTTAAGTTTTTAACAAAAAGTTTTCTAATATTGTATAAGTTTTTAACAGCTCCCGTTTCTCCTGTACAATCTGCTTTCAGTCATGGACCATTTTGACTGCATACAATCAAACGTCACTCCACTTGGATGCTATACAATTCTTTCCTTTGCAGACAAAAAATAACAACAGACTCTTCCAGTCAAAACAGACGCTACACTTTGGTGTCAATGTGAATTATGTACTTTGAACTGCAGATGTTTGGAAGCACTTAGGACTATATAAATAAGTTTTTAGTCTTCTTAATTTAGAACAATCTTTAAAAATCACTTCATTTTAGATTTCAAAACAGTAACTAGAATGCTTTTGTTACATTGCAATAACTTGGAATAAAGAGTTTTCAAATTCAAAGGGTAACTTGTTTCTTTAAAGCCTCGTAAAAATATCAGTAACAGTTTAAATCAATATTTATACGATGCTAAGAGGTATTAAGTTTAAAAATACCAAAGATTAAAAAAGAAAAACAGTAATTACGTGAATGAGACTCTAAAGCCACATGCACTATAGCTGATATGTGTGTATATACACACATGCACACACACATAAAACATATTTAAAAACATATATTCAGTAAATATTCACTGAGCCTCCATTAGACAAGATACAAGCACCCACCAGGCAACATGCCACACAATGACATATTTCTACAAATTTGTACGTATATATCTTAATTACTTATATTCATTTCAAAAACACCATAAGAAAGTAAATAACTAGGGATTTAATAACAAACACGGTAATTTTTAGTCCTTTTAAACTATTGAGTTATTTAAAAAAAGATTAAAGAAACATTTTATTTTTTTCTTAACGTTTATTTTTGAGAGAGAGACAGAGACAGAGTGTGAGCAAGGGAGGGGCAGAGAGAGAAGGACACACAGAATCTGAAGCAGGCTCCAGGACCCCGAGCTGTCAGCACAGAGCCTGACATGGGGTTTGAACTCACAAACTGCGAGATCATGACCTGAGCCAAAGTCGGATGCTTACTGAGTGAGCCACTCAGACACTCCAAGAAAGATTTTAAACAACAAAGTAAAAGGATTAGTAAAGATGACAATTATCTTAAAGGTATCCACATGTATGCAGGAATCTATTTAGTATGCTGTTATTAAAATATTATTTTTGTAATACTATTTATTATGTGAGTTGCATTCATGAAAAGCTTTTCATCTGAAAAATCATAGTTTGCATCTCTATTTCAGAATAAAGGTGACTATACATACTATTAATCAGCTCTTACAATGTACATATATTCTCATTTTCCTTGGCTAAATATCTAGAAATGGAATTGTGACGTCACAGAGTAGATATTGTTCCACTACATAAGAAACTGCCAAGCAGTTTTCAAAACTGGTTGTACCATCTTCCCATTAGCAGTGGATCAGAATTTTGGTTGCTGACAACCTCACCAATAATTGTTGTGTCTGTCTTTTAAATTTCAGATGCCATAGTTCATGTGATGTAGTATCACATTTAAATTTGTGTTTCCCTGTTCACAAATTATAATCTTTCCATGTGTTCATTGGACATTTGTGAATTTTCTGCCCATTTTTAGGGCATTTTCTGCCATTTTTATTTTCTTATGATCTATTTGTGGGAATTATTTAAGCATACTTAATATTTAAGTCTTGTGTCAGATACATGAACTGCAAATATTTTCTCCCATGCTGTGGCTTATCTTTTCATTTTCTTAAAGTTGGCCTTTGATGATAGCCTTAATGTTGTTAAAGGCACATTTATCAATTTTTGCATTATGGTTAGAGCTATTTCTGTCCTTTCTGAAATGCTCCCCTCACTCAGTGTAATAAAGATATTTTCCTCAAGTTTTAGCTTTCTTGCTTAGGTCTACAATCCTCCTTGACTTTAATTTTGATTACAGCATGAAAAGTCAAGACTCCTTTTAGTTCCGTACTGATACCCAGCTGTTGCACCACTATTTGCTGTCTTATCTTTCCTCAATGGACTAAACTGATGCCCTGGTCTAAAATCAAGTGAGCCCCACAAGCAAAAGAATGAACTTAGACAACTTGCTTAAGACATACAGAAAAATTAATTTAAAACTGATCACAAAACTAACTGTAAAAGCCAAAACCATAAAAATCTTAGGAGAAAACACGTTAGGAGTGATTTATCTTAGGATAAAAAATTTAGGAGTAAATCTTAGTGACACTATATTAAGCATAACCTTCTAAGCCTTCAAGTGACAAAAAGTATAAAATGAACTTCACAATAAAAAAAACTTTTGTGCCCCATATGATATCGTTAAGAACGTGAAAAAATTTACACATAATATATGTGGTAAATAGTTTGTATGTATGATATATAAAAAACTCTTACAACTCAGTAACACAAAGAATAATCACATAAATAATGGGCAAAGGATCAGAATAGAAACATTTCTCTAAAGAACATATACAATGGCTAATAAACACAAAAACAGACAAGACAACATCACTAGTCATTAGGGAAAAACAAATCAAAGTCACAATGACAGTGACCTCTGCAAAAGGGTGTAGGATGACGCTCCAGGCCCAAGTTCCCCAGTGGAAATAAAAAGTAAGCAACGTATGAACCAAGCTTTGTGGGAATTCTAGAAACCAGTTAAGGATCAGCAGCAACCAAATGAACCCTCAGCCAAGAAAAAGACACTCTCAAATTAGTAGGAGATTTTGTGGCATTTTTACTTGCCCCTCCTGGACTGTCCCCCCTGGCACATCACAGAGATGTCAGTTGCAAGCAGGCTGTCCAATTCCCAGTTCCTTCTTTGGATAAGACAAAAAAGTGGGACTTTTTTCCCAACCTTCTGGCTTGTCTACAGGTGGTCCAAGGGACTTGTTTCTGCCTTGTCTGATTGTGGAGTACTGATGGGAAGAATGGCATAGTTTGGATATCAGGTTGGAAGTTGCTGAAAGCAACAGTGGATACCGTGATGAATGAGTACTATAGAAGAAATGTAGAGCTTTAGGTGTCTGCAGTCAAGAAATTATTAGCAGAAGACTACAACAGATATCCAAGGACCTGCAAAGAAGCAAGTATGAGACTCTAAGGGAAATTAGGACATTTAGAGCAGCCAAGTAAAGGGAAGAACTGGGAAAAAGGCATACATAGGCCCAGGGAAGATGCATGTCTAGAAAAGGCCCAAGAAGAACTTGAGCCATTACACTACTCTCCTGTATAGAGTCAAAGTCTCCTGTATAGAGTCAGTCCATAAAGACTGGGAGATGTGGATATTTGTTCAAATGCCCAATTTCCAACAATAAAAAAAAATGAGAAGGCATACAAAGAAAGAGGGAATCATGGCCTATTTGAAGGAACAAAGTGAATCAAACTTACTGAATAGAGACTTTAAATGGCTGTCTTAAGTATGCTCAATGAGGTAGAGGAGAACATGAACATAAAATTAATATCAGGACAGCAATCTATGAATAAAATGAGGATATCAACAAATTAACACAATTATTTAAAAAAAAACAGACAATCTAGAACTGAAAAACACAATATCTACATTGAAAAATTCATTAGAGGGGTTCAACAGCAGACTCAAACAGGCAGAATTATCAGTGAACTTAAAGTTAATTTGAAATTACTGAGTCTGAGGAGCAAAAAATAAAATAAAATAAAGATAAGACAAGACAAGATGATAAAATAAAATAAAATAAAATAAAATAAAATAAAAAATAAAGAAAAGTGAATAGAATCAAAGGGATTTACAGTCCCATCAAGTGGACTTATTAGGGGATTCAAAGAAAGTGAAGAGGGAGAGAAAGGGGGCAAAGAGTTCATTTGAAAAAATAATGGCTGAAAATTTCCCAAATTTGAGAAAATATAGGATATAAAAATACCAGAAACTCAACTCCAAGTAGGATAAATCTAGAGAGACTCGTACTAAGATACATTATAATCAAGCCATTGAAAGTCAAAAACAAAGAGAATCTTGGAAGCATCAAGAGAAAAAGAACTTTTCATGCAGAAGGGACCCTTAATAAAATTACTAGCAGATTTCTCAGGAGAAACCTTGCAGGCCAGAAAGCAGTGGGATGCGCAGACTGCTGAATGGAAAAAAAGCCCAATACTGTGTCAAATGAGAACTCTATATCTAGCAAAAACGTCCTTCAAAAATGAGGACGACATTAAGACATTCTCAGATAAACAAAAACTGAGGGAGTTCCTTAGCATTAAACCTGCCCTAACAAGAAATGCTAAAAGGAGTCCTTCAAGATGAAATGAAAGGACACTAGACAGTAAATAAAAAGCCATATGAAATTATAAAGTTCGCCACTAAAGGTAAATATATGGACAAATATAAACATTAGTATTATTGTAATTTTTGGTTTATAAACCTACTATTTATTCTTGTATAGAATTTAAAGACAAAAGCATAAAAATAATTATAAATCTATGTTAATGAGTGTATGATATGTAAAAATATAATTTGTGACAACATAAATTGGGGAGGCAGAGATGTAAAAGAGTATAATTGTTATGTGATTGAAGTTATCAGTTTAAAATAAATTGCTATAAGTTTTAGGATATTTTATGCAATCCCATGGCAAACCACAAAAATATCTACAGAATTATACACAAAAGGAAATGAGAGGGAATGAAAGCACATCACTATAGAAATATCAACTGAAAACAAAGGAAGGCAGTAGGGAGGAAGCATAGATTGAAGAAACTGCAAATCACATAGAGAACAATGAACAAAAGACCAACAGGAAGTCCTTCTCTATCAGTAATTACTTTAAATGTAACTGTATTAAATTCTTCAAAGGACAGAATGGATACAACAACAACAACAAAACCCCAACAGGATGTATGGTCTGCTATAGACTCTAAGGACAAGCAATGGCTTAAACTGAAAAGATGGAAAAAGATATTTCATGCAAGCAGTAGCCAAAAAAAGAACAGGAGTTGCTATTAATAGTATCAGGCAAATAGACTTTAAGTCAAAAGCTGTTACAAAGAAAGACACTTTATAATGATATAAGGGTCAATTCACCAATCACCAATAAAACATGACATATACAGTTTTTACATATGCTGATTTCAAAACTTATACAAAGCTACAATAATCAGAAGAGTGTAGTACTGGCATAAAGACAGACATGTAAACCACGGAATAGAAAGCTCAGGAATATAAACTCTTGTAAATATGGTCAAATAATTTCTTATAAGGGTTACGACCATTCAGTGGAGGAAAGGACAGTGTTTTCAAGAAATGGTATTGGGAAGATTAGTTTTCCACATGCAAAATAATAAAGTTGAACACTTACTTTACAGCATATACAAAAATTAACGCAAAATGCCTCAAATATCTAAATAATGTATGAGCTAAAATTATACAACTCTTAGCCAAAAAGATAAGGGAAAAGCTTCATGACATTGGTTTGGCAATGATTTCCTGGATATGACACCAAAAACACAGGCAACAAAAGACAAAATAGATAAACTCGACTACATCAAAATTCAAAACGTTTGTACATCAAAGAACACAATCAAAAGAATGAAAAGGCACCACATAGAACAGATGAAAATATTAGTTAAGTCATATACCTAATAAATGGTTAATATATAGAATATATAAAGAACTCCTATAACACAAAAACAAAAAAAATATATCTTACTAATAAATAGGCAAAGAATATGAGTAGACATTTCTCCAAAGAAGACATACAGATTGCCAATAAACATATGTAAAGATGTCTACCCTCAGTAATCATTACAAACAAATACCATAATACACTATCTCACACCCATTATAATAGCTATTATAAAATAAACAGAAAATAACAGGTGTTGCTGAGGATATGGAGACATTGGAAGACTTGTGTACTGCTCCTGAGTATATAAAATGGCATAGCCATTGTGGATAACAGTGTTGCGGTTCCTCAAAAAAGTAAAAACAGAATAATCACACAATGCAGCAATTCCACTTCTGGGTATATACTTAGAAGCGCTGAAAGCTGGATCTCAGAATGTTTCTTCACCCATGTTCCTAGCAGCATTTTTCGCTATAACCACAGGTAGAGTTAACCCAAATATCCACTGATTGATTAGTAAACATAATGTGGTATATATACACAATGGAATATTATTTAGCCTCAAAATGGAAGGAAATTCTGACACACTGTACATTGATGACATTATGCTAAGTGAAATAAACCAGTAACAAAAAGACAAAATGGTAGCTCACCAAAATGTCAGACGTTGTTACCATATGATCTAAAAATTCTATTGCCAGGTATACACCCAAAAGAAAAAGCAAATATATATCCACACTAAATTTGTAAATGGATGTTCACGGTATCATTATTCACAATAAACACAAAATAGAAACAACTCAAATGTCCATGAACTGATCAATGGTTAAACAAAATGTGGTATATCCATACAAATATTATTTGGCAATTTAAAAAGTATAATTTGGCAAAAAAAAAAATACTAATACATGTTACCACATGGACGAACTTTAAATGCATTATGTGAAGTGAAAGAGGCTAGTCACACAAAAAACACATTGTATGATTCCCCTATATAAAAGAATAGGCAAATCTATAGGGACAGATAGCAGATTACTGGTTGCCTAGGGCTAGGGGAAGGGTATTGTGGGGTGTGTACAGGGTTTCTTTTGGGATTAAAATATTCTAAAATTGTGGGAATACACAACTCTGTAAATACAATAAAAAATACTGAATCATACACTAAATGTGTCAATAGCATGAACATCTCAATAAAGCTATTAAAAATGCAAAAAAAATAAATGATTATATATGAGTAGTTCTATTTCTGGGCTGTCTACACTGTCCCACTGATTTGTATATGCACAAGACATATTATTGTAGTTTTGAATAATAACTACAAGACTTCAAGACTTATTTGAGTAATAAGTCTTGAAATCAGGTAGTATGAATGCTTCAAATTCCTATTTTTACAATACTTCTTTGAGTACTCTAGGTCATTTATATTTCCATGAAATTTCAAAATTGGGTTGTCAATTTTTCTAAAAGTCTTTAAAAAAATTTTTTTAATGTTTATTTATTTTTGAGACTGAGAGAGACAGAGTGTGAGTGTGGCAGGGGCAGAGAGAGAGGAAGACACAGAAACTAAAGCAGGCTCCAGGCTGAGCTGTCAGCACAGAGCCTGACACAGGGCTCAAACTCACAAACCATGAGATCATGATTTGAGCCGAAGTCATACGCTCAACCGACTGAGCCACCCAGGCACCCCTAAAAGTTTTATAACCTAGATGAAATGGACAAATCTGGAAAAACACAACTTAGTAAAACTTACACAAGAAATTGAAATAGTGAATAACTAATTTTGGTAAGTTGTTTCTCAACTTATTTGTCCACTTCATATGTCATCAAATTCATTACCATGAAATTCTGTAATTTAATATATGTACTGTACCCTTTCATAAATGTAGAATTTGTACTTATATCCTTCCATTCATTCTTGATACTACAAATCTGAGTTTTCTTTTTCAGTTTTTTAAGTTTTTATTTAAATTCCAGTTAGTTAACTAACATACAGTGTAATATTAGTTTCAGATCTACAATTTAGTGATTTAATACTTCCATACAACACCTGGTGATCATCACAAGTGCACTCGTTAATCCCCATCACCTATTTAATCCATCTCCCCATCTGCTTCCCCTTTAGTAATATTCAGTTTGTTTTCTATAGTTAAGAGTGTGTTTCTTGGTTTGCCTCTCTCTTTTCCCCCTATGCTCAGTTGTTCGTTAAATTCCACATATGAGCAAAATCATATCGCATTTGTCTTTCTCTGACACATTTCCTTGCTCACTGTTACTAGGGCGTATACATTTGACTAATCTTCAGAAAAAAGTCACTTTGGCTTATTTTTCTCTGTTGTCTTTCTTTCATATTTCTTTTACATTTATTTTATTTTTGTTCTTTATACTTAGTTACTTTGTGTTTATTTAGCTTATCTTTTTAATCTTTAAGATGGAAACTTAAATCACTGTGGATGTTTCTTCTTCTTAACATAAATATTTAAAGCTATATAATTTCTCTGGAAGACTGCTTTAGCTACATCTCACAAATTTTGATATGTATTATCTCATAATTTTAAATTTGTAGTATTTTTCTAATTCACTTTTCTCTACTTACACTGACTCTTGGATTTTTTTCTTAAAGGGCACTATTCAATTTCTAAATATTTAGATATTCTAGATCTTGTTATACTGGAGTTCAATTCTCTGATCTTTCACTTTTCTGTAAAATAGTTCTGCTACATTTTACATGGTTTTACTTGATTTTTGAAGGATATTTTCACTATATATATACTTCTGGGTTGACAGTTTTTGGTTTTGTCTTTTCATTTCACTCCTTTAAAGGTTATGGCTATTGTCTCCTTACTCTCATTATTTCTGATAAGAAGTCAGCCATCATTCGCAGGAATGTTCCATGTATGTATCAGTGCCCATCCTTGAGGCTGCTTTCAAGATTTCCTCTTTTAAATAGGTTTTCATCAGTTTGATTCTGATGAGCCTAGGTAAAATTTTCTTTGTATTTATTTTTCTTGGTGTCCACTGAACTTCTTGATCTAGAAGACTGTTTTTACCAAATTTGAAAAATCTTCAGAAATTCTTTTTTCAAATATTTATTCTGACTCACTTTTTCTCTCTTCTTTAGGGATTTCTGTGGCACACTTGTTAGACTGATTGATGTTATCCCACAGATCATCAAGGTTGTGTTCTTTTACTTTCATTTTTTTCTCTTTACTTCAGGTTGGGTAATTCCTACTGATCTGTCTTCACGTTCACTAATCTTTTATTGTACAGTCTCTGAACTGGTCAGTTTGTCCACTGAGTTTTTCACTTCAGATGTTGCAATTTTAGTTTTACAATTAGGTTCTTCCTAGACTTGGTTTCCTTGCTGATATTTCCCATCAGTTCACTCATTAGGATCATCTTTCCTTTCAGTCTCTGAAGAAATATAATATGTATACTTTAAACACTTTGCAATTTCTGACATATTAATGTCTCGAGATTTGTTTCTATTGACTACATTTTCTCTAGAATGTGCCTCACATTTTCCTGATTCTAGGATTTCCTGCTTCTAGTTGTACGCTACATATTGTGGATGGTCCATGGTAAGATACCTAACATATGCACAGTTACCACTCATTTAATAACATCTGCAAATTTCAGGTAATACTTAGACTTAATACTTAGATCAAATACTTAGACTTAAATTTATTTTTCTTTACTGTAGCAAGACCACTGTTGTGTTTGGTTGGGCTCTATCTTCCTGAGTCAGGAAGGGTGACTTTAGACATAATGCCAGGGGAATCATCGAGTTCACTCTGTGCATTCTTGTGCAACCTGTTGTTCCTACATTTTTTTCCAATTGTTTTTTGAAGCATGGCAAGATTGGTAATAATTATACTGGCAAGAAGCCTCTATCATTTTTCAAGAGAACAAAAGCAATTTTTCCTATTGAGAGAAAAGTTGTTGCAATACAGAAACTGAATGGTAAATTTCATTTGTTCCAAGCTGACTTAACACTCTTTTCCAATTTCCTATAACTTTCAATATATCTTTTCTAGTATCTGTAAATCTGAATTCCTAGAATAGTTAGTAGGAAATGGAATTATGTACACAAATTCCTAAACACTTCCTTAGCAGTGAAATTTTCCTCCAGGGTATACCACAATATGCTAGTGATAATAATTACTAAATTTAAGAAAATTAAAAGTAAATTAGTAAGTCTTTAATTATATAACATCTAACAAATTGCTAGAAATTGCTAACCTACTAAATGTAGTTAGTCTGAAAAAGAGTTAGTAAAGACTGCTAACTTACCAAATGTAGTTAGTCTACCAAAGAAGAGAGTTATTAAATCACCATTTTCAGATTTTATTTAGAACACATTCAGAAATGATTCCTATGATTTGAGCTGGTAATAGGAACTAAAGGAGTTTAAAAAAAATCAATATATTGCAGATGTTTGTTCCATTTTAGCCCTTTAAATGTAACTAACACTTCCCTGAACACAAAAGAAGGCCAGCACTAACTTACCACTTGGCCACTCAACATACCCCTCTGTGATCTCTCTTTCCTAGCATTCGCAGCTAATTCTCTGGCTATGTATTATGGTGCCTTGATCTGGGAGTAAAAAAAGGGAAGGGTAGGATGATAAATCCAAGGAAGTAATTTAAGCAGATTACCAAAAAAATGAAGTAGGGCCCAAAATAAAAGATAAAAGCCACCATAGTTCCTTGATTTCAGTAGTAGTTACTGTTCTGGAGAGAGGAAATCTTTTCACCATGCCCACATCTTCTCAGGATCTCAATCCACTAGGGCCTAACAAGAAGAAAATGGCAATCTAAACACAAAATGTTATTAATATCTGATATCTAATGTATAACTTAAGTTGAATTAGAAATATGTTTGTATAACATTTAAGAATACTTGGTTGGTAGTTTCCAGATGATCAGGATGGTGACCTAAAATCTTAAATAGATTTGAGATCATATAATTTTATTAGTTTAATTAAAAGTTGCAATTCATTAAGAACACTTCATCTTCAGGGGCACCTGGGTGGCTCAGTCAGTTAAGTGTTCAATTTCGGCTCAGGTCATGATCCCATGGTTTGTGAGTTTGAGCCCTGCATCTGGCTCTGTGCTGACAGGTCAGAGTCTGGAGCCTGCTGGGCATAGAGAGATGACTATGCCCCTCCCACATTTGTACTCTATTACTTTCTCACTCAAAAGTAAATAAAACGTTGGGGCACCTGGGTGGCTCAGTTGGTTAAGCATTCGACTTCTACTTAGGTCATGATTTCATGGTTCGTGGGTTTGAGCCCTATGTTGGGCTCTATGCTGACAGCTTAGAACCTGTAGCCTGTTTGGATTCTGTCTCCCTCTCTCTGCCCCTCCCCTGCTCATGCTTTGTCTCTCTCTCTCAAAGATGAACAAACATTAAAAAAAATTTTTTTAATAAAATGTTAAATTTTTAAATAAAATTAAAAAAACACTTCCTCTTCAATTTCAATATTTCTATAACTGCCCTAAATTTTTGCTTTGATATTAATTATTTTGGAAAAGTACTGTATTGCTGTAGTTTAAAATGAATAACTGGGAAGTAATTAAAATCTATATTTTATAACTAATTAATATAATTATAAAATTACTACATAAAAGAAGTCTGATCTAAGCTTAGTTTCTTTAATCTCTTCAGTTCTATAGAGACATTTATTTCTAACATGATGACTTTACTTCTCTAGCTAATGCCACAGCTAGGATATGGTATTTTGATCCTTTTTGTACAGTTATAACCTTGTAATGCTGAACCCTGTAGTTAGCTAATAGTCAGGAAAACAAAATTCGGTAAATAATACCATTGTAATGAGTTGGTTCTTAAGTAAACTTCAATGGATTTTCTCAAAATCCATAAACAAACAACAGTATAACCTAAATGTTAAGTTGGCAGTTATTGCACAAAAGGACAGAGATGCGTCTTATACTATTGTAAATCACAAAGTAGAGATCAGGAAATAGTAGTCACTGGATGATAGCCACATTTTAATAGTTTATTAAGCTCTTTTTCAGTTATTGCGTTCCTAGAATTACAGATGCCTCTTCTTGGCTTGCAAACTTTTGTTTGTTTGCTATTATAAATGTTGTAATCCCACTAGAGCTGTCAGTTACTTACGGGTTCATTCTTAATATTCTTATAAAATGTGTTGCTCAAACATTTTAAAATCCTAACAGAAGCCACTCCAATTTCCAAGATTAAAATAGGAGAAAAATTTTAAAAAAGTATGACAAATAAAAGTATCAACAAGTTTAATATTCTTTGAAAGATAAGGCTTTAATTACCTTGAATATGTAAATATGATAACAAGTGTTCTTCAAAGGAAACCAGTAAATACTTGTGGACTGATTTATTGAATATTGTCACAAAAGCTTTGGAAACTTGGGACAATTCTCAGGACACTTCCTCGTTGTTCAATGAAGTCTATAATTTATACTTTTTTTTTTTTTTTTTAAATTCCTAAACGTTCTTGTAATTGTTTTGATGACATGTATTTGTAAGGTCAAGAACATTATCCAAATGCAGTGATTAACTGGAGAACAATCTCAGTGAAGAATGGTCTACTATATTCAACTCACTCAAATCAATGAAAACTCTAATTTTCTGTTGGCTTAGCTCTTTCTCTTATCTACCCTCCTTATACTTTCGTCATCTGTGGCCTTTGGAGGTATCTTTTCATTACCAAGATACTTCTATACAATCTTAAACTTAATCCCTTTATTTTTTCAGCTCAATATAAAAACCACCTTACTTCCAGTGATGTGTCTCTGTGAACCCTCTTTAGTAGAGTGTATTCCTTCTTTCACATACTATTACTTCAGAGGTAGGAAGAAGGGATTTGCATTTTTCTGCTTCTTAACTGTCATTTCCAGGCCAGTAATCCACTAAACAATCCTTTCAATTTTTGAAGTTTCTGTTATCCAATTGGAGTGTGTGATCCAAGGGGCTAGTGCTGGTCTGAAACTGATAGTGCCATGAAGTCAGTACTAAAATTCAGAGGAGGCAATTAAACATTTTATAGAAATTCACAGAGCAAATGTGTGGCTGTTTGAACCCAATAACAAAAAAAGTATGGTTGAATTTTCCATGTCTATTTGCTTTTTCATTTTTTGGTACTTCATTTTTATTAGTTATAAAAAGTGATAACACATTGGAAAATATTTTTTTTTTAAATTGGTCCTTCACCACAGATAGTTTGAGAAGGACTAATTTACGTGACTTGCTTTCTCAACTGCACCACTGTGATGTGACAACCAAAGTTACTTTCCCACATTTTAAAAGAAACTATCTTGTCAATATTTTAGACAAAAGCAAGGGTCACCCACATAAAACTCTTGCCTCACAATTTCTTGACTCATTTGTTCTAATAATATTTATTTTCAAACAATACCCAAAGCAGTATCTGGTTCTTAGTTCTCTTTAATCTTTAACTCTGAAACTCTACTCTTGGATCAAAAACTTCTATTCTACTTTCTTACTAAAACTGCTCTTTACTGTTGTTACTGGAATAAACACTTTATCTGGATGTGGATTTGCCTTCCCTGAATGCAATGCTTAGGCAAAAACAACCATCCGTCAACTTACAGAATGCCATGTGTACCATCACAGTATTCTACATAGCCTTGTTCTGATCAAGATCATTTCACAGCAAATCAGTAAAAGAAGTGTGACAATATTGTGGGCCTACGCTTATGGAATTCACTGACCTTACCATGTTCCCCAACTTCTTGACATAGTTGGCTTGATAAAACAGGAATGGATTTTTGTACACTTGGTTGTAATGTCAGTTAGGTGGCAATATCTTGTGGAACTAGGGCGAGGTTCTCCATGACAGTGTGCATGCTCTAAATCAGGGTATTATACATACTGGCCTTTTCATCCACAGCCAGTATTCATGGGTCAGAGAATTAAGAGGTAAAATGAGAATGGCCTCATTCACTTACTTCTAGTGATCTACCAGCAAAATTTTTGCTTCCCGTCTCTGCAAACAGAGGTTCTGATAATACAGAGTTCTTAGCTCCAAAGGGAGAAAAACGTCCACCTAGAGACATAACAGAAATTCCAGTAAACTGGAAGTTGAAGCACCTGGCTAGCTCAGTCGATAGAGCATGAGACTCTTAAACTGGAAGTTGAAACTGCCACCTGTTTGCTTGGGGCTCCTCATGCCTTTGAATCAGTATGTAAGGAAAGGGGTTACTGTACTGGCTGGGTAAGTGATACTGACTACCAAGGGGAAACTGGGTTGCTACTATACAATGGTGGTAAGGAAGAATATATATCGAATACAGAGATCCCTTAGGGAGATCTTATATTAATCTTATTATATTCATCTATACCTATTGCTATTGAATACATTCTTAAAAGATGAGAGTGAAGTAAAGATATAGTCAGATAAATGAGAACTGAATTCAACAACAACAGATGTATATCAGAAAAGAGAAAGGGAGAAAGGAAGAAAGGAGGACGGAGGGAGGAAGAGGAAAAATGAGAACGAAGAAAATGCTAAAACAAATTCAAGTTAAGGAAAATATGACAAAATGAAATAAATGAAACAAATGAAACTTTGAGATTCTTACAATTTAACTATGTGGTGTGTTTATTATAGTCCCAAGGTTATGAAAAGTACCACAGATTAAAAAACTAAAAATTGTTAAGATGTCCATCCCCCTACCTGCTAAAGATCTAAAGATTCAACACAATCTAATCATAATCCCACCAGGATTTATGGAAACTGATTATCTGATTTTAATATTTATAGGAAAAAGCAAAGAGTCTATAATAACTAAAATAAGCTTTAAAAAGTACATTGAAAAGGCTTCCAATGCCTGATATCAAAAGATACAGCAATCAATGCATTGTGGAATTTACATAAGGATAGACAAATAGATCTTTATAATAGTATAGCATGCCCATAAACAAACACATACTTATATGGTCAATTAACTTTCAAAAATTGGCACCAAGGCTATGACGGGGGGGGGGGGGGGAACCCACCTTTTCAACAAATAGTGCCAGAACAACTGAATAGTAACTGGTTAAGGAAATAAACCACAATCTTTATTTTACACCATATACAATAGTTAATTCAAAGTATCACAGATTAAAAGTAAAAACTAGGGGTGCCTGGGTGGCTCAGTTGGTTAAGTGTCTGACTTCGGCTCAGGTCACGATGTCACAGTTCATGAGTTTGAGCCTCGCATCAGGCTCTCTGCTGCTGGCGCAGAGCCTGGAACCTGCTTTGGATTCTGTGTCTCCCTCTCTCTCTGCCACTTCCCGACTCGTGCTCTGTCTCTCTTCCTCTCTCAAAAATAGATAAATATTAAAAAAAATATTTTTAAAGCAAAAATTAAAATAATAAAACTTATAGATGAAAACATAGGACAATATCTTTGCAAACTTGGGGTAAGGTAAGATTTCTTAGACAAGATATATTTAAAAATTAATATATTATTTTTATGGTTTCAGGTTTCACATTTAGGTCTTTAATCCACTTTGAATTATGTCTCCTGAGGCAAAGGAAACAAAAGCAAAGATACACTACTGGGTCTACATCAAGATAAAAAGCTTCTGCACAGAGAAGGGACCAATCAACAAAACTAAAAGGTCATCTACAGTATGGA
Organism: Felis catus; assembly: GCF_018350175.1. Classification (NCBI taxonomy): domain Eukaryota; kingdom Metazoa; phylum Chordata; class Mammalia; order Carnivora; family Felidae; genus Felis; species Felis catus. The sequence continues at coordinate 86,407,819 of NC_058373.1, read as the reverse complement.
AGAGGATATTTACAAATGACATATCCAAAAAAGGGTTGGTATCCAAAAAATAAAAAGAACTTATATAACTCAGCACTCCAAAACAAATAATCCAATTAAAAAATGGGCAGAAGACATGAACAGACATTTCTCCAAAGACATCCAGACACATAAGTTCATCATCACTTATCATCATGGAAATGTAAATCAAAATTGCAATGAGATATCACCTCACATCTGTCAGAATGGCTAAAACCAACAACACAAGAAACAAGAGGTGCTGGGGGAGGATGTGGAAAAAACGGAACACTCGTACACTGTTGCTCGGCATGCACACTGGTGTAGGCCCCCCTGGAAAACAGTATGGAGTTTCCTCCAAAAGTTAAAAATAAAACTACTCTATGATCCAGTAATCACACTAGTGGATTTTTACCCAAAGAATACAAAAACAGTAATTCAGAGGCATACATACACCTTTACATTTACAGCAGTATTATTTACAAAAGCTGAAAGATATGAAAGCAGCCCAAGTGTCCATCGATTGATGAATGGACAAAGAAGAGGTGGTATCCACAACAGAATATTATTCAGCCATAAAAGGAATGGGATCTTGCCATTTGCAATGACGTGAATGGATCCAGGGTATAAGGCTAAGCGAAATAAGTCAGTCTGAGAAAGACAAATATCTTTTGATTTCATTCACATGTGGAATTTAAGAAACAACACAGATGAGCAAAGGGGGGAAAAAAAGAGAAACCAAAAACACAGACTCTTAACTATACAGAACAAACTGATAGTTACCAGAGGAAAGGCAGCTGGGGGATGGGTTAAATAGGTGATCGGGATTAAGGAGTACACTTGTTGTGATGAGCACTGGGTGATATATGGAATCGTTAAGTCACTATATTGTACACCTGAAACTAATATAACACTGTGTGTTAACTGGAATTAAAATAAAAACTTAAAATAAAAAATTGATATATTAGACTTCATTAAAATTTAAAATTGTTGCCTATCAAAATACAGAATTAAGAAAATGAATACACAAGATACAGAATGAGAAACATTAAACAATTTTTTTTTTGATATTTATATTTGAAGGTGAAAGAGAGAGAGACAGCATGAGGGAGAGGGGCAGAGAGAGAGGGAGACACAGAATCCAAAGCAGGCTCCAGGCTCTTAGCTGTCAGCACAGAGCCCTACGTGGGGCTCGAACCCATAAACCATGAGATCATGACCTGAGCTGAAGTTGGAACCTTAATGGACTGAGCCACCCAGGCGCCCCAAGGAACTATTTTTAATACATATATCTGACAACAGATTTTATCTACAATATGTAAAGAACTCCTACAAATCAATAATAAAAAGTAAAATCACCCAATTAATAGATAGGCAAAAGAGCTGAACAGATGTTCAAAAAGATATATAAATAGCTAAGAAGCACATGAAAAAGTGTTCAGTATCATTAGTCACTGGGAGATGTAAATTAAAACCAAAATGATACACCACTACACACCTACTATAATAGCTACAATTAGAAATACTGACAACAACGGGGCACCTGGGTGGCTCAGTCGGTTAAGCGGCCAACTTCGGCTCAGGTCATGATCTCACGGTCCGTGAGTTCGAGCCCCGCATCGGGCTCTGTGCTGACAGCTCAGAGCCTGGAGCCTGTTTCAGATTCTGTGTCTCTCTCCCTCTCTGGCCCTCCCCCGTTCATGCTCTGTCTCTCTCTGCCTCAAAAATAAATAAACGTTAAAAAAAAAAAATTTAAAAGAAATACTGACAACACCTGTTGGTGAGCATGTGGAGCAATCAAAACTTCCATAAATTGCTGTTGAGAGTGTAAATTGATTCAGCAACTTTGGTGAACAATTTGCTTAATTTCTTTTGAAAATAAATACCAACCTTACAACCCAGCAGTTCTACTCTTATTATTTTTTTTTTAATTTTTTTTTTCAACGTTTATTTATTTTTGGGACAGAGAGAGACAGAGCATGAACGGGGCGGGGGGGGGGGGCAGAGAGAGAGGGGGACACAGAATCAGAAACAGGCTCCAGGCTCTGAGCCATCAGCCCAGAGCCTGATGCGGGGCTCGAACTCACGGACCACGAGATCGTGACCTGGCTGAAGTCGGACGCTTAACCGACAGCGCCACCCAGGCGCCCCATCTACTCTTATTTTAAAAAGAGAGTAATAGCATGTGTCCACAAAAAGACTTGCACAAGAATTCTCATAGTAGTCTTTACCATACTAGACAAACTGAAAAATCCAAACGTCCATCAACAGAATGAATACAAAGTGAAATACAGAATATTATACAGTGGAATATTACTTACAAAAAAGGAGCGAACTACTGATACAGAGAACAACATGGATAACTATCACAAAATTAATGCTGTCACTGTATAACTGTACTTGTATGAAGTTCTAGAACAAACAGAATAAATCTTGCTTAAAAATGTCAGAAAAGTTGTTTCAGCGAAGCTGAAGAAGGGATGATCGGTAGGGAAGGGAAATAAATGAGGATACTTTCTTGGGTTATGGAAATGTTACACGTATTTGTCAAAACTCATCAAATTGCAGATTTAATATTTATGTTATTTCTGTGTGTTGAGTTTTATATAAAATCAAAATTGTGAACAAATAAAAAGTAAACGTTAACAGTGGAAAAATTCTCAAATTTTCAATGATCACTATACCAAAACAACACACTCACAAAAATCTATAATACACTTATATTTATAGATATATTTATTGAATATGTTTCCAGAAAAATTACAATTTAAAAGTGTATTTTATTATATATTTAACCTTCTTATAAGATCACTACAGTTTTTTACAATAGGATAATATTAATAAGAATTAATATATAAATGTACATTTTTTTCAAGGGATTATAATACTGAAATAGGCTACGAGTAACAATTAAAACCATTTTCCCCTGAATTTTTCAAGGTATTGACATTAAATATTTAAATTAATTCTACGAAGTGGTTTGGGAATCTGATCTTGTGTGATCTCAGAGCTTAGTATTATGACAGATGAGTCAAGTAGCAATTAATCAAACAAACCTGTATGCAAATGTACAAGCACAGCCAGAGTCATTTCCAAAAGAAATATGAAAACCTGCTTTGATACAGCATGTTGACAATGCAAGTTTTAAAGTGTCCAAAAGTAAGTAAGTAAGTAAGTAAGTAAGTAAGTAAGTAAGTAAGTAAGTAAGTAAATAAAGGTCCTAACACTTTGGACTAAACAGACAAATACTTTCTTGTGAATGATATATTCAGATCTTTACATTCATCCTTCAATATCTGTGTAAGCACAGGAGATAAGCTATTTGATTCCATTTACTTTTGTTTTTGAAGATAAAATTTAGCATAAATATAATCCACTAAAATGTTAACGGAAAAAATTCATTACGAAATCAGAGATGTATTAAAAAAACAAAACTGAACCAATTTGAATTTTTGTGCCCAAATGACAGTTCATGAAACCATCAAGTGGTTGTCTAAAGATGCTACTATAAAATTTTGGTTCTCTTTAAAAAGTCAGATGTTTAGAATAAAGAGTCTTCAATGACAAAAAGTTTATAAGACAGGTCCCCCAATACTTAGGGACATACACTAATTACCAAATGTTTCATAATGAATTAATGGCTTAAATTCACACTATGTGGAATCTTGCTACTAGAGGAACACTGCCTGTTCAGGGAAATCAGGAAGGGTTTACTATTACGCTAAATAACAATATATTGGAAAAATGTCATTATGTACTTAATACAGTCTGTTATATTTTAAAAAGTGTTAGTCATAATGGTAATGAAAATTAACTTTCTGGGAAATAACTTGTTTTTGATCTCTTAAGATGGCAAAGCTATAGTAGAGCTCTAGGAGTAATATGCTGATGCATAATCATCATTCTAACCAAATGACCTACAGGAATTAATATAAAGAAAGAATAACGAAACTCTTACACTACTTAAAAAAAAATGAAAATCTTAAAATAAAAATCAGCACTTAGAGCAAGATACAAAAGAATGAGATAAAAGATACATTTCTTACCTGCAGAAGAATAGAACACACAAATAAATGTTAACATCTTAGATACATTTTGATCCCATACACATGACTTTCTAGAGGAAAGTAAAACTAATTAATGATGTAAAAATATCATTATCAGTGATTTAGTAGGGGGTGGGAACATGGATTAACTAGAAAGAGCAGGAGGGAACTTTCTGGGGTGACAATAATGTCCTCCTAGATCTTTTCTGTAGTGGTAGTTACACAGCCGTACACATTTGCCAAAAGTTAGAGAATGTACACTTAATGATTGTATACTTTAGTGTATGTAAGTTTTAAATCAAAAGGAAAAACCTGTAAAAATGTTGAACTCTAGCTAATGATTTCCTATGTTGAAGAATTTAGGGTCCTATGTACTTATGCCTGGATCTACCTGAAATGCATCAACTAAGTGAAATGAATTGATCAACAGAGGGAAGGATGAATAAATGTAGAAATAAATGTAATAAATTACTTTTAGGAAAATATTAACAATGGATTCCAAGTCGTTGGTGAATAAATGTTTGCAGTTAAGGTTCTTATGACTTTGCAATATGTTAGAAATATTTCCTAATAAAATGCTGGCAAAAGTTGAAAGTACAAATGAAAAAGGCTATGACACTACGGTACTTAGTAGAATTTAAAGTAGAATTTAAAGTAATAAATATAAAAAAGATAACAACATGAATGGAGCTAAAGAATATTATAGATGGAATCATGGTTACCAGAGGGGAGATGGGCCGGGGGATGGGTGAAATAGGTGACTGGGATTAGAGGAATGTACTTGTGATGAGCACTGGGTGATGTAAAGAATTGCTGAATCATACTATTGTACACCTGAAACTAATATAACACTGTATGTTAACTTACTGGGATTAAAATAAAAAACCTAAAAAAGATAACAATACACATTTCATAGGAATAGTGAGATACAGTTATCCTAAAAATTTAAGTACATCACCACATGGCTTTAAGAGAACTAAGACAAAAGGTGACAGAATTAAAAAGAGAGATATTCATCCTAATTGTTTGGTAGTTTCTTTTATTTTTATTATTTTTTCACCTTTTTTTAAAAGTAGGCTCCATGTCCAACGTGAGGCTTGAACTCACGACCCCAAGATTAAGAGTCTCATACTTTACTGAATGAGCTAGCCAGACCCCATCATTTGATAGTTTAAACATGTCTCTCAGAAACTGATAAAACAAGCAACAATAAATCTATAAACATAAAATTCAAATACATGACTAATCTACTTTGCTTAAATAACATATAGATAACACTGCATTCAGCAACTGCAAAATACACAATATTTTAAATAGTACATATCTAACAAATAGGGACTGTTTTAGGTCCTAAGGCAGGTATCAACAAGTTTCTAAAGACTGAATCATATAGATTGTTTTCCCACCATGTAATTAAATTCCAACTCAATGACAGAAAGATAATCTCAAATTTCCTCATGTTTAAGTATTAAGCAACACATTTCTAAATGATTCACAAGTGAAGGAAGAAATCATACTTAGAAATTAAAAACAGGGGCACCTGGGTGGCTCAGTCAGTTAAGCATCTAACTTAGGCTGAGGTCATGATCTCACAGTTCATGGGTTTGAGCCCTGCATCGGGGTCTGTGCTGACAGCTCTGAGCTTGGAGTCTGCTTCGGATTCTGTGTCTTTCTCTCTTTGCCCTTTCCCCATTCATGCTCTGTCTGTCTTCTCTCTCTGCCCCCCCCCCCCGCCACCAAAATAAATACACATTAAAAAAAACAAAAAATAATAAAAAGAAACTAAAAACATATTTTGAGGTATATAGTAATGAGATACAACTTATCAAAATTTGTGTGATACAACTAAAGCAGTACCTGAAGAAAAATTAATAGTTTTCATTGAAAAGACCAAGGAGACTCAAAATTGCTAAAATAACAATTTTCCTTTAATTGATCTTTAGAGTCTATGCAATTCCCATCAAAATAATAGCAGATTTTTTTTTTTAATGGAAAATGACAAGCTGAACAAAGGACACAGAATAACTAAGGAAAAACTGAAGAACAACAACACTGGATCCTTACACCATCACAAATCAAGACACAATATAATGCTATAGGAATTAAGACATAGTATAGTATTAGTGCAGGGATAGAAAATTGCACCAACAGAACACAGTCCAGAAAGAAACCCACACATACCCCTATAGCTCACTGGGGACAGGAGAGCAGTACACGATCTTTTTAATACATGATGTTGGGGCCAGTCAACTGGTTTTCCATATAAAGAAAACGATATACCTTGACCATATGAAAATTAATTTGAAACAGATCAAGACCTAAATGTGAAAGCTAAAATAATTAAGCTCCTAAAAGAAAGCATTACAGAGTGTGTTCATTATTGTGGGAATAATAAGGGTTTCTTTCCTTTAAAAAAATTTTTTAATGTTTATTTATTTTTGAGAGAGACAGGAGACAAAGTGCAAGCTGGGGAGGTGCAGAGAGAGAGGGAGACACAGAATCCGAAGCAGACTCCAGGCTTTGAGCTGTCAGCACAGAGCCAGATGCAGGGCTTGAACTCATGGACCATGAGATCATGACCCAAGCTGAAGTCAGACGCCCAACTGACTGAGCCACCCAGCTGCCCCACAAGGGTTTCTTAAATAGAACACAAAATGCATTAACCATAAGAAGAAAAAATGATAACTTTGACTTCCTTAAAATTAAGAACTTTTGTTATCAAAAGACATCAATAAGAACAAAAATGCAAGCCAAAGACTACACAAGTATCTGTACCCAATTTATATAAATCAGTAAGAAAAAAAAGACAACCAAATTTAATACTGGGCAAAAGCCTGGAACAGACACTTCATAAGGGAGGATATCAAAATGGCCATTAATTATAGGAAAAGGTATTCAACATCATTAGTCATTAGAGAAATACAAATTAAAGCCTCAATGCAATAAGACCACATATCCATCAAAATTATAGAAATTAAAATGAATAAAGATACCAAGTGCTGACCCTCACAACTGGAAGCCACTTCCTTACGCTGCTGGTGTAAACTGGTACAACTCTGGGAAAACATTTGGAATTAATTACTAAAGCTAAACCTATGCCAGGCATTCTCCTGTGTATATGCTATATATGAACCACAGGGAATAAATTCTAACATTGAACAAAAAATATGTCCAAGAACATCCATAGTATTTCATTCATAATAGGTCAAGATTAGAAACACCCTGTATTTCTATCAACTGGTGCATATGTAAATAAGAGTATAACCATACAATGGAACATAACACTGTAAAGAAAAAGATACACTGTTGATAACTATAACAATACAGATCAACACACAAGAATAACATTGGGTGAAGGAAGTCAGACACAAAAGAGTACACGGCATGATTGCTTTCATATTAAGTTTAAAAACATGCAAAATGACCTATGCTGTTAGAAGAAAGAATAGTGATTACTCTTGACAAGAAATTCTGACAGAAAAGACATATGAAGACATTCATTCATGAAGACATTCATTCATGACAGACATTCATGAAGACATATGAACATTCTCTGGAATGTTGAAATGTTCTTTTAAATATATACAAAACAATATTACATTTCATTGTATTTGGTTTTTCAAATTGTTTTCTTTTTTGTGATGACCACGTTTAAGATTTACTGTTAGCAACTTTCAAATATGCACATTATTATTAACTATAGTCACCATGTTGTACATTACATTCCCATGACTTCATTATTCTATAATTGGAAATTTGTACCTTTGACTCCCTCATTTCTCTCCCTCCACTCCCCACTTGTGGCAAACACGATTCTATTCTCCTCAGCTATGAGCTTGATTAATTATCATCATTGTTTTTTTAATTCCACATAAAAGTGAGATCATATGGTATTTGTCATTCTCTGACTTATTTCACTTAGCATAATACCCTCAAGGTCCATGTTGTGGCAAATGGTAAAGATTTCATTCTGTTTTTTTTTTAACAGCTGACTAGTATTACATTGTGTATATATATATGTATGTATGTATATACACACCATATTTTCTTTACCCATTCATCCACATAGACACTTGTGTCTGTATCTTAGGTATTGAAAATAATGCTGCAATGAACATGGAGATGCATATTTATCTTCCTGAATTAGTGTTTTCATTTTCTTTGAATAAATACCCAGAAGTGGAACTGATGATCATACGGTAGTTCTATTTTTATTTTTTGAGGAACCTCCAAACTATTTTCCATAGCGGCTGCTATGGAAATTTACAATTCCCACCAATTTACATTCCCATCAATAGCACACAGGGTTCCTTTCTCCACATCTTTGCCAACACTTGTTATCTCTTGTGTTTCAGATAACAGCCATTTTAGCAGATGTGAAGTGATATCTCATTGAATTTCATTTGTATTTCCCTGCTGTTTAGTAATGTTGAGCATCTTTTCATGTACCTGTTGGCCATCTCTGTATCTTCTTTGGAAAAATGTCTATCAGATTCCCTGCTCATTTTTTAACTGAATTGGGTTTTCTGCTATTGAGTTGTAGGAGTTCTTTACACATTTTGGATACTAACCCCTTATCAGATACACGATTTGCAAACATTTCCTCCCATTCAGTAGGCTGCCTTTTCCTTTTCGTTGATGACTTTTTTTTTTAAGTTTATTTATTTGTTATTTTGAGAGACAGAGAGACAGAGACAGAGAGAGAGAGGCAGAGACAGAAAATCTCAGGCAGGCTCCACACTGTCAGTGCAGACCCTGATGTGGGGCTCAAACTCACAAACCGTGAGATCATGACGTGAGCCGAAACCAAGAGCCAGCCACCCAACTGACTGAGCCACCCAGGTGGCCCTGTTGATGCTTTTATTTTCTGCAGAAGCTTTTCAGTTTAACGTAGTTCCACTCATTTATTTGTGCTTTCATCGCCAAATCTAAAAACTCATCACCAATACCAGTGTCAAGGAGCTTACACCCTCTATTTTCTTCTAGGAATTTCACGGTTTCAGGTCTTACATGAAAGGCTTTAATCCATTTTGAGTTAGTTTTTATGTGTGGCATGTGACAGTGGTTCAGGTTCATTCCTTACAATGTGGCTGTCCAGTTTTCCCAACACTATTTATCGAAGACACTGTCTTTTCTGCACTGTATTTTCTTGGCTCCTTTAATTGAACATATATGTGTGGGTTTATTTATGGGTTCTCTATTCTACTGAGATTGATCCATCTTGATCTATGTGTCTGTTTTTATGCCAATACCATACTGTTTGGATAACTGTAGCTTGTAAGATAGTTTGAAATCAGGGGCTACAAATGTTCCATATCTTGATCTGAGTGATGCTTTCATAAGTATATGTAAAAATCAATCAAATATTTCACTTAAGATCTGCACACTTTACTGTGTTATACCTCCATTAAAAAATTTTCTAAATACAAGTGCTTTCATGAGTATATGTAAAAATCAATCAAATCTTTCACTTAAATTTGCACACTTTACTGTGTTATACCTCCATTAAAAATTTTTTTAAATACAAGCTTTAACTTCCATAGTGTTCATATCTATTCCTTTCTGATTTTTGTTTAAACACTCACTACCTCTTGCATGAATTATTATAATAGATTCCCAACTGTCTCCTTAGCCTTAGACTTTTAAACCTCAGGAGGTCCACACTGCTTAGAGAATAAAGTCCAAATTCCTTAGCATTTTATTCACCATTTCTATTTATAATTTTTTCTAAGAAGCCAATTTGGAAGTATATACTATTTTAAAATGTTTATAGTCTCTAATCCAGTATTTCCATTTCTAGGACTTTTCCTAAGGAAATAAACATAGATACACATAGAATTTAGCTACAAAAATGTTCACAGTATCAAAAAAATAGAAAAAAAAAATAAACACCCTCTCAAACAGCAGATGAGTTTGACAAATCTTAATATACCCACATTATAAAATTATAAGACTATCTGACAAAATATAAAATCAAAATGAAAAATCTGATTAACTCGTATGTATTGATATAATATGGACTGAAAAAGAAGACAATCTGTATATGATTTTTTCTAGGAAATGACTTTACAAGCAAATTTTACCTTCTTGTTTATGCTTTCCAAAATTACCTATAGTTGGAAAAAGTTTGTAAAAATTTTACAATAAGAACTAAGAAAAGTTATTAGAATAGAACAAATATAAATAAGATATCTTAGGAAGATTGACTGGAAAGAAACATGCACAGGCAAATAATTATAGGATAAGACAGGGAAGAAAATTAACAAACTGACAGGGGAAAAAATTAATAAAAATTTTACAGTCACTATAATAAAGAATGTTAAACATGTTTCTTACTCTTCCTGAAAAGTAAAACTCTAAATGTTATGATTTATTTCCTTTTCAAGTATGAACTTTTTATCAAACTTCTAATAACTTACAAATCATTATTTTGTATCTATTATATGTTAGGCACTGTGCCAATCATTAGGGATACAAAGTGACGGCAACACTAACAATGGAGAGGTAAAGAAACTAGGCTATCCTTTCCTGTTAATATGGAAAGTTAACTTTGATGGTTATTATCAATGGCCAAGATTTTGGTTTTTCGCTTCAAGTGGATTTGTTAGTTTAGGCTACACTCCCTAATCTCAGTCTGCTTTCCACAGTGACTTCAGTTCACATAGAATATCATGGGAAGAATTCATAACCAGGCGAGGAATGTACTAATGTGGACTCCTGGACTATGTGATACAATAGAAGAATTCTAATTTCTAAATTATTTATACCTTTTCTTCAAATGTATTCCCTCTCTTTTACTGCTTCTGGATCTGTCTTGCTGAATGTGTGTTAAAATATCCCAACATTGGGGCACCTGGGTGGCTCAGTCGGTTGAGCGTCCGACTTCGGCTCAGGTCACGATCTCACGGTCCGTGAGTTCGAGCCCCACGTCGGGCTCTGGGCTGATGGCTCAGAGCCTGGAGCCTGCTTCCGATTCTGTGTCTCCCTCTCTCTCTGACCCTCCCCCGTTCATGCTCTGTCTCTGTCTCAAAAAGAAATAAACGTTAAAAAAATATATATATATATCCCAACATTTAGTTCTTTCCCCCCTCAAATCCATAAAAAAATTACAGAGAAAAATATCTGAAATATATTGACTCCACTAATTGCAATACCTTCAAAATCTTTATTTCAAGGCTCTTTTTCTCTTGACTACCACTCATTACAGCACTCCAAGATGAACAAAGAACTCCAATACATGCACGGAGCAGATTTTTACTGTCCAGGATCCTGCCGACTGTGACTCTTTAGTTTCCTCTTTAAGGGGCAGTCTGTAGGCCATCACTGTAATGACTTCCTGGTCCCTCACCCATCACAACCCCAAGCCGGGTTAAAATATCTACAATCCACACTGCATTCAAGATCTGAATATTGCTACAAGAAATCATGCAACTTCCCTGACAGGTTTCACTTCAAATCATTATCTAATTCTTAAATGGACATTCTGCTCTGCCTGGCATCCTACGTTTCTAAAGTTAGGTTCATTCACACACAAACCAAGACAACTGTTTCAAACTATCCTGAAAAGTAAAACTCTAAATGTTATGATTTATTTCCTTTTCAAGTACGAACTTTTTATCAAACTTCTAATACCTTACAAACCTTTATAAATCTTCAGCACCATCTTTTGACCCATCACATTGAGAATCTAAATGAACTTTAGGACACCTCACTCCCTAAATTTATTAACTTGCAAGGATATGCATCCATCTGAGTTCTTGTATTCCTCTGTTACAATGGAAGCAGTTTCCCTCTTGCTAGCAAAAAACAACTCTTTCACTTATATTCTAGATCCTATCCCCTCTCAATCTACTTATCTACTCCAGAACTTTCCTACTACAGTTATCTTTTTTCTCTCTTAAAATCACTTTTTCTTTCCTGGTTCATTTCCATCAACATATCAATTACATGCCCTAAAAAAGAAAAACCTTTCCATGAACTGTAAGCTCCCTCTCCATCTATTGCCAATTTCTCTACCTCCATTACAGGGGTAAGAAGTTGTATGCATTCACTGTCTTCACTTTCTCACTTTCCATTCTTTCCTCATACTACTCCAATGTGGCCTCTGTCCTGGACCAAACTCTTGTCAAAGCCCTCAACATCTTCCATGTGACCAAATCTACAAGTAACTGTTCCATTTTCCCTTTGCTCAACCTCTCAACACCATTTAAGGGAATTAATCACTCTCACTTTTTGCAAACACTTTCTTGCCTCCTCTGACACCACATTCTCTTCTGTTTCCTTCAACCTCATTGGCCATCCTTCCCAATATCCTATGTGGTCCCCTTCTACTTTGTCCAACTGCTAAACATTGGCACACCACCAAGCTTTTTCTCAATGATCTTTCCTCAGTTTCATCTACTCCTAAGCTTTAATTATTGCTGATGGCTGCAATAATCAAATGCCTGCTCAATATTTCCAGGTGAGAGTCATCTCAAATATATCTCCTCCAAGACAATGTAACTTCCTTCCCCAAATAGACTGACCTCCTCCCAAAACCCATCACAATAAATGGGGCAAATATCTACATAGTCTTTGAGCCCCAAATATTGAAGTCAGCCTTAAATCTTCTTGCTCTCTTATGCCCAAAACCAATCTGCCATCAAGTCCTATTCACTGTACTATTGAGATATTTCCCAAATCTGCCCACCTCTACACTCCACACTCTCTAAATCTACACTTGTCTCTCTGAGCCCTCATTGGTGTCATCTTTTGCATGGACTACTGCAATAGCCTTTCTCTTTCAAAACTGCATTTAGATCCAATCTGTCCTCCTTACCATGGCCTATAAGACCATACAGATTTGTCTGCTGCCTATCTCTTCTAACGCATCACTTGCTACTATCTTCCTTGCTCATTGTACTTCAATCACATTTAAGTTTGGTATTTTTATATCAGTGTCTTAAACACACTAAACTTGTTCCTTCTCTCAGGGCACTGCCTTTCCATTGTTCTTTGCATGGCTAGATCCTCCTCCTCCTCTTTCAAGTCTTAGTTCAACTATTCACGTTGACAAAGAGGCTGCCTTGATCACCCTATTTAAGCAACAGCCCCACTACCAATTGCAGTCACTCCCAACTACCTTTTTACTTTCAGTAAATTACTACCTGAAAATACTTTATTCATTAGTTTTTTCACTATCTAAATATTTCCATATTAAAATCCAAGTTCTGTAAGAGTAAGAACCTTCTATTTGGAACTAAGTTCCCAACACACGGCCCATAATAGGTGCGCAATAAAATGTAAATGAGTGAATATTTCATTAAATTATTTTAGTTTTGTGTAGTTTGAAGTTGATTTAAAATAGCTCAGCTCATCAGTTCATTAATTCAGCAAACAAATATTAAGTGCCTATACTGTCCTAAGGATAAAACTGTGACAGACACATATAAAGAAAAATAGTTCCTACTTCATGCTAGTAGGAAAGACAGTGTAATGCAGTGTGACAAGTACTTTTAACAGAATATAAAGTGAAATGTGGACAAAAAGAAGATATTTATCATTTTGTTTCATGTAAAAGATCTTTATGGAAGAGATATTTAAATTAGGCTTGAAGTAGTGGTCTACTTCAAAAGATAAGTGAGCAACAAGTGGAGAGAAAGCATCTTCCAGTGAGAGGGGAAACATGTGTAAAGGCAAAAAGAGTCACAAAGACCAATTATACCTTCTGTACACTGTTCAGCTGTCTTAATTTCCATTAATACTACCAGACTGGATTCAAGTCTTCCTCTTATTTGGTTTATTTTTCATTCTGCTGGAGTTGTAGCTTAATGCTTAGAATAGCACAAAGGCTATAAAGAAGGAACCTGACTAGTAAAATGTTAAGCTGAGTTTCTTTAATTACCCTGATGATTATCCCTTGGTCCTTCCATGCTTTTTGTGTTTGTCAATTTGGGACCTGAAAGATTTCAGGATCTATACTTTTCATTACAACATTTGATAAAAATGAAGTAACTAAATGATGAAAAAAAAGTGCTAAATTTATGTTAAAGGAAGCACAAAAATGTTTTAGAAATATTTTCATCAAAAACAAAAGTGCACAAATTAAAAGGGTTTTATTGACTTGATATTTGCAATGACTCATTTCCAAAAATAGTGGTTAGTTAGGATTATCTGCATGGTGTTCAGGTAATAGAAATTTATGATCACTAAGTCAGCCTAAAAATTTTTACCTCGCAAGCTCCTTTTCACATAGTTCATGAACTAATCTTGATCAAGCCTGGCAATACAAAGTCCGATTCTTATCAGGAAGTGAGAATAAAATGAGTTCAAGATCCATAAACATATTATCCACTATGCCTGGAGTTGATTCCAAACACCCATGTACATATAGGATTTACTACTTCTCTTCCTTCATCCTTCCTATGTTCCAAGTCTTTATGACACGTCTTCTTCTTTGGTGTTTTGAATATATTTTATCAATGCCTCTGGCCCATTTGGCTAAAGCCTGTATCCCAACCCCCATACCCATGCCTAATTTATTCAGCTCTCAGGATTGGGCCCCTCATCTCTGCACCAGGTATCAGTTGGGGTCCAATCAATAAAAATCTCTACAATATTATCCTACCAACTATAAGTATCAATGAAGCCTAGGCTGCTAGGCCCTGTCCATATCCACACCTGTCCCTGGAAATCAAAACTAGCCAAAAGTAGCCTAATTTAGCTAGAAGTCCTAGTAATGGCCCGTTAATTTTATGTGAAAACTTGACTAGGCCACCAGGTCCAGATATTTGATTAGTCATTACTTCTGGGTGTGTCTGTGAGCAAAACAGACTGCCCTCCACAATGTGAGTGGGGTTCTTCATCCAACCCATTTCGAAGTCTGAATAGAATAAAAGGTAGAGTAAGAGAGAATTCCTTCTAATTGTCTTTAAACTAGGATATTGGTCTTCTCTTGCTTTTAGACTTGGACTTGGACTAGAACTTACATCATTGATTCTCCTGGTTCTCAGGCCTTCAGACTCAGACTGGAACTACACCACTGGTTCTCCTCGGTATCTAGCTTGCTGACTGAAAATCTTGAACTTCTCAACCTCCACAATCGCCTAAGCAAATAATTCCTTATAGTAAATTTCTTTATATATATATCCTGTTGGTTCTGTTTTTCTGGGGAACCCAAACTAATACAAATGGTTATTTGAATGACTGTAGCTTGTAATAAGGCCAGGCCTCAAAGTTACCGAACTGCCAATCCTGGCCAGTTCTATTCCTCTGTTACTTATTGGTGTTTGGCCTGGATCCAGCTGTGCCTCAAAGACTGGCCTGTATGATTTTGGACACAAATGGTCATATAGATACTCAAAAATATTTGAGTCAAATGCTTGCAGCCAATAGGAGTACCAATAGCAAGACATTAAGAGGAAATGAATAACAAGCTAAAATGAAAATTAGTCATACATAAGATTCCTTAATTTAGTGGGTAGCTTAACTAGATAGATTCTAGAGATGTAGGAAATTTAAGATTCTAGAAAAGCTAGTGAAGAATTGGAAGTTTCTTGCTTTATCCCTTAATTCCAGATATTTCAGTAATTTAAATAAACTATATGAGCATTAATGGACCAAAAAATGATTAGAAAGAATGAAAGACTGTTTGGTAAGTCAATTCCTTAATCAAACAAATGCTAATTTTAAAAATTTTAATTCATCCTATAAAAGATCTTAAGGCTCTCAGTTTTCAGCTTGAGATAGAAAAGTTGTGGGAAAAGAATTTGAGTAAATAAGAATATTAGTATTCATCCGAAAAAGATAAGATTTTAATAAGGCCAGTTCAAGTAAATAAATGATTTTAAGTTGATTTGAAAAACAAAGTTAAGTTAAACTGTATCAAAATCAAGAAATTCTCACTAAATCTGAAGGTCTCCAATAACTACATAGAATGGGACTAAGGTAATCCTGGGACTTCAGAGAAGATATTGTATAATCAGAAAACAGTTGATGCTAAATAACAACTCTAAAATTAAGGTCTAATTTTGGTGGAATTCTTTCCAAAAACTCAAAATCTCAGTCTAATCATAAGGAAAACATCAGACAAACCTAAATTCAGAGACATTCCACAAAGTATCTGGCTAGTATTCTCAAAACTGTCAAGGTCTTTAAAAAAAAAAAAAAAAGGAATAATAAGCTGTTATAGACCAGAGGAGACTGGAGAGATGTGACAACTAAATGCAATGTGGTATCCTGGATTGAATCTTGGAACAGAAGGGCTTTAATGAAAACCTGATAAAATCTGAATAATGTCTGGGGTTCATAGTAATCTACCAATGTGGGTTTCTTAATTTTGATAAACTTACCACAGTAATGAGCAATGGCAAAAGCAGGGCAACACCAAAACTGGTGAAAGATATATGGGAACTCTATACTGTAATACCTTTTTTAATAAAAAAATTTTTTTTTAATTTATTTTGAGGGAGGGAGAGAGGGAGAGGGAGAGGGAGGAAGCAGGGGAGGGGCAGAGAGAGAAGGAGAAGGAGAATCCCAAGCAGGCTCCATGCTGTCAGTGTGTCAGAGCCAGACACGGGGCTCAAACGCACAAGCCATGAAATCATGACCCGAGCTGAAATCAAGAGTTGAATACTTAACCACCTGAGCCACCCAGGTGCACCCTTATACTGTGCTAACCTAGAAACATTCCTGCAAATTTAAAACTATGCCAAAATAAAAAGTTTATTTTAAAAAATTAAGGAAAAAAGTTTCCATTCAGAACTAGAATAGTAGTTCAAAAGTTCATTTTTATAATGACTATGACATAAAAACTGAAATGAATACTATTTGGTCCAGAAAGCCGGAAAACTATGCAAATTAAAAGAATTAAAAAAAAAACAAGACGTTCTTCATAAAATGTAATAAATACATGCAGTAGACAAATAATAAATATATTGCAATGATGGATAATATATATTTATAAATAAAGAACATATTGGTAAATATTGCCAAAGGTTGATTTATCTTTATGTATCATGAAGGAATGGTTGGCAGTCCACATTTAATTATGCTCTATGTGTATGTTTTTAGTTAAGAAAATAAATGATAAAAAATAAATCAAATGTTTGAATTCACACTATAATTGTTTCTAAGCACTATAAACAGTTTTGGCTTCTCTCAACAATCTTGAATGATTCAAGATTGCATACAGTTGGTAGGACACAAAATGGTAAAAACAGTTGCTCATTTAAAAAGTTTAAGGACTTTTTCCAAATCTAATGTGAAGATAAATGTCAGGTCTCTACATCTACATAGAATGAAATCCTTTGTGACTGAACAATGTGCCAGCCCCAAACAGGAAAAGCCAGATTAAATTTAAAAACCCAGCTTAAAGACATGAGAAGGCTGCTGCTACAACAATGAGTTGACTGGCTAAGATTCTGAAAAAGGGCGATTTGAAGATCTGCAGTCATTTTTTGCCCTGAGTTTTAAAGATTCCAGACCTGGGCAAGGGGCTGGGAAGTCAGGCTCTGATTACAAAGAGGGCTTCTGTTGGAGGACAGAGAATTCATCCAAGCTTTTGGTAGTTGTGCAGGGCAGAAGTGACAAAATTGGAGATTTGAGACTTGTTTCTACCTCAAATCATTTGATAAATCCCAAACCTGTACAGGGCTTGAAATTAAAAAGTTAAGACTCTAAAACCTCTGAAAACCATAATGGAGTTTTCCACAGTCTCACAATTTAAAGAGATAAATACTAGAATATGTGATTTACCAAGAGTAGGGTCCACTGAATACTCGGCTCTGTTTCGGAAACCTCATCAAAAGCACAGAGCTGAACCACAAGTAGATCAAGACTTATCAAAACTTCCACCTAGCCTCCATGGAAGATAGTAAAGCATTTTAGATAATGATAGAAATTAATTGATAGGAAACATTTTATGAAGTAGGAGACAAAAGGGCCAATTGATTAAGTGATAACCTTAAGCAAGCAAGAAAAGATGAGAACTAGTATAGAAATAGGTTATCCTGAAACAGGGGTAGGTACTAAGAAATAAAAGGCAGAGTATATGGGAACAAATGCAGGTAGGCTGGTGGATGAAATGGTGGAGACAAGCAGAAGTTCCTTTTTATATTGGAAAGGTGAGGTTGGATATCTGAGGAGAAAGAAAGGAGATAAAAAAGTCCTTTACAGTGGAGAGTGAATGGACCAACAAAAGGCAAGAAAAATGCGAGGCAACACCAAGGGCCTACTTAAAGACAAAGGTCATGAATTTAAGGATTAAGGCAAATCTGTGTGACATTCTCCTGCCATATAAAACTATGACAGTGTAGAACAGGGAGAAAGTTAAATTTTTTAAGGCTTAGGCTTTGTTTGGTGAGGACAATGAACCAAAGGAACTGGGGTTATCTTATAAACAAATTGGTGATAATTAGGTGAGCCGTGGAATCTAAGCTAGATGAACTGGGAAGTGGGAACATGAGAGGCTTGAAGCACAGGAGAATAAGTGGTCAAGTCAACAGAAACAGGTGCCAGTGGAGCTGAAAATTTGCTAGAATCAGGGTTGTAGAGTAAGGGAGCTGGACAGGTAGTAAGTGGTGGTCAGTATGACAGAAATAGAGCAGAATACATGATGAAGAGAGGAGACAAATCCAAGAAGATGAGAGGCCAGAACAGCGAAAGGATCATCTGCAAAGACATTTTAATCACCAAGAATTAAGACAGGAGTGGGCTGAAGAAAAGACATTGAAATAGATCCTAAGACATTCAAGAAATGAGGGAAGAAACACAGGCATGTGTAAATTACTGCAACAGGAGTGCCTACTGGGTGGTACAATCTGATGCATGAGTTTCAAAGCTAGAGGTGTTTAGAGATGAAAAAGGAACAGTGAACACTAATGGGGAACAAGCCTCCAAGCACACTGGTATAACTGCTGTGGGAGGGAATACAATCACTACTGGAGAGGACTGCAGTAGAAGCAGTATCCTCAGGGAGGTAATCAGGTTTCGTTAGAGCAGGAAGGTATAAGTCATGTTCAGAAAAGAATACACTAATAATTTGATTCATTTATCAATGTTTACTAAAAGGCACTGAATTAGGCACTGGGAATAAAACAGTAATAAAGACATAATCTCAGCCCTCACAAAACTGCGACTCAAGTAAGAAGTCTCATATAAAAGTGATTACATTAAAGAATGTAACTAAATTCTTTTTTTTTTTGGAATATAGCTAAAATTTTGTGGCAATCTTATTAAGAAACATGGATGCATGTACTCGGAGAATGGTGGAACAAAATTCGTGACTATTTTAACATATCTAATCATCACGGTACTAATTATGTGCTAAAAAATAATTTGAATTAAGAATATGTGCGGAAATGTTGCTTTTTAATGGTAAAGAGGGAGGGGAAAATGCTTTTACAGATATATGCAGTTACCTGAGACAAAGCAGCATCCCGTTCTTCTATCACTGCATTCATTTCTTCTGCTGTTATTCTCTTTTTACATTCCTTGGTCTTGTAGATTCTATCCACAATTACAGCTCCATTCTTCTGAATAGCTATCCCTGTGTCTGCATTGTTTATTCTGTTCAGTAATTCCTGTAATGTCTACCAACACCATTATATGTTAGTCAGACATGAAGTTTTAATATATTTTATTTAATATAGGGTTTTAATTAATAGGCACATGTGAATTGTAAATTGACTGAGTGAAGTTATTGAATTTTCATATTGCAGCAAAGATGTACATTATTAGTGTGTCAATTCTTCTTTTTCCCACATCTTAGTTCTTGAAACCCACTCAATTGAACTTAAGCCTCTAAGATATAAGACTGACATCAAGAAATCTCCTCAGAGAATGGCTTACCATGTCATTTTCTTCAGGGTTAATATTTTCTAGCCTAGAAAAAAGGGACACAGAAAGCCTGATCAGTAGCATTTCCTTAGTGCAGCAAAATGAGTTCGCTTTTTAAATCTTTAGAACCTCAAGTAATTTCATTCGACTAGTCTTTAGAGTCAACCATGACACTGAACATATTAAAGTGCCACCTGCTCGACTCCATCTTTCAATAATGCTCCATATCTTCTGCGCTGACTTCAGACTGTTAAGTTATTAATGTTTACTGCTATATATGACTACAAGGATCAATTGTTCATATGTGCTTAGATGAGGAAAGTTCCCTAGTGATAGAAGCACTACTTCTCATCATTATATTTATTCCTGGACTTTCAATTCTTACCAAAAATTGTATTTCCTCTGTTTTTTGGACTTCCTCACAAATAAAGCAAGGCAAGTATTTTTATTGCAAAGTTTAACTATGTTCCCAAAAAAGCAAAGACAAATAATTGCCACTAAATTTGACCTGAAAATCTCTTGTGCTACCTATTTGTTGAAACAAATATATAGAAAGGCTGACCAAAACTGGACCACAGTTTTAGATGACTAATGTTATTTTCTCTTTTTCATTACATATATAGAATTACTGAATTTAAAGACTAAGAAAGTAAATTGGTTCCTCTCATAAATGTGTTTTGTATTAGAAGAGTCACAGTGCTTCCTGAAATGTTTTTTGATGTTAATAAACTGAACAAGTGCAGGAAAGGCAAAGAAAGAGCTCTAAATGACATGTTTTAGAAAATGTCTATAATATAATTTAGGCAACCATTAAATTGGGTAAATTAACAAAAATTGGTAATAAGTATTAGTAAAATGATGTAGATTTTAGAAATGGCTCAATTATTTTAAAATTGTATTAAAAAGCTTAGATATAGAAGTTCCTGTTTTCTCATATCCTCCCTCCCCTATTTCTGGGCTCCTATGATTTAACATTTACCACCAAAGAAAAGCATACTTGGAAAAGATAATACAGAAACTTAACAAATTTATTACAAAATTGTCCCAAACTTCAAAGTTCAATGAAACTGCTACATTCATGGAGAGATATTTAGAACATTGTATTTTTTTACAGGAAAAAAATAAACATATATCAAAAAACTATTTCTACACACATTTAAATAGTATAATTTAAAAGGATGGTATGGTATAGTAATTTTGAATTATATATAGTTAATGGGTCTCAAAGTAGTAATGTCCACTTGGATTCACATTTCAGTAAAGACAAATACTTTCACCTTTTATTTTTTTTCTCCCAAAATAACTCAACAGTTTTCAAATATCCTGCTTCATAAAAGCTGGTTCTACATAAACTCTGAAGACAATAATTTCTTTTTTACTCAATTAAAGAACATAGTAAAAAATGTAAGGTAACAAAATTCTTACACTTTTTTATGATCATGTTAAAGTATCAGAAAGGCATTTAACCATCAGTTATTGGTTGGCTAAGTATCATTTTTAAGGAAACCATATGTAGTGAGAAATATTTACCTTAATATTGTTTTTTTTTTAGATGAAATCAGGCTAAGTGCTATTTATAGCAGTTTTCAAAGAAGATTCAACTTAAATCCTTATAAATTTCCTAATTAATTTATTAAATTCAATAATTTAAAATGTGAAAAGATACACGAAAATTAAGCATTTATATTACTAGATTACTGGAAGCTCTTGCAAAAAAACAAAATTTAGATCCCCAGGTTATAAATACCCTTCTTTTGTTCCAAAGAACTACATATGATTAGGAAGAAAACAACAGTGTAGGCAGGTTACCTAACTTGTATGTTCAAAATAATTAACACAACAAAGTGTATGGAATGTCTATGTGATACTTGTAAGCTTTTTTTTTCAGGCACTGAAAATTATTACTTTAAAGAGAGACAAATGAAGAGTCTGAATGTTTTAAATTAACATCTTTCTAGAGGATACGGTTAAGATAGTTGTATTTAGTCGAATATTAAATTTCCTTGTTAATTAAAATTTTTAAAAAATAAAATTTTCTGATCAAAGGCTATACCAAGTCCTTTCCACATTAATTTAGCATTACAACTATAAGTAATGTGTGTGACTGCCCTTAGAAGTACATAATGTATAGTAATTTATCATTTTGCTGATGAGCGAATCTGAATCATGTTTTGGTTTAAGTGCGCCAGGTCTGACACGCAGGGCATGAGGCTTAGTCAACCACTTAGCATTTATTTGGATCTCAATTTTGCTTTATTATTATCCTTTAATTATCCTCAATTTTGCTCTATGATTATCCTTTGTAAGTACAGTGATAAACAGTCACTAAAGAGACCACTAAGAGAGAAAACTAAAACTTTAACAAAAATGAGCAAAGGGTTAATTTGTGATTTGAAAAATTACATACAGACAAGTAACTTTCAATATAAACATGAGGCTGGAAAGTGAAAAGGCTAATATTTATATTTCTCTGTTTGTATTTCTTTAAAAGTTTCAGGAAGTACTTGTCACAGATATCAAAGATTAACTACATCAAAATTTAATCTCAACTAGATTACTTACAGCAGAGATCTGCAAACTTTCTGTAAAGAGTCATATGGTATTTTAGACTTTGCTGCATGTTCTGTGCTGCAGCTACTAAATGCTACCTATGTAGACAAAGCATCCAAAGATAATATGTAAATGAACAGGTGTGGCTGTGCTCCAATAAAACTTTATTTACAAAACCAACTGAAAGGATGGATGTGCACCATAGGTCCTTACTTTGCTCATCCCTGATGTAGAGCACTGAAAAATGAGACCAGACCTTTGATGTTAAAACTGTAAGTGCCAACTATGACATATTTTTCTCAGCTGGATCATTCAATATCCATTTGAAAACTAACCACCAAAAAGAATGGATTTCAGAAAATAAAATTCAGTCCCATATCACTTACTGTATTACTTAAGAAAACATAAATATTAGACTACCTTTTAGAAAACTATTAAAATTACCTTTTAGAAAAAAGAAGACACTTTGAAACAGGTAAACCAGGCTTTCTATTTTCTATATAAAATTACTTGTCAGAGGTTTAAGGTTTACTAGCAGTATATATAACATAAAGCTTTACTGGTTTAATAAAGACTTAAAGTAATAGTTGATTTTATACAAAATACAGCTAACAAACTATAAATTATCATTAACAGGAGATTTACAATTATACAAAAGAATTTCAACCTTTTGGAAACTAAATTATGCTTACAACAGTCTAACTAGACATAGTCATGATAATTAGTAAGAATTTTGCTGAAGTAAATGTCCATGGGCTCAAGTTTCAATTGATTTCCTATACAGTGCATATTCTGACTGACACCCTTGCACTCTAAGTAAAAAGACCCCTACATGAAATGTCACATTTCTTGATTTATCCCTAGATCAGTCAATATCATGTCTTCTGAACCTATAGTCATTCACCTTGTTCAGTGGGAAGCAGCTAAACTTTAACCTCAAATGATAAAAAGAACTAGTGATCAGCTAATCAAAAACCTCAGAATTTGTTTTTATTCTCTCTCATTTTTACACAGGGCCACCTTAATATGTTAAAAAAAATACCTTGAAGAGACTGAACACAATATCATGATCTCAAAAGTTGGAATATACATACACAAACATGTCTGTATTAGTATGTAAATTTTAGTCATTTTAATTTGAATCCTTTTTACTTTTTTCCTAGTTTTGGATAAAAGTGAAAAAGAAAAAAACACTGAAGATTCAGGGCAGGGGAAAGCAGAAGTGGCAGAATATAAGCCAAGACAGACATCACAGAAAGATAGAAGTAGATCAAAACTGGCAAAGATGAAAGAGAAAAGACAAGGAATTTGAAGACTACAGGAAGCAAGAAATAAGGAGTTAAAACAAAAAGAGATGTGAAATAATGTATATTATTTCAACCTATAACTCACTGCCTCCAAATATGCCTTTCAGTCAAGCAAAGCTCAATTATAAATTGATTCTACCTTAATAAGGATTCCATCTAAAATGCACTATTGAGGGGTGCCTGGGTGGCTCAATCAGTTGAGCATCTGTCCTCAGCTCAGGTCATGATCTCACAGCTCATGAGTTCACCCTGCATCAGGCTCTGTGCTGACAGCTCAGAGCCTGGAGCCTGCTTCTGGGTCCCCCTATCTCTCTGCCCCTTTCTGTCTCTTACTCTCTCCCTCCTCTCTCAAAAATAAATAAACATTAAAAAATAAAATAAAATAAATAAAAGGCACGTTTTAAAGTTCAGAACTACAGCCCTCAATTGAGTAGAAAGGAACATCCACAGTGACACTTAAAACTATGCTGACATATATTCTTTTGTTGTTGTACTTCCTTCTTATGTATGATTTTTCTTGGACTATGATACTGTAGGAGCTGACTACAAACTGTGCCTAAGAACCAACAATTATTCATACCAATTAATATTTTAAGTATTTATGAAGTTATTTATTTAATGTCTATCTTCTCAACTAAACTAGAACCATAATGCTGTGTTCTGAGCAACCTGACACATAGTACATATTCAATAAATATTTACTGAATGGACTAAATAATTAAAAGAAAAGGCTTGGGATTGAGTGTTTTCCTTTTTGCCTTCTAATACAAATGCTACAAAGAATAAAGTGAAAAAGGCTCTGCCTCAAGGAATCCTACTTTCAATGTATTATAATAAAAATATATATACAAATTAAAGTAGACAATGAAAGGTAAAAAAAAAAAATAGGGAAGAAAAATAGGCTCAATTGAGATCCATAAATTAAAGAGAGAAAATGAACAAAACTAAGAGACCAAATTAACAGAGGCTCGGAGGAAGAAGTTTTGATTTGGATATGTGGGCAGATGTTTGTGCCACTGGTCAGGGCAGGGGATTAAGGGAGAATAAGGTTTTAAAAATGAATAAAATTCCATTTGAGATATGCTAAGTTTGAGTTGCCTGTGTAAATCTGAGATAGACAAGTCCTACAATGTGTAACTGACTTTGACTCTTTGGGCAAGTCATCAACCAGTCAGAATTTTTTCACCTATAAAGCATAAACATTACCTACCTTGAGGAATTGTGACATTGTATATAAAAAACTGATTTGTTACCTTTGGGGTATGATTTTCATTTTTGAAAAAAAAACAAAATCTACTTAGAAATTTAGAAATTTCATCAATAAAATTGGTAATTAACCTACATAATAAGATCTACAGTTACAAATTACAAGTAAATACAGCACTGTGCAGCAGTTGATAAGCTGAATGAAATAGTACTTGCAAATCCCCAAAGAGTTCTGAAGTTATTATAAGAGTATTACTGAAATAAGAAAGGTATCTACTTTGAAAAGTTGTGTGTAAAAACATTTGGTCCTGCAAGTGTTTTTATAGATATAAACAAACTGATTTTAAAAGGCAGATGGAAAAACAAAGGTACTAGAATAGCCAACAAACAATTCTGTAATAAAAGAGCAAAATTAGAAGGTTAATATTATCTGATTCCAGACACTATAAAGATTCAATAATAAAGACTATGTGGTATTGGCAAAGGGATAGATTGCTTAAATCAATGGAAGAGAAAATAAAGTCCAGAAATTAACCCACACTAATAGAGTAAACTGAGTTTTTGACAAAGTGCCAAGAAAATTTCAGAGAAATGATGGCATTTTCAACAAATGGTGCTGGAAAAATGAATGTCCATACACCAAAAAAAAAAAAAAAAAAAAAAAAAAACCAAAAAACAACAACAAAAAAAACTAAACACCTCCACAAGTACCACATCTCTCACACAAAAATTAACTTAAAATAAATCACAGATCTAAATGTAAAACATGAAATTTATAGCTTCTAGAAGAAAACAAAGGATCTCAAAAAAGCTGCGTGACCTTATATAGGGCAATGAGTTTTATGTTCAATACCAAAAGTACAATCCATGAAAGGAAAAAAAAAATCAGTAAATTGAATTTCATCACAATTTAAAAATTATGTTTTGCTAAATACAACATTAAGATAACAAAGAAACATTCACTGCTGATGGGAATGCAAAATGGTATAGCACAGCCACCCTGGAAGAGAGCTTGGAAGTTTCTTCTAAAGTTAACAAAGATTTAACATCTGCTCCAGCAATTACATTACTAGGTTTGACCAACTAGTTTGAAAGCATATGTCCACACAAAACCTGTATGCAAATGCTAATAGCAATGAAATTCAAAATTGCCAGTAATTAGAAAAAAAAATCACCAGGATGTAAGAGGATCCTAGCATAGTATGCAGACTATGAAAAAAAGCCTGACTATATTACATAACCTCACCTAAGGGTGTAGAGGGGAAAAAAGAAGAGCCAACCCAAGTAACTTGGTACTTTGACTGAAACCTGTCAGATTAAAGGCTAAAGGAACTATACATAAACAGTGCCCTCTGGTAGGTAAGGTTGTTTCTCATAGGGGTATGGGTTAATGATACTGAAAGAGTTACAACATATACAGGGGTAGAACAAATAAGGAAATGGAGAGTGGAGGATGGAAACCAGGTTTCCTACTGTTGGAGAGGAAATTACACATAAGAAAAAGGAGAAAGCCAGAGTGAACTATGTGGTACTGGATTAGAATAAGAGAAGTCAGTATGAATTCAGATTTAGCTTAATAAAGATACAGATGGATACATAAATAATTTCAGATATGTGTATATATATCAGTTAGTATACATGCATATATATCCTAGCTCTTTCTGTTTACTGGGCCTAGAAGTAGTCAGACCCAATAACAATGAGCACACCCAGCATCCAGATCTTGGTTTCTAATACCATTTTCCAATAAAAGGAATAAGGCCCCTCGGAAGAATGGCTAATTCTAGGGATGGGGCACATCCCTATACATCTCTAGAAGACATAACCAAGAGGCATCTTGAGGTGCCAGAGATTAGGAAAAGTGTTTAAAAATCAAAAGGATGGGGACATGTCAAAGGGATATAGAGGCCAACTGGAAGAGTTGCCAATGGCCAAGCTGTAATACTTTAAACAACACAGTATTAGATTATAACCCAAAGTATTAAAGAAGTATCAATGAGTCTATACTAACATAAACAAACAAATAAATAGATGAGGGGGAAGAGATAAATCTTCTGTACTGAAAAATTACAAATAATTTATGTAGATAGTATCCCTAAAGAAAGTAGAGCTCAATTAACCTCTCAGCCCACATCTCTTATAACCACCTGAGTATGGGCCACACTTCAGTAATCTGCTTCAAAGAATATGAAAGAAGAATGTTGGTAAGTAACTTTACAAGTGGAGAAACATGGCAAACACTACCTACACTAGGTGATCAAGATTAACATAACTGGTGTTAAGTCATGTTGATAGCATAATTTTGAAATAATATGATGAGAATGGCACTTCAGTCTTCTACTCTTTGTCCCCCCAAAAGACAATACTTTAGTCTAATCATGAGAAAAAATTCAAAAAACCCAAACTGAGTAACATTCTATAAAATGCCTGAACAATAGTCCTGAAAACTGTCAAATCATTAAAAACAAAACAAGGGAAGTCTGAGGAAATGTGATTAGAGTAGGCAAAGGAGTCATACCAACTAAATGTATATGGGATCTTGGATGGGAACTTGGAACATAAAAAGGACATGAGAAAAATTAGTAAAATCTAAATAAAGTGTGGAGTTTAGTTAGTAATTATGTAACAATGTTGCTTTCTCCCCTGTGACATATGTACCATAATAATATAAGCTGTTAACAATAAAGGAAACTGGATGATGGTTAATGGAAACTCCCTGTACTATCTTTGCAACTTTTCTATAAATCTAAAAAGTATTCTAGAGGCACCTGGGTGGCTCAGTTGGTTAAGCATCCAACTTCAGCTCAGGTCACAATCAAATGGTTTTGGAGTTCAAGCCCCATATTAGCCTCTGTGCTGACAGCTCCGAGCCTGGAGCCTGCTTCGGATTCTATCTCCCTCTCTCAGCCCCTCTACCATTTGCACACTGTCTTTCTGTGTCTCTCAAAAATAAATAAACATTGAGAAAAAATTTTTTAAAAAGTACTCTAAAATAAGAGGTCTGTTGGGATAAGATAAAAAAGAAGATCAGTAAAGTTAGTGTAGTAAAATCTGAACAGACATCTGTTTATCCCATCATATAACCACATGAACAGAAAAAAAAATTAATCAAACAGTAAAGAAAGTAGGACATCACATAGTAATTTTTTAAGATTTTATTTTAAAGTTTATTTATTTTTAGAGACAGAAAGAGAGAGAATCCCAAGCAGGCTCCATGCTGTCAGTGCAGAGCCCATCGTGTGGCTCAATCTCATGAACCATGAGATCATGACCTGAGCTGAAATCAAGAGCCAGATGCTTAACAGACAGAACCACCCAGGGACTATCACAAAGTAATTTTTTAAAGCAGGGTAGAGAAATGATGATTTTGGTCAAGTTCACCTAACTTTTCCTTTTACACATAAAAACAGGTATGGAGAAAAGGAGTGAGCTCACCAAATCCTGAGACTTCCACTAATACACAACTTGGAAATAACCTAAGAGACCAATGAGTTGATTAGACAGCCCAGAGAAAAGTAAAATCCTTCCTGAATAGAAGCCTGTGTTACTGAAGAATCTTTACAAAGGAAGCAAAAAGCACAAGGGCTGCCACTTTCTACTACACTGGTAGAACAAATAAAAGCATCAAAGTAATACTCCATGGAATCAGGATTTACACAAAACCAGGCAGAATGAACCCTTGGTATACTGCAACACACCAAACAAAATCCCATAAGCAGAGGACAGAACCTCCAATAAAAGGGTATACATCCCCAGGGAGATCTTCCCAATCTCTATTCCGCCTACCACGTTGCCAGAGGGCTATATAGACAGGTGGCCAAAAAGCAGTACCTTGCCAAGAAACTGTAGCTCTGAGAAGAAGACAAATAGATTTCAAACAATGTGAAATGTTTATGAAGGAAAATTCACTTGCACTATATCAGAACAAAGAAAAGTTCTTGACAATTTATACATGAGCAAGATGAAGAGAAATGACATGGCAATTATAAATATACACTACAAATCCATAAGAAAAAAAGGATCATAACAGGCACCAGGGTAACTCAGGTGGCTTAGTGTCTAACTCTTGATCTCTGCTCACGTCATGATCTCACGGTTCATGAGATCGAGCTCTACACAGAGAGTGTGGAGCCTGCTTGGGATTCTTTCCCTCCCTCTCTCTCTCTCTGCCCCACCCCCACTCATACTCTCTCTCAAAACGAATAAATGAAATTTAAAAAGATCATAATATAAAAAATAACATAAACCAAGAGAAAGAAAATCTTCCTGCCAATGGTTGGTATTTTATTATTTATTTATTTATTTTTAAATGTTTATTTTGATAGGTGGGGAGGGGCAGAGGGAGAGGGAGACAAAAATCTCAAGCAGGCTCCAGGCTCAGCAGGGTCTGACGTAAGGCTTGATCCCATGACCATGAGATCAAGACCTGAGCCAAAATCAAGAGTGGGATGCTTAACCAACAGAGCCACCAGGAACCTCCAATGGTTGGTATTTTAAAAGAACATAAGAACATGAATTCGATAAAATAAAGTTCATGGAGAAAATGCCAAAACATAAAGTGAATGAAAAGGGAAGTTGAAAACTTAAGGAAACGTACTGAGAACCATAACCAAACAAACAAATAAGTAAAAATTTAATAAATGAACTATAAAACACAGGGATAGGAATAGTGACAATTGGAACTACTAATATAAAGAAAAATTGTGAGATTATCACAGTGAATACAGAGAAAAAAAGAGGGATACAAATAATTATTGAACAGATAATACATAAAGACAAAAATGCCCCATTACAAGAATAACTATAGTCTCTAAAACAACCTAACAAATAGAATACAAAATTCACAAATCTAAAATTTCCATGAACTAAAAGATGAATCAAATAGTTCCTAGAGAGGCATGCTGTGGGTCTCCAAAATGTTATTAAAGAACAATCAACACAAACATCATGATTAAGTTCTACTTCAAGAACAAAGAATCCTTTAGGTATCCAGGCAGGAAAAAACAACAAACAAAACAAAAACACAAGCCAAAAGTAAGTGAGGAAAAAACACCTGTGACCTGACTTCTTTTTAGACAAACTAGTGTCACAAGATGGACTTTTGTACATTGCATAGAGTCAAAAAAAAAAAAAAAATTAACCCAATAATTTTATTCAGAACCAATTTGAATATAAGGGTAACACAAAGCCAGTCTGAAGCATACTGAATCTAAGAATAAAGTACTTATTAGCCCTTCCTCAAAAAACTGACAGTGAAATTCAGTTACCAAGGGATTCCCCAAAATAAAGAAATCAGGTGTGAAAACATTATGTATCACAAAAGTTGTAGTAATGATTATTCAATACTTTTAAATATAAAATCAAAATTAAATAAAAGGAAATTTGGCAACCAAATCTAATACAGCTTTCATAAATATTTTAAAACTAGAATTTATAAAGACAAAGTAAAAAAGAGTTTAAAACTTATTTCATAGCTGAAAGTCAAAGGATATTGTTTAATCACTGCATGTTTCAAAAAAGTGAAAAGAAGAATTGATGCTTCCAATACCTTAATGTTTTTCAGTCTCTTTTCTTACATTCCGAAGGATCTTTGGGGAATTAATATATCTTATTATAAGAAAACTTTGGGGCACCTGGGTGGCTCAGTTGGTTAAGCAACTGACTTCGGCTCAGGTCATAATCTCTCAGTTCATGAGTTCAAGCCCCATATCAGGCTCTGTGCTGACAGCTTGGAGCTTGGAGCCTGGAGCCTGTTTCAGATTCTGTGTCTCCCTCTCTCTCTGCCTCTCTCCCGCTCAGGCTCCATCTGTCTCTCTCTCTCAAAAATAAATAAACGTTTTAAAAAAAATAAAAAAAAAAAGAAAACTTTGCATGAAGTTCAAAAATTTCTTTAGCTTCACTTCAAGTGATTATTACTCCTAAATTCAAGTAACACATAGCACGAGCTATGAGTCAGGTACTTTTCAATATTTACTAAATCATTTAGTTCTTATAAGAACTTATACAAAATAGGCAATATTTACCCATTTGTTGACAAAAAAACTGAGTCCAGAGACTCTGAGTAATTTGTCCACTGCTGTACAGCTAGGAAGTAAAAAAGCCATGATTCAAATACAAATGCCTGGATCTGGAATCTGTGCTGTTAACCTCTACATTATATTGCCTCTCAAAATAGTAATGTAAAGAATGATTTGATTTTTATCAAATTAATACTACATATACATCCATTTAACTACCAACCACTCATTCTTGTAGATGATAGTGCTTAACTATATAAGTAAAGAGAAATGTTTGGGATGATGTTTCTCTATTAATAAAAATAGTTATTTGGGAGTAGGCAGTGGGGAATTCAGATGATTTTTTTTTTATTTCTTTATGTCTATTATTCAATGAGTTTAATGTCTTTTAAGGAGTGTCTATCAGTCTTCAAAAAAAAAAAAAATGAAGCGATTAATCTGAACAAAAAACAAACCACATTACCTAATCACAACTTGAACACTGTCATGTTAATTATTTAATGACTTTTTGTCTCCCTAATGAACAATGTTTTAATTAGTACTTTACTGTAATCCTCCACGGAGTCTAGCACAGTGTTGGGCAGAGCAAACACTCAATAAGTATATTGATGGATCATCATAAAATATTACATTACTACATTGTACCTATCTTACAA
The DNA here is from genome assembly GCF_018350175.1 of Felis catus. Taxonomy (NCBI): domain Eukaryota; kingdom Metazoa; phylum Chordata; class Mammalia; order Carnivora; family Felidae; genus Felis; species Felis catus. Next base: position 86,376,224 of record NC_058373.1, on the reverse strand, counting down.
GTAACATATTTCTAGATACTCTAGGGCCTTTACCTACTTCTGACTCTTTAAAGTAGCATCATTTATATTATCAGGGAGCTTGAAGAAAAACAGAATCTTAAGTTCCACTCCAGACTTACTGAATGAGAATGAGCATTTTAACAAGATTTCCCAAGTGACTGAAGTCACATTAAAACTGGAGAATTACTTATTTCTAGAACACTGTTTATCTAAGTGTGGCCCATTATTTACCTATGTCAGAGTCACCTGGTGCTTGTTAAAAATGTAGATTCTCAGGAGCACCTGGGTGGCTCAATGGGTTAAGCATCCAACTCTTGATTTCAGCTCAGGTCATGATCTCACATCAAGATTTATGAGTTTGAGCCCTGCAAAGGGCTCTTTCCTGACAAGGCGGAGCCTGCTTGGGCTTCTCTGTCTCTCTCTCTCTCCCTCTTTCTGTCTCTCTCTCTCTCTCATAAAAATAAATAAATACTGGAAAAAAGTGTAAATTCTCAGGCTCCACCTTATTTCAGGTGTCATTAAAGTTTATGACACACCTAATAAAGTCAAAAGTAGTCAAGAATAGGAATGAGCATATTAAGCAGAGAGCAGTGAAAAAACCCACACATTTGAAATAAATCAAGAAAGCGATAATAAGAGAGGGAAAAGGCATCACAAAGGAAGATCAGGTAAGGATATCAACAATAGACTATGAAAGTAAAGAAAGTAATTGTACAGAGTACATTCTTCTTCTCTCTTTTTTTTTGGTGACTATTATTCCTGACATGCAAACTACTACACAGCATGTCAAAAGTTTCAGAAAGACTGTGGGGATACGGAATTTACTAGTGTACCATATAAGAATCAGTAACTTTCTGAATATGTACTACCACAAAATGCATGCATTTTATAAATGCTCCAAAAGTCACAAATAGTTTCAAATGTATACATACACTTTTAGAGACATTTCCATATGCTTCACTCGTGCAATTGCTTCATCTCTCTCCTCATTGGCTAACTGCAGTCGAGACATAATAGCTTCATCACGTTCCCTCTGTGCAAAATACACTTCTTCAACCAGAGCTACCAAAATATATAATCCATAATTAATTAGAGAAAATAAAAAATGCCACTTTTAGCAAAAGTAAAAAGCAAAATTAATTTTATTTTACTAAGTAAGTCATTAATCACTTGAAAAAACATTATTTTTAAAAGCTACTGTAAAATTGAGATATATTTCCTACCTGTAGAAACACAAATTAAAGAGGTCAAACAATAACAAATATTGGGAGCTTGTGAAATAAAGGTAACTCACACGTATACTGCAGACAGGTGTACATATTTCTACAACCATCTGAAGAGCAATTTGGCAATATTTATTAGAGTTTAAGATTTGCCTAGCCTATAACCTGTAACTCTTCTCTTTGGTATGCAGCCTAGAGAAATTCTTGCACATGAGCACAAGAAAACATGTATTAAAATGCTTATTGCAGCATTATGTTATACCAAAAACTTAGAAATAACCCAAATGTCCAATAACAGCAGCAGGGATAAGTAATTTACTAAAATGGAATATGACACAACATTTAAAATCAATTAGCTATGGACATAGAGACACATTTCAAAAATAAAATTGTGGCAAAAATTGCGAGGTGCAAGGCAAAACAACTCTATTATTTATGGACAAACACAATTAGTAAAAATATTAAAACAAGCATGGAAATGATAATCAAACTCAGGATAATACTTATCTCAGTAGCACAGTGGAAGAAAAGCAAAGAAAATGGGACCAAGGAAAAGCAAACAGGGGCAGAGCTGTGCTCTTTAGCACTGCATATCTCCAGGGAGCACCATTTATATAGATTATAATACAAATAGCATCATCTAGATTTGTGCAGCACTATATAGGAAGCTTTGATGTTACCTGAAATTGTCATTTCTCAAGCATAATTTCTACCTGAAATCTTATTTAACTTTTAAAATATCACTGCAATGTTAGACAAAAAGGGGCTTAAATACCTAGGTCACTAAACCAAATTTTATTTACACTGTCAAATCACAAAATAAACTTAGAAAAGATGTTTGAAATATTCTTTTAGTTCACAAAGCATTTGGTTTTTGCTAACATTTGTCATAGATTAATGCATAATCGAGTTATTTTTGTATTATTTAAATTATAAGTGGTAGAAAAGAAACAAACCCTGAGAATAACTCACCTATACCTTTTCCATAATAGAATATAAAATGGAACATATAATGGCAAAGCTAAAGTCAAAACTATGTCCAAGAAGGTGACCCTATGGGAAGAGAAAAACATTCATCCATCCATTCATTCACTCACTCACATTCATTTAATCTTTCATCAAATATTATCAAATTCCTGTGACAGTCATCCATCCAATTTTAAGTAATATGACTATAATGGTCTAAGAGTTATTACCATTCTGGAGATGTATACATTCTATTACAGACAGACAGACAGCAGAGAGAAAAAAGGCCCCAAAATAAATAGATTTAGAGAGAGAAATAGATAGTAGTAAAGGCTTTGAAGGAAAATAAGGGTGTGTGAGAGAGAAAAAGAGTGATTTGGCACATGGGAAAAGAATAAACTAATTTAGAAAGGGTGGCCAGAAAAGAGCCTTTCAAATAAATGACATTTCAGCACATGTAAATAAAGGAAGAGAAGCTATATATGTATATATTTGAAAGCAGACTAAGCAGAAGAAAAAGTAATACAAAGGCCCTGAAAGTACTACAGTAATGGCATCAAGGACAATGTACCCGGAACACAGTGAGAGACAGTGAGAGTTCTGAAAGATCACACTGGGCCTTGTAATCCATTGCAAGGATTTTAGATATCATCTAAACTGTGATGGTAGCCACTGGAGTGTTCTGACCAGGGAAATGAAAGCATCACATTTATGTAGTGGAGTTCTGGTTTCTAGGTGAGAAATAGTCTGGACATGGGCAAGTGTAGACACAGAGACCAGTTAGGAGACTACAGGAATAGTCGAAGCAAGAATTCACACGAATAACCCATGTAAAAGGTCCATTCCCTGAAAGTTTAAGCTGCCTAGAAGTAAATATATGTGCCATCCTAGAGTTTAGATATTACACTAAAGGATCTCTAAAATGGGAACGATTTGATCATATCTGTGCATGATTTATTGATTAATGAGAGAAAGAGGGCATGGGGTGGGGGGGGGGGGTAAGAATCCTAAGCAGGTTCCATGCTCAGCATGGAACCTAAGGCAGGGCTGATCCCAAGACCCTGGGACCATGACCTGAGTTGAAATCAAGAGTTGGACATTCAACTGAATGAACCACCCAGGGCTCCAGATCTGTACTTTAGAAGGAAACTCTTACTAATAAGCATACAAAGGAAGATGCAGGGGTCAGTGGAAAGTTGCAGTTTGGATTGCATGTGTCCCCTGACCCAATCTTACATTATGTGTAACAGTCCAGATAGGAAATAATGAAATCCTGAACTACGACGTTCTTAATAAAATTAAAAAGAAAATGGATTCAATTCATAACAAAAAGGGTAAAATAATAGAACCAAAGAATTAAAGCATGTACTGAATAAATTTTAGAGAACAGAAAAATAGAACAGGTGACCTCACTAAAGCCATCTCTCAATCTATCAGTAGTATGATCTTAAAACCTTATGATAAACAGGTTACTCTTCTCACTACTGCTACACAGGTTTCAAAGCAAAGAAGTTCTCAGCCTGGCATTCAAGGAAAACCAGAGTATAATTCTGGCTTATCTTCCCAGCCTCACCTACCACCATTTCCCTCTAGGACAATATTATATAAAATACAGGTTGTGAAACATGTTTTTAAGTTATGTATCATTTTAATGTATATTACAAAAACAGAGCTGGCACATTAGGCCTATAATTTCTCCTAGTGGCATTTAATTTCACATCTAATTAAATTTTGAATTGCTCTAAGTTACCCAAACACACTGTTGAGCCAGATGCCATAGAAAAGTAACTTTCTGGGGCACCTGGGTGGCTCAGCAGGTTAAGTGTCCGACTTCAGCTCAGGTCATGATCTCTCAGTCTGTGAGTTCGAGCCCCACATCAGGCTCTGTGCTGACAGCTCAGAGTCTGGAGCCTGCTTCGGATCCTATGTCTCCCTCTCTTGCCCCACCTCTGCTCGTGCTCGGTCTCCCTTTGTCTTTCAAAAATTGAATAAATGAAACAAAAATTAAAAAAAAAGAAAAGTAACTTTCTATTATTTCATTTAAAGTTCAAAAACACAAAAGAATGACCTAGTTATTAAACTTAGGCTAATGATTACCTTTTGGAGGGCACCTGGGTGGCTCAGTCGGTTAAGCATCCAACTTGGGCCTGGGTCATGATCTCACGGTCCCTGAATTCGAGCCCCATGTCAGGCTCTGTGCTAACAGCTCAGAGCCTGGAGACTACTTCGGATTCTGTGTCTCCCTCTCTCTGCCCCTCCCCTGCTCACACTCTGTCTTCCTCTCTCTCTCAAAAGTAAATGATTACCTTTTGGAGGTAGTACTGAAAGGGAAGATGAGGAACACTTCTGGAATACTGGTAATACTTGATTTCTTGATCTGGGTGCTGGTTATACAGTTTGTTCATACTTTCTGAGATTCATAAAACTGTGGAGTTACTGGTGAGCTTTTATGTTTAGATGTTAAAACTAAATAAGAAAGATTACATTAAAAATAATATATTTATCAGGGTGCCTGGGTGGCTCAGTTGGTCAAGCATCCAAGTCTCTTGATTTCAGCTCAAGTCACGGTCTCACGGTTCATGAGTTCAAGGCCTGTGTCGAGCTTTGCACTGACAGTGTGGGACCTACTTAGGATTCTCTCTCTTCTCCTACCCTGCTCATGCTTTCTCTCTCAAAATAAACAAATAAACTTAAATAATTTTTTTATTTAAAATAAAAATTTTTTAAATGTTTATTTATTTTTGACAGAGAGAGAGAGACAGAGCAGGAGTGGGAGAGGGGCAGAGTAGAGGGAGACACAGAATCTGAAGCAGGCTCCAGGCTCCAAGCTGTCAGCACAGAGCCCGACATGAGGCTCGAACTCACGACCGCAAGATCATGACCTGAGCCAAAGTCGGACGCTCAACCGACCAAGCCACCAAGGCACCCCTTAAATAATTTTTTTAAATAATGTATTTATCTAGTTAAAAAATTGAACTGATTTAAAGAAAACTATTAAGAGTAGAAAAAAGTTAGCATGTATGATAAAATTTCTGGGAGTATATGTTAAGATTAAATTTTAAGCAACAGAGACTTGTGTTTCCACTTAAAACAGCTTTTTAAAGTGGACAAAATATATGGGGTGACAGCTTTCAAGGCTATAAGGAAAAAAACAAACAAACAGTAACCTGAGGCGGGGGTGGGGGAGAATGAGCTGAGCCCTATGATTGGCCCAGCTTAATACACTGAAACTATTTCCAGAAGATAGTACAGGAAGGGAAGAATCTAGGAGGAGCCCAGCTGACTCCACAATTTGAGAGGCAGAGATAGAGTGTGGGGAAACCAAAGCAGCTGGAATTCACAGGAGAGCCTATTAGAGAAAAAAACAGCTGCAAAGAAAGAAAATTTTGGAGAACTGCAGAAGGTCTTCCTCAGAAAGTCAGTTGAGTACTGGGTGCACAAGTGTGAGTAAACCACTCCCTGCAGGGGAAAGAACAACCTGAGAAGATTAGAGGCAATAGTGGCCTAGGCTACATAAAGCCAGAACAGGGCTTGTTGTTCCCACCGGCCAGACTGGAAAACCTCAAGATTCATGAGGTACTGGATAGAGTACTCAGAAGGGTCTTGCTTCAGTAGTGGGGATTAATGAACTACAGACTAAATTCTGCTCTGGTAACATCTACTCTATCTTTAAGACATGACCCAAAAGGAGAGATGTGTTTCCGGAAAATGTAAGTAATATGTCAGAACAAGGCTCAAAAATATTTTATAAGAATACAAAAATAGCTTCCAAAATGGTGAAATTTATCATTACCAAGGCATGCGAACAAGGACCAAAATTAGGACTCATAATGATAAAAAATTAACTAAAACTGACCGATATTTTTGTCAACCAACTGGTACATAACCCCGTTTTATGTGTGTTTAAAGATACCTTGTTTAACATATACGTTGATTTAATAACACTGAATTAATGGTCAACAGCACTGTAACTCTTGCCTGAACAAAACTTATCTAACACACATATTATCACAGCCTTCTTATATTCAGGGAACACTACACTGTATTTCAGGACTACGCTTAGGGGCTGTTTGAAACAATGAAATCACCAATAAAAGGCACAAAAATGAAGTAAATCTGACACTAAATAAGCTGCAAAAATAACACTTATTTAGAATACAGGAGTTGAAATAAGAAGGTAGAGTGTGGCCTTAAGATGATTATATTGTTTTTCTTTTTTTAGTTTGTTATTTTAGTAATTTTTATTAATTTTTTTTAAAGGTAAAACAACCTTTCATTCCACAAGATGAATGTAAAACCTAAAACTATAAACGTTCTGGAAAAAAACTTCTGTGAGTTTAGGTAGGTAAAGCTTTCTTAACTATAATACCAAAACATAATCTATTCTTAAAAACTGATAAATTGGACTTCAATCTAATTCAATTAAAAATCTCTGCTCTTCAAAAGACACTGATGAGAATATTAAAAGACAAGTCACAGATGGAAAAAAATAATTGCAAAGCATATATCTGATAAAAGACTTGCATCCAGAAATAATTTTTAAAACTCTCAAACCTCAATAATAAGGAAAAAATCCAATTTAAAAAATGTACAAACGACTTAGAAACTGTATGAAATCAGACATACTGATGAGAGATAAGAACAAAAAAAGTTGCTGAAGACTTTTATAGTCATTAGAGAAACGCAAATTAAAACTATGAGATAACCACCGCATACCTATTACAAAGGCAGAAATGAAAGTATGATTAAAGATACTGGGAAGAGGAGAGAGCAACTGGAATCCTCATTCACTGCTGGTGGGAATGTAGGACAGTGCAATCACGGTTTGTTGGTTTCTTAAAAAGTTAAACATACACCTGCCATAAGACTCAGCTATTCCACTCACAGGTACTAATCCAAGAGAAATTAAAGCCTGTGTCCATACAAAGACTTACACATAATATTCATGGCATCTTTATTTACAATAGCCCCAAACTAGAAACAACACAAATTTCTATCAGCAGATGAACAAACTACATCACAAATTGTGGTAGAACAACTGGATATCCACTTGCATAAAATCAAATGCTGTTAATTGACAGATAAGGTCAATAAATTCTTGTTATGACAAATAATCCAGTGAAGAGATGGGCAAAAGACATGAATAGATGCTTCTCCAAAGAAGACATCCAGATGGTAACAGACACATGAAAAAATGCTCAACATCATTCATCATCAGGGAAATACAAGTCAAAACCACAAAGAGATACCACCTCACACCTGTCAGAATGGCTAACATTAACAACTCAGGCAACAACAGACGTTGGCAAGGATGCAGACGGAGAAAGAGGATCTCTTTTGCACTGCAGGTGGGAATGCAAAGTGGTGCAGCCACTCTGGAAAACAGTATGGAGGTTCCTCAAAAAAATTAAAAATAGAACTATCCTACAACCCAGCAATTGCACTACTAGGTATTTATCCAAGGGATACAGGTGTGCTGTTTTGAAGGGACACATGCACCCCAATGTTTATAGCAGCACTATCAACAATAGCCAAAGTATGGAAAGAGCCCAAATATCCATCAATGGATGAATGGATAAAGAAGATGTGTGGGGTGTGTGTGTGTGTGTGTGTGTGTGTGTGTGTGTGTGTGTGTGTGTATCTCGCCATTTGCAACTACGTGGATGGAACTACAGGGTAGTATGCTAAGTGAAATTAGTGTCAGAACAAGAAAAATATCATATAACTTCACTCATATGAGGACTTTAAGACACAGAACAGATAAACACAAGGGAAGGGAAGCAAAAATAATACAAAAGCAGGGAGGAAGACAAAACACAAGAGACTCTTAAACATGGAGAACAAACAGAAGGTTTCGAGAGGGGTTGTGGGAGGGGGGATGGGCTAAATGGGTAAGGGGCATTAAAAAATCTACCCCTGAAACCGTTGTTGCAATATATGCTAACTTGGATGTAAACTAAAAAAATAAAATAAAATAATAAAATAAAATGAAATAAAATGAAATAAAATAAAATAAAATAAAATAAAATAAAATAAAAAATAAATTCTTGTTATGAACATAGCTTTTGGAAGAACCAGTACTTTTCAGCACAATTTTCATAGTTTTTTTTTTCCTTTTAAAGGTAATATCATGAGTGCTATGTGGCTTTCTATGTAGTATACTATTCTGCTACCCTGTATCAGAATAATCAAAAAGGAATGAAAAAAACTTCTGCCCATAATGTAGTATACAATAAGGAGTTTTTACTTCCCGCTTGTAATTGTATATAATTTCCTTCCAGGAAGGATACTCACAACAGCCTACAGAAAGCAACATGGTATACTAGGAAGAATATGGGCTTTGATTCAGATCCAATGTGTTAACACACTAACGTTAAGCAACCTATTTTTGTATATTTCTTACATTATTTTAGTCACAATACAGGTGCAAAAAATGGACATGATGCCACCATTATGGTTGTTAGGGAAATATTAAGTGAGACAATATATGAAAGCTCTTGGCCAAATCAAGTAGATACTCAATAAACACTGGTTCCATGCTATCCCTACCATTACCACCTTCAATCCATAGACTCACAATGTGGCTCCATTTCTAGACATATTTAAAACATGATTTTAATTAATTTGGACCAATTATATAATGTATGTATATGTGTGTGTGTGTGTGTGTGTGTGTGTGTGTGTGTATACACACACACAAATATATACGTATATGTACATATTTTTGGTGGCATTCAAAAGTTATGAGACTGAAAGAAAAATTGTTTAGAATCCATACTATATTGTATACTGCACACTATAATGACGTAATAGTCTGTATAAAATATTACAACAGTCTAAGATATTTTTAAACATTTACATTAAAACACTTTCTTAATTTCACTCCTGTTTACAGCAGCATTATTTACAAAGAGCCAAGATGTGGAAGCAACCCAAGTGTCCACTGATAGATGAATGAATACAAAGATGTGGTATGTATACACGATGGAATATTATTCATCCACGAAAAGAATGAAATTTTGCCATTTGCCACAACATGGATTGACCTAGAGGGTATTAGGCTAAGTGAAATAAGTCAGAAAAACAAATGTCATATGATTTCACTTACATGTAGAATCTAAAAACAAAACAAAATTTAAAAAACCAACCAACCAACCAACCAACCAACCAAAAACAGAACATTAATATAGAGAAAAAATTGGTGGTTGCTAGAGGAGGAGAAAATGGGATAGGCAAAATGAGTGAAGGGGAGTGGGAGACAGAGGCTTCCTGTTATGGAATGAATAAATCATAAGAATGAAGGTACATCATAGAGAATGTAGTCAATGGTATGTAACAGTGTTGTATGGTGATAGATGGTAGTTATACTTGTGGTGAACATAACATAATATGTAGAGGTGGTGAATCACTATGTAGTTCACCTGAAACTAATGTTATAATGTGTGTCAACTATACTTCAATGACAAAAGAAATTTTTAAACACTTCTAATTTGCAGGTCAGATAGGATGGACAAAATGATGCTACATAGTGATCTAAGTACAGATAAACATGTGTGTCATACCCTGAAATATTCTGACATATCAAAAGGTTAAAATACTAATTACTAAACTTTAAATGTCAATAGGCTTCCTATTATTTCTGTAAAATGTGATGAGATCCTTATAAAGTGACATTTAATGTAAGCTGTGTTCTACTTTATGTACAAAAATAATGAAAAAGGTAAGACTAGCAATGTCAAGGACTTTAATAGTAAGTATAAGTACAGTTATCTCTATGCTTAAATGTTTTACACTGAGCACTTATTTGGTCCTGTGTTGATCAAGAGAAAACATTTTTCTTTCCCTCTATAATGCTATCAACTCTAAAGATAAATAATGTGCATATTTAAAACAGATTGCCTTTTGAATATTCTAAGGTTAAGTTTGAAAGTGCCATAAAACACACACACACACACACACACACACACACACACACAAATCTGATTACACATTTTGTAAATGCTAAGTTTTTCTAAAATTAATTTTTTAAACATTAGGTTATATGTGAAATTTGATTATGAAAAACCCGATTCTTTCTAGAATTCAGTACTTTTAAAGGATCAATATGCAACTCTCAAACATTTTTAGTAAAGAAAACTTAATTGTAAACACTGAGCTTTTCCAAGGTAGATGACTATTACAAAGTTCACTAGAAAATCAATATAGCATTTTAGTTGGAATTTGCTCATTAAACACCCACAGCTCTAATGCAAATTATGATGGAATGAATAAAGCAAATACGCATGCTTCTTTCTTTTTATTAAATGTAAAATCTACTGTTAATTGCATCTCGTATGTCATACAAACTTTTCTCCTTAACTATTAAATAGAAGCTTTAACAAAAGTCATTAGAGATTCTCTTTCTTTGACTTGAATAAATTTCAATATTTGTTCAGTAAAGGTTCACAGCAGTTAAATTACATTAACAAATATTATTAGCTACTATGTAAGCCAACCAAGTAAAATACTTATATTGTAGGTAAAACAAATCATTGGGTGTTTACAATAATATTTGGATATCTCCATTTTTAAACATGGTTATCAAATATCCTATAATTCTTAGACAAATTCAAGAAAGATTCAGAGAGGATCACCCCCCCTCAACACCAAATACTCAAATTTGTTTAGTAAGCTAATTGTTTTCTAATATGGGCAAGAGTAAATATGAAGAAGCTGAACCATACTAAGTATGAGTTTATTGAGTCAAGACAGAGTACATATTTTCTTAGTAGAACCCAAGTCTATTGACAAACCCATATTCTACACATCTCATACTACTTTTAAAACACAATAGAAGTGAGACAGTATGTTGGAAAACATGCTAGTTTAAACACTGGATCATGATTCTCTAAATAACATAATTTGGAGAATAGACATTTACCAAGAAAAAGAATCCATTTGTTAATATCCTCAAGGTAGTTATATAAATAGAAAAGGCTGAACTAAAGAGAGGGAAAAAGAAATCATCAGGACTTGAAACATGTAAAATAAGCAATGATTGCAATTCATGTTCCAAAATTCTAAGCAATAAATATAGATAACAGTTTTATAAAAGACAGGTCTTTATTATATTTAAAAGAATTTCAGATTGTCTGCATATCTACTGTTATTGCTTTACTTGTTAAGTGGATTCCTTATGAATATGATAGTGTTTTTATGAAGCCACCACATTGTAGAACCAAAAACATTACTATGTCTTTTAATCTCCTTAAAAATTGTGATTTCTCTCTCTTTGTATAAATTGGTTGTTGGAAATTTAAATGTAGATGGTAAACCCCTATACCAATAGAAAATTAACCAATCTACTCCAAGTAGTTTGATCATCTAGTCTTCCTTTTACAGGTCAGACTATTAAGTTTTTCCAGAACTATATATGAATGGTCAACATTTTATATGATTATTTCATAAATATAATTAAAATACAGGTTCATTGTAAAAATACAGACAGAAATATTTTCCATAGTCTTATAACTTTTTGTGTGTGTATACTCAAACAGAATATGTTCCTCTATTCTTAAGTATTCTTTAAAAATATGAAATAGTACATGGGATTTTATCATTTGGAGATGATGTATTTGACAGAACTAAGATGCTCTAGTATTAGATTTTACAGTGTTCCCAACTATTCACCATATAAATAGTACTGTAATGAACATCTTTGTACATAAATCTCTATGTATATACATAGCTAATTACTGAGCAAAATTCCTAGAAGTATGGTTACTACATTAAAAATCAGCTTCTTAAGCTCTTAATGTTTTAAAATTTTCTTCTGTAAAGTTGCTAATACATTTATACTTATCAACAGTATAGCAACTGCTAAAGATTAATTTAAAAAATCACACAAATAGTGAGTTTTAGTAGCAAAACTATAAAATAAGGATTTTTTTGGAAAACTCTGAATTATTATACACATGTATTTAGTACAGAAAACTCAGAGTATATAAGAAAACTTTCTAAGAATATGCTATTTACATTAAAACATTGAATACAGAACTAAAATTGTTAATGTGAAAGAGATAAGCTTATCCCAGAAGTATTAAAACCAGTATCAATTATTTTATGCGCTTTTAAAGTACAATTTTAAGAGGTACTTAACTTACTTTCTGCATAGAATGTCTACCTTAAATTTTAATAAATGCCAATATGAAAATTCTATAAAATATAACTGCTATCTAAAGTTTTTCCAAGATCATTTGCTCTTCAAAATTAATTAAACATATGGAAAAAGTCTTAAGAATCATTTACTGAAAATTTTTTGTTATTTTTGTTTTATTTTTTAAAAATTTTATTTATTTTTGAGAGACAGAGAGACAGAGACAGAGACAGAGACAATGCGAGTGGGGGAGGGACAAGGAGAGATGGAGACACAGAATCTGAAGCAGGCTCCAGGCTCTGAGCTGTGAGCACAGAGTCTGATGCAGGGCTCGAACTCATGAACCATAAATTCATGACCTGAGCAAAGTTGGATGCTTAGCCAACTGAGCCCCCCAGGTGTCCCTGTTATTTTTGTTTTAAATAACTAATTATGACATGTCCTCAAATACTTGACACCATGCTAAATTTCATAGTGTAGCACACTTAATTAAATATTTCAATTGTTGATTATTATTATGCATAACAGTTTCTCTGTTTACTCAATATTTATTTTGTTGGTTTGTTTGTTTTTTTCCAGAAAAATTGCAACTTTCCTAGGGAGAGAGCTTACAAAATTGGCCATACTCCACCCTCAAACATTATTTTACTTGGCACTCATAATTAATCCTGATTCACACTCACAGGATTCTGCAGCCAAAGATAATAATATAATCAACATTCTACCTATCGATATTTCTAACTGCTATATTTCACAGAGATGGGCCTTTTTGTTTTTATCTGAAACGTGAAATCCTTTTTCCTTTCAAATTAAAAGATCATATAGATATAAATATATAATGTTGTATTGTAATACAGTGAATGCATTTCAGTGTTAAAGGCTATCACATTTTAGTAATGACCACTGTCTATACAGAATAGTATTCTAACATGTATTACTTTTTAAAAGTAAATGTATTATTTTCTATTCTTCTGATATATAGAACTCACTCTTGTTCTTAATCATTAGATGGTCAATATCATCTGAGATATGGTATACAGTATTAAATACTCTTTTGAAGAGAACAATGTAAATATTTTCTATTATACAACAATTCGTATTTTTTCATGTTTATTAGTTGTGGTGTCTTAATGTATTTGCTGTAATGGTAGTTACAGATCTATACTTTGAACATTTACATGTTAACCTGAATAGAAGACTTAAGTTGTAAGTTTCAGGGATTCTATGTTCTGAACTTTAGGCAATCACAATTAAAGTCCTCTCCTTCCTACCAAAAACAAATGAAAATTCCATGTAATGAGAGCTTGACAATATATGTATCTTTTTTATTTACAAAATATCAGTCTAAATTTGGGTGCAGAGAAAAGAATCTATGTGTAAAGCAAAAAAGCAGATTAAATGCTTGCAGATTCAGTACAGCAAGCTAAGTAATGAATTATATGTAAAATGTAACTAAGATAGATGGATGGATGGATGGATGGAGGGATGGATGGATGGATAAATTTATAAACACAAGACTTAGGAACTAAGGAGTTCTTTTGGCTAAAACCCAATATTGGCCTTATTTCAGTTTAATTGGAAGAGGATCTCAAATTCATCTTCTCCATGAGATATCAGGAACCTGGATTTCTCTTTGTACCAAAGGTTAATAAGAAATGTGTCTGCAAAAGTCAAACAGCATTAAATACCAAAAACTGATTATTATTCTACAGGAGTTGTTCTGTCATTCATAATCTCTCCATGCTCCAACCTTCCACAGCTAATCTTTAATGGATGACATGCAAGAAAGAAAAATAACTAACATATAAAGCAGAGACTCTCAAGTGAGCGTTTAAGAAATTAAAAAAATAAGGCTTTTAAAGAAATGTATTTTAAACAAAACAATGTAGAAAATGAAATATTTTTATGTGTAAAATTTGAACATTATCTGTATACTGCAAGCATAATACAGGAATAAAAATGAAGAGATATTACACTCTACATAATGCCCACTGAGCCTATTTGGGAAAACAGGTTTAACTGAACAAGTTATTTTTTTAAATGTAACTACATCATGGACCTAAGAGTATATTAATGTTTGCAACAGGCCATATAATATTACATCTCACTGTCAAACTCAATTTAGGTAAAACAAATTTTGAAGTGTTTGTGGTTTCATCATTTTATTTAGTTGAGAAGAAATACTTAACTAAAAAATAGAGAGTCAATGTTTCTGCTACGCTTCTCTAAAATATCCCCTACTATTTAAAGGTCATATATGTCAATAATGTTCAAATAATCTTATCCACATGTACAATTTAATGAGTTAAAACACAGTAAGAAGTCTTAAATAGCTCCTATGAGATAAATTTTTTGCAGTGGTAACACATATGGAATGAGCTAGTCATTTCAGCTTTTGCAAAATTAAGACCTACTTACTATGTATTTTTCCTTTATTTCTTTAATGAAAAGATTTAAAAAATATCTTATTTCCAAGCCACCTAAATACAGTTAAATCTTAAAATCAAAGGAAAATTGAAAACTGTGGGATAAATGAACTAATAAAAACCCTCATAAATTATTTTTAAAAAAGAAATGAATATCAATCCCTTGTGAAACAAAAGCATATACAAATACCTATGGGATAGTTTACTTATATTACAAGTACACTTTGAATATACCCTCTATTAAATCAAGGAATCTTGAGAAAACAAGATGATAACATCCTCATCTTATCTACTGAGTGCTTTTTATGGGTTAAGCACTTCATACACATTATCTCACTTAAATGTCACAGCAACCTATGATATAAGTTTTAATCAAAGCTTAGTGAGTCTGTCACTTATACATGATAAGTGGCAAAAAGATTAGAACAAAGGTCTGATTCCAAACTCTGAACATTTAACCCCTACTATAGTGTATTATGAGTGAAAAGTGAATACAGTCAAAAAGAAATGTTTGAAATCCCAAATCTGTCTTCTTCGCTGGTGTATATTCAGTGCCTAAAACAATCCTAGCACACAATGGCCCTTCAATAAATACTTCTTGGTTAAATTTTAAAAGAGTTAGCTTAGCTCCTATAAAGTGCCAAATAAAAACAGTATTGGTGGTGATGTCAAAAAAGAAGGGGAAGACAAGAGAGTCAACCATTTGAGATTTTATCACAATAGAGGACACAACGGGGTTTCAAAATTGCATGAAATCATGTCAGTTTGAATGACAGTATTTGTAGTATATAAAAACCAACAGGGAAGTAATGGAAATAAGCTTGATATTATTTTAACAGTCTACATAAAGGTTTATTATTGGTACACATTAGATTAAAGCCCATATCTTTTGTATCCCAATTCTTTTATTTTGGATTCACATTTAAGTAAGATGTATTTTCAATTAAAACCTAAACAGAACAAAAGTCTCTTTATGACTTCTGATATTATCAAAGATTTAAGAATTGTATAGAGATAAAAGAATAAATATTACTATTAGCTACAACTTACTGAGTACCAGTTATATATTAGGTGCTTTTGTACATTATCTATAATCCCTAAAATAATCTGTTAAGTTAGTTAATATTCACATTTTACACGGCAGAAAGTAAACCTGGAGAAGCTCATAAGTAACTTGCCCAAAGGCGCACAGTTGGTGTTAATAAGTATCAAAGCTGTGATTTGCACCTGGGTCAGTCTGATTCTACGGCTTTTGGTCTTCCCATTATTTCAATGTGCCTCACAAAGAACTGGGCACCTTTGTTTCATGTGGGTTTTTGACTGTACCAGACTCTCATTCTTATATTTAATCAGGTGGGAAGACAAAATAGACTAATACATAAGTTATACAACACACAAAGACACGCAAATAAATAAGGAGAAAATCTGAAACAAAAATGGCTTAGGTAAAACGGCAAATTTGATCACAGCCGTCATATAAATTTCATGGAACTGGTTCACGTGGTCGTTATGTATCAAACATATCACAGGAATTATTTGAAGATCAGAAAGTAACTATTAAAAAAAATCACTTCCTTAGTGATCAGTAATACTAATATCTAATCATACGAGTACAAATACTAAATCTAATTCACGATCATTGTATAAAACTTGAAAAGGCAGAAAACCATTAATTGAAACATTAATATATCCATTAATAATACAATTTGCCTCGTTTCATATAATGTACGTGTACACATAGATTTAACAAAATTATATTATAAATGCAGTTTCCCCCCTACTTTTCACTTAACATTAAATCATGAAGATTTTCTCATATCACCAAATATTTAGCAACGGTTTTCAGTTATCATATAATGTCTCACAGCATACACATACCTTATTTAACCATTCTCTTATTGTGTGATTGATGTTAGTTCTCTGGCTATTATAACTAACACTAGTATGGATATCCTTAATATAAATCTTTATGTCATGCACTATAAGGAAATGGCTATTTCCTTAGAGTACTTCATATTTTAACTAACATTTGAAAAATCTATAAACATATATTTTTATATCTTATTTGCAATTTTCAATGTTTACTTGAGATGTTTTTGCATGTATTTCTTTTAATGTGGAATATCTTGATTTTTTTTTAAACAATTATACTTTGCTTAAGTACACTATAACGCATAAATGTGTCATAGTTATAATATACTTTACCAAATACACTTTTTATTTTGAATATAAAAATGAGCCATGACAGAAACAAACATCAATACTGGTGTGGACTTTTTTTGCTGTTGTTATGTGGGTTATCTGTCCTTTCACATGACACTAAAGAACACATTTATCACATGTAATCATATTCCTATAATGTTCCTCTTTATCTATTAAGGTACTGACACAGTTTTTGTTGTTGTGTTTTGCTTTTTGACTGCACCTGATACCAGTTGGGTAGAAAATAAGCTACTAAAGACCATACGTATGAGAAAATATGAAAAAAATAATAAGTCTATCAAGAGTTAATGAATTTCTTACAGTTTCAAGCCAATGGATTTCTTAAGCAATTCAGTGTTTTTTTTTAATTTTGACATATCACAATGATGACTCTCTCTAATGTCATAAGTAAAATATCTTTAATCTTTTTTAATAAGATAGAACTGAAACATTAAAAAGATACACACTGAAAATTTATACTTTAAAAAAATTTCAGAGGATTTTCATTTTGTGTCATTTTTATAACTAAGTGGTTGGATGTATCTCTTTTAACTAGATTGCACTGCTATTTTCATCAATTTAGGAGGCTGTAAAAATACTAAACATCTCAAATATTTAACATTTACTAAAATAATATTGTATAATTAATGAGAAATATTTGATTAACAAGAATCATAAAGCAATCAAATTCTTTCCATTGTATGCATGCATGATTCGTACTATTTAGTCAAAGGGAAGCCTTAAGTATATACAAATAAGTAAATATTTGAAGTATATGATTAGCTATATCATACAAAAGTTTTAAGAGTAGATAATATTGCTTAATGAGATTTCACCTCCAAGATATAAGTGATCAATGCAAACATATTAATTTATGCTTTTCAGTAAATCAAAATGCCCTAAATCTTATCAAATTACTCCTGCAAGACACATGCAAAGCTATACAACACCTTTAAACAAATGTACTTATAATATCTTCCTAGTAATTAGCATATATATGATTATAAAAAGCCAACAAACTTCCAAATTGTTCTAAGTTTTTATTTGAATTATTCATTATTAACATATGGTTATTTTTCCTTAAAATATATTAGTCCCACATTCTCTATTAAAAAAAAAAAACATTCATGGTAGTTTAACAGTACAGAAAAACAACCATCTATTATTTTAGTTGGAGTATTTATTTATGGTAATTTTGGTTATACATTCATAGTGATGTTCAGTTCTATTTTGTATAATAACATTTTAAAGACAGGCTATACCTGTGAATGTCTCTGACCTAAAAAACCAGAATTCTCTCATATATGCAACCAGGTTAACATAGCCTCAAACTAATCACAAAATAATTTCTTAAAATCATTCTAATTGATATAAAAATGTTAAATAAGTAATCTCTAACATGCCTCTGCAGGTTAATTTCTATTATACTATGAAATTTCTCTCCTTACCATAAAACAGTGTGAGCAAAAGAGTCACAAACTATTGAGAATCATCTGAACTTATCTGTAACATATCACAAATATATTTAAAAATTTTTTCCTTACAAAGACCTGTGAGTAAAGATAGACTCCAAAACATATTTAAGGCAGTCATTTATAATCTTAAACTCTGGCAACCTTTCATTTTAATCTTCTCAGTGAAAACATTATCTCCATCATCATCCACATGATCAGATGAAAATTTATTAATTGCACAAAACAGATTTTTGAATCAAATGTAGGTTTCCATTGGCAATGAATATATGACTATCCTCACACAAAAGAGAAGTATTTCCTCTCAAGGAGCTAAAACAATAAGTGGTATTTGAACTGCTGGTTGAAAGGTAGAGGCACTGGTAATCATTATTTCCCCTTGTTTGTTCAGGCCCTTCCAACAAAACAAACAACCTTTTTGTGATTGGATTGACATGGTGTTAACAATGCATTTAATGCCCAAATCAGTATGAATACAGGTAAAGCTCTCACTAATACCAGTACCAGGATGTTAAAGCCACCTATTTTCTATGCAGCCAAAAAAAAAAAAAAAAAAAAAAAAAAAGAGCCTCCCCTCCTTTGGCAAATAAGCTAGTATGCTAGTATTCACTGAGCCACATCATATAATAACTCTCTTAATACTCGTCTACTATACCTGCTGTCTTCTCAGCAATATGAGCTTCTGTTGCTTTCTCCTGGAGTTCCAGCCTAAGCTTTAGTTTTCTATGTTCCTTATCTTCTTTAGTCAGTTCTTCTTGAAGCTAAAACACATTGAAAGAAACATAGGTTCTTATTCGACAAATTTCTTACAGAAATATAATTAATCCCAAAGTAAAAGTTATTTTTTCTAAACCCTTACTTATTACATTTAACTGCCTAAATACATAAGTCCAAGCGGGGTGGGGGTGGGTGGGAAGAAATCCCACAATGTTTAACATTTTAAGCTATTTTTAAAGTAATAATTAATTACCTATAACGATAGAGAAATTATAGAAACATTTTGATACACACTTGTGTATTTATAGGCAAATGAAATTAAAGAGGGAATGACACAATTATTAAAAATACTGCAAAAAGCAATCTGATCTGTTCTTTTGTCTTAAAGCAAAAGACTTGGAAGGCACTACCCTAATAAAAAAACAACAGCTTTACAGCTTCTCTTAGTAATTCTAATACTTTGAAACAAAATTAATTAAGATAATAATCTTAATATGTGAAACAAATCTCCTTTGAGAATGCTATCCCATCATATTCCATTTAAATCGGCACTGGCACCTGATTTATAACTGGCATGTAATAAATAATTACTAAATGAAAATACTGAACATATCTCCTACTTTCATACAGAACCCCTCAATTGTTTGTCATTTGTGTTGTTTTCCATCAGATATGATCAACATTACTAACAGCATGCCTCAGTTTGATTAGGTCAAAAACTAGAATATGAAAATCAGAAAAGTATGTAGAGGTATGCAGAGGTTAAAAAAACAGAAGGTATAGAAAACAAACATTATTTAATAACATTATTAAATGTGCAAAGAAATGTAACTAGAAAGAGTCAGTAAGGATAAGACACATGACATGACAAACTGGACTGGACAAAATGTAGCAGTATATAACACAAGGAATGTGACGGTATTGCCAAAATTTAATCACATATATTATTGAGGTGAAATACAGGGCACAGATGCTAAGAAAAAAAAGTTAAGTAACATGAAATCATTCATTGTATTTCTCACTTTCTGTAATACTGAAGTAAACTTTTACTACCGTTAAAACTTGAATGAATCTTTTTTTTTTTTTAAGGTACCTACTCAGGGTACTACAGATTTATGAAAAAAGAAGTGATATCACAGGCCAGCAAGGCAGGAAAGTAAAGAAATTGCTTTTGATAGCCAATCTCTCAATACAATCATACTCTGATGGTATGGTATGGTATGGCAACAACATAAAGCTACCATGAAAGGCTAAAAGTACATGATGAAACTGAATTATGATGGGCAACAAAGCAAACTTATAAGGTCAACAGCTAAAAGCACACTGTACAATTATCAGACTTTCTATATTGTACCTTTTTATTGCTTGCTCTGAGAATGTCCAATTCTTTTAGAAGAAATGCTATTGTCTTCTCTTTATCTAAGTCTGAAGTAACTTGACAAGGGATCGTACACTCACAATGCAAATCATGATCTCTATGTTCCATAATGCTGTAAGAAAAAAAACTATTGAACTATATACATATATGATTTCTACCATGCGGAATCTATAATTTTACACTTCAAATGAGGGAAACCAATTTAATGTTAACAATAATATATAAAGTTACTTAGTTTTAAATTTCTCTTGTTATATACTGTTAAGAAAATACATGGATGGAAAAGAATGAATATATCAACGTCACAGAGTCGTTAATCTATCAACTGAGGGAACTAAATCTGTGGAAAGCATTTAGTCATTTCTATAGAAATTCATTGTTAAGTATACGTAAAGAATTCAGATTTTAGGGGATGTGAATAATTCAATTTATACTTTTGGTCAGGACTCTAGATACATATCTCACTTTTCTGAAAATGGAAAGAATCATACTTTTTTCAGTGTGGTTGACAGAATATCATATTTTTGTTATTAAACTCAAAACAAAACTGAAAACCTATTCCTGTAACATTTAATGGTAAATAATTTTTTTGACATTTTGTATGCTATTTGAGGACAGTATCGACTTGCCAGCAGGTAGTAAAAAGGAAGGGAAAGAGATGGACTATTTTTTGAAGGCATTATATTAAACGTGTAAGCATAGGTAAACTTTAGAGTCTCTAAGAAGCAATTAAGCAGGGAGGTCTGGGACAGTCAGTGCAGTTCTACCAACCATGTATACCTTCTGTTGCAATTATATTAAGATATTTCATACTCTGGCTTTAGACCAGTCTCTACTATTTATTTTTCCCACATGGTTATAAAATGTTTACCACCTCTTCATTCATCCCTAACCCTATGCCCCTATGCAGTAATTCTGCAGTATTTTCAAAATATATGACTAATTATGGAAGTACTTTAATCCCATAGAGGTAAAAGTCACAGGGGTCACAAATTCAAATCCCATCATGGGATAAGTAGGTAAGGTGAATGGTAAAAGCTGTAGAATGGAAAATAATAAAGAAGGCAAATGGGAAAGTAAAAGGCCCTTCTAAAAGTAATCAAACTCCTTTAAACAAAAAATCACGCTAATCAAAGCCAAAACACATCTTTGGGCTTATTTTGTCCTACAGTTGCCATTTTTTGGCTCTGATGAATAATTTCCCATTTATGTCAACTTAACAGTTATTTCCAGATCCAAAATGAAAGGTCACAGAAAATAATATTCAACAAGAAGGAATAAAATCTCATGGCCTTCATTTAAACTCACCTTATGCTTTTTCACTTAACAATCTACATCCATTCTATCAACATAATGAAAACAGTAGAAAACTCTGGTAGACAGCCCAAATTCTAATAAGTTAATGATATGTCCAATGTAGCTGAAGCCAAAAAGAAAAAAGGGAGAGATGAATGGGGCAGGGAGGGAGGGAGGAAGAAAGAGTTCTCTCAATCTTACTTTCTAAATCTAAGGCTGCCAGCACTCACTTGGATTTTTCAATAGTGCAGTCAGCTGTCTCATCACCTGGATAAGGAAAATTCCTTGATCTCTGCCCTGGCAGTTCTGTGTCCTCATAGGTGGCTTCATTAACCAATTCACTGGATTTCTGATGCATGCTTTCCTTAGAATTCACAGTTGGTTGCTCATCTGGCTCTGTACTTTTATTTCTCCCTGAAGTCTCTTGTTCAAGGTAACTATGGGCTATCTCTGTATTTAAAACAAAACAAAAACAAATGATACGTGAAATACCATAGCTACATATTAAATCATTGAAATGAATATTTTTGTAGAAATAGGTGCTCTCATAGCTTTAAACATGTACTTACTAGTCTTACTCCTATTGTAATCAGGAACGTACAGCGGTTTTTCCACATCTGGTGGGGGCATTTAGGGCAGTGGTTTACAACCTTCACTTCAGGTTGAAATAACCTGAGGAGTTTCTAGAAATCCTTAGCCCAGACCACATCTTGTATTAATTAAATCAAAATGTGTCAGAGTGTCCAAATGACTTCAGCATCCAACCCAAACTGAGAAACACAGATTTAGGGGCACTGTTTTCTAGATTTCTTTTCTAGATTTCAAAAAATAGGATGCGATATGCAAATGACTATAGAGAAGTGATACTGTGCATGCAACTCTGGTATCCAACTGCCTGGGCTAGAATTCCAGCTTTGCCTAGTGCATAACTTTCGTCAGGTTACATAACCCATCAAAGCCTAAGTTTCTTGTTTGTAAAATGAGAACATAAGAGCACTTTTACTTGAGTTACTTTAAGGGCTGACTGATGCAAAGTACTTGGCCTAGTGTTAGGCACATTGGTAAACGTTAGCTATTATTTTTGTAATCATTATCATAATATTAAAATTAATACAATATAAGAAAAATTATTTTTAACTTCCATCTTATCAGATATATATTATACATTAGAAAATCTGGGGCCCTGGGTGGCTCGGTCGGTTAAGCATCCGACTTCGGCTGAGGTCATGATCTCACAGCCCGTGAGTTCAAGCCCCGCGTCGGGCTCTGTGCTGACCGCTCAGAGCCTGGAGCCTGTTTCAGATTCTGTGTCTCCCTCTCTCTCTGCCCCTCCCCTGTTCATGCTCTGTCTCTCTCTGTCTCAAAAATAAATAAACGTTAAAATAAAAAAAAAAAAAAAAAAAAAGAAAAGAAAATCTGTTTTGTAATGCCTGGCTATCCCATAAAAATTATCTTAAGCTGTAACTAGTATATAACAGCTATTTCAAAGGAATAGTATATCTGATACTATGGTGAAATTTTTGGAAGAAAATGACACACATGCAACTACATAAAACAAACTCTTTTACTGGTAAATCAGACCAACAGGCACAAATACTGATTGTAACAAATACTTTATTATTTCCAGTATCAATAACTCTTGAACTTTAAAAAGCAAGTGAATCTCACCTGCTTGTTGATGATGCCTTTTCCAACCTGCCAAACTTAAAATCCTTTTAAGCAGAAAAGCAGAGGAGAGTAGTTTTAGAATAAATAACAAAATAGGGGTACTTATAAATAAGCTACTTCTCACAAAGTATTCATTTCTTTTTTTCAACGTTTATTTATTTTTGGGACAGAGAGAGACAGAGCATGAACGGGGGAGGGGCAGAGAGAGAGGAGACACAGAATCGGAAACAGGCTCCAGGCTCTGAGCCACCAGCCCAGAGCCTGACGCGGGGCTCGAACTCACGGACCGCGAGATCGTGACCTGGCTGAAGTCGGACGCTTAACCGACTGCGCCACCCAGGCGCCCCAGAAAGTATTCATTTCTTAAGGAGAAATTCTTTGCTTGTGGATATGCTGAAACTAGGTTTAGCTAGTCATAAACCCTAAGTCCTGGGCATTATCTTGTTGGTAGCTGAAGCTAAATCAGAAATCACTTGTTTTTAGTAAATTACTCTCAATTTCACTTTGTTTGACGAAACAAATAGGGAGACTATGTCATCATAATTATATGCTGTAAGATATCTATGAAACATTAAACAGTAAAACATTATACTGTTTTTATTTAAACTTTAACAATTCTAGGTATCTGAAAATTACCCTGTTGGTTTTTGACATTTCAAAACACTTACATGGTTTGCTTCAGATGTTTATCAGGCTACTTTTCTAGGAGAAGCTGGTGTTAGTAGAATGGAACCCTCAAAATCTGAATTAAGGAATTTTATAAATGGACATAAAGAAATACAACTGTATCTATAAACCATGCTTTCTAACACTAACACGTAATTTTAAAAGTACAGCTGACACTTGAACACATGGGTTTGAACTGTGCAGGTCCACTTATCTGTGAATTTTTTTCTTTTATAACTACAATAGAGTAATGTAAATGTATTTTCTCTTATGATTTGCTTAATAACATTTTCTTTTCTCTCGCTTATTTTATGGTTAAGAATACAGTATTAATACATACAACATACAATACACGTGTTAATTGACTATAGTACTGGTAAAGCTTCTGGTCAACAGTAGGCTATTAAGTAGTTACATTTTGGGGGAGTCAAAGTTATACAGGAATTTGAGTGCAGGGGGTTGGATCTCCTAACACCCAGATTGTTCAAGGATCAACTTTTACTAAAATGAAAGAGAATTACGGTTTTCCATCATCTACATTACCATTACCTTACCACTATGTACAACTCGTCCCATATTTTTACTTCTGTATTTCTGGGTTTAGTTTAGCATCTTTCTTCTCCCAGTTTCTAATTTCTAACCTCCTAGTGTTTACTTTACCTCATCCTTGGTATGTATACTTTCTATCTGCTTACTATATTTATAGCTCTTTTTCTTACTTCAGGTTAATGTCAAGTTTTGTGTTCTGCTGAATTCTTGGCAAATCAGCACCTTTTCACCAGGGAATGTACTATCTTCTCCAAACTCAGAGCTTCCCAATAAAAGGACTCTATGCAGATCCCTCCTGGATTATAGTAATTAAAATAAACTCAGCAAGTTCTAATGTACTTCTGGAATTTAATTCTAAATGTTTAATATTTTTGAAGAACCCTGTACTGTGTGATTTGGCTCTGATTAATTAAAGATGTTTCTAATCTTGCTTGGTACTAGAAGCTTTTAAACTTCTAACTGTAACTGTTTACCAGGCATTTGGAGCCTGCTCTGTAAATCAAACTATCCATACATACTCTGCAAGTGAAAATTTAATTTTACTTTGGAGTAAACAAGGCTGATTTATAAAATTTTCCTTTTCTCTGCCTATTTTTTTTCCATTATAGCAAATGTTGTTTAAATCTCGCAATGCTTTTCTACTCTGCCATATTACATTATCCTAAATCAGAATTCAACTTCTGTATAGGAAGTTTGACCCTTCTAATTAATCTATTTATTAACTAATTAATGGAAACCTCCAATATGATATGTTACATGAAAGTACTAGGAAAACAAAGGAGTGGGAAACAGACTCTCCCCTGAAGGACTCTAGTATAGTGAGGAGGCAAACCGATCTGACGATTTGAATACAACATAGAAATGGCTATACTCGGGTCATAGAGACCAAACATAAAACATACTAGACATACTGATGCTCAACTAGAAGATTCTGGGAAAATTTCACAAAGGCATCTGTTCCAACAAAAGACAAGTAGGAATGTGCAAAGCAATCAACTACCAAACGGTTTGAGTTAGATGATGTAATGAAAAAGTTGACAGACTCTAAGAATAAAGTAACAGGAAGAACAAGCATGGGTACAGAGGAGAAGGAATGGCTTCAGGAAAAACACAGACATTTCTTGTATATCTTTCTTGAAATGACAAGATGTTATAGTCAGGGAGTAAAAATTTCTAAAATGAGTGATATGTAAGACAAAGTCCAAGATGTGGTTCATCTGGGAATGGGTAAATGAAATAGACTGAAGGTACATGTAGAGGAAGAAATCAAGGAATCAAGGTACTGAAAGTGTTATCTATTAAAACACTGAAATCATTCAGAAAAATGGCAAGCAATGGAAAGGAGAAATGAGAGCCAAGACGTCACTGACCGCATCAACATGCTGAAGAAAACAGAGACAAATGAGAGAGCTGAGAGGAATTGATTGTAGAGAAGTCATTTTTTTATCTTTTTGCTTTGAAATAATTTCAATCTAATAAAAAAGCTACAAAAAAAGTACAGAGTTCCTATGTACTGAGTCAAGGCACCCAGATTCTCCAAATGTTAACATTTTACCACACTTGCTTTATTGTTCTCTTCATTCTCTCTGTATCTACCTACCTATGTAATTTTTTCCATAACATTTGAGAGTAAGTTGCAGGCATTATGTACTTTGACTTTTCAAGTCAAATTTAAGATACTGCTCTATCACATTGCATTTTGTCAAGTTTGATTTACCTTTTTCAAGGCCCAACTTAAGTTCAGTTTCTGAGTTAGTACCATCTCCAACCAAGAGAAGATGATAGCACTTAGTGACTCTAACTCAGTCTTCAATTATTCTCCCTACACTCTCAAGCCCAAAAGAAAGACCATTACTTTTTAAAAATATTTTTATTTATTTATTTTTTTGAGAGAGCACGAGTGGGGGAAGGGTAGAGAGAGAGGGAGAGAGTAGATCTGAAGCAGACTCTGCAATGACAACAGACAGCCTGATGTGGGGCTCAAACTCACAAACCATGAGATCATGACCTGAGCTAAAGCCAGATGCTTAACCAACTGAGCCACCGAGCTACCCCAAGAAAGACCATTATGAAGTGATAATGGGGTGAAGCCACTAAAAGCTTCAGCTAAGCTGTCTGGATTGCCCCATCACTTGAAAAAGCATTGCATACAGAAGTATAAATATATGTCAATACAATGCAACAAAAAGGCAAGTTACAGGTCTGCTTTGCACACCAGTCAATTGGAAAGATAAGATATATATTTAAAAGAAAAAATCCCTATTCACTTCTAAATATCTCTAGACAGATGAAAGTTTAAAACTAAAGCTATTCTATTAATTCCTCTCTCATATGGTTTAAAATGGAAACTCTATAACCTTTTTTAGTAATCTGCCTCAGTGTTTAATCAATGTCATTATTAACTATTCCATCATTATGACTAACAAAATTATTACTATTTAAATATATTTCTCCATATGGACTTAGACAATAAATTATCAATGTCTTCTTCATAATTCATAAGACTCTGAAGTCTAACTTTCTTTTTTTTTTTTTTTAAACATTTATTTATTTTTGAGACAGAGAGAGACACAGCATGAATGGGGGAGGGGCAGAGAGAGAGGGAGACACAGAATGGGAAGCAGGCTCCAGGCTCTGAGCCATCAGCCCAGTCCCGACGCGGGGCTAGAACTCGCGGACCGCGAGATCGTGACCTGAGCTGAAGTCGGACGCTCAACCGACTGAGTCACCCAGGCGCCCCTAACTTTCTTTCCTAAGAGTTAAACAACAGGGAATTTTTATAACTACTATCAATTCCTTTAGTTATTTATTTCCTCTTCTGTGAGGACTGTATTACTGGACATAAGAATTTGACCACTTCAAACCAAATATATTTCCCAGTTTTTGCTATTACTATCTTATGCTATCACTACCATATTAGCTTATCCTGTGACCATTTCAAAGCAATTTTACAGAGGAAAACTACTAGTTATTTCTCAAATTGCTATTGCTAGCGACAGTTTACTCATCTGGGCAAAATGGGTGGATTTTGAAAAGATTTTGGGGGGGATTTTAATACTTAATACATGTACCTAGGCTACCTGCAATATATGCTTTGAAGACCCTCTGTCTGTCTAGTAACTTTCATGCTGCTTCCAATGGATCATTTTCATGATCTAACAAAGTCTCTATTTCTGGAAGTACCAGTATGGTCAACTATCTTAATGCCAGCATTGCTATTAAATTCTCAATTCCTTAGTCTAGAAAATTTATTGTATTATACCATTTCCTACCCTAGGAAAGAAAGCCTTAGGATCCCCTTAGGGTTCAATTGTCCAGACAATTATACATTAGTTAATGTAGAATACACTCAGTTAAATTGATGCTACACAAGAAATCATGCTCATGGCCAAAAATAACTGTTATTTCACAACTACTACACAGAAGTGAGGAGGTGGCTAGAATCCAATAGGGATTCTTAAAGGCTGGGAAATTCTGTTCTGTCTGGCTTTGTAAATAGTTTGTGACAACTGGTATCTGTGTAAACGGATTTGATGGTCCCCTGGGGGGGTCAATACTGTTTACAGAGCTGTTTCTTCGGAGTGGCTGAGCTAGAATTGTCTCTAGGGATCCTACTGGGGTTACTCAGAATAGCAACATCACAGCTACCTGAGAGCTCAGGGGCAGAAAAGAGAAAGGGCAATAGAAATACCATAGACAAGTACATTCAAATAAATGGATCCTCTGCACCTTCAGATGCAGGTGATACTTAGGGGCATTTGTATCTAAAATGAACCATAAAGGAGGCAATTTATTAATGTTCTTTCTGATGCTTGCTAACACAATGGTCATCACTTCTTTAAACTTTTTTGTTTTTGGAAGAGAAAGGTTATTATTTATGCTATAGCATCTAATTTTATAAATATAAAAAACCCCAAAAACTTCATGTTTATAGCTTCTTTCTTTTTTATATTATCTATTACCACACTATGTAAGAACATCAAAATGATAGGACACTTTTTTGCTACTAAATAAGACTGCAAATTTGATGTAATTACAATAGTAGTCCCATATTTTAAAACAAAGATGTCTTTTTTCAATGGTAAGGATTTTTCTAAGTGAATATTAGTTTCAACATAATCAGAGCAACAGTAGCAGATAGTGGCTCCAAATAACTTCTACCAATTTCTTAAGTAAGTTAAAATGTAGGTTATCTACGTGTGTGTACAAATACTATTTATCTCCTTTACTAAATAATCGTTTTTTATGCGGGGGAGGGTTAATTTTGCACAGATGCATACACTGGCCTATCCCCACAACCCCTGCCAAATATAAAAGAAAAAGACATCAGAAACTTACGCCATTTCATAGTGGTCTCACCCACTGTAAGTGTATACAAGATAAAAGTTTAGAACTTCCAAGCAGAACACTGGTGAATTTAGATTTCCTAGCAAAACCACAGTGCATGGGCCAAACTGCAGGGTTTGAATTCTGGCTCCACCACATGGCTGTATGACCTTTAGCAAATTACTTAACGTCTCTCATCAATTTCCCTATCAATAAAAGTACATAATAACAGTACCTATCTCAAAAGATTGTTATGAGGATTAAATTATTTAAGTTATATAACCTCTTGGAAAAGTGTCAGCACAGAATACATACTCACTAAATGTTAGCTATTATTATCTGCAAAACTCTGCTAAAAACAAAAGATTTTTTTAAAGCAAAAATATTTTTAAATTAAAATATAAAAAGAATAAATAAAATATAGTAAAAATTTATTACAATATACAAAGACATGGACATAAAAACAAATACAATGCCTCATTCAATGAGAAACATACAATAAAAAGAAAATACTTAATGAGGTTAAAACTTAGTTAACACATAATGGTTTAATAAAGCATGTAGAGGATTATAAAACGAACAAGTTACACAAGTAATATGACTTCAAAATTTAGAAATCCTGACACTAGCGAAAGATCCCACAGAAAGAAAATTTAATAGTATATTTCTTTAAATTCAGTCTCATAGTAAGAAAATTGCCTGTTTCTGCAACACAATTTGAGCACTCACTATATTGGCACAATATTAAATATAATCAAGACCACAGCTAGCAGATCACAGGCACTTATCCTTCAGATATTCTAATTTAGCAGTCACAAGAAATTAAGTAACTTTTGGATCTTTAGCTAAAAAAATACAAACTTTTCACTTGGATACTGGATACTCTCTCAGGGAGGTTTCAATATATTTTGGCTTTAATAGCAGTAAGAAGAAAAAAGAAAGAACTATAACTTTTTCATTGCCATGCATACACACTGCCCACATTTCAAGTGCTCAAAGCCACACACAGCCAGTGGCTACCATGTTGGAAAGCACAGACATAAAGCCTTATGCAGTTCTAATAAGGTGTTTTATATATAATGAGAAGTCAAAAACATTGAGGGCAGAGTCAGGATGTAGCTGTAAGATATTGAAATAAGATTTTACAAAGGTTTATAAAGTTGGAAAATCATGAAACCTGTCAATATCACATAATTTATTCATTTGCACGTGAAGGTTCAACATTCAAATGAAACTACATCTTTTACATTCCTATACATGGCTGTGTATCTAGAGAAACATACCAAAAAGAAGTGGTGAGGTTATTTCATCTTTGATTAAGACAATCTAATGTCTTAGTGTACCATTTTTCAAATTACCCAGTGGCTAGCCATGAAAATTATTTTACTGGAATTTTGTTATTTCTTTTATTACGAAAAAGGTATTTAAAGTGGTGGTACTACACCAAATTTTTAAAAGTGTTTGTTTCATCAAGTCTGCATAGTCATGAGCACATCAATATTCATTCTCCTGGGGAAGAGATGAGATTTCTGTGTAAGAACTAACTTCTATCATAATGTTTCAGATTCTAAATTCTAACATCCTTCACTGTATGAAGACCATGAACACAGTACAATAGTGTAATCTCCTAAAGCTTAGGCTACCTAATTAACTTATGAACATATCACATAAATTAAAGCTCTGTAAAACTTGTATCATCCTATTTAAACCATTACAAATATTATCCAGGTTGAAATAATTGTGAAAAGTATCCTAAAATTTTATTAACATAAGAGCGATCTTTATTCCTTTTTTCCTTCAGTGATATGAATTATTTTGGCTACCTACTATGCATTTCTAACCTCTTCAGCCTTTCTCAACTTGTGGTATAATTTATATAAAGTAATTAAAATATGAATGAACTAGGTAAGTCTTATATTTCCACAATCGCAAGTAAAACAGGTTTCATAATTATTTTTTGTTTGTTAAATATGAACACATACCGACTGTCCATGAATTCAGCAATTTCATCAATCACGTATGGACGCTAACTTTTCCAATAAGAAATATAAAGAGAAAAAACCAGATTTTCTTTACATGTGCCTTTTATTTTATTTAGGAGCATTTTTAGATTTGAAAAACAAAACAGAAGAATCACCAGTCAGACACTAAGTGGAAATCACTGAAACACAATGTTAGTTCTAATGGATGGATGATTGTGTTTGGTCTTTTGAAACTTTGAAGTATAGGTAAGTCTTGATCACACAAATTAATAAATCCTAAAGCTGGAGTTAACAATAACCATTACACCCAAATTCTGCAGCTTAGCCCAGCCAATTTTTCAAAAGGTCAGGTTGTGAACTGGAGAAGATCAGGGAGGTCCACCGCATAGCTTTGTTGCCAGGCATCTCTCGTCTGGATTGTTGCAGGCATTTATTAGTATTCGTCAGCAGACTCAACAGAGCAAACAAGAAATTCAAGCACGAATAATAAAATGAAATGCTGCTATATAACCCTTTGTCATTCAGCAAATATGGGACTTTTTAGCTACATTGTTCCTAAACCTGGGTTACTACTTTAATTTTTCTCCACAGTGCTGACTGAATGAGTATGCATGTGTGTTAAATGCAGAGCTCCCCTAACAACTGCAGGACTGCCATTTAATCTGTTGGTAGATGGACCATTTCCTGTGGGAACCCTAGCTATGATTTCCAGATCCACCAAATAAATCTCAGATTAAGATTCCAAATGAAACCTGCCTTTGGCAGATAAAAAATGTCAAGATGGATATAAACAGTAAAATTATAAATTATCTAGGTGTTGCATGACAAACCAATGTTCAATTTTTTTTGTTGACATGTGCCCAGATATCAAAACTATATGAGACATTCATCAAATGTCACACTTTCATAATATTGGAGGCATCATTAAAACTGTTTGACTAAGGACCTCAAAGTGTTTAAGCAGTAGCTCAAAAGTATATTTGTGCAAAGTAGAAGAATAAATTTACATATCAGCAGCAGCTCATAAGGGATGGGTAAATATTCTGTTTATCTCTCATTGTAATTCAGGTTACTTTAAATACAAGGTTTTAGGAAATCATTATACTCTATATGGTATCATTACATAACTTCCTATGCAAATGATGTATGTTTTATTCAAATTTACTATTTGTTTCTCCAGGAAAAAAAAACAAAAGCATAAAAGGAAAAGGTAGGAACTCCCCATTTTATTAATCAACCATGACTACTATACTAGTGCCTTGTTAGTTATATGTAGTATCATCAGCCCGTATTTGAGTTAACATTTGTAACTTTTTAAAAAAGTATTAAATACCTAAGACCAAAAAAAAAAAAAGAAAAAAAAGCCTGAGAAAAGTAAATTTGTTTTTCTTTTTTATAATGTGTTCATTTCAAAGGACTCTGGGGAGGGGAAGAGACTTTAAAAAAAAAAAAAAAGGTAATAAAAGACCAATACAGAACATCTTAGAGAGCAAACAGCCTGTTAAAAATGCAGAGGAAGTCTCTACTGCATTCTCAGGAGATCAAGTATTGTCTTTTTAAGGAAAATTTTTGTTTTGTCTTTGGTCTTCTTACCTGGAAATGCAGACTTGTCCTGGCCCTAATCTCTATACTAGTTGACTATAATACTGGACACTGAAGATTTCTAAAAGGAAACAATCAGATTTGCCAAACTGAAATCATTACTTTTTAACTATAAACTCTTAAAAGCAAGTGTGTAAATAGGAATTCATTCCAATTATAAATTCTGTACAATTAATCTGTGGAAAGAATCCAGAATATTCTATACTCCAATTTCCAAATGCCTGAAGCCTTAAAGATTATGTATTTATCTGTCTTTCCTATCATATTTCTTCTAATACATGCTGTTGCTTCAAGGAAACTAATTAATAAAACCTACCTATCCTGATCTGATCAATACTAATCTGAAAATTTTGAAAAGAGAGGGGGAAATTTTTAAAATATTGACTAAAGAAAGAAAGAAGAGTATATTGTGCTTAGTTTTTTTCTTTCTTTTTTAAGTTACTTTTTATTTTTTTATACCTGTAGTAAGAATTACTATCAAACTCCACTCACTGGGCCAGAGACCCTTGTGGTGTTAGACTTGCCCCTCACATAGCACCCTACCTACACTTTTGAGTTCACTGATTAGGCAGCAGCCTCAACTTCAATATCTAACAATGTGCATGTGCTTGGTTTTTATTATATTTCTATACTAAATGCTTAAAATCAATAAGCATTACTATGTTTTGGAATACATCAAATTACCTTAGGTACAGCCAGTGAAACTATTTTAGAAAGGAAAATTTAATTTTAATTTAAAAAATGTAATTAGCAAAAACTAATATATTAAGTACTCAACAAGTATAATTTTACCAACATGAACTAATCACTTTTAACTCTTTACTCACTAGTAGCATCCTGATTTTGAAGTACTAAAAAGTGCCATATGTGAAGACTAGACTCACTCCAAAATTAAAAATGAAAGTCAAATAGGGTTTTTAAAAATAATTACTTTTAATTTACATCTTATCTGCAGAATTTTACTATTTGGCAAGGAATTATTGAATTTATCCAAAAGCTACAGATTACAGTATTTTAAATTCAGTCAATATTTTTAATTCAGTCATTTGGACTATGAAATTTCAAAATTTTGTAGCCTGAATTGTTCTGTTTGCTTCTTCATATTCTCTGAGAAAAAAACAAAAACACAAAAGACAAAAACACAAAGAAAAACTGCATCTGAAACTACTCCCCTAAAGATAATTATGTCCTACACGTTAGGCTGTTCTTAGTAACACACACACACACACACACACACACACACACACACACACACACACAGTTGGGAGTATTCAGTTACCACCCCCCAATGTTTTATTCAATTATCGGATATATTGATAACCAAAATCAGTGAGTAAATGTGGTCACATCAGTGCTACTCTACAAACAGCCAGTCAACCTCGACCACTGTGTAAATCACCATAATTTGGGTCTATGTAACAACGAATATTGATTCCGATC
Organism: Felis catus; assembly: GCF_018350175.1. Classification (NCBI taxonomy): domain Eukaryota; kingdom Metazoa; phylum Chordata; class Mammalia; order Carnivora; family Felidae; genus Felis; species Felis catus. Next base: position 86,342,176 of record NC_058373.1, on the reverse strand, counting down.
TCCAAAATCAACAAAATGCCAATGCACACTCAGGACTGTACAGGAATCATACTAAAGGTGACAAATTAGCCACTATGGAGACCACAATTGTTGTCTTAAATATGATAAGATGAAATCCTAATTTCTTTTAATTTTTTTTTTTTTTTACATTTATTCATTTTTGAGAGACAGCGCAAGCTGGGGAGGGGCAAAGAGAGAGGCAGAAACAGAATCTGAAGCAGGCTCCAGGCTCTGAGCTGTCAGCACAGAGCCCAATGCAGGGCTCGAACCCACGAACTGTGAGATCGTGACCTAAGCTGAAGTCAAATGCTTAACCGACTGTCACCCAGGTGCCCCTGAAATCCTAATTTTTAAAAAACTTGAAGATTCAATGATATCGTATCGAGATTTTTGTTGTAAATATGTGTTCCAGAAAGTGCTCTAGCATGAAAGGGCCATAACCAGAAATCAATGAGGAATTTTATCAAAGACCTCAGAATCTTAAGGATAGAGAATTTAAAACAAAGCAAAAAACTTTTGAAAACTTCAGGTATTTTTTTTCTATTTCAAAAAACCATATTCATATTTTCATGGCCACAAGTAAATATGATAGAGCTTGCATATAAAAAGAGGTATATTTCCTTAAGTCAAACAAACAGTCACAAGTTGTTCAAAGAGAGGATCATACCAATAGTACAGAAATGGGGAGAAGTAAACGTATTAAAAAAAGAAATTTACCATTTGTTGTGCTTATTCTTCATAGTAATTATCATTTTATAAAATAAAGGACCAAAGGTATGTGAGAATTCCACATGAAGAATATAGCCTGAACTGATTTAAAACACTTGAATGAATGAATGAATGAATAAATAAATAAATAAATAAATAAATAAATAAGGCAAGACTCCTATTATCTTGCAAACTTTTCCCCTTATTCAGAATTTATGGGTGGGTTCAACAATTGTAGCAAATGTTCCACTATAGTAGGGAATGTTGACAGTGGGAAAGGTTGTGTGTTTGTGGGGGCACGGGGTTGAGTAGGGGGGTATCATGAGAACTCTGCACTTTCTTTTGTTATGAATGTAAAATTTCTCTACAAAATAAAGTCTATTTAAATATTGCCAAAAAATAAAGTAAAAAAATACAATTTATGGCATAAGTCGACACATGCGAATTATCCATATTAGAAACAATGAATCTCAAAGTACAGTTCATAAACTTTATAACCAGTTAGAAAACTTAAGTTGCCCTTATAAACATATTTTTTGCGTTCCATTTTTCAACTGAGGCCAATAATAGTTAACAGAATCATTCATATCAAACTTAAAAAATAAAGACACAGAGTTCCATTTAGTTTAATAGTTATTTAATATAAAAGAAATTTATGTTTTTATGAAAGAATATAACCTCAATCATTCTTTTAAGAGTTTTTAGTATTTCCTCTGTAAATGAATCAATCCTTGTTGACCAGCTGCCAGTAGTCCTAAAACCACTCTCTCAAATATTCTAGAGGGTCCTGTGTGAGAAGCAACCAGCACTCTACTAAGTTATGTCCTATAGAGATGAACAGTAAACTTAATCAGACCTAGGACCCCTATTTATGGCATATGAAAAAATAAAAAATGGATTTCTAAATTCACACTTGCCAAAAGGAAAAGAAAAATTCATTGTGTGGTACCACTAGTCTGAATTTTATTGCAATTGGGATTTCAATACAGATAAAATTATATTTTATCTTAAATGAATATTATTGACTTTATATTGTATCCTAACAAATATAAGCATACTGAATACAAGCTGTACTACTTGGAAAAAATCAAGTTTCTAATGGTATTGTGAACAGTATATTTGAAGACAGTATTTTTATAAAACTAATAACCATTTCAAATACTATTATGTATGTTTCTTAATAGTTTTAACACTTTTTTATAGACCTGCCTTTCACAGCTGGGTAGAATAACAATGACAACACCACCATTTATTTAGGCCCTGTAAAATATGTTGACTATTTTTTTTTTAAAGTATCTGTAAAAACCACACTAGTGAAAATAATTGCCCTGGTATGGGAAATACATATTACATAAACTCATTTCTTTTTCAGGTGTTGTAGTAGGGCTTTTACATACACAATCTCTAATCTCCAAAACAGTCCTAAGGGAATTATCTCGCTATTCCATATACAAGAAAACTCAGGCTTAAAATTATGAAATTTGTCCCCAAGTCCAGGTAGGTAGTAAGTGGAAGATTAAAAATGTGAAACCCAGGTCTATCTAACCCCCCAAAGTGTGTTCTTTGTACTTTAACATTTTATTGAAATGATTAAATGCAATGGTTCTCCAGTAAAATTTACCTTCCACTATGAAATAAAACCAAATTACAACGCATTTTAGGGAAAATATAACATTACTTAATAGAAGTCAATTATTAATTAAAGTTCAAGTCCTGTAATTTAACAGGGAATGATTAATTAACTAGATTTCAAAACACTGAATTTCAAGAAGTGTCTAATAATGCCTAGGGAATCTTTTTTTTTTCTTTTTTTTTTTTTTTACTACCAGCTATGTTGCTGGTAGAAATGGATGTCCATTATATGCAACTTAACATTTCCTTCTGTGCTGCTTTCAAAAGAAAGTTTATGAAAATGATACGAGATTCTACAGTCATATTTTAGTCATAATGATCAGACATTTAAAAGCATGCTAGACCTTTTTCTATAGTGTTTCTATCGATGTCTCCCCTTATAAAATGCTTGCAAATCACGTAATAGTTTTAGATGTAATTTAATTACAGAACAACAGATGGACAAAAGGTGAAAAGAATACATGCTTTGTGAAATGACAAAGATAGATGAAGCAATAATAAAAGAGACTGATGGTGGCACACAGGTCCCAAATACCAACTAGATATACACAGTATTCTGACTCTATAAGAAACTAACAAATCATAGACAAGTTACCTTTTCCTAGGTTTTAGTTATTTATTTTTGCTTAGCAGAAAAACCAGCAGAATCATGGTTATAAAAGATAATTGCTAGTCTACTTCTAAAACAAAGAGGACAGTTGCTTTCACTTAAATTCACAAGATAAGGTTTTTAAAAATATTTACTAATTTCCCATAAACTGCAATATCAAGGGACCCAAAGCAGTTCTAGCAGTGGTTTTTCATCTCAAGTTTTAAATGCATACAATGATTTAGAATCAGGTTCACTCTGTAAGCTTAAAATAGTTTAAAAACACATGAGTCTTATTTAAATTGAGATAATATGTAAGTGAAAATAACTACTCTGTATAAAATACATATTAAATATAATTCCCTAAAATAGTAAACCTAAAAATCATATTGAAGAAACTCATAAAATTGAATGGTTTTTGTCTGAAGCTTCTTCAAACTGCATGATTCTTACCATTTCTAACCTTCAACTGGTAAGAAATATTTAAAATATAGACTTAATATTTAATTTGGGTAAGCACAGTAACCTTTTTTAACCTTTCTTAGGGAACACTGACCCCTAAAGGTTCTAAATTTGAATAAGTTTCACAATATTCTGAATTTAAATGGCATTCAGACGTCATTTTTACTTACATTATTGTAGGTATATATGTTTATGGCAGATATGTTTGTTCATAAATATGTAAACTATTTTCAGTGGACTACTGTGCACTATAAATAAACAACTAAACCATGTTTCAGCTAACTTAATAAAAGGCACCAAATTTAATAAGAAATATCCAGAAATGTATCAAACTATTCCAAAAAATTACTCACCAGAGACTTCTAACCCTTGTGTCTTTTTTCTTACATAGATAAGTAAATAGTTAGTAAATGCTAAAAAGGGCTAAGCAACCAATCACATAGCAACTCATTCTGGGGGGGGGAGGGGGGGCCTGACCGTACATACATCCTTTGATTATAACACTTAATTTTTTTTTTCTGAAAAAGCAGAAAAAAGAAAAGCCCTAAAAAACAAAATTTCACAAAAGGGCAAGACATCATTTACTTCTTAAGAAGCCAGAAGATGTTATAAATGCTCACCTAGCAACACTTTCATTCACTCACACTTAAAATTTCATTCATTTAGAGTTGTGTTTGTAACTACTCAAACCTGGTAACATTTTGTAGATACCTTCACTCATCCTACCTACCCCCTATAGCTTTACATTTTCTAAACTGTCAATAACAACAAAACCAAAAAAAGTAAGTTGTTACATCTGTTAAATTTATATACCTCATCAACTCTAACTTCAAATATTTCAGCAATGTTTCTATGATAAATCTAGGAAAAGGCTTAGCCACTTCAGCACTCCTTATAATAAAATTTGTAAGGTGACACAAAGGCATGTGTGTGTAATACAAGTTTTTATGTAGTTCAATTTCTTAAAAAAAATAAGTAAAATAATGTATAAAATAACTAATTACCCACCCAGACTATGAATACTACTGTAAGACAGAGCTTTGAAGCAATTAGTGCTTTATGATAAATCCTGTGAACCCTGATATCAAGGCAATGACCATGTGAGATTTTACTGTTTAAACATATCACTTATCACAAAAATCAAAAGATATTACATTTACCTATTTAACTTTATTTCTAAATAATGTTTCATTAACAGGTCCTTTATATAAAGGAATGTCTTTCCTATTTCTGATGTAAAAAAAAAAAAAAAGCCTGTAAAAATGCAAATTTTCTTAATGATGTTTCAGTCACGTCTATTGTAGTCTGTGCCCTCTGCAAACTCTTTATGCATCTATGTCTTTAGTCCTAAAACCTTCCTTTCTTTAAGTGTCCTAGAGCTTCAGCAGCTCCCTTCCTGAACTTCTTTCCTGGTTATTCTACACTTATGAGAAGTATTTCCTCCACAGCCTCTAGATCTTTAGATATATTAAAAATAATTCCTTTGGCTCCTTAGAGATCCTTTCGTCTATAATTTGAACAACATGACTTCCACAGCAATGTGACCTCTGAATAGGGAACATAAGTAACAGGGGCATCATTATTTACTTCCTCTTTTCTTATTATTGCACATAAATTGAGTAAAACTGCTTTGAGCTCTTGAAAAGAAGAATGTTTCTTGTTTATCATAAATGAATAAAAACAGCTACAACAAATTAGTTCCCAGCTTCACACCAGTACAATCTTATCACAAACTTGAATATAAAGAGAATGGACCAAAATGAAGTGTCACAAAACCCATTCACTAAAACTATAAACTTTCCCCAAAATGGCCTTTATCCTTTTGAAAAAGGTGATAGTATGGTCAATATATGGTAAAAGAAGAACCCGGTTGAGGTAGAGGGCACCAAAAAAGGGAGAGAAGTGTGCAATATTTTGGGAATAATCTCATTTTTTTTAACTACACAATTTAGAGGAAATAAAAAATGATGTACATACAGACCTAAGCCTTCAACAACATGCAACACTATATTCAGAATGATTCGTTTCTCAGGGATTTCAGATTTGCAACATTTTACTGTAAGATACTTCAATTAAAAACCTAATATTTTCTAAACTTCTCTCTTTATGGCTGTCTGTATTTTGCTCTGTAGACAGATGTCCCCTGCCTGCCTGTCCACCTACCTACCTACATGTCTGCCTGCCTATCTATCGTCTCTCTGTGTTTTTCAGGCTCTCAGTCTGTGTGCCTTTTTAACTGTGTTTCTGTCTCTGACTGTTCTCTTCCTTTGCCTGTGGATCTTTCTCTCCCTGTCTCAGATTCTGTTTTCATGTCTCTCTCTGTCTCTGCCTGGGAATGTCTTTCTCTGTATCCATCTGCACATCTATACATGTCTCTGTTGCTTTATCTCTGGCACTCTCTGACCCCATCTCTCTGCAGGTGTCTCTTTCTGAGGGCATCTTTTGGTGTGGAACTGTCTCCTTTACCTGTATGTGCCTTGGTCTGTTTCTCTATGTGCATGTGTCTCTCTCTACATATATGTCTCTCTCTTTATGTATATATTTTCTATCTCTCTTTCACTGTGTGTCTCTTTTTGTGTGTGTCTGTGTATGTCTATGCCTCTATCTCCTTCAGTGTGTCTCTTTTTACCCTGTCTCTCTCACTGTATGTCTCTGTCTCTTTCTCACTGCTGGTCTCTGGTATCTTCCTCTGTGCATCTATGTGTGTAGGTCTCTTTTCGTGTGTATCCTACACATGCGTGTCTTTCTCTGTGTATGTGCTTCCAACATGCGTGTCTGTGCCTCCCTCTCTGAGTTCAGTATCTCCCTCCCTGTGTCTGTGTCTCTCTTTGTTTGTGTTTCTTTCTCTGAGTGTGGCTCTCAGTATGCATCTCTCCCAGTCATTCTCTCAATCTCCTCTCTTGATCACTTTGTGCATGTTTCTTCCTCTCTCCCTGCTGTTTTCTTCTTTCTCTCTCAGTATCTCTTCCTCCATGTGTTTCTCTTTTTCTGTGTGTCTTTCTTTGTGTCTCTTTTGCAGTATGTGGGTCTCATTGTGAGTGCCTCCTTCTTTGTATGTGTGCGCGTGCATGTGTGCTTGTCTGCCTCCGTCTAATATACTGGTTAGAACAAACACACTTCATTCAGTGCCTTGAACTAGCACAACACCTGGGGTTTGGTATTAATACCTTAAAAGTCCTTACCTTTTGACCAGTCCTCCATTTGTACTTCTATTCTTGTTTGCTCTGGCAATGTCTCTGGTTTTTGCTCCAAGATTTGAAGCTAAAATAAAGCAAACTCTAGATAAATAAACTTAAAACAATATATCGGAACACACCTAAACCTTACCTTTGTTTAACAGAGAATTTACAGGATAAATGGTTTTCTAAAACATTTATAATGGGACTGTTAAGTGTATATTTCAACAGGTGAAATTAAATCTTTTTTTCTAAGAAAAAGGTCCTTTCTTTCACACTTACATTTTAGTAAATACAGTTCAGGTTAAGCTCTAGACATTCTTGCTCCTTTGGTTAGAAAATCATTTACTTTATTTAACTTAAGACTTTTCTAATTACATCAATTTAAGAAAAATAAAATTTTTACTCTATTTGTCATAAACTTTACACCAAAAATTTCAAATGTATTGGTTTAAATTTACAATGTGTATTTTCATATAAAATATTTTATACTTGTAAAAGTAATTTAAGAATACTATTCAATTTTTTTTAAAACATAGACTATCATTAACTTGAACAATTGATATTTGTGTCTTGCATTTGTTTTTACAGTAAACATGACAAAAGCTACACATGTTTTTTTTTTTGTTTTTTGGCATGCTTTTAAGGAGAATAAAATTAGATTTACCTCACAGCTAGAATTCTGCGTTCTTTAAAAAGTCCTCAAATAAAGCTGTCGTAAGCTTCTCCTTTTCCAATTTTCTCTAAATATGTTGATCTGGAGTTGGCAATCTTTTTCTAAGTTCCTCATTTACTTTTGGATTAGCTGAAAATATAGGAAGTTATTAATATCAAAGAAATATGTCCCAGTCAATGAAGCCATTTCCCTACATATTGCCCAAAAAGGTTAATAATAATTGCAGTCTTTTAATAAGAGATTCATATAGCAAGACATGTAGAAAATACAGTCTTTAATAACCTCTGGAGTATTTTAAAACATGTCTTACAGGCCTTAATGTGCTTAGTAATATACTATTTAAAACCATAATTTTATCCCTCTGCAATATACAGTCACTCTTCCTCATCATTTACCCAGCTAATGAATGCCAGCAATTAGTAAAATGTAATCCCATTGCACAATCATTTTAATGCTTTTAGCACTCAGAAAAGTAAACACCAAATTAATACTGCTCAAGCCATATCAGATCCTAGTTGGAAGCAAGCAATTATAGTTCAGCTCCTCAGGTGTAATTAAATGATTGAAATGATTTAGTTCCATAAATGCAAGTTAATTCATAAGCAAGCAACAAATATACTGGGAGTAATTACAAGAAACATTGACAGTCTAAGCAGGGCTAATTCTTTTATGAGCCTGATATAGTAAAATGCTGCCCTCTCCTGGGCATGTAAGTGAATATCTCACAGCCAAAAACAAAAAAAAAAACCCACCTACCCAAAACCTAACTTCTAAAAACCTACTAGAAAAAATAGTAATATCCAATATATCAATTTGATTTTATTCCTTATACAAAAAAATTAACTTATATCTTATGTGATAATTTCTACACACTCTGGTTATTAATGCTTTTTCTAATCAAGCTCTGAGTCCCAAAACATACTAGGCAATTTCTATACATCTAATGAAACAAAATCATTCACATATAACACTGACAGACTACAAGTGAAACTTCTAGTACCTGTCTGGACTGCCAGGCACCTGCTTATATTCTCTCATCATTAAACCCTAAGTGAACTGTTACAGATAGTAACTAAATCATGCTTTTTTATGTACTTTTTTATGTACTAGAATTTGCATGAAAAATAATCTCTGAAAAAATATAAAACAAAATACTGTATTATTATAACTGTACGTGATGGTCTACAGCTGTTTTTAATGAACTTCGATAATAAAAATAAAATGGTGTAATATCATTATAAACACATTTGAAAACATAAAAAGTAACAAGTGATACACAAAGTAAAATGCATTCTGATTTTACTTAATACCATTCCCAACTTTTTACTTCCTTAGGCTAAAATTCAGAACAAATTGACTTGTATACTGCTCAGATGGTTCTTAACTAAACTTCTCACACTATCTATAAGAAGCTTATTTGTTATACATTTAAGTTATACTATAATCAATAAATCTGTGTTAACACATATGTATTTGAATCACTAAGCCCCATGAGAATCATCCCTTTGACTAACTATAAAATTAAACTGAGATTCTCAAATATTCTCAAATATTACCAATAGCACAACAAATGCTTAATTCTCCAACAAGTGCAAGCAATACTCGCAGTGGATAATGTTTAACACTACCAATACTTTTGTGGAGGGAGGAAACATTATTGCTCTTCTGATATGCTTTCAAACGCATTAAAATAACCATATTCTAAGTCATATCCTAACTATAAAAATAGAATAAACCAAAATATTAAAAAGTCTTGCCACTAAGTTTAAAATGTACAGCACATTTGCTTTGCCCTTGATGTCACAGTCTTATTTTTCAATTCATATCTTGTACACTGTAAGTTAATTGCTTTTGGAAAGTACTTATTATTCATGTAAAAATTAATGTGCCAATGTGTTTAAATCCTCTTAAATGACCATTCATGCATCTCTCTTCTTTAAGTACCAATGAAATCTGTCAAAAGACATCAATGCAAAATGGTCTTAAAGAAAGTTCTAATAGAGATTTTTTTTTCTGCTAACACAAGATTTTCATATTCACCAACTTTACTTAAATTCCATTAATTTTTTAAGCTACTTTTAATAAATTCACCAAGTAAAATTTTTAGGCCCCATAGTCTGTCATTTGTGTTCCAGCTGACATTATGAATATTAATAACAGTGTTATCCTGATTAAATAGGCTTCATATGAAATCCCTGTGAATCCTATAGCTCAGACATCTCATTTTTCCAACTCTTTATGAATTTGGATTCAGACATTAAACTGGAAAAATCTTAAAAAACAGATTTAATGGCACATTTGCATATTGTCAAGCAAAAATTAGACATTCTAATGATTCAAATAATTACAACTTATATATCTACATATTGTAAAAGGAAAAGATTTCTGTAAACATGCAACATATTTTATATTTCTATTAATTTTAGGACAAAGGAGAAGACTAATAAAATACCAACTCCTTTCCTTACACTCACTTTAAGATTTGACATCAAGAACTTGTTTCAATCAAAAATTATATATTCATGTTAAAACTAGTTGGATGATTTATATAGACATCTTATCATGTCTAACTTATCATATCACAGACAAAATATAAGTTAATTGCTTTATCGTTAATAATGTTTACCAGGTTCAAGTAGCAAAATAAAAACAATTCCCAACTAATGTGTTTATGAGTTGTGCTGGAAAAATTACCCAGGTTAAAAAAGACAAAAAAAAAAAAAGTCTTTAATATAACAGACAGAACACACCACATTAGCATCTGTTAAATTAAGATCTTCTCTATCACAGATTCCCAACCTTATTCCTTCAAGTTGTTTTTACTCTCAAAGGAAGTGGTCTTATTATGTAAAAAAAATAAAAAATAAATAATAATTAAGGAAACTGCATACCCCCTTTTCTCTCTAGGTAGATGGGAATCTGCATTCTTCTGCCAAAATTTCCTACCTTTACCCTATCAAAAAAACAAAGAATGAAAAAATTTAAATAAACATCTCTATCATCTGAAATGTGACTTGACTCTCCTTGTTTACTCAGCAGTAAAACACCTCATGAACCAAAATTTGCTCTTTGACCAGTCTAAAATTTCTAATCTGCCTAAAAATTTATAAGTGACTCTGACATCTCTCCTTTAAAATTAAAACAATGCCTTTTAGGTAAAGAGGCATTTTATTTAAAAACGGGTTTCACCAATGTACCAATACATTGTACCAGGATTTTTAAAAATTTATTTTAAATAGGAGATGCCCTGAGGGCGTCTGGGTGGCTCAGTGGTTAAGCATCCAACTTCAGCTCAAGTCATGACCTCACAGTTTGTGGGTTGGAGCTCTGCATCAGGCTCTGTGCTGACAGTTCAGAGCCTGAAGCATGCTTTGGATTCTGTGTCTCCCTCTCTCTCTGCCCCTCCCCAGATCATGCTCTGTCTCTGTCTCAAACAAAAATAAAACATAAAAAAAAAAAAAAAAAAAAAAGATCCATTCTCAGGGTGATTTGTTAAATTGGAGATACCCTTCTTATCTTCCTCTGCAAAAGCCATATTATAGCAATGGTTCTTGATGGACTTTAGTTAATGGCACTTTTTTCATAATACATCTTTAATCACAATTTTTGTAAATTGAATTCAATAGTGTCAAACCAGGAATCATTTGTAATACTGCCTCATTCATATCCAACCATAACCAAAAAACTCCAAATTTTATATTTCTTAGCGGAGAAATGTTGCTAATTTCTGCATTGAAAAGATTTCATTAAAAGGCTAATGGAGAGCACTCTATTTCGGAGAGTCAAATGTTTTATCACATAATTCAATATATACCATATATGCATATGTTCCACTGATGGATTTTCTTCTTATTAGACCAAAGTCTCTCAAACATTCACAGTTCCTGGCACATTCTTTTCCAAAAAGAATTCCTTTCACTCACTGTGCCTCATGTCACAGCCCACTCCCTACAAAGCTCTAGATAATCCAAGGTCTTCAGAGCCAGGAAAAGCAAGAAGAGGTTTCAGGAGAAAGGATAAGGGATAAAAGAGGCCCCAATCCATAGCTATCAAAACTTACAATGCACATACTATTTCATCCCTCAGTTCTACTACCAGAAGTATTTAGAAAAATATGTAAAATATATTTTTATGTACAAAGACACTCACTGAAGCAGTATTTGCAAGAGAAAATACGCTCTAGTCATACTTGATTTCTTTCTGTTCCTTGAACTCACCAAGGTTATATTTGACTCAGAGCTTTTATATTTGCTTGTCCTTCTGCCTAGAAGTCTTTTTTTCTAAAGCTCGAAACAATTTTCTTCATCATTCAGACTTTCTTTTCTTTCTTTCTTTTTTTTTCTTTCTTTCTTTCTTTCTTTCTTTCTTTCTTTCTTTCTTTCTTTCTTTCTTTCTTTCTTTCTTTCTTTCTTTCTTTCTTTTCCTTCCTTCCTTCCTTCCTTCCTTCCTTCCTTCCTTCCTTCCTTCCTTCCTTCCTTCCTTCATTCATTCCTTCTTCTGGCCATCCTACCTGAAGTAGGATAGTACCTATGCTTCTGCCTTCGTGAAATTTCTTAATTTGTTTAGGTTTTATTTCATTGTTTTTGATAGATCTCAGCCAACTTACAAGTCTATGTAAATTACATGCAAGCAGGGCTGTGGATCTTCTCCTTCATCTATATTCTTAGAAGGTATTTGGCATATAGTAACTACTCAGTATATATTTAATAGAAAGGAGGATGGATGGATAGATGGATCAATGACTAGCAGAAATAAAGACTTAACATAAATGTTCATCAACAGAAAACTGAGAATATAAAGTGTAAACCATAAAGCAAATCTGTATGGTTTATACTATAAATGCATACATGTACTGTGTGTGGAAGATTCTTTCAACAAGCATTTGTTAAGCACTTATATATTATATGTTAGACACTGTTCTAGGAGATAGATAGGCAGTGGTGAATAAGATAAATAAATTTCCTACTCAGAATATGTCTTTGGCCAAAACAATGCAAGTACAAAACATAAAAGTAAAAACAGAAAGAAATGTAAAACTATACTTACATATGCATACATGCTTGAATAGGCAAAGCAAAGAATACTCAGGAAACTATTACCAGTGGTTACTGTGAAAAAAGGACCTAAGAGTTGAGGTGGGGATACGGAGGAATGAGAGAAAGAAGTATTTTTTTTAATGTTTTTATTTTATTTTTGAGACAGAGAGAGACAGAGCATGAGCGGGGAAGGAGCAGAGAGAGAGACCCAGATCCAAAGCAGGTTCCAGGTTCCAAGCTGTCAGTACAGAGCCCGATGCGGGGCTCAAACCCACAAACCGTGAGATCATGACCTGAGCCGAAGTCGGATGCTTAACTGACTGAGCCACTCAGGCGTGCTGAGAAAGAAGTATTTTTATTTCATTTTATATCTGCATAACTTAATGTTTTAACCATGTGCATGTACAATTTTTAACTTAATAAATATTTAATAATAATCTTGGAACTTAACAGGAAATTTTGAAGGAAACCATATTACACCTGAGAGATATAAAGTGAATAAAAGGGACATAATCTTTATGATTCCCTTGAAACTTTGAAAAAAAAATTATTGTTGCCTAATTACTCTTTTATAATTATACTTTATTATGGTTGTTTGCTTGCTTGCTTAGTTTAAGTACAGTGAAAATTTAAATACATGGTAGGAATTTTTTGAAAAAGTTTAAAATAAATAAGTTTCCTAAGAATTATGCAAATATTTCTTAAAACAATCACATTTCTTTGTTCAGTTAGGGACTATTTATTTATAGAAGTCACAGTGTTCAGGATTTTGAAGTTTGTAATAAAAAAATTTATTAAAGGGTTTATAATAAAAATAAGTTTTTCTATATTATGACTACCGTATGTTTGTCACACATAGTTCTCATGTTATATATTTAGTAATCAAGAAATTACTAATCAAAAAGGTAAATTACTCATCACTGAAGGTCAAGGAAGGACATCAAATTAAGAAGAAATAAATATTTGGTGTTTAAAATAAACGGCTTTCATGTTTTCAAAACTTGAAGGGCAAAACAATATACCACTTGGAACACTGTGACTGTTTTTAGTGCCAGTTACAAATGACACTTTGAAAATGGAAATCGCATTGCATAGCCTTCTGATAAATTTTTAAAAACCAAAACTTTAAAACTAGTATTATTTTCAGAGAGCTAATGAGATACAGGATTTTCTAAAATATCCTGAAACGTTTTGCCCTAGGCCAAACTAAACTAAATCACTTAATCTAGCACAGAACAGAATATAAAAACAAAGTCAGCTTATAGAATAGTTTCTCTAGGGAACAAACAGCCTGTTTTCATAAGATTCATGTGGGTGCCAAGTTCTGATGCAATTACCTACTCCTTTACACAAAGGCTTGCATTTCCACACAACCAATTGAAGTTCTTGGCATATCAAAGGTAAAAAAGTATTAGAGCAAGTTAAATCAATCTATAATGACAACTGGTATGAGCAGCCACTTGAAATCAAATGAAATAACAGCTATAAGAAACTGTCTTGCTAAAATAAAGTACAAATAACCACACAAGGTCTTAATTAATTATCAGGAATCATAATGCTAACAGATTTTTATCAAAAAGCTATTTAATAATTCTCTGTAGTTTATAGTTACTGAGACATTAACAACTAGAAGCTGAGAATCAACATATTCCAAAAACAAGTTATACTTTCCCTCCTGTTTTGAACACTTAATAGCAATGCATACATTGTATAATACAATGTTTATGCCATTTGCTAACATTACAGTACCTAATCATTCTCAATGGGCAGTGCTGCCTGCAAACTATGCATTTCACTTTTTAAACTGAAATGTTAAAGACAACTTCTAGGTTGCAAAATATAATTACTAGAACAAAATCTTTAAACAGCAAAATAAATGTTAGGCTCTAATTTCTTGTTCAATATCTAGGAAATCACAGCTGTCAGTCTCCTTTAACTGAAGAACTACAAAAGCTCATGTAATTTCTTAAGTCATTCTTAATAAATATTTTCATTAACGAAAAGTATGTAATAAGAATATGGTCCTAAAAATAGATATTCCATAGTTAACAATAAAAATACAGTATGAAAAGAAAAATATAAGCCACCCTACATATAGTAATTTCCTTTCATAAACACTTTGATTCTTCTTGCATTTAAAATTACGATTTCAACCATAAATTATATGTAAATATTCCATTATCTCTTTTCTTCATCATACTATGTAGTTTCTTAGGATCAGTACATGTTCACTAAAAATTTTCAGAAAATACATTTAAAAACATTCCTAAATGGCAAATCAATTGAGTTAAAGATATTTATAAAAAAATTAATAGTAATACAATTATAGTGTTCTAAAGTATTAAATACATTAAACAATGTGTGCTTTTAATTTTTTAAAGACATTTTTCAAAAGACACTGATGATCTTCCATTTTAAAACATAAGACTTTACTTCTTTCAAGAAAATTGCAGCTCTGTGATGTGGCTGTGCTCAAAATGGCTGTATAAATAATTTGACATTTTACACTACTAACTGTGTAAGAAAACCTTTTATAAACTGTGAAGAAGAAGAGAAAACAAAAACTGCCATAAATATCTAAGGTATTACAAAACAGCAATCAAACATTATAAGCCTCCTGGTTGAGGTATGTAATACAAACTAATATGTATCATCCTGTGGAGGGAATAGGGATGGGTAGAGATTGGAGGGCTAGGGGAGCCGAATTCATAAAGGCTGGCAGAATAAGATGAAACAAGATTAACTAACATGAACCACGAAGGACAATTGTTGAAGCTCTGTTATGTGTACATACAGGTTCATATTGTTTCGCTACTCTTGTACATTTAGGATTTTCCATAACAGATAGTTTAAAACACACAGTGTAAAATTAAAGGACACATACAGCATTATTTACTTGCTAGCAAAACCCATTAAATAATCGTTCACAGGACCAGCAATGAGTGTTCCATGTTCTATAAGAATGTTATTAAAACCCCATCAATCTCATGCCTGATATATATATACACATATCATGCAACAAATACTGCATGCACATCTTTCACAGATACATAGGCACACACCTCACATGGATTTATACTGCATGTTATCTGAAGAAAAGCTTACAAATTTCATCTTAGCATACAGGAACTGAAAAGAAAATAATATCAGCTGATAATATATATTAAATGCTAAAATAGATAATATATTAAAATGCTTTGGAATTACTCCCTGACCTTAATCTAACAACTTCCTGAAGCTAAGACAATATGTTACCAATGACCTAGTGCATATGGGAAACAGGGTAGGTACACTCTGTCACCTTTAGCAAACATTTTCCTCACCAAGCTAATTACAGGCCATCTGCTACACCCTGAAGCAACATCCTAGTAAGTTACTGCTACTGACTTGCAATGTAAGTAACCAAGTTTATGATATGCTGTAGTCATAACTATATAAATTTGAAATATTCTCTAATTTTATTTACACAACATTTATTTCTATTCCTGAGGATTTTTCCCATTTGTAGAACAGTCATATTTCTTTGAAAAGGCATAGTGATCTTAAATGAGGATGACTTACATAGAAGAATCATAAGCAGAAATAGTGATCATGACTATAACACCATGTCTCAAAATTTCAACACTTGTCACCTTTTAATACATGTTAAGTCTATGGCTGAACCAACAAATTAGGTAAATTTTATACTTATCACACTGTTTACAATAAAATTATTTTACTAAGTAATAACTTCTATCAGTGAAAGAAATAAGTATATCTGTAATCTAAGGTGAAATGACAGTCACAGGTCAGGTCCTACACCCAATTTAATTCTTTTTAATTTAATTTAATTTAATTTAATTTAATTTAATTTAATTTAATTTAATTTAAGAGAGAGAGAGAGAGAGAGAGAGAGAGACACGAACCCCAACCAGGCTCCACACTCAACACAGAGCCTCATGCGGGGCTTGATCCCACAGCCCTGGGATCATGACCTGAGCGGAAATCAAGAGTCAGATTCTAAATGACTGAGCCACCCAGGCTCCCCCAGTTTAATTCTTTTTTGATTCTTTATTTTGAGGAACTGCAAACTCAAATTCATTCTGATTGAAATAATTAAACATTTGCTGGAATACCTCCTGATAGCTACTATTCCAAACTTTAAAATACTGACTAAAATATTTTTAAATAAATATTTTAAAACACAGATAAATCTCAAAAGAAAGGTAAACATTCACCTGTCAAAATCAAACCATAACAGAGTGGGACTTGAAGCCAAGCAGTCCATGAAAATGTTGAGAGCAAATTGAGTTAGAGGTTCAACTACACTGACTTTCACCATCCTTAAATAGCAATCATATAATTTCCAACCACCTGTTCAATATCTTAGCCAGACACAAGGCACCTGCCAAATTAGGTGAAAAAGTTAACTACCCAAGATCAAAACCAAAAGCCTTTAACCGTGGCGGGACAAGGAATCCAAATCTGCACTTAAACCAAGCAACTAACATAAAACTGTTTTAACAACCTGATAACCTGTATTCTAGCCAGAAGTTTAAAAGGGAAAAAAAAGGTCATGTGCTAGATTCCTTTACAAGATAAAATCTTCTGAAAATAAGCTCACAGCCATTCAAAACTATAAAATATATGAAATAATCTGTTGTAAAAAAAGATACTATAGACATACAAAAAAGAGGTGGGGGTTCACACTTGAATTAGAGAAAACTAAGCAATCTGAAATCAATCATCAAAATAGGTATGATTTTTAAATTGCCAGATAAAGCAATGTAACTATTAAAGAAGATCAGGCAGTTACTAAATAAGCATGGATAGATACAAGAAATGGCCTAGCAGAAATCACAGAAATGAGAAATATGTTCACTGAACTTGAAATGACAGATGAAGTGAAAACTAGAAAACACTGGAAGTGAAAATTGATGATTTGGAGACAAGGGAGAAGAAATTTCCTGGAATGCAGCACAGAGTAACAGAGTTGGAAATATAAGAAGAATCAGGGAAGATAAAAGTTCTAACATATGTCCAATAAAGGTTAGAGAAGGGGCGAACAGAAAAAAGAAAGGAAAAGCAAAATAATTATACTCTGATTAGTACAGAGAATGTGTCCCTGGAAAAGAAAACTTGAATGAGATTTACACAGTGTCAACATTTCTTTTTTTTCAACTTTTTTTTTTTTGTTTTTGTTTTTTTTTGTTTTTGTTTTTTTTTGGGGGGACAGAGAGAGACAGAGCATGAACGGGGGAGGGGCAGAGAGAGAGGGAGACACAGAATCGGAAACAGGCTCCAGGCTCCGAGCCATCAGCCCAGAGCCAACATTTCTTAATTCCTATAGAGATGCATTTCCAGCATCATATTTTGGCAATGATCCTTCATTTTCATCAAATTCCTGAAATTATGGCACACCTATACTGTTTTGTTAGGTACAAATCAGAGTGATGCATTTAATACCCTTCATAATATGAAGAGATGTTTAATAATGCTAAGCCTGCTGATCTTTTTCCTGTTTCCTTAACGTTTACATGAAGGCACAGGTAATCACCAATATAATTGCTGTTAATATCAGCATGACACTATTTCTCCATTTTTATTTTATTTTTTTATTGTTTATTGGGGTGGGGGGGAGGGGAAGACAGAGAATCCTAAGTAGGCTCTGCGTGGACAGCACAGAGCCTGATGCAGGGCTCGAACTCACAAACCGTGAGATCATGACCTGAGCTGAAGCTGGACACTTAAACCAACTGAGCCACCCAGGCACCCCTCCTTTTTTTATAGTCCCAGTATTATTACTTACACATCTCCTATTACCAATTGGTCAAAACTGTTTGCTAAAAATCAAAACAAATGGCAGAATGCAATGCCACACTTAAACGCTGAGTGCATATAGTACAAACTGCAGTCTTCTCACTGGCCAAGAGCATATGACATCACTCAGAGCATAGAAAAAAATTAGGATTAGCAATGTTCTAAAAGTATTTCTTTATACTTTACCCACCTTTACATTCTTTCTCAGGAAGCTGGCAGAGAATGTGCTCTACCAAAACAAGGGAGTAAAAGCATGAAAGAAGTAGACCCTGGTTTTAGAAAACAGAGGTCCTATCTAAGGAGAGAGGTAAAAAGAATACCTAAGATCATGATGAGGGAAATCATGGGATAACAGCTATACACCAGACATTGAGGGAAACCATTCAAACCTGACGGCATTAAGAAAACTTCAGGAGCGTCTGCGTGGCTCAGTCAGTTAAGCATCTGACTTCAGCTCAGGTCATGATCTCGTGGTTTGTGGGTTTGAGCCCTGTGTCAGCCTCTGTGCTGACAGCTCAGAGCCTGGAGCCTGCTTCAGATTCTGTGTCTCCCTCTCTCTCTCTGACCCTTCTCCACTCGCACTCTGTCTCTTTCCCTCTCTCAAAAACAAATAAAACGTTTTTTTTTAAAAAAAGAACTTGACTGTACAAGTGCCTATTAAAAAAAAAAAAAAAAAGAAAGAAAAGAAAACTCCAGGCATCTGAGAAGTGATTCAAAAACTAAGACAGTTTGGGGTTCAGTCAATAAAAATACACAAAAAACTAAGCAACAAAACAAATACCACAGCAAAAAGCTGTGCAAGGGAGGGGGGAAGGGAAAATAAAATATACATGTATTAGTTATGATTAGCACCTACATGACCATAATAATGTAAATACTATATATTTTTCTAAATAATTGCAATATAACTATGTAAGAAGGTTGAAAAACAGAAAGTGAAGGTGTACCAGGGGCAGACATATCAACAGAGACCTACCTCCTTGTAGGAGTTACCTGGATTGGTTTTCCCAACTTTTTTTATAAATTTTTTTTTTCAACGTTTATTTATTTTTGGGACAGAGAGAGACAGAGCATGAACGGGGGAGGGGCAGAGAGACAGGGAGACACAGAATCGGAAACAGGCTCCAGGCTCCGAGCCATCAGCCCAGAGCCCGACGCGGGGCTCGAACTCACGGACCGCGAGATCGTGACCTGGCTGAAGTCGGACGCTTAACCGACTGCGCCACCCAGGCGCCCCGGTTTTCCCAACTTTTACTCTTCCTTTCCATTTGGAAGACGTAAGCAGCTAAAAATTACATTTTCCAGTCTCTTTGCAGCTCATAGTCCAAATGTAAACAAAGGTTTTCCCAAGGAGATGTAGTACTCCAACAAGATATGGGAAGGACACCTGTTTGCTTTCAGCATGTAAAGTCAGACATGGATGTTTCTGGTGGCAGGGACTGGTCTAATGTCTAGTGTGAGACCTCTGGTATGACAGCCAATTGTGGTGGCAGCAGCAGCAGCTTTCTGACCTCTAGATTGCAACAGTAATATAATGATGCTGAATCATGGTCTACAGATAATCTCTAACTTCTGTTCCAGCATTTGGAATAATTTTATAAACTCTAATTCCCTATATAAGGCCCTTTCTGCTTGGAATACTTAGGGCGTGTGTGTGTGTGTGTGTGTGTGTGTGTGCGCGCGCACATGCGCGTGCCTTTCTGTCCTATAATGTGACTGATGACATTTTGCCTATCTTTGATAGCTTCAGGAAGTAATGAAATCTGTGATAAGACTGAGGTAAGGGGGATCCAGAAGCAGCAATATAAGCATGTTATATAGAAATATGAAAGTAGAGGGATATATCATTTGCATTATATAAAGTTGCATCCACTGTTTAAGTACACATTTGGTGAGTTTTGACAACTGTCTGCAATAGTATAACAAAAAAATACCATTATAAAGTTGCCTCATGCCCCTTTGCAATAAATCTACCCCACTCCCCAATCCCAGGCAACCACTGATCTGTGTTCCTTTACTATATAAATTAGATGCTACTTCCAGAGTTTTGTATAAATGGGCTTATACAATGTATACTTGAAGAGTCCAGCTCCTAGCCAAAAACCTATGTGTGATTTTGCAAACCCAACCACAGGCAATTACAAAGCCTTCATCTGGCAGGCCTCCCAGGAAGAAGTTGCTTTCCCTACACCAGATATTGCACAACCATTGCACTGCAGTCTCTGAAGAGAGTTGTAGTCAAGAACTCAGCCCACCTGGCTGGCCCGGCTCTTAGGCACATCTGTATTACTAGCTATTCAGGGGTCTCTTCATCTGGAAGACTTCATCAGGAGATCTCCTTAAATGGTGGGGGAAGGAGGATACTTTTTTTCCACTTTGACTCAGTGAATAGTACTTTTCCACTCCTAATCCCTCCCTCTCTCCCTCCTCTCTGTACTCTACTCTTACCCCCTGAAGCCCCCACGGCTCAACCTGGGTCCATAAAAGTACAGAAGCTTTTTGTTTGGGGCTCCCTAGGCTGTGAGAGGACCCCCACGTCTGTGCTGATCCACCCCACCCTCAAATGGGTGCATTGTTCCATGGGAAAAGATGGGCCAGTGGGAAGTTAGTGCTTTCCCCATTTAGTCTCTTGCTATATACCACCACATAAAGTGATTAAAGGCTTGACAATTAATTTTGTTTTGGCTTACCTTTTTTAACTGCTAGTGACACCTAGCCAATCAGCTTTCTCCAGCTCAGCTGAGCCCCTGCCAATACTCTTTTGTATCTGAAATTTCACTTAACATAATTGAGATTCACTGATGTTGTATAAAACACTAGTTTGTTTCTTTTGCTCAGCAATATTCCTTTTTATTGTGTGAATACACTGCAATTTGTTTATCCATTCACCTATTAATGGATATTTGGGTTGTTTCTAATTGTTGCCTATTATGAATAAAACAGTAATAAGTGTGATAGGACAAAACTTTTTGCAGCCATAGGTTCCCAGTTGTCTTGAATAAATATCCAGAGTCGAACTGCTGGATCACACTAACTTTGTAAGAAACAGCCAAATTGTTTCCTAAGGTGGTTGTACCATTTTACACATCCACCAGCCGTGGGTGAGAGTTCCAGATGCTCCACATTCTAAAACTTGGTATGGACACTCTTTTTATAAATATAAATATAAATATAAATATAAATATAAATATAAATATAAATATAAATATGTAAATTTACACACACACACACACACACACACACACACACATATCTTTTACTGTTCACTGTAGCTGGTATGGTACAAACTGGAAAAGACAAAACAGATGTGTTTTGCCTTACCAGTTTTTTTTTTAATATAACTGACATATATAATTATATTAGTTTCAGGTGTACAACAATGATTAGATATTTGTATGTATCATGAAATGATCACAATGCCTAGTTAACATACAACAAACACAGTTGTAAAATTTTTTTTGTTGTGATGAGAACTTCTAAGATCTACTCTCTTCACAACTTTCAAATATAAACACAGTATTGTTAACTATATTCACCATGCTGTTACTTCCATGACTTACTTCAGTCTTAATTTTAATCATTTCTTGTGTATGCAGTAATATCCTATGATTTTTAATTTGAATAACCTGTTTAATGATGATAGGCATCATTTCAAATGCGTATTGGCCATTCATACAACTTCTTGTGTGAAGTGTCTGTTGAACTCTTGCCCATTTTTTCTTAATGAGTTACTTGTTCTAATTACTAAGTGGTAAGAGTTCTATTTTTTTTAACGTTCATTTATTTATTTTGAGAGAGATTATGTGCACATACATGCACACGCAGGAGAGGGAAAAAGAATGAGAAAGAGAGAGGGAGAGAGAGAATTCCAAGCAGGCGCCACACTGTCAGTGCAGAGCCCGACACGGGGCTTGATTCCACGCATAACCTGAGCCAAAATCAAGAGTTGGATGCTCAACCAAATGAGCCGCCCAGGTGCCCCAGTGGTTAAGAGTTCTTAATGTATTCTGAAAACAAGTCCTCTGCCAGATATAAGCATTGTAAATATTTTCTTCCAGTCTGTGGCTTGCCTGTTCATTTTAGTTAATGGTGTCATCTGGGAAAATATTTTTTATTTTAATAAAGTCCAATTTATCATCTTTCTCTTTTAGCTTAATATTTTTGTGTTCTAAGAAATATTACCAACTCTAAGGCCACAGCTATTTTCTTTTATGTTTTCTCCTATAAGTTTAATAGTTTTAGGTTTTACATTTAGATCAATGATTGATTTCAAATTTTGTATATAGTCATAAGGCAAAAACCAAAGTTCACTTTTCCCATTATTCCAGCACCATCTGAAAAGATTATCTTTTCTCCATTGAGTTACCTTGGCACCTGTTTGAAAATCAGTTGGCTATGTATGTGGGGGTCTGTATTTGGGCTCTTTTTGTATTCCATGTCTATCCTTTCACTAATACCAAATTGCCTTTATTACATCAGTTTTGCAGTAAGTCTTGAAATTAGGAGGTATCATCCTACAACTTTGTTATTCTTTTAAAATATTGCTTGGCTAAGCCTTGGGCATTTTCATATAAATACTGGAATTGGCTTGTAAATTTCTTTTTAAAGAGCATGCCAGAATTTCTGATGGAGATAAATGAATTAAGAAGAAATTAAAAGTTTAACCATCTAATTCATAAATATGGCACACCTCTTAATTTACTTATGTCTTCTTTAATTTCTATCAGCAATGGTTTATGGTTTTTGGTTTTTGGTGTAAAGGTCTTACACATATTTAATAAAGTTTACCCCAAGTATTTAATGCCTTTAGATGCTTTGTAAATGTAATTTTTTTAAGTTTATTCATTTTGAAAGAGCAGCACACACAAGTGTGTACAAGAGCAAGCACGTGCACAAGAGAGAGTGGGGGAGGGCGACAGAGAGAGAGAATCCCAACCAGGCCCCATGCTGACAGCATGGGGTCTGACATGGGGCTTGAACTCACAAACCATAAGATCATAACCTGAACCGAAATCAAGAGCTGGACCCTTAACCGTCTGAGCTACTGAGGCAACCCTAAATGTAATTGTTTTATCTCACTTCTTCAATTTTCTTTGCTATATACAGAAATACAATTGATATTTGTATTGGACTATGAAACTTACAACCTCACTAAATTCACTTATAAACTCTGCTCATTTTATTATAGAGGCTTCAGGATTTGCTACATATATAATTATGTTGTTTGCTAATAAAGACATTTTTGGGGGCACCTGGGTGGCTCAATTGGTTAAGCATCTGACTTCAGTTCAGGTCATGATTTCACAGTTCGTGCGTTCGAGTCCCACATCAGACTCCGTGCGGACAGCTCAGAGCCTGACACCTGCTTTGGAGTCTGTGTCTCCCTTTCTCTCTCTGCCCCTCCCCAACTTGTGCATGCATGTGCGCTCTCAAAAAAAAAAATTTTTAAAAAAAGACATTTTTTTCTTCCCAGTACACGTGCTTTTATTTCTATAAAGCCAAGTAATTAAGACAGTGTGATACTGGTGCAAGGATACAGGAATGATTCAGTGGAATAAAGAGTACACAAATAGACCCTCACCACACACATACTCACACACACACAGACACATACACCTAATTTATGGCAAACAATCCACAGCGATAGAAAAAGCTAATCTTTTCAATAAATGATGCAGGATCAACTGGGTATCCACACAGAAAAAATTACCCTCAATCCCTACTTTGTACTATACCAAAAAATTAATCAGAGCTAGATCACAGATCTAAACATAGAATCTAAAGCAATCAAGCTTCTAAAAGAAAACAAGGAAGAATATCTAACTGACCTTGGGATGGACAAAGATTTCTTAAAAAGTATACATAAAACACTAATTATACATTTTAATGAAGTCTAATTTGTCAATCACTAAAATTTTTCTCTTCATCAAAAAATGCCATTAAGAGGGTCACCTGGGTGACTCAGTTAGTTAAGCAACCAACTCTTGATTTCAGCTCAGGTCCTGTTCTCACAGTTCATGGGATCAAGCCTGGAGTCGGGCTCTGTACTGACAGTGGGGAGCCTGCCTGGGATTCTCTCTCTCCCTCTCTCTGCCCCTCCCCACTTATGCTCCCTCTCCCTCTCGCTCTCTCAAATTAAATATATATATATTTTTAAATGCCCTTAAGAGAATGAAAAGACAAGCAACAGACTGGGAGAAGAAATATACAACATGTTTAAGGATAACAGACTTTTGGGGTGCCAGTGGCTCAGTCAGTTAAGCGTCCAACTTCGGCTCAGGTCATGATCTCACAGTGAGTTTGAACCCCACATCTGACTCTGTGCTGACAGCTCAGAGCCCGAAGCCTGCTTCAGATTCTTTATCTCCCTCTCTCTGCCCCTCCCCTGCTCACACTCTCTCTCTCAAAAAATAAACATTAAAAAAAAAAAAAAAAGATACCTGAATTTGAAGAAGGCCCTCAGCCAAAATAATCAAAAAAGACTCACAAAGTATTGTCTCCCAGGCTATGCCTTTAGGTCCAAGAGTCTAGAACATTAGGACCTCAGTGCTCAAATTATTTTAGAAGGATCTTCAATGCTGACACATAAAGGAAGACAGGAGCCTTAGGTGTAAACTGATTGTTACACCTCAGCAGACTCTCAGGAGATGACTAGAGATTGGAAAACTGCCCCTTGCAAGTGTTAAATACAGACCTTTTAAAGACTACAGCTATCTTGTTATTCGTATTGGCAGAAACTGCATCTATCATCAAAGGTCATCAAATAATCCTGAAGCAAGAAATAACCATCATGTTCCAGAATCATTCAAATAAGGAGAAGGCCACTCAGGAAAACTTACTTACTTATAACAGAAATCTCCTATGCAAGAGTGTATTCCAGAGGTAAGTTCAGGAGGAGTTCATTACATTCACATACAAGCCTACTCACCATTTCTGAGGCCACTGACATAAATGCCCTCTCAGAACTTCCCAGTTTGGATTGCTGTATAACGTGAACCCTAAGATTCTCAGCCAAAGCAAAATGTACCATTCGTTTTAACAATACGAGTTCCCTAACTGTAATGGAGTGCTAACGCTAGCCTGCAAGAGCCATTTTTCTCTATCCAACTCCTACTATACCACCTATGCTTCAGGTATAGTAGGAGTATTACACAGCAAAAAAAAAAAAAAAAAAAAAAAAAAAAAAAGAGGCAACAAATAAGGGGTTTTTGTTTTTTGGTTTTTTTTCCTCCAGAGAGTCAATCCCTTACCATTACTAGCATACCATTGGCTATTTGACAGCTGCAATGTTTCTGAAAATAAGGCACATACAGCCTGCAGACAGTAAAACCGTGGTAGAAGGTAGTAAAGGAAATCTGCAAAATGGGTCTCTGGGGAAATATCTAGATATTCACAAAATCTTGGGTCATTCCAGTACAGTATGGCAAAAAGGCCCTGGATGATTGGGCAATAAAAAATGACCCTTTATGGAATATCCAGTTATAGAAATCCCTATGAGAACTTTATCAAAAAAATGAAAGTGCTAGTTCAGAGGGGGGCTGGAATGCAGAGATAAATGCCCTAGACCTCTAGAACTAGCATCCTGAATTCGTCAAATGAATGAGCAATGGATCACACAAGCAAAACTGTATTAAAAATCTGTAGGAGGAATGACAGCAAAATGGCAGACTAGAAAGCTCCAAGCTCTCATTACCCTAGAGAAATATTTTTAAAAAACAAGCAGGAACTGTCAGAACCAACTCTGTTGAAACTCTGGGAAACAATCAGAAGTTAATAGTGACCAAGCAAACACCCAATCAAGAAAAAGCCATGTTCAAAATGGGAGGAGAATTTTGTGGTGTTTTCTTACTGTTCCCTCATCCATTCTCTAGTGCAACGGTGGTCTTGTTCTTGAAACAGTAGCAGCTTGGTTCCCAGCTTCTTCATTCTTCTAAAGGATAGCAGAAAAGACCTGATATGCAAATTATTGTACATATCTGTTCTATCCTGTCTGGGGGATACTTGAAAGACTGATGCAAAGCATCTGCCTCTGTATCACCTAACTTGGAATGCAGGTGGGTAAAGGGGCAAACATTGCTTGTAAAAGCTGTAAGGCAACTGACACCCCGGGTAAGAAGAGTGGAGACATCAAATAGACAATCTAAAGCCTGGAAGAGAAACTGGGGGGAGAGTCTGGGAAATTAAGACATAGAAAGCAGCCAAGTATATAGGGGAATTTAGAAAGCTACTTGCAAGTTCAGAAAATACCTAAGAAGACTTTAAGCTTTCATTTCAGGCTAGTCACTAGGCTCAGAGCAAGCCTAGCTAAGGGCTAAAAGAGTGCTTAAGAAAGAGGCAATCTGCAAAGACTGGAAGTGCTCCTGGCATTCAAGGAAACTCTGTAAAAATATTAGCTGAACAGGAGCCAAAGGGACAGAGACATCAGTGATCACACACAACAAAGAATAATCTGGAAATATAATCTGGAAAAGTCTCAAAACTGACTACCACAGCCTTCAATAGTTAAGAAAAAAAAAAGACAAGGGACTTGAATATATATTTCTTCAAATAAGATATACAAAGAGCTAACAAACACATGAAAAAATGATCAGCATTACTAGTCATTAGTAAAATCCCAATCAAAACCACTCACTTCACACCCAATAGGATGGCTATTATCAAACAACTAAAGGTACCCAGTGTTGACAAGAATGTAGAGGAACTGAAACTTGTGTGCATTGCTGGCAGGAATGTAAAAATAATACAAGCACTGTAGAAAATGGATTGGCAGTTCCTCAAAGAGTTAAACATTGGATTACCTATGGGCCAGCAATTCCACGGCTAGGTATATACCCAAAAGAATCGACAGCAGGGACTCAAACACTGATACCTGTAAGTGAATGTTCATAGTAGCATTATTCACAATAGCCAAAAAGTGTAAACACACCCAGTGTCTATTGACAGATGATGAATAGTAAATAAAAGGTGTTATATACATACAGTGGAGTATCATTCAACCTTAAAAAGAAGGAAATTCTGACACATGGTACAACATGAAGACATTATGCTACATAAAATAAGCCAGACACAAAAGGACAAATACTCTATGATTCCACTTATATGAGGTACCTGGAACAGGCAAATTCATAGACACAGCAAAGAGAATAGAAGTTACCAGGGTTTGGGAAAGGAGAGAATGGGGAGCTATTATTTAATGGGTACAGAGTTTCTATCTGGGCTAATTAAATGTTCTGGAAATAGAGAGCAGCAATGGTTATATAACACTGTGAATGTAGTTAACACCATTGAACTGTACACCTGCAAATGGCTAAAATGTTAAATTTTATGTTATGTATATTTTACCACACACACATACCCACTCCATCGAATGGATTTTATCTGTGATTAATGAACAATCTTCTAGATTAGAACATGTGCACTCACACACATAGTCAATATGAATGGCTTGAAAATGGCCTTTGACCTATCGTTCCCAAATTAGGCACCAAGGTATCTCCAAACACTACAACAAACACAGAGGGGTTCCATGCATATTTTAAATTTTCACAGGAAATAGCAACATCCATTAAATATCATGTGAACTATTGGTTCAAGGGAGTTGATTGTTAGAATATTAGATGTCTACATTCTTTTCAATGACTTCATATCTTTGCATTGCTGGGATAAAAAGCAAATACCATGCAAAAATTAATGTGGACGAACAGAAGGGGGCAGAAGGGGGCAGCTTAGAAGCACATGAAAATACTACTAAGACACTAAGGGGATCATGAAAAATGTTAAGGGAACTTCTGCTTTAAGAATTTAAGTAGGGAAGCCTGGTTGGCTCAGTTGGTAGAGCATGTAACTTGATCTCAGGGTTACGGGTTCAAGCCCCACGTTGAGCATAGAGCCTACTTAGAAAAAAAAAAAAAAAAAAAAAAAAAAAAAAAAAAAAAACAAGAAGCAAGTGGACCATATTAGACCCCTACCACTACTACAGGGACCTAACAAATGATTAGTGACTAGAATTGACACCTACTGTACTCTAGGCTTTGCTCGTACTTTAATAAAAGCAATTGACAAGAATTCAATTAAAGGAGCAGAGAATAACTTATCAGCTTCAACCACCTGGGTATGTTTCCTATGATTGTTACCTATTTATAAAAATGGGCAAGGAATTAAAATATTATTACCCTCAAAGTAATGATCTCATTAAAAATTGGAATGGGCAATTAAAACATCTGTTACTTAAATGATAGAAGATAAGGGCATCAAGGGCTGGTTAACTTGACTGGGGCACTGTATTAAATATGAGAGGAATTAAGAGGGGACTCCACTGGAAAAGTTTCTAGGAACCAGAACGGCAGTTAGGGGATGGACATGATGCACTTCACAGTTTTATCTTCCCCACCTCACAAATTTTTCTTTCATCCTGCCAGACCCAGATGTGCTCAGAACAGGATAACAGTGCCAACAGAGGGAGATATTGCTGCACAAGACACGTTATCCATAACATACAATTTGTACCTTTTCTTAAGGAAACTTTGGAGTGGCTCATGACTTCGCTGCATATAGCTAAATTAAGATTAACCAGAAGTACTACTTCATTACCAAGCAAGAGTGCCTAGAATTCTTGATTTGTCAAATTGTATAAAATTTTCCTGGGAACACCTGGGAACAAACAAAAGCAAAGGTCTCAGCAAGTCTGCTGTAACTGCCTGCTGTATGGACAGGCAGCGTGACCAAATCACAGCATTCCACTGGGGTAGGAAAAATACAGGTTAAAAAAAATATAAGCAGAAACAAACAGTGGTCAATCATAAGGTAGGGAAATGGGCTATGACACAAAAAAGGATGCCACTATTCTTTTGCCACAAGAACTTCTCAGAGCAAGAAAATAAGAATGACTAAGGTTGGGAGAAAACAACTGATCCATTACCTCTAGCATGGGAAAACTGAACAAATGCTGATGTGAAGGGATTTAAAGAGAACATATCAAGGAAAATCCTCTTAATGACACATCTAAATGGCAGTAAATTAGAACTGTCTGTCATTTGAGTCATATTTTCGTTGGTTATCTTTATTACGATGATTGCTTTGTAGTGCTTGACAAAGATTCTACCTGTGATTCAGGTGGGATAAACTCTAATAGGCAGCAGACATTTGGTGTGTTATATTGCCACCAATCAACATCACTCCCTCCTGAGAAAATTACTGGGGTATGAGGACAAAAATATCACTTGCTGCTTACTCACTGTGTAAAAAGTCTGCTGCTTTGCTCTTTTTGTTATAAAAGGCATGAATGCAAATGGAACAGCATTCATGGATTAAGAATGGTCCCTAAAAGAGTGAATATGATGCAATATAGTGGCTACATAACATGAATAGATTCACTCCTGGAATTCAGGAAAGGGCTATTATAGCAAACCTGTTTCTTATGCAGACTAAATAAACTTCATCTGAAAGTGAAATACACCTAATTGACTATTTCTTGGGGCACAAAATACATTTGGATGTGTACATTATATTTAAATTACACTCAGACCACAGGTACTCAATGCCAACAGGATTTGTGGTAGCTCTGTCAATCAAGGAGCAACAACAGAGCCCTAGGGATGGACTCAGATTATTGAACCAAGCCCAGATGGTGTTCCCAGAAGCATTTCATCAGGAAGAAATACACTTGTTATAACAAATAGAAACACTAGATGGTGCTCTCTCCTGGAAGACCGGTCAAGACTGGCAGTCCATTTAGAAAGATGAATCTAGGGTCACCTGGATGACTCAGTCGGTTGAGCCTCAGACTTCAGCTCAGGTCATCATCTCGCAGTTCATAGTTCGAGCTCTGTGCTGAGGCAGTGTAGACCCTGCTTGGGATTCTCTCTCCCTCCCTCTCCCTTGCTCTCTCTCCTCTCTCTGCCCCTCCTCCACTCGTGTTTTTCTTCTCACTCTCTCTTTCTCTCTCTCTCAAAATAAATAAATAAAAACAAAAACAAAAAAAAGATGCATCTATTCAAGAGTGGAATGGATGCCTCACTAAGCTAGTATAACAGTATATACCTCCACTACATTGGAGAAGACCTACTCGTACCTTTACTCAAGAAGGACTATTGAATATTTTAATCACCATGGCAGCTGTAGTTTCAAACTGGCCATAAGACTTTAATCTTTCTGCCATAGTGGTATGATGTAAAAATGGGATTATAGTTTCATTAAAAGAATTAAACAAAAATCAAACTTATTTGGTCTCCAGGAAAAAAAAATGGGGGACGCTAAAGGAAATACTCTAAAAGATGATATTAGACAGGAATGCTAGAAACTATCTAAAGGTCACTCTATAAGTAAGTGGTTACAGACTATATAGTATAATAATATTAACAGCAGGACTATGGCCAATATTTTCCGACTGCCTATTATATACTAGGTGAGATTCAGATGAGGCCAGAATTCGGACTAAAAAGACATGAACAGACATTTCTCAAAAAAGACATCCAGATGGTTACAGACACATGAAAAAATGCTCAACATCGCTCATCATCAGGGAACTACAAATCAAAACCACAATGAGATACCACCTCACACCTGTGAGAATGGCTAACATTAACAACTCAGGCAACAACAGTTGTTAGCAAGGATGTGGAAAAGGAGGATCTCTTTTGCATTGCTAGTGGGAATGCAAACTGGTGCAGCCACTCTGGAAATGAGTATGGAGGTTCTTCAAAAAATTAAAAATAGAACTACCCTACAACCCAGCAATTGCACTACTAGGTATTTATCCAAGGGATACGGGTGTGCTGTTTCAAAGGGGCACATGCATCCCAATGTTTATAGCAGTGCTATTGACAATAGCCAAGTATGGAAAGAGCCCAAATGTCCACCGATGATGAATGGATAAAGAAGATGTGGTGTATATGTGTGTGTGTGTGTGTATACACATACACATACATATGTATATATGTATGTGTATGTGTATACATGTATGTGTGTATACATGTATGTATATGTATATATGTATGTGTATATATACATACATATATATATGTATGTATACACACACACACACACACACACACACACACACACACACACACACACACTGGAGTATTACCAGGCAATCAAAAAGAATGAAATCTTGCCATTTACAACTATGTGGATGGAACCAAAGGGTATTATGCTAAGCGAAATTAGTCAGAGAAAGACATATCATATGACTTCACTCATATGAGGACTTTTAGATACAAAACAGATGAACATAAGGGAAGGGAAGCAAAAATAATATAAAAACAGGGAAGGGGACAAAACATAAAAGACTCTTAAATACAGAAAACAGAGGGTTACTGGAAGGGTTGTGGGGGGGGGATGGGCTAAATGGGTAAGGGGCATTAAGGAATCTACTCCTGAAATCATTGTTGCACTATATACTAGCTAATTTGGATGTAAATTAAAAAAAAATTAATTAATTAAAAAAAAAAAAACAAGAAAAAGGGCACTTAGGAAATTTTCATCACAAGCCAGGTCTTTCAAAGGTCTGCAACTCAAATTCACATCAACTGGGTGGTCCAAAAAATGTCAAACATTCAATTTAGTTTCAAATGGACCTGGAATGGTAGGCCCTTTGGCACCTGGCACAAGTAAAAGCAAATCTTCTCTGGAGAAAGGTATCTTCATTCAAGGAATCCCAGTCTCACCAAAAAAAAAAAAAAAAAATCTTTTAAAATACAGTAAGTAGCAAGCACACAGTGAAAAATACGCATAGAAAGAAGTAGTGAACCAAAAGGAAGAATCACAAGGGAAAAAAGGGATTGCACAGACAAGCCACAAATATTTCAGCCTTTGGGGCTGTTATCAGTTACAAATAACAAAACCATTCATATTACATTAAAAAAAAATAAGAACAGGTTTCAAATATATGCAGAGAACATGAAGCAGTAAAAAGTGAACTGTGAATTAACATATATGAAATGGAAATAAATGAAGATACTACACATAAAACATAACAACTGAAATGTACATTTTCCTGTGGTAACTTCCAGTAATGGCAACAGAGTAAAGTGCTTCAACGAACCTTCCTACAGATAATAATTATGAAATCTAGACAAAATTAAGGCAATGGAAAGCATCCCAACATAGAAAAAGACAAGAATTTCTTCTTGAAAAATTAGAACTTCAAGAAGAAAATTCTCCAATTCCCACAATTCTATCAACAGAATATTGATCACAGCTGGCTTGAGATGGCAAAGAACAGAGTTCAGAACCAGAAGAATTGCTGGAAATATAAGGGTAAGACTCTGGATATAAGAGAATCAGAGTAAGTAAAATGCAAAATCTGAGTATATAAATACTGCCCAAATCTCTGGTGGACCACAAAACTGGACATACTCAGGGGAAAATCCAGTGCATTCACCAACAAGAAAATAAAACCCCACA
This sequence comes from Felis catus, assembly GCF_018350175.1. Classification (NCBI taxonomy): domain Eukaryota; kingdom Metazoa; phylum Chordata; class Mammalia; order Carnivora; family Felidae; genus Felis; species Felis catus. The sequence goes on along the minus strand of NC_058373.1, from coordinate 86,309,692 downwards.
GCAGAAGCACAGTCTACCCTTGAAAAACAGAGCTGAAATATGTGAGGTTTATGACTCTGCTGCTTTATTAACTGAATGTGTTTCCGAAACAAGTAAAGGCAGCAGAGAGCTGGGGTCTGAGGTTGAGAAGGTAGAGTCCAATATATGGCAGAGTAGTAGAAAATTAAGGGGAAGATCTCCAGAAACAAGGAAGATACAAAAACTGTAAGCATCCAAATCTGATTATAAGTGCTACCCAAATCCTTGGCTGATCATCAGCAGGCATACCAGAGAATGAGGCTATCAAAAAAGCAGCATGTGAAAGATTAAAAATTGAGCAGATAGCAGCTAATGCAATGTTGGAAAGCCAAGGTTTATGATCTGTGTTTGTACAAGTTAACTGTCTCTTAAGAAACAACAAGAATGATAACCTTCAAAAGAATAAAACAGAATTTTTAGACATGCAAAGTAACAGTACCCCAAGGCATATGAAAACTACAAACCTATAGGTCGAGGAAGCTCAAAAAACTCCAAGCATTTAGAAATGACACCAAAAGCATGATCCATAAAGGGGAAAAAAAATGATAAAATGGCCCTTACCAAAATTTACAATTTATGCTCTGTTGAAGAACTGCCAAGATTATTAAAAGACAAGTTACAGACTGGGAAAAAAATATGTGCAAATTACATATCTGACAAAGGACTTGTACGCAGAATATATACATAACTATCAAAACTCAACAATAAAAATGGGACTTGAATATGGACTTGAATAGACACTTGTCTAAAGTGGATACAGGTACAGCAGATAAGCATATGAGTCATTAGCGAAACACTAATTAAAACCATGATAACTACTATACACTTGAAAGACTGAAATAAAAAAAAAGTACTGACAATATCAAATGTTGATAAGGATGAGGAACAACTAGAATTCTCACACACTGCAAGCGGAAATGCAAAAACAGTACAGTCACTCTGGGAAATGGTTTGGCAGTGTCTTACAAAGTTAAACATAAATATCTGACCCAGCAATCTCATTGCTGGGTATTTACCCTAAACATGAAAACTCACGTCCACACAAAAATCTACAGCCAAACACTCAAAAACAACTACATCAGCCTTAACACATGAATGGATAAGCAAACTGCTATACACATATACATACATGCATACATACATACACACAGTGAATGGCACACTGCTCAGTAATAAAAAAGAACAAGGTTGATCCCAACAACTTGTATGAATATCAAACACATTAAGCTGAGTGAAAGCAGTCAGCTTCAAACAACTGAACACTTATGATTCCACTTATATAACCTTGGAATGACATGACTATAGTGATGGGCAAGATTTCAGAGCTTGCCAAGGAGAGTGAGTGGGAGGAACATGTAACTATAAAAAATTAGAGCACCTGGGTGGCTCAGTTGTAAGCGTCTCACTCTTGATTTTGGCTCAGGCATGATCTCCCAGTTTGTGGGTTCTATCCCCATGTTGGGCTCTGTGCTCAGAGTGCGGAACCTGTTTGGGATTTCCGCTCGCTCGCTCGCTCTCTCTCTCACTCTGCCCCGCCCTGGTGTTCACATGTGCACTCTAAATAAATAAATAAATAACTTAAAAAAAAAAAAAAAACAGCACGAGGGTGTTTTTTGTGGTGATAGAATTACTCTGTATTCTGATTATAGAGGTGGTTACATGAATCTTTACATGTGTTAAAATTCAAAAACTGTACACCAAAGTTCATAGCAGCATTATTCACAATAGCCAAAACATGGAGCAATCCTATTGCCCATCAAGAGATGGATGAATAAACAAAATGTGGCAAGCAGATACAACAGAATATTACTCAGTCTTAAAAAGGAATGAAATTTTGATAGATGCTACAACAGGAATGAACCTTAAAAATATTATGCTAAGGGAAATTAAGCCAGACACTAAAAGACAAATATTGTATGATTTCACTTAGATGAGGCCAGAATTTGGCCTAAAGTAGAACAGTTGTTGCCCAGGGCTGACAGGAAGAAGGGTGAGGAGTTATTGTTTAATGGGTACAAAGTTTCTGTTTAGAATAAGTAAAAAATAATAGAGATGGACAGTGGTAATGATGCACAACAATGTGAATGTAGTGAATTTAGTTAATGCCACTAAATTGTACACTTAAAAAATGGTTAACAAAAAAATGTTATGTACACTTTACCACAATGAAAAAATTTCATAGGAATATACACCAAATGAGAAAGAAATCAATCTACATAATTCAATATGTAAAATTAAAAAGAAATTATCAGAACGCATTTTTAAAAATCCATCTACATGCTTACAACAGACTCACCTAAAATGAAAAAATTCAGAAAAGTTGAACAAAAAAGGGTGTAAAACGATGCCATGCAAATAATAAGCAAAAGGCATTAAGTTATAGGAATATGAGCAAAATGGATTTTAAGGCAGAGAGAGGGTCACTTCATAAGGATAAAAGTTTCAATTCACAAGGAAAATACAAAAATTTTAAATACATACAAGCCTAGTAACATACGGTTTACATAAATATAGCAGAAACCAACAAAACCATGAAAAGAAAATGGATAATCCACAATGATGGAACAAGACAAAAAACTCAGTAATACAGAAGAATTATACAATATTATTAACAAACTTGACCTAACAAATCTGAACATAAATTAATGTTCTATCCAAATATCCAAAACATACACTCTTTTTAAGCACATGCAATATTAGAATACTGACCATATTCTGGGACACACACCCAATAGAATCAAATTTCAAAGAATTAAAACTTGATGGAGCATCTTCTCTAACCACAAAGTAAACTCAGAAATTGAGAACAAAAAGAAAATCCTCATATGTGCAGAAATTAAAATTCCTATATATTCAGAAATTAAATAAGGTTCCCATATGCTTAGAAATTAATAACTCAAGTCACTGAAAAAATCTTGATGACAATAAGAAAAATATATATATATATATAAAATGTTTATTCATTTTTGGAGAGGCAGGGGAGGGGCAGAGAGTCACTCAAAGTCACTGAAAAAAATCTTGATGACAATAATATATATATATATATAAACATTTATATATATATGTTTATTCATTTTTGGAGAGGCAGGGGAGGGGCAGAGAAAGAGGGAGACACAGAATCTGAAGCAGGCTCCAGGCTCTGAGCTGTCAGCACAAAGCCCAACGTGGGCTTGAACTCATGAACCATGAGATTATGACCTGAGCTGAAGCTGGACACTTAACCAACTTAGCCACCCAGGCATCCCGACCAGAAAATATTTGGAACTCTCAACAACAAATTCCACAAAGCAAAACTTGTGAGATGCAGCTAAAGTACTGCTTGGAGGCAAATTTATACCTCTAAATACATATATTAGAGGAGACTGAAAATTAATGAGCTAAGCATTCATCATAAGAAATCAGAACTAAAGCAAAATAGGTCCAAAGAGCATAGAAGGATAAAAAACTTACAAGAAGTTAATACAACAAGAAAATAAACACATCACTGAATTAACAAAGCCAAAAGCTGGTTCTTTGAAAAGCCTGAAAAACTGACAAACTCTGGGAAAACTGATCAAGAAGAAAAGAGAAAATATACAAACAATATCAAGTATAATAAGAGAATATAATATAATTAACATCTTTACAGCAGGTATTTGAAAATGGAGGTGTAACATAAACAGTCCCAGGGGAAAAAAAATAACTTATCAAAACTAATTTAATACATATAGAAAACTTGAAAAATATTCCTGGGGAGTAGAATACTCCAGAAATTATTATTATTCCAATGTTATTTGGAATTCTTCTAACTTTACCTTAAAATCTCCAGAGAGTAAAAACATAGCAAAATCTTCAGGAAGATAACAAAAATCTTGATACCAAACCCATATAAGAATAGCATAAGAAATAAGCAAATCTTATTAATGAACACAGATGTAAAAATCATAAAATATTAGCAAGCAGAAACCAGCATTATAAAAAAAGGTAGTAATGTATTGTGACTAAGTTGTGTTACCTCATCACAAATTTATTCAATAGTTGAAAAGAAATGCATCCATTACACTAACATTAAAAAAGAAAATCAAAAGATAGGTAAAAAAATTATAGAGATGAAGCATCTGATAAAATTCAACACACATTTCTTAAAAAACTCTTCGCATTCTAAAAATATAATCTGGCAACAGGTATCTTAAACCAAACAACAAACAAGAAAAATCCTCTAAGAATGGCAAAACATTAAAATCCATTCCCTTGATACTGGAACAAATCAAGAATCTTGGCTATTCACTCTTCTTTCAACCTAAACTTGAGGTCTTTGCATAAGCACTACAACAATGCAAAACCCCTAGGAAGAAAATAATACAACTTTACTGAGAGGTATAAAAGAAAACTTAAATAAAAGGAAATATTTACTGTGGTCATGAATTGGGAACCTTAAAATTATAAAATTGTTCAAACTGCATGTAGGCAAGCCATTTAGGACTCGGGGGCAGAGTTAGAAAGTACTGTAATCAAGGAGGGCCACTAAAATATCATTGGAATAAATTAGACGTATGATGTCAATTAACTAAGGTTTCTATATGTCACTCTTCACCTAACCAAAAATTTAAAACGTTCTTCAACAGTATCTACTACACGTGCAGTTACACGGTTAAAATTCAATAAACAATCCATGGCACTTCTCTGGCAACTTAAATTATTATCTAATTTTGAAACTTACAAACGTGCTTTCCATGAGACTGTTGGTAGGTATATAAATCAACTGAACTAGTAGGAGTAAAAGCATCTACAAGAGATCAATGTACTAACCTAATCACTGCACATACTATAGGCATCACTCCATTTGTTTATATCAAAAAAAAATGCAGAAGTTTAGTTATGCAGGCAAGCCATTAAATGGAAGCCATTTAAGGTAATTTTAACTGCATATTAAAGATTTTTAATATTTTTGGCCATTAGGGTACCAACAAAGTATAAGGATAGACCAATAGAAACTTAGCAATTCTATCAAAAAAATCAAATGTACACATTCCCCACTGATGACTGGAAAATAACACTTCTATATGTAAGGGCTAAAATTATATTTTACCTTTAGTTATACAGCAAATAGACCAATTATTTTACTGTATTAATATATGGGTCACTTAAGTTTAACCTTAGTATTACCTCCTCAGATACATGACCTTGTTTGCTATAGAGCAATAACTAGTATACAGCCCCATCTAGTGGAGAAATAGACAAACATTTCCAAAGCTTGTTTTCAGTCCTCCCAATGAATTTCACAGTAAACCAAACAAAACTAAATTTTAAAAAGGCCAGCTTTTCACTCATACTGTGTAATTACATTTTACCTAATCAATACTCTAACAACAAACATTTTCTATTTGTTCAGTGATATTTTTGAATATTTAAGATTTCCTCAACATCTTCTAACAAATTTTTTCATATGAACAAGATTAACAGTTGATTTTGTAAAGGAAAAACTTGGTATTCATACTGTTCCTTTAAAGAGGATAAAAGATACAAAAGTCATTCTATAAGTATGAAGTGACATTCTGCAAGCAAATGTCAGTGTAAAACTCTCTTCAAAGTTCCTATGGTCATGATTTCAAACAGGTAGGGAGATATAAACAAAACATAACCAGGGTTTGTAAACACTTTGCTGACCTTTCCCCAATGATAAATAACAAAGATGAATTTTTGTATTTTTAAAAAATTTGATGAAATACATTAATATTACAGCAGACTTTGAATTGACTATCAACATTTTCCCCTTTAATATTCTTAAATACATATTTTTAAAATATAAAAACATTCTAATCATTGATGTAAGTACATTTCAAATCAAACTTACTTTTGAATCATGATACAAAACATAAGGCACCAACAGAAAGAGGTATAAAATCAGCAGTAGCATTAAAAGATTTTTCCCCTTAATACTTATTTCCACATCTCTGCTTAAACTCATTGCAGCATTTAAGTGCATTCCTCTATACGCTGCTTTAATTAAAATTAGGGTCAATTAATTAATTCATATGAATAACAGTTATACATTAATCTTTTAACAATGTAAAGATTTAATACTGTAATAATTCATATCTCTAGTGCCTGTTGAGCACAGTACTGAGCGGAGGAGTATATACATTTTAAATGAATCCAGTGTAAATACTTTTAATGAGATTGTCATCTTATTTTAAAAACTTTAACAAAATTTTCAACTTTCTATCTTTTCTTCATTGGTGAAGGTGCGTATTTTATTGAATCAAATTCTTTTAAATTTTCTTCCTTTTCAATATCATGACAGACTACAAAGTTTATGCACTTTACTTACTTTGATAAAATGGTTTTTAAAATTATTATTTCAAACCTACAACCTGACCTGAGGGGAGTCGTTGAAGATACTATCAACATTTGGGAGGGAATCCACTTGCTAAACAAGAATCTTAACCCCTAGGTATCCCAACACAAAGTTTTCTGCTATCCTTGGTGAGTATCGAATAGTCAAAGTTACCAGTTTATCAAAATTATCCTCTTCCCCTGACTCTATGGACTGTTTATTCTATGTATTAAGACAAGAAATGAAACGGTTTCCTTCTCAGTTAAAAACTAGAGAGTGAGAGGGAATATGGACCTAAGGCCCCCAAGGTCAATCAAAAACTTCATGTCATCCACATTTTACTCCTCTTGAAAGAAGATTAGGGAAGAGGATTTAGAGCCCTGGGTGAAGAGCAGACACTGGTGATGCTGAAAGACTAGGTTACAGAAAATTTGCATGGCTCTTACTTCATTGCATTAGGACAAGTCCTGTCTCTCCCATCAATAAAAGATCAGCGGCAAAAATCAAAGGTGCAAGTGCCATGGGGTAATGTCAAGGTAGGGCAAAAATCCTACTTCATACAGAAAAGAGATGAGATCTTAGTCCATCTGGGCTGCTTTAACAAAAATACCATTGGAGTTGGCTCACAGACCACAGAAATTTATTTGTCACAGTTCTAGAGGCTGAAAGTCTGAGATCAGGCTGAGAGTTGAGTTCTGGTGAGAGTCCTCTTTCCGGCTGAAGACTGCCAACTTCTTACTGTATTCTTGCATGGCAGAGAGCAGAGAGGGGAAGCAAACTCCTCAAGCAAACTCCTCTTAGAAAGACACTAACCCCATGCAATGAGAGTAGAGCCCTCATGACATTACTGTATTCTAATTCTTCTTACACTTCCCACCAATACATCATACTGGGGTTGGGGTTTCAATATATGAATGGGGGCGGGGAGATACAAACATTCAGTTCATAACAAGATGTAACCATCATTTACTATTCTACCTTCTCCAAAACCCAGACTTGTTGGACTAAAATCATAGCAGCTCCTATTTCCAAAAGTGCAGGAAAACTGCATTTCTTACTCTTCTTTACATCCAGTTTTTGTGACAGATTTGAAGCCAAAAGAGTGTAAGCACAAGTATAAAGTGATATAAGCAAGTTTCTAGACTAACCCTTAAAGGCATTCTATGAGATCCTCTAGCCCTCTCTTCCCCTCTTGCAACAACCTTGAAAACCTTATTTGAGATGGTGGCATCACAAGATAGAAGGAACATGGACCTCTAAGCCAAACTCTGTATGAGTGAGTAATAACTTGTGTTGTATTAAGTCATGACATGGGGGTCATTAGTGCAACATAGACTCTCTTAATCTAATACACAACTTAACAGAATTCCAGCCTCCTACCTCCAATTCTGACCAGAGAAGTTCCCTGGTGCAGTAACAACAAATGTCAACAGGGATTCTGTGGTGCCTAAAAGTCTAAGACAAAGCTCACCCCACTCTCTCTTCTGAATATATACACACATATAGTCTTTCACAATACACATTGACACACATTTCATTTTTTTAGACCCTGTATATGTTTCAGTTCAGTTCCATCACCATTTCCAAACCCCAGATAAGAGATGGCAGACAGTGACTGTGTACTGGTTTAATAACTACAGCTGACACTTGAACAATGCAGGTTTAAACATATGCAGAATTTTTTATAATACAGTACAGTACTATGGATGTATTTTCTCTTCCCTATGATTTAAGATTTTATTTTTAAAGTAACCTCTACGCCCAACATGGGTCTCAAAAGGATAACTTTGAGATCAACAGTTGCATGCCCTATTGACTAAGTCAGCCAGGTGACCCCTTTATGATTTTCTGTCAGCACAGAGCCTGATGCGGGGCTCAAACTCATGAACCGCGAGATGATGTCCTGAGCCGAAGTTGGGCACTTAACCTACTGAGCCACCCAGGCGCCCCAATGGAAGGATTTAAACACTTTCAAAACAGAGTTCCCTTTCACTTAGTCACTTCCTGTAACTAGTTCAGGGCTGATCACTGTGGAATCATAAATGGAATACTGTATTTGGATACAGATGCTGCCACTTATCAACTCTGTACGTACCCTTTGGCAAATCACTTCATTTTTCTGTTCTAGGGAATTGAGAAAATAAGTAGTCACTAAAAGTTTAGATTTCACAAGCTAGTAAAATCATAAGATTTTATTTTAAAGGGACTTAAAAAAATAGAAGCAACTACCTTCAATAATCGTAAAAAGAAGAACATTTTAGCAGAACATACCTTCAAAAAAGACAACCCTTTAAAAGGAGTAAGTTTAACTTTGTGAAAAAGCCAGGAAGATTCTGGGAAGATTGTGGTGGAAGCAGCATAGTTTTTGAATCTTCCCAAATATCTTTATAAAAAACCAGGGGAACCAGGATAGCAAAATGAAACCATAAAAAAGTATCTACCACAAAACTAGGTAAACACCAACATACAACACCAACATTTAAAAGACCTGCATGATATCCAGCATCTGTGCAGACAGGAGGAGAGGGAAACGGAGCAAAGTGGTATCTGAGAGTCATGAGAATCCCTACAGGCAGCAAGTATGCTCTTGGCAAGCAAATAGGAATGCAAAAGGTCTGAAGTGAAGGAGCTGGAGCAATCAAAATCTTATGAACTGTCAAAACATTTGGACAAAGTTTCTTATACACTGGGGAGAAACTAAAAATAAAGTCTAAATTTGTAGGGAAGAGACAATATGGACAAAGTAAAAATAAAGTCCAGGTAAAAGCTGGGGAAGGGAAGGTGGTACAGCCAAAAGATGTTAAAAAGTTACTGGCCATTCTTTAAATCTTCTCAAAAACAACAGGAAACATTTTTCTGACTAATTACTTATGTTTAAAACTTTTGACAACTCATTTAGAAGATTTCAAAGGGCTTAAAAAATCATTACATTCTGGGGGCACCTGGGTGGCGCAGTCGGTTAGGCGTCCGACTTCAGCCAGGTCACCATCTCGCGGTCCGTGAGTTCGAGCCCCGCGTCAGGCTCTGGGCTGATGGCTCGGAGCCTGGAGCCTGTTTCCGATTCTGTGTCTCCCTCTCTCTCTGACCCTCCCCCATTCATGCTCTGTCTCTCTCTGTCCCAAAAATAAATAAAAACGTTGAAAAAAAATTAAAAAAAAATCATTACATTCTGGTATAAACAGAATGGTTACAATTAATCCATAACCATTCGAAGTCAGAGCTGACCCAATATTAATGTCAAATGATGCCTGCAAATTCTTGACCTGCTAAATGATGGGGGGGGGGGGGGGACACTGAGACACAAATTCCAGACACTGCCCAAACTATAATATCCCTTGGAAAAAATTCCAAAATATACTAACACAAAAGTAAAAAAGGAGGAAAAAAATCACCCCTTATATTTGCCACCAAAATATACTCTTAAAATCTTAGTGTGTTCTCTTTGTCATTTTTTATATTTAATTTTTTCACAATAACATATCATAAACATTTTTCTTCAAAACACTCCAATAACGATTGACTTTAATATTGCACGTAATGAGGGTGCCTGGGTGGCTCAGTCGGTTACACATCTGACTTGGATTCAGTTCAGGTCATGATCTCGCAGTTCATGAGTTCAAACCCCACATCAGGTTCTGCACTGACAGTGTGAAGGATGCTTAGGATTCTCTCTTTCTCCTATTCTCTCTGCTCCCCGCCGCCCCCCCCCCCACTTCTCTCTCTCTCTCTCTCTCTCTCTCTCTCTCTCTCTCTCTCTCTTTCTCTCAAAATAAAGAAACTTAAAAAGTACTCTTAAAAAATATTCCACTGGACAGCAAATCATCATTTTCTGTTAAGAAAAGCACTAGATGGAGCATGTTTGTGGCAGCTTTTTAAAATCTCATTAAATATGGGAATGTTAAATACTAGTCTAAATTTTTATCCACTAAAATGCAAATAATACAATCTTTGGCTTTTCATAAAGTAATTCCTAAAATTAAGAACACATTTTAGATGAAAAACTATTTCAAAAAACTTTAGTGAAGAAATATTTAATTTCTCTAATACATAAGGTATATTTGCATGTAAACCAAACATGAGCTTTCAGAACCAACCAATTAGTAATCATATGACAAAATATTTTAATTGAGATTTTAATCTAAAATGGCTAGCAAAAATACAGGCATTTTAAAGATGTATACATAGATTTTACTTTAAACTAAGATGGAAATTAATCACCTGCATGAAATAAAAACAGTAGAAATGAGCCACTGAAATCCTAAACCGAGTTTACCAGTAAAGAATCATAAAGAAACTCACAGTGAGTTTTTGTATGTGAACTTCCTAAATTACTGTTCACCTACCCAAATGAATTAGAATAATCTTGCCCACTGTGCCAGCTCATGCCACTGAATAAAATGTACTACTTTGGGATATCATATGCTATATCACACAGTATCTGCAGCTCCCATGCTGGTAATAAGCTCTCTGACATAAATTAAGGAAATGGCTTTGATTTACATTCAATTTAAAAGATAATAAAAGTATTACAGTAATAATTAATATCCAGACATGCTACTTAAAAAAGAAATATGTAATACTTCAAAAATAGTTCATTAAAAAGAACAAATGTAAATGTTTAATTTTTTTAGCTTATATGTATATGGTTGGGACTTACTACAAACCAGCATTTTAACACCTGAATGCAAACAGCACCTGTAAAAAATTAGCATTCAAGTTCCATCCAAGAAGTAGAGTAATAATGCAAAAATTTTTCTAATTAATGTGATAAACACTTATATCCTTGTATCTTAACATAAAATTATATGATATTGGATCATACTTGATAAGACTACTTCCTAAGATCAAAACAGTATCTAAAATTAAAATACACAAATAATGAAATGGACACAGTAGGGGAGGAAAAACTTTACCTCCATCTTCTTAGGGTTCCTGGCTGGACCTGAATAGTAAACTCACAAAGACTGGTTAACAGGAGAAAAGTAGGTAAGTTCATTTAATTTAAGTTTTATGTGACCTGGGAACCTTCACAAGGCAATGAAGACCTAAAGAAAAAGTTAAGCCTAGAAAGTCACAGAAAAATGTGACAGGACAAAAAAGGTACAAGCCAAGGAGTAAAATGGGGGAAACTTAGCAATGCCTGTTCATCTGGATTCCCCTTGGTATCCCCCTAGCTTTGGAGATAAAGATGTTCTTTTCCTCCAGGTATAGGAAGAGCACCCCTCACATGAGGGTCTTATGACCTGCTTCAGAGGAGAAGGGAGATGCACTTATCTGTTTCTCAAAATCTTTCAGATTAAAATATTCAATAAGCCAAAGTGCCATATTTTGGAGTCGCTTATTCTGAACCACACCAACACAAAATGAAAATATCTTACAAATTACCCTTTCCTAACTATTTATTTTTTAGGATAATAGAGCACATGGCCGGGGGGGGGGGGGGGCTTGCAAATACTAATCAAAAGAAAGTAGGAGTGGCTACATTAATTTCAAACAAAGTAAAACAAGAAAGACTACATTAGTCTTACTAAGTCTTGTCTTACTAAGTACATTAAAGGGTTTAATTCACTAACAAGACAAAAGCAATCCTAAATATGTAAGCACTTCACAACAGTGTCAACATACCCAAGGTAATAACTGATGAAAGGAGCAACAAACAAATCCATAATTATAGTTGGAAACTTCACTACCTCTCTCAATAATCAGAAGAATAAAAACTCAGAAAATCAGCAATGTAGAAGACTCAGTATTATCAACAAACTTGACCTAATTGATATTTATAGAAAACTCCTCCCAACATGACAGAATACACAGTCCTTTCAAATACATGGCATTTATCAAAAAAGAGCCTATCTTGGTCCATTAAAAGAAACAAAACAAAACAAAACAAAACCCTCAACACATAAGAATTGAGACTATACAGGGGCACCTGTGTGGCTCATTCAGTTAAGCGTCCAACTTCGGCTCAGGTCACGATCTCATGGTTCGCGAGTTTGAGCCCCGCATCGGGCTCTGTACTGACAGCTCAGAGCCTGGAGCCTGCGTGGGATTCTGTTTCCCTCTCTCTCTGCCCCTCCCCTGCTTCCACGCTGTCTTTCTCTCTCTCAAAAATAAGTAAACATTAAAAGAAATTTTTTAAAGGATTGAAACCATACAAATTATGTTATTTTACCACAACAGAAATAAACTTGAAATCAATAATAGAAAGATATCTCAAAAATTCCCCAATACTTCTAAATAACCCACGGTTCAAAAAAGGAAGAAGGGAAATTTCAAAATATTCTCAACTATATAAAAATGGAAACATAAGATATCAAAATTTGTGGGATGTAGCTAGATTAGTGCTTGGAGGGAAACTTATAGTACTAAACACATATATTAAAAAGGGAGGAAGAAAAACAAATTTTTTTAAGAGAGGAAGACCTCTTATTAATACTTTAGCCTCCACCTTTAAAAAAAATACAAAATTAAGGGGCGCCTAGCTGGCTCAGCTGGTTGAATGACTTCGGCTCAGGTCATGATCTGGTGGTTTGTGAGTTCGAGCTCTGCATCAGGCTCTGTGCTGACAGCTCAGAGCCTGGAGTCCACTTCAGATCCTGTGTCTCCCTCTCTCTGCTCCTCCCCTGATCTCCCTCTCTCTCTGTCTCTGTCTCTCTCAAATATAAACATTAAAAAAAATTATTTTTAATACAAAATTAAGAAAAAATTAAACTCAAAGAAAGCAGCTGGAAGGAAATGGTAAAGATCAAAAATCAATGAAATTGAAAATGTATAATCAACATAGAAAATCTATGAAACCGGGACACCTGGGTGGCTCAGTCTAAGTGTGTGACTCTTGATTTCAGCTCAGGTCATGATCTGGAGGATTGTGGGATTGATCCCATGTCAGGCTCTGCTTGGAAATCCCTTTCTCTCTGCCCCTCCCTCACTGACACATGCATTCTCTCTCTCTCTCTCTCTCTCTCTCTCTCTCTCTCTCTCTCTCTCTCTCAAAATAAATAAACATTGTAAAAAAAAGAAAAAGAAAATCAATGAAACCAAAAGCTAGTTCTGTATAAAAAAAAAAAAAATCGAAGAAATTGGTAAGCTTCTAGCTAGGCTGGTCAAGATAAAAATAAAGGAGATATAAATTGCCAGTATCAGGAAGAAGAGAAGTGATCCCATAGGGATGAAAAAGATAAAAAGGGACTATTACAAAGAACTTCATATCTATAAATTTGACAAACTCCTTGAAAGACACAACCTGCCAAAGCTAATGCAGTAAGAATAGATAGCCAGAATAGTCCCATTTCTATTAAAGAAACTGAATTCATAGTTTGAAGAAACCTTCCAACAGAGAAAACTCCAGACTCAGAGGTTATACATCTCTGAAATCCCCTTTCTCTCCTGAAAACCTCCTTCCTGAGGATGCTCCTCTTGAATCTGGACCATATGTTCTCTAGGCCAGCTATATAGCTGTCCCTCCTAGAACATCATTTCACTGTTCTCCTAGGTTAGATTTATGGTTTCCTACATTCCAGGCCTTTCTTTCACTTCTTTATTTTGCTTGAGCCTAACTTCTGATGCTTTCCAGGCATGAAAATATCTTTGTTCTACTCCCATACTTCATTGTTAAGTAGCCACAATTCTGGTCAAGAAGACTGCTGTTGGTACACTCAGTTCTTTTTTCTATTTTGGTTTTCTCTCTGGAAACCTTCAAGATTTCTTTAGTTTTTTTTTTTTCATTCTTGATGCTGTGAAATTTCACAAATGTGTGCCACAGAGGCAAATTTTCTTTTGTTTTAAATGTTGAACATTCTTAGAAACAGAAATAGAATGTTATATGATTTTTAATGAAGGTTGTTTTGGTTAGACTGATAGAATATGGGGTAACATTTCACTGTAATCTTTTTATATATGTTGCTTGCAAGAGTTTGTAACAAGCATATATTATTTTTATAAAAGCTATGCCATTAAAAAATAACAAGAAAGCCACACAATATCAATTAAACTTTAGATATTCAAACTCTGATTCCATAATTCTACTTCTATAAATCTATGTTCTAGCAAGGGGTGCAAATATATACATATAAGAATGTATATAGCAGTGCTGTTTATACCATTAAAAAACTGGAAACAGCACAAACGTCTAGCGGTTAGGGTTGGTACTATATCTATAGTATATATCTATGGTATATATATATATGGTATATGGTATATATCTACAGTACTTATATACTATAAACATTATTATGCATATAAAAACATCTATGGTACTTATATACTATAAACATTATTATGCATATAAAAACACTGACACAGATGTATAAAATATTACTAAATGAAAAAGAGTATTGTAAAATAATAAAGCATTACCATTGTTACATTAAAATAAAAAAGCAAACAAACCAAACCATGTGTTTGGGTATATATACACATATAAGGAAAAGCATAAAAGTCTGAAAAGATGCATCCCAGGACGCAATGCTTCTACAAAAGAATGGTAAAGGATATATAATTTCCACAATAACTGAAAATGGAATAATATATGAATGGATTTAATGATCACCAAATGCTCCAAATGTAAGACAAAGATGCCCTATTGGATTTTTAAAAATCCAATTCTATGCCCACATTAACCAAAAGAAGGCTGACATAGGTATATCAAAATTCAAAAGAGATCACAGACAAGAGAAGACTAAGGAAACATAACTAAATGCAACATGGGATCTGGATTGGGTCCTGGAACAACAACAATAACAACAAAATTAATGGAAAAACAGGTGATATTTGGATAAAGTGTATAGTTTTGTGAATATTATAACAATATTAATTTCTTGGTTTTGATCATTGTACTATGATTACACATTGTATTAACATTAGAAGTAGGGTGGAGAATTTTTACAGGAACTCTGTAGTATTTTTCTAACTTTTTAGTGAATCCAAAATTATTTCAAAATTAACAGCTTTTAAAAATAGCAGACTAGACTTGGGACGCCTGGGTGGCTCAGTCGACTAAGCCTCCTCTGACTTCAGCTCAAGTCAAGATCTCACAGTTTGTGAGTTCGAACCCCCTGTTGGGCTCTCTGCTGTCAGCACAGAGCCCACTTGGGATCCTCTGTCCCCACCCCCTCTGCCCTTCCCCTGCTTATGCTCTCTCTCTCAAAAATAAATAAACATTAGGGGCACCTGGGTGGCCTAGTTAGTTAAGTGTCTGACTCGGGCTCAGGTCATGATCTCATGGTTAGTGAGCTGGAGCCCCAAGTCAGGCTCTGTGCTGATAGCTCAGAGCCTGAAGCCTGCTTCGGATTCTGTGTCTCCCTCTCTCTTTCTGCCTCTCCCCCACTTGCACTCTATCTCTCTCTCTCTCTCAAAAATAAACATTAAAAAAAAGCACTTTAAAAAAATAGATAAACATTAAAACATTTTTAAAACTCAGAGTAGACTTTAAAACAAAAGGCATTACTAGAGATAAAAAGGAACACTTCTTACTGGGGAGAAAAAGCTTCAATTCATAAGAAGATAGACTACTTATAAAGTTGTATGTTTCTGATAACATGACCTGAAAATAAATAAATCAAAAATTGATAGAACTACTAGGGAGAAATAAATCTATGATACACACAGAGATTTAGTACACTGTAAATTCTCAGTATTTATCAATCAAGCGAGCACGTGCCTGCTCGCACACACCCACAGCCGACAACCACGCCACACACACAAATCAGTAAGGAAAGAGATTTTAAAAACAGCATTAAGAAACTTCATCTAACAGTCACAATAAAGCATGGCACCAACCACAGAATTCACATCTGTTCCTCTCTCACACACACTCATATTTACTCAGCATTTAAAAAACAAAAAATACATATACAAAGCAAGTACTCGCAAATTAATATTTTGATGGTAGTTACAGGGGTATTAACTTTTTAATTATTCATTGAACTGTCCACATTATTTTATATCCTTTTCTTTACATGTATTACATTTCACAATAAAGTTTTTAAAAAGTTAACTTATCTATTAGATGTCATTTTTTTCCCAGTTTTTTAAAACTTGTTCCACAGCAGCAAAATTCTCAAGACAAAATTATGAAGGAGGGGAAGTTGGTATACTTCAACAGAATATAAAACAAGATTCAGGATTAAGGGTTCCAGCAATATAATACCTGTTGTACTCTAGTAGCTTCCAAAATTTATAAATCCAGGAATACTACAGGCAAGTCTCAAAATAGCATTTATTTACAATCAAATCACCATAATGCAAAACTACAGATAAACAAGAGTAAACAACATGAGTATATGCATCCCAAACAGTAAAATATCTAAATTAAAAATACCTTCAATACAGACAATAACTGAATCAGAGGTGCACATGTCAACTGCCAAAAGGAGATTTACAGTAAATTTGTCTCATCAATTAGCCACTTTAATGAAACCCTCAACCAAAGTATTAATTCTCAACTTTCAAAGTAATATCTCCTTATGTTGCCTGTCTTGAAATCAAATATACAGCAATTAAGTTATAACCAAAACAAATACAGAATAGTTAAATGATTATTTTACTTTTCAAAAAGTAAAAATAACACATTCTCAAATATGTTTAAAATGATAAAAATAGACTGAAGCTATGTTCACAAAACTCCAGGATGAACTATTTCTTTTTTAAAAGTTTCTTTTTATTAAAAATTAAAAATTGGGGGTGCCTGAATGGCTCAGTTGTTTAAGCATCCAACTCTTGCTTTCAGTTCAAGTCATGATCTGGCAGTTTGTAGGTTTAAGCCCCATATCGGGCTCTGCACTGCTGGCTGGCAGCGCCTGCTTGGGATCCTAGCTCTCTGCCCCTCCCCTGCTCACATTCTCTCTCTTTCTTTCTTTCTCTCTCCCTCTCTAAGTATAAATAAACTTCAGGGGGAAAAAAAAAAACCTTTAAAAAAATTAAAAATTGGGGCACCTGGATGGTCTAGTCAGTTAACTGTCCAACTTCAGCTCAGGTCATGATCTTGTGGTTGGTGAGTTTGAGCTCCACATCGGGCTCTGCACTGACAGTGCTGAGCCTTTTTGGGATTCTCTCTCTCCCTCTCCCTGACTTGCTCGTGTTCTCTCTCAAAATAAATAAACTTTTACAATAAATTAAATATTACTATGAGTAGTTTATTACTTAACTGTTGCTGCTACACAAATTACTCCAGAACTTAGGCCAAAACAACACACATTTGTTATCTTAGTTCCTGAGGAATCTACTGCTGCTTAGATAGGTCCTGGGGTTCAGGGTCTCTAACAAGGTGGTAATCAAGGCATCAGGCAGGGCTACAATGATTTTAAGGTTTCACTGGGACAAGATTTTCCAACTTGACTCAGTGGCTGTTGGCAGGATTCACTTCCTAGGGGTTACTGAACTGAGAACTTCAATTCTTTGTGGGCTATTGGCCAAAGGCTCTCCTCAATTCCTTGACAGGGGGATCTTTCTAAGGTCAGTTCATGAGATAGCAGATGGCTACATCAAAGTGAGCAAGCAAGAAAGGTACAGCAAAAAGGAGGTTATAGTCTACTATAACATAATCTCATAAGTGACAGCCCAGCACTTTTGACATAGTCTATCAGAAGTGAGCCTTTTAGTAGTCTACCTCAAGGGAAAAGGATTACACAAGAGTGTGAATACCAGGGTTATCTCAGAAGGCTGGCTCTTACAAGTAGCATAACAGAAAAGGAAACCAAAATAAAAGTCAGGAGAACTAGATTCTAGTAACTATGTGGCTAACTACAATGTCTCAGTATCTAAATGACCTCTAGGGTAATTTAAATTCTAAATTCTGTGCTTCTCTACGAAGTCTTTTGAAAAGAGTTACCAAGGATTAGAGATATTTGGTCAAAATGCCTCATTTTATAAAAACCAAATTCCAGGAAAGGTTAACGTAGACAGGTAGTAAGCCACACTTATTCTGCTCTTATACCCAGTGCTTTTGCATTATGGCACATTGCTTTTACAATCAATGTCCTAAAACAGCCCTATCCCCTCTTTATAATAGTATCAAAATCCAAGATATTGAATGGAAGTTGAGAGTAATAATACACTAACAAGAGCAGCAAAAACTGATTACTGTATTGAGAATAATAATAAAGTACTAAAGAGCAGCAAAAATTGATGTTGTGGATTTACCTTTTTCCTTCACCAACCCTAAAACAATCTCTGTAGGTGGCATGTGAGATGAAAATGAACTATCCTCTGCCCATCCCCAGTCACATGTATCTAGACATTTTAGTAATAAATCTGCTGGACAGGAAGTATAAAAGCAACAAATAATAAATCGTAGCGGAGAAATACAGTCACTTTAAATAAAGAAAACAAGATTAAATATAACCTAAATGAAGCATCTAAAAATTGAAACTGCAACCAGAAAAGGCAAGGTTTGTCCCCACTGGAATCCTAGAAAATATAGAGTCCCAGAGGTCGACAATGACAATATGATGCAGGCAATGTCCAGGAAAGTAGGTACTCTAGGAAGCTAATGACAACATCTGGGTCCAGATGTCCACGGTCCAGCACCGTTAAACATTTGCATTACATCAACACCCTATTTGTTCCTATATTAGATCCACTTTATACCCTTTACCAACCCTAATATTTGTAATGACTCCAACTCTGATGCAAGAAGTACAGTTAAAACAATGCATATAAGTACAATTATTTTGTGTGGCAATTATGAAGCAGTAAGGTATTTGCATTAGTCAAAATATGTGTGAATGTGTGTGTAAAAACACATGCATATAATTGCAGAAATGGATCCAAAATTTCTATGTAAGAAAGGAGTAAGGACAGCAGTGGTTGGTGGTGGAAGCTAGGTCTAGTGGCTTATCTTAAATCTTAATATTTTATCTTATCTCATAATAATCAAGTAAGAATGACCAAAACTCAGTTATCTATCTCAAAGAAAAGATCAAGTTGATGAGAATACCCCTAACTCTCTCATTGGTTTTAGCATATTATCTAACTACATTCATAAATTCACTTCTATAAACCACCTAAAATAAGAGAAATTGTTAGCTAAAAATGTTAACATAGATTGAAATAGTCAAAAAAATTTTTTTTGATATTTTCCAAAGTTTTTTTATATTTTTTGGTACTGAGTGAAAAGCAGGGGGCCCAAAGTAAGAGAAGATGAACTGGACAGTCCAATGTGGCATTTAAAGAAGAGAGGACCTCTATCATGGGCAGGGATGAAATAGCTGAGTTTCATGGCCCAAGCCATTGGTTATTACTTTCCATATTATGAGAATATTCAATCAGGTAGATAAAAATTTTAATCATGCCATCCCATGATGGAATGGCTCAAAAGACAGTATCTGAAAGTACTGCAAAAAGTATTTTATGCTTTTTGTACTTTTTTTTTTCCTCAAAGTGTCCAGAACTGTTTGGATATTCATCCCTTTCTTAGCATTTTATGCACTATCAGAAAAGGGGTTGTATCTCCTGTCTTTTCTCACCTCTTACCTGTCTTTTGTTTCTCAGTTATAAAGGACTGGGAAAAAGTAGGAGCAGTAAAAACAGTTTAGGGAAGCCTGAAACAGCTATCTAATTAGCCCTGAGGTAAAACTGGTAAGAAGCAAAGAAAATATACTTAGAGATTTAAAATTTAACTCCAAAACACTATAGCACATGCTGCTTAATACTATTTTTTAACCTCAAAACACTACAGCGCACAATACTTAATACTGTTAGTTTTCAGGTTTTTTTTTTCAATGTAGCCCCTCTCAACTAATAATTTCACCACCACCAATGGGCTAAAGATTGAACTGTCATTTTGAACAGTCATTTTCCAACATAGTAGGTTGGCAGTCTATGAAACAAGAATCAAAGAAAGGGGGGAGGAAGAGAGGGAGGGAGAGAGGGAAGGAAGGCAAGCTAGCAAGCAGGCAGGCAAAAAAGAAAGAAAAGAAAAAAAGAAGGAAGGAAAAGAAAGAAGAAAATAAAATAGAAGCTGTATATTGTATATGGACTGCAAAGCCTAAAGCGCAAGCAGTCATAGCTTTATATGGTAGTGCTTTAAATGAATCTTTACAGGGATGCCTGGGTGGCTCAGTAGGTTAAGCGGCCGACTTCAGCTCAGGTCATGATCTCACCGTTCGTGAGTTCGAGCCCCGCGTTGGGCTCTGTGCCGACACCTTGGAACCTGGAGCCTGCTTCTGTTTGTGTGTCTCCCTCTCTCTCTGCCCCTCCCCTGTTCATGCTCTGTCTCTCTCTGTCTCAAAAATAAGTAAAACATTACGAAAAAAAATTTTAAATGAATCTATACAATGCAAGGACTGCCTATATTTACTATTTGGCCCCTAACAAAAAAATTTGATGACCCTTGCAATAGAGGATATCCAAATGGCCAATAACATATGAAGAGGTGTTAAGTATTACTAGTCACTAAGGAAATTACGGAAAAACACCGTGATATCACTACACACCCACCAGAATGGAAAAAATGGAAAAGACAACACTAAGTGTCGCGAGCATTTGGAGGAGCCAGAATTCTCAAACAATGCCAAGTAGGAGTGTTGAAACAACTGATTCGAACAACTTTTTTGGTAATATATACAAGAAATACATACCTGCATAACCTATAGACATTTCACCAACAGGTACATGTATATCTAACAGAAATGTATACATAGGTTCACCAAAATACAGCTGACCCTTGGATAATGCAAGGGTTGGAAGCACCAACCCTACAAAGTCAAATATACAAGTTTAACTTTTGACTCCCTAAGAATTTAATTACTAATAGCCCACTGTTGACTGGAAGCCTAATCGATAATAGTCTATTAACACACATTTGGTGCATGTATTATATACTATGTTCTTTTTTAAAAAGTTTTTTAGCATTTATTCATTTTTGAAAGGCAGAGAGAGAGAGCACGCAAATGGGGGAGGGGCAGAGAGCGAGGGAGACACAGAAACCGAAGCAGGCTCCAGGTTCCAAGGTGTCATCACAGAGCCCGACGCGAGGCTCAAACTCACGGACCGGACCGCGAGATCATGACCTGAGCTGAAGTCGGACGCTTAACCTACTGAGCCACCCAGGCGCCGCTATATACTATATTCTTACACTAAAGCTAGAGAAAACATTAAGAAAATCATAAGGAAGAGAATATACATTTACAGTTGTACACTATATTTATAAAAAAAAAAAAAAATCCACACATGGGTGGACCCCTGCAGTCTAAACACATGTTGTTCAAGGGTCAACTCCACTTACAAAAATGTTCATAATAGCCAAAAACTGGATGGAACACTATACAGCATAAGAACTACTGCTACATAATTTGTGTAAATCTCACAAATACAATATTGAGCAAAAGTGAGACTCAAAGGACTATTTACTGCATGATTCCATTTATATAAAGCCCATTAACAAGTAAATTCATAGATGACTTTAGAAATCGACATAATGGTGGGGCGCCTGGGTGGCGCAGTCGGTTAAGCGTCCGGCTTCAGCCAGGTCACGATCTCACAGTCCGTGAGTTCGAGCCCCGCGTCGGGCTCTGGACTGATGGCTCAGAGCCTGGAGCCTGTTTCCGATTCTGTGTCTCCCTCTCTCTCTGCCCCTCCCCCGTTCATGCTCTGTCTCTCTGTCCCAAAAATAAATAAACGTTGAAAAAAAAAATTAAAAAAAAAAGAAATCGACATAATGGTTACCTCTGGAACGGAATCACACAAAGTGGAGTTTCTAAGATTCAAGTAATGTCCTTTCTTGATCTAGATACTAGACACATGGATATGTACGCTCTGTACACTTTTGATTTATGCGGTTTTCTCTATGTGTATTATACCTTAAAAATTAACACACTAAAAAGATTTTTATAAAATCTATTCCTTTAAAGGACTGTCCACCCTTTCATTTTTCTGACTTATCATCATTACTTCTCACCAATGAGATCTCTTAATTCCTGTTATATAGAAGTCAACTTAGTTATTTTTCTTGGTATACTATTGCACAGGATACCCAAATGATTATGCACCTGTCATTTTCGGTTAGTACCACACTAGATGCCAAGGTGAAACTTTGAAAAGCCAGTAACTTATGATAGTATGTTAAAGTTACAGGGAGGGTGGGGGAGCCTTGAAAAGTGGTTTTGTTTGGCCCTTTGTTTTGGTTTACCTTTGTCTATCTCCACAGTGATTTAATGTGCATAATGTTCAAAGGAGCTTTTCAAAAAGCCTGCTCTTGTGGGAAGGTTTTTTCTTTCTTTTTCTTTCTTTCTTTCTTTCTTTCTTTCTTTCTTTCTTTCTTTCTTTCTTTCTCTCTCTCTCTCTCTCCCTCTCTCTCTCTCTCTCTCTCTCTCTTCTTTCTTTCTTTCTTTCTTTCTTTCTTTCTTTCTTTCTTTCTTTCTTTCTACCATCCTGCTGCTACCTTGTGTTTAGTTACTTCCATTCATGGAACTTAAAATACTTCACAAATACTGTTGGGTGGTGTCACCTTCCAGAAAAATTTGGGCTCAGGCACACTGTGAACCTAAAAATTTCTAACAGTACCTTTCTACAGCTCCGCTCCTAGTGCCTAAAGAAGCACCGTCTTCTATGCTAAAACTTGTAAGTGCGAGAACTGAAATCCACAAAGATTAAGTCACTCTCAAGGACACAGAGTCAGGGGCTGAGCCAGGACCTGAACTCTCCAACTAACAGCCACTTAAGGGAAAAACAAACAAAAATCTACACCCTTGAATAAATGCTCAGCTGTTGAACTTCTGTAATAAGAAACAGGAGGGTGCCGAAACTATGCCCAGAAAGAGGACCTGAGGACCCCACGACGCTGACCTTCGCGTGAGCCCTATCACTGCCGGCCATAGGGGGTCAACATTCACTGGGTGCAGACTCCGCGCCGCCCCTTCTGCTCCAAGGAGGCTGCGGCCGGAAATTCCAGGGCTGGATCTAAGCCCACCCCCTTCTTTTCGCCGGTCGCCCGAACCTCCCAGCCTACCTGTTTACCTGAGATGCGCCTGGCACTGCCTGGCGAGCCGACTCTGGGCGCTCGCCCCGAGTTTCAGAGGCCCGACGCGTGGCCACCACATCAGCCAATCGACGCTCGCTCGGAAGCCTCTCGACCCTGAGGCCCGCCCGCCCGCCTGGGAAGGTGCGCGCGCCCGCAAACGACCGGGCGGGGCCCGATGGGGGAGGAAGCCAGACGCACGCCGCGCGCCGGGGACACGGGGAACCAAGGCGGAACGGGAGCCCGGCGGGAGCTTGCGGCGCTCACTGGGCATGCGCAAACCGCGGTGCTAAAACCACGGGGCGGGGCTTCTGGAGGACTGTGCCAGCTTGGGAAGTACTTGTAAGAGTTTGGAGAAAAAGACGGATTTAGTAGTTTCCGGTGACTGCGCCGGCTGGACGCTACGGTGTCCACTCCGAGACTACGAGCGCGTTCTATTAGAGCAAAATATTGCCCCGACAAAACCTAATCGGGCTAGAGGAGGAAACCTTGTGGTTAAAAACGTGTCTTGTGGCCTCAACTTTAGCCTTGCACTGTCCAAGAAGTTGGAGGAATTGCGGTTTTCTGGTTGGTTTGTGTGTGGTTTGGGATGAGAGGACACAGGGAGGGGGGCATATTGTGAAGTGATGGTTGAATGAAAAGAGCTGAAGTTGGACTCCAGTTGGGTGAGCAAAAAGCAATACCTAGCTCCTGACCAGGGAATATTTACAAACTAAAACTTGAGGGTGGTAAACTTTTTGACTGAAGTATTAGAACGAGATCTGGATGCTTATGTTCAACTAATGGATTCTTTAAGTCTCAGTGTTGAACCTTCCAGAATTAAAGAATTAAGTCCTCAGTTCATGTACTTCTGTGTTTAAACAAGAAAGGACTGACATTGTTAAATAACTGCTAGTAATTCAGATGTGGTTTTCTTGTTCCCCACATCAGTATTGCTTTTATAAATGTCACCTTAACTCCTTCACATACCAAATATTTATTGAGTACATACTATGTGCCTGGAACTCTTCTGGGTGTTTGATAAGCAATAGTAATGGTTTTTTACACCACATCCCCCAGAGAACTGGTATAATAGGAAGTGTGGACAGTTTCCCAACACTTTATTAAGTGCAAAAAAGGGGAGTGAAAAAATAAGACATAAAAAATGGGATATAAGTTGGTTGAAACAAAATAGGTTATAATATTCATAAGCTATTGGCTATTTTATTGTAATGAATGGACAGTGTCTGAAGATGTTTGTTACAGATTCAGCTTTGAAATACATTTTTCTTTACTTCAGTCAAGGTCTGAAATAGATATTTATTGACACAAAGTACCATCATATATATGAGACAAATATAGAGAAAATAGAGAAGTAGTATAGTTTGTGAGAGTAGGTAGGAAGGGCATTCCAATCAAGAAAGACTTCTGAAAAGGTTTAAGGCCACCCCAAATTATGTGTAAAAGAAAGGAGAGAAAGTTGCTTTTCCTAGCTAAGAAATAACAAGAAACAAGGGGGGAGAGTGACCACAACATTGAGAAAATTCAAAACAAATAATGGGTTTATAAGTTAAATTTAGAGAAAGTGATTATAGTATTTTTCTTTGGGTAAAGGTATATTAACCCTAGTTTGTTCTTTTTAATTTTTTTTTTAACATTTATTTATTTTTGAGACAGAGAGACAGAGCATGAACGGGGGAGGGGCAGAGAGAGAGGGAGACACAGAATCGGAAGCAGGCTCCAGGCTCTGAGCCATCAGCCCAGAGCCTGAGGCGGGGCTCGAACTCACGGACCACAAGATCGTGACCTGAGCTGAAGTCGGACGCTCAACCGACTGAGCCACCCAGGCGCCCCTAACCGTAGTTTTTAAAAGCTCATCTGGCTGCTAAAAGTCTAGGGTAAAGAGAAAACCCCATGTTTTCTTTCCCTTTGGTAAGTTGTTTTTTCTTCCACCTTTGTATCCAGTGATATCAAACATTAGGTCTTTCTCCCTAGTCCTTCCTCTAACTTACTCAAGGTAACTTTTTAATGTTCTTTTCCTGAATTTTTCAGATCTCAATAGCTATTTTTTTCCCAAACCTCTTCACACCACTGTTGCTCATATACACATTTGTTTATTCTCTATCCTGCTAACAGTTGCCAGTCTAGAAGAAATGAAAGAGACCAATTACAGCGTTCTTTCCTGTTCTCAAGCTAATTATCAAAGATCATCATTTTTAAAAGTTGGGCTTTTGCAGAAATCTCAATAAGGATGAGAGGGAAAAGAAAATGAACTCCCCTATTTTTTTACAGGGAGCAAAAGAATGTCAGATCATGAATGCTCTCAACTCCACAAATATCTTAAGCCTCCTGCAATGTGCCAGGCACTGCAATCAGTTCTGGAAATAGAGTAATTAATGAAAACTATGTATACAAGTACATGAGAATGCCATGTGCATTTAGGCAGGGTAATCTAGAGAAATAGAAACAAGATTTCACATATATATCAATTGTATTTCAATACACTAAGGATTACCAATCTGAAAAGGAAATTAAAATCTCATTTACTATATCATCAAAAAGGATAAAACACTTAGCAATAAACTGAGGAGGTGAAAGACTTGTACACTGAAAACTATAAAATATTGCTAAGAGAAAATACAAACGGAAAGACATCATCCTTGTGAATTGGAAGACAATATTGTTAAAATGTACATAGTACCCAAAGTGATCTACAGATTCAGTGCAATCCTGATCAAAATCCCAAGGCATCTTTTGCATAAACACAGAAAGAAGATTGTAAAATTCATATGGAACCACAAAACACCCTGAATAGTCAAAGCAAGCTTGAGAAAGAACAAAGTGGAGGCCATACAATTCCTGATTTCAAAAAATTCTACCGAGCATAATAATCAAGTGGCATTTTCATGCCTCTTGATAATGTCTTCCCTCTGTGCATGTCTGCCTCAGTGTCCAAATTTCCCCATTTTTATAAGGATATAATCACACTGTATTAAGATCACCTAATGACCTCACTATAATTTAATTATTATGCAAAGACCCTCTTTCCAAATAAAGTTTTATTCTGAGGTGCTGTAGATTAGACTTTACATCTTTTTGGAGGGACACAATTCAACACATAACACCACCTTGAGAAACATGAAAATGAAAATATGACATTCCAAAAGTAATGGAATGCAGTGAAAGCAGTGCTAAGAGAGAAATTCATAGCTGTAGATGATTATATTTAAAAAGAAGACCTCTCAAAACAAAAACTTAACTTTATACCGTAAGGAAGTAGAAGAAGAGCAAGCTAAACCTAAACCCGCAGAAGGAAGGAAATAATAAAGATTACAAGTGAGACAAATGAATACTTAAAAATTCTAATAACTTCAACTAGATTGGTGAAGAAAAGAGTAAAGATGTAAATAAATTAGAAGTGAAAGTGGTGCCGTTACTACTGACCTTAGATAAATTAAAATAATTATAAAAGAATATATGAACATTTGTATGCCAACAAATAATGTAGATTAAATGCACACATTTCTAAAACACACATTACCAAAACTTACTCTAGAAGAAATAGAAAGATCTCAACAGACCTATATCAAAGAGACTGAATCAGTAATTAAAATAAAAACAAATCCAAGACTAAATGGCTTTGCTGGGCAATTCTACACATAAAGAAGAATTAACAGTTTTACTCAAAAAAAGAAGAGGAGTAAATGCTTCCTGATATACTCCATGAAATCAGCTTTACCCTTATGCCCTTATACCCTTATACTAATGCCATCACAAGAAAACTACAGACCAGTATCCCCAACCAGTCCCCCTTATGATGCAAAAATTCTCAACAATTACTAGCAAGCCAGACTCAAAATCACATTAAAAGGATTTATCCCAGAAATACAAGGGTGGTTCAATATAACCCAATCTATATAACACAACATATTAATATAACAAAGGAAAAATGCCCACATGATCATCTCAATAAATTATAGAAAAAGCACTTGACAAAATTCAACTTCCTTTTATGATAAAATACTCAGAAAAATAGGAATTGAAGGGAACTTCCTTAACATGATAAAAAATCATGAAAAACCCACATGTAACATTCAATGATAATGACTGAAAGCTTTTCCCCTAAGGTCAAGCACAAGACAAGGATGCCTAATATTATCACTGCCATTCACATTGTACTGGAAATCCTAGAGAAAGCAATTATGAAAGAAAAATAAAGGCATCTAAATTGGAAGGGAAGAAGTAAAATTATCCCTATTTGCAAATGACATGATTCTACATAGACAAAATACCAAAGAACCTACAAAAAAATTAATACATGAATTCATCAGAGTTGGAAGACACAAGATCAATAGACAAAAATCAATTGTTTCTATACACCAGCAATAAATAATCCAAAAAGGAAATAAAATACTTTACTACAGAACCCAAAAGAATAAAATATGAGTGATAAATTTAGCCAAAGAGTTTGTGAAAGACTTGTACACTAAAAGCTACAAAACAATGCTGAAAGAAATTAAAGACGTAAGTGGAAAGGTGTTCTATGATTACAGATTAAAAGATGGCACAACTGAATTGCACTACTCTACAGATTCAGTCCAAAGTGATCTACAGATTCAGTCCAATACCTACAGAAATCCTAATGGCCTTTCTTGAATAAATTGGTAAACTAATCTTCAAGTTCATAGAAAATTGCAAGGGGCCCCAAATAGTCAAGACACTATTGAAAAACGAAAAGCTGGAAGATGCATGTATGTGTTCTGATTTCAAAACTTACTACAAAGCTACATTAACCAAAATAGTGAGGTACAAACATAAGGCTAGATATATAGATCAATGGAAAGAATACAGAGCCCAAGAAACCCAAATATCTATGGCCAATTGACTTTTGACAAGGATACCAAGACCATTCAATGGGGGAAAAATAGTCTCTTCAACAGATGGTGCTGAGATATCTGGATACCCATAAGCAAAAGAATGAATCTGGATGCCAACTTCCCTCCATATGTAGGCATACCTCATTTTGTTGCACTTTGCTTTATTGCATTTCACATAGTGTGTTTTTTACCAATTGAAGGTTTGCGGCAACTCTACATCAAGTAAGTATATCAGCGCCATTTTTCCAGCAGCATTTACTCACTTTGTGTCTCTGTCACATTTTGGTAATTCTTGCAATATTTCAAACATTTTCATTATTTGTTGTGGAGATCTGTGATCAGTAATCTTTGTTGTTACTATTGGGGGCACCATGAACCATACCCATATAAGACAACAAACTTAATTGATAAATGTTATTGGTGTTATCTGACTAGTCTACTGACGAGCCATTCTTCCATCTCTAGCCCTCTTGCTAGGCCTATCTATTTCTTGAGACACAACAATGTTGAAATTACAACCAATTAATAATTCTACAAGATCCTCTAAGTGTTCAAGTAAGAGGAAGAGCCCTATACCTCTCACTTTTTTTTCCATTTTTAAAAAATTATGCCTTATTATCTTTTTTAATGTTTATTCATTTTTTCAAGAGAGAGACAGAGTGCAAGTGGGGGATGGGCAGAGAAAGAGGGAGACACAGAATCCAAAGCAGGCTCTAGACTCTAAGCTGTAAGCACAGAGCCCAATGCAGAGCTTGAACTCACAACCTGCAAGATCATGACCTGAGCCAAAGTCAGATGCTTAATCAAATGAGCCTCTCAGGTGCCCCAAAGCACTTCTGGCAGCGGTGGGATCTCACCTTAATTCAAAAGCTAGAAATGATTAAGCTGAGTGAGGAAAGCTTATTGAAAAGCCAACAGAAGCTGAAAGGTAGGACTTAATGCCAAATAGCCAAGTTGTGAATGCAAAAGAAAAGCTCTTGAAAGAAATTAAAAGTTCTACTCCAGTGAGCGCAAGAACAAGAAAGCAAAGCAGTCTTACTGCTCTTAGGGAGAAAATTTTAGTGGTCTGCATAGATCAACCAGACACAACATTCCCTTAAGCCAAAGCCTAATCCAGAACAAGGCCCTAACTCTCTTCATTTCTATGAAGGCTGAGAAAGATGAGGAAGCTGCCAAAGAAGAGCTTGAGGTATAAAAAAAGAAGCCATCTGCAGAACACAATAGTGCAAGGTGAAGCAGCCAGATATCTGGAAGATCTAGATAATTAATGAAGGTGGATACACCAAACAACAGATTTTCAGTGTGGATGACAAAGCCTTTTATTGGAAAAAGATGGCATCTAGGATTTTCATAGATAGGGAGAAGGCAATACCTGGCTTCAAAAGCTTCAAAGAATAGGCTAACTCTCTTATAAGAGTCTAATGCATCTGGTGACTTTAAGTTGAAGCCAATGCTCATTTATCATTCTAAAGTTCCTAGGGCCCTTAAGAACTATGCTAAATCTACTCTGCCTGTGCTTTATAAAGGTAACAACAAAGTCTGGATGATAACAATCTGTTTATAACATGGTTTACTGAATAAGCCCACCGTTGAGACCTACTACTCAGAAAAAAGAATTCCTTTCAACATATCACTGCTCATTGACAATGCACCTGATCACCTAAGAGCTCTGATGGAGATGTGTGATGAGATTAATGTTGTTTTCAGGCCTAACACAACATCCATTCTGCAGCCCATGGATCAAGGAGTATTTTTGACTTTCAAGTCTTATTACTTAAGAAATATGTTTTGTAAGGCTGTAGCAACCATAGAGAGTGATTCCTTTGATGGATCCAGGCAAAACAAATCGAAAACCTTCTGGAAAGGATTCACCATTCTAGATGTCATCAATAATATCTGTGACTCATGGGAAGAAATTGAAATATCAACGTTAACAGGAGCTTGGAAGAATTTGATTCCAACTCTCAATGATGACTTTCAAGGATTTAAGACCTCAGTGGTGGAAACAGCCACAGAAGTGGTGGAAATAGCAAGAAAAATGAATTACAAGTGGAGCCTAAAGATATGACTGATTTGCTTTGATCTCATAATCAAACTTTAACAGGTGAGTTACTTCTTAGGCACACAAAAAAAGTGGGTTCTTGAGATGGAATCTACTCCTAATGAAGATGCTGTGAGGACCATTGAAATGAAAACAAAGGATTTAGAATATGACATAAACTTAGTTGATAAAGCAGTGGCAGGGTTTGAGACAATTGAAACTCCAATCTTGAAAGATCTATTGTGGGTAAAATGCTATTAAAGAACATCGCATGCTACAGAAATATGATTTATGAAAGGAAGAGTCAATGGATGTGGCAAAGGTCTTATTTTAAGAAATTGTCACAGCCATTCAACTTCAGCAACCACCACCCTGATCAATCAGCAGCATCAACTTTGAGGCAGGACCCTCCACCAACAAAAAGGTTATGACCCGCCAGAAGTGCACATGATAGCATTTTTAGAAATAAAATATTTTTAAGTGAAATTATGTACATTGTTTTTTTTAGACATAATGCTACTGCACACTTAATAGACTACAGTGTAATTTAAATGTAAATTTTATATACACTGGGTAACCAAAAAATTCATTTGAGTCTATTGTGACATTTGATTTACTGCATGGTCTGGAAGTGAACGCACATGTGATATCTCAGTGGTATGCTTGCACAAAAATTAACTCAGAATTAACCAACAACATAAATAAACAGTTAAAACTATAATACTATTATGAGAAAATTTAGGATTAAATCTTTATTACCTTGAGTTTGGCAGTGAATTCTTTGACACCAAAAACATAAGCAACAAAAGAACAAATAGATAAGTTGGATTTCACCAAAATTAAAAACTTTTGGGCATCAAAGAATATTATCAAGAATGTAAAGACAACTTACAGAGTCAGAGAAACATGGGCAAATCATGTATCTAAGAGTTTAATATACAGAATACAGTAAAACCTTGGTTTGTGAGCATAATTCATTCCAGAAACATGCTTGTAATCCAAAGCACTTGTATATCAAAATGAATTTCCCCATAAGAAATAATGGAAACCCAGATGATTGACTCCACAACCTAAAATATTCATTAAAAAATGATTATCATACTGTAATATACAAAATAATAAAGAAACTATAAAATATGAAGAAAAATAAATTAACCTGCACTTACCTTTGAAAACCTTCGTGGCTGGTGTGAGGGAGACAAGAAAGAGGAGGGTTATTGTGTAGGACAACTTTCCAACTTTCACTAACACTAACAGAGTCCCTACTCTCTATTGGCTCCATGGAATATTTTCCTGCATGGGGGCCATTGTACATGCTTGCACGTATGTTGACTACAGTACAGTATTAATAAACTCTTGTCGGGGCACCTGGGTGGCATCTGACGTCAGCTCAGGTCATGAGCTCATGGTTTGTAAGTTCAAGCCCATGTTAGGCTCTGTGCTGATAGCTCAGAGCCTGGAGCGTGCTTTGGATTCTGTGTCTCCCTCTCTCTCTGCCCCTCCCTCACTTGCCCTCTGTCTGTCTCTCTCTGTCTCTTGAAAATAAATAAAATGTTAAAAAATTAAAAAAAAAACTCTTGTCAAATACTGTATTTAATGTAACTGGCAATAAGGCAGCAGAGGAAAGGGTCTATATCTGCAGGCAGCCTGACCTAGAATGAAGCAAAGCATTCCTAACCTTACTCTTACATGGAAAAGCAAAGGACTGTCCATAGGTGCTTTGAAGTGGCAAAAAATACACTAGTGCCAGTTGTAGGCACCTTCCAATGTTCTGAAAAATCGCTGATTTCTGCCAAACAGTGGCTTGAGACCAAGCATCTGAGCATGAGAGATGATCACCCATAATCCCGCAGTGAGAGAGACACAAAGAACTATTGGCTCAGTTTTGATCATGTGACATTTGGCATCACATACTACTCATATTGCAAGACATTGCTTGTTTATCAAGTTAAAATTTATTGAACATGTTTGCTCATCTTGCAGAACACTCACAGAACAAGTTACTCAAAATCTGAGGTTTCACTGTTTATAAAGAACTCTTACAACTCAATAACAAAGATAGTCCAATAAAAAAATAATCAGTGGACTTGAATAGATATTTCTCCAAAGAAGATATACAAATGGCCAACAAGCATGTGAAAAGATGGCCAACTTCATTGGCCACTGAGGAAATGCAAATTAAAGCCACAATGTGATACCACCTCCTCATGCAGACTAGGATGGCTATAATAAAAAATAAATAAATAAATAAAACTAAAGGAAAATACGTTTTGGGAGGAATGTGGAGAAGTAGGAAGACTTGCACATTTCTTTGGATATGTAAAATAGTATAGCCCCTGTGGAAAATAGTTGGTAGTTGCAGTAATCCCATTCCTATGTATATACTCAAGGAAAATGAAAAATATATGGCCACACAAAAATTTGTACACAAATGTTTATAGCAGCATTATTCTTAATAGCCTAAAGGTGGAAACAATCCAACAATCCATCAATAAATGAGTGAATAAACAAATTGTGGAACATAAAACGGAATTATTACTCAACTGTAAAAATGAATAAAGTACTGATACATCCTACAAAGTGGGTGTATTTCTTTTTTTTATTTTTTTAATGTTTATTTATTTTTGAGAGAGAGAGACAGAGTATGAGGAGGACAGGGGCAGAGAGAGAGGGAGACACAGAATCCAAAGCAGGCTGCAGGCTCTGAGCTGTCAGCACAGAGCTCAACGACCAGCAACCAGGCGGTGAGTATTTCTAAAACATGATACTAAGTGAAAGAATTTAAGCATGAAAGGTTACATATTGTATAATTCCTTTTATATGCAATATTCAGAATTAGGTAAGTCCATAGAGACAGTAAGTATATTAGCAGTTGCCAGGAGATTGGAGAAGGATAAAAGAGGAGTGATTACTCAAAGGGTATGAGATATTCTTCTGGGTCAAATGTGAGTCATTAACTAAATTAATATTTATTAAATGCCTACTATGTTCTAGACAGTATTTCAGTCACTCTTGCATGGACTTGACACTCAAAAAGAGGTAAAGACTAGGAATAAACAAATAAATACAGAATATATGTAGGTGTTGAAAATGTAATGGAGAAAAGTCAGGCTACATAAAGAGTGAAAAAGTTGAGGAGAAGTTCAATTTTAGACATGTAAAGTTATCTGTTAAAGTAGCTTTTGTGGAGATGCCTAAAGGAAGTGAAGAAGCAAGTCATGGGAATGTCTAGGAAAAGAACATTCCTGGCACAGGGAAAAGCAAATGCAAAAAAATGGGAGCATGCTTGAAAGTGTTCAAAGGAATACCAAGAAAATCAGTGTGATGAGAATAGGGTGAAAGAGAAGGGTGTTAGGAAATGAGTCTGGAGAGGTAGCGAGAGCCATATGGGGCATCTTTTGGGCTTATGGCTAGGACTTTAGATTCTATTCCAAGGATGACAGGAGGCCGCTAGATGGCTTAGAACCGGTAATATCTGAACTATGCTTTAAAAAGATAACTCTAGCTACTGTAACCACACTATTGAATTCAGTTTATAAGAAATGTCACATCCATAAGTGCCTAGATTACCAATTTTGAGAGCAGGAAATGTCTGGCTTTCCCACCCAACTCTTCCACTAAGTAGTTTGGTGACATAGGTGAGGTCCTCAATCTCTTCCCACCTCAGTTTCCTAAACTGTCAAATAAGGAAGTGATTAAAGTCTCTTCCAGGTCTATTATTCTATGATTCTAGAAAGTTAATATAGGCTTCAGTATCATATGAGCTCTTTTACTTAAACTAGTGATTCTCTCACTTAAGGGCACTTTTGCCCTGCAGAGAACATTTAGGAATGTCTGGTGACATTTCTGTTTGTCACGACTTGGGATGGAGTTGCTACCAGCAGCTAATGGGTAGAGGGTTGGGATGCTGTTAAATATCTTGCATTGCACAGGACAGCCTCCCACAACAAAGAATTATCTGGCCCAAAATGTTAATGGTGCCATTGTTGAGAAACCCTGACTTAATAAACAGAAAATTCGTACCTTTCATACATAGGCAATTTGTGACACTGAAGTTGTGCTTTTCTAATTTGTTTGCCAAAGTCTAGGATACCACAAGCTATTTACTGTGAATAATTTCACCTTTCAATTTTTTTTATGTATAGAAAAGTTGAAATTAAAATTAGAACATAAAAACAACACAGCTAGTGATTCAGAGAGAGGCCTCCTAAATTATATATACTTAGGTTCAAAGAATACCTCAAATACTCAGTGTGATTTCAGGCAAGTTACTTAACCTGTATGCCAGTGTAAAATGAGGATGAGAATATCTGTCCCAGAAATATTGTGAACAAGATAATGGGTTACAAAATGCTCAGCCCATTGCCTGGCATAAGCATTAAATGAAGATTGTCATTATTACAATTTGCTGGGCAGGCTGAATATGGCAGGTGAGTTGCAGGTTCTCTCCACTTTCCCAGAATCTTCCAGATTTCCCCCTCCCCAATTCTCTTTTAATTTGTTTTGTTTTTTATTTTTAGGTTTATTTATTTGAGAAAGAAAGCACCGGAGGGAGGGGCAGAGAGAGAGGGGGGAGAGAGAGAATCCCAAGTAGGCTTGTCAGTGGAGAGCCTGAGCAGGGCTTGAACTCACGAACCATGAGATCATGACCTGAGCCGAAGTAAGACACTTAACTGAGTGTCTAATCTTCCATGAACCAAGATTTTAGACATCTACTCTACCAACCTTTTTAGAATTGAGTCTAAAATTAGTTTTGATTGAAGCCTGGGGAAGCTCTCCTAGGAGCAAAATGCATAGATTTCTGCACGTTGACCACACAGAAGTCTTAACTTCTAGATTCCGAGCAATGTCCCAAATAACAGAACTCTGATATATATATGACCTCTAAGTGTTATTCCTGTCATATCACAATAAAATATTTTAAAAAGTTTCCCAAGTAATTATTTTGTTCACACTGTCCAGTAAAGTCCCTTGGAATTTAGAAATGTTCTGTTAGATAATGGGAAAATCTAATGTACCAGAACCTAAGATCTGTCCTAAATAATAACATGATGCCTTGGTATTTGTAAGTTATAAGCCATTAAGAGCTTAGAGCAATGATAGATCCACAAATTTTAAAGCATGAGTCTTTCACTTGTAAATAGCATTTCTTCAATACTTCTAATACTTCTGTATAAGAATATTATGGAATAATGGGTCTTTTTGAATAGTTCAAGAGTTATAATCTCTCCCAACTTTCTACCCTATTCCATGGATGCACTTGGGAGTACTCTATTACATGGATGTATGCCAAATTCTGCATTTGTGGGTCTGTGTTTTGACACCTAAATAAAAGAGTCTATGGGCCTACAGAGGCTATGTATCTCTTAGTAAATGGTATTTTGAGATGTGGGTCCAGTCATAGTTGGAATACCATGGGGTTATACTGTATTTTCTAGTGACACACTAATGAAGTTAACTTTAAGTTTGAGGAAAACAAATTTTTTCAAAATGTGCAAATACTGTCATTTTAAAATATAGCTCTTCGATGAATGGATAAAGAAATTGTGGTTTATACACACAATAGAATACTACGTGGCAATGAGAAAGAATGAAATATTGTCTTTTGTAGCAATGTGGATGGAACTGGAGAGTGTTATGCGAAGTGAAATAAGTCATAGAAAGACAGGTACCATATGTTTTCACTCTTATGTGGATCTTGAGAAACTTAACAGAAGACCATAGGGGAGAGGAAGGAAAAAAAAAAAAAAACAGGTTAGAGAGAGAGGGAGCCAAAACATAAGAGACTCTTAAAAACTGAGAACAAACTGAGGGTTGATGGGGGGTGGGAGGGAGGGGAGGGTGGGTGATGGGTATTGAGGAGGCCACCTGTTGGAATGAGCATTGGGTGTTGTACGGAAACCAATTTGACAATAAATTTCATATTTAAAAAATAAATAAATAAAAATAAAATATAGCTCTTTATTCCTAAACTTTTCCCCAAAGTAGTAAACAATGCTGTTTATTTTCCAATATATTCTCCCCTCCTTCCATAATATTTTTTTCCCCCCTAGACTCATTGCCACACAGCAAAATACTATTTTTCCCAACCTCACTCGTACCTAGGTGTACTCCATGTGGCCAAGTTCTGACCAATGAGATCTGTATAATTTCCAGGTCTTTTTTTATGCTTCTTGTCTTTCTCTTCTTTCTGCTGGCCGGAACCTTATTCATGGCTTACATGAGGGAAAATAAATTTCTATCTTATTTAAGCCACTATTGTTTTGGTCTTGAACAGTAGCTGATCCAATGGCCCAATATAAAAACTTTATTCCAACAAGACACTGAAGACATTATTAGATATTTATGTTCAGTGAGTATTTTAGGGTACCTGGCAGTTAAGTTTCTAGCCATTCTAATTATGTAGTTCTCAACCAAATAATCATTTTAAAATAATTTAATTTAAATAATCATTTAAAAATATAAGCTTGACACTTTAGTTTTGCTCTGATATCAGGGCATTACAGTATTATATAAAAATAATAATAGAAAGAGTAATCTATCTAATGATAGAAAGGAAATCTGAAACAGTAGGTCAAGTAAATTTTCCTTCCCCCCCCCCCCCCCAGTGCTAAACCTCCCAGAATTCCAATGTTAGCTACAGGCAAATTTGGCTGCAGGTAAGAGATACATCCCATAATCAGAGCTCTTAGCACAGTGGGTATTTGTTGATTCTAGATTAACACTGGCTGAGTCCCGGCTTCAGAATATTCTTATACCTAGATCTTATCTCCTCAACTATTCTAGAGGTGTAGGACTAGAAATCAGATGTGATGGCAGGCTTTGCTTATTTTACTAAAAAAAATCTGCTCTAGCCCAAAGAGGTTAATAATTGGTAGTAATTTTCTAACAGAGTCTTTGGAACTATGTCTAGGAGGGTCTTCTCACTGAATCCATACAGGTGTTAAGAGACTGAGGTCTTACTTAGTGAGACCATAAACCTGCACCTACCTCCTCTGGATAAGATATTCAGAGATTAAGGACTTCATGGAATTGGTGAAGGCTATCTTTACACTGATCCAACTGAAGGAAAAAAAAAAGGCTATCTTTAAATCTTGATTTGGGAGTATCAAGGAGTATCTAAGGAAGGCAAAAGTTTTACTTATATTGCAATATGGTAGTATCTCCTCCATTAGATTATATGCTCCACTAGGAATTTTAACTGTTACATTGCCAGTACGTAGGAAAGTGCTGATACTTAGTTAAGCTTTCAGTGAACGAATCTAGAATTTTGTTCAGTGTGTGCCTTGGGGTTTAATAGTTGTGACATTATTTTTAACTTAAAAAAATTCTCCACTTATATATATGAAGAAACAAATTAATTTGGGGGCATTTAATTATTTTGGTTTTCTGTGTGACAGAATGTAGTTTGGCCTGCGGCTAATATTGAAATCTACAATCCTGTTGCTATTAGAAGAGGGAATTCTGGAACCAAATCCCAGAGACATTATTAACTTGTGGTGTGATCCTGGGAAACTCAGTGTCCTCACTGGACGATGAGGGAAATATTTCCTATGAGCTCTGAAATTCTGATTTTAGTGCTTAGTATAATAACAGGTTCTCAATATTTGTTGAATACGTGATTCTATATTGCACTTGATACTTCATATTTAGTTTGTAAAAGACTGAAACATTGCTCAAAAGCTTTTATCTAAATAGCAAAAATTTCTGAAAACTATTTCATGGCAAACATTTCAAACTTGGTAATTTTAATCAAATATTTGACCAAATATGAGAAAATTTATTTTTGCATATCTGATCCACAAGCAGCAAACTCCCCAATTCCTTACTTTCAACAGTTTTGCCAGTCAGTTACCATTATTACCAGCTTTTAATAGCTCTGCCTCAGAAATAAAAACAAAATATGAAACTAATTATTGTATTTTGCATATTTAAGTGGAAATCATATACAATAAGTTTTAATCATATTATATTGCTGATACTCCACTGTTCCTGGCTTTTTCATAATTGGCAATTTCATATAGTTCAAAGTGAATATATTTAGTATTAAATAGTGTGTTTAAGAACTAATATGACAATAGGGGCTCCAAATCCTCTCCAAATACCTTTTACTGGTATCATCTCCTACCTGTTATAGGTGCGGCAGGTATTTTTCTGAATTTCATTATATTGTGTCTCTTCTACATAGCATTTGTAACTTGTGGTTTAAAAACAGTATAAATTAGCATTTATGTTTTGCCAAACATCTTAAAGGGCTAGTGTGAACAATTAAGTGTTTTATAGAGAGAATATACTGATAGTTCCTTAATGTTACTTGATCATTTAGGTTCGTGGTTCACAAACTTTAACGCTCTTAAGAAATCACTGGAGTGGTCACGATCTCGCGGTCCGGGAGTTCGAGCCCCGCGTCAGGCTCTGGGCTGATGGCTCAGAGCCTGGAGCCTGTTTCCGATTCTGTGTCTCCCTCTCTCTCTGCCCCTCCCCCGTTCATGCTCTGTCTCTCTCTGTCCCAAAAATAAATAAACGTTGAAAAAAAATTAAAAAAAAAAAAAAGAAATCACCGGAGAACTTACTAAAGCTCAGGTTTCTGAGCCCTTTACCCAGGGATTCTGATTCAGTAGATATGGGTGGGGCCATGAATTTGCCTTTCTTGCAAACTCTCACATCGTGCCTCTGTTCCTGGATGCTAAGTTCATACTTTGAGAATCACTGACCTAGGGTACCTATGACACTTCTCTGTAGTAATGCCTCTTCTTTATTTTGGTTTTTCAGTAAATAAAACTCAGGTTGATGAGTTGTGATAAATTCCCTTAAGCCAAAACCATTTCTTCGTGAAGTACTACATTACCCTAATTGCAAGGTAACTGCAAATGGGATTTGCTTTCTCGTTTCTACTACCCACAATTTCAGGACAACTAACTCCAAAGAACTTATCCACCTGTAGGTTCTCTAGGACCTCCCAGTGCGCCTGCTTGCCGGGAGGGCAAGGGTCGCCCCAGCCCGGGCCGCTAGGCCGCCGGAGACGCTTCTTTACTTGCGTTATCAGAGGCAGCACGTCCAGCTTGACAAACCGCAGGCGGCTCCCGATAGGGAAGCGCGTGGGCGCCAATCTAGGAGACCAAACCCGCCTCACCGCGGCAGCCAGCCCGACCCCATCCGCGAGTCTTTTCTCCCCCGAGGTCCTTCTCGGAGCCCAGGAAGCCTAGCAGCGCCGAGAGAGCGCCCCTCAAAGGGTGCAGCGGGCAGGTTCGGACCCGCGGCACATCACGCGGCGGCGAGTGTGCGCCCTGAGCCTCCACCTCCGAGCAGTCGCCGGATTGCAGCCTCACTCGGCGCAAGGAACTGCCCAGCCCCGGCTCTCTCGATCGGGAGAAGCTGTGCAGGTCGGTAGCGAGGCCGGCGAGCTCGCCCACTCATCTCGGCCCACTCCGTCGTCCTGGGCGTTCGAAGATGTCCGCCAAGCCCGAGGTCGGCTTCGTGAAAGAGGCTTCTCGCCAGATCCTGGCCGGTGGTTCCGCTGGTAAGGCCGCCCCGCTAGGGGCCAGTCGCTTTTCCTTTAGCGTGTCGGAAAACTTTTCTCAGACAATCCTGGCATCCGAAGTTTCCCGTCTAAATGCAGCGCTCCAGGCGCAGCGCCTGAGCCCGCCGAGGGCCAGAGCAAAGGAAGCCGGGAGCCGGCGGTGGGAGGCCGGTGCCCCAGGTCAAGTCGCCGCCGCGCCGCGCCGCGCCGCGCCGCCGCTCTCGGCTGCCCCGCCTTCTGCGCCCTCAGCCTGAAATGCAAGCTAGGCAGCCCCAAGGCCTGCAACTTGGAGGAGGCCTTGATTCCTAGCTGGTTATTTTACTTGAAGCGATCCAGCTTGCGTCAGCCTTCGCTCTGCTATCATTTGCAGCCTCTTTCTTCTGGGCTCAGATCTTACATAACTCCTGCCGCCGTCATTCGAGTGTGTACCTCAGCACTCCACAGGTCTTCTTAGTGCAGAGAGTGCTTGCTGGGGGCTATTCGTGCCTTAAATAGGCATATTAAAATTAAATGCATATATTCACACACATAAACACCTTTGATATAAGGGGTTCACAATTTATGGAGAGTTACGTTGTGGGAAAAAAAACTAGAAAAAATTTGTTGTAACTAATCATGGAAATAATTACTAAGTGTGGCTAGAGAAAATAAGAACCCATGAGATTATGTTGTGTGGATGTGTTTTAAAGATACTTTAAAATATAAATCATGAGTTGATTGAAAATTTAAGTTTTCATAGCTGTGACACATTTTTATTTTAAATTTATAAAGTAATTTATAAATTACTACAATTCACTCAGCACCATAAAACATTTTTGTAAGTGTAGATATTCTCTTAAGACGTTATACTATGGTAACTCTAGTAAATCATATGGGGAGAGTGACTAGATGTCTAATGTTTAACGTCAACTAGGAAAATTTATTTTCAAATACACTTGGACTTTTTATAAAGGCCTATTACAAATTATGACTAGTTATCATTATGTCGTGAATTATTTGCATCTCAGGAGTACCACAAGCAACCACATGTATCAATCATGGTCTGTACAGTTTATAAGGATGATATTTCATTAATATGACCATCAAGGCATTCATCTCTTATATGTGATTATGCTTTGTCCAGCCATAATTATGATGTCAGTGGCCACACTGTCTGCTTTTGTAGTTGTTTCCCAGAAGTGACGATGAATTTTCACCAATTTAGTCACCGGGTCAAATTCCACAATATCCCAGACTGCCAGCTCTCCCTGACTGGGTTGATTTCAGAGTCCATGACCCTGATCAAAGAAAACTTAGCTGTCCGAATGGGAGAGTAAGGCAAATTGGTGAACATCCTAATCTCTAATTAATGATTCAGAAGCATCTCTGTATTGGCTTAGATGATCATACTAGATCTTAGACACAGCTAAACTCAAGGGTCAAACTGTAACCTACTTACATGTTTTTGTTGGTTGATAAATATTTGGCACAAATGTGTGATTCCATCATATTCTTATAGTTGTAACTAATATGAATGAAAATTAGTATATGTGTAAGGTAAATTAAACATAGTGTGGTTGATTTATAGATTTGGTACTATGGAATCACTGATAAATGTTGAAAGTAATGTACACTTTCATCATAGTGAAAGGAGATCGTGTTTTCTACTTAGGCAATAATATTTTCATAAAACTTTATATTTACTGGTTTTTAATAAATGCAGATTAATCATAGTACATATACTAGGTAAAGGGCCAAAGAGAAATTAATATACAAGAGATGTGGAATTTTAATAAATATAGAAAATGCGTTTGAATCTCTAGCGCTAAAGTTCTCATTACTGATAATGTCATCAAATGCGGCACCTCTGTGTGTGTATTATATGACCTTTTGAGGGTAAAGGTTAAAAATACATTTTGGCTTTCTTAAGGGGGGAAAAATCTGGGGAAGTTTATTGCAGAAATACCAGGGAATCTCTTGGAATTCAAGGTCTGGATGCATTCCTGGAAGAGACTGGAACCAGGAGCTCGAGCACTGAGGAGAATTCAGGAAGTCATCCTTTACCTTTCCTCACGTTGTCAAATGGTTAAACATTTCCAAGGCAGCAGGTTCGTGGCGAATAGTAGGGTC
Source organism: Felis catus (assembly GCF_018350175.1). Lineage (NCBI taxonomy): Eukaryota > Metazoa > Chordata > Mammalia > Carnivora > Felidae > Felis > Felis catus. The sequence goes on along the minus strand of NC_058373.1, from coordinate 86,267,878 downwards.
ACCAGTAATACTAATACAGCTGCTAGGATGGCTTGCCATGTTTCCATAGATTTGTCTGGTAAGGAGTAAACATGCCCAAACGGGTTCAGATAGCTAATTACTTAGACAGGAAAAGCAGGTGATATGGTGGTGTCAGTTCCCTGTGTCCCTTATTCCATGGGCGACACCAAACTGAAGATGCCAGTTGGTAGATGGTATGAGCAGCGGGTCACTCTACCGTCGAGGAGGTGCCTCAGAACCACAGCCAAGCAGTTTTATTGACTTACACTGAAGGCTGCAGCTTCCCCCAAGTGGGAATGAGGTGGAAAGTCTTGAGTTCAACTGAAACTAGGGAGATACATGAGAAATGGCCTCATGGTAGTCTTCCCTAAGATAACAGGAGAAACAGCTTCTCTGCTCTTCCTCACCAAGCTGCTTATCTTCCCTTAGACCAGAAGAAATCATCGGGCATTCTGCCAAGACTCGAATCAGTCTGTGGCCTAGCCGTGTCCACAGGTTATGTGGAGATGTTCAAGGTTGTCAGTGTGCCATACTGTGGAGGTATTTCCCTGTGCTCTTGTGGTACCTTCAGACTTTTTTATGAAAAAAAAAATTTTCTTAATGTTTATTTATTTTTGAGAGAGAGAGAGACAGAGCGTGTGAGGGAGAGGGGCAGAGAGAGGGGGAAAGACAGAATCTGAAGCAGGCTCCAGGCTCTGAGCTGTCAGCACAGAGCCTGACATGAGGCTTGAACTCAACAAACTGCGAGATCATGACTTGAGCCAAAATTGGACACTTAACTGAGTGAGCCACCCATGGGCCCCTATCAATCTTTTTTTCTTACAATTGACTGCTATTTTCTGCTCTGCCATCCACATGACAGAATGTGGTTCCTAACAGCTCTTGAATTTACATTCTCTTCACTTCTATAGAGATAGTGAGAGACTAACTTGCTTTTTTTTTTTTTTCCGTTTCTCATGTAAAATCCTGGGGGAAAGACTCAAGATGACCCAGTTTTGGATAAGGGCCCACCTCTGCACCAATAAATGGTAGCCAGTGCCCATGTGGATGGGTGGGGCCACAGTGGGCATGGGGATTTTGGGGGAGATTTATTTTCCAGAGAAGTTAGACACATTATGAGATAGGCAGTAGATGTTTTTCATAACAAAATATGTCTGTCTTATATTAAAAGATGGTTTGCGATACTTGCATTTCAAAAACCAAAGAGATTGATACACTTACACTTGCTTGGACAGTATACATCTAAAGATTGGACTCGAGCTTGTAGCTATAGCTAATATGTAAAAGTATTGTTACCAATGGCAACTTTGTTTTATATGATGAAAGCTATGCCCAGGACAAGTCAGTATGTACTGAAGTTTTACAGAGGAGGCTTCTAGTCTGTATTTTCAGCTTCAAGTAATTGCATAAGTTTCACGTGAAAGAATAGAAGCCAATGATGAGAACTTAAGGAAAATCAGCAAGGCCAAACACTGCAGAGGTGGTAAGGATGAGAGTGAGAAGAGGCCATTGGATTAGACCTTTGGTGCTCAAAGGGTGAGCCGTGGATGAGCAGCAGCAGAGACGTGGTAACACCTGGAAGCATGTTAAAAATGTAGGGTCTCAGACCTCACTCCAGACCTGCCATATCAGAATCTGTATTATAGGAAGGACCTCAAGTCATTTGTTTGCACTTTCCAGTTTTAGATGCCCTGCATTAAAAGACTTTTGAGGAAAAGAGATTTTATAGAGGGGAATCAGATTTCAGAGGGTTACAAGTTAAAACATTCTTGGTTTTCACTGCTGACCAGAGAGAGAAGAATGAATTCTGTAAGCCTTATTATGTGCCCCCAGTTTAGCTGTCAGGCTTATTTACCACTCCTCTTCTACACATGCCTTTCAGTTTCTGCTAAATACTTGAATGTTACCTGTACCTTTCCACCTTTATTCCCAATTCCTGGAATGTCTTCCTCTTATTTTCTCTAGCTATTGAAATTCTACCCATTTTCCAAGGCCTAGCTCGAAAACTGTTTTCTGAAGGAATGTTGTCCAGATGGCCTCTACAGCCTCATGCAGCTCAACACTCTCATTAACATGTGAATAGCGCAAATAATAACATTTATTGAGTAAATACTAAACGCTAGACCCAGTTCTAGCTTTAAATGGATCAACGTGTTTAATCCTCACCACAACTCCAGGGTAAAGAAACTGACCTACAGAGGGCCTAGTTAATTTGCCTATGGTTGCTCAAGCATGCAACCATTTCTGTAGGAAATCAGGATAGGAGAGGCACCAGAAAAATATCATTTACATTATCAGACATTTTTAGAATTTGGAGAGATCAAATCAAGTCTACTATCCCTTATTGTCTTTATAGCTCTTTAATTTATATCTCTTAAAAGAGTTCTTTTGTATACAAATACCATTCTTGTAGTCTTTCTGCTAAATGATAGGTTGTTCTCTCTAAACAATTTCATGTGTATGGGCACAAGATTAGCTTTTAGCTAAAAGAAATTCCCAGGCCATTCAGGGCCTGTATGTGAAGTTGGGTAGGTTGTACACTGAAAAAAAGGGCTCTGGCCATTGGAGCAAGTGGGAGCTGAAATCTAGCCCATGCTGATTCATAATCCATGTATCCTAGAGTAGAGATGCATCCACCTGGGGGAGAAGGGACATCTTTTTCTATTACTACCAAATGTCGGGTAGCAAACCTGACAGCAACACTGACAGAATTCCCTCAAGCTTGCTAGAGTTCCCAAGGTACCTGGGCCTCAGTATTAGACATCATTCCCTTGTCTGCTCACCATCAGGGCTCCAGGAAGTTTCCCTTCTATGCACATGTCTTCCTTGGGGCCAGGAACTCAACTTTACCTCAGACCCTCCCATTCTCCTTAATTATCAGTTTGGATTCTTCCATGTGTTTCCAATGCTCATGGGGTTCTTCACATGAAATGTAGAAGCCTTTTAGGCTCACTCAGATGGTAATTCTCCTCAAGTTCCCACTGGACTTTTTGCCTCTAACATCAGAATTTTCCAGGGTCTTTGGCAAGTCCTCTTGGATTCCTGAGAGACCTTGCTCTTCCAGAGCTTGTCAGGCTCCCTCCTGAGAGCTTGCCTAGGCCCTGCCCACTGAATTCTCTTGCACATCTCTAGGACCCTCCTCCTTCTACCTCCCAGAATCTTATATTCTTAGAAGTCTGCAAGTGCTACTCAGAGAACTTCCTAGAGAATTTCCCCTCCTTATATTATTTACATGGTCTCCATGCATGCAGGACACTGATTTCTTCCCAGAATTTCCAGGCTCCTCACCAGCCCCACCCTAGTTCCTTATATCTTGTAGGCACACCCCCATCACATCTCCAATCACAATTTTTATTTTGTGTGTCTTCCTGGAGATATTTCGGTGAAATTATTTAGTCAAACTATCCTGGAAACAGGTTTTCCAATTTTGCACTAGACACAGTTCAAGTACTTTGTGCAGTTTCTCATTAATCACCTTCAAGGGGTCAAATGACAAGGTGAAAGGAGAAACCTTTTTTAGGGGGAAGGAAACCTAGGATTCATGGATAGGTCTCTGGGAAATTAGCTTTTGAGAGTATATATAAAATGTGCATTATACTGAGGGGAGAGAGTTAAGGCTTTCAACCTAAAAGGCAACTAAAATGGTATTGGATAATTTGAAATCTTATTTTTTTTTAAACTCCTTGTCTTGTATATCATACATATATATATATGATATATATATTCATTTTCACAAGAATTCTACTTTTGCTTGCTTTAACCCATAATAGTTAAAATACAGTTAAAAGAAGTGCCTTAATAGGCAGTATGTGTACTAGTCCTCTGGATTTTAATTAGGACTAAGTAATAAAAGGGTCGATGCACCCGGGGGGTAATCAAGGTTAAAATTTTTATCAAGGAAAATTCTTGCACCCATTAGAATGGGTGCAAAGGAGGCACACATGTGATTTGGATAAATGGCACCTTTGGAACTTCAGGATTTGGGAAACTGCAATTGTTTGATAATAAATAGCAGGTTGTAGTGAAACAGGTGAGCCTTTATGACACATCAGAGGGAGGCTGGAACCCATTATCTGGGTAATTAGGGAGGAAAAATTCCCCTTATTTCAACCACATAGGAGGAAACTACTGTTCAAATTAATTATAAAATACCTTTAAGGGATGCATTTTAATGAAAATGTAGTCTTATCTCTCTGAAAGGAAATCTAATTCTCAAAAATACGCATTTCAGAACAAAATATGAACTGCATAACCACATTTCAAAGGATTTCCTGGTTTCCTTCACTGAAAGACCTTTAAAATTTTTTTTTAATGTTTTTATTTATTTTTGAGAGAGAGAGAGAGAGAGAGAGAGAGAGAGAGAGAGAGGGAGAGGGAGGGAGAGGGAGAAAGTGTGAGCTGGGGAGACACAGAATCCGAAGCCGGCTCCAAGCCATCAGCACAAAGCCTGACGCAGGGCTGGAACTCACACACTGTGAGATCATGACCTGGGCTGAAGTTGGACGCTTAACCGACTGAGCCACCCAGGTGCCTCGATGAAAATGTAGTCTTCTCTCTCTTAAAGAAAATCTAGTTCTCAAAAATATACATTTAAGAACAAAATATAAATCTCATAACCACATTTCAAAGGATTTCTTAGGGGCGCCTGGGTGGCGCAGTCGGTTAAGCGTCCGACTTCAACCAGGTCACGATCTCACGGTCCGGGAGTTCGAGCCCCGCGTCGGGCTCTGGGCTGATGGCTCGGAGCCTGGAGCCTGTTTCCGATTCTGTGTCTCCCTCTCTGTCTGCCCCTCCCCCGTTCATGCTCTGTCTCTCTCTGTCCCAAAAATAAATAAACGTTGAAAAAAAAATTAAAAAAAAAAACAAAAACAAAGGATTTCTTAGTTTCCCTCACTGAAAGGCATTTTTTAATTTTTAAAAATGTTTTTATTTATTTTTGAGAGAGAGAGCGTGAGCTGGGGAGGGGCAGAGAGAGGGAGACACGGAATCCGAAGCAGGCTCCAGGCTCTGGGCTGTCAGCACAGAGCTTGATGCGGGGCTCGAACCCATGAACCGTGAATCCATGACCTGAGCCAAAGTCAGATGCTTAATTCACTGAGCCACCCAGGCATCCCTGAAAAACATTTTAAAAACGCATGTATAACATGTGGGTACGTGATTCAATTGACATAAAAATGTGAATCAATGTTTGCACAACATCTTAGGAACACTTTGTTAAACCAACCCTTCCTTGTCTCCCTTGCCCACGCACTGCCCACCCCTCCCAGTCTTGACTACAACATCTCAGAGCACTGAGAACCTGGTGTTTTAGGTAAAGCATAGTAGATGCTTGGAAATGTTTGTTGACTATACTAATGAATAAATATTAGAAACATAAGCCACAAAATATATTATTAGGGTCCAACTCTGAAGAGAGAGAAGTATCCTGGGGTTCAAGCCATCAAACAACCAGTATTTGCAACAGAACTTTCTTTTCTTTCAACAATATTTTCTTTCCTTGTAATCATTTAGTAAATGAAATGAAAAAATTGTCTTCAGGTCTGAAGTGTCTGCCACCTTCTGAGGAAGAGGTCCATGATAATTTTTAAAATTTATGTATTATCTTGGGGCGCTTGGGTGGCTCAGTCGGTTGAGCATCCAGCTTCAGCTTAGGTCATGATCTCACGGTTTGTGAGTTTGAGCCTCGCGTCTGGGTCTGTGCTGACAGCTCAGAGCCTGGAGCCTGTTTCAGGTTCTGTGTCTCCCTCTCTCTCTGCTCCTCCCCTGCTCGTGCTCTGTCTCTCTCTCTCTCAAAAATAAATACACATTAAAATTTATGTATTATCTTTTGTTCCAGGACCCCAAAATGAAAAGAGATTCACAGATCATTTTCAAACATCTTTATGATTTAAGTAGATGGTATCTTAAAATGGCAATAAATGAAACTAGGTTAAGGGACTTCTATGGGATTCTTAACTGTTCTAGATTTTAACTGCTTTTTCTTATTAATTTATTTTTCTTTTGGTTTTAAACTATTCTTTTTGTGTCAGTTATTTCCATACTTTGACGTGATCAAGGTTTATGCCATTCTAAATATTCTATTAGATCTCTATCTTTTGATCCCTTGTATCACTTTGCTGGGACTGTCTGAACAATGTACCACAAAATAGATGGCTTAAAATTCCAGGAATTTATTGTCTCACAGTACTGGAGGTTAGAAGTCTGAAACAAAGTGTGGGCAGGGCTGGTTTCTTCTGGAGGCAGCAAGGGAGAATTTGGTCCATGCCTCTCTCCTAGCTTCTGGTAGTTGCTACCAATCTTTGTGTTCTTTGGCTGTTATCACATGGCTTTCTCTTCCTATCTGTCTCTGTGTCTGTCCAAATTTCCATCTTTTTATAAGGGTATCATTAGATTAGGGCCCACTCCAATCCAGTATGACCTCACCTTAACTTGATTACATTTGTAAAGACCTATTTCTAAATAAAGTCACATACCATAGTTTAGGACTTGAACATACCTTTTTTTTTGGGGGGGGGGGACACAATTCAACCTACAACAGGCATTTGATTGTATTTTTCTCTTCATGTTGTAATTCTCAAGTTAGTGTTACTTATCTCAAGCCATGGTCCTATGTTTCTCTTCCTTTCATTGTCAACCTTTGTGGAAAGTTCTTCACTTGGTTTCCAACCTACTATAATTGGCATATCTGTCTTTCCCTTCTGCCCAAACTGTTAACTACTGCTTTTCATTCCTAATTTTACCTATTCTTTGTAAAACTTCACATCTCTGACCAATTTTTCTCTTTAAAGTTGTCTCTGCGATTGACTGTTATCTTCTTCTTCATATCCAATCACTTCTTTACTGTTTCCTTTGCTGGTTCCTCTTTTTTCCTTTCCTCAAAAATTGGCATTCTCTGCTCCACACACTCCTAGCTCCCCGAGCAAGCCCATCTGCTCTCTGGCTTCAGTATTATCCATTTGCAGGTAACTCCCTGATATTTCCAACTTCTCTGTGTCTTGCAGACTCAGATTTCTAACTTATACAGTAAAAATATCATGGGATCAAGAGTTATGTGAACTCTTAGTGATTTTCAAAGGTAATGTTTTAGAGGTAAATTTTGAAACTAATATTAGACCATCAAATACCATTTTCTCTTTGTTGTATTGTTGTACTCACCCTTATTTTGAGTTGTCTTTCTCATTCATTCTTTTTGTTAACTTAGCGGGTTACAACTGACCTTTTCTGGGTGTTTGTTTGGGTTATAATGGATCTTTCCTAATTAGTCGATAATTAACATCAGACAAACAGGAAACAGTAAGATAAATCTTAAGTGCTCACATTTATTGAATGATTACTATGTATAAAGCACCTTACTTTGCTTAAATGATTGATATTAATTTGTAATATCTTGAGGATGAGGAAAGTGAATCTCGGAGAAATTAAAAACTTGTTCAAGGCGAGTGATGGAACATGAACTCAGACTCTGTTTTCTTTGCTTTCAAAGTTTGTATTCCTACCCGATACCTCACCCTGCCTCATGGGGTACAAAATGAGAAATCAGGTTAGCAGCCCCATACAGAGTATTGTCTCCATAAGACCTTTTTTCCTTCAGGCTGGGTTAAATATTGTAGCTGCTCAAGGAACTTGTGCACTGATGAACAATCAGGATCTGCCTCTGGTGCAACCTGGCTCTTCCTTGGTTTTGCCAGATCTTTAAATGCCAGCCATAGTACAAGTATAAAATCTTCCACTTTACCCATCAGAGGACTTTGTCAGCATTGACAGGGCTACCTCTTTTGTGTCATTCCCTGTAGGCGATTGATTAGGAACGAGCTGAGCCCCAATCCTTGGGTAATTGTTAATTAAAACCTGTACAACTAGGTAAGACATCAGAATGACTCACTGAAGAAAGAGCAACCTCAGAACAGACTGAATGAGCCTGGCTGTGAAAGAGGAGGGAATTGAAGTTGCATAAAATAGGTTTGTTTTGAGTTTTTCCTTTTGCAATAATTTAGTAGCTGTAGGTGAGATGCAGGGTGAACTTAGTTGATTGTCTATAAAAACTAGAATGGACTATTCTAGGGGGGAATACAACTTTGGAAAAATTATAATGAAATATATGTTTCAATAGAATTGAATGGCACCTAAAAAAAATTAACCCCAAAAAGTTTTACATTATGTGAGAGAGAGAGAGAGAGAGGGAGAAGTACCAATGAGCTAATATTTCTTGAAAAATTATCATAATTATTAATAAATAACAATAATAAATAATTATTTATGAGTCATAAAATGTGCCCAAATCAGATTAATACAGATATGGAAAATATTATTTTTGTTCTTGTTGATGTGGCCGTTGTTGTTGTTGTTCTTCTTCTTGTTTGGAGAATGATTGTGGAGATAAAATACTTTGGAATAAATTATAGGCACCTTTCCAGAGACTCAACAATGAGCAGAGTTATTTTGGAACTTCTTTCTAGTGCAATGCATTTGGTTGACTACTGTATCACAGTGGACAGTCACATCTGAATAGAACTCCATTCTGTCCTTGTGCAGACCTATAGATGGCACTGTCTTCCTATAATTGTGGTGATTTACTTAAAAATAAAAAAAGAAGGAAAAGCTTTCTGCAGACAAAGTTAGATGTAGAAGTGTGTTAACTTCTAATTAGATTCCACCATTATAAAACATTTGGAACATGTGCCTGGCATAGATCATAGAGAATTATGCATTTGAAAAATGTGGAGGACTGTACTTTGGAATTAATTTTTTCATTTAATTATGATTCTTAACTATGTATGGAAAAACAAGGTTATGTATGTGAATAAGAGGGATGGGCAATTATTTTTATTGCTATAATATTTATTTCCTCTGTTGTGGTCTTGCTTTTGAATTTAGAGTTTTGGATCAAACAAAAATTGTTGATAAGCTTAGCATAAATGTAACATTCATTGGCTTGTAGGTCTTGGAGATTACCTTGTGGGAATGAACCTCCTAGATTCCATAGTTTTGTTTCTCTAAAGTCTCAGGGTTAGAGTGTGTATTATACTAATTGTAAATTATAAGCTGCTGTGAGCAAGATCTAGAGTGCCAAATGCATAGTTCTTTTTATTTATCTATCTGGGGCAGCCACTCAAAATGCCATTTCTTGGCATTTCTTGGCTTTAATGTAAGAAAGTGAGGGAGATGTAAAAGAATGCATTTCTTAGACAGAAGTTCCAAAGAGGACTTTTTTTTTCTTTTAGGTGCATAGATTCTGTGTGGAATTAATGGAAATTCCAGAAGTCCTTGCCACTGTAAATGAGCTTCTAACCACAAGATGGCAGTGTAACTTGACCATGTGTTTTAAAACATAAAAAAATGATTAGGAAATTAAACATGTTATTTCTTTCTCTCTTAATGAGAAATGTATATAGCTATGAAATTTTAGGAAAATTATAAAGAAGCTGAATATTGAAAATACTTAGTATAAGAAATACTAAAGACTCTTTAGTGATTTATTTTGAGTAGTGGGGGCTTTTTTAGTTGACCTAAGAAAACATTTATTTCATATTCTTTTAAGTTGAAAGTAGAAATGTGATCATATCAAAATTGGAAAGCATATCAGCAACTTTCTTTTACAGAGCAATATGGTCTCATGTTTGCCTGATCAAGCATCAAGGAAGGACAAGACCTTTTGTTTCCTTCATGTTTTTGTAGAGATCTGCATTAGCGTATACCTTCTAAGGTTTTGAGCATACATGTGCTGGGGATTAGAAGCTAACAGAGAAGCAAAGAAGGGAAGGGAAGAAAGAAAAGTAGAGACACTGGTTCCTAAGTTATATGGAAAGAAAGCAGTGTTGATGATGTCTATGTGACCCTGCCAGATTTATATATTCTATAGTTTAAAAATGTATCATCTGTCCATTCAGTAGGTGTTTTTAAATAGGCATTTTCCAGTATTATTTGTGTTTGTTTTCATTGATTGGTTACATACTATCTTCTGTTTTACTCTACATGGATGCCTTTCACAATTACCTTAGTTTTTTTGTGTGTGATTAATTTAAAAGATTATACTGGATTTATTTCTTGTTTTTTAAGTCTGGCAAAGAGTGTGCCCCTGGGAATGCAAGCTGGTGCAGCCACTCTGGAAAGCAGTATGGAGGTTCTTCAAAAAACTAAAAATAGAACTACCCTACAACCCAGCAATTGCACTACTAGGTATTTATCCAAGGGATACAGGTGTGCTGTTTCGAAGGGACACATGCACCCCAATGTTTATAGCAGCACTATCAACAATAGCCAAAGTATGGAAAGAGCCCAAATGTCCATTGATGGATGAATGGATGAAGAAGAGGTGGTATATATATATATAATGGAGTATTACTCAGCAATCAAAAGGAATGAAATCTTACCATTTGCAACTACGTGGATGGAACTGGAGGGTATTAAGCTAAGTGAAATTATTCAGAGAAAGACAAATATCATATGACTTCACTCATATGAGGACTTTAAGAGATAAAACAAGTGAACATAAGGGAAGGGAAACAAAAATAATATAAAAACAGGGATGGGGACAAAACATAAGAGACTCATAAATATGGAGAACAAACAGAGGGTTATTGGAGGGGTTGTGGGAGGGGGGATGGGCAAAGCGGGTAAGGGGCACTAAGGAATCTACTCCTGAAATCATTATTGCACTATATGCTAACTAATTTGGATGTAAATTTAAAAAATAAAATCAAAAAAATAAATATGTGATTTGGACTTTAAAAAAATATAAATAACATGTAATGTTGACTAATAAAAACAGGTTGAATAGTGAAAAAAATAAGTGTGCCCCTTTTAGGTAGAGACCAACTCTTATTTATTTTGTATCTCCAGGCCTTGCACAGTGCTTAGAAGATAATATCCACTCAATACATCTATTTTTATTCAAATTACATTCACCACAAAGCAGTACAATTCTTTTGAGACATATTTTGCTTGTGTGCCCCTGTCTGACCAGCCATAAATATAGCAAAGATAAAGAAAATATCTTCTATTTTAGAAACCAAGTGCTGGGGTACCTGGGTGGCTCAGTTGGTTAAGTGTCCTACTTCAGTGCAAATCATGATCTCATGGTTCATGGGTTCGAGCCCCGCATCCAGCTCTGTGCTGACAGCTCGGAGCCTGGAGCCTGCTTTGGATTCTGTGTCTCCATCTTTCTCTGCCCCTCCCCTGCTCGTGCTCTCTCTCACTCTCTTAAAAATAAACATTAAAAAAATTAAAAAAAAAAGAAACTAAGTACTTTGAACTCATTTGTAGCATCTTATTTTGCTGATAGTTGAGGGAATGTAGGAGTGACAGTTTCTTGGAGCTGTACTGAAAATAAAACTTTTGTTTTTTGACCAAAGGTATATTTAAATGCTAAACAGTGTGATTTGCTATAATGGAATACAGTGAAACCTTGGATTGCAAATAACGTGTTTGTGCAGTATTCATTTCTAATGAATTTTACCTTGATGAACAAAGTATTGCAATATGAATAATACATGATGCTGAATGTCACATGATCAAAACTGAGCCAATGGTTCTTCTCTTTCTCTGTCTCTCTCGCTTGCTGCAGGATTATGAGTGATTTTCTCTCATGCTTGGATGCTCGGTCTCAGGCCACTATGTTTGGCAAAAGTCAGTGATTTTTCAGAATGTTGGAAAGTGCCCACAACTGGCACTAGTGTACTTTTTGTCACTTGAAATCACCTACCGACAGGCCTTTGCTTTTCCATCCAAGAGTAAGCTTAGGAATGCTTTGCTTCATTCTAGGTCAGGCTGCCTGCAGATATAGACCCTTTCCTCTGCTGCCTTATTGCCAGTTACATTAAATACAGTATCTGACAAGAATTTATTAATACTGTGCTGTAGTCAACATCCTTGTGAGCATGTACAATGGCTCCCATGCAGAAAAAGATTCAATTGAGCCAAGAGATAGCAGTGATTCTATTGTCCTACACAATAACTCTCCTCTCTCTTGTCTCCCTCACCAATCATGAAAGTTTTCAAAGGTAAGTGCAGGTTAATTTGTTTATTGTTCTTTATATTTTGTATTTTCTTTCTTTATATTATATTACACAATTGTAATCATTTATATGTGAACATTTTTGGGTTGTAGAGCAAAGCATCTGAGTTTCTATTATTTCTTATGGGGAAATTTGCTTTTATATACAAGTGCTTTGGATTCCAAGCATGTTTCCAGAACAAATTATGCTCGCAAACCAAGGTTTTACTCTATTTGACATGTAATCAATACAAGATGCACAGTTCTGCTTATGAGCAACTCTACACAGAAATATTTTTTATTGTAAATTCAAAAAGGAAGTCTATCGCTTTTCATTATTCACATGTTAGAAATGGATGGCAGACTTTTTGTAGATAAGTTAAAATTTAAAAAAAATATGAAAACATTGATCTACTTCATTTTTGTTCTTTATTGACAAAGAAAGAAAATGGGGCACCATTTTCAATAGTGCACTTTACCTTATGAAAAGAGTCGAGATAATAAGGGAAGTGGTCTCCTGTGGGGATTCTGATGCTTTACTGCCTGGCATTAGATCCCAACTTTGATACTCACTAGGTGTGTTACTTTAGGCAGGCAATTTAACATTTTTGTACTTTATACTTATAAAATAGGGATACATTGCTATCTACTTCATAAAGTTGTTAGAAGGGTCAGATGGGTTGATACATGTGAAGGCTTATCATTGTGCCTAGAATTTACTAAGTACTCAGTAAATATTAGTTACTAACATAAAGGGAAAATATAAAAGTATTTAGACATATTCTAGGAATTTAAAGAAATCTTCATAGATTAGTGACATACTATATGAATATATGGTAACTATAATTCTGTTCTACAATTTATAATGTAAACTGTATGTTTCTGTTTACCTTCTAGAAACCTAACCTTATTTTTGCTTAACTGTTTGTTGGTGGTAGAGTTTTGTTTTGTTCTCAAACCTGGATATCATTAACTTAATCTTATTTTTCAACAGAAATTTTTAATATTTTTATTTCCAAAATGGAGTCGTTAGGTTTCATTTTCAATATTCCATAGTGGGCCTATAGGGATGATTTTCAGTTTATATCCCATTGGACACCCTATCAAATAACTTGGGTTATTCCCTTCCCTCAAGACCTACTTTTTTTTTTTTTTTAGAGAAGGGCATTAATACTTTTGTAGGTATTTATTATATTTATCATTCATAATAACTTTGGGGATCTTAAAATCGCAAAGTACCATTTGGAGCAAATTGTTTCAAGTATTATTAATCAATACAGATAATAAAGACCTTTTCTTTAATGTGGTTATTTCCATATCCCATGCCAGTGAGAAAGAGACTGACCACCTGATCGACAACTAAAGGTTTATAGATTAAGAAGGGTTAGTCGTTTTCCCAGGAATTGCAAGCAAAATTATTACCCAAGTTTGTAATTAACCATCTCTCCTTTTCTCATTAGTTTCTGAATTTTTTCTATGTCTCAGCCCCAATGTTCAGCATTCTCACTGAGGGGGCTGTCCAGGGCTTTCCACCAAAGCACCCCATGACTTTCTGACTCTCATCAATAGCTTCCTAATCTGACTTTTGAAAACCCTGATTTTGTTCTAGAAATATTTTATTCTTGTAGCTAACCTGATAAATTTAATTAGTTGTACTTTATTGTGTGGGATAGGCCTCAAACTGTGCCTTTTCCCCAGAAAAAAGTTTAAGTTATGATAGGCCAATCAGGAAAAAGGTTTTGAGCCACCTACAAAATAAACTGGCTTTGTCTGCTTCATTGCCCCAAATGTTGGAGAAAGCCCAACAGGTATCTTTTGTGGAATCCCAAGTATCGAATCCTTGCTGTTAATGCTTATGGAATTATTAGTCAAATGCCTTCTACTCTTTTCATCCTGGTTTCTTCCAAACACACGCGCGCACACGCACACACACACACACACACACACACACACGAAGATACTTTCCAGCTGGGCTTTAAGCAGCTATCCTATTATTTATATCCTGAGATTATTATTATGTTTCTGTGTATACAATCTTCTATTAAAAATATTTTTAAATTCTTCCTAATGTCCATGAATTCATTCAGAAAGCTTTTCTTAAGTGTCTTGTATATAGCAGGCCCTGTGATAACAGGTATGTGTGGCTGATCTGATTTTAACCATGAGGAATGTTCAGCACAGAAAGGGTGGGAATACTTAACTGAGTCTGTTTGCCAGAAGGCGGGTGCTTAGTTCACCAAGCTTCACTAAAATTTGATATTTTGCTTTCGCAAGCTGGTTAGAAGCATTGCGTTAAAATACTGCCAAATTTTGTCTTTTTTTTGTCCAAACTTTTTTAACTTGAAAAAGGAATTTCAGTGTGTAAAAATTTCCATTATAAGGCCACCTGTAAACTTAAAACAGTCAAACTGTTTTTTCAGCTGCCTGCAGCTCTGTTTCTCAACTGACTAACACTGACAGATAAAGATGGCTTTCCCCTGAGAAGGATTGTTTTGTTTGTGGTTATTCTGTCACTACCAGGAGGGACAGCTCCCCTGATCTGTAGGGAATGCAGAGATGCAGTTTACAGACAGAATCATATGCTGACTAGCAACTAGAAAATAATAGTCAAATAATGATTTCATTGTTCCTTCCTGTGTCCATGACAACTAAGAGGTATGCAGCTAGACCAGGACACTGCCTGGGAATGTTCTTTTCCTCAAATGCTACTAGTTTGAGAAAGTTAACAATTTATTCTGACAATCAGGCTAAGAAGAGAAAGGACATTTCTAGTGTCTTGCTAATTTTAATTTTTTTATATCCCTGAAGCTAATCCTTCTGTCACTTCTATTCACTAGCCCTCTGACTTGCCTTTTTAAAAAAATTTGTCTTATGGCCCAGTTTCCACCATGATGGTAGTCAGTGATGAAGAGTTCCTTCTCTGGAGTTGGACAGAGTTGTCTTTGAGTTCTCTATCAGCCAACTAACAGCAGTAGGACCTGGGGAGTGTTTCTTAATCTTTCGAATCTTCATGTCCTTATTCGTAAAGTAGGAATTAGTAACAGAATCTTTCTTCATAACGTTGCTGCGAATTAAATGAGATAATGCACGTAAAGTGCTTAGCTGGCTGCTGGGCACAAGTAAGCACTCCCTAAATTGAGGGTTAGTTGTGTTGTTAGCAATCTCCTGTAGGAGAGTGTAAACTTCCAAAGCAGTGGGTCTCAGCCTTCACTGACCTGGGTAACTTTTTTTATTTATTTATTTATTTTTGGGACAGAGAGAGACAGAGCATGAACGGGGGAGGGGCAGAGAGAGAGGGAGACGCAGAATCGGAAACAGGCTCAGACCAGAGCCTGACGCAGGGCTCGAACTCACGGACCGCGAGATCGTGACCTGGCTGAAGTCGGACGCTTGACCGACTGCGCCACCCAGGCGCCCCGTGACCTGGGTAACTTTAAAAGACCCTGATACCAGAGCCACACTCCATATCAACTAAATCAGCATCTTGGGGTGTTGGGCCTGGGGCTTGGCATTTTTAAAGCGTTTCAGCTGATTCCTATATGCAGCCAAGGTTGACAAGCACTGTCCCTAAAGGTGGGGCTTGTATTATATTAAAACACTGAGACAAAAATGTATGAAAAGCTTACCAATGTGGATATTTTGAAAAATATGTCAGTATAATCTAGAAAAAAATAAAGTGACCATAGTACCTTGCATATTTTATTATAAGTATTTTGAGTAAAAGTGAATAGGGAAAAGCCAAGTTAAGTATTTTTCAAGGGGCTGCTTTTTCTTCCCATCATAGAGAGAAAATCTACATAGAAAGAAATGGAAAATTATAAAATATGTAGGAACCCAAAGTTTGAATGTGAGCAAGTTATACAAGTGGAAAGTACAATAAAACAAAATTATTTTTATGCTTTAGTGGTTCTTTTTGGAAAAAAAATGGAGATAATTGACAATCATAAAGACAAGTCTGTGCAAAGATCAGTATAATTCAAACACATCCTACTTAGTTCATATCTGTGTTTGTTTGAATTTGAAGGAAAGTATCAATGGCAGCACAAGAATACATGCTTTCATATTGCTTATGTTGAATCAGCATCTTTAGCCATTCATTATAGTATTAAACCTTTTGGAATGGGAAAGCAAAGATCCAGGAAAAGTTCAATTGATTAACTATATAAAAAAAAAAACAACTTGAGTTTCTTCCTGGTAATTCAGAAGACATTATTAAGTTTTCAAGGTCTTATAAAGTTAAAAAACAATGAAAGCACAAGACTTAACTTTTCCACAGGGATTTCTTAGCCCCAATTCTTTATTTCCAGTATGAATTTCTCTATATTCCAACATATCACATTATTTTGGTAAGCAAATTATTTTAATTTTAAACTTCTTCAAAAGGGTGTTTTAAAATAAATACTTCATCTCACATTCAGTATCTATCTCTGTGTGTACAATTTTAACCTATGTATGTTGTTGATAATCATCATCATAATCACGCTTGTTTACTACTGCTGGTTTTCTAGATACTTTTGTATGTACGTTCTCTTTCAGTTCTCACAGTACCTCAGGGAGGACGCAGTTCAAGAATTAGCCTCATTTTCTACGTGGGAAAACTGAGGCAGTTTATTAGTAGGCAGTTTCAGTGGAACCAGGGCAAAGATCTTGTTTTCTAGTCAGATATTCCTTTCACTAACTTATTCATGCATTTATCAAGCATTATCAAGCTGCAGATATGTGTCAGATGGAGTTGTAGGCCAATGGGCATCCAAGATGAGTAAGGCACACTTGTTGCCTTTAAAAGAGTTGTGTACACAGTGTCATGAATGCGTTTTGAAATTCTTAGCCTGTGGCTACCAGGACACAGAATCCGTGACCTGAAATTGCCACGGCCAAAGCTGTCAAGTCTTCCAAGACATAGGCAGGAAGAAGAAAAGAATTGAGGTAGTTCAGAAACCCATAACGACCATTTTCTAGTTACGTTTTGTGACAGCCTACCAGACGCAAGATCAGCCTAGACTCTCATATCCCTTGTAGCTGAATTTTCTGGTGATTTCTGCCACATTACGGAATGTTATGTTGTTTTTCTAACAATGTATTATTCAGTGATGCTTCAGTTTGTTTTTCTTCAGCTTTTCAATGGCTAATGTTCATTTTAGTTTTGGCAGAAACTTGGGAAGATGAAGCATTTTGGTTTATTTTTAATGCTAATTCATCTCAAGTAGTTAGCTGGTAGTAGTGATCCTGTTGCGGAATTTAAAATATTCACACTTACTAGACACAAATTAAATTTTGCAGTAAGCTACAGAGTCTAAGTTTAATTAAACTCTCTTCAAAATACATTCTTTTATTTTATTTTATTTTATTTTTTTTGCTAATTGTAAAGTCCTGGAGTAAAGATATTGCTTTAACTGTGTTTTGTAATTAGCCATATTCATGTTACTTCAAAGCATAAAGCAGGAGTCAATTAAATGGATAGAACTATTTTCGTTCTTGTTGAGGATTCATACTTGCCCTAAAGGAAGGAAAGTTCAGAACAAATATTAAGTTTTTCAGTTACTGAGTGGAAATATTTTATGTTTTGAAAATTTTCCTTGAATATTTTGCAAAGATAAAAAATATTATAAAGAGGTAAAGGAATAACATTTAATGTTGAAAAGTTAAAATGTAAGTATTGTTAAGCAGCAAATAAATATATCTCTTACTCTTATGTGAAACTATTTTAAGTTAATGTCAATAAAGTTTAAATTAGTTCAGACTTTTCTTATTAGAATAAATGTTTCCTTTTAAAATGCATGATAATCATAATCAAGACAAAATTTGTCCTGTTATTTATTTTCAAAATGATTGTACATGTTTAGCAGACTTTTGATTTAAATCCCCAGTGATATATTGGAGACAGATGTTTAGATGACCTCATGTTTAAAGTAATGTTATATTTGGACACAAGATTAAATTTTCCTTAAAATCTTTCCTTATAAGTTGAACGTGTGGTAGTATACAAAAACTAATCAATGATTTGCAGTGGATTAATGCAATTCCTGTATTTTAAATAAAAATTTCTATTTTTTTATGGAGTTCCACATAGTACAAAAGAGCTGATTATGAAACAGCTGTTTACAAATGAAAATATTGTTTTTGGCTGGCCAGCTAAATGGGAAACAGATTTGAAAAGTTCCATGAATTTGAATGCAAATTTACCATATCATTTATACTGAACCAAAGAACGTTGGTAAAAGACTGCAACATAGTTTACCAAAAAAATTCAGTTGAAGACTGTTGTGGAGGATATAATATAAACGATTTAAAATAGTTTTTCCTTTTTCAAAAAGTGATTTTCCTCATGAAAATCAATATAATATGTAGTTAGTATATTGGCAAGGTTTTTAAGGAACTCATAGAGAATATTTGACATTTCAATGAAGAGAAATTAGCAGATGGGGCAATTAGAAATGTGTAGGTAATTGAGTAAAATAGATAAAAGATAAGAGATATTATCCAAAGATAGTAAATTAATGTATGTGACAGATGTGTTTAAGGTAGAGCTATATAGCTATTAGCATATTGACATTTTCATCAGCATCTAGAATGTTTTACTGGATATTACATTGCTATGGAAATTATAGATCAACTGAATTTTTCTTTTTTTTTTTTAATTTTTTTTTTCAACGTTTATTTATTTTTGGGACAGAGAGAGACAGAGCATGAACGGGGGAGGGGCAGAGAGAGAGGGAGACACAGAATCGGAAACAGGCCCCAGGCTCGAGCCATCAGTCCAGAGCCTGAGGCGGGGCTCGAACTCACGGACCGCGAGATCGTGACCTGGCTGAAGTCGGACGCTTAACCGACTGCGCCACCCAGGCGCCCCTCAACTGAATTTTTCAATTTTATCCAGTTGTTCTGGCATTAGGCTGATATGTAAATTCACAAGTCAATGTTTTCTTTCTTTCTTTTTCTTTTTTTTTTTTTTTAAAGTAAGCTCTGTGCCCAACAGGCTTGAACTCATGACTCCAAGATCAAGAGTCGCATGCTCTGCGAACTAAATCAGCCAAGTGTCCCTGCTATGGAAATTGTAATTTAAAAAATGTGGTCTGCAAGGAAAACCTATATGTTTTTTGTCAAATTTTAAACAGTTATTAAGAATTATTTATTTTGGAGATCAGTTATTAAGAATTATTTATTTTGGAGATCAGTTTCCATAACAATAAATAAGACATAAAGGCTTTATCTTACGAATTTTGAATATGACTCTGAATGCCAAAGTACATAATTTACTTGACGTGGTAGATCATGAGTTAAAGCTTCTAGGAGCGCTATTGTCGTTTCTTTTTCTTTATCTCTTCTATTGTCTTTTTCCTTGTCTCAGTGTTTTGAAGGTGGGATTATATTTCTTCAGTAGATTTTTTAAAAATCACCTGGGGAATAAATGCCTTTGGGAGGTGAGATATTATATCTGGTTCTGTTACTTTAATAGAGTAACTGATAACTCCCTAAGAGGTTGATGATCAATCAAGAGAGAAGCAAG
This sequence comes from Felis catus, assembly GCF_018350175.1. Taxonomy (NCBI): domain Eukaryota; kingdom Metazoa; phylum Chordata; class Mammalia; order Carnivora; family Felidae; genus Felis; species Felis catus. Next base: position 86,248,379 of record NC_058373.1, on the reverse strand, counting down.
TGGAATATGTGCAAAATATTTTAAGAAACAAGTTTTGGGGCAAAACAAAGACAAAAGGAATTTAGCAATCCAAGCAACATAAATAAAAGTTTTTAAAAATGGAATACTGGGGCGCCTGGGTGGCTCAGTCGGTTAAGCGGCCGACTTCGGCTCAGGTCATGATCTCGCGGTCCGTGAGTTCGAGCCCCACTTCGGGCTCTGTGCTGACAGCTCAGAGCCTGGAGCCTGTTTCGGATTCTGTGTCTCCCTCTCTCTGACCCTCCCCCGTTCATGCTCTGTCTCTCTCTGTCTCAAAAATAAATAAGCGTTAAAAAAAAGTTTAAAAAAAATGGAATACTATTTTATTGACATTAATGAGTGTGTCCTTAATGGATGACACACCTCTAGCATGCTTGAATTGTTTTATACATTTTCTGTTGAGTTTCAATTGCTAAGGAAGCCCTGTAAAACTAATTTATTGACATACAGATATGCTAAATGGTAATAGACTCTAACTTTTGCAGAAGCGTTGATGCCTTTTGGCTACTTTAATGATATATCGCTCACTTTAGAGAATAACAGAGATAATTGCCAGATTAATTCCTAGATAAAGCAGACTACACAGTAGTGATGGCTTACACTATATGATCTCATTCTTTTTTTTTTTTTTTTTGGCATTACTCGAGATCCTATAATGTAGTGATGTATAAAAATCAGACATCTGGCACAAATGAAGATGCATTTGGGAGCCACTAAAGGAGGTTTTCTTATGTACTTATTTGCTTATATTTCAGCCTAATATATTCACATACTTGACATCAGCAATAAGAAAGTTTTAAAGAAAATCAGCTGATGTTTATGCTTCCAACAGGGAACTAAAATTGGGATTTTTGCATATGGGCAAAATTAAATTTTGGAAAGAAATGTAGTTGACACAAATGAATAAATAGTAATACGTAAACATAAATGTAACATTTTAATATTCTAGTTTTAAAAAATCAGCGCCATACTGATTTTGTCAGATGCGTATTGCCATGTATCTGCCATTACAGAATCATACAAAATAGTTTCACTCCTTGAAAATCCTGGTGTTCTACATATTCATTCCCACCCCTACAACTTCTGACGATCATGGCCTTTTTTTGCTGTTTTTCTTTTTTCAGAATGTTATGTAGTTGGAATCATATAGTATGTAGCCTTTTCAGACTGGCTTCTTTCACTAAGCAACATGCATTTAAGGCTCCCATGTCTTTTCTTGGCTGAATAACATTCCATTGTATGGGATATATCACAACTTGTTTATTGATTTATCTATTGAAGGACATCTTGCTTACTTTCAAGTTTTGACAATTATGAGTAAAGCTGCTATAAACATTTGTGTGTAGAGTTTTGTATGGATATAAGTTTTCAGCTCATTGGGTTAATACCTAGGAGTGTGATTGCTGGGTCATTGAAATATTTTTAAGTAAACTTAATTGTAACAATTTCTCTGGTTCGTAGGAATATCCACACCTTTAGATAATAGCAAGAGAGACAAATTTCATTTCCTGGATTCATACAGTTGAATTCTGGATAAAGAAACAGACACTTTTTGATTCCTCCTGCATAGTATACATAGGCATGAAAGGCTGTTCAAATTCTTGCTTTTTGCTGTTTGTTTTTGTTGAGATTTCAAGGTGAGATAAACATAATTTGATAAGAGCATTACAATTAATAGTCGAGGATGGGTCATCTTTAAATTTTTTTTAATGTTTATTTTTAAGAGAGACAGAGCATGAGTGGGGGAGGGACAGAGAGAGAGAAGGAGACACAGAATCCTAAGCAGGCTCCAGGATCTGAGCTGTCAGCACAGAGCCCGACGTGGGGCTTGAACCCATGAGCTGTGAGATCATGACCTGAACTGAAGTTGGACACTTAACCTAATGAGCCATGCAGGTGCCCTGAGGATGGCTTAAATACTTTTTTGATGTCGTCTTAAAAACAGTGGAGAACATAGCGCATAGTAAGATGACTACTACAATATAGACAGGAGATTGGAGTGTCTCACTAGGTTACTGAAGGCTTATTTCCTTTTTTTTTAAATGTTTTTATTTATTTTTGAGAGAGACAGAGCATGAGTGGGGAAGGGGCAGAGGGAGAGGGAGACACAGAATCCGAAGCAGGTTTCAGGCTCCGAGCTATCTGTACAGAGCTCGATGTGGGGCTTGAACCCATGAAATGTGAGATCATGACCTGACCTGAAGTCGGAAGTTTAACCGACTGAACCACCCAGGTGCCCCAAGATTTATTTCTAAGTTAATTATAATAGAATTCAGTTCTGTGCTAGGTTTCATTCAAAACCTTTGCTTAGACGTTCATCTTTCCACTCCCATAAACAATGAAGGAATTTTTAAGCTAAGACAGATAACACAAATATTCAAGATGGACTAGTCATTGAGGTATCACAACTATATAAATGATAATAATAGTAATTATCATAATGCTTAACATTTAGTGAACACTTACTACGTATAGGTATTTTTTTTTTAATTTTTTTTTTCAACATTTATTTATTTTTTGGACAGAGAGAGACAGAGCATGAACGGGGGAGGGGCAGAGAGAGAGGGAGACACAGAATCGGAAACAGGCTCCAGGCTCTGAGCCATCAGCCCAGAGCCCGACACGGGTCTCGAACTCACGGAACGCGAGATCGTGACCTGGCTGAAGTCGGACCCTTAACCGACTGCGCCACCCAGGCGCCCCCGTATAGGTATTTTTTAAGATTAGAGCAAAACCAGGTTTTGTGGGACCTGTCAACAACTTTATTTTACAAATAAGGAAATCAAAGAAGAGGGAGAGAAGTCGAGTAACTCTTGTTCATGTTGTGAGGGGCAGGCTCTTGGTTTCAATTCCAGAGGCTTCACTCAAAATCACAAAACTCCACTATTTCACCTGTTGAACTGAGTATTAAATTGTGTACAGGAAGAGTTAAGTATACTTTTTGAATCAATGAAGAGGGTGCCATAGGATTCAAACTTAGAGACGACTTATAAGTGGGGTGAAGGAGATCCATTAAAAATGATGAGTAAATTTGTTGAGGGACAGAAAGGTAAGAATCATGGATGAAACATAGAATATTAAACTTGATTATGAATCTCTCAAGAGAATCGTGTCTTTAGATTTTTTTTTCCTGGAGTATTCAGTTTTTGAGTTCAGAATATGAAATCTAACCTGAAGAGTCAGAATACTGTAGTGGGAAATGTAACTGAATGTCAGCATGCCTGATTTTTAGTAATAATTTTGCCATTGCAGATGTCAGGAAAATTATTTTATCCAAGGATTCTCATAAATCTAGAATTAATATTTGAAGACTTCAAAACTCTAAAAAATTTTTTTCACATAAAGTAAAGCTGTGTTTGGTATAAAAAGGACCCATCACGGGGTAAAAAATTATTTCATCTTCCTAATATTTTCTAGTACTACCCATGAAACATCAACCCTCAAATTTCCCAAGCACAAAACATTGAGTTACTCTGATCCTTATTCTGTTCTGTGTACCTCTCATTGAAACTGATCTCTCAAGTCTACCTCCTTCTCTCTATTTTTGACCACCTCTGTTTTGGTTTCATAAAGTTTCTTGACTAGATGACTTCAGTAATTATTTAGCTTCTGGGTCAAGTTTTTCAGTCCTTTCTTTAATAAACATTGATTGTATTGCATATCTAGCAGGTGCCAGGTGCTAAGTGTGGACATGAGAAGACAACATGGAATAAAGTGGGTCCTGGGCCTGGAGGATCCCACCAGTACTGAGAGACCCAAAAGAGTGAGCCAGAACATTATTACTGAGGAAGTAAATAATTGTGTTGGGTATTGAAGGGTGAGTAGGAATTTTCTGAGTGAACAGGACATTCGAAGCAGAGGAGGTAGCACTTGCAGTGACTTGGAAGCATGAAAGCTTATTATCACCTCGTGGAAGGATGAGTTTAGTGTGACTGAAGTTTTGGGGTTTAGAGGAGGAGGAATACACAGGGAATGGTGAGAGATGAAGTTATAGAAATGAATTGGGGCAGGTGTTGTGGTTCTTTTATGCTTTTTTGTATTTGTTCTATAGGCAGTAGGAGGCTGTGAAAGGTATTTAGAAGATGAGGGGCCATGGGGGGCAGTGCCATGTGCAGATTCTACTGAGGAAAATAAATTGGTGGTGATGCAGAGGTTGAATTCCCATAAGGTGCCTGTTTGGAAGGTTGCTGTTATTCAGAGGAGGGAGAATGAACATTCAGGGCAGTGGCTGTGGGAAAGAGAAGGAGGTCTGGATCTGAGGAAGAATCATTGGATTTGGTGGTATATTGGATTTGGAAAGTTGAGTAAGAGCGAGCCTCACAGTTGGAGACTGGGTGAAGATGATGTCTGATGCCATTAAACATGGTGGGGAATATCAAAGAGGGCCTGAGGAATCGTGACCTATATTTTATGTATGTGATATTTCAATTATTCAGTAGGAGGTTGGAATCTAGGATAGGTGTCCATGAAGGTTTGAGAGTCATCAGCATATTTGTCAGTGAGTCTTAACCTTGTCTGTGTGTTGGAATGGGGGGTGTGTATCATGGTCACCCGAGGGGATTTAAAAAAGTACATCCCTACTTGAGATACTTAAACCTTTCCCTCTTCACATCCTCCACAGCCCTGTTAAGAATCATAGCTATCAGAGAAGCCAGAAGGGCAGAAGAAGAGTAATTCAGAACCCTGAAGAACACCAGGGTAAGTGGAGGAGGAGAAGGAAGGAGAGATGGAGGTGGAGAAAGTGGAGGAGGAGAAGGAGGAAGAGGAGGAGGAGGAAGGGGAGGAGGAAGCAGTAGGTGCATCAGAATGTGAAAACTGAGTCACCAGAGAGGTGGAAAGAGAACCAGAAAGAGTATCCTGAAAGCTAAAGTAAAGAACATTTCAAAGAAATCAATAGTGTCATATGCTCTTCCAATCCATCCATAAACAGATGCCTGAAAAATATTTCTTTTACATTTCACGCCATATGCATCTGTCACCCACAAGTTAAAATTTCTTGGCCTGGTTACCTATGAGTATAGTGGGATGGAAGACGACCAGACTGTCTGGCTTTGAATCTCACCTCATTCACTTATTAATAAGTGTCAAGTTCTACTTAACCATGGCTTAGTATCTTGTGTTTGGGATTAATAAAAGAATCAAACTCATAGGGATGCTGTGAAGGTTACATGAGTTAATGTGAGTAATATGTCTACTCAGCTATTTTCATGTGTTGAAACTAAGAACATTGGTAATACAGTATTGCCCTAAGTTCTCTTAGTATGTTAGCATTTCAATAGCAACCTAATATCCTTAATATCTCCATCATTCAAGTGGGTAAGAGAATATAAGGGCTATTCTGGAGTAAAGAAATTATTCTGCCTCCTAAGAAAATCACAGAAGTGTCAGTCGTAGGTATTGATACCTACAATCAGGATGAATGATGCTGGTCTTACTAAGCTTAAATGGAGACTCCAAACAAACAAAAATGAGTTTTTTGGGGGGTGGAAACTGCCTGAGACTTTGGGAACCACTGATCTAACCTAATCTCTCAGTATGGTCCTTTGCTTCTAGTCAAACATCCTAGTTCTTCCTAATCACAGGACTTTTCTACTCATTCTCCTGTATCTCTTCTTGATGTTATTCTTACCTGAAATAGCTTTGCAATAGGCTATCAACCTAAGTCCCAACCTAGGCAGTGGTTTTCACCCTTGGTTGCACATTAGAGTCATCTGGAGAATAATAATGAAAAAAAATTCCATGGCTAGGTCACACTGCAGACTAATTAAATCAGAATCTCTGGAAATGGAACTGAAGTATCAGTGCTTTTCAAAACTGCCTGGGTGATTTTACAGAGCAGCCAAGGTTAAGACCATTGCACTAATCTAGTTAACCTATGCTTGGAGAGTCTCTTTGATTAAAGTAACATAAAGCACTTTAGCACCTTAATCTTAGTATGAATTACATTATTCTACACTTGCTGGTGTGTTGCTTAGGGGGGAAAAAGGTCATTTTTATGTCACTGTGGCCAGAATACTTCTCTCGCGGCACTAGCCAGTGCAGGAAGTACTATGCATCTATGAGGCACTCTACATATGTCTGCTGGCTGACAACTGCATTGGTTAGTACCAAACAGTCTGCATAAAACATCTTGTTTACATGCACCAATGGGCTTGGACTGATGCCACACCAGAATGTTCACAAAAGGACCTCAAAAGATGAAATGTCACCACAACATGTGTCTGACTCAATGACATGCCTTAGTGTTACATTAAACAAATCCCTTTTTGTTGCTTCTTTCATTGAAACCCACGAAGATTCTGAGGTTAGTCTGTGTGACTTTCTGTTGAGGAGGGGGAGTTTTACTTCTTTACATTAAAAAAAATTAAGTATAACATATGCATAAAAAAATACACAGATTTTAAGTATAGAGCTTGACGAATTATTCAAAGTATACAAACTTTGTAGCCACTGTCCCAGTCAAGAAATAGAATATTACTAGTAACCCAGAAGCCCCCCCTTGTTCCTCCCTGCAATCGTTCATTATCTTCTGCCTCCCCTCCAGCAATAGAGTATTCAGCTTTTTTCTTTTAGTGGCCAGATCCGCCCAAACTTCTTTTTCAATGAGATGTATTTTGCTTGCCCATTAGGAGAAACCTTTTACAATCTGGCCAAAGCCAGCAGCCCTTTTCTATGGTTATTTTCCCCATCTGTTTAGCATTCACATCCACATTGTATTGTTGCCTCATCTAATCAAGCCAGGGAATGTCTCAAGAGTATGTGTTCCATAAACGACTTAATTTTCATTTCACTCACTTCCAGGGGCTTAATGAGAAACCACCAAATCTTCTTTGGCTAGAAGTCTCTCTCAGGGCCCATGTTTCTCAAAAGAGCCACACCATGCACATGAGCTGATGTCAATTTTTAAAAATAATTTCCTCTAATTTTTAAAATTTAGATCAGAGTTCCTATCATATTTGCAGTTGTAGCGATGCACTTTATTATTTATTTTCCTTTAGGTTTATGCTTTAAACATCATACCATGTTGCATATGCTTGTTGTAAGTAGAAGAGTTAAAAATAATAAGAGAATAGATCCAATTTGCATGTTAATACAGAGCAAATATGTCTCGCTGCCATCCCAAGGATATATGTCATGATATCTCCCTGGACTCAAACTGGCCATTGTTTTCTCTTACTGGGACAATCTGTTACAGAATGGATCTATGCTGCCTCACTAGGAGGACTCAGCTTTATTTTCACTCTTTGTCTTTCTCATAGGATGCTATGGATACTGAATCCTTGTTTTAAAAAAAAGTCTTTTAAAAGTTTTTGATAATGCCAAAGACATTGGTCTTGGGAGAAATTGTTAAAATAATTCTCAAATGTATTTGGAGACTTTAATTAAGGCAAATAATATAGATTCCATAATTATATTTATGACAACTTTGAACCCCTATAATAAATTAGAAAAAAACTCTAAACCTATTTTGAGAACTCTAGGCACACTTTGGAATATTGATTGTCTGCCTTGTGAGTAGATTGTTCTGAGCACTCTTATTTAAAATGTACTCAATACCATGTTTCTATATCCATTATAGAATATGGGACCGGGGGAAATGCACAGCTTTCCTCTATCCAGGATCAATCTTTTTATTATCTGGAGGGCTTATTATGGTTTTTGAAAAGTGCAGGATTGCTGTTAGTGTAAAATGTACTTTGTGGTCACTTAGGAACAATCTCAAAAGGAACAGTGGATAAGTTTGGGTCATTGTTGAAGGGGGAGATCATGTTTTCCATTCTCTCACCCCAACTGAGTTCTAATCCAAACAAATCGAACTGCATAAGATAACGCCTGCCAATAGAAAGGTCAGGATGATAGCATCTCCAAACTTGATGCTGATCAGCCACTGTGCATAATACAGTGCTAGTTCTTAGTTTCTTTAGGTTGTAAAGCCAAGAACGTGATATTTATGGGACTGTGAAGTATAGCTGTCATTATATGAGTGTAATGAAGTCAGTATTGGATGAAAAACCAGGAATTTCCCTAAATAGAAGCAGTGGTTATGGCAGTGGCTCTCTAGTCAATATCTCTTCCCTTCTACAGCAGCACTTTCGAGTAGATCGTTTCGCATGGATGGAAATATTCTTTATCTGTGCTGCCCAGTGTAGTAGCTACTAGTCACATGTGGGTGCTGAGTGCTTCAAATGTGGCCAGTGGAATTGAGGAAATTAATTTTTAATTTTATTTAATCATAACTAATTTAAATTTAAATAGCCACATGTGGCTGGTAACTACTGTACTGGACAGCACCATTTAGATTATGCATTTGTGTAAACGAAGAAGTTTTCAAAATGTAGAGTAATGAACCATATTGACTTGCATATTTACGTTGGAGAGGTAGATTCTTTGGTATTCGCACATCAAAATAACATAATTTGACCTAATTCATGCTTCACTTTAAGAGATAAAATTCTTGCTAAGCAACATATTTTGGAGGACGGGGCTTAAAGCAACAGGTACTTATTGTCTCATAGTTCTGGAGGCTAGGAGTCCAACGTCAATGTGGCAACAGAGTTGGTTCCTCCTAGAGGCACTGAGGGAGAATCTGTTCTGTGCCTCTCTCTCCCATTTATTGATGGTGATGGTAATGCTAGGCATTACTTGGCTTAAACAACATAATATTTGAAAACCACTATAATGTGGGCATTTCTTAAAGAAGAATGCCTGTTGACCTGAAAGTAAGGAGATGCAGAATGGGCATTTCTGTTTTTTAGGAATGGGTGTATTTAGCACACAATAGACAAGAAAACTAGCTTCTGACTATTAAATATACATTATAACATAACTTTTCTCTTGGTAAGTTTACTTCTTGAATTCTAAAGTCCCTTCTCGTAGAATCCCATTCTCATTGTTCTTTGGCTGACAGCAAAATATTTGGCTTCTCCTACTCCTTAACAATTAAAAAAATTTTTTTATGTTTATTTTTGAAAGAGAGAGAGAGTGCACACACATAAGTGGGGGAGGGGCAGAGAGAGAGACACACACACAGAATCTGAAGCAGGCTCCAGGCTCTATGCTGTCAGCACAGAGCCCGACGCGGGACTCGAACTCATGAACTGTGAGATCATGACCTGAGCCAAAGTCAGACACCCAGGTGCCCCTCCGTAAAAATTTTAATACCGTCTTCTCCTTAGCCAACTTCATATGGCCTTTACCAAGTGTCAATATATCCCATATTTACTAAAATAACTCTACTACCATTCAAAACTAGAATAAGAAATTATGTTGGATTTAGTCTGCTTCCAGCTTCCTGACCAGACTTCTAGTTTTGAGTTTTTCATATGCCAGTGTATGTTGAGACAAGACAATTGAATGTAGCAGTCAACTAGAGAACTGGTGTCTGTACTCTTAGAAGATTACTTTGCATTTGATCAATGAAATTATTTCATTTTAGGACTTATACAGGTAAAAAAGTACAATCTGAGACCCATTCTGACTGTGTGCCAACAGTTGGGAATTGCCACACACTCTTTCAAGCTTTCATCATTGAGGGGGAAGAAAAGCACTAGAAGTCAATGACAAGGATCCAACTACAGAGGAGGTAAAAACTGAGAGAGTGCTAGAACTACATTGTGCAGCATTAAAGTTCAAGTCAAAGAAATTTGTTTTGGCCAAATGATAGGTTTCCATGTAGGTATCCACAGAGATATCTCTGTACAGAGGCAACTGATGATGAGTGGAAATTTGTGGTGGTTGTAGTGACACATTCCTGGATTAGAATTCTGGTTCTGCCACTCATAGCTATGTGACTTCAGGCAAATTTCCAAAGCCAATTGGGCCTCAGTTTCTTCATTTGAAAAACTAGGGTAAAAATGCTCCCTTTGTAGGGTGAATAGGATAATTTTTTTATCTGGGACTAGTTCTTTGTTATAGTATAATTAACATACAGTGTTATATTAGTTTCAAGTGTGCAGTATAATGATTCAACAATTCTATACGTCACTCTGTGCTCATCACAACAGGTATACTCTCAATCCCCTTCACCTGTTTCACCTATTCCCCATCCCCACTTCCTTTTTGGCAACCGCCAGTTTATTCTCTGTATTTAAGAGTTGGGGTTTTTTTTGTCTCCTTTTTTTTGTTCATTTATTTCTTAAATTCCACATATGAATGAAATAAATTAGGATAATGTTTATCGTGTGCATGGGACTTGGTTGACACTCAATAAATGCTAGTTATTATTAGTCCTGCCAAACTAGGGTTGTATTATAATAAGTGCTACCTCTGTCACTTTCTTGTTTTTCCTTTTTGTTTTACCTTACAGGAACCTAGTGTTCTCCAGGATGGGCAAGGAATATCCTTTTAATATTAGTGTTGTAAAAACATGTGTTTCAGTAGTTTCTAGTAGACCCTGCCTATTTTCTTTCAAATCAGATCAATTCCATGGTCTCTCTTCCAAACACAAAACTTTAGCAAAAATGTAATTAATTCATTTTCAGCAAAACCTTTTTCTGGGAATTCTATTAAGGAAAATAATTGATTTTCTTTGTAAGGAAGACTAAAATATCCTTGTAAGTTCCTTGAGGGTAGGAAAGTGATCATATTCTGAATGTTTCTTTGTCTTCTGTATCTAGCAGCCACCTTGTAAATGCTTGATTAATTGGATCCGACTGACATGTTTGTATAAACTTTTTGCTGTAATTGAACTGGTAAATTTGTGAAAATCAATGTGGTAACAAATAGCCTCTTATTTCTATGTTGCATTGCATGTGTTGTATAATTTTGCCAAAAATATAAAATTATATACATGTACATTCTTTTTTTTCTACAAATTCTTTTTAATGTATCAGTAACATGGAATTTTAAATGTATAGATACACTGGTAGTCTGGTATCATCAGCAGAATGTGAAGGACAAATACTATATGTATAATTAAATTAATTTCAGAAATTAGTTTCCTCCCTTATTTTAGGTATATAATGATAAGGGCATTGATATTGGTCAGATTCCAATTCAGTGGCTCTGGTAAAGCACCAGTGCTGTCAAGCCTTGACTGATGGTTTTGTAATGGTGTCTTATTGATCCAATGTTAGTGAACTGCCATGTTTGTGACAGCACAACTAATGCGTATTCGAGTCCTTATTAATGACAAAGCTATTCAGCTCCAGATTGTGGTATGCATAGTGCATGTGCAAGGAAGAAAGCTATCAGCCAGGCCACAGTGGAACAATATCTTGACTTTAATTAAAATAAAAATGTATGGGCAAAGAACTTGAATAGATATTTTTCTAAAGAAGACATACAGATGGCCAAAGTGGACATTAGTGGATGAATGGATAAAGAAGATGTGAGATATATATACATACATACGTACATACACATGCATTATATTATTCAGCCATAAAAAATAATGAAATGTTGCCATTTGCAACAACATGGATGGACCGAAAGGGTATTGTGCTAAGTGAAATAAGTCAGAGAAAGACAAATACCATATGATTTCACTTATATGGGGAATCTATAAAACAAAACAAACAAACAAAACAAACTAAAACAGAAACAGATTCATAGATACAGGAAACAAGACTCTTGGTTACTAGAGTGGGGAAGAGGTGGGGGACAGGATAAATAGTTGAAGGGGATTGAGAGTTACAACTTCCAGTTATAAAATAAGCCATGGGGACATGAAAAGATGCTCAGTATCACTGATCATCAGAAAAACAAATCAAAACTATGATGAGATTATCACCTCACACCTGTCAGAATCAACAATAGAAGGAACAACAGGTGTTGGCAAGAATGTGGAGAAAGGGGAACACTCTTTCACTGTTGGTGGAAATGCAAACTGGTGCAGCTACTCTGGAAAAGCCACTCTGGAATGGAAGTTCCTCAAAAAGTTAAAAATAGAACTACCCTATTAGCCAGCAATTGCACTACTAGGTATTTACCCAAAGAATACAAAAATACTAAATCAAAGGGATACATGCACTCTGATGTTTATAGAAGCATTATCTACAATAGCCAAATTATAGAAACAGTGCAAGTGTCCATTGATTGATGAATGGATAAAGAAGATATGGTATATACACAGTGGGACATTATTCAGCCATAAAAAGAATGAAATCTTGCCATTTACAATGACATGGAGAGAGCTAGAGAGTATATGGCTAAGTGAAATAAGTCAGAGAAAGACAAATACCATATGATTTCACTCATGTGGAATTTAAGAAACAAAACAAATGAGCAAAGGGGAAAAGAAGAGAGAGATGCAAACCAAGAAACAGACTCTTAACTATAGAGAACAAACTGATGATTACCAAAGGGGAGGTGGGTGGGAGGATGGGTTAAATAGATGATGGGGATTAAGGAATGCACTTGTTGTGATGAGCACAAGGTGATGTATGGAAGTATTAAGTTACTATATTGTACACCTGAAACTAATATTACACTGTATGTTAACTAACTGGAATTAAAATAAAAAACTTTTCAAAACACAAAAAATAAATAAAAGCACGTTCTATGAAAAATGGTATTATATAGTTGAATAAAGCAATTTATTCTCTTTGAAGCGAAAAAAACCACACAATAAAGTCATGTGGATGTAATGTACAACATAGGGAATATAGTCAATATATTGTAATTTTTATGTGACAGTTGGTAACTAGGCTTATGGGGATCATTTTGTGATGCATAAAAGTATTGAATCACTATGATAAATCCCTGAAATTAACAGGGTATTGTAAGTCAATTTTACCTCAGTAAAAATTTTAAAAAAGTAGACAATATTTTTATTCTAAGTTGTATGTAGGATAACTGATTCAATTTCTTCGCTGGCTATGGGTCTGTTCAAATTTTCTGTTTCTTCCTGTTTGAGTTTTGGAAGTGTGTGGGTGTTTAGGAATTTGTCCATTTCTTCCAGGTTGTCCAGTTTGTTGGCATATAATTTTTCATAGTATTCCCTGATAATTGCTTGTATTTCTGAGGGATTGGTTGTAATAATTCCATTTTTATTTGTGATTTTATCTATTTGGGTCCTCTCCCTTTTCTTTTTGAGAAGCCTGGCTAGAGGTTTATTAATTTTATTTTTTCAAAAAACCAACTCTTGGTTTCATTGATCTGCTCTACTGTTTTTTTAGATTCTATATTGTTTATTTCTGTCCTGATCTTTATTATTTCTCTTCTTCTGGTGGGTTTCGGGTATCTTTGCTGTTCTGCTTCTATTTCCTTTAGGTGTGCTCTTAGATTTTGTATTTGGGATTTTTCTTGTTTCTTGAGATAGGCCTGGATTGCAGTGTATTTTCCTCTCAGGACTGCCTTCGCTGCATCCCAAAGCATTTGGATTGTTGTTTTCATATTCATTTGTTTCCATATATTGTTTAATTTCTTCTCTAATTGTCTGGTTGACCCATTCATTCTTTAGTAGGGTGTTCTTTAACCTCCATGCTTTTGGACGTTTTCCAGACTTTTTCCTGTGGTTGATTTCAAGTTTCATAGCATTGTGGTCTGAAAGTATGCATGGTATGATCTCAATTCTTTTATACTTATGAAGGGCTGCTTTGTGACCCAGTATGTGATCTATGTTGGAGAATGTTCCATGTGCACTCCAGAAGAAAGTATATTCTGTTGCTTTGGGATGCAGAGTTCTAAATATATCTGTCAAGTCCATCTGATACAATGTATCATTCAGGGCCCTTGTTTCTTTATTGATTCTGTGTCTAGATGATCTATCCATTGCTTTAAGTGGGGTATTAAGTCACCTGCAATTACCACATTCTTATCAATAAGGTTGCTTATGCCTATGATTAATTGTTTTATATATTTGGGGGCTTCCGTATTCAGTGCATAGACATTTGTAATTGTTAGCTCTTCCTGATGGATAGGCCCTATAATTATTATATAATGCCCTTCTTCATCTCTTGTTATAGCCTTTAATTTAAAGTCTAGTTTGTCTGATATAAGCATGGCTACTCTAGCTTTCTTTGGACTTCCAGTAGCATGATAGATCGTTCTCCATCCCCTCACTTTCAATCTGAAGGTGTCCTCAGGTCTAAAATGGGTCTCTTGTAGACAGCAAATAGATGGGTCTTGTTTTTTTTTGTTTGTTTGTTTGTTTTGTTTGTTTGTTTTTTAATCCATTCTGATACCCTGTGTCTTTTGGTTGGAGCATTTAGTCCACTTACATTCAGTATTATTATTGAAAGATACAGGTTTAGAGGTCACATACAGGTCACTGTGATGTCTGTAGGTTTCATGCTTGCAGTGATGTCTCTGGTACTTTGTGGTCCTTGCAACATTTCACTCACAAAGTCCCCCTTAGGATCTCTTGTAGGGCTGGTTTAGTGGTGACGAAATCCTTCAATTTTCGTTTGTTTGGGAAAACCTTTACCTCTCCTTCTATTCTGAATGACAGAGTTGCTGGATAAGGGATTCTGGGCTGCATATTTTTTCTGTTCATCACATTGAAGATTTCCTGGCATTCCTTTCTGGCCTGCCAAGTTTCAGTAGATGGGTCTGCTACTACCATCATGTGTCTATCTTTGTAAGCTAGGGCCTGTTTATCCCTAGGTGCTTTCAGAATTCTCTCTTTATCCTTGTATTTTTCCAGTTTCACTATGACATATTGTGCAGAAGATCAATTCAAGTTACATGTGAAGGGAGTTCTCTGTGCCTCTTGGATTTCAATGCCTGTTTCCTTCCCCAGATCAGGGAAGTTCTCAGCTATGATTTGTTCAAGTACGCCTTCAGCCCCTTTGTCTCTCTCTTCTTCTTCTGGAATTCCTATGATATGGATATTGTTCTGCTTGATTGCTTCACCTAGTTCTCTAATTCTCCCCTGATACTTCTGGATTTTTTTTTTTATCTCTCTTTTTCTCAGCTTCCTATTTTTCCATAATTTTATCTTCTAATTCACCTAATCTATGCTATGGCTGCCTCCATTTTATTTTGTAACTCATTTATAGCATTTTTTAGTTCCTCATGACTATTTTTTAGTCCCTTGATCTCTGTAGCAATAGATTCTCTGCTGTCCTCTATGCTTTTTTCAAGCCCAGTGATTAATTTTATGACTATTATTCTAAATTCTTGTTCTGTTATATTGCTTAAATCGGTTTTGATCAATTCGTTAGCTGTCGCTACTTCCTGGAGTTTCTTTTGAGGAGAATTCTTCCGTTTTGTCATTTTGGGTAGTCCCTGAGGTAGCTCCAAACTCTAGGGCACTTCCCCTGTGCTGTCCGGAGAAACTTGTGTTGGTGGGTGGGGCCACAGTCAGACCCAATGTCTGCCCCCAGGCCGCTGCTGGGGCCACAGTCAGACTGGTGTGTACCTATCTTCCCCTCTCCTAGGGGCAGGACTCACTGTGGAGTGGTGTGGCCCCTGTCTGGGCTGCTTGCACACTGCCAGGCTTGTGGTGCTGCTTCCATGGGATCTGGCCAAGGGCATATTAGGGTGGATCCGCGAAGGTGCACAGGGGCGGGAGGGGCAGGTTAGCTAGCTTTGCCATTGGTGGTCCCCTGTGGGAGGGGCCCTGCAGCACCGGGAGGGAGGCAGGCCCATTGGAGGAGTGGATCCACAGAAGCACAGCATTGGGCATTTGCAGGGTGCAAGCAACTTAGGTGAGGGGAACTGGTTCCCTTTGGAATTTTGGCTGGGGGATGGGAGAGGGAAATGGTGCTTGCCAGCGCCTTTGTTCCCCCTCCGAGCTCTGTTGTTCCAGCACTCAATAGCTCTCCCTCCCAGCGTCCTCTCACCCTCCCCGCTCTTCGAGAGCAGAGCTGTTGACTTAAAATTCCAGATGTTAAGTCCCGCTGGCTGTTAGAACTCACACAGTCCATACCCTCCGTTTTCGTGAGCCAGACCTCAGGGGCTCTGCCTTGCCTGGTGGACTGCCCCTCCACCACCCTGGCTCCCTCCTGCCAGTCCGTGTAGCACACACTGCTTCTCTGCCCTTCCTACCCTCTTCCATGGGCCCCTTGTCTACGCTTGCCTCTTGAGAGTCTGTTCTGCTAGTCTAATGGCAGTTTTCTGGGTTATTTAGGCTGATGTAGGTGGAATCTAAGCGATCAGCAGGACGAGGTGAGCCCAGCATCCTCCCATGCTGCCATCTTTTCTCTCTTCCCAGTTGTATGTAGGATAAAAAGAGATATGATGAAAGACTTTGGGACCACATCCTTAAATAGTATCCAGATTTTTTAAGATTGTGATATCATGTGTCATACATTGGAAAACATAATCGTGCCTAATTTATATGAACAAATTGTTCCTATAACAATTGTTATATGTTAAATTGTTAGGTACTTTCAGTTTCTTTTGACACTTACCCAGTTTAGGGAGATATTGCCACAATATTTGGGCAGTTGATTCCTTCCCATGGTGCTAGACCATGAACATATAATGATGTTTAATGGGTCCATAGACTTGGAGTCTTTTGAAACAGAAAGGAAAGGGATTTCTGAACACCAGAATCTTCCGTTGAGGACTGCCTGCTCCTAGTCCATTTTTATTCAAATAGAACAACAATAATCATAACTCATAAAGTAAATATTAAGTGCTTTCTAGTTGTCAGAAAGTGCTAGATGGTTACACTTTCTGGATCTAATTATTGTTTGTAAAGTAATAGCATTTGGGTAACTGATTTTCTGCTTCTTAACCTAATCATAATTGTTTTGTTTTGTTTTTTAATAATTGCTTTCTACCATCAACTGGAATGCAGGAGTTACCCCTACTTATCCCTCCACCAAGTAACACAATTAAAAAAAAAATCTAACCCATTGTAAAAACAAGGAAGCCAGAGAATGTCATGTTTATTGCAATCCTTTTTTACTTTCTCTTTGTCCTCTCTAGACTTATATTTCAATTCTACATCATAGATTTAGTGCTAGAATGAAATGTAGAGATCATCTAGTTCATTGCCTTGTTTTACGGTGATCTTAGTAGATCAAATGGTTTTCAGAAAAACTTCTAGCTAGTGGCAGACCAGGAGTTTGTAAATTACAGATTCTAGAATTTTAGAGAATCTTTTTTAAGCGGTTAAATTGGCCTAAGTATCACCCTGTTCTATATATGACTCTCCAGTATGTATGCATTTGCAGTCCTCGTATTAGTAGAGTCCTTCCTTGGAGAAGTAAATTGTTAATTTCCCAATTTTACATATATGGAAACTGACACTCTAAGAAGATGTGATTGGTTCACAGGTCACACAGCCTTTTCGTAGCATAACCAGAACTAGAGCTTTGGTGGCCTGGCTTTTACCTAGTGCAGAGCTTTCTGTTGATAGCCATCCATTCAGATCCCATTCACACTTCACCCTGTATTTGCACAGAGGTAACATCTGTAACCAAAAGTGGTCTTACTGATACTTTCAACCTTGGAAATCAAACCCTTCAGTTCAAGAAAGGAAACATTACAGCCCAGCCATATGTTCAGGTATATATTTTTTATCTTTGCTATAGGTAACAATAATATATTGGGAAAACCTATTAGTGTTGTATGTGCCCTGTAATATAACTGTAAGCATTAGGCAAAGGTGATATGAAATTTAAAATTCTGTTATTATCCAATGTCCTAAGTCAATGCCCCCTGAAGGAAAAATAAAATGAGAAGGAAGAACCTTAAAGAGGATAGCAATTTTTCTTTCTTTTAAAACCTATACAACTTAATTTGGGGAATTTGGAAAATAGAGAAAAGCATAATGAGGAAAATTAAAATCACTCATAGTTATTTTGATACATTTCCTTCTAGTCTTTGTGTGTTTATATATAAGAATCTCATGATACATTTTATAAAATTCCATATGTTTAAATTATAGTATAAGGATATTTATCATTTTATGAGTATAAACACCACCTTTTAATAAAAGTATTCCAAAATTTATTTACTGAATCCCCTGTTGTTGGATATATCGTTCTTTCCAGTTTTTCACTATTTACAACACATCGTTTATTTAACTAGGAAATTTTGAGACCCTAGTTAGAGGGAGTGTGTGGTGGGGCACATGGCATTAAGTGGCATATTGATTTGTAGCATTTTTATTTTTTATTTTTAAAAGTTGCTCCATAACAAGGAAAATAACATTTTTTGCTTTCTGTAGACCTGGACATTCTTATCTTGTCAGTTATACATGCTTGTTTTCATTGTTGATGATTGAAATTGAGGAATTGGAAGGACATTTACTGTAAAGCAGGCTCACTCAGCCTGGCTCCATTTTTTTTTTTTTAAATGTTTATTTATTTTTGAAAGAGAGAGAGAGACAGAGAGAGAGAGAGAAAGACAGAGTGTTGAGGGGGTGGTGGGGAGGAGCAGAGAGAGAGAGAGACACACAGAATCAGAAGCAGGCTTCAGGCTCTGAGTTGTCAGGACAGAGCCCAATGCAGGGCTCAAACTTGGCAATGGCCAGATCATGACCTGAGCGGAAGTCAGACTTCTAACTGACTGAGCCTCTCAGACGTCCCAGCCTGGCTTCATTTTAGTGTCACTCCTTTTTATCTCCTTCCCCTGAGCCCCCCAGATTAAATTAGTCCAAGATGTCACTTTAGGGGACTTTGCAACAATCTTGAAGTCTTCTCTTTTTCCAAGTGGAGAAGTTTTTCAGGTACTAAAATGCCTTAGAAAACAACCAGTTGATATTTTTAACATTCTTCTTACTCATTACATTATATAAGTAATTTCTCATTATCTGTGAATATAGGCCCTAAGGATTCATAGGGCACACGTTTTACACCACAGTTATTCTCTAGGGAAGCAAGTGTCTATTTGACAATGAATTTTATTTTTTATTTTATTTTATTTTATTTTATTTTATTTTATTTTATTTTATTATTTTTTGACATTGAATTTTAAATACTGAAGACATAATGGCAAATTGTCATCTGGTATATGGGCCTATATATACAAGGATTCAAACTGTTTTATAAAAAGAACAATTTTTGAGTAATTTTGAGGTTAGTGATGACTTTGATTTACGGTATTTTGAAAAATAAGTTCTCTGTCAGTGGGAGAGAAGAAAGTCAATACAATATTTGGACTGCTATTGGTATTCAGGGCAAAGAGAAGGAGGCTGCAGCCCATCTTATAGTGAAATCTTCCCTGATCCTCAAATGGAGTTACATTTCCTTCTGTCTGGAATCTGAACTTTGTTTAGGATTTCAGTGTTGTGTTCATCACAGTATATAGTATTATTTCTTTGCGTGTGTCCATTCTAAGCTTCTACATGAGGCTACCGTGCACACAGTCTGCAGTGTGAGTTATGCTCCTCGAGATGGGCAGTGTGTCTCCATCTGCGTCGCCCGCAATACAATCAGCGCCTTGACAGAAGGAGTTGAGTTACTGCCATTTTTGTATGCCCTGTACGTAGCACAGAGCCTAGTTCAAGGTAGCTGTTCATTACTTTCTTTTGAATGAATAAAGGAAAGAATGAGCTACTGTCCCGCCACATTCCTCTCTACTCCCTAGACTATATTCAGGTAGTTGGTTGCCCAAGTTAAGAATTTAGTTATGAAAATTCACTTGCACAAGCACTAGTGGGTAGATTCATAACAGATTAAACAAATGTGCTGGAAAAAAATTTAAAGAGCTGTTCTTGATCTAACACAGCATTTCCCAAAATGTGTGTTATAGAACACTAGTCCTGCAAGATGCACTTATTTAAATAAATTTGGGAAACACAGTACAAAATTTGGTGTACTACATCCCCCCGTTGAGGTTGACCATGTAAATCAGCATTTTAAAGGTTCGGAGAAGTCAAGCAGTTCCCTGTTCTTTATATAACTTGAGTTTTCCAAACTTATGTGACCACATCCACTTTTTAATTTTCCATCCATCTTTCTGCCTTTCTGTCTACCTACCAACCTATCTGTCTTTATTTTTAAAAGTGAGCCATATAGTTTGAGATTTAACAGCTTGGGCTTTGGAACCAGATACGCCTGGGTGGAGTGTTGGTTCTGCCATTTACTTGTTACCTTCAGCAAATCAGTTTGTAAAGCTTCAGTTTCTTCACCTGTAAATTGATGTAATGATAATATCTACCTTAAAGGGTTATTGTGAGGATTAAATTATCTGATATATAAAAAGTGTGTGCACACTGCCTGGTACATGCCATATGTTCAATGTTAGCTCTTACTAGTTTTGTTTACTGTTTGCTATATATCTTGGAAAACTGTGACCCATAAATAGGTGTTTGAAGGGGAGTTATTAGGATTATCTGGCCCCAATTTAGTCTTATTTAATTATTTCATTGATTAATAATTGATGACTTCTTGGGGTGACTGGGTGGCTCAGTGGGTTAAGTGTCTGACTTGGGCTTAGGGCATGATCTCATGGTTTGTGAGTTCGAGCCCCACATTGGGCTCTGTGCTGACAGCTCAGAGCCTGGAGCCTGCTTCAGATTCTGTGTCCCCCCCCGCCTCTCTCCTCCCCTCCTCATGCTCTCTCTCTCTCTCAAAAATAAACATTAAAAATTTTTTAAAAATTAAAAAATGTATAATAATTAATCACTTCTTAAGCCAGGTAATTGTTCCTTCCACTGTGTTTCTGTAGTACTTTTTTCACCTCATATATTTATTATTGTCATCATATTCTCTTATTTATGTTTCTTTTCTATTTCTGTTGGGAAGATTTGAAGGTCTTGATGAAATGTAAGATACATTTAAATGGATGACAATGATGATAAAGGGTCTAGAATCCATTTCTAATGGGAGTGTTTAGTCTGGAAAATAAAACATAATGAAGGATTGTACTATGAAACTTAGATTAGATTTGCATGTAACTCTAGAATGCATAATTTAGATCTGTGGGTAAGAGTTACAAAGTAGTTTAATGTAAGGGTTATAAACAATTAGAGGAATTCAACAAGAAAAAAAGAATTATTCCCTGTCACAGGAGACATTCTCAGAAATGTCAGGAAGGAGTTAGGGGCCTATTAGGACAAGGCATCATCTTAATTTTTCTGGAGATCATCAAGATGGTTAAGTTCCTCAAGAAAGAAAAATGTTCTCATAACAAGAAAAAGAAACTTCTCATAGAAGAAAAAAAAAATCTAACTATTTGAAATTGTGGATGTTAATTAACTAACCTTATTGTGGTAATCATTTCACAGTACGTACATCTATCAAATCGTTATGATGTACACCTTGAACTAATACAGTGTTACTTGTCACCTATATTGCAGTAAAACTAGGGGGAAAAGAAGAAAAAAAGGCAGTATAGAGCGTGAGAGAGACTGCTGCCTGTACAGACCTGAATTTACTTCTGCCTCTGGACTTTGGGGGACACTTGATGAAGGACATGACTTTCCAGCTGGTTCTTGAAAGAAAGAAAGATTGGAGCATGAGATGAGATGAAGTCTAAGGAAGGGAGTCAGTTTCTCCAGCATGAATTTTCCACGCATGGTAGTTAGTAAGGTCAGCACTTTTTAGTTAATACAGGTTACATGCTGGTATCCATACATCGCTAAATTTTTACGTGTTTCTCTCGCTCTTTTTATACTTCCCTCCTCTTATTTGGCACTTAGATGCTATTTTATTCCCACCCAATAAGTCAGTGAGATTAAGAATATTTTTTATTTAAAAATTTTTTTCAAAAATATTTTTTCATTTTTGAGAGTGAGAGAGACAGAACATGAGCAGGGGAGGGACAGAGAGAGAGAGAGGGAGACACAGAATCTGAAGCAGGCTTCAGGCTCTGAGCTGTCAGCACAGGGCCCGACAGGGGGGCTTGAACTCACGGACTGCAAGATCATGACCTGAGCTGAAGTTGGATGCTTAACTGACTGAGCCACCCAGGTGCCCCGGTGAGATTAAGAATATTAACTGAGCTGATGTTCACACACCTTACTTCACGGTAAAAGTCACACCCCTTCACGTAATCGGTCAAAAGAAAGGACCAAATAACTGAAGACGTGATCACTCCAATACGATATCCTGAAAAACCAGGGGTGCTTTTTTTCGATAATTTTAACAAGCTATATCTAGGAGCTTGTCAAAAATATTCTTGAGGGGCGCCTGGGTGGCTCAGTCGGTTAAGCGGCCGACTTCGGCTCAGGTCATGATCTCATGGTCTGTGAGTTCGAGCCCCGCGTTGGGCTCTGTGCTGACAGTTCAGAGCCTGGAGCCTGTTTCAGATTCTGTGTCTCCCTCTCTCTGCCCCTCCCCTGTCCATGCTCTGTCTCTCCCTGTCTCAAAAATAAATAAAACGTTAAAAAAAAATGTTCTTGAGTTCTGACAAAGTTTAAAAGTCACCTTTAAAGGGTGCATGGTCATCCTCAGTATGCCTTTTGGGTGTTTCCTGAAGTCATGATGGTTAAAAGGCCTTGGCCATGACCCTCTTTGCAAAGAGAAGTGTGTATTCGGAGCCTGTATTAGCTTGAGTATCCTGTCCTCATTTGGCAAGTAACCTCAGTTCTTTAACACCTACCACAGCACTTTCAATTTTCCGTTTAGAGGAGGAATTAAGAGAACGATGAGGCTGGCAGTGCTTATACCAGTTAGAATATTTTCACTCTTCGAGGTGCAGAATATGTATTTTTTCTACTGACTTATACGTGGAAAAACTTCTGTGTAGTGTTCTATTATTGCAGGACCTGCCAATGGGAATATTGCCGCTTACTGACACCAAAAGCAACCGCTAGGTAAAACAGCCTAGCTCTGAATGTTTTCCCTTGACATTTTTTCCCCCTACAGTTGAGCCAACATGCCTGGTAATGAGGCTTGAGGAATGGTAGACACATAGTGTGCAGCACCTATGCAGGGTGCATAGGTGTGCAGGGACCAAGGGGAAGTCTTCAGATGTGGTGCTCCTTGTGTGACATCAAGTAGCCTCACTTATGTCCACCTATGTGTTGCAATTTGGCAGCTGTGCTTGGTGTCCTTTGTTTCTAACTCTGGCTAAAAAATAGAGAAGACTTAAAATCGGCATTGTTTTCTCAGAGAACTAAAGGCAATATGGATGAACATCAAATAAGTCCTCTTTGGTCATTTAAACACATATGTCACTTTTTACTTTTTGTAATGCATTTTATAATAGATTTTTAAGATGTTCTTTCAGATGACATTAAATGCATGTAAAATATATGCTTCTCATTAAAAGGTCTAAAGCCCAACTTGAATAAACTTGGAGGTGGTAGGTGAAGAGAGAATTTGGTCCAGTAACTTTAAAAAGTTGTTTTACTGTTTATTTATTTTTGAGAGAGAGAGAGAGAGAGAGAGAGAGAGAGACAGAGAGACAGAGACCACACAAGTTGGGGAGGGGCAGAGGGAGAGGGAGACGCAGAATCTGAAGCAGGCTCCACGCTCCGAGCTTCAGCACAGACCCCAACGTGGGATTCGAACCCACAAACTGAGATCACGACCTGAGCCAAAGTCGGTTGCTTAACCTACTGAGCCACCCAGGTGCCCCAGTCCAGTAACTTTCATATAAAAATTTCTGGTTATAAGAGGAAAGGGAAACTTCTTTTGAGTCTGGTTCATTTCATAGTCAGTTTACTTAAAAAACTTTCTTGAAGTTTTGACTTACTGAATTTAGAAGGTATAAAAACATCATACATATTATTATATTTTTGTGGTTAAGTTTTATTTTTGTGTGTGTGGTTAAGTTTTAATATAATTCTTGTAGCTTATGTGAAGTGTGTTCTTCATTTGATAGATTCACAAAAATGTTTCTTATTTCCTATTTCTAATGTCTGACTACTGAATCTCCTACCACTCATGTTGTTAGAGCATTGGTCCATTATAACTCCTTCAATAAAAGTGAGCATGTCCTCTTTTCCCTCCCTGGGTCAATGGCCCTTCTTAAATTTGAACCCTGCCTTTAAGGATGTGAGAGTTTTGTATATCAGCCAGGGCAGTGGAGCTGTCTTGTCAATGAGTAACCTGTCCAACAGCTAACATGGTGGTCGCTTCCCTTATTTCTTCTAGGCTTCTCTTATAGATCTCAAGATAGTTGAGGGAGAAAAGGTGTTTTGCTAAACAGGGTGAAAATGCATATGGTAGAACCTCAGATTCTCTCAAGCCGATTCTGAATTATTGTTTTGGATCTGACAAATGGTTTCAGTAGTAGTGATCTATTCAGTATGGAATGAGAAATTCAAAATTAGCATTTTTGTTCTTTTGGAAAAGACATATTGCTCAAGAAATTGGTGATAAATTGGTCCTTTAATATTTATTTTAGCTAAGTATATTTTTACTGTTGCCAATTAAGATTGTATTGCATTTCATACTACATGGGTTTTGACCCTTAATTTCTATAAATGTAATACCTAAATAATTCCCTCAACCTTCCCACTCTACTTCTCACTTTCCACCCACTTACTTTTGTAGAGCCCCCCCCCTATTTGCCACAATGGTCTCCTCTTTTTTTGATAAATTCTTCTTTCAAGAAGGAACTGAGACTAGGAAAATCAAATAATTTATCAGACTGATAAAGTGGAGTTTTTAATATTAATCTGGGGCAACAAGCATCAACCAGAACTATCCAGAAACTTATTGTCACCCTACTGGAGAAAAATGCACAATAAAATCCTTATAGTTGATAACACACCATAAATTTACCTCTTAGTGAGCTGTATGAATTTTAGTAGAGCTCAAAGCTTTAAGTTAAAGAAAACATTCTAGTGGGGGATTTCCAGGTATCAGTTACTAGGTAAGGAAACTATTAGAGTCAGAGTCAGAGAATGAGAGCCCTAAAATTAAATTCAGTGAAAATTAAAATTCAGTGAAAATTCAGTGAATTCTCTGCCTACATTTAAGGCGAGCCTTAGTAGTTGTCTCAATGCTTAAATGTCTTCAAAATAAGAAAAATAAGTTGGACTAGTGTCAGTAATGGAATGAATAAG
This sequence comes from Felis catus, assembly GCF_018350175.1. Taxonomy (NCBI): domain Eukaryota; kingdom Metazoa; phylum Chordata; class Mammalia; order Carnivora; family Felidae; genus Felis; species Felis catus. Next base: position 86,223,559 of record NC_058373.1, on the reverse strand, counting down.
TTAGTTGTGTGTTTTACGTTTTTGGAAGGGGAGAATCTACAAACACAATAGGAGTCATTTTGTTGGTGAAAATATTTGTTTATTTAATAAAGCATATATACAATCTTTAGTGGTTGGACCTTTCTTCCAGAATGACAAACTGAGAAGTTATATGTTTGGTATATTTCATGTGTCCAGTAGCTACTTTTGCTTTGTTATCCTATATTTTTATCTTGAGATTGTTCCTTGTATTTCAGCATTTAAGAAGGAGATGGCAGTATTGAGCCTCAGCTCGGACTGGATACTATTTGAAGTAGCTTAACATTTTTCATAAAGAAGTATCATGTTAACTAAATTCAGTTTCATCTCTTGGGATTTTATTTTCTACCCTCGCTTCCCTTTGTAATCCCATATGGAGAATGAAAGAGTGCTCTAATATATGTTATATTAGATCTGTCAGACAAAGATACTATTAAATTACTTATACTCCTTTCTGCACATCTAAGAATGCCAATTTATGGGACACATAGAAACAACCTTCTTCTAAAATAAAATGAGGACCAGCTCTAAAATGCAATAGTGTGTTTACGATATGCCTGTTTTCCTAAGGCTGTGGCAGAAAGAATTAACTTGACGTTTCCAGAGCACAAAACACCTCACTGAGCCACATCTTATGGGAAATAAGCTGCTCTCTGGGAATACATTTTTTACCATTTCTCTTTTTTTGGGCAGTAGGCTACTGCTAAGAAAATGACTTTTTCTAGGGCTGATGCCCTGAAAAAAAGTTTAGATGATGGGAGGACTTGTTTACTTAGTCTCCATTCACATCCACTGTGTTGCCCGCATTCCAAGTTTCAAAAGGGATGATTCATATACCTTTTAGGTCTATGTTGAAAAACAAAATGAATAACAGTGCCCTTTTTCAATATCGAAAGCAATTTAACACTACATTTTTTAGGTTATAACCCATGAGAAACATAGAATGCTACCACGTAACGTTGTAGTAAGTTGTTTTTAAAAGAATAAGCCAAGATTAGCAAACTAGGCTGCCATGTCAAAGGATCCAAAACAGCAGTTGGAATGGCACCCAATATTACAAGTTATATTTTGAAAAGCCATCCTGCCATGCTTAAAATATGTAAAAGCAATATTTTAACACGTGAGATTATGTGGTTTCTTTGAAATCTGGGCAATTACATCACATGCAAAAGATGTGTAATTGTTTAGTTTGATTGTCATTGATAGTGGGATTTTCTTTTGTACCTTAATTTTTATATGTTTAAAATTATTGTTGAAATGTTATGTGACGAATAATTTATGGATTTAACTAAGCCAGCAAGCCTATTTGGTTTCCATTATATGTGAAGGACCCAACAACAACATCTTCATTTCATATTGTTCCGATAAATTTAATGACATTATTTTTTTTTTGAACCAAAAGGAAATTTCTTCTCAGCTGGATTCTTTCACTGTAGGTTTTAATCGCAAACTTTGAAAATGAGAACATAGCTATTATTTTTTATTAAAAGGATATGTTCTGGTTAGTTTGGAGAGGTCTGACTAGTAAGGGCTTCCAATAGCATGCCTAAGGACTTAAAATGTAATGGTGAAGTTAGAGAATGTAACATATGACTTTAGTACCACTATAATCTTGTGTGTGGTAAGATGCATACATGGTGAATGTATAGGCATGGTAAGGTAGTTTTTACTACTCACAAAACTCCAATTAAAAGTAGGCTCTAATTGGGGTGCCTGGGTGCCTCAGGCAGTTAAGTGTCCAACTTCAGCGCAGGTCATGATCTCACAGTTCATGGGTTCAAGCCCTGCGTTGGGCTCTGTTCTGACAGCTCAGAGCCTGGAACCTCCTTCAGATTCTGTGTCTCCCTCTCTCTCTGCCCCTCCCCCGCTTGTGCTTGCTCTCTGTCTCTCTCTCTCTCTCTCTCTCTCTCTCTCTCTCTCTTTCTCTCTCTCTCTCTCCCCCTCTCTTTCAAAAATAAACATTTAGAAAAAAGAAGAGTTAAAGTTTAGCTACTCTGGGTAGGACATAGGTCTGTGCATTCAGTACTAGGCTCATCCTGTGAAGTGGGTAGAAGTGGGAGGTTGTATGTTATCTGTCATGATACTTTGAAACAAAGTGTCTTATACATAATATGTGCTCACTTACTGTTTGCTGACTGGTTTTAAGTTTTATGACTACCCCTGTTCAGATAATTACAACTTAAAAAATTTTTTTTTGATGATTATTTATTTTTGAGAGAGAGGGAGAGAGAGAGAGAGAGAGAGAGAGAGAGAGAGAGAGAAAGAGAGAGAGAGAGAGAGAGAGAGAGAGAGAGAGAGAGAATGAGAATGAGCAGGGTAAGGGCAGAGAGAGAGAGGGAGACATAGAATCCAAAACAGGCTCCAAACTCTGAATTGTCAGCACAGAGCCCAACCGGGGTTGAACTCATAAGCCACGAGATCATGACCTGAGCTGAAGTCAGATACAACTGACATAGCCATGCAGGTACCCCCAACTTTTTTTTTATAGTTCATCCTTTAAAAGTCTTTTTGAACTTTCTTATCATTGTGTTAGATTGTTCTGAACAACTTCTAGTTTACATAAATAAATCTTTAATGTAAAGTTATTTAGCATGTTTTTTTACATTTATTTTTTTATTCTTAACCCTACATGGATTTCTAGGAGGTACAACTAGTGTTAGGAAAATGCTGTGCACTTGAACTGTTAGTGTTTCTACATAAAGTTAATAAGACTTGGGGAGAGCCTTTTGAGTACTTTGGAGTTAGGGAGTAATGAGATCAAAAAATTAGCAAGTTTTTTTCTCCCTTTCTTACCAGTCATTTCTGTGTCTTTCACAGAGGGGCAAGCTTTATATACTTTTGCTTAGAGGTGTGTAATCCTTGATGGTTATAGAAAAAAAAATCCCTCTTGATGTGCATTCAGTCAAATGTTCATCCATCTTCTACAAACTAGTGATGCAGAGGAGGAGAACTGAAAACGGCTGTATCCTGTTTTCAATACTCCGTAGCATCAGTTTTTGGCAAACTTCAGTAGGGCCTTGGTGGGTCTACCTTCCTAGACCTGTGTTCATTATAGTGTGCTAAGAACCACCTCTTTTAGCCAGGCTTGACAGGACATAGCCCAAGGGAGAAGACTCCATAAGGTCTAGGACACTTGGTCTTGAAGAAACTCTCCTTGATTGAGTAGTCAAGGTATATGTATTAGCCAAAGACTTGATGATATGCTGGTATCTGGCCATCCCGCTTTTGGAGCAGGGTACTATTCTGGATAGAAATGTCATTACTTAATCTCTTTGGAGGCAGAACAATTGTTATCTTCAGCTGAAGTGCCCAGTGTGTCCAGATACATACCCAAAAGAACTCACATGACACAATTTTACCAGAATACCATAGAAACTTGATTTGAATATAAAAGGGAAGCATCAAGATTCATCTTTTCTGGAAAACAAAAATGAAACAAATATTCCCCCCAATAAAATGACATTAAGTTGTTCTACACTTCCTCACAGCTACTTTCTTCCATATGCTGCTAATTAGAATGAGGCTTTCTGATACATTGATGATGTGAAGTTAAACAGATAATTCATTAACTCTTAAAAATAGCATGTTTTATTAGAACAACCTCAGAGGACCATCAGAGAAAATGCTATAAGTATTGCACACCAACAAATAATAGTGTCTAGTGAAATTATTGTGTTTTAAATTTTTTTTTAATTTTTTTACTTTCTAAGTTTCTGATATACTTTGTCTGTTTTGAAAACAAACACATTTAATTATTTCCATCTCTTAACTATGTCTAGTGAGTCCAGTTTTTAGTTGTTGTACAAATAAATTGGTCCTCATTGCATTTCTTTCTTTCAAACATCATTTCAAATTAGGGCTTAATGTGGTTTGAACATTTCGCCAGAATAGTCATCCTACTTTTGTCTGAGGGTGGTTGATTACATCTATCTTTTTAGCTTACAAATGCCAATATAATTAGAAGAGTGCAAACTCAACCCTGAGACCATTTGTCATCACACATTGATTGTAACTGTATGTTTTATTTTGATATTGTAGGAGGAAAAGCAAACAATTAAAAGTCTAAAGAAAATGAAGATACGCTAAACATTTTTATTACATCATTTTTTCAACCAACTTTTCCCTACCACTTTTAATGTTTAATTACCTGTATTATTAAAATATATTGGGGTGCCTGGGTGGCGCAGTCGGTTAAGCGTCCGACTTCAGCCAGGTCACGATCTCGCGGTCCGGGAGTTCGAGCCCCGCGTCGGGCTCTGGGCTGATGGCTCAGAGCCTGGAGCCTGCTTCCGATTCTGTGTCTCCCTCTCTCTCTGCCCCTCCCCCGTTCATGCTCTGTCTCTCTCTGTCCCAAAAATAAATAAACGGTGAAAAAAAAATTTAAAAATATATATAAATACTGTTTCATGTTGGACTCAAAACTAGCTTTCAAATATCTTAGTAGCAAATATACAAACAGGTATAAAATATATAGAATGGAGGAGAATTTAGCATTATTATTTCAAAGTGTAAGTTTTAATAATTCACAGTGTATGATATTCTCCAAATAACTAGAGAAAAGACTCTGAGGAAATAAGGCAATCTCAATGATAAAATAAAATGTAAGTGGGTTGTGCCTACATATAGGCAGTGTAATGTGTCTGTGCTTGCCCCATTTGTGTACACAATCTTTGTAATCCACTCTATTACTCTGTATTTTATTGCCATGAGGATGGAATTAGAGTGAAGAGACCAAAAATTATTGATCGGTTATACCCCAAATCCATCCCTCTAAATGAAATGGCAACGTAGAGATGTTTGTGTGATAGGAAAAAAAAAAAGGTGTATTTTTAAGCTTCATATACTTGGAAACTAGTAGACAGCCATAGCTAACATGAGTATGGTGAATGATTTCAACCTTCTGATGAAATTTCTTTTGGCCTGTTGAAATCTGACCTATCCGAAGTGTCTGTGGAAACCCTCAGAATCACTCTATGAATCTTTCTTAGTGGATTTGACACTTTAAGAACTGAGCTGAGGATTTTAACCCTCATAACATCAAGGCAGAAGCACTTTTTGGGTGTTGTCTCTTTGCATCTACCTCTATATTACTGTTTCCATTTTTTAATCATTGATAAGGTAAAGGAGCTTATGTTAATTAGAATATAATCTAAGCTGCTATAATAAAAAGACCCTAAAATACACTAACTCCAAAAAGAAGGAGGGCAAACCAGAGTGTCTGTTCCATAAGATCAAGGAATAGGTTATTTCTGTTTTCCTCTGGTTTCCCTACAGTGTGGTCCCCATCTACATAGTAAAATCTGGATTATCACCACTGTATGCTCATTTCAGCCTGAATTGGTGGTGGAGTGGTCTAAGTCGGGAGGGGAAGCAACTTCCTTAATAAAGAAATTACCTGAAATTCCTTACATCACTTCCTTTCGCTGAAACTTAGTCATATGGCCATGCCTAGTTGCAGAAGATTCTGGGAAGTATAGTTGGGGATGAGCAATTATGTGTCCAGCTAAAAGTAAGTGGTAATGGTGGGGTGTTTTATTACCAAAAGGAAGAAAGAGGAGAATGAACACTGGGAGGGCAATTATTGGTCTCTGCCAAAGTAGTCTCTGACAGTTTTGATCTCTAATTCAAATTTATGATTTTCCTTATTTCTTCTCCCCTTTTCTTTCTCTTTCTTTAGTTTTACTGTTCTTTGCTTATTGCCTCCTCTCTCTTATTGTGTACTTATAGTCATGGCAATGCTAATATTCAGTCTAAATACCCAGTGTTCACAGTGGCCTATGCCTTACAGAGGAGCCTGTGGTCTTTCTTTGGGCCTGCAAACTATAGGTTAACTTTTTTATTCTGTGAAATATATTGCCCCCATCACTTTTAATCCTTTTTGGAACAAGGTAAAATATAATTAAAGGAGATAGAGAGGAAGGGAAGCAGAGAGAGAGAGAGAAAGAGAGAGAGAAAGAGGAAGAAGGAGAGAGAAAGAGGGGAGAGTAAAGAAAGGAAGGATATAGAAACATGTTAAATGAAAGAATAAACAAATTTTTTTTCTATCTCAGTATTTGTCCTCAAATTTGTTTCAAATTTCCAGCTCATCAAACATTCAGGTTTTCCATTAGAAAAATCTTTCCTGAATGCAAAATAGTAGCAATTTGCTTTGTAAATTCAACTTAGTATTATCTCAAACTGCCTCATAATAACAGACTTAATTTTGTTTTATTTTGGATTTCATCTTTGAATAGATTGTAATTCGTTTCTTTAAGGGATGTTTGACAGAGAATTATTATGTACAAGAGAAAATGTTCAGGAGGCAACCTATGCTTTCAACATAATTTGGCTGTCTTTGAGGAGAGTGAACTGATACAGATAAGAGATCGGACATTCATTAAAATAAAATTATTCTTTCTAATAGACTATAAAATTTGACTTCTTTGGCTTTTCTTTCTTTTTTTACATTATTTATTTATTTTGAGAGAAAGAGAGACCGTGTGCACACGTGCAAGTGGGAGAGGGGCAGAGAGGGAGAGAGAGACTCCCAAGCAGCTTCCATGCTCTGCATGGCACCCAACATGGGGCTTGATCTCACAATGGTGAGATCATGACCTAAGCCAAAATTAAGAGTTGGATGTTTAAGCAACTGAGCTAGCCAGGCACCCCGCCTTGACATTTCAAACCAGAAATGAGTGATAGTTAAGAGAAAAGGTGTTCTCTAAGAAAGGCCTCCAGACTAGAATCACTTAGAGATGGCCATCATTTTGTTTCTTCTCAATCTTTCTCTTAAACTCTTTTCTAGACCTTCAGACAGTTCACTATCAGTTTTTAAAAACCAACATCTGCTTTATTTATTGTCTTTGTCATGCACATGGAGTCATAGAAAGGACCTTAGAGATTCTAAAGCTTCATGGTTTGCAGTCTGAATTGGGGAGAGTAGACACGAAAGTGATTGATGAAGCTTAGATTTTCTACCCTCTTTTCCACCAGAAAGCAGGTTCACTCTTACCATTTTAACAGGTAGGGTTCATTAGTAAGATTTGTTGGCAAAAAGCGTTCTTATCCTAACAAAAGTTTAGAAGCCTTCCGTTGAACCTAGCTTCCTTAATGTGTAGATGAAAATACTAAGGCTTGCTGAGAAGTGATTTTTCAAAGATATCAAGGCAGAGCCCTCACCCCTGGGCTGGATATCTCACCACTACTCTGTGCACTAGCTCCAAAGCATTCTTATATCAAAAATTTGTCATTGTTATTAAAAAAAATGAGTTGTTTTCTTTTTTGGAATTATATAGTGAGGTTTGGCAAAAAAATGGAAAACCAAGTTCCTCCAGCAGTTTATAGTCTCTTCAAAAATCAAGTAATATGTACAGGTGTTAGTTCAAACAAGCTGTTGCTCCATTGTGAATATTATATTATCAAGTATTATATTGATAATATTATATATCAATATCAATTACTGATAAACAGTTGTCTGGGAGTGAAATATTTTCATTGCCATGGATTTAACTGACAATGATTGAGCACAATATAGCGGGGCCCCTTATATAACTGAATAATGGTGCCCAGAGCTTGTGTGGATGGAGTTGACCCCGGCTCAGCACAGAAGCTGGCCTGGAGAGAAATGGGTTACGAGTGACACCTTCATCTTCTGTACTGAGCTCTTCACTCCAAGCAAGTTCTGCCTTCCTTGTATCTTTATCATAACTTGTTTGTGTACATGCTGTGCTTTTGATTCCAAGAAATAAAAAATGATGATTCTGGCATGCTTAGAAGAGCCTGTGTATTTCAAGTGGATGTGCTTAATACTCCAGAATCACATCATACTCACCTGTTCCCTGTAAGCCTATTAGGTAATTTTGGTAAATGTGAAAGTTGCCTTCATCCTGCTATTTAGTATCTTATTTTACATTTAATAATGAAGCAAATTCTCTGGAGACTAGTTTTCTGGCTAACTAATGCCTTTGCAAACCAATATAACCTCTTAACATAAAACATAAGTAATAGAAGTTCAGAGGAAATGAGCTCTTGGATTCCCTAGAGCATGGTTAGAAAGTCTGATGTAGTGTTCACAAGCTATTGTTTTACAGGAGTTATACAATTTTTTTTCCCACAAGTATGAAAATGTTCTTCATGGAAAGCACAGGTCAACTTAAAGTCAGAAGTTCTGGTTCTTGGAATACTATGATGTTATAAAGAATACTCAAAATATTTTCATAACATTATAATAGTTTACTTTCATTGTATACATTTAAGCTGTTTTGGTTTTAGACATTCAGTGTAAATAGTTTTCAAACCTCTATGAGAAATCTGACAAAATATGATTTATGTTTCTGTTTTTATTTTCTTTTTCAAAGACTTCAGATCATCTATAAAAAAAGGATTCGTCAACTATATGGCATTTTCATAATGCAAACAAGTTGTGAACTGAAGGTATAATCCTTACCATTATTTCCCATTCTGAGAGATGCCTCAGGAACGACAACAAAACCCAGGCCTGTGAAAGCCAAGTGACTTGCTTATTCTTGGGCAGTTAATTAGAGGTAGAGCTAAGGCTGGCACATAGGTTCTCTGACTGTATGACATCATCTACTTTCACAACTGCTCTTTATGACAGATGAAGATAAAAAGATTTTGGAAAAAGCCAGAATTGCATTTATATATTTTGGCTTTGTATTTCACATTCTAATGACTAACAGATCAAGATATTACAGGAATGCAACAAAGCTGACACTTATATTTTTATAAACCAAGAGGTTTATTCCTCCCACCTTCCCTCCGTCTCTCCATTCCTTTCTTCCTCCTTGTCTTCCCACCTTTGTTTCCTTTTTTGGTCCTTTTTTGTGTTTGATGAGAGGTTTATTGCTTAATTGAAGTGGAGTTCATTGTTATGGTGATGATTTTCCCCCAGGCAAGATAGACTCATCCCCCACCAAAATCTCTTTGTCTCATTCTGAAGCATTTCTTCAGTTCCTCAGTCACATGATATATTTACGTCACATGATATACCTACAAAGCTGTGAATTTCATAGGAATCAACAGATTGAAATTTCTTGATTTATAGAGGAGGAAACCAAGACCCAAACTTTGTTTTTGCATATAGGGAAAATTTTTAAGAAAAAAATTTAATGCAATGAACATACTTAGATTTCTTCCCTTCGTTTCTTTTTTTTCTTTATGTTTTAATTTATTTATTTAGATAGAGACAGAACATGAGTGGGGAGGGGCAGAGAGAAAGGGAGACACAGAATCCAAATCAGGCTCCAGGCTCTGAGCTGTCAGCACAGAGCCTGACACTGGGCTTGAACCCATGAACCGCGAGATCATGACCTGAGCCGAAGTTGGATGCTTAACTGACTGAGCCACCCAGGCACCCCTCTTCCCTATTTTCAACCAAAGAGATGAAGACATTTTGTGAGATGATAAACTAAAGAGGACTAAAGGAAGTGATGGACTGATATAATGGCCGATATGTCAGAAATTTGTGTGAGGGAGTGAATGCATGGAAAGTAGGGAACAAAAAGTGAGAACTGAGGAAAGATACAAAAAGATAAGGATATAATACTTTTGCCCATTTTAGATGTTCTTCCTTCTCCCCTTTTTATGAATTTTCATACCAAAAAGCCAGAATACAAAGAGATTCACACACACACACACACACAGATACACCCCATGATAGAGCTTACACTTTTTAAATCTCAGTATATAGGTGATTTTCTTGAATTTCAACTCATTGCTATAACAGCAATATCTCAATATTTTGAGATATCTCAATATCTCTTTTTCTTTTGTAAAATGAATCCATTGCTTTTTTTTCCTGATGTTACTTAGCAGTACTAGCGTTCTAAACTTCCTTTTTAATAACAAAACAGTTTATTCTTTTTATTCTGCTCATTTTTCTTGCTTATGTGGAAATAATGAGTCAACCATAAAGTGGATATTATATAATGAAATTAGCAAAGCTTTCTTTTCAAGTTTCTTGACATAGTTTCTGGTTCAGTAATGATGGTTAAGAATGGCTCAATGATTTGTTTGTATTCTACCTGACACCAAGGTTTCTATCACAAATGTTTGTTCTCTAAGAATGAAAAAGGCATTATGAGTCCATTAACAAAGTAAATCATCCACCTTCAGGTGTTGCACATGATGGGAGCCCAGCATTTGGGAGTTCCCTATGCAGCTATCAGACATTTGTAATATTTCAAAATATCTTACATCTATATTTTCTGCATAATGCCACAGTATTGTCATCTTGGGAGGCAGAAAGAGAGCAAAAATTAACACTCTCATTTTATAAATAGAGAAATTCATGGATAACAAGGCTTAAGAGCCTCACCCCTGGTGGTGGAGTAGGGACTTTCTAACAGGTTGACCATATAATTTATTGCCCAAACTTGGACACTATTGACAATGACAAGGGACACTGTTAGTAATTACACTGGGACAATAGGTATGAATTTGGACTGCCCCTGGGAAACCAAGACCTGTTGGTTTCCTGTTGGTCACTTTTACTAGGATCCACAACTGCTTCTCACATATTCCCATTTCTCTGTGGTTCTCAGACTTCCCCTTTTATTCTTGCTAAGTATATATGAATACACATAATAGTAGTAGGAGAGGGAATGACTTCGTATGAATCCTGGAAATCTCACTCAGTAGTTGTGAGCTCTTGGGCACACGTCAGGAACTTTAACCTCTCTGCTTCAGTTTCTTTCTTAGTAAAATGGGGATGATAATAATAATACTTACATTATAGGGATGTTATATGTATTGAATGAGTAAAATTCTTGGAATAGTGTCTAGCACTTAATAGGCACTATATGTACTTGATAAATAAAAATATGAATATTGACCCTGATAACAACCTTTTAAAAGGAAAAGTTAAAAGCTATTTATCTAAGAACATTCCTTTCATTTCCAGAGCACATTTCCTGAATCAATTCTTGGGACATTGTCTACTTTTTGATATACTTTGAATATCTGTGTCTGAGATTACTAATGATGTGCTGGTGCTATTGAGTGACAATGATCTTGTTGTTTTAGTATCTGGCACTATTAACACCTACATGGTAAGAGAGCATTAGCAAGCTAATTCCATCTTGGAGCATTTTGGACTTGTGATGAAATAGGACTTCATCATAATAGTCGAGCAATTTTTGACTTCTAATGGAATTCTATTAATTCTATTCTACTCTACTAGTAGACCTTTGTGTCTTTTGTAATGATAAGTAATCTGTGTTATGCTTGAGATCACTTGGTTTCTTCATCTTAAAACTTCAGGGTATCTGTTTTGTTTTGTTTTGTTTTGTTTTTTCCTTTTGGAATGGAGAGCTTTATTTATTCCCACACTGACCCTCGACTCGCCTTGTTCTTTCTTAAAACTAAAAATAGAATAAAAAAGCATAGTCTCAAGGTGGAAAACATGCAGAAAAGCAATTCCCCCATAGTTTGCATTGTGTGCATAGTGTGCATAGATTTGACTCTGAGAAAAAGGCCCATACCTTTAGCCCCACCACAGCATGTTGTTCTTCTATTTTGTATTCGTGATCAGACACCTCATTTCCTTTTAGTCCTTTAGGCTTTTACTTTTTCAGTCTGACCACCGCTGACTAAAGTCATTGCTGATTTGATGTTCAGAAAACTGAGAGGTTCATTATCTGTTTTATTTGGTGCATGAGTGATTCCAAATCTAACTCTTTCCTATGCTTCAGTGTTTGGCCTTATTCTCCATTATTTGGCTAACATGGTGACATACACTTCTGAACTTTTTATTTGATCTCTCTTCCATCTCCTGCCTTTAACCACCACTCTTTTTAATATTTCTCCAGCCTTCCCATTGACAACAATGCCACAGCTAGAGGAGGTAAAAGAGCAGGAAATCCTAAAGAACTGGGCAAATTCCAAGAAGAAAAAGCCACACATGTATTACAATTTTTTATACTTTAAAAACAAAGTAAATTTCTAGTCCTAATTTCTATAATTCATACATATAATAAAGTTATATTGTTTTCCAGTAATTTAATATTAAAACAATTTTTTAAGTTTATTTATTTTGAGAGAGACAGAGATAGCACAAGTGGAGGAGGGATAGAGAGAGAGGGAGGGAGGGAGAATCCCAAGTAGGCTGTGCACTGTCAGTAGCTGGGAGGGAATGGCTCAAACCCACAAAACCCACAAAACTGCAATATCATGACCTGAGCCAAAACCAAGAGTCGGACACTTAACTGGCTGAGCCACCCAGGCATACCCCCCCAATAATTTAATATTTAAACAGTACATTAAAATTTTTCAATTTTTATATCTGTTATCTCAACTGATACATTATTATGTTTGTGAAACAGATATTTTCATTGTCCTTATTTTACAAATGAGGAAACCAAAATGTGAGGAAATTCAGATAAGGCATTTAACAGTCAATAAAGTCAAAAGTCAAAAGTCAAATACTATTGATGGTAAAGAAGAAAATAAAAATCAGTCATAGGTCATTTCATTACTCAGATATAAGCACTGTTAACATTTTAGCACATTGTCTTCTTTTGCTATTTCTATACATATGTGGATGTTTGTATAAAAAATTTAAATGCATAATTTAACATAATTAAATGCATTTCTGTATTCTGTTTTTTAAAATTATTATAATGTAAAATCCATTGCATAACTATCAAGTTTATTAGGCCATTCTCCTATTATTGAACATTTACTTTTTTCAAATTTTTATCCATTAAAAATAACATTATGATAAATGTCTTTGTACATGAATAGCTTACATTTACCTAGCTATTACATTTTAATAGGTACCCGAGTGTTTTAAAGCATACCCCCTGGCATCTCTTGTGATAAACGATTTTTATTAGTAACATTGGCCAAAAATCAGAGTATATTCTGCAGCAATTAAACAGGGAACAATCTGATTTACAAAGGGAATGAGTTTATGTCCTTGGCCTCATCAACTCTGTTCCCACAGAGTCAGGCAAGCCAACTTAGAAGAAATAAGAAAGGAGAAAAATAAAAACAAAAATATACAGTGTAAGTTATGAAAATTTTAGAGGTTGAAAAAAAGAGGTATATCTGTGTTGGGAGAAATTACTGATATCAAAGTATGTCTGGTCAACTAATAATTCTGCTTTATATAAAAATTCTCACACCTGTTTAGTCTATGCATTTTTACATGGGATGAACACATTACTTTGTAATATACAATAAAAGCCTTTCACAAGGAAAGTGTATTTGTGAAATAATCATATTAGATTGTTTTATTTAATTTCTTAGTTTATAATGGCCAATTAGATTGGCTAGCAGTGAAAGCAGAACAAATGGGCCAGGTGATATGGAGAATTATACTAATAGCTAGTATTTATTGAACTCTGTGTTTCAGGCACTGTTTTAAGTTTACATGTAATGTCTATAATATAAATTGTGTTTTGCAACCACCCTGTCATATAAGTACTTTACTTTCCTCATTCGATTCATGTAGAAACGGAGGTGAAGTAAATTGCTCAAAGTCAGATGGGCTGACTACAGAGTCCATTCCGTTGACACATGTATTATACTGTCTACAATGTACAGTTATACTTTACTTATTTGGGCTCCAAAGGGAATACACGGATAGAGTCAACAGGGAGTGGAGAAGAAGGCCCCCAATCTGAGTGGTGTTGGGTGGAAAGGTGATCTGCTTGTTTTAACTTGCCCTGTCTCCAGTACCTAGAATGAATAATGAATCAATAAATGGCATTTCCACCTCAATCTTAAGTAAGAGATATCCAATTCGAGAGACATCTATTAAGCATCTACTCTGGGCTGGGCTCTGGGCAGACAAAAAAGAGTAAGATATAACCCTAAACTCAAGAAATGCATAGTCTAAGAGGAAAATAGACATGAAAAATATGATTATATTACAGTGTGATTTGACGAAGAAGGATATGGAAGACACCAAAGAAGAGAGAAACCTTAAGAGAGGATATGACATTTGAACTGGGATGAATAAAAGTCGCCAGGGAAGCAAGGGTGTAGGGCTTCCTGTGTTCTTTTGGTTATAACAAAGCCTGTACCTATGGAAGTTGGACCATCACCCACTGTTTATTTTTAATCTAATTTGGAAAGAATGCAATGCTGTGTTTGGAGCTAGTCACACCTAGGTTCTTATCAGCTATGTGATTTAGGCCAATTAATCTCTCAGAGCTTTGGGTTCTGAATATGGAAAACTATGCTTATCTCAATGGGAAGGTTAAAGAAGAAACATATAAGTTCCTATAACAGAGCCTGTCATTGATGCCTGCAAACAGTAATTATTAACATCCTGATTATGTGGTTAAAAGAATGTAAGAAGCGCCTTAGAACAAAGACTTTCTCACCTAAGGTAGAGGAAAAGAAAGCCTGGCAAGGTCTACCAAATGAGTGAGGAATAATAAGGAGAAAGAACTATCCTTCTGGAGTTCAAATTCCATTTGTAACTGCTAAACTGAGACAGCTAAGAATAAAAGTCTTAACAAGACTCAAGAGGATTCTTGGGACAACAAATGACTGTTACAACGGAATATTTTGATGTGTTAAGTGTAAATTAGTCAGAAGCATATGGATTAAATTTCCTTTCAGCAATGCATGGGTTTAAACATTAAGGGGAAAGAGATGTGAGAACAGGGCCCTACCGGGTTAGGAAGTCTCTGATGTTTGCCCAGGAGTGTTTTAGGTAGACTCACAGAGAAAGGCTGAGAAATGCTCCCTGAGGAAGGTAAGGAGTAGAAGGAGCAGGGAAAGGATATCTTACCACCCTCAGCCCCAGCTTTGGTGAAGTCCAAGTTATTACAAATCAATGTGGCCTCAATGCCAAAGGTTTAAAAAACAGTGTAAGTCCCATTAGAAGTTTAGGTATAGTCATCAGCCCAAAAAGTGAAGAATTCATTCTTCACCTGAATGAAAAAATTTAGAACTCTTCCTGTTTAGGAGATAATATCCTGGGAAACCAAACTTCTTTTGCTGGAAAAATTGACTTGTAAAGAAATCATGGTTGTCTTCTCTCATTTTATAGACAAGAGACTTGAGGCCCAGGTTTGTGAAATGACCTGCTTACCATTCTCCAGTGAGTTTGTGACAGAGCTGGGACTGGACACCAGGCCATCTAATGTCACCCTCAAGGAAATTCCTTGACTTGGTTAAGGCCACACCCTGAGTAAAGTGGGCACTGACAGGATTTCAGCTAAGGCCACACATTTCCTACGACTGCAAGCTGCTGCCTTAAAATTAATTAAGCATTCTTGTTACAAAGGTAGCATGTGTTTATGTTAAATTATGACCGTATGAAAGGATATTAAATGAAAGCTAAGACATCTTATCCCTGCTCCTGTCCACACAACCCTGCCACCACTCCAACCAGAATCCTTCTATTTCCATTCCCTAGAAGTAAATACTGTGAACATTTTTTGGTGTTTACTTCCAGAATTGCAAAAGTTCTTATTTAGAAAAGAACTCAAACTTACAAATAAATTATAAGAATTTTAGAAAGAACTTTTACCTAAATTCACTGCTGAAATTTTTCCCCATTTGCTTTATCATTTGTTCTCTATTGTTACCTGTCTACCTATTTATCAGCCCATCTGTTTATCCATCCATCCATCCATCCATCCATCCATCCATCCATCCATCGATAATAGTTTTGTTTGAACCAGTTGAGACTAAACTGTAGACGTTGTGGCTTTTTATTTTCTGTCTTAGTCCATTCAGGCTTCTGCTATGGACGGGATGTCTTTTAAACAATGAAATTTAATTCTCATAATTCTAGAAGCTGGGAAGTTCTGGATCAAAATACTAGTAGATTCAATGCCTGGTAAGGGCTTGCTTCAGGGTTCATAGATGGCTGTCTTGCTCCTCACTCTGTCCTCACAAGGTGGGAGGGTTGGGGTAGCTCTCTGGGATCCTTTATAAGAGTACTAATCCTATTCATGAGAGCTCCACCCTCATGACCAAATTGTCTCTTAAAGGCCCCACCTCCTAATACCCTCACAAAGGGCATTACGATTTAACATATGAATTTGGGGAGGACATAATCATTCATTCTATAGCAACTTCTAAATATTTGGGTATGTATTTCCTAAGGATGTGCATAAGCATAATGTGGTCATCAGTTTTTATAAAACTTCAATAAATTTGTCACTGATCCAATGTGTTTATAAGATTAATCCAAAAATGTACTTCATAGAATTTTTTTCCCCTTTAAGATCAGGTCTAGTTTAGGATCATGTATTGCACTTTCTTGTTACGTCTCACTGGTCCCTGTTGATCAGGACCCTGGAACAATTCTTCAACTATTCCTCAGTATTTATAGCACTGACATTTTTGAAGAATTTAAAAGAATGTTTCTCATTTTGAGTTGGCCTGATGTTTCTTCATGATTAGCTACTGGCTGTACCTGCTTGGGTGGAATACTACATAAGTGATGTTGTGTTCTTCTAGGATATCACAACTAGAGGCTCACATGTTCACAATGTCTCACTTGAGATACTAATTTTCAATGGTGGGTAAAGGTGTTGTTCATAGGTATCTTTTTTATTCATGTCCTTTCTTCAATATGTTTTTGCTGAATAACATAATTATTTCAATTCAATAATATTTATTGTGTATGTATGTGGCAAACACTGTTATCTGGGGATAAATCAGTGATCCAAACAGAAAATTTCTGCTCTGATAGAGCTTGTATTCCATCTTGGACATATGTTTCCATATGTAGAACTATTTCATTTTTTAAAAAAACTGGACTCTAGTTTGTTGTACTTCGTACAACAAGAAAACTAGTACTCTACTTTGTTGTACTTAGGTACCATAGTTCATTCAAGCAGTCGCCACTGATGATATTTAGCTTGTTTCCACTTTTTTTTTTTTTTTTGCTATTACCAACATGCTGAAGGAAGCACCTTACAATATAGTATATTTATCTGGATGTGTGTGTGTGTGTGTGTGTGTGTGTGTGTGTGTGTGTGAATGAATGTATATCTGTGTATAGATGTGGATGTGATTGTATGTGATTGTGTTTATGTGTATGTGTGCAGTTTGTGTAAGTATGTGTGTTTGTGTACAAACTCATTTATCGTAGGATAATTCCCTAAAGGAGAATTCATGGATCAAACAAATTTGGTTTATATATTCTGATAAATGCTATCATTTTACTCTAATTTTTGTTCTCAGTACAGTGCTTCTGTCTCCCCATTCTTGCCAAACTGAAAACTATTTAGGTTTCTATCTTTTCCATACTAACTGGCATTATCTTAGCTGAATGATAATGAAGAGTCCAATTTTGGGGGCACCTGGGTGGCCCAGTCAGGTATGCATCTGACTCTTGATTTCAGATCAGGTCATGATATCACGGTTCATAAGTTCTAGCCCCACATTGAGCTCTGCACTGACAGTGCAGAGCCTGCTAAGGATTCTCTTTCTCTCTCTCTCTTTCTGCCTCTGCCTTGCTTTCTCTCTCTCTCAAAAATAAATGAAAAAACTTAAAAAAAGAGTCCAGTTTTTGTCAAGTCTGGTGTGTAAAGTGCCTGTTTGTGTTTGATTGCTGCAGTAGTACTAGTCTCTAGGAGACCCACTTGGGGGAACAGAGAGACTGATTGCAGAGCTGCTATTTGTGTCTTTGGAAAAATTGCCCAATTCTTTTTCTCCCTTCCAACTTTTTTGACATAATTGACAAATAAAAATTGTATGTATTTAAGATGTCCAGCATAATGTTTTGATATATGAATATCTTATGAAATGGTTACCGCAATCAAGCTAATTAACATAGGCACACCTTGCATAATTACCTTTTTTGGTGTCAGAGCACTTAAGATCTACACTCTTAGCAAATTTTAAGTACACAATAACAATGATACTAACTACTCCAAGTGGTATATTAGATCTACAGAACTTGTTTATTCTGCATATCTGAAGCTTTGTACCCTTTGACCAACATTTCCCCATTTTCCCCATCCCCTGGTAACCACCATTCTAATCTCTGCTTTTAGGAGTTTGATTCTTTTGGATACCACATGTGAGGACATGCAGTATTTGTCTTTCTTTACCTGGTTTATTTTACTTAACATAATGTCCTCCGTGTACACATGCACACACACACACACATACACACACACACACACACACACACACACCACATTTTCTTTATTTCATTCATCCATTATCTACATAGGTTGTTTCCATATCTTGGAATAAATAATGCTCAATGAACGTGGAAGTATGGTTATCTGTTTGAGATACTGATTTCATTTCCTTTGGATATTTACCCAGAAGTGAGATTGCTGGATCATATACTAGTTCTATTTGTAATTATTTGAGGAACCACCATCCTGTTTTCTATAGTGGCAGGACTATTTTACATTCCCACCAACAGTATGGAAGCGTTCCAATTTCACCACAGCCTTGCAAACACTTGTTATTTTTGGGTTTAGCTTTTTAATAATGGCCATCCTAATGGATGTGAAGTGGTATCTTACATTGTGGTTTTGATTTTCATTTCCCCAGTGATTAGTGATGTTGAATACCTTTGCATATACCTGTATGTCTTCTTTTGAGAAACATCTATTCAGGTTTTTTGCCCATTTTAAAATTAGGTTATTCATTTTCTTGCTACTGAGTTAATTGAATTCCTTATATATTTTGGATATTAACCCCTTAAGATAGTTTGCAAATATTTTCTCCCATTCTGTGGGTAATCTCTTCACTCAATTGATTGTTTTCTTGGCTGTGCAGAAGTTTTTTAGTTTAATATAGTCCCATTTGTCTATTTTTGCTTTTGTTTCTGTGCTTTGGGGTTCATATTAAAAAAATCAGTGTCCAGACCGATGTCAAGAAGGATTTCTCCTGTATTTTCTTCTAGTAGGTTTACATTTCAGCTCTAACATTTAAGTCTCCAGTCCATTTTGTGTTGATTTTTGTATGTGATGTGAGATAAGTGTCTGACTTCATCCTTCTGTATGTGGCTGCCCACTTTTCTGAACACCATTTATTGAAGAGGCTGTCCTTTCTCCTTTGTGTGTTCTTGACACTTTTGTCAAAGATCATGTGACTATAAATGTGTAGATTTATTTCTAGGCTCTGTATATTGTTCCATTGGTGTACATGTCTGTTTTTATACCAGTGCCATACTGTTTTAATCACTGCAGCTTTGTAGTATATTTTAAAATCAGGCAGTGTAATGCCTCCAGCTTTGTACTTTTGCTCAAAATTGCTTTGGCCTCTCGGGGTCTTTTTTGGCCCCATACGAATTTTAGGATTGATTTTTCTATTTCTTTAAAAAAATGCCATTGGAAATTTGACAGGAATTACATTGAATATGTGGATTGCCTTGGATTGTATGGACACTTTAATGCCTAATTCTCAATTAAAGTCTGTTTTGTAAAGAAATTTTTAAAATGTAAATTCTACACTTGACCACATTGCTGTGATGTTGGAATGTTATCTAGTACCTAGAAACATTTTAGTAGGAAGCTAATGAAATAGTATAATTATAAATAATTGAAAAATGTACATTTAGACACAACTCTGTTATGCTATTTGCTATCTGTTATGAAGAATGGGTTAGGATAGTCTCCAAAATAGTTCATGTATCACTCAAAGATTTCTGAGATATATGATAAACTAGAGAGAAAATATTTGTTCATGGCAGATGATCTTAGAATTATTTGAAATGTTTAGCTAGATGGTCTGAACTCTCTTTAAGATTATTACTGAGGGTTTTTGGTAGGAGGTGGTTGGGAAGAAAAATTTTCTTCCACCTTGGAAGAAAACTTCAGATTATATGGCTTGTTTATTGAAGAAACCATTAATTTTTCCATCTACTTGTTATCCCATTCACCTCCCCCATCCCCCTTTCCCTATAACTCCTCCCCCCTCCATTTCATCCTCCAAAAAGGAGGAGTGGATATTTTGAAAAGGAAGCCTCTTTCTTACACGCAATGAATTTTGCCCACAATGGGCTAATTGCCAAAGCAGTTGGCCACCTGTGGGAGTAATTAGTTACTTGTCACTCGTTCTGAGGTTAGTCGCAGTTGCAATTTATTATACACACAGCTTTGCATCCACAAATAACCATGGCTGTTAAAACCACCCATAAAGAAAGAAAAGGCTGGGCAGAAACTTTAAAAGGTGGCATATTATTTTACATTTATGAACAAGCATGGGTAACATTCAGCTCTATTCATTTTATCCTAATTCAGAGATACTGGAATTAGGAGTCCTGTAGAAAAAGTATTCCAAAGTTTTCCTACTTTGGGGAGTGGGCCGGAGATAAGATCATGTTATCTTTATAATTTTACTGGATAAGTTAAAAAAAAAGATTCTTGATGGGTTATATTAATGTTTTAGTCTTCTATAATACAGATGTGTATAATTGAAAATGAATCACTTTATATTTAAGGTAATCATAGCAAGAACTTTGTTCTCATGGGCAAGTAGCAATATAATAGCAGCCATTTGGTTAACCATTCTGTGGTTAAACATGGTTATACTGTTTATGATTATATCCATGGAAGGTATTCTCCATTCTACTAATTAAGTTTGATATATTTATCAATGACTACTGTTATTAGTCATGAATGTCAGGAAGTAAAGAGCATGTAAAAAGATGAGCAAAAGGGAATTCAGATACTTAGCGTGTGTGTGTGTGTGTGTGTGTGTGTGTGTTTGTATTAGGAGCAAAGGGGTAAAAACTAGCATACAGGATTCTCTTATTCAGGATTCTCTTGCATACAAGAAAAACATAATCTTACTCAAGTTGCCTTAAACAATGAAGGGTATTTATGAGTTATTGAATTGAGAACTCTTTAAAATCGGGTGGGATAAATATGAGACTTTTCCTAGTGGCTCAATACTATCACGAGGGACTCATATACTTTACATTTCTCTGCTCTCCTTTCCACAGTGCCTGCTTTATCCTGAGACTGATTCTTAACATGGCTGACACAGAGACAAACCATTTTTACTACATGTGCTAAGCAAATATCTCCTTGTGTGTCATTAACCCAAACTGAGTCATGTACTCATCCCTAAAGAAGTCACTGTGGCTAAGGAGACACCATCCACTAATTGGCTTAAAGGCCAAGAGCTTACTCCTCAAGACAACCCTACAAAAACAGCCTGTGTGGGAAATCTGAGACCTAGGTAGGGAGGAGAAGCATGGAGATGGATGCTAGCAATAGCAACTGTCCAGTACAGCAAATAACAGTAATTCAAGTGCTATAATAAGGTAGAGACACAGTAGGGATGCCTGAGTGGCTCAGTTGGTTAAGTGTCTGACTTCATCTCAGGTCTTGATCTCATAGTTGATGCGATCAAGCCCCACACTGACAGTGCAGAGCCTGCTTGGGATTCTCTCTCTCTCTCTGCCTCTCCCCAGCTCACATGTGCTCTCTCTCTCTCTCTCAAAATAAATAAATAAACTTAAAGAAAAGGTAGAGACACAGTACTTAGTACCATATAGGATGGCTATGGGTTGATGCTATTACTGCAGTAGTTATAAGTGCCATCGATGTTCATGTTCCTGGGATGCTAAAAAACAGAAACATATTTGAAGGGCTTTGTGGCTTACCATGTCACTAGGAGGTTTGTGGCCACCCACTTTATCAGTTAACCTGTGAAGGCTTTACTCTACTTTCAGTCTGTGACCTTTGCTTACAGAGTAAAAAACCTCAAAGATCTTCAGTGGGAAATCTGAAGGGAGAAAATATGTATAAATTTGATCCTTGTTACATACAGTTGATCAACTGTTGATCCTTGTTATTTGCAGATTTAGTATTTGTGAATTTGTCTTCTTGCTAAAATTTATTTGTAACCTCAAAATCAATACTCATGGTGCTTTCATGGTATTCACGGACATGTGCAGAGTGGTGAAAAATTTGAGTCATCTGAAGCCCTGAGATCCACTGAGGTCGAACAAGATGATGCTCTGCCTTTGTGTTTCAGCTCTCATACTGTAAGGAAGTGTCCCTTTCATGGTCTATTTAGTGTATATTTTCCACATTTTTGTGCTTTTTTGTTGGTGATTTCATTGTTAATGGCCCCCAAGCATAGTGCTGAAGTGCTGTCCAGTGTTACTAAATGCAAGAAGGCTGTCATATGCCTTATGATAAAATACATGTGTTAGATAAGCTTCGTTTGGCATGAGTTATAATGTTGTTGGTGGTGAGTTCAGTATTAATAAATCAACGATATATATTAAATATGATGTCTGTAAACAGAAATAGCCTGTAAAATAGGTTATATATTGACTGGTTGATGAAAAGGTTGTGACCAGAGGCTTGCAGGAACTTAACCTTGTATTTCCTCTAGGAGCAGTGGGTTCAGTATTCACTCATTCAGTGTTCATAGTGAATTTATGGAATATAATTACATAACTATTGCAAATAATAAGAATAAACTATATATCTGCAACTGCATTGAAGCAAATGAAGAAAAGATTAGCTTGGTCCAGATCCAGGCAGGGATTTAACCACAGAGTTCTAGTATGTAAAGGGATAAGTACTTTCTATATTCCTGTTAGTTAAAAGGAAAGAATTCAGAGTTTTTAAATCCATTTGGGGAGCCATACCCAATCTATCTGCAAACTACATTTCTCTCCATCTGGACCCTTCCAGCTATGTCCTCTCTGCCATCTCAGAAATGATAGGCAACGATTTCTAGGTTTCAACTGAATATAGCTTCAGCCTCATAGGACATAATGAAAAATAATGCATGATGAAATCCACTGAAAGACCACGTTCCTTACTTTCCTCTCTCCCTATTGCCCCCAAACCAAATGTAGCAAAACTTTGAGCTGCAACAGGACATCATAAGAATTGAGATGGGTAGTGTGGGGAGGTGTTCTTCTGCATCTAGGGCTCTGCTTGCATCATTCCATTTGATTTTTGTTTCGCTGGGACTGGG
Source organism: Felis catus (assembly GCF_018350175.1). Taxonomy (NCBI): domain Eukaryota; kingdom Metazoa; phylum Chordata; class Mammalia; order Carnivora; family Felidae; genus Felis; species Felis catus. Next base: position 86,200,660 of record NC_058373.1, on the reverse strand, counting down.
GCTGGGTTGCCAGCAGCAAGTATGCTGACTGAAAACTGTCACAACAGCGATCTTTACAATCCGGGAGTTGAGTTTGACTGGAACATATGTCTTCAATTTTGATAGCTCAGCTTCCCAGATGCCCTAAAGGAGAATATTGCCTGAGAAGGAGCTTTTCATGTAAGAATAATTTGTGTTAAGTAGCTCAGTGATCTGTTTGTTAGGTTAGAGCTGACAGTTTGTTTATATTTCTAAAGGGGTATGATGAATGGGGGAGAAGTTGATGCTAATTAGCCTAAATTGTTCCTAAGAATGTAGAGGGCTTTGCCAGTTTCATTGTTTCTGTTTCTTTGCACATTTTAAATAATTGAATGGAGCTCAGACCATTCATCATAATTTCAGGCAAGATAGAAATAAATGAATTTAGCACGGGTCTGCATGTGTGATGGAAGATGTCACTTTAAAGGGCAATTAAATAAGACATCAACTTGGGGCTAATGCAGACTATTCTAATCTATTTGCATAAAAATATCAAACATGAACGTTTTCATTTATTCCATTAATTATCTCTGTCATCATAGGAGGATAATAGCACTTCTTTTTGAAATCCCATCTATCTCTATTAAAGTAATGCTGTAGTATAAAATTTGGGTCTGTGCTTTCTAGACAAAAGATCTGTGTCCATACTCTTTAAGAAAGTTCCCTCCCCTCCCTCTGATGTCATCAAATGTCTCTAAGAAACCTGTTTGAGAATGGGCTCAAGTGCCTGGCCAGCTAATGAAAAAGGCAGCAGAGAAACATTTTTGAAAGTTGGAAATCATATAATGGTGTGCATTCCACAGCAAGAGCTAGTGTACCAGTGAGGGCATATTTTAGTTATTTCTCTAGAGTTCTCATATATTTATTTCTCATATATGCTGAGTTACATAGTGATATGATACTAAGCCTACGATGTAACTTCCTATCCGAGTTGATCCAGCATTTCCTCTAGGTAATAAAGTTAACATAAATGGATTATTTTATAAGAATGTAGGAAAATATATATGTTTTGTTAGCACACATATTTTGACAGATAAAATAAGAAAAATGAAACTAAATTTAGAAAGTCTATGATTTTTTTCCAACCTTTTAATCCTCATTGCAGGCCATTCTTTTTTAATTTATGCACATAAAATACCACAGGAAGAGATGGTATAAATTTGTGGACTGTGGAGAATGAGTGAACATTTTTGAATCAGGATCTTTAAAAGGGGTGAAATTTGAGTATGATTAAGTTAGGAAAAAGCCTCGCTTACGGCGGAAGTCGGAGACTCTGTATACATTATGGGCATGTCATGGCTTTTAAAAAGTTATGTTAGACTTCTATACAAATTGTGAAGGAATTTGTATAACCCCAAACAAAATTCTGTGTGGTTCTGAACTTTTCTAAAGAGAGAGAAATAATGCTGGTTAGTATTCCAATCAGGAGCAAACCTTACCATCGGGTGGGCTGGTTGCTTACACTGCCTGGGTGTTTTCTTGGTCACTAGTTTTCTCGGAAGGAAATGATCCTATGGCTTATGCTTGCCACATTTGTACATATATGCGCTATAATTGGCATTTATTAAGGAGACCTTCAGTTTGATGGATGACTGTCAGAGCCGAGCCTGCTGGCTTTGAAGAGGGTTGACTTTGCTCAAGTTTTGTTACATTAGCTCATTAGAACTCTGCACAACTTCAACCCGTTCTTTGTTTACTTTCTTATAATTAAGATTTTTGAACAATCGAATTTCAGAGACTTGACAGGGCCCATTCCCAACTTGGAGACTTTGCCTGACAGAAAAGTTTGCAACAGAAAAAATATTCACAATAGAACCCGTGAGTATTAAAAATAAGATTTTTGTACTCTCTCTAGTTAGCTGCCCAGTTAATTAATTGCTTTTAAACATTAAAGGGTTTAATTATCTTTACCTTTTATATCATTAGCTGCATTTTTCCTAAGCTTTTTTCAAAAAGTGAATTCTATAAAAAACAACAGCTATAGAAATATTTTCAAGTCAAGGTATTTAAAATTTGGACCTCGTATGTATTATACTTGAGCAACAATGTAAGCAAATAATTAAGAAAATGACAGATACATATTCAAAAGGAAAAAATGCATTAATGCATTAATAAGTGCATTTAAACATTCAATTGTGAATAATCAGAAATCCTAATTGTGTTGTTAATTTTGTAATAAGAAAATCTCCAAAGCTGTGGTGACCCATTTAAAGTGAGAACTGATATTTCACTTTCTCTTTTGAAACCCCAAAGAAAGTGCACATGAGAATGCTGAAAATGAGGATCCAATATGCATTGGTGAGACAAACTGTATTTCCTGTTTAGCGCAGTGTGCCTCTCCCACTACCTAAAGGGGCACAGAATGTTGATGTTGTGTTTGATGTGTGTGTCTTTTGAAATATTCTTAGTTGCTATCCACAAAAACTAAATGTTTGAAGGGAAAGGATGTGCTTTTATAGAAAGCAAATATGGTTGCAGAGTGTTTGCACTAAGATTACAGACTCACTCATGGTTGTCTCTTTTCGGACTTGTCCTAACTAGTTGATGAGTTGATTATCTGTGAGGTCTATTTACCAAAGATGGTAGCTTGATGAGTAGATGTGTTCATCACGTCATCCCAATATCTAAATGAATAGGAAAGGGAAATAAAGAATGAATGATGAGGGAAAAATAAACAGTGTCTGTTTATGAAAATGAATGCTGTACAGGGTCATAATTTATAGGCAGTGGACTAAGTAATGAGTTCTTACAGCAATTTTATGGGGAGTGCTACTGTAGAACGGTACTAGATCGCTTGACTTGCCTTCGCAGAGTGGGGAAAGGGAAAATGAAACTCAGTTGTTTCAGGTCACAGATAATTCAACTTTCCTTATTCTCTAAAAGGAACTTGAGTTAGCAGAACAATATTTAGACTTCTTTGCCAATGAAGACAGCCTTTTAAGTTTAGTGATGAAGTTGATTCATTCGTATTTCATTCAGATGATGGAAAATACAACTAATTGGCTCCTTATTTGGTCCACGATGCTCAGTTAATGTATTCAAAGTTATTACTAGATTAAAAAAAATGAATTCACAGGTCAAAACTTCTTTTATTGTGGAGGAAACTGGCAGTCATCAAAAGGGCCATTAAAAAACAGTTTAATGAAGAAATATGTGACTGTTTAAGAAAAGCGTCTAGTCTAAACTTAGCAGGAGGGCCATGGATGCTTTTTTTTACTAAGCTGCAACAGTATAAGAAAATAATCTTGCATCTTTTAGGCTTCTGCATAAATTTTCATTTCAGAAAACCATTACTTTAGTTGCACAAATAAAATATAATTGTGCTCAGAAAGCCTGAAGCTAAAATAAAATCTTCCTACTAATTTTATATTAAAATGTATGAAATGGTGTCTTTTTTATTTTTAATTGATGCATTAGTGTTAACTAAAGATTTAATTTTAAGCTCTTTTCCATTTCAACCTAAGAACAATGGCCAGCGCTTTTTGATCGTGTCCTATGTAACAAGCCCTGTTCTAAATACTCTACATGTATTAACTTATGTAATCATCACAACCCCATGTTGTGGGTACTATGATTATCTTCACTTTAAAGGTTGTAAAACTGAGGTATAGAGAGGATAAATCATTTGGCCAGAGTCATGCAGCTAGTAAATGGTAGGTTGGGGATTTAAGCATAGGCATTCTGACTCCAGATTCAAAGCAAGCAACCGTTCTATAATGCAGGATTTGGTTTGGTTAAGTACTTGAGGATCTATACACAAACATCTAAATGCACCAAATTTATTATTCAAAAGACTTTTTTGAACAGTATTCCAAAGACTATTTCATTATATTTAGAAGCTTTTACTAGAAGGAATATTATGTTAACATACCTATACACATAGAAATAGTTTTTTTTCCCCTTAACTTTCATATCCGAGCGCATGACTAACAAAAGGTTTATAGACTAACGGTGTGGTCAAGTTATACCATGTGTGGTTGTCACATTTTGGGAGGAACAGTATTTGACCTGTGGCCTACTTAAAACAGTTGTAATATTGAACCATATTATAACAGAGTTCTGTTTTGTTTTAAAAATACAATGATTATTTTTAAAAGGAGATAAAGGAACAACCATAGAAAAATACCTAGTTTCCAAGAAGTAGTTTCTATAAAAATTTGCCAAGTTTTCAGAAGTAAATGTTTTAAAGTCTGTTTAACAAAATACAGCAGTATCTAGGTTCAATGAAAGAGGCTGGTTTTTATCACTAGACTGGAGTAATGAATTCTGGGATAATCTAAGCTGATTAACCTTTAAAAATTATGGGTTTTTTTGGTAATGTTAAAGACAGAGACATTGCAAAGTTGAATGAATTATAGCTCACAAACCTCCCTGAAGATAATGCAGATGCATAAAATGCCATACATATTTTTGGGAAGGTTTCAAACTCCTAGACAAAGGGATTTTGAATGTCCAGACATCTTTGAAGTATCTAGCAGAATATGATAACCATATAGGAAATACTCTGATGAGAAGAGTGCACAAAGATAAAATCATCTTTTTAATCTTTTATGTGAAGAAATTTAAGCAGTAGATATACTTTTTGTGATTTTTTTATTCACTAAAAATTGAGTGAATATGTACGATGCATTGAGGATATAGGACTGAGGAAGACAGACAACCCTTAAATGAACTAACATTCTACTGACAGAGACAGGAGTAAACCGGCAAATAATATTAAATCAGATATCATAAGAGTTATGAAGAAACTAAAGCTGAGTAAGGGGATAGAAAGTGATGTCTTTGGGGACATGGAGTGGTGTCTATTTTAAATAGAGTGGTTAGGGAAAACTTCTTTGTGATGCTGACATTTGATCAAAAATCTAGATAATATTGAGCAACAGTGGTATTTCTAGTATATTTGTCATCTTGGATAAATAAATTTTTAACGTTCCCCCCCTCTCTAGACAAAATTATTTTTTTAAAGTTTATTTATTTATTTTGGTGGGGGTGAGGGGCAGAGAGAGAGAGAGAGAAGGAGAGAGAGAGAATCCCAAGTGGGCTCCGCATTGTCATCACAGAGCCTGATGTTGGGCTCGAACTCACAAACCATGAGATCATGACCTGAGCCGAAACCAAGAGTTGGACACTTAACTGACTGAGCCACCCAGGAGCCCCTAGACAAAAATTATTTTTAATAATGATCATGCAATGCAAAGGATACAATGATGGCCAGAAAAAGACACAATGAAAAAAAGTCACTCAATTTCATGTATTATCATCCTAGTAACAAAATTAATCTAAAAAATAAACATTACTGTACCAAAAAAAAGGGTAAAAAGTAATGGATTAGTATTTTTAATTACATCTTTTTTTTAATTGCATCATATTTATTTATTTATTTATTTATTTATTTATTTATTTTTTTCCCAACGTTTATTTATTTTTGGGACAGAGAGAGACAGAGCATGAACGGGGGAGGGTCAGAGAGAGAGGGAGACACAGAATCGGAAACAGGCTCCAGGCTCTGAGCCATCAGCCCAGAGCCCGACGCGGGGCTGGAACTCACGGACCGCGAGATCGTGACCTGGCTGAAGTCGGGCGCTTACCGACTGCGCCACCCAGGCGCCCCAACATCATTTTTTTTATAAAAAAGGAAAAATAATATCCCTACATAGTGCAGTTTGCACCATGTTTCACCATTTTAAATCCTTTTTTTGGGGGGGCAGCTTTATTGAAATGTATGTACCACACAATTCACCTAATTAAGCTGTATAATCCAGTGGGTTTTAGTATACATATAGAGTTGTGCAATTATCATCACAGTCAATTTTAGAACATTTCATCACTTCAAAAGAGAAACCCCATATTCTTCCCCTGGTCTTAGGAAACCACTAATTCACCTTCTGGGTCTAAGGAATTGCTGATTTTGGACATTTCATATAAATGAAATCATGTATATGATCTCATTTGTGATCAGCTTCTCTCACTTAGCATCATGTTCTTAATGTTTTTCCATGTTGCAGCATATATCATTACTTCTTTTTATTGCCAAATATAATTCCATTATATGGATACACCATATTTTATTTATCCATTCATCACTTGATGAACATTTGGGTTGTTTCCATAGTTTTGCTATTAGGAATAATGCCATTATGAACATTCATGTACAACTTTTTATATGAGCATATGTTTATATTTTGGTGGGTATATACCTAGGAGTATGCTTACGCCATGTGCCAACTCCATGTTAAAATCTTTTGAGGAACTGCCAGACTGTTGTCCAGAGTGTCTGCATCATTTACATCCCAATCAGCAAAGTATAAGCCTTCTAATTTGCCCATGTTCTTGCCAACACTTGTTACTATCTAACAGTTTGATTCTGTTCATCCTGGTGGGTGTGAAGTGGTAGTTTGTTGTGATTTTGATTTGTATTTCCTTGATAGCTAATGGCATTGAGCATATTTCATTTTCTTATTGGCCATTTTCATGTTTCTTTGCCCATTTTTAATTGCCTTATTTGTCATTTTATTATTGAGTTGTAAGAATTCTTTATATATTCCAGATACAAATCTATTATCAGACATATGATTTGCAAATATTTTCTCACATTCTGTGTGTTGTCTTTTCATTTTCTTGATGGTGCCATTTGAAGCACAAAAATGTTTTTAAGAAGCCTGATATCTATTTTCTTTTGTTGTTTGTGCTACTGGTGTCATATTTCACAAATTATGGCCTAATCCAAGGTCACAAAGATTTACACCCATGTTTTTCTTTTTAATTTGTTTTTGTTTTTGTTTTTGTTTTCTAAAACTATTATAGTTATACCTCTTTCATGGGTCTTTGGTCCATTTTGAGTTGATTTGAAATGAGGGTCCAGTCTCACGCATTTGTGTGTGGATATCCAGGTGCCCTAGTGCCATTTGTTGAAAAGACTTTTTCCCCCATTTAATTATTTTGGCACTTTTATTGAAAATTAATTTATTGTAATTATGAATGTTTATTTCTGGACTCTCAACTGTATTCCACTGACATATGTCACTGTCCTTATGCCAGTACCACACTGTCTTGATTACTGTACCTTTGCAGTACATTTTGAAATTAAGAAATATGAATCACTGTTTTAAATCTTTTTTTGTAATCTTGTTTGTTTGTTTGTTTATTTATAGAGGTAATCTCTACACCTAATGTGGGGCTCAAACTTATGACCTCAATCCCGAGACCAAGAATCACATTCTCTTCCATGTGCCTGAGCCAACCAGGCACCCCTTATGTTTTAAATCTTAAATAAAAATCAAAATTCCAAGAAGCCATATAAATTGACAGAATTGAAGCAAGTCAAGTTCAGTTTTTTCATCTTCACAATTACTGTGCTACCAAAATTTATTTTAAATCTATTGTTTAAACTCAGGAATATGTGGTAACACAGAAGTTGGAAACACAAACTACCCAAAATAAACTATAACCAGTCTGTAGCTATAACTATTCTGTATCTCTTAGGAATTTTCTCTTGAGATGAGTTCAAATATCTATGTTTGTGTCTCTTGGGGTCCACCTATGTACTTGAAAGATCTCTATATTAATTTCTATGTAGAATACAATATTTATTAAGGGACAAGTAACAAAATATTTTTAGAGAGGAACAATATTGTATCACTAACTTTGTTTAAACTTTCTGGTGCATGGTAATAAGTAAAAAGTAGACAGAGTTTTAGATGCTTTTACTATTGTTTTAAAATACTCAAAAATTGGGGGAGTGGAAAGTGGGTGATGGGCATTGAGGAGGGGACTTGTTGGGATGAGCACTGGGTGTGTATGGAAGCCAATTTGACAATAAATTATATTCAAAAAATAAAATAGAATAATAAAGTACTCAAAATTGCCCACATACAGTGCAGACTGTTCCTACCAGCCCATCTTTGAAATGCCAATGAGGAGGAGCATATCATTCTGTGATCTAGAGGAAGAGGGAACAGAAGTGGTAAACCCTTGTGTAAGTTTGAGATTTTTAATGAACTGAAAGAAAGCCATTATTGTAGCTACAATGTAGAGGTGGGGGGGTGAGTGGTAGGACATGGTGTTGGAGAGACTGGCAGGCAGGCCCTATAGCTAGGGCCACCATATGATTTTTGGTCTAAATTGTAGCTAAGAGTGAAAGAGGCCACTGTTGATTGCATAATACACTTAATGGGACTGTCCCAGGAGAATTAGGATGACTAGTCACCCTACTTAAAGGATATGGTATACAGTTGTGTTTTAACTACACATAGAATCCAACTCAAGGGCAGCTATTATGAGGGCTAGAAAGTCTTTAATGCAAGTGAGCAATAATCTGACCTTACACCATTAGAGTATTATGAATTAGGAGGACTGAACAGTGCGTATAATGAGTGGTTTAGATAATGCTTATCAAACTTTAACATGCATAAGACTCATGCAGAAGCCTTGTTAAAACACATGGCTGGCCCCACTCCCCCAAATTATGATTGAATGGGCTCTGTGTTTCTCTTTATTATTATTTTTGTTGTTGTTGTTATTTTATTTTAGAGAGAGCACAAGTTGGGGCAGAAGGGCAGAGAGAGAGAGAGAAAATCTTTATTTATTTATTTATTTATTTATTTATTTAAAAAATTTTAAAATGTTTTTACTTATTTTTGAAAGAGAGAGACAGAGCATGAGTGAGGGAGGGGCAGAAAGAGGGGGAAAACACAGGATGTCAAGCAGGCTCCAGGCTCTGAGCTGTTAGCACAGAGCCCAGTACAGGGCTTGAACTCACAAACCATGAGATCATCACCTAAGCTGAAGTCGTACACTTACCCGACTGAACCACCCAGTCACCCCATGAGAGAGAGAAAATCTTAAGCAAGCTCTATGCTCAGCTTGGAGCCTGACACAGGGCTCGATCCTACAACCCTGTGATCATGACCTGAGCCGAAATCAAGAGCCAGACATTCAACCGACTGAACCACACAGGCCCCCAAATTGGTTCTGATTTCTAACAAGCTCCCAGGTATTGCTGAAACCACCAGTCCGTGGGGGACCAGACTTTGAATAGCACTGGTTTAGACATTAGGGAGTGGACTGTGGAGTCAGACAGACTTGGTTTGAATTTCAACTTTCTTGGTTATAAGCTAGGTGGCCTTGGAAAGTTACTCTTTCCACAGCTCTTTCCGTCATCTGGTAAAATGTGATTATAATAATCCTTGCCTTATATAAATGTTGTGAAGAGTAAATGGGATAAAGCACTTGGCATTGTTTCAGGCATTATTGTAAGCACTTAGCATGTGTTATTTTTGTTGTTATTATAGTTAGGAAGAAGAAGAATCATGGTGGATTATATTCATTAAAGGAAACTATGACCAAGTTTTAGATTCTTCATTGTAAATCAACCCTAGAACTACTTGCTACAACTACATGCCCTAGAACAGTGTTCACTGCCTGGCACATACCAGGCTCTTAATACTTGTTGACTGGGGTGCCTGGGTGGCTAAGCATCTAGGTGGTTAGTTAAGCATCTGACTTTGGGTCAGGTCGTGATCTCATGGTTCATGAATTCGAGTCCCTCATTGGGCTCTGTGCTGACAGCTTGGAGCCTGCTTCAGATTCTGTGTCTTCCTCTCCCTCTGCCTCTTCCTGCTCACGCTCTCTCTCTCTCTCTAAAAAATAAATAAACATAAAAAAATAACTTGTTGACTGAATAAACAAATTTGTGAATTCACTTAATAGTACTATGTGGACTGAAGTAATTGATTCCCATTACAATACACCTCTTTTACTCTCAGAGCATACCTTACCTGCTGATGTTCAACACAGACAAGAGCATAAGAAGATTTTGTCTCTCAGCTGCAAACAATTTGATATATTAAGCCAGTTAGGATACATTTAAACTTGAAATTGATGAGACAGTTACATTGGGAGTTTCTTGGTGTTTAGGTATACAGTGAACTTCGGATTTAATATACTGACATCAAATAGGAGTAGAGTGGTTGTAGAATTATACCCTTAAAAAAGTAATTTTATTTGGATGGCCGTGCTGAATTATAGCTGTGTTAAACACAAAGTTACCAAATGCCCTTTATTCATTATCATGGAAGAAATACTACAAAAAATAACAACTCTCATTTCTATAGGAAAAATAATAGACCAAACCACGATAAAGAGAGGCCAAAAGAATGGGACCTGCTAATATGAGATCTGAATGGTTTCTGTTTTGTCCAGTGGCTGTGTGATACCTACACCATAAACTAGGTACTTGAGGGTGGGTGGAGAAAGGAAGAAGGAAGGGAGCTCACTTTTTAAAATATCTGTTATGGGTGGGGCTCCTGGGTGGCCCAATAAGTTAAGCTTCCCACTCTTGATTTTGGTACAGGTCATGTTCCCAGGGTCATGGGATCAGGCTCCTCACCAGACATTGATTCTGCTTAAGATTCTCCCTCTCTCTCTTTCTCACTCTCTCTCCCTCTTCCTTCTACCCCTCCCCCCTCATGTTCAAGTTCTCTCTCTCTCAAAATAAGTAAGTAAGTAAGTAAGTAAATAAATAAATAAATAAATAAATAAAAATAAATATCTATTATGGCTAGATACTTCACCATGTGCTAGGAAATTTACGTGCTCTACTTCATTGCTCAGAGCCATCATATGTGATAGGTTATCATCACTCTCCTTTCATTTCTGATGATTAAAGCTTTAAGGAGACAAGGGATAAATAGATGGGGAGCCAAGTTTCTTCTCTAGGTGTCCCTACAAAGACCACTCTTTTTTTTGACTACAACCTTTGGGAAGGGCATTTATATAGAAAGCCACTGTATGGTTTTCCAGCAGTGTGGCAGAGTTCTTATACTATCAGTTTCCTAGTTTATTAGTAATGACAACTTAGGTACTAAAGAGATTCTAGTGTAGTAATTGAATACAGTTATTCTTGCTGAGTTTATCCAGTGTTGATCTAATCTATTCCACAACTTTCTCTTCTATGCAGCACCTTAGTTTATAATTTCCACTGCTAGGATTTGAAGCATCAGTAGTTGAGGGGAAGAATTAAAGAGAACACTGAAATTGTTTTAATTCCTAATTGTTACTATATTTTATCACCCTAAGCAATACAGAGATATAAAACTGCTAAGTTAATAATGATTTTTGGTTTAATAATGTAGCTCTATATTAGTAGGCCTTAAGCATAACTAAGACAATGGGATGATCATATTCTGATGGACAGTGGCAAGGAGCAGAACATTGTAAGTGGACTGAGTACTGGTCCTGAGGTGCAAACACTGTGGGTGTTTGGATGCCTTTTGTTTGGATCATGTCTTGTGATTCAACTTTGCCACAACTGAGTTATTTTCCACACCGTATCACTAACATTGCATCTTACGTCATGTACAACTGTGACAGGTGGCTACGTCTAATGTTATATCTAACATCAGAAAAATATAACCAAGAGTTAGTGAGAGTTAACATGAGCTTTTTTTTTTAAACTGTTCTGACTATCTTAGGTGTCATTGTAATGTTTGTATAAACCCACAATTTTTCTCATGTTCTCCAAGTTGAATAAGTTCACAAAAGCACTTTAGCGGCAACACAATCAGAGTCTAAGTATATCATTGATGGTAGCTATCCTTACAATTAGATTCAGGGGTCAAGGAGAATAGATAGAGTTAGTAAATAACCATTTAACAGCTTAATTTATTTATTCTACCCATGACTTTTAGATTAGCCACAGGCAAGTCTGTCTTTTGGCCCTGGCCAAGCTTAGTTGACCCTGCTACCATCCTGTTAACTAGGCAGAATTTGAGAAAAGTGGTGCCTATAAATTCTTTAAGATGTCTTGATTATGGGGCATCCAGAATCTTAATTGCCATCTAGGATGGCTCATATTTCCTCTGTGGTAAATGATAACTATACAGCAGATCACATGGCCTGTTTTCCTGGTGAAGGAAGAAATACATTAATATGTTCATTGGTTCAATGGGTATTTATTAAAAACCTCCCCAGTACCAGGTGCTGAGTAGTAGTGAATAAGACAAACATGGTCCCTGCCCTCATGGAGCAGACAGTATAGTGGAGGAGACACTGTACACGATTACAACAGTATGTGAGGAGCTGTGCACTAGAATTTAGGTGTTTTACAAGCTTAACTATGACCTTGATCTAATTTAGAGTAAAGAAAGATGACCCTAAGAAAGTGACATTTGGATTAGAGATAGGCAGTGAGAACAGCATATTCCAGCCAAAAGCATGGCAGGTTCTGAAGGACTAACAGCTACTTAGTGTGACTGTAAATGGGAATGAAACCTCAGCAGTGAAGTAGGCATAGGCTACATAGTGAGAATCTTTTAAGTTAAGCTGTTTAGACTTGGTTAATAAGGGTGATGAGAAATTAAGCTATAGTGTTGTGATCAGGTTTATGTTTTATGAGTATCACTTCAAGAAAGATTACTCTGAGGGCTGTGTGGATGGTAAATGGGTTGAATAGGAGTAAGATCAGTGGCAAAGAGGCTGGTTAGAGGGCTGTTTCAGCAGTTTGTCAGATATGATGATGATTTGGGGGGACAGTAGAGTTGGAGATAAATGGTTATTAAAGTGATATTGAGGAGGCCGATTGACAACACTGGGTCACTAATTAGAAGAGACAGAAAACTTAAAGAGATCCTTCAATTAATGATTTGGGTTCCATTGGGTAGACACTTAAGCAACATAGGGGAAACATTTAGGTAGGGAGAGAGCAAAGGACATGAGTTCACTTGTGAAAAGGAGGCATTGGAGGGCTTATGAGATATCAAGCAGGCTGTTGTTTATCAGACAATTATATCAGCAAGTCCGAACAGCCCCAGAACTGGACTGGACAGAAAGATGGGAGGGTGACCAGTGCATGGATGCTATATGAAGTTTGCAAGTCAGCGTAGTTACTTGAAGTGCATAGAATGAAAAAAACAGAGGGCTTATTACTGATCCCCAGAGAAGTATTGACATTGAAAGGGTCTTTTTCAAAGTGATGATTTAAAGATAATATTAGGTGAAAGCATCTTAAAAATGTTTTTAAGGAAAAGAGGAAGGCATGTGAGCCTGAGAGTTTCCTTTCTTTTTCACAACTGATTTGTGATTTCCTTCCACCTCAAGTGAAGTCATACATATTCCAAATCAGAGTCTCTTTTGTTGTGGTTAAATTGATTCTTGAACACAAACCATTCTAAAACATGCAATGAAAAAAAAATGGAGAATAAAGGAAAACCAAAGCATCAAATTATCCATGGCTAAAACTTTTTGAATTTAGCGCATAATCAAAGCAACCATAAAAGGCAGTGTTGCCAACATTCAGTGATGACCAAAGAAGGACTTTACTTCTTTTCCCCCTTTTTACCACTGATTTCCAATATCTTAACATTTTTTAAATCCTTTAGAGATTCAGATCTCTTTGTATTATCTCTCCCATCTTGATCTCACAGGTGTGTGGCAGAAACCAAGAATAATGGCTCCCAACTTGTTCTTTAACTGCTTGTAAAAGACCTTTGACTAAATGGCAAAGCCACTCTTCTTTTTTATGTGGACAAATCCATGTCCACAAAACCTTGATTTTTGGTATGATTACAGCGGAACTCTTCCTTCTTTTTAAACACATGGTGGACCTATTCCTTATCCTGATATATCATCCAACTTTGTTTCTGTTTTCCCCTCTGGGGAAGATAATGTGGTTTACATTCTTTTAGAAGTCTTGGACACCAAGAATGTTGAGGTCAGCCCAACTGGGGAAGTGAAGGAAAGAATGTCAGTTAACCCAGTGGTGAAACCTCAGGAGTGTGCTTTGTAAAGGCCATTTTCTCCCTGTTTTTCTTTTTACCCCTTTGTATATTAACCACAAATAACCACCAGCCTTTAAGTCAGCTTCACAAGAAGCCACCAACAAATGTTTAAAGCATCTCAACAAGGTTTTCAAGAAAGTCCTGAATAAAATTGTGTTTGTATGATGACCAGTATATTAGCTTTCTTTTTTTACCCACTGTTCCCTGTTGATGCAAAAATTTACTGAAAGTTCAAATTTTAAGAAATCAGGAAATGTAGCGGAAGCAATGGTGTTGTTTTTCTAAAGTAACTTAACTTTAAATGAAACAAATGAATGCTTAGTCAGATAGAAAGATCAAGGAATGAGAGACTTCCATGCCCTCCAAAGTAATTGGACATTAGTGTGCTTTAGGGGCAACTCTCACTAAGTATAGAGAAATATCTATTTCTAAAAATCTAGAAAACATTTAAAAAATTTCCTTGGATTTAAGTCCTTATGCAATTTGGGAAGAAGGGAAACAAAAGCCCAATGCAGAAGACTAACATTGATGATGTGGATGTTGTTCCCAGCAGATTTTAGTGGCTTTTTTTTTTCAGTAAACACATGGGGACTTACTCAACATTATATTAATGATCTTATTTGGATTTGGGCAAAGCACACAAATATACTCACATATACACACATATGTGAAAGTCCTTTCTTTTCCTTTAGGAGATATTTTTAAGGCTATCCAACAAAGATTGTAAATAACATGTAATTAACTAGCATAGGATGGTATGAGAAAGAATGATGCAGGATTCCGAGTATTTTTATAGAGGGATCTGCTCCTTAGACACCTGGCCTTTCTTTTGAGGCATATTTCCATGTACTATGTCACTTGTTTTAAAATTCCTTTGTTATTCATGCCTTAGAGATTTTCATGAGTTCACAGATTGTGCCTGGGTGTGTAAGTTAGTGTGAAGATAGTTAAGTAAAGGAGTAGACAAAGGGAAAGCAAAGTAATTCACTTGAAATCCAGAGACCTTTACAATGCTGAAAAGTAAGTAAAAGCAGATGTTGCAAAGTTTAGAAAATCGAGACATTATTTTCCTGTTTCCATTGAATTTTTTCTAAACACATTATAAATAAGCTTTGAAGTAATACAAAGTCCTCTGTTTGTTTTGCTGATAGCATCTTTTGTGAAAAACTTTATCAACGCTTGTTTAAGTTATAGACTAAATGATATCTCAGTTGGTGAAAGAACTGACTGTATCTGCTGGCAAATACAATGCTACAATGCTGAAATTATTTACAATGTCTGAGTCACTTAGATATCTCTTTGATTAGATCTTTGGGGTTTAATGTTTACCAGCTCAAATATTTTATACTATGAGAATTCAAATATGGAACCCCAATATTTCATTATTCACGTATTTTAAATTTAATCTTATATTTTATGAAGACTTGATGTTCCTCTACAATGGAGAGAATTTGGTTTGTTAATCTTTGGAATTATTCTGAAAAGAGTAGCCTACAAATTTGAAAATAAGGCTATCTATGCTCCTTTCTTCCCTTCCCCCCATCCTCTAATGCAGACTCCTATTAAACTTCTAAAAGTCTTACAATGTGGTCTCTAGATATTAAGGCTATTTCAAATGAACAGTCATTCTTCAGATTTGCTTCTAAAACTTAATATCTAAAAAAGCCCAGGGGAGAGTTGATTGTCAGAGCAAGGTGTTTGCTAGCTCAGGGAAGCTCTAGGACAGGTGCCCATCCTCACATGCTCCCACTGGCCCTCATCATTTGGAGTCACTGAATGTCTTCCAGCTGTTAGAGAATGTCCCAGGCTCAAAACTGCATCCCTGCTGAGGATATTTTTAGGGTCTAAGCCAATTCTAAAAATGATTGGCTGCTAAAATATGGAACGAGGGAAATCAGTTCCTATCAACAACATAAACCATCATCTGTCTGTTATTACATTCATTCAGCTGGGTCACATATGACTCAATAATCAAATTACCACCCTATATATCTTAAATCTGCATGTTCATTTGACCACCATGTGGACATGGGAAAACAGAGATAATCTAGCTGTCTTCTCTTTATTTTATTTCTTTTAAATATGTCTTTTTTTCTGCATCTATAAGTAAAATGCTTATAAAAATTTGAAAATTATATAATATAGAAAGATGTATTGTTATGAATAGTTTTGTATGTATCAATTACTTCTTAATCATTAATGTGATTTTCTGTTGTTAATACTGTACTAATACAACTGCGGCCTTTTAAAATTAATTTCAGTGAAAAATTAGCTGGATCTATCAAAAAAATCTTCAAAGGTAGATAAAATTTAAGTGAGGAAAATAAAGCAATCTTTTTTGTTATTTATTTTTCAACTTCTTTCAAGAAGCATTTGAAACAGCTTACAATAAAAACTAGGGCAAAGGAAAAATACAACTAAGAACTATTTATAAAGTGTAAATGAGAAAAAGAAAGGAATAATTCAGAGAAGAGGGGAAATGTTAAAATCAAGGCATGCTAGTGGTAGAAAGTTATACCATTTGATATAAAACACTGCACAAATTTGCAAAGTGGTCTTCCCAGTTCTTACTGGGAATCAAAAACAAAAACAAAACCAAACAAACACCAAAACCCAATTCTTTTAAGAAGAATTTGCATAGGAAACCTTCATCTGTTGTCAAAATGTGTCCTGCCAGGTGCCTGTGCAGTTAACAATGCCTGCGGCTTTCAGGCAGGGAAAGTGGCCACACAAATTTCTGTTTCCAGGACCTAGTGTCATGCTCTCCAGTAGAAGGCCCCAAACAATAAATGATTAAGGCAGTGAGTGAAGGCATGAGTGACACAGTTCTTATTAGTAGTTTATTTATAATACATACGTAATTGCTTCATTGCCCATTAACTTCAAGGGCATAATGTTCAGTTCATTCACTTTTTAAAAACAAATATTATTGAGTGCCTAGTGGCACAGTTTTAGGTGTTATAAATATTAAAGTGTGTAAGACAGTTTGTATCCTCATAAAGCTTATAATCTAGTGGGGCAGATAAGCAGAAAAAACAGCTATAATGTGGAAAATCAAACAGGCAAAAGTTCATGGTACTGTGAGAACCCGTAGGAAGAGTAGCTAACGCAAGGAAATGGGAGAGTTGCGATCATTTAGGGGGAAGCAGCTCTGTAGAGTGTGTACAGAGAGACACGTTGTGGCGTGTAGCTTCCTTGTGATTGATCTGGCCTAAACTAGGGATAATACTTGGGCTCTGGCCTGATCTTTTGACTATCTGATGTTTCAGGCTGGATTTGAACCATTAGCAGAATGGTTAGAGGTCTTTTAATTCTTGAAAATTGAAGTTACTAGCAAGTATCTGAGGAAGAAATATTCTGAGCTTTAGGCTGAAGGAAAGATCCACGCCAAGCATGAGGTAATATAAATCTGATGTATCAATCTGGTCATGGCACATTGGACATGTGTCATGGCACATTGGACATGGACAGCTGGACATGGCACATTGAAAAGGCAAAACTGAAGAGAGATTAATGGAAGAATGATTGACCAAATTGTGCAGATTTAAGGAACCAATAAGAGAGAGTGCTCATCCAGGACCAGGCAGCAATAGGAAAACCATTATCATCCCTGGCAGTAGCTGAAGCAGGAAGAGAAGGCTGCCTTATAGGAGCTGTGGCCTTAACTAGCGGAAAACAGAAGCCATGCCTGATGAGGAGAGAGCTGGGAAAATAAATACTCAACCCTCTCTCCTCTTGCCCATGAATTCTTGGAGGTACCTCCCATTGGTTGAACCCAACTGGAAGCCAGAAGGCAAAAGGGAATATTACAGTTGATGCGGTCCTTAAAAATCAGCCTCCTGGGAAGAAAGCCAGATAGAAAAGGTGGAGAAGAGTGGATCTAGAGAGGCAAACGAAGAATATCTAGCATAGCGTTCCATCAGTGGAAGGCTGTCCAATTTCATTTAATAAAGGATGTAAGTTATGTGTTATGAAATATAGATAACATTGGTTTCAATTCTAGGAAAGAGACAACCTTTATTGTAGGAAAACACAGGGTTGGTTTTTGTTTTGTTTTGCTTTGTTTGGTTTTTGTCATATTTGAGGTGTTTTATTGTTGGCAGTGCTACAGAAAGGGTTAAAGATTTATCCATTTGTATTAAGTGGTGTCTATGAAGTAATATTTCTTTCTTCTGTCTTTATTTTCTAAAATAAGGTACTGTCTGATTTGGATAGAGATGAACTGGGGAGATAAGGAGACTGATTCTAGAAAGACTTAAAGATGGATTTCTGGGCCGCTTTCTGGGGATTTTGTATCTCCGGTGCACAAGGAGATTTGTTTTTTGATCTAGAAGAAAGTCAGGAGATGAGTTGAACACTACAGATGTGCTCTAAGAAGTGTAAAGAGCGGCGGCTGGTGGCTCAGTCGGTTGAGTGTCTGACTTCGGCTCAGGTCATAATCTCATGGTTTGTGAGTTTGAGCCCTGTGTCGGGCTTGTGCTGACAGCTTAGTGCCTGGAGCCTGCTTTGGATTCTGTGTCTCCTTCTCTCTCTGCCTCTTCCCTCCCTGCTCACACTCTGTCTCTGTCTCACTCAAAAATAAATAAAACATTAAAAAAAATTTTTTACGGCTAAAGAAATGATTAAGTTCTGTGGTCAACCAAAGAGTAATGGGATCCCAGGAGTCCACCCTGGGTTATGCCCAAATAAAACAGGTCAGCACTTTATCTTCAACTGATGCTGAGTGTGTAGGGGCAGAGCATGTAACCTGGACATTAAGAGAGGCTGTTGGCTTCAGGAATGATGCTGGGAGAAAACATGAATAGCAAGGACAGGCAGGACCAGGTGAATCTAGGAATCAAGCTCAAGAGTGATATCTTGTCCCACTAATGGGTCAAATAAATGTATGTAGTTTTTATTATTGTTGTTATTTTTTGGCATTTAAAGGTGTTGAATCTGGTGGTGACTGATACCTACAAATGCAAGTGTGGGTGAAAGGACTACTTTCTAAGCAGTTTTTTTAAGCTTGCGAGACAGTTTCCTGATTTCTTGTTTTAAGTGATGTTTTCAGAATTGATTCTTCTTATGACTCTTTCTCTTTGGTTTGTAGCCCAGCTTGTCTCCTATTTCTGATCTGGTGTGGGAGGCTATTGATAGTGGTACCATTTCCAAACTTCTTCACTAATTTGAAGCTGCCTTTGGACAGCCTGAGAATATCTGGGAAGCAGAGCATGGGGCCTGGATGAAGAGTGCTCTCTAAATTTTGGTTTTATTTGAGAAAAATGAGAATGAAAATACTACATTTCAAAGATTTCAAGGTATATTTTCACCCACACTCTGACATCTCTGAAATCAGAATGTATTTTAACAATTGCTGTAGCCTTACCAATAACTAGCACCATTTTTCTTCTTTAGTGACACATTAAAAACAGTGGTGCATTTGATGGCCAGTGGCCTCTTAGAGCAGTTAAAAAATTGAACCTTGAAATGACATTTGTAAATATAATTTGGGTATTTCTCTATCTCAAGAAATTATAACCCAAGAAAGCTGAAAACTAGTTAATTACCAGTTAATGTAGTGATAATTTTGTAATTATTGCCAAATACAGTGAACTAAAAAACATTCTGAAGCTGCATTCTGCCTTAGAGTTTTTTCCATTTACAAAGTCTTTAATGGATAGGGGAATTGAATAATGGCTGCATATGACCCAGGCACTTACCTTCTTTCCTATAAAGTAATTGAAAAGGAATTGCCTACATAGAGTTTATACAAGAAGAGGAATTGGAAATTGATAACTTATAACTGTTTATTTGAAAAATAGTATCTGATGGCCAGTGACACTGATATATTCTGAAGTAGGATTAATTTAGCATATTTTTTATTTTTATCAATACCATGTAAACATCTTTGCTTTTACTCTGTACTTGCCAAGAAACCTTCTGAATTAGCTTTCTGGGGGATTTATGCCCTTGAAGATCTATTGGATGTTTTATAAATGGGTAATCACTTTGGAATGTGGCTTAATATGAGCACAACAGACAAATATCCTAGCCTCTTTATTCTTTACTGTTTGTATGGTCACTGTACTTTAGCTTGTCTTATAAAATTATTTCAAAACTCTACTTTCATAGAAACTCTTGATATTTCAGAGCCTTTTTTTGGAAGAGGCCTTCTCCTGGAAAGACTGATGTGACAGCTTGTCCAGTGAGGAAGGCAGCCCAGGATTAAGAGGTGAATCTGATAAGGGTAGCTTACCTCTTTCCTCTACACCCTATCTTTACTGGCAAGCACTGTTTCAACCAAAGCTCTTCTTGAGACCAGTGTATGTGGTGATTTCACAAGTATCTTAATCATTTCCAGCCTTGCTTATAAATTGTTTTAGAATAAACACTCTTTGTACCTCATTATGCACTACACCAGGAACATGGTGTGCAGTTCTGGTCAGCAGTCCTCAATGATTAAAGACATGATTAAACTGAAAGGTTCTAGGGGCATGGTTGGTTCAGTTGGTTGAGTGTCCGACTCTTGATTTCAGCTCAAGTCATGATCCCAGGGTTATGGGATTGAGCCTGCGTCAGGCTCCTCACTGAGCGTGGAGTCTGCTTAAGATTATCTCTTTCTCTCTCCCACTGCTCTTCTCCCCGACTTGCACTCTCTAGATGGATAGATGGATAGATAGATAGATAGATAGATAGATAGATAGATAGATAGATGAAGTGAGAGGGTCCAGAGAAAGTTAGCTAATATGGGCGAAAGAATATATTTCTACATTGATTCATTGACTTAAATTGGTGTATTCACTAATTAAATATTTTTATGAGTGTAGCATAAAGAGAAAAGGGCTCTAATTATAAAGAAAGGAGGCTGTAAAAGGAGATATGGTTAACATTTATAAAACTGTGAAAGCTATGCTCTCTTATTTATTGAATCCTGGTATACTAGAACTCACAGCATTCTCAGAAGCTTAAAAGAGGTCTACAATGAATAGAAACTTGTGGAATGCATTATCCAGGATGTGATGCAGATTGAAAATATAAATAGATTTATTAAAAGTTTACATAAGTTCACCAGTAATGGGTTAGGGAAATGATAACATTTTGGGGCATGTTCACAACTCTTGAAGGAGATCAGACATACTCTTCCATCAAATGTGCCTCGGTATGCCATCAAGGAAGGATTATTATGGTGAATGGGTCGTGAGCAGGATATATATTGGAGTCTGGTTAGGCAGATAAGACAAGCGCCAAAATGTGGAAAAAACTGGACTCGCCAAATTATCCAAGTTCAAAGCCATGTAAATAAAATAACTGCCTGTGAATTCCTGGGGCATTGGTGATGGGATGCTTCTTAAAGAGTGTACTTTGTATTTGAAGCATCTGATCTTTGTTATCAGAGGAGCAAACAATAAGGTGCATATGTTGGACACAATCAGAATTAGGGGTCATGTAACCTTTCTGTTTCATAGACCACCATGTTGCTTGTGTCAAATTGTTTTTGTGCAGAGAACCATGGTTTTGTCTGCAATTAATGCATAATAAATGAGACCCAGCCATATATATATAAAAAAAGAAATAAAAGTTTCCTTTAAGCTATATCCTTTAAAAATGTTCCTGGAAGAGGGCCTCTATTCTTTTATTTAAAACAAAACTGGAAATGTGGTAGAAATATTTTTGTAGTAATTTTTTTTTTTACAAATAAGTTTTATTGGCATTCTTTGTTGTCTCTCCCAGTATGAATTAGTTCCTTACATGATTTACTTCTGTTTTCAACGAAGAAGGCTGAAACTAATTTAAATTAAAATAGCCTGCAGTTCTATTAGGATGCATGTGGTACTGTTTCTCACCTTCTATCTTCACTGATGATAATAATATATTTTTTCTTTCACAAATTTTCTGGCATGTTTTAAAAGGACATCTCCACATGTGTTCATAAGCACACATTTGTACACACACGAGGGACAGAGGCACTCACAAATTGTGAGGGCATAATCTATTATTGCCACAGATTCTCTATAATGCATCGCAACCAAGTAATGCTCTCAGCATTTTATGTAATGAGGTGGTGGATACAGATGGGTGCTCTTGAAAACCATGTCCCTGATTCTGAAAAAGAATCAACTAATATGATTGTATTTTTAAGTATCATAAGTAGTAATAAGAGATGTACCTTAAGGGTTTTTTTTGTTTTGTTTTTTGTTTTTTTAAAGAAGACTTGAATTGTTGTATTTAGTTCCTAATGGTTTGGAAGTCTCAAGAATTATAAGAAAATGTAAGATTATGCTTCCAGATCTTTTTCTGCCATAAAATTTCTTCATGGCCTTCTTATGTCTTTTATTCTTAGGTCTTTTACATGGGATGTACATTTTAGGTGTCAATAAAAAGTCAATGCCTATGCAATACATTTTTTCAATTGAGGACCACCTTTTTGTAACTAAACAGGCAAATAAATTACACTGAATATTAACATCTGGAAGCATTTTTTCCAGGCAGGTTACTAAATTGGTTTAAATCAATTAACACAATTAAGTTACATTTAAATTTTGATACTAAATGATTTCAGTATAGCTATATGATGCAGTTATACAAAATGTATTAATATGAAAGAATGCTCTCAAAACTGAGAGAGCAGAATATACAGTTGACCTTTGAACAACACAGGTTTGAGCTACTAAGATCCACTTATGTCTGAATTTTTTTGATAAATATAGTACAGTACTGTAAATGTATTTTCTCTTCTTTATGATTTTCTTTTTTTTTTTCTTTTTTAAAATTTTTTTTTCAACGTTTTTTTATTTATTTTTGGGACAGAGAGAGACAGAGCATGAACGGGGGAGGGGCAGAGAGAGAGGGAGACACAGAATCGGAAACAGGCTCCAGGCTCTGAGCCATCAGCCCAGAGCCTGACGCGGGACTCGAACTCACGGACCGCGAGATCGTGACCTGGCTGAAGTCGGAGGCTTAACCGACTGCGCCACCCAGGCGCCCCTATGATTTTCTTAATAACATTTTCTTTTTCCTAGCTTACTTTACTGTAAGAACATAGTACAGGGGTACCTGGGTGGCTGAGTTGGTTGAGTGACTCTTGATTTCTGCTCAGATCATGATCTCACGGTTTTGGGAGTTTGAGCCCTGCATCAAGCTCTGTGCTAGCAGCTCGGAGTCTGCTTGGGATTCTCTCTCTCTCTCTCTCTCCCTCTCTCTCTCTCTCTCTCTCTTCCTCTTCCTCTTCCTCTGCCCCTCCCCAACTTGCACTATCTCTGTCCCTGTCAAAATAAATAAGTAAACTTAAGAGAGAAAATAGTACATAATACATATACAAAATATCTGCTAATTGACTGTTCATGTTATTGGTGAGGTTTTCCAATCAACAGTGGGCTATTAGTAGTTAAGATTTGAGAAATAAAAAGTTATACATGGATTTTTGACTGTATGCGAGGGTTGACACTTCTATTCCTTGTGTTGTTCAAGGCTCAACTCTATAACACTTTCTAAAACATTCATTTAATGAAAATCTACTGCAAGTAAATCATACCTTAATTTCTTATAGTGCTTTTTTAGTTTAAGAAACACTTTACTACACATTATTTCATTTGGCCCACAGAGAACTCTGTGAATTATCTCTCCTACATTATAAACAAAGAAAGCACTTTCAAAGAAAGCATGACCAAAAAATGTCTCCCCTTCCTTAGGCTTCTCTCCTCTATTCCAATTACCACACGGCTATCAGAGTGACCTTTCTCCTGTGGAAAATCCTTTGAGGACTCCCCATTGCCGGTATGTTCATGTCTACAATGTGGTGGCTTATGAGCCCTTTATACTCCTGTGCCTACCCACGTTCAAACTCGAGGGCTGGAGATTTCTTCTGTAAGGCACCAAATAGCAAATATTTTAACTTTATATGCCAAAATTACTTAACTATTGCTATAGCATGCAAGCAGTTATAGGTAATATTTAAACAAATGAGAATGACTGTGTTCCACTAGGACTTTATTTTCAAAAACAGGTGCTCAGCCAGATTTGGCCTGCATGTCAGTTTGCCAACCACTAGTTATATATAGTCTTTTAGAATGTGGGAAGAAACTGTCAGAAGTCCTATTCATATATTTTTAATCCCATCCTTCTTTAATTTTAATTATATTTAACTATATTTCATATCATTTATAATTATATTCACTATGCTTTACATGTATTCCAAGCACATACTTAGTTTAGTTTTTTACTGATAGGATTTGTATTTGATAAAGTTGAGAGATTAACTCTCTGCTCCACCAACCCACACCCAAGCTTCTGGTAATTCTCTAGACATACCAGACTATTTCCTGCTTCTGTGCCTTTGTTCATGCTTTCCTTTCATGTATTTAGCACTCCTTTTGCTTGTTATTACTTCTTGCATCTCAGACCTTCCTCTCTCAGATTGCTTTCCTTGAAGTATGTCCTTTTGAAATTTTTTTAGTTAGGGTCTACTGGAAGAAAAATCTCTTTCTTTGCCTCAAAACATCTTTATAACAAAGATACTTTGGCTGGGTATAGAATTCTAGGCTGCCATTTTTCTCTCAGCACATTGAAATTGTAATTCCACTGTCTTTTGGCTTTCATTGTTGTTTTTGTCAGCTGTCAAACTGCTGCTATGCAAGTAATCTGTCCTTTTTTTCCCTCTAGCTTTTTTCATTTGTTTTTGGTGTAATGCAGTTTTACTATGCTGTTTCTTTATGTGCATTTCATTTTATTTGCCTGCTGAAGATTCATTGTGATTTATGAATTTGTTTTGGTGTCTTCTTTCAGTTCTAAAAAATGTTAGTCATTACTTCAGATTTTGTCCCTGTTCCTGCCTCATTATTTTTCTCCTCTTCTCCTGGAACTCTAGTTAAACATAGTTAGCCTTCATTCTTCAGCTTATATATCCTAACCTCTCTTCTATATTTCCGTATTTCTCCACTATGCTGCATTCTGAATAATTTCTTCTTCCCTATTTTCTAGTGTACTAATTTTACCCTCATCTATGTCTAGATTGATGTTGAATCCATTCATTGAGGTTATCTTTTAGCCTTTCTATTTGGAAATAACTTCAAACATTTAGAACTTATGGATAAGTTGAAAAAATAAAAACAGTACAAAGAATACTTGCATATTCTTTGCCCAGATATACCTATTATCAAAATTGCACTCCATCTGCTTTATCATTTGTGCTCTCTCCCTTTCTATGTATAACTTTATATACATACATAAATTGTATGTAGTAATTTATATATATATGTATGTAGTAATTTGTATATATATAAAAATGTATGTAGTATATATATATATATGTATATATATTACACACACACACATATATATTTGTATATATGTAAATAACTTTTTTCTGAAGATTTTGTGGGTAAATGATGTACATCATGGTCCTTTACCCCTGAGTACTTTAATGTTTATTTCTGAAGAATAAGGTTATCTTCATGTAATTACAGTAAAGTTATCAATTTCAATAAATTTTTATGGGATGAATTTAAATCTAACAATTAGAAAGTATTGGTACAGTGCTTTTATCTAATATCCTGCCAAATTCAATTTTTCAGTTGACTCAGTAATGTCTTTTATAGCATTTTTTTCTCCTCCAGTACAGTATCTACATTTAGTTGTCATGTCTCATAAAACTCTTTTAATCTGGAACATTTCTATAGTTTTCTTTGTTTATTTATTACCTATACATCCTGGAAGACCATAGCCTTCATACTCGACTTTTAAAATTGGAATATTCCTAACTTGGGGTCTGATGTTTCCTCATGATTAGATCCAACTTACACATTCTTGGCAGAATTCTGCATCAATGATGCTGTTTCCTTCTTAGAGTATCTCATCTGGAGATGGTGATATTAATTTTGATCAATCAATTTATCCAATTTCTCTTCTGTTTAATTACTTTTTTTTTTTCTTCTCTTGCAACTAACAAGCAAGTTTATGGGGTAACACTTTAAGTCATACAAATTTCTTTCTCCTGGGAGGGGGAAATTGGGAATTTGTCAGTTGGTATAAAGTTTCAGTTACTTAAGATGAGTAAGTTCTAAAGATCCGCTGTACCACATTGTGCCTACAGCTAACAATATTGTATTGTAAAATTTTGTGAAGAGGGTAAATCTCATGTTAAGTGTTTTTGCCTCAATAAAAAATATTCTATGTATATAGAAGATAACAAAATCAGGTAAAATAGGTTAACTGTACATGCAAAAACAAATAGACAAAGACAATAAACTCAAATATCCTGCTTCTCATAAAATTGTCCCCCTAGATTTGTCATTCAGTGATGATTCCTGTCTGCTCTAATCTTTAATTGTTGCAAAAACTATTTGTTTAAAATTAATTTCATTTTTCAATTTCAGAAGATCTATTTGATTCCTTTTCAAATTTTCTAAGGGTACATTTTGATATTTTCCTTTTCCTTTTAAATTTTATCCCATTTTTTTCTTTATTTCTTTAAATATGCTAAGAATAACTGTTTTATAATATATGTCTAATGATTTGATATCTTAAGCCTTTAAAGATCTTCTGCATTTCACTGTTTCTGCTGGTTCTTGCTTCATGGTACCTTTTTTCCAGTGATGTGAATTTGGTCTTCAGATTCACTCAAAGGCCATTATAGTTACAGTTTCTCAGGGACTATTCCTGCTAATCTGCTCAGCAAATGACACATTTTCTTACAGTCCTCTGGGGTGGGTAGAGGATAGGATAGAGTGAGTTTACTTTTAGATCACCCTTTCCCTGAGACTGTTGCCCTTTGGAGAAAGAGTTTAATGTAGGAATCTTTTCAGTTTGTCTTCCCACCTTACAGGACCTGAGCTTTAATTTTGTTTTCTCTCACCCTGAGAAGTCTACAAATGAAAACTCAAGGTTACCTAACAGACAGATGTCCTGGAACGAAAACAATTGCAGAGCCCTGCTCACCTCCCTAAGCTACTGCTTCACTTAGATTTTAGCCTCGTTGTTCCATAATTTCTTCTCAGCTTTTTAATGTTTTTAAGATGTTTTTGTACATTATCCAGTATTGTTGTTTGCATTGAGAAGAGTAGTCTGAATAACCTGGGCTTCCATATTCCCCCATGCTATAATCTCTACATTTAGTGTTTTTCTCTACCTGCTCTGTCTCTCAAATACCCACTTAGCTTTCATATCTCAGTTAAAGTGTCACCTCCTCTATAAAGACTTTCCTGAACAAATCCCACCCCCAAGGTACAATAGGTTATTCTCTTTTTCTACTTTTCCCCAGTAAATATATTGCTTTGTTACATGGTTGGCTTGTTTTGTGTTTCTGTCTCTCCCTTCCAAAAAGACCATAAGTTCCTGGAGAGTAGATACCATACCTTACTCATTTTTTGTATCCTTAGAACCCAGTATTATGGATGGTATGTAATAGGCCCATAACATATGTTTGTCGGATGAAAATGAAAACAGATCCAACTTTCCAATGGACTGTACTCTTTGAGAGCTGATGTGTCTTATTTGCCTTTGTGTTTTCAGTGCTTAGTGCAGTGGCTGCCATGTAGTAGTAGTCTAATAACTATTTGTTCTTGATGGAACTTTTTTGTCAACATGGAATTGAGCTAGGCTAAGGGACAGAGTGACTAGTGCAGTATATAGGTCAGGGGACACACCAGATTAATTCACAGAATGGGGTGTTGGTGATGGTGGTAGCAATGGTGGTAGAATTACTGTGAGTCCTGAAGGGATGCTCTCTGGTTTGCCTAGCCAAACAGAAGCAAATTTGGAATTTGGGGGATTTATCATTCACAGCTGTTCAAAGATATAGGCTAGAGAAGAGGATCCAGATAGAAGGAATAATTGAACCAGCTGCAGCATTAGAAAAGGTATATGGTATCACTCAGTGGTAAAATTGGAGGTGTTTCAGGAAAGGTCTTCTTTAGTTTGCATTCTGGTCATAAGATTTGATTGTTGTATGGGACTGTTGTGTGCTTTGAGCAATACTTAGGCTGCTCTTTAGGGCAAATGAACTTTTTGGGTTAGCTATTACAACGAGGACTAAATCTTTTGGACAGAGGTTTTACTTCCACCAGGTAGGCTTTTAAGACTTCAGAATTTGGCTCCTTCTTGCTTTACTCACCTGACTTCCCCTTTTCAATAAATGCCAATCAAGTTGAAGTGTCCCCAAATTCACAGTAATTGCTGCTCTTGGGTCTCCCTCCAAAACACGTCCCCCAATTTGTGCTTTTGTTGTAACGTTTCCAGCTGTAATGATTCCAGTATGCCTTTTGCTGTGTCTACTCAAGAGTTCAAGGCCCAACTACAATTCCACCTCTGCTAAGATATCTTCTCTATTACTCTAGGCCATTGACCAAACTCCATAGATTATCTGAACCCTCAACATTGTGCATTTAATTATATTCAATTTTGACATGCTCCTTAATTATTTTCTAAGGGTTACTTCTCTGTCCCAGTATTGACTGTTGGCTTCCTAAAGACTATTGTGTTCACCCTGGTGGGCCATTGATCTAGTTGTGGTACTGGTTATACACTTAAGAAATACTTGTCGACTTGCTGAGTCTAGACAGAGAGCATCCCCACACCTCATAAATTATCCTTTTCCAAATGTGATAAAATCTCAGAGAATTCTAGAAGTTGGAATAAATTAGGGTCCTTTTGTTTTGTTTTGTAATCTTTGTTTTATACACGTATGAGAGGAGATCATGTGGTTTGCCCAACTTCAGGCATTTAGAGATTTAAGTCTGGGAGTGGCACAGCCAGAAATACAATCTAAGCATGATGGCTGCAGTTTAGGATTTATTCTTCTCATGACTCTTCTGCAAGAACACAGGCACAGCATCATTTACCCTATACTAGGTAATGTACCATGGGGATGTGGTGTTGGTTTCCTTTCCTGACTTCCAATGCCTATAGAATTTGGTTTAAATCAACACATTGGTGTAAGTTATACCAATTGGATTTGTTTAATCCATATGTAGTTAAAACTAAAGAATCACCAAAACAAAGTATTTCATTACTTCTGTTCTGTTTATAGGTTCTTTTCAGTGTTTTATTTAGACTGTCACAGCTACTCTGTACATAGGAAAGCCTATCAGTGGATTATTGTACATCGGGTTTCTACAGGGGGGCCATGCTGTTCGGACCATTTTCCCATGGAAAGGTCTGCCAGCCCTTGCAGTGCCCTGGTGCTTTAAGTCTTCTTTTGGAGGTGGCCTTCCCTTAGGCGGTCATTCTGAAGAGCCTTTCAAGAACCTGAAATGTTGCCATTGGAGCGTTTCCCAGAAGGAAATTGAACCACAATTTTTTGAAGTGCAGAGAACTCTCTACCAGGAGTATGTCATGTGTCTAGACATACTCTGATGTGTTTTTCATTACAATAATGCAATAACATGGGCTACACCAAATGCTAGGCTAAATTCATGAAGACTGTTTTCTTGTCCATGTCTTTCACTACATTCAGTGACAAGGACACTCAGAACTATGAGCTACCTATGTGTAGCATCTGCTGTGTTTTCTTTTCCTTCTAATCTCTTTATACTTAATTTTTCTTTCCATATTTTATTTTTGTTCCTCACTTTTCTGAGTAGAAAAATAGCTGTTTATCAATTCTACTATATTTCTCAGCTGATTAGAGAGAAAAAAAAATCCCGAGCTGACTAATAGAGAGCCAGGGAATTACAAATAAATCAGCAGTTACATAAGGGAGGGAATGAAATTTAACTAAGGAAATTGGGATCTCTGCTGCCATGAAGAAAATAAATGAGACAACGTAGAATCATTATAAGAAGACTGGGTGGTCTACAAGAAAGAGGGCAGATTGTACAAACTGACATTTGAGGAATCAGCCCAAATGTTGTTGCTTGGGACGGGTGCTGTTCATTGGTGTCATAGCAAAATGTGCTTTATTTGTGGAACAGTTGAGGAGCCCTGGCAGACAGGAGAGACTCTGAAATATAGGAGGGCTTAACCTC
This sequence comes from Felis catus, assembly GCF_018350175.1. Taxonomy (NCBI): domain Eukaryota; kingdom Metazoa; phylum Chordata; class Mammalia; order Carnivora; family Felidae; genus Felis; species Felis catus. Next base: position 86,170,929 of record NC_058373.1, on the reverse strand, counting down.
CTTGTCTCTGAGGTGTGCTTCCTATTTAGAATGGAAAGTTCAGGGACCCTTACCAGTAGAAGCTCCCTGGAATCCCAGCTGGACTGTCTTTGTTCCAGCAGGGATCAGAGCACACCTGCAGAGAAGAGGGCTTTCTCTTTCCAGCCGCCTGCATTCACTTCCTTGAGTGTACCGTGGTTCCAAGGATGGCCACCACCCACTACCAGCTTCAGTGAGAAGCTACAGTAAGAAGTAATGGCTCTAGTAGGCAAAACTCCTGCATTAGGCTGCTCTTTGTGGTTTTGTTTTCTGGTACCATTGTCTTAACCCACTGAACTTCCTGGTTTCTGGGCTCTCTCCTGCTTTCACCTCCAGAATCCTTTGCTTTTCCTCACCTTGTCTAACTTGCTGAATTCTACTCTCTGTTTTTACTTCTGACCACAAGTAATCATGTTTGCCCATGTAATTGTTTCCTGTTTTCTAAATGTTGGGGAACTTGGAGCCTGTCTTCCAAGGCTGCAAACTGGTGGGTCGTGGGCCAAATCTGACCTGCAGCTATGTTTTGCTTGCCACATCTAGGGTTTATTTACATTGTGTGTGTGCTTTTAACTGAATCAATTGCTAATATTTTAAAAATTGGAAGATTTCACATTAAAGTCTGGATTTCTGATGTCCCGTGAAAAATTGAGATTTGGCAACCAATGCCTGGAACAGTGTTATCAGTCTCTCTTTTTAGTTCTTTGTAGTTTGCACCATATCCTATTTTTTCTCATGGTTATTACTTTTAAAAATATGTAGTAGAGTTAAGAGAGAAATGAAGTATTACTTTTATCCCAGTATTTGTAAATGTTTTCCTAACAAGATATCCTTCAGTCCCATTAGCTGCCTGATCCCCTTCAAAGCACTTCAGTTTATAACTAATACTTAGACCTCGCTGGTATGGCTCTGGCTAGGTGTTGCCCAAATTTGGATCCAGACTGTTTCTTGGTGCTCCTCTAGTTTTTATACCCACTCCACCAATGTCCTCTCCTGGCCATCTCAGACTAGCTAATGGCCATATCTTGGGATGGCAGTATTGGAAGATGGCATTTCAGATGCCGGATTGCATCTACACAGGACCATATTTGTACTTGTCTATTCTATGAAGAATTCCATTATAGAAGATGATGCTTGCAGGTGTGCCTTTGTGGTCATTTTCTCCCAGTAGTGAACACAAAAAAAATCTATTCCTCACTTTTTGTTTTTTCGCTTGCTTGCTTGTTTCAGTTAATCTCTCCCAAATGGAATTATCGCTATTTTTAAAAGTACAGTTCTACTTTATATAACTCCATGTGTTATCTGGAGGCCCACTCTAGAAACAACATGCTTTTTCTCAGAAGGAGAGGGAGAATAATCTGAGGATATATGTCACAGTAAGATATTAACATATTAATATAACATTAAAAGTAACATGTTAAAAGGTGCTATCTCATGATAATTAACCAATGCATAGTAGTTGATAGTACAGACTCTGGAGCCAGACTCTTTGGATTCATATTCTTACTCTGTCACTGTCTAGTTGAATGTAACCACAGACAAGTTACTGAAACTTTGGACTCGTGTTTCTTCATCTATAAAATGCTGATAGTGACATTTAATACTTCATGCGATTGGTATAAGGGTTAAAGCTGTTATTTATAAAGTGCCTGCCACTTAGTGAATACTCTGTAAATGTTGGCTATTACTGCTGTTTCAGTGTCTCCTATGTGGTAGGCTCTTGTGTTAGATACACAGATAAATAAGGCATGATTCTTACCCTGAAGAAATTCATGAATTAACATATGAGAAGATAATTATAATAGTATGAGCATAACCGCAGATGCAGTCAAGTTAGAATAGTGACCAGGGTGGAAGGGGCTCTTATCTGGAGAGATCATGGAAAGCTTCAAGGAAATGTTTAACCTTTTTTGAGAGAAGACTGCTTGAGACAGTAATTTGAAGGAGAGGTAGGGGGTCACCGCTAGTTCAGATACCATTCACATTTATCTGATCCAAGAGTGTAAGACCAAGCAAGACTCTCAGGAGCAGAACAACAACTGGTGCCAGTTTGTACATTTCTCTGAGTGGAAAAGCATTGGTCTCCCAGAATAATTACCAGCTTCAGTAGAACTTGACTGCAAATGTGACAGGCCCTGAAAAGATCTTGCTGTGGCCTTTAAGCCCTAGTGTCCCCAAATCCAGTCAGGACTTCAGATATTGTTACTGTGTATATCAAAGCAACATCCATCTAGACCTGATAATGTTCCTTCCTACTGGTGACAGTGGAATCCATGTACCCCAAAAACGGAAGAGGCCTTAGATATCATCTGGTTTCCATTATCTGGTTCAATCCCTTCATTTTATAGCTGAGAACATTAAAATTCATGGGGGAAAAGTAACATTTATAAAATTATTGACTATCATATCTGACAGGCCTGGACCCAGGGAAATATTGAGAAGCCTTTATGATTTCATATTATTTCATAGAAGTGATATAAAACAAAGATTGCCACTAAAGGTCTACTTTAACAAAGCATACATAAGTTAGTCAAATAACTTGTATCTTCATGAACTTAAAGTCTACCAAAAAGTTAGAATCACCCTGATGGTAGTTGAGATGTAAAGACTTTCTTTGTTAGGTAGTATAGATTTATGTTTTTCATCATTAAATTTCTAGCATTTAATAAATATTTGCAGAGTTGATTTTAAAAGATTTGATTGAATTGTTTGAGTATTTTAGTAAGTATGGAGAATAATGTGCCATTGATATGCTTCACTCATTCTCCAAATTATTTAATAAAATTTTGAAAGTTTTGGTTGAATAGACTGTAATTCTACTGTGATTTGAGTCTGGGAAAGCTCTGGCTATAGGATCTCAGGAACACATTCCAAATTCAAATTGCACGGATATGATCATTGCTGCATGGGTAGAAAGCTGTTCATATGCCAAATATAAAAATGCAGACCATTCCAGGCACTATGAGGTTTGGCTAAAGGTTGACTGATTATCTGAGTTCTCAATGTTAATTTGTTAAGATGTTAGTGTTCTAGGTCATAACATTCATCTGTTGTTAAAATGAAAATATGCTCAAAATACTGAAGGCAGCATCCACAGACAAGACAGAGCTAAAAATCCAGGAATAAAAGATTGTACCAAGGGAAAGCTTTTATTTATTTTTTTAATGTTTATTTTTGAGAGAGATAGAGAGAGGATGAGAATGAGAATGAGTGGGGAAAGGGCAGAGAGAAAGGGAGACACAGAATCTGAAGCAGGCTCCAGGCTCTGAGCTGTCAGCCCAGAGCCTGACACAGGGCTCAAACCCACGGAACCCTGAGATCATGATCTGAACCAAAGTCAGAGGTCAACGGACTGAGCCACCCAGGTGCCCCAGGAAAGCTTTTAGTTGAATGTAAACTCAAGTTAGCATAATAAAATGAAAAGTGACAGCAGTGTAATTCATCAGTAGAGAAAAAAGGAGAGTAAGATTGGGTTTACTTCTAATTGCACATAAGTATTCACCAGAATGAATTAATGCTATAAGCCTTTTATTTTTAAATAATTGCTATATTATTGTTGCTAAATGTTGTTGATTTAAACTGGAAGAATTTCACAAGATTTTCAGATCCAGTAACTTTTTGGTTGAGGATATGAAAAGGGACTAGAAAAACCAAAGGAAATTGCACAGTTCACCATTTATAACTATATTTGTTCTTTTTATAGCTGAACTTGCTAAAATTTTCCTAACTTAAATTTATCATAAAATTGATTGGCCAGAGGAAAAATACACTATATAGAAGACAAGGAACTCAGGACCCACCTGGAATACCACTTTACGTTCCAACTGTCATTGTATCACAGATGAAAGCAAAACAAAATTGTTTCCAAAAAAATGAGCTGGGGTGAGGAATGTCAAGACTGCAAAAGCTAAAAATAGTTAGGGAAAGGCTGTGAGTAAAGAAAGGTTATTGTAGCCAAGTACACATATTTGAAAGTTCTAAACCCAAATAGGAGAGAGTGATACTGCATTACTTTAACTATCATGGTAAAAATTTAGAGGAGGACTTACATTAAATTTCAAGTAAAAAATAAGAAATTGACATCTACAATGACATTTGACTTTCTCTTGAGATGTGGTTTACCAGAAATCCGATTCTCAGTGTGTGGAAATTTATTTAACTTTAAGCTTCCAGGGAAGGACAATGAGAAGATTTTAAAAGTGTTTCCAGTCTTTATGGACCCAGGATTAAAATCATTACCATGTCCAGATAAAGATTTTTAGAAGTTTATTTGGGGGAGAGAGAAGCCTGATGGTCTGGAAAGGTGTGATGGTTATAGATGAACGCTTGCCCCTTGTATGTAAAAATAAATAATCCCTTAGTGTTGACCTGGTTACAGACTCCAAGTCTGTAGTTGGAGGTCAGTGCACAGCAGGGTGGCCAGAATGTAAGGAAGAAAACTGCAGCAGGTCCATCGTGTGTGAACCTGACGGGAAAGGGTATGAGTCATTTCACAGACTTTAGAGAATGTGTAAATTATGAAAGGGTGTGTGTGTGTGTGTGTGTGTGTGTGTGTGTGTGTGTGTGTGTGTGTGTCATTTTATGGGTGTACAGATTGAGTATACTATTTTATAGAATTTATAATACTTGTGAAGTTTCACAGTGTCTTCTCTTAGGCCATTACCTAATCTTTTAAAGATTGGAGTGAGATAGGAATCTTTGCCTCTGGTCTACAACTCTGGATGTCATTCACATGTCTGGTGCGTTGATGGGGATGTTTGAAAGGCGAGGCGAGGCTGGGAATGTCACCTGGAGATCCTTCCTAACCCTTGACTGTCCAGCAGAAAGGTCTCAGAGTAGTTAGATTTCCACGTATGGCAGATCAGATCTACTAGAAAGAATGTTTCAAAAGGGCCAGGTGGAAGCTTCAAGTCTTCAAAGTTTTAAGAATTTACAGAATTCTACTGTATTCTTTGGTCAAGCAAGCCACTAAAGGAAGCCCAGATTCAAAGGGAAGGAAACAAGATTTCAGTGGAATGAGCAGTGAATAACTTCTGGCTACATATAACCTACTTCAGGTTGCCCTCTGTCACAAAGTGTTTACAGTCCTATATTACTACTAAGTGCAAAATATAGTTTTCTCCTTCTCAATTCTCCCAAACTCTAATCTCATTATGGCATCTTCCTAATGTGTAATACTCATCTACTATCGACTGAATGTTTGTGGCTTCCCGGAGTTCATATGTTGAAATCCTAACCCCAATGTGACGGTATTAGGAGGTGGAGCCTTTGGGAGGTAATTAGGTCATGAGGGTGGAGCCCTCATGAATGAGATTAGTGCCTTTATAAGAAGAGACACTAGAGAACTTGTGTCCTCTCTTTTTGCTATCTGCCATGTGACGACAGAGAGAAGATGGCCATCTCTGCAAACCATGAAGTGGGTTCTCACCAGAACCAGATTTGTCAGCATCTTGATCTTGGACTTCCTAGCCTCCAAAGTTGTGAGAAATAAATGTTTGCTATCTAAGCCACCCAGTCTTTGGTAGTTTGTTGTAACAGCCTGAACCAAGACATCATCTAAATCAGATCCAGATGCTAATGAGTTCCCTGGGTGTGATTTCTCAGGTCTAGTATTCTCTAGCAATGTTCCTTTTGATCTGAAGGTCTGTAAATCGGAAACAAGTTTATCCATCACCCAGCCCCCCCACCCCCGCCATACACTTAACATATAGTGGTGAAAAGGCATAAGATGTCTACAGTATATATTTCCATTCCCAAAGGGGTAAAACAGGAGGCACATAGCTATGAAAGTTTTATACCAATTTGGCTTTCTAACTGGGAAGACATCACTAATTCCTTGATTAGGGCTCAGTCCTTCTCCCTGGAAATGATTTTCTGTGACTCTTGATATCGTCCTCTGTGCCCCCCTCCTTTTAAATTTTCTTCACATTCTGAGTCATTCTTCCATTTCCTTTCTATGTTTGCAAAGGAATAACCTTCCTAGTCTGATTCCTGCTAGTTGAAGTTTAGGAATAAAATTTCTCTTTTCCTTTTCAGTTGTCTTTGTGTCTTTTAGTCAAAACTAATACAATTTCTTTTAAAAATGTGTGGGCTTCCTGTGTATCAAATTATAATCTACTTAATTTGACAAAACCCACATCTACATTTTATTCCAAAGACATGTCCTTCTCAACCTAGAGCTGAATGACTGGATACTGTTGAATAATAACTTTAAAATGCTTACAAGCCCATTTTTCAGTTGAAAATCTATGAGCCATACCCTTAAGATTCTTGAAGTCTTGGTTATCTATCAGAGAAGATCTATGATTCTTAGACACGCTGCTAGGCATACCCTTAAATGTTTTTGAGTGACATCATCTCTCTGAGATCATGCTTTACTTGTAGGGCGTTGATCTTTGATCTGTCTGTTTCTAAGTGGATACTATTTTGTTGGGAGAGAGTAGAGATGATAAACAGTTTTGTTTAAACATAGAAAGTCCTAGATCTTTTTTTTCCCCTCTAAATTCTGGTAAAAAACTGAACAGTGCTTTTTTTAAGTTTATCTCTCTTCTATTTTCCAAATTTCTGAAGGCCTAAACTTGTCAAGCTTTCTGCCACTATATAAGAGCTCCCCTTTTCCCAAACTCCATTAGCATTTTCCTTATTGCCCTTCAAGTCCTCACCAACAATCTCCCAACTGCTAGTGTCTACTAGTCTCCTTGAGGTTCTTCCAGCTTCTGCTCACTACCCAGTCCTAAAACCAACGTCTCATGTTTTAGATTTTTGTTACTGTAGAGCTCTACTTCCAGGTGTACAAATCTGTTCCAGTTATCTCTTGATGCATAACAAGCTGTCCAAAACTTAGTGGCATAAAACAAAAAACATTTTATTATATTTCATGATTTTGTAGGTCAGGACTTTGGGCAGGGCTTGGATGGGTGATTCTGTCACTGCATGTGGCATCAACTAAGGTCATTCAGTTGATTTGAGAGATGAGATGGTTTTAGAGATCCAAGATATGTTGCTCAAATGTCTGCTGACTTGGTAAGGATGGCTGGAGGTTAGGTTCCATTGCAGCTGTCAACTAGAACTGTCTTATAGGGACAGCTCAGGTCTCCCCAAAAGAGCGTTCTAAGGGGACCAGATGGAAGTTGCAAGGCTTATTATGATCTAGGTTTTGAAGGCCCAAAATGTTACTTCCACTTTGTTCTATTGCTTAGGCAAGTCCCTAAAGCCAGCCCGTATCAAACAAAGGGAATTAGATTTCACGTTTCAATGAAAAGAATAACAAAGAATTTGTGGTCATCTTTAATCTACCACACTTATTATTCTAAGGTGACCTTTTTTTAAAAAAAGGATCATCATCAATTTGTGGATTTAAATATATTTGATGTGCTTCAGTCCACTGCAGGTATTATTTTTTAATTGATCCTCAAATTTTCTTTCCTTTGGCTAATATGAGCCTCCTCAAGTTGACTTCTGAATCCTTTAGACCTGACCCTAACAGCATTTGATCGCTTCCTTGTTATGTAGTATGGCAAAATGTTTCAGGCTTCCTTTTGCACATTTTTTCCATAACGCTAATCCACTCTAGGATTAGGCCATTTATTCAAGAAGCCCCAGTATCTTTTAGTGGGAAATAGTATTTTAAGACCACCAAAAGGATTGTGAAAACAATTAAGGAAATTATTTTTGCACATGCTTTCCCCATTTCCTTTCCCCATTTCCTTCATTTAAAAAAAATAGTTGTTCTGTATCTATATTGTCAAAGCATATAGCCATTACATACATTTTAACCTTCCCTTTTAACTCTTATTTGATCCTAGTTCTAAAAATAAATATAAAGATATTTAACTATACAAATATTTCACTATATAATTTTAATGCCACGAGAGGAGGCGAGTTCAGGAGTCTCCTTTGTTGCCATCTTGAACCAGAATTCCCAGAAGTCTTTTATTAAGTGTTTATGTTTATTAATGATTTTACTGATTGGTTTTGGAAATTTGAATAACAAATTGTTTCTGATGAATACTTAATTTGAAACAGCACAAAAAACAAGCATGGAAAAATAAAAACATTTTGTAAAGAAGCAAGATATTTAACATTTAAAAGGGAAATTCTAAAACATTAGTTTCAAAATCTGTGTGCCATAATCCCTGTGCCCTTCCCCTGAAGAATCAGAGTCAGGGGGGTAGAGTGGGTAGATCCTGTTAGACTCTTTAGGTTTAAAACACTCTTCAGGTGATTTGGGTGCTTTGCCATGTTTGAAACCACAGGCCCAAAGTTCATAATATCAATCTTCAATAATTGATAACTCCCATCTCTGTATCAAGTAATATAATCAAAACCACATTTCTTTAATTCTTCATTTAAATGCTTTAAAAGCCCCATACTTTAGTGTTGGGAATTCAGTTTTTATCATAGTAAGTGAAATTTATTAAGTATGTAACTTGACTTTTTGGATGTAAAGACAATCATTTTATGTTTAAATAATTCAAACAGTGGTTTTAACCTGAGTGAAATATGAAGTGATTGATGTAAAACAAACCTCCTCTTCACCTTGCACTTCACAGGGTGTGCCGGGTACCCTTTGGATCCATTGTCCACTTCCCTGCAGCCTGTAACTCAGGGGCTGGTTTCTGGACCGCTCAGTGGGCTCCTTAGTTCTCTGGCTTCCAGTTCAGTTGAAGCACTGGAAGGCCCTGGTGGGAGATCAGGCAGGTGGAAGCAGAATGAAGTCAGAATGTTTCCCTGCTGGCTTGGTCGCAGTAGATTGACTGTGCTCCTTGGACAAAGACCACAGCTCCTATACTCTCAGGGTCTTGGCCTTCCCCTACCCTCTTAGGTTCAGCGGTGGACTCGGCTCCACTTATCACAGAATACTGAAGCATTTCCTTAAACCCTGCCCTTAGTCCCTTTATTAAACTCTTTCTCAAATTGGTCAGTTTTCACTTACCATCTGTTTCTTACCTATCCTGACTGAACCACAGCTCATCATGGCACAGGAGTTGAGTCCAGGTGAATTAACTTCCTCTTAAAGGAAAGGCCTTTTGTAAATGTTGGGCCATTTCTAGTACTGTCCTGTAGCTGGGAAATGAGTTTTTCCTTCTCCTTCCACTGAAGCGAGTGCATTTACCCATCGTATTTCCTATTTGTTTTTCCCAGAACCAGCCATGCTATTCCAAGCCTGCACGTCATCACATATTCCTGCTGCCCCATCATCATCAGGTAGTCTTTTATAGTAGATATTTTGACATTAAGAATTGAGATTAAAATGTTTTTTCAAAAAGCTATTTTAAAGAATAATTACAGAGGGCCTTGATTCATAGAATGAGAATAAAGAGGTGAATGATAAAGTTCCTTTCCTCATGAAGCTTACCTGCTACTGGAGGTATATTAAAAAGGTAAACACACACACAAAAGTGATTCAGATGGTGCTAAATTCAATGAAAAAAAGATGAAATAGGGAAATTTACAGATAGTAACTGGGGTTTAGGGGACAGTTATTTTAGAGGGAGAAGCCTAACAGGTAGATATTCTGTGGTATTGTCTGAAATAAGATCAATATTCTTAACATACCTGGTACATAAGTATAGCAGACCTGATTTTTGTTTGGAAAACTAAGCTTCTGATTTGCCTTATGCCCAGAGGGTGGGCCACTCAAACTTCTTACTGGTAGAAGTTGCAGGTTAATATTTTTGTGGGAAGCTACCTTGGATCTGGGGACTACTTGATTACCACTTCAGGTTTGCAGTTTTGAGTACTGGCAAGGAAGAAGTGACTTCGGCTTGGAAAATGTGGAGGACGAGCCAGATTTGCCATCTACTTCTACCTAAATGAATTAATTCTGATAAAGCTGCCTGCTTGTGCTTCCAAGACTCAGGACAACCATTAGAATATATGGTACTGTTTTGCTCTCTTAGAAAAAGGTGCCTCTCAAGGGTGATAAATTAGAAGATTCCAAGGCACTTCTGCACTTAGCAGAAGGAAAGCTGGCTTTCAGCTGCCACTTGCTTTCTTTGTTATGAATCTTTGTGCAGCTCAACTCTGTGTTACATCCTCAGTTAATTACATGGAGCTACTTACCATATACCTGAGTATACATTAAAGATGCTTAATTTACTAGGAGAAGCAGTGTTTCTAGAGGATATTATTTTTGAAAAACTTCATTTAAGGTGCACTTTGTTTTTCTACCGTTCTTATGTATTTTTGCACTAATATTATAAATGATTTTGAATACGCTTCACATTACAGGCAAAGTAATCCTGCCTAATAGCTCTTGGACTATTTATTTCGTATGGCAGCCAATCCATGTTTCTGTTAGACAGTTATAAAAATTATATTAATGTAATGTTTTAAGCTTTATGAAAAGAATTATATAGTATGTTTTACATAGATGTAATTAGATCATAGATTTAATTAGAGCAAAGTCAATCTACTGTAATTAATCTAGATGTATTACAATCTAGAGCTGTGCTGTCCAATATAGTAGCCACTAGCCACCTGTGGTTATTGAGCTGTTGCTCATGCAAATTGAGCTGTGCTATAAGAGTAAAATAAACAGGATTTTAAAGACTTTATACAAAAAAAGAATGTAAAATATCTCCTTAATAATTTTCACTTATGAAATGATAGTATCTTGGATACATTGTATTAAATGTGATATGTTATTAAAATGCATTTCCATGCTTTTTTTATTATTATGGCTACTAGAAAATTACAAATGACATATATGACTCACGGTTGTAATTCATTATATATCTATTGCAGAACATTGGTCTAAAGTGTGTACCTTTTAATTATTATTTTAATAATTCTTGGATCCTCTGTGAACTGTGATGGCTCTCAATCTTTTCTCATTTGTGATTTTTTTTTCCCTTGGCAAGATTTACTGACTTGATTTATTCAGTTACTTTGTGTTGAAACACTCTGACACCTGGCAGGTTATGGTAATAGTTCTTAATCATGGTTGCTTTATAATCTTGTATGGAGATCAAAAATGAACAAAGATTGGGGTGTCTGGGTGGCTCAGTTGGTTAAGCGGCCGACTTCAGCTCAGGTCATGATCTCGCAGTCTGTGGATTTGAGCCCTGCATCGGGCTCTATGCTGACAGCTCAGAGCCTGGAGCCTGCTTCGGATTCTGTGTCTCCCTCTCTCTCTTGCCCTCCCCTGCTTGCTCTTTGTGTCTCTCTCTCTCAAAAATAATAAACATTAAAAAAAATAAAATAAATAAACAAAGATTACCTTAAACCACCCCTGCAATTTCTGATTCACAAGGTTTTCAGGTGGGTAAGAGGAGTGGTCCAATTCTTTCTTTCTTTCTTTCTTTCTTTCTTTCTTTCTTTCTTTCTTTCTTTCTTCCTTCCTTCCTTCCTTCCTTCCTTCCTTCCTTCCTTCCTCCCTCCCTCCCTCCCTCCCTCCCTCCCTCCCTCCCTCCCTCCCTCGCCTCTTTCTTTCTTTCTTTCTTTCTTTCTTTCTTTCTTTCTTTCTTTCTTTCTTTCTTTCTTTCAGCTTAGGTCAGTACCTTTGCATTTACTAATACCAGAGTGAAGTTTTGGATCTTTCTGTGAAGATTTATAATTAGGTACCTGTCAGCTGTCAGATATCATAGGCAGGTAACCAATGACATCTCTATGGTGACAGACAAGCTTTGCATTTTTGAGTCTGTTGAATAATGTAGATCTTTTGAGGTGGTTCCATCTTCTCATTGGAATGTAGAGGTACACTTTTTACTGCAAAAGCAGGAGGTAAAGAAATTTAGTCCTGCCTCATCCCCTCCCCAGATCCCGTAGCTTTCCTTAGGTAATACTTGATTGAGACACATGACCCAGTGTATGATGACAGTAGTTTCCTACCTATGTGTTATTAGAAAGTGGTGGCTAACGTATGAAAAATGACACGGCCACTGGGAGAAATATGTATTTGTATGGACTGCGTTAATCTTGCAAAATCTAAATGTGTTACTGTTTCTCATGAGTTCTCAGGAGACAGCATTTTTCCTGAAGGTTTTCCTTGGCTTCCTTTCAGATATTATGCTGAGGGAGGAATGGAAGTAGTGGTCATTTTTCAAAAGAGCCTAAATAGATACACAAACGTTGTAAACAATGGAAGAACTTTGCGGATGGACCTGGAAAGAAGTTTTTAATGAGTAATTTTCTGTCTAAAATATAAAAAGAGTCCTCATTCTTTGGGCAATTATAGTGAGTTCACATTAATTTTAAAATTTGCTTTTTTTTCTTCCTAAAAATATGGCCAAACCTACACACACACACACACACACACACACACACACACATATATAATACCTTGGAAATGATGTGAAATCCAACACCTACAATTCTGTGCTGTTAATACAGTTTTACTCTTTTCTCTAATAAGCCTGATAAAGATAACTTGAAACCTGGCATTGAATGGGTGATGGTACGTTGAAAACCATATCTACTTTGCATGAAATTCAAGAAAGGTTTTGCTTTCTGTCACCACATAAGGATATTGATGAAGCACTTTTGTTTTCTAAGAGAAAAACAAATCAAAAGCACAAAATTGCTTTTGATTTTTAATCAGTGGTAACTTCTTTACTGCCCCATTTCAAAGCTCCGCTGGTACTGATTTAATAGTTCTTGCTATGTTACATATTTTCTGTTTTTCTGGAATGATTGAACTGTTTGATAAATAATTACTTAGCAGTCATTCGTTTTTGCATTACCATCTGGGATTAGTGAGACCAGAGCCTCCTGCTTTGCCTCTTAGCAAAGTTCTAGCAATGGACCATAGTCTGCTCTTTGCTAACATTGCCACTTTAGGTCATGTTTTTCTTATTGCTCCCCTCCTTCTGACTTTGTTCTGGTTTCACAGAAGTTGATTAGTATCAGTTATCCTGAGTTAGGGCACAAAATGTACACTTCAAAACATGCCTTCGTTGCCTGAACTAAGTGTCTTATTTGCATGTTTCAAGGGTCTGGACTTGACAGCCAGGCTTCATTTCCTCTAGCCTGCAGTGTACTCTTCTTAATCTCACGTGAATTGATTTCAAGATTGGTTTAGAGTTAATACAATCCCACCAGTGTGCATTTCTTTAGTCTCAATGCCTTTCCAAATCCTTTGACTTGTTCTGACTTTTAGAAGTTATTGAAGTCTTGGAAGGAAGACTCTGGTTAAATTATTTCATAGTTCCTGTACGAGAGATTTCTTTGTGATTAGTGCAACTCAGTAGTTGCTTAGAGGCTTTTGAACTGTAATGTCTTAAAACAAACTATAATAAGGCCAAATGTTCCGGATACCCCTGTCCTCTTTGGCTCCTATTTAAGACAGACCCAGGGAATATTTGGGGGAATAGGAACCAGGGGTGTTGCAGGGGGCAGAAGTAGTTCAACATTTGCAGCTGCCTTCAACAGGCCAATACACTTTCAGTTGTTTTCTTGTTTCTGCTGGGATGTAAGAATCCCCTATCCTGTACAATCTGATGATAGAACTTCTAATTAGTGGGATGGGGGTAAGAGGAGTAAATGTAGATAATAATTACGAATATGTAGAGACTTTAAGAAATCAAAATAATATCTACTTCCTGGAAACTTGATCAGAGAATGCCCTGCAACAGGTTTTACTTTACAAGCTGTTTGCACTTTGATATCAATTTCAAAGTATCTCTAACAGATATTTCAGGATTTGCCATTATTATTAAAATGATTGTATGGAGGAATATCTAACAAGGTTTTCAAATCCTTTTCTGTTCCAAATGCATGCATATTGAGAGAGAGTCCAATTCAGTTAAAAATGCCATTTTGAAGCTATGTTACCCTCCTCTTTCTCTAACTACCAGCATCCTGCAAAACAATCACATCCCTCTTTGGGGTAAAAGGTGGATAGGGCCAGTATATGCCCTAGTCTCTATGATTGAGGAAGAACAAACCTGGTTAATGTGACTAGACAGGCAATTATGCTCTAGCCTTCCTGGTCATAGCACCAGATCTGGGAAAAACGGACAGCTTCTCTTGAGAGGTAGCATGATGAGGAGCAAGGACTCTGGAGCCAGTCTGCTTTGTTAGAGCTCTGCTACCTACTAGCTGTGACTTTTTTTGCAAATTACTCAACATTATAAAAATATTTTTGCTGCCTCTTTTGCAAAATGAGGATTATAATATACCTAACTAACAGGGTTGTTGTGGGGATTAAACAAGTTAATTTGTGTAAAGAGCTTGGAACAGGTCCTGGCACACAGTAATCCCTCGAAAAGGTAATAATTAGTGTTGTTTTTAGATATTGAAATGAGAAGCATTGGTAATTAAGTATCAGCATAACCATCTTTAGCATATTTCCAAGTACTAGTAGACAGTGTAATCCCTATAACTCCTCCATCATCCAGAGGGGGAAGATCATTTCACAGATCTAGAAGGGAGGAATTGTGACTCTTTAAAAACTCCGAGTGAGTCAATCACAGAGCCAGATAGAGAACCCAGGTTTCCTAATTCCCAGTCAGGTGCTGGACCATGATCAGGATGAATGATGTTGAACAACGGCTTTGCTGTTCAGAGTCTGACCTTCCAGGTCCAAATGGAGACTCCAAAACAAACAAACACGAGTTCTTGTTTTTGTTACCCTGGGGTGGAAACTGCTTGAGACTTTGGGGAATTAAACTCATTACTTTGAGTCTCTGAATGTCTTGGGGTTTCTTCAAACTGAGTTCCTGTCATTATTTTGTGGTTCTCGATGAAACCTACTCTTTTCGCTTTCCAATTCTGAAATATTAGTGAAGTTTTTCCCGGCAGTTTGTCTTTTCATTCAACTGTACATGTTCTCACAGGCTCCCTTAAATGATGGAAAGTAATCATTAAAAAAATAATTACAATAATATTACAGAACCCATTAATTCTATGACGATTCCCAGAGATCTCTCCTTCATAACTGTAGTAATTTTAAATGCACCTATGTTACACCACGTACGTTCATGTTCCCTAGGAAGTCCCAGTATAGAGATTTGATTATTTAGTCTCTCTTCTTTAGATAACTGCATACACAGAAATGTTTGTGAATTTTAGAACCATGTAACTTCAGATTTGAAAGGGGTCTTTGGAGGTCTCACACACAAGTGGTTTTTAAGCTGTGCTCCACTGAATTCTTGGCACTTTAGAATCAGCATGTTCTGGGGCGAAGGGAGTAGGGAACAAGAGTGTCTCCCTTTTTCATTTCCCCAAACATTTAAAAATGTTTTATATATTGGTCGTCTCCCTAATATTTACTTTAAAGAAATAAAAGTTTTTTCAGTTAGAATAATGTTTGGGAAATGTTGATCTAGACCAGTTTTCTCATTTTGCCCAGTAGACAACAAATGGCAAGTAAACACCTTAATCTTTAGATTTTGGGATTTTGCCACAAATTAAAAAACCAGAAAAGTTGGAGATCACGTCTTAGTTTAAGTCAAGACAGGTTTAGGAGAACATTCATATTCATATTCGTAATCATAATCATTCAGTATTCATTATGCAGTTTTATGTTTTACCTTTCTTTCTTTACAAGTCTGAAGGCTTTCTAGGTTTTTAGTGCTTCATGACTGTACCTACTTTAAGAAAGCCCAATATTGTACATAGGCACTCAAGTTTCTAAAACTAAGAACAATGATTAGTCACTTTATACAAAACCAGTGTTCCTATAAATGATAAGGCATAGGTTCCAATGGGATTTCTAAAATCTGCTTACTTGTAATCTTTAATAATCTTCTTTATGTTATCTATCAAAGTATGTATGCCTGTATTGAAATTTCTGTGAATAGGTAAGTGTATCTTTAGTTTAAACATTTACTTATTTTTGAGACAGAGAGAGACAGAGCATGAACAGGGGAGGGGCAGAGAGAGAGGGAGACACAGAATCTGAAACAGGCTCCAGGCTCTGAGCTGTCAGCACAGAGCCCGAAGCGGGGCTCGAACTCACGAACCGTGAGATCATGACCTAGGCTGATGTCGGACGCTTAACCGACCAAGCCACCCAGGCGCCCCTCTTTAGTTTAAAATAATAACCTACTATTGGTTTTCCGAAAGAAACATACTTAAATTTGCATTTAAATAAGAAAAGCAAACATTTTCTATTTTTGTTTTCATTTTTTTTTAATTTTGGGAAACTACAATTATAAGGTTATAAAAAAAGAAAAGCCAAACACCCTATTAAATTTTTTTAATGTTTATTTTTAATTTTTACTTTTTTGAGAGAGAGAGAGAGAGAGAGGGGGAGAGGATGAGCGGGGGAGGGGCAGAGAGAGGGCAAGACACAGAATCTGAAGCAGGTTCCAGGCTCTGAGCTGTCAGCACAGAGCCCAAAGCGGGGCTCAAACCCACAGACTGCGGGATCATGACCTGAGCCAAAGTTGGACGCTTAACCAACTGAGCCACCTAGGTGCCCTGAAAAGCCAAACACTTTGTTTAAAATATAATTAATAATAAAATGAGAAAAATTGCCTTTAATCCTTGGCTGATGTTTCTTTATATATTTTTATTCACACCTCTATCTACCAAGTGTCTGCTATGTGCTATACTTTGTTTTTAGCACTGGTGATGTAATGGAAAGCAAGGCATGGTTCCTGTCCTCAAAAAGCTTGTATTGTGGAAAAGGAGACAGGCAAATGAATAAGCAATTACGATAAAGGGTGATAAGTACTGTAGTCTGGGTGTAAGAACAGGGAATTTTCAGAACACATAGGAGGGGCACTGTGTTTTCTATGTAAGGGATAGAAACTAGCCAGGGGAAACTTCCTGGAAACGAGACCTCAAAGGCAAGTACCAAAGGCAGTTGGGAAGGAGTTTAAGAGGATCAAAAATTCATGTTAGGTAGAACAAATGACAGTGAGGGGTGAGGGGGGCACACAGGGGGTTGCAGGTAACTCTGAATGATTAGCGCTCATACTGGAATGTAGGGGGAGTGGAAAGAGGTTTATCTTGAAGCGCCTCTTATGCCATGCTAAAGAGTTAGGCCTTATCCTGGAGAATTCTTTAAGAATTTAGGCAGATTGGGGCGCCTGGGTGGCGCAGTCGGTTAAGCGTCCGACTTCAGCCAGGTCACGATCTCGCGGTCCGTGAGTTCGAGCCCCGCGTCAGGCTCTGGGCTGATGGCTCGGAGCCTGGAGCCTGTTTCCAATTCTGTGTCTCCCTCTCTCTCTGCCCCTCCCCCGTTCATGCTCTGTCTCTCTCTGTCCCAAAAATAAATTAAAAAAAAAAAATTAAAAAAAAAATTTAGGCAGAAAAGATTTACTTCGATTTGTGGTTTTACAGGATCATTGGCCAGGATATGGAGAATGAATTAGGGGAAGGTACAACTGGATAGTTGCGTAAGGTGAGAGGGGTGTGGAGTTGGTCTGAACCAAGGTGAAGAGTAGAGAGGGAGAGAAGTGGATGTGTTTAAGTAATATTAAGAAGGAGGAAACAACAAGACTTAAGTTGTATTTATGGTTAAAAGTGGGGAGGGTTGGAGAATGTCTGCAGTGTCCTAACTTCGTCTGTGGGTGGCTAGTTCATCAGTTTCCTGGAATAAGGAATTAGAAAGGGAGCAGGATTTGGAAGATGGAGTGATGCCATCAGCCCTGAATGTATTGGATTTGGATTTCCATTGGTTAAGCAAGTGGAGATGTCTTGTAAGAAGTGTAATATATGAGTCTGGAGTGCTGGTGAAGTATCGGATCTGGTGGTACAGAGTTGGTATTCTCTGGCATGTTAGGAGGAAATTGAATCTGTAAAGGGAAACAAAAGGGACGAGTAGCCTGGTATTGTGGACCCATTGCTATAGAAGACAAATTCACACATGCCTTGGTTTGGAAACTTTTCAAGCCTATGGGAACAAAACTTTTATAAATTATTTTTTTAAGTTCACCGAAGAAATTAGTATGTTAGTATGTTAGTATATTAGTATGTTAATGAATCTTGTCATGTAAATAATGCTATTAACATAACAATTAAGGGGCACCTGGGTGGCTCAATCTGTTAAGCGTCCCACTTAAGCTCAGATGGTTTGTGGTTTGTGAGTTGGAGCCCCGCATTGTGTGCTGTGCTGACAGCTAGGAGCCTGGAGCCTGCTTCAGATTGTGTCTTCCTTTCTCTCTGCCCCTCCCCCCGCTCACAATCTGTGTCTCTCTCTCTCTCAAAAATAAGCAAACATTAAAAAAAATAAAAAATAAAATAAAATAACAATTAATATGCCCCTAAATTTATCTTTTTAAGAAAAATTTTAGAAATTCAATTTTCTTAAATTATATCTAAACCTTATTTCTGTAAGGAGTTAGAAAATGTACCTGGAATTCAAGCTACGTTGTTGTTTTCTATTTTAAAAAAGAAACTTCAAAAAAAATGAGAGTCTAAGAAATTCCTTTAAAGACATCTTTGGGAAATGGTACAATTAAGTTTGTTTTTATTTCATTTGTAAGGTTCTCTACCTAGAAGAAATTGGAGGGCATTTTGGAAGCAAGCTTTATGATATCAAGCGTAAGAATTTTTTTCCCTCAACATAACTTAATATTTTTGCTGTTCTTGGAAATCGGAACAGACAGTTTGCTATGTCCCGAACTCAGCTTCCAGCTAGCCATGTGGCAGCTGAAGCAAAAAATTTCACGTTCTGCACTCTATTTGCTCGCCAGCTTTAAAAACATATCAACAAACTGTGAGTATCGAATTCACATGTCTGTTTTTCTATGGCAAGTAAAGGTTACCCTTTAATGTATTAAGGGGGAGAGATCACGGAGGAAAAAAGTTACAAGGGAAGCACTTTCCCTAGCAGAAATTGCATAAATCACAGCTTCTCCGCTTGATGTGGTGAGAAAAATGAGGATTGATTCACTGAAGTTTTCCTGACCTCCTTACACTCATTTACCTCTAGTTAATCTAGTTTAAAGATAGAATAATATTTACAATCTGTAGATTTAATTTGGATTAGGAAGGCTTTCCTCGTTTTGGTGGGGGTATTATTGAGAGAATTGAGATTCTTAATCACTTAAGCAAAAACGTATCCAAGTTGTCACCTGCTAAATTCTGCATGATGTTAAAAAGCCCACAAAACTGATGTTCAGTGTGTTGTCTTAATTTTTATTTCCTTGTATGTTTAAACCCACTGCTGGACTTGACTGTCATGGGTTCTGCTAAAGTTTTATTACTGAATTTGAAACTGGAAGCACTTTTCTCTTTTATATATTTAGTTAAATATCAGAAAATTCTGTAACTAGCAATTGCTGCTCCTACTTGACAGAAATAGATCAGATCTGTGTGGTGGTGATAACTCACGTCCTAACACTCACAAACTGATTATTTTAGCATTTTATTTTATCTTATTTTATTTTTTAAAAAATTTTTTACTGTTTATTTTTGAGAGAGAGACACACAGAATGTGAACAGGGAGCGGCAGAGAGAGAGACACAGACTCCAAAGCGGGTTCCAGGCTCTGAGCTGTCAGCACAGAGCCCAACACGGCCCTGGACCGAACCGTGAAATCATGACCTGAGCCTGATGTTGGACGTTTAACCGACTGGGCCACCCGGGCACCCCTATTTTAGTATTTTAGACACATGGATTGGTTTCTTAGGAATAGCTAGTTATAGACCTGGACTAACCATATTTTCAATTTGCAAATCTTAAAATAATGAATAAATTTTGAACCCCTTCTTGGCCAGATACTGAGTTACTGAAAAGTTTAAAGCAAAGGCCCTTCAGGAATTTAAAACTAATTAAGAAGCAAAAATAAATATGTATGATCCATGAACTAAAATTTCCCCACAAAGACAGTGTTTCCAAGAGCTGCTTTTTAAGCCTTTTGCTCTTTTTTTTTTTCATTCTCTATCCTTTTCCTCCCTCAGACCTGTAAATATAAGAAAAAGTACATTTCCATCTCTGAACTTCTGCGTAATCTAACCCATGTTTATATCCATCTAAGTTCTGGACTTTTCCCTTTGAATGTCCCACACAACCTTGAACTCAAAATATTAGAATGTATTTATCTTTCCCAGCTCTACTTTTACTTCCCGATCCATTGTCTATTTACCTAGTTGCTTAAGCCTTAAATATGGGAATCTACTTGACTCTCTGCACATATTCAATTCGTCAGTGAGTACTTAGAATTCTATTTCCTCTGTCTCTATCACTTTCCTTCTGGTCTGTCCACTTCCCCCAGTCTCTATATCTACCATCTGAGCCTAAGTCGTTGTCCCCCTTCCTTTGGGTTACTTCGCTCACCTTTTAATTGGTCTTCCTATCTCTGGTCATCTTTCAATTCATTCTGCACAGTCAAAAGTAAATTTAATCATGTCATTCAGTTGCTGTTCAAGTGCCTTTAATAAGTCTCAAGATATAATTTAAGCTTCTTACGCATAAAAGGTCCTTCTCACTAGCTTCACCGGCCCCCACCATGCCAGGCATATACAATTACTCATAGTTCTTTGACCTCATCATGTAACAAACTATCGTACATCCACCAAAATCCACCTCAAGCACTAGTTCCTCCAAGAGGTTTTGTTGAACTTTGCTCCTTGTCTGATTTGCGTGGCCTTTGCTGGGGTTTCAAAAACTTATCAGACTTTACTGTAATCTTTAAGTTACCTATCTATCTTTATAAAGACACCTTAGATTAGATAGATTAGATCATTGAGGGCTGGGACCTAGCCTTTAGTGCTTGTATATTACAGTGTCTAGAATAGTACCTGACACAAGGAAGAGGCCCAATAAGTCTTTCTCAGATAGGCACTGGATCTATACACTGGAATACTACTCAGCCAAAAAAAAAAAACAAACATACTAATGATACATTCAACAACGTGAATAAATCTCCAACTAATTATGCGAGTAAAAGAAACCAGACCAAAAAAAAAGCACATACTAAATGACTCCACTTATGTAAACTTCTAAAAAATGCAAATTGATCTATCATGACAGAAAGCAGATTAGTGATTGCCTAGGGAGAGGCAGAAATGGGAGGGAAGGATAACTAGGGGGGACGAAGACACTTCTGGGGTTGATGACTATGTTCATTAGTACCTTGAATTGTGCTGATGGTTTCACTGGTGTATACAAATGTCAAAAGTTATCAAGTTGTACATTTTTAAATATACAGTTTATTGCATGTCCATTATACCTTAGTTAAAAATAGTGCCAATAAGGAGGAATGAATGCATCACTGAATGCCTTTAAACTATACTGGGACATGCTGTTGGAGACTCAGGCAAAGAGGCAAGATCATATCTACTAATAACCATGTACTTTGATGGTGGCATCTCACAGGGTTCTTGGGCTGATGGTTCCCATCCCCTACCTTACCATCACTGTACCTCCCTGATGACTACTTAGCAACTATCCCCTGCTTCTAAGGCAGTGTCAGATTCAACTGTTTGGGGTATTGGAAATAACTAAAACTTTGGATCATGGGATTATGGATTATATTCTAGAAGAAGCAAGGAGGGGCTTAAGGAAGGGCATACCCCTTGTCCCTGTGGTGGTGGAAGAGGTAAGGGAGGTGTATGAATGACAGTAATGCTAGGAGACCCAGACCACTTTGGGGGCACAGGACCCCTGGCATCTGTGAATCTTGAGACAGGGGAATCTTTGTATTAAGGAAAATGGGAAGGCAGATATTCTACTAGTCTCTAAGAAAAGTTCCCCAAACAATTCAATCAAGTTCACGCTATAGTCTGTAAGACCAGAATTAAATGCAATGCAATTTTAGGGCCAAGGAAACTATTCTATACCCTCCCCTCCTGCAACATTCTTCTCACTTTCTGAATATTCTCTAAAATCTTCTCTGAGGACATTCTTTTATTTCATAATAGGAAATAAGACTAGTAAAATTCTCAAAAGAGTGAATACATTTGTAATAATTAAGTTCAGTTAAAGGATAAATGACATTACATGTTGCTGTTTGCATTTGGAGATGTTAAAAATTAAGAAGACGCATAATATCTGGGTTTGAGAAAGGAGAGTTCTCTCACATACACTGAATGCTGTGAAGACACTTTTCAGATGTTATAATTTTGCCAGTTTTATTATTATTTATTTTTTTGTACTGAAAGATAGAGGGTGGATACCCTATGTCATGTCAGAAATCTTGAGTTCAGTGGATGGGCCTAATATACTTAGATAACAAAAGACAGGGAATGGTTATTGTGGTATGCTTAGCTATCACAGACCACAGAGCATGACAGCCAAAAAAGCAATCTCAGGCTTCAGTTAGGTAGCCATATTTCTTGATTTTTCTCCATGTAATGTAGTGAACACTGAACTGACAACTCTAGGAAAACACAAAAAGTAATTGATTATAAGACCATTCCATACTCACAAGGAGCTTTAAGCTTAAATAAAGACAAGGAGATATATGCAAATGAAATAAGAAGAGAATAGACACAAAAGAATCATAGGAAAAATATAAACATCTGCAAAATGTGGAAACATCTTCCTAAGTGATTTCTCCTGTCAGTGTGCAAACAGGATTGTCGAAGTGATTTGGTTGAGCAGAGCCATATGGGGTTAGTTTGGGAGATGATTCCTGGCAGCCTTCTGAAGGAGGAGGGACAAGATTTGACATATATGATCTGTGAAGACTTTTGGGCTGGGGGAATGTAGTTAGGAGCAAGAGACTCTAAAATTCTCTTGAAATGTGAAATATGACAAGAATCAGATACTGCTGAAATGTAAGCTAGAAATGTGTCAGGAGGATAGGATCAGAACACAAGCAGGAAAAAAAAAGGGGAAAGAAATCATCAAAATCACCACTGGAGTCTGGTGAAAAAAAATTATTAAGTAATAGGCCAAAGAAAAAGATGAATACAAGCATGAAAAAAGGGAGAAAAAAAAAAGAGATGGAACTCTAGTCTTAGTTAATAAGTTATTAAGCAATGGCTTCTTTCATAAGGAAGCAATGCTGGTGATTTTAGGCTTTCCTTATGTAGAAGATTCAGGTAAAACTCAGAATCAAGTTAACCAATCATTAGAAGATCATGGTGATGGTTCATTTTAAGAATAACCAGAATTCAGAAATCCTGTCATAAAAGGGGACCAAGAAGGGAATGTGTGCCAGGCTAATGAGCAAAATGACTCATCTGTTAGTAAAATACTTGAAATTTTTTAATTAATTTTGTTTCACCAAGAACTCTGAAGCAAAGTTCCCCACAGCCCCCCATTCAACTCTCAGCTCCCTGCCCCATTTCATCCTCTCCCCAACCCACTGCCTTCCCTTCTGCTTTGAGATTGTCTTTGGCTTCCAGTCTGTTATGATGCATGTACCAGGGCACATTGTAAAATAATTTGATGTTCATTTATGGAGAGAGAAAACATTTTCTAAATCTTCTTTCCAGGCCACCTGTAAACCAGTGACAGGGCTAGCTAAGTAAACAGGAAAGCCAGCATCCTCTGCTTCAGAAACCAAACACTCACACAAGGACTGATTCTCTGGGTAGGTGGGTCAGTCATGTCTGAACATCTGCTTTTCTTAGCCTTTTCTCTCCTTTCCCCTCCCTTGATGTATAAAGTCCTTTCTTTATTCATGTGAGAAAATGTCCCCTTTATTAATAACGGAATTGCAGCAGATTTGGATGACTTGAGCTTTAAAATTTTGTAAAGTATGGGGAAGGGGTAGAAATAGAAACCAACTAGTTTCATTGATTAAAGGTCATGCCAAAGAATAAAGAGATCGATATTTTGGAAACTTTTTTAAACTAAGAAAATATTTTTTAAAAAATTTTTAATGTTTATTTATTTTAGAGAGAGAGAGAGAGAGAGAGAGAGCGCGAGCGAGCGTGAGTGGGGGAGGGGCAGAGAGAGAAGGAGACACAGAATCCGAAGCAGGCTCCAGGCTCTGAGCTGTCAGCACAGAGCCCAATGCGGGGCTCAAACCCACGAACCGTGAGATCATGACCTGAGCCGAAGTCGGACACTTAACCAACTGAGCCACCCAGGCGCCCCAAGAAAATATTTTTTAAAAGAAAAAACTATAAGAAAATATTTCATCTTGTTGGTAACCGTTGGATATGTATGATAAAGGAGTTAACAGAGCAGGTGTATTTTAAAACTACCTGCAGCAATCAGAAAGGAAGATGGAAATCCACAAATTGCATGGGAAGAGTTGACTTGAATCTCTGCCTTTCACTCCCTATTCCTGATCTGCAGTTACTTTTTGATTATAGCACAGCCTTGGCAGAAGAATCCAACTTGCTAAAAGTGTTCAAAAAAAAAAATCTCTGGCATTTCCTGTTGGTTGGAAGCTGTTTGGCTTTCTGCATTACTATTTAGTGTTATCATTGGCCAAGTACCTTTGCTGGGTAGGAAAATACTGGTGCAAATTTTACTGGCGAGGTGGGAGTAAAAGCCATAAAAATTCTCAATTTCCCTTTTAAAAACTTAACTCATTTGTCCAAGAGGAATGAATACAGAAGGACAAGAGATTTTAAACTTCCCGTACATCTGGGTACAGCAGTGTATTTTGACTCCAAGCACAATAAAACAACCTTACTTGCTGGTGGTATATGACATAATGACCCAAATATGTTTTTAAAAAATCATTTATTGCTGTACATAAACAGCGAAGTTAGCGCAAGGGATGATAAAATAACACGGGTAATTCTTCCTTTAGCTGGGAACCATTGGCGGCCCATTAGGATTCCAGATGTAGCTGTGTGTGCTTTTCCATTTGTTTTCCAATGTCTAGTGCTTATGCCCTTGGTACCTTGACGGTGCTTGTCAGGCATGTTGGCTTTTCAGCTTGAGGTCTTCCTTGGAGAAACACAGTGATCGGGCTCTGGGCTATAAAGCACACTATTGTCTTGGGCCCAGTTTGTTGAGAATATAAGACCCAGGGCAGCCTCCTGCCAAAGGTCAAATACCAGCTTGACCGAAGTTCCTCAAGTCAACACTGGACCTCCCCAGACAAGAGACACTTCAACTCTTCCTGAAGAAAAAGTGTTTTTATATTTTTATCACTCACTATAATAATGGTGATTGTTATAGTACAAATAAGCTGAAATACATTTTGATAACATATTTATTAGAGTTATTCTCATGAAAAATAGCTCACATAGCCAGAAGCTGATAGATGAATTAAATATATTTTTCCAACGTTTTGGGCATTTAAAAAAGAAGCAGTCTCTCTGTCCAAAAAACAGCCTAATAAGCAGTAGTGGAGGGTAGAGTTGTAAAACTGTATAGATAGAATCATTGTATTTTACACAGAAAAAGAAAGCAGCTAAAAATAGAACCATAGCTAATTTAGCGAACTCCCTGACTGCCAAAAATGCATGTCTGAAATCAGGTGGGTGTTTCTTTATGAGTCACTTAACCAAATGTAAAATTTATAGCCCAGTCTTATACAGACTCTAGCAAAGATTCAGAGCATCAGTTTATTACAGGGCTACTATTAAGGATGCTTAAAATTCCCCAGCTTTACACTCCTCACCCCAGGGGTCTAGCCTTAGCTAGTTATGATTGGGTCTGGCCCAAATGCTCCTATTAGACAGGGATTTAAGTATTCAACAATACAGTTAGACCCTTTCTGTTGAGCTGAATGCTCTTCCTCCTGGGGAGCTCAGCTCACCCCTCCTGTGTCCAACAACAGCAACTTCCCTTTGCTTCTTACCACTTTTCACCTGTGCCCTGGCTTAGCCAATCGAGGGAAATAATGCTTAAAGAAAACAAAATAAATAGCAGATGGCTGAGTGTACTCTGGGATGAATAAATTACAGCTGCAAAGGGGAAAAGTGAGTTGGTGGATGCACACTGCTGTATTTGTCGCTGACATACAGGATGCTCAGCACGCTGACCTCAACATGTACCAGGCCCACCACCATTAATCACTCCACATAATCTAAGCCAGAAATTTAAGGAGCCCAAGGGATTGGTGACTCCTTGGAGTGGAAGCCGAGAAAGCTAACGAGAGACAAAATACAAAGTGTAAAAGTGGCTCCAGATAAGATGGCAGTGGTTTCTCAGTGCCCAAGAAACTCAAGTGATTTTGGATAGACTTTATTTCATGTGGATTCAGATGTAGTGCAAGTGCAATCATCTGAAGAGCTACATGCATTATGGTAGGTTCATGCTCTTTAATAAATAAGATAATTATCCTCCCTGCCTCCCCGTGATATCACAGTGCCATTCGGGAAGCTTTTCTAAATGGAACATGGGGTTCAGCCTTTTACAAATCAAACGGTTTATCAAATTCATCATCAAAATAAACCATGAAGTACCTGTAACACCAAGCTTCTTTGACAAATTTGGGATTTAAATGTAATTTTTATTAATCAAGAAAAAGTTTTTTCATTTGAAAAGTTTGACACTCTCCCAATCTTTATCTATCCATCCATGGTACCTTCTACTCAGTCAGGCTACATCTTTTACAGGTATATTTCTAGACTGAGAGAGTAAAAATATATCTATGTCCAACAATATCCTCTGAATAGTTTCATCAAGAAAGAGTACAAAAATACAAGGGGGTTAGAAAACAAAAGGAGATAATAAATGTAGTTTCTTATAGATCCACTGACTAATTTTCTATTCGGTGTACCCAGTTCCTTTTAGGTCCTGGTGTGTTGAATGTCAAGTGGATAGACTTCATTTCAGTTATTACACATCCGTTCTTTCTCCTTGTTGCTTAGTTGAGTTTTCCTCACAGCATCTTTTATGTGTTTCCTCAGAAAATACATTAAGATGAACACTTTAGGGTACAAGTAACCTAAATTTCCATCAATGGATGAATGGACAAAAAAAATGTAGTATATACATACAATGGTATATTATTCAGCCTTTAAAAAGGAAGAAAACCCTGGGGCGCCTGGGTGGCTCAGTCGGTTAAGCGTCTGACTTCAGCTCAGGTCGCGATCTGGCGGTCCGTGAGTTCGAGCCCCGTGTCGGGATCTGGGCTGATGGCTCAGAGCCTGGAGCCTGCTTCCGATTCTGTGTCTCCCTTTCTCTCTGCTCCTGCCCCGTTCATGCTCTGTCTCTCTCTGTCTCAAAAATAAATAAAACGTTAAAAAAAATTAAAAAAAAAAGGAAGAAAACCCTGTCACATGCTACAGCATAGATGAATCTTGAGGTTGTTTTGCTAAGTAAAATAGCCAGTCACAAAAAGACAAATACTGTATGATTCCACTTACATAAGGTATTCACAGTAGTCTAAATCACAGAAACAGGAAGTACGAGTTGCCAATGGCTGAATGAAGGGTTCAAAGGCCATTGTGTAATGGCCATAGAGCACCAGTTTTATAAGATGGAAAATTTCTGGAGATCCATGGCACAACAATGTGAATATACTTAACATTGTTGAACTGATTACTTAAAAATGGTTGATTGGAGCGTCTGGGTGGCTCAGTTGGTTGGGCATCCGACTTTGGCTCAGGTCATGATCTCATGGTTTGTGGGTTCCAGCCCCACATCAGGCTCTGTGCTGACAGCTCAGAGCCTGGAGCCTGCTTTGGATTCTGTGTCTCCCCCTCTCTCTGCCCCTCCTCTGCTCATGCTCTGTCTCTCCCTATCTCTCAATAATAAATAAACTTTAAAAAAATGGTTAAGATGGGGGGCACCTGGGTCGCTCAATTGGTTAAGCACCCAACCATTGGTTTAGGCTCAGGTCATCTCATGGTTCATGGGATTGAGCCCTGCATCAGGCTCTGTGCTGACAGTGCAGAGCCTATTTGGGATTCCCTCTCTCCCTTTCTCTCAACAACCCCCCTGCTCTCTCTCTCTCCCAAAATAAATAAATAAACTTAAAAAAAATGTTTGAGATGGGTAATCTCACCTTGTGTAATTTTTTTTACACAATTAAAAAAAAAGACAAAGACGTTGGTTACATTCTCCTTTACCCTTTTACTCTTGATTAGAACATTTCGCTGGTTGGTGTATGCTGGAATTTGGTAACTATTTAAGTTCTCCCAATAGGCAGTATGTAGGCAGTATGTATGAAAAATTCTAAGTACTCACTGAATAAAAAACTATAATAAACCACGTATATCCATTACCAGTTATAGTTTTATAACAGTTACAATGAAATGACAAATACAATTATAAATTTGCCAATTTTGTTTCATCTATTTCTCCACCTTTTTGGGGGGTGTATTTTAAAACAATGAACAGATTCATTTTTAATTATAGACTTAGCACTTGTTTCAGAAACTCAGAATGCATTGTTTAAAGATCCTGTCACATAAAAATAATATTTGTGATTGACATGCAGTGTTTTCTATAGTGCCTTAATTTCTTCAAATATAAAATTCAAATATATATACAGGGAAGATTATTGGTGGGGGGCACCTGGGTGGCTCAGTCAGTTAAGTGTCCGACTTCGGCTCAGGCCGTGATCTCATGGCTTGTGAGTTTGAGCCCCGCATTGGGCTCTGTGTTGACAACTCGGAGCCTGAGCCTACTTCTGATTCTGTCTCCCTATCTCTCTGTTCCTCTCTTGTTCACACTCTGTCTCTCCCTCTCTCTCAAAAATAAATAAACATTTTTTTAAAAAAAGGAAAGATTATGGGGAATGTCTGATTAGAGGATTAGGAATGTTGAATGGGAATGATTAAAGCCTTATGACTGATTTGGTAATACTTAGGAAGTGCTAAACAGTAAAGAAATAAAATGTTTAATTTTAGGGATTGGGAACTCTTTAAAGAGAACATCTTTATCTCTTCTGGATACAATGTGAGATTAAAACTTTTGAAAAATGTGGTCATTTTATCGCTAATGCCTGGAGAAGAAGAAAGGGCTAGTCTAGGCTCATCCACAGACCTTGTGGCCTTGGATGAGTTGCTTAATCTTTCAAGGACTTAATCCCCTTATATATGAAATGATGGCTTTGGAAAGTATAGCTGCTAAGGTCCTTTCCAATTCAAGAATTCTATGATTTGAGAGTTGGAGTGAATATATTACTACAAAAGATTTCCGTAGATTGAATTCATGGCTGAATTAACTATAGTAAAGGCCCTACCTTTTGATATGGTTGCCATTATTCACAGATTATGGAAGTTGAGATATCCTCTCACATTTTAGCAAACATCATGTGAAGAAGTACTTCTGATACAAAATAATGTGTAATTTTGTATGGAACGGTTGCCAAGATGTTTTTGTAAGGTCTTCTATTAAAGTTTTATGGAAATTGACATGATATACAGTATTTTATATTTAATATTCATTTTTGTGTTCTAAATTTTAAAACAAAATGAAAAAATATGTATAATGAAATAATTTGAACTAAAGAGTTGATTGGTTACTTTGAGCCAAGTCCTTTTAAAAAAAAGGAATTTCATCATTACAAAATTTAGGAGGAAAAGGAAAAATGTGTGGGAAATACGCTTCTAAATGGTTGGCTGCAAGGGTGTAAAACTGTGTTGTATGAAACTGTTCATCTTAAGTACAAATGTTCTTCAGAGTGGTCTGTGTATTCCATCTATCTGATCTCACCTTGTCACCTTGTCTCTATATAAAGTGTCATTCCTTTAATATGCATGTGCAAAAAGGTTTGCTACTTTGGAAGGCTCTGGGTGGTTGGAACATGGCTCTGCATTAGAGTTTTGATAACACAGAAGAAGGTGAAGGAGGAGCAAAGAATGCCAATCTTTCAAAAATCTATTTCCTTTCAACAGCATCCTGCTCATCCTTAGGGTAAAGATAAATGGTTGAGGAAAGAAAGGAAGTAGCAAA
Source organism: Felis catus (assembly GCF_018350175.1). Taxonomy (NCBI): domain Eukaryota; kingdom Metazoa; phylum Chordata; class Mammalia; order Carnivora; family Felidae; genus Felis; species Felis catus. The sequence continues at coordinate 86,141,310 of NC_058373.1, read as the reverse complement.
GTACCATTTGGGGTGGATTATGACAAACAAAGAACTCCCTAATTGAGTAAATTCTTAAAAGCACAGTTGGATCAAGGTTCAAATCTCTAGTTACTCATGCTGAAATGTTGGATGGTTGATTCTATCTTTGGCCCCCAGTGCCAAATTTTGCTGCTGGGATTTAGAGACTGTTGACCAAACAAAAAATCCAGGACCTTGACCTATATTCAACTTGACCAACTAGGAGTTTCTGTGGTTGTAGGAACACTTATCAAAAAATATACACTGAAGGTATGAGGTCATCAGTCTGTCACATCAGTCACTATGGGTGTCCATTTTCTGGCTTCTTGGTATGCCCTTTATGAAGCTGAGCACTAGGTCAGAAACATAATCTTCTAAGACCAACAAATTCATCACTGGTGCTAACTTCTTAGATTCTACTCGATTTATCCCTGGAATTTTGTCAAGAAGAAAGAGGAAAATCGTAATATCTTAGGAGACCAATCCAGAAAAAATAGAAAAAAAAAGTAAATACAGGGCAAGACTTTTTCAGTGTGGATCTAGAAAACATTTGTTCTCAAGATGGAACTCATGAAGATATGACAAAAAAGGATTATTCAAGGGGTGACATCCCAGGTGGAGGAATATCAGGAGTAACAGAGCTAGAGACAGATCAGGGACTCAAGAGGAGTATTTGAGAGTAAGATTGATTTTCAGAGAGGGAGTTTCTCCTTTGAGCATAGAGATTACAGCTGGAAGTACCGCTCTGACTCTACTGATGGAAACATGTCTACAGAGAACTGAATAGTTTGACCTTACACTTTGACTCAGCAATTAAAGATGCATTGTTTAAGTGACTCTAACTATGCTCTATTTTCTTTATAAATTCGACTTAATGACATTTGCCTATTCACTAAGATTTATGAAGTAACAACAGTAGGCTTTGTGTTTCTTGAAAGGAAAACACTGACTATGCAAAGTGGTGGGATTGTTCCTCTGTGTTACCCTCCTCAGATTGCAGACAGCTAAGAATGTAGACTGGCTTCTTGTGACCTATCATTTTTGAAGATCTCAGTTAGTAGAATTTACGTTAACTGTCTGAAAGGGAAAATTAAACCTTTCTTTTAAATATTGCTTTTCACTGAGTTCCTCTCTAGTCCTTAGGCAAATTGTACACTGTTGATCTAGTTCCACAACACAGTTTTTGAATGGAAACCCCAGACGTGATATATTCTTCTATTTAAGGAATATTGACCCCAAAGAAGGATCATAATATGGAAACATTTTGGAGAAATAACACATGTAACTGTTGTTTCTCTTATTCTGATGTGCTGGCAAGCACTAGTTAGAATAATTGGCAAGGACTAGCAAGAAATTCTGTTTAGACTTAGGAAAACTACAAAACTATCCCACTGGAAAGGTAAATATGTCATGTCTTGCAGCCAGCAATAATAATTATAACAATAACAACTGAGACTTTTCCCTGGGCTTTACACCACCTAAGTAATTTTCTTTAAAATATTAATTTTCTGATGCAACCTTTTCCTTCTTCTCCTCTCTCCCTCTTTTTGTTGGGAACCAAATTCGACATACCTAAGTGAATTAAAATGCTCTAAAAATGTTAATTTATTGAAAAAAATGTTATTCTATATTTTAAATAGTTGTTTGTGTTAGGAGATATTTTAATGTTATTGTTTATTCATGTATTTAAGTATCCTTCCAATAATATAATGGAGACAGCCTTGAAAATTAACAGTGGCCAAGACTTTCAGTCTTTGTTCTCTTCAAGAACTTAACATCTTGTGTCAGATAATAGTTTTAATTTTTTTAACCACTTAAAAATAATTACTGAAGTATCATTAAAAAAAAACAAAACACCAACCACCTACCATTGATTTGTCCTTTGTTATCATAGGCATGCTAAAGAAATAAAGTGCTCATATGAGAGCAGAATAGCATAAATGATGATGATAGAAGAATGAAAAGCCAAAGTCTACAGACAAATGAAATTTGAAGTTTCATAAGTAATTTCAGTTACTCAGAATAGTGTTAAACATAGAAACCTCTTCCACAAGAATGGCCCTTTACTATGATTCTTCATTGTAAGTTTTTTTTCCTTCTCAACCACTATTAGTTTGGCAACGTTGCATTAAAGAGATAAAAAGATTGGGGCACCTGGGTGGCTCAGTCGGTTAAGCATCTGACTCTTGATTTCAACTCGGGTCATGATCTCATGGTTCGTGAGATCAAGCCCCATGTTGGGCCTTGTGCTGATAGCATAGAGTCTGCTTGGGATTCTCTGTCTCCTCTCTCTCTCTCTGTCAAAAGGAATAAAGAAACATTTAAAAATATATCAAAAGATTTACACTATTAAAACATTTCAAAAAGATAAGAAGATTTGGGTTACTCTTCATAAGAAAATCTCTATACAAAAAAAGGTCTTTAAAGTTATTTAGGATTTGGGATATAATATACCACTCCAGTAAAACTTGAAAAAATTAGTGTTTTAAAGGGAAAATATTAAAACATTTTCTCAGGACAGATACTAAAGGTTATTACTATAATGTAATTATGTATTGTGTAATTATGTCTTGTAAGATTTAATCAATTGGCATTTGAAAAGGTTTATAGGTAAAGTTTTTAGAAGATTACGTTTCTGGAATTTTTTATACAGTGGAATTTCTGATGCTACAGTAAATTAAAAAGTTGGATGATTTTCATGTGATATCCTATTTCACTAATACAGAACAACCTTGAACCACACTAGAGCAATAATTACTTAACCTAAATCAGAGACCAAGCCAGGCCAAACAGCTGTTTTCATTTTGTTAGGAGATCCATTTGATTTACTCTTTTAGTCAGCTTTCATTACTGTAGAAGACAAAACTTCACTTGAGTTTTTAACCCTGAATTCTCTGCCTTGTTTGCTGCCTGCTATAAAATTGCATGGTTGAGCTGTCACGGCCGCTGAACACGCTCCGGAGCTACCGTAGTACCGTGGGAGGCTCCACTTGAGCTTAGGAAAAGAGAAGCTTCACAAAAAGAGATAAAAACCTAGGTCCTTCCTATTGCCCTGAAAGAAACAAAGAGAGAGAGAGAGAGAGAGAGAGAGAGAGAGAGAGAAAGAGGAAGGAAGAGAGAGAGAGAGATAGAAGAAAGAAAGAAAGGAAAGGAAGAGAGAGAGAGAGAGAGAGAGAGAGAGAGAGAAAGAAAGAAAGAAAGAAAGAAAGAAAGAAAGAAAGAAAAGGAAGAGAGAGAGAGAGAGAGAGAGAGAGAGAAAGAAAGAAAGAAAGAAAGAAAGAAAGAAAGAAAGAAAGAAAGAAAGAAAAAGAAAGAACAGAACGAAGCCAGTTGTCATTATTCAGATTACAAGAAAAGCCTTCTGGATTGAATACCTGATTTGAGTTCCTGTAGTAGCAGGAACTATCGTCTAACAGTTGTTACCAACTATGTCATAGTGCAACCATCTTGGCGGCTAGAGAAAGGAATGTCAGAGATGCAGAGATAGGAAATTTGAATTCAGATAGCAGTTACTGGTATCTACATACAGATGTATTAGGTATTAAGTCATTACCCCTAAAATTTATCTCATCTGCTATAGTATGCCCTCTTTTAAATTGTGAAGCCAGTTTTTCTAGAATTTCTAGAAATGAGGATGCTCCAGTATTTTTGTGGTTTGTATCATGGCTTTTGTAATTCATAAACATGTTGTCCCCACTCTCTCCAGTGAAAATATGGTGAAACAATATTGGGAACTTGTGAGTTCATGGAAAAGATAGCTAAACCATTTCTTGAGACTGTCACTTGGGGTGGGGGGGGAAATCCTTGGAATTGTTGGTGCTAATTAAATCTATTTTTTCCTTCCCTCAAAGCAGTCTGTGTCTACTCCTTAGACAAACAGAACCTGGCAAGACAACAGGTTCTCTGTGGCTACACAGATTGGCATAAGTAGATTCAACCACACAAAGACAACTCTTAACATGGTCAGGATGAACTCTTTAACATATTTCTGTCATGTTACAGATCTACATGTCTTATCCACATCTCTTCCAAATTTTTATAGATTTCCCTGAAAAACAGTTTCATGGTCAAATACATTTTGTAAATACTTTCTTAGAACATCACAATACATGATAGCATGTTGTAGCATGAGAATTCCAGCAAAAGTATATCTTTTAAATGTAGTTTATTTCATGGACTGCTAGTTGGCTCCTTAGGTCAAGCATCCGACTCTTGATTTCAGCTCAGGTCATGATCTCATGGTTTGTGGGTTCGGACCTCACATCAGGCTCTGTGCTGACAGTGGGGAGTCTGTTTGGGATCCTCTCTCTCCCTCCCACTGACCCTTCTCTCTCTCTCAAAATAAAAAAAAAAAATAAAGAAATAAAATAAATGTAGTTTATTTCATTATTTCCCAAACTTATTTGGATATGAAACACTTCTTTTTTCACATGACACCATAATATCTCACATAATAGTTTTACTTGGATGCTAATTTGGGTTGGGGAATATCCTATATAGATATTATCTAATTATTTCCTCAAATATGCAAAAATATGTGGAATTTAAAGTTGGTGGGAACAAGGAGCTCCTTTTGGTGCCTTTTTTTTTTTAAATAACAAAATAATTTGGAGGCTTTTCTAGCTAAGAAAGACACTTGGGAGATTACCAGTTTGGCCAAGGCTCTTCATAAACACCTTTATTAAAGGGTAATCATTTTGACAAAACTCAGGGACCTACAGTGATGCTCACTTTTTCTAGCCAACTCATAATATTTTTGAGGAAGAATCTTATTGAAAATAATGAGCACCCAGGTGCTCAGTCAAGTTGAGTGTCTGACTCTTGATTTCAGCTCAGGTCATGATCCCGTGGACCTGGGGTGGAGCCCTTGTGTCAGGCTCCACACTAAGAGTGGAGCATGCTTTTAAGATTCTCTCCCACTCTCCCTCTGTCCCTGCTCCTGCTTGTGCACTCTCTCTCTCTCTCATGAATGAATGAAAATAATTGAGAACTAATGATATGCAGAAAAACAAAGATTATTTCCTTTGATGCTACAAAATTTTTACGAAGAGCCATGGATCGCACCTTGCATGTTTGCAATTCGCAAAGACGGAAAGCTAGTTGAAGATTACTTCTTTACTTAGGAAGTCTAGTCTTTAGGAAGATGACTGGTATCCTCTGGGTCTTTTGTTACATTAGACATAGTGGATTATGTCTGAGCTAGCTCCAGACCCCCATGGTGCAGTGTAAAGGACCAAGTGTGATAGGGATTTTTTCCTTTGCTGTGTGTTCTGGTATTTACCACATGGTTTTGTCCATACCAGTTTCAATTTATGTATTAGTCTCTATCTCAGCTCTTTTTTCTCTCTTTTTTCTTCCTCTCCTCCCCTTCCCTCTGCTCCCTCGCCTCTCCTCCTTCCCTCCCCTCTTCTTTCTTTTCTTTCTTTTTTCTTTTCTTTTCTTTTCTTTTCTTTTCTTTTCTTTTCTTTTCTTTTCTTTTCTTTTCTTTCTTTCTTTCTTTCTTTCTTTCTTTCTTTCTTTCTTTCTCTCTCTCTCTCTCTCTCTCTCTTTCTTTCTTTCTTTCTTTCTTTCTTTCTTTCTTTCTTTCTCCCTTCCCTTTCTTTCTCCCTTCCTTGCTTTGTTTCTTTGTTTGTTTTTTCTTTTTTTCTTTCTTTCTTCTTTCTTTCTTTCTTTCTTTCTTTCTTTCTTTCTTTCTTTCTTTCTTTCTTTCTTTCTTTCTTTCTTTCTTTCTCCCTTCCCTTTTCTTCCTTCCTTCCCTTCTCTTTGTTTCTTTGTTTCTTTCTTTCTCTCTCCTCCCTCTTCCTTCCTTCCTTCCTTCCTTCCTTTCTTCTTTTTTCTTTAGAAGCTTGATCAGGAGTTGCTAAAAGCATCATCTGCAACAAACATATCAAGGAAGCCTAGGGCTGAAAATCTTGATCTGAAGTTCACCCTTTTCACAGTCAATTTAATAAAATATGATTGACATTTGCAAAGAAGTCTGTCCTACAAGATGGAGAAGGAAGCCACATGAGACAAAGACTCCTTTTTTTGAAGAAATATGAGCTATAATCTTTTCTGGCAGAGTTGTATATGTGTTTATTATTCTCTATTTAAACTAATATAAGTTGTTTTCCTCTTGGTGTTGAAAAAATATTTCAGATTTGCAGATGGCTGAATCTGAACAAAAAATAATTGCTGTTGTAGTAATTGCATTAACTAACAGCAGAGCATTAGCAATGCATCTGATAGCAAACATCAGGCCATTACTGCCATCATCACCATCAATATCCACATGCCAATAATAATAATAATAATAATAATAATAATGATAATAATGTCTATATATTGTGTAGCTTTCCACAGTTTCAAAATTAGTCTTGTTTATGTTATCTCATGCTTCTCAAAACAACCTTAAGACTTAGATAAGGGTGAAACTATTATTCTAAGAAATGAGCAAAGAGAGATTAAGAAAGGTTCAGTGACTTGCCCAGTGTCACCAAGTTCATGACTGGTAATGCTGAGATTCAAGCTAGAATTTTGGAGTTTTTCTAAAATATTGTACTTCATTGTAGTTTTCATTAAATATTTTGTCTACCTTAATTTAAAAAAACCTGATTCTACTTTTAAGCCTGTATGGTATTAAAAAATCCTGTAAATTTGACCGTGTTGATTTCAAATATAATTATATAGTCAGTGCAGTTTTTTCCAGTTATTTGCAAACTAAATAACTGCTTGTTAGTTGAAAGATTTAAATTTACAAATGCAAAGTATTTTCTGAAATTTATGCTTCCTCATGAAGCACAATAAAAACTTTGTTATCCCCATTTCTGAAATTACATAAGGAAATTAATTGCAGTCACAGAATGACAAAAGATTATGTCAAGTATTTCAATTTCTAATCTCTTGCTTTGTTGTTTAGGTAACTTTGCTTTTCCCGCTTAGATCAAATACAGATGAGCTGAAAAAGAAAAGATGCTAACAGACATATGCATTATAAATAACAAAGCTGTTAGTTTAAAAAGCAACATTCTTTTCTTCTTCTAATAATCCTTAAAATCCAGTAGATTTATCTTCATCCCAAAGGGGAAATGTATTGACTCACCTTACTATATATATGTACATAGTTATATACTATAAATATACTTATGTATACATATTTAAAATTATAGATAATATTTTTTAAATTGAAGTATAGTTGACAGGTGATGTTACACTAGTTTCAGTTATACAATATAGTGATTTCTCAAATTTACCCGTTAAACTGTGCTCATCATGAGTGTAGCTACCACTGTCACTACCCAATGCTATTACAATACCATTGACTATATTCCCTATGCTGTACGTTTCTTGCCTGCGACTTGTTCATTTCATATCTGGAAGCCTATATTTCCCCCTTCCCTTCACTCATTCTGTCCGTCTCTCCAACCCCTTTAGCAATAATCAGTTTTCTGAATTTATAGGTCTAATTCTACTTTCTGTTTATTCATTTGTTTTGTTTCTTAGATTCCACATAGAAGTGAAATCATGGTATTTGTCTTTGACTTATTTCACTTAATATAATACCTCTAGGTCCATCCATGTTGCCACAAATGGCAAGATCTCATCCTTTTTTATGATTGAATAACATTCCACATTGTGTGTGTGTGTGTGCACATGCACCACGCGTGTGTGCACATGAGCATATGCCACATCTCCTTTAGGAGATTTTATGATATGCAACCCATCATTTAGGGTTGCTTTTTATATCTTGACTATTACAAGTAATGTTGCAGCTTAAAAGGGTGCATCTATCTTTTTGAATTAATGTTTCCGTTTTCTTTGGATAAATACTTATAAATGAAATTACTAGATCACATGTAGTTCTATTTTAATTTTTTTGAGGAGCCTCGATACTGTTTCCCAGAGTGACTGCACTAATTTACATTACTAACAACAGTGTACAAGGGTTCCTTTTTTCCACATCCTCTCCAACACTTGTTATTTGTGTTTTTGATTCTAACAATTCTGACAGGTGTAAGATGGTATCTCATTGCAGTTTGATTTGCATTTCTTTGACAATTAGTGATGTTGAGCATTTGTTCATGTGTGTTTGCCACCTGTGTGTCTTTGAAAAAATGTCTATTCAAGTCCTCTTCCCATTTTGTAATTGGATTATTTGTGGGGTTTTGGTGTTGAATTATATAAGTTCTTTATATATTTTATATATTAACCCCTTGTTATGTATATCATTTGCGAAAATCTTCTTCCATTTAGCAGGTTGTCTTTTCATTTTGTTGAATGGTTTCCTTTACTGTGCAAAAGTTGTTCATTTCGGTGTAGTCCCAATAGTTTAATTTTATTTTTGTTTCCCTTGCCTGAGGAGACATATCTAGAAAAAGGCTTCTACAGCCAATGTCAAAGAAATTACTGCCTATGTCTTCTAGGAGTTTTATGGTTTCACATGAGAGAGCCACCTTACTTTTTGTCTAGAGAATTATGCAGACTTCATGTGGAGAAGCCATGGTGCTAAAAGTTGAATTAGTTATGCAACTTGCTAGCTTTGGTATATAAAGAAGATACTAGTGACTCATTATATTAGTGAGGTGTGGTCTTTAAAATGTGTGTCTAGTCATTGGTTTCACAGAACCAAGTACACACGGCCCTCAACTGACCCTGCTTGGAACCAATGGCACACCCATGAGACGGCTGACAAGGATTAAGATGTGATTTTTTTCCTATGCACAAGAGGTGTAGGGTATGTTCAGCATCAATATAAAACAAATGACTCAGTTATAACACAAAAGCACAGGAGAATAGGACTGCCCTACTGAGGTCAGATTTCCATTAGCAATGCTAAGCATTGGAATGAAACAATGGATTTAGTCCCATTAGGCAAAGTCTTGCTTACTCACTTTGCCCAAATTAGCACATTTTTTGTCCTCAGTGATCTGGATAATTACTTCATTTCACTGCTGTCCTCTGTTTGTAGAGGCCTGGCCTTACCCAGTAGTCAACATGGCCTGAATCGCACTTTGTCAACCTAATTCAATTCAGCAAATACGTTTAAGAAACACCAAGTATATGTTAATTATCGTGCTGTGTTTTGAAATTCAAAGGTGAAGAAAACATGGCCTCTATCTCTCAGGAGCTTAGTCTGTCTTATTGTTAAGTGCTGTATCAGTGATGGGGGTTGGCGAGGAGGCAGGAAGACAGTGTTCTGTGAGAGTACACATAAGAGAATTGTTACTCAGAAGTCAAGGAAGTACTGTTTGAAGTAAGTGTAAGCAGAAGTAAAGAGTATTTGGAAAGGCATTCTGGAATTTCAGCATTCATTATTTACATTTGAAATTGTAAAGGCCAAATAAGTAGAGAATTAAAGCCCTTGCATACAAAGGGAAAGGTAGTTTTAGAGAAAAGTTAACTCACTGATGAATCAATAGATGGAGAAAAGAGAATCCATTGGTTTTATTTTTTTTTGCCATTGCTAAGGTAAGTTAGTGCTTCTTCTAACAGAGGAAGTTAACTATGAACTCTTGACCAAAGGTGCAAGGAAATTGGATCTTTTTAAACATTGATTTCTTTTCTTTAAGGTCCCTCCTGAACTTTAGAGATGGAGCACCAATTTAAAACAAACACACCATTCTTAAACATGGGTGCCCAATTGTGCCCTTAAGGCTTTTTCTTCCATTTAAAAGTTCAGTCTGAAATTTCTTGGCAGCACAAAAAAGTCCCTACATAATAATCCACGCTAAGGAAAAGGTTGACTTTTGGAACACTTTTGGAATGAAGATTGACAGTGAGATCCCTTTCAGAAAACCAGCTGCAGCAAAGGTTGTTAGAGAATGTCACTCAGGTTTTCACCAGATGAGTAAAACTGTCCTTGAGGTGTGTTCAGCCTGTTGGTAGTAGCAGTAATCAGAAGCAATGTTACAGAGTTAGGGTGGTGGCCTGGAGAAGTGATACTAGAAGAGAAGAAGGACCTTAAGGGGAATTACGTTAAATTGATAATCATGCCTGTATTAAGTGTTCCATTAAGGTTATCTTCTAAAACCTTTTTCAGTATAATATCATATGCTATTGGTTTTATATTTAGAGGGAATTATTGACTAATAAAAGTACTTTCTTGGGGTGGCTTGTATAGAAGAAGTGACTTGTCCCAATCCATTCATTTTCTCATTCCTTTACAGATGACATTTGTTTTCAGAATGTTTGGTCATAGTCAAAGTTTGTTCCCTGAGATCATAAAACTCAGTAAAAGCAAGTATCTCAGATTCCAGATTTCATTAATTCATGATTAGAGTAATGTTGTAGGAGGATTAACTGGAACTCTGTGCATAGACCAAAGATCTGGGGAAAACTCAAAGCAAAAAGTTTAGACAGAATGAAATAGTAGCAATCCAGGGTAGAGGAGATGAATCCTGGTACTAGGATGATGGTAAGAGAAAAAATAAACGTTAAAAATAAGAGAAACACAAAAGTAATGATGGATAAGATGAAGTAACAATTTGAACATGAGTGGAATAAGTGAACATAGAGCAGAGTTGGGGTACTGGTCACAGAAGCAACTGAGTGAAAAAGTTAAAAAGTAAAACAATTTGAAGAGAAAAGGTAGAAAGATGAAGTGTTGGTTTAGGACAACTGGTACACAATTGGGAAGAGATTAAGGAGAGGCAGAGAGAGAGAGAGAGAGAGAGGCAGAGATCTATCTTACATATTGATAATAACAATAAAAGAGACGTTTGCTAAACTCAGGTGATGGTGTCTGATATGGGATTGACCCTCAGAAACAATCTGGTTTGGAATATTCAACTTCCTTCCCTGTCCCTAATGTTCTCACTATTTTATTTCAATAAACACTTGGTTCAACTTGAACATAGTATGACTTTTTTTTATAAGGAACATTTAAAACATCATGTTGGATTTTTAATAATGGAAATATGCAAGAGTCAATCTCCTAATGTGATAAGTGTTGGCATAATATGTGTAATATTCTTGTTAAAATATGTTTTTATGTAATTAACCATGCTTTACATCCTGTTGTTACTATTATTAATGATTATTTTAAGTGAGACCTGCACCATACAGAAAATAATGGTGATCTCTCAAAATTCTTTCACAATATCAATGGATTTTATAGGATTTTTCTTTCTCTCTCTTTTTTTTTTGAGTAATAAAGGCATATGAAGCTCTGTAAGAGAATAAATTCCCTATGAGCCATCTATTTTACAGAGGTTTGTTTTAAAAATAGCGCCCCACACCTTTGTCATACAACTTTATCTTTTTAAAGTGCTCTATTCCACGTAGAAATCTTATCTCCAAGAAGGCATTAGCCCAGCTTATTACTTTATGCTTCTGATACACTCTGCTGGGTTTGTTAGAATCCCTTGAGAATGTTCTTCTGGGGAGAAAATCTCCTTTGGATGTCCTTTTTCAATCCCTGATATTTCTGGACCTTCCCTCTTCTGTATCAGGCATAAATGTTACTGGATAAAATTAATAAAAGCAAAACAAAACAAAAACAAATTATATTGTAGGTTCTTTTTCCTGGAACTTATTTGGTATCAAACTTTCCTTCCTCCTCCTACTTCCGGCCCCACCAATTTGCAAGTTGTCCCAGCCTAACTCAAGCAGGGATTTAAAATCTGTTAGAGAGCTCAGCCTGTTGATTTACAGAGTTGAAGTCTGCACAGAGGAATCATCTGTAATGGGATTCTTTGCTCCCTGGAGAGACATTACATAGCAGAGCTGTAAATTGCTAAAGAAATAGAGGAGGAGGAGGAGGAGGGATGGGGAGTGTGCTCAGTAAAAATAAGATATACTATTGATCAGAGCAGCTGTCTTTTAAGTTTTTATTTTTCACCATAAAATTAAATGGAAAAAAGAAAGTGGATATTTAAGAAATTGAGTGTACTATATTTGTTGTCCCATTAACTTAGTATAAATAGATTTGTTTGGTTTACCAGTTTTCTCTAAGTGAATTCTTTATTTTTTTCTCAGGGATTTATTTTTAAGGCATTAGTTTCTTTAAGTCTATGCAACAGTGTGTTTGAATCTAATTTGCAGCCAGGACTCATCACAATCAGTGCTTTGCCCTCTGCATTATTCCTGAATCAAACTGCAATACTGGCTTGATCAGAGTAATGTGCAAGGTATAGGTAGTAATATAAAGTTCTAAGTGAAAATGTCCCAAATATATTGCCAGTGCAATGAGACTAGCCAACAGAGAAATAGATGACCTCAGGAAATGTCTGGCTTAACAAATGTATATCTTTAAATTGGAAATCTAATTATTTGCCTTAGATTTGTACTGCTGGGAACCTAATGCAAGACCATGTTAAATAAACTTATTATTTCCGTTTTTCATTTAACCTGTGGGTTATAGTATGACCAATCTGTTTTATATCCTCAATCAACAGATGATTGTATTTGGTAATAATTTATCAAGAATAAAAATCTGTTTTTGAAACTAATCACCTCATGTTAGGTCTGCCCTTTTTCAAAACCACCATCTGATATTCATTTTGTCTGCAAGACAAACATACTGATGAAAATGCATATACCACAGGATACAGCCAGTGGAATGAAGCATTTCCACTCTTTGTATATATTTAGAACATTTTCTGTTTTCCCAACAGATGGACCAAATTTTAGTATTAAAGAAAAAAAATCAATTTTACATAGTACAAACAAATTGAACAAATACACTGTATAGTTCTAATTACTCAGTAACAGAATGTCCAGTGGAATTTGGGGGTCAAATCAGGTCATATCTAAACTGATTTTTTCTTTAAAAAGTGACCTTTTTCATATTTACTAGGTTTTCTTTTCCAGATTATTGGATGAATTTCTAAATGGAAAATATTGAGTTTCATGTATTTTCCAAGTCTTTTAAAAACCTTTCAATTTCAGGACTTTTCTTTATATACAAGTATCTGAAATTTTTTTGTTTTTCTCTTAGTCCAGGAACCTTACTATGTAAAATTTACCAGAGTGACACATGGATTATAAGCCTCATTTTTTTTCTATTATTATTTAGGGCAAATAACTCTGCTCCTGCTCCATAAACTAGTTACATTGCCAGATAAAAGTCAGTCACAGTTTTGGTGCTAGTTCCTTTGGAAAATTTCCAAACTACATTATTTTTAAAAAGTTAACTTCATAAAATATATTAGAATGTATACATATTTACATGTATTTTTTCCTATATATTCATCTTATTTAAAAACTATACTTATTTCAACTCATGTTTTAGACAGTATTGCATATCTTTATTAATGAGAGTTGGGGCTACAGATTTGTTTATTTCAAAAAGAAAATTTTTTTTTATGTTTATTTATTTTTGAGAGAGAGAGAGAGAGAGACAGAGTGCAAGCCGAGGAGGGGCAGAGAGAGGGAGACACAGAATCTGAAACAGGCTTCAGGCTCTGAGCTGCCAGCACAGAGCCGGATGCGGGGCTTGAACTCATGAACTGTGAGATCATGACCTAAGCCCAGGTCGGACACTTAAACAAATGAGCTACCCAGGTGCCCTGCTACAGATTTGTTTATTAGAAAATTGTCTCGGAGTGCCTGGTGATTCAGTTGGTTGAGCATCCACTTGTGCTCAGGTCATGATTTCATGGTTTGTGAGTTCGAGCCCCACATCAGGCTCATTGGTGTCAGCACGGAGCCCACTTCAGATCCTCTGTCTCCCTCTCACTCTGCCCCTCCTCCACTCACACTTTCTGTCAAAAGTAAATAGACATTAAAAAATTAAAGAGAAGGAAAGAAGATAGTCTCTAGTATTTTCCCCTCTTACTCCATTTGAATTATAATTCGAGTATTTCACTCTTTGTTTAAGTTTTCTAGGGCTCTCCAATATGTATAGGATGAGAAGAGCTTCCTTAGTCCTTCAGCATCTGGTTGTATCAATTTTTCCTGCCTCATGCCCCCATCCAGCCTCAAAGGCCCTTTCCTTGTTTCCCTCCTTAGGCCCCAAATATACAGTCTCTGGGAATTTGACATCCTTTTACATGCTTTTGTCCAGCTTCACCAATTGTCCTCTTGACCTGGAATGACCTTCCTCATTTCCTTTCCTTGCACATTCCCTTAAGTTCAGGACTTAATGTTATATTCTGCGAGGTCTTCCTGACTTTGCAGGAATGACTCACAGCTCCCACTACCAATGCCTCTATTATGGGTATGTTGCATAGAACTTCCAGAATGTTAAGAAGACAGAAGACAAGTAAACAACCAATTTAAACTTGTGTCCAGTAATATAAAGGAAATTAGCAAGTCAAAATGAGAAAGATAAGAGTAGGTTACTTAATGGTTAAGGAAAGACTTTCTGAAAAAGTGACATTTAAGCTGAGACTGAAAATGTAAGAAGGAGCCAGCTGTATAAAACGTGGAAGGAAAAATGTTTCAGGCAGGGAGGGACATAGAAGAATCCAATATGAAGAAGAAATTGATGAAGAAGAGATTGGTGTATTTGGGAAACTGAGAAGAGGCCACTTGGCTCAAGTATATTAATCGAGGGACAGTGGCATGTGATAAGATTGGAGAGCTGAGTGGGGGCCAGATCAGGTCAGTCTGTACCATCGAAGGCTTTTAAGCAAAGGAATATCTTGAATATATTACCTATGCTCATGATGCTGTTTGGAGAACAGATTGGAGGGGAGCAAGAACCTCAAGGAAACCAGTAAGGAGGCTATTGCACAGGTCTGGACAAGAGATAACTTTCAAGTGGTTGATTCTGGGATAAACTCACAGCTATCTTCAGAGTAGTTACTAAAGGTCGTATTTTCTTTTCTTTTCTTTTCTTTTCTTTTCTTTTCTTTTCTTTTCTTTTCTTTTCTTTTCTTTTCCTTTCTTTTCTTCTTTTCTTTTCTCTTCTTTTTCTTTGCTTTTCTTTTTAAGTTTATTTATTTATTTTGAGAGAGAGAGAGAGAGAGAGCACACGACCATGTATGGGAGGGAGGAAAGGGCAGAGAGAGGAGAGAGACAAAATCCCAAGCAGGCTTTGTGCTGTCAGCACAGAGCCCAATGCGGGGCTCAAACTCACAAACTGTGAGATCATGACCTGAGCTGAAATCAAGAGTCAGACATTTAACCAACTGAGCCACACAGGTGCCCCTAAAGGTTGAATTCTTAAACAGTTCTGTTGAAACCTAAATGAGAAAATATTTGACAATAATATTATTATTGCTGTTACAATAATAATGCCATTGGCTGGAGAGGTAATCAGTGATGAGATAAAGCAGGTTGTGTAGGCTGAGGAAAAGAGAGTAGATTTTTCTTTTTTCTTTTTTTTGTTTTTTAATTTACATTCAAGTTAGTTAGCAGTCATTATTGCACTGTAATGATTTCAGGAGTAGGTTCCAGTGATTCATCCCCTATATATAACACCCAGTGCTCATCTCAACAAGTGTCTTCCTTAATGTCCCTTGCCCACTTAGCCCATCCCCCCACCCACAACCCCTCCAGGAACCCCTTATTTTGTTCTCTATATTTAAGAGTCTCATGTTTGTTGAGAGTCGATTTTTCTTTCTTTCTTTTTTTTTTTAATTTTTTAATGTTTTATTTATTTTTGAGACAGAGAGAGACAGAGTGTGAGCAGGGGAGGGGCAGAGAGAGAGCAAGACACAGAATCGAAGCAGGCTCCAGGCTCCGAGCTGTCAGCACAGAGCCTGATGCGGGACTGGAACTCACAGACCGCGAGATCATGACCTGAGCGGAAGTCAGCCGCACAACCGACTGAGCCACCCAGGCGCCCCGAGAGTCGATTTTTCTAAGTGCAAAGTGATACTATGAGGGTTTTAGGCATGAAGTGACATGATCCAAATTGTGTTTTCACAAGGGATCTAATCCATAAAAAGGATTAGAAAAGACAACAAATAAATAGGAAGCTATTGACAAAATCAGGTGAAACTGATGGAGACGAAAATAGGTTAATGGAAGTGGAACAATGATGAGTGCACAGATTTGAAACATGTTTAGGATTGGATTGGAGGTGGAGAATACAAAAAAAGGAAGATGTCCTGGTTTCTTGAATGAGCAAATGATAGATGTGTCACTTAGTAAGATAGGGGACAGTGTTGGGGAAAAGATCAGTAGTCAAATGCTGGAGACATTAAATTTGAGATATTTGTGCTTAAATATTTTAAGTAGACAACTAAACATGGATCAAAAGTACATATGCATGTATGTGTTTGTAAGTAAAAGAAAGAGCATGCTATAAATATTATTCTGTCATTTGTTCTTTTTCATTAAAAACAAGTTATGGGAATTCTTCCATATCTGTAATATAGGTTTACTTGATTATTTTTTAAAATTGCATGATAGTATAGCTATACCATAATTTAATCAACAATTTCATACATGTTCATTATTATGTATATCACTACATAGTTTTACAAGTATTTCTGTAGGATAGATTTTAAAAAGTGGAATTGCTGCGTCAAAAGGTATGCACATTTTGAATTGAGATAGAAATTGCCACCCTTGGAAGGAACTGCACCATTAATCATATATTAGCATGTCAATTTCCCTAACATTGGATTCTAACAATTTATATTATGTTTTTCAGTCTGAAAGGGGAATTGTTATCTTGGTGTTATTTTACTTTACCTTCTCCTGATCCGTGATGTTGAGCATGTTTTCATATATGTTTATTAGCCATTCCATTTGTTATTTTTATGTGAAAAATACACAAAATGATTGTAGAAATGGAAAAGCAAAATCACATTCAGATATGTAAGAGAAAGAAAATGAGAAAAAATGAAAAAAGAAAAGGAAAGAAGGTAGACAACAAGAAAAAAATAAAGAAATGGAGGCCTAATTATTACTTATCTCTTTTGTTTGCTATTGGATGAGCTATGAGATTGTGGAGAGTGGTTGGAGTGAGGGTTAATTTACAAAAACTAACAGTTATGCTTTTGCTTGTATAAGTTATACATTAACAAAATATTAAAGGTAGTTCTTGGAAGGTATTTTAGAAATCAATGTTTAATGTCTGGTTTTGTTACCTATTTATTAAAAGACTTGAAAAATTTGCAAATGCTCAAGAAGCCATGATAGTTAAAATGGAGAAGGTTAACAAGAAGCCTCATGAAGAGTTCTTTCTCTTGGAGCAGCCCAATGTACTTCACAGAGAGGCTATACTTTGCGGGCTGCTACAGCAGTCATAGCAGACCCAGTAAGAGGTTGACCACAGCCATGTGTATCCTGTTCTATTAATAAAGGAAATGTCAACTAGGACACTGGGGATTAGACACAACTAATTTTCTAGAATGCCGTTGAGTTGATCTTTATCTGTAAAGCCAACACAGACATATGAATAGTTAAAATGAGCTGTTTGCCTCTCAGATTTCAGTGGGATAAAGCCTGGTTTTTTATTTCACACCCACAGAATAGCAGCTCTGAATGGCAAGAAGTCTTTAAAAATCATATTTGTTAAAGCTGTTATTTTCAAATACAACTCAAATTATTAGAGTTCCTGGAGTATATATATTTTTAATTAAAAAGCAATTTAACTTTTGTTTAGCTAGACTCTGAGCTCCACATTCCACCACTTCCCTCCTCAAGAAGTCTGATACTGTGCTCTCAGAGTTGCAAGTTCACAGTGGTTGGACCAAGTTGGCATGTCCCCAAAGCACACTGGCCTTCTTGAAACTATTTATGATCAAATCAGTTTTGTCATTCTGACAGTAGGAACGACAAGCCAAACACAGCTCAGCACTGTAGATTCTTTGTGGTGACCCTTCTAACTTCAAGAGCTGTTGTTTTACACTGAATGTCCTAAGTGGTTGGTCTACTATGAAAATTGAGTCCTTCAAGCCAAATGACTATTACTAAAATTGGGAAAGTTGGCTACCACACATGTGCAGATGCTATTCTAAAAATGTCACATGTATTAAATGGTGGGATCATGAAACCAGAGTCAGAATTTGACTAAAATTTATCAAAATTCCAAAAAATACTAAACTTATTTCTATTAATGCTGTGAAACTGAGGTTAACTTTTCTGTGATAATTAAGAGTTATTTACTACTTTCTGCATGTACAGTTTATACTATTTGTGGGCATATTAGTACCTAGACATATAATTTAGCTTCTGATTTCCTAATCATCTCATTTTAAGGGTGGTCGACGTAGAGCTGCAGTGTTAAACTTCTCATATATAGTAGCTTCATTTCAAGTGTGAGGAAATGTGTGAATTATATGTAAAAAGTACACATTTGAAGCATCAAGATAACGTAAGAAAAGTTTGATAGCAGTGGCTTTCAAAATTTATCCCTAAATATTACAACTATCTTCTCACTATATAGACTACACAGAATGCTGTCTTCTAACCTCAGCGATTTTATACAATAATAGACTTTTGGATTTAGTATCCTTGATCTCACTTTCCGTGCATGGTCCCAAAATCCTGACAGGTACTAATTTGTCATTTTACTGAAGCATGGCTTTGAAGTGCTTGTATGGCATGGGAGCAAATCACTTTAGTCAGGGAGTGAGCCCATCTGATTACCCTGCAACAGCTTCTCAGGGCAACTTGATTGTTCCAGTCAGGTCATCACTATATTATACCTCCTGTGAAGGGTAAAAATTGGGTTTATTTGTGAAAATGGTATGGAGAAAGACCTAAGAGCTAAGCAGTGAGTATGATATGAAGTGAGGGTGCAAAAGCCTATGAAAAAATGATCTTTTTTTTTTTTACCAGGATTCAGGTATAGGAACCGAGCCTATCCTATGCCTCACAGAGAAGTAAGAAATGGTTTGTAAATCTGTGCTGGGAATGCTCTGGCCAATGTAAATTTCCTCATCAAGTAAGAAATTTTTAGCAAAATTGAAAAGGCTATGGGATCTTCCTCCCTTATTTTTGAGAATAAGTGTGTTTCTACTCTCAAGCGCTCGCAACAGTATTTGGCACTGTATTTAACCATACAAGTATTGGCTGCTATGATGATTGTGATGATAATAATGACAATGATTTGACCCTGGATGGAACTGTGATTTGACAGAAAGCCAAGGACCTCTACAGGCATTTTCACACACCAAATATCAAGGGTCTCCTGTGTCATCTTCCAGTTAACACAAGTATGTAAAAGTAGAATGATGTAACTCTTTTTGTTTTCTTTAAGGATTTTATTTTTTAAGTAATCTGTACACCCAATGTGGGGTTTGAATTCACAGCCCCAAGATCAAGAGTCAAATGCTCTGCTGACTGAGCCAGCCAGGCACTCCTGTTTGACATAATTTTTTTTTATCAATTTATTCCCATCATTGCTTATTCCTATAAAGTTCTCATCATCTAAACAGACAAATATCTCTATTACCTTTTAAGTTATCTAAGTTAGAGTCACAGAGAAAAATGTGTACAATTATGAGTAACTGCATATGGGTATATAAACGATATGAATTTAGAATTTAGATACACTTAAAAAGAGCATTTTAAATATTTTAAAATATTTTAGAGTTTGGATATTTCTTTAGGTTCTATCTGGAAAACCTCTCTTCTCTCTCACACATGTCTGGTGGGTTCCTTCTCTGACCCTGAAGACCAAGTCCTAGTCCTGTTTCTCCCCAAAGCCTCCCCGGCTCCCTCAGACCCTTATACCCCCTCCTCTTCCCTGCTGCAGCCATTGTACCACCAGCCTGCCTTGTTGTGGCAATTACACAAACACCCAAGGTTGTAATAATATGCATTTCTCTTTTACTGCTAGACTGCAAGCCAATTGAGGAAGAAAGTAGGTCTTCACTAAATCATGCAAATGAATCTCAAAGCATTGTACATATGACAATAGGAGTTAAGAGAGACCTAATATTTCAAACAGTGCAGATGCCAGGCAATAGCCATATCAGAAAGAAAATGTTTCTTTTCCCCCTTCAAAAAGGATTTTAAGTTGATAGCACACAACTACAGTGGGGGAAAATTATTTCTGTAGTATGTTTATTGAGTATCTACTGCATTTCAGGTACTGTGCTATTAGCTTTCATGTGGTTCACTTGATTAAATCCTCACAATAATACCTATTAGGTATGTACTTGAATTTTCTCAATTTTCAGATAAGGAAATTCAGGGTAAGGGAGGCAGTATGTTTCAAGTCACAGGTAATAAATGGCAGAGTAAAATTGGAACCAGATGTTATGATTCTAAGTCGAGTTTTCTCCCTACCATTCTATTCAAACCAAGTTTTTAATTCTTATTCCACCTAGACTAGACAATTATTTGAGCTCTAGAGACAGTTTTCACACTATGTTAAATTTCTTAAGTTGTTAAAGCCTACAAAGCAATGATATATTTCTTGAGTCCTGTCTCTCCTCATGATCTATAACATGGATTTATGGTTGATTTTGCCTGTCCTACCCTGTCTTTTAAACAGTAATGCCTGAACTAGTTGGACCACTGAGAGGTAACGTCAGGACATCAATCTATCAGTAACGTTAATTGAACATTCTATGGCAAGGCTGTTGTTTTTGCTGGGGTGAAAAAAAAGTTGTTTAGTGGGCAACAAATGAGTCAGAGGATTTTCAATACAGTTAGACACTAATCCAGAGATGTCACCAATTATGGTAAGATAACATTTAGGGACAAATGGAAGCCTCCTTTTTTCTCTTTTCCAGATCTTTCTGCATTAACATTATTCTTACAAAACCAAACTAAGTTGTTTATTCCTCACTATCCCTTAGTTCCAAGGAAGAGCATTAAGCCTGCCATTGAGGTAAGTGAATATATTGGCTCTGAGCAGCCAATGGTGAGAGATAAAGGAAAAGAAAAGAGAGAAACAAGAGCAGGTATGGGAGGAAAGGAAAGAACTAAGAGAAGGCTTATGTTTGCCCTGCTGTGCTCATGCCTTCCTGGGCCCTGGATTCCTGCTGCATGTTTTATCTCCATTCACTTCCTTCTCTATGGAATTACTCTCTTGGACTAAGATTGTCTTCCATTTCAATTTGTTGTTTACTGGATTTCTTTGGTCACACAAAACAGATGTTGTATTAGAAGCAGTGAAATATATTTGTAGGCTTTTCATATAAAATTATTTTGTGTTGTAAACAATCCTTTACCTAACTACACCATAAAATAATTGAGACATAAAACTTTGAGGGAAAAAATTTAAAGAAAAAGAATAGCATTTAATCAAAGCATCTCTCCCTTCTTTACATCATCTTCTAATTGATGATAAGCTGTACCTCTTTGTAAAGCCCCTGCATTACACCAGGTGGTTAAAATTATGGGATGTTGCTCT
The DNA here is from genome assembly GCF_018350175.1 of Felis catus. NCBI lineage: Eukaryota > Metazoa > Chordata > Mammalia > Carnivora > Felidae > Felis > Felis catus. The sequence goes on along the minus strand of NC_058373.1, from coordinate 86,120,123 downwards.
AGCAGGTGGATTGGATGGTTGTGGTAAGTTGTCATAAGATGAAGTTAAAAATCAGTGGCAGGGAGAGAGTGGTTCAGGTCTAGGAATATCCTGAACTTACTTCCTCCTATGCACATACCAAATGTACAGCTACGTATGAATTGGTTCCCTTTGGAAAAGACCTGAAAACTAGCTAAGGAGCTTTTCTACAACAAAGGATAAAAGAACTACATTGAGACAGGAAGTAGAGGCAGAGAGGGGATTTCACCAAAAATCCCACCTCCAGCATGGCAACCCACAATCTGGAGGGATCTCACAAATATGGAGATTCTCCCTGAGGACTGAGGAGTTTGTACCCCACATCAGATACCCCAGCCTTTGGGGCTTGGGGGACTTATTTCTCTCACTGATAAAAAGTTCAAAACTAATGGTCATAAATATGCTTGTTGAACTTAGGAGAAGAATGGATGAAATGATGAGAACTTCAACAAAAAGATAGAAGATATAGAAAATATAAGATAGTACCAAACAGGGGCACCTTGGTGGCTCAGTTGGATAAGCATCTGACTCTTGATTTTGGCTCAGGTCATGATCTCACCATCATGAGATTGAGGCCCATGTTGGACTCTGCCCTGGACCTGCTTAAAATTCTCTCTCTCTCCCTCTCCCTCTCCCTTTGCCCCTCCCCCCACTCATGCATGCATGTGTGTGCTCTCTCTCTCTCTCTTAAAAAAAGGATACTACCAAACAGAAGTCACTAAACTGAAGAATACAATAACTCAACTGAAAAATACTCTAGAAGGGTTCAACAGCAGATGGGATGGAGCAGAACAATGGATCAACATCCTGATCCAAACAGAAAAACAAAAAGAAAAGAAATTTTAAAAAGTGAATATAGCTAACAGGACATCAAGTGTTTTAGGGGTCTGAGAAAGAGAAGAGAGAAAGAAGGAGAAAGAGGCAGAAAACTTACTTGAAGAAATAATGGCTGAAAACTTCCAAGAGTCAGGATGGAAACAGACATCTACATCCAGGAAGCTTAGAAAGTCTCAAATAAGATAAACCAAAGAGATCTACACCAAAATACGTTATAATTAAAATGTCAAAAGTTAAAGGGAAAGTATTTAAAAGCAGCAAGAGAAAACAACTTGTTACATATAAGGGAACTTCCATAAGACTTTCAGCTGATTTTTCAGTCAGATCTTTGCAAGTCAGAAAGGAGTGGCAGGACATGAAAAGTGCTAAAAGGAAAAAACTTCCAACTAGGAATACTCTAAGCAAGGCAATCATTCATAATTTAAGGAGATATAAACACTTTTCCAGATTAGCAAAAGCAGAGAGTTCATCACCAATAAACCACCCTTACAATAAATGTTAAAAGGGACTTCTTTAAGCTGAAAAGAGAAGGCACTAACTAGCAATAAGAAAACATGAAAATAAAAATCTCACTGGAAGAGGCAAACATATAGGAAAGGTAGTGGATTAGTCACTTATAAAACAGGTATTAAGATTAGAAAAACAAAATTAGTGAAATTAACCATAACAATAATAATAAGTTAAAGGATATATAAAACAAAATAAAATGTAAAATATAACACCAAAACATAAAACATGGGTAGGGAAGTTGGGATAAAAATGTAGTCATTAGAAAGTGCTCAAACTTTAGTTGCTATCAACATGAAATAAACTACTATGTAAATAGATTATTATATGTGTACCTTATGGTAATCATAATATTAAAACCTATAGTAGATGGAATTAAGAAAGGAATCTAAACATAACACTAAGGAAAGTCATCAAACCACAAGGGAGGAGAGCAAGAGAAGAAAGCACAGAGAGGAACTACAAAAACTATAAAAACATCCAGAAAATAATTAACAAAATGCCAGTAAGTACACACCTATTGATGATTACTTTAAATGTAAATGGACTAAATTCTCCAACCAAAAGACATAGAGTGGCTGAATGGATTAGAAGAAGAAGAAGGAGAAGGAGAAGGAGAAGACCCACCTATATGCTGCCTACAAGAGACTCACTTCAGATCTAAGGACACACAAATATTGAAAATGAAGGGATAGAAGAAGAAATTACATTCAAATGGAAATGAAAAGCTGGTGTATCTGTACTTATGTCAGACAAAATAAACTTTAAAACAAAGACTAAACAAAAGACAAAAAAGAGAATTATATAATGATAAAGGAGTCAATCCAACAAGAAGATATAACATTTGTAAATATTTATGTGCCTCCAATAAAGGACCTAAATATATAATGCAAATTAACAGCAATATAATAATAGTAGTGGACTTTAATATTTCACATACACCAATGGATAGACCATCAAGACAGATAGTTAATAAGGAATTCTTGACCTTAAATGACACATTAGGCCAGATGGACTTAATAGATACATACAGAACATTCCATTCAAAAGTAGCAGACTATACATCCTCTTAAGTGTACAAGGAACATTCTTCAGGATAGATCACATGTTAGGCCACAAAACAAATCTCAGTAAACTTTAGAAGATTGAAATCATACCAGTCATCTTTTCCAACAACAATGGCATGACATTAGAATTCAATTACAGTAAACTGAACAAGTCACAAATACATGGAGATTGAACAACATGCTACTGACAAACCAGTGGGTCAATAAGATATCAAAGGGGAAGTCAGAAAATACCTTGAGACAAATAAAAATTGAAATATAACATTCCAAAATTTATAGAATGCAGCAAAAGCAACTTTAAGGGGGAAGACATAGCAATGCAGTCTTACCTCAAGAAACAAGAAAACTGTCAAATAAATAATTTAACTTTACACCTAAAGGAACTAAAAAAAGAAGAACAAAGCCCAAAGTTAGTAGCAGGAAAGAAATAATAAAGATCAAAGTGCACATAAACAAAACAGAGACAAAAAAAAACAGTGGAAATGATCAATGAAGTTAAAAGCTAGTTCTTTGAAAATATATATAAAAAATTGACAAACCTTTAACTAAACTCACCAGGAAAAAAAGAGAGAGACGGTTCAAATAAATAAAATCAGAAATTAAAGAGGAGACATTATAACTGATAACCACAGAAATACAAAGGATCATGAGACCACTATGAACAATTATATGCCATGAAGTTGAACAACCTAAAAATAAAGGATAAATTTCTAGAAGGATATAATCTTCCAAGACTGAATGATCAAAAAACAGAAAATCTAAATAGGCTAATTGCTAGAAAGTAGATTGAATCAATAAAAAACCTCCCAACAAACAAAAGTCTAGGACCAGATGGCTTCACTGATGAACTCAAAGATTTAACACCTGTCCTTCTCAAACTCTTCCAACCCCCCCCCCCAAAAACAAAAACAAAAACAAAAAACCACTGAAGAGAAAGGAACACTTTCAAATGCATTTTATGAGGCCAGCATTACCCTGGTTACCAAATCCAGATAACACCACAAAACAAGAAAATTATGGACCAATATCCTTGATGAACATAGATGTAAAAATCCACAACAAAATATAAGCAAACTGAGTTCAATAATACATTAAAAAGATTATATACCATGATCAAATAGGATTTATTCCAGGGCAATGTAGTATGCCACATTAACAAAATGAAAAACAAAAATCATATGATCATCTCAAAATATGCAGAAAAAAGTTTTGACAAAATTCAACATCCATTTATGATAAAAGTTTTCTTCAGGTGGGTATAGAGAGAAACTACCTTAACATAATAAAGGCCATATATGAGAAACAAGAGAAGGATGGCCACTCCTACCACTTTTATTCAATATAGTATTGGAAGTCCTATCCACAGAAATTAGAAAAAAAGGGGGGGGGGATGAAAAGCATCCCAATTAGAAAGGAAGTAAAACTGTCACTATTTGCACATGACATTATCCTGTATAGAGAAAACCCTAAAGACTCCACACACACAAAACTGTTAGAACTCATAAATTCAGTAAAATAGCAGGATACTAAATCAATATACAGAAATCTGTTGCATTTTTATACAGTAATAATGGGCTATCAGAAAGATAAATTAAGAAAGAAATCCATTTACAATTGCATCAAAAAGAATAAAATATTTGGGAATAAATTTAACCAAGGAGGTGAAAGACCTGTACACTAAAAATTATAAGACATAAATGAAATAAGTTGAAGAAGACACAAGTAATTGGGAAAATATTCCATGCTTATGGACTGGAAGAATTAATACTGTTAAAATGTTCATACTACCCAAGGCAATCTGCAGGTTCACTGCAATTCCTGTCAAAATCCCAGTGGTATTTTTCACAGAACTAGAGCAAAGGATATTAAAATTAGTATGGAACCACAAAAGATACTGAATAGCCAAAGCAATCTTGAGAAAGAACAAAGTCTGAAGTATCACACTTTATATTACTACAAAGCTATGTTAATTAAAACATTGTAGTATTGGCATAAAACCAGACATACAGAAATATGGAACAGAATAGAGAGTTCAAAAATAAACCCCTACACATAGGGTCATTGGATTATAGCAAAGGAGCTAAGAATATACAATGGGAACAGGATAGTCTCTTCAATAAACGGTGTTGGGAAAACTGGACAGCAACATGCAAAACAATGAAACTAGACCACTATCTTACACTATACCCAAAAATTAACTCAAAATGGATTAAAGACTTGAATGTAAGGTCTTGAAAACATAAAACTCTGGAAGACATAGGCGTTAAGCTCCTTGATGTTGGTCTTGGCATTGAATTTTTAGATTCAACTCAAAAACAAAGGTAACAAAGCAAAAATAAATAGTGGGACTACATAAAACTAAAAACTTACAAGTCTGCATAGCAAAGGAAACTATCAACAAAATGAAAAGGCAACAGGGACACCTGGCTGGCTCAGTTGGTAGAGCATGTGACTCTTGATCTTGGGGATGTGAGTTTGAGCCCCACGTTGGGTAATGTGATTACTTAAACATAAATTCTTAAAAAAAAAAAGGAAAAAGCAACCTAATAAATAGATTTTGCAAATGATATATCTGAAAAGGGGTAATATACAAAGTATATAAAGAACTTTACAACTCAGTACCAAAACCCCCAAATAATCCAATTAAAAAATGAACAAAAGACCTGAATAGACATTTTTCCAAAGAAGACATACAGATGGCAAACACATGAAAAAATGCTCATCATCACTAATCATCAGGGAAATGCAAATCAAAACTACATTTAGATATCACCTTATACCTGCTAGGATGACTAGGATCAAAAAGACAAGAAATAACAAGCATTGAGGAGGATGTGGAAAAAGAGAACCCTCATACAAATGTCAGTGGGAATGTAAATTGGTTCTTCAACTATGGGAAATAGTATGGAGGTTTCTCAAAAAATTAAGAATAGAACTACTTATAATCCAGCACTTGTACATCTGAGTATCTATCCAAAGAAAATGAGGACACTAATTCAAAAAGATATATGCACCCCATGTTTATTGTAGTTTTATTTACAAGATATGGAAACAACCTAACTGTTCATGGATGAATGGATAAAGAATTTGTGATATATATGTATCTGTGTGTGTGTGTGTGTGTGTGTGTGTGTGTGTGTGTGTGTAGAGAGAGAGAGAGAGAGAGAGAAAGGAATGAATAGTAATAATAAATAAATAGTAATGAGTAATAGTAAGTAGTGAGTAATACATATATATATAATAGAATACTACTTAGCCATAAAAAAGAAGGAATCTTGCTATTTGCAACAATGTGGATGGACATTGAGGGTATTATGCTAAGTGAAATAAGTCAGATAAGTCAGAGAAAGACAATACCACATGATTTCACTTATATATGGAATCTAAAAAAAACACACACACAAATGAGCAAACAAAACTCATAGATACAGAGAACAAATTGGCAGTTATCAGAGGAAAAGGGGGTTGGGGGTAAGCCAAAATGGTTAATGTGAGTTGTATGGTGATGGGTGGTAATTAGACTTATTGTGGTGATTGCTTTGTAGTCTATACATAAATTGGATTATGTGGTATACCTGAAACTAATGTTATATTCCAATTTTACCTCAATAGTAATAAAAAAAATCAATGGCAGAGGAAGTTCCTTTCTACTGATGTGGTTTCAGTAGCTGAGATTATGTGAGCTTTGGGCATCACATCCTCCATTCCAATGGCTGGACACCTCCCCTCTTAACCTCCTTTGTCAGGTTTTTGTAGGGTCAGAGCAGCATCAAGACTAACCTGTAAATTTTTAAAACAAATCTGGATGAAGAAAGTTAAGGCAAATACCAAGAATTTGGTTCAGCAACTTAGCAGAATTAACTCTTGTTTTGGAGCAAAGAATGCATGCAGTGATACTTGGAACAATGAGAAAGGTGCCTGGCCAACCAGATCCATGGTATCTTCCAACAATCAGTTTTAGGCTGTCTGAAACTCTGGACAGTCCTTTTAGCCTGATGGTTTACTTGAGGGTGGTTCGTGACAAATTAAAATAATCAGAAGTAAATGCAGAATCTTTGAGTTGGTAAAGGTTTTATTTTATTTTTAAGATGGTAAAAGTTTTAAATTGAATTTGGAATATTTTTTTTTTTTTTGTTTTTTTTTTTTTTTTTTTAAATTTTTTTTTTCAACGTTTATTTATTTTTGGGACAGAGAGAGACAGAGCATGAATGGGGGAGGGGCAGAGAGAGAGGGAGACACAGAATTGGAAACAGGCTCCAGGCTCTGAGCCATCAGCCCAGAGCCTGACGCGGGGCTCGAACTCACGGACCGCGAGATCGTGACCTGGCTGAAGTCGGACGCTTAACCAACTGCGCCACCCAGGCGCCCCGAATTTGGAATATTTTTAAATGTGCCTCTCATATTTCTTTTGTTGAAAAGATGAGTGATTATATATATGAATTAACTGTCAATAATTTATTCCCTTAAAGCATGCCAGTAAAATCAAGATAGAAGAACTTTTTTTTTTTAACTGAGAAAGAGATTTCTTGGGCAAGTTCTGCTGAGTGGCCTGAAGTTCTGGCTTTTAATGCCAAAATAGGTTCCAGGCCATCAGAGGTAGCTTTTAGCCAAGGTTTTTGCATGAGTAGTTTCTGGCAGTAGTGCATGTAGTCTGGCCAAGGTAACGTAATGGCCAGTTCTTTGAATAATAATGTGTCATCTCATAAGAGAGTCCCTCTACAACAGATAATTCATACTGTCAATTTGGCAACCAACCTCATTATTTCTCAGTAAGTTTTTCTTTGTCTCTATTAATCTATCTTCCTAATCTCCAAATCACTCTCTGGTGTCTTCACATGGGGAAGTGATAAAGTTACTTGGCCTTAGTTGCCACTGTAGAAAAAAAATATGTTAAAAAATTGATTGGTTTCAGGATTATGCCTTTTCTTTGTTTCAGGAGATTGTAAGGGCTCCAATGTAACCTTAACAAGTATTACTGGAAGAAATGGCAAATTAAAAAGTACTTAATTCAGAGTTCCCTTTCATGAGTAATACTATATTCATTATTTTCTGGGATTCTAAATCTCCATCACTTGTAAGATATGACACCAATTTAGCATAGCCCATTTTAAAAGGTGGACGACTATGAAATATATATATCCTTTGTAAAATAATCCCAATTTTAGAAACATTAAAATGTGGCAGAAAGTAGGAAGTAGCAGAATTAAGAAAATAATTTTATCTGGGGTTTGTCTGAGATTCTGGAGCAGTGTTTTAGGAAATTAAGGTTGATAAACTTGAAGAACATGGAATTTTGCAGGCCTTCTTGGTTTTCCCAGCTAGTAAAACAAATCGTTGAATAGCTGTGCTAGAGGTTCCCTTCTTATCAGTCCTAGTTTTGCATGATTTTAGTAAACCTTTCACAGGGACCTTATTTTAGCAAGTTATTTAATAAATACATGAATCTGTATGCTGTTATACACATACAAACTATTTTAAGACTGGGGTATATTAGTTGGAGGTAAAGAGAAAAATAGGGCTATTATACTTCAAGATAAAATGCTGAAATGAGATTTTTATTGAACACTAAAAAATACTATAAAAAGTTTATGGGGTGCCTGGGTGGCTCAGTAAGTTAAGCATCTAAATCTTGATTTTGGCTGAGGCTTTGATCCCAGGGTCGTGGGATCAAGCCCTGCTTTGGAGCCTGCATGGATTCTCTCTCTCCCTCCACCTCTCATGTGCCCTCGCTCTCTCTCTTTCTCAAAATAAACTTTAAAGAAACACTATAAAAAGTTTCAAAAAGGAGGCCAAAGACTGCTCTTTATCATGAATGAGACGACAATGGAAAAAGTCCACACTTCCCAAATGTGGTACTATGCATTTTTCAGATGTTTGAATATAATTATGTTTGTTTGACATTGTATTTCATGTGATGGTGTTTATTATTTTTTTAATTAAATATCTTTAGAATAGTTGGTGGTCTGAAGCCAAGAAGGCAATAAAGCTATCATTGCCTAGCAAATTTTTTTAGAAAACTGCATTGTGATTTACTCAACAAGTGGATAATTGGCTTTGTTTTTTTTTTTTTAAAGAGAAAATATTCTAGGGATACAATGATCATATGCTTTGTTTTATATAGGTAAGTTACATTCGATCTGTGTTTTATGCTATAGTTCTTTTCATTTTGTGTGTAATGTGCTTTAATTCCACATGCAGTGATTTTGTATGTATAGCTTTAAAAAACCTTAACTTTGAGTTACATCATATGTATATATATGTATGCATGAAAAGTATACAATATATTGATTCATAAGGGAATGTAAACTGCAGAATATACATAAAACAAATCTAATCCATAAGTGCGGTATTTAAAAACTAAAATGTATGATAACTAGGTAAGTGAACTCAATTCTTAACAGATGCAGTATTATGTTTCATAGCTTGTAACAAACCTTGTTTTTTTAAACTTTTGTGTATCATTATACTATCCAATCATGGCTATCTAATAAAGCATAATGAATGGATATTGACATAGTTCTTAGAGAATAAATAAGAGAAACCAAACAAGATACCACATTGGCTACAGATGGGAACTAAGAACCAAAAGCAAGAAGTTAATTTTGAAGAGCTGGCTGAGCTTCCTGTGGAAGTCAGTCAAATGAGATTGAACCTGAAGACTTGCTTCTGTGACCTTTGCTGCTTCCAGAAATCATGGTGTGTGTGTGTGTGTGTGTGTGTGTGTGTGTGTGTGTGTGTGTGTGTGTGTGTGTGTGTGTGTGTGTGTGTACATGTACACAGGAGGTGCAGATATATGGACAGCTACTTAGATGGAATAATTTGGAAGGTAACATTCTGGAGAGCAGTATATACCTTAGTGGATTTAGTGATTATGGAAAATATGTGTCACCTGGAGCTCTGCCTCCCATTGAACGATTGAGACCCAGGGCAGGACTTCTAAGAGTTGGGTATGGATCATAATGAGGTCTCTGGCTTTGCCCCTGTTCTTATTCCTCTTTTTAGAAGGAGGGCATAAAAGGTGTTTTAAAATTAGGAAGCAATATGGTGTAATACTTAGGAGATTGGACCTTGGAATCAAGATTTGAATCCTGGCTCTGCCCACTCCAGTTTCTCCACAGCAGGTGCCTCTAATGAGCTATTTAGTGGGCTCTAAAGGGTGGGAGGGAGGACATGACCTCCTAGGGACTCTGCAGCTGGTCTGTCTTCTGGAAGAGCCCACAGCAGGCTAATGGCTGCTCATGCCAGAGGCAAGAGGTGGTCAGAGAACGGCTGAAACAATTCTGGATTTTGTTTTTCTCAAAGGTGTTTACCTGATCATTAGCCGTTTGGTGGCACAGAAAATGTTCAATCCATCCATCTTCCTGTCTAGTGGCTTTTTCAGTTACTCTGTGAATTACACATTTTCACTGACTTAACACATAACATTGGCCCAGGTGTCCTCAAATGCAGCACCAAAATGAAATATATGTGTTGACTCTGCAGCCATTTTCATTTCTGTCTGAGACAGGTTTCAGGTCAGTAGATAAAACACTCCTGACATCTTTAATACCCTTTATAGGGCCTTTTATAAATAATAGTTGTCAGTTAATAGTTTTTTCCCCAAACATTGATGACATTTCAAAATAGAATTTGGTGGGTGGTTGCAGGTTGTTTCTGGAAAATAAAGACAAGCTATTTACTTGTTTTAGCATCAAATGCCTCTTTCATTATTTTGCCATTTTAAAAATGTTGTCTTAATGCCCCACAGAACACCTGGCACCAATGAGCTAATCATAGTCAAAGAAAACATTGATTCTAGGAGTGGTTTGCAACAATACTCTTTACTGCCATGCTTACAGAAGGAAAGACTTTTAACGCTTAAATTGGGTGGATTCTCAGAGTGGTTGGCCTTGTGTGGAGGGACACACAAAGCTAAGAAACACGTGGCCTGGGTGTTAGGACAGCGAGGAGAACTACAACATTTGAAGGGAGTGTTTTATTAAAATTATACACTAAGTTGGGGCACCTGAGTGGCTCAGTCAGTTGGACATCCGACTCTTGATTTTGGCTCAGGCTGTGATCCCAGGATCGTGGGATCATGCACCATGATCCCCTCTGCAATAAAAGTGGAGCCTGCTTAAATTTTTCTCTCTCTCTCCCTCTGGTCCTCTCCTCCACTCATGCTCTCTCTCTCTCTCTCTAAAAAATTAAATTAAAATTAAAAAATTAAAAATATATATACACTAAGTACATATTTTAATTGTACAGTTTGAAGAATTTCTACCAACTGCATATGCCTACCTGACTAGTGCTCAGAGCAAGAAACAGGCATTACAAGAACCCCAGAAATCCCTCTTGTAACTCCATCTAATTATTAAACCTCCTAGGAAACCACTCTCCTAACTTGGAACATCACAGATTAGTTTTTCTGTTTTTGAACTTGTAGATGCAGTCACAGAGTATGTGCACTTTTGAATCTGGCTTCTTTGCTCAACACTGTTTCTGTGAAATTCACCCATTTTGTGCAGTTGTGATTTGTTCATTGTAACTGCTGTCTAGTGTTGAGTGATGATACTACCATTTATGTTGAGTATTTGGTAACTCCCAGTTTTTACTAATTACAAATGTTACTGCTACAAATATTCGTATAAATGTCTCTTGGTGAACATATGGACATTTCCATCAGGTATATAATGATGAGAGGGAATTACTAAGAATAAAAATGTTCCACTTTAGTAGATACTGCCAGTTTTTCATCATATCTGTTACCTTTTAAAAATGCAAGCAATCACTGAAGCTCTGTTGCTACACCATGGTTTCTGAACTATAGACTTAATGGAAAGACTGCACAGGATCATGGACCAGCCCTTATCTCTAATAAGGACACACAGTTGTATATAACCATACGCTATATTTCCTAACACTGTTATATGCAGTTTTCAGTTATCTTACCTGAGTGCTATTGCATTTTTACTAACTGCTCTTAGTTGTTTTTTTTTCCTTGCTTTTTAATCATCTTTGGAGCCTCAGCACCAATCGCTGTGCTGTAGATATTCCTATCAATCCCATTTTACAGTTGAAGTACAGAGAAGTAATTCGCTCAGAGGTATATAATAGGAAATAGACCTGGGCTTAATCCTGAAGACCCGCCTTCTATGCAGAGAAAGCTCATAGGATTGGTAGAGCCCTTAATAATTCCACAGAAGACAAAGCATTTGGGAAGTTTACATTAAAATATCTTAGATGAATTTTCTACGTTGAAACATTTATGAATGCCAAATTCGTACCGACCTCATAGTGAGCATAGTAGAGAGACATGGTTAAGAATAAAGGTCTTAGAACTGAAATGTCTGCTTTTAAATCCCCAACATCCATCCAGAGAATCTAGTTCTCTGCAGAAAGCACTTCAGACGCTGTACTTTCCTTATGAGGGCTTTTTTGATGGCGTCTTACACTGAGCTTATTTCTTCTGTGTCCTTCTGCTTGGTTGGGAATTCACTGAGGAGCCAATGCCATGTCATTTATAATCCCTTATGGCATCTAGTACAAAGCCTTGATGATAAATATCAAAAGTATTTAAGGAATAATGAAATACTTATATTTTATGTCATTTACTGTTTATACCACATCTACTTTCCAAAGAACCAGAAACAACTTGCAAGGAAAAAAATGTAAAATATGGTATTTACATGTTTTGGGGCAATTGACATAAACAGATCACAACATTTAGGCAATGACTTTGAGTAAAATTTTTTGCAGTTTAATGCAAACTGGAAAAAACTTTGAGTAAAATTATCTCTATTTTCTGAGAAAAAATAAATACATATCTTGGGTTTGTTTATTTATTTATATGTCTGCCTTCTCCTCTAGACAGTGCAGCTCTTTGTGAGTAGGGAATGAGTCCTACTCAAATTTGTATCCCTGGAGCCAATTGCATGCTTAGCATGTGAGCACATGAATGAATGAATGAAAAAAACAAAGGAAAAAAAAAGAGGAAGGAAGGAAGAGAGAATACCTTTCTGGGAGTTATCATGAAAACAACTCTTAGAATGACTTGTACATATGTGCCATAGCAAGGTAAGCGGAATATAGATCACAAAAGTGCAGACCAGAGTTGACCTACTTGGGTTAGAATCCTGACTTCTTACTTGCTAGATGTAGGCCTTTGAGCAAATTGCTTAATTTCTCTGGGTATCAATCTCTTCATCTAAATAAATTAATAATACCTACTGCCTCTTAAGGATTATGTGAAATAGTACATTTAAAGGGTTGACATTTATAAGCATTTGACAAATATTAGTAATTCATTCATTTAGCACTTTTTTTTTTGAGAGGGGGTGATGGGGCGGGGAGAGACTGAAAATCTTAAGCGGACTCCATCCCACAACCCTGGGATCATGACTTGAGCTGAAATTGAGTCAGACACTCAACCGACTGAGCCACCCAGGCATCCCAGTGCCTTTTTTTTTTAATTCAGGGGCTATAACACGACAGGCACTATTCTAAAATTGCTAAATGCTAGAGCTACAGAATTTAGCAAAACAAAGTCCCTAGTATTATGGATCTTGTGTTCTAGTGGAGTATAGAGACAAAAAACAAATAGCCATATAAAGTGGTAAGTGCTGTGTAAAAATAAAGTAAAAAGATGGAGGAATCATGGTGATGAGGCTGTTCCTTTACATAGCATGGTCAAAGAAAGTCTCTCAGGTTAGGTACCTCTGAAAGACACTGGAAGGAAGGTGGGTGTGGAGTATGGATGTCCAGGAGAAGAGAGCCCTGGGTGGAGAAGCAGTGAGTGTAAAGGCCCTGCAGCATGGAATATTTTGGATGTAATCATGGACATCAAGGAGACCAGCGTGAGAGAGGGACAGAGGGAAGTTGAGAGGCTGGAGCCAGAGTGGGATCTAGATCATGGCCTTGTGAGCACTTCCATGGGAAGCCATTGGAGGATTTGGGGCAGGGGTGTAATGGAACCTGATCTGTCATTATAAAGGATCATTCTGGCTGCTATGTGAAGAAGAAATGGTAGCAGGGTGTGAGATGTAACAGGGAGAACAATTAGGAGGCTACTGAAATAGGCCAGATAAGAGTTGGTGGCTTCAACTAGGATAGTATCAGTGGAGATGGGAAGAAGAGATCAAAATTGGTATACATACAAAAGTAGACTTGATTCGGTTTACTATTCAACTGGATGAAGCTGAGAGAGAAAGAGGTGTGAGGGTAAACTCCAAGATTTTTAGCCCAAGGAACTATGTCAACCGGAATTGTTGTTAAGATGGAAAAGATGAAGAAGATTTGTTCTGGGTGGTGAGGGTGGGTAGAAAGTTATCAAAGATTCTGACTTGAATATAAGGTTCTTTTATTCGTTCACAGTTTATTGATCGTCTACTGTGTAGCAAACACTGTTCTAGACTCTTGGGATAAATCAGTGGAGAAAAATGACAAAAATCTCTGCCCTTTAGAAGTTTAAATGGGGGAGGACAATGAATAAATAATACATAAGTATTATAAATACATAAGTAAACTGGCTGTTACTGCCTCACTCCCCCTGTGAGCTCAATAATCTGCCTCTAAGGACCACAGCCTTTTCAGTTGTCTCAGATAATATAGTTTGCGTCTTTTTTCTCAGCCCCATTCAGATGAAATAAATAGACTCTTTGTCACACAGTTCACACCAATTATCTCTAGACGGTATTTATATCTGAATTCTCCATAATAAAATACACATGTGCATACTTACTCAGACTTAGTGTTGCCTAGATATTTACAGAGGTATGGTGGTCTAGTTTAGGGGCACCAGCTCCTCTGTGCTTAAGTTGTTTCAAGTGGATAATTTATTCCAGAATCATCTTGTCGTAATTTTTCTACCTAATATTTGTATTTCTCTACCCAAACTCAAAATCTGTCTAGGTTCTTGCTCACCTCAGTACACATTGGTTCAGTATTTTCCAGTGTATTCCATATTACTCTAGGTCCAAGAGACCGTGAAGAAAGTGTTCTGTGATCAAAGAAGAAAAGCTACATGTATACACCCAACTTGGAAATTTACATTGTACATGGCCATTTTTAAGGTTCTGAGAAGTCTCACAGTAAAAACATGTTTAAAGCTGTTCTCTCAGTATGTCCAAGACCTGCTTTACCATAAAATAGAAATTTGCCAACATTCTATGGAACTAGTGTTTCAGAACTCATACTCAGTGTAAATGCTGGGTGAACCAACAGCGTCTTAGGCAAGAAATCCAGATAAATATGGTCCAGTGTCAAAGATGGTTTTGTTTGAGTGAACTTAGGCAAGGTAGTGAATCTCTCTGTTCCTCTCTGTTTCTCATTTGTAAAATAGGGATCGTAACAGGGTCCCTGAAGGTTGCTTTAGGCTTCACTCAGTGTTTCTAGATGTGTAAAGCATGAATAAAAGCACTTTATACAAGTTTAAATAATATAGTTTTAAATCTTTGTATCTTTAATCAAGCATTTAATTTCCACCTCATGCATATTCTAAAGTGATATCTATTCTTGATATATATGGTAATTTATTGCCAAGTTAAGTTTCCTCTCACCAATGGTTTAATTTATACTTGTTACCATAGTTCAGTGTAAATGATTTCCTCCAAATGGAAGCCACCCTCCATTTGGCCTCCCCTCCTCTCTTCCCTCTTACTCTTTCGGCAGCTCATGGAGAAAGTCTGCCTCTCCTCTGGTACGTAGCTCTGCAAGGGCACGATCATGTCTTCAGTGCCTGGCACGTAGCAGAGGTTCCGTTAATATTGAGCTGAGTCCTAAATTGTTCAATTTCTAAGAATTACATCATCCTGTTTTCAATTTTGGTACCCACAAAATTGGGGAAGGAGCACTCATTCCTTCATCTTGAGTGTGTTTATCATCAGGGTTCCCACAACATAATCCTTCACTGACTTTGCTTTGGTTCTAGTTCTGAGAACAAATTGTCCTGTGGTTCAGGGCACCGACTACTTTCCTACTGGGATTTGGGCTGTTTCTTCCCTCTCATTCCTTCCTTGTCCCATAGTGAAGTCAATCACTAATCAGTAGAAGTAGGAACGACTCCAAGGTTTCCTTCTTTCTCCTTTCTTTTGAGTTAATTGCTCTTCATTTTGAACATCTTTATTTTACTTCATTTTGTATACTCCGTCTCTACTTGTGACCACATTTCTGTTTGAAGACACTTTGAGGAGACATACCCCATGGCCTTTTCCCTTCACCTGTAGGTCTTAAGAAAATTCTAACTGTCTGACTGACTGATTTCTGAGACCACCCACCCTCTTCATCCTACTGTTTTCCCCTTTATTCCTTCAACTAATAGTTTGGGTTTCATTGTTTATAAGTAAGTTCTCTATAACACCTTCTACTCATATAGGCAGCAACCTATGGGAACTTGAGAGGAAACCTTCAAACAGTATAAAGGAAAACAAAGATGTATCATAGCCAAATGTGAGTAATAAACAACTTCTATTTGCTACTCACAACAATGTGTTATTATCTCTGTTTTGCAGATGAAGACACAGAGTCACAAACAGTTTAGGTAATTTACCCAAGCTAGAAAGTAGAGAATCCAGACTTTGAAACCTGAACATCTGGCTCCAGAGGCGCCTTTTCAAACACTGTATTATAGTATTACCAAATGCAGTAGGAAATCTTTAGTATCTGATGCCGAGCATCTGTGAGGATCTGATCAAGGCTGGTTAGCAGAACTTCAATACTATGATCAAGTGAAGCATGGAGAACTAAGGTGATGAAGATTTGGTGGGCCAGGAGATGGCAGTTAGCTGAGCAAGAATTCGAGACACAAAGATTTCTGGTGTTAATGAAGACATTAACCAAGAGAAGACACAGGGGTGAGATAGACTGTGAGGGCAGGAAGAGTGGAAGCCAGCTAGGGTAATGACAGAGTAGTTGGAGAGGTAGTGTGTAGAATGGTTAAGAACTTTAGAGACCTGGGTTTGAAACAAATGTCTGCTAATTTTACCTGACTTTGTATGTGCCTACAGTAACGCTCAAAATGCAGTAGTCGGCTGTTCCAACATCTTAATAGCTTGTTGACTCTATAGCATATACTGCTTTTTTAAAAGATTTTTCCAAGTATTTAGAGTCTCTATACAGTTTTCTGATAAACTCAGCAAGTTTAGAATAGGATCATCAGATAATAAAGCATCTTAGTTCCCAATAAGGAGAAAAGAACTTTAGCACAGTTTGCAATGGCTGGCATGGACCCTACAAAAAAATTAAGTGTTTCTGTAAATATTCCTATTGCAGACAATTGTAAATAGTCTAAAATCTGATACTTTAAGATTTAATGCAATAAGTAGGAATTTTTAAATAAACTGTATATATGGTTCTGGTTTACATTTGGCCTGAGAGGGTTTTGTTTTGTGTTTGTTTGTTTTTTTCTCAAAGAGCCCTAAGAGTCCTCACCATATCTAGACCTCTGTGATAATAAATTACTTGGATAAAGAGGAAAACCAGAAGCAGGTTTCAAAATTTACACTGGACTTACGATGTAGGAGCCATCATTTCACCCCTACTTGTTGTTTCAAATTATAAAAATGAAATGGACTTAAAGGAAAACTTGTTATATAATATCAAAATTGGATTAAGAGCAGGAACAGTTAGATGGTTACCTAGGATGCCAAAACTTTACACCCAAGGTCACCTCTATGGATGAGTTGCTTGGGTGGGACCACAAGAGGTATACCACAATAGTATTAGGACTTGCAATGACAGTGGGTCCTGTTACCTGTAGGTCTTCTGCTGTACAAATGGGGATTTGGTGGTCCTTCTCCCCTAGTGCTTCATTTACATCAGTGTGAGGCAAATATTTGAACAACATCAGTGTGGGGGTGCATAGCTGGCCCAGTGAGTAGAGCATGCAGCTCTTGATCTTGAGGTTGTGAGTTCAAGCCCCACATTGGGTGTAGAGCTTACTTAATTAAAAAAGAAAAAAAGACTAAACAACATCAGTTTGAAGGGACCAAATTATTAATGGAGGGATCTGGGAAATCCAATGTTTTGGTCAGACCTGTGTACCACCTAAGGGAATATATTAAGTGGATAAATGTTAATCTATTAATTTGATATTGAAAAAATCCAAAATCTAACCACTTGGCTCTTTATGATGATCTAGGAGAGGCTCAGACAAGGAGATAGGATGAATAGTCAAGAGACTCAGGTTCCAGTCCAGAGCTTATCCCTAAAGAACTCTGGGGACTTGGGCTGGTCATGTGAATATTCTGTCAACTGCATTTTTCATTTCAGTTTCTTTATCTTACCTATAATGCCTTAACAAATCCTAATGACAGGAGCACCAGGCAAATGTGTTGTTTCGGAAAATCATGAAAAGACAGACACTGAGGAAGAATATATGATAATGTCATAAAAACTCACAGCCTTGACTAAAGCAGATGTTTTTCATGAGACCAAAGCATTTTATTGTTGAAAGGGATCTCAGAGAATATGCAGGGTCCAGCGTGCTTAGTACACTGAGGCCTAGAGAGGTTGCTAAAGGCCACAGAGCTCTGCCCTTATATTTAAAATTGCCAAATGTTTGGAAAACACCTTCTCAAAAAAACAAAAAACAAAAAAACACCTAGAATTTCAAGTGGGAGAAGAAGGAGGGAATTTTAGTCCTTTCCCTGAAGTAGCCCTTTAGTTGTTTCCATCCCCCTTTTTTTCACTATGAAATGACGAAATGCATTTATGAGTTCTGTTGCCTAAATTTTACATTGGTGTTTATTTCAAACGAAACTTCAAAAATCTCAACTATAATTCTTACTACATTTTTTTCTCCAATGAATTTGGCTCAAAAAACTACCCTACTTCTTAAATTTTTTTTCTTTATTTTTGAGAGGCAGAGAGACAGAGCACAAGTGGGGGAGGGGCAGAGAGAGAGGGAGACACAGAATCCGAAGCAGGCTCCAGGCTCTGAGCTGTCAGCATAGAGCCCGATGCGGGGCCCGAACCCACGAACTGTGAGATCATGACCTGAGCCGAAGTCGGACTCTCAACCGACTGAGCCACCCATGTGCCCTCAAACCGCCCTACTTCTTAAACATAATGTATTATAATAGAAAAAGGAAACTTCAAAACTGAATAGAAAACTAGCTTGAGTCAATAAACTTAATTTTATTTTATTTTATTTATTTATTTTTTTAATATGAAATTTATTGACAAATTAGTTTCCATACAACACCCAGTGCTCATCCCAAAAGGTGCCCTCCTCATTACCCATCACCCACCCTCTCCTCCCTCCCACCCCCCATCAACCCTCAGTTTGTTCTCAGTTTTTAAGAGTCTCTTATGCTTTGGCTCTCTCCCACTCTAACCTGTTTTTTTTTTTTTTTCCTTCCCCTCCCCCATGGGTTCCTGTTAATTTCTCAGGGTCCACATAAGAGTGAAACCATATGGTATCTGTCTTTCTCTGTATGGCTTATTTCACTTAGCATCACACTCTCCAGTTCCATCCACGTTGCTACAAAAGGCCATATTTCATTTTTTCTCATTGCCACGTAATATTCCATTGTGTATATAAACCACAATTTCTTTATCCATTCATCAACTGATGGACATTTAGGCTCTTTCCATAATTTGGCTATTGTTGAGAGTGCTGCTATGAACATTGGGGTACAAGTGGCCCTATGCATCAGTACTCCTGTATCCCTTGGATAAATTCCTAGCAGTGCTATTGCTGGGTCATAGGGTAGGTCTATTTTTAATTTTCTGAGGAACCTCCACACTGCTTTCCAGAGCGGCTGCACCAATTTGCATTCCCACCAACAGTGCAAGAGGGTTCCCGTTTCTCCACATCCTCTCCAGCATCTAGAGTCTCCTGATTTGTTCATTTTGGCCACTCTGACTGGCGTGAGGTGATACCTGAGTGTGGTTTTGATTTGTATTTCCCTGATAAGGAGCGACGCTGAACATCTTTTCATGTGCCTGTTGGCCATCCGGATGTCTTCTTTAGAGAAGTGTCTATTCATGTTTTCTGCCCATTTCTTCACTGGGTTATTTGTTTTTCGGGTGTGGAGTTTGGTGAGCTCTTTATAGATTTTGGATACTAGCCCTTTGTCCGATATGTCATTTGCGAATATCTTTTCCCATTCCGTTGGTTGCCTTTTAGTTTTGTTGGTTGTTTCCTTTGCTGTGCAGAAGCTTTTTATCTTCATAAGGTCCCAGTAATTCACTTTTGCTTTTAATTCCCTTGCCTTTGGGGATGTGTCGAGTAAGAGATTGCTACGGCTGAGGTCAGAGAGGTCTTTTCCTGCTTTCTCCTCTAAGGTTTTGATGGTTTCCTGTCTCACATTTAGGTCCTTTATCCATTTGGAGTTTATTTTTGTGAATGGTGTGAGAAAGTGGTCTAGTTTCAACCTTCTGCATGTTGCTGTCCAGTTCTCCCAGCACCATTTGTTAAAGAGGCTGTCTTTTTTCCATTGGATGTTCTTTCCTGCTTTGTCGAAGATGAGTTGGCCATACGTTTGTGGGTCTAGTTCTGGGGTTTCTATTCTATTCCATTGGTCTATGTGTCTGTTTCTGTGCCAATACCATGCTGTCTTGATGATGACAGCTTTGTAGTAGAGGCTAAAGTCTGGGATTGTGATGCCTCCTGCTTTGGTCTTCTTCTTCAAAATTCCTTTGGCTATTCGGGGCCTTTTGTGGTTCCATATGAATTTTAGGATTGCTTGTTCTAGTTTCGAGAAGAATGCTGGTGCAATTTTGATTGGGATTGCATTGAATGTGTAGATAGCTTTGGGTAGTATTGACATTTTGACAATATTTATTTTTCCAATCCATGAGCAGGGAATGTCTTTCCATTTCTTTAAATCTTCTTCAATTTCCTTCATAAGCTTTCTATAGTTTTCAGCATACAGATCCTTTACATCTTTGGTTAGATTTATTCCTAGGTATTTTATGCTTCTTGGTGCAATTGTGAATGGGATCAGTTTCTTTATTTGTCTTTCTGTTGCTTCATTGTTAGTGTATAAGAATGCAACTGATTTCTGTACATTGATTTTGTATCCTGCAACTTTGCTGAATTCATGTATCAGTTCTGGCGGACTTTTGGTGGAGTCTATCGGATTTTCCATGTATAATATCATGTCATCTGCAAAAAGCGAAAGCTTGACTTCGTCTTTGCCAATTTTGATGCCTTTGATTTCCTTTTGTTGTCTGATTGCTGATGCTAGAACTTCCAGCACTATGTTAAACAGCAGCGGTGAGAGTGGGCATCCTTGTCGTGTTCCTGATCTCAGGGAAAAAGCTCTCAGTTTTTCCCCGTTGAGGATGATGTTAGCTGTGGGCTTTTCATAGATGGCTTTTATGATCTTTAAGTATGTTCCTTCTATCCCGACTTTCTCAAGGGTTTTTATTAAGAAAGGGTGCTGGATTTTGTCAAAGGCCTTTTCTGCATCGATTGACAGGATCATATGGTTCTTCTCTTTTTTTTTGTTGATGTGATGTATCACATTGATTGATTTGCGGATGTTGAACCAGCCCTGCATCCCAGGAATGAATCCCACTTGATCATGGTGAATAATTCTTTTTATATGCCGTTGAATTCGATTTGCTAGTATCTTATTGAGAATTTTTGCATCCGTATTCATCAGGGATATTGGCCTGTAATTCTCTTTTTTGACTGGGTCTCTGTCTGGTTTAGGAATCAAAGTAATACTGGTTTCATAGAATGAGTCTGGAAGTTTTCCTTCCCTTTCTATTTCTTGGAATAGCTTGAGAAGGATAGGTATTATCTCTGCTTTAAACGTCTGGTAGAACTCCCCTGGGAAGCCATCTGGTCCTGGACTCTTATTTGTTGGGAGATTTTTGATAACCGATTCAATTTCTTCGCTGGTTATGGGTCTGTTCAAGCTTTCTATTTCCTCCTGATTGAGTTTTGGAAGAGTGTGGGTGTTCAGGAATTTGTCCATTTCTTCCAGGTTGTCCAATTTGTTGGCATATAATTTTTCATAGTATTCCCTGATAATTGTTTGTATCTCTGAGGGATTGGTTGTAATAATTCCATTTTCATTCATGATTTTATCTATTTGGGTCATTTCCCTTTTCTTTTTGAGAAGCCTGGCTAGAGGTTTGTCAATTTTGTTTATTTTTTCAAAAAACCAACTCTTGGTTTCGTTGATCTGCTCTACAGTTTTTTTAGATTCTATATTGTTTATTTCTGCTCTGATCTTTATGATTTCTCTTCTTCTGCTGGGTTTAGGCTGCCTTTGCTGTTCTGCTTCTAGTTCCTTTAGGTGTGCTGTTAGATTTTGTATTTGGGATTTTTCTTGTTTCTTGAGATAGGCCTGGATTGCAATGTATTTTCCTCTCAGGACTGCCTTCGCTGCGTCCCAAAGCGTTTGGATTGTTGTATTTTCATTTTCGTTTGTTTCCATATATTTTTTAATTTCTTCTCTAATTGCCTGGTTGACCCACTCATTCGTTAGTAGGGTGTTCTTTAACCTCCATGCCTTTGGAGGTTTTCCAGACTTTTTCCTGTGGTTGATTTCAAGCTTCATAGCATTGTGGTCTGAAAGTATGCATGGTATAATTTCAATTCTTGTAAACTTATGAAGGGCTGTTTTGTGACCCAGTATATGATCTATCTTGGAGAATGTTCCATGTGCACTCGAGAAGAAAGTATATTCTGTTGCTTTGGGATGCAGCATTCTAAATATATCTGTCAAGTCCATCTGATCCAATGTCTCATTCAGGGCCCTTGTTTCTTTATTGACCGTGTGTCTAGATGATCTGTCCATTTCTGTGAGTGGGGTGTTAAAGTCCCCTGCAATTACCACATTCTTATCAATAAGGTTGCTTATGTTTATGAGTAATTGTTTTATATATTTGGGGGCTCCGGTATTCGGCGCATAGACATTTATAATTGTTAGCTCTTCCTGATGGATAGACCCTGTAACTATTATATAATGTCCTTCTTCATCTCTTGTTACGGCCTTTAATTTAAAGTCTAGTTTGTCTGATATAAGTATGGCTACTCCAGCTTTCTTTTGGCTTCCAGTCGCATGATAAATAGTTCTCCATCCCCTCACTCTCAATCTAAAGGTGTCCTCAGGTCTAAAATGAGTCTCTTGTAGACAGCAAATAGATGGGTCTTGTTTTTTTATCCATTCTGATACCCTATGTCTTTTGGTTGGTGCATTTAATCCATTTACATTCAGTGTTATTATAGAAAGATACAGGTT
This sequence comes from Felis catus, assembly GCF_018350175.1. Taxonomy (NCBI): domain Eukaryota; kingdom Metazoa; phylum Chordata; class Mammalia; order Carnivora; family Felidae; genus Felis; species Felis catus. The sequence continues at coordinate 86,097,514 of NC_058373.1, read as the reverse complement.
GAGAGTCATTGTGATGTCTGTATGTTTTATGCTTGTAGTGATGTCTCTGGGACTTTGTCTCACAGGGTCCCCCTTAGGATCTCTTGTAGGGCTGGTTTAGTGGTGACAAATTCCTTCAGTTTTTGTTTGTTTGGGAAAACCTTTATCTCTCCTTCTATTCTAAATGACAGACTTGCTGGGTAAAGGATTCTCGGCTGCATATTTTTTCTGTCTAGCACCCTGAAAATCTCCTGCCAATTCTTTCTGGCCTGCCAAGTTTCAAAAGAGAGATCAGTCACGAGTCTTATAGGTCTCCCTTTATATGTGAGGGCACGTTTACCCCTTGCTGCTTTCAGAATTTTCTCTTTATCCTTGTATTTTGCCAGTTTCACTATGATATGTCGTGCAGAAGATCGATTCAAGTTACGTCTGAAGGGAGTTCTCTGTGCCTCCTGGATTTCAATGCCTTTTTCCTTCCCCAGTTCAGGGAAGTTCTCAGCTATTATTTCTTCAAGTACCCCTTCAGCACCTTTCCCTCTCTCTTCCTCCTCTGGGATACCAATTATGCGTATATTATTTCTTTTTAGTGTATCACTTAGTTCTCTAATTTTCCCCTCATACTCCTGGATTTTTTTATCTCTCTTTTTCTCAGCTTCCTCTTTTTCCATAACTTTATCCTCTAGTTCACCTATTCTCTCCTCTGCCTCTTCAAGCCGAGCTGTGGTGGTTTCCATTTTGTTATGCATTTCGTTTAAAGCGTTTTTCAGCTCCTCGTGACTGTTCCTTAGTCCCTTGATCTCTGTAGCAAGAGCTTCTCTGCTGTCCTGTATACTGTTTTCAAGCCCAGCGATTAATTTTATGACTATTATTCTAAATTCACTTTCTGTGATATTATTTAAATCCTTTTTGATCAGCTCATTAGCTGTTGTTATTTCCTGGAGATTCTTCTGAGGGGAATTCTTCCGCTTGGTCATTTTGGATAGTCCCTGGAGTGGTGAGGACCTGCAGGGCCCTTCCCCTGTGTTGTGGTGTATAACTGGAGTTGGTGGGCGGGGCCGCAGTCAGACCTGATGTCTGCCCCCAGCCCACTGCTGGGGCCACAGTCAGACTGGTGTGTGCCTTCTCTTCCCCTCTCCTAGGGGCGGGATTCACTGTGGGGTGGTGTGGCCCGTCTGGGCTACTTGCACACTGCCGGGCTTGTGATGCTGGGGATCTGGTGTATTAGCTGGGGTGGGTAGGCAAGGTGCACGGGGGCAGGAGGGGCAGGCTTAGATCGCTTCTCCTTAGGTGATCCTCTTCAGGAGGGGCCCTGTGGCAGCGGGAGGGAGTCAGATCCGCTGCCGGAGGTTTGGCTCCACAGAAGCACAGAGTTGGGTGTTTGCGCGGAGCGAGCAAGTTCCCTGGCAGGAACTGGTTCTCTTTGGGATTTTGGCTGGGGGATGGGCGGGGGAGATGGCGCTGGCGAGCGCCTTTGTTCCCCACCAAGCTGAGCTCTGTCGTCAGGGGGCTCAGCAGCTCTCCCTCCCTTTGTCCTCCAGCCTTCCCGCTTTCCAAGCAGAGCTGTTAACTTATGACCTCCCAGACGCTAAGTCGCGCTTGTTGTGGGAACACAGTCCTTCAGGCCCCTCCGCTTTTGCAAGCCAGACTCGGGGGCTCTGCTTGGCCGGCGAGCCGCCCCTCCGCCCCGGCTCCCTCCCGCCAGTCCGTGGAGCGCGCACCGCCTCGCCGCCCTTCCTACCCTCTTCCGTGGGCCTCTCGTCTGCGTTTGGCTCCAGCGACTCCGTTCTGCTAATCCTCTGACGATTTTCTGGGTTATTTAGGCAGGTGTAGGTGGAATCTAAGTGATCAGCAGGACGCGCGGTGAACCCAGCGTCCTCCTAAGCCGCCATCTTGCCGCTTCTCTCAATAAACTTAATTTTAAAACCATATCAAAGGCTAGGGAGGTCAAGGTGAAACTGACTCCCACTCCTTGATCACAGCCAAGTTTGATGCCCAAAGGAGTTAATTTTAGGGGAAAAGCAGCAGAATGTTCTCTTAGTGTCCTCCCAACATATACCAAGCTAGGATTAGATATGCAAGGAATATACCAGAAGATACCAGTGCCAGCCTCAAGGGGGAGTCACCTGAGGAATGGCACAGAACCCTGCATTTAAAATGCTTTGTTGGAACTGCGGACTGAGCCCCTGACCTATCACAGCACCCAAATCCCAAAGAGCCAAAGTAATATTGAAAAGAAAAACAAAGTGGGAGGCATCACAGTCCCAGACTTTAGCCTCTACTACAAAGCTGTAAACATCAAGACAGTATGGTATTGGCACAAAAATAGACACATAGACCAATGGAATAGAATGGAGACTCCAGAACTAGACCCACAAAAGTATGGCCAACTAATCTTTGACAAAGCAGAAAAGAATATCCAATGGAAAAAAGACAGTCTGTAACAAATGGTCCTGGGAGAACTGGACAGCAATATGCAGAAGAATGAAACTAGACCACTTTCTTACACCATTCACAAAAATAAACACAAAAATGGATGAAGGACCTGAATGTGAGACAGGAAACCATTAAAACCCTAGAGGAGAAAGCAGGAAAACACCTCTCTGACCTCAGCCACAGCAATTTCTTACTTGACACATTTCTAAAGGCAAGGGAATTAAAAGCAAAAATGAACTATTGGGACCTCATGAAGATAAAAAGCTTCTGCACTGCAAAGGAAACAATCAACAAAACTAAAAGGCAACCAACAGAATGGGAAAAGATATTTGCAAATGACATCGGATAAAGGGCTAGTATCCAAAATCTATAAAGAACTCACCAAACTCCACACCCAAAAAACAAATAATCCAGTGAAGAAATGGGCAGAAGACATGAATAGACACTTCTCTAAAGAAGAATCCAGATGGCCAACAGGCACATGAAAAGATGCTCAGTGTCACTACATCAAACCCACACTGAGATACCACCTCATGCCGGTCAGAGTGGCTAAAATGAACAAATCAGGAGACTATAGATGCTGGCGAGGATGTGGAGAAACAGGAACCCTCTTGCACTGTTGGTGGGAATGCAAATTGATGCAGCCACTCTGGAAAACAGTGTGGAGGTTCTTCAAAAAATTAAAAATAAGTCTATCCTATGACCCAGCAATAGCACTGCTAGGAATTTACCCAAGGGATACAGGAGTGCTGATGCATAGGGGCACTTGTACCCCAATGTTTATAGCAGCACTTTCAACAAGAGCCAAATTATGGAAAGAGCCTAAATGCCCATTAACTGACGAATGGATAAAGAAGATGTGGTTTATATATACAATGGAATACTATTTGGCAATGAGAAAGAATGAAATCTGGCCATTTGTAGCAACGTGGATGGAACTGGAGAGTGTTATGCTAAGTGAAATAAGTCAGGCAGGGAAAGACACATATTTTTTCACTCATATGTGGATCCTGAGAAACTCAACAGAAGACCAGGGGGAGGGGAAGGGGGAAAAAAAGTTACAGAGAGGGAAGGAGGAAAACCATAAGAGACTCTTAAATACTGAGAATAAACTGAGGATTGATGGGGGTGGGAGGGAGGGGAAAGTGGGTGATGGGCATTGAGGAGGGCACCTGTTGGGATGAGCACTGGATGTTGTATGGAAACCAATTCAACAATAATTTATAAATAAATAAATAAATTTAAAATAAATAAATAAATAAATTTATATATAAAATAAATAAATAAAATGCTTAGTTGGGGTAATTAATGCTCTGCTATCTCAGGCTTAAAATTCTTAATGATTTTTGAACAGAGGGCTCCACGTTTTTATTTTGTACTCGAATTATATAGCTGGTCCTAGAAAATGCCTGTGATAGAAAATGGGGGAGGAGCCAGGAGAGGTAGAATAGCTGTGTCGGATCCATATACAAGTCTAACCCTGAGTGAAAGAGAGAGGAGGGGAAGGTGGGATGCAAGTGTCCTATACTGCAGTGCAATTGAAGGGATGCTCAGCAAGGCCATCACAGGATGCAGTCCTTACCAAACTGGTAAAGTCAGAGGAGCTCTGCATCTGCCCAGAACCTGGCTGCCTCTGCATTGCTGCTGGCTCAGTCATTGGCTGGGAGCAGCTATGGGAGGCATGCTCTCTGCACCAAGTGGAGTTTAGAGCAGCAACTGGGGCCCTAGGTCATTTATACTCCCTGTAGTTAGAGGTCAGCAAGATGCAATCTCATGACTCCACATAACATTCCCTGTACCTCTACCTCTGTCTGAGGACTCTGGAAATTCAAAATTAACACCAGTATCTGCACTATTTTCCTACTGCTGCCATAACAAATTACCACAAACTTGGTGGTTTAAAACAACACACATTTTTTTTCTTATAGACCTGTAGATCAGAAGTCCAACATGGGTCTCACTAGGCCAAACTCAAGGTGTGAGGAAGGCTGTCTTCCTTTCTGCTAGCTCTAGGGAAGAATGTGTTTCTTTGTCTTTTTCCAGAACTTCTGGGTGCCTCCTGCATTCCTTAATTCATGGCCTCATTCTTCCATCTTTAGAGGCAACAACGTTGCATCTCTCTGAGCTGTTATTCTGTAGCAGGACTTCCTCTGACCACAGGGGGGAAACTGATTTTAAGAATCCATGTGATTAGCTTGGGCCCACCTGGATGACCCAGGCTACTATCTCCGTCCCAAGGTCTTACATTTAATTATGTCTGTAAAAGTATCTTTCGTCATGTAAAGAAATATATTCACAGACTTCAAGGGTTAGGATGGGACATCTTAGGGAGCTATTATTTGGCCTACCATTCTATTTTTCCCTTTAAACTAGTTTTTCTTGACAAATTTCTCTCTTTCCCCCTTCCTTCCTTCCTTCCTTCCTTCCTTCCTTCCTTCCGTCCTTCCTTCCGTCCTTCCTTAACTTCCTTCCAGGGGTGTTTTGATTTTGTGGCCAGTTAGGTAGTGAAAAGGGTGTCACTTTGTGGCCCCCTTTTCACAAAGGGGGCCACTTTGTGAATGAATGACTGCAGCACTCTGTTTCACCTCAAGCAAATAGTAGGGCTCTTAAAGGAAAAAATTACAAATCCATTAATTGCTCAAGTATATAGTGTGTTTATATACTTTCATTCTAAAGTAGTTCTCAGCCCTGGACTTATATTAGAATCACCTGGAGGGTGTTGTAAAGTCCTGATTCCCAAGCATACCACATACAAATTAAATTAGGATCTCTGGCCTTAAAAAGCTTCTAGGGGCACCTGGGTGGCTCAGTTGGATAAGTGTTTGGCTTTGGCCCAGGTTGTCATCTCGTGGTTCCTGAGTTCGAGCCCCGTGTCAAGCTCTGTGCTGACAGCTCAGAGCCTGGATCCTGCTTCGGATTCTGTGTCTCCCTCTCTCTCTTTCTGCCCCTCTCCTGCTCATACTGTGTCTCTCTGTCTCCAAAACTAAATAAACAATCCTTGAACTGCATGACATATTTTTAACTTGGGCAATGACAAGTGAAGAGCTTTTTCTTTTTTTATTTTTTTAGGTTTATTTATTTATTTATTTATTTTGAGAGAGACAGAGAGAGAGAGAAAGAGAGAGAGAGAGAGAGAGAGAGAGAGTGTGTGTGTGTGTGTGTGTGTGCATGAGTTGGGAGGGGCAGAGAGAGAGGGATAGAGAACTCCAAGAGCCTGATGCAGTGCTTAAACTCACAAACTGTGAGATCATGACCTGAACCAAGATCAAGAGTGAGATGCTTAACCGACTGAGCCACCCAGGTGCTCTAACATTAGACTTTTCCATAGTAGGTGGTCACTTTGATTTATAAGATCTTAATAGAGTGATGAAAAGCAAAGTTTCATTTATCAGAGGTATTAATATTCTAGGCCTTAGAACCAAAATAACTAGCAAGCCAATCCGCTATTAAAAATGCACAAGTAGAAAAATAACTGACAAATGGAAAACATATAATTACAATACATAATTATAATTGTGTATGTGTATGATATACATATATATGTAGATATATATGTATATCATGTATATATGTAGATATATATGTAGATATATGCATATAGATATATATGCATGTATACATATATGCATAGATATATATGCATATATATGCATAGATATATGCATATGCATATATGTAGATATATATGTATATCATGTATATATGTAGATATATATATATCTACATATATATGTATATCATACACATACACAATTATAATTAAGAGCTGTGGGATATTTACCTTTCCTAGTGTTAAATTTGTATTATCCTAAAATTTTCCAGACAGTATTACTTAAAACTTGATAAAATAGCACCTTCAACACACTGGGAAGAATAATGAGACATCATAAAAGTAATCTCCAAAGAAGATTCCAGTCAGACATGCAAGAGTATCCTTTCAGAACAACTTGAGGAGCCATTTGACCCAGCATCAGGGAAAACAGAAAGAACTTCAGTCATTTGCTTATTTAACTATTTTTTAAAGACATAATTAGTTCTATTGAATTATTGCAGTGGAGGAAGGATGGAAATATGAGAACTACTGCAAAGTAGGAGGGGAAATAAAAGCAGTGGTAACTCAACTTGAAAATTTCAAAAGCCAAATAATGTTGAAAACATAGACCACGTTGGTTTAATGTCTTGTTTCCTTTTGTTTACTGCTGACCACCGAACAGGAAGTTCATGGGCCTGCAGATGGAAGAAGCATTGGTAGGTTCAACGTACCAGACTTTCACTGATCCTGGTGCTGCTGAAGGTCAGCTGAGGGCAGATCTAGACAGATGGGTGATAGCGCTGGTCTCTATGTTTGTTCTCAGGTGATAGGTTCACCCCAGGCTTCCACTCTGCCTACTGTGAAATGGATTTAGTCCCTCTCTGGAGTGTGTAAAGCTGCTTAGAGAAAAAACAGCAGGAATGAGTCAAACTGCAGACAGAATAGTGAGACTTATTTGTCCTCTCCAGTGAAGAAACTCACATGAAGAAACAAAATCCATTTTTCCGACCATACACTTCACAAGCTTCCAAGTCCCTATACAAGGACCAGTGAAAGGGAAATGTCTGATTACTTTATTCTCCCCATTCTGGCAAAGAAATTGGTTTGTCTCCTTTCTCTACCTTTTGTTCTTGCCCTCCTCTCCTGACAGCACAGAATGCAGAATCTTTGGGACCACTTTTAAGATAGAATGCATTTTGTTAAGACTTCTTTGCAAACTGTGAAGCAGATAACATAACATGGGTTTAGGAATGACATCTTCCCCACTCTCAGGTTTAATTTATTAATCAGTCATCACTCAGGGTATACCTGAGAGAAATCTGTTGTTAGAAAGTGAAGTGTTTTTTGTGGTTTTGTTTGTTTGTTTGTTTGTTTTGTAGAGAACTCGTCATCCCTGAGGTTACTAATATTATGCATGGTTCCTTCCTCACTATGTGTAAGCAAAAGAAAGTTCTTCTCCTTACCAACACAATGCAAAATGTCTCATCTCTTTCCAGCAAATGGAATGGTCTCCTTGCATACTGATTTTGTTGTTGCTGCAATTCTCATGGAGTGTAGTCATTTTCTGGGTTTATGATAAACTTAGGTGAAAGCTTGTCAAGTGGCCGCAATTTGGGGGATTGATGAGGTGTTCCTTTACCTCCTTATAAATTCACCCAGAAGTACACAAGTTTTCCAGGGGTCTTTTTCCATGCAGAGGACTGTATTAGTCCCACATTAGCTAACAGTTAAGATAACAATAATGATAAAATTTATTGTCTGGAAATGAAAATATCAATCTCTCATACCCAATTTGTCTGTTGCGCTTTGGCTTAACCTCAATCACAATTGAGTTAATCAGGAGTGACCTCATAGGGTCACTAACTCTAAAATTAATTCTGGTTTTAATGATATATGCCTCTAATTTATACCTAAAAAGTGTGGACCACCTGTGTTGTTGACTGGTTGTGATCATCTCGAGACCTAAGGGATTTGTATCAGGAGAAAATCCAGACATACAGGATATATGTTTCTTTAAAGTGATGCTCTAAAAATTATTTTCTCGATTGAATCTGTTATTCATTTTTTTTTTATTTTGTAAAGCCATAAAACTCGTGGCTTTGAAATGATTGAATATATGTTTGTGATTTGTTTTCACTAGCCTCTTTTTCTTATTCCCCTTCTCCAATGACACCATTCATGTAGTATAACCACAAGTTTTACAAAGCACAGTTTGTAGACGGGGCTACATTTGGCACTAGGCTGTAGCTTACAGCCATACAATTTTATAGAAAATAGCAGTATTAATTAGATATATACTCGTGAGCTAGAAGTAAATGTTTATGATTATTGTTTGAAGCCAAACAGGAAAATGTAAAAGCAATAATAAATATGTTCTCTCTCATTCCAGTATACCAACTTAGGCAAATTTTTGGCTGGAAAAGCATAAGTGAGTAATTAGATAATTGCTGCCTTGATTGAGCTTAATAGGAAACATTTCAATTAGGCTAAAACTACACAGAAAGGAAGTGGGTTTTTTACAAAGGGAAACATTCCTTGTCATGCAACTGTCAGCTTGTGCCCACACTAAGAGATGGGATTAAGTGGATCTCTGCAAAGGAAACAAAAAAGAAATGATTGCAGTAATTAGACCTATACTTAAACATTGTGTCTTCTGATAGAATTTCTTGATGATTCTAGCCTCGATAACGCAGCCCCTATAAATGTCCTGCCTGTAACAAATTACTGCCTTAAATCTGTGGCAAAACAAGTTCCTGGAAAAAAAAAAAGTTATGATTTTCTCATACTACAAAAACTAACATTCTAGAATTGCAGGTCTCTTCATGAAGCCACCTGCATGCTAGCAAATAATCAGAAAAGCCATTTGGGGCTAGTTTGCATGGTTAATAGTTTCTCCCTAGCATACCTTGAGTGTATGTATCCAGTTGCTGACTCAGAGCTTAAGCCAGATGTAAAAATGTTCCTTTCTAAGAATAAGTGTCCAAGGAACAGTACTATTCTTAATATCCTGGGAGTTGAGGTAGTGATATGACCCCTTTGACCTGTCAACATAGGGGTTTTATAATTGGAAGGACACATGGTTCCACCCACAGGTGGTTAAATTCATGGGAATGATGTAACATAGATGCCATTTCATGGCCCCCAGCAAGTTGCAAATTGCCCAGCCTAAGGCCTCACACATAAAGACATTTAATAAATCATTAACGTTGTCTTAATATTGCTTTATGTGGAAAAGAGAATAGCTTGAGCTCCTGGAAAGTGAGAAGTGGAGAAGCCACTGATAGGACACCACACTACTATACCGCCTTTGTAGAAATGTGAGATGTCAGCCAAATCTCATAAGGATCTTGTCAAGATACCCATTTAAGGTATGCTAAGGCCAGTGAAGGCAGTGATGCTACTGAAACAGCCCAAAAAGCAGTTGATTCCTTCTGTCTTTCTTGAGTGGGCATCCTTCTCTCTCAGTGTCTCTGCTCTACTGTGTGAACAGCCCAAGTTAAGAGACAGCAGCATTGGAGAGAGGCCATTAACTTCCTTGTATGGTATCGTGGTTAAGAGCATTGCGTAGTGGTTAAGACAGTGGACTTTAGAATCAGGTAAGCCTGGTTTTAATTTTGGGCTCTGTTACTAGCTATGTGATGATCTCTGGCAAGTTACTTAACTTTTTCAAACCTCAGTTTCTTCATCTGTAAAATGGGAATGGTAATATTACCTCCCTCCTGGTGTTGTTGTGAGACACGAGTGATGGTAAGACCTTAGCACAATTAAGCATACAAAAATTCTTGCCCTTATTATTACTAGAGGACAGTTCTCTTAATAGGGCACAGGACTTAAGAAGTGCTTTTGCAGAATCAGTGATGTCAAGGGTTTGCTTCTTTATTTCCTTCTCTAACTGGCCTCCGAAGTTCAAAAGATTTGAAGAGGTCTTGTCTGCTTCAGTCTGCCAGAACGGACAGCTAGTGGGAAGCTTGAGGAGCCAAACCTGAGATGAACTGAAACCTTGCAGTAAGGGGTCCCCATTAACAGCCTGCCCACCTCTGGTCAGTGTTATTAGCGGCCGGACAGATGGACGATCTCTCATCGTGGTCAGCGGCTTTGTACAGAAAACAGCATTCCCCGCTCACACCCAGGTGACACAGTCGGATGTATGATGTTCTTTCAGTGCTAATGACTAAAAATGCTGCATTTGACTATTTACATTATTAGGACTTTAACATAAAACAGGCTTCAGTTGTTGTTAACTTTTTAGAGGCCATTTGAAAGGAAAACTGGAAGCTGTTGAATAGAATGATTTGCACTGATTTATTTCCCAGCACATGGGGGTAGGAACTCCCAAGCCTAAGACCACAAAGTTAAAGAGCTTGGGAGATGGCTGGTTTTAGATTCTTAAAATTAGATTGACTTTGTAGATTGTATAGTAGGCTTGGTAGTGAAAGCCTCTTTGGGAGATAAATTTATAAGCATTTCATGCACCCCATGTAGAATTATTTCTATTTCTTTTTTCAGTCTCCTTAAACCAACCATGGTAGGTTAAATGAGAAAGAATTTCAGACTCTCATTTAGTGGGTAAAACCTTAGTTTGTTTTTCTGTCTTTGGGGCAGTGGCCGACTAGATGAGGAAGCGGAAGAAGACCCACCAATCAATCAGTTCCTTGGAGAAAATGAGATGGTGCTTGTGGGGTCTGGGAAGGCTTATGTAGGTTAATAGGCCTTGGCTTTCCGTGAAGAGCTGATAGAGATTTCTACATGCCTTTCCCCCATCTGTGCTCAGACTGTCTATGACCAGTTTTCCTGTAAGGAAATGCCAACCTGGAATCTCAGGTGGCAGACCCCAGTATTGTGGCAAGACTCAGGTGTTGTGTGTGCCTGAAGGACGGAGAAATGCTGTGCTTTTCTATCATACTCTTTTTTATGTGCTTCTGCATTCAGAAATGTGGCCTTTCTCTAGGAAACCCTTTTTACTGAGAGTTCTACTTTATGACAGCAGCTTGACTTGCTGCCAGAGAAGCTGGAAATGAAGGAAGTTTAAGATAAATATCAATGGTGATTTTTTTTTTCTTGGTCACTCTCTGTGTCTTTTTTTTTTTTTAACAGAAAAGTCATATGCTCATATCCTAACTTGTCCCAATAGAGGGTCAATTACAACCAGTTGGCTATAAATCCAATCCAAGAAAAACACCGAGAGAAGGAACTGTAGCAATAGATACTGAGGGTCCATAGAATCACTATAAATGTCAAGAACGTGTCAGTTGTGAACTCAGGGCCTTTAAGCGATATTTTAGGACCCAGCCCCCAATGAATAAAAATTAGCCAGGCATTTTTGTATGGTTAGGTTTTATTTTTCTTTTTCAGGAAATCTTTTAAAGTTAAAGTCATGTTAAAATTTCATAAATAACATGATTAAAAGTTCATTAGCAGGCTATGATAATCAGATTAAAAAGTAGGTTTGGTTAAGTCCTTTCCACCCAAGGTTCTAAGACCCTGATACATCCACTATTGTATCCCTAAGCAGTTTTTAACATTCTCATCCCTCCCTCCAATATCTAAAGAAGAAACAGTATATGTTAAGAGAGGAATATTCAGAAAGTAAATGGCGATAATAATAATTACCTTCCAGGAATCAAAAAGAACTTTGGAGGTGCCAGCCCTTGGGGAAGCTTTTTGACATCTACACCTTGACCATTGTACATCTAAACAGTTTTGAACACCAAAAAAGTTAAGAGGACTTGATGTGCTAAAAAGAACAAAGGTTCTGTATTACAGCAATAGTTGCTCACTTCCTGGGGGAGAGCAAATGGCAAAGCAAGCATTTTTTGGCCCTTCATCCAGGTGAGAAATGAAATCTAATTTCTTCATCCTGCATATATGTACAATGTGAAATACGATCATTTAGAAACAAGAGCAGTAAAGACTCCTTGCCACATGGTAGTAATTTCTTTCAAAAAATTTGATTTTTGCATTCTATGAGATGTTTGTCTTCTATCTACTAAGCTTTTTGAAGACATTCTGGCAATGTGTTAGAATTCTAGGTTTTCGTCCTGTTATTACCAAACTATGTGATATTTAGCAAGTAATTAAACCTCTGTAGGCCTTGGTTCCTAATCTATAAATCAAGGCTGTTTAATTAAAGGTTTGGATGACCATTTCCAGCTCTTACATTCCAGAATCTATGAACCACATTATCCATTAAGCCTCAACCTTGGCAGTGAATCAGAATCAGCTAGGGAGCTTTAAAAATTACAGATACCTTGGCCCCATCCCACAGAGGTTCCAATTCAGTATATCCAATTCCACTCAGCTTCTGAGTGGAGCTTTTAAAAGTTTTCTCAAAGTAGATGTACAACCAGAGGTGAGATTGCAATAAACAGTTAACTCCTCGCTGGGCACTTCTGTGTTTCTAGATAGAGAGTCTGATCGAATCAGTTGAATGTGGTAGAATATATTTTATGAAACCTTACCATTTTGGCTTCTGTATCCTGGGTGCCAGGCCTCTGAAAGCCCCATTCTTTCATGCTGCCACAATACAAACCTGTAAGCGTTCAATATATAAACTTACCAGTCAGATAAATGGTAGAAGGGTGTACCTGCCAACTGTGACCTGTGAATGCTGTAACCTATGGAAGAAGCATATTCTATTTTATCTAGCTCATGAAATCATTGTAAATGTCGAGATCCCTTGATAGGAAGGACTAATTAGGGGATAAAAAAGTATCACACAATTTTACATTTAATCCTTGCAACCATATAGGCACCAAGGCTTCGTTTTATAGATCAGGAAAATAAGGCTCAAGGAGGCTTACCTCTCTTCCCTGAAACTACACAGATAATAGGTAGACAGATATGTCTGACTTCAAAGCCTGTGATCTCCCCCACAAGGCCATATTACCACAGGGAATGGAAGAAGGACCATTTTGCATGAGCAAAGCTTTTGAGGTGCTCCTATGTTCATCCTTACACAGGTCTATCTAGTTGGAGGGCTAGCTATAGTATCCCCAGGCTCCATTCCATAATTCGAGAGCCCTTTTACTTGAAACTTTAGGAAAATACTGAAAAAGAATACCTGAGAATGGTCAAGCCCATATGGAAGAACCATGGTAAAGACACAATAAGACCGGCTCTCTTAAACTCAACTGGAAGTAGCATAAATTGGTACTATCTTTCTGAAAAGTAATTTGGCAGTATATATCAGGAATCTTAATTACATTCACATCCTTTGACCTAGGACATGTAATTCTAGGAAGCTGTTCTAGGGAATAATTACTGGTGTGGACTAACACTGAATAAAAATCATTTTCTTTAGAACATTATGTATAATAGAAAAAAAGAGAAAAATCTAAATATTTACTGAAGGTGAATAGTTCACTATACTTAAGTACATCCATATGATGAAATATTGTAGAGCATCAAAAATAATGCTTATGAAGAGATTTTAATGAGGTGTGGAAATATTAATGCTATTATATGAAAAAAGATACAAAACTATATGGTATGATCTCAACTATAAAAATAAAGGATGTAAGCATTAAAAACTCTAAAATGTTAACAGTAGTTATCTCCGAGAAGTAGGGTTATAAATAAAGGTCATTTTCTTTATACTTTTACACATTTAAATTTTTTTCTAAAATGATCATGAAGTATTTTAATAAGTGGGAAACATTAAAATGTACTTGTGAAAAAAAATGAATCATAGAGTTTGGTCAGGAAAAGAAGACTGGACAGAAATAAATTAGGAATAGTAGACCAGAGACCTCAGTTCTAAATAAGCTAAGCAAGCCTACCGAATGCCATTTACTTTGGTAGGAATCCATCTTCTCTGGGCTGTGTTTTCTTCATGTTTCAGATTAGGGGACAGGATCAAAGGAATGTTAATGACCATTTTATCCTTAAGATTAAAAAAAAGACTTATTCTTATCATAACCTTGCTATAAAGAGTCCATATTTCCTGATAAGAACAAAATAGAAGTGTTACCCAATAATTTCTGTAGTCTCACTTTTTTTTCTGCTTTGAAAGAGTAACTGGACTGTAGCAGAGGTTCCCACGGTGTTTCAAGGGTATTAATAATTTTGGTATATAGGGAAAGATCAATATAGATAAGCATATAGACACATAAAGTATGGCTGATTAGATACTCTGAATGGCTCCATTACTTAGTACAACTAAATCTGGATAAATTAGAAGCCTAACTTTCACAACATTTTGGGGACTGCAAGAAACTAAGTCTTTAAGGGAGTCTTTAAGGGCAAAAACAAAGAAATAAAGAAACAAAGAACACCCAAACAGTACAAAACAAAAAAACCAGAAACAATAAGACAGAGAATATTCCACCCTTCAAATAGTCCCTCCCCCAAGCACCTGAGAACTAAAATTAGAAAGGAGAGTGGGGTGCCTGGGTGGCTCAGTGGGTTAAACACCTGACTCGGTTTCCTCGCAGGTCATGATCTCATGGGTTCATGAGATTGAGCCCCACATCTGGCTTTGAGATGACCGTGTGGAGCCTGCTTGGGATTCAGTCTCTCTCCCTCTCTCTGCCCCTCCCCTGCTCACGCTCTCTACCCTCCCCCCACCTCAAAATAAATTTTTAAAAAAACTTTAAAAAAATTAAAAAGAGAGGGGAACAGTAAATGATGGAATCAGGAGACTTAGACTGAGGCTTGCTATAACATCAAATTGGTAACCTAAAATTTCTGTATTAACCAGGATCATCTGTAGGAGAGTCCACATGATATCACACTGGTTGTGCCTTAGGCTCCTGGTAGAAATAAACCCAAATCCTCTTTATAGGAAAGCAGCCTCACTGTAACCCTTTGGGATTCCCACAGATAAAGTCCAATTAAGTATGAATTCATAAGGATCAGCCAAGCAGCCAAGTTGGTGGAAGCCCAGGAAGGTCAGGACATTGGGTACATATAGGGGGATTGTGCAATAAGTGAATGGACTGAGGAAATGGGAATAAAATTTCTCACTGCTGGAGATGGATATTACTAATATGAAAAGGGAGAATACAGAATGTACCCTGTGGCACTGGATTAGAATTGCAGATATTGGTGTGAATGCATGACTTCCAATAGATAGATAAATAGGTAGATAGGTAGGTAGGTAGGTAGGTAGGTAGGTAGGTAGGTAGATAGATACAGAAATAAATATAAAAGTACAAATGTATATAACCAGACTTCTATGTATGTATACACATGCATGTATTTTGTTGCTCTGTCCACTTGAGAATACCTGAGAGATCTCAGTAGTAAAGAGCATCCATAATACTGAGATCATGATTTCTAAATGCCATTTTCCACTAAAAAGAACCAGGGCTACTTGGAGAAATGGCTGGTTTTGGGTTTGGGGCAAGGATAGTATAGATAAACTTGGATGTCTTATACCAAAAAGTAAGGACATACTCAAAGAATCATGAGGGCATGTGAAAAGGACATATAAAACAGTTTGAAGGGGCTCTTACTGGCCAAATACAGGACACTTTGAGCACTAAATAATACTAATGGCTTATATTACATTGAATAAAATAGGAATCCGGAATTTTCACTGCATAAAAAATAGATTTATAAATAATTAAATAGACATAAGAGAGTTTTTATGTAGAATGCTATTAAATGTAGCAGAAGTAATATAACTGGAAAATTATAGCTGTTGTTACACTAATAATTAACTCAAGAAACATCAATATATATTAACAGTTGACATCATGTGCCTCCTGATATATTGCCCTGAGGTAACAACATGATAGTTTTAGAATCTGAATCTAAACCTTAATTGAGATGCATTCTACAAAACCACTGACCTATAATCTTAAAAAATGATGATATCATGGAGGTCAAGAAAGGACTGAAGAACTATTTGAGATTGAAGGACACTGAAGAGATGTAATATTTAAGTACATTGTGTGATTCTTGATTGTATGCTTTGCTATAAAGTACATAATTAGAAACTCTTGGAATCTTTGGGTGAAGGGTTTGAGGAAATTCTTTGTATTATTCTGGCAATTTCTCTCTAAGTTTGGATTTATTTCCAAATAATACATTTTTTAAAATGTTGCACAATTTTAGAAATTCACCAAATAAGGAATGGGAGTCAGTAAAAACAAACAAACAAACAAAGACTTAAAACTACAAAGATTTTAGATATTTGAATTATAAGATTCAAAAATGTAAAATACTGTTATACAGTGTTTAAAGAAAGAAAAGATGGAATTTAAGAAGTACACAAGGAACAAGAGACTTTTAAAAACTACTATTCAGGTTAGAAAAATAACTGGTAAAAATGAAAAAAAATGTTGATGTTAAAAATCCAGTGTACAAACCAAACAGAAGATCAAGACATTGAAAAGAATGTAGTGAGCTGGAAGAAAGAGCTAAAGAAATGATCAGAATGTGGCTCAAAGAGACAAAGACAATTGAAAGTAGAATTGAGAAGTTAGGAGACATTGAAAATGCAATGCAAAGGTCCACTATACATCTAATAGGATGTCCAGATGATATTGTAAGGAGAATGGAGGAGCAGCAACATTAAAAAAGATAACTGATGTTTAAAACAGATGAAATATATAATAACACAAGCAAAGGTAGTGCTACCATGTACCATTTTTTTCTCTTTAAATAGACACTTTATGATATCCACAAGCAATAAAATCCCAGAGCTACTGTTAGACATGTAAATACAGACACTGTTCCAAGCTTGTGCAACTGCAGCATGGTTTTGAGGCCAGCGACCTCAGTGTCTACCTTCCTGTCTGTCTGGGTAACAGCCCAATCCTGCTGGGCATGCACTGCCACCATTTCTGTCCTCATTTCCAGTAGTGTCCTTTCATTCAATGAGTGCAGTTCCTTCACTCTGCTCTTTTTTAGACTGAACTCTAATTTGGTATATCTGTTCAGACTTTGATCACTTCATCCATTACTTGTTGTTTTAATTGATGTAGTTCGAGGTTTATTTTTTCATTTTCTGTTCTGAGGCCTGAAAATTTACTTTTCTCCAAAATAATATCTTTTTTCACCTTAGCAATCAGAGACATTATTTGCTGAATGATCTCCTGCTGTATCTTGTGATCATATCCTTGTAAATGATACCCAAGTTTGCATCCATGATCTTGAAAAATGCAGAGACAAGCAGAAATTTTTTAAAAGCCTGTATATAGACATACTGTAGAACACTAAAGACAAAGAGAAGATAATATGGTAATTCTGTTTTTAATTTCTTGAGGAACCTCCATAGTGTTTCCCACAGTGACTGTATCAGGTCGCATTCCTACTAACAATGCATTATCATATGATCCAGTAATCACACTACTGTGTGTTTACCCCCCAAATATGAAAATACTAATTCGAAAGGACATATGCACCCCTATGTTTATTGAAGCATTACTTCGCACTCACACTCTCTCTGTCTGTCTCTCAAAAATAAATAAACATTTAAAAAAAAAAGCACTCTTGCATGTCAAATGAAGAGAAAAATAGCTTACTTTTTAAAAAACATTATAGATATTAAAGTCTATAAATATTTACTATGACATTAAAGGCCAAATGTTTATTTTGGAGCATTATTCAGCCATACTTTATCACACTTTATGATGGTTTTTAGCCATTCCTTTGGCCTATTTTGAAAAAAAAAATCAGAGGCAACTAGTGTCTTTAATATAGATTTGGAAAAGCAAAGCAGCATAAACAAATGTCTTCCCTTAAAGAAGGAGAATATTACTTAGTAATGTATATCTACATTAGCCAATGTAAAAAAAATCTGCTTAAAATGTACTAGAATCTCTGATGGTTAAAAATTCTATTCATACACTTTTGTGTTTATTTATTTTTATTCCTTGTTTCATTGGAGCAAGCCCAACAGGATGAAAATAAAGTTATTATGTTGTGATATATGAGTAATATTTTACTATTTTTGTACATTTGAGTCAGTTAATTAAGGAGTGTCCACACTCCTGTGTCCATCACTAAGAATTATACTATGAATAATACACAGTGAATAATTTGAATTATTAAATGAGTCACACTTTCTGTGACACTATATTTTAAAACAACTTCCTCATGGCATACATTCTTTCAAAAGGAGTTTAAAAGATTCTAAAATCAGTTATAAAGTTCAGTTTGGTGCTGAACTTTTGCTGTTGCCTGTAAGCGCTAAGATGATATAATGTTGGAGGTAACAGACATTCTCTGTTTTACAAACACTTTCCAGAATATTTGACGATATATGGTCACTACGTCCATACTATAAAGGGTGTATAATCATAGGGATGGCTGATAGAAAACTTGCAGACTGTTGTTTGCATGACACCAAAACCATCATTCAGTTCAGTAAAAATGCAAGAAGTTCAGTTAATAAATCAACCTGTTGGGTATTGAGTAGAGCAAATATTCAGTTCAGTGTCTTTTTAAAATAGTTGTTTGTCATTGTATATACCCAGCTTATGCCTTAGTTAGTAAAGAGAAGACAAAGAACACACCCTCTTCTTCTGTAATTGACTCATCCTACAAGCCAGAAAAAAAAAAAAAGTCACTTGCCTTAGGGCTGCTGTGTACATAACTACTATTAGGTTAAAGCACTGAGCACTGGACTAGGTCTAGAATTACACTCAGAGGAGACACTGTCCCTGCATTCCAGGGTTAATTAAAAAAAATTTTTTTTAATCTTTATTTATTTTTGGGAGAGAGACAGAGTGTTCATGGGAGGAACAGAGAGAGAGGGAAACACAGAATCTGAAGCAGGCTCCAGGCCCTGAGCTGTCAGCAGACAGAGCCTGACGCAGGGCTCGAACTCACAAACTGTGAGATCATGACCTGAGCCAAAGTCAGATGGTCAACCAACTGGGCCACTGGGGCACCCATGGGATTAATTTCTTCTTAAGGGAAATCTCATTGTTTAATTGGGAAAGAATTAGCTTCCAAGAAGCAGGTTAGGAATTTATGTTTCCTTTAATTTGAGTCTCTATGGCCTTAGAATTTGCTGGATTATAGGTCTGCAGATCCTTTGCCCTTCTCTGTACAGAAAGTAAAAAATGAAGATGTTAGGACCATATTTAATTTACACACCAAAAATTTTAAAGTGGGTTTTGAGGGTCTGGATTTTTCTCCATCATCTGTTATTTATTTGACCAATAAAAAGACTGTTTATCATTAGACAGTATGAGCAGGTTTTTAAAAATACTACTTCAGCTAGTAGTTTGGATTACCCCACATTTCTCTACATTAATTTTAACTGAAATTTTGGTTGACTTGTTTTCCAGTATAGTAATATAATCTCTGAGGGAAGAAACAAACCCCATATTCTGCTTTGTTTGAGCACCTGAAAGAACCAGACACTTGGCAGATATTTGGGTTTTGCAAGTCCCAGCATCGTGACACCTGAACCGTTACGGTTTATTGTTGTCTTGTGGCAAACTATCTTGTAAAGGTTCAGACCAGCTGCTTTATAGTAGTGACTATAGAAAGTTATCAGACAATGCAGTGATCCTCACAGTATGCCTGATTTACACGCAATGAATGGCCTAGTGAATGGAAAGGACATTCACTTCCAATCCAGTTGAGAATAACTAAGTCTAAATAGGAAATGATGTACAGTGTGCAACACTCAATCTTCCAAGGCAAACAATTACAGTATTCAAGAGCATACTAAAAGTGTGTAGGTATTGTTTTAAAATTTTACATTACATTAGATTTTATACTCTACTTTGCAGTATGAGTATCATCATGAAATAGAATTTATTTACAGACTTTATATATATGTGTATACACTTATTATTTTTATACAGAGAAGTATTAGCCATCAAAATTGCCATCTTAGGATTGTTGCAGCTGTTCTGCTGCCCAGAAAATCTTTGTTATACTTTTAGAACCAGTTTGAGTCACAGAAGAAAACAACTATATAGCGTATAGTTACTCATACAGTAACTTTATAATCATATCTTGATTTTAACCAAGTGATATCCTGTTTGATCATGGTATTGCCCATGGTTGCCTCCAAATGCCATTTGAATGTTTACAAAATTGAAAATAATTCTCCAAACAAAAACTTCCTGACCACTGAGGAGAGTATACAAGAAAGGGAGAAGAAAAGAAAAAAAAAAAAAACTCTGAGGGCATATCCAAAAGAATTCCTTGAGTGCCAAGTGCCAAAGAGAATGCTAATGATATGCATTTGTCTTAACAAGAGTACAACTTCGAAGGAGGCAAAATATGTTTCAATTTTGAAAATTAAGTAATATCTTTATATTTTAAGCAACATCTTCTCTCTTTGGGACTGCTGTGTGGTAAGGATAATAGTGTACAATAACTGTGCTATATAGTTGATAGGATCTAAGAAAACAAATTTTATTAGAAGGCACTGCTTGCATTATAACATAGAGAAAGTTTCGTTGTAACATTTTTCTTCAAATGCTGCCTTGCTGTAAGAGAGGAGAGATAGCAAAACAACTGTTTGAGGGAGAGTTTGGGAGGAGATAGTGGCCGCTATTACAGAGCTCAAGCTCCCCACCAGTGTTTGTGTATCATTTTTAGGGAGAATCTATATTATTTCTGGTGGTGGTATAGCAGATATTTTCATTAAGGCATTTCCTGAAAATTGTTTTTTTTATTTGTTGAAACACTTGAGCATTTACCGTGTGCCAGCAGATCTGCAAAGCAAAGAAAGTAAGACTGAGCCCTCCGTCTCTGATCAATAAAAAATGCCGCATTCATATCAGGAAAAGGAAGGAAGTGCTCGTTTAAAAAATGAGCCAAATCTCTTCCTTCCAAATTACAAAACTCAAACCAAAACGTTGAGGATATATTGGGCAATGGATCACTAGATCAGAAAAATAAACTAAAGAAGGAAGATGGAACAAATAATTGATGTTAGAAAAAAAACTACCTTGAAAGCAAATTCCTAAGTAGAGACGTGTAATGTGTTTAAGAGGAAATACAGGTCATGTACACATTTTGTCTTCCGTGTACACAAAGGGAAAACTTATTATCTGAAAAGTTGTGAGTAAAATTTACTCCCAAGTACATGTATTCTGGCTCAGAAAATGACTTGAGAGGCCGTGATGACGTTTAGCTAGTGGGAGATGGGACCGAGGACTCGCATCCAGCAGGGAGGCCAGAATGGATAACTAGGGCTTTTCATGCAAGGCTCTCAGAGCAAGAGGATCAGCTCACATAGGGTGGCAAGTGGCAGCAAAGTAAGGGGAGAATGGGTGAGGTGCAAATCCGGAATGAAACTTGGTTCCTCCTGAGACCAAGAGTCTGCAGGCCCACCTGGTGTCTGCAGAGTGACTCAGCAATTTCCAAGAGCCTAAGCTTGAATCAGCCATACCCTGGGGGCGAGGGCCTCCTGGAGCTTGGTGTAGCAGGATTGGTGAGATGCAAATTCCCTCACCTTATCCTGACCCCACATTGCACAGGCCCTTTGCATTTGAATTTTTTTTCATCTACAGGCCATGGCTTGTTCTTAAGGAACCGCTGATTATTTAATTTCAGTGATGCCTAAAATATGGGCTATACAAAATCAAATGAGATTCTCTGCAACAACAGAGAGGAGTCTGAGAAGTGACTGTGTAGCTGTGAAGATATTTGACATAGTTTAGGGTTTGCCCACCCAAATCACTCAAGTCCTTGGGAGGCATTCTGACCACTCCTCGCCCCAAACTGATCTCCACTTTTATATGTTCTCATATGACATGTACACATGAGGGGACCCCCACCACTTGTTGGGGACCTGCCTACAATCATTTCATGGGTTCACTGCATGTTCTTTCTCTCCTATGCTGCATGATTGGTGGTCTGCTGTGCACTGTGCAGATGTTCTCCTGTGCTGTTTCATGATTATTTTTCAAGTGGCCTCTTAGTCAAGGGATGGCAGGTCAGCACATGGAAACATCTGCTCTTACCATTTTTCTAAGCAAACAGCAGATGGCATTGCTGCTGTCCTTTTGATCTGGAGCAAAAATTCCCATGGCTGAGGTGTTGGTTTACATTGATGCTGCCTGGCAAGGGACTGCCTGAGGGTTTGCCTCCCCCAACAGTAGCACTGCTTACAGATGTTTTCTCTGCAACTCACATTTTTAGTTTGTTTCTTCCTGTGACTCTACTTCTGCAGGGTGTCTTGAACTTTGATTCTTCCTCCTGTGACTGTTGCTTGATTGTTCACTGTTATCAGCCACGGTCCCCGATTTCCTCCCAGTTTTCACCTGTTGGGATTCTAATAGCGTTGCCAAATAGGAGATTGTAGAACTGTCGGGCCGTTTCATCTCAGGATCTGGACATCAGATATGTATGCCACATGAACTCAACAAGTTTATCAGAGAATAGTTGGACCACCGAGCTTTTTCTAGGTGCTTCTGTAGCCAAACAAAACCATCTTAAAATTACATTTTAACAGTTGGATTTGTGAAACTGTCATGTATGTGTTAAGTTTGTACTCACTGAACAGCTGTTATCTTTATAAACAGTGCAAATATACAAAGGAAATTTCGTCACCTTTGTTTTCTAAAAGGACTGTTAGTATGTGGGAAGACAAAAAAAATCTTCCTTACATTTTTCCCTGATTTATATTGGATTTCTAATATACATATTTCATTGTAATGTAACCTTTGGTCATCTGCTGTGCCTCCTCATTCTCTAGCATCTGTCTTTGGTAGGTGATTCTTGTCTGATGTCATCAGTCAAGTTCTTTATGTATGTTTTTACTTCTTCTGCCTAGTCTTGTATGTCCTGTCAGGAGTTCCAGGAAGCTTAAATCTCCTCATCTGTAAAATGGGATGATTATTTTCCTTATAGGATTGTCATGAGGATTAAATGAGATAATATGTGTCCCAGAAGTGCTTTGAAATGGCAGTCATCATCTGTCATCAATCATCATCATCATCATCATCATCATCATAGAGTCAGAGGACCCAGTTTGATCATTTCCTTGCTGAAATGTTGGGTGCTATTCGTATTTCTTTCTTACTGTAGGCCCAAGCTTGGTTGCCTTTCATTATACTACTTGATTCCTTGTTTCATATATTTAAACTCTGCATCTCTGCATTAGTTATTTTATACCCCTAGAGAACTACATACTGAGGTATATAGTTCTTGGAACTTTTTTTTGTTTTACTTGGTATAAATATTATAGCTTATTGGCTCAAAAAGCCCCACCTTCACACTTGTCACTTTAACATGGTATGGTAATTACCACATTTAAAGATTTATTTTCATCTTTGCCTTTGGTTATTGGCAAAACAAACAAACAGAAAACCCAAATTGTTATAAACTCTCACAAAGAGACTGAAATACATTGAAGCATGCTGCAGAGAGTCCCAGACCTCTCCATATATCCCCCGTCCTGCTCACTTTGTCAGAGTCCCACCCCATCTGATCTGCACAGCCTGTAATGGGACAAAATGGCAGACACGAATAACTGCACGCTGTGTTGCTTTTGTGTATCAGGTGGCCAGGCTATGGTAGCTCCACTGAAAAGTTTAATGCAGCTACTGATGTCCGTTTACTTTCTTACATAATTCGACTTCAAAATGGCCCAATTTTTTAGGGTATATAATTTTTCATAGCAAAGTATTTGGAGGCTCAGGAAATAGAAGCTCTCAGAATATTCAGCAGCCACTGAATGTGAGTAGAAAAAAAGAAACAATACGTGTGCCTTCTGTTTGGTTTGTTCTGGCACCACAGTTTAGGACTTCTAATTTGTCCCAAAGTTGCTGAAGCAAAAATCATGATAAAAGAATTCTGCTTTCCTTTATACCCCTCAGTGCAAAACAAAAACAAAAACAAAAACCCAAAACTATTTGTAGGAAAAAAACATGGTTTTGTACATGGGCAGGAACAATATAAATTGAAAACTTACAGATAAGGATTAGCTCTATCACTCATCTCTTTTAAAAGTTTATATGAATATTCCAGTCAAAACCATCAGGGTATCTCCCTTGAAATGTTATCTGTACGATTTCCAAGTAGACCGCAGGACTCTGTATACTGTCTTGGAATGTCTTCAGAAGGCTCCATCATTGATCAGGTAACAGAGTAAAATGGAAGAGGGAAAGACAGAGGTGTGAAAGAAACTATTCAGACTTTGTCTTCTTTACATGTGCCTTCTGTTTTTTAAGACAGGTTTTCAAAAGTAGAAGAGTTACCAAAATGAAGGTCTTGGTACATGCCACTCTTTCAGAATTGTATTACCAAATAAAAAGGGAGGAGTAGAGGGGATATTTAAGAGAAAGTGTGACTCATGTTTCTAACAAGAAAAGGCAGTCACCACCTTTGTATGGAAACAATGCAGGAGCACGTCTGTTAACGTCTAAGTCATTCTAGAAGTTGGCATTACCAAGTCAGTAAACTTTAAATACTGGTGATTCGTTTACGTAACACTGGAAAAACAAATCTCCTTCTATCTTTCAGACAAATATTTCTGGTGAGCCCATCCCAGTGTCCTTTTATTTCGCTTCCACTCAACTCCTTTGGAGTTTGTCAAATCCTCTTATTAAAATGCTGCTATTCCACCGCCCCCCCCCCATATGTAGCCTAAGGTATAAAGCAGTCTCAAAGAAAGTCTTACCCATTCTTAGCTTTTTTTCTTAATTCAGCACCACATTTGACTTCATCCTTGCAAATTTGGACTTGAAGATTTGATTTGCCATACTTCCTTCTTCGGTCCTAGTTAGGCTCCTGATCTTTATTCTCTAAGTGTGTTCCCTTGCCCCATTTCCTTTCCTCTTTCCCTATGAGCTCTCAGTTTATTTCTCCATTTACTTTGTTTCTTTGATCTTTAAAACTTACTTTGAAATCCAATTGGATCTGTTTCACTGTATGTTTGAATTTATCATACTTTAATTCTCCTAATGAAAACTTTTCTTCTTATTAGTTATAGGATATTTTCTGAATCAGTGAATCAGTCACTTTTCAACTCCAGGAGATGGACTCTGAGATTGGCCCTCACCTCTCTCCTGAACCCACATCTGTCTTCCTCATCCTCTATTGAATATCCATATATCAGTATCCCTCCAGTGCTATAAACTCAACATGTCCCTGTGTTTCATAATGATACCACTCAGTCATCCTAACCGGCAAATTTGTTTTTTTCTTCACCTTATCCCTCTTCCTCTTGTCCCACATTCAAGTGGTCACCGTATCCCATTACATTGGCCTCAGGATGTTTCTGACATCAATTTGCTCAGTTCCATGTTCATGTCACTGCACACAGCACCTCCTCTTGTCCTCCACTGTTCCTGACTTATAACTCATCTCCCTGCCATTACCATCACCACCACTACATGCACCAGCCTCAGCTTCCCTGCCTCCTGCCACATCCACATGACTGCCAGAACTTTCTTCTTCAAGTGTGGCTCCAACTGTTGTTTATTTCTGCCCCAAGTCTTTCAGTGCTTCTCTATATTCTCAGAATAAATTTGACTCCTTTTTTGATGGTTAGGATCTTCCACATTGTAGCCCTGTTTATTCTCCCATCCTTTCCTCCATGCCTTCCCTACTCACATACTCCAAGCATTTTGGATTTCTCCGAACTTGCTCTGCCCTTAAGTTTCTTTCTATTGCATTTTTTTCACGTCTCTTTTGCTTTGGACTCTTTAAACCTGCCTCCCTAGTTTCTGCCTGCCAAGATACAGGTTGTTCTTCAAAGCCTACTCAAATACCACCTCTCTGTAAAGCCATCCTTGATTCTGCTATGTTGCCTCCTCTGCCTGCTGGCCAGTCTTCACTTTACTTATTTCTCTTTTCTAGTCTATCAGCCTTTACCTACCCTTATAGCTTATTATGTTTCTTTCTTTCTCTTTGGCTAGAATTTTAGATCCATAAGGGACCCATGGGTATCCTTCCATGAGGAAGCACCCTTTACCTTATTCTGATGTTCTCCGTGAGGACCAGAATAATGCCATAATGCCTTATACATGCTTAGCACTTTATATATATATATATATATATATATATATATATATGTATATATATATATATATATATATATAGTCCAGTATCCCCACTTATTTGTTTTCTTTTTTAAACACAATATTCACAGCCCATGTTTCTTAATTTTTGCAATACATCAAGACTCAGGACTTTCTTTTCCCAACCAGGACTTGCACTTTGAGGAAGAAAGTGGGACAGAATCCCTCAAAAGGGATTGTATTGTCACATATAGATTAATGGAGAAAGGCTAAAAGAACTGGTAAGGTTCATTTCAGTTTGCCTTACCTGGTGAGCTTACATAGTTACCTCAAGTTTAAATATCTTGAAGAACTTTATTTGCTTAAATATTTGTCTCCTCTGTAAAGATATCTTCAAGTACTTATGGGCAGGGACTGATCAAATATATTCAATGTGTGAATGTTGAAAGTACAAGTGAATATATATAGTCCAAATAAATGTAAACAAGCTGGAAATTTTAACATAATTTCTTTTAAATCTCTCCAAAGAGTGGTATATTAGTAATATGCCTAACCCATTGTAATCTGTTACCTTTACTTTTAGTTCAATACAAGGATACTTAAATGAAAATATTAAGTTGAGCCGTATGAAACTGCTAATTTTGGGACATTTTAACAAAAACAGCAATTTCACATGGTTCAATCTACATAGACATGGAGTGGCATCTGTCTTGAATCTCTAGAACATAATGTTAGTGCTTAGGATCTACATACATCTGGTACTTTCTTTCCCCTAAACTGATTTGTTATTTCACTTTTGACTCAGCCTATGGAAATAAAGCACTAATTAGTAATGCTATAGTAATGCTTTAGTCATCACTAGTAATTGTTGGCTTAATTCTCTGATAGTTATTGGTTCATATTAGTGCATAATTAGTTGGTTTATTATACTAGTAATTAAAATATAAAATTAATTGGGCATTTCCTTTACTTTGAAGTTGGCCTAAAGGTATATACATGCCATGTCATGATCTTGACTCAGTAACTTTTATGCTTGTTACAGGCGAATTATGCTCTTAGACTCACCCATGTATTCATGATTCCATCAGCAAATGTTTCTTGAACACCTACTCTGGGCATACCACTTGAACAACAGAGGGCTTCCAGCCTCAAGGAGAGAAGATGTGAAAGGTGTTTGGCATATAGTCTTTGCTCAACTGACAATCATCATGATAATTGTTATTATGGTGATGGTTACAATCCCACTGAGTTAGCTGCATTTTAAGAATTTCTCTCCAGGGGCGCCTGGGTGGCGCAGTCGGTTAAGCGTCCGACTTCAGCCAGGTCACGATCTCGCCGTCCGTGAGTTCGAGCCCCGGGTCGGGCTCTGGGCTGATGGCTCAGAGCCTGGAGCCTGTTTCCGATTCTGTGTCTCCCTCTCTCTCTGCCCCTCCCCCGTTCATGCTCTGTCTCTCTCTGTCCCAAAAATAAATAAAAACCATTGAAAAAAAATAAAAAAAAATAATTTCTCTCCAAAATAAAAAAAAAATCACTGATGCATCTTTTCTTTTTTTCTTCTGAGATTTTCGTGACTAAGAACAGTGATAGGAATCCAAAGGAGATGGCTTCATTAGGTAAATGTTCAATTGTATGACTTTATAGGAATTTATGTGGACCTTTGCTCAAGGTAGTCAGAGACAATAGAAACCGAAGCCTGGCCCCACTTTCTGCTTTTCCTCTGTCCTGAGCCTCTAAAGTACCTGAGAAGCATTTCACCTGTGAGGACATGGC
Organism: Felis catus; assembly: GCF_018350175.1. Taxonomy (NCBI): domain Eukaryota; kingdom Metazoa; phylum Chordata; class Mammalia; order Carnivora; family Felidae; genus Felis; species Felis catus. The sequence continues at coordinate 86,069,914 of NC_058373.1, read as the reverse complement.
TCAAAACCTGTACCACCCAAATCATCCCGCTTGCATCCTCCTCTGTTGCCTGCTTAGAATGGAAGAATCTAAGTATAAAAGTGAGAGTCTAGGACTTCCCTGGTCCCTAATACTCAGCTTAATTTGTGATAATAAAAACCAGAGTGTGAATTAAGGCCCCAAGTGTCAAGTGATTCACTGTGGTACAGTCCCTCATTTCACAAAGGCCTTCTGCAGCCCACATTGGGAGCCAGATCGTAAGATAGGGTAGTAAGAGCTACACACACCTCTTCCCACTCCCAGAGAAGCAGCTCAACACATAGGCTTCTATTAGCAAGGGCCTGGAACATCAACCCTGTGCATCAAAGACCACATAATTATTTACATAATTAATTTGTCTGTTTTACACCAAAGAATCATATTGCCCAAAGTTTGGAACTGTTATGAAAATTATTCAACAGAGGAAAAGGCTGAGTTTTCGGATTTACTCTTATTTCCGACAGTACTTTTTTCTGAAACCATCCTTTGATTTTTATGTGTCTGCCACTTCATAATTAAAACAAAGTCCAGTCTGAATGAACTCTACAGGGCTTTGTTCTTATTAGACTTATTAATTCTGCTTTATTGAGAAGACTTGACCCCCTGGCTGCCTTATCTAGGGATTGGGCTATATTTCACTGTACTTCCTTTGATATATGTACAGTAAAATACCAGACCCTAAAATAAAATCCCTTGCTGAGTTTCTTCTCCCTGGGAAAGAATACACTTTATGGCCAGATGGAATGGCATCATGTCTCACTGTTGGGGTAGCACAGAAAAGACAACATCGCTGAACGCTTTCCATTCTCATACGGTGGAGGCTCCTTAGTTTTGTCAGGTGCTGTAACTTGGACCCAACACTGAGCTGCAGCTCAGGAGACAAAACAGTTGGAAAACTTGGGGAAAGGCTCTAAGGGTCAGTGAAATTTACTGTGGGCAGCTGCTGCTTCAAAGCCACTCTCTGTGCAGAAGCCTATTAAGAAGTAGTAGGTTACGTTCCTGCCGTTTCCCCCAGCATGATGGATGATGCTCTGAAAAGAGAAAAGACTTCCTGTTCCATGGAGGTGGTTTTCCTCTAGGCTGCCTCACCGTGTTTCTCAGGCGCTCTCCGTTCCGTTTCTAACCATTGAATTCACTGCTCCACTACATTTAATAATAACCTAGGTTTGTCAGGAATGACTGACTGTGTCTCACCAGTGACTGCTTGTCAATCAGCAGGACCTCCCACCTCAGACCAGGGGCTTAGCTGTGCTGTCAGTGCCGGAGAAGGGCTGTGAGGGAAGAGAGTCAGGTTGCATGTGGACGAACAGCAGAAGAAGTGGCTTCAAAGTTTGCTTGACCTTTTTTGCCTTCAGAAACATTTTCACTTTACCTCATGTTAAGAAATTATTCCTCCCTGGCCTTCTCTCAGGCCCTCATGCTTGCCAAGCTCCCTCCTGCTACAGAGCTTTTGTATACACTCTTCCCTCAGCTGTGTATGCTCTTCCCTCCTTGTTTTGTCTTCTTAGCTGCTTACTCATTTTTGGGGAAGCCCTCCTCACCTTCTGGCTTAGGTCAAAGCTGCCAACTCGAAGTGCTCATAGGACAATGTCCCTCCCCTGATAGCATTTGTTTGAGTGACCAATTGATGGATGCCTTTCTCATGCTTAACATAACGAAGGACTATGTCACACACACACACACACACACACCATTGCACAAATGCCTGTCCTCCCCACCCCAACTGCAAGGTCCTAAAGGGCAGGGACAATGGCTGTCAGTCCTCATATTTGCATTTCCAGTGCCCATCTCTCAATGCCTATTTGTTGCTGCTGGATACAGTAGATATTTAATTTATATATCATTAGGAAAGCAGAAATTTGTTATTATATCCTTTTCAAAGGCATAAATAGACACACAGCGTTCATAGTATGAGTTGCCTTTTAAGAGCAAAGCTAGTTACCTACTTCTGGTAACATATGGCAACTACTCCCTTTGTGTGTGAGAGAGGTTGTTCATAATTAATGGATATTTAAAATCTCAGCATTTTCAGATCAAATGAGTATACATATTTCAAATAACCCTATGAAACAATGGTTACCATGCACTAATGTGTGTTTAAGACACTCATTTGGTGTTGTTTAGAGATGACTAACATAGACAAGATCCCTGCCTCTGGATGCTTGTCATCCTGAGGGAACATCAAATAAAAACCAGAGAAGAAAATGTTCACTTGTGGGAATGTGGGAGAATCACAAAAGAGAGAAAAGTCTAATTCTGTCCATTTCAGAGGAGGGTCAAATCTGTGGAATCATGAAGGACAAAAATGTAACTGACCCTCAGTTAGTGGTGATTTATACAGATCTGTAGCCCATAAATCTTATGATTTCATTCTAAAATTAACCCACTCTTCAAAAGGAAGAAAAATCACTATTTCTTACAAGATTTAGGAGTGACAGTAGGTACATTTTATTTACTTGTGTTTAGATGGAACTAAGGAATTAAATATTTAGGGAAATAAAAGTTCACACTGAAGTTTCCTCTTGTTGCCAAATTAAGAGATTTTTCCTTCCCTGTGAAATCCCTGCAAGGGCTCCTGAAGGAGATGCCAGGAGAGGAGGAACTCAGGTCCTGCCAATCCTCCAGCCAGAAGGGCTCCAAGTTGAAGCTTTTGTTTTGGAATTTCAGAATCTTATTAGAGGGAAGAGTTCTTTTTTTTTTTTTTTTTTTTAATTTTTTTTTTTTCAACGTTTATTTATTTTTGGGACAGAGAGAGACAGAGCATGAACGGGGGAGGGGCAGAGAGAGAGGGAGACACAGAATCGGAAACAGGCTCCAGGCTCCGAGCCATCAGCCCAGAGCCTGACGCGGGGCTCGAACTCACGGACCGCAAGATCGTGACCTGGCTGAAGTCGGACGCTTAACCGACTGCGCCACCCAGGCGCCCCTAGAGGGAAGAGTTCTGATGCTCTGATTTGCTAACTTTTTTTAAACTGCAGAGTTCAAGAAGTCATTTTCTTGCTCAGGGAAGATGACAATAGTTGGCTTGAATGTCGGAGGAGTAGAACATTAGTAAGCTGGAGTGTGAGTATGGTGTGTATACAAGAAGAGAAATAGTAACACATTTTATAAGGAAAGCAAGGAATTGATAAGATCTTGACACTGATCTGTTGATCAACTGGGACATTAGGCCAGGCTGTGCTCAGTCCACTCCAGGACATACAAGGGCTCTTCTTCATACAAGACTCTTAAACAAGTTTTTTAATCAATTCAGGAATTTCCACTAATTTGTTTTCACATTGCTTGGCGATCCATTCTCTGTAGTGGAAATAGTGAGCAGTTGTTGGAATGTCTGTGAAGTTCTGTGAAGTCATAGGTCACTGTGTTGATGAGCAACCTCCTCCCTCTTCTTTGTTGGACACTTTCTTGAAATGTTTCTTTGGAGTAGCAGATGAAGCAGAAGAGCAGAGGGAAGAGAGAAGCCACCTTAAAAATGGTGATTTGAGGGGCGCCTGGGTGGCTCAGTGGGTTAAGTGATGATTCTTGGTTTCATGGTTCATGAGATCAAATTCTTGTGTTAGCCTGGAGCCTGCTTGGGATTCTCTGTCCCCACGCTGTACCCCCTCTCCCCCGCTCATGCATGCACACAGATACACTCTCTCTCCCTCAAAATAAAAAGATAGACATTTTAAAAAATGGTGATTTGGCTGTTCCTCATGATTGTGACATCTCCGAGCCATCCACTTTCTTATGTTCTATGTATTTCTTTTTTTTTTTTTAATGTTTATTTATTTTTGAGAGAGACAGAATGTGAGCAGGGGAGGGGCAAAGAGAGGGAGACACAGAATCTGAAACAGGCTCCAGGCTCTGAGCTGTCAGTACAGAGCCTGACGCAGGGCTCAAACCCACAAACTGGGAGATCATGACCAGAGCTGAAGTCGGACGCTTAACTGACTGAGCTACCCAGGCGCCCCAGTTCTATGTATTTCTTATCCCAAGCCAAAAGTATATTTACAAATATTTTCAGATGGTTAGGGCTCTCTTATACGTTGTGATTTTTTATTTTTAAATACTATATGAAAATATTATATTTTCACTTATTAAAATATATTTTCATAAGAATATAAACATTATTTGTCATAATTTAATGGGATTATATCAGAGTGACAGAGTAGAGAATAAACCCAGAAGGAAAATATTTCTGGTCTGGTGCACTCTAAAAAATACTGGACTTGATCCAGGATACTCTACTTTTATTTCTGATAGAGATAGATAGGAATGCTATGGTTCTTATTTGGAAAGTATATCTATATATAGTTTGTGTGTCTTTATATACCAAAACCAAAATGAAATTATTTAAACATTGGAATGTTAGAGATCATAAGAATACTCTGTAAATATCAAATGAACATACACTAATCTAGTTGAGAGGAAATTTATTTTAAAAAAGAATAGAGCTTAAGATTTCAAATTTAGTAAAGTGGAAAAGTTGGACAATAACTGTGCAATTGTGAATTTGTTGTTTTTGTGGAAAGTTGTGGCGATAGAGATATGAAGTATGATGTTCTTTGATTTAAAGCATAATTCTATTCCATAGGGCAGGATCACAAGGGAGCATTTTCAGTTTACTTTCAAGTTGATCAATTCTGAGCATTCCAAAAGGGAAGCAAAGCAAACAAATATTTGCAAAAAGAATCAAATCAAATGCCAGTACACCTGCTGGCATTGATCCATATCCTGTGAAGGTAACCATAGGCATTTAAAATTGAACCTATCAAAAAAATAAATAAAAATAAATAAAATTGAACCTGTCTCTGTCTCTCAAAAATGAATGAATGTTAAAAAATTAAAAAAAAAATTGAACCTGGAGTAAATAAATGGAAGACAAAGTCAGAGCTCAACCAGAATCATTCATTCCTTTGAGTAACTTAGAAAAGCCTTTTGTCAAGTTACAGAACATCCACATGGATAGAAAAATCAAACTAAACTAATGAGACAAATAGGAACTAAACTGATGAGACAGATATAAGAAAATCATTACCCTCCCTATCCCAAGCAAGTTTGAAATTCTGATATAATAAAGCTGAATAGATCTGTTCATGTTGAATGTTCGTCTTGAAACATGTAATTAAATTACAGTTCTGGGTGAGCACCCTGAGTGGGGTTACGTGATGATACTGCAGGCACTGATTCTACTTTTATTTACATTCCCTTTTTCTTAAGACCTCAGAGTATTGTTTGAGTGTTGACAAGGTACCAATAATATTTCTTTGTCCTTTTACTGCACCTCTCACAAGAGGATCTTTAAGAGCTTAACTCACATTAGTGTGTTATTCCCAGGATTATTCTTCCTGTTTTATAACTGAGGAAACTGCTTCCCATGGATATAAGTGACTTGTTCAAAGGCTGCAAACCAAGTCTCTAATGTGGCTACAAAACCGCTCCTGATTCCAGCCTGTTCCACCTTCAAGATTAACACTTGAAGGAGGTATTCTGCAATGGCTCTCACCCAGAGAATGGTCATGTGGACCCCATTAAATTAAGAATTTGTGAACATACATGAAGGATCCACTTTGTAGACTCCATACAGGAAGGGTTTTCTGAGCAAATGAAGTAATACAAATGTGGACAACTCGCTGCAGAGAAGAGTTGCCAAGCATTTCATTTGCATTGGCTTATACCCAATTTGCTGATTGCAAACAAGCTATTGATTCACAAATTAGTACGCATATACTTAGACACATTTTATTGGTATTTGGTTTGAGTCCATGGTAATTAGTATTTATGAGAACGTAATAAAACTATATTCATTTAAAAATACATTTACCCATTTTGGTTTTTCACGAACTTAGACTAGGAAATTATATATGTGTGTAAGAAGCTTTGAAAAATGAAAGCTACTGAGTAGCCTTTGCAAACACAGCAAAAGTGCAATTTCAAAAAGAGGCTTCGAGGTAGAGATGGAGAAGAGTATTGTGGAATTTGGAATGCAGCAAACCTACTAGACAGGAGAAGCCATTATTCACCGAGCCTTTTGAATGTCACTCCACTTCAGTTAGCTACTTTTTTTCACAGAGAAAACAATGATGTTCCATCTATGGTCCCTTTGAGTTGTGCCCTGTAACCAGGGGTCACCGGATGCTCCTGGCACTCTGTGAGCAGGCTTGTGAAGTTGGAACAAGCTGGCCTGGCTTGCAGTGAGGGTGGATGCACTTCTCTGCATGAACCTTTGGCAGCTCATTTTGCAGGCAGGGTTAAAGGTTGTAGCAGCCTCGTTTTCCATTAACAAGGCGTCAAAGCATGCCTTTGACCAAGGGGATGCAGAATACAGGTAGAATGGCCTGGGTGATCATACACATTGATTCAGCTGTCTCTTTTTCTCACAATCCCATGCATGGTCTCCTATATCTTTGTGCTGAAGGCAGATAGAGAGCTATTATGGTTGCTGCATGAATAATCTATTATTTTAAAATGTAAATTTTCCCATTACTCTGTCAGCCGTAAATACCTTCTTCACTAACATGCTGTTTAGAATCACTGTAATCTGGGGAGGGCCATTTTAGATCCTCTGTTCACATGATCTAAACAGCATTTTCATGACTTTGGGGAATAAAACAGGAAAAAGGGGGAAATTTTTAAAATAGAATAAGCTTAATGGCTTTTTCACTTACAGTTTCTTTAACCACTTTAATATACTATGAGGGGATATGTACTAACCTTTGATGGAAAAGGGGGCCTATTTTGTAACCAAAAGAAAGTGGAAAATATTTCTGGAACATTTTGACTTTCTTTCAACCTCTTAAATAACTCAAAAAAAAGAGTATGGAATAATAAAATAAAAACTCGAAGACTGCCAACTCAGATCTCACAATAATTTTTCTGCCAAAAACTAAAATTACTGCTATTCGTATTAATAGTTCTACGCCACTACAAAAAAGAAAATTTCTGGCTCAGTCAAAACAACACATCTGTTACCTCTACCCCAAATTCTAGAATCAAGGAAAGCACTAAAATTATAAATTATTTAAAGTGAATTTGGTTGTGTTGGGTACCTCTAACTCCTGAAAAGAGCCTACTGTCCTTAGAGGCAAGAGAAGCTGGATGGGTACATGTCATTCTGTTATCTTTCATTCAAGTGGGGAGTGATTTCTAGATTCCTTTCCGGATAAAACATGCACTGTTACTACTTTTTTGGTTATTTTCCAGGTATTTCAGCTACTGATTTAAACTTGATGTTACTTGATTGTGTTTTAAAAACATTATGCTAAGGAATGGCATGGAGCCTACTAGGCAGAAACAAGGATATTGACACTAATAAACAATTTGTGTGTGAGAAAAAATAACTTTGCAAGCAAGCTAGTGAAAGGATGAGTGGTAGGAGAGAGTGGAGACAGCAACCCACCTTGAGAGCTGCTGCAATTCTCCAGGCAAAAGATAAGGAGGGGCGCCTTGGGTGGCTCAGTCCATTAAGTGTCCGGCTTCGGCTCAGGCCATGATCTCACAGCTCCTGTGTTCGAACCCCACACCGGGTTCTGTGCTGACAGCTCAGAGCCTGGAACCTGCTTCCAATTCTGTGTCTCCCTTTCTCTCTGCCCCTCCCCTGCTTGTGCTCTGTCTCTCTCTGTCTCTCAAAAATAAATGCTAAAAAAAAAAAAAAAAAAAAAAAAAAAAGATGAGATCTGAGACAGGGACTGTGTAGATGGAGTTGAAATATTTCTAAGATATGGCATCATTTGTATGCTGGCCTGAGGCTCTAATTCTCCTTCTATCATTGTTTCTATGTGAGATTATGTTGTGAGACATACAGGAATGAGGGGACATGTCTGTCCTGGAAATAGCTCCTACAACTGCCTTGGCATCTGGCCTATTCAACGAGTTTAGAGTAGGGGTTCAGGAAATACTCATCTCTTTAACTCTAGGGAGGTGATGTGCCTGTCCACTTCTGGTATAGCATTCATGTGCAGAGGGCATTCATAAGGCACTGTTTCGTTACTCTGGAAGGACTCCTGTTTCCCGGGCTCTTCCCCTACATAGGCTGTAGCTTTGGGTGTCAACTGGAGAGCTGTCGTCTACTCCTCACCAGCAATGGAGCACGGATGGGAGGAAGGAGTATGACCTGTGAGCTTGCAGGACAAGAGTAAGGGTCAGTACCAGGCCCAGAGCCAAAGTGACTGTCTTAGAACCATCCCATCTTAAAAGATCTTCCAGACCTTGTAGAGCAGTGTTTCCAAAGTGTGGCCCTTCGACTTCCTTTATCAGAAACACCGGGGGAAGCCTTGCTAAAGCTATATAGCTCCCCAGGTTTTACCCCAGACCTTCAGCATCATATTCTCTGGGGGTGGGTTTTTACAGACTCACTCAGGTACTCCTGCACATGAAAGTTTAAGAACCATCATCTTAAACCTCCTCAGCTTAACAGATTGTGATTAGTTTAAAAACTAGGACAGTGATGACAACGTTATTGCTGTCAGAATTCCATATGAGCAATTAGGTGTTGTGTTCTATACTGTGTGTGAACCTTCCTCTTTCCTGATTACTGGCAAAAGGCAGGAGTTACATATAATCAGAGTGGCTCTATGCTCGGGTGGCTTGGAGAGTGGAATCACCACTGGTGTTTAGATAGGTGTTCCCATGGACTTTCTTGCTTATTTTGGCCGTGACTGTGTTTGGTGCTGCTGAGCAGGACTGTGCATATAACTACAGCCCACGGCTTCGCATTTCTCACTCTAGAGGGATTTGCTGTAAAGGTACAGGCCAGGAAAGAAACCAGAGAATAATGGTGAGGCCATCTTCAGGGAGACAGGGTCATGGAAGGGAGGGATGGAAAGGACTCAAGTGCCAAGTTGTGGCAAGAAGGATAACGTACAAAAAAGGAAAGGGATGATAAGAGAATGGCATCAGCACAGAGCCTGTATTATAAGATAGGAAATTTATACCAAAACAGGCACTCTTGAGAAATAGAAATAATTATTTTTATGATTTGAAAAACATGGGAATTTTTCTAGTATTATCTCTACTTACCCTCTTCTCCTCATCACTAGCCCCAAACATAAAAATCTAGTTCTGTTTTATGAAAGCAAATTTTCTCAATCCTGGTTTGTTCTCCACTGTCATACTATATATTCCAGAGAGCTTTCTCATTCACAAACACTTGTCTGTGTGTGGTTAAGTGGTCAAATTACTGAAAGGTAAAAGGTGTAATTAGATTGGAATAGGATTCACAAGACTAACAGTGGGAATGACATAAATCGGTCAGTGGAAATAGATTATGGTCATGTAAACACCTAGCGTATTTTGGATTAAATGGCCAGTTTCCAACTTTTTCTTCTAAGTTAAAACAAAATAGAAAAGGCACACCTATGGACCTCTCCACCTTGGGCTTTTGTGGGTTTCACACCCACCTCATCTCATCTGATGCTTAGACAGTCCTGAAGAGAAACAGGGAGAATATTATTAACCTAATTAGAGAGATGGGGAACCTAGCAGCCAGAGAAGTTAAGTGATCTGCTGGACATTTTATGATCAGCAAGTGGTAGAAGGAGAATTCCAGCTCATTTCTCCTGGCTCTGAGGTCAATGATCTTTTCTCCAGTGTGCTGCCTTTTCTCTTGCCTTACCGTTCCAGGAGAAGGTAGACGCTCACACTGCTTCTGGGTCACTGATTATATTATTACAGTTAGGTACTGGAACATCCATCCTGTATTGGTCTGTTTAGTGACACTTGGCAGAGGAATTGTGGTCTAAATTATGGAATCTTGATTCAGAATGTTCAAACAGAGATCTAAAGATGAAAATGAGCAAAAAATTGGGTTGCCCTTCCTTTTTTTTCTATAGGTGTTTCGGGTCAGTTGGTGGCATATGCCTTTTATTCTCCATCTCTTTGGCTTTGTGGAGAGTTTACTTTACCAGTGTTACCCTGGGAAACACAGGCAATGACTGGGCATGCCCGGGTTTGGAGACCTTATTTTCTCAGGTTATAAAAGCAGGTGAAGCATCACCTCCTCCACTTGTAGTCAGTGGGGGATTATAGAGGATTAGAATATTTAAAGACAGTTCTTGAGGTTTGTTTTTAGAAACAGTGGAGAGGAGAATGTCCTGATTTGAGTGAGTAGGGTCCAATACAAAGAGGCTGGAATCTGGCAGGTAAGGCAGTCAACTCTACTGGCCTTCACTCCGTCATAGATTCCTGGTGGAGGGAGGAAGGGAGAAGAGTGGGCAGGGGTTGGAAGAGGAAGTGTTGGGCCAGCTGCCCTCAGTCAGGGTACCATGGAAAAGTGGGGCGCATTTGTGATGGCAGCAACACCCACTGAAAGCAAAATGAAGCCTTGAATCCATGGCACACACCCTGGCCTCCCTCGTAGGACATTCTCAGTTGATAGAGCAACTACAAGAAGCACATGGTAGTGTTCCCTTCAGTCCATGTTTGTGTACTGTAGAATCATTTATTTACCGGGCAGTTAAAAGGCCAAGAGTCTGTGGAGTCAATATGCACAGTTTAGCAAGACGGTTTAAACAAACAGGCCCGAAGAGGAGTGCCAATGTAACAAGAAGTGGGCTGCAGAAGTTTGGGAGCATGGTCTTGTTGCTAGGGGCTTCCTTCATGTGGTTTGGCTCTGTCCACTCTGTTCTGATTCATCTGCATGGTCGCCTCATAAGCTCTTGCAAACCAAGTGGCCTCACTCAGCGTCCTCTTTCCTCTGGCTCCATTGCATGTGTATGTATATATCTACACACGTGCGCATGTGAATCTGAGTGTTTCAGAGGAAGAAAGTGCCAGTCTCCCATATCTGGGAAAAGCCTCAATACCTAATGACAAGGCTAGTTCCCCGAAGGCACAGTCAATGATAACTCTTAAGGTCTCTGTGATGTCAGGAAGCTTGCCTCTGAACTATGGCTTGGTGTTCATGGCGTAAAAGGCCGTAATAAAACATATACCTGAAGGAAGACTTCAAGAGAGTCCAATCTTTGAGATCCCTAAAAGAACACTTTCTTAAGTGATTTTGAAATCATGAAATTTTGTTCATACTTGCTTTTCTGCCCTCATGTGAAATAAATGTGTGCACTGATTACGACATAAAATATAAAATTGTTGTTGAATCTGTAGTTGTGTTTCTGTGTAGTTGTCTGTCTTAGAGAGCTGGGCATGGTTACTTGTTTGTGCCATATGGCACCCAGGCAGTTAGGCAATATGAGGTGATGGAGGCAGCGATAGGTGTTTTAATAGTTTGGCTGTCTGGGCAAACACATCTGGAAATGGCCTAGTTGAATTATCCTCAGTAGCTGTTTATGTGTATAATAAAGGCCTAATAGCTGAGTAGAAAATGAGCTTTATTTTTTTTACTTTTAAAAAATTTTTAATGTTTTATTATTTATTTTTGAGAGAGAGACAGAGACAGAATGCGAGCAGGGGAGGGACAGAGAGAGAGGGAGACACCAGGTCTTGAGACACCTCTCTTGCGCCGAAGTTGGATGCTTAACTGACTGAGCCACCCAGGTGCCCTGAAAATGAGCTTTAAAAAGTAATTTGTATTAAAAACTGAGAACAAACTGAGGGTTGCTAGGGGATGGGAGGGAGGGTAGGGTAGGCGATGGGCATTGAAGAGGGCATCTTTTGGGATGAGCACTGGGTGTTGTATGGAAACCAATTTGACAATAAATTTCATCTATTAAAACGTAAAAAATAAAATAAAATAAAATAAATAAAAAAGTAATTTCTGAAGATATTCTTCCTTTGCTCTCTCCTACCGTGTAACCCAGGTACATGGTACCTGGTACCTGATGAACCCATGTTCAGGTTCATCAACACTCTATTTTATCACTTCTAATGGAAAGAATAGACTTTTGCTTACAGTTACCCAGAATATATATGTGTGTATATGTGTGTGTGTGTGCGTGTGTGTGTGTGTGTGTGTGTGTGTGTGTATACACATATATATAATATATAAGTACATATATATAAATGAAACATAAACAAACTTCAATATAAATGAATACCATTATAAGAACAAGTTCTGTGTAATAAAACTACTTTCATGACCTCGTCAGAAACCTATGCTAATGCTAATTGTTGAGGTAAGCATAATGAATATGTTGAAAGAGAAATCATTTGGCAGGCACATTTTTTTCTCATCAGAGGTATTGGTGTTTTAATGTGATATTTATACTGGCAGTTGCATTTGAAATCCTAATCAAAGTTAAATTTTGTTCAGGCAATGTGATTGGCCTCTCAGATTTGGGGATTTTATGTCATTTTAGTTGTGGTTGATGGAAGATTCTTTCTATTGGTGCTTCTCTGGGGATAGGGTACTGTCAGGACATAGAAGTGGGAGGCAGGAAGGATGGATAGATTGCCTGTGGTACCCCATCCCACACCCAGCCAATTTATGTTATAGATCAGGAGATTAAAACTCAGAGAGGTAGATTCCTTTATCTAAGGTCATGTAGCATGTTAGTAAGCAAACCAGGATAGGAACTCAGGGTTCTAGCCCAAGGTCAGCCAGTTTTTCCTCTGGCATCAGCTTTGAACACTTCCTGTAGGCATCCTGGTGAATGCTAAAGAAGGTACCTCTTGCTTCCTAGGGTCTCTTCAAGCTTGCCCCTTCCTTGAGTCTCTGGGTCTTTGCCAGCAGTAGGGGTCCCAGGGATGAGAAGGAAACAGGAGGTAAGATAAGAAAGCGGGGGAGGGAAATGATGACCATGGAAGAGTGTCCTATGTCTTTAAAGTAACGAGATAGACTTTCATTTGTGACCTACAGAGGCTCTCTGATGATCATTTCAAAGGCAAGGGTCAGAAATACTTTGAGCAGCAGACAGCATCATTTAAATATGTATTCAGCCTTTCACTGTGGTGCTTTTGAAATACAATACAAATTTGGGTGAACAACTCTTATTTCTGGTTGGTTGTGTGCATCAGAGATATGAACTTGAGGGTGCTTAAGAATTGTGGCCTTTTGGGGGCGCCTGGGTGGCGCAGTTGGTTAAGCGTCCGACTTCAGCCAGGTCACGATCTCGCGGTCCGTGAGTTCGAGCCCCGCATCGGGCTCTGGGCTTATGGCTCAGAGCCTGGAGCCTGTTTCCGATTCTGTGTCTCCCTCTCTCTCTGCCCCTCCCCCGTTCATGCTCTGTCTCTCTCTGTCCCAAAAATAAATAAACGTTGAAAAAAAATTAAAAAAAAAAAAAGAATTGTGGCCTTTTGTTTTTGGTATTATTTACACATGCTGCTTTTATGACCATGGCCAAGCCACATAGTACAATATATAAATGAGGATATCTGTTCTGTCATTCTAAAAAATAATTGTTGGATGATAAGGCATTGAACATAAAAATTTCACAAAACCCAATTTCAGGTTTTTTTCTTTATTTTCAGCTTTTATGGGTATCTCTTGATTAGTGAATTACTTCCAATGAGACCTTTAAAGGAACTCAGAAGTATTGGTAAAAATGCTTTTTTCATATATCTAAAAACTAATGGAATTCCTCTCGAGTTACATGAAGTAGAAATGTGATAAATATTCTATTTGTTAAAAGAGCAAATGAATGAATGCGGGAATGAGTGAGGGAGTGAGGGAGATCTAGGGAGTTAAAAGTGGCTGACTAAATTAACAGAGATTGGGCTGCTTTGGAAAAAAAAAGCATTTGGCAACATTAGCCTGATGTTATTTGGTAGACACAGTAAGGTACAGTATGCATTACTGACCTCATTAAGTTCCAAATAAAACTCTATACTTTACACCATTTCTACAAGAGGTTTTATTAGATTTCTTTAACCGGTGTCATATTTTTTGGCCAGGGCATTTTTAACCAGCTTCACATAAATAAAGTTCTATTTTGTCACCATGTCATAGTAAAATAAACTGCTTGTACTATGCATCCCTGCCAAAGCCAGAGCAGACGGGGGAAGGATATAAATGTGTCAGTATTCAGGGAGAGAAAACACATAAATGCACATGGCGACTCTCTTAACTCTGAGGCTCAGCATGATACTAATTCATTTGGGTGACATTTAGAAAGCTACTCCCAACATAAATAATATATATATGGTGGGGGGTATCTCTGACAGACACAAAGTTGAAAAAAAAATGGCCTGAAAGAACGCACATCAGATTTTACAGGTGCTCAGAACGTTAAGGTACAGTGATGGATGACCTTTTCACTGAAGGTTGACATAATGTTGAATGGAATGTTTTGTTTATATCTGGTACCAAGTTTATTGACCAGCACCAAAGGGTAGAAACGAGATGGGATTTGAACAGTCTGTACTTTTTTTTTTTTTTTTTTGGTGTGGAAAGTGTTTTCTATGTCCCACCCCTTTACAGGCAACAGTTCTTAAGTTGTTTCACAGATATCATTCCACAAGATGGATTACTCTTAAAAAAAAAAAAAAGAAAAGAATCTTAAGCCTAAGTATTCATTACCAGAGGTACAATTTTTGATGGGTAAAGGTGAAAAATTAAGCAGAAGAGGATTTTTTTACCACATTTATCACACATCTTTAATCTTGGTTTGTCATCTCTACTGTGTCTACACTTAAAATTCCCATGATTAATGGTGAGATGCTGCTGAGAATGCCTATAGATAAAATCACAAAATCCAGAAATATAAGAGACTAACAAGTCAAACAGGCTATCCGAATGGCAACATAGGCTTGTCCCCACAGTGCCCTTTCCAGATTTACAATGAAAAATAGGAAAAACTTTTAGCATCAGTCCAAGTGATAATTTCCTTTCATCTTTAAGTAGGAAATTATCACAATACAAAAGTAATCCCTTTGGGAAAATTTTCCAGGTAGTTAGCATAAATTATTTATTTCATAATGTCAGCCATTATACCTAGTTATTATAACCTCTTGAGCAATGCTGTACGTTCTTTCTTGTTACACCTTACAATTTAATTTTACCATGTCCATCTTTAGTCACTTTTGGTTCACTCATGTGTTCATTCTTTCATTTATTCATACATTCAATAAGTATTGTTTGAATGCCTACACTGTGCCGAGTTTTGAGGAAGATACAAAGATATGTCAGACAAGGAACTTTCAAATGGCTTAAAAAGTAGTGGAGTAGATAAAACAGGTGCAGAAATGCCACAAGTATATGGTAGAATATGAACCATATCCTTAGAAAGTTAAAGATAGCATTGGGAGGTGCAGATGAAGAAAGGATCATTAGTTGTTGCTGGAGGGCTCTCAAAAAACTTCCCGGAAGTGTCAGTATTTGAAGCTGATCTTAAAGAATGCCTAGGACTTGTACCTCCAGAGAACAGGATGAAGTAGAGGGAAGCCATTGCAAGCGTAAGGAAAATGAAGGAAGGCACCGAGGAAGGGCAAGGGGGAGAAGTGAAGAAATTGGAAAATGATGGAAACATAAGTTGGGGCCAGAGCAATAAGGACCTTGAGGGGCCAACCTGAAGAATTCAGGCCTTCTTCCCTAGTCAGTAGGGAGGAATTTAAAGTCTGTAGCAGAAACACACTTGATCAGAACTGTGCTAAGGAAGAACTCTCTAGGAGGGGGTGGAGAATAAAGAGACCAAAGGTGCAGTTGGGAAGCCTTGCTAAGAGAGGAGAGAACTCCTGTAAAAGAACATGGAGAAAGAGGGAGCCAGTGAGTAGAAACATGAGACAGAAGTCAGATCAGAGGTTCTGAGACATTTTTTATTGGGGATGATGCAGCAAGATCGACCTTCACATTTCCACTGAGTGAGTGGGAGAGTCAGTTAAAAATGGGAGCAGGTTTAGCAGGGATGGCATGATAATTTCAGTTCTGGACACCAGTATGATAGTCTGGTTCTACAGAATCGTTTTATACACATCTTTGAATCCCTAATTTCTAACAAAGCATGGATGCTGAATAAAGTTGTAATATTATTTAACAAATTACTGCAAGTAAAGATGTTCAGTAGGCAGTTGGAAAATCAAGCAATGCACAATTTATTTTCTCTCTTCCCAGTATCTGCTACAGAGTAGATACTTACACGTGCATTAAATATCTAATAACTTTTAATTCTTAACCATATGAATGATTAAAATGCTTAAGTGGTAAATAAATATTTCTTAATAAATCCCTCTATTGTGATAATTTCCAAAATGATAGATTTATACCTTCTATTCTCAACAATACTGAACACAGTATTTGAATTATGAGGTCTTTTTTCTTTTAATTTTTTTAATGTTTATTTATTTTTGAGAGAGAGAGAGAGAAAACATGATCAGGAGAGGGGCAGAGAGAGAGGGAGACACAGAATCTGAAGCAGGCTCCAGGCTCTGAGCTGTTAGCACGGAGCCCAATGTGGGGCTTGAACCCTTGAACCGTGAGAGAGCATGACCTAAGCTGAAGTTGGACACCCAGGTGCCCCAAATTATATGGTCTTATGCTGAAAAAATTTTATGCCAAAAATCTTTGTACCAAAATTAGTTTCTACTAGTAAAGAACACTAACATTTAGTTATTTGTTTGCCATACAAAACAAAGAAAATTATCTAAAAGTTTTCTGTTAGTTTTGCCATCTATTGAATATTTTCATTAGGCACATATTTACATTTTCAGTTTGGAGCTAACCACTTACAAACTTTTATATCCCGTTGTGTTCTATTTTGACTTTTCCTTTGTATTCCATATTTCTGACTTTATATGTGCTTTAATGTTTGTGACTCAATTTTATTAGCTGTTTACACCATATGCATGTTATAAACAATTGGAGCTTTGGGTTACAAAATAGAAATATTAATACAATCTTTGTTATTTAGTCCAGCCTGATATTTACACAAGGTAGCCCAAAAGTATCCTGCTGTATTTATATGAAATTCAAAAGATGATTAAGAAACATCTTAAAGGTCAAACACATTGCTGATTAGTAGTAGCCTATAGTATATCTTATTATAATTAACCAAATATTTTCTGACATTCAACTCCTGACGACCAAGGGCAGCGTTTGGACATGGACCATAATACAGGAAACTGACACTTCAAAACCAAATAGGTAGAGGCAGAGATAGAATAGCAAAATGATAAAAATCAAATTCCACAACACCACTGAAGGATCTAGAGAACACTGGGTAGCCACAGCTTGGTGATAGATGAGTAACCAGATCTAAATGTTCTGTAAATAGTTATTTGAGAGAAGTTTTTTTTTGAAAATCCTGTTCTTCATACTTGAGACATAACAACTTGGAGACTGAGTCCAAACTATAGAAGGTGTAGTCTTTTTGCCCAAGGCCATGCACTTGTGGACTGGATAAAAATGGGATTCATTTGTGTTGTATTTTGGAATTTATCTTTTTGGAATTAATTGTTATGATGTGATGGAATCAGTGTTTTGTTTTGTTTTGTTCTACCCTTAACTATTGTAGCATAGAATTTCCAAGAATTGTCAGTTTGAACTCCACATACCTGGAAAATGGTAGGACTTTGTGAGGTCTAAACTTCATTAGTCTATGGTTTCTAACCCTGATGTCACTTCTGCTTACTTAAGATGAAAATCCCACCACTTATTTAGTGAACATTTTCATGTGATAATATAATAGTAACATTAATAAAGAATTCCAACTTTTAAGAAGCTTATCTACAGAAATGATAGTCATAGAGACATGTGAATATAGGAATTTTTAAGAACATCAAATAATAGACCTCCCTCCCTGCCAAATTGATACTCTGTTTCCTGCTTTAATAGCTGTACTGACAAGAACTTGAAAGGAAGAAGACAATAGTTCATTTCATTGTGGCCCTTCTTTTTATTGTTCTTTTATTGGTCCAAGTTTACCCTGCATTCATTGTACCTGCAGTAAGACTACCTAAAGTATGGGCAAAAATGAAACCATGCAGGTTCCCCAGCCTGCAGTGTATATAATCAGTGAAGCATCTTGTGGAGTTCTAAAATGCAGTCTTAGGTGATGAGATCTGAATAACTCAAAAGCCCATAACAGACGTTCTGAATTGATTCTATTTTCGCATGTAATTGTGCTAGATATGTACAGTGGCAGGTTGAACTTGATCTCTCGGCCATGTACTGCATTTGTAGGAAGTGTCAGTCTCCACGGTGGGGGAAAACAGGCTAACCCATGGAACTGAATGTGTTTGGTGTGCCTGGGTTTCATTTATTCCTTCCTTCCTTCCTTCCTTCCTTCCTTCCTTCCTTCCTTCCTTCCTTCCTTCCTTCCTTCACTGATTTCTTCTCCCATTTATCCATTCACTCGTTCATAAAAAGGCTCCCAGAATTTATTATGTTAGGAGTCAAAAGATGACTTATTCTTGTCTACTGGACACACATAAATGAATATGATACAATGTGAGTTTTTTCTATAATAGAATTAGTATGAGAAAAATGTTAAGGGGAATGGAGAGAGAAAATGCCCTTAGGGTAGGCTTACCGACAGACTTTACATTGTACATCATTAATTCCCAAATGTTGTTCCCTAAACCCATGCCTATCCAAATGGAGTCTTCACTGGTTTGTGTCAACTGAGAAAAATAGAGAATACATCTTTATAAAATTAATTCCAGTCAGTCTAAATAACTGTCATTTTTAAGATTCTGTCCTTTCTATGCCTGTGCTATTAAAAGTTCCCTTTCTTTCTTTAAATAATTGTGAGAGTAGATGATGGTAATTTTAAAAATTTCCTTGTTTGACAATAAAAAGTTTGCCACTCTATGTTCATCTTGTAGATTAAAAAAATTTACTCACCTGTGAAATTGGGTAGTTTGGAAACCATGTGGACGGTATTTGAGGTGGGCCTTTCCTTTGTTTTACATGCTTTCCAAATCTTGGCAACAGTTAGAAACTACTAAATCGGGCAGCTTTTTTTCCCAAAAGGTAAGACAATCTGAAAATCTAATTAGGTTTAAAGAATGGAGAGTACCGTCACGAAGAGTGTCATCATTGAACAGGCTTTTTGGCATACATTCCTTTACTCGTCCGTTTTGTCAACACAATGGTGCTCAACCATGTTTTACCATAAAATTGTCCCTGGTTCAATATCAGAGACAGGAAATTTTCGAGCATCGACCAATTCCAGCCTCAGTGAGATATATTTCTGTAATAAGTGGTTTGTTTGTGCACCTATCATAATCATGAAAAACTCCAAATTCATCTGGCTCATTAATAAAGAACCATCTAACACTGATTTGAAAAGCCAAGCGTTTTCCTCACTGTGATCTACACCCTTGATGGAACTCTGGAGATGTAAGCAGTTGGTTACAAGTCTTACATTCGGGGCTCTGGTGTATGCGGGTAGTAAATGCCCAAACAGAAAGGTTAGGCCCCACAGCACCACTTCCACTGGGTCCTAGGCATGTCCAGTACAGACTGGGATTAAGAGCAATAAGTATATCCTGAATGGGATAATTTTACTCTGGATCGGTACCAACATGCCCATTCTTATCCAGTCACAAGGCAGAGTATTTTAAAACAATATGAGCATGTACAGTAATATTTAAAAAAAATGTATTTAGCTGTTTTTATACAAGCACACATAGTTTATTTGTACAAATCTCAGACTCATTCCTTCCGAGAGACTGGCCTTGTCTCTATTTCTGGACAGAAAACAGTAGCACGAAGTTGGCATTGTTTTGCTTTTTCTTGCTATTTAAATAAAACCCACAGCTGAACTGGATAGTTTTACAATGGCTAAATTTTAAGTAGAACTAGCCTGTTTTCTTAGTGTACCATGTTTTGCCTAAAATTTAGAATTACAAAATATTGTAAGGGGGAATGGAATTTAAAAGGTAGTAATTTACAGTTAAAGTTTCAAGAAATAATTTTTCATTCAAACATGGCCTTTTAGGATATTTTAGATATCTAATAAACTTTCCCTTCATTTCGAATTTGAGGAAAGTGAGGCTTACAGAAGGTAAGTGATTTTTTCAAGAAGGTATAACCAGACCTAGACTATATCATCTTAGTAGCAATTGAATTTTTTCATATTACTACATTTTAATTGTTTGTTGATACTTTTGCAAAACAATTCTTTGCAAAAAAGATTTTCTTACACAAATATTTAGACAGAATAAATGACTGTTTAATGGACAGCTCTGTGGATATAAGGAAAGTCCTATTTCTTTTATTTGCTTCAGTGACATAGCTAGAGCAATTGATAAGGTCTGTATGTTAGTGAACAGTTTGGCATTTGAGATGCAGACAGATGCAATGACTCAGAGACAGTGCCATGGAAAAAGCAGTAGAAAAAGTATAACTAATCAGCAGTTCCCAAATTCCCTAAGTTATTTTTATATGTTCTCACTCTACTTTAAGTTTATTATATTGATTAAACCGATTTCTGAACGCGATTATTGATTGCTTAAACATAGGCTGTTTGTCTTGGTAACAATTAGCTGTTTTTAGTAACGGCAAGAGATAAATCAAATTATTGCTCTCTTTGTGTAATTTGAAAGGAGAAGGGAATATTTCATGGTGTGCAACGTTGTCATCAAAGCATTGTGTTTGAGGCAGATAGAGAAGGCTTCCTATGTAGGGTGTGGTCGATGGGGTTGACTTCAGATTGCCTCCTTTTCCTTTCTGGACGTTTAAGGGGCAGAAAAATGCTTACAGTGTGGTTTCAACAACCATAGTTGAGGAAATCTTAAGTTTAGGTTATGGAACCTTGTGTTTGGGCTCCTAGAGAGCTGTTGTGGTGGGGAGCGTGGAATGTTCATTCCTTGCTGCCTGGTTGGAATATCTTTGCATCCTGTATGGCAGCAGTAAAGGGAGTCAGGCTTTGATTCCTGGCATTCCAGGTTTTTCCAGAAAATGAGAGAGAGGCAAGGGGTCCATTGGCCTATTTCTTCAGGTACAAATTTACAAAACAAATAAATTTTATTATCCCCTGCAATGAGAATGTGAATTGGAGTTTCGGTTGTGAGGTACATTGTTTCTGACCTTAAGTAAAGTAATTGATTAGTCTAACAGCAGAAAGTTACTCAGTGTTTCCTACATTGCCCTTGAATTAGAATGCAAACTCCCTGTTGGCCAGGGGCAGTGTCTATTTGTTCACTATTTGCATCCGCCAAAACATAACAGGATCTGTGCGTTAGTCCACTAGGGTGACAGTAACAAAATACCATAGACTTGGTGGATTAAACAACAGAAATGTATTTTCTACAGTTCTAGAGGCCAGAAGTCCAAGATCAAGTCCATAGTTGGTTTTTGGTGACACCTCTCTTCCCTGTTTATAGACAGCTGTCTTCTCACTGTGACCTCACATGACCTTTGGAGAGACAGAAAACTATGACAGAAAACCTTAACTACCTCCTTAAAGGCCCTATCTCCAAATAGAGTCACATTGGGGGTTATGTCTTTAACATGTGAATTTTGGGGGACACAGTTCAGTCTATAACAAGCTAATAAATTTTATTGGGTGAACGACTGAATAATAAATGGTGTTATTCAGTAATAACACAAAGGTGAAGGGTGATACATGATTTTATAAGGTATCTTGCATCAAATTTAGTTTCCCTAAATGTGTTCTATGGGATACTGGTGTCTCCAAATGCTCTGTAAGAACAGGATTTATATGGTTTAAATAGGTTTGGAGAATTCTCCATACTACATCTATTTCTTGGAAAGTGAGGTTATCCATTAGCATAGTAAAGTTTCTGAGATGTACTACAGAAAAGTGTTTAACCATATTTAACCCAAAAATTTCTCCCCCATATTGGATGTAAAACCTTCCCTCAGTTTTTTTTTTTTTTTTTTGGTTTGTTTTTTTTGTTTTTAAGAAACCTACTGCTCTCAGGGCACCTGGGCGGCTCAGTCAATTGAGTGTCTGGCTCTTGATTTTGCCCCGGGTCACAATCCCATGGTTCTGGGGACCAAGCCCCATGTTGGGCTGTGTGCTGACAGTGTGGAACCTGCTTGAGATTCTCCCTCTCCCTCTGTCTCTGTCCCTCCCCAATGCATGTGTGTGTGTGTGTACTCTCTCTCTTTCTCTCTCACTCAAAATAAATAAATAAACATTAAAAAAAAAAAAGAAATCTATTGCTGTCTGTTTGCCCACTTTGGAAAATACTTCAACCCATGTCAAAGCGTAGTGTTGTTGAGGTTGGTAGAGTAAATCTCTAGTTTATTCTGTTTTCCATTTAGCATCTCAACTCAGCTCAGACTCTCAGAACACAGGAATCTAGAAATGAGCATTAATGTATAAATTTAAACTTGGTGTCATGGCAATAAGAATAAAAAGTAAAACTTGTTTTGTTAAGGAAAAAAGTTGGTCCTATAGATCATGGAAATGAGGGATGGTAGAGGGGAAAGGAAAAGGGGTGACAAATTACTGAGAAAATACTGGAGCTCATGTGAAAGATGACTTAACTTTTATTGTTCTTTAAAGACAAGTTTAAAACTTGTTTTAAATTGGTTTGGTATACAAAATTGTTCACTTTTCTTTCTAATTCACTTATTGCATGATGCAAATGAAAAAATCTTCCTTGAAATATATACATATAATTTTAACAGTACCTAAAAGGCATGTCATGGGGTAAGTGTCCACCACCAGAATCAAGAGAGTGAAGACAATTGCATAGATGATTGTAGGTCAAGGTTAAAGTTTCTTATATGAAATCTCAAAAGATAACAAAAGGGTTTTGAAACTGAAAGTAGAGTATGTTTGATTGCAGTGACTGAGACAAGTTCCTGTCTCTCTTTCCTGACCTGATATTCTTATGGAAAGAAAGTTGGATTGATGGACACTGGCCTCTGATAGAATCTATGGCTAATTATGGGCTTAACCAGAATTCATTGCTTTATATATCTGATCCTCAGCTTCCTTGTTGGTAAAATGTGGGGGTTTGGATGAGACAATTTGTCAGTTCTGAACCAGTTTTCACATTCTGAGATTTTATCCTTTAGATCAAGTGTTGTATATACATATATAATGCAAACCACATATGTAAGGTCAGAATTTCAAGTAGCCATATTAAAAAATAGAAAGGAAAAAATTAAATTGATTACAATGCTTTATATTTAATGTAATTAATTCAAAATATTAACTTATCAACATATCAATTAAAAATACTAATACGATATTTATATTCTGTTTTAATACCAAGTTTTTTATATTGGTTTTTATTTTATACCCACAGCATGTCTCAGTTCAGACTAGCTATATTTCAAGAGCTCAGTTGCTATATCTGGCTAGTGGTGGCCATATCTGGCTGCATAGCTTTGGACCTACAGCATTAGAATAGCAAACTTTTGAAGTACTGGGTGGCTCAGCCAGTTAAGCATCCAACTCTTGTTTTTGGTTCAGGTCATGATCTCACAGTTCATGATCTCCCAGTTGTGAAATCAAGCCCTGAGTTGCGCTCAGCATGAAGTGCAGAGCCTGCTTGGGATTCTCTCTCGCCCTCTCTCTCAAAATAAATAAATAAACTTTAAAAAAAAGAAAAGAAGAGTAAACTTTTCATCGCTGTTACATGCCTTGGAGTAACTTTACTTTGCCTTTCAGTGTTGGTTATTAAATTATGCTCTGCTAGATGTCTCGTTCCTCCTATTAGTTTCAAGCAGGTTTTTATGATTTTTTATTAGTTTTTTCCTACCTCTTTTTGTCTTATTGCTTCAGAACAGTTTTCTTTGAGTGCAGATTTAGCAGTTATGCCAAACTACCTGTGATGGCTTTGTAACTTATCCTTGCTAAGAATGACACTTGTATTTTAATTTAGCGTCTGAACTCACACTACCATGTGTATCTAAGGAAAGCATATAAATCTATACACCAGATAACTTTAAAAATTTATTGTTTTTTGACTTGTAGCATCCAATTAGGATAGCAAATATTAAAAATTGGAGCCTTTGACATTATATATGTATTCTGCACACCTAGATATGATACACATGAGGCAGTACTTATGACTGTGTACATAATTGAATATGTGCATGATACAGATTTGAGGTCATATTTGCACACCTCAGAACTGGGATTTCTAGACCAATGTGTCCAAACTTCCAGCAGGGTTAGAGCTCTTTCTTATTAATACTATATATTTTTCTGTGCTCTTGTAAAATATTCATACTTTTTAGTAATGATGGTCCCTTCTTAGAGGAAAACTAAATATCTAGTTACTAACCCAACATTCCCTGAGTAGCTTTCACTATTTATTTCCACTACATATTATTTAAAAAAGAGTAATGCCTAAAATGTGTTTTGGGTGCAATACTCCTCTAAGTTTTAAAAACAGTCCCTTCTAACAGGAAAAATGAATATCGGGTTACTAACTCAATAAAACCTGAGATGCTTTTGCTAATATATGTTCAGATATATTTCATTTAAAATGAAGTACCCCCTAAAATGTGTTTTCGGTGTCACATTTGAGAGGGAAAATATGTGCAGGTGACCAAAACTCTGGATTTAGTGGCACAAAAGTAAATCAGACCTAAAATACCATCAGATGTGTGTGCGTCTGTATATGAGAGAGACCGTTCTGGAACAGTCTGTGTCATGCATTTCAGAGCAGACATGGTAAATCATCGTAAGCTGAGGACCACCACTGTGTTTGTGGAGCAAAAACCTAGCCTTTCTTTGCTGGATAATAAATGATTGCAGGGCTGGAAAGGAGTCATATGTTTCAGACTGGCCAAAGACAAACTATCTTTGAATCCAGTCTTCTTAATTCACCTGTACACATCCCACATTATTACTCAGGTGCTAAGCAGAAGTGCTTTTTGTCTTCAAGGCTGAAAGACCCTTTAGTTTAAATTATGAACCTTCTCTGGTTTTCTCTGAGAAAGTAAAATAAATGCTGTAGTGGTTACTAGTTGTAAAAGTTGTTAAAATACACAAGTTCTGCCCCATTTCCAGTGAAATGCTGTGACTTAAGAATGCCTGTTTATTGTTACTTGGTGTGCAGCTGAGCTGTGCAGGTAGATGTAATTGGATTCTCTTTCTCATTCCTTTATGCATTTCATTATCACTTCTGGGCTGTTTCAAAAGGTGAGAGTTGAAACAGTCTAAGACTAAAGTACTAAGTAACTTTTAGAAACTTTTATGGAGCATGTGGGATGGTGTGAAGAGGGTTGGAAGGTATGGAATAATTAAGTTGTCAGCATTAAAAAATGTGTGTGTGTGTGTGTGTGTGTGTGTGTGTGTGTGTGTGTGTGTAACAAAAGAGAAATAGTTTTTAGAATGGGGTTTTAACAAGACAGACTGAAAAAAGTTGCAATATTCTGCCAAATAAACACATACAAAATATTAAAACATGGTCTGAGCACAGGTTGGTTTGTGTTAATAGCTCATTTCCATTATCTGTCAAGTTAGATTTCATGCTCAGGCCATGACACGCTGACAGCCTAGAGGTATTATTAAGATTACAGGGGTGGCCATCTTTCATTAGGCTGCTGGGCTGGACAGTTGTTGAGCAAAACCAACTGTTACTTGGATTTTAATTAATTAAACATTTGAGAACTGTGACAACACGTGAAATAATGATTTATGGAAGAAAAATTTCACCTATTCAGATTTTAACAGGTCTTTTTCATAATGCTGATTATATCAGGCAGGCAGATGCAATGTGTAAAATAGAAGTTTAAAGGGGCACATGTTGGGGTGCCTGGGTGCCTCAGTCCGTTGAGCGCCCGACTTCGGCTCATGTCATGCTCTCACAGTTCATGAGTTCGAGCCCTGAGTGTGGCTCTGTGCTGATAGCCCAGAGCCTGGAGCCTACTTCAGATTCTGTGTCTCCCTCTCTCTCTGCCCCTCCCCTGCTCAAGCTCTCTCTCTCTCTCTCTCTCTCTCTCTCTCTCTCTCTCTCTCAAAAATAAATACTTAAAAATTATTTTTTGTTTTAATTTATAATATTTATTTATATTTTTTAGCTATTTATTTATTTATTTATGTATTTATTTATGTAATATGTAATTTATTGTCAAATTGGTTTCTATACAACACCCAGTGCTCATCCCAACAAGTCCCCCCCTCAATGCCCATCACCCACTTTCCCCTCTCCCCCAACCCCCATCAACCCTCAGTTTGTTCTCAGTATTAGGAGTCTCTTATGGTTTGCCTCCTTCCCTCTCTGTAACTTTTTTCCCCCTTCCCCTCCCCGCTGGTTTTCTGTTGAGTTTCTCAGGATCCACATATGAGTGAAAAAATATGTGTCTTTCCCTGCCTGACTTATTTCACTTAGCATAACACTCTCCAGTTCCATCCACGTTGCTACAAATGGCCAGATTTCATTCTTTCTCATTGCCAAATAGTATTCCATTGTATATATAAACCACATCTTCTTTATCCATTCGTCAGTTAATGGGCATTTAGGCTCTTTCCATAATTTGGCTCTTGTTGAAAGTGCTGCTATAAACATTGGGGTACATGTGCCCCTCTGCATCAGCACTCTTGTATCCCTTGGGTAAATTCCTAGCAGTGCTATTGCTGGGTCATAGGGTAGATCTATTTTTAATTTTTTGAGGTACCTCCACACTGTTTTCCAGAGCAGCTGCACCAGTTTGCATTCCCACCAACAGTGCAAGAGGGTTCCTGTTTCTCCACATCCTCTCCAGCATCTCTAGTCTCCTGATTTGTTCACTTTAGCCACTCTGACTGGCGTGAGGTGGTATCTCAGTGTGGTTTTGATTTGTATTTCCCTGATTAGGAGTGATGTTGAGCATCTTTTCATGTGCCTGTTGGCCATCTGGATTCTTCTTTAGAGAAGTGTCTATTCATGTCTTCTGCCCATTTCTTCACTGGATTATTTGTTTTTCAGGTGTGGAGTTTGGTGAGTTCTTTATAGATTTTGGATACTAGCCCTTTATCCAATATGTCATTTGCAAATATCTTTTCCCATTCCGTTGGTTGCGTTTTAGTTTTGTTGATTGCTTCCTTTACAGTGCAGAGCTTAAAAAAAAAAGGGGGCACATGTTAATGTCACCAAAAGACTTAAAAACTCAAATGCTCAGCTTTTGCTGGGATTATTATTGCTGTTATTTACCTATGTGGTTATATATTGATTAGTATTAATAATTGATAAAATGTGAATTTATTTATAGCACACTTAAACTTAATGAATTACAATTAAAGTAACCACACATACTTTCTTCCTCCAACAGTAATAATGGCTAGTGGCTAGTAAATACAGATATTATTTAGAAACAAGAGGACTTGATCCTTGAATGCACCTATAGTTTGTGACATCATAGACACCATTGAAAGCTGTGTATTAACTGTGTATTTTAATAATGAACCTTTTACTATATTAGCACAGTGTGAAAATAAAGATTTGCATTTGTTGCCTTATTTCACACATTATTATTATTTTTAATTGATGACACCATTCTGCTTGTTCCTTGTTCCAAATATAATATTATTTTTATATTCACAGCATCCTGGAGGTATTCACTAATTTATCCGATGCCTTTATCTTGTACTAACAGAAGCATGAACATCATTCACATCATAGATACATCATAGACCTAGAGAGTATGTTGCTAGCTTGCATATAATCATATGTTCAACTCATATTCTAGATTTTGAATGTTGAAATTTGTTTTTTTCAACTTTTTCCTTATTGAATAATATTAGGTATGATTTTTATTGTGACAAACTCCACACAACATAAAATTTTCCATCTTACCCATATTTAGTTGTAAAGTTCAGTGGCATTACGTACATTCACATTATTGTACAACCATCACCACTGTCCATCTCCAGAACTCTTTTCATTTTATAAGACTGCAATACTGTACCCAGGAAACAATTGCTCTCTATTTCCCTTCCTCCCAGGCCTTTCAACCACCATTCTACTTTCTGTGTCTATGAATTTGATCACTCTGGGTACCTTATATAGGCAGAATTGTACAGTATATGTCCTTTTGTGAGTGGCTTGTCTCATGTAGCATCATGACCTTAAGACTCATCTGTGTTGTAGCATATGTCATAATCTCCTTCCTTTTTAAGGCTGAAGAGTATTTCATTGTATGTGGATACCATTTTGGCTTATCTATTCATTTGCTGACGAACACTTGAGTTGCTTCCTGTCTTGTAGTCCCTGCTTTCAGTTCTTTTGGGTAGATGCCCAGAAGTGGATTTGCTGGATCATATCACTGAAACTTGTTTCAAGCAGGCTAAAAGTGAGAGCTGTCTCTTGGGTACGTGGTATCATTCACGTATCTACCTCCTTTTGTAGCAATACTCCCAGGTTCAATGTCTTACTTTATTCACAAAAGGAAAAGAACTTTCCCCATTACACAGTAGTTTTGAAATCATTATAGGAGCACTTTAAAAGGAAAATGAGCAATTACCCCTGCTTACCCTCACAGGTAGTCCTAAAGAACTAAAAACAGTAATCTGGATCGGAGGAGATAAGGTTTTTTGTTTGGTTTGGTTTTAATTTTTGGCTTTGGTTGTCCTGAGAAGGTTGACTGGTAAGAATCCTAGAGAAATGACTCTGGAGAAACAAACGTAATCTGCATGTTCTTAGCAGCTATATCAGGGACATTATGAAAGGGAAAAAATGAGGATAAAGGATAATATATTTTAGTTTGAAAATTAGAACTGATTCACACAACAAAAGCTGCAGTGGGATGAATCAGCCGCTTGCAGTGGACCTAGTTTTAGGGCACTCTCTCTTGGTTTTGTGTTTTGTTGTTTTGACTTTTGAACTAATGCTCATGGCCCTTGAAAAATGACAGGAGGAGTGGCTGGGTGGCTCAGTCGGTTGAGCATCCGACTCTTGACGTCAGTTCAGGTCATGATCCCAGAGTCATGGGACTGAGCCCCACCTTGGGCTCTGTGCTGAGCGTGGAGCCTGCTTGGGATTTGATTCTCTCTCTGTCTCTCTCTCCCTCTCCCTCTGCCCCTCTCCTCTGCTTGCTTGCTCTCCCTTTCTCTCTCTCTCCGTCTCTAAAATTTTTTTTAATTAATTGATTAATTAATTAATTAATTAAAAAAGGAATATGACAGGAGATAGAATGGACTGGGACTAAGAGAAAAAGGTGTAACTTTATCATTGCTAGTGAGGCCACAGGTAAATTCTGTGAGCTCAAAAATACTCTACAAATGTACAGTGGTTTTCTTGTGTATTATATGGGGCAGTGGTGGTCACTTGTTCATGCCTGTGACCCATCAGGCCACTTGGAGGCCCACCCTCCTGACAGATCTCTTTCTCTTCAGGCCGTATAGCTTGGGCTGGACAGGAGATCCTGTCACCATCTGCCGTGTGTCCTCATACACAGTTTGCTCTTCTCTCATCATGATTTCTCAAGTCCTAACTATCTCTCAAATCACAGTTACTTCCTTCGGGAAGCCTTCCTTGACACCTTCATCCCGAATCCACATCTTGAGCTGAAGGCATTTTCCTCCTGAACACTCAAAACTGAGTGCACTGTGGTTCTGGATTTCTTCTGCTACTTATCCACATGTTTCCCCCTCCTGCTCATGTGGGGCTCTTGCTCTGGTTCATCCTTGTCCTCGTCCCACAGCACACTGGGCTAGGGTTCTACTTGTGGACAGGGTTCAGGACATGATTCTGAGATTTTGCCAGCCGGGGACAGAACCCTAACCCTCCGGTCACTTTTCAGCAGGGTTGCCTGAGAAAGTAGAGGTGGACACTGTGGCTGTGTGATGCAATTGGAGTGCGATTAGGGCAGAGGTTGTATTTATCTGAATTTGGGGTTTCAGAGTGAATTGGGTGACCTTTGAAGGAAGCCAGTGAACTAGGATCCATCAGTTTCTTTTTCCCCCTTTTATTGCTTCTCTTATCAATTTAGTAGTGATGATTTCATATTTAATATAAAAGTCTGTTACTGTGTATTTTCTCTATCAATTAATCAAGCTTATTACCAAAAGGTTTCTAAACAGTTTAAAAAAAATTTTTTTTAATGTGTATTCATTTTTGAGAGACAGAGACAGAGTGTGAGTGGGGGAGGGGCAGAGAGAGAGGAAGATACAGAATCTGAAGCAGGTTCCAGGCTCTGAGCTGTCAGCACAGAGCCCGACACGGGGCCGGAACCCACGGACCTCGAGATCATGACCTGTGTTGAAGTCGGACGCTTAACCCACTGAGCCACCCAGGCGCCCCTTCTAGCCTGCTTTTTTTTTTTTTTCAACGTTTATTTAATTTTGGGACAGAGAGAGACAGAGCATGAACGGGGGAGGGGCAGAGAGAGAGGGAGGCACAGAATCAGAAACAGGCTCCAGGCTCTGAGCCATCAGCCCTGAGCCTGACGCGGGGCTCGAACTCACGGACCGCGAGATCGTGACCTGGCTGAAGTCGGACGCTTAACCGACTGCACCACCCAGGCGCCCCTCTAGCCAGCTTTTTAAACAAAAGATACTTGCTAAACAGAAAACAGAATCAGGAAGTCTAGGATACAAGTCCTGTTCTTGTTTCTACATCTTGAGAAACGGTTCTGACTTGATTTGGCAGTGCTCTCAGGTTAGGTACTGTGGAGCTGCATGGAACCAAAGGGAACCGTACTGCTGGGTTATCTGGCAGTTCTCCACAGCTTCATGAAAGCCAAAGTTACAAGGAACATTTGATCTCATTCCTATATTGCAGCACAACAGGGACCTAGAAGGACAGAAACAGCCCTCTAATGGTGTGATCCTTTGGAATAGTTCATTCATGTACTCAGCATTAAGTTTCTGGATGTCTAGGGGCACCTGGGTGGCTCAGTCGGTTAGGCGTCCGACTTCGGCTTAGGTCATGATCTCACTGTTCGTGGGTTCAAGCCCCGCGTCGGGCTCTGGGCTGATGGCTCAGAGCCTGGAGCCTGTTTCGGATTCTGTGTCTCCCTCTCTCCCTGACCCTCCCCTGTTCATACTGTCTCTCTGTCTCAAAAATAAATAAACATTAAAAAAAATTAAAAAAAAAAGTTTCTCGATGTCTAAAATATGATATGAAACAAACCAAATTATATTAGCTAAAATGTCTGTTTTTAAAGGAGTGCATCAGTAAAGTATAGAGGATAAGCCTTAGGCACATGATTAAGTATGAGACATCAAATTAATACAATAGGATGAAAACAGATTATGCTCCCTGATTGAAGATGGGAAAAAGGTTATTAATGTATATTTGAACCTCTCTCATCAGGTATTAGTTAAATATTAAACCAGCTATCTAAAACAATGCAGCTGCTTGATTAAGAAAAGCAGACCTAGAGTAAATAATGGAGTACTTGCATTTTAGTATCCCATTTCAGTATTTAGTTATGGGCGACCTGACTCCTAATTTATCACAAGATAAGTTTTGGTTTGACCTTGGTATGATTTGACCCTTCGGTGTCTCCATCATAAAAAAATTACTAACCATTCCAGGAATACCAAGAAATAAGGGCATAGATGTAGTCTTTGTGACACTTATAGAGACAATGAACTAATATACATTTACCAATGTAGAATATCAAAAGAAAACCTTTTATTTAAGAAATCATAGACTCGCACAATTGGGAGAGACCTTAGAGGTCACTTGGAGACCTAACTGATGAATGACTCTCTTTGGAAAGTAGTAGTAATTCTGCCTTTGCTTGATCACTTCGAATCGGGGACTCATTCCTTCTAGGGTAGAAGCTGTCCACCAGAGCCACACCTTTCCCCAGTCCCAAAAGATAAGGGAGGCAAGGCTCAAATTTAAATTTGCCCTTCTACTAAAAAATGTTATGCAGAACAAACCACCATAACTCTGCACATAATACTGACATTTGAAAATTCCAAATTTAATGTTAAGAGGTACGTGTGATAGCTTTTGGTGACTTTTATCCCAAATACAGACAGAACTTAACAAATAGCCTGTCACTTGATTTCACAAAGATTCTTTGCTTGACGGAGAATAGGCGAGTGTGACCAGGTTTGGCAGAACATATCAAGGGAAAAGAAAACTACACAGTCTTTGTTTTTACTATATCATATTTTTCACCACAGCTGGCCTTGCTCCTCTCCACCACCCCTCCCTCTCCAGACTTTCCTTTTGTCCTGGCAGAAAATTACAATCAGAGCATTTGGCTGCAGACTTAGGATGAATTACCCCCAGATACTTTTCATTTATCTTGTTTTCAGATGTGTGTGATAGAAAGCATAGATTAGAATAATGAAAATGCTTCTCCCCCCCCAACGTGTCTCTGAGACCCAAGGTACACCACTCTCCTACCTCCTTCTCCACTAGGTGCCAGCACAGCTCTTCCCCCTGCGTTTGCTCATTTCTGGAGATGGTTATTTCAGCTAGTTCTCCAGCCTCAGCAACATGGCCTTTGCATGTTTGGTGTAGTTGTGTTTGTTGGTTTGGTTTGGTAATTTTGACTAAATTTGACCAAAAATATTCTCATTCGACTGGCTTTCTATTGCTAAGAATTTCCGTCTCAAAAACGCCTCAAGTTACAATGAATTTAAGTCCTTATGAAAGCAAGATCTTTAATAGTTAGTCCAGATTTTTGCTTAGAAGCCCAGTGTTAACTCTGAAAGACTGAATAACAGTCAAAATAACTAAAAATTAGACAACCGTGTAATATAAATAAATGTAAAGTGCGTTGGCATATTTCTAAAGAATAAGAACAAAATTTTAGATGTTTACCAGTTTTGTTATTCACCAATTAGTTTTTCAACCGATATGGTTATTTCTTGTTCAGTTTTGTAAATGTGATTTGATGTATCATTTGTTTTGCTTCATTTGATTATGTTTAAAACTTATCTGA
Organism: Felis catus; assembly: GCF_018350175.1. Lineage (NCBI taxonomy): Eukaryota > Metazoa > Chordata > Mammalia > Carnivora > Felidae > Felis > Felis catus. The sequence continues at coordinate 86,037,321 of NC_058373.1, read as the reverse complement.
AAATACTATTATACATTTCAAAATGAATACCGCCATATTTGCACAGCTTTAACCTGCTGTAGCTTTCTGTGTATATAACAATCCCCTAAAATTATGTATTTAAGTACTTCATTTTTGACCTACTCTCACGGTTTTCATTACTTTTAAATTTACTTCTTAAAATAAAACTTAATTTTTAAAAATAATTAGCAGTTAATATGTTTAATGCTAATGAGGAATAACATATAAAATGATTTTGTGAACAAAAACATAGCTATATTTAATTTCATATATCCTAAGCTTTATGAGAAAACATAGTAAAAATATTCCATGCCGTGGCTAAATATATACCACAGGTCTTCTACCTAGAAAATACCATCAAAATCCATATTGATGTGATGAAAAGTATTGACTTAAATGGTGGGAACATATGATTCAAGATTTATACCAAAATTCTATGAATTTCAAATTTATTTGATATCCTTATCTTAATAATATAAGTTAAAGCTACAGTCAGTACTGTTATTGCTGTCATTCCTACTTTTTAAAATGTAGTCAGAATATTCTCGTACAGTTTTGGGCAGCATAGTGTTTGAAAATGATGAAAGCCATAAAATGTTGACTGCCTAAACTGTATATTTAGGCTAATGAGCTAGCTTGATTTCTAGAAATGTGAGATGATTTTTTCCCTCTGTTTTATGATGTTTTATAGGATAGGATCACTGTTTTTACCGTTCACACACACGATAGAAAAGACCACTGTGTGCTCCCAGAATTTGGTTTGATGCTACTGAGTGTCCCTACTTTGAGCAAAGCAGGGATTATTCAAATTTCAGTAAATTTTATGGGCCTATGTAGTATAATACATACTGCATAATTCTATTATTTCCACTCTTTTAATCTGTAGAAGTATTTTTGTGTTAAGAAAAAAAGAAAAAGGAAAGCCATGAAGTGCTGTTTAATCTGAAACAGAGGTTTTTAAGTTCAGTCTCAGAAGCGAGATCAAATGACCTATCCAGTCATTCTATATCTGTAATTCCTTCACAGTACTTTTCTCGAGTTTCTCAGATCAGCCCAAATCCTGGTTGGGATACTGTATTCTGTACTTTGTCCACTTTCAGTATCAGACAGTCATAGTATGGTCAGGCTTCTATCCAACTTCAAAGATGGTCATCTGTAAGTTTGAAATTCTTTGTTGCTGTGAAGTTCAACAAAAAGATTTCAGTGTTGAATTCAACCCAGACCACAGAATGATTAAATTCATTGTTTTTGATATGTTGCATGGGAAGATATTATGTAATTGAGTTGCTTGCAACTTTGAAATTTATTTTCTTAAAAGAAAGATCAGGCTATTAACTATATATGGCAATTAAAGAAAAGTGCACTCAGTGTCCTGGCAACATATCACTTTTTTCTGTGTTTGATGTAGGCGTCCGTAAAAGGACACCACTCATGCCTTTATAGTTAAAATGCTGTCGTTTCCACCATAAACTCCTATTTTTAGGAGTTTTGGTTTATAACTCAACCGTTTTGAAAAATCCTCACCTACACTCAGATTAATAAATTTCCTTTCTCAGTCTGAGGGAAAATTTTACTAAAATTTTGAAATCAACATAGTTCATTCCTTTAAATTAGGAAGAAACCAAATGAAAAAAATGCCAGTGGTTTCAAATATATTTTTGTTCTTTTTCAACTCCAAGCTAGCTTAGCTGTGTGGGAAAATAACATTTCAATGTTTTCATTCAAAGGTACTGCTGATAGTGTTTGAAGTTGACCGAATTTAAGCATAATTATGAAACTTTTGCAATAAACATTTTAGAGTACACATTTTAAAGTTTCGTGTTAAATTTTCTTTCTATAAAACTCTGTGGGAAAGTAGATGTGTACATTGCTGGGGTGATTTTTAAAGTCAACTTCAGCACACGGTGAAGAGCTAATGATGGCACAGATCTCTTTTAGGAAAGTCTTAAGTGAAAAAGGACCCCGCATGTAAAAAAGAAATGCAAAATAATCAGACTTCCTTCTTTCTTACAGTTCATGTTAGTGACTAAAATCGCCCATGTTTTCTACTCATTCATTTAAGATTTTGCTCCCTAAGTGTTGCTAATGATGCCTGTTGTTCAGTGTTTCCCGTGTCTTTTGAATTCTTTTTTTCCCTTTTGTGAGATTAACAAAACTTAAATAGAACTGCGTATGTACAACTTACTTACACATGTGTATAAACATTGAATGCTTTCCCCTTAAAGAATTCATTGATCTTTTTAAATAAAAAATACACTTTAAAAAAAAAAAGCTTTTTCTTCACATCAGGGACAGTAAGAGGCACATTGGTGGAAGAAGGTGTGAGAAAGGAGAGGGACAGGGATTTGGGAGACTTGACCGAGCTCCAGGTAACCTGGAGGTGCTGTGTCAGAAAACTTTAGGTGGACAACAAGAAAGTTATGGGTATGAGAAAGAGGGACATAAGTCATGTTTACTTGGCAGAACCTTTTAACAGAAGCGCTGTCCTAACAAGCAGTGCTCATGAATATATTCTTTTCAATCATATTGCGGACAAATTCCTCACTGAAGGAACTACGCATGATAAAGAACTATTTACATTTTCTCCCTCTGGTTCCAACTTCTTGGATTAGGGAAAAAACAAGATGTCCCCCCTCTTCTTTTAAATAGAGAAACAGTGCTTTCTTGTGTTTTTCCATAAATGAGTCTGACCACAAATTTAGGTTTACTAAAAATTGTTACAAATTATCTGGGAAACACAGAATTTTGCAACAGAGCCTCCCTTGTAAGCAAAATCTGTTGTATGAAATTCCAGCTGTACACCAGAGATGTGTTTGAGAGTACTCCATTGATTACAGATTCATCATTTAAGTAGTAAATCCTGTTAATGTATCTAAATATGATTCGATTTCCAAAATTTTGGTTTACATAAAACTTTTTAGAAGCATGAGCTGAAAATAGTGAATAACTGTTATCTAAAGCATGAGAGAGTTAAATCTGAATATATTACAGGTTGTTCTATTTCAACGATGCAATCAGAAAAATAGATTTCTGATGTGTCTTTTATAAATTTGTATTTTATTCATCATATGAGTGATACCTGATACACATATCCCAACTTGACCATTGTTTGTCAGGTTTTTGTTTAGGTTATGAGATTAACTGATTACTAAGGAACCCAAATTTCTTCATGGTTGATCCTGTTTGGTCATTAAAATGAGTAAAATAACCAGATGTGATCTTGGTGATCAAGTTGAATTGCCTGTGCAGTCATCCCATTGATTGTTTGGCAATCGTTTGTTATTATGTATTGAGAAAAATCAATCAGGCAGAAGAAAGCCTATTTGATCCCATAGATAGACAAAGGCTTAGTGGAATGCTGACTGAGAAGAGAGTAACACAGAGGTGCCAAGGATCCTAACCCTGCTGTTCCTCTAACACTGTCCAGAGCTTGATAGTCTAACAGTACTTCTTCCTAACACACAAACAAGGTGGTCTTTCCCTTGTGAAGAGCATCTGGCATCAAGTAAACCCACCTCAGAGTCCTTGATCAGTAGACTTGGTCAAAGACCTGGGCACCATCCACCCTGGGCCATAGGGACTTAATTTGTTGGCCAAGTTAAGTCAAAGTCTAGGAGTTATTGGGAGAAGGCTTCTCTCAGAAAGATTAAAAAAAAAAGGTGCAATAGTGGGATGTAGTTGTATGTAGCTAACAACATGTTTTCAGTGGGTATGTTTGAGAAAGTAATCTAAATCAGGAATACTCATGTAAACCTCATCATACTATTTTCCTGAGCACTCAAAAGAAAAAGAAGCAAAACATTATATTTAGTCCCAAAATAATAATAAATGATAATGATAAAGTGTTCTTTCCAGAAAATTTCTGAAATAATAGATGGCTTTTAAAATCAGACGTACTTAGTTAACCTGTAATTTTTTGTTATATACTTTCATTTCTTTATTTCTCAGCTATCCATTAGAAATTCAATCATCAAAAAACAACAGAAAAACTTTTCCTCTGCGCCATGAGTTTAGTTTTTGAGCATTTTCTATTCTTTCTTACCTTATGGCCTTTGCATTTGCCATGCTCTCTGCCTGCATTGCTTTGTTGGCTCCTTGCATGGCTAGTTCTTTCTTCATTTGATAGAGTATCTTGTGTATAATAGCCTGTCCTCTCTCTGCCCTGTTATTCTATCCTATCATTTTTGTTAGTTCCCTTCACAATCCAAAATTATGTTGACATGGTTTTCTTTCATGGTCCTACTCTCCACCACTGTATTTCCTTCATCTTGAACGATGCCACATACTTAGTAGATGTAGAAAGAGTCAAATGATTGAGTGCTGTCCTTTAAAATTTATGCATCACAATTGACAGTGGGCAACCTACCTCCAAAGGAAACCCTTATCACTCTCCATTCTGCTACCCCAACAAATCTGTTCCAGTCATTGGTTGTTTAGTGTTGTTAAGCAAATGTATTTTTGTTTTTCCTTTTGCTTTGTGTAGGCATTCTTAACTTAGCCTGGTATCCTTTGGAAGGAAAAGGTCAGTCAGTAAACACCTGTCCACTCTGGATTAATGTAAGTGAGCACAACACTTCTGAGGGCTCCTCATTGGCCATATTCTTTCTAGGAGCCCAAGACAACGTGGGACAATGTGGGACAATGTGTCTCTAGCATCATTCCAGTTTAGATAGACAGAAGTTTCTACAATGTGACTAGGGTTTTGTTCAGTGACAGGCATTCAATCAATCAGCAAAAGAAAACTTAGCAGTGTGTTGAACAGAAGTAAATATTTAGCAAACTCTCCTGCTTTATTATTTTTTTTCCATTGACTCTTGATCTGAAATGTAATATTTATCTGTCCTTGTTGTACCATAGGAAGAGTTCTGACTACATCCTGTACCTTCAGTTACACTATTATAAGTGAACCTTGAGCAGCATGAATATACATGCAACAGGGTGAAGAGAAAATGTTATGCTCTGGTTATGCCCTGTATAAGCGTATATTAGGATTCTAAATGAAAATCAAAGTTTGTAATTCTTCTAGGATATCAAATTGGGAAATTATATAATTTTCTTCTGGATAATCTAAAAGGAGAAAGAGGAAAAATAAAATTCATTTTAAAACCATCATATTGAAATAAAAATACCTCCAGTATGTATATAACTATATAATTGTTCTTGGTGTTCCTGTGGGTTAAAGAACAATGAAAATAGACCTTGTCTTACAATTCACATATGCTTTGAACAGATCTGTGGGTGAAATCCTTAGGAAAAGATTCCCAGAGAACTGTTGTGTGATCTCCATTCATTCCGAGAAGTTCTGGTCTGTGGTTTAGTTACCACTTTACGTTGTCAACACTTCTATCACAAATCAGTTACCAAACATGGAAAAATTGTCAGTGGCTTTGAAAGCTAATGCAGAGTGGTAGTAATCATTTAAAGGGCTTATCTATCTGCCTTGAGCAACACAGAAACTGAGAAAAGGCAAACAGTACAAAAGGTGGCCCTGGTACGGGAAATGGAGAGGGGCTGTGGGGGGAGAGGTGCTCATGAAAAGCATTCCAGTCTGTTTGGGTGCTTCACAAATCCTAATGAGATAATAGCTCATCCAGTCAAGCCCATTCCTTACTTTCAGGAAGTGCCACACAGGTAAATGAAGAAATTATTTGAAGAGGGATCACGATGGGTGTGGACTGTTTGTGATTCAGCTTGGAAGAAATGCAGATGTTTCTTTAGCCTGACTAGGATTGATTTTCCCTGATGGGGTTTTCTCAACCTCTGTGATTGCAGGCCTGTGGTTTGCAACACTGATAGTACTGATAGATAAAAAATCAGAACCAGTAGCTGAAGGAAATGTGAAATACTTACCCTGGAGTGACTATCCCATTATTTAGAAACAAATTGTTTCTTCCTTGACATCTAAACCATGCAGAATTTCTACTCTTTAAACTTTTAGGATTCTTTAAGGTGGTTTTTGAGTATCCAAATATATTTGTCTTTTTAAAAAAATTCAAAATGGTGTTATTTTACAGACACTCTGAAATTTAAAATTGAGAAGATGAAAAATATGTAACCATACGTATTTTTTCGGCAGAATCTCAGAATTAGATATAAAAAAACGTTTATCATGAGAGTGTGTGAGGGTACTCCCCCTCCAGGTTTCTTTACTAGATTTGCAAACAGTGTTTTATTCTGTTACAAATTTTATTCTCTTTCCTGGCAGTGAGGAAAACTTAGTTAAACCATCTAATCAGACGTTAAACAATGATGATGAAATAATATGGATCTATTCCACTAAAAAATGATGGTGAATGTAGATATTCAATGGCTCCCATATAAACCTGTTTTCTCCTAAAAACATAAGTTAGTTCTCAGAGCTAACCTAGAAAGAGAATTATAGTGTGCACAGTAATGTCACCTTTCACATAGTCCAGGTAAGAGAACCTCTTTTAAATAGTTTCCATATTAAAATCAGGGTCGGGGGACCTCTCAAGTCAAGCTCTGAGTCAGTCCTCTGCCTGGCCACAGCTTGCTCCATGCCAGAATAAGTGAAAATGGAAAGATATGAGGGATAGAGAAATTTAATTATGATTCAAAATTATCCTGTTGGGAGATTCCTGGGAAACATTACAAAGCTTAGCCAGAACAGTGTTCTGGATATTGTATGGACAATTAGAAAATCTACACCAGTTCATAGGTTTAGGATCTGAATAGTCATTTGGAGGTGGCAGTGGTAAAATAAGGAATTAAGACTGGATTGAGAACATTCTGGAATCTTTTGAATTATCTTCCCCATTTAGAATGTGCTGATAGAATTACTGAGAGCCCTGGTGACAACCCTCAAGAGAAGGAGGAGGAACCACAAGGTTTTAGCTGCTAGGTCTTGTTGCTTGCTTGCTTTTGCAGGGTGTGGTGCTGGGCAGGCTGTTGGGAGTATCTTGTGGAATGCAAGTCATAAATGTGAAGAAGCAAGGCTACTAAAATGGAAATAGTACATAGAAAACATAGTAGGTGCTTAACAAATCTTAATAAGTATATCTTGAACAAGGTGTTGGAAATAAAGGATAACTAGGCATATAAAAAGTTCCAAAATCTCAGCTGAGGAGTGAGTGAGTGTGTGTGTGTGTGTGTGTGTGTGTGTGTGTGTGTGTGTGTGTGTGTAAAATCTAATTAGAAAGATTGAGGATTTTAACAAGTATATTTTAACTATACTATAACTATATATTTAACTATACTATAGTTAACTATATATTTAAACTAAAAGCAGTAAGTTCTACCACCTTTTCACCCTGTAAGTCCTGGAGAATTGGAAGTTAAGTGGAAATGGCATAGGAACTAGGATCATTAATTTCAGTCAGTGGTTGGTAGTTGGTGATTTATAGCTTTAATATAAAGGAAGAGTTAATTCCCAAGGGATGACATACTTTAAAATTTTTTTATCTCCCAAGATAAAATACATACAGATTTGGTGTAAGGAGAATTTGAGTCTAAGAATTTTAAGACTCTGGAATGTATTGTTCAGAAAGTTGTGTAACTAACTAGAATTTGTGGGCTTTCTTTTGCTTAGATTCTTTAATTATAGAGAGATTCACCTGCCTAAAGAGATTTATTTACATTTCAACAGAAGTATGTGAGGTCTGCTGGATTATAATCGGATAGTAAAAAGCATTTGCTTTGCCTGAGAGTCAGACAGCAGTTCTCTACCCAAGTCCTAAAAGATCAACAATAATGTAATTTCCACTTGTCAAATGAATAAACCTATTTTTTAAACAATTTTGGTTTAACCAAATACAGATTTTAAAAACATTATTTTGGAACTTAAAAATCGAGTTAAAGTTTGGTATTTTTCTAACTAATCTTTCTCCTTTATCCGCTCTCCCTGAATGCTGGCTTGTAGTTAAAAGCATATCCTGAAGGTTTGCTTTCAACTTTCAGCCACACTTACCATCAGAGAATCTTCTGGTGCTGGATTATTAGAATCCAAAAATCTCCTCACCCATCCTTACCACTCATTCCCTCTTTCGGTAACCAAAAGAATTGTTGTGAGTAAGGTGAAAAGGAAAAGGAAACCCCACTCTGCTCTCTTTTATCTTCTTATCTATAGTGCTGGTGCAGAAAGAGAAAGCTGTACTGTGATATTGCTATCTGTTCCCTAATCAGGAAGATGTCCGCCTAGGACTCAAAGGAATGGACTGAACAGTTTCCTGATTCCTCTTGCTGCGCTTAGAGATAGTTCTCATATGGTGGCAGGTGGAGGTTTTAATAGTTTAATTTCTCAGACACCTGGGTGGCTCAGTCGGTTGAGCATCGGACTCTTGATTTTTGGCTTCGCTCATGATCTCATGGTTCGTGAGGTCCAGCCCTGCATAAAACTCTGCTCTTCACTGACAGTGTGGAGCCTGCTTGGGATTCTCTGTCTCCCTATCGCTCCCTATCTGCTTTAACCTTGAGTATCTTAGCAAGAACATCACGTGAGAAATTATCTTCTTCAAAGGCCTGGGTATTTTATAACAGAACATTTGAACAAAACCACGCAAAGTTTTGAGAAGAGACAGAGGGATTTCATTACAGTTGACCTCTCAAGATTGACCAGTGGTTCTGCTGTTGAAGAAGACATGCATCAAATATCCTGGTGTGGAAATGTCTTTGCTTTGGCACTGGAGAGTTGGTGGTATAACCTTCAATGAGGGCATGACTCCCACCAATTAGGAGTTTCTCTCTGAAAGCTGCGAATCAGATGAAGACTCATTTTTAGAATCCAAGAGTGCTCAAACCAGATGGGGCTCATGGTCTCCTTCCTGACTTTATAGACACAAACTAGACATCTTGTAAGTTCTGCCCTGTGTGAGAAACCATTTTTCAGTCATGCAGCTAATTCCAGTTTTAATTTTAGTTTCTAATTAGATCTAATTAGGGGTGTATCCTGATGTTCATTATTCAACTCATGCTGTTTTCATCTTGGGATTTAAACTTCCATTAGAATAGCTACAGTAGGCTTTCACTTTAAAGTGCTTTTATTTAATGCTACCAAACAACAATACCTAATATTTATTTAATGCTTTTTTTTAAAAGCTCAAAGTATTTAATGTGCTTTTACTTATTTAATCCTTATAATATCCTGTGAGGAATATTAGAAGTAAGCCTTATTATCTCCATTTTATAGGTAAAGAAATGGAGTCACAAAGTAGTCAGGGACCTTGTGAATGTTCTGTGAGTTCCAAGTGCACTCATGATGATTTTTCAGTTTTCCTGCCTTCCCTTCTCAGGGGACCTTGTTGCCTTGCTATATACCATAAATACATTATACAGAGTATAGTTTTACTATTCTCAGGCCCATCAAGTTTAATGGGGTAGCCTGGCATGGTTCCTAGAGAAGGATCATGTACATGATAAATATTACTTTATAAGATGGTGTATTTTGGCTTGAATATGGTTTACAGTTTTAAAAAGGTGCAACAGAAGGGAGCAAGGGAGCATGTCTCATTTTATTTATTTTTTCTATAGCACCTAATGTGGTGTCTGGCACATAGTAGGCACTCAATAAATATTTGTTAAACAAATGAAAACACCTCATTAAAAAGTAGCACAATAAAGAACAGAAGACTATTAAGGCGAATAAAAGGAAGTACTACTTCACTCAGCAGGAAGTGCTTAAATAGGACAACCTACCTCCACCATAAATCCCTTGGTTCTTGTTGAGGATCAACCATTGATCTGAGTTGAATGCAGCTCCAACCAAGTGTTCTGACTTATGGAGTTATTGATCTTTAGAGCTGAAAGAGCCATTTCAAATCATTTAAACCTTCTGCTTAAAAAAATTTTTTTTAATAGAGGAGGAAATGAAGATCGTATTTCACTGAACCTTTAGGAGTCACAAATTGCCACACAGACAAATTTACGTTTAAATTGCTTCATTGAATTATCTAGGAGGCACATGTTTTTTCTTATTTGCATGGAAGAATTTGCAAGACTGAAGTGCGGAAAGTTTAAAGAGAGAATTATCAGCAGAACCCCCCAAAATCAAATTTCATGATTATTTTATGGCAAATGGACACCAGTGTCAGAATCATCTCTTTGAAAACATCATGCCCCTTGTATTACAAAATGTCTCTAGCTCAAAATGCATGATTAAATTCTCAGAAATCCTTGGAAATTAATTTCACTTTATTTTAATTTGGCATTACCATTGATGAAAGGACTCAGAGCAAAATTCTTAGAGACATTTTAGTTGCCCATCCCTTATATCCAGTCAGTTAACAAATTCTGTCAATTCTAATACCATGTCTTTTGTATTTACCTGAATTACTGAATTAGACTCCTACAGGCTCCTCTCTCCTTTCTATCCCTCCTTTAATCAATTTTCCATACTTTTGCTTCCTAACATGTAACCCCAAACGTTTCTCTTTTGCTTAAAATCTTTTAATGGTTCTCCATTGTCTACACAATAAAGTATGTCCTTCCCAGAGCCTCCCATCTTCTGGCTTCTGCCCATCATACCAACCTCACATTTTGCTCTTCAGAATATGAAGCATTTGTCATTCTGATCTATTTATGTTTCCTGAACTCTCGTTTTCTCTCTCACCTCTACACCTTTGCAAAGGCTTTTCCTTCTGCTGGGACATCCCTGCTCTCCACTCTGTCTGGTAAGCTATCTCATCCTCTCTAAGGTGACTACTTCTGAGAAGTGGTCTCATTTGCCTCTAATTTGAGTTGCATGTTCCTCCTCAGAAAAACAATTTCCTACTTACAGTTGGAAGTGGTATTTAGGATTTTTTCATTACATAAATGAAAATATCATGGCTTTCAATAATCCATTTATTCTTTCAAGGAATATTTATTGAGGGCCTAATGTTTGTCAGGCAAATAGGAGAAGCAGGAAATTAATTCAAGGTGTACAGAACTAACCAGTAGAAAAGCAAATGAGGACATTGGAGCCCAGAGAAGAGGTGTCAAAATTAGATGGACCGGTTAGGGGAAATTTCGCTAGAAGAGGTGATTTTTTTAGCCTAATTTTGAAAAATGAATAGGAGTTAAGTAGGTGAAAAAGCAGAAGGATGGGGTGTCATAAGCAGAACACAGAGCATTTGGGAAAGCCAGTACTGAGGTACCTTACTCCCTCAGAGAGCTACAAGAGGTTTAGTGTGTGTCGATGGACACATGAAGAGGAATATGGTGGGGGATGAGACTTGAGAGGTAAGAGGTTGCTAGATCATGAAGGCCCTTGTGTATTAGATTGAGGAGGTTAAATTTCATTGTAACAGTTATGGAGAGCCATTGAAGGATTTAGGGAGAAAGATGAGAAGCTTGAATTTGGTGTGAAAATGTTGTTACGGTAGTGGTGTGCAGGGTAGATATGGGGTTGGGTTGTAGATGGTAGAGTGCGGGTTTGAAGGGGTTTAGATGGTCTGAAGGAAGGAATACTAGTTGTGTAATTTAAACAAAAAGTTCAAGTCTGATACAAGGCAGTGGCAATGTGGATGAGGACGAACTGATAGAATCGAGTGATATTAAGATAGACTGTAAAGAATTCGGGGATTGGTTGGATAAGGGGACTGAATGAAAGTTCAGAGTTTAATGCAGCTCAGTTTTCTAATTGTAACAACTTGTGGAATAGTGACATTAGTTAGGTTCTTACCTTATTTTATTCTGAAGTCTCACTAGTTTTTAAAACATTCAGTAATCGAAGAATGTTAAATATTATTCTGAAAGCTCACTAATGCTGATTTTGTTTGGTGTTCTTTAGCTGGCCAGAATTAATGGCTTAAAACAACAACTTATTAACATGTCTTCTTTTTCTGGGGATTGATAGCTAAGCAAGGCAATTCTCACTTGGAGTGCACCAAAATGCAATTGAGGCCAGTGCCATCAGAAGACTTCTTAACTCACATGTCTGGTGCCAGACCATAATAACTGGTTGCCATTTCTCTCTTAAGAGTCCTCTTCACATGACTGTGTTGGGTTTCCTCACAGCATGGCATTCTCAGGGTGGTTGGCCTTCTTCCGTGGTGGTTGGCTTCCCCCAGAGTGAGTGTTCCAAGAGACCAGGTGGAAGCTACAAGTCTTCTTACAACCTAATCTTGGAAGTCAAAAGATATCACTTCCTGTTGATTAAAGCACTTATAGAGCAGCTTAGATTCAAGAGCATGAAAGAATAGACTGTAGCTCTCAAAGGAGGAATGACTGCACATAGGAGGAAAGACTTGATATTACAACCTCTTGTCATAGTTCCTTTTAAGTGAATCAAGGTGAGTTTCTCAAAACATTTCTTCCTATATCTTAATGATAAAATAATTATAGAACCACTTTGAATGTAAAACCATTGGATGTTGTTTCCCAACATCCAATATTTACATGATGCTTATTCTATTTAATATTATAGCCAAGTCCGTTACTTCTAACTCATACGATTCCTATCAACTTTTCATTATCATACACATGAAATCTTCTTTTATCCAATATTCTCTAATTGGAAACAGACTTACTTTTTAAGAAGAAAAAAATAATTGCAGTGTTTACTTTTCCCATTCTTCTCCAAGTCAGGGATAGCCAATGAACTAAAGCAATGAAAAACCCATTAAAAAATACTATTAACCCAAGTAAAATATATCCATAAAAGGCCCTGTTAAAAATTACTTAAGATGGGAATCTAATTCTCTGCCTTATTGTTTTGAACCGAAGTCCTATGAACTGTGAGTGGACCATTGCAGTACTCATTTAACAAATATTCATTACAGACTACTATGTCCCAGGCATCATGCAGATAGTTTATTCTTTTCCAGGAACCTCAGTATATGCTTTCTTGTTTAGAGCAGATTTTTTTTTTCAATTTATTTTTTGTAGTGGCCTTACAATGGTGTTAGGTACTAAATTACTATCACTTTGGACATCCTATAAAACATGACAATATTAATGTAGCTATTCCTTATTTGTCAATAGAGTCATGTGAGATTATTTTATGTGACTTGAAGTTTTCAAAGAATGCTCAAAAATAACTAATGCAAGAGTTCCATTTTCTATGTGTAGTCACTCCTAACAAGCCTGCCATTATGCAGAATGAGGGAATTTTCTTTACTTCCCTTTAAGTGCTGTTGATATTTATAGTGTTAGTTTTTCCTGCAAATAAACTTTTTGAACAACTAGGCAAACTGTTCGCATTTCTCCAGAATGATTCTTAGCCAGGAAAATGGGGTACCTCTAGGAAGAGGATTTTCTTTGCAGGGATTTTCTCCTGATTGAATAACCAGATGGAGAGTCACGGATTTGAAAATGTTTAGCTGAGCATTTCGGCATTCTCTACTGGGTTCCACAGTAGGATGCCAAATAAAAATCACAATCTAAGCTGTTATGAATTAATGAGAGCCTGCAATACACATACCTAGTCATTGTAACCCAGACCTAAATGTGCACGCATTTTGGGTAAATACGTCTGAGGATCAACGTAGATCCATAATGTACAACACTAACCTCCCATTAGTTAACCATGGTAAAGGTTGGAAAAGTGCTCCCATTATTTAAAAAACAAAAACAAAAACAACACTCTACTTCAAAACTTAATCCTGCCATAAAAATTGATTGAAATCTGGCAAAAAACAAAATAGTAATCAAATTAACTACATTTTATTTAAAAGCAAAACTATCATGATTAGTGTTTCTGGCATTATTCTGTAGGTAAATTAGTCTTCTTTGGAGTACCTGTTTATTTTTTACACATGACTATTATAAATTCTTCTGTTGCAACTATTGCCAGGACTTATGAATAATTCTTAGTTGTTTTAAAGATAAGGGTATCAACTGGATGTTGTCATAATGAGCCTGACTATATCAGGAGGGAAAACCTCTCCCTGGGAAAGATTAGATGCCTTAGGAAGTCAGCACTAATGCTTCTGGGCCTCTAAGGTGTCATTAAGAAATCACTGTTGTGGGGCCCTAGCTTCCCTTGCCTCAATTTATATGCTAGGTACCAAGAATACCTAATGAAGTCTGGCTTACATACAGTAAAAGGAATAGAAAGATCTCTTTCCAAGTAGTTGTTCATACTTGACTGCAGAGGCCATTAGCTGTTGGTGCTGTGATTATAGACACCACAGAACAGATACTTCATTATTCATATTTTGGGGGACATGTATAAAGCTGGATTCTAGTCAGTGGTCAGTTGTTATTTTCCATGCTTGGATTAGACAAGGACACTGTGGATATAATGAATTTGCTTTAAAAGATGAAGTTTTCTCACACAAACTACATACTGTACAAACCGTATACTGAGCTGACTGTCCATATTAGTACAGCTGCCTGTTTCCTGTTCAAGTAGATTCTGGTATCCGAATCTATATCAAGTAAAATAGGGACACAATCAAAAATCTCACATGCATACTGTTGCTACAGACTTCCATGGGAAATGCCTAGCCCTGCTGCAGATCTGTCAAAATTCTCATCTGCCTGGAAAACAAAATAGGAGAGAAGCCCCTCTGTCCATTCACTTTTAGTCTTTAAAACTCCAAACATAAATGTGACTCTTGGAAGAAAGAATAAGTGGCAAAAACAGGTTCAGGCTATCTCTGTATTGAAATAGCTAAAGATTTATTGAAAATGTTCAGTTTTGTTCAAATGTCTAAGATATCTTGTTATAAATTCAATAATTTGACCTATTTTCATCATCAGTGGCATCAATACAATCTAGGAAATACTTCTAAAGTGCCAAATTGAAGAAATGAGACATGTTCTACAAGGGCTTGGTTATTTTAGCTTTTCAAGTGATAAAGAATTACTACATAAATGCACTCTTTAGTTTTAAAGCAGAGAAAGCAGAGAAGATAGTTTTTACAATTCATTCTTTTGGTTGGGGGTGGGAGTGGGGTGGGCAGTGTATAATGGTTAAGAATGTATTCCAAAGTATTTGGGGCACCTAAGTGGCTCAGTCTGTTGAGCGTCCAACTTCAGCTCAGGTCATGATCTCACGGTTTGTGGGTTTGAGCCCGCGTCGGCCTCTGTACTGACAGCTCAGAGCCTGGAGCCTGCTTCAGATGCTGTGTCTCCCTCTCTCTCTCTGCCCCTTCCTGGCTTGCTCTCTCTCTCTCTCTCTCTCTCTCTCTCTGTCTGTCTGTCTCTCTCTCTCAAAAATAAATGAGCATTAAAAATTTTTTTGAAAAAAGAATGTATTCCAAAATATTTAATCTGCAAGTGCCAATGTAGTTAAATACTCAGACTTCTTTAGGTACCAGTGTTCTAAGTAATGACCTCTTCCAAATCCACTGAGCTGGTTTTCACCCAGGTGCTGTTTCACATACTCATTTTAGTGAGTTTCATTACCCATGATTGCTTGCCCTTTCTACTTGTTCTTTTATCTGACCTCTTAGTTTTATTTGGCATCTTAAGGAAATGCACTCTTCTTATTTTCTTAGATAGTTCTGAAAAGTTCCCTCCTAGTGTCCCACCCACTTCTACTGATTTATCTTTCTTCTTCTTTTTCCAAGGGTCTTCTTCCTCTGCTCTCCCTCAAATGTCTTTGTTTAAATTAATCACCATTTTCTCCCTTTTACCATTAATGCTTTTTTTGTGTTAGCTAAGAAATTGTTGCCTACCCCAAGGTCAAATTTTGTTATGTTGCATTTTCATTATCATTCAGTTAAAAATACTTTCGAATTTCTGTTATGATTTCTTCTTTGTGACATGAGTATTTTTGAATTGTGTTCTTTAATTTTCAGATAATTAGGGATTTTCCAAATATCTATTTATTATTGATTTTTAATTCAATTTAGTTTTATTCAGAGGCCATACTTTCTCGGATTTCAATTTTATTGAATTTATTAAAACTAATATTATGACCCAGAATATGGTCTATTTTGGTAAATGTTTCATGTGTACTTGAAAGAATATGTATCCTGCAGTTGTTGAGTGGAGGGTTTTATAAATGTCTGTGTGGTCATATTGATGATATTCAACTCTTCCATATACTTGCTTATTTTCTGTCTTCAACTAAGTATATATGTGAGTTTGTATATTTCTATTTCCAGTTCTGTCTATAATTATTGATATAGTTGGATTAAGGATGACTATTCTGATTTTCTCTGTGTTCTGCTTTTATTTGTTCCTTATCTCTCTATTCTTGCATTCTTTCAGATTGAGTATTTTTTACTATTTTATTTTATCATCATTATTACTTCACTAACTATACATCTTTGTTTTATTTCTTATAGCTTTATTCAGCTTCAACTGATATAAAAAACTGCACATATTTAATGTATACAATTTGATGAGCCTGAACATATGCATACACTCATGATACCATCACTACAGTCAGGGTAAACAACTCCAGAAGTCTCCTTGTGTTCGTGTGTGTGTGTGTGTGTGTGTGTGTGTGTGTGTGTGAAGAACACTTAACATGAAATCTATACTCAAAAAATTTCTTTTTTTTTTTAATTTTTTTTTTCAACGTTTTTATTTATTTTTTTGGGACAGAGAGAGACAGAGCATGAACGGGGGAGGGGCAGAGAGAGAGGGAGACGCAGAATTGGAAACAGGCTCCAAGCCATCAGCCCAGAGCCTGACGCGGGGCTTGAACTCACAGACCGCGAGATCGTGACCTGGCTGAAGTCGGACGCTCAACCGACTGCACCACCCAGGCGCCCCTATACTCAACAAATTTCTAAGTGCACAGTACCACACTGGTAACTATAGGTACTATGTTGTATAGCAGATCTCTAGAACTTACTTATCTAGCATAACAAACTTTACATCCACTGAGCAACTCCCCATTTCTCCCTGCCCCTATTCCCTGGCAACCTCCAGTCTATTTTCTGCTTCTGTAAATTTGACCATTTTAGATACCTCATATAAGTGAATCTTGCAGTATTTGTTCTATGACTGACTTATTTCAGTTAGCATAATGTCTTCCAGGTCCACATGTTCTCAGAAATGGTCAGATTTCCTTCTTGTTTTTTATTTTTTTTTAACGTTTATTTTTGAGACAGAGAGAGACAGAGCATGAACGGGGGAGGGGCAGAGAGAGAGGGAGACACAGAATCCGAAGTAGGCTCCAGGCTCTGAGCCATCAGCCCAGAGCCCGACATGGGGCTCGAACTCCCGGACCGTGAGATCGTGACCTGAGCTGAAGTTGGACGCTTAACCGACTGAGCCACCCAGACGCCCCAGATTTCCTTCTTTTTTAAGTCTGAATAATATTCATTGTATGTACATACCACACTTTATTTATTCATTTGTCTTTTGATGGACATTTGGTTGTTTTCATATCTTGGCTACTGTGAATAGTGGTGCAATGAATATGGGCATGCAGATATCTCTTCAAGATCCTGATTTCAATTTGGGGGGCGGGACACATACTCAGAAGTGAGATTGGTGAATTATATGGTAGTTCTATTTTAAATGTTATGAAGAACCTCCATACTGTTTTCCATAGCTGCTACACCATTTTACATTCCTACCAACAGTGTACCAGATATCCAGTTTCTCCACAACCTCACCAACATTTGTTATCTTTTGTTTTGGTTTGATTTGGTTTGATAATAGCCATCCTAACAGATGGGAGATGGTATCTCACTGTGAATTTAAATTGCATTGCCCTGACAATGATGTTGAGCACTTTTTTATATACCTGTTGGCCATTTTTATGTCTTTTTTCAAGAAATGTCTATCCAAAGTCCTTCAGATATTTTCCAGTCAGGTTATTGTTTTGTTTTTGTTTTTGTTTTCGGTTTTTGGTTTTTGTTTATTTTGTATTTTCTTTTGGTTTTGTTTTTGCTATTGAATTATAAGAGTTCCATATATATATTTGAAAATTAACCCCCTACAAGATGTGTGGTTTACAGATATTTTCTCCCATTCTTAGGTTGCCTTTTCACTGTGCTGATGGCTTCTTTTGATGTCCAGAAGCTTTTTAATTTGATGTCATCCCGGTTGCCTAGTTTTGCTTTTGCTATCTGTACTTTCAGTGTCATATCCATGAAATCATTGCCAAGAGCAATGTCATGAGGCTTTCTTATTTTATTCTAGAAATTTTATGGTTTCAAGTCTTATATTTAACTCTTTAATCCATTTTGAGTTGATTTTTATATATGGTATAAGGTAAGTATTCCATCTCATTCCTTTGCATTTGGATATTCAGTTTTACAAACACCATTTGTTGTAAAGACTATCTTTCTCCATTGTGTATTCTTGGCATCCTTGTTCAAGATTAGATGCATGGGTTTATTTATACATTGAATAATAACAGCATCGAATCTGTAGATTGCTTTGAGCAGTATAAACATTTTAACAATATTGAGTGTCCCAATTCATGAAGATGGGATGTCTTTCCACTTATTTATTTCTTCTTTAATTTATTTTATCAATCCAAAGCCAAAGACAGTACAATAACAACAACAAAAAACCCTCATCCAATATTCTTTATGAAAATAAATGCAAAATTTTTTGACAAAATACTAGCAAACCAAATTTAACAATACATTAAAAGCATCATATACCATGATCAAGAAAGATTTATCTCTGGGATGCACAAATGGTTCAATATATGCAAATCAGTAAATGTGATATACCACTTTAATGAGATGAAGAATAAAAATCATACAATTATTTCAATAGATGCAGAAAAAGCATTTGACAAAATTCAGTACATTTTCTGGATAAAAATGCTGAACAAACATTCAGATGGAATGTCCCTCAACATAATGCAGGTCATATATGATGAGCTCATAGTTAACATCATACTGAATGGTAAAAAACTGAAAACTTTTCTTCAAAATCAGGCACAAGATAAGGATGTTTACTCTTACCACTTCTATTCCACACAGTACTAGAAGTTCTAGATAGAGCAATTAGGCAAGAAAAAGAAATAAACAGCATCCAAATCTGAAAGGATGAAATAAATTATCTGTGTTTGCAGTTGACATAATCTTATACATAACAAACCCTAAAAACCTTACCAAAGAACTGTTAGCACTAACAGATAAATTCAGGAAAGCTGCAGGATTCAAAATCAACATATAAAAATCAGTTACATTTCTATACACTAACAATGAATTATCTGAAAGGAAATTAAAAAATGAATCCCATTTACAATAACATCAAAAAGAATAAAATACTTAGGACTAAACTTAACCAAGGAGGTGGAAGACTTGCACACTGAAAACTGTAAAATATTGATGAAAGACTCAAAGGAGACACAGATAAATGGAAAGGCATCTTGTAATCATGAAGTTGCTTTATTTTTAAGTTCTTGCTTAAGAGTTCACGACATGGTTTTTTTTACATGTTTTTAAAAATAGTCTGCCTTCAACTAATGTACCACATTCCATATTATGTAAGGACCTCACCACAGAATGTTTCTATTTTTGGCATCCATTCCTTTGTGTTATTACTGTCATGATCCTTACTTCTACATATGTTATAAACCTTACGTTGTACTATTTTTTGCTTGAAGCAATCTATTGTTAAGTAAAATTTCAAAATAAGAAAAATTCTTTTATATTTACTCACACATTTATCATTTCTGATGTTCTTCATTTACTTGTGTAGATATAAATTCCCATCTGCTATCATTTTCCTTTTGCCTGTAGGACTTTAATATTTCTTATCATATTCATGGGGATGCAGGCAATGAGTGCTCTCAGATTTTCTGTGGAAAATCTTTGTTTTGCTTTTTAAAAAACATTTTTCTCTAGAAATGGAAATCTAGGCTGTCGTTTCTTTTCTATCAGTACTTTAAAGATATTTGTCTATTGCTTTTGGCTTAAAATTTCTGGTAAGAATTCTATCATCGTTTTCATCTTTGTTCTTCTGCATGTATGTCTTTGGGGAGAGTTACATTTAAGATTTTCTCTTTTTTGTTATTTATTTATTTACTTAGAGAGAGAGAGCCAGTGTGAGCAAGAGAGGGGCAGAGAGAGTGAGAGAGAAAATCCCAAGCAGCTGGACATGAGGCTCAATCTCATGAGTCATGAGATCATGACCTGAACCCAAAGAGTCAGACACTTAACTGACTGAGCCATCCAGGCACCCCTGAGATTTTCTCTTTGTCATTCCTTTGTAGCAATTTGGATATAATTTGTCTTTCAGTGGTTTTCATTTTCTTTATTCTGCTTGATTTTTTGTGCTTATTAAATACATGATTTATAGTTTTTCTTTAAACCCTTGGCCATATTTATTATAGCTGCTTTAAAGTCTTTGTCTGCTAATTTCATTATATCTCATTTCTGAATCCGTTTCCTGTGGACCAGTTTTTCTCCTGGATGTGGGTCATGTTTTGCAGCATCTTTGTTATTTTTCATTGGATGCTGGGCATTGTAAATGCTACATTATTGAATGATTGTATCTCACCAATGTATAGAGTTGTTGTTTAAAAAAGTGATTTTAGTTTGTTTTTCATACAGTTACGTTACTCATGGATCATATTCATTGTTTTAAACCTTGTTTTTAGGTTTTTAAGGATGGATTTAGAGTATCTCTTATTCTGAAGCTAGTTGAGTCCTGCTAAAGGTTGTAACCCATCTGTAGTCTTCACTGAATGCTCCATATTTTCAATGACATCTCTCTAGTCTGGCTATTTAAAATAACACATAAAAAGATGTTCAGCATCACTAATCATCAGGGAACTGAAAATCAAAACCACAATGAAATATCACCTTACATCTTTCAGAATGGATAGAATCAAACAGACAAGAAATAACAAGTGTTGGCAAGAATGTGGAGAAAAGGGAATTCTCATGCACTGTTGGTAGGAATGTAAACTGGTGCAGCCACTGTGGAAAACAGCATGGAGCTTCCTCAAAAAATTAAAAATAGAAATGCCATATGATCCACTAATTCAATTATTGGGTATTTACCCAAAGAAAACAAAAACACTAATTCAAAAAGGTATAAGCACTCCTCTGCTTATTGTAGCATTATTTGCAATAACCAATATATGGAAGCAACTCAGTGTTCATTGACAGATGAATGGATAAAGAAGAGTATTACTCAACCATAAAAAGAATAAGATCTTGCCATTTGTGACAACATGGTTGGACATAGAAGGTATGCTAAATGAAATAAGTCAAACAGAGAAAAATACCATATGAATTCTCTTATATATGGAATCTAAAAAATAAAACAGATTAATAAGCACACAAGCCAAAAGAGCGGAAACAGACCCATAATTACAGAGAACAAACTGGTGATTACCGGGACAGGGGGGATTGGGTAAAATGGGTGACAGGGAGTGAGAAGTACAGGATTCCAGTTATGGAGTGAATAAGTCATAGGATGAAAGGTACAGCATAGAGAATATAGGCAATGGTATTATGATAGTATTGTATGTTGACAGATGGTAGCTACACTTGTGGTAAGCATAATATAGTGTATAGAGTTGTTGAATCACTACGTTGTACTTCTAAAACTAATGTAACATTGTATGTCAGTTACAATTCAATTAAAAGTAAATAAAAGAAGATAGAATAGAATAGAACAAAATAAAATGAAATAAATCTCCCAGCCCTATGTGAATTCTGAGAATGTTAGCTCCAGTTCCCCTATAGTTCTTTTTTTTTTTTTCAACGTTTATTTATTTTTGGGACAGAGAGAGACAGAGCATGAACGGGGGAGGGGTAGAGAGAGAGGGAGACACAGAATCGGAAGCAGGCTCCAGGCTCTGAGCCATCAGCCCAGAGCCTGACGCGGGGCTCGAACTCACGGACCGCGAGATCGTGACCTGGCTGAAGTCGGACGCTTAACCGACTGCGCCACCCAGGCGCCCCAAAGTAGAAGTTGACAAGAGGCCCCAGCAAGGATCGAACCCAGTTCCCCTATAGTTCTATGCCCAGTCTTGTAGGATTTTATTATACATAAGTGCATCCTACAGTTTGTCAAAGAACCAAGAGGATCCCCATGAAGATTTCTGGAGCTCCTTCTCTGCATAACTGATTTCCTCTCCGGCATTTTGTCTTCCAAATTAGAGCTGCTTTGGCCTTCCTAAACTCTAATCTTTGTCTCCTCAATTTAATGAGATGAGTGTGCCTTGGTTGGATTGTTCTTTCCCGGTTGGGGTCTAAAAATTGTTTCCAAGAGGAATGCAGGGGTAATCATAAAGATAACTTCATTTGTTTCCTTTCTTTTAGGGAAAAACATCCTGCACTGCTGGTTGTCCATTTTTTGAAAGCAACTGTTCCATATTTTATCCAGTTTTCTAGTTGTTTTTGGTGAGAGGGCAAGTTCAGTTGTTTATAGTGGGAGATGAAATCATGGCCAGAAATGGAAGTTTCCATACTATAATTTTTAAAGTTTATTTATTTATTTTGAGAGAGAATGAGAATGACAGGGGGAGGGGCAAAGAGAGGGGGGAACAGAGGATCTGAAGCTGGCTCTATACTGATAGCAGAGAGCCTGATGCAGGGCTCAAACTCATGAATCGCGAGATCATGACCTGAGCCAAAGTCAGATGCTTAACTGACTGAGCCACCCAGGTGCCCCCATACTATAAGTTTTAAAGTGACTTTTAATCAAAGTATAGCATACATTATATGCAGAGAAAAATGCTGAAATCTAAAATGTTCAGCCTAACAAAATGTACACGTGAGCACACCTATCTAATCCAATATCCAGAACATAATGAGCACCCAGAAGTCCCCTTTTGTTCCCTTCAAGTTATCACTTCCTCCCTAGTAAGGGTAACCACTATCCCAAAATCTACTACCCTAGTTTAGTTTTGCCTTCTGACTATCATTGAAATGGTATCATATAATAAGTACTCTTTTGAAGCTGTCTTCTTTAATTCAATATTATATTCATCCATTTTGTATTATGTGGCTATAGCTCATTTTCATTGCAGTATAGTATTACAGTGTAAATACATTTATTCATTCTACTTCTAAGTCTGGTTTGAGGATATTACACTTCTGAACATTCTTACACATATCTTTCGGTAATTATGTATACCTCTTTCTATTGGGTGTAGTCTTGGAATGGAACATCCTCAGTGACACTTGGTAATTTATGTGTGTTTTCATTTTAGCTATTAGGATAGATAAATTGTGAAATTGCTTTGTGGGTTTAATTCCAATGAATTGGAGAACTTTTTCATATGTTTGCTTGTGTGAAATGATGGCTAAGTCTTCTGCCCTTAATTTCCCCCTGACTTTTCCTGATTGATTTGTAAGAGTCATTTACATGTTCAGAATGGGAGTCATTTGTCAACATACATATTTCAAATATCTTCTCCCACTCTTTGGCTTTCCCTTTCACTCTCTTAATTGGTCTTTTCATAAAATTTTGTAAATACTTAATGCAGCCTAATTTATCATTTTTTCCTTTATGTAGCACTTTCTGTCACCTATCTTTGTCTACCCCAAATTTCTGAAGATTGTCTTCTAAGGTTTTTTTTTAAGTTTTATTATCTTACTTTTGATGTTTAGCTATACAATCCATCTGGACTTGATTTTTGTATATAGTGTAGTATTAGTCAAGATTCATTTTGTGTGTCGGGGAGGGGGGTATCCAATTGTCCCCATACCATTTATTGAAAAGACTTTCCTTTTCCTACTGTTCTTCAGTGACACTTTAGTTATAAATAATGTGATCTTATATGCATGAATTTATTTGTGGATCTTTGAATTCTGTTCCATTGAGTCTAGTTCATTATTTTTATGCCAATATCACATTGTCTTTATTACTATAGCTATATGATACATCTTGATAGGTAATAGTGTAAGTCCTCTACGTTCCTTATTGCAATTGCCTTAGCTATGCTTGGCTTTTGCATTTTCATGTAAATTTTGCATTTTCATGGCAAGAATTAGCTTGTCAATTTCTATAAACATAGTGTAATTTTTTTCTATTATTTTTTTTAATTTTTTTTTAATGTTTTTTATTTATTTTTGAGACAGAGAGAGACAGAGCATGAACGGGGGAGGGGCAGAGAGAGAGGAAGACACAGAATCGGAAGCAGGCTCCAGGCTCTGAGCCATCAGCCCAGAGCCCGACGTGGGGCTTGAACTCACGGACCGTGAGATCGTGACCTGAGCTGAAGTCGGACGCCCAACCGACTGAGCCACCCAGGCGCCCCTATTTTTTTCTATTATAATTTAATTGAAGGTAAAGGACTGTATTTGCTTTTGTATCTGTAGGACCCCGTATGTTCCTTACATGTAGATAATGCTCAGTATATGTTCTCAGAATGAACAAATGGAAGTACACTTAAATGAAAAAATTTTGTTCTACTATTTTCTTCATTGAGTATAATCCAGAATATGACTGGATGAACTTCATATAGAAACAAGGTCAGTTTACTCTCAGTGTGAGGCAAAGTTCATTGGGCCACAGTTTCTAGCTTGTGTCTTAGAAGAAGACATTGCTAAACAACTTTAAAGGAGGACTCAATTTTTAAGAATTCATTAGACCTAAAAATCCATAAGTTGTTTTATGGAACAGTTGAAAGCAAACATATTCATTTTCCCATATGACTGATTATAAGTCATGAATTAATAATTATCAGTAAAAGTTGTTTTCCTAGTACTTGGGTAATATGTGACTGGTATTTATTGAACAAAAAAGAAATGATGAGTGAATTAACTTTGGTTAATTTTAAATTTCTTTTGGATTAAGTGTCATAACATTTCCCTTAAATCTATAGAATTGCTAGTGCTCCTCCTTTTCTATTTTTGTAACTTTATCTACTGTAATTATCTATGAAACCCAAAGTGCAAGAATGGACTAAAAGAATTAAAAGTGGCATTTGTCCCAGAGACACTTAAAGGAAGTATGATGGAAAATGACTGCATGAGAATGGCCCAGGTTTTGGTGTTTTTTTTGTTGTTGTTGTTGTTGTTGTTGTAGTTGATTTTTTTTTAAAACACTTGGTACCTTCTCAACATGTGGAATTTCTCTAATAATATTTATATGAGTTTGTTTAGAGATTCTGTTAGGGTAGCTATCCTGATGATAAGGAGTATTTAACTTGCCAATAATTTCAGAATGACGTAAATATAAACATAGTTAAAATGATTTGAATTTATATTTAAAATTTTTGAGTTATAATTGATGGATAACATTGTATTAGTTTCAGTTGTATAACATAGTCATTCAGTATTTTATGCACTGTAATGATCACCACAATAAGGCCAGTTCATCCATCACCAAACAAAGTTACAAAAAATGTTTTTGTTGTGATGAGAACTTTTAAGATTTACTCTTTTGGTAGCTTTCAAATATGCAATACAATATTACTGACTACAATCACCATGTTGTACATTATATCCTTATCACCTATTTATTTTATGATTGGAAGTTTGTACCTCTTGATCCCTATCACCCATTTTACCCACCTCACAATCCCCCTTCTCCTTGGCAATCACCATTCTGTTCTCTGTATCTATTTTGTTTTATTTGTTTTGTTTTTTTTATATTGCACATATAAGTAAGGTATTTGTTTTCCTCTGACTTGACTTAGTGTAATACCCTCAAGTTCCATCCATGTTGTCACAGATGGAAATATTTCATTTCTTTTTTTAAGTAGTATCCCATTATATATATTATTATATATAATTACTATAATATATAATTTATATATGGATATAATAATATACAGTAATATATTACTATATATATGATACATTGCTATATTGACTATATTATTATATTTAGATTACTATAATTACTATATACACTATATAGTATATATATATTATAATATATATTACTATATATAATTACTCTAGTAATTACATATAGCATATAGTGTATATATAGTATAGTATAATAAATATTTAGTATATACTTTGTATATATTCTTTATCCATTCATCCACTAAAGAATACTTAGGTTGTTTCCTTATCTTGGCTATTATAAATAATGCTGTGGGGCACCTGGGTGGCTCAGTCACTTAGCATCTGACAGGTCATGGTCTCACAGTTCGTGAGTTCAAGCCCTCCATCAGGCTCTGTACTGACAACTTGGAGCCTGCTTTGGATTCTTTGTCTCCCTCTCTCTCTGCTCCTCCCCTGCTCATGCTCTCTCTCTCTCTCTCTCTCTCAAAATAAATAAAGATTAAAAAATTTTGTAAATAAATAATACTGCAATGAACATAAGAGTGCATATGTCTTTTTGAATTAGTGTTTTTATTTTCTTTGATAAACACCATAAAGAATTACTGGATCACATGTAGTTGTATTTTTAATTTTTTTAGTAACTGTCATAGTGTTTTCCATACTGGATGCACCATTTTATATTCCCACCAACAGTGCATAGAATGCCCCCTTTTCTCCACATCCCTGCCAACACTCATTATTTCTCTCTTTTTTTAAGGTTTTATTTTTAAGTGATCTTCTACACCCAACATGGGGCTCAAACCTACAACCTCAAGATCAAGAGTTGCATACCTACCAATTGAGCCACCCAGGTGCCCCAACACTTGTTATTTCTTATCTTTGTGTTAAAAGCCATAGTGATATCTCATTGTCATTTTGATTTGCATTTCTCTAATAATTAGTGAGTGACGTTGAGCATCATTCCATAGGCCTGTTGGCCATCTGGATGTCTTCTTTTGGTAAATTGTCTATTTGGATTCTTTGCCCCCCCCCCTTTTTTTAAATCAGAATGATTTTTTTTTGCAACTAAATTGTATGAGTTCTTCATATATTTTGGACATTAGCCCCTTGTCAGATGTATGATCTACAATTTTTTTTCCTATTTGTAGGTTGATTTTTCATTTTGTTGATAGTCTCTTTTGCTGTGCAGAAGCTTTTTAGTTTGACATAGTCCTACTTACTTATTTTTGCTTTTGTTACCTTTGCTTTTGGAGTCAGAAACCATTTTTGTGACCAAAGTCAAGGAGCTTATCATCTGTATTTTCTTCTAGTAGGTTTTATGGTTTCAGGTCTTAACATTCAAGTTTTTAATCCATTCTGAGTTAATTTTTGTTAATGGTGTAAGACAGTAGCCTTGTTTCATTCTTTTGCATATGACTGTCCAGATTTCCCAACACTATTTATTAAAGAGACTGTCCTTTCCCTATTGTACATTCTAGTGTCCTTTACTATAAATTAATTGACCATGTATATGTGGATTTACTTTTGGGCTCTACATTCTGTTTCATTGGTCATTATGTCTGTCCTTATGCCAATATCATACTGTTGTAATTATTATAACTATGTAACATATTTTGAAATCAGGATGTGTGATGCCTCCAGCTTTGTTCTTGTTTCTAAAGATTGCTTTAACAATTCTGGGTCTTTTGTGGTTCCATACAAATTTTAGGATTGTTTGTTCTATTTCTGTGAAAAATGCCTTTGGGATTCTGATAGGGATTGCATTGAATCCGTGGATTACATTGGGTAGTATGGATATTTTAACAATATTAATTCTTTCAATCCATGAGCATGGGGTATATTTCCGTTTATCTGCATGTCCAGTTTCTTAAATTATTTTCTTATAGTTTTCAGTGTACTGATCTTTTACCTACTTGGTTAAATTTGTTCCTAAGTATTTCATTATTTATATATAATTGTAAATGGGATTATTTTCTCAATTTCCCTTTCTGATAGTTCATTATTAGCGTATGAGATGTATAAAAATTATGTAACCTGCAACTTTACTGAATTTGTTTATTAGTTCTAACAGTTTTTTGGTAGAGTGTTAAAGGTTTTCTCTCTATATAATTATGTCATCTGGAAATAGTGACAGTTTTACTTCTCCCTTTCTAATTAGGATGCCTTTCATTTTTTTCTTTCCAAGTTTCTCTGGGTGGGATTTCCAATACTATGTTGAATGAAAATGGTGAGTGGGCATCTTTGTCTTGTTCCTGATCTCAGAAGAAAAGCTTCCAGCTTTTCACTGTGGCATATGATGTTAGCTGTGGGCTTGTCATATATGACCTTTATTATGTTGAGGCATGTTCCTCTATGCCTACTTTGTTGAGAGTTTTTATCATAAATGGATGTTGAATTTTGTCAAATACTTTTTTCTGCATCTATTGAGATGATCATATGACTTGTATCTTTCATTTTGTTAATGTGATGTATCATGTCAGTTGATTGGCAGATGTTGAATCATCCTGTATCCCTGGAATAAGTTCCACTTGATTACAGTGTATGGTCCTTTTAACGTATAGTTGAATTCAGTTTGCTAATATTTGCTTGAGGAGTTTTGGATCTATGTTCATCAGGGACATAGTCTGTGATTTTGTGTGTGTGTATATGATGTCTTTGTCTGGTTTTGGTATCAGGGTAATGCTGACCATGTAATATTTGCTTTATATATGTAGGTGCTTGTATGTTGGGTGCATATATATTTACAAATGTTATATCTTGTTGGATTGACCCCTTTATCATTATGTAATGTGTTTTTTTTGTCTTTTACTTAGAGTCTTTGTTTTAAAGTCTCTTTTTTCTGATATAAGTATAGATACACAAGCTTTGTTTTGGTTTCTGTTTACATGTAATATCTTTTTCCGTCTCTACAATTTCAGCCTATGTGCATCTTTACATCTAAGGTGAGTGTCTTATAAGCAGCATATAGATGAGTCTTGTTTTTGTTTTGTTTTGTTTTGTTTTGTTTTGTTTTATCCATTCAGACACTCTGTGTTTTGATTGGACAAGTTAGTTCATTTACATTTAAAGTAATTATTGATAGGTATGTACTTATTGCCATTTTGTTAATTGTTTTCTGGCTGTTTTATAGTTCCTCTCTGTTGCTTTCTTATTCTCTTGCTCTTTTTCCTCATGATTTGATGACTTTCTTTAGTGTTATGCATCGATTCCTTTCTTACTATCTTTTGTATATCCACTGGAAGTTTTTGCTTTGTGGTTACCACTAGAATCACATATAATGGCCTATATATATAACAGTCTATTTTAAGTTGATAGCAACTTAAGTTTGAACACATTCTAAAACTCTACATTTTAACCACACCCTGCTACAATTTGTTTTTGGTACTACACTTTACATCTTTCCATTTTGTCTATCTCCCACTGGCTTTCATGAGGAGAATGCAAGGTCAGGGCATGCCTGCCTGCTTTCACACAGTGGCTGGAAGGCACAGGGCCAGGGCATGCCCACTCATGCTGTCAAGGGAGAGGGAGAAGGCAAAAATGGCACCTACCAGCACCTCTATTCCCCAGAGAGAGTTCCAACAGTCCCTGCCCTCCAGAAGTCACTATAATATAGCAAATGAATCTTTTCCTATAGTCTAGGCACTTTTCAAACTGATGCTTTTGTGCTGGCCCCTTGGGTGCATGAGTCTGCATACAAACCCTTTAAGAGAGTATCTCCATTCCATTTGGGACCCTCCATTTCCTTTGGGTCCCCTGTACGTGAGCCCCATTGGTTTTCAAAGTCAGATGTTTTGGAGGCTCATCTTTCTGTTGCAGATTTCAAGTGCTGGAGTACCTGATGTGGGTCATGAACCCCTCATTCCTCAGGGAGAAGCTCTGTATTTGTGAGATCTCTCCCAATTGTGTGTCGCTGTATCAAGGGTGAGATTTTTGGCAAGACCACATCTCTGCTTCTCATGTCCATATCAGTGTGGCTCTTTACTATTTGTAATGAAAGAGCTATGCACCTAGTTTTCACATCTTCTTCAGTGGGAACTATTTCATACGTCACTGGAGATTCAGTGTCTGTGGGAAGAGGTGAGTTCAGGATCTTCTGTGCCACCATCCTGGATAATCACCCCCCCTCCCATATTTTAAAAAATTATATCATATTCCTGCCACCTGCGTGTGAACATAAAATTTCAAATGGAGCCCGCTTTATAATTCTAAATTTTCCATGGGTATTAAACTGTAATTGATACCAGGAATTATTTTACCTGAATCAATAGTTTTTTTCATGGATGTATCTCTGTAGTAGGATAGATATATTGTCTAGAGAACATTTGCCCTACCATAAAGGTAACTAGAACTAGGGGCACCTGGGTGGCTCAGTCACTTAAGCATCCGACTTCGACTCAGGTCGTGGACTCGCACTTCGTGAGTTCAAGCCGCGTGTCAGGCTCTGTGACACACTCAGAGCCTGGAGCCTGCTTCAGATTCTCCCTCTCTCTCTGTTCCTCCCATGCTCACGCTGTCTGTCTCTCAAAAATAAATAACGATTAAAAAAAACTTTTAACGTAACTAGAAATATGAAGTTCTTAAAATTAACAGTCTCTGGAAGAAATATTAACTGGTTTACTTCTCAAGACAGCAAAACTTCTAAACTTGCTTCTTCAACTACATTTTGTGTGTTTGTGTTTATTTGACTGATTTCCAGAGCTGAAATTAGCAATCAGAAAAGTTTGCAGAACTGACAAAACAAAATATCTTCAGGACATCTTTACAAAATAACAGCTTTTATGGTAGTGTAATTTTGTTTACAGAGAATGAAATTCATTGGCAAGATCTTTACTTTCATTCATCACTATTCTTTGTCTTTTGTCTTTAAATATGTGATATAATAATTTGGTCTGTGGTCTTTAGCAAGGAAACATTTGATTGCAAATCGAGTGTATGTATATGATTCAATCAAAACTTATACTATCTGTTCTTTGGCCTCTTGTGTAATTACCAAAAATTCAGTCCTTGGTATTTCAAGTCTTTGAGTATCCATACCCAAAGACTTGAAATATCCATAAACATACACACACACACACACACACACACCCTACCACACACGTATGTGTGTGTGTGTATTGTGTGTATATATTTATATTTATATTTAATTTATTTCACACACACCACACACACGTATGTATGTGTGTGTATTGTGTGTATAAATTTATATTTATATTTAATTTATTTCTCCCATTCCACTCTAGGAATACCAAGGAGGAATTTTAGAATTTCAGTAGATACAGGAATTGCTGAGACTTAGGAAATGCCATTATGAAATCCTGACCCCAGAGTAATATATTATTTCAATGTCAGTTTGATATATCTCTTAGCAAGTATTCATACAAAGGTTAAAATATACTTAGAATTCATTCAGTACTTCTAAAACTGGATTAGGAGTTTTTACTAAAAAAGATGGCTCAATAAATATATTATGTTTAAGCATGGATAAAGAAATCTAATGAAGATATAACCTAATAAGCAATTCACTAATTTTTAACATGGAAATAGCTGTTTAAATCTCACTCCAAAGCACTTTAAAGTAAGATATTATACCTAATGGCAAAGTGGATTTGGTAAATAGTTTTGGTTTAAGATTTAGAGAAGACTGGCATCTGAGGTTATAAAACTGATCATGTGTCTTCTTTTCTTCTTGAGATAATTATTTCTAGGAGCGATAGGAAGACCATGAACTCTGTTTTGGTGTCTATGGTTGGACTCTACCTCTTTTTACTGTCTTTTTTTCTCTGTTTAGTTACTATCTAGAAGTTCTGACTGATCACATAAAACCTTTTTCACAGAGGAGGGTAGTTAAAAGAGAGAGAGAGAAAGAAAAATTTATGTGTCTTACACTTAAAAGGATCTTTTGGCTTTTCCCTTTACAGCTTCTTTTTCTTCCCCACCATTTGGTGGGGTTTTTTTGTATGTGTGTGTGAATGTTTTTCATTAGTTATTTTAAAGGTAATAAAGATGTGTGACAAAGTTATAGCTTCTGCATTTTTTTCTACTTTTACAGTTGTGTTGGTTTCTGATCATCTACAATGAGAAAGTATGAAATTTATTTATATTAAATTGAAGGTGATTTCTAAAAATGGCTCTAGATTTACACAATTATTGTGGACAATATTTCCCTGCCCTTGGTGAAATCCTCTCTTTAAACTCCTCTGTGTTGGGCTTTCTCATCCTGCAATTCTGAAAACAATTCTGATTCAAGTCCAGCCAATTCCCTAGGTCCAGATCGGGAGTCTGTAGTAAATTTTGTTTTTCAGGAAGGATTTAAATCAACTTGAGGATGATAGCTTTTCAGTAAGTTATTTAGGAAACTGGGGATGTTTGAGAAATAGTTGCTTATCATGTTGAGCTTGGCATTTTGGAGGAAAACCATGGCATCCCACAATCATCCCTTGATCTCTGTAAAGACATGTGATTCTAGGGTGGGTGACCCATGGGTCTGACTAAGTGTAGCAAGGCTGTTTGTGGACATCTGGAGCTCAAAGTATGTCTAACATCTGCTATACTGATGTTAAGATTCTTTGCAACTTTTTTAGCTCAATCTTTATAGTAAATCTTATACACTGAGGAAGCTGGCCTAACCTAAGGAACTTACGGGGCTTTGCATTTTATATTCCTTTTTAGAGAGTGTACTTCTGCATCACAGTCACATAAGGAGCCTTTGTCTCTTCCCCAAAGTCTAGTGCCTTGAACAATGCAGATTGTTCATACACACAAGTGATGCTAAATCACACATCTCAGACCCTGAAAACACTTATAATCATGAAATGGCAAAAAGCAATAAGATTATGCTGCCAGTTTCAGGTTTTCAGATGAGAACATTTAATTTGCTTTTAGTCAGGTTGTTACTGAAAATGAAATCTTCATTTTCCAAAACTTCACCTTTGTCTGTAAATATTTTTAATCTTTTCTACTAATGGTACAATACAAGCTACCTCTTGACTTTTATATAATTAGCATTATTTTTGCCAGGAACTTAATTATTTTCTTTATAAATAATATTTCACTAATGTTTGACTAGGAACTAGTCAAACCATAATGCCATTAGTTTGCCTCTATAGTTTATGTCTTATTTATATAGCTCTGAATCCAAGAACTGAAGCATCTTTCAGTGCTTTATTGCTACATTTCTTTATTTACTATATCCAACATTACTAAATTGCCTTCTGTGCACTATGCATTGTGATAGATGCTAAGGACCAAAATGTGAATAGTACATGGGTTCTGTTTTTTGAGGAGCTTACATTTTGGTGGGAAAAGGAATACATATGTACAAAATTATTGTAAGACACAGGATATAAATAACAAATTGTGGAAAAGAGGCTTCTCTCTGTTTAGAGTTGCCCAAGTGGCATTCAAAAGGCAGATAGGAATGTGGGGCATTCTGACCCTTGGTGTCCAGAAGGCCAGGGTCAAACAAGATATGCAGTTACTTTTCTAGGGTCAGAAAACAGGAGATACACCAAGGAAAGAGAGTTGAATATTGGAGATGAAGTCCTGGACAAAAAGATGGGGTTTAGGTGAATCTTTTCTTATGAGTAGTGGGCAATCAATGAGGCAGTGGAACATCAATATCAGATATGCAAGAAGAGTGAAGAGAAGCTTGAAGCAGAAAGAGCCATAGTGGAGGATATTGTTCAAGTCCACTCAGAAATAAGGAAGGCCTGACATTTGATAAAGACAGTAGAAACAGAGAAAGGAAGAGATTTAAGAGAAATCAAGGTGTGAGAAATCCCATGATTTAGAGGGCTTCTAGGTTGAAGATGAAGCTTCTGATTTGCATTATTGTGTGTAGGATGGATGGGGGGAGCCAAAGGAGGAGGAGGTTGGTGGTGGGGCTGGGAAGAGAGATGAGAGATTCTGTTCTGGTCAGATTGAGATTTAGGTGCTCAAGAGACATTCAGGTGGAACTGTCCAGGAGATCATTTAAAAGCTGGCTCTGAGCCACAGAGAGATCAAATCTAGATAATAGATCTGGAACTCAACAGTTCTTAGGTAGTAGTTATAAGCTAATTACCTTAGTTTTGTCAGAGTATGTGCCCACATTTTCAAAATTAATTGAACTGAGTTTATGTCATTTAAACAAAATTCACAATTTATGCCATTATGGCCTACAATCAAACAGCATCTCTTTATGTGTTTTAGTGGAACCCACCAACATATTCACATTATCCACAGTTGTTAAATAGTGAATTTAAATTAAACCTCAATGAAAACTATGTTGGAAATACATTGTGTGTTGTTTGTTTTGTGCTAGAACACTATGAGTAGCTTTGAACTATATATGTGTGAGAAAGAATGAGAAATACTTATATTTATTTTCCCTGATGGTGGGGTTTATAATACATTAATTTATGAGAAGATAAAGGATAAACAGCTTGAATGAGAAGTGATCTCATGAGACAACATCTGAGCTCTTTTTCATGTCATTTTATGATCCCCAGGATGCTAGTAGCATTGTCAGAGGCCACTTGTATTGACAATAGTCCAGAGTCTTAAAAATCTGTTTTTTAGTTGGTGAAATTTTCTCATATTGCTGAGAATCCAGGAAATGCTATAATCAATTTTTTTAAATCTAAAAGCCACCTTTTATTTCTTTGTTTTCTCAAATCTTACCAAAGTTTTTTTAACATTTCTTTTTTATTTCTATAGTCTTTCCACAGATATCCTTATGGACCCACTTCTTACCCGAGAAGAAGTAATGTAGGCAGTAATGTCCTTTGAGCGTATGACTCTCAACTTGATTCTGACAAATTATTTAGAGATGCTGATTAGGTTACACAGGGGCCATGACCTTCAGGAGTTTTGCTGATTTGTCTGGTGGTTACCAGTCATTTTTCAAGGTCAACAAGCAGTGAGAAGGTCAACAGTGCTAAGAGAAGCCATCATATAGTGTGTAACTTGGTTTGAGATAGAATGTTGACCTCTTGTCATTAAAGAGGACATGGGGCAGATCACAGCCAAGGCTGATGCCTAAAAAGTGTGATGATACTTCTAGGGTGTCACAGCAGGAATCTCAATAGCTGTTCAATTAAAGTCAGATGTTCCAGAGAAGAGGGGACGTGGCATGCATTACAATAAGCTGAAGGGCATGATCCTTTCACTTTGGAGGGATAGAGAGTCTTACTCTGATGGCCATGTGGTTCTTAATTAGAAGAGTTTGTTTTCTGACAAGATGAACAATATTAGTTTCTAGCTCCATAGCAAAATGCTCATGGTGGATTTTGTGTGATTATCTTACCTTTGGTTATAGAATTGTCTCTAGCATCTCTTCATCCAATCTTCTCCACCCCTTTATGCTGTACTCCTGCTGTAATTAAGTTTTGAGAGAGAAGAGAGAGTGTGGGAGTTTGCCCTTGTTAAAGACAGGTTAATTCTAGACATGGCTTTACATGTTGACATTTCCCAGTTAGCTCACAGCTCATAGTAGAATTCTGTTGAAACTGTGCCATGATATACTGCCAGCAAGTGGGAGTGGTGAAAAATACTAGGAAGGCTAGTGACGGCTAAAATAACACAAAATAGTACTGCTGTCATCACCTGTTTCGGCAACACAGCCCTTACCAACAGTGCAGCAAGGAGACCCCTACATATTTGATAGTATATTAAGGAAGAATAGTTAGCTTGCATCATTCTGATCATTTTTAGAGTGAAAAAATAGTTTTTTTTAAAAAGAGAAACTAAATAATCTTATATTAAACAAGCTGGCCACTGGATGGTTTACCTACTCCCTTTATTTATTTTTATTTAAAATGTTTTGTCTCTATTATCCCTTTCAGTTTGAAATCAACTTTCAGTTTCTTTCCTTCAGGGAGAAGACAATCAGTCCTTTAAAGTGCTTGCTTTGTGTAATAGCCAAATTTTAGGGAAATATAAATTAAAACCACTTGCTGTGATTAAATTTGAAACTAACAAATACTTCCATGCATGCAACATAACCATTTTTTTTCCTGACATGATTATTTGGTGCAAGATACCCTATTTGTAAAATGTTTGCATTTGGCTCATCATAAAAGGTGTTTTCTTTTTTTTCTCTGAAAAATACCAATTAGCCCTGATTATGTGTTGTCACTCACTTTATGTTCTTTTTCCAATGCAAAGAAAAAATAAACAAAACACAGAAGTTGGTCTTAAATATCAAAGATCAAACAAGATGAAGAAAAAAACCCCTTACCCTATGGACTCTTGGAAATTAAAATATAAAAGTCTCTTGAAATAGCCCTGCTTTATGTAATGTTGCTGTGAAACACAGGCAAAAGCCTGTTTATATTAATCATCCTTTTCTGTAGCTTCCATTGGCAATCAACTGCTGCATTTCAGCTGTAAGAGCTTACCTTACCAATGTTTTCTGTCACTGGGTAGTACTGGAAAATGTTTTCACAGGCCTCAAATATACCAGATGGAGACTATACTGTCTCCCAAACACTGACAAATCATTTATTAATTTTCGTCACGGTGATTAAAACCAGTCAAGTATAAGGGAATCTGGAAGCAAATTAAACACGTATTTATTCTAAGCTGGAAATTTCCTTAAAGTCTTTCTGATTTGCAGAAAGTTTATGTTCATTTATTCTTGTTCACCTTCTGCCAATGTCAGTGTATTTAGCATTTAGCTTTCAGGTGGAAGATCTGCCTTAGAAGAGTTGCTTAGAAGAGTTGCTTATTAAGGGAAACCCTTACATAACTACAACTGTCCCATATTACTGTGACTTCTTATTACATGACCTAGCAATATTCTACATAATCATATATTGTAAAAACCTAATATTTCTTGGAGTGTGTCTGTCCTTCTTAGAATACCCCTCAAGCTTTACTGTGATAATTCAGAATGTTCTGACCTGATTCTGAATTTCCATGTCTAGCAAAGACATACCCACGTGGTGCTTTCCATTCATTCATACTTAGAACCTAAGAAAATTAATACTTAGCATTTGCTGTGATTGATTTACTCTGATTACAATTAAATGATCTATAAAATGTTCTTTTGACAACATACGATTTACGATAGACTAAAGAATCACTTCACTCGGACTTTTTACCCCCTATTTTTCTACCACTAATAATGAAAAGGATTATAAACATCTACTCAAACAACTCGTTCTTATCCTTCCTAAGTCAGTTCAGACATCACTACTTCTACCTCTACTTTAAGGTGTTTATTCTTCCCAAGATATGTTTTGGATTTTAACTATGTAAACAATATAGAAGCTTATATAGTAGTTTTTGTGTTAGGAATTTCTCTCTTTTTTTTTTTTATGTATCATTATCTGGTCCTTAAACCCATATTGTATAGGTCAAAAGTTTTTTGAAATTGGAAGGAAAGAAATGACTTAAAATAACAAAAACTTAAAGTTTCACCATTACTTAAAATTACATTATTACTTAAAGTTACATTATTAATATTATCTCTTAATAGAATGAACAGATTTTCTCAGCCAGTGGCAGGTGGAAAAGCAACCCAGCGGGTGGCTGCTGGGGAGAGAAGGGAGAAATGTTGCCTTGAGGCCTCCTTCTACCCAGGGATTTATTCTTTCACCAAAGATGCTATATGATAATATCAATTTTTAATAAATAAGTCTTGTTCTGAAAGCCCACACAATCCAGTGTGGGTGGAAGAGAATTAGGAGGTAGACTGGTGAATAGAACATTAGAATTCACTGTGATACATTACAAGAGAGCTAAGATGTGCACCTAACTTAACGAGGATAGTCCAAGGAGGACTCCTGCCTAAGAAGGATTACCTTTAGCCAAGCAGAAGCTTAAAATCTTTGCAAATTAACATGTGGGCAAACATTTACCCACAAAAAAGTTTATGCATTAAACATTAATTTGTGTTTGTATATTAATTTTAAAATAATCTATAGATTTATCTTTAATTTTAGACTACATCAATTCAATGTATTCATTGAATTCAATTTCTAGAAATGGGAGTTTTGAGTGAGACTCATTTTTAATGAGACTGTGTATTCAGTAATGCTTTCAGTCAGATTCTAAGGCCTTAACTGCCATGATCAACTAGGATTTTATTAGTGCCTGCTGCCTATAGAGAGGCACCAAGTGCAGCAGAATGTGGGGCAAGATCTTGGACTCAAGTTAGATGAACTTGAGCCTGGTCAGGCTCTGACGCTTACTAGCCATGACCTCCAGCATGGTTTCTAGTACATTCCCATCCCTCGTACAACCTTAGGGTTGTGAGGAGCAAATGTATGCAAATTGCTTAGCATGGTTACTGGTACATAATATTTGTGCAATAAATTTTAACTATTTGTTGAATGATTGAATGAGTAAACATTGTTGTTATAAATTCTTAACAGAGTTAGTGAAATAGGTCTAATCCTTTCTACAAATTGGTTCTTGTGGTAAAACTGAACTTTCTTGGCAATGGATAGGTAGTTTATCAGTTTTTAATTCCCAGGAAATATTTTGATTTAAGATAGATAATAAGTCATGTAGTATACCATACAGAGAAGACACATTTTATAAATATGGATTTAAGATAGTAAGTAGCTATAATAAGCACACAGTAAAGAAATAATCAGTGAGATACATAGAGATATAGACCTAGCTAGCTAGCTAGCTATCTGTAATGATTTTTTTAGGAAGGTAACTGTAGCTCAGGATAGCAAAGTGGCTAAGAGCACAGACTAATTGGGTTTTGTTAAAACAGCCATTTTTATCATGTCTCACAATTCTGCAGGTTGCTTGGACACACATGGGTAGTTCTGCTGGCCTTGATTGGAGTCTTTCATGCAGTTACAATCAAATGGTGGCTGCAGTGGCAGAGATGACTCCTTCACGTGGCTGGCTGTTGGCATAGGCTCTTGGGCGAGACTGGAGAGTCTCTGTTCTCCTTCATGTGGCCTCTCCATGTGGCTTAGACTATTCAGCACATGGCAGCTGGATCTCCAAAATAAGTGTGCCAGCTGAGAAAATACCAGTGTGAAAGTGGCTTATTAAGCCTCTGCTTACATAACACATGCTAATGTCTCAGTGTCCAAAATCAGTCATGGGGTGAGCTTGCAGTGTGTGTGAAAGGGCATTCCACCAGGACCGGAATGCTGGGAGGTATAGTTGATTTGGTGACCACCAAAGTAATAGGGCACAACAGGGTTGGATCCCAACTCTGCCTCTTAATAGTTGCGGGGGCTTGGGAAGTTATTTCTCTTCCCTGGACCTCAATCTTCTCATTAATAAAGTGGGGAAAATTTGGTATTCTCTTCAGAGTGCTGCTGTGAATACTTTTGTCAGCAATGAGTTAATGAATGAATTAATACACAAAATATGTGCAACAGCTTTGATACATAAAAGCACTTAAAGTAAGCTAGTTTTAATAGTGGTGATGATAGTAATAGTTGTAGTAAGAGTAATAGTAGAATTATTATTAGTAGAAGCAGCAATAGTAAAAAAAGAAATATCATTTTAGGAATAGAGTACAGCTTCACGACAACTGCTGATTTAGTTTCACAAGAGCTTTTAAAATCTCTAGTATGTTGATTTTTAGAAAGCTAACAGTTTGGGTTTGGTTTCCCTTTGATCATATTGAAAACTAATAAAATTTTCCTCACAGTTCAGGGGCTAGAAAACACACACTGAAAGATACATACAATTCATTTAAAGAAGCAAATCAGAATTTACAAAATACAATAAAAGGATCTTTGATTTAAGGAATTAAAGAGCTCTTCCCGGTTCAGTTAAGAGTTTTACAGATCATTAACTACTTGACAGGTCTGTTCAATAAAGAAATGACTATAATTCCAAAATAAGCCACTAATGAGTTTTTAACACCTCCAAGGTACTTCTTAGGAAAGTACCACAAATAGAGGCTAAGAAATAATTAATATTTCTAGAGACATACCCCCTGGGATCAAAAACATCTACTCAATCACCCCAGGCGATAATCTCCGAATTATTTCTCAATTCCCAATCAACTTCTAAGTATCTTTAATCCCTTTCTCTCCATCCCCGTCACCACTTCCCAATTTCATGGACTAATCTTTTTTCATCCCTATTAATGTAAATCTTCTAACTGGGCTCATGAATTTGGTCTCTCTGCATTGTAGTTCTGCTGCCAATGTTCTCTTTCTGAAAACAAAGATGAGATCTTGTCACTACCCCACCATCTCTCATCTTCCAACACTTTGAGACTTCTTATTTCATACCTGTAAGGTCCAAACTGCTCAGCAGGATGGTGAAAGCTCTCTCTATTTTGATACTTAATAAATGCTTAATAAGAGGCTGTTAAATTAAAGAATGTCCCAACTTGGGGTCTATCATAATCTATTTATGGAGAAGTGCCTGTCGGGTTCTTGAAATAAGAATGACCCTAAGGTCCCTAGACTTACACTTGGATTGCCTGCTAGCTTTTATGAATATTTAAAGTGAAGTAAGTAGTATCTCAGTTCATCTACTAGCTACGCTTCCTCAAATAAGAGCATTTGATAGTCTGATACACCTGAATAATTAAGAGTGGTACTTATATACCTTTACCATGCGTGATCACAAGTTCTGTATAGGAGCAATGGCACCCTCCATTAAGGCTATGATTTGCATAGTAAAAACTTGATAAAGCAAACTTGAATTCGCTGGAATGGTATCATTGTATTTAGCTAGGAGAGTTTGTGTTATGCTTCCACTTTAAAAAATCAGTATATTTTCTTGTTTTGTGATGTGATTAATTGTTAGTAGCTTATTTGATGGCTTGCCAAATGTAGTAAGGGCACTGGGCATTTGTTTGCTAATCTGTTTACAGGAGAGAGAAACCTTGTGGAGTTTTTTTGATGACTGTGTTCTTATTAACTTCTTTTAAAACATGCTTAACTCATATAGTTTCTGTCACCAGTAATTTTTCTTTTTTGCAGTGGAGTTCACTCTGTTTTCTCTGAAATTGTGTCCTGAATGAAAAAACCCAAATTTAGAATAACACTGTTCATATGCCAGTGCCTCCTAAAAATGGGGGGTTGGGTGGTGAGATATTGCCAAATACTGTGGGGTGCCATGGAGCACTGAGACTGTGAGCTTCGGTTTTTTTTTTTTTAATTTTTTTTTCAACGTTTATTTATTTTTGGGACAGAGAGAGACAGAGCATGAACGGGGAAGGGGCAGAGAGAGAGGGAGACACAGAATCAGAAACAGGCTCCAGGCTCTGAGCCATCAGCCCAGAGCCCGACGCGGGGCTCAAACTCACGGACCGCGAGATCGTGACCTGGCTGAAGTTGGACGCTTAACCGACTGCGCCACCCAGGCGCCCCAAGGGTTTTTTTTTTTATTTAAAAGACAAGTGCAGATTAATATGGCTTGCTACAATAGGCAGGGATGAATAGAAGACTGATATAAAAACAGAAGAATCATGTCAGGGTGTTGGTATTCTTTGGGGTTTTGTCCTAGTCCCTCTTCTTACTTTCAGACTCACCCTGAAGAGTGTTATCCCCTCCCATTGTTTCCATGGCCATCCACATGTGCATGGCTCACAAATGTGTATCATCCCACTTGGATGCCTAGCAGGCCCCTCATCTTCAACATGTCCCTAACTGAACTTGTCATTCTCCTCAGAGCTGTTCTTCAGTGAATGGTTCCATCGTCCATCATCCTCATATATCTCTCCCTCCACCTCCCTTATTCCTAACATCCAATCCATCCTTTTCTCCACTTCCCAAGTGTCCCTCAAGTGCCGTGCCTTTATTTCTACCCTTTTGGGTATTACATCTGTTGTCTGGATGATCCAATAGCCTCTTCCCTGGCACCCTTGCCTCAACCATCATCCCAACCCTAATCCATCCTTTCTGTTGTAGCCTGATGCCAAAAAGCAAATAAATTGATTATGTGAGTTACTCCCCCTCTTAAATCTTTTCATTGGCTTCTCATGTTCCCTGAGATAATTTTTTTTTTATTTTTTTTTTCAACGTTTATTTATTTTTGGGACAGAGAGAGACAGAGCATGAACAGGGGAGGGGCAGAGAGAGAGGGAGACACAGAATCGGAAACAGGCTCCAGGCTCCGAGCCATCAGCCCAGAGCCCGACGCGGGGCTCGAACTCACGGACCGCGAGATCGTGACCTGGCTGAAGTCGGACGCTTAACCGACTGCGCCACCCAGGCACCCCTCCCTGAGATAAATTTAATGTTCCCTAACTTAGCTGAAGATCCTCCAGTGTCTGGCTATATCCTATGTAACTCTCCATTCCTATTTCACAGCACCCTCACTCCATGCTCCATCCTGCATTATCTAGAATGTAACTGCTATACACATATGGCTATTTACATTTAAATTAATTAAAAGGAAACAAAAACAAAATATGATTTCTTCAGTCATAATAGCCACATTTTGTATGCTCAGTAGCCACACATGAGGCTAGTGGCTGCCATGTGGGATAGCACGGATTATAAAATGTTTCCGTAATTGCAGAAAGTTTTATTGGATAGCCTTGTGTTGAAATACTTTCATTTCCCAGAGCTTTGCCTTCTTCTCTCATTTATACTCTTTTTTATCCTTTGCCTGGAATGATTTCTAATTATTCTTTCCTCCCATCAATGCCTTGTGATTCCCCACCATCATTTTTTAATAGACTTTATTTTTTAGAGTGTAAATGAGGAAAAGATACAGAGGATTCCCATATACCTTCTGCTCCTACACACACACACAACACCTCCTATTATCAACATCCCCCACCAGAGCAGTACTTTTGTTAGAATGGATGAACCTACATTGATTCATCATTATCACCTAAAGTCCATAGTTTATATTAGGGTTCACTCTTGGTGATGTACATTCTATGATTTATAACAAATGTATAATGACATGTATCTATCGTTATAGTATCATAAGGAATACTTTCACTGCCCTAAAAGTTCTCTGTGACCT
Source organism: Felis catus (assembly GCF_018350175.1). NCBI lineage: Eukaryota > Metazoa > Chordata > Mammalia > Carnivora > Felidae > Felis > Felis catus. Next base: position 85,994,908 of record NC_058373.1, on the reverse strand, counting down.
ACCATAATTTTTTACATATCACTCAACTTCTCTAAAATTCACTCTTCATCTGCTAACAAATCAAGTCCAAATTAGACTGCAAAGCTTTCTCGTATCTCCCTCCTCTGAAGTCCTATGAAATTACAGAGTTGAATATAAAGTAACCAGGACTTTTTTTTTTTATTTATTTTTATTTTTTTTTTTTATTTTTAAAAAATTGACTGCTGTAAGCTTAGAGGCAGAGTGGATCTTTATGCTACTTTATTCTTCCACAGAACCTTTTTTTTTCAACGTTTATTTATTTTTTGGGGGACAGAGAGAGAGACAGAGCATGAACGGGGGCGGGGCAGAGAGAGAGGGAGACACAGAATCGGAAACAGGCTCCAGGCTCTGAGCCATCAGCCCAGAGCCTGACGCGGGACTCGAACTCACGGACCGCGAGATCGTGACCGGGCTGAAGTCGGACGCTTAACCGACTGCGCCACCCAGGCGCCCCACCAGGACTTTTTAAACTGGAGAATAAATCAGAATTTATTCACAGTGTTGAATATTGAATAGTAGCTTATTTCAAGGCACTGCCTTAATCAAAATATTTTTTGGATACCCACTCTTGGAATTCTCTTCAGAAATAATTTGTCTTTTATAAAATGATTTCATTAATATGTGGTGACATTTCTTTAGGTATCAGTCTCTGTATTCACTGTTCTTGGTTCTATCTGATACGCAGTTCTTTCCAGAAATTGAATCTGTCTTCAAAATTACAACTTTAGGTGTTTAAAAGTTATATACAACAAGGGAATCCCATAGAATCCAAAAAAGTTTTTAAACCTTGGCAATACCTTTTTCATGTTTATAGGCAGTGAAGGTGACAGCTTTGAAAAGGATCACACTCACTCATGTTGGTTAGTTCTGATATGTGTTTGTTTAGAAACAAATAAACCAAAACCTATAGGTTATGGTATCATTCCTTCTCAGATGTTTACAGGTAACTTGATGATTACCTGGTATATTGCATTGTAAAGTTGAACCTATTTTCAAATTTTAATTAATGTTTTTTTGTTTATGTATTGTACCTCGAAGTACTTGATAAAAACTCCTTGAAGGTAGACTCTTAATCATTTTTAATGTTTTCCATGGCACCTCAATTACTGCTAACAATAGTTAATAAATAATTAATACTTTGTAGTTTCCACAGCGTACCTGGAAATATGATCCCCTATTTCTTTACACAGTCCTGTAAAGTAGGCATTTTTCCTATAATCCCCAACCTCTAGTCAAAAGAAAGTGGAGGTTGGGGCATGGAGTGTGCCATTCTGGGCCTATATGAAGTAAGCTAACAGGCAGAAACAGGAGCTATCTGATCACTTTGGGATTTATAGAGGATACAGTGGCTTTTCCTTTATCCATGCTGGTGATGCATCTTTAAGGGGCCAATATAGGCCCTTAACAGCCATTTTCCTACTGCTGATACAGGGTACTGACTTACCAGAACCCATACCTTTCATTCACTCATCCATGCTTTGTAACCATGTTGGCCATCAACAAACAGTGCAACTTCACTGATTTTTCAGTAGTATGTGCTCAATTTTTTTTTGTTTTGATTTAAATATAAATCTTAACAGGATTCTCTCAGAGGCTGGGTTTTGGGGGTATTTTTTTCTTAGATATTTTTGGGAGTTTTCAATGTGTAGAATGAACATGTATTGCTCTTAAAATTAGAAAAACTGATGGGGCGCCTGGGTGGCTCAGTCGGTTGAGCATCCAACTTCGGTTCAGGTCATGATCTTGCAGTTTGTGAGTTCGAGCCCCACGTCGAGCTCTGTGCTGACAGCTCAGAGCCTGGAGCCTGCTTTAGATTCTGTCTCTCTGTCTCTGTCTCTGTCTCTCTCTCTCTGCCCCTCCCCCACTCATACTCTGTCTCTCCTTCAAAAATAAACATTTAAAAAAATTTTTTTAAATAATAAAATTAGAAAAACTGAGTGCCTGCATAGCTCAGTTGGTTGAGCATCTGACTCTTGATTTCAGCTCATGGTCATGATCCCAGGGTAGTGGGATCGAACCCCGTGTCAGGCTCCGTGCTGAGCATGGAGCCTGCTTCTGATTCTCTTTCTCTCTGCCCGTCTTCCCCACTCACGTGCACTGTCTCTCTTTCTAAAATAAAAAATTGAAATAAAATTAGAAAACCTTATTTTTTACTTTAGTCATTTAGATGTTAATAGCATCTTAAAAACAAGAACAGTTAAAAATTTTTTGAGACGTCAAATAGTGGACACTGTAGGAATATTGTTCATTTCTCTCAAATCATAGCAGAGTAAGTATTGCATTTCACTTCTCACATGTTAACTTTTATAATCTGATCATCTACCTCTACCTCTTTATAACAAATGACTTTATTTTCAGTGTGAGAAAAGACTGGACTTGCTACTTTACGATGGAAACTCCAGGTGACTTCTATATATCCCAGGTAACTCCGCGTTTACTGTGTTCTTCTTCCACATCACTCACTCTTTCCTAAGTCACACCCTGAACATTCCTCCCATTTTTTTTAAATTCATATATAATTTGAGACATATCCATTTCTCAGGTTTGGCGACAGTTCAGGACCAAGGGACAAGGTCACAGAGATTATAGACTGTTGAATGTGTGACAAGGCGGCTCATAAAGAATCTGGTCAGATGTCCTTCATTTGCCTGTAATTAACTACAGCTGCTTTTTATGTTGCGAGCTGATCTTTGATCTGCTTTCCCCTTCAGACCTCTGTGCACAAGGTAGTTAAAAACAAACTAGGAGGCCAATTTTAAAGACAAAAAAAAAAGAAAAAGAAAAGAAAATCCCTTCGGGGTAATCAAGTGACAGTTGAAGCAGCCATAAGCTGTTAGCTTTATTCATTAGAGAACTTTAAACATGTCAAGAAATAGAATAATGTCCCTGCTATTAGATCAGCCTCAACAATGAAGATTACAACAGCCTTGGGACGCATGAGTGGGCAAACTTTTTGTGAAAACAAGTTTATTGAGGAGCATTGTACTATAGTGGCACAGAATCTAGCTTACACAGTTTCATAGCAAGAATATTGGTTCAATATGCATCGAAAAAGTTGGCCCTCTAGGAGTGGCAGATTTACAGTGCAACCTTGCTCTAACCCAAATGGCCTCTGCAATTAGGTTAAGAAAAACTTCCTACAGGCTCTACCGCTCGAACGGATGGCCTCTGTTACACCACATCGCTCTTGCCGAAACATTTACAATAGTACATGATCCAGCATAAATTTTAGTTTGGTAATGACCATGTAAATCTTGAAATCTTTCACAGGTTTATGTAATTGATATGGTTTTCTTCTGAATCAAAATTCTAATGTCAATATCAACAATTTTAAAAATAGAGCATTCCTTAGAGCAAATAATCTTGGACTAGAGTTTAAGAACTGTATTGAAAGAGGGTCAATTCTAATCATATCTAAGTGGATTCCCTGATATCATTTTTTTCTTCTTTATCGTAATCTGTAGCAGCCTACTCATTATTTGGGGGCTCTTAATAACATGAAAGAATATTTGATTTAAAAGGGAGAACATCCAGAACTTCCCAAACCTTAAATTTTTGCCATGCATTTTCAATTTTCAAAGTGGCTCTTCCTCCTAGTAAGTTCCAGGGAAAAGTCAGCCTTATGATATCTCTTGTCACCTACAAAAATTAAGAGAAACAGACACCTTCCTATATTTCATATTTTTCTTATTCTTAAAAGTGACATTTTTGCTCAGGTCAAAATTAGGAGGCTCTTTCAGTTGCTGATTCATGTCAAGTTCTTCCAAATGATATGTTAGCAATCCATTTATTCCTTTGTACCTAATTGATTTGTACAAGCTTAAATTATGAGTGAGGGTCATGACTTTCCATTGAATAAACTTATGGCTTTTCCCCAATCACATCACTTACCTCTTTCTTGGATTTTGTAATCATGTTGTGTGTCTTGCCCTTCAATATTCCTGTTAGAGGATGTTCTTTCAACGAATAAGAACTTGCTAATCTGAAGAGCAGTATTTGTGGAGAATATACTTTGTCCTTTAATACCTGAATGTTTATTCTAAATATTCCATGTTTGAGGTTTGAAAGAACTTTCTAAGAAGAAAAAGAAGGGGAGATGACACCTTATTTTATATATTTTCAAAACAGAATGATTATACTCAGTGAAGATTTAGACTTCATAACTATAGGCTAGAGACACTTATGTGGCCAAACAAGGGAAGCAGGAGGGCCAGATTCAACAATGGGATACAGGGGGCACATGTCCCTGTACTCAGCTCTGGCTAGTTGTTGTCTTGCAGAAAGGTGACTCAGGGATGCCAGATATTTCAGTTTTTCAGCTAACCTGAAATCTGATTTTTTTATGTGAAAACTCCTGATTTCTAAATGTTGACAACCAACTCATTCTTGAAAGAACACTGTGTGAACTGAACAAAACACATCTGTAGACTATTTTCTGGAGGTAGTGCCTCAATCTTCTTTTCAATGCTTATTGCTTGGGCAAGCTATGACATGGTTTTCAAAAAGTAGATAGAAGATTTTGAGTTCCTTGTGGATGATACTGTGTAATCAGAAGTGTGCCCACAAACTGATAAAAAGAAATAATGGCATCAAGGTTAGGAATAGCAAATGCTTATATAGTGATGACTTATAGTCTTTCACACTCTAATGGATCCTCAGAACACCCAGTAAGGCCAATAGGACCACTATTTTTATTCCCATCTTATAGAGGAGGAAATTGAAGCTCGATGAGTCCTTATTTCAAGGACACAGAATCTTTAGAGAAATTGTTGAAAGTCATGGATTTCTCTTGTCATAAAAATGAACACTAAAAAAGAAAAATTTAGCATGTAATTTCTAGGAATTCGTGGACACCGTCCTCTTTCCAAAGTTCAACCACAGGTTAAGAACCCCTGGAATAAGTGATCTGTGAAACTTGATACAGAGCTCAAACAGAGATTTTCAGAGGTGTGTGTGTGTGTGTGTGTGTGTGTGTGTGTGTGTTTCTACTACATGCTTCCCTCCTTAGAGAAAGGCAGTTGAGACAGCAGCCAATAGAGTAGAGCCTTCCCAGGCTGAAAAGCCATCTGCAATTCCATCCCTGCCCCCCCGCCCCCACTAGAATGACTAGATTCTGAGATGAGGCTGGAACTGGGGAGGATGCCATCAGTAGTACAGCTGGAACCTTCACCATCATGGTCTCTAGAACACTTCTCAGGGTTATCTGAGAAGTTTCAGAGTTACAAATAGTGATAGCAGCAAGAAGAGTAGCCACTGTTTATCCCATGATTATACTATGTCAGACACTGTGCTGAGTGCTGAAGTCAGTACAGTTTGTGCCTCCATCACACAGATAAGGAAATTGCTAAACCAAGATTATCATTCAGACTCTGCATCCAACACTGTTAACCACTCTAATTCTGCCTTTCCTTCTGGAGCGAGCATATGGAGGAGATGGACGTGCAGGGGAGGATCCTTTATTCCATAATTATTCTTAAGATACATGATAGTATGAAAATTCCTGAAAGGTCCATTGATTTTCCTTCTAAGACACAGTGTTGTTGGTTTTTTTTTTTCAGGTAGTATGGCTTTTAAAAAAAATACTGGGCATTTAAGAAGGTAAAGGAAAACCCAATTGTACCCAGTTTAGTGGAAATTTCATATGTATCAGTCATTGCTAAACCCCTGTTATGCTGCCTAAATCAGTGATAATCTGTGTATCTTCCATGTCTTTTAAAGGCCAGACAGACCAAATTTATCTACAACCCAACTAAGTGTGCAGTATTTCCAAATACTTCAGGAAATAATACATTACGGATTTGATTTCTTCACTTTTCGCACATGGTGTTATATGTGTCATGTAAAATGTGACACTTGCCAAATTAAAATGAGCATATGCCAAACATGAATAGCTTACACAAGATACAGAGTGTAAAACTTTTTATTTATGTGGAAAACCCCAGTAATCAAGAGTATATCCCCTTAACAGAAGTGCGTAACTTGTAATGAGTTATGCAAACTGGTTGTTAAATGAATAATCTTGGAGTTCATGGAATTTGAAGAATTTTTTAAATGTTTATTTATTTATTTATGAGAGAGAGAGAGGAGGAGGAGCACAGAGAGAGGAAGAGAGAATCCCAAGCAGGCCTCATGCCGTCAGCGCAGAGCCTAACATAGGGCTTGATCTCACCAACCTGTGATATCATGACCTGAGCCAAAATCCAGTCAGTCGCTTAACCGACTGAGCCACCCAGGCACCCTCAAAGAATGTTTTTTAGGCACACAGTGTGCGGAAGGCTAATTTGCTATATGGATGATACTTGAAATAGAAATGTAAGCTTCAAGTGAACATCCAAAATGGAGAACTTGAATTTTTAAAATATTTCAATGTTATTTAAGTGACAAGAAATATAAATAGTAAAATAAATTTTCTTGGGAGTTATTTCTACTTAAAATTTTTTATTTAGGTTTAAAAGCAGGATTTTATATTAGAAATCCAGTCTAAGCACAGCACACTGTCATCATTTGTTAAATACAGCTCCCCACTAGCTGGTATTTTATGGTTTCTTAAAGCCAGGCAAGATTCTGAAAGAACATAATTGCTTTGTCTTAGAATTAAATGTATTTTATAAAATTCTATTTACTTTAATTTTTTTTAACCTTTATTTATTTTTGAGACGGAGAGAGACAGAGCATGAACGGGGGAGGGGCAGAGAGAGAGGGAGACACAGAATCGGAAGCAGGCTCCAGGCTCTGAGCCATCAGCCCAGAGCCCGACGCGGGGCTCGAACTCACGGACCGCGAGATCGTGACCTGAGCTGAAGTCGGACGCTTAACCGGCTGAGCCACCCAGACGCCCCTCTATTTACTTTAAAGTACACAATTCATGCATTGTGTTTACGTTTATGAAATTAGCTTTCACTGTCCATCTCATCCCCTAACCTTTTCTGGTAATAGTTTACCATAATTCAGGTTCCCTCAAAATATATCATTTTATTGCCTTTATCCCCTAATGGTTGAATTACTGATCCTATGTAATTATACCACTACTTTGAAAGTTTGTCAGCTTTCACTTCATGATTTTTTTGTTTAACTTCTGCTGCTACTCCTCTGGATCATGTAAAAGATTATCCTACTCTCAGGGCACCTGGGTGGCTCAGTCAGTTAAGTGTCTGACTTTGGCTGAAGTCATGATCTCACAGTTCATGGGTTCGAGCCCCGCGTCGGGTTCTGTACTGACAGCTCACAGCCTGGAGCCTGCTTCAGATTCTGTGTCTCCCTTTCTCTCTGCCCCTCCCCTGCTTGTGCTCTGTCTCTCAAAAATAAATAAACATTAAAAAAAATTTTAAAGATTGTCTAGATTTTTTTTCTAGGGGAAAAAGTGTGGGATGTATCTTAAGCTTATCACAGATTCATTTCTAAATCTTGCAAATTAACATGTTTCCGTTCCTGTCATTGTTTCCTCTTACCCCTCCTTTCTGCCCTACTGGTCCATGCCTCCTAAGTTCTCCTTTGGATTTTCATCTCATGACCTAATGCCTCAGGGTTCCCCCCCCCCCCATGAGGCAGCGTTTGCACACAGCTGTTCTGTAATGTATAGCATATATTGGCTTGAGAATGGAAATTTCACTTCTGTAAAGTGGTTTGGGATATACTTTTGTGCAAGATGCTATGCCAAACTGAACTGTGGATTGTAACATGCAGCCAGTTACCTCTGTTTGCCCCTCCAGGAAGCAGTGTACAGTTTTAATAATCATGATGCCCTATTGCAATGGCTTCCAGAGTTATTATGTAAACCTTTCAAGCACGGATTATGTCTTCCCTATTTCTCCACACCTTCCCTGATACAATAAATATTTTATAAATGACAAGTTTAGGTGAGCCAGGGCCTTATCCACAAGTTAACATAACATCTCATGCAGTATATGTATATTTAAAACTTGAGCCATTTCATTTCCTTTCCAAGTTTGCTGATCTCACAGGAATATAGAATAACCAAACTATAAACTAAGAGCTCCTAGTAGGAAAGTGTTTTTTGAGATGAAGTGCAATTAATTAGTCCCAGTACCACTGTCATTGGATGGTTAGCAGTATGGAAAGGGAGTCAGTTAATTAGGATTAAAATGTAATTATTTGGAGAAGGAAGCAGCAAGAGTATTGTTTAAACATTTCAAACCCAATCTTATCTGTCAAATTACAAAGAAAAAGATGTTACAAAAAGATTTAAAACTCTGAAATTCTGTTTTCCATAACCCTTCATCCAGAGGTAAACATGTGACTAAAGCCTGACCAATCAGATGTCCACAACCTCTTGCCCACAGTGATTGGACTAGGGATTCACAGGTGACCACTGTGAGGCCAATCAAAGCCCTGCCAGGAATTTTTCTGTTATTGGAGAAGTGTCTGCTTGCCTCTTGCATCTTAAAGATTACTGGGTAGGAACAGGGGGATCTCCCAGGCAGTTACCTCTCTGTGTTAGGAAATCTCTGTAGCAAGAGTGAATAAAGACAAGCAGAGACAAGCAGATGAGAGAAAGGGAGATAAAGTCTTGGAGCCAAGTATCCCTGCCATTTCCGTCATTTCAATTATAAGCCAACAGATTCCCCTTTTGTATTTAAACTGATTTGTGTTGAATTTTGTCTCAAACAACCAAAGGAGCCTTGACAAATTATTTTTGTTGGAATTGAGTACCTGCACGAATAAGATAAGCATTGTTTCTCTCACACAAATTCCTCCAGCTTTTCACTGGTAAGGTAAAACAGAAAACATGGAATATGTGTTCATTCTAGAAAACACTATTAGCACCATTAAAACACCAAAAGATCCTTTCAGGGGTATCTTTCAAGCTGTGTGAAACAAATAATGAATAAATTAAACTCTGCAATGGAAGAAACGATATTGTTTCATTTTCTAGACAATGGCATTTTAGACTCTTTGCTCATTTTGATAATTGTATTGTGGTCCAACTTGAGCCATATTTTCCACATCAAGTTTAAATCTCTTTTTCTTGATTCAGTTTTCAATTACTGGTGCTCCAAAACCCATTACAAAGCAAAAGAAGCCTTAGGCATAGCTTAGTGAACCCAATAAACTTCATAGCCCTGGTCTTGATGGCACGCTTCATGATGTCACTCTTCTTTTCCTTTTTTCTCTTTTCTCTTTTTTTTTCTTTTACAAATTCTCTATTTTATTTTATTTTTATTTTATCTTTTAAATATTTATTTTTGAGAGAGATAGAGAGTGGGGGAGGGGCAGAGAGAGAAAGGGACAGAGGATCCTAACTGGGCTCTGCCCTGCCAGCAGAGAGCCCAATGTGGGGCTCAAACCCATGAACCACGAGATCACGACCTGAGCCGAAGTCAGATGCTCAACTGACTGAGCCACCCAGGCACCCCTGTCATTCTTCTTTTTGAGAAAAAGCAGAATTCTCTTTCCTCCTTGGTGGTAGGTTGAATTTAATTCAGAAAAGTTACCATTTGTGAATTCATAATATAGTTGACAACTGTATGATTACATTACCTGATTTGGCATTTGCATGTTAGGCCTAAACTAACTGATAAAGCCTAACTGCTGTATCAAAGAGACCTAACAATACAGTGTCTTAAAGAACGAAAAGTATATTTCTCTTTCATGTAAAGTCCTGATGGCAATAGCTTAGTTTAGTATCAAATCTCTGCTCCCCATAATTACTCTGGGACACAAGTCCCTTCCAGTGATTACTCCACCATCCTCTAGGGCCCTGTCTTGTCACCTATCTTTAACGTATAACTTGAGTCACTACCGCACTGAAGCTCCAGTTAGTGGGAAGGGGAAATTAGTTCTTAAATTAGGTGGATTCATAGTCTTAGGCTCTATGATTCTCACCTTACCTGGGTGAGAACTTACTCATGTGGTCACACAAAAGAGGTGCTAGAAAATGCCATCTTTCTGAGGTATCATGGCCATGGATGAAAGACAGAATGGATTTTGGAGGAGCTCCAGCATTGTTCCCAGGCTTATAAGTGCCATTTTAGTTTCTACCATTGTTCCAGATGTCGCCTGTAATACTTTTGTGTATAAGAGGGAAATGAAGAAATTGATCCTTATAGATAAATCAAAGTCTTACATGAAGAAATTAGAATTAAGATATAAACATTGCTCTTCCCTTTTTATTTATTCAAAAATTGCCTGAATTGGTGCAGCCACAGTGGGGAAAAGTATGGAGGTGCTTCAGAAAAGTACAAATACAAAATACTACATGATCCAATAATTCCACGATTGAGTATCTAAAGAAAACAAAAACACTAATTTGAAAAGATATAGGCACCCCTATGTTTACTGCAGCATTATTTACAATAGCCAAGGTATAGAAGCAACTTGTGTCCATCAAGAGATGAAGGGATAAGGAAGATGTATACACACAGACACACACACACACACACACACACACACACACACACACACACTGGAATATTACACCACCATAAAAAGGATGAGATTGTATCATTTGAGACAACGTGGATGGACCTGGAGGATATTATGCTAATAAGTGAAATAAGTTAGACCAAGAGAGATAAATATGATATGATTTCACTTATATGTGAAATCTTAAAAAAAATGAACAAACAAACAAAAAACAGAATCCAGCCTATAAATACAGAGAACAAGCTAATGGCTGCTAGAGGGGAGGGGGATGGGAGGTTGGGCAAAATGAGTGAAGGGGAGTGGGAGATACAGGCTTCCGGTGATGGAATGAATAAGTCATGGGAAGAAAAGGCACATCATAGGGAATTTAGTCAGTGATATTCTAATAGTGTTGTATGGGGACAGATGGTAACTACACTTGTGGTGAACACAGCATAATGTATAAGTTGTTGAATCACTGTGTTGTACACCTGAAACTAATGTAACATACATGTAAGCTATACTTAAAAAAAAATTATCTGGTAGCTAAATCTAGTCTTTGAGTGAATGTGTCAAAGCCATGCCTTTCCTATGAGGTCAACAGAGTCTAAAGTATGAAAAATAGTTAATATTAATTTAGTTTTTTTGATTTTTTTTAACGTTTATTTATTTTTGAGACAGAGAGAGACAGACCATGAACGGGGGAGGGTCAGAGAGAGGGAGACACAGAATCTGAAACTACAGGCTCTGAGCTGTCAGCACAGAGCCTGACGTGGGGCTCGAACTCACGGACCGCGAGATCATGACCTGAGCCGAAGTCAGCTGCTTAACCAACTGAGCCACCCAGGCGCCCCTAATTTAGTTTTTATGGATGGACAAGGCCCTTCACAATATTATATTTATTCATCTATGTTTTCAGACTTTGTAGGCACCTTGTAGAATTCCAGGGTAGATTGTTATATTATTATTTATTATCTAGATAATGTTTCTATGAGTAGTAACACATTCAGTGCTATTATAACTAAATGTTTGTGATAATGAAATCTATCTACCTTTGTATTTATGTAGTATCTTATACTTTAGTATCCAAATACTGTTTCTTGTTGGTATTTAATTTACATGAAGTATAATCAGTTTCATTTTTGCAAGTTTTTCATGTGGACATAAATATTAGTTTAATCTATATTTAGTAGAAATCTTGCGTGATTAAACTGTGTGAACGCCACATAGCAGTGAGAGGAGTCTCTGAAACTAAGTCAACCTTCTTTTTTTTCCCCCACAAGCCAAACCTTGATAAAGAATGTGGTATATGGAATTTACTTAAAGTGTAGGTACAGTAAGCTGACTCAGTAAGCTGGAGTTCATGGGAGCATGGCATAAAGTCTGATATTAAATAAGTGTTTAAAAATAAGAGTTTCTGTAGCTATGGTACTACTAGGTCATTCAGCAATTATACAATTAAGAACAAACACCCAAAGGCAAGTTTTTAAGGCAGTGTGATTTATTAAATGCAGGAAACTTGGCTATATATTAATTAAAGCAATGGTGGCAAATATTTTAAGTCACAAGTCTTTTACTCCATCAAGATGAATAATAGATTGCAAGAAATAATACCAATTAGAACAAGAAGAAAACCATTGTAACTTCATCCTGCTCTTTCTTTGATGGCAATTGTTGTTTGTGACTTATAGATAAGAAAGAACTAGCCTCTTGTGAACTAAAATTCTGAATTCTTCTCTTCGCAAGATGTTATGGATTTGCCTGAGGACTTCTTCCTATTTCTAGATGTCTGTCTGATGACTAAGGGCAAAGCTGGCATTGTAGCCACCTTTATCCTCCTCTTTTTAAAGTGCTCATATCCTTGGAAAAGAGCAGAGAAAGGAAGCTGTTTTCTGAGAGATGGAAGCCTTGCTCTCATTACTAAATCTGTGTGTGTGAAGCCTAGAAACATCTGCATGACAGTGTGGCAGATCATACCGACATGATGTCACTGAACGTAAAGTTGGGAAGGGAGGCATGCCGTCTTGCTTGTAAAAGCCAGCTTCACTTCGTGACTGGGGGGTAAGCAGGGAAGGACTGGGTTCTGTTCCTGACTCTTGGGACAAATGGAGAGCTCCTTCTTTCTAGGTAATTCAAAAAAAAAAAGGAGAAACTAAAACCAATATTATAAGTGAGAAAGAAGTCCTGAGCAGAGCAGAATATTTTTGTCTTTCTAGTTGTTTGAGAAGCAGTAAGAAAACAGAGTCACCAGAATGGGGCGAGTGTTCTGTAGAATGGAACTCGACAGGCTGCCCTTCCCCTAAGCCACAGAGTCCTAACCCCTTTCAGCTGCCCTTCTGCATTTCCATACACTTCCAATGTTGAAATGCTGGTCAGCTTGAACTTTTTTTTTACTTTAGATAAACAAAATACAGGCAAACTTCCTCTGAATACACACACACACACACACACACACACACGTGTGTGTGTATGCATTTATATATATGTATGTGTATGCATTTATTATACATATATGTAGATTATATCATATATATATAATAAAACAAGTGATACCTCTATTTCTCTCTCTTTTATTCACATTTCCTTCTCCTTAAAGACACTTCTGAAAGTATTTTCCTGTCTGCCAACTTAATCCACAGCTTATTTCCCCCTGGTGTTTCTCTTTGCATTACCAATTGTGTTAAGGACCACCTAGAGCAATTAGCTTTCCATAAAAGATCGACGTATCTGAAAATTGATCCACTAACCCAAATGCACTTGGAGCTTGCTTGAAGTCTAATATAGAGTTAAGTATAACGAAAAGGAAAAGGATAATTTCCTTTGAGTTAAAATACAAAACAATAATTTTTAAAGATGTTACATTGAGCTGAAATGGAGTTTAAAAAGTTAATATAAAAACTTTGTTTGTAAGTGAGATTTTCATTAGTTTCATAATTTTTCATAATCTTTCTTTGCATACAAAGGGTGATTTAAAAAAACTCACTTGTTTTTAAACTCTGCCTCAACTTTTCTTCATCCTTTGTATATGCTGAATCTACTATGATTTCTGGATCATAATATATACATATACTATACCTCTAAAATATATTTTTCTAAATTCTTAACTCAGATAATAAACTCTATATGAACAAGGGATATGCACTAAGAAAAGTGTTGTACTTCATTTAGATATGTGCTAACAAGCCTTGCTTGTGTTAGTTTCTTTAGAAAGATACATGCTAACAGTAAACTTCAAAATATTCACTTCCAGATTTTTCAAGAAAGGCTGTGGCTTGCCCAAGAGCATAACTTTTAACAGCATCTTTCAAACCTGCCAAATCACATTGCCTATTTGGCCAATTCAGTGTGCATAATATTAATTTACTGTGCCACAAAGGTAGTATGCCTTAACTGTTATTAGGGGAAAGCATAATATATTTGATTTCCCTTTATGAGTCTCACATTGCTTATAATTCAGTAGGGCTACCACATTTTCTGGGCAGGCTATCAAATAGGATGTTGTAATGATTTGCTTGACTAGTAGAGTAGATGAAAAAATATCAGTTCTGTCTGTAGCTGTTCTATTTTTGAATTTAAAATTTGCACAGTTTGAAACCATTTATTCCTCTGTGGTTCTTTTAAAAAAAATAAAAAGATTCATTTATATTTTCAAGAGTTAAACATATTATACAAAATCATTTAGGGTAATGGTTAAAACAGGGTTAGAAATTGAGAGAACAAAAGAGAAGTCTTAGATTTAAGTTGAAAATGCTAAGGAAGGGACTGTAGAACAATGCAAAGAGTTTTGGTTTGATAAAAGGAAAACATAGATTTTGCTCATAACTGACATCTTGGGGATTTGACTGCCTCAGTCCTTTGTCTGCATTGCTATTCCTTTGTAGTTCACAGAGACGTTGAAATGTTTTCTGTTTCATAAAATGTTACTTGCCAAAATTATCTTTGGAATAATCCAGTTCTACTTAGGGATAGGTGTGGACTCGGAACCTACCAGCAGACTCCCTGTTTAAAGCATTATCATTGATTCCTTGAATGACTGACTGAGTTCTCATTCTGTACACTAAATTCTTAAAACTTTATCTTCTATATATCACTAAAAAGGAATCTTATCATTGTAGATTTTATATAATGGGATTTCTTTTTTCAGCAAATATTTACTGAGCAACTTCTAGGTGTCAGGCATGTTTTAGGTACTTAGTGCATATCAGTGGACAATACAGATAAAGATCTCTGCCCTGGTGAAGCTTATATTCTACTGGGGGAGACAGATATAAAACAATAAATATAATAAGTAATTAATGTACTCTGTTAGAAGTTGATACAGCCTATAGAAAAAGAAACAGACCAGCATGAAGAGTTTTATTAGTGCTGGGGTAAGGAGGAGCAGGCTTCTCTGTTGAGTGGTCAGGGTTACTCATTGACCACGTGAAGGTAGTTGGCCAAGTAGAGACTGGGGGAAGAGCATTCCAGGCAGAGGGGATGGGAAGTGCAAAGACCGAAAGCTGAAGTAGTCCTTGCAAGTTTGGGAAATAGTGAAGAGGTCAGTGTAGCCGAGTGGAAAAAGTGAGGGAGAGAGTAGAAAGAAAATTGGTGAGAGAAGGAATGCAGGCCAGGATTGCATATGGCTTTTCTCTGGGAGACATGGGGAACCATTGCTAACCAGAGGAATGGCATGAAATAACTTCCACTTTAAAAGGATCATTCAGACTGCTGGGTGAAAACAGATGGAAGGGGTCAAAGGTGGATGGAGGGAGACCTGTTAATGAGGTGTTGCAGTTAATCAGCTGAGAAATGATGATCATGACTTGGACCAGAGTAGGCGCAGTAGAGGAAGTGAGAGAAGGTAGAAGTCTGGATATATTTTGAAGTAGAGCCAATGGGATTTCCTGATAGGTTGGAATAGGATTTTGAGAGAAAGAGGAGTCCACAGTGAGTCTAAGGTTGAGCAGATTGGTTTTGCTTTGTGTTTTGTTTTGTTTTGTTTTGTTTTGTTTTGTTTTGTTTTGTTTTGTTTTGTTTTGTTTTAGTAGGGGTGGGAAGGAAGAGGGTCCAGAGTCTAGTTTTAGGCATGTGAATTTTAAGAGGTCTGTTAGATATTGAAGCACAGATGCCAAATAGGCAATCAAATACTTAAGTCTAGATTTGAAAGAGAAGTCTAGACTCAAAATGTAAATTGACAAGTTGTTAGCACATAGATGGTGATTAAAACCATGGGTTGGAGTGAGATCACCAAGGGAGTGAGTGTAGAGAACTTCTTGAATGACTTTCATGTATTTGATGCTGTTTACTCAGTGGGCCGATAAAGGCAATACTCCCTCTTCGCAAAGAACTGTGGTTTGTATTTGACTACGCATTTTCACAAGTCCAGGAGATGCCCTTCACATAGACTATAATATCTGGAGCTGAATACTACAATGGCTGGTAGGGGGTAGGGGAGAAGCATAAAAAGGCCATTACATATTTCTGTACATTGCTAGGCATAGTTTGGTATGATAAATGCTATTCTTGATATATGTAATAGAATTGTAACATAATTGATAATGTTAAATATTTGATAACTGGTATATATAATGGAATCATAGAGAAAGATAATAGTGACTTGACTTGGTGATAAGATGGCAGAGTAAATTTAGAATACTCTGTTCTGTAATGTTTCTTAGAACAGATTAATGTATAAAAACATTGTTTATAGTTAAAATTAAGACCTTTAACTGAAAGATCACTCAACACTGCCTTTAATAATCTCTGTTTGAATCTACTTTCAGGGACCCAGTTTGTCTTCCACATTCTCCCATCCCGTTGCTAAAAAGGTTACTGAAGCCCATTGCAACACTGTTCACGAGTGAGAGCAGAGGTGGGCCAGGAAGGAAAGCACAGGGATGCATTCTAGGTTTCTGTACTTTGGGATTCCATTAGGAGTCAGTAGGGGTCAAATATGTCCTGTGGTCATCAGTCCATCAATGTAGCAGGACACTTTCCAATGTCTCTTTTCTGTGGCCCAGGATGTAAAGGGGTTGGGGGAAAAAAAAGATCTTTTGCTTTATGTTGTAAGCATTTAAATCTCTAGAATGAAAAAGAACAATCCCATCCTTTCTGGAAAGTGATGCCGTCTATGTGATTCTTCTACTTCCAGCTCTCAGGAAAAAGGCTATCGTTGAGATGAGGTATCTGTTGGTGGTCGTGGGCAAGTAGGTGAGAACTGTAGACACTGCCTCCTGGAAATAGATACATTGATATATATATATATATATGTAATTTTTTAAGTGTCTCTACCTTACAGAAGTCAGATTCGTGACCAAGGACAAGTAATTTCAAATATAAAGCACACTCAAACTACAGATGAATTACAATTTTACTTTAAACTTGTTAAATATGTGTCTGTATTTTCTGTCATTTGTTTTATAAGAACCATGATATAGTTCCTTGAAGACAGTTGTCAATTTGGGATAAAAGTAAAGGTTTATGCAAGACTAGATACAGAAATTAAATAGCAATATTTTGCATTGTAAATAGCAGCACTAAATCCCTGGGCCTGGAACAGTTTTATGCAGATTGCTATTCTCTCTCAATGTCTTCCCTTTACCTGGAAAGCCCTTCTCAATGTGTCGTACCTGTGCCCACCTTTGAAATTCTTCAGCCTTTTAGGCACCCTTGATGGTGCTTCAGGCTTTGTCCCCAGCACCTAGCACAGCACCTAGCATGTACACAGCCCTCAAGAATTATTTGTCAATCAATCAGGTGCTGATTGGTTGCCTTCTTTATGTAGCTGAACATCTGAGCATGTGATGAACAATATTGCAATTTTGTATTCAAGTACTTAATGTGCTTTATTTCATATAATTTTTACCAACATTTCTTGTCCTTACTTGCTTATTTGTGTAATACTCAAACTAATGATATAAATGTAGAATAAATAGCTGTCAGTTCAGTTTATCTTGAGAATTACCTGAGATAATGGCAGAGGCAGTAACCCTAATCAGCTTTAATTTATTTATTCAACAAATTTTTATAGAGCTTGCTGAGTGCCAGCCATTATGCAAAGTGATGGGATGCAAAGGTGAATAAGGCAGGTGGAGTCTCTGTCCCCCTGAAGCTTTTAGGCAAGAAAACACAGTTGCAGTGCCATGTAATAACACAAGTTCAAGGTACTGTGGGAGCACAACAAAGGGCATGCATATCAGTTAGATTCAGGTTCAGGTACAATGGCAGAAAACCCAAATAGCAGTAGTTTAAAAGAAATGGACGTTTCTCTCCAACATGGATTCCTGGAGGTAGATAGATCAGATCTCCATGATTTAGAGACTGCCTCTGTCCTGTTGCTGTGTTGTGTGCCCAAAGTCACCTCATTGTCCAAGATACCTGCTCCAACCCTAGGTTCACATTCCATCAGTAGAAAGGAGGAAAAGGGAGGAAAGGAACAGCCTCCCTATTTTTAGAAGTCTTCTCAGAAGCTCAAGTATTCAAGTGCACAAACCACTTTCACTTATACCCCATTGGCCAGAACTTGCTCACATGGTAATGCCTACCAGCAAGAGAGGCTGGAAAATGCAATATTTATTCTGGGCAGCCAGGAAGAAGAAGGAGGGGATGAATATTAGGGGACAACTAACAGTCCTTGCCTGAGGATTTCTGGTAAGATGGTTGCCCAAATTGAGATCTGAAGGGAAGTAGGATTCTTGGAAGAAGTGTGTGTGTGTGTGTGTGTGTGTGTGTGTGTGTGTGTGTGTGTGTGTGTGTGTGTGTGTGTCTTTACAGGACATTTCAGAGAAAAAGGAAAGGCCCAGAGAATTGAACACTGAGAAGAAACTGTTCTTTTACCAATCATGATTAAATCACTGTATGATAGTGTCTGTACTCTTCTTAGGAAAAGATGTGGGCTCAGGTTAAATCTGACGAAGAGGATGGGGTACATGTTCAGTACAGTTTTGTGGTTAAATAGGCCAAGAGTCCTATTCAGAAAAAAAAATGGAGGCTGGGAGACGGTTTACGACAAGGTCATGTTAGTCCTTTTCCAGCAA
Source organism: Felis catus (assembly GCF_018350175.1). Classification (NCBI taxonomy): domain Eukaryota; kingdom Metazoa; phylum Chordata; class Mammalia; order Carnivora; family Felidae; genus Felis; species Felis catus. Next base: position 85,976,510 of record NC_058373.1, on the reverse strand, counting down.
TACTGGCTCAGGTGAAATCAATGTATGTAAGCCAGTTGAAAGAAGGGAGCAGTTAGGGGAAACCCCAAGGTAAGGTTCAGGGGCTAGCCCATACCTTTCTGTGCTCATGACTGGGTCACATTACCAGTTTCATTTGAATCATACAGAAATGGTCATGGTCACTGAAGTGGCATGGGTCTGTAAGAACAATGAAAACATTTACAATATGATAAATTCACAATATCAACCTGCTTTGGGCTTTCTTAATTTTCATAAATTCTGGCCTTATAAAATTAGTCTTTTATCTAATTTAAATAAATCTAATAGCAATTCTTGCTAGCTTGTTACTGTGATAAATAAGCAATTACCTCAAAAATAACAAATGAAATATCTTGAACTTCCTTATATATAGCATGTTATTTGGAAAATGTACTTTTTAAACATGTTTTTATACATTTTTACTGTATTTTGGTTAAGTTCTGATTATGCTTTTTATCCACAAAATGAATAAAAGATGCAGATAGTCCAATACATTTAAAAATAAACCTATCTTGAAGATATTTTATCTCTAAAGCGTCTATTTTTCTGGTTTGAAGATCAAGCACATAATTTAATTTGAAAAACAACCAGAAAGAGTTATAAGGAAAGCTCTGGTCTAAATCTATAATTATGTAGGTTCTCACTTCTTTTTCATATTCCTTCTCAAATATCATGAAGTTATAACCTTTTTTTCCCAAGAAAATTGGTTCCATGGTTGATAGTTAGCAATACCATTTTTGTATTATGCATTGATAGAGGAGATTGAACCTTTTTATTTTGTGTTCATCTGTGGCTGGTGAGTTTAATAAATGCTAAGTTGTGAGAGCAAAACTTCTAGGTCTCATTTGTTTTCAGACTCGTGTGTCTTGAGTTGGCAATTTCAAAGTCACCTTCTTGTCTATGTTAAACTTTGAGTTTTATGAGAAAAGAGAAATCATTAAATCTCTGTCCTCTAACCCATTATTTAGATAATGACTTCATCCTAGATAATAGAATTGCCAAATAGTACACAGTACAGTTCAGTTTCCAGGGGTCACATCTAGGCCTATGACAACATGATTCATCTTGTTCTACTTTTATGGTTATTTCCATCAATAATTATCAGAATCTCACAGCCCCTAGCTACCCAGCAGAGGACAACAACCCAACAACCAGCCATTCTCACCCTGAGTCAATCTGGATTTAACTCTGAACTCTGATTGAAAACCAAAACTTCCATATCATTGCCAACATATCTGTCCTTTCTGCTTATGATGCATTTTGCTGCTCACTTGAATTCTTCAAGATTACTTGTTTTGATTAAAGATGACAATGAATGAACAACCAAGAGATTCTGGACAAATTACATTTGATAATTTAAGTCCTACTTTCCTATTGGCCAAGTTACAGTTTAGTAGGTAGCTGTATAGATGGGCATTACAGGTACATGAGACATTGGGCCATCTATGCTCTGATGAGAGATGATGCTTTTACTGGTAACCAAAGGGTAGCAGTTGGAGCCTCAGTGCTCATGTTTGTATGTGAATGTGTGATTGGGAACAGTGTGAGGATTAGTAGACATATTATTAGATTGTTGGGAGAGCATGTTAACAGAGGCTAATATCTCACTTCTTAAAATCTCTCAATATGGGCCACCTGCGTGGCTCAGTCAGTTGAGCATCTGACTCTTGATCTCAGCTGAGGTCTTGATCTCAAGGTCGTGAGTTCAAGCGCTGTGTTGGGCTCCACTCTGGACATGAAGCCTACTTTAAAAATAAAATAAAATAAAATAGGCGTGCCTGGGTGGCGGTGGCTCAGTCAGTTAAGCGTCCAACTCTTGATTTTGGTTCAGGTCATGATCTCACTGTTTGTGAGTTTGAGCTCCACTGCAGGCTCTGTCCTCCCAGAGCACAGCCTACTTGGAATTCTTTCTCCCTCTCTCTCTGCCCCTCCCCTGCTCACGCTCCTGCACTCTTTCTGTCTGTCTGTCTGTCTCTCTCTCTCTCAAAATTAAAATAAAATAAAATCCCTCAGAATGTCTTCAATGAACATGGATACATTAAGAAATAAGAAAAAACAACCAAAGAGCTATTTTTTTAGAGTATCTTTCACTGGCATTTTATGGCCTGTAGGATGAATTACAAGTGCCTGAACATGAATCTGACCCTGACCTATACACTTACAGCCTCATCTCTTGCCATGTCCTGCCTTCAACCCTCAGCTACTGCAATGCTTGTCTTGTTCTTTCCTCTTTCCTTCTTTTTGTATGCAGTGTCTCCTCCATGCCTGATGCTCATTCTGTCCTCTTTCGGCCTCGAATCCCTTTCCACCTCTCACCCAACCCCAGGCCAGATCAGGAGCCTCTCTCTGCTGTGTTCCCATAAACTCTGACCATTGCACCTCCTCCCGTGCATTATTGTTTGTTCTTGTGTGTCCATTCCCTTCACTAGACTCTATCCTCAATGCCAGACACATAAAAGACAACCAATGTAAGCTTGTTGGATAAAATGAATGTTTCAGTGCATACTAGAGGTTGGAAAAGAATTTTAAGTAACCAGAAAACTATAACAATCTAAGGTAGTTACCTACTTACTACCAGAAATGCCCATTAGCAAACAGGAAACGAGGAACATTTTGCAAATAGGTATAGATAAATGTGAATAGATTCTATGAATTCTGTTACTGGTTTTAATAAGTTGTTGGGATTGTTAGTTCCTGTGGTAAATTTTTTGAGAAATATATCAACTAGTGCTATTTGGTGTTTAACATGTTGCTTCTTTTCTAATGCCACGTTAGCAGGAGAAACTGTGTCCTTGCTTTGCTAAACTGATTCTGAGTATCTTACTACCTTATGCTCATGAGAGGCACATAAGTGCACTTAATAGAAGCTTCTTGCTTGGTAAGAACTATATTTTATACGTCTCCATTTCCAGGGTAAATCCTATTTATGAAATTAGAGCTTTATCCTTTTCTAGCTAATGTAATAACATTTAAGTTAGAATTATAAGTAAAACATATAGTACCTTAAAGGTACGATAGACCATTTAACTTTTCCCTTTATAGGTAAGGTACTGATGTCCTCAGGGGTAAGTTTTCATTCCCTGAAGGCACCAGGATGAGAACTCTGGTCACCTGATTCTTACTTCAAGGTGAATGTGAATTTTAAAGCAAGAGGAAATGTACTGAGACTTTCCTGGTTGTAAGTAAGAAACCCACCCATGCAATCCTGAGTAACAGATCTTATTCTGAAGTTAAAACAGTGCCCAGTGGCTTTACTATTGTGCCTAGCAATTCTGTTGCCTCTGCTGTCCTACATCGTTCTCCTCCCATCTCTAGACAATGGGACTGATTGGGTCAGTGATTTGGTTACCAACCACTAAAGAGCATTCCTGCTGGGAAACCTGTGGCACAGGCATTAATATTGGATCCTGTTAGTTTCAGCCAAAGGAAGACAGTTGTTTTGGGTCAATACGTAAGAACTTTGGGCTAACTGGACCTTACCAGTATGGGGAGTAAGAGACATTTGTATATATAAATATGGAATGGGGAAGGTGAACAAAAGCACAGCTAAGCTCAAATTGAGTTAGTTTGCAAATGGAAAGAGTGGTAAGTGGTCTGTGTTTAAGAAACTACCCACAAATAATATGGCTTTTGGGCAAATCAACCAACACTGTCAACCTCTGTTTGCTTATATTCAAGTAAAGATGAAGATAATACATACTCACCTTGCTTAGTAGTTTTGCATACCTGTGATACTGTGTGTTAAATGACCATCGCTGCCGTCATTATTTTTACTACCGCTAGTACATAATACTATTTTTACTGCTACTATTGTTACATGCCAGTAGTTTGTAACTGAGCAGTCTTCTCTGCTCAGTTAGACAGCAGGAGGGCTTTACAATGGATTTGCAAGAAGGTATAGAAATTCTAAGTGTGCAATGGTTAAGATCATGGGCTTTTTATGAGGTTACTGCATACTTCTTAGCTGTGAGGTCTTAGACAAGTTGTTAACCTTGTGTGCCTCAATGATCTCATCTGTAAAATGGGAATAATAATACCTGCTACCCAGCAAGCTCTTGTGAAGATCAAATGAGATAAACTAGGCACTGCTTAGAATACTGTCTAGCATGCAAAGAACACTTAATATATATATTCTCTATTAAGAGAGATCTCTATATTATTAATATTAATGTATTAAATATGCATTGGATCCTTATACCTACCCAGGGAGATAAAAGACATCATTATCTTTATTTCATGCACACTGAGATTGAGGCTATGATTTGTCATGTTAGTGAGTGGCAGTAGAAGTGCTGAAACCAAGCTTCTCTCCCTTCTTTCCTTCTTTTCTTTCCTCCTTTCCTTTGACATATATTTATTTATTGGACTGGAATGGTACACAATAGTTCCTGCCTAGATGATTGGAATTTTGGACATCTGATTCCTTTTGCATTTTCTTTCCCCTACAGCCCCACCTCCATGCTTGTGCCAGAGCACTCATACTTTTGTCTTTTGCTACTAGTCTCTGACTACGAGCTGCCATTTCCAAAGCCCCAAGTTTTATTTGAATCTTCATACTTGAGAAATCAATGGGGTCAAGGAAACAAGAACCAGTGTTTACATAAGTGTTTATTGGACTTTTCTTTATCGTCTTTCAGGTCTTGTAGAAATTTGCCTGATGCACCCCCTCGATGTGGTGAAAACCAGGTAAGGTTCTGCATGAACAAGTTTTATTGACTTTGGCTGATATCCAAATTAAGATGTCAGAACACTAAATGCTAGAACTTGTCCTAGGCCAGTAGCTTCTCCCAATAATGGCATTTATATTTACTTCTTAAGGAAAATGCTATTTGACAGATAAAATGTGAATAGGGAAAAGCATTTTTGGAAAGAGGTCATCAGAAGGTATATGATATTTTACTGACCTCACATGACAACCATTAGGTATGATTTGTGGCTAAGCTGGTAAGCGGGATAAATTTACCAAAATGATGTAAAAACTGAACTTCAGTGAATTATGACAGCAGACTTTCATTAGGCATTGCATATAACAGATTGCTACTTAATAGTCAGCATTTTGATGTGAGACTTCAAAATTTCAAGGCGCCTGGGTGGCTCAGTAGGTTAAACGTCCGACTTTGGCTCAGGTCATGATCTCGCAGTCTGTGAGTTCGAGCCCCGTGTCGGGCTCTGTGCTGACAGCTCAGAGCCTGGAGCCTGTTTCGGATTCTGTGTCTCCCTCTCTCTGACCCTCCCCCGTTCATGCTCTGTCTCTCTCTGTCTCAAAAATAAATAAATGTTTTTAAAAAAAAAGACGAAATTTCAAGTAAACTTCTTAAATAGTGTTTAAAGTGGCAACCGTTTGCCAATGCAAAATGCCATATTTCTAGGAAAATGCATTTGCTCTTAAAGGAAGATGCAAATCAGGGCAATGTAATAATTCTATTTACCATGTGAAAAAAGTGGAAAAAATTCATATGGGTTTTACTATGATCTAGAGCATTTTTAAAAATAGATCTGTGGCTGAATTACTGAGCTCTCTATTTTTTAAATTAGAAGCTGTTAGAGTTTAGTGAAAGTTTCCATTTATTTGCATTGTGTCAAACCTAAGAGCAGCGTACCTACGTTGGAGCTCAACAGCAAACAGTGCCTTGCAACCAATGGTGGTTGAACAGACCCTCACTGCCGAAGTTAGAAAATACTTGAAGAGTCAGGCTGATCATTGAATGGACATGTTGCTTAATTTCCCTAAAGAGGCAGCAGAATCTTAAGCTGCCTACTGAAAGCAAGGCTGTGACATGCAAATAATATTGCATTTCTAAATGAGAGAAGATGAGAATTTGGCCCTGTCTTAGCTTGAGCAGCTATAACAAAATACTATAGACTGGATGGCTAAAGCAACAGACATTTATTATAATTCTGGGGCTGGAAAGTCCAAGATCAAAGTGCCAGTCCATTTGATTCTTGGTAAGGGCCCTCTTCCTGACTTGTAAACAGCCACCTCCTTGTTGTGTCTTCACTTGAGGGAGAGAGGCAGCTCTGATATCTTTCCCTCTGCTTATCAGAGTACTAACCCCATTATCAGCACTCCACCGAGTCTAATATCGTGACATCACCTAAACCTAACTACCTCCCCAAAGGCCCCATTTCCAAATAACATCACACTGGGGTTAGGGGTCCAATATATGAATCTGGGGGGACACAAACATTCAGTCCATTACAGCCTCAAGTCACCAAACCCAAACAGAGAAAGAAAACCACAATTACATTCAAATGTAAAATTGCATGCACTCCCTGGCCCATCTTTTTACAGTGTTCAGAAACAGAAAGCAAAACGCACTGGCATTTCCTTCTTAGACTGCATGCCAACCTTTGAAAAGCCAGAATATTGTTTCTAGCCTCACTGAGGAATAAACTGGTTTTTTTAAAGGTTAACTTCCTAAATTGGTGACGTGTTCGAATGAGCACAGAGGAGAAATAAGAATGATTTAAATAAGATATGATACTGAAATTATGGTCACTCATTCAGTCACACAATCATTCATTCGTTTACTTATTAAGTATCTAGTGCCTGTGGGTTCCAGGCGAGCTCTGTCCTAAAGAGCTCACAGTCTGATGAGTTAGTAGGAATTTCATCACAGTAAGTTTCAAAAATTATATTATTTCATGGTACTGGGTTTGAATAGAATACTTCTTGAAATGGATGTGCCAAGTAACTGGGGCTTTACATCTTTTTTGTTACATGGATATTTTGAAAATAGCATTCATTGATTGGAATTAGTCACATGCTGTTGTCTAACTTCAGAGGGGAGGGAAAATATAATTCATCCAGGTGCCCTGAAGAAGAAGGGAATTTGATATGGGATGATATTTGACCTGTATAGCAATAAAAAGTATATTGAATAAAGACACAATCATAGAGTAAACTGAAAGTCCAAAATAACATGCAACTGACTTTGCAACAGAAGTAGAATATGCAAAGATTGGCAGCCTATCTCACTGGGTACTAACACAGAAGTGACAGGGAATAGATAGGACAGACTAAATGCTGAAATCACTTCACCATTATATTGTACAGGAGATGACTACATTTCTAAATAAGATAAACTGTAAACTGTAAGAGATAACATATGAAACCATGCAGCATTGGTAATTTTAACATGTCACCTTCCTTAATGACATCAGGGGCACTGGATTCTAAATTGTTGTAGGCATTGTCAAAGTGGGAGATGACATACACCATGCCAAACCTCACTTCCTTCAGAGTTGTTTTGTGGGCTGTTTTTGCCTATCCTTGGATAATATTACTTAAAAGGCAGTACTCTGAATTAACCTGAGTATGGAAATGGCTCATTTTCAACAATATCTCATGTGCAGAAGTATAGCAAACTAAATTTTTACTTCTTGGAGTTTAGTCTTTTCTTTTTGGATTCTGTTTCTGTCTAATTCTTTTCATTGTGGAATGAAAACGTATTTCCAAACTCATCCTTTACAGAGATTTTTTTTTTCTTTTTCTTTTCCTTTTTTTAACTTTGTAAATGATCAATTCTGTTACCCCAGGCTGAGAGCCAAGGGAGATGGTGGTATTACCTGAGCCCAAGGGCCAGGGTTACCTGGTGAAGCTGGAACCATAGTAGATCTGTCTAGTTGTAGCTGGAAGCCCAGCCATTGCCAGGCTCACTACCTGAGGCAGACAGACAGAGAGAAAAATCCTCTACTTTCTCATTTCTCCCCAGTCTTCAGTCTCCCACCAGTGCTTCTATTTGCTAAACCGTGGAAACCTAGGAAACCCAGCCTAGCAGAAGGCAGTCTTTTTGCATAATAAAGCAGGACAGAACAAGGGAACAAGAAAATGGGTCTGAAGACAAACAGAACCAGGACTGAGAAGCCATCATTCTAGTGAGATTTGGAGAAAGAGATGCCATAAGTGTGCGTTTTCCTTTTTTTTTTTTTTTGATTGAGATGTAATTGATATAATATTATGTTAGTGTTGGGTATATAACATAATAATTCGATATTTGTATATATTGCAAAATGATCACCACAATAAGTCTAGTTAACATCCAACACCATACATAGCTACAAATTTGTTTTCTTGTGCTGAGAACTTTTAAGATCTACTCTCTTAGCAACTTTCAAATATGCAATACAGTACTATTAACTGTAGTCACCATGATATACGTTACATCCCCAGGATTCATTTATTTTATAACTGGAAGTTTGTGCCTTTTGACCCCCTTTACCCATTTCACTCACTCCCTACCCCCAGGTTCTGGCAACCACCAATCTGTTCTTTTTACTTATAAATTTCATTTTTCTCTTTTTTTTCTTTTTCTTTTCTTTTTTTAGATTTCACGTGTAAGTGAGATCATACGGTAGTTGTTTTTCTCTGACTTATTTCACTTAGCATGATGCCCTCAAGATCCATCCACATTGTCACAAGTGGCAGGATTTCCTTCTTTTTTATGACTGAATAATATTCTGTTGTATATAGTGTATTCAATTTCTTTACCCATTCATCCATTGATGGGCACTTACGTTTCAAGCATGCATTTTTAATTTTGTAAGAACTCACTCTGCATTTTAAAAGATGATTAAAGGGGCTCCTGGGTGGCGCAGTCGGTTAAGCGTCCGACTTCAGCCAGGTCACGATCTCGCGGTCTGGGAGTTCGAGCCCCGCATCGGGCTCTGGGCTGATGGCTCAGAGCCTGGAGCCTGTTTCTGATTCTGTGTCTCCCTCTCTCTCTGCCCCTCCCCTGTTCATGCTCTGTCTCTCTCTGTCCCAAAAATAAATAAATGTTGAAAAAAAAATTAAAAGATGATTAGAAGTTATAATTAATAATTTTTTTTTATGAAGGGATTTTAGGCACTGTGGCACCTGGCTTAATATAAGAACTAGTGTATCTGCTTCATAGAAGTATAGCTCCAGGGATAGACCCATGTTAGCATAAGCTAGCCACATGGCAACTGCCTTGCTGTAAGTGTCCCACCTTATGTTAGCTGAGGAGACTTGACTGAGATGCTATTATATACATGACACTTAGGTAGAATCAAGGTCTCTTTTGAGATTCTTCCTAGAGATAGGCCTATACATTATTTTATGGTTCTTTTAAAGTTATATGCAAAGAACTTTGTATACAATTGTGGGTTAACCTTCTGGTTAAGAACACATAACTATAAATGACAAAAGACTCTATGTCCTTGTATAATTAGAAAGACCAAAGTTAGTTTCTAGCTTTGTATTCTCCCAAGGATTTAAATAAATAAACAAAAACAATAAAATAATCATATCTCTCTCATACTGTCTCTCATTCTCTCTCTCTCTTCCTCTCTGTCTCCCTTCAACTCTCCGTTTCCTGCATAGGATTCATTTGGGGGTAGGGTGCTTCTCTCACTTGGCACCAGATGGCCCTAGCAGCTTCAAGCTTACATGGGCCTTGGTGTTTGTGTATACTCTCCCTGAGACAGGATAACCTGGCAGTTAAGGACTCTGGCTCTAGAGTTCGGCAGCGTGGGTTCAAATTCTGCTTCTTCACTTACTATCTATCTAACATCAGGTAAGTTACTGAACTTCCCTGTGCCTAAGTTTCCTAAGCTTTCAATAGGAACAATAATGGTATGTACATTATTGTGAGAAATGAATGGGGATATACATATTTATGGCATTTATATATGCATATATGTCTATATGAAAAAAAATATATATATATATAAAGTGCACGCACGCGCGCGCACACACACACACACACACACACACGGCATTTAATACTGTGTCAGCAAAGGAAAAGGGACTACAAAGACAAATGGAGTTTGTAAGGTAGTCAGGGAAATACGAGGGAAAATAAAAAGTGTGGGAGAGGGGAAATGTTTAATATGGAATCAGGCGGTTTCAAGTTTCCAAGCCGGAAGACTTGTGTTATATGAGCACTGCATTTAAATCTTTTCTCGGAGGGGTGTTTGCAAGTAGATAGTCCTTCTGGGTCTGAGGGCAGGAGAGCATCAGTTTCATCTATGCGTTCCTGTTGACGTCATTCCACATATCGTTTTAGGGCTATGTGCTGACATTATTTAGGACTGTGTGCCACAGCAAGCATCGTGCCTGGCCTCCAGGAGCTGTGCTGTTGTCATTAAAAGACACAAAATTTCATAAAAGAGGTGGGAAGTAAGAATCTGTTTAAATAAAAGAGGAGATATTACTTGATAGGATGGTGGGCAGAAACATCTCAAGCTTGTAGTGCAGTTCCAGAGACTGGGTTAGGGAAGAGTGAGGTGAGAGGGTTTCCAACAGGTGTGCCAAAATGAAAGCGGGGTGGGCTGAACCCACAGGGGACTGAAGGTCCTCAGAGAGCATGTGTGACAAGCTTCGAGATAGAAAGCAAAATGCTGGACTTCATCTAGGACAGCCCTGGCTAATCAAAATAAAATTCCTGACACACATATGATTTTAAGTTTTCTTTTCTTTTTTTTTTTTAATTTTTTTTCAACGTTTTTTATTTATTTTTGGGACAGAGAGAGACAGAGCATGAACGGGGGAGGGGCAGAGAGAGAGGGAGACACAGAATCGGAAACAGGCTCCAGGCTCTGAGCCATCAGCCCAGAGCCTGACGCGGGGCTCGAACTCACGGACCGCGAGATCGTGACCTGGCTGAAGTCGGACGCTTAACCGACTGCGCCACCCAGGCGCCCCGATTTTACGTTTTCTAATAGCCACATTTTAAAAAGTAAAAGGAAACAGGTAAAATTAAGTTTGACAGTGTATCTGGTTTAACCTCATGTATCCAAAAACATTGTCATAGCAATGTGTTTATCAATTTAAAAATTTAATGAGATATTTTACAGTCTTTGTTTGAAAATAATTTGCCCAAGGTTCTACATGTCCTTTTTTTTTTAAGTTTATTTATTTGTTTTGAGGGAGACAGAGAGCCCAGGCAGGGGAGGGGCAGAGAGAGAGGGAAACAGAGAATCCCAAGCAGGCTCTGTGCGGTCAGCGTGGAGCCCGATGTGGGGCTCGAACCCACAGGTTCATGGTCATGACCTGAGCCGAAACCAAGAGTCAAGACGCTTAACCGACTGAGCCACCCAGGCGCCCTTACATTCCATTTTTAAATACTTAACCCTTGAAATCTGGTGCATATTTTAACACTTAGGGCACATCTAAATACTGACTAGTCAGTCTCATTTCAAATGCTGTGTAGCCACACATGGCTAGTGGTTACTGGATTAGATAGCATGGGTCTGGAATGCAATGGGAAAGAAATTCTTTAAGGGGAAAGAGAAGTGGTCCAGTGGTTCCTCAGTAAGAAGAATACTGTTGCTTAGAATGCGTTGACAGTTGCAATTAAGCAGGGTCCTCAGTGGAAGGGAATTTTACTGCATATGCATTTGAAGGTTTGTACCTGTGTGAAGAAAGTGGCAATCGGAAGCTTCAAAGATTTACCCATATCGCAGTCCAAGGGGATTTTAGCTTATATACCTTTCACACTTTTATTCCCTGGAAGGGAAATGGTTCCTTGTGCTTCAGGAAGAGAGCATTACTAAGGTGTTCATTCTGTTTCGCCCCCAGTCATTTTTAATCACTTATGTTTCGTTTTTGAATGTGGCATAAATCAGGTGCAAACTAAATAAATTACTGATCCTGTAAAAACTGATCTTTTAAAACTGCGTCCTGTCAAAGAGCTGCAAGGCACATTTTCTGGTGGGTGCTAGGGAAGGCAAGAAGGGGAGAGGCGTTTCCACATCTCATTACAGACATACAGTTACAGGCTGCTGGTGAGTGGATCGGCCGGTACATACCTTGGCTTCCATCCTTCCTCCCATCAGGACTTAACTTGCACTGAAAAGTCTTATCATACTTCTCTCAAAACATATTAATCACTGTGTGAATTCTAAAGACTCACATGGGTTGAAAACTTGGCATCCATACATTGTTATATGTGCTTATGGGGCTTTTACTCAAGTTGTTGAGATTGATTTACACTCTGTTGGTGGCTCCCGTACCCCAGACCTGCTGAAGCCAAAACTCGAGGGGTGGGACCTACCAATAGTTATATTTAACACCCTCTTGGGTGAATCTTAAGCAGAGAGCCCAGACTAGTCACTGGGTCAACCTTTGGGAAATGTTGCTGAATACCCTTATAGGCAGTTCTGTAAAAAGTTTTCATGTAAAGAGTTCCTTCCCCCCACCCCTCTGTGCATGTGTGGATGTGTGTTAAACATCTCATTTACCTGTGGTTCTCCTTGGTTTCATTTATGTAAACTGCTTTTGTTCGTAATGAATAAAAGTGGAAGGACAGAAGTTCCCTGCAGAGCTCATTCTGTGGTTTGTGAGAATGATATGGGAAAGTATTATCTACAGCCAGAAAAAAACATCTATTGTCCTACCGAGTGAGGTTACAGAAGCAAAAATCAATGCCAGAGGATGGGAGAGGAATGAGCATTGGTTGTTACAGAGAGAAGGTAAATGGCTGTGATGGGTAAAAATGATTTAGAGGCGTTAGCCTGCCGCAAACTTTATTAAAAAGAGAAATCTGAGGACTGCTGTGGAGACAGGCTACTTTGTGGGGAGCCCAGAAGAGAGTGAGGAGCAAAGAGCTGGGGTGCATCCACAGCCTCCCTTTATGGCAGTAGAGAGGGAACAGCCATGAACTTGAAAATGAACACTTAATTTAAGAGACTGGAGTGGGGACATTGAGCAGCATTGGGGCCCACAGAACAGCAGGGAGGAAACAAGGAACGAAGAATGTTTTCCCCCAGTAGATCCTTTAAAAAAGAAAGAAGAAGAAGAAAAGAATCCTTTCAAAATGGGAATAGAGCAGCAGGGAAAGTTAGGCTGGAGTAGAGAGGGGAGGCAGTAGAGTCTATAGGATTAAATAAAAGTAACAGAGCCGCTGAGAGGGTTGTTTCCATATGTTAACGATTTGTCCGTGGTATAAAACATTAAGATCACATTCAGGGTTAGACCATGGTTATGCCTGATTTCTCATCATCCGTAGAAATTCGGGGCTAGACCACTGTCATGGCTTATTTCTAACCATGGTGAGAATGTGTCTGAAGTAAAGCAAGCAAGGAGTAGAAGCACATTTTTATAGACTATGTTTTTATTGGGACTTTGTCACTGTAGCTAAATCAATCAATGGCAACATATAATGGTATGAAATGGTCGCAGTATCCCCAAATACCTGTGAATATAACTCCACCTTCCCTTTTCCAGTTGCATGACCACATTAGGGTTTCTTGCATGTGTTTTACTTAACTGCAGTGTCTTTTTGTAGTTATCGAAAGCAAGGAAGGACTAGGTGGTGACCACGCTGCAACTCTGTGCTGATTGTCATGCGTTTCCCTGCAGTCATCACTAAAGATTTATTCATTAGCGTAATCAAATCAGAACAGTGCACAAGATGGATAATATAGGTGAAAATTGACTATGCTCATTGTTACCTCGTAGGATTGCTGTGAATGCATAAGTGAATCCATGTATGCTTTAAAATGCCATTTGCTCCCACCTAAGTACTTTATTACAAATCAAATGTGTCATTGCCAATGAGCACATGACAAACTTTAAAGGGTCCCACATTTGTATAGTGACTTAATTAAAAAGACGTGTAGAATCCAAGCATGACCTTAAAACTAGAAAAAATAATCCTATTTTGTGCCCTGTTTAGAATGCAGCACGTCTAGGGGCGCCTGGGTGGCTCAGTCGGTTAAGCGTCCGACTTCAGCCAGGTCACGATCTCGCGGTCCGGGAGTTCGAGCCCCGCGTCAGGCTCTGGGCTGATGGCTCAGAGCCTGGAGCCTGTTTCCGATTCTGTGTCTCCCTCTCTCTCTGCCCCTCCCCCGTTCATGCTCTGTCTCTCTCTGTCCCAAAAATAAATAAAAACGTTGAAAAAAAAAATTAAAAAAGAATGCAGCACGTCTACATTCTAGATTAGTGTGCCCTTCTGGAGGAAGGCAGAGAGTTTAGGGATATTAGGCCGTGACCCAATGAAGAGATTTCTTTAATATTATTGCTGGTATATTTACGTGGACAATGGTCCTGCCTCTCTTTGGGATAACAAGTGTTGTATCAGAATTGTGGAAAACCCACAAGGGTTGATAGTAGAAGGTCTTTCCCTCCCTCACATCATTTGGTGGTCCTTCCATTGGACATAAAGCCAGGCCGTTGGCTGGGTTGGTTACAATAGTTTCCTTACCCATAGAGTACTTAGTGCATGTCAGTCTTTGCTGCTACTAAGTAGCTTTAATCTTTTCTCCAGGGGCCCAAGGATGAGGAGGAGATAGAATGTGAGACACCTAAAGACCTGTTGCTCTGAGACATTGGGAGGAAACTTGGTCCCAAAGATCTTATGCAGAATATTCTTGCTACCATCTGCTAAAATTATTTTCCAGATTCATTAAGAAGGAGAAAATCCTTTTAAAAAATCCAGTCAGTTCCTCCCACATAAAAATAACAAAACTCTCAATTTTGTTAAATCAACTGTAACTCACTTTATAATCTTTAACTCTTAATTCTGATTTTTTTCTTTTTTCTTTTCTTTTTTATTTGTAAACGGAATTCTTTTTTTAAATCACTCCCTAGAGGAGCATGCTATTTTTATGACTCACAATGTGGAACCTCTGTAAAGTGTTTAATCTTTCCTTCATTTGTGTTTTTGTTTAAATTTTTAAAATAAAGATTTGGTGTTTGTTTAAAGTACAGTAGCTATTATTCTCCAACTAATGAAATGGGCTTAGAAGATTCTCCCTTAGGTAATAACATAACGTGTGTTCCGTTTGGATACCTCTCTCTTCCTCCTGCTTAACTGCAAAAGCTTCTCCTTCTGTGTGATCCCAGCCTGAAGGATGAGAAGGAAAAGAGCCTATACATTCTTCATGCCTGTCAGTGGGCTTCTCCAGACATCTTTTTTTTTTTTTTTTAAGCTGAAAGGTAAATAACTCTTAAATGGCTTTCTTATCTCTGTCATGGGAAAGTGAATTACTTCTAAAATGAGCATCAGCATGAAAACTATTTCCTCTGTTTCTCCCCACCCCCCACCCCGGCCCCATCCAGAGTTTTATCCAATTGTTTGTAAATTTTCAACAGCTTCATTAATCTACTTATTTAGCCAATGACCATCACATGTTTCCCTATAATGACGTATTTTGTCTTAACTGTGACTTAAATTCCAATTTTGGACTGTTAGTCTGTAGTAAGACTATAATATATGAGAATGAAATAAACTGATTTTGGATTATTTTGAGTTAAAAACAAATGGGATGTTTTTCTAAGCGTTTTTATACAATCATAAAGTTTGCTCAGATAATCTTCTATTTTAAGTACACATTTTGAGGGGGTAGAGAATTTGGAACTCATACCATGTCTATTTTCAGTGGCTATTCGAGGCTTTTTGAGATAAGGCCTTGCTCTAAATTCAAGAAGTAAAGCAAAAAGTTCGAAATGTTTGCTTTTTATTTGGCTATCATACTTATTTTTTTATTTGGCTATCATACTTATTTTTTTATTTTTACTATTTTTTTTAATATAATTTATTGTCAGGTTACCTAACATACAGTGTATACAGTGTGCTCTCGGTTTTGGGAGTAGATTTCCATGATTATTTTAAATGATTTTTAGCTAAGCTCTAAGTAGTCTGCCACCAGTGAAAATAAAATCGTCTTATCAAGGGTGTTTCTTCTCATCTGCATCTATTAAAAAGAGCAGGTCCTGGGGCACCTAGGTGGCTCAATCGGTTAAGCGTTCGACTTTGGCTCAGGTCACGATCTTGCAGTTTGTGAGTTCAAGCCCCACGTCGGGCTCTGTGCTGACAGCTCAGAGCCTGGAGCCTGCTTCGGATTCTGTGTCTCCCTCTCTCTCTGCCCCTCCCCTGCTCACTCTCTCTCTCTCTCTCTCAAAAATTAATAAATATTTAAAAAATATTTTTTAAGAAGAGCAGGTGCTTATCTCAAAAGGACTGGAATATTCCGTACATGACATGTACAATGGGGGCAGCTCCTCCTGTAGCGTGAGAAAACTTGAAAGTGTTGAGAAAGAAGCTGCTTGAGAAGTGAAAGCTCTAACTGTGAGCTGAACCTTAGAACCTCAAGCCATGCCCATGGGAAAGCTGCTTTTGAGTTGAGCATACAGTGGGAATCAAGCCTCATGAAATCTAAATTGTTGGGATGGTAGCACAGCTGAAAACTACGGTTATGGATATTCTAGACGATTGTTTTTCCTTTTCGTGAAGCGAGAATAAAAATCATACATTTCCTTACACAAACATAAATTCAAGGCTGATAATGTAGTAAGTATCTTACCTGAGAGCCTTGACCAAAAATTGGTAAACTTGTTTAACATTCCTGGAAAATCGATTCATTCTCAAAATATTCTGGTTGGGATGGTTAAAATAGCCTGTACTGCTTTTGCTTTGCAGTCAGGGCACAGCTGAGATTTAGTTTTGACATAATGAAGAAGTTTGCAAGATGATAAATAGAGCCGTATATTCTCTGGATGCAACATTGAATACTCTGCGCCAAGTTCCTTCAGAATAAAATTTTCCCATTTGGGGGTGATTGAATATTTTCTCCAGTAAAACTTTTTTGTGTACTTAAAAGGTTACATACTTTCCTTTTGTAGCAAAAACCATTGAAAAGTAAACTGAATATCCTCAATTTGAGGTAATCAAAATCTATCTGGGATATTCATTTCTCTTTTTTATGTAAAGACGCAACACATCATGGTACAAGTCTCATTTGCAGATCTAATTCAATGCTGCTAAATATTCAAAGGAAAACAGGCTTTAGAATGTAAATTATCTATTTGTGCCCTTTTACATTCTGAAAAGTAAATATATGTAAGAAGAAAGTATTGATTTTCTTTCTTTAGCTGTTCTATAGTGGGAGCTGGTTGCAATTCTGACCCATTTTCATTCCGAAAGGACAGGCTAGCAGAGATGATCCCTTTTTGTGCACAGGCTTTCCAGGCTTTGTGGACACTGTCAAGGGAGAATGTAGTAACACATATCAACTCAGAGAAGATAAAGACAGGAGACCAGTGTTCCAGTTCAATGCTGTTGGCCCCAGATGAGTGAGTCAATGCAACTGCTATGGGTCTTGATTTCTTACCTGGAAATTAAGGGTATACCTCAAAGAGATCACAAGGCTTCTTCCAATAAGATGTTTTATGTTTTCAAAGGCATGTTGTCAGTGCTTAAAAATGTGATCTTAGGAGGCTCCCGGGTGGCTCAGTTAAGCGTCCGACTTCGGCTCGGGTCATGATCTCATGGTTTGTGAGCTCAAGCCTCATGGCAGGTTCTGTGCTGACAGCTCTGAGTCTGGAGCCTGCTTCAGATTCTGTGTCTCCTTCTGTCTCTGCCCCTTCCTTGCTCTCTCTCTCTCTCTCTCTCAAAAGTAAATAAACATTAAAAAAAATGTTAATGTGATCATAGTACATATCCAGCAGTGGGATTTCTCTACTCCTTGAACATGCCAAGCTCTCTTCCTGTCTCAGGACCTGTGTACCTGATAGCCCTTCTTCCTGGAATAACTAGCTTCTCTTCAACCTTCATACCTAGTTCAGCTGTCATCTTAGAATCTTCCCTGGCTGCCTCATCTAGCATGGCCTCTGGTGTTTCTCTATTTCTCATTACCCTATTTATCTTTGCACTAGTCTTATGTTGCAACTAGTCATCAATTTGATTTGCTTGTGTACTCATTAACTGTTTGTTCGCCTCTACTGGAATGTAGGCTTCTAAAAGCAAAGCACCTTCTTTCTCTGTTCACTGATCCATGTATGCAATGTCCGGAACAGCGTTGGCATAAAGTAGGTGCTCAATAAATACTTAGTGAATGATTATAGTTTAAGAGTTGACACTACATATATATTTTTAAAATTTTGTGTTTGGAAAAATAAAACAAACAAAAACACTGAGACTGACTTTTGAGCCAGACTACACACAAGAGCAGTTCACATACTTTATGGAATTCACATATTTCTTTGGCTACATAATCTGGGCATTTTATATAGCCTAAGCTGTTCTTTCTTCAATGCTTAACTTGCGGTTTATTGTTTTCTACCACAGAGAATTAGAAATTATATTCATATATTCATTCAGTGCCAGTGAATTTTCCAGGACCTCTGTACCAGCTGCTCCTTTAGTAATCCTGCCATGGAGAAGTTGTCATCTGGATTCAGGATAGTTGAACCTCTCTCAGTCCTGTCCATTCTCCTCTGCCAAAGCTTAACCAATCTTTCTTCCAGTCCAGCACATGGATGATCCCCACCCACTAGGCTAGAAATAGAACTCACTCTCCTGGGTGACCTGTGGATTGGTGGGCATGATGCTGGTGACAGGTGGGTTGCATGAAGACAGCCTGGACACTCCTTAAGGAAATGTTTTTAGTGCATACAATCTTATTTTTACCTATACAACTTAATGAGGCTAGTTTGCAGGAGCAGGGGAGAGGGACGGGCGTTGTTTTGTGTGTGTGTGTGTGTGTGTGTGTGTGTGTGTGTGTGTGTGAGAGAGTGTGTGCGTTTAATGAATAATGCCAGTTGGAGTAAGCAGAGCCTGTTGAATTCCTCAAGGTAGCTCTTTTGGTTAGTTCACTAACTGGCCTCTTAATCAAATAAAAGGCATAGAAATCTCTTTCTTATCAAGATTTATTATGGATCTTAAGCTTTATCTCTTTCAGAGACAACCAGGATTAATAGAATAGTAGAGTCAAGTAGGGCTCTGACTTCTTTTCAAAACAAAAATAATGCATGGCTTACAAAAGTAGTATTTTCTAGTCTCTTCTGGAAGAAAGAGATTTTATTAAGAAGATGTTCATTTCTGCTTCTGAAGCAATGATTTTGGGATAATTTTTGGATTTTTGCTCATGTTTAGTCCTAAAGAATTTCAAATTAGCATTTGTATTTCCTTGTTGTATACTGAAAACTTAAGTAGATTATTTATTTGATTTCCTTTTGATTATTTATTGATTTCCTGTACTAAAAAAGGGAAACTATTAACTTAAAAAGAAAAAGAAATGACCCTGAGATTTATCCTCAGGTTAAAAAATCAGTATAAAGAACGCTTCCTGTACATTTTGATTTCCCAGAGTGTGAGAAAACTGTCCCTGTTCAGATGCTTGCCAAGTTCTGAGAGAACATTTAAGAGTGTTTTTTGGGTAGCACAGGGAGATAGTCAGGGTCTTGTATGCGGGTGTTCCAGGTTTCAAACTGTAACAAGGGAATGGAAGAAAAGAGAGAAGCAATCCCAAATCAAACATAACTCTCAGGAAATGAGCCAGAACACCTGTGAGAGGTCGGGGGTCAGAAAATACAAATGCAGGGTTCGATATTTTGATCACATTACACAAAAGAAAATGGTCATTGATAGCGGACGAAGAAAATCTGGAATTTTGTGGAGAAGTTAGGAACTAAGGGTTCTATCATTCTAAAACTCCTTTCTCCCATGACTCTATGATGTTTCAGAAAATATTTTGTGAATTGACACTGAAACTTTCCGGTGGTCTCTTGTTGCTTAAGCATCAGATTGAGGAGTTATTTATCTCTTTTCTCTTAACTCCCAGAGGTTCACTTCTGGGAACCTTCTAAGCTGGATTCTTTGGCCAGTTCTTACAAGGCTCGGGAGGGGGGGTGGTGTCCAGCAGTCAGAGATGGAGAGACATCACAGCCCTGAATCACAGCAGTTCACTTCTGTGGAGAGAAAAGCGGTTTGCAAATGTTACTTCATGGGACCTCCTAGGGAAAAGAGGGTGTTTTTTCCATCTCATTTCCCTGTTCCAAATTCTCTGAAATGTGCTTGATTTTTGCCAGGTGTCAAATTATAACCCTCCTTGTCAACCACAAATGACTAATGATCAGCCTAATGACTATGCAAAGTTTGAAACTCACATTTACATCTTAACTTACTGGCTACATTGTGTTTTCATAAATTGTGAAAAAAAAATTTCCTGAAAAAGCCAATAAAAACAAAGTTTTAGAGTCTTAATTGCAATGCTCACTTGCAGTTGTTGACCCCGTAGGTGCTCGAGGAGAAACAAAATGGGAGCTGTGGCCAGCCCATCTTCAGGCCCGCTCCGGCCAGCCGAGCAAATGACGCCAGTGCCCCTCTCCTGGGGAGAGTTAAGTGATGTCAGCACCGCTGGGCAGAGCAATATTTGACCCTTAAATGGCTTCATATACAAGCAGCTGTTTTCCTCTTTCCTCCATTCCCTGAAGGAAGCTGGAGGGCTGAAATATCTGATACTCTTTTTTTATCCCCCTAGAGAAAATATATTTAATCGAATGATGACCACTTTGCTCACTGGCCATTTGCTGTTAAGCAGTTATGCTCAAAAAGCCTGCGCGTAATTTTCTTTTCATTATAATATGTGTAAAAAGGAGCAAGGTCTCAGCGAGTTTTCTCCATATTTACGCCGGGCCCCCAATGTGTGCCTTGAGAGCTCATAAAAACAAATCTGCCTCTCAGCCGGGCAGTCGGTAATGGGATCTGGAGCCTCTGTCTGCAAGGTCACCTGTTTAAATAGAGACTCCCGTGGTGCTGCCTGAAAGGTGTTTCCATCTGAGGGCCTCTGGCTAGCTCAGTGTCTTTAGGAAGTGAGCTTCCAGTGCTGGTGCAGCGTTGGCTGTCCAGAAGAGTCTCCCTATTGCTCATCTCCACTACAGCTAATGATAAGAAATCTGGAGACCCAGCCCCAGGCAGATCCAGACTCCAGGCATAAGACAAAGCACGCTTTAGACTTTAAATACAAAGAATTTCCTTCCAAAATTAAAATAGAACGGTATTCCATTTGGCTATTGGAGTCCACTATAGAGTTATCAAACAGTGGTACATTCAGCAAGATCCCGTGGAAGCATGAGGGCTGTAAAAATCATCGTGTGAAAAGATGCCAGGAGTTGTTCATAGGAATTAAATGTCCTTTTGCACCGGCAGCAAGCTTTCTTGGACAGCACAGTGGACAAGCCTACTCCAAATTACACACACACACAGAAGTAAGCCAAATATTTGTGACTCTCATTTGTTCTTTCCATCTGAGTTCATATATTCTGTGTGCCCAGCTTCTAATCTCCATAGATCTGTCCCCTTCCTGTCCCTCTACCTCACAATTAACCCCAATTCCTGCCTCCTTCATATTCTAGCTGAATTCACTCAATGATCATCTCTGTGTGCCCACCTCTGCGGTATCAGCAATGTGCCAGGGTGTGGGGATCCCGGGGATTCCACATGTCGGTCACTCTCTATGCCCATCTAGCACAGCCCTACCTAGCTGCAGATCTCTTCAGAGCGGTGCCAGTGCCCCTCTCGTCGCTGGCCTCTCCCAATTGAAGGAGGGGGGTGGTACCTTGGCTTTGGCATTTCAGCGAAGTTGTCCCTGCCAGTGCCCACCACCAGAATTAGCAATCTCCAAAATCTGCCCCACCCCCATTTCCTACAAACCATGTCTGAACAACCAGGACTCAAGCCTTCACTTGAGATCCAGATCAGGACTGGCCTGACTGCTTTAGAATCAAAGAATGAAGTCAGGGTAGAAACAATATACAGAAGGACAGCTCAAGAGAGGGAGAGCAAACAAAGACGGCAGTTCCTGGTTAGGGTCATAAAGCTCCTACTTCCTTTACAGACCAACAATAAACAGAGTCAGTCACCAATCAGTAAACATTCCTCACCACACGAGGGAAGAATTGTGTTCAAAGACAGCAGATTGGATGGCGATTTCCCCACCCTGCCTTTTCCTTCCCCCAACTTAATAGGGATCCTAAAGAAACAGCTTTCTTTGTAAGGTTAGCCAGGGATTCTCAACGTTGCCTCTGTTGACACTTTGGGTTGGTTAATTCCTTGTTGTGGGGGGTCTCTCCTAAGCATTGTAGAATGTTTAGTAGCCAATAGCCTCTACTCACAAGATGCCAGTAGCATCTTCCTCCCAGTGTGACAACCCAAAATGTCTTCAGACATCACCCAATATTCTTTGGGGGACAAAATCACTCTCCACTCCCGTTGAGAACCACTGGGTTAAACAAAAGAGCAAATCCATTGGTCTCATGTCTAATAGACATAAATATTGATATGTCACATGTAATGTCACATATACCAGTGTCATATGCAAATCTCACATATACCAGTGAGACACCAGAGAGATAGTACTGTGTTCAGGGAGCTGCTGTGCAGATGGCGAGATCTGTGATTCTCAAACTTCCGTATGTGTCTGAATCACCTGGAGGGCTGGTTAAAACACAGATGGCTAGGCCTCACCCCAGAGTTCCTGATTCGGCCAGTCTGGCTGTGAGCCAATAATTGACATTTCTGACAAGGTGATGCTGATTCCTGCAGTGGTTCCTGAAAACCGCTGGGCTGGACTTTTCTGGATTGGCACTTGACCTACCAGTGGTGAGGTAATCACAGATGAGGAAGCTGTATTGTTTTAAGCCTTCTCTGTGTCTGTGTCTTCCTCTTCATCCCCACTGCCCAGTGTCATTTGGCCTCTTTTTCCCAGGACCTCCTTGAGGGCATGTCCTCCTTTGTTCTCCTTGGAAAATGTTCCAAACTTTTCCCAACTACTTGGCACCACTAGAATTTTCTGTCTAGCGTTTGCTCCTCGGGTTCATTTCCTGCTCCTGAATTAACTCATGCCTAAATGTCAGGAAATACTAATGGGCACCCAACTTCTGGGTGCTTGTTAATCCTCCTCAGGTTTCACAAAGCAAACTACCAAACTGTGGCATACCGAAGAGGTGGCTTGCTCAGCAGGGAAGAACATATTTGATCACTGACATTGTTCATAGTTGCCGGGGCATGGGGATAATAAAAATTATGTCAAAGCTTATTATTTTTAAAAATTTCTGTATGGACAATGCACCCCCCTATTGTCTGCACCTTGGGCAAACTGCTACCATTACTCCCCCGTGGTAGTTTCCAGAGATGGCAGAATTTCCCCTCCTTGCACCATGCCCAAGAAAAGACACCAATTATTCACCTACACTGCAGTTTTCTGTACACTGTAGGTGTCTTAGGAAGTGCTTAACTGAATTCTGTGACCATCTGTGGCTCCACTTTGTGGATGAGGTTAAGTCCGGGCTCCTTTGCACCAATGTAAGAAGTCTTTCTCAGAGGACCCCAACCTACCTTTTTCAGAATCTGCTGTATTTGCTGACTTTGATGCAAATACATTCTAGCTGTGCCAGATTATTATTTCCCAAACATGACCTGTAACTACACCTAATAGTGATAATAGTAATAAAAATTATTAACAACTATCTTATCGACATTTACTGTGTGTTGTGTATAATTCTTGACCATGTTGTCTGTTTTAATCTTTCAAAATCCCACAGTAGAAACACTATTATCCCCATTTTACAGATAAAGAACTTGGAACTTAGGGCAAGAAAGGAGTTAAGGAGCGAGCCAGGATTTGAACCCAGGCAGTCTGACTCTTTACATTGGACCTGTCTGGATTGGTACTTGACCTACCAGTAGAGGGTAGCTATAGATGAGAAAGCTAAATTGTGTTAACCCTGATTTCTTCCATCTTTAATTTTCTGTGTTAGGCACTGTAGACACTATGTATATTTGTAATGATTACTCTCCCCCAGCTTCTCATTGGCGGGACTCTCTTTCAAGACTCAACTCAAACATAACTTCTTCTGTGAATTCTCTTCTACATCTGTAGATGGAAAGACACTGGATGAAATTGTGCATGTGTGTGTGTGCAAGCATGTGCATGCGTCACACGCATGTGTGTGTCTATAATGTGTATAATATGTGTTTCAAATAATAATATTGTTAGATTTTTATAGTCTTCTCTGTCAAAACATGAGATCATCTCACATTTGTATTTGTACTCAGAGCATATAGCACGATGCCTGGTACCAAAGAGATATTATCTAAGTGTTAACTGAAAGAATAAGTAAATAAAGGACTAATATATCCCAACTTTAAATATTGCTTTAAACGTACACAGGCCACATCAGTCTACCAGTTGTCAAACCTGAGTTGAAATGAACACTTCAACATATACTTCTGGTTTCTATAATTTAAAAGATTTTCACCCTACCTACTTTTGTAAAAAAAAAAAAAAAGAAAAAAAAGACAATATATGGACTGTGCTCTCTAATCCAAGTGGAACAAAAGCACTAGATGCATAATACAGCAGTGTTTGTTGGAGGGTCTCAGAGGACACCTAAGGCCTCTGAAAAATAGGGTGTTGGCTGATGAAAGTCCCAGGGATCAGACCATTAAAAAGCTGTGGCATTTGTCACTGGTCCAGCAGAACCAAGGGTAGCCACGCTGGAGCAACCACAGCCATCAGAGTGCATTTCCCCCTATAACCAATTATTCAGTGGAGTAAGCGTGTGTTTGCGTGTCCGATGAGTGGAGGAGGGGCTTCTTGGGAGCAAGATGGCACTTCTGTGCTGAGAAGGCTTCAATCTGCTGTGAAGTGCTTTATTTGAGGGCGCCTGGGTGGTTCATTTGGTTAAGCATCCAACTTCGACTTGGGCTCAGATCATGTTCTCACAGTTCGGCTCAGGTCACGATCTCACAGTTTGTGAGTTTGAGCCCCGCATCTGACTCTGCAAGGTCGGCGCACAGAGACTGCTTCGAATCCTCTCTCTCTCTCTCTCTCTCTCTCTCTCTCTCTCTCTCTCTCTCTCTCTCAAAATAAATAAACATTAAAAAATGCTTTATTGGAGTACAACATTGACTCAGACAGCTTTGCAGATTTTGCAACTTTAGCATTGTCCTTGGGAGATTTTAATGGAAGCAGAACCCTGCCAAAACATTTATCTGGACTGTGATTTGTATCTTATCATTATAGTTTTCAAAGGAATAATTTAATTATACGATTTCCCCTTGAACAATTGTTGTTTTGGTTGTAGTGCCAAATTCTTTTGTAATATTCTATTTTATTTTGGCTACCAAGACGATCTTACAGTATAAGTACTTTGCTGCACTCCCGGTTTCACAATAAGAATGTCACGATTTATTACCAGGGATATATGTTCTAACAGATTTACAATTTTCCTTTTTCGGTGCATGGAGGCAATTTGATCCTATTTCATGTTTATGATATTCATTATATTTAAATTCAGTATATTTGGTTTCCATGTAAAATTTTAGCAGTGTTTCCTGTATGGTTTTTTAATATATATATTTAAAGCTGAATATGGTTAGCTGTGTGTTTGTCTTGGAAATATTAGAGCGACAATTTTCTTATCCAGAATTTCATGTATTATGCTAACACATAATGGTATACTCCTAAAGAATACCGTGATCATACTGTAAACACACAAACCAAAAAGCCATAGGAATTTGTAAGTTTCTGTGAAGGTATGCTTCCATTTGTGTAAGTTCTTATACTCTTGTGACAATTACATTTTTCATGTAATATATGAATTTTTAGCCCTCTAAGTGAGTCCAGTTCAGTTACATAATGCTAGGAACTCTAATTGTACTTTCAGCTGTTATAGCTACATAATGCACAGGAATTACATTGACATTTTAATATGCTGTCACTTTAAGATACACCATGAAGTGTGAACAGAGCACAGGGCACTTGAAGCAGGTGTGTCTAATTGTTAGGGGTAGGTTTTTTTTG
Source organism: Felis catus (assembly GCF_018350175.1). Lineage (NCBI taxonomy): Eukaryota > Metazoa > Chordata > Mammalia > Carnivora > Felidae > Felis > Felis catus. The sequence continues at coordinate 85,950,941 of NC_058373.1, read as the reverse complement.
TTTCTTTTTTTTTTCCTTTTTTTTTCTGAAATACCAATGGTATAGTTAAGAAAAGGTGTAGAATCTAGAAAGAGTGTTTCAAAGCTGATGCAGACTAACCAGGTTCACTTTTGCTAGCTGGTAGAAACAGATTGGACTTTATCATTGTTTTTATTGTTGTTCTGGGCCGTAGGTGATTTTGGTTGGTAGGTCCTTCCTTCTCCTGCAGTGCGTGAAAGGATACATAGCATGCTCATTTGGATAGCAGTGACTGTGTTTCCAATACTTTTTGGCTTTGACTTAAGGTCTGCAACTGCAAAAATAATCATGTTTTGAGGGAGGTAGATCCATTTTATTATCTAAAAAATATGTAACTGTTTTCACTAACTCTTCCAAATGTTTAATATGCTTGGTATCCTTCCAGAGTACCGGGTTCATTATTTGGGAATTAGGAAAACCTCCTTAAAGTAGCTGATCTATCCCAGGAAAAGACTTTGTTTTTGGACGTGGTCACCAGCTTGGCAAGCAGGCAAGCAAACTAGTATATATAAAGCAACCCTTCGTAAGGTTTCGGGGATTAACAACTCAGAGAAGACTCTTAGCTGCTCATTTGGAGAACACACGTTAAAATGTAAGTCTCTTTTTTTTTTATAGGAAACACAACATTTTGAATAGAAGATATTGTGCCATTGAGAGTAATAATTTCCATAGTTTTTCTAGTCCCTATTTTTTTTCTAGTTTGTCAGTTTATTTTATAATCAGCCACGTTCAACTGATTGATTCTCCTGACACCCAGGTACAGCATTTTGTTACCCAGAAAGTTATACTTTTCGTAAAAAATAGCCTTCCTTATCCCAAGCTAACAGGTGTCCCTGCTCCTTAAAAAGACATGGTTTAGAACTATCGAATATTCCAAGGTAACTTTCCTTTCTGCATTCTAAAATTTTTGCTGCTTGACTATAGAAACTCATGGGTATCAACTTGTTAGTCAGGCTCTAGTTAAGGTAAAAGGAATTCTGATCAAGTTTGCTCAGAATTGTCTCCAGCTGTGCGGGTTTCCGTCCTTGGTTGAACAGAAGCTGACCAAACTCTCCCTTAATTGCTTGCCTCTTTTTCTTCAGCCACTGAAATTAGGTGTGATTGGGCCGTAACAAATCATGTGACACATATGGCTCCCAGGTTATCTTACATACTTTATTTTGTGCATAGAAAAGACTAAGTTTAATAAACTATTAATGACTCCAACATCTGTTAGCTTGTTCACAATCAGAATATTTTCCTTTAAATAGAGACACCAAGCAATCCCTGCACAGAGCATATGCATATTGTATCTCTTATTTGAAGAGGAATGTAGAATGCCATAATCTTTAATCACTGTTTCCACCACTAACATTTTTAGTAGGGGGAAAGGATGGGTAGAAAACAGGATTCTCTGACACCTGCCATGGCCCCTGTATTATGCATTAAGTCTGAATTTCTAGTAGTGAATGAAGGAGTCCCATGGAGCATAATCAAGACCAAAATATTGCTTCCTAAATAGATGCAGAATCCCTGCTCTCTTTTTTGGCTGAATGGTGCTAAAATCCATTCAGAGATGCTGGTAGGCTTTTGTGCCCTATACTATAGCTCTATTAGATGCCTGGAGAGTGCAGGTCATAGGGAGAAAATAATATGTTATAACAAAGCAATGCACTATCAGTCAATTTTCCAGGATGGTTAGGAGGTACCATGGTGAACATCATTTCTGAAGGATTGGGAGGAAAAAAGTGGTCAAATCTGAGTTCTGACTGAGTAGCTCTCTGTGATTATAAGCTTTTTTCTTAACAGGGACTGCAGGCAGGACTTTTCTTTCAAATTTTTCTACTGCTTTCTGGAGCCAGCAAGCTAAAGTGTGGAAAGAATTTCAGTTTTTGAGCAACACAGGCCTGGGTTTGAATCTTGACTGTATGACTTAGTAACAGCGTGACTTGACCAATTACTTAACTGATCCATATTTTTCTAATCTGTAAAATAGAGGTCGTGATACCCAACTAATGGGACAGTTGTATTAACTATCATATACGTAAAATGCCATGATATTTCTGGCAAGGAGTCAGCCCTTGGTAGCAATTGCTAATTCTTTGCAAATATGGGTTGGTGTGATTAGAAGCACTCATGAATATCTTGTTTTCTTTCTGAGCCACAGAGTCAGGATAACGTCTGTTTGGATTAAGTTTAGGCCTCTTTCCCATCTTTGGGGCTCTCAGGATAAAGCCCACAGTCTTCAGCTCTCACAGGGCTGTCACATCTGGCCCCCTGCATGCTTTATCTTCCTCCTCTTCTATCATTCTTCCTCCTGAACTCTGTGCCGCAAACACCACTCTCTTGTTTCCTTCTGCCTTTGCCCATGCTGGTTCTTCTGTCTGGAATAGTCTCTCTCCACCTCATTCCTTCTCCTCTTCCCCTGGGCTAACACCTTATCCTTTAGGTATTTGTTTATCCATCACTTCCCCTGGAAGGCCTTCTCCCCTTCCTATGTTAGGGTCAGGTACCCACCTGCTACTGTGCACCATCCACTAACTTTCCCTGATCACAGCACTTCGTGCATAAAGTATTGCTAATTACCTGTTTACTTACCTGTACCCACACGAGACTGAAACTTCTGTGGCTATAAGAGCCATTTGTCATTCACTTGACCCCCAAAGACTGGCACATAGCTAGAGAACAATAAAGATTCGGACTACTTAATTGGTAGTTTAATTAAACAGTGAAGTAACAAGTAACTGAAAGTAAGTAAAATAAGTTCAACTTTTTAAAAAGTCTAAGCCTTTGATTCTAAAATGTTAACTGAACATGATAATAGATCCTAACATGTCTGGCATGCATTTTAGCGGGAAATAAGCTCTGGATAACTGACTTTCAAGATCCACCAGAGATAAAGATTCTCTCAAATAGTAGCATAGCCCAAAGCTTTGGAAATGCCATTTCTACCTTATTTTACTTTGCATCACTTAGAGTTATTAGCTGAGTTTTTGAATATGATAGGCAATCCAGAGACTTTATTTCACTGGACTTATATGAAAAGAACCAAGTTCTTACTTCTCATTTTAGAATGGTATTTGGTAGGGGGTGCCTGGGTGGCTCAGTCGGTTAAGTGTCTGACTTCGGCTCAGGTCATGATCTCATGGTCCATGAATTCGACCCCCGTGTCGGGCTTTGCTCTGACAGCTCAAAGCCTGGAGCTTGCTGCAGATTCTGTGTTTCCCTCTCTCTCTGCTCCTTCCCCACTCCCACTTCTCTCTCTCTCCCTCACTCACTCACTCAAAAATAAATAAACATTTAAAAAGTAAAAAAAAAAAAAGGAATGGTATTGGTAAAATAATTTATGTCAACTGGACTGATTATTTTGAATTATTCTCAGACTAGTAGTGATAGTTTTTGCTTATAATGAAAGGTAAATATATAAGCCCTTTTCATCACTATTTCCTTAATATCCAATTTCTTGAATCAAGGTGTCACCTTTGAATTACACATTTCAAAAATGTGTAATTCATCCCCCCGCTGTCCAAAAGAGCCATGCTTTAAAAATGAAAGGACTCATTATGTCAGTGTCTCATAAATGTATTCCGCATGGTCCTCTCCATATCAAATGAGAGGGGAACAAATACATCTGAGCAGATGAAGACAGGGAAGGAATGAGAACTATCTGGGGATGTACCTGAGTAGTCCAGAGCAAACTCAAATTCTCATACTTGATCTTTGAAATTTATTTTATTTTATTTTTATTTTTATTATTTTTTTAAAAATTATTTTAATCTTACATTACATGTTATGCTATATCAATTTTTGTGTTTATCCCAAATCTTAGAATAAATTAGAAGCTCCAAGATTGTTCACCATGTTAATTTTACAACTTTGAAAATCCATGCCTTTCTTAGTTGGAAAAGCACAAAATTAAGAGAATATTCTAGGCCTGAACTAACAGTGAGAGAGACAAAAAGTCAGAATTCTATCAGGTTACAAAGAGGCCCCTCAAAACCCAAACTTAAACAGAAACCAGAGTGGATTTGAGCACATGAGATTCCAGACAGCCTGATTCAATTCAATTTCACAACTGTTTATTGGTCTCTTAATATGTGAAAATGAAATGAGATTTCACTTGAACCAGCCATACCCTGATCAACCATTAAGGAAGTCATTACCAAAATAAGAAATGTAATTTGACATATATCACTGATTTCTTGAGCAAAGGACTGATATTGATTCCATTCACAAGTATCTTTTTTAAGAAAGAGAAATCTGTTGACTATTTGGAAATAAGAATGGCTTTACTGCATTTCTACCAAGAGTAGATGAGACCCTGTTCTGGGCCAAGTTCTGCTTTGGGGAATTGCATTCCATAAACCTAAATACTGCTAGGAGTTCCCTGGAGACTCTGCATCCTCCCTCTCGTTCTGTCCCCGATGCAGAGTGCTGCTGACAGCTGTTGGACAGCCAAGGCAATTCACCTCCAGAGTTGCATAATTTGGAAAGTGCTTTGGGATCCATTTGGTTGAAAGGTTGTTAATTATGATGATTTATGACAGTGGAAACGAATCTGGGCCTTGACAGTATGGAGAATATACTTAATGCCTAATTCCTTTGCTTGTCCCACTGGAAAGTCCCTAAATACAGGGGAAAAAATTCTAATCTTATTGTCCCTTATGAATAGGGTCCACAGAATATTATTGACCCTTTGAGGTGAGGTGATAACTTAAAAAGGGGAACATCTGGGAGTTGATGGGTAATATTTAGCAACACTATGTGATTATTTCAATTCATGGTGTAGTTGTCCACCTGGTTTTCTCTACCTAGTCATCATATTAGACACCCTGACTCTTCTCTCTCTCTTACTGCACATAGCCAATGATCATCATACCCTTTTGTGTCTGCCTTGGAAATGTCTCTTAAATCTGTTTTCCTGCCCCCCACTGCCCTTGCCCTAATTCAGCCTTTATCACCAATTCCCAAGGGCCTGCCTTCCATTCTTGGTCCCTATTCAAACCTAAGTGTCTACTGCTCCCAGCGTTATCTTCCTGAAACAATAAATGAAACAAAGCAAAAATGTAGGTGTTTCACTCACCTCCACACCTGAAAATGTCCTATAAAAATCATCTAACCTCCTTTGCAAAGCCACAGACAGGTCTTCTTTTGGCTCCAGTCTTTTCCACCTCATATAAGTTTACCCCTGCGTACCCTCTGCTACCACCACAGTGACCTTCTCACCTTTTCTTCAAACATCCTATGCTCTTCTCAAATTCTGTGAGCCTTTGAACAGAGAAATCTACCTCCTGGAGGGTCCTCTCTTACCTTCTTTGCCTGGCAAACATCTTCTCATCTTTCAATGCTTTTGAAATGTCACTTCCTATGCCCAGTTCTCCCAGGCAGAGTCAGGTAATAGTGACATTTATCACAATGTGTGACGTTCTTCTGTTTTCATATCTATTTCACCTACTAGATTGTAATTTACAAAGATAGGGACTAAGTCTTATTCATTTTAGTCTTTTCAGTAGACAAAATAGGTACCAATAAATGAACAAGTGAATGCTAGGGCCAATAACTACCAAATAACCTGGGTTTAGGTTGCAGACATTGTAAAAAAATGTAGTAATCTACTGATGGCTGGATGTTTTGATGGAATTATCAGATTCACCTAAAAAAAATCTAAACATCAATGTGTTCATCCATGCATCTATTCATTCATTCACTTCCTAATGTTAGGGTATACAAATCTAAATTCCTTAACCAAAATTCTTGTGCACTGTTGGTAGGAATGGTAAAATGGTAAAGCCACTATGGAAAACAGTATGGGGCTCCTCAAAAAAATAAAAAAAGAACTACCATATGATCTACCAATCCCTTTTATATATTCAAAAGAATTGAAATCAGGATCTCAAAGAGGTATCAGCACTCCCGTGTTCATTGCAACACTATTCGCAATAGCCAAGATACGGAAACAACCCAAATGACCACAAACAGATGAATGGATAAAGAAAATGTGTTTTACATATATATGTATGTATGTATACATACATACATACATATATATATAAATAATATAAATATTTATATTATATGTTACATATACTACAATTATATATACAATATAATATATTATATGTAATATATAAATAAATATGTTATATGTAATATATATAATATAAACATATTATATATATTATATATAATATAAACATATGTTAATATATGTATTTATATTATTTATTATTTATATTATATAAGATATATAAATTACTATTTATATTATATAACATATAAGTACATATTTAGTAATATAAATAATATTACATATAATATAAATATAAAAAGAAGGCAATCCTGCCATTTACTACAACATGGATGAACGATATGCTAAGTGAAATAAGCCAGTCACAAAAGAATAAATACTGCATGATTCCATTTATAGGAAGTATCTAAAATAGCTAAAACCGTCAAATTCATAGAAGCAGAGACTATAATAGTGGTTTCCAAGGGCTAGGGGCTGGAAGAAATGGGAGTTTTTGTTCAATGGACATAAAGCTTCCGTTATCAATGGACGTAAAGCTCTAGATGAATTAGAGCTGGAGAGCTGCTATATAACATTGTGCCTATAGTTAACAGTATGGTATTGTGCATTTCAAAAATTGTTAAGTGGGTAAATTTCATATTTAGTGTTCTTATCTAAAAACAAAAACAAAAGGACACAAGAAAACTCTAGAAAGTGTGGAGATTTGTCTGTTACTTTGCTTGTGCTGATGGTATCATGGGTTTTACATATGTCCAAACTCATCAAATTGTACACATTAAATATGTACAGCTCTTTGTATATCAATTATACCTCAATAAAATTGTTTTTTAAAAAGCTCCTGAAGACAGGTGTTTCAAAATTCAGAAATTCTTATATTTTATAATACGGTGCACCATGTGTATGACAAACACCCCAGTAGGGTCTGGGACAGCGTTCCATAATCAAATGTAATACTTCTGCAACTAAGCACATGCACATTCACACTAAATGTAATGAAAATTACAGATAACTTCATTCTTTTCAGGGAAGACTTTGCCATCAGATGAGTTTGCCACAAACTTAGGGGAAAATCGTGGTTTGGGGATGTTTCGAGCATTTGGATTTGGGAACTGCGGAAAGGGATTAGGGCCTGTAAATGCATTAGCCTATTTGTTTATTGTTAATCTCTCTCCCTAGAATGTAAACTCACTGGAGCCACAGACTTTCTCCTGCTCACTCCTGTATCGCTAGCATTAGAACTGCGTCTGACATTTAGGATGTACTCAATAACCTTTGTTGAGTGAGCGAATGGATGGATAGATGGATACATGAATTAAACAAAAGTTTGGCTTGCTGTGGAGATAATCTGAATAACAGAGACTATTACGTGTTTCTAAGCATTATTTTTTTCATAGACTCTAAGTTCTTATGGGTCAGGGTACTTTGTTTTGATCATGTTGTGCTCTCTGATGCTTTGTATAGAGTTAGTGCTGTCTACATAAAAGGAATTATAAATTCCTTTCACAACTAGAAAGTAGTAGTTTGCATTTTTTGAGAAAATTTAAATTCCTTCTAGAACATTGCAAAGCAGAGTAATGTGGTTTAAGTGTTTAAAAGTAAACACGATCAGTCACTCTTCACTGGAGCCCTGGGTATAAAGGAGCAAATAAATATTCTAATCACCATGTTTTAGAAATATATTGCCTTATACTCCAGTTTACTATCCATGTCCCGTGCTGAACTATAAACTTTTATTTCCCTCAAACAAACCCCCAAACATTTATCACATTAAAAATGAATCATCTGTTATGCTCCAACCATAAACTGAATAATAAACAGAGGCAGGAATTATGATCTCTGGAAAACTGGAGAAGCGCCGGCGTGTGATCACAATATTCCGCCCCATAAATCTTCAAATCCATATTTACATTGAATTCCCAGACTTGCCTGTCAAGAGAATGTCTAAAATCGCAGCTAATTGTTTTACAAGAATAAGTGAAAGCCTTATTTACTGAAAGAGGAGTTGGAGGCAAATAAGATAATTTGGCCACCAAGTGGATTATATTCTTCTATTGAGGTTTTATTTAAAATAATTCAGTGTGAGGCTCTTTTAAATGCGGAAAAGTTCTCTGCATTCCTGAAAATCCCAGTGCCTCATATATGGCTTGGCACCTTTTAGACTTCTGCTGTGTGCAAGCTAGAACATTTTTAGACTATGGTTTGACTTATGGCATATCTGAGTCCATGTAGTAGGTAACTGGAATATAATCTCTACTATATTTTAAAATGAATCTCAAGGATATAAGGTGCGTATCTGTGCTCATGAAAGTAGCGTTTGATCTTTGCATTTTTCTATGTGGTTTTTTTCATACATTCTGACAATGATACATAGTTTTTTTCAGAAAGCCATCCATCTCTGTGTTGCTACTCAAAGCAATCAGGATGGTCATATTTTAAAATTAATAAAAACAAATCCATGCTTGATTCTCTGGGAGACGTAGATTTTTCCAGGGTCAGTTTTAGTTACATTGTTAGCCTGCCTTACATGCATATGCCCCTAGGAAGGTGGAGAAGGTACTTCGCAGGCTGGCTTTCTGCAACGTTACATGATTGCAATAGGTCAAATCTGACATGGCGTTGAAAGAAAGTTCCTTTGGCAGATAATGAATGAAATGCAGCACAAAGCATGCCATCACCTAATAAAAACATCAGCTTGTGAGAAATGTTTACTGCCCTTTTCAGAAACTTCCCCTTGGATTTGGGCATATGGAATATTACATTTCATGTGCAACTCTGGCTTCCCATGCAGCCTTTGAGTACTTGCTGTGTCCCAGCTAAAGAGGAGATTCTGTAAGGAAACTATTAGCCGTTGGCCAGTCTCACAGGCTCATGATTCAAAATGACCAGCATTCATTAAACTTTATTACTGAGCTGCATGAAGTTTCTTTGGATTAGGAGGCGGCATGACCCTGTGTCCAGATTTTTGAATGGTGCTGAAGCTTTTCATTAACCTGGAAGCCTTCTATTTACATGGTTCACAGCCTGGTCTCAGCTCACTTGGAGGTAACAAAGGGTGTCGGGACAGAAGGGCAGTGGGGGTCCTGCTCCTGTAAGGCTTCCATCTGACTCTGATCAGGTCAATGTTTTAACTCTTGCCTCATTAGGTAAAATAAAATGGAAATGATTGAGTACTCAGGGATCATATTTCAGATTTGGCTTTGTGTCTTCCAAACACCTTCTCTGGGCAACACAGTTTAACGTGATTTGTTTGCTGGTTTGTGCCTTGTACGCTGCTGGCATTGCTGGTACCCACCTGTACCAGCTTCTAGTGAGGGTGCATGGAAGGGAACAGTGAGACATGCTGTGCCTGCATACTATCTGGAGCAGGAGCAAGTCTCCTGGGCAGAAAACTTGTCAGAAGGAAGAAAACACTTTTATTTCTCTACTTGAAGGGGAGTTATAAATGGGAGATGTGTTCCTAAGGCGGGAAAAGAAAATGAACGCTGGGTGAATTGTTACTAATCTGTTTAATGCTGGATCGGCATGCTAATAAAGGAGATGCTTTTGAAATAACTAGACTTCTTTAGTAAATGTAAAGCATCAAAATCTGTAGTCTTGCCCACCTGTAATGAGATAAACTGACATTGTACGTCTCCTGATGTGACACATGAAAAGGTAACAACATCTCCTATGTGGTATTTTTATCAAAAGTGTTCATGTTTAACCTAAAAAAGCTGTAAGGAACCTCAATCAGTCAAATTCAAATTGTGGGACATTCTACAAACAACTGTGTCTGTGTACTTCAAAGAGGTCAAGTGTCTTGAAAGAACAAATCAAAATTCAGGGAACTCTCTTAGATTAAGGGATACTGAAGAGATGTGACAATTGAGTATATATAATATGTGGTAGTGTTTGCAACAGACAGATGACAAGGAATGTTATTGTAACAGAGAAATATGAATGTGGGCTGAACAGTAGATAATATTATGTTACTGATGCTAAATTTTGTGAGTGAATTGATGGCACTTTGTTAAGAATGCCTTTGTTCTTAGGAGATATTCTGAAATATTTAGGAATGAAATGCCATTATGTCTTCAACTTAATATCAAGTGACTCAGCAAAATAGCAATGTTTTGTATCTGTTGACGTACACACACACACACACACACACACACACACAGAGGGGGGAGGAAAAACGTGTGGCAAGATGTTAAAAACTGATGACTCTAGATAAGTTCTACAAATGAGATTTATAATTATTTACCTTGTTGTGCTGTTTTAATAACTAAATAAAAATTGCGTAGGCAAAGTGAAGAGCGCACTGATTAGCAATGAATGTTCTCTGTTGCTGCTGTTACTCGGGGTAACAGTAAAGTCAAGAGCCTCGCCTTCCCAAGGGCAGCCATGGAGTTTCCATCCTGGAATAGCCTAGCTGATTAGGCTTCTCACAGTGAATTGACAGCTATCGTGAATGTCATTCCTTGATGTATGAATTTTTTTAACCAAGGATTTCTTTATAATATTATCCAGGATCCAACCCGTATAGTATCAAACATGTCCCCTAACAATGTCTTTCCTCATAATATCCAGGGCTGGCTCCCAGGGAATAATGGACCCAGGTGCCTTAGTCTCCTAGCCCCACATCTTCCTCCCTCCCCTAGCCCAGGTTTCTGTTTCTGCAGCATCAGGATGGGAGGGCTGTGTGGATGCACCCCTTGAGAAGCCATGCTTTTCTACCCTGTTTTCAAGCCCTTCCTACTTTATTATTTTCCTGTTTATACCAAGGATTGTGATTTTGCTCCTCATTTTATGCCACCTTACCACGGATGCTTCTTTCTCCTTTTTTGGTGCCAATCTAAATATAATAGTGAGTCCTCTTTCCCAAATAAGTCAGGAGGATAGTCCTATCTGTGACCTAAGCTCTTTCTGTCTTCTGACTTCTCTATTCCTTGTCTGTGCCTCCCATCCTTTGACAGTCACTTCTGTGAAGTATGTAGAATGGCTACCAGAACTCCACCTCTCCATCCAGCTTCCAGGCAAAAAGAGGATGCTTCCCAGCTGAGTCAGTCACATGAAAGTAGTCTCCTGGGAGCCTCACCTAATAATTTCTGCCAGCACCTCACCAAGCAGCACGGAAAGTTGACAAATGTAGTCTTTCCCCTGAGCGCTTTGTTGCTCCAAATGTATCAGGGAATTTATTAGGAAGAAGAGGAGAGAGAACACCAGCTAACAACATACAGTGTTGTATATCTTTGGCTCATACATTTGAATCTATAGACTCTGGTATGAGGGGGAATGCATTAAAAAATAGGACATGTCTCCTATGCCACCTAATCCCCTACGAGCTTACAGTTTATTTAAGGAGGCAAATGTGTGGGAATATTCGAAGAAATTTGGTGCTAATCTAAATGGAACTCAGAGAAAAAAACAGAATTTAAGTCTTCAGGCAAGGTGTTTGGCCTTGCATAAGATTTAGATGAGAGATATGGTAAGAGAATTTTCCAGAGAAGAAAGAGCACAGGTAAACCCCGGGGGAAGAAATGAGCAAGTAGTCAGGGGTCAGGGCCTTGGCCTCACCTGGACAGAGGAAATGGTTTGAAGAAAAGGAAAGGAAACTAAAAACAGGTAGAATGAGGATGGATTGTAGAGGATATTGAACCCAAGACCCCCGTGTTTGGTCCTGATGGACTAGGCAATAGGGAGCCATTGTAGGTTCTTGAGCACTGTATTAATTAGGTGAACAGGGTATTTTAGGAAGACTGCTAGTTGCAAATAAAAGTAAAGAGGTTGGAGTTAGTAAATGAGTACAGTTGTGAGTTAATATAAACATGTGTCAAGAAATCAGAGGAAATGGAGAGGAAAAGACAATGCTGAAAGATGTTTGAAAGGAAAATTGAGGGAGTACGATGCTTAGGGAATGAAAGGAAAGGAAATGAATATAGGCCAATTCTGAGGTTTCTGGCCCAGGAGACTAGTGGAGCCTTTGGCCAAAGGGGATACTTGTGAATTCTGAAAGACTTTGAGGAAGGACTGTACAGAGTGGATAGAAGAGATATAACAAAAGTCACTAAGTAATTCTTACAGAATTGAAAGCCCCAAAATTATTTCTACCAAGTTAATTGAGACCTGAACTATGCTTTATGTTCATCCATTGGTATTTTCCAGTTAGAACGTACCCAGTAATTTGGATATTGGTTTCATTTTGTTTTGTTTGTAAAAAGGATAATGTCTTGGGGCGCCTGGGTGGCTCAGTCGGTTAAGCGTCCGACTTCGGCTCAGGTCATGATCTCGTGGTCCGTGAGTTCAAGCCCCGCGTCGGGCTCTGTGCTGACAGCTTGGAGCCTGGAGCCTGTTTCCGATTCTGTGTCTCCCTCTCTCTCTGCCCCTCCCCCGTTCATGCTCTGTCTCTCTCTGTCTCAAAAATAAATAAACGTTAAAAAAAATTTTAAAAAAAGGATAATGCCTTCATAGAAAGGGATAGCTGATTTTTTTTGAAGGTTTTATGTACTACATATAGTAGAGAAACTAAGGACATGTTGATACTTTGATTGTACTCGAGAAATTCAAGGCTTACTATATTAATTCTTAGAAAAAGAGAAAAGAAAATCTCATTTAATCAAAGTTCCTGAGAGGAAAATAATGAACAATTAGTGCCATAATAATAATAAATTAAAAGATAAAATAATAAACACTTAATTTAATGGCATACATAATTTTATTTCATCCTCCAGTACTCTTATTCTTAGGCTTACAGCAGGTAAGTGCTGTGCTCGGCTATGCAGCTGCATGGTGGAACCAGCATTCACTACCAATGTTAAAACATTGGTTTTATCTTCTTTCATCTTCTTAGTTCTTCCTCTCTTCTCTCTGGCTCATTAGATACCAGATCTATTGAAAAACTATTCATCTCTCATTTTTGGAAATCACAGCTTATTTTTTTTAATTTTTTTTTCAATATTTTTGAGAGACAGAGATAGAGCATGAATGGGGGAGGGGCAGAGAGAGAGGGAGACAGAATCTGAAACAGGCTCCAGGCTCTGAGCTGTCAGCACAGAGCCCAACGCGGGGCTCGAACTCACAGACAGTGAGATCATGATAAGTGCCGAAGTCGGACACAACCGACTGAGCCTTCCAGGCACCCCAGAAGTCACAGCTTATTGAAACTTAGAAAGACTTTGAGAACCTCATGTATCACATAATTCTATTTTGTAATAGTAAGTGGGAAAACTGTTGGAGAGCAACATTGGGTTGTTTAGAGCCTAATCTAAGGAAATTGATGTTATCAAACCATTTGAAGGACAATACTTTTCAAGAAAGTTTATATGAATCAAGTCTGTCCAAAATAAACTGATTCTTCTGTTCGTTAGTGAAGCTAGTAAGGAATTTGCTCAGGTTACCCACTTGGAGAACTATTTTTTTCTTTAATGATGTGGAAAGCACAAATATTTGTTAGATAAAAGATAATTCCAAGAAGGGATAGCATAACAGTTATTTTGCTTCAGAAATTCAAAAGATAAACACAAACAAATATATTAATATATTTGTGGTTGAAATAAACTCTTCCTTTTGTTATCCATCAGAGAAGTTTCTTACCTCTAAACACAGAAGATTGACTCTCATAGATTTTCCCCAGGGAGTTCTTGGATAAGAGCTTTTCTTTAAAAACTCTTGTTTTAATTTTCGGTGACAAATTCAGTTCTACTCTGACTTGTCACAGGGAAGCCTAATAGAGGCTGTTCTTGTGGAGTTAATTCTATGAACCTCAGCATCCCTCTGGAGGGTCAGCTCTGTGGTGCTGCTGTGGGCAGTTGGGGCTTGAGTCCTCTCTTGCCCCTCAAGTCACAGTTCATTTGAACCATCTCCCAGAAGTGAACTAGAGTCTCTGAATCTCCAGAATATGTTTCTTTTTTATTGGAGCTTTTTGTCCCAGTTATTTTTGTCATCGTTTGCCTGGATTCAGGGGCAGACAGGGAATTTTTTCAAAAGCCAAATTAACTTTTCAGAGTGAAAGGGTGTCACTTAGTGTGGCCTTTTACGAAATTGAACCGTAGAAAAGTTAACTTAGTTCCCTTTCGCCAGTTCCCTTAAGCTGTGGAAATGATTTACCCACCAAAATAGTCATTATGTAAATAAAACGGGTTCTTTGCATTCCCGGTTCTGTGTCCCCTGGGAAAAATACCCATCAATAGTAAATATCCACTGAATATTTATTATATCCCCCCTCCCCCATACACCCAAACGCAAATCCTATCTGTTTCTGAAATTTGGCTTGAAAGATGAATTAATGTGTTAAGACTGTGGGGATTTATAATAAAATTTGTCAATATAATTTGAATGAGAGTCTCTTCTGGTTGACTGTAAATGCACTTTAATTAAGATTTAATAACCTTCATATGGGAAATGGAAAATTATTATAAGTGATCTTGGATAAACTCCAGTGACTCTTTTAAAGGAAACATCAAATAAAAATATTGTAAATATATTTTATATAGTAATTATGTAGATTAAAGAACTTCATTCAGCTGAATGCTTTTTGGCAGATTATAGAATACACACTCCATGGCAAGTGAGAGGTTGAAAGAGGTACTAACCTGTAATAACTTGAACTCTCCATTAAGAGGCTAGTAGATGTACTGGTATAATGTACTAAAGGTAACCAACTAAAATGCTTATTAAAAGAGAAAGGTGGGGCGCCTGGGTGGCGCAGTCGGTTGAGCGTCCGACTTCAGCCAGGTCACGATCTCGCGGTCCGTGAGTTCGAGCCCCGCGTCGGGCTCTGGGCTGATGGCTCAGAGCCTGGAGCCTGTTTCCGATTCTGTGTCTCCCTCTCTCTCTGCCCCTCTCCCGTTCATGCTCTGTCTCTCTCTGTCCCAAAAATAAATAAACGTTAAAAAAAAAATTAAAAAAAAAAAAGAGAAAGGTGTGTTTCTTCTGGAAGCTACTGACTACTAACAAATAAATAAGACTTCCCACTCAACTCTAGAGATAAGAATCACTGCTTCATGCTACCATGAACAGGAATGCTGGCTAATATGCCAAATAATATCTCCCTGATCCTGTAGCCTAGAATACCAAAGTAATGTAAATTGCTTCTAACAGTGATCTTTTCCCATCTTACAGCATCCCTGAAGTTTACTTTTTCCTATCTCTAAAATTGATTTTCAGCTGACTAGACCATTTTTCTGTGGTGTCAGGCTTATGATATCACATCCTGTTCTTTGTACCCCACCTACTTCACCTCAAGTAGGCTCGAGTTTGGCAGGAAGAGACCACACACTCATGATCTGTACATCTGTAGTACGGTCCTGATTTATTTAGCAAAAGCTACACGGTCTTAGTAGAAGCTAGGTGGCCACCCAGAGGAGGTGCAGGTGCAGGCAGTATGTCCCATTGTGGCTTCGTGAAGAGCCCAGAGACCCCAAGAGGGCTGTGCAGGTGCCAATACCGGTGTTTGAGAAGGTACTGTATGCTGTGCTATAGCTCTTTCATAATTTGCTTTTATTTCACTCTTCCAGAAGAAGGTAAAAAATCTTTACAAGCATCAGGACTCCTTGACTTTCCATCTGAACTCTGCGTCAGCCCAAGTTCTCACCCAGGAGGAAAAAGCAGAGTGAGAGCCCTGGCAGCCCACATCTCACCAAAGTGAGAGCACTTTGCCCACCTCTGGCTATCTCCATTTCTTCACAGTCCACCTCTTGACTCTGCCTTACTTCTTTCCATTCCTAAACTACTAGTTTAGTTTAAGGACCGTGATCATAAAACCACCAGCCTACATCATTCTTCCATGGGGAAAGCTGTGGCACACCTCAATCTATAATCTCTTGCATTGACTCTGGGATGATGACTGGGTTCCCAGTGCTCATTGCTAATGCAGACCTGGGGCCCATCCCCAGGCCCTGTTGCCCTGAGACTGGGTGCTGGAGATAGCAATGGATACTGGGTCACAGGACTGAAGAGCTCATTCACCAGAAGAACCAAAGGGACAAGACAGCAACAAGCCACATTTTGAGATCGTGGTAACAGAAAGCCTTCCAGTGTGACATGGTCAAGCTTTAGCTATATTGGTGAGTCATGGGAGTTAGTGGGGACAGAGGCCACTGCAGCCGAGAAAACCAAGGAAATGCAAAGTCAGGGGGTTGTCTACTGCTGCCCCTCTCTGACCCCAGACTAGGTCAGCCCAAGGTCTCCCTAAACTTGCTTGCCTGTACTCACCAGCCCTGTCCACATCTGCATCTCACATCTCCTCATCTTCTCCTTCTACCCCTTTGCCTGACTTTCTGTGATACTCCTCACAAGCCTCCAGAGGAGGCTGCTGCTTTTCCTCTTCTCTTTTCACACAAGAGACCGGCATGTTCCTTACCTGCCTTGGCCACTGTTTCTGACCCCCACTCCACAGCTTTCTCTTTCATCCCTTGGCCATTTACCAACTGCCCAGACATGACCCCACAACCCTCCAGCACTCTAGAGCCTGCGCCTGATGGCATTATCAGCCTTTCAACCTCAGTGTGACCAACCATTTAACCTCTTGTCCCTATGGTTCCTGCACCAGCCCCAGCCTTTGTCCCCATGCAGGGTGGTTGACATTAAACTCACCTCCCTGATGTCAGATATGAATTTCCCTCTTTTCTTGCTTCTTCACTATGCCCCTCTCCTGTGTGTGCTCCTGTTCCTCATCCCTTTCAGAACCACTGCCCTTCAACTCCTTCTGCTCCTAGTCCTCCACTTTTGTTTCTTCTCCTAGTTCTCCTAACTTTGCTTGGCTCTCAGTCTGGATGCCCGCCACCAGTCATTTCAGCCACGCGCAAGCCTGGCTCCATGTCCCACTACAACTTGGCAGTAGTTGTAATGAATTCCTTCCTGAGTCCCTGCTTCACTCCCCGCAGCAATCCCCGTGGGCTCCCTTGTGCCGCACAAGCCTCCTGTCACACCCCTTCCCATCATTTTCTGCAGGCAAACTTGCCTCCCTTTTCTTCTGAGGAAACCAGAGACCCCTGACATGATCTCTTCCCAAGTCTTCTACTCTGGCTTAAACCCGCATTGTTTCTCTTGCCTGTCTTTATTCTTGTGGCTAAAGAGGAAGTATCTGGTCTCTTTTCTGCCATCAGATCCTCCTGATTCTATTCCTCTAGAAATCACTCTCTCCCTTCTTTCCTTTGCTTCCTTGGTTTTCCCCTCCAACCTAATTTTTCTAATTACAAATATGCTCATCTCCCACATCCTTTAAAAAAAAAAACAACCTTCCTATTAGTTCCTCTTGTTTATTGTCCTCTCCTTAACTACCTAGCTTTTTAAAAAACATTTTAATGTTTATTTATTTTTGAAAGAGAGAGAGAGACAGAGAGACAGAGAGCGTGAGCAGAAGAAGGGGAAGAGAGAGAGGGAGACACAGAATCTGAAGCAGGCCCCAGGCTCTAAGCTGTCAGCATAGAGCCTGATGCGGGGCTTGAACCCATGAATCATGAGATCATGACCTGAGCTGAAATCAGATAAACTCACTGAGCCACCCAGGTGCCCCTTAACTACCTAGCTTTTTGATGAAGAATACTGTTACTGTCTGCATCCATTTTCTCTGCCACCTGCTCTTTCTTTGCCCAGGTGCTGTGATGCCCACCTCCACCATTCTACTCAAACAGCCTCTCAAACAGGGGCTCATACAGTACTTCAGTCTAGCAGAGCTCAGACACTAGATCCCTCCATCTTCTTTACATAATGCTTCCATGTAAGCGCTCAACACATCTGTGTTTAAGAGTCATATATTCTATTAGTCTGAGAACATATATGAAATGCAATTTCATTATGGGCCCAAATCTAAAGCCTTGAATCTGGCAAATAAGAATGTGAATTTATAGAAACATTTTCTAATGTACACAGGACAATATTTTGAACAGAGATGCCTTGCTGTATCATAAAACCAAATTGTGCTTTCCCATAATATTCATGGTCTGAACCAAGCTAGGTTGTAGTAAATACCAAGGGATATCCTAACCATTCTGCATTTCTTCTGCTGCTGCTTACTGGCAAGGTACAGAAGTAGCCGGTCTCACTTTGGCAACAATTGGTCCATTCATTAACATAAGCTTTTTCACAAAAGCACTTCTAATTTATACTAAATGCTCCTAAATTATAACTTCATCTGTAACAGGAACCACATATTCTGTTTATCTGTTAGATTTTCTTTGCTCCAAGCATCGGGCCATGGAATCAGGATATGGTCAAATGTAGAGGCTGGTTATTTGCCAATAGTAGCAGAGTATTCACCCTGTGATGATATTTAGTCAGACTCTGGAGGGGACACAAAGGTAAGTTAAGATGAACTCCCTGCCCTCAGGGAGCTCACAGTCAAGTAGGAGAAACATGGCCTGGAGAGCACAATTGGAGGGAGACAATGGTAAGTGTCATTCAGTGGGGCTCCTTTCTAGCCGCCAGCAGGAGAGCCCCCTCAGAAGATCATCTTCTGAGAATGAGGTTTGAGCAAAGGCCAACAGATTTGATGTCTCTGAACATACCTGTTATTTAAGAAAAGCTCTCTTGAGAAAAGGATATTTTTATCTGAAAAAATCAGAAATCTCTCTGAACACAGCCTTCAGCAAATGCTAAGCCACTAAAGTCTTATTTAGAAGACTTTTATTTAGAAGGACCTTGTGAGTTTGTCAAAAATGAATTGTGTCATTTGTGTTTTCTGGAGAGTGCCTTTTCTGTAGGCTAAATATTTTTGTTAAGGCATTCCTACCTCTTGGCATTGTGTCCATTTAGAGGCTTTATGACCAAAGAAAGGTTTCTGCAGGGGAGGCAGGGGCCCTATGGAGATAAAATGCCTTGTGTTTCCCTGCAGGAGGTCTAGCTCCCACAGACTAGTTTAATAGCCATCCATGCACTGAGAAGATCTTATCTCGTGTCCTATTGGTTCAGGGTCACTTGTTGGCTCACATTATATTGAAATGTGGGCAGAGAGAGGGAGTAATTTGTTAATGTCATGTAGGATGAACTTGGTTAGAAAGGGAAGTATACCCGCTTTATAATAACACAAGTGTTTCCTTGCTAATCCCTTGGCAGGTTCATTATCTGTGCAGCCCCAGGCAATGGTTAGCCTATCATGAAAGTGAAATTTAACCCTCAGCATGAAATTAATCCTCAAAGACTTATGTCTGCTCAGTCTAGAAATAATACATTCTAAGTGATTGTATAATCCCCGACTCTTTCTTTATGCATAGGTGTTAAATTGTAATCAAGATGTTACAGAGCATGCTAGGAAACTGATTTTTGTTTACTTGAGAAAACTGGACAAATTTATAAGAATAGAATAACCAATTTCCTAGCTTAAGGTTGTAGATGTAAACCTGATCTGGTGGGTTACCATTTGTTGGTGATCGTACTCATGTTTGCACTGCATTTTACCTGATCTCTCTCTATATATATATGATATGGATAAAGATTTTTTTTTTAAAATATCACTTGGCAAGGAGGCTGTTTTCTTCAGCTCCTTGACATTTGACATGGAAAAACTGGGAAACGCTTTGAGAATGCCAAATGGGTGTAAATGGCTCCTTGTAGAGTCAGGAAACCTTTAACAAGGGTTTAAGAGTAAAAGGAAGTGGGGCTGTGTCCCTTTTCCTGTTTCACAAGTCAGGGTTTTATTCTTAGCCTTTTCATGAATCTTTCTTTCCAAGGTGTATGGGCAGTTAGAGGGAGAGAAGGAAGGAGAGGTTAGGATTGAGAAGGGGTGGAAGGAAGCCAATATTTACTGAGAAATATATGTACCAAGAGTTTTATACACATTGTCTTATTTAATCCTCACTTCAAATGGCAAGGTAGGTATCACTTTTCCAGATAAAGAAACAGAAAGGTTTAAATTTCCTGTCCCTAGTTCACACAATGGATCACTGCCATAGGCAGGATTTGAACCCAGGGCCTTCTCTACCTATGTGTATCCTTACCTTGCCAAACCCCTTATCAGATTTGTGTTCCAGATTTTGGTTCTCTCATGCCTGGCCTAATTTAACATCCTTTTTCACTACTGCTTCCTGTCAGCTGACATTGCCTGTCACTCTCCTGTGGGAGGAAATGAAATTGGTCTGGCACAATTTTCCCTTCACAAAGCCAAGTTCAGTGGAAGCCAATGCCCTTTCCTAAGTAGATTCAAATCATCTATTGAATAATTTACTTTCACGTCTGCCTGTTGTTCAACTACTTACTTCTTTTTGACTTTATATGTATCTTTTTTCCTAACTTCTAGAACATCCCTCCTAAGCTTTCGAAAATCATGTTTAGTCCTTAGGAAAAGGTTTTATCAGCCCTTACTGATGTACACATATTTCCTTTTAAAACCCTCTAACAAGGCTCTTTTCTGTGCTGGTTTAGCTTCCCATCCACCCATGAAAATACTCTGTTCACTGCCCCAGAACTGTCCTTCCTGGCATCACAGTTTAACTGCTTCAAATAAGTTTTCTCCATTTAACTGCATCTATTCTCCAATCCATCAACCCAATTTGTATATCCTATCTCCTTTAAGCGTTTATTTATTTTCTCTGTGTGTGTGTATAAAATTTATTTTAATAGTACTGTATATTTACTTTGAATTCCCTTCTCGTTGACTCTGATTTTTAAACTTCCTTGTATGTCATATTTTTTAGTATCCTTATGCCTGCCTGGGATAGTTTGCTGTAGGATTTTTAGATGACTTGAAAATTAACTTTAATGGTCTTATCTGGAAGTTTTACATTTTAGTGAAATACTAGTATTTCCCTCATTTTAAGCAAAGTGAAATTATTCAAACTCTGGTAAACAATGAACATTTATGTTAATAAAGTCAAAGTAGATTCTGATAAAGTGTTCTCTGTTTAATAGCACAAAAAAGGGTCCCATCCACTCTGTTTTCTGAGATTTATTTAGTTATTGTACAGTACCACAAGACATTCCTTTGAAGTGATGATTTTCACGAGGGTAGAAACATTTATAGTGTTTACAAAAATAATCATAAAAAGGCATAAAGCTCCAAACAGGCAGTAAAAAATTGTTGCAACGTAGATTCTTTTGAGTACCCAAGAATGCCTTCCTGTTGTCATTGTTTATAATTTTGTTTGTTTTAATTACTTCCCAATTGTCAGCTCACAGAAAAGCGTGAAAAGGTGTAATGATCACATTTAGATTAATTAATACAGAATATTATAGAAAATTGTTTTAACTCTTGAAAATCCCTCTACAACTATAAAGTGCAAATGAGATTGTCCCTGCTGTTTCAGCCAGGGCTGTGAAGCTCAAAGCATAGGGTATTTATAAGAAAATTCCAGACATAGCAGTGCTGCCATGATCCATATGACCCAAACTTTCCAGTTTTTGTCTCTTGTCCTGTCTAAGGAAAAACAGAAGGACATACCATGTAAGTTAGAAGATCTCAAATCATTGTTATGACTCATTGTAATGAAGATATGTGTATTATTTTATAGAGTCATTAAGTTGATTTGGAAGAAAAAAGCACTTTTTAATTTTCATTACACTCTGGTGATTTTCAGGTCACTATCTCTCTATAAACACTCCAACCTCTCTACAACACTGTCCTGAGAAACTGGCTGTTTCTGTTTTCCAGTAAGAGATTAGACTTTTTTTTTTAAGACTGTAATGGAGCCCCTGAGTGGCTCAGTCGGTTCAACATCCAACTCTTGATTTCAGCTCAGGTCTTGATCTCACGGTTCGTGGGTCTGAGCCCCACATCAGGCTCTATGCTGACAGTGCTGAGCCTGCTTGGGATTCTCTCTCCCTCTCTCCCTGCCCCTTCTCCCACTTGTGCTCACTCTCTCTTTTTAAAAAATAAATAAACTTAAAAATAAAGACTATATTGACAATCCCTTATGTTCGGTTGATTCTATTTAATTGCTAGTTTTATCAAACTAGCAAAGACACAGGCATGGAAATGACTTCAGCCTATCTGTGTATTGATCTTTCTCAAATTTTATACTTGGAAAAGATCACACTGATTTCTTCAGCTGCAACTCAAATAGCTTGAAGGAAAAGAACATTGTGTATTTAAGAGTCTTTTCAATGTTCCTAATTTGGTTTGGAATTTAATCCAGTAGATTCCATTTTGGATTTCTCAGAAAACATTTTTGTCAGCCTTACAGGCACTGTGGCTTCATTCTAAGCTGATGCATCTTATGAAAGATTGTTCAAGGGACACCAAAGAGATATTTTCACCTTTGATCAATTCAAAACTGGCATAATAAGGTTATCTTGTGATGAAATTTATTTTATTTTAAACCTATGTAAACAATTGGAATAATGAGAGACTATACAATAAGTGATACCAAGCTTATAAGAGGAGAACTGAATTTGAAATTCAGGATAGTTTTCTAACTCTTGTACGTACTCTGTGTACTAGAGATGTTTCCCCACAAATGCTACATATATCAAAATGAAACTGTATGCCAAAAAAAAATATTGTATTAGCTTTAGATCTTAGCTTTTAAGCCTGAACTTTCTGATCAAAATATAATGGAAGTGGGACACCTGGGTGGCTCAGTCAGTTAAGCATCTGACTTCAGCTCAAGTCATGATCTCGCGGTTCATGAGTTCAAGCCCCACATCGGGCTCTATGCTGACAGCTCACAGAGCCTGGAGCCTGCTTCAGATTCTGTGTCTCCCTCTCTCTCTGCCCCTTCCCCACTCGTCTCTCTCTCAAAAATAAGTAAAACATTAAAAGAAATTAAAAAATAGAATGGAAGACATAAACATAATTTGAAATTTGCTCTTACCCACATATTAGAAAGAAAAAGGACATGCTTGCTATAATACATCTTCTGGGATGCAACAGATAAAGTGTAGTCCTAGAAAAACAATGAAGTTATATTTAATGGAACAATGTTTTACATTTCTTTAGCTCTAAATTTAAATCTAAATTAATTAAAATGAAATAAATTCATTTCCTCAGTTGCACTAAGCATATTTCAACTGCTCCCTAGCCACATGTGACTAGTGATTTCCATTTTGGACAGTGCAAATTTAAGCCTTTGTGGAATTTACTCAAACTATAGTGTAATTTTAATGACCATTTTGTAGGTAGTTCCTATTTAGAAGAAACATGATAAAATAAAGATAATCTACTTTGATATGTCCACTAGAAACCAGCATAAATAAAATGCTTTTGTGCTGAACTGATTTCTAAGTGCACTTTTTCCCCTTATTTTAGTTATGCATGTGTGTGTGCTGGAAGGTTTGGGGGGTGGGGGTACTGTGACTCTATGATCAATCTATGACTTTAGAAAACAGATAACCATCTCCCATTTTGAATCCCATCACGAAGTCCTACTTAATCTAAGCTTCTGCATATATCCCAATCATGAAATTGATGATGAGGGATATTGAAGAGTAGATAGTGTGGGTTTCCTATGGTATAGGGCATGGTAATAACATTCCTTAGCAATATATTAAGTTGGAAAAATAACTATCCTACAATATTAACCTTCTTTCAGTTTATATAAAACATTCAACTTTAAGAAGAGTGAAAGAATATATTTTCTTCCATCTTGTCTTCTGCCAGGAGAGGAATGAGAGTACTTTCTAGTTCCTCTTTTCCTGAAATGGGAAAAAGGATAAAACTGTTACAATATACTTACTCATATAGTAGGATACAATATTGAAAAAAAAATCCTTAAAATGGAATGTTTGGATTCTGTACGTGGATATTCACAACATCTTTATAATGCTTTAAGTTAGGCACTTTATCAAAACTGCTTGTGTAAGGCACTTTTCACATTGAGTGAAAGTGTTGAGATGTTTGGTATATAATAATTTCTGATTACATTGTGTGCTTATGTAGCATCTTTTGCCGGATACTAATGACAATAAAAAGAATGTGAATGATACCCCCCCCAAAAAAAAGTCAAAGAGAAAATTGATTAGTTCTTTGGATGCGAATATTGTATGACATACCCATGGCATATCCAGGTTGGTACAAAGATGTTTCTCCCCCTAAAAAATAACATGGCAAAAGCACTAATCTGTGGTTGTTTCTACTTTTTGTCCTATTTTGTTTTTATGAACATTTCCATTTTGAAATCTAAAGACTCGAATTCTAAATGGTATAGTAGGAACACACACTGTTCACAATACACAATCCTGTAGAAAGCAATAATGTGCTCTTTCAGTTCTAAGGTAATCCACTGGGGGGGGGGGGAATACAATAGCAGATGGTGGCAATTATATAGCTGAATAGGAGTGGGAAAAAAAGGGGATATTTTACCAGAAGATTTGAAGATATATTATTTGTAGACGTGTTTTGAGATACCTGAAAACTTCCTCTTTCTCTGCAAGTTGCCATTACTCACAGGCTCAAAGGGGTGGGCTTGAGGTCATGCTTGCACAATAACTCTGTCCCGTGGACATGGCTAAGACAGCCAGTGGTAGACAGCTGACGCCTTCAAGAATTTTAACTAGGATATGGTTTTGCAGTGAGAGAACCAACAGGAAAGAGGTAGTTCTCTCAAACTAGGACAATTTGAAGAGGGTTTATAAATGGATTCACAACAAAAGTATGCGCAGGGTATAAAGAAATTACATGGAAGAGTTCAGGATCCTGAGGCTACCAGCAGCAGGAGGTAAAGCTGTCACTACCTCTAAGCTCAAAGGCATGCCTGAAGGGAAAGGTTACCCAAATTTGAAAGATGAAAGTCGTGAAGAGAGGGCTTCTTGAGCGGGGCAGTGAACTTCTGTTGACAGAGACAAGGCTGAAGAAACCTCACAGGAAGGAACCAGACAAATAAATATCCCAAATTCATCTTCCTCCCTTCCTCCTGTCGCCTGTCAGGGCTTCTCATTGACCAAATCCAACTCGAAGGCAGAGAACATAGGGTTTATTTGATGTAATCAATTCAGATCACCTCTCAGGTCAACAAACAGGGTGGAAAAGGATGGGGAGTGTGTTTGGAGGAGCAAATGAAAGGTATTTGGCTCGCATAGTGGCAGAAAGGAGTTACTGGTGGGCACTAGGTTTGTGTCGTATTACACTATGGCTGGGTAGCTATATCAAAGTCAGTGCATCTGTAGGGGAGCAGGAAGCATGAATAACCAGAAAGAACTGGTCTACAGAGAGAGGCAAAGACATAGTACAGTGTTGGTCCTTGGCTCAGTTAAGGCAAATCTAGGTACAATAACAAACCCCTAAATTTCAGTATTTATCCCAATAAAGTATACTGATACAATAGTTCAATGTGAGTATTACCAAATGGTAGAAGGTATTCCTCAGTGTGTGATACAGGGATACAGTCTCCTTCCATCTTGTGACTATACGCCCACTAAAGCTTTGGAGTCCTCTGCTTGCTTCTTGCAGGTGATGCAGATTTGATGTCATGTGTAACTAGTGTTGATATAAGATGTATCTTGCAAAGTACATTGCAGGTGAAACAGGAGAGAGAATGAAGAAACCCCACTCATTATTTAAAAATCTCAATCTGGAAGTGACACATTGCTTCACTTAGATTCCACTAAAAAAGAACTAGTCACATGATCTACACCTGGATGTACTGGGGGCTGGGATGTACTTACTATCTGACTGTGTAGACATTTCTCCAAATCAACTTCACACAATGAAAACAGGAGCAGGAGATTTTAGTGTACTGCTTATCGCTTCTGCCACAGTCCCTGATGGATTCCCCTGTTCCAGTCCCAGTTCCCAGGAGACCTCATTATACTTCCTTGTCACGCATGGTCTCTGTAATAACCACTTCCTCCCTCATGTGAGTTACCTTGAGACATGGCAGCCCCTAGAAACCAAAGCCCTTGGCGAAGCCATGTTCATTTAGGATAGTTATTGCAATATAATAAGAAAGTCATCTGTTTATACCTTTAAATTTCTAGAATGTTTAAACTTGAGATTTTTAAGAAAATTGTCTTTATCCTATTTCTATCTAAAAGTGTAATGTCTTCACTTGTGTATTTGTTTACCTGTGGGAAATTTTTGTCTTCAGTCATACAAACATTCAGACATTGTACAGCTTTGTAATTCTCTTGATAGTTAGCCGAAACTGAATCTGACACAAGTAATATTACTAAAAGTATGTACACGCTTGAACCAGTCTTCATTTTGCAAAAAGTTCTCTTGGCATCACATTTAAAGTTGTGAATATACTGACTTCACCATTGAAAATACTCATTTCTCCCCTTCCTTTATTCCAAAAGTTGTCTACATTCAAGGGAATGAAAAAAAAGCAGGAATACCTGCCAACTATTCTATAAATTATATCAAGATTTTTTTAATAGACATTTCAAAGTATGGAATTGCAGCTGTCTTGTGATTTCTGCCAGAATTTGACCTAACACACATGAGTAAGAGTAGGCTTAACAGTTCCAAAAGTATTTGTACTGGGAAGTAGAACCCTTTGCAGTGGTGCTTTCTGTTTCTTTCTGTCTTCTTTGCTTTCTTGCTTCTTTCCTTTCCTTTCCTTTCCTTTCCTTTCCTTTCCTTTCCTTTCCTTTTCCCTTTCCCTTTCCCTTTCCCTTTCCCTTTCCCTTTCTTTTCCTTTCTATAGTCCTTTCTCTTCTCTCCCCCAAAAGGTATAGTACAGTACCATCAGAGCCAACAGAAAACCACAGTGATTTGGTCAGAATTCTGAAAAATATAGGTTTTTTTAAAGGGATATTTTCCTCAAATTTTCAAACTAAACATGCATTTATGAGGATCTAAATAACAGACACCACATAGTTCATAATGCAAAAGTGGAAAATGTACCAAAAACTAAAAAAGGGCATTTTGGGGGGAAGAAACAAACAGAAACCACAAAACAAATGAGGGAACAGAATGAAGAAGGAATAATTATGGCTGGCATCAGCTGTGCTTTGTGTCATCCTCATCTTCCTTGTCATCAGTTATAAATTAGTTCTTGTTCAGCTTCCAGGAGTGACAGGACTCTCTATTAAATGCACAGAGTAGAAGGATCCTGAAGGGATAGGAGCACATGGCAGCAAGGCTGTCTTCGCATGAGTGGGGCAGACTGTACCTGCCTGAGCTCCTCCACTGGGCCTGACCACTGAGCCTAGGAAAGAGGAAAATGGAGGCTGCCTGCCCCCTTCCCTCCTCTCAGGACAGCCCATTCTCAGGGAAAGTTCAAACTCAGCCAGAGGCCACTTATCTCAGAACCTCAACTCTGGCACAGAGCTGAGAAACAAACCACTTACGGAAAATGGTCTCTGAACAGCCAAAATAGATGTTACAAAGGCCAGGCACTGGTGCTCATGAACTTGACTCATAGTATGACCCCTGCAGCCCTCACTAAGAGCCATGACCAAGCTGGGTTATCTCATCCTTCATTCACTGCTGGTCCTAGGTGGTGAGTTAAAGGTCACAGGAGGAATGCAGGAGAGAAAAGGAGGTGGAGGAGATGGAAGCAGGAAGAGTGTCTTAGGGGCAGACACAGTGATGTGCAAGCAATGATTGCTCATCGCGTAGCAATAAGGGACAGAACAAAACCATACAGAGAAAACAAAGAACCAGAAATGCACTGTGAGGTCATTAGTGTAGGGACTGGCCTGCTCAAGCCTTGGAAGGCCTGAGCAGATCCCAGTGTAACAGCACAGAAGGATAATTCCCACTCAGAAGGCCCCCTCTGACACCAGGCGCTATGAACATGCTACGGGAGGTTTCCTGAGCACTATTCAAGGATGCAAGCAAGAATACGACAAATCTGGGAAGACTTACCCATTTTATGTTTTAATGCTACAGGTTTGTCTCCTATTAGAATGCAAACTTCTGTGACAGGGTCAGTGTCTGAGTTAACCAGTCTTAACATGTAAGTGTCCAGTACAGAGCAGGCGCTCAATAAACGTTAGGTGGCTTGAATTCTTGTTGTAAATTTCACTGTTCCAGAACACTTTTTGCTCTTCTATACTCAATGATAAGGTTTTACTTGTGGAGAAAAGAGCTAAAAGCCCCAATGTTTAAGTTTAATCTTCATACTTAGAATTCATGATAACAAATGCAAGTGAGTAAAGTTTTATTGGACACAACCAGAACTCACCCTAGAAAAAGTTTGCACTTGATCTTAGCCAAAAGGCTGAGAAGCAATAACCCTAGCAAAAGTTTGAAGAAGGTTTAACTCTTAATGTGTTCAGTGTAGATTTCTCACTTGGGTCTCATTTGAAATGAATGCCTTGTGTTTAGTCTTTAACATTTTAAGGAACCTACATTAGCCAAGATACCCAATTAATCTGGATCTTAATTCATAGAGAGCTAGGGTGTTTTTTTTTAAGATAATTGTTTTAAAATTCAAAGTTACATTTATGTAAAAGCTGCTAGTTGGAATAAGATCATCATTATATGAAATTAAATGACTGGATCTGTCTTGAAGTGCTTTGTTACCCGCCAAACTATCCACCTGTAATTTGGCCAAAAACATTAGTTGTCTTTTATTAAATATTTGGTTAATTGGTAAAACACTGTTTCCTGTACAAGTTCTGTAGCCAACTTAGGCCTGCTCTTGGGTGGGAATAATTTAGGCATCTCTTCTGCTGCCAGTGCTCTAAGTGATTTTTAATTATTTTTAACATGTTATTTGATGGTAATTATGAAACCACACCCTTCCACTGGGGCTCTCTTGAGCATGGGTTCATGTAATAATGGAATTTTCAATGGAATATAGTTGAGCAAAAGAGAGAGAGCTAGAGAGAGAGATGAGAGAGGGTGGGGCTTGGGTGGAGAGAGATAGAAGTTACAGAGTTAGTTGATATTGACCTTGACAGTGTTCTCCAGGCAGACAATAAGCTGTTAATCACTTGGGGGGAAAAAAACTCATAGAATAGATGCTAAATAAGTATAGAAAGATTTTTTTCTTTTAGTCCAGAATATATCAATCGAGTTGTCTACAATGAGAGACCTGAAAGGAATCACATGATGTCTTGTTCTTCAAATAAGGCTGCATCTGAATTCTTCCACAAAGATGTCTATCCCACCTCCCCCATGAGAGATCTCTCTCCACCCACAGTCTATACTCCTGACAATGAGGGATCAAATCACATTACCACAATCAGTTCATCTCTGAAACTGTTCTGGCTCTCCCTAAAACAGTTCATTCAGCGCTGAGTTTTTAATAGTTTTAGAGATAAACCTCAAAGTCAGTTGGGTGGCATGCAAGTAACTATTCCCTTTTTAACAAATGAAAAAAGCTTGAGTTTAGGGAAGTAATTTTACCAGGCATTCTCTGAACTAGAGACAAAAATTTTCAAAACCGGTGAGAGATTTCAGGGAAACCTATTCCCTCTAGTCTGGTGCCTTTCTACCTCCAAGCTGATATTTTTCTTTTACCCTTTTTCAAGTGATTTTTCACCCCACAAATGTAAGGAACCGTGAAACTAAGGAGCACCCTCAAATGAGATCACATATACAAAAATGCTCTCGGGGTGCCTGGGTGGCTCAGTCAGTTAGGCATCCGACTTCTGCTCAGGTCGTGATCTCACCATTCGTGGCCTCGAGCCCCATGTCAGGCCCTGTGCTGACAGCTCGGAGTCTGGATCCTGCTTCGGGCTCTGTGTCTCCTTCTCTTTTTCTGTCCCTCCCCCACTCACGCTGTGTCTCTTCTATCTGTCTCTCAAAAATAAACATTAAGAAAAATTAAAAAAATAAAATAAAATAAAATAAAAAAGCAATAAAAATTCAAAGTTGAAAGTGATTTACAAGTAAGCAGTATGATTACCACTTTTTTTTGTCATTCTGGGGTCCTATCCACCTATAAAATGCTTTTGAAAACTCTGTCCTCATTTGGAACCAATAACAACTGATCCAAATCTTTGTAACATATGAGGTCAATCTTGGTATAAAGTTAAAACTTCCCTTGAAATTTTCCTCAACTATGAGAAGCATAAGCATGTTTTCTTCTTTACTAGCCAAGTTTATTATCTCCATTCCCCAAATTTCTTTCTAGCATAAGCATTTATGCTTATGAATACAAAGAAACCACCCACTCTCTTAATCGTTCTTTCTTTGGCATTATTGAAAGACATCCTTCCTTGTCAGTGCTAAATAAACCATAAAATAGGCACATTTGATCAGTTAAAATAAAATGGAATGGCATATTAGGTCTCTAGGGACTTTATATTCTCTGACATTCTCCCTCCCTGGGACCCCTGGCTTATGGTCTCTAGTGCATAATTAAGTTTATGTGAAGTGGCTCAGTTCCCAGGACAAGTAGGGTTCTGGTAGATTTGACTGCTTTTGAATTCTCTGTCCTGGAAATCTTTTACCGTGGCTAGACACCAAGAACTTCCATCTCATCGTAAGCAACGAGCTGAGGTTCAACAGGTGAGAATGATGTCGTGTGGTCCTCTGTCACCAGGCAGTAGGTGCTATTTGATGGACATTAGGAAAACCTGTCGACCCAAGGAGGTAGGCGGGGAGGCTTGGTGAAAGAAAGAACATAGCTAACTTTTTTTGGAGGGAGGAATCTAATTTTTTCAAACTATAACTATTTGAGGAATATGGAAAACCAATGATACTTATCAAGACTGTGGTAACTTTAGTATTTGATTGCTGAAGCTGATGTATCCCTCTCTACTCTCATTGCCTTGTTAATGGGTTATTTTCCAACCTGTGATCCATCCTTCCCTCACTTCCCAAGTGTGATTTGATTTCATGCTAATTAACCACTGTAATGGCCAACCTACATCAGTGCACTTGGGAAAATGGAGGTAGGTGCATCTGGTCATTTGTTGACACTAAATGTGAAGTTTAATTGAATATATGCATACACACACATAATGTATCTTCAAAGAGTGACAGCACTATATTATGATGTTATAAGCATAATCTGATAATATGACATGTATTTTACAAAGCAAAATACTGAAAGTCATGCTAGTCAGGCATTTGTTTAATTAAGACCAGTTTATGCTTGGAGCATTTTAATTATACAGCTATGTCAATTAGCCTGTTTTATTGCTTGTGGTTTTACATTATTAGAGTTAAGCTGTAATCTCTAATGATCATTTGTCTCTGACTTGTTAACCAGCATATTGTCATTAAAATAAATTTCAGAATTATATTGTCAGTGTTCTTAGTTATTATCCCGTAAGTAATATAAACAACTGGAAGAACATGTGCCAGATGGTAGAATCAACTGTCTTATCATGATTCCATTTTACAATGTCAAGTTTTGCACGGATTCTAAATGCTAGGAAGACCATATGTCTTACAATTGTGTAAGATGCATAAAACTAGATCTATTTCATCACACTAATCAAGGACACATAGGTACATGTTTACTGTAACAAAACTTGTGGTTGGCAAAATGATGAAACCTTTATAGGATATTTAAGTGTGTGACTCAAGTGTGAATTGAAAAATGTACAGTCACAGAACATCAGACTTTAAATCTCCCTGGCTTGTGAAAGGAGACTGCAATTAGATGTGTCTAGGATCACAGGAAATTACTTAAAGTATAATCAGGCTATCTGGGTTGATCTGATATTTCAGAGAGATAATATTTTTGAGGCTCTGTTCAAAAGCATGTTCAAAATTACATGGCACAGAAGATTTCTCTTGCTTTTGTGGCCTTGCCAAGATGTGTTACCTTATCTGTAGTAATTATCGAGGCTGACTGAGCACTCCAGGTTACATATTTCTTCAAATTATAAACCGTTTTATAATAACATAGAGAAATTTATTGGTGTCCTTTACAGTATCATAAACACTAAGCCAAAGCATAGCCCCGCCCACCTACACCTACTAAAGACATTCAGACTTTAAACAGGCAAAGGACATCTTAATTTTTACCAGGCATTTGTCTTTATTTCTTTTCTAAGGGGACTTTCTCAGAGCAATGACTGTGCAACATTCAGGAAAAATATCTTTCTTTTCCCTGAATTTTTAGAATAATTTGATAAGCAGCCAAATATGTAAGGGTACAGCTTTTGAACTTCGGTCGGTGGTCACTGCTCAGACAGAGCCAAACCCATGACCCTTGTGGACTTGTTAGCATTATTTTAGGGTGCTAATTGATGCCAGGCCTAAGTTGTGAACCCAGCAAGCAAAGGCAATGCTTTAAATTGCAGGCGAACTTAGTTCCCAGAATCTTTAACACTTGCAGTCTGCCTTATTTTATAACTAACTACTAACATCTTGCCCTCCCTCCACTTGTTTGTTCTGTTCTAGAGGACAGGATCTGTGGCCTATTCATCTCTGTGTCTCTCATGCAGATGGGGATCTCAGGAAATGTTGAGGCAGAAATCTGTGTTTGGAACTGTAAACCACACCCTTCCGACCTGATTAAAGGACTCTTGAGCTCATCATTGCCAAGACAGTGCTATGAGGATTATTGTTATATTTAATCTAAAGTGAAACAGAATACCCATAGCTAACATTTCTTCGAGAAATGTTCAAAGAAAACTTTTCTCCCCAGCACTTGTTCAAGAAAGCTGATGGAATCGTCTCTCAAATCAGTAGCCTCATCTCCCCACCATCTGATGTGGTCTTTCTGCAGGGATGACAAATGCAGAGACCCCATTCCCCTCCAGTTCAGTGCTTAGCCTTCTGTGGAAACTGGGTATTTCTTTTCTTGGGGCAGCCTCAGTGGAAGGTGATTTTTCAGAGTACAGGAAACAAATATACATGGTGGCAGTTTTTCTAAAGATGTGCTTCCTGGGGACCTTTTCCCAAAGTTTGTAAGGTAGGTGTGTACACGTATACTTCAAAGCCTCAGACATGTCTTTGCATGTTCGGTGTGACTTTGGCCATGTTCAACCAACCAGTGAGAAAGCAAACATACTTCATAGGAGAAACATCTTATTTCTGTAAGATAGGCTAATTACAGTGAATTAAAATCTTTATTTAATCTTCCTACAGTTATCCTCTTAATGTGTTCTGTAATTGCAAACCTTTAGTCTTTTAATCTCTGGTTCATTAGTGGGTTTCTTAAGTGTTTATTAAGAAGCATGTGTAACATTCTGGTAATTACTAATAATCTTTGTTCATAGCACATTTGCAAAGATCTTGGCAGCGAGTTTCTTTAGATTCATCACCACTTATTATCAGTGTACAATTTTTATTAGCAGTCTCCCACCTCTATAAAATATGGAATTGGGGCTTTACGAAACAAAATGAAATGTGTCTTCTTTCTTATGGCTAACAAACTCAGGTGTAACTCTGTGTGTCACTGTCCCTTCAAAATCAACAAGTCCTCTAATGTCTGCTCTCCCCATTATACTGTTGAGGAGAAAGGCAAAGAAGGATTAAACTACAAACCTCACTAGTTTTCACTGCTTATTGGTGGCTACACTCAATAAATTGTAACTGGTAGCTCCTGGTCTGTGGCTCAGTTCCCCAAACTTCCTCACTTTTGACACTAAGTTGTCATTTTTACGTAACCTACAGCATAATGGTAGCATACATACAATTAATTCCACTCACGAAAAATGTGCCACCCTAGGCTATCTTTGGTGGCGCAGGTACCCTGCATCCCCACTGGGAACAAGACAAACCTTTCTACCTCCTCTTGGATAGCTGAAATCTTTTTAAAAGGACAAGATCTGAGAGACAACATCTCACATTCAAAGCTACACTAAGGATAAATGGTGTGAATGCTTTTCTGAGAGTGGAGTTGAAGGGAGGAAGGTAGGAGAGAGCACAAGAATTCTATTGAACTGCAAAATCACCTGGAGATGATGCAAGAGCTAAACTTCACCTCCTGACAGCTTTGCTTGGGATTAATAGCAGTACCAAAGGGATAGCTTGGAATGGCTTCCACCCCCTCCCAAATCTCCATCAGCTCCCTATCCTAAAGCACTACAAATAATCGCAAGATCGAACTAAAAAGCAGAGTGTATGCTATGCAAATATAGCTTCAGGACAAATGTCAACATCTGCCCCAGTCTAACTCTTTGCAACTCAACTTCCAGCCTTCATATAAATGCACTATAAATTATATATACACGTACATATATACATATACGTGTGTCTGTACGTGTGTGTCCTGAAGCCTCCACACCCCAGTGTAGATACCATCAGGCATCAGTATTTTTTTAAGATGATAGATGGAAAATTAATTCGCAGATGAAGGCACTGCATAGATTTGAGATTTTGAGATTTTCAAACGATCTGATCCTACAGCCTTTAAGGGAGCAAAGCCATTTTATTTCTCACAGACATATCTTTTTTATGGCCACAACTTAAGAAGAGCTCAGACAAGCCGAGTGCCTAAACTGGCATTTCTCACTGTGCTAAGAATCAACAACAGGCTAGTTTGAAATTTGGTATCACTGGCTAAGCACACAACTAAGCCAGTGGGAAATCCTGCAGTAATGGTTCTCCAGTTTAGAGAAAAATAAATATTTTAGTGAGTGAGAACATTCTCCAGCTTTTAAAAATATGTTGTACATTTGTTTTCGAATGTTGAGCTGCCCTTCCTTGCGCTGGTGGTTACCACAGAAACCCGCTTCATGTTTATGGCATGGTCGATGACAGGGCTGTTCCCTCCATTTGTAGGACTATGAAGTACTGTGCTCCCTGGCACCACAGCAGATAGGATTGCTGGCTCCTGGACAATGAGGCATACGTAGGGTTTGCGCCACATGCCTTTCTGTGTGTTTCATCCTGACTGGATGTTAGGCACTGAATACTTCTCAAGTGTTCCTCCACTGTCCAATTTGCCGGTTTGGCAGCAAGTTTTCATTCTAATAAGAGAAGTTTCTCAGATGGAGATTCCAGATGTGTCCAAGCTGCTTTTATTAGGACAATGGAAAGGTCCAACCTTTTCTTCTAAATACAATCAAGGGTAGTGTGGCTTGGCCTTTGTAATTTTACAAAGAGTTGTATTATGTAACTGGAAAATTGTCTCCCCGGGCATAGAGAGAATTTGTTAGAACAGAATGCAGTTTGGAATAATGCTGACGTAAAGTTTCAATCCAAGAGAGCAACCTTTTAAGTTGCTGAAACACAGTAAAGGGGAAGAAGGAAATTGCTGTTTTACATGATTGACCAAAATGCACTATAATTGTATCAACTTGAAACAGATTCCTTAGAAGAACTGATAACTCTGTGATCCAAATAAGCCATGTGTAGTAGAACTAAATACTGCATGCACTTTCTCTGCAAAGTGTAGACACGCCGTATTTGAGATGTGCAGCAAAAGAGACAGCTGTGCTTGCCTGTTTAATGGGACTCCAGCTCCTTTAGCATAGTAAAGAATGGCGGTGGCTTTACTGAGGAATTAGTATTTACCATACCTGCTCATCCTTTTGCACTGCCTTACAACACTCCTTGTGGACCCTTCTCGTGTAATGTTATTTTGATGTCACCACTCCTGTTTGTAATTAACACAGCGTCACTCATCAGTCAGCTTCTAAGTGGAACACTCCTTACAGATTCCACTAACTGTTCTTGTTGCCTGTTCTAAAGTGGGTGGGGAAAATTTAATCACAGATATTTAGCCCAAAGATAGCCTTCCCATTTTCCCTCTTCTCTCCAATGTCTCTACATAGTGCTATTTTCTGTCAGCTACAGTCCACCTATAGACAGGAGATCACCTCCAAAAAGAGTAGTAGTATTTATTCAATGCCAGTAAAACTCCTTTGCTGACATTGGATATCCCAAAATACTGTTATTACTTGCATATTGTAATCATATGTTTGCACAGCTCCTTCACCTAAGTATAAGCTTCTAAAGGGAAGGATTGTGTCTTATTTCTGTATAATGCCCCAAATAGTGGAATACTAATACATGCGAAGTGTTCAAAAACTCTATTAACTGCATGAATGGCAGATTAGAAATATTATCTATGAAGAAATATTATCTATTCAGATTCTATGAAAAGGAAGAAGTTACAGCTAGCAAGTAAAGTGCCTAGATTTCCTAGAGCAAAGTTAGATAACTAGTTAATTATGAAATAGCAGCACTCTGGATTCATCTTGGTGTAAGCTGACAGAAGATCTTCGATGTTACCCAAGCACACAGACATCGTAGACAAAGCTGATGTCTCTAACTCCAGCAGTGAAAGAGGGGCTAAGGTCATTAGTATGCACTTGCTTTGGTCCCTCTGCTGACTCATTTATAGTCCCTTCTAGAACCGGGGTCACATAACTGTGAGATGGCCATGCAGAGTTAACTGAAGTACTCAGCTGAGGAGCGGGAAGAGGTCAAATGGTCTATATTGGGCTTTGACTTTATCTCATAAATTTCCTCCCCCAACACACTCAGGTCGCCACCCACCCTGAGCAACTGAATGCCCCAGCAGAGTCCTGTACCACCTGTCCTGAAGGAAACGTGGAAGGTTGCCATGGTGGGGGATCTCTTCCTTCACTTCTCTTAAAAGGACAACTTTCCCTCACTGGCCTTTGTTTCATTTCCCCACCTGGAATGCTTTCTCATGCTTACTCTTTTTGCCTCTGAATCCTATAGGACCAGCTCAAATCCCTTTTCCTTCCTGAAATCCTTCCTGCCCTCTGCAGAAAGCAGTACTTTCTCCCTCTGATGAACACCTGGGCAGTTTGGTGCAGATGCTATTTGACATTATGGATATTTTTCTTTACCTTATAAGTCATTTTTCTCATTCATTTATTTATTATGCCCTTTACAGTGAGGATAATGCCCTGAGTTTTTATAAAACTTGTAGATCTTATTTCATATGACAATTATTTTAAAAAATACTTGGTAATTTGGGGGGGAAAGCATCTAGAAGGGAATTTGATAGAGGTAAATGAATTTAATGAAAATTATTACAGATAGTATGAGAAAAATCTATGAACATGTAATACTATTATAATATATAAAACTATTTTAAATTATTTTCTTTAAAGAACAGTTAGAGAAGAATCTTTACTTTCCCAACTAGGACATAAGAAAATGTTTCATACTCAGCCATGAATATAGGTTACAAATATGCAAATGGAGAGATGGAGATTCTTTTTCACACTAGAATCGGCATCGTGTTTTGCAAATCACTCTCTATGTTATTTGTATTTGTAGTATAAACAAATTTTATGCAAAGTTATTTGTTGTGTAAGTGTACATATATTTTTCTTATTGTACTATTTTGTGTTTAGGTTTAATTCATTTGTATCCAGAGTACCAAGTTATCTCATCTATGTGCAGTAGTCCAGAAATATCAAACATGGTCCACCTACGTGACCATCAAATCATGTTTTTGATTATAGACAGAACCACTTACTGAACATTCTGGGTCAGTGGTTGTGCACACACCAAATGTACCTCTAGACCCAGAATAGTTTAAATGAGTTGGCTGTATTGATCCACGAGCTTCTGACGAGCTCAATACAATTCAAATTTTAGAGATATAATTCTTGTCTAAAAACGAACCTTTTTGGGGTGCCTGGATGGCTCAGTCGGTTGAGCGTCCGACTCTTGATTTTGGCTCAGGTCATGATCCCAAGGTCATGGGATCGCATGGAGCCTGCTTAAGATTCTCTCCCTTGCTCACACACACATTCTCTCTCTCTCTCAAAAATAAAAAATTTTTAAAAAATTAAGAATTAAAAAATTTAGCCTTCTAAAAATGATCACGTTAATAGAGGTGTAAATTTGACAAACAAAACCATCGTGAATATTAAGGACATTGTTTAATTTTGGCAATAGTAGAATATTGCTTTATGGGTTGAAGAGGATCAAGAAGGAGTCATGTTGAATGTATCATAAAACACACACACACATTTATTTAAAGAGAAAAAGGATTACTCAACAAGCTTACCCCTTTCTTTACATTTCTGTTGCCTCCATTCATATTCTGGCATTATTATCTTCACCTAGATCATCCTATTGCCTTCATGGTTGTTCTGCCCTCCATACTGCCATTCCAATCCACCCTATCAGGCAGTAAATATTTTTGTAGTTATTTGTATGTGGTCTGCTGGGAGAACTCTACTGGACTACTCAACTTCCTCCATCTCAGAATGGCTACCCTCCCGCACGATTATATTCAGCAACTCTCCGCTCTCCAAATCAAATGTAATCTAGCCTCACTTTCCAGTCTTATAATAGACTCATTCCTTTCCTATGCCCAGCTGTTTCAATCAAAGTGAAATATTAACTCTTTTCTGTGATATATGTATCCGTTTTCAGCATAATTCCCTGTGGCCTAGAGCCATAAAATACATTTTTCTTAGAGGTAGAATCATAAATCCAACAATCTCAGAAAAGTATCTCAAAGTAGACAATATAAGATGTGTTTTTGAAAATTTCTTTTAAAATTTTTGATAAAATTATGGAAGGAAGAGCAGAAAGGCCTTAACGAAGAATTGGGACAAGGAAGGTAAATACCAGGTGAGAGCAGACTAAAGAAACTCAAAAATGGAGAACTGGGGTATAGAGAAATGAGAGTACTTGTCATAAAGCTCTTTAAAAACAAACCCCAGAGTAGCATACAAAATAAATAAGTTAAGACCCTGACACTGGGAAACTTCCACAGGTTGAAGGTTAGAGTCCTGAGATGCATGATCATAACCGAAAAGAAGAAAAAAACCAGAATTTAGCTTTCTAAAATGGAATACATTTTTATCGAGCACCAACTATATACAGACCATATATGAAGGGTTCAGGTAGCCTGAAAGTAAAGACCAACTCTGCTCCATCATGAAGTAGAATTAGTGATTGTAAACTGTATCACAATACAAATTCATTCTCTTCCCCTAAGCATAGGTTCCTGTCTGCCAGAATGAATTTCAAATTCACAATCAGGATCCAAGTTAGGCCATATTAGCGGCTCTGTATTTAAACTTTTTATTAAATTACCATCAAGGGGGTACTAATTAAGATAAGAAATACAGCTACTTATTTATTTCATATGCACCTTCAGATTTCTGAATTATACATTAAACAATCTATGACATCTGTGTATGCTTTTCACAAAAGAAAAAGGCATAAATGCCTCAGGGTGCATCTGCCTGGCTAAGAAACAGGTGAAAAAAACCTCTATAGTTTCTATTAAAATACAGAGAAATAGAATTTTAAAGGCTACAAAAATAAGGTAAGGATTATATGAGGCAAATAAATCAATAAAGTCAATAGCAAAAACCAGAATATTTTAGATTAACCTGAAAAGGCTGAGTTTCCTAAGACTTTGAAAAATGAAGGAAGTCATTTGGCAATTGCTTAACTTCGATTTTTTGTTTGATTTTGTTTCTAGGTTCCAGATTCAGAGATGTGCAACTGATCCAAACAGTTATAAAAGCTTGGGAGACAGTTTTCGAACAATTTTCCGAATAGAAGGGTAAGTACAGTTCTTCATGTATGGACTTTATGTTGATATAGACATTTAACATATTACTACATTTTTTTTCATTTTTAATGTTTCATTTTCCTAGTGTTATTAAGGGAAAATATTTAAAAGGGTGCCTTCCCACATTTTTTTTAGTTTTTCCTGATAATACAATTGAAAACTAAATATGTATACCATAAGAACTACCACAAAAATGATATTAATATTCAATTTGCTGACTGGAAGACAATTTCTATTTTGTGCCATTAAGATTTTTTTCAAGTTCTCATAACAGCAGCTATCTAAATGTAATAGTTCTTTATTTTGATTCTTGAATATAGTGCCCAAATGTGTTCCTTATTTGCATTGCAGCTTATGAATATTCAATCAAAACAGAACTGTGTCAAAAGTTGATGTGTCACATTTGTTATCCTGTCTACTAGATGATCAGATAAAGAGTATTTTTTTACATAGATGCCTGGGTGGCTCAGTCGGTTCAGCATCCGACTCTTGATTTCGTCTCAGGTCATGATCTCATAGTTTGAGGGTTCAAGCCCCGTGTTGGACTCTGCATTGACAGTGTGGAGCCTGCTTGAGCTTCTCTCTCTCTCAATATCTCCCTCTCTCTCTCTCTCTCTCTCTCTCTCTCTCTCTCTCTGCGCCCCTCTCCCGCTTCCTCTCTCTCTCTCACAAAATAAATAAGTAAACTTTAAAAAAAGAATCTAATAGGTGAAAAATAAATTGTCTATAAGCATTCTTTTGATTATAACTGGGATTGAGCATGCTTTTATACCATTAAATGTCATTTCTTTTATGAATTGCTTATTTATATTCTTGCCCATTTCTCTTAAGTTAGAGTTTTTATTGATTGGTAGGGGCTCCGTATATATTATAGGTACTAATTCTTTAACAATGACATAGATTGCAAATATTTTCCCCAGCTTGCCATTTGCCTTAGAGCTACAATGTCTTACACCTTTCAGAACTTTGCGATTTTTGAAGATTGTGGTTTTGTGATTATATCTATCTTGTTCTTTGTGATATCTGACCCTATTGTCACATTAGAAAAAAGGATATTTTAGCCCCAAGATTATAAACATTTTCTTCTGGTATGTTTGACATTTAAGTCATTAATCCGTCTGAGAATTGTTTTTTTAATATGCTGTGTGGCATATAGGAATTAAATTTTATTTTCAAATAGCTAGTCAATTGTCCAAACACCACGTGTTGAAAAATCCATCTGTTACTCCCTCGTTGGAAATGCTAACTTTTTTGTGTATTAAACGTCCACGTATACATCATCTAAATTTTCTATTCTCTTTCTCCATTTCTTATTCTGTTTCATCAGTTTATCTAGCTCTCTGCCAGCATTATACTGTTTTAATTATTTTAATTTTGGAGTATTTGGTTAATATATAAAAATATGCCCTGCAGTATAAAGTCTAAACTTATCATGGTGCAGAGCCCTTTCTAGTATGGCCCTAGCATCCTAGTATGGCCCTAGCATAGCCTAGTATGGCCCTCCTTTTCTCCAGGCTCGTTCCCCATTCACAGATCTGCTCTAAAAACAGCCAGCCTGCTCACATTCTCATAGCTTTGCATGCTAGTCTTTATCTTATTCCTGCAGGACCAACCCCCTCATCCACACAAGAAACTATCCCTCCTCATTCAAGAGTGCCCTCACATTTCTCCCCCTCTGACCATCTTTTCTCTACCACATGCTTTCTTTACCAATCACTCTTATATGCTATACAAAATATAGCATGCACCTGTCTAATTTATTATGGCTGTTTTCTGTCTATCTCCTTTCTCTCGCCCTAAGGGCAATTTCTCATTTAGCTTTGTATCCCCTGTGCCTGTGTTTAGCACTGAGTAGAGATAGTAAGTGCATGTTAAATGAATAAATGTCAT
The DNA here is from genome assembly GCF_018350175.1 of Felis catus. Lineage (NCBI taxonomy): Eukaryota > Metazoa > Chordata > Mammalia > Carnivora > Felidae > Felis > Felis catus. Next base: position 85,909,850 of record NC_058373.1, on the reverse strand, counting down.
CACATCAAAATCGTAATGATGCAAAATGAAACAGAGATGATAATGCTTGCTATTGACTACCCCTTCTGAAGTTATGATAAGATCTCGATACCTGATTAAATATCTTTAGAAGATCTAGTGACAAAGAAGCAGCAAATTCTTGCTATTATTACTGTGGTGATGTGGTACCTAAGTGCTGTGCATTGGTAATATACGTGCATTTATGACAGTTGGGATCAAACTCATGCTCAGTTTACCCAAAATATACATAAAGTTAAACAAATCATAGTGTATTGTATAGTCAATAGCAGTGTCCCTTCCCAGTTAAAGAGTAGTAGTAGCATTGCCAAGTTCTGTAAGCTGTAACAGATATCTCTGAATTAGATGTGGGAGTTCCTTAGCCAGGCTCTTTATTTCATGTGTGTTAGGAAGAATTTGATGTTTCTGCTTTGATATCAAGTAATACAACAAACATACAGCATGTGTGGTCCTTGCATAGTAAAATTGGCCTTTTCCTAGACTGTATGTATAATTGTTTCTAGAGCAAATTGACATACTTTCTGTAATGCCTTTAGATCTAGGCATGTTATTAGCCAAAAGCCAGAGACCTCTCGTCTTAGATATGTGAATATTTGTTAAAATACAAAAGAAAAAGCTGCCTGTTATTTTTGATACCGAGCAAGAACATTTCATAGAGTTAAGTTAAAAAAAGAAAAGAAAACCTTTTAATGCATGTTGTGTTGATTTTTTTTTCCTAGTGAAAGCAGTTCCTTTTGATTTTCTCCTTTAGCTTTTAGAGTTGCTCTGCTTTCAAAGATGTTTTTCTCACTCAGGTGCCTACAGCCCCATTCGGTCTGTGGCTGTAGAGATACAACACAAGTCAATTTGACTATTAACATAGGTGAGACAGTTCATCTCTCCTCGTTTTTCCTATATCCTCCAAGTTAAAGGTTTTGAAAGCTATTCCTTTTCTGTTATTTAAGAACATTAAAGTCTGATAATATACTTGATGTCTGCACAGATCTCCCATTTTCCTCTCTGCTGTAAGAAAGCGAAGTGATACTCATCACCATTCTTAGAGATGAAGCTCCCTATTTCTCTGCCCAGAATTCATGTTTCCAAGAGACATTGGCTCAAATACATGGGTCCAAATCCCTTTACCATTTCTAAGATTCTTTTAAGAACTAAAAACATAGATATATTGTACTTTAATGAAACACATGGTTTTTTCAACCCAGCTTTACCCAAAAAAAAGGCCTTCCAAATTCTGGGCAAGAACTTCTACTATATGGAATCATCACACTTAGTTGGCTTTTACCAAAGAGGCCATCATTGTTTTAGCTAATGGAGAAGAAAGAACTCACGGGGAAGAACTTTGTCACTGTTGAGAGTACCTCCATCGTCACCATGATTCTTCTTCTTTTTCAGGTTTGGCAAAAATAAACTCATAGGTCCATCTACTGAAATAGTGAGCCCAGAAGACATAGTTAGCCTAGCTGATGAGGCACCTTTAAAACCAATTAGTTTTGTTTTATAAATTCTCCTGGCAAACAGCAGCTGGTGTCTCCATTTACAGTGTGTTCGTGCATCACATCTTACTTCCTTCTGCTTCAGGGTATCTCCTGAAAGCTTTTCTAGTCTCTTTTGTACCTGTCATTCCTTTAAAGAGAGTGATTGAGATGCGCACAGATGGGCGAGAGGATTATAAATTATGCTAATGTAAAACCAGGACTGCCTGTCTCTCCCTCTTCCTCTTCTATAAGCTCCTAGTGGCCATTCTTCCTGAAATAAAGAGGAAAAAGAATTAAAATGGAACTTAAGATATCCTGGTGACATAGGTAAAGAAAGACATGAAACTGATATTTGTTTCTTCAGTGTAACAGACACGATGCTAGGGACTTTTCAAACCTTATATGGAACACAGCACTATTCTCAACACAAGACAGCATTATGTCTGTATTTTGTATGAGGTGCCTGAAGATCAGAGAAGTTAAATAACTTGCCCAAAGTCACACAGATACTAGCAGCATGTCATGGTTTTTCCGTTGTCTTACATCACCTTTTACTAAACACCAAATTTTGTTATTTATTAAATGAAAAGAAGGCAATGTGAAATGAGTGGCTATAAACCCCTAATTTTTTCAACGTTTTATTTATTTATTTATTTTTATTTTTGGGACAGAGAGAGACAGAGCATGAACGGGGGAGGGGCAGAGAGAGAGGGAGACACAGAATCGGAAACAGGCTCCAGGCTCCGACCCATCAGCCCAGGGCCTGACGCGGGGCTCAAACTCACGGACTGCGAGATCGTGACCTGGCTGAAGTCGGACGCTTAGCCGACTGCGCCACCCAGGCGCCCCGTAAACCCCTAATTTTTAAGTAACTCTTCTACAACTTTCCGTATTCCTACCCCCAAAATCACGTAGCAATTTAAAGCAGCTTTTCTCTCTTCAGGTAAAGTACAAAAACTCTGAGAGACCATATATGCTCAGTGAACTGAATCTTGTCAGTTCAGAGACAGCACCACAAACCTCTGATAACTCAAGACTCTTAATCCAGTTATTGTCCCATCCCTCACAGACGGATCCATATCTGATAAGTTCATGGTTTCCCGTCGGCTCTCATCCTGCGTGTTCCTCAGTTTTCTTCTGAGAAAAATTCATGCACGTTGGTTTGCCCAAGGCAAATAACTAGGAAACAACTAGGTCGGATTAAACTTAGTTTCAAATGAGAAACATGTTGATTGCTGGTGCCTTCAGAAATATGGTATTCTTCAGAAAGTATTACTGTAGAAAATATGTGGTTGCGTTTGGGGGGTATTTGAACTGTGTTTTGCTTCACGATTTGTTTTCTGTAACCGCTGATGCTGCCCCAAGTATCATCTTACAATCAGACCACTTGGTGATTATAATATTTTCTAGTTAAATGACATTTAAGGCCTCGTTTTATGAGCTCCAGCATAATTGGCTAATTTGGTAAACTCCAGATGTGTGAGATAATGTGCCACTCGTTTAAGGGCCTTTCAGACGGCATGAATGGCACAGCCCCAGGAGGTATAATCACTCCCTCTTGTTTTCATTAAGGGGAATGAGTGGCTTGTGACACAAAGGAAGGGGGACGTCTGCAATTCAAAATCAACAACAACCTGGCAAGATTTGGACATTTTCTTTTTACAGGTGGACTAACTCCAAGATCTTTACCTTAATTTGGTGTCTTAGTGGGTCTACTTTTTAAAACATGATTTGCCTAATGTAACACAACCAGGTGATTTTCAAACACCATCTCTAAACAGAAAAGTTTACCCCTAGAGAAAACCTCTTGGGTAGCCCCTGGAATCCCCCTCACTGTCACATGGAAGTGTGGGAAAGTGTTGGACTTGAAGAGACAATGGAGGCTAACTCTTCGCAGCAATCACAGTTATTGGAGCAGTCAGCATCCTCACCACCTAAGCCACATTCCAACTTCACAAGGCCCCGTAGTTGCTGCTGCTTTTTCTCTCTCCCCTCTACCCCACTTCTCATCCAACAGAAACCAGCTCATCTACCCAGTATTGCCAAGCCAGACTGGAGTGGGTGGTTCTTAACATCACTATTCCCTGGATCCTGAGGCTGTTTCCTCTTATCTGAGGGTCTTATATGTAGACCCAGGAGTTCACATTACAAGTGAGTCACGGGTCACTGTATACTCACTGCTACTTAACCAGCGCAGAGTTTTCACTCACATGAATAATTGCAGACTGTTTCCCAGGCCCCTAAGCGCATAATCTGCAGTGCAAATCAATTGTGAGTAGATCATTGGGTATTGACTGAGTTTGCAAGCCTGGTGTACCATAGTGAGTTCATTCTTTGGTGGGTACCAGATGTGCACTGTGCCTTCTGTGTGAGTTTCCTGGTGTCTCGAGTACCTTCTCTGCTCCATTCTGTCTTACCGAAGAGACCCTTCCTAGTACCCAGAGGACCTCCATTGAGTGCTCCCTTGTTTTTCAGCTTTCAGCTTTCCCTTGTCTCAGCTTTACTGAGATTTAACTGACATATAATATTGTGAAGGTTAAGGTGTAATATGTGATGAGTCGATATATACGTATGCATTGCATAATGATTACCACGATAGGGAGAGTTAACACATCCATCACCTCACATAATTACCATTCTTGTGTGTTTGGTGAGAACATTTATGATCTACTCTCTTAGCAACTTTCAAGTATGCAGTGCAGAATTATTAACTGTAGTCACCAATGCTGTCCATTGGTTCCCTGTGCCCTCGTTTTTCTGTGGTGACAAGGAGGAAAGCAGACAATCCCAGCTGCTCTTGCTTCCACACTACAGGATTCTGCCCTGACCTGCCTGGGCTTCTTAATGATGGCACAACAAGTGTCTTCCATCTAGCGAGGTAGGGAGGTGGGGGGAGAATAAGAAAAGAAATAACACAGTAGGTGAGAGTTTGGAGAATAAACTATAGCAAATCTTTCCGGCAGGTTTTACAAATGACCCAGTACTGATTATGGTCCTGATTATGGCACCCAGTAGATGGAAGCCATTTTCTTCTTCCAAATCCTCCCCAGTTTTGGAATGAGAAAAAAGAGATGATCTCAATTCAGGCATGGACCTATTCTGATTATTCCTGAAATATCTGTGTTCCTTTTAAAAATGGCTTATCAGTGCTTCAGTATGTTATACTCATAAAATTTTAGTCATAAAATGTACATTGCTAAGAACCTTAAACTCTTATTATTTAGCAAGTCAAGGTTGAAAATGAAAGGATCTAGGGTAAAGAGAAAATACTACAGAAGAATATGTTGCAAAACACAGAAAGTTGAGCCATTGGTACATTATGGGGCATTTCTGTTTTAGCAGATTATTTTACACCACTGGGAAGGCAGATAGTTGCTGCTTTGAGCTGTATGGGTCTTTACAATCAGGGAGAGGATAATGAATTTCCAGAGTGCTCACATAGCAGCATCCCTGGGCTTCCATGTCCCAGAGCTCCGTCAGAGGCCTTTTGTTCTGCCCACAGGGTGACCTTTAGAATGGTTTCAGCTCCTAGATTTCCCTCCTGTCATCACCATAGATTGCTAGCTGACAGTCACACTCCAACTCCCCCAGCCGCTTGCTAACAATGCTTTCAGACTTACTGCCTGGCCTTTGGCAAGGATTTAAGTGTTGCCAAAGAATAAGTGAAAACGTTTGCAGTGATGTCAGCTCGTCAGCAAGGCCTGATTAAGAGACCAAACACAGCCTCTCCCAGCTCACGGTGCTGACAAGAAGGAAAAGGAGGACCAGTTGTTTGGGTGGAAGTAGCTGTCTTTCGGGAACGTTCGCGTCTCAATCCAGAGCCTGAGCAGATATTCCCCATGTTTTATAGAGTGTTAATGGGAGGTGAGGGGATTCTGTAGTCAATGGGAGATGTCCAAATGGAAATCTTTTCAAGCCTTTATTTTAACTTCCTCTGATGATTTCTGATGAACTAGATGCATAGTCACCTTGGGAGAAAACGTCTTTACCAAAACCATAATCCTTTTTCTAGTGGTTGTTAAACTGAACATTTTCAGATGAGAATGAGAAAGAAAATCTCCTAAAACTTCTACCTTTGTCTGATTCTCTTATTATAGGAAATAACTTAGGCATAGCTTGACATGACAAGGTTAAAGGAGTTAATATTTTATCATACTCATTGATTTCAGCTAGTGTCTCTGATATCATAGAATTACATCTTTCTGTCGTCTATTAGGAAGTCTTCTCCCCTGGTCATATGAAAATTTGATCCCATTTTATTTTCCTTGGAAAGAAAAGGTCATGTGGATTTTTAATATTTTAGAACACTGTTAAGAAGTTAAAAAATATTGATACATACATACATGCCTGCATACATGTATTTAAACTAAGTTGAATTGCGTGTAGTTTAGATTGCTACATTTTCTCTGTAAGTTCCAAGACTCAGATACCACTGGAGAGTGTATGTTAATTACGGTAAGTTTCTGTTCAGTTCCTGCTTGGGAATCTGTTTCCTCACCCGATTGCAATGCTCTTGTCGCTAGTTCGTGAAGTTTTTGTCTAGTCTCATGACTTTAGCTTTACCTTTCCTCCCAGTATTTCAGATGGTTTGAAACTGGAAGAAAGGAAAAGGTTCAGACACTCTTGCTATAGCAGTGATTATATTCAAAACCATTGTTACCATTTGACCCTTTACTGTTTGTGAAATGTGTCCACATGTCTTACCTCACTTGTTGCTCACAAGAACAAGGCAACAGGCAGGTGGGGAGTATGGTCTCTAGTTTTCTGGTAGGGAAACTGATAAGAATGATAAGGGACTTGCCCAGCATCCCATAGCTGCTGTTTGTTGGGGTGAGCTTTCATCCAAGATCTTCTGCATCCTGTATCATGCTCCCTATTCTGTCAATAACTTAATAGTGGTATTAGTAATAGCAGAAGCTACACCTCAGATTTATGCTGTCCCCATTATGGGTTCAAAACATTGTCACATATCTCATCTCACTTTGCTGACTAGCGCCCGGAGGGGTGGGAAGTAGGAGAAGGTAGTATCTGCTCTGGTTGATTACATTCTGCAAACCAGCAAACTTCAGCAGAAAGGAGGTTAGTGAGAGTCCCAGAATAATAGATTGGTTCCTAAGATCGTCACTCAAAGAAAACAAAGGTGCGCTTTTTCTTTAAATCACATCTTGAACAAATGCAATTGGACTGAAAATGTATTCTGAAGTGTGCCACCATCATCCCATGAGACCAAGATAGAGGTCCATAATCCTTTGGACAGAGTCCTGTTCAAAAGGAACTTAACTGAGATGTGCTTTAAGTGTAAAACACGTACTGGATTTTGAAAACTTTGTGTGTAAAAGGAATGTAAAGAATTTGTGTGTAAAAAAGAATGCAAAAGAATTACATGTGAAAATGATGTTTTGGATATGTTAAATAAATGTACCATCAAAATTAAAAAAAAAAAACAAAACACACGGCATGAACTTAGTTATTTGACTTGTTAGTACCTTTGCCTAACTCAACTTGAATATTGGGTAATAACCAGGAAAACCTCATGAAACTTGAGATAAGGCATTTCATCAAAGTTTCTTGGATGAATTATCAAATGGGGTGAAAATCACCTATGACTGCTATATATGTCAAAATATGTGGTCACCAAAATCTAAAGGAATATGACCAACCATATTCAGTGGCCTTGTTCTCCTGCTGATAAACACTGTTCATAATTCTCTTTGGCCACAGTGAACTTATAGGGAAACAAAGCCCTGGGTACCAGGAATTCTAATGTAGACACAGTCTCAGTGGCAACAAAAAAGGAGATAAAGTGTGAGATGAGTTTTGGAAACTGCTAAGGAGAGTTTGTAATTTTCTGTTAGATGAATTAGTTTTTAGATTTCTTTGCATGAAGCTTTTCCTAAATTAGAAGAATCAAGAACCAAAATGAGAAAAAGGACATGGTCTGGTGTCCTTACCATTTTGTATCCTAACAGTTTTCAGTGAATAGGTCAACATGCATTTCAAAACTCAAATACTAAAATTTCCAGAAGTTGGCACTATTTATAAAGGGACCAAAATTAAAAGAATATTTCAATGTAATCCATTCAGCAACAGGACATATCGATTACTAGAGATCTGGCTTCATGTGTAAAAAAATATATGTGTTAGATTCCAAAAATATTTCCTGACCACTTGTTCACTCCTTAATTCACATGGTCTGACTTATGTCTACACCTGTATTTTCAAACTGCTCTCTCAGAAGTCACCATAGGACTCCTGTCCTTTTCTGTGGGATCTAAGACACGGATGATTGTAAGATGTGCTATCATTTTATGTACCGCTCTAAAGAGAAAATGCTGACAACTAAACTCCTTGGAGTGAATTGATGATGGATAGCGGTGTTGAGTGAGAAGGAGAATTTTTGAATGACTTTCTAGTCTTTCGTGTGAATGCCGATAGCCAAATTATGTCACCTGCACATTCATAAATCTTTCTTGATTTCCTGTTGATCCATGTGATAGGGTGCCACTGAGATGGCCCTACTGATCCCTGCCCCCTTGTATTTATGTCCTTGTATAATCCCCTCCTTTTAGTCAGAGATTAGGTTTATTGACTCTCTTGTAATGAAGAGAATATGGCAGAAATTATGAAATGTCACTTTTGAGATTAGTATATAAAAAACTGGCTTGCATCTAGTTAGACACTTCTTATTCTTCTTGCTCTTTTGGTTTCTTACATTTTTATTGCTTTGAAGTAAGCTCCGCTATGGAGGAGCCCGTGTGGCAAGGAACTTAAGGTAGCTCGGGCCAATAACCAATGAGAAATTGAGGGCCTCTGTTTAACGACAACTTGGAACTGAATCCTACCCACAACCACCTGTGTGAACCAGACAAGACCTCAGGCCCAACTGATAGTTTGACTACAGTCCCATGAGAGACCTTGAGTCAGGGACACATACCTAAGCCATGCCTAGGTGCCTGATCCACAGAAATTGTGTGATGATAAAAAAAAATACACAAACAAATCTGAAACCCTCAACGTGGTATTTATTTGGGACTCTCCATATCTGCTTTGAGTCTTCCAGCTTTGTCTTACCTAGTGTCATCACATGCCTCTGTGTTCAAGCCCTTCTGGACCAATTATAACTCCTAAAACAATTTTCTGTGCTTTTCCTCATACATGTTCATCAGCCCAGAATGGCATTTTTTTCTTTTGTCCAGCTCTGGTAATTCTGGTCATCTATAAGTGCCCAGCTGGTATGCTACCTTTTCTTTAATGCCTTCTCTCATTATCCAAAATGGGAATAATTTTCTCTACCTGTTCTCTTATGGCACCTTCTTCAGAGTGTAAGAGACCTGGATTAGAACCCCACATGTGAATTTGGGGACCTTGGCAAATTACTTAATGTCATTGTACTTCTGTTTCTTTATTTGTTGCATGGAATACTAGTATCTACTATGTTGCCAGCACTTAGTTTAATAGATGATGTTTAAGTATGCACACAATAATTTTTAACTGATTTCATTATAATTACTTTATATTGTAGCTAATTATTTAAACTATTCACAGTTATTTAAATGTGTAGAGCTCTGATGAAATCTCTTTGGGGCTTCTAAAGTGTATCATACAATTCTTTGTATGTAATCATCATCCAATTTATGTTTGCTGAGTTTAATTGAATGATTTCTAGTTTCATATTAGTTGGATTTGGGCATTTAGTTTTTAGATTCAGGGGATTCACCATTGACAGGTGTTGCCAGGTGGTGGCATTGCCAGGTTTTGTTAGGGAAACGGGAAGGGCTGATGAAGATCCAAGCAAAGGCAAACAACCTACCCACCTTGCTTAGAATGTGTTCTGTCTTCACTGTTGTACTTACAACACTTACCTGCCTAGTGTTTAATAAACACAGTGAGCCAATACAGTATAAATAAAAACCAAATATTCTGGTCAATAAAAAGATGAATTAAAGTACAAGCAAAAGAATATTTAAAACAGAATTAGAGGCAAATCAAGAGTTAGACTCTTGGAATGCCTGGGTGGCTCGGTTGATTAAGTGTCTGGCTTAGGTCATGATCTCACAGTTCATGAGTTCAAGCCCCACATCGGGCTCTGTGCTGACAACTCAGAGCCTGGAGCCTGCTTCAGATTCTGTGTCTCCCTCTCTCTCTGCCCCTTCCCCTGCTCACACTCTGTCTCTCTCTCAAAAATAAACATTAAGCAAATTTTTTTAAAAAAAGAGTTAGACTCTTAAAAGACTATGCAAACTAACTTTTGGTTCTTGCAACCACAGAATAGTTTGTACCAGAACAACCCTTCTGCTGAAAACAACTGCAAACATTGGACAAAGTACACAAAACTGCTTTTGAAGGCATTAGAGAGTCATCAAAGCAGGCAGAACTTGCAAGGCGCTACAAGATGGGAGGGAAGAAAGCCCACCTCAGTGAACTCTACATTTACTCAGGCTTTTTCCATTCTTTGCTAAGCCTTGTGGGAAGGCTGGGGAAGGGAGTTAAGACCAAGTCTTATTTGAGGACAAAAGTTGGAGATTGGTGTTCAGAGCTGTCGTATGGCTGGGACATGAGAAGCAAAAATCCCACAGAAGAGAGAAACTAGAGAGAAGTGAACTTTGGGTTTATACGCAACTTCCCCTTGAGGCATTTGCCGACTCCTAAACTGCAAGTGAACAGGAACAAACTCAGCCAAACAACCAAACAAACAACCAAACAAACAAAATCCCAGAAGCCGAGAGACTATGGAGAGGAACAGAGAGTTCAGCAGTCCCATGATGCTGGGGAGACAAAGGTTGGAGTTCAAGCCCAGCCAGGTGAACAGTTCTGGTAAACACAACAGGTTTTTAGTTGAGACTTAGAATGTCCACTCCCAAAAGTAAGGGCCCTGTCCTAGGAATAAGGCAAAATATAAATACATTGTTTCTTTTTTTTTAAGTTTATTTATTTTGAGAGAGAGGAAGAGAGAACACAAGCAAGGGAGGGGCAGAAAGAGAGGGAAAGAGAACCCCAAGTGGGCTCTGCACTGTCAGCGAGGAGCCCGATGCAGGGCTCGATCCCACCAACCAGAAGATCATGACCTGAGCTGAAATCAAGAGTCAGACGCTTAAACAACTGAGCCACTCAGATGCCCCTAATTACATTGTTTCTAATAAAGCCTAAGTCCAAGCCTCAGCTAGACGAAGATGATCTACTATATTCCATCTGTTTGCTAGGAAAACATTTATTCAAATACCAGCATCCAGAGGCTCTTTGATTTTTTTTTACTCACAATGTCCTACATTCAATTAAAAAAATCACAGGGTCTAGGGGGAAAAAGACCAAAGAACCAAATATCAGGAGAAACAGAAACAATAAGTGACTCAAATTTTGGAATTATCAGACAGTGACTTTTTAATTTTTGATTTTTACTGTGGCAGCATTTCCATAACATAAAATTTACCATTTAATCATGGTTAAATGTACAGTTCAGTGGCATTAAGTACTTACACTTTGTTGTGAAACCATGACCACCACCCATCTCCAGAATGTTTTCGTCTTCCCACATTGCACTGTATTATCATTAAACAGTTACTCCCTATTTCTCCCCTGCCCCACAGCCCCTGGAAGCCATCACTCTACTTTCTGTATATATGAATTTGACCACTGTAAGTACTTCACATAAAGGGAATCGCGCAGTACTTGTCGTTTTGCAACTGGCTTATTTCACCTAGCATAATGTCTTCAAGGTTAGTCCATGTTGCAGCATGTGTCCAAATTTCCTTCCTTTTTTTTAAAATGTCTATTTATTTTTCGGAGAGAGGCAGAGACAGAGGGCAAGCAGGGAGGGGCAGAGAGAGAGGGAGACACAGAATCCGAAGCAGGCTCCAGGCTCTGAGTTTGAACTCATGGACTGTAAGATCATGACCTGAGCCGAAGTCAGATGTTCAACTGACTGAGCCAACCAGGTGCCCCCAACTTTCCTTCCTTTTAAAGGCTGAATAATATTCCATTGTATGTATATACCATACTGTGTTTATCCGTCATGTGTCAGTGGATAGTTGGGTTGTTTGCTCCCTTTGATTATTGTGAACAATGGCTACTATTAACAGTGGACAAATATTTCTTCAAAACCCTGCTTTCAATTTTTTTGAGTATATTTTCAGAAATGGAATTTCTGGGTCATATGGTAATTCTATGTTTAACCAACAGGAGCTTTTAAAAACATATATAATAAGTACGTTTGAAAAAGTAAAAGAGGGGCACTAGGGTGGCTCAGTCGGTTGGGCGTCTGACTTCGGCCCAGGTCATGATCTCACAGTTCATGAGTTCCAGCCCCACATCAGGCTCTGTGCTGATGGCTCAGAGCCTGGAACCTGCTTCAGATTCTGTGTGTGTGTGTCTCTCTCCGCCCCTTCCCTGCTCGCACTCTGTCTCTGTCTCTCTCAGAAATAAACATTAAAAAAAATTTTTTTAAGAAAAAGTAAAAGAAAAGATGGGGAATTTCACCAGAGATATGAAATCTGGTTTTTTAAAGACTTAAATGGAAATCTTGAAAAATTCTGTAACTGAAAATCAGAATTAAGTAAGTGAGTTTTCAACCCACATATTACATCGTCAGCATGTAATTCGTTAATTATTTTATAAATTCTAAATAGGATGGAACATGTTTCATCCTACTGGCATTCAGTAGTAGTCACTCCATATTGTAATTAGCTGATTGAATAAGTATGGAAATAATAATAATAACATTTTTGCAGGGGAATCATACATTTTTTAATTCATTTTAAGCAAATAAAATAATCATAATTTACCAGGGGCTAGGCACTTTGCTAAGTGCCTTATATACACTCAGTTATGTTCTCACAACAACCTGTGGGGGAGGAGCCATCATTCTTCCCATTTTCCTGATGCATCAACCAAAGTCAAAAAGTTCATGGAACTTGTCTGATGTTTCATGGGTTGTAGGAATTTGAACCCATGTGATCTGGGTTACCTCTACATTGCTTTACAAGAAATACTTTTTTTAAGACACATAAATTGTTCTGTTTTGGCTGACTGGCTAGTTGCAAATTTCTGACAATAAATAGAAAGTTGAGAAACCAATTGCTTGGTGACATCTGCCAGGGCACTAAACTCTTCTTGTAATGTGACCTATACATTTATTCAGATGTTCCTTCTGGACAACGGGATATTACTGGATATATTTTGGCATGGGCTCTGTTATGTATGTTTGACATATTGGAAACAATACCGTGATGAACAGAATGTCCCGTCTTTCTCCTTGAACTCCAAATTGCTCAAGGCCACAAGATACAAAACATGGGTTTAAAGTTGACAGTCTCCATTTCCTCCTTTCATGTTTGTGGATCTCATTTTCAGGATGCTGACATTTTACTTTTTCTACATCCCTGTCTTCATTTCTTCCTTTACCTCATCATTTGTCTTAACTGTTTAATCTTTTTGCTACACCTCCTCAGAGCATGATGGCTTTTGATGGCAGATCTCTTCTCCAGTGATGGGACATTCCTTGGGAAATCCATTTCTTTCAGCCTTGGCAAGGAAGATCATACATTTATTATATAGAACAAAGGGAGTATTCATCAGGACCTCAAGATTCCCAATATATTTGCCTTCAGCTCTCTTTTCCTCAAACTCTTTGTTCTTCCAGGTTACATTTCTAAGTGCCCCGCATCCTATTTTAATCTCTTATTTTGGACCCTTCAGTATAAAAGACCCTTTCATTCTTTCTTTGCTTGTTTGTTTCCTTTCTTTCTAGAAAAAAAAAAAAAGAGCTACTCATTTCAGCCAGAATTAAAGTGAACAAAATTAAAAGAACAGCTCCTTTTGTGATAGTGGACAATCACTTTATTAAGTATCTCTTAAATGCTCTGTGGTTTTGGACCCAGTTCCCTAAAGTTTATATAGCTTTTTGATATAGGAGATGAAGGGCAAACAATATTATTCTAGCTAAGAACAGATTTCTGCATCTTTTCTATATTTATGCTGTTTCTTTACCAACCTTGAAAGAACGCTTGTAGCCCAGCAAGCAAATAGTATTTAGTGACTGCCCATATGTGCACAGCCCTCCGTTAAGCAACACAGAGAGTACATTTAAAAGACACAGCGCTGGCCTTCTAAAAGCTTAATTCTGCAATGAAATAACTCTATGAGCAAAAATAGTTGTTTCAGTCACATGGTTCTATTAAATGCCTTTGTGGAAAAATCCTTTGAAAAGCAACTGCAAAATTGGTGGAGATTCCACCAGAAAATAGATTTGCATTTTCCAATCCTCCGTGTCTCTTCGCATCTCTTGTATAACCATTCTCAGTCACAGGGAAACAAACTGCGAAAGGTATGAAGGCACTTTCCAGACAGAAGTGAACTGTCCCCGTAGGAAATAAAAATCTTCAAAGTGTCCCTTTCACTGAGCTTGTTTCTTTTTCTATGACAAATAGACACATCAGACATAAAATTTAATTGAGACACACTAAAGAAAGGGTCTGGCTTACCTGGATAGGGGAGATCACAGCATTCCATTAAGGAGACAGCAAGGCGCTAACAACGCACTGACGACTTTATATCACCGTATACTGAACTTCTAATCAACATCATCTCTTTGGACTATCATTTATTTAGGATTTCTGCAGCCTCCTGTTAAACTCTGCATGATTCTGTTTTACATTTCTCTTCCTGTGTGTTTGTTTTAATTTAAAGAGCCAGTATGCATATTGACAATTCTTTGACAGCAAAGGTAAAACCACCGGGAGTGTATCTGTTTATTGAGGACTGACAGCTTTATAGCTAACATAAAAATAATCTAATGTTTATTGGGGCAAATGTTTAGACTGAGGATTAAGTGAAACTAGTGAATAGAGAAAACCTTTTATCCTATTCAGACTTTTCAAATAAGGTTTGGGATCAACTACATAAAAACTTTTTGGGTTGATTTCTTTAACGCTCTTCTCTTAATTTGTGCCACCGCTCACTCCCTTCTACTTTGCTACCCCGAATTATGTTTTACGACAGGGGTTTTGAAGTAAGTAAAACCTTGAAGAGGAAGATGCTACTGTTCAGAGATTCATTGCTATAGAATTTACCTGGGCCATGCAAACTTTCTAGATAACAGTGAAGCAAAATTTAAACCACATTGCTTATCATATAAACTGTCTTTTCTACAGTGTCCTATAATTCACATATAACAAGAGCTCTTAAATTTTTTTGGTCTTGCTTTTTTGTTGCTGTTGTTATTTTTCATCACTGTTGGTAGGGAAGAGGAACAAACTGCTATAAACTGTTTTAAAACTGGTTTTAAACCGTTAAGTTGTATGGGGCGCCTGGGTGGCGCAGTCGGTTGAGCGTCCGACTTCAGCCAGGTCACGATCTCGCAGTCTTGTGAGTTCGAGCCCCACGTCAGGCTCTGGGCTGATGGCTCGGAGCCTGGAGCCTGTTTCCGATTCTGTCTCCCTCTCTCTCTGCCCCTCCCCCGTTCATGCTCTGTCTCTCTCTGTCCCAAAAATAAATAAAAACTTTGAAAAAAAAAATTAAAAAAAAAAAAACCGTTAAGTTGTTTTTCGGTTTCACCTGTAGCTAAGTATCGACAGCATTAGAGTTTTGTCTGTTTTAAGTGAGACTTTCGAAAGGCTTCAAAAAATAAGCTATTTTTTCTATACGTGGAAAAATATTACCCCCTTGGAAATAATCTGTTAGATTAAAAATAGTTCATCAAATTATTGTTAGACTCACAATACCTGACATTATTTCTTAAACTTGATATTAGCTATGATTACCACTAATACCTCTTTTCCTACATCTTTCCTCCAACAAATAAAGAAGAATTTTATGCTCATCTAACTCATCCTAGCAACATTAAGGTCGTTATTGTTTCTCCTCTCTTTACCGCACTTCCCCACCCCCACCCTGTCCTGATCCTATTTTATGTTGAGTAAAATAAATGGGAGAAAAAAATTAGGCACCTTGTTAAAGGTTCCTTGCTAAGGAGTGGCTGCGCAGCGAGAAATGGAAACCAGGTTTACTGGCTGAGTACAGCACCCTGAGGCAGTTATATAAAGTACACTAGCTCTTTCCCTTTGAAAAAGTGGTGTATCTCCTGGAAAAAATGATACGTGAACATTCAAATAACTCAGTTTTCAGTGTCATCACTGGAACTAAATGTCCCTGTGGATACAGGTGTTTTTGTGCAAGTGCGCTGCATATCATACATGCAAACAGACCAAAGAAATGCCGGGGATGTCACAATCTTGCAGCAGCTGCGAATCTTATACCAAGTCTGCATCTAAAGCTAATTAGCATGTCATCAGCAGGCAGGAGTGAGCTATTCAAGGGTCAAGATCCTGTCATAGCCATCTTGATATCCCTGGGACCTGACAGTACTTGAATCTTAGCATTCAACAAATCTTTGTTGAACTCAGCTAAACTAGATTAAAATTTTTAACTCTGTTTAAAAATGGACTTGGTCCTTTTTTTTTAAAAGAAAATAACATCCTATTTATTTATCAAGTGAAACACATAATTTATTCCTCAATAGAGTTAATTTATTCTTAATTCCTCCCTGTATTGTGTCCACCGTGGTGATGATTGCCTACATTTTAAAGTGTTATAATGTCTCACCATGCAGATATTGCTAGTAAATTGGCAGTTTTGGTGTCTGGAATTTTTGTCTTGTTCCTAGGGCATCAACTTATTAGCTCTTCCTGAGAGCTAACTTAGAGGCTGTGCACCCTTCTTCTGATTTACATGGTGCTAACACTTGAAGGGAGGAAAATCATCTCCTCCCTGTTTTTTTTTTAAAGGTCTGTTTGGTTTTTTTTTTTTTTAAGTTTATTTGTTTCCTTAGAGAGAGAGAGAGAGAATGAGCAGGGGAGGGACAGAAGCAGAGAGAGAGAGAGAGAGAGAGAGAGAGAGAGAGAGAATCCCAAGCAGGCTCCGCACTGTCAGCACAGAGCCAGACGCAGGGCTCAAACCCCCCAACCGTGAGATTATGACCTGAGCCAAAGTCAGATGCTTAACTGACTGAGCCACCGAGGTGCCCCAAGCATCTCCTCCCTTGATCAGACACCACTGTTATCCTTTATTACACTTCCTGTGACTCTAATACCCCAGAGCAACCCCTTGGCATTTAGACTACTCTTGTTCTGAGGGTACTACGTACAAGCTGTGTTGCATATGCTGAGTTCTGCTCTTCTCCCCATGCCCTCCAGGCCAGTCTGCATGAACTGCCTACTAGTTTTCAGGCACAGTTTATGGTACTGCCATGGTTCTCTGACTTAACTTTGTGAGTTTGCCTCCTGGTTGCTCCTCTGAGTTGGGGACGGGAATCTCAGAGTGGCAAACAGTTGGCTTCTACCTGTTGTCCCGAGAAGGGCTTCATTCAGGCATGTGAGTCACACTGCACAAACACTTCATGCATCTACACTGCCAGTCTCAGATCTACACCAGCCCCGGTTTTAGAAATAAACTCTTCTCAGTCTTCAGTTTCTCCGACTAGAAATCTAGAGGTTACAAGTAAACTCTTATAAATCCATCCTTCTTTTAAAACCAAAACCAAACACCTCTAATAACATGTTAAGTGTAAGTGATTCACATTTCATTTTAGACTTTCTTTGAGATGCCTGGACCTTTGTTAGGATCTGTCAGGTGAGCAGAATTGTGGTACCGGTATCCTGCGCTCTTACCCCAAGAAGCTGAACACAGAACTTGACCTAAGGAATCACGTAACACAACAGAACTCTGCCCCAAGCAAAATTTCGCTCAGAACGGAATCGGTTTACATGTAACTTAAATTGACCAAACTGATCACTTATTTATGATCCTTGGGACTTCCTAACATAGTTAAAATCATTTTCTAAGCTATATACCATTCAGCAGCATTTTAAAATCGTGTTCTAATTTTGTTTGTTCCCTCAAAGCCCCGATAACAAAAAGCAATTTAAATAGATTATTTTTTATTGTATCTCTAGAGTGATTATAATAAGCTACAGTCATATAGGGTGGCCTGGGAATTCCCTCATTTTCCTCTTGATTCATAAAGTCATAATAAATAAAGTTTTCACCAGAAAGTCTAGTGGCCTCCAACAATATGCGTGTGGTGTATGGTAAAAACAAATGCAGTAAATCCATAGATTCATGCTGCAAGTAAAATTTGGATTATTTGAAATTTATGAGATTTTTATATTGTTGATTTTTTACTTAATTTTATACAGAAAGCCATTGACATAAATTTGTAATTTTTATTACTTGGACAAGAGTCTTATTTTACTAGGATGTCTATATACAATTAAACTTTTAAATCATTACATAATCATATTTTCTAATCAGTCTGACACTAGCATATTACATATTGGTATTGTTGTTAAAAGACTCATTGCAATTCATGTTATTAAAACTTTATTACAAGTAAGGGTTATTTTTTTTCTTTTTTCTTCTTTTGTGGAAATAAAAACTCTCCTGGAGAGAAATGAAAAAGTGCATATCACTAACTAGGAAACAACTTCCTACTCATTTCTACTCCCTTGTTAATGCTCCGCGCACCTGCCCCGATTGTATGTATTCATTGCCCGTGTCGTATTTTATCTACACTAGCCTTGGCCACGGATTTTTTTTACTCATTTGCCTCGATGCTTGCTGATTGACATTTTCATCTCTGTTAACTATTTATTTTCCTTTGAGGTTACATCATAGTCGCTTTCCAAGTCTGTATTTTTTTCATAGCCCAATAAAATAAATGTGTTTCATGAACTTCTTTGATTTGCTTTTTCTTGCCAAGTTTTTTCTGCTTCTTTACTGATCCCCACAATGAGGATTTTACTCTGGTTCTCTTGAAGGTGTGTGTGAGTTGATGACGTTCCATTGCATAAATAAAACCAAGCCAAAACTTGCCATTCAAAAGATAAAGCCAGAAGAGAATAAAGACCATGTGTCAATACAGAGAAAAAAAACTGACTACAGCTATTTTTCCCTGCTCGGTATTTATAGTTATTTCTATGGAAACTGCACGTGGATTTCTGAGGGTTGAATTTGACCCTGGGGATGTACACAAGTAACTCTGAAAACATTTGGTCCATTAACTTTGGGTTCATCATATACTTATGTGCTTTTTCTTAACTTCTAACTGCAAATTAACATGGCGTGTGATGTGTGAGACCATTGTGGTATTTGTGCTGAAGGATTTTTGTGTGTCTTCTGGAGTCGGAGAGGGAGACAGATGTTAAAGTGGGATGGGCAGAGGTTTCTTCTTCAAGATGACTGTGAGGTACAGAATAGCTTGTTAGCCTCCTGGCCGCTTGAAAATGTGAACCCAAGGTTCTTTACTTACTCTGTTTATTCAGATGTTCCTGTCAGTGACTTTGCCTATCTGTCTCTTCTATCGCCATTCCCTCCCACACTCGACCTCTGTTTTCCCTCAGAATATAGCTGATTAGGAAATTTCAAATTATGGATAAATTCTCCTTTTGCATTCTCCACACAGTATAGAGAAGTAATCACAGTGTCTTTGCCTACATATTGTCTGTTTATATCCAGACCTTTCAGTTTTGTTTGAGATGAACACGCGATCATATGTGTATGCTTTAAGATAATATTTTTACTTTGCTCAGACTTTGAAAAAAAGTAAATAAAGCCAGCATAGGACCCTATTTCAGAGGGTAAGGTCACAACAAAAAGGCAAATAAGAACCGGAAAGAGGAGTTTCAGGAAGAACTGGTGACGACTGCCTTTAAGATGCCGGGTGGGGTGTAAGATGTGGTAGGAGCTGTGATAGTGGTGGAATAGTTTTTCCTTGGTAGAGGTCCTGAGGTTGTTGGGCAACTGAGGACTATTTCAGAATGCAGACCAAAAAGTCACCCTTCATATTGCTCTTAATTTTATAATGACAGAAGAAATATTGCATTTAGAACATGGAAATAGTAAACATTTATGTACTGCTGGATTAAACTTTAAAGTTTTTCACGGAGCGCCTGTACAAATTAAGCTTTCGCTGTGTAAAGGTACCCACTTAATCTGTCTAGTTCTAGATCTTCTTCAGGGGATCACTGGCTGAATGGTGTCCTCTGCCTGCCGTGTGGTTGCCTACACTTTGGACGTTGCACAGTTTATTAGCAGTTCAAACACAGACCAATTCTTCTATTTATTTAATACTTGACCCCCATTCTGATGGAGGAGGGGTTTGTTCCAGCTCTTGACAGTGGGTTTTCAATTACCCATGTGGCCTGCCTCTCATTAATAGGAATAATTGGGAACCAGATATCCAGAATACAGATTCACAGCCATTGAAAAATTCTGCTAGAAACATGGATTTTACAGGCCTCTGTTAAAGTCTCTTCAAAAAGATCATGTTTTTCTGGAGACTGCAGCTATGAGACCTCAGATACACTCTTTCTCACACATATTTCTCTCTCCTAAAATGTAAAATATTACCCTGTTTTCTGCTTCTTTAGGACTAGCATGGGACTCATCACATGAGCCTCCATCATAATTTTTGGTCCTACAGTAATAGAGTTCTATGGGGGATAGTGGATGGTCCAATACTTCAGAGTATTGATGAGTACTTATTTAGTTACATTAATTTTTTTCTTACTGTCATTTAAAAAAACAACATGTAATCTCCTTCTGAAAGTTTTCATTGAAGTATAGTATCATACAGAAAGTACACATTAAGCATACGGTTTCAGTGAATTTTCACAAGCTAGATACCCACGTTTCCAGGACTCCGATAAAACACACATACACACACACACACACACACACACACACACACACACACACACACAAAACCCAGAATATTTTCAGCTCCCAGAAGCCTCCTGGTCCCTCCCTCCGTTCCATATTGCACCCGGCCCCCAACAATGGTAAGGACCATCCTGATGTTGACTCTTTTTAATTTTCAAATATCACATCATTTTCTCACCAGGTTTATTGGCTGATTTTTGTGGGAGAGCAAAGGGGGTGGTTAACCCCTATAGCTGACTTCTTTGCATTGTGGGATTTTCCTAGCTGTTAATTATTAACTTTTCCTTAAAATAAAACTTCCATTGTGTAAGGAGAAAAACTCCATGAGCACAGTACATGTGATATAAATCACTTTTATGTCTGTGAAACAGCTGAGTTTACATTTTTATTACATTGTTTGAAAAAGTATCTTTTCATCTGGAAAGAATCAGTTTAAAATGTGATTGTCAACACAACTAAACCAGTTTTCTGTTTAAAATGGCTGCTGCTGGAGAGAAGAACCATAATTAAGCCAGATTTTTCTCAATAGATATTAGTTACTAAATGCTAGAGGCTTTCACTGAGATTTGTAAAGAAATTTCTAGACTTTAAAGGCAGGTAAAGTATTTTTGTTTGGATGAAGGAAGTAAATAAGTAATGAACAAAAATTTTATTGTAAAAGTGCAGAATATTGCCCTGTGTAAGGTGATTTAGTGGTATAGTTTTAAGTTACGTTCAAAGTAATGCATGCATTTATGAAGTGTTGTCCATAGGAATACTTCAGTTTGAAAAGATGCTTACTTATTAATTAGCAACTTATAGTGTAATTTTCTCTCTAAAGATTTTTAGATTTAAATAATTCTGGGAGCATCTTTTTAGAAATATACTAAGGTTCAATTAGATTAATCATTCTAATATAGGCATAAACAGTAGTTTTAAAGACTGTAGTCATTTGCTTATGTTTGCTAATTTCTGGCGATTTATTTTGAAATTTAAAAAAAGGAAAGACAAAACTTTTGATGGTATTTCTTGCTGCATTTAATTTTGAGCTCTGTTATTAAATAAAAAGTGATATAACATGTTCCTTTTATTACTGAAATACTATCTTTGGAAGATGTAATACAGATTTTGACCATGCCCATCTCCTTTTTCCAGTACTGTGATGCTGTGATACATGTAGTTTTATAATAATCCAACCTTCCCAAATTCCTGCTTTGAAAAGTTTATTTTTCAAAACGGAGGGCAATCATCACTGTGCAATTGTGTGTGCTAGCTAACCTTTCATCTCAAACCAGATTTCCCAAATCCCATTATTTTTTGGCTTTTCTAACAGAGGACTTATTTTAGCACCCTCAAAAGTGTTGCAGGCTTTCTGGAGAACAAAAATTCTCAATAATTCGTAATTGAGTGAACTATCTGTTTAAATATGAGCAGAACAGAAACCATTTTGAATATCCGGTATGAGCTCATGTGCAAAATACTTTTGGGGATTCCCAGTGCCCAAACCCATAGGTTTTTGTTGTTGTTGATGTCATTTTTTGTGAGTTAAAACAATAAATTCAACATTTTACCTGGCAAGAGCAGATGTGAAGCAGACCTTCAAAGACAGAAGGAGAGAGATAGATAATTTACGGATTTAAACAGAATAATGCACCAGAACCTTTAAAAATTAGGTTTAGAAATAATTGAAATTTTTGCAAAGGTCTGAAACTTTGATGATGCTGATTTATTTTGGTTTGGACATTTCTTTTGAGCTAGTTAATAATTATTATTATGCTTATTACCTTAGAATTACCACTGTAAATATACTTCTATCCTCAGATGCCACCACACCTCAGAAAGTTTAACTTTAACAAAAATGCTTCTAGATGCTAAGGCCAACAGATACTCAACGCTACCCTATGAAGCCATGGATCTCATCTTTAAAGCTAGTAAACAGTACTTTGTTCATGTCTTTACTTTCTTTATCAACTATTTGATAGTTTCTTTGATGAAGACTGATAGAAATAAATTTTTTCATGAGGAACGGCGCTAGCAAAATCAAAGCATAATGACCGCAAATGGGCATCAAATTCTCAACGGTTTTCTGAAAAAGACATATTCCTTCTTCACTCCAGCTTTTGTTCTTTTTTGCCTGAAGACGCTTGCTCTACCCGCAGGCCCCCCGCCCCAAAACAACTATGAAATACTTTAAGCAAAACCGATTATCAGTAGCAGAACTTTAATATCAAATGATTCTTACTGTTCATTTCACTGAATTTAACTATTTATGAGAGATTATCATAGTCATGCATTGTCAGTATTAATTCCAAATAAGTCAACTTCCTGTAAAGTTTTTTCTTATTTCTGTTATAAAGGTAATATTTGTATGTATTATACTTATCAGCTCCTAACTGAAATTAAGTGGACATTAACAAATAAGTCAAATGTTAATGTATAATTGAAATAAAATCTAACAAGGAAACAATGACAACAAGGAAACATTAGGTAAATATCTTTTTCTGGGCTGTACATATTTTACTTGGTAAAATGAGTAAATGAGTAAAACCAAATCTACAAAAATCCTGTTCTCACCTGGAATTTATAATTTGACAAGTCCATTAAGCCATAAACCCTATGGTTGGAAAACTGATCTTTTCTAGGTAAGCAAAACAACTAAAGAGAAAGCAGTGACTTACTTTTCATGAGGGTCAAACCAGTGTGACAAGTTTAGTTCTCAGAGATATGAGGTCCTCTTAGGAAAGGAGAAGAAAGACAGATGACAGCAAAGCACGTACTTTCAATATTGATAGAATCCAAAGATTTCCATCACGATTTTAACCATATGCACAGACACATTCCTTAGTTGGTTGTGAAATTAAAAGGTGCAGTTTAAATGCTAAGTATTTTCTAGTATTACAAGAGACCAGTTGGAGCTTTTTTGTTTTTCAACACATACAGATGTGGGATGCCTGTCTTCGGTTGCTGTGGTCATCCGGATTAAAGGGTGGTGTGGTGCTTGGGCTCAGGTGATCCAGGAAGGGGGTGGGCTACAGAAAGGTGGCGTCCCCCGCTGCCTACCTCCATGGCTCAGCCTTCCATAACTGCCGCTCTTTGTTGAGAACTGTTGGCAGTGGCAACAGTTTGCAGCTTCAGATAAGAACCGCAGTTCTCAGGTAATGCCCTCGATCAGAGCCCTGATGACAGACTGTGGAGTGCAAGTTTTTTCAGGTGCTGTGTTTGCTCAGTAATCCTTCAGTGCCAATCTCCTCCAAAGAGTGAGCGGGACCCATCGGTAATGGACATCAGCCATTAAGCTCGTAATATTTGTCATAGATCAGGTTACTGCTTTGTTACTCTCGAGTGATGAATGGATGCCGTTATGCTTTAAGAAAATAAAGCAATGCTGTAAATATGTTCAAACTTATGAAAGTGGCCACTTTATTTCTTCCATTTCTTGAAAAATAAGTGCAGAGTGCCCCAGAAATGCTAGTTTTTTCCTTTCGAAGTACAGAGAGCAATGTGCTTTAAGTTAGTGTTTGCAATTGCTTAGGGTCCACATCAAACAAATTACTCTGAGTGTCTACACCGCGTGTCGCCTCGGTTTGATACAGCTAAGTTTACGCATTGCACAAGCATTCTGATTAAAACAGGCATGCTTGCAAAGAACTATTCAAAGAAACCATTTGTTCCTGCCTAAAAAAAAAAAAAATCCAAACAGGGAATTTAGGTGTTAAAAATAGCATGAGGCCAAAGCAATTCTTCATCCTAGCAGTTCCTATGTTAACTAGACATGTTTCTGCATCACAGGAAGAAGTAATAATTTTTTTTAACTTTTTGGTGTATTTCCATAAGAAAAAGTGTCTAGAAAATGATATTGTACTTAATACTATTTTGTACACAATATTTGCATCTGTTTTGTTAACACAATTGTACAATTATTTGGAACAGTATTAATTCAGTTTAGTATAAAATGGGCTGTGCTTTCACTCTTTTCATCTTTTCTATATTACTGTCAATTTCAGCATTTGTTTTTTTAAAAAAATTTTCACATAAGTTTGTTCTTTTTTGTTTAAAGTTTGTACTTTTTGAAAACACCCAGAAATTAAATTCTAGAACTTGCATGCTGAGTATGTTTTAAAACCCTTTGAATTTGTATCTATTTTTTTTTGAACGTTTATTTATTTTTGGGACAGAGAGAGACAGAGCATGAACAGGGGAGGGGCAGAGAGAGAGGGAGACACAGAATCGGAAACAGGCTCCAGGCTCTGAGCCATCAGCCCAGAGCCCGACGCGGGGCTCGAACTCACAGACCGCGAGATCATGACCTGGCCGAAGTCGGACGCTCAACCGACTGCGCCACCCAGGCGCCCCTGAATTTGCATCTATTTTTTTAATAAATTTTTTAAAATGCCATTGGCCCCATTGTAAAGAAAGGAAAAGCTTAACGGCGAAATTAATTTATATTATCTCAAAAGCCTGAAATAATGTAACAAATGAGGACCTGGCTAGGATTAGAATAAATGACTGCTCTCCTGCCCCACCATAGTTTTCATTAGCTTCTCAGGATATTCTGAGGAGCATATATTTGAAAGGCCATTTCCCTGACTCTCTGGTAATGGCCTCTCTCCCCCTCTTCTTTCTGCTGCTTTTCCCAACTAACGCAAAACTCCTTCAAGTCGCTAAGAGCAGGTGCCTCGTGTTCCGTATAATCCGATTCATAGGGGGCCACCAAGTAAACGTTAAAGAACATGGCCTCAGTGGCTGCCCTGATACGATAACTTTAATTATCAAGGCTCTCAGTGTTGATTCTTCAACCCCCAGGCAAGAAAACTTATGGAGGACAGTAAGTCATTATTGCCATCAGCTCTTTGGGGGCTCCAGCATGGCCGAGAACATTTCCTATATGACGCTGGGGTCTGGGGTGCAGGGCAATATGCCCAACACTTTCAGAGTTTCCCCACCCCACCCCCCATCTTTATGCTATTTTTTTTCCTTCTTTTCTAGATGGCCCTTAAGAAGAGTTTTAAAATACAGGGCCACCCAATAGACTAAAGGGAGCACAAATGGTACAGGACCTTTGTGGTTCTAGAGAAAAGAATTAGAATTATCTCAGGACTGAGAGAAAGACAACTTCACAGAGACGCTATTGAAGGGATTAAACTAAGAATTTAAGCTCTGCCTGCAGAATGATGTCCCTGGGAATTTAGACACAATTTAGGGATATTCTGGATTCATCTTGTGACAGTTCTCCTGATTAGTCTTCAAATGGAGCTCTTCTAAACAGCCTGTTCTGAATACCTGTCCTAATTGCAGGAATATTGCAGAGTATCTTTTTTAGTGAGTTATACAGAAAAGCAAATAACCTCTGGGTTGCCCAGCATTTGCATTCAAGTATTCAAAACTAGGTATTTTTTTAAATGCCAGCATTATCGACTGTATTTGAAGAACAATATAGATGCTTGAAACGTGCCAAACAGCAGGGGACAGGAATAATTTTTAACGAGTGCCTACCCTGGTTCTGGGTTATTTATACACATTACATTATGTGATCTTCACAACAACCTTTGAGGTAGATTTTATTGTCCCCATTTTATAGGTGAAAACCAAGGTGCCTGAGGTCCCGCAGCTAATAAATAAATCCAGGCATGTCTGATTCCAGAGCCCGTGCTCTTGCCTGTACACCAGGGTGCCTCCCAAGAATCAAACCCATGAGCAGGGTCTTAAATGACTGGAAATATCACAATTGTCCCCAAGAAATAATGTTCATTGATACCACATTTTTAGTTTCTATCAAAACGCTTCACTTATCAAAGCAAAATTTCAGTATCTGTTTCTAGCTCGTCTCAAGTCACATAATCTCTGTACATTAAGCACTTAATAAAAGACTTGTAAGATTCCCCCAACTTCACCATGGTGGGACTTTGTAATATAAACACGCATTAAAGAAATGAGAGCTCAAACATCCATTTTCCACAGGTGTTACCTGTGCATGTCCGTTCTTGCACCTTCATTATTCTT
This sequence comes from Felis catus, assembly GCF_018350175.1. Classification (NCBI taxonomy): domain Eukaryota; kingdom Metazoa; phylum Chordata; class Mammalia; order Carnivora; family Felidae; genus Felis; species Felis catus. Next base: position 85,883,670 of record NC_058373.1, on the reverse strand, counting down.
CTTGCAGGGTGACTACATCTGGCCCCTTGAAAGTGCTTTCATCGAAAGAATGCTTTAATATAGAACCTGAGCATGCAAAGACAACCAACTTCAAATTGAACATAAATTATACAGGATGCTGACACACTGATCTATATGCCCTGCTTTTCATTTTGTAGTTTTAAGCCATTCAACAATGGTGATGCTAATAATAATTTGTATTCCAGTAGCATCATTTGATAAGAAGCTCACATAGCTTTAAGGCTATTGTCTCAATAATCCTCTCACCACCTCTCTGGGGTGGATAGGGAAAATACATATACATCTCCACTTTTCACATGCAGGAAGTCAACCACAGCAAGGTTACTTTCTAGAAGACTGGCAAAGGGATGTGTCAGACGATTAAATGCATGTTGATGAAACCACCAAACATATATTTGTGTGTTTGTTTGCTAGTTGGTTTTGTGCGATACGGTTTTGTTGTCAAATACAAGATCCGAATGGAGTCAGAATTCCAGTAAATATGAAAGGATTCCTAGAGCACGTGGTTCACTCCCCTCCACTCACAAGCAACCTACTTTATGCCAGAGAGGAATGGTCAGGTCTGAAATGAATTTCCCTGGTCTGTTCCTGTACAAGAATTGACCACGTATTATTGAACCAGTTTTGTACTCCATGAGGGTATAGTACTCTTTGAGTCACTGTGTTGGTCCATCTTTCCCTGGCAACCACCCTATGCAAATCCTCTCAGGCCAAGGAATTAGTAGAATAATTGATTTCTACTTTCTTGTTTTCATGTAGGAATTGGAAAGGGTAAGGATAGATGACGTTCACAGAGCATCCAAGAATTTATTTTAGTTATCAGTTCCAGTGCTGTACCTCTTTACTCCCTGCATAAAACATGTTTAAGAAGCAAACTGCCAAATGTCTATTGTACACTAAGCATACGGAACCCTGGAACTCTGTTTCCTTGTCTGTAAAATGGAATCATGATAAGTGGTTTGTGGGGTGAGATAGCAAGTGGCACATGGTTAAGTGCTCAATTACTGTTTCTATTCCCACCTCTCTTCCACCCTTGTGGAACGAAGAGAGACAAAAAGCTCCTCCTATTAAGTGTGGCCCCTTCTACTGCTTCCACTCTTGTCTCTAGAAGTTGTCTGGTTAGCCTCAGCTTGTAGGTCCGTTTCTAAAAGGAAGGGATGGTCTTTTACCTGGGGACACCTAAGGTTACTAACTCAGTCCAGCTCTCTCAAACCCTGAAAGACATTATGGTTGGCTTTACAACTGATGGGAGAGGTGAGGGTAACTCCAGAAGTGACATTGTGGGGCTGAGGAGAATCTCAAGTCATTCTCACATAGAACATTGCCACCATGAGCTAACTCTCAAGACCTCTCCAGTCCAGAGAATACAAACAACTCAGTCCAACATTCTGGTAGCATGTGGGTCGTCCAGACTTCATGAGTGTGGAAGTTTCTATCAGAAACTTTTGAATTTCTTGCATAACACACCTGATTTAAAACATTATCTCTTGTGCTAATAATCATGGAGATCAAATATGTCTACTGAATGCTGTGCTGGAAAATGCCCCAAACCACAGCTTGGTTTAAACATTCCTTACGTCTGCCATGAAAAGCTCATCTATGGTGCCTGGGCTCCTCTGCTAAAGACCAGTAACTTTCATCAACGAAGTATCTGACAACCTGAGTAATCTTTTTTTTTTTTTTTTTTTCTGAGTAGTCAGTTTTGATGATGCAAGGAAACTTTTAACAACAAAAAAGTAAAAGGATGTCCAAGTTTTTAAATTTTCTTTCATATTTTCAGGAGCACCTGGGTGGCTCAGTCAGTTGAGTGTCTGACTTCGGCTCAGGTCATGATCTCACATTTCATGGGTTGGAGCCCCCCCTCCTCCCTCCTCAGGCTTTGTGCTGACAAAGCGGAGCCCGCTTCAGATCCTCCGTCTCCCTCTGTCTCCCTCCCCCTCCCCCACTCTCTGTCTCAAAAACAAACATTTAAAAATTTATTTTGTTTTAATTTTTTTAATTTTTTTTTTTAATTTTTGAGAGAGAGAGATGAGTGTGAGACGGGGAGGGGCAGAGAGAGAGGGAGACACAGAATCTGAAGCAGACTCCAGGCTCCAAGCTGTCAGCACAGAGCCTGGTGCGGGGCTCAAACTCATGAACTGTGAGATCGTGACCTGAGCCGAAGTCAAACGCTTAACCCACTGAGCCGCCCATGCTCCCCAAACATTTAAAAATTTTTTAAAAATAAATTTTCTTTCATATTTTGATTTTTTTAGTTTTTAAAAATTTGCTCATCCCAGAAACAACAAAACAAGTCTGGGATGTGTGTCTCAGTGACTGGTAAAGTCTCTGGGGTGGGAGGTGGGGAACAGAACCCAGGATGTAGTTCCTGATTTGCATTAATTCACACTGACTCCTCCAGCCTAGGGCTAGTTCCGACTCCTTTGGGCTTCTATTCTAATGCTAAGGCTGTCTCCAGCTCGTGCTCCAACCACAGTTTGAAGGTGCCTTTGTTGAGTCTGACCTTCCTCTGAACAGTTAGAACTCATTGTTCTAATTGCTCCCAATTAGAAAGTTGATATGAGTGGGTGATTTGATCTCCCCACCCACCACCTCCTCCAAATTTAAGTTCATGCCCAATTTCACTTAAAATGATTGAGCACAATAGAGAATGTTTCAGACACTGAAATATTTTGCATCATCCCAGAGTCAGTAAAGTTGTTACCTGATCACTTACTTTCTACCTGTGCAGCTGTTACCGGGCACAACTTGTATACTGCTTGGTCCCGGCAGACAGTTTTGATGTGGGGGAACCTGGGTGAGCCATGCTGCTGTAGCTGCTGCCACCGCACACTTTTGTGTCCATGCAAATGCTTATGACCAGTGACTCCTGTAACAGCATCCTTAGATGCAGGCGTCCTCCTTTACATGATGCCAAGATCCATCAGAAACCGTGGGTATGCCCTCATTAGAAAATGCAGTGGAACTATGCAAAGCCCATAGTAATGCTGGTAGGTGTTATTAATGCTGCTGTTGTTGAGGGATTTAGGTGGCAGAACGGAAATGTGACTGATGATTAGATGCCGTTGCATTAAAAGCAGTTTCCACGCAGGGCACCATCTGCTAGGAGAGAGCTTCTCTGAGGTGTTCAGGGTGGGCATTTTGATATACATCCTGGAAACATTGCTCATGGGTTTATTTCACTTACTAGAATTTGGTAGAACTCACTGCAGGTTTTCTGGGACGTGTGTTGAATATCTACATTGGTATCTGGTTTAGCCTCTAAGTTGGTGAAGGGAACAACTGTGCTGGTTTTAGTCTGGTTCGTGGCACACCATCCTGTGAAGAAGATAACACTGATGGTTTTGCTCCCTGCTCCATTGGTCATCCCATCTCCCAGGCTCTTTCCAACACCAGATCTTTTAATCCATCCTCACCAAATGCTGGTCCTTCCTTTGGAATGTTTCTCTGGTTCTTTTCTGCCTTCCCATTCTTAAATGCTACCATCATAGCCACTTTAGCCAGGCTTTCTGCTTCCTGTACCCCTCTCTCTTCTTTTCTCTGTGTCTGCTTGTCTGAACACCACTGTCATCACCTTCCTCTGCTCAGAAAGGTGTACAGTCTCCTCATTGCCTTCTGTGCCAATGCAGGATTGATACTAACTTATAGTACTAAGTACTTCTTGATTCTCTCAAGCAGGCTCTCCAAGTGGATCACCTTGATGTCCTCCAACTCATTCCTTTATTCATGTTTTTTTTCCTACCTTGAATACCCTTTTCCCTCATCTGTTTACTCAAGCCTACTCATACCTGAAAACCTAGATCAAGCCCCACCTTAACTGAGCTTTGCCAAATGATGTCTGCCCTTGCACACTTTCTGACTGTCCTGCATCATGATCAATGTTCAGAGAACAGGGATCTAAACTTAGCGTTCATAGACCTCGAGAGGTATGAAGCCAACAGACATTTTTTTGTGTGTCTACATGTGTTTTTCTGGGGGAGTCCATAGTCTTCATTAGATTCTCAAGAGAGTTCTTGGCAAGAAGGAGAAACATAAGGTTGGAGCACTACTGTTGTTAGAAGGTATAGAAGACATGTTAGGGAGTGGCCACTGCCCTCAGTGCTGTTGGAGTTTTAATGAGAACCAAACTTGACCCGCTATGGAACAACTGAAGGGAGTTTTAATTAAGTGATTGATTGCGTACAGTTAAAGGCAGAGCTACAGGTTTGGAATCATTTGCAGTAACCCGGGAGAGGGGTCATGTGGGAAGCAGTGGGTACAGTGACTACCCAATATATATTAGTTCCTTCCCTTTCCATGTCCTTAGTTTAAGTGGTTATTCACTCATTCATTCACTCCATGAACAAGCCTGTTCTGGGTATACTAGACAGACAAGGTAGCTTACATTCTAGTGAAAGGAAAAGAAAATGAGCACATAAATGCAAAAGACCATTTCAGACAGTGATAACTTGTATAAGAAAAAAAATAGACAGATGGATTGGGGAATGACCTTACTAAACTTAGCTATGATGGTCAAGGGATATCTCTCTGAAAAGACTACGTTTGAGCTGAATACTGAATGATGAGAAGCTAGCCCTGCAAAGAGCTGGGAGAAAGAACATTCTGGGTTGTAGGACCTGCAAGTGCAAAGGAAAAAAGTAGGAATGAGTTCGGTGGGGTGGAGAATAGAAAGGAGGCCACTGTATCTGGAGCATGGTGCACAGAAAGGGTCACAATCTTGAATCAGGATGTGTGCATTTGCTTCCTGAGGGAGCTGCTCTGAGACTCTCTTTCCACTTTGAATGCTTCCTATACTGCCAAGGTACTCTTATTAAAATAATGAGAATGGGGCACCTGAGTGGCTCAGTCAGTTAACCATCCAACTCTTGATTTCAGCTCAGGTCATGATCTCACAGTTCGTGGGATTGAACCCTATGTTGGACTCTGTGCTAACAGCGAGGAGCCTGCTTGGAATTCTCTCTCTCTCTCTGTCTCTCTGCCTCTCTGCCCCTCCCATATGTTGTCACACTCATGCTCTCTCTCAAGATAAATAAACATTAAAAAAAAGTATGGGGCGCCTGGGTGGCTCAATCAGTTAAGCATCCAACTTCGGCTCAGGTCATGATCTCGCGGTCTGTGTGTTCGAGCCCCGTGTCAGGCTCTGTGCTGACAGCTCAGAGCCTGGAGCCTGTTTCAGATTCTGTGTCTCCCTCTCTCTCTGACTCTCTCCCATTCATGCTCTGTCTCTCTCTGTCTCAAAAATAAATAAACATTAAAAAAAGTAAAAAAAAAGTAATAAAATAAAATAAAGATAATAAATAATGTTCATGGAGCTTATCAAATGTGTCAGACAGTGAGTTCTTTACACATAACAGTTTAATAACATCACAGCAACCCTCTGAGGTAGTATTATCTATTTTCTCCATTTACCAGATGGGAAAATAAGGCACAAAGAGATTAAGTAATTCTTATGAGTCCCAGAGACAGTAAGTGATGAGCCATTTTTTTAATCCACGAAGTGGTGTTTGAAAATAAATCTGAATGTGTCACTCTTCTGCCTTAAATTCCTCAATGGCTCCCCAGGACTTTCAGAATTAGAATGTGAGCTATTTCATCATCTGTCCTTATCTCCCTCTCCAGCTTTGATTTCCCCCACACATACCCTGTACCCTGGCCACACTAGATCACTCACTGTCCCAGAACATGCCATGATCTCTCACATATGCCTTTATGTGTGATGTTTCCTCTGCCTAGAGAACTCTTTCTCCTTTTCTCACCCAACTGTTTCTACCATTTGGTCCAGATTCAGCTGAGGAGTTATCTGTTCCTCAACATTTCTTCACCAACCTTTCCATTCTATGGACACATCAATCATTACATTCATTATCAATTAATGAATCTGTCCCTTGCCCACACTGGGAATGGCTTAAAGGTGAACACTCTGTAAGATTTACATTTTTATTCAAGCTCTTCACATAACTACCAGACTCTCACTAAAACACTGTTGAATGAATGAATGAATGAATGAATGGCAGTGAGGAACCTGCCATACTTTTGAGCACTTACTTCATGCCAGGAACTGAGTTAAGTTTTTTACATACTATTATGGACTGAATGTTTGTGTCCCCCCAACCCTAAATTCAGATGTTGAAGCCCTATGTTAACCCCCAATGTGATGATATTTGAGATAGGTAGTCTTCAGGAAGCTAATTAAGGCTAAATAAGATCCTAAGGGTGGATGTTGGAAGATAATGACTATGAGTATCACACTTTCAGTGACACAGTCAAAGTAAGAGACAGCATAATGAATGTAGATTCTTCTCTCAGAAGGGAATAAAAAGATTGAAATCATTGATAAGTAGAAGGGCTTGTGGAATGGAGGGCATATTTGTTTCCTAGTCCTGCTGTAACAAATTACCACAGACTGCATGGCTTAAAACAACAGAAACGTATTCTCTCACAGTCTGAGAGCTGGAAGTTCAAAATCAAGGTGTCTGCAGAGGTGGTTCCTTCAGGAGGCTCTGAGAGAAAATCTGTTCAATGCCTGTCTCTTAGCTCCTGGTGGCTGCTGGCAATCCTTGGCATTCCTTGGCTTGTAGCAGCATAACCCGTCTCTGCCTCCATCTTCACATGACCTTCTCTTCTGCGTGTCTTCTCCTTTTCCGTCTTTTATAAAAACACTTGTCATTGGACTTAGGACCTACTCGAGTCATCTCAAGATCCTTGAGTTAATTACATTGACAAAGACCCTATTTCCAAATAAGTTCACATTCATAGGTACCAGGGATTAGGACTTTGACATATCTCTGTGGGGCTACTGTTCAACCCAATACAGAGGTAAAATTTTGTGGTTTTTTTTTAAGATAAGAGGTACTTAAGCTAGGTTTTATGTGAGAAAAGGGATAATTGACAGATCAAAACCTTTAAGGAGGCATGAGCCAAAGATATCAGTAGAGAAATACACTCCAATGTGAGGGTTATCTCTAATTCTCTGAGACAAGATGTGTGAAAGTAAATAGATGTGAAGGTGGGGAGCTGGATGTTGACAGATATCCTCTGTGATAACCACTATTTACTCTGTGAAGTAGAAGGCCAGATTATCTGCTAGGAGTGAAGAGGAACTTGAGAAAAGTGGTGTGAAGGTAAGAAATAGCACCCGTGATAATAGAAAAGAGAAAAGACCAGGAACAACAGGATTGTGAAGAGTCACAGTGAGCCCCCATTTGGAACTGGGCACTGTATATTTGGGTGGCACCAATCATTAGGTCATGCCATAGAGTGATGCTGAAACCTTAGGATAGGAGCAGTTGATGGAAAGAAAACAGTTGGTGGAAGTTTTTAAGAATTGATGGATTGTGTGTGATTGCAAAAAATAAAGGAATATACTAAGAATAAGGAAAGAGGAGAATCCAAGAGAATTCCTAATAGACTGTGACAAGTGGGAGAGAAGCAGGTCCAGATGAGGTTGAAAGGCAGATGTGATTGAACCAAGGCATTAAGAGGGGGTGAGGCAAGGACAGAAATATGGGTTGATGCCATTTAGTGTCTCATTCCAGGCTATGCAGTGCCCCACCTTGCAAACAGGATGCTAAATGGAGGTGGTGGTAGAGAATTTTGAAAGTAAGAAGTCAAGGAAATATTGGGCTAGGATGTCTGGGTGTAAATGGGGAGATTGTCGAATATGGTGGTTGGTATTGATGAGTGCAAAGCAAAATAACTTAAATCCTCACAATATGTGGGCTCCTGGTACAAAGGTCAATCACAGATCTGAGCAATGGGAGAGAGCAGCGTGAGTACCCCTCTGCTTGGCGATGGTCAAGAAAAAGTTCTTTATTGCTTGCTTGGTTATGGAATGTAAAAGGTTTTTTTCTCTTTCAGTGGGCTTTATACACATACAGTCTTCCAAACTTTGCTTTCAGTGTCTATGCTGGTGACTTCTGCCGTGGAGAACCCCTTGTTCAGCGTATTCAGCCCTCCCAGCAGCCCCATGCTGCACACCAGTATCTCTTTTTCCACAACCTGGGTTGGCTGTTTTTGACTTGTGAAGCGACTAGGATTTTTGTCAATTTGTAAAATTATATAAATTAGCAGGGAAAAGACCTTTTCTAGATGGCTACACAGACTTCATATCCTTGGTTACTTTACATGTTCTTATGTGTAGCTCCTCGGGATAGATCTAAGTCTTCTGAGAACTAAAACATGGGACTCAGTTTCTACTCTTCCCCTTTTCTGCTGTTGGTTTCCTGAGTGGCAGTCATTTTCCTTTCACTAAAGCTGACATTCTTCTTCTTACAAATCCTATGGGAATTAATGTCTACTCAAACAGTTCTTTGGCAAAGAGCAATGACAGAATGCACCATATGTAGCTCTTGAATGAGGGAGGTAAAATCTCATGGATGATAAGAATGAAGTATGTGATTAATGTTGTATATTCATCAATATTACAATGCTGCAGGAGTGATTAAAATAATTTTGGAGATCAGTACCGTTGGGATCAATCTTAAATTATTTTTTCATTCAAATATTTTAAATAATGGTTATTTCTAAAATAGAAACATCAGCTTTTTCCTTTAATGTATAACAATTTGTTTAAATAAAATGACAGGATTGATGACACAACTTACATTACTAAGGAGAGAAAGGTTTCTAAAATGAGTCAGTGTCCTCACAGGCCAACAGATAAGCTGAGGTTCTTCCTGTAACTTTTTGTTTTTCATTTAAAAATGGTCTCTAAAAATGACTCAAATACTGTTAATAAGATGGATATAGAGCCTTCTGTTCATTTTAGAATTTGGAGTCCAGAATATATTGTTATCAAAATCTATCTAGCAAACTATTAGTTCTTTTCCTCTTACTGGCATTACTGCAGTATTCTCAGGAAAACTACTGAGAAAAACATTTTATTTTTGTCTGCCTTTTAAATATTTTCTCCCAATGTCATATGGAATAATATCTGCTGACATGCAAGCCAAATCAATTGTAGAAACTAACAATATAAATTAAAAAAAAATCAAGAACACATAGTAAGTGACTCCCTATATCTGCTGAGACATTTGTTAGCTGAAATTTACAAAGTTCAGGTTCATACTATGTATAAAACAGTTGCTCAACATTGAGAAAGCAACCAAATTCTCTTGGTTCAAGAACTCACAGTCTATTAGAGAATTATAATACCTACATAAATCACAATAAATGGCAAAAGGTGACGTGTGCTCTTAGAAGAATATGACAAAAGCTCTTCTAGAAGTTCCTTCCACAGAGAAGAGAAGGAATTTGAGCTGATAGCTGGGCATTTCCATCACCTGCTCAGTGGGGGTAGACAAGACAACCACAAATATCCCTCAAATGGACCTTTAATATAACTCATGTGTATTCATTATTTAAAGCAACAATAAGTACCATTGAACCTTCACTTTGACTCTATTTCCCCTCACTGTCATGTATGTATGTATGTATGTATGTATTTATATATGTATGTACATATGTATGTATACATGATGCACTGGTTAAAAGCATGTGCTTTGGAGTCAGAGAGACCTAGTGGGGTAAGTGATTTAGCTTCGTTAAGCCTCAGTGCTCTCATCTATAACCTACTAACAACCTCAAAACTCTACGCGTAGGATTATCATGAGGATTAAATGAAATTGCAGAGTGGCAGACGTCAGGGAAGCATTCAATAAACGTTACTACTACATTTGTTCTTATTGTGCTTTTCAATATGAGATTTTGAGCTCCTTTAGGATAGGGACCATTTATTTTTCTTCTTTTGTAACTTATTCAAACCCGAATTCTAGATTTTGAATAAATACTTACTGGATATATGTTGCTTTGACTTTTAAACTTCTGAACATATTCCCTCTGAGACTGGTGAAATTCCCTCTGAGACTGAGGATGAGCCAAGCACAGATAATTTTTCCATCACATGTTCTATTCCTGACTTATCACATCTATGCCAGTTAAGGGTCTTTCCAAATGAACATTAATTGATATGGCTCTTGGTGACATGGGCACCTTAGATGGTAAGCCTTGTATCACAGCAGAGTCTGGGGGACTAACTCGTCACTCACAGCTGAGAAGACACAAACATTTCACATTGTTGTTTAGCCACCCAGTGACTGGTAGGAGATTTTTCCCCCCTCTCAAAATCTGTCATCATGTATCCAACCAGACAAAGTACTTTAAGTTTATTTTGAAAGAACATCAAATCCTCAAGAATGCTGGTAAATGTGAGATATTTTTCTTTAGCATAATAGTTCAACAATAGAGACCTTTAACCAACTTTTTTCTCCTGAGCAGTGTTTAGTGATCTCCCAAATTCTTAATTCATAATATCCATACATCCCATGCCAGTGCATAGTGACACCAAGAGAAATTGATGTGGGCGATTGATATCTTCATTTTAAAAAATATATTTTGCTTTTATTTTATTGTGCTTTGAATTGCAACAAAGGAAGATGTAGTTGGTGATTGTTACCATTCCCAACAGCCGCGCAGGTTCCTCACCCTAAATTATGTAACACTGAACTGCCAGAGAACTATGCAGGAGACCCTTGGTATTCACAGATTTAACACTCTAGGTTTTGAATATTTGCAATCGACCATGAAGGTTTGTGATGTGTTAATTGGCAGTTTTGCTGAGGTTCAAATTTGAATCACATGTACTTTGAAGCTAGCGTTAGGGAATGATTGAGGAGCTAGTGGGTTAGCCTAGGCACACTCAGCATCCCTCTCCGATCAACTGTTTTTATTTCTTACTCCTGACCTAGGAAGTAATTCTTAGGGTGATCAAAAATTTGGTTTCTGTGAAAAGGAAAAATAGTCATTGTATGAAAAATAAGTTAAATCTTTCAAAAACATTTGCTTGCGGGCACCTGGGTAGCTCAGTTGGTTGAGTATCTGACTCTTGACTTTGGCTCTAGTCATGATCTCACAGTTCATGAGTTCAAGCCCCACATCAAGCTCTATGCTGACATAGTGAAGACTGCTCGGGATTCCCCCAACCCTGTCTCTCTCCACCCCCCCCCACCTCTGGTGCTCTCTCCCTCTCTCTCAAAATAAATAAATAAGCATTTTAAAAAATGAAAACATTTGCTTGGTTTCAGAAGCTAATATGTTTTGGGAATAAATACATGTGTCTCAAAAACAAACACAAGAACTATTTAAAAAGTGAGAAGCCTATGCATATATCTCCATATTCACATATTTGGAGATTTTAAGATCTCAGGATTTATCCTCAGGATAAATATCAAGAATTTCTAAACATGTAGTTTAGAGGGTCTGGATGAGATTTTGAATTACTGAAAGATTCCCCTTGCTTTGATTCTGATACAGTTGAAATATGGCTGCTGAGTGCCAGGCTACAAGAGTTCTCTCTTTTCACTTCTTATGAAGGCTCTCAGCGGCGTGAGTTGCTCCTTAAGGAGTCCACATGGCCTGTGAGCAGTCCCTTGTTGCCAAACTGTGGCCTTAAAGTGGCACATTCTGGCAATGTGAAATCTTAGGGTTTGGCAAGCCCTTCCATCATTTGGCCCTGAGGAAAATGGTACTCTGTGTGATACTGCTCGAGAGCTCAGACCTCTGGGCATCCGTAATCAGCACGTATCAGCCAGGGGTGAGGCCAGGGGGCCCTGACACCACACTGTGTGGGACAAAGTGTTCTCTGACACACTACAAACTAAGAAGACAGCGGTTGTTGTAAAGCTTACATGTATTCAATTTAAAGAGATATTCCTTGTTAATGTTTTGTGCTAAAATGTTCTTTTTAATAAAATGATGGTGGTGGTAGCTGGTAGGAACTTTTCATTTGATACGTCTTACTTGGTGAAACTAAAAGTTGGCAACTTTATGGAAGTCCCCCCAAAGTTTTTGAAACTTTGCTTATCTGGGAACTGCAAAAGGCTATATCCCGTTCTAAGGTTCTAAGTTTAGCAAGGGAGAAACTTGTCTAGAGAGCACAAGTTACTGCTCTCTATGAGGAAGAGACATAGTATGGCCTCTGGGCTTTTTGCACAAGTGCATCTGAGTCCTCCGGTCACACCTGAGACCAGCTCTTCTGTGGCAGTGTGCTTCATTGCCACTTGAGCTATTGGACCAGCTGTGTTTACATAGACTGAGCCATTCAAAGTAAGTGATCTTTGTTCTGATAACAACGGAGGGAGTTGTACTTTGCATTCAGAAGCCGCATCAGAAAAATCCATTTTTGGCTATTATCCAAAAATGAGAATTGCAAAAATATGATTGAATCAGTGATTTATTTTGTATCTTTTCTTTTTTTTTCCCTTTGGTTACAGGGTTTCTGTTTTTATAAGACTCGCATGGTACTTAAAGAATGCTGAGATTTACAAATTAAGAGAAATATTAGGCAATAATTTTTAAAGCATATTAAAGATTTAAATATAGCAGTTAGGCTGAAGACCAGATGGGCTGTCAGATAACAAAACTTGATCTAACAAGAGATTATTCTTGAAAACTTACATCTTCACCTGTTGTTTATCACAGTGGAATGTTGACATATCAGTTACTATGCTGTGGAGTCAGAAGGTAGCACCTTAGATCTGATCCCCAGGAAGGGCTTTTAATTAGACCTTCTTGATAGAGAAGAGAAGTAGACTAGAATTACATGAGAGCATAAGGGGGACATCAGAATATAAGGTAAACAACATCTAAATAAGACAGATATGCAGAAAGTCACGATGGTTACAAGAGTAACAGAATATAGCCAACACATTTTTAAGACTGATACATATAACATAATTGCATATGGCAAAATGAAATACAGGCAGCCTCCAAATCTACCTACATTCCCAGCAAAGGTTACATAAGTAAGAAAGACATAAGTCAAATCTGATTTCCTCATAAAAACAGTTATAATAGGGGATTATATGCCTCACCAAGAGCATGATGCCTAACATTTTCTAGAAATCACCAGAAATCATAAATAATCAACAGCAAATGCTGTGTATACATAGTATAATGCTTTCTGAAATAGATATAAACCAAGAAGGCAGTCCTTCAGGTCCCGGTCTCAGAGACAAGCTCTCTCTAGACTGGAGCCCACTGGCTTAGATGGGGATGGATTCTAGACAGCTCCCTGAAGGCATGTGAACGCTGCCTTTGGAGGCGCCCAAGTCTCTGACCTGACAGGAAATGTAGATTGTCCTTCAAACCAGACTCCAGGCCAGGCCCTGTGAGGATGTGACACTAAATTAAGATAGAAAACAATGGTCATCCTAGAAGTATAAAAGTAAGAAGTCTTTGTTAAACAAATGTAAAAATAGAAATGACACAACAATTTAAGTATTTCAGTGCCATTTGAGGTTTCCTATTCTGAGAGATGTCTTCAGTTTCCTTGTCATGGATTCTATCTTTGTAGCAAAAACACGGGTCTACATATTTTAAAAAGAATTTTAAGCAACTAAGAAAGCTAAAACCCTAATATACCCTTGGGAGAAGAAATATGTAAACATAGGCCATCGAAAGATAAATTGCCATCCTTGGTAAGCTTTTGGATAATATGGAAATAATATAATGAGAGTAGACTCTCCCTGGAATTTGTAGAAATCTAGCTGTTTTGTGATCACTAATCCTTTTCCAATGTTAAAAAAAATTTCCTAAATTCAGAATGACCTTCAAAACTAATATCATTTTATTTTGTTAATATTTTTATTTGTTTATTTTGAGACAGAGAGAGAGAACGAAAGCACATGTGTGAGGGGGGAGGGGCAGACAGAGAGGGGGTAGAGAGAATTCCAAGCAGGCTCCTCACTGTCACTGCAGAGCCTGATGCAAGGCTCAAATCCACGAACCATGAGATCATGACCTGAGCTAAAATCAAGAGTCGGACGCTCAGCCAACTGAGCCATCCAGGCTCCCTAAAACTGATAACCATTTTAGAAGCAGTTATAGTTGAAGGGCTATTGAAAACTCCTTCAAAATGATACTAATAATGATAATAATAATAATAACAATAATAATAGTAAATAAAGAAGGCAGGAGGAAAACTTTTGGAGCAATGGGTGTATTCAAGGGATAGATTGTGGTGATGGTTAGGTTCATGGATATGTACTTATTTCCAAACTCATCAAGTTGTATACATAATATGTACAGCTTACTGCATGTCAGTCATACCTCAATAAAGTGGTTCAGAAAAAGAAGAAAGAAAACTCCCTCAAAATCAAGCTCTTCCATTCGTGAGAATATCAAAGGGAGAGCACGTGTCTGCCCTGACAACTCCCAGAGGGAGAAAGAATTTGTAATTGTTGGAAAAATATGACAGAAATGCTAAAAAGAACCAAGCTAGGGGCTCCTGGGTGGCTCAGTCAGTTAAGTATCCAACTTCAGTTCAGGTCGTGGTCTCATGGTTCATTCATGGGTTCGAGCCCTATGTCAGGCTCCATGCTGACAGCTCTGAACCTGGAGCCTGCTTCAGATTCTGTGTCCCCCTCTCTCTCTGTCCCTTCCCCACCCACACTCTGTCTCTTTCTCTCTCAAAAATAAATAAACACTGAAAAAAAAAGAACCAAGCTAGAAAACAAAGACAAAGAAACTTGAATTTTGTTATCTAGACTCTCACTATTCCATTTCCAAATAAATCTGTGTAACTGCACACCTTTTGGTAACAACCTATCATCTGTGTTCCCCATCTCTTCAGCTGCAGCAATACCAGGTGAAATCACATCAAGTGACATCATAATGCTTTGTAAAGGAAGTATACAGTAGAGACAATCTAGTACGTGGAGTTTTAGCACCTGGAGTAATTGTTAACAGTAACTATTGCTTGTTGGGTACTTACCATTACCATTACCATTACCATTACCATTGTGCTAGCCTTGTACATTCATTAATCATCTTATCTTCTAAATACCCCTAAAATACAACTTCTATTACTATCTCATTTTACAGACATGGAAGCTAAGATTTAGAACAGTTGAGTAACCTTCCCACTGTCACAGAATCTGGAGATAGCGGGACCCAGGTCTGCCGAAAGCAACTTCCGGTTAGCTTCAAGCAATTTGTGTGCTTTTGTCCTAACCAAATGGATTACAGATGTAGTATCAAAAACAAATTACTTGGTAGGTAAGCCCAAGTCATTGTCAGTTTACTGGTTTGGGTTTTCTGCTTGTGCTTTAAGGTTGTCAACACTAATAGAAAGTGACACAATTGCTTCTCTCTTGTTCATTTTGACACTGACACTGACATTTTGACAACACTGACACTAGTACATCTCTGTTGCTTCCTGGTTCTCCAAAGCCCATTGCAAATGCACAAAGCCATTAAACAAAGGCTGTTGCCAATAGGTGATTCCAGGGCCACCTAAATGTGAACAGCCAATTGGAATCCTAAAGATTCTTAGAGTAGGGATCCACAGGCAGCTACATGCCTTTCCACACAGCAAAATTCAGTGAAACAGTGCTACGGGAGTCAGCCCAGATGTGTGTCAGGATTACAACAGCCTTGTCAAAGCAGTATTTGCAGCACCAGATGTCCAGTAAAAAAGGGTTAAAACCTAAGATCCGAAGCCTGTTTTGCCACCTCCTCACAAAGTGCCCTGGTGAGACAATCCTCTGTGATTACCTCATTATTCATCACCTCCCAGCAGATACCAGTGGGCTTGATTTGCTGGGCTAGAAATCCTTTTGGGTGTCATGTGTCAGCTAAACAGGCTTAGTTACAATAGAGCCTGATTAGTTTTCGCCTTGGCCTCATAAGATGTGGCATATGTATTAGCATAATGGATTAGGAGGAAAAGAGCATTCACGACAAGAAGTGAGTAAGTGTAGTCCTGGGATTTATACGTTTGATCTTTGGTATATTTGACTCATTCCAACTTTTCAAGATTTGATGCCTCCTTTCTCCCCTAAAATAACTCGTTTCAGGTTCTCACTTTTTACTTTTATACTGATTTTGCCAGGGTACTGCACAAAATTTATGGACTTGATCTTCATAACCTCTCTCTAAGGCAAATCTTCATACCACAGTCTTTCCAACTCTTCAGAGGGGGTACTTATGGACACAGCCCTTAAGGGGTACACATGCAACCATTCTGTGAAGCCAGAACAAAATCAAAATAAAGAGTCAGGATTTTCTCTCAGTATATTCAGGGCCCACGTATGTGGAATGTTCCTCTGGCTAGATTACAGTGTGGCAGCATTTCTACCTCCAACTCCATTCCATTTTTTAAAATCACTTCCTATATGAAAGCCATATTTCTAAGCACTATGAGAGAGAGCAGACAGATCCTTTTTTAAAAAAAATTTTTTTTTCAACGTTTTTATTTATTTTTGGGACAGAGAGAGACAGAGCATGAACGGGGGAGGGGCAGAGAGAGAGGGAGACACAGAATCGGAAACAGGCTCCAGGCTCTGAGCCATCAGCCCAGAGCCTGACGCGGGGCTCGAACTCACGGACCGCGAGATCGTGACCTGGCTGAAGTCAGAAGCTTAACCGACTTCGCCACCCAGGCGCCCCTTTAATACCCCTAACCTAGGAGTATTAAGTCCACTCAAAATTAACAAGCATAGGAATTAGTAAATATAAAATAGAACAAAATTAGAAGGGTTAGAGTAAGACAGAAGAAAAAACTAACATTTGAGCATCTCCAACATGCCTGATATTAGGTCATAATTGTTTATATTATGTCATAATTGTTACAGTATAAGTGGTAGCCACATCATTATGAACATAAATGTCATCACACAGTATTGGTGTGTTGGAGACATTGGCTCCCATTCGTAGATACCTACTGGCTGGCACATATTATGCTGAATGAATTGCATAATATTATGCTGAATGAATCTAAGGCAATGTGTGTTGCCTTAGATAATCTCCATGCCAATAGGTCCCTTCTTAGAGATACAGAAATTCTGTCTCAAGATTATATAACTTGTCGAGAGAGTAAGTGACAAAGCCTAGAGTCAATCTGTGGTTGGTGGGCCTTCAAGGCCTGATCTTTTCCACCATGCCACAGTGCCTCTTGAGCATTAAAATGGAGTCAATATATGGAAGTGTTGGGAGAAACCAGGACAGGCAAAGGGAACAATGTAAGCAAAGTCCCAGAGGATAGAAAGCATGGGATATGTTCAGGGAATGGATCACAGCCCACTCTGGTTAGGAGCTTATGGAGAAAGACAGTGGGAGATAAAACTAGAAAGGAAGTTAGGCCAAGTCAGGTAAGTCATGGAACCCAGAATAAGAATGGGAACTTCCTTTGGTTACAATAGTTAGCCATCAGAGGCATTTGAACAAGAGAGCAATATGACTTGAACTATACTTTAGGAACATTAGTCTAGCAGGAATGTACAACTCAGACCACTATTTTGCCAATCTTCTTTGATCACAACCCACAGTGAGAGATACATTTTTTTTTTAAGTTTATTTATTTGAGAGGGTGGGATGGGGGAAAAAGAATCCCAAGCAGACTCTGTGCTGCCAGCACAGAACCTGACACGGAGCTTGAACCCATAAACTGTGAGATAATGACCTGAGTTGAAATCGAAAGTCATATCCTTAATGGACTGAGCCTTCCAGGAACCCCAAGAGATACATTTTTCATTGCAACTTGGTACATGCAGATTTAAAACGTACATTTCTTTGTTTTTTATTTTTTTTTATGTTTATTTTTGAAAGAGAGAGAGATAGAGTGTGAGTTGGGGAGGGGGGCGCAGAGAGAGAGGGACATGGAATCCGAAGCAGCTCCAGGCTCCAAAATGTCAGCACAGAGCCCGGCCTGGGGCTCGAACTCATGAAGTGCGATATCATGACCTAAGCCAAAGTCAGACAGACACTTAACTGACTGAGCCACCCAGGCGCCCCTAAAATGTACATTTCTAATTGAAACAAAATTTGTACAAGATAATACCTTTACTGTATGCAAATGCTCATGCTTTCTATTCTGTTCTGTTTGTTTTTTTTGTTTTAATAGTCCTGATTGTAATTGATTTTCATAACTCTCTGATAGGTTGCAACCCACAGTAGGCAAAAGACTGGTTTAGACCATAGTTGGGAAAGGTGGGGAAAACAATTATATGCTACTGAAGTCAATGCTAGAACTTGAGAAATGAAAAGAGAATGTAAGAAAGATATTCCAGAGGGGAATGAGTTAGTAATTCCAGAGATCCCAAAGCTGACAACCATTATCAGAAGTTGGGCAGATGGGTGGAGAAAATGGGTTCGTAGGGGAAGAGAGTTTGATTTTGGACACGCCAAGCTTCAGTTCTGAGAAGTATCAAACAGGCATGCAAGAGTAAGAACATGGATCCCAAGGTAGACTTTGGAGCCAGAGTATCATGTCCTGCCATCCATATAGAGGAGTAGTTGAAGTTGAAGAGACTAAATAATGTCCAAGTGAGAGAAGAAAAAGTCCAAGGACAGATGTTTTTGAACACATGTTTGGGGAGTAACAAACGAAAAGGATACACAGGAGGAGCCAGAAAAACAAAACAAAACAAACAAACAAACAAACAAAAACACAAAACGGTGCAGTGTCAGACAGGAAAACCAAAACGGTGCAGTATCTAACCTTCTTCTCTTTTTTAAAAATTTTTCATCATTTCTAGTATAATCTCAGTTTTCCCAGACCACAGCTGACTGGAAGCAAGTGTTGGCTTCTACCCCATGGCCCCCATCAGCCACATCATTGGTACTTGTAGTTTTCCTTATGACCTCTGTTCTAGTCGTCTTCTGCTGTTAACAAATTACCCCCCAAACACTGGAGACTAAAACAACCATGTTATTTCATTCACCCTTTTGTGGGCCAGGAAAATGAGAAGGGCTTGGACTGTTGCTTCCTTTTGGCTCCACATGGTCAGCTAAGAAAGGCAGCTGAAGTTAGATGATCATTTCCAAAGTGGTCTCTTCACACACACATTTGGTGCCTCAGGGCTCGTTTGCATTAAGCTCTCTCCATACAGGAGGAGCTCATCCTCCAGGGCCTGGGCTTCTAAGAAAATGGTGACCCCAAGGTAATCAGACTTCTTTTGTGGCAGCTCAGGGCTCCAAGAGCGAAATACAAAATACAGGAAATGGAAGCTTGCAGTTGCCTAAGGTCTGGGCCCAAAAACTGACCCAGTATTACTTCTACCCATTCTATTGGTCAAAATAGTCATAGAGCCCGTTCAGATTTAAAGAGAAGCAACACAGACTCTCCTGTTCAACTAGTTCCAGAAGTCTGCACAAAGGGTTTCCTATGTGCTCAAGAGCAAGATGGCTAGTTAATTTGTGGTTCACCACGTTCTTCCTCTGGGTTCAGGTACCCTGTGCAGAAGGGCTTCTGCAACACATGAAGCCACGTGGGGAGCCTTGTCACAGACCCTGCTAGGGCCCTGCCATCAACACAACACTTTAGGAACACTATCTTCCATGACTATAAAAGCTGTTTATGGTCACAGCCACACCTGCTGGTAAGTGCTTCATTTAGGGTCACTGCCTGAACTGTTGGAGCTCCAGGTCCATCAAAGCCATGCTGGTCTTGTGCCAGAGTATGTGTGTGTTACAGTGTAAGTTTACAATCCCTTTTGTTACATTATCTTGGTCTCCAATCAAAAGCAGCTTGTGCTTTAACGTCTCATGGAGATTATATATGAAAACCACTCTTCTTGGACCTATTTTTTTTCTCCATTGTTTCTGTTTTTAGCAGGAGTTCCCAGGACTCAGACCCTATTTCTATGGCCAGAGGAACAATCTCAATGAAAGACAGCACTCTGACCCAGGGCTGAGGCATCGTTACTAGAACAAGTAAAGGTGCCTAGGTGGCTCCTCCCTTGGGATGCATTTTGTCCTGGGAGGGCTACCCAGTGTCTGGGGTAATGGATTTGACAGGACTGCTTTTTCTGGTCTTCTCACTGTGCCCTAATGTGTCTTGCTCCTATGTGAGTACCTCTTCAAATCAAGCAGGGACCCCACCCCAGCAGTGAACATCTGTTTCAAGCCCAACATCCCCACCCAAATACCTGAGGCAGTCCAGCAAGCATTTCTTCTCCAGCCCAAGCAGCTCAAAGGTTCTTCCTGATCTCATCTCCAGTGGTAGAGTGACTAAAAGACACATAGCTCTCATTGAAAGCATTCATCACCTTTGCATTCATTAGTTGCTTTCTACTAGTGTAATATCCTCTCTCTCCCCAGTGGACTGTAAACTCCGTAAGGACAGGGCAAAACTCGTGTGATTCACCCCAGTATCTTCAGCACCACCCAAGCACAGCTTAGCAACACTCCATAAATATTTATCACATGAACAAAAGAGAGTGATTGAGTGAATGAGCAAATAAACAAATGAGTGTTCTCTCTGTCCTAATTCCTTCCAGAGAAAAACCTAAGTCTGGGCCTCGGTGGTACTATTCAATCCCATACCAGAATCTGTGTATCCATTTTTTTTTTAGTTTTTTATTTACTTATTTTTGAGAAAGAGAGAGAGAGAGCCCGAGAGAGTGCGAGCAGGAGAGGAGGGCAAAGAGAGAGAGAGGGAGAGAGAGAATCCCAAGTGGACTCTGTGCTGTCAGCGCAGAGGCTGACTTGGACCTCTGTCTCAAGAACTGTGAGATCATGACCTGAGCCTAAATTAAAAGTCAGATTCTCAGTGGACTGAGCCATGCAGGAGCCCTGAGTGTATCCATTTTTATTGGGTGTTTGGAAGTCTACATTGAATATAACTTAATTAGCATGTTTCGCTTGTTTTACAATATTGCAGTGTTACTTTTTGAAATTCTGAGACCTCATCTCTTTGCTTTGCATGCTTTAATGCAGGTTCTTTGAACTATGGGAAGATAATCATGACCTGATGTTTACCTTCTCACAGTAGTCATAAACTCATGCCTCCATATAACTACCAGGGTCTATATAATTTAGGTAATGGGCCTATTTTTTTTTTGCTAAATTATCTGAGTAAGTGTGTAGGATTCATTCTACAGCATATTCATCAGTTCTAGATTGTGCCACAGAGATGCGATAATACTAACGTTTATTGAGGGCTTACTATGTATGCACCAGACACAGATGTAAGCTCTTTACAAACATCATCTCAATCTCCATACCAGATCAAAGGGACCAGCATAACATCCCATTTTACAAGTGAAGAATCTAAAGCTTAGAGAGATCCATGCCCAGGGTTACACAGCCACTAAGTGGCAGAGCCTGGATTTGAACTAGCATTCAATTCCAGATTTAAATACTTGATAACCACATGGTATAGAATTGATTACAGTGTATATTTTCAAATTCAGATAAATTTGCAATATTCAGGGAAGTCTCAACTCTATAAATACTCCCCATAAATCTGGTGTTACACTTTCGGTTTCAAATTGTTGCCATCTATGTGACTCTGAATAAATCTCCCAGCTGCCTTGCCCAAGAGCCAGACCTGGCTTCCATTGAGGGGTAGGCCAGGCCAGCAATCTCAATGAAAGGCAGTACCAAGACCCAGAGCTGTCTCTCTCTTCTGCTGGCTCTGTTACTGAGCTCAGTTTTCTGATGTGAGAAAAAAATGGGATTAGAAAATCTACCTCAGGATTATCAGAATTAGATGAAATAATATGTATAAAATAACTAACTCAGTGCCGGATACGTAACAAGCTCCCCAATATGGATTGGTATTGATGTGATGATCATTTTTGCTGTTGAGATTAAAGTCTTCTGAATACATGACAGGTCTATTCTGGATGACCACTAGAGGAGAGAGCACCTCAGTTCTGTAAGCAGTCTAACTAGAGGGGCGCCTCAGTGGCTTAGTCAGTTAAGCATCTGGCTCTTGATCTCCATTCAGGTTATGATCTAACGGTTTGTGAATTCAAGCCCCATGGCAGGCTCTGTGCTGATGGCATAGAGCCTGCTTGGGATTCTGTCTCCCTCTCTCTCTGCCCTTCCTCTGTTTGTGCACATGTGCTCTCTCTCTCTCTCACTCTCATTCTCAAAAATGAATAAATAAGCATTAAAAAAAGAAGTCTAGGGGCGCCTGGGTGGCGCAGTCGGTTAAGCGTCCGACTTCAGCCAGGTCACGATCTCGCAGTCTTGTGAGTTCGAGCCCCGCGTCAGGCTCTGGGCTGATGGCTCGGAGCCTGGAGCCTGTTTCCGATTCTGTGTCTCCCTCTCTCTCTGCCCCTCCCCCATTCATGCTCTGTCTCTCTCTGTCCCAAAAATAAATAAACGTTGAAAAAAAAAATTAAAAAAAAAAAAAAGAAGTCTATCTAGAATTGGTGATATTGTCTTCACTAAGGTTACTGCTGCATGGTACCTTCTTACATATGCAAATATAGCAATTGAAATCTATAATCCCTCATGATTCCCTGTATTTTGAAAGATTGGACTTGATAAAAATGAGCATATTTGAACTATACATTTTCTCCTCTCTTGTCTATAGCCCACTCTTTAGCATTAATGTAAACAGAAATCTGGCAGCAGGAGAGAAAAAAGAACAAAAATAAAATTCACCTCAAATATTGCCCGTATCATACAAGGTGAATAACTCGACCTAATAACCAGAGTTAACTATGTTTTTGAAGTCATTCAGTCTATTTTGCATCATTTTACATACCTTTGTAATTGATTTGATAATTTGATCAAACTTTTCTAAATGCCATACTGGTCCACATTTTTGTGTGTCGTTTTTTTATTATCCAGACCAACCCCATGTTAATTCTTAACTTGTTCCTATGCAAATGTATCTAAATGTCAGGAGAATAGTGATTCACAAACTGAGCTCTTAAATTGGCTCTTTTCCAGCTTGCTGTGTGGCCTCTGAGAAGTCAGTTAAGACTATTGGTTTGTTATTTTATATACAAAGTGCAGTTTATGATCCTCCATGAAAATTTGCCCAGATTAACTGACTTCCAGTGGTTGTTGCAAATCATTTAAAACTGCTCTTTCTCAGGCTCTGCACCTTGGTTGCGTCAGCTTTAAAATGAGCCAACTCTGTAGAAAGTAGCAAATATTT
This sequence comes from Felis catus, assembly GCF_018350175.1. NCBI lineage: Eukaryota > Metazoa > Chordata > Mammalia > Carnivora > Felidae > Felis > Felis catus. The sequence goes on along the minus strand of NC_058373.1, from coordinate 85,860,752 downwards.
TCCTGGTTTGCATCTTTTGGGAGAGAGGAGCATAGTTACGGCCCGTTCAAGGGAGTTGTCTGACGTGAAGGCTACAGTGAGGAACACATCTGGCACAGAGCAGGACACTAATGCGATATGTGCTCAAGGAAAACAAAAACGGACGAGAGAGTAGCAAAGTCACACCCCCACAGGCTGGCCGTGCCAACCTAAGCAAGGGAAAAACGCTTCAAGGCTTCTGTTTGGATGCACAAACTGAATGGTGATGTAGCACGTATAACCTTTCAGGAGATAATGGTGAGGGCCAGAGCTGAGCCCTGCAAGGCCTGAGATGAAAGGAAAGAAGAACATCTCTGTGGGTGTAATTAAAGAGATGCCTTTAAGCCTGGTCTAGACAACCAGTTGGTTTTCAAGGAACAGGCTTTGTAGTCTCTAAGAATCTGCCAGCAACTTTGGCAAGAATGAAAAAAAATAAGGAGGCAGAAACCACGGGATACCCCTTTCCTTTTATTTTTCCTTGCTTTCCCCATTGCTCTTTCCCTTTCTTCTCTTCTCGTCTCTTGTGATCGCCTTTCTTCCCTTCCTGTTTTCCTCTCTCTTTAGGAAGGAGCCAGGCATTCTCATGAAGGGTATCCTCCTAAACAGAGTCGCTGGCATTCTAGGTCATCAGCAGATGTGGAAATGAATGAGGGAGGTGAACACATTCTCAAAAATTAAGTACGAGATAGCTTTTTTGTTCTTGGACATCTCTGTCCAAGACTCCACCCAGAAAAGTCCACCCAGACTTTTCCACCCAGAAAAGTCTTGGGTGCTTAGATAGACTCTGCATGTGCCAGGGTGCTGGTGGACGTTCCTTCCCTGTGACAGGCAGGGCATGGTGCTTTGTTTTGTGTTTCAGTTTTTCACTCCCACTATCTTTGAGAGGGCCTGGTTGGTAGGGACCAAGCTTTTCCTTGCCTCCATAAGACGGTGCCATCAACATGGCAGTAATGTCATAGTAGTTATTTAGTCACGCCTGGTAAGATGTGATGTGGGTTGGCTTTGCCACGGCCTGTGATGATGAAGAACAAAGCAGTGCAAATGCTCTGTCACGGGGAAGGCGATTGCCCCTGCAATTGTAGTATCTGCAAGTCATTGAGGGGCGGCCAGAGAACAGCCAGGTCCTCGCCTCACTCACCCAGAGAGAACACATGTGCGGGAAGACATACACTGAATCGCTTACTCAGAGGACGTGAGGAAAAAAATTGCCCAGGGACTTAGCAGTTTACTTTCGTAACTGCTTTAGTCATTATCATCTGGAAATGAGAGTTGTGTGCTGTGAGGGGAAGTGGGTAATCTTTTTCTGCCCATATTAACTGAATTATTCTGTGATCCTGGTCTTGACTCTTTGGGGGCATGATTGTCTCCTCTGTAGGACATAAGGGAGGTCTTTTCAGGCCAAGCAGCAGGGAGAGAACATGAGGGCTGTGAGGGCTCACCTGTAACCAAGGGATTGTCTCAGCAACACAAAACGTTTAGAGCCTGTCTGCGGAGTTTGTAAAATCAGGGGGTTTGAGGACAAGGGTAAGCATTTCCGTGTCAGCCCAACAAAATGTCCCTCGAAGAACTTTGAAACAGAGATGATGTTTACAGGGAAAGGGTCTCCTGATTTTCTGAGATGGAAACTAGATACAACATTTAAGAATTTCCCCCAGATTGGGATGGCAACTTTGCTTTCACACAAAAGAGTCTGACAGTAGGAAGGGCGCCCACTCAGAAAAGCATATTCAGAAGAAAAAGAAAACATTTCTGAAGGGATGTGTAAGGCAGGCCTGCTGGGGCAGGTTTCCTCTGAAAGAACTCTTTGCAGGTTTTTGTTTTGTTTTGTTTAAATCCTGCAGGAGCTGCCCATCAGGGGCTAGTAGGTCGCTGATGAAATTCCATGCCCCGAGTTCTGTCCTTGTGTGGACCATGCCTGGGACTCAGGGCACCATGTCAAAGCCCAATCCGAGCATGAGATGGGTAATGAAAATGCCCACTCATCTCCAGGTTGTTTGTCAGACCTCTGCTGAGCCTCCTTTTACATGGATAATGCACATCCCAGAAGCCAAACTGAATCCGCCTTTGCCGAAGCTCAGTCATTCTCCATGTAACTCCAGCTTGGTTGTTAGCCTGGATGCTTCTACTCAGGGCTGCTCTCTTCAGGACCACTTGAAGTTCTAGCAAGACCAAAGAATTAGGTTCCCTCACTGGGTATCAGTATGTGACTAATGCTCCCACAGGAGATCTTCAGGTCCTTATAAGCCTTCAAGGGTATCTAAGATTGTTTCTCTTCTCAGCTGAAAATGCAGAGGGGAGTTACTGCTGGTTTCCCTCCATCCGGGCTAACCAAACCCAAGTTGATGAACTTCATAGTACAAACCTAGAACCTCCTTCTTCTTTTGGCCTGGCTAACCCAGTAGAAAGGAAAACTGGTCTTTCTGCTTGAGCATTTTGTCTTCAACACAGAATCCTTTCCGGTATCTCCATACATGCCCAGAGACCTGACACAATTATCTGCTTTAGAGACACCTGAAATACAAACATCGGAAATACTCCGCCCCTCTCCCTGGGTCATGCCCTGTGCCTGGAGCAAGACTGCCGGGGCCAATTGCTCAGGTTCATCCTGACTGGACCTGCCTGACTGGGAGTGTAGTTTACACATACAAAGCTAACTGCTTCCACAATGGGCCACTTAAGGCCCTAACAGTAATGTGAAAAATCACTCAGATAATCATGTAGAGCCCCATATTTACTTCTTCAAAAATACTGTAAGAGAGGAATTGGGCACTGAACTGAGGTTAGTCACCGGGCTGAACTTTCCTTCGTGCAACGTCTTTGGTAAGGTTGGAGTCAGTAAGATAAGAGCTCACTGTAGAATGGCTGTGGTGTGTGGGACCCCCAAGGCAGCCTGCATCCATTGTTGTGCTGCTGAGAAAGGCAAAGCCTGTCATTACAGTATCCATCCCAACCACCTTGCAGTGGACACCCAGCCTTCTCCGTGGGAGGAGGGTGGTGTGCCTTGTACTGTGTGTGGTGACAAATGCCTAGCCCAATTGCTTCACCACTGACAACTTTCAGAATGGTCAACAAGCTAGTTTGAAGGACGAGAACCTTTGGACTGCAAGATATTTTGCTTTTGCTCACAAAGCCGTAATTCTAACAAGTGCTAGTTGTGACTTTGGCATCAAAATGCATATAGAATTAATAACAGTCTGCTTATGGAGGTCACACCATCAAATTTTGACTGTAGGTAAAGTCTAGAAACCATCTGCAGACCCATAAATGTTGAGACCAGTTTTGTTTTTTTTTTAATGCAGTATATTCATACTGTGGAAAGCTGGACAGCCACACACACAAAAAAAGCATGATGTCGATCTTTAAAGGCTAATATGAAATATGTCAAAATATATTAAGTTAAAAGTAAACTTATAGACCAATACATATAGTACAGTTCCTCTTATGTTTAAAAAAATTATCTGGATGTTCATATGTTTGATATGTATAGAAATTTTTGAGAATCTCCAGAAGAAAATGAATGGTCAAAGTGTGGGCCACAGTAAGTACAGAAATTGAGTGTGTTTAGAAATATTTATAGCAATTTGATATTCCACAAGTGTGTGATCTGTTGAACTTAAATTTTTTTTAATGGGTTGGTATTCTGCATGCCTTTGGTCCTTTTTTGTAATTGTTCTGGTAATCCATTTTTATGGTATTTTACAAAAGTATCAGTTCGTGAGGATTGAAAATAAGGAAAAATTATTCCTTTACTACAGAACATTTGAGAAGTACTATTCTAGGAACATAAGCAAAGAATCCTATAAACACTTTTGCTTCATATTTTCCATCCTTATGTATTGTTTGAATTTTTTACCTTGGATATGTGTTACTTTTATGATTAAACATTTGAAAATGTTTAAACTTGGTTGTAAGAAATTATACCAGGCTAATGGTTTTAGCTAGCATATCCTTCCTTGACCCATTTGTTCTAAAGCCTCAATCACAGCGCCTCTTGTGCCTTCCTCATGCTGAGAATAGCCCAAGCTTCAAAAATAAGCATTTCTTTGGGAGGAAGGCCAAAGGGTGCCAAGAGAAATGGGCAGGCAGTGACCAGTTGAGAAAGACTGCTCGTATCCTGCAAAAAAAGTTTTCCACATCCTTGAACGCAGCTGGAATAAGATCCTCTCTCACAGATGAGTGTACTAGGCTCATGTCTCATTAAAATCTCCTCACTGGATTACAGATCCCAAATCCTCTGGGGAGCCTTGTGAACCACGTAATGTTTCTCGCTTTGCATCTTCAATTATGCAACTTTGATTTAGCTGACAGATGTGAAGCAGTGTGCATAGCCAGGCAATCCCCTGGTGGCCACACATGTGCGGAGGGAAGCACAGAGCACCGTCTTCCAGCTCCATCTGGCACAAACTTCCAATCACTCAGAACCTTTCTTCTCCATCCACCTTCCCTCGGCCCGCACCCTCCCCTCCTCCACCCAAGCCCTGGCAAGGATTGGATGGACACACCTACTTTTACTCTTCCCTTTGGAGGGACTCCCAAGGCAAATGGGAGTAGTGTGCCAATGTGAGAGACCACCTCTTTTATTATGGGATGGCACCACCCCAGCATTCCATCAAGCTTTTCAGTATAGAAATCAGGCCAAATTCTGGCTCTATCCCAAGCTATGACTGCCAGGACCATATAGAGAAACATCTGGCTGGATGGTTGGAAGCACTTGGCTCAGCTGTGCAGGAAATCCACTTTCAGTCCTGAATCCCAGGCTCTCATTTGCAGTCCTGGTAGAAATGCCAGTCCTCTACACAGAATCCGCTCAGCCTCGAGGAGGAGAGAGACAGCTCTGAGCTCATCACCAGCAACATCAGCTGGTGGCTCTGTAGAACAGATAAATGTTGCCAAGACCCATGTGGGATCAATGACCACCACCACAGGGCACTGACAGAGATGGAGGGGGAAGAACCACCATGTGTGCAAGTGTGCTTATGTGTGTGCACACATTAGTGGTTCATGGGATTGTTCTATGTGCAAAATGCCCACTTTGTGAATACCGTGTTGGTCTTTCACGGTGGGTGGTAATGCAGATTTTTCCTAGGTATCACATTGTTGCTTTCTTCAATGAATAAAGAACCTCTATACCTATGGCCGGATGAAAACTGTTTGGTGTCCAGTTTTTCTAAACTGTGGTCAAATAACAGATTTCCCCCTTTCATTATTATTTAATACAAATGGGGGTATGATTTGGACCACAATTGTCAAGGGTTAAGACTAAATGTAAATTAACAGTTCTGATTACTGAGTGTGTATTGTTTTCTTTTTTAAATTCCATTTCCTCACTCCTTAGTACACCTGAAAAACATATACTTATTCCTTCTTTGCCACACATTCTGTTGTTGCTGGTAAAAAAATTTTTGTCTATGAGAATTCCTGAATTCTGTAGCAAGGCATAAAAAGACAAGAGGGTGAAGTAATAATGTCTTTGATATTAAATTTGGTTTTTCCTTATAATAATAGTTTTCTCCCTTTTTTTCCTCTTGGGCATTATCTTTCTCTCACTTTATATTATTCTGGAAATTATTTTAAATGCCTACAGTGTGTATGCTATGCGGTGTGGGGCTGTGGATAGACCACAAGCTTCAAGATCAGAGACAACTGGGCTTCAGTCCCATCCCAATTACTGCTTAACTATGTCGATATGGATAAGTTATATAGGCTCTAAGAGTCTTTGTTCCCACATCTGTAAATAAAGATGAAATAAGATTATGTATGTTAAGCAACCCTCATTAAATCTTCTTTCCCTCCCCTGTAATGTACTTGGAGCCTATTTACCCCCACCCATCCTCTTCCCTTCCATCATAGCCTTAAAGAAGTAGAAGAGTCATAGGTTTACAGCAGCAGGTTGTATATAGTTGCATGTGTGTTACACGTACACACAACAGAATAGTGTAAATGAAATAAAGCTAAATTGGCCTTGAGGCACACGAATAGAAGTATAACATTTAGAAGAAAAAGGCAGTGGTCTTGCTCTACTGTGCCCAAATCAGCACATACTAAGTGTGGATTTTGGTCCAGGGACTCCAAGGCCAAATGATGAGAGATTGAGGCCCTGTCATATGAAGAGCTGAGGTGTTTAACTTATAGAGGAGAGGCATCAGGGTGCTCAGTAACCATCTTCAAATATTTTTCAGTTCCTTAAAGGCGACTGGAATTAGACTTATTCTGTACTTCCTGGTGTATTAGCCTGGTTCTCCAGAGAAACAGAAAGAATAGGATACATACATACACACATACATATCTAATAAAGAACGGGCTCATGAGATTAAGAAGGCTGGCAAATGCAAAATCTGCAGAGCCACTGTCTCACCTCAGGTCCAAAATCTGGAACCAGGAAGAACTGATGTTCCAGTTCAAAGGCCATCAGACAGGAGAATTCTACTGGGGGAAGGTCACCCTTTAGTTCAATTCAGACCTGCAACTGATTGGATAATGCCCACAAACATTATGAAGGGTAATGTGCTTTACATGGTCTTCTGATTTAAATGTTGATATCATCCAAAAACATCCCCACAGCAACACCCCGAATAATGTTTAACCAAATTCATGTCCCCGTCAAGTTGACACATAAAATTAACCATCACACCTAGTGAGTAGAATCAAACGAAAGTCACCTGAAAATAGAACTAGGCTCAAGGCAGGAGGGTCTCTTTCTTCAGCGGCGAAGTTATCCAGTCAGAGGGGCACTCAGAAAGGATGTGGGCGGTCTCAGCATGTAGGCGCCCGAGCAGAAGCAGGGTGATGTCATGGCAGGGACACTGTAAAGAGAAATCAAGCTTCAGAAGAGAGGACTAAGGACCTTAAATGGCCCTTCCTAGTCCAAAGATGTTGTGGATCTATAATTCTATATTTAATATAGGCTTTGCTTCTGGTTGGTCTTACCGAATGATTTGGTTTTAAATCTTCAATACAGTAAGCAACTACTATGCATTAAGTTCCCTGTAGGAAAAAGAATGAATCTGAAGTGCATGAACTAATTTTAAAATTAGTGTTTAGAACATCCCAAGAGACTACCTTGGAAATCATGGTTTCTCCATCCTCCTTATATAAAGAACAAAGCTAAAGCTTATAAACTACTGCCTTGGATTCTCCCTTGTAATTTTTTCCTAAAGCTCTCCATTTCTAAATTTTCTTTCCCATTCCAATAGATTGTGCCTCTTTTAAACACAAGTCCTCGGCTCAGCACGTATCTTTCCGATGAGGCCTTCTCTGGCTATCCAATCAGAATTAGTAGCCTCCTCCCATCCCTCATAACAACCAGTTACCCTCTGCTTAAGTTTCTTTATAACTTTGCACTCTTTGGCATAATTTTTTGTATTGTGGCAAAATAGACACAACATAAAATTCACCACTTTAACCATGTTTTAGTGTACCGTTCAGTGGCATTCAGTATATTCACATTGTTGTGCAATCATCTCCACCATCCGTCTCCGGAACTCTTCCCATGTTGCAAAAATGAAACTCCATACTCATTAAATACTAACTCCCCATGCCCCCTCCCACAGCCCCTGACAGTCACCCTTCTACTTTCTGTCTCTATGAATTTTATTACTCTAAGTATCTCATATAAATAGAATCATATAATATTTGTCCTTTTGCTCCTGGTTTACTTCACTTAGCACAATAATGTCTTCAAGATTTATCCATGTTGTCACATGTGTCATAATTTCCTTCCTTTTTAAGACGGAATAACATTTCTTTGTGCATATGTACCACATTTTGTTTATCCATTTATCTGTTGATAGATATTTGGGTTATTTTCTCCTTTGGGCTATTTTGAATAATGCTGCTATGAACACTGGTGTACCAATATCTGCTTTCAATTCTTTGGGGTATATATCCAGAGGTGGAATTGCTAGATCATATAGCAGATCTGTGTTTAGTTTTTTGAGGAGCCACCATACTGTTTTCCATAGAAGCTGCATTATTTTACATTCCTATCAGCAGTGCACAAGGATTCCACCTACTCCACATCCTCCCTAACACTTGTTGTTTTGGCTTTGGTTTTGTTTTTTTTTTTTTAAGTTTATTCATTTATTTTTGAGAGAGAACAAGATTGTGCACAGGTGCATGAGTGGGGGAAGGGCAGAGACAGAGGGAGAGAGAGAATCCCAACCAAGCTCTATGCTGTCAGCACAGAGCCTCACATGGGGCTTGATCTCACAAACCATGAGATCATGACCTGAGCCGAGAGTCAGATATGTCACCAACTGAGCCACCCAGGCACCTCTAGGCTATTGGGTTTTTTTGATAATAACCATCCTCATAGGTGTGAAGTGGCATCTCAACATTTTTAATTTGCATTTCCCTAATGATTAGTAATACTGACCTGACATCATTTTATTCATTTATTTAATGCCTGTTCATTGTCTGGCTCCCCAAACAGGATATAGGCTCTGTGACTAGGGGAAATATGTCTGACCTGTTCATTGTCTTATCTCTAACCCAGAGAGCCATGACTGGCACATAGCAGACATCAATCACTTTTTGAATGAATGAATGAATGAATGAATGAATTTACTGGAGAGAAAAATTCAAAGTCCAAATATGGAATCCGAATTAATCTTCAGGCACTCAATTTTTTTGCCTGGGGTAATAAATAAATATAACCTTTCCACTACTTAATGTTCTTGGAAAACGAGAGAAAAATATACTTGGGCCTTTCCTGCCTCATAGACAAACTACATAGATTCATAAAATATTGTGGCCCGGGGCGCCTGGGTGACTCAGTCGGTTGAGTGTCCAACTTCAGCTCAGGTCATGATCTCACTGTTTCTGAGTTCAAGTCCCGTGTCGGGCTCTGTGCTGACAGTTTGGATCCTGGAGCCTGCTTCAGATTCTGTGTCTCCCTTTCTGTCTACACCTCCCCTGTTCATGTTCTGCCTCTCAAAAATAAAAATTAACAAAAAACTTTTTTTTTAAATATTGTGATTAAAAAATTTTTAAAAAAGGTGGGGGCCTGAGTGGCTCAGTCAGTTGAGTGTCCAACTTTGGCTTAGGTCGTGATCTCATAGTTCATGGGTTCAATCCCCACATTGGGCTCTGTGCTGACAGCTCAGGGCCTGGGGCCTGCTTCAGATTCTTTGTGTCTCTGTCTTCATCCTTCCCTTGTTCACATTCTGCCTCTTTCTCTCAAAAATAAGTAAACATCAAAAACTTTTTAAAAATAAATTAATTAAGTAAAATAAAATATTGTAGCTGGATCATTCTAGCTTGCAGATGTAATAATTAACAAAATTGTAGCGTGTTTGCTATTTCAATGTCCAAATTGCATGTATTGTTGGTAATTAGTACCAGACATATAGTAGGTGCTCAATAAATACTTGCTGATAAATAAGTGAATGGTCCTGAAAATGGTAACTCATTGGTAACTAAAGATAAAGACTGTATGTGAGGGACTTGAAACTCCTTAGGACATAGCCCCAGAGAGTAGCGTTGGTGGGAAGTATAAACACCAAGATGAGTGGGTAATTCATAGGTCTTTTTTCTTCAAATAAGTAATCAATTTGGAAGCCAAATCTGTAACCACACTCCCCGTGCAATGTTGCTTCTCTAAAAATCAATCACCTGCAGAACCCCGGAGAAGCACGAGTGCTTTTTTGGTTCATTCCATAGAGCAGAAGGAAAGTGTTTTCCTACATTCTGCAGCTCAAACAGCCGTAGGTGTGGTCCTGCTCTGCTTGCTTTAGAGCAGGGGCTGCTTCCTGCTGTACCTGTTCTGCAAAGTGCACGACTGTTAGCAGAATGAGAGAAAAGTACCCTCATTTAAATTCTGTTCTAGTGTTTAAACAGTGAAAGTGTGCTTTCTGCCAACCACGATTTCTGCTAGTCTTAATAGACAGAGGTGGAATGAAATATTAATTTCTTTTGAAAAGATGTGGGCAAGCTAATAATCTGTTTCTGTTGTGTCTCAGTGTTGCTCCTAAATAAACTGAGGAGCAAACCAAGAAGTAGCCTTCAGCCGAGCCGAGCAACCAGTGGGTATTGGGGGATGCGACCTGATATTCTATTCAGCAGTGACTGATTATAAGAATCTGTATAGCTTCCTGGTCTCAAAGGCCAGAGATGGTCATGTCAGAGGCATGGAGCACACTTGTAATTAGCAGTTTTTCACTGAAAAAAAAGCGAGTACACTAGACTAGAAAATGGAAGAAAGCGAGGACGATTTTATGAAATTTCTAGAGAATTACCCAATCAAATGGTACTGAGTACTCTGGCCTGATTCCTAACAGATAGACATCTAGGTAAGAGCAGCCCTAAGTCATTAACTTGATAAAGAAGGTTTGGGGTTTTTTCCCCCTGTTTTTCAATGCATAGTTCCTAGACCTTCTGCATGAGAATTAGTGGCAGTAATAAAAATGCATGTTATTGAACATCCACTCAGACCTACCAAATCCAAATGTCTGGAGGTAAGGCACCAGGATCCTGTTTTTTAGGAAGGGGGAAAATACCTCTCTCAAAATCCCCCTCAAGTTGCATTGGTTAGGATTAAGTTGCTACTCACATCTCATGCAATTACAGGCTAGGAGAATAAGACCAGGTGATTCAATCAGTCGTGCCAGGGCTGGTGAAGAGTTCTACTTCCCTGAGCACATGACCTTAAGGGTGTGAACACTAGAATTAGGTTCTGACAGCATGGAGAATGATGGAGCCTATTGGGTAGGTAGAAATGAAGTTTGCAACCATGATTTGGTAGCTGATGAGGCATAATAACTCACATGAAGCCTTGGTCTCTTCAGCTGCCATTTCCTAAATTCTGCTCATATTCTGTAGATCAAGTGCCCAAAATTTTCCTCATTGATAGCCATTTTGGTAAAGTCTAGGCAGTTCCAAAGAAACCAGGAAGAATTGACATTTGGTAGGAAAGTGAAAGAGATTGATCTTGGAATAGTTCAAAATACCAGATACAAGCTTCTATTCATAACACTGCCAGACCAAGTCAGTGGGAATACAATGCATTTGTTCTTTAGTTCAACAAATATTTACTGAGCACCTATTATATGTCAGATCCTATATTTAGCCCCAGGGGTATGTAAGCAAATAAAATAAACAAAAGCCCCTGTGCCCTTTCCTCATGAAGCTTACATCCTAGTGAGAGCAACTGAGAATAAATAAAGCAAGAGAATAAATAAAGCAATAAAGCAATAAATAAAGCAACTGAGAATAAATAAAGCATGTTTGAAGGGGATAGCTTTATCAAGAAAAAGAAAGCAGGCAGAAAGGATAGGCAGTGTTCAAGTGAAGTTGTTGTGATTCTAAAGAGAAGAGAAGTAAGATCAAGCTTCACTGAGAAGGTAATTTGGTACAGAATTTAAGAAGATGAGTAGTGAGCCATGGGGATATGTAGGGAAAGGATCCAGACAAGATGCATCAACTGCAAAGGCCCTGTGGTAGAAGTGTGCCTGATCCAAGGAACAAAGCAGGTCAGTGGGGCTGGAGGGGAGGGAATCAAGGATGAAGTGGAATGTATAATGCAGTATGGTAGAAGCAGATTGCCTGGGGCCTTTGAAGGGACTTTGGTTTTGCTCTGAGGGAGATGGAAGGACATTGGAAAGCTGGGAACAGAGGAGTGATGCGATCTACCTTATATTTTAATAGGATTATTCTGTTACTGTGTTGAGAATAGAGTATAGGGAAACTAGTTAGGAGGCTATCATTATGGCTCGAGTGAGATATGATCAGGGCTTGCACCAGAAAAATAGAGATGAATAAGAGTAAGCAAGAACTCAAGTATAGGCTTTCAAAGTTTCTGACCTGAGTGACTGGAAAGAGTTGCTATTGTTGACTGATCTGGAGAATATTGTGGATGGAACAAGTGTGTGAGGAAGAATCAGGAATTCATGTTGAATGTGCTAATTTTGACATCCCATTTAGATATCCAAGTGGAGATGTTGAGCAGGTGACTAGATGAATGCAGATGTATGACTGTTATCTACATAGGGGTGATAATTAAATGAATAGGACTGGATGAAATCACCAGGAAGAGGTAGACAAGGTCCAGAAACTAAGTCCTAGGATTGTCTTCTGCATTGTTTTTGAAAATGTCTTGAGTTCTGTGTAACTTATCCAATTCTAGTTTCCTAGGACATTGATTGCGGGAGTTAGGAAAAAGTTAACTCTTAATGACTCACTGGCAATAATGTAATATGAAGGAAAATTTTTTCAAAGTTACTGGGAGACTGTGCACATCCATAAGTCCATAAAGTACATATGGACTTTTACTTATTACATGCAGAAAGCTCAGCGACTATGCATTTAACTTGTGTTTTCATAAGTTAAATAAGAATTCGGGCACTTAAAAAACTGGTATAAGTGGGTGGGCACCTGAATGGCTCAGTCGGTTAAGCGTCTGACTCTTGATTTTGGCTCAGGTTACGATCTCACGATTCGTGGGATTGAGCCCCATGTGGGACTCTGCACTCATAGCACAGAGCCTGCTTGGGATTCTCTCTCTCCCTCCATGTCTCCCTGCCCCTCCCCCATGCACCCATGCATGCACGCACGTACACACACACACACACACACACACACACACACACACACTCTCTGTCTCTTTTTCTCCCTTAAAATAAATAAATAAGCAAAAAAAACTGGTGTAAGGGACTACACCAAAGGGGACTACGAACCCTGGCTCAGCTGTTCCCCCTCTTAAAAACCAGCATTTTAGTCTCTCCCAGAAACCAAGCAGACTGGTTTCTGCACAATAAAGACATAGTCACCGAAGGAGCCCCAGAGCAGAGGTAGAATGACATTTCCCAGTGGACTTCACTCTGGATCTCAAGCTAAGAACATGGAGTCAAGCATAGTGCTCGGAAGCAGAGGAGTCAAGTAGACTTGGGTTCTTATCCCAACTCCTCCACTTACCAGCTGTTTGGCTAGTAGGAAAGTTGCTACTGTCTCTCTCTATGGCCTTGTCTATGAAATGGAAAGAGTAGAATCTATTTCATGTAAAAATTGAATGAGATAATAATTATAAAGCATTTAGCATAATGATTGCTATTTTTGTTTCTAAAATTTCCCTCAGTAGTCTCAATTCCATTAGAATTCCAAGCTGTTATAATACTATTCCTTTGGAGCCTAGAGTATTGAAATGAACATGTGTTCAATCAGATTGTAATTTGTAACCTACCAAATGCTCTGGTCCAAGGCTTTGTTCTCCAGGGTTGAGATTTATTGAGTTGCATTTAACTCCAATACCACTAGGGGGCACCTCAACAAATTAATTTTGGAGCCTACTGTAATAACTGGCAGCCATGAGTTAATGAATTTCTAAATGTGACTTATGCTCTGGGAGTAGCCTGCTCAGCGCACTTAGTGCACAACACCTTTGGTCTCAAACATGTATAAATTGATTGTAGCAGAATTCCACAACAGGGTGTGAATTCCTAAAGTACTGGGTCATATACTTAGGTAAGATTCTATTTGTGAAGGACATCTCTGAATTCTGAGGCTTTCTGTCCCAGCTGTGGTCATACATAGCCCTGCTCGGTCAAGCTATTAAATCAGTCTACTTATTACAACCAGGTACCAACTCATTTTCATAAGCACTTGTAAAGAGAGCTGACATTAAAAAAAAATCTCTATTCTGGCAGTAGTGCTTTGGAATTAATTTGCTCACCTTTTGTGCCAATGGATTTTTGTGCTGGGTAAGCAGCTAACACATGGTTGAGCCAAAATTCAAACCCACGGAGTGTGGCTCCAGAGCCCACACTCCTACCCACTATGTCATATTGCTTTACTGACAGGTAGCATCAAATTAATGCTAAATACCAGAGGGTGGTGATAAAGAGCAGGAGTGGCCATTGTCAAGCAATTTATAACCTGGATTAAATATGGTAATCATGTGAATAATGCATACTCTATTTAGTTAAAAATATACAAGCAATTCAGACTATTAATACGGATCATGTTTGGGTCTTGTCTGTGTACATAGATCTACGTAAGTACATGTATAGATATAGATATAGATATAGATATAGATATAGATATAGATATAGATATAGATATAGATATGCTTAAGTATATATAGTTCTTATTTGGATATAGTTATATTCAATGTATGTTACCTGAGTGTTACTGTGTGCCAAGCACATGATGAAATATTAAAGGCAACATCTTGGTCATGCCTGGTCGACAACAGGCAATTGTCTACCATCTCAAAGACTTCTTGGAGAAAATTAAGGTCTTGGGGCACCTGGATGGCTCAGTCGGTTGGGTGTCCGACTTCAGCTCAGGTCATGATCTCACGGTTTGTGGGTTCGAGCCCCACATCCGGCCCTGTGCTGACCGCTCAGAGCCTGGAGCCTGCTTCAGATTCTGTGTCTCCATCTCTCTCTCTCCCCCTCCCCCACTCATGCTCTGTCTCTCTGTCTCTCAAAAATAAATAAACATTTAAAAAAAATTTTTTTAAGAAAATTGAGGTCTTAAGTGATTTGCGGACAATGGGACTACTGTATCAACAGTTGACCCAGAATAATGTGTTTAGCCTAGTACATGGAATAGAGCATATTGAATGAATGAGTGAATGAATAAATGAATGATAGTTACTTCGTGAATGGGAAGGACGGAAATTAGAAACAGAGGAGGTAAAAGAAAAATGGGGTCGGTAAGAGGATGCGGGTAAGTAGGATGAAGCAAAGAATTCCCAAATTCCCTCAGAGGGCCGTATTTAGCAGAGAGCTGGCTGGTGAGGAACTTTTGACTCCACAATTAGGACTTCTTTCCTGGCTTTCAGTCCCAGCCCAAGAAATAGTGTTGTTTCAGTTGGTTTTGGGGGTTTTGTCTGTCTGTCTGTTTATTTATTGTCCTTTTCTTCAAAGTTGCCATCCACATGAGTGAAAGACTGCCCCTAAATGATTCTTACTTCCTAATGGAAATGCGTTCATCTTTTAAAGCCAGGTAATCTGCTGTCGCTGAAAATTAATACACTTTTTGCATAGTCGGTTCTAAGTAAGTCTCTTCACTTACAGGTTAATGGGGCGATTAACGCCACACTCTCCCCCTGTTATTTACTTCAGTCACTTCTCAAATATCTTTTCTGCTTTTTTTTCCTTAGCGTTTTCCATCAGGGTTCTGGTTCTTATATCACGCTAATGCCTTCCTTGGGCTGAGCTGTACAGCATGTTTAGTGCATTGAGCACCCAGCCAACTTTCCAGGGAATCGAGCCATAGACGTACCTCCTAAATGATACTGACAGCTAAGCTAATTTTCTGTATCTTAGAAAATCAAAGTTGTAGTTTATTTTAGACATATCAACAAAGTTTAATTGTCGTGGTAAAATCATACTAAAAGTTCGGTTAAAAACGGGTGTTCGGGAAAACTTTAAAGGATTCCTCCATACAGCATATAATGAAAGTGGCATGGTTTGGGGTAACAAATATATCCAAGGACCATATGCAGAAACTTAATTCAATTAATTCTCAGTAATGAAAACTAATAACTGTGTTGTTTGTGCCTGAAGACCTGATAGGAGTTGAAGCAGGGAAAACTTTTGTTGGTTTTTCACTACAATGTTAGCTAAAACCTTTGTCATGTTGCACTTCCTTGAAGTTCAGTTGCTGGTTTGAAAAGCAAGCTTAGTCTTTTTTAAGCTGTTTTTCCTCTCCTTTAAAGGACCCATAGTTTTCCCCCTCTCCTTTGCTACGTTAAAATGGCCCCAAGATGCACGCAATTTTGTGAACTTCAAATTGCAGATTCTACATAATTCCAATAACAGAGCCATGAAGCTCCACTCTTTCATTTGGAATCTGTGAACCACTGAGACTTGTGGAGTATAAATGACGTCAGAATATTGCCCTAAAGGTGTAGTGTCAGGGCCAGAATTCTGCCCTGGGATGTCAGGCAGTAGAAGCCCCTCAGTCACAACGCAGAGCTGAGTGCCGCCCTCATTGTTTTAATTACAGGGCTACAGCATGTGGGTAAGAAACTTGGATTTGACAAGAGTAGAAGAAAGAGGATATTGTATGCCTTCAATCAGCTTTGTATTAGGAGATCCTTAAAGGGAAAATTATGTGAAAGAAAGGAGGAAGAAAACAAACTAGCAGGATCCCTATTTCAATGTAATTTGGAGAAAATGACTGATTTGGGTTGGTCATGCTGCCAGAACAGATGACTCAAGGCTTCCAAACAAGAAATGGAAATCAGGAGGATGCCTGAAGCCTGAAAGAAGAACAAATTGTGAAGATATGATTGACTGTAAAGCTTCAAAATCAACTGTACCAAAGATGAGCTTGGATCATTGCCCAGAACAGAACTGAATGGTGATGTTCATTTAAGTTCTGACTGTTGAAACAAAATAAAATGTAGTAATTGTGCTCTGTTAGGTACACAGACGTGTTAATGCTTTCCAATTTCCCCAACTGGGGATCTGGTGTCACTTTCCCTGTCGTTCCTATTTCATGCTTCACCGGTGACTATTATTGCTGCTCTGGACACTTGGTGAATGCCAGGTTTTTGGCAAAGAACTGGGATCCAGGTGAAAGCATCCTTCTCATGCCGCGTGTGAGTGTGCTGCAGGTGGCTTTGAAAATGGCTTTAGAGCTTGGAAATCATTTCCAATTGGCCTGTTCAGGCTTGGGTGATGTGCACCTCGATCCTGGCCTTCAGTGTTCTGGTTGCTGGACGTTGGTTATGAGTCTCAGCAATTTGGACCCCAAAGCACTTTGTCTCTGACAACCAGGAAACGCCTCCGTTTCCATGGGCAGCAGATTCATACATCGATCTTTTCCTCTCTTAGGCAGGAAGACATTTTATTCACGGTCTTCTTATACTCTTTTTTCTCAGTAATCTGTCAGTTGGGTTTTAGGATAGCCTTTCTGAAGGACAATGGGACTTAACTCCCTCTAATGGTCAGTTTTGAAGCAGCTACATACCTCCATTTCTCCTTGGAAGCTACAAAGAAGAAAAGATCCCATGTTGTTTTTCCTAACACCAAAATCCTGCTTGCTAGCCTAGCAACTTCGGAAATTTCCCAGCCTGCCTGTAGGAACAGTCCAAGTGCATGGTACAAATGACTTCCAAACAAACATTTTCTACATGCTAAATTAGGAAGGAAGGAAGGAAGGAAGGAAGGAAGGAAGGAAGGAAAGAAAGAAAGAAAGAAAGAAAGAAAGAAAGAAAGAAAGAAAGAAAGAAAGAGCAAAACCAACAAGGGGGTGACTCAAGGAAAAAAGGAGGAGCAGACAGAATATGTGATATTTCCACTCCTTTTTGGTTTCTTCACCTGAATCAAATTTTGAGAGTGTTAAGCACTGTCCTGTCTACCCACTATTTACCACAAAGTCTTCAGATTTCAGGCTGACTGAGCCAGTGACTTTTTTTTCAGCCATCCAAATGGACTAAAGATGTTGTCAGGTACAAGATGTTTAATTAAGGATCTGTCTAGTCTGTTTGGGCATCTAAAGTTTGGACCTTAAACAAGGTAACCTAAAATTAGACTCTGCTAATGAGAGACAGCAGAAAGACTTCTTCAAGGGTGTGACTTGCCACAAATGAACCACCAAGAGGGGACACAAACTGGAACTCAGAGGAAATTCCACATCTCCTTGCTTCAAGCAATCAACATCTTTTCATTGATTGGTCTGCGACCTTGGAGCCACCCAATATGCTAAATAGTTTCGCACTTCAAAAATGGGGGTGGGGGAAATGAGGGGTAAAATTATTTTGTGAGGTTTGGCACAAATCTGCATTTCAAATAAGCTATGTATGAGCTGTGTCTTTGAGAGAAGAACACGTGCAATTTAGTTTTGATCTTCGTTTTATAGATGTACATAAGTAATACAAAGCCTGTTTTGATTATACAATGAAAAACAAATGTGATCCAATATTGTAGTACTCTGTGTCTACTTATGTTTCTGAACAACAACTCTCATTAGTATATGAACCACCATTAATGGCTTTGGAGACCTGGAACCCCATCCTGATATTTGCTTACAAGCTTATTCCATGTGTGGTATGGGGTTCTCTCATAGGTAACCATCCTAATAGGATAGGGTTCTAATGTCTGATGGGCTCCTGAAAGAATTTAAAACCATTTCTCAAAATGGTTCTCACAGGCTCCTTCAAAATGCTTTGTGTAACATTCAACAACCACCTTCACTATGATTATGACTTAAGAAATACCATTTAAGACTTTTTTCAGATATGGGGGTGTCAAAGGCTATTTGCTAGTGGAGACCAAGAGTACATTGTATGTGTTCTTCTCAACGCTTTTAGCTGTAGGTTAACAGAAGATGTAGTTGAAAGCAGTTCAGATAGTAAAGATTTGTTTTTAATTTCACGTGACCAGAAATCTGGAGGTAGATGCCTAGGATTGGTTGATTCAACAGTCCAATAATGTCATTGAGGCCTAGGTCCTTTCCAACTTTGTGCTGACTTCCTCAGTTTGTGGGCAATGATATCTCATTTGACTGCAGTACACAGGCATCTCATGCAGCTAGAACGACAAGGAGAGAAGAGGGACTTGTCTTTCCATGTGCATTTTTTCCTTAGGCTGGAAATCCAAGACTTCCAGCATACATTTCCTCTCTTCCCACCACTGGTCTCATGGGCTAGCATTGGATCATATGTCCATGGATGTGACAGGATTCACTAGCAAGGGAATAGGACCACCATGATTAGCTTGAAGAATTCTGCTTCACCCCTGGACTACAGAAGGGCTTTCTTGCCTGAGTGCGGAGGATGGTGAATACTTTCACCCCAAGGAACAGCAAGGGAATTCTGTTGGGTGAGCAACCACCAGTGCTCCCCACTGACTTTTTGGATAATAACAGTTTTACTTTAATACATGGTATTAATATTTCAATGTTTTCTCCTATTACTGAAGTATTGTCTTTCTCCCACACTGACAGAATCATCCTGGTATGCCTCTTATCCTGCGGGGAGAAACATTCGTCCTTGGGCCTACTTTTTTTTTTTTTTCCTAAATCTGGTCCAACTAGCAGATGCTTAATCGACAACTCAAAAGCTTTTACAAAAAATGATCTTGTGCATTTCAGCCTAAATCAATCGGTTATGCAGGTAGTGATCCACATTACTTTAAAACAGAACTGAGTGGAAATGGGACTAAAAAACTGATTTTTCCTAAAATAAGATATTTTACAACAGAAATAACTTTTCAAAAATGTTTATAAAAACAAATTTACTTCAAGAAAAACTGCAATAGAGTGTAGCCCCATGGTCAAGGACATGGACTGTGAGGACAACGGAACTTAATTTGAGTCACTGTATGCTATTTGGCAGTGATGTGACAGCAGGCATCCCCTGCAAAATGAAGAAAATAACCAATCACACCTCCTTCAAAGGATTGTTATGAAAGTTGAATGAGGTTAAAATATGCCCATATGCCTACATACATTTATTCTTAATGGAGTGGCTACTACATAGTAAGCTTTAGACGAATTTTGGCTGTTTTTACTTGTATCAATATCAACAATAGTCCATAAACATACAAGTCAACATTTTCCTACACAGGATAGGTAAAATCAAATTCACAACTTTTGGAAGTAACAACTTTGAGAAACAAAATGTGGGGGCTGCCATATAGTTCATACTGCTTTGTTATGGGAGGTCTTACATTGGTTCTTATGCCTCTTCCAAAGAGTTCTCCAATGGGCCTGATGTTGGTCAAAACTTAAAGCCAGAATAGTGGCTTTCCTACCTGTTCAGGAAAAAGGACTGCTATTGATGCTACATATACATTAGAATCTCAGTTTCCCTTCATCTGGGGAGGAGACTGGATGTGTCAGCCTGCTTCTTGAGAAGTAAGCCGGATAAAGCATGTTGCTATTGGTGGCACAAATCTCCTAACTTCCCTAGTTATTGTCTTGGTAAGCCACATGCTCTGTAGAGTGCAGCCAAAACTACATGAACACAGGAAAAAGTTGGCAGAGTGAACAGTACATGTGGGTATAAAGATTAGTTCTTTGGCAGAAAAAAAAAAGAAGTTTATCTCCTTCATAAAACATTACAATTCCTTTTTGTTTCTTAGAATCTGTATATCATACCTTACCTTAGGAAAACTTCCAGTAATTATCTAATCAAGTAAAAAAGTAGCTCATCAGCTTGAGCCCTTGCCTACCACATTCTCCTTTTCGAATTTTGGGTGTGACTCTTCTGATTGGCCCAAGTGCCAATCTTCACTGACAAAAAGGCTCTTCATGTGAGAGGGCATGCATGGTATGGAGATGCTGTAGCAGCCACTTTGGCTGTAGGGGTCATGAAACTTACTTTCTGGATCCAGGACTTTGGGTTGTAAATAATAAACCCAACTCAAAATAATTTAGGTAAAAAAAAAAAAGGAATTTATTCTAAATGATACTGGGTATCTTAAAGAATGAAAAGCAAAGGGAAATGCCAGTATTCAATAAGGACTGAGATGTACCTAAGCATAAGGAAATGCTTGGGGCACCTGGGTGGCTCAGTTGGTTGAGCGTCCGACTCTTGATTTCAGCTCAGATCATGATCCCAGGGTCGTGAGATCAAACCCCACATCAGGCTCTGTGCTGACAGTGGAGCCAGCTTGGGATATTCTCTCTCGCGCTCTCTCTCTCTCTCTCTCTCTCTCTCTCTCTCTCTCTCCCCCCCATTCTTTCTCTCTCTTTCCCCCTCTTCCTCTCCCCCCTCCGAAAAAATAAAAACAGTGTTTAAAAAAAAGAAAAAGAGCTGCTGGCGGCAGGGTCATACTCACAGTACCGGATCTTCTGTTCTCCATCCTGCTTCCGTGCTTCCCTGAACAGTAGCTTCCTTCTTTTTTATCACTGCAGATTGACCTCCTCCAAATGGCAGAAAACATGAGTACCATCGACATGCTACCTTTGTATCTTAGAGTGTCAACCACACAGGGCGAGACTGACCTGTTCAGTTCTAATTCCCAAATCCTGAAGAATTCTGCTAGGTCTAGCTTGGATCAGGGGGCAAAGAGATGGAATACCATTTGGATCCATTGGTGAGATGCCCAATCAATGGCTGCCTACAAGCAGTGTCATACTGTACTAATGTATTGCTTCAGTGTTTTAAAAAAGTTGGGCGGGGCAGTTCTCAGCAGAAGAGGTGCTGGCCTAATCCATAGATGTCCACTATTGCATGGATATACTGTGAAAACAGTGCAAGGAAATAGATCTAAATTCCCATTTGCCAGCAAAAGATGGCCCTTAAGAATTTCCCATTAAAACTGTTCATTCGCTGTTAGAAAGTTTAGGATGGTGGGATGGCTGGAGGCGGTGGGGGTGGTGGAGGATGATTACACATGAAAGGAACTGAGCAGAGAGAAGGGAAGGAGGGCACATCAAGGAAGCATCGCCAACTTGAAGCAGAGGGCTCTGGACCTCCCAGCAGTTTTTGGATTAAATCCTTATGGTTCTCCCAGCTGCCTCTCTTCCCTCCTGCCTTACACCTCTTTTTAATATTTTCTCCCATCATTTTTAAAATGAAGACCTTCTGTGTTACTTATAAGATTTCTGTCCTCCTTCAGAGAAGCAGTGCTCTACTTTAGGCAAAAGTTTGAAGTAAGGCAGAGTTTTCTCTTCAGGAAAGCACTTTCCCATATCCTCCTGTTATTTTTCTTAGAACAACAAAATCTGAGGGTTGGAGTGGACCCGTCTTGCGGGTGAGCAAGTTCATCTGTTGCTGTGTATATCCCATCTCTGGCATCCATTACAAGTGGCCATCCAGACTGCTTGACCACATGCCATGAAGGAGAACTCATCATTTTTCAGGAGAGACCATTCTATGTCCACATAATTCTGACTATTAGGAGTACTTCCTTGTATTAAGCTCCTACTGGGCCAATAATTTGTCTTTTCTTGCTTCCACCTGTTGGTCCTAGTTCTACCACCTGGAAACAAACAGAAAAGTCCAATCTCATTCCTGCATGCTCACCTTTCAAGAGATCATCACGTTCGTTATGTTTCTCCCTATGATTGTTCTTCTCCAGGCTGAGCAAGTGTTCTTCCTATAACTGTTCTCTGTTCTATGGGTTTTCAAGTACCTCTGTTATTAACAGGAACACTCACTTATGGAAGCATTACTTACTTAAAAGTTCTTAATTTTTCCCCCAAACCAGGTATAATCTTCCAGATATGGAAAACTCAGCACAGAAAGAACAGAACTAATGTCTTTCATTAGAAATATAGAACTTCTGCTCAAGAAAATCACATTTACCTTCTGGGAAGACCAAAGCTATGCTTAGTCACTCTCATGCTGAAAATTATGTGATAATTAATTTCTAATGAAATTTAAATGATAAAGAATGGTTAAATTTTAGAAGTGAATTTCAGGCGTCAGTAGTTGAAATTGGAATGGAAAGGAGGTAGGAGTATGAATTTCCATGGTTCTTCAAATCACGTGTCTGCTTTATTTCCTATTCATAAATCTAACACTATCCATTAAGTCAAAAACAGAGGTTAGACAGGGCACCTGGGCAACTCAGTCAGTTGAGCATCTGACTCTTAATTTTGGCTCAGGTCATGATATGGTTTGTGGGTTTGAGCCCAGCTTTGGGCTCTGTGCTGGAGGCATGGAACCTGCTTAGGATTCTCTCTCATACTCTCTCTCTGCCCCTTTCCTACTCATGCTCTCTCTCTCTCTTTCTCTCTAAAACAAATAAATAAACATTTTTTTAAAAAACAGAGGGTAGAGTAAGCCCATATCAGGGGATCATTTGATTCCTTTCTTCCTCTTTATGAAATCCATATGCTTAACAAACATTTGTGTCCTGGTTACATATACACATCACTCTGGGGGTAAGCACACTAATGCACACTCAGCCCTCAAGGAGCTATCAATTAGAAGCTGTAAAACAAGCCCTTTGCTTTCCTAATTGAAGTATGCTCTGTAAGCCAGTGAATCAAGGAAGAGCAAGAGTTCACCACATTAGTTTGGGTGGCAAAGTGGATTAGGCTAAATAATTTCTTAACTTTCTTATTCCAGAAGCACAGCTAGAAGCAGAACCCAATGTAAGAATGTTGGAGTGAGGGATGCCTGGGTGGTTCAGTTGGTTAAGTGTCAGACTCTTGTTTTTCCTTTCAGGTCATGATCTCACGGTTTTGGGTATTTGAGCCCCAAGTGGGGCTCTACACTGGCAGCACAGAGCCTGCTTGGGATTCTCTCTCTCTCCCTCTCTCTCTGCCCCTCCCCCACTTGTGCTGTCTCTGTGTCTCTCAAAGAAACTTAAAAAAAAAAAAAAAAAAAAAAAAGAGGGTCGCCTGGCTGGCTCAGTAGGTTAAGCGTCCAACTGTGGCTCAGGTCATGATCTTGCAGTTTGTGAGTTCAAGCCCCGCGTTGGGCTCTGTGCTGACAGCTCGGAGCCTGGAGCCTGCTTCGGATTCTGTGTCTCGCTTTCTCTCTGCCCCTCCCCTGCTCACACTCTGTCTCTCTCTGTCTCAAAAATAAATAAAACATTTTAAAAAAATGAAAAAAAAAGAGAGAGAGAGAAAGTTGCAGTGAAGCTTGAAGGGTCAAGGAAGCTCCAGATCCATGTTAAATGGACATCCTAAAATGCACACACTTGAGTCCTGCCCTTTTCTATACTCATATATGGGTTCATCAAGAAGACTGATTATCAGGGCACCTGGGGGGCTCAGTCAGTTAAGCCTCCAACTTCACCTCAGGTCATGATTTTGTGGGTTCAAGTCCCACCTCTGGCTCTGCCCTGACAGCCTGGAGCCTGGAGCCTGCTTCAGATTCTGTGTCTCCCTCTCTCTCTGCCCCTCTGCCGCTCATTCTCTCTCTCTCTCTCTCTCTCTCTCTCTCTCTCTCTCTCTCTCAAAAATGAGTAAACATTAAAAGATATTTTTTTAAAAAGAAATAAAACTGATTATCTCAGAAAAGAATGAGGAATATTCTATTTATGTATTTCAGGTTTAAAATGAGTAAATGGCAGGGGTACCTGGCTGGCTCAGTCGGTAGGGCACCTGATTCTTGATCCTAGGGTCATGAGTTCAAGCCCCATGTTGGGCGGGAAGCCTACTTAAAAAGAAAACAGAAAACAGAAAAAAAAAAAAAAAAGAAAAGAAATGAGTGTATGGCATATATAATTTTTTCCAGGCAGACAAAATTGAAAATTTTGGATCTTAAAATCTAATATGAAATAAGTGGTGACATTTTATGAACCTTATATTAAGCATTTGGCACTCGTTCTTGGTTCTGTTTTTTTGTTTCTAAAAACATTTGAATATATGACAAGACCCTCAACATTGGCAACAACAGTGTCATCACGGGTACTATTAAAACTGCATGTCAGCAAGAAAGTTTGACATTTCTTCTGTCAGCAACATATGTCCCTGACCTTCTATCTCCATCAAGGAAGTTAAAAAATTATGACTAACTCAGGACAAGGCTGGGAGCCCAGATTCCATGGCCATAGCGCTTGTTAGTTCCTTTGTGTTAGTAAAGCTAAAATTAAGGATTTGTGTCCCTTGGTAGCTCAGGCATTTCTGGTCTAGTGGGCTCAGGTCTCAGGTATAACTCTAACCTCATTTGGTAAAAAGGGAGAAAATGCACAACTGTTGACAGCTACCTACCGTACAACTGAGGGAAAAAATTCAAGATTGCTTACAGTGAGTAAGGTCAAGTGCTGTAAGGTACAACTCATTGTTGTGTTTAGCAATGTACCTAGGGATTCCAGTCTCAGTATCATTTATTCTTCTGAATTTCATAGTGCTAAAAAATTTAGAATTCATAATCTCTGCACTTTAGAATTAAAACAAGAGAGGACTTCATGATTGGTGTCCTACATTGAATAATTGGGAATACTTTAAGATTAGTTGTTTTGTCCATAAACAAAGGCAGAATTACCTGTTGCCTGGTTCCTTTACATAAAATCTTTTATTTCTCCAATAGGCTGTTTGGTTTTTACAAGGGAATTCTGCCACCCATCTTGGCTGAAACACCAAAAAGAGCAGTGAAGGTAAGCTCTGTATACCTTTCCACCAAGGGAAAATAGACTGCAGTAACACCTTCAGCCCTAAAACATCCCACAACAAACTATGGGTCATTAATGTGAACTGAACATAAGATGGTAAAAATTTTAATGTGGAAATTATAACATAACTTTTATTATAATTAGGCGTGGTCACTCTCAAATATTGGTTTGTGGATTTTTTTTTCAGGTAAAGGCACTCCCTTCTGATGAGGAAATTATACAAAAATTACAGTGGTGAATGAAATTCATGTAATTGAACCACAGTGGCCACAAAATAGCTTGGACATTTTTTCAAAGCAATTCATAAATTTTCCTTGGGAGCAATAATTATTAGAGAGAGAGGGAGAGGAGGGAAGAGTGGTAGAAAAACCTTTTTCCCTAAACCAGTTCCATTTTATGAACAGAGCAAACTAATAGAGTATATTTCTTTGTATATGATTCTTGTATAACACATTTATTTGGCATGCTAACTTCATTTCCTCCCTGCCTCCCAACCCCAGTCTCCTCTGTTAAAATTCTCTATTCTGGTTTTTACAAAATTATTACTTCCACTACGCCGATTTCCATTCTTTAACCACATAACTATGGAGGTTTATGTACTACTTACTGGTTCAGTGTCTGGATGGGAACATGGAGATCTGGCAGGACCCCCAGGGTAGAAAGAACTAAATCTGATCAGTCTTTGATATATGTTCTCTCGGATAGAATTCCTGATCACAGTGACTCTGGCTGGCAGTGCCCCCTCTCCCAGACCAGTGACATCACCAAATACGGCTTTGTCTTTCCATAAGAAGGATAACATACACTTAGACCGAAAGACTTCCTTTCCAACTAATGACATAGAGCTTTTTTCACATACATTTTTCAATATGTATTCCCAATATTCCTGAAAGGTAACAAGGGACAGTTTATATACTTTTACTCAGTAACTTAAGAGGGTAAGTTAACATTTAGGAGAAAATAACAGATATGCAGACACCAAACTTTTACATTATGTCAAAATAGTAATTTAATAGGGTTTAATTCGAGTCTAGAATTTAGAAAACAAAGCTTTAAAACATACTTCTCTATAAATTTATCCCCTTTGTTGCCGTACTTTTTGTTGATCTTATATTATTACTTCAACACAAATTTCATTATAAGGATCTGAATCACAGTAAAGAATCTGGAAGAAGTTCACCAAAGTACACAAGAGGGCTGACTTGAATTATGAAATGGCTTCACTTGATAAAAGATTGCCCAAGTAAACAAACAGAGCGGAGTTCCTTTCAAAAGGAAAGTCACTTTGTCTCCACGGAATAATATATTCGTTTGTTCAGTGTTTTACAGTATAAATGAAGTGAATTATACTTAAATTTTTTTCCTGGAATATTTTTCCTTAAGACTGTATATTGGAGACAAATTTAATTTGAATTTGAAGAGGATTAAAGTTTATCAGTGTTGAACAGTCTTTTATGTAAGAAAAAAAAAAAGTTGAGCTTTACGAAACTGAGTTAGTCTCTACTTAAAAAAAAAAAAAAAAAAAAAAAGCAATGCTCCTTGCCAGAACAATGGTTAACAGATGAACTTTTGGGCAACTGGATATGGTATATGTGTCCCAGACATCTTGTTTCAAGTCAATTTTACCTTAAAATTATTGAGACATATGGTAAGTGCATTGGCTTTTTAAGTATAACTTGGAGTTAAGTGTATCTTTGCCAGATGGATAGCACTAGTTTTTCGATACGATTCATGAAAACATTTGTTTTATAGATATTTATCTTAGAATTTGTGAGAAAAGTGATCATCTGATTGTAATGATTTCATACATCATAAACTGCTTCATTGTATATCATCAAAGTTCACTTCAGAAAAAATATTCAGAGACCATATATATGTATATATATAAATATACCCACACACGCATGCACACATACATATGTATATGTACATATGGTCTGTGAATATATATGTATGTGTGTATTCCTTGGTACTGAAACTTCAATTACAATCATTATTATAATCAGAAATAATGTTAAGTTTTCTGTACTTTATTCTTTGAAATGAGATTCATCATTAAAATAAGAAGACTCATCGATGCTAAATAAATCAAACTTCCCCCTTTCACCAATTAAAACAGAATTAGTATTGTAGTTAGCAGAAGGAAATAAAGACCTCGGAAAGATACCAACTGGTCCCTCGGACATGGGAAGCACCACATTCCAGGTTCCAGGGTCTGGTCTTGAGATTCACAAGTCTAGAAACACCGTTTTTCCATGGACAGACTCTCAAGGATTGCCTAATACTAACCAGACTCATGAAAGAATATAAATTGTGAAGGCTGTTCACCACGATCCCTACACCTGCCATGGTGTCTACACATACTGGAAACTCAGTCAATGTTAGATGCACAAATGAAACATATAGAGAGAGAAACAAAAAGTGTATTGATTTATAACAGGAGACATTCCTGTCCTATTCCCCAAAATTCTCATGTCTACTATTCAGTCTCTGGAATACCAAGACTTCCATTTCCAGCCAAGATAGAGTAACAGAGACCAGATTTTACTCTCCTGCCTGAAACAGCAACAATAAAAATGAACAAAATATATGAAACCACAATTTTCAAGACACTGGACATCAGACAAGGAAGGACAGAGACACAGGAAACAAACGAGATGAGCTCTATGGTTTGCCCCAACTTACCACCTTGAGAGGTTTGCCAGACCTAGGTCATGCAGGGGAGATGTAAGGAGAGCCCAGTGTACTCCCTGGGATGAGATGCAGCTGACGGGCTGGAGAGGGCAAAGCAGCTAGAGTTCACAGGACAGAGTACCAGAAAAAGAGAGAGCTCCTATGATCTGCAGAGGGACCCTGTAGATACTCAGGTGAGAACCGATGAGTACATGCATGTAAGAAAACTAGCAAGGCTTGGGAAAGATGTGTACAGAGCATTAGGGGGAATAGTGCTTGGCAAGCACATAGGACTGGGAATGGTACCTGTTTCCACCAGCCAAACTGAAGGGCCTCCAAATGCACAAGGAGGAGTACTCAGAAGGGGTTTGCCTCAATAGTGGGGAATAATCAGCCCTAGTCTGAGCACTGCTTAGATAGTTAAAAGCAAGATCCAAGTGGATCAGACTGTTTGCATGTAATTGAACTGCATCCCTGAACAGAATACCTGGGAGGTCAGGTTAGTCATCAGACTGCTTAGTGAGCATGAGATAAAGCAAAGGGAAAAGTGCTGGAGGGCTGTGTCACCCAGGCAAATGGTACCAACCTCCCCTGCCAAACCACAACCTGACACTTCTCTGTAGACTGTATGGCTTGTGCCCCTCTCCCTAGGTGAGACTATCAACTTCTAGATTCCAGTACATAGGTTATATATGACATAATTCATTTGGATTCCAGATTTTATATTCAGAATTCCCAAAAACTTGATTGGATATGAATGTTTTCAAAACTCTTTATTCACACCTCAGTATTACTTTGGGGAGGTAACTTTATTACATGTTGACCCCCCTAATTGCATCCTTAGAGAGTAACCTCATATCTCACATGATAGGGTACTTTTATCACATCTATGCATTGATCAGTGTTGTGAATGAGAAATTACCGAGAAGTATCATGAAAGCCATAAAGCAGTAGTGTTGTATAGAGAGGAATTAAAATAATAGCTAATCTCCTAGTTCCTAAGAATACAGTTCTGGCATAATATCTTCTAATCTTTGAACATGGGAGACATTCAGTAAATATTTGTTGAATGAATGAATGTTTTTTTTTAGTAAATATCGGTTTCAGACTGTAGTAATGACATTTACATAATTTTACTATTACTGAAACTTTGTTTTAAAAGATTTTAGCTTTTCCTTCCTTAAGATCCTGTATTATTTATTTGAAGCACTATCTGCTTATTAGAATTATGATAATACATTGTTCATTACTTTTGAATTCAGTACATTAACAATTCATCACTATGATCTATGGGGCTTCTTTATTCTCTGGAACCAGAATCATTTCATCCTAGCCATTCACTGAAAGTTTCCAGAAAAGTCTGATGAGCACCAATCAGCTAATTAATAGTAGTTTGGTTTTTAAAAACAATTTTAGAGATGGGGAAATGAAGAGCCTAAAATTGCCCCAACACATAGACTTGGGATTCCCTGTGAGAATTGCTACAGTGACAGGCCAAGTCCATGTTCCCAGACTTCTCCCTTGAGATCCCAGTATGGTCCTTAATCCTTCATAATTACAGAAAATTGGAAAGAAAGAGAAAGAAAGAAAGAAAGAAAGAAAGAAAGAAAGAAAGAAAGAAAGAAAGAAAGAAAGAAAGAAAGAAAGGAAAAGAAAGAAGGAAAGAAAGAAAGAGAGAGAGAGAAAGAGGAAGGAAGGAAGGAAGGAAGGAAGGAAGGAAGGAAGGAAGGAAGGAAGGAAGGAAGGAAGGAAGACAAAAATCAAAACCGCCTCCTCACAGCAGAAGGGAACCAGGTAGTGAGGCCTCTTGTGAGGTCCATCCATCCCAGAACTTCCTTGAACCCAATGTTCAGTGTTTTCAAATGTGGGCCATGACACATGAGTCCTAAAATCAACTTAGTGAGTTAGTAGATTTAATGGGTCATGACCAGAATTTTTTTTCATGAAACAGAATAGAAACATAGTGCATTACAAATAGTGAAGGGGTAAACATTGTTTTATAGCAATATTTTGTTTCAGTTAATATAAGTGTATACTGCATTCGTGCGTGCACATGCGTGTGTGTGTGTGTGTGTGTGTGTGCGCGTGTATGTGCGTTAGTGTTACATAAATACTTTTTACCTAGATTGTGGTCAGAAAAGTTTGAAATCTTCTGCATTGAGGGACTGTGGGCTTCTAGGGTCAGGGAAGGCAAGACCTCAACTGCAAGAAAACTCAAGGGCAGAGAATCCCAAACTGTCAACAATCACGGCTCAGCGATGAGTGAGCACGTATTGTGGTTGAGAGTATACACAGGCTTTGCAGTTATGGAGGGGAGTGTCAGTCCTTCCACTCACTAGCTGCAGGACATGTATCTACAAAATGAGAATCATAGTTTTACTATACCCTGTTGCCTGATGGGTTTGTATGGGTTCGATGCAGTAGCACATGCAAAGGCCTTAGCATGTTTTCTGGACCACAGCTGACTATCATAGTTGATACAAATAGCTAAGGATACTAAGGATCTGTGGCTTCTTTATTAGTCAAAGTAAAGAAAGAGAATAAAAACTAGGATATTCTGAAAGTCCTCTTCATGTCAGGCATGTCATAAAACCTTACTTAAATTCTGTTATTTTATTTTTTTTAATTTTATTTATTTATTTTGAAAAAGAGAGAGAGAGAGAGAGAGAGAGAGAGAGAGAGAGAGAGAGAGAGAACAAGTGGGGGAGGGGCAAACAGCAGGAGAGACAGAATCCCAAGCAGGCTCTGAACTCACAAACCGCGAGATCATGACCTGAGTCAAGATCAAGAGTCAGATGCTTAACCAACTGCACCACCCAGGCGCCGCTTAAATTCTATTATTTAAGGAATACTCTAGAAGGTAAGTTTTGTGTTCTCCAAGGCTAGAAAGGTCAGGTGACTTGCCCATGCTTTCACAGCTAAGTAGCATAGGCAGGTTTCAGTCCCAGGACTGCTCCCCTCAAACCCCAGCAAGGTGACTGTCAAAGAATAGTGATGATAATGACCATTAAAAAATGAAGGAAAAAACTGATCTTTAAAGCCTAAGACAATAACTTTTCCTTCCAAAAGTCTACATCCATAGTTGAGCTATAGAAGCATGACACAAAAGTCATTCCTGAGTCTTTAAAAGGATCAAAATCTATCCAGTGATAAAATGATTTTAGGTCTACCCAACGACTCATGGAGCCATGTCTACATGGAACTACCTCCTTCTAACAACAGAGTATTATTTAACCCCCAATTCCACTTTTTTTCCTTCCCCCATTTTATTGGATTATAAAGTATAGAGTAGAAGACACTTGAGACCATGCCATTTCTGGGGTCTTAAAAATCAGACCCTAGCAGCACCTAAGATTGTGCCCTATCAGTGATATAGGCAGCTACCTAAAAGAGCACCCAGGAGCAAAACATCCCGATCAAGCAGAGTCGTTGCCCAAAATGCGGAGTATAGAAAGAGAGGAGAGAAATGTATTGGGGAACATTGTATGAAGTCTGATTAGATTTGCCTCCATAGAAATTTATTTGCAGAGAAAATTCTATTACATGTTACCTAATGAAGGAATATACAAAATCTTCATCATCATCAAATTTTAAAGGAAGGAATAAACCGCGCTCTTTCTTTATTCACGTTGAAGACAGTCTTGCTTTAAGTCAGGATGCACAAGCTGACCTCGTTAGGTCTTTCTCTGTTTTACCATGCCGTCTTCGTCATCAGTGAGTGTTTAGACATTCCATGAAACAAGAGAGATACACAGCAATATAAATTCAAGTTAAAGATGAGAAGTGGATGTCTTTTACAAGTGGGCTAGAAAATTGGGCATTCACTGGGAAAGCAGTTCAGAGAGAAAACATAGGAGACCAGAGATTTCAGGTCTCTATGCCTATAATTTTGAATCACTGCCATAAAAAAGAAGTCTATTGATGTCTGGGGAAACTGAAAATGGTCATGGTAAATGGAAGCTGTATGCTTCATTTACTGCTATAAAGGATTCCATCAGCTCTTCTGTAGGTTATTATAGTTGCATTTGAAAATGCCAATGGTAAAGTAAGATTCAATAGTAACTACCCGAGACCAGATTAAAAACTATGTTCGATGGTTTATCATTTTCTAAAATGCTGGTTAATATAATGATTGACTAAAGAAATTTGAGTCAATTAAAGGGTTTGTTGCAGGAAATTGTTATAAATCTCTGGGTTTGGTTTTATTTCACAGTTTTTCACCTTCGAGCAGTACAAGAAATTGCTAGGATATGTGTCACTGTCACCAGCATTGGTAAGTGAGAGTATTTATTATACTTAAGTGTGTGAGTTATTTCATAAAGGAAAATCTGGAAACAAAAACCCTTTTGATTCCCCAAGCCCAGCTACTAAAATATGAATTCGAGTTATTCAATGTTCAGCTACTTGTTGAAAGCCATCTTCCTAATAACTCACAATTTGGCTATTTTATAGTTCCCGGTGATGAATTTATGGCAACAATGATATGTATGGAAGGACTCATATGAGATATGGTCAAGAATATAAAATAAAGACTACATTTGTCAAAGATTCTGTTAAAGCCAAAACATGCATATGTTTACCTACATACTGAACGTATCTATTTGTGCAAAAGTCAGTATGCCTAAAACATTCCCTAACAGGTCACTTTTCCAGCTTTTGCTCAAGCTGTAGTAAATAAATATAGGGCTTCAAGTCACCCTGTAGTCAGACGCAAAAGGGCCTTTTGTAGTTGAGAACAGTGATGTTACAATGACACATCTCAGTTGGGGTGCCTTGGGTGGCTCAGTCGATTAAGCCTCCAACTCTGTTTCAACTCAGGTCATGATCTCATGGTTCGTGGGATCAAGCCCCAAGTTGGGCTGTGCTGACAGCATGGAGCCTGCTTGGGATTCTCTCTCTGCCCAACCCACCCCCACTCTCTCTTTCTCTCTCAAAATAAATAAATAAACTTAAAAAAAACAGTGACACATCTCAGCTATTACAAGAAAATTGTTTGGTGATTTGAACATTTCTCCATGCCACTCCTCTCCTTCTTGGTGACTTTGCTGCTTTTCACAAGACAGATTATATTGACCAAATGGGTTTTTACAAGTATGTGTGCAACAAGAGCCCAAGAGAGAGAAAATGCACTATTTTTTTCTCCCACCAAATCTGGAAAACAAAGCAAAACAACATATGCATTGGTCCTCTGACAGTGTACCTTCCAGCCCCTGGAAAAGTCCCCCAGTTTATCTTCTCAAATGTACCTCAAAACTCAACCAGAGAGGCAGTGTTCTGAGCTTCAACTTTTCAGTTATTTAACTTGTAAAGGTTCACTTCAGAATATTTACTCTGCCAAATAAACTGTCCAAGAAGAAGTATCTGTTATTTTTAAAACCATACATGCCTCTTTTCTAGGAAGGATCCTGTTAGGAGACTTCTTGTCCAGCCTCCTGCCTAGACAAGTTGGCTGTGAAGTAACCTTGAATGGAGGAAGTGGCAGAATGAGTCCTAATATTAGCTAAGATTTTTTTTAATGCCTTGCTGTCGTCTCTTAATGCCACTCTGAACTTTGAAAACATCTTGGTAAAGAGAGGATTAAAAACTTCCTAGCAAAAGACAATAAAATGTGGTCTCCAGAGGGCCAGCTGGCTGTTCCAGTGTCGAGCATTGGTACCGTGTGAGGGACGGCAGTTCTCTCCACTCTTGAGAATTAAAACAGAAAAGCATTTGGCCACTCGAGCTACTATAACTGAATGCATGCAAACTGTAGGCAGTTTTTCTCTTTCCTTGAGCTCATTTATTCCAGCTTCTTTTTGATATAGCTAGACACTTAAACAGCCCTTAAATGTCCCCTGGTTCTCTCACATGAAAAGCCTAGGGGGCTGGGAACCCAACTATTACCACTGGTCTCTGGAATAATCTAAGTAACATGATCTGCTGATAGCTGATCAATTCTTTTGACAAGGGACTGCTGAACACTAGTCCTGACAGCAAATGTAGCTGAGTTTTATAGAAGAGCAAAAAAGTGAATTACTTGGAAGGTTGCATATAGTAAGTAATAAAAACCTGAACATCTGGATTTTAGCTTTCCTAGTCAGAAGAGTTTGGGACTAGTATTTGTGTGTGTGTGTGTGTGTGTGTGTGTGTGTGTGTGTCACACATACACACACACACGTTTTGGGTTCCGTGATGAAAATCTGAGATAAATGAATAAAATATTTGGTCTGTTACCCTATACAAATATGTTTAAAACCGTAATGAAGGGGCATGAAAGGTAAACATTAATTATTCCCTCTCTCCTTGAATCTGTATGCTATCCCATTCTTCCTCTTCATTTTTATGTGCAACAGGAACAATGGCTTTTGTATAGCACTTTACAAAGGGCTTCACACATTGTTTTGATCCTCGTAATTCCCTTATGAGTTAGGGAGATTAGATATCATTGTCCCCATTTTACAGATGAGAAAACCATGGCTTATGAAAAGTTCAGTGATTTAGACACAGAGCTGCCACTAGCACATGTTACCTTTGTGTGAGTTGTGAAAAGGCGCCCTTTCTCCTGACTGATACCTCTCCAGAGGTCCAGCTTGGCAAGTGGGATGCAGGCTGGGTTTCAGACGCACACACACACACACACACACACACACACACACACACACACACCCCTTTTTCTGTGCACAAACTACACATGGCAGCTGTGGTCATACATCCAATCAGTGGCACGACCAGGACCTAAACTCAGACCTCCTGGCTCTGGATGCTCCCTTGTTCTATCTTGCCTTTTCTTCCAAGGTTATGAAATATTCCTGTCTCTTTTCTCTTTTGGTCTCCTATTTGAAGAAATTAGAAACCCCTGATAAGAGTTATGTGTTCTTTGCTCTTCATTGGCTTTTTTCTTCTTTTGGTTGTATATACTATTACCTCTTCTGGAATTAGAGCTTCAGCGCTAAAGGATTTTTTTTTCAGCATCTGTTTTGGAGATTTGAGGCTTTATTTCATTTTGTTTTTCTGGAGTGTGTGTGTGTGTGTGTGTGTGTGTGTGTGTGTGTGTGTGTGTGTGTGTTAATTGTTCTGGTTAACTTTTTAAAAATTTTTTTAAACATTTTATTTTTGAGAGAGACAAAACACGAGTGGGGGAGGGGCAGACAGAGAGGGAGACACAGAATCCGAAGCAGGCTCCAGGCTCTGAGCTGTCAGCACAGAGCCAGTTGCAGGGCTCGAACTCAGAGCCGTGAGATCATGACCTGAGCTGAAGTCGGATGTTCAATGGACTGAGCCACCCAGGTGCCCCTGTTCTGGTTATTTTCAATACAGATTTTCTGAAAAACCCTTAAGCATTTTACTTTGAGGAAAATTCTAGAAAGTTGTTCTTTTTTAATTTCTTGCAGAAATTCTTAATTGAGAGCAAGTAAGAACCTGACATCATCCTTTGATGTTCTAGATTTTAGCTGAGCCTTCAGAACAACCTAGCCATTTCTGATCTCAACTTTTATTCCTCAGCTTCTATGGCTAGAAGAATAGGGCGGTTGTCTGTTTTTTTAAATAGGGAAAGGATGAATAAAAATTTTTTGTTAATTATCTAGAATAGTGACTCTAACAACAGGGCTATACATTTAAATGTTTTCAGCTGCAGTGTTTGGTCACCTGAAACTCAGCTTTTTATAAACATTTTATTTTTGATTCTGCTCCTTGAATTTTTTTAGATGCTCAGTAAGGATTTAAGTTAGCTGCTTTAAAAATGAAGCTCTCCTTTTACGGGCCCAACTCTCTTTTAATTGTTACATGTGCAGATGTTTTAGTATCCACCTTAAATCACTAAAACAACCTTTCTTCTCATTAAGGAAAAAGTCGTTGTTGATGGGGCTTTGACATTTTATTTTGAATTGTTAGGATGTGGTTTGTGGCTTCTGTAATTTCTTCTTCATGAATTGTCAGCATCTAATCAAGAACTAAAGCTGTTTAGTAATGGTATATGGTGCATTTATGTAAGTTTCTTCATTCTCAACATAACATTCAGCTGCAGAGTGTAACGAGTAGGATGTTTAACCTAGTACACATAACTTGTTTTAAAATATTGATTGATTTCATTTTTTATAGACATTTGCCATTGCTGGATTAGGATCTGGACTAACAGAAGCTATCGTGGTTAACCCTTTTGAGGTAGTAAAGGTTGGCTTGCAAGCGAATCGGAACAAATTTACAGAGGTAATCACTTAATGTTTTCCTATTGGTGAGGGAACATAAAAAATTGTTTTATATATAGTGGGTGTATATGTATATATATATATATATATATATATATATATATATATATAATTATGAGCCCAGCTCTTACTTGTTAAAGCTGTAGCAAATTATTGTTAAGGAAGTAGCGTAAGAAAAAGTCAAATTTCTTCCACAAGGAAAGTGTTAACAAAAATATACTAAAGTCTGATGGGCAAACACATGTTTACCTGTTTTTATTTTAGATTTGTAATGTAATCTATAGTGACTTATTTGGAAATGTTTTCCCTACTTTTGGCAAAACTTCTATTTCCTATTATACTGGAAAAGATTGAAGCAAACATCACTGAGGTGAGAATATTGTGCCTTTAAAAAAAAATTATGAAGTCATTTTTTAAAATTACCTCACTCCTTTCTCCACTCCACCCACCTCCTTCCCCCAAAGATTCTGATAATCTGTCAAGCTTGTCTTTTGGTTTAATTGGAATGAGCAAGTTACTAAACCTGTATAGACGTCACCCCTTGGACAATGATGGGTCCTGACATTTAATCACTGGTACATGATGTTCCATGAAGACAGCTTCCCTTGGTGTATGCTGCCTTCACTTCCTCCCAGTTGCCTAATAATTCCCTTAAAACCCCCAAGTCCAACTGTTCTTGTTTTATTCTTTTGGGTGCCAAGCACAAGGTAGGGAGAAAAGGAGATTGGCATTCCAGGTCCTTCCTCAGAATTTTAATTTAATTCCACAACTGGGTAGCATGTGGTGTAAATTGCCTTGGAGTATCTGCTGACCTGAAGTTCTCTGTAGAATAGTTCCCCTGCCTACTACTTAAGCAGCTGCTAATGGGTGGAGACCCCCCTCACTCCCACCCTGCTTCCTGCCTGCTGATACTGCCTGAGAGCTCCCTGGCAACTTCTTAAGCAGGGGTGTGGGAAAGGAGAAGGGGGCCCAGCTCACCTGTAGCTGCCAAGACCCAAGGGGGACAGGGTTGGGCTGCTTCAGCAGATGCTCTCCACTCAGATGAAGTCAATCCGAATTAAGGGTGATTTTTTTTTTAAGTTTCAAAAAGTTGCCTTAATTAAAGTGATATATAGAGCACTTTGGAAAAGATTGACAATTGCTGTACTGCCCTGGTCTTTGTTTCTGTTTTGTTTTCTATTTCCTTGAATGAAGGAAAAAGGTGATAAGGACTAGGAAGAAAAGAGAAGAAACGCTTTTCCAATGCCCTATCGAAATGGAGCAGCCCCCATGAAATCTGTTCAAGGAAATTTTGATTTGTTAGACAAGCAGAATTACCAACTAGAAGAAAATTTTGGAGCTCCTCCCCTGGATGGCCTCATTTTAGTCATTGGGAAGTTTGTCAGGGCAGCAAGAGGGGGGCAAAGGAAAACAGGTATTCAACTACCGTCCTTTATCAAGGTAGCACGTAACCAGAGGGACGCAAATGGGACAGAGCACCAAGGAGCACTCATGGGAATGAAAATAATGAGTTATCACAGCACCTCTGCTCATGCCTAATGTTCTTTTTCTCTCCTCTGCCCTCAAGGAGGTTCTACACTGAGGCCAAGTAATAATTGCTAATGTGTTGCATGTGCTAAGGCCTTGCTAAAACATGGTAAACACCCTTCCAGCCTAACACAAGAATGCTGCATGTGAACGTGTTCCCAGTTCACTTAGAACAGTGTGGTGTGTGTAAATTGTTTATGTGTATGCAGGCAGGCATTTTTTAAGTGGGGGAGAACGGACACCTGTTTGGGGTCATTTCCTTGCAGAATCTTCTGAACTAGATTCACTTTTAGATATTTGCTTAGACCAAACAAAAATTGTGGGTACCTTATAGCCTTCAACAAGTCAGAGGTGGTCACATATGTCAGCACTTATTTCCAGCAACTATCAGTAGCTGAACTGAGGTGGTGCTTTATAGACAATATTGATCAAATGGAAAAGTAGTTAGTAGTACATAGTCACCCAACATAAAGTAATGGAACTACACTTTCTGGAAAAAAAAATCTGAGAGGAATAGATGACAAGAATAACAAATTTGGATCTAGTTATTTAAAAATAACTACTGGTCATTTTTGGCAAATGTAGCTATTTCCTATGTCTTTTGTCTGGGACCCACTAACTCTAAAGCCTTCCTCCGTTGACTAGCACTTTCTTTTATCCAAAAAGGAGATACCCTTTTGTTACTCTGTGCCTGGGTTGACTTAATCCAGTTTTCAGGTGTTCCCACTTCAGCATTTGTATGGTCAAGAATAATTATTGCTTTCTTCACTCTGAGGCTTTTTTGGTTGTCAAGAAGTATGTGTGTTGGAGGTGGTGGGTAGGGTGGGGAAGAGAAAGGAAGGGAAAAAGGAATTAATTTAATGCTCAATGCATTTCAAGATTATACTCTTTTAAGAAAAAAATTTTTAGTCCAAGTATGAAAGTAATGCATACAAAAACTATATATTTCTAGATGTAAGTATGTAAACATACTAAAAGTGATCTAGACTCCAGAGCAGTTCTGGCCAATAGAAATATAATTTAAGCCACATTTTCTAGTACCTATATTTAAAAAGATCAAAAGAAACATGACATTAATTTAATACTACACTTTATTTATTTTGATTTATTTAACTCAGTGCATCTAAAATACTGTCATTTCAACATGTGATCAGTGTAAAAATTATATGAGGTTATTTTACACTCTTTTTCCTATTTGGTCTTTAAATTTCATGTGTATTTTATGCTTACAAGTACATTTCAATTTGAACTAGGGCATTTCACGTGTTCAATAGCCACGTATAGGTAGTGATTTCTTTAGAAGACAGTGCAGTCCGTCATGCAAAGGAATTCATACAAACTTATAAATTATGATTACCTCTAGAAAGGAGGTCTAGAATAGGGGAGTGGAAGGTGAGAGTTTAAGGGAAGGGCTTTGTGTGGAATGTTTAACATGAGAATGTATTCAGCATTACCTGTGACCATTTAGTTTAAAAAGTAACACTTTCATTGTAGAAAATTTAGAAAATACAGAACAGTATAAAGAAAAGTATGTAATCCAAAAGAAGTGTTCTGTGGCTCTATCAGGACCAAGCCTCCCTTTAGGGAGAAGGTTCTCAGCTGATTTAGGTAGGAATGATTTGCTGGCTCATCTTAAGGCTCAATATTGCATAATTCAGTTTCCATTGCTTCATTGACAGTAGCAGAAACCCTCATTTTCCCCTGCTCTATAATTTCTTTAAAAATTTTAAACCTTACATACAGACTATTGAAGAACATATATAAATAGAACTGTCTAGAACAGGAAAGCAATTGGTGAACTGGCAAAGCAGGCCCAGGGTTTGAGAGAGATGCACCCATCATGCTCTTTACCATTTCCTAACATGGTGGCCTTGAGAAAAGTTACGTGCCGAATGGTAAAGTGATGGCAACCAGTCCAACCATCTGACAGAGAGGCATCTCTGTGAAGTGGCTAGAAGCACAAGCTCTGGAGGGCCGTCTCGGTTACTGACTATGTGACAAGTTCATGTTTCCCACTCTGACTATAGCCCAGTTTCCTGTTTTGTTAGAGAAGAATAATAGTTAACAGCCACATTAAATGGTATAATCAGGGTTGAGATGTGTATGCAAAGCTGTCTATACAGTCTGTCATATAGTGATGATTAAATAAGTGTTAGCTGTTGTTACGTGTTTTTATGAGAACTTAAATGTGATAATATATGCAAAGATCTTAACACAGAACCTGGTGCACGGTAGGCAGTCAACCAGTAACAACTATTTCAAGATGCAAGTTGATCTTATAAATGCTTAAGTTTGCATAAAGACATTTATCTTGAGCTAGTACCGCAATTAATACTGGGCGGTCACAGGTGGCTCCAGTTGTGGGCACGTAAACAGCTTACTGAGCGATGGTTCGTTTTCTCCCTCAGCCCACCTTAGGCCATCCTCAGCTGCCAATAGGAATTCTTCATCAAGGCTTAAGGGCTGGCAGCCTAGTTACAGGGCCTTTTGACAAGGTCTTCAAACGCAGATGCAGGTCTCCTATCATAAACAGTAGAAACCGGCTACCGGCTTGCTGTGAATAAGTAGCATATAGCAGCAGAAGTTAGAGACTGACACTAAAAACATGTGAAGGCACTTTGGAAAGAATTCCACCATGATCAAGATATTCTTCCTCTGGAATAGTTTCATAAAATTCTTGATCAAGCCTTCCTGATCATCTCACGTGGAGGTTGTGAACTAAGCTCATTTTTGGCCTTTGCGGGTAATTATAACTACCAGTTGTGGTAGAACGCTCAATGGAGGGGCTGCAGGCAGAATGGCCAAATGGCTTGACAACACCTTTAAGGAGAGCAGAGCAGGTCCTCAGAGGCTTATTTTGCAGGTAGATTAACGCTTGTTGTTCCGGCCGGTAGTGTCGGTCTCTCTGGCAGCCTGCCTGCCGTTCCGCCATGCTACCTTCATGTCGTAGATTCGAACGACTGCAGATTCCTACACAGTAATTGTGGATTTTCCTATTTTGTCATCCAGAGGAGGTGAGTCAACATGGTCGCTTAGAAATGAAAGTTTCCGAAGAAGTTGCTGTAGCTGAGAGAGGTTCCTGCAGCGGAAGACAGACTAGGGCAACAGTAGTCAACATTAATCTTAATGTAGTCTCAGCGTACACAGAGCAAGGCCTAGAAAGAGGTGGTGGGAAGTAGGCAGATATCCCTGTTGGTCCTGTGGGGAGGGCAGAGCTGGTAAGGGGCCAGAATGCGGGGGGGGGGGGGGGGGGGGGGGCTGGCTGGGGTCCAAAGGCAGCGCTGGCTGAGAGAAGAGGCTGTGTTTGTTAGGTTCTTGGAGCCCCAAGTGCAATTCCCATGAGAATTGCCAGGCCTGGCAGGTGACTTGCTGGCTCCAGCTGCCTGGGTTCTCCCTTCTGTGGTCTAGGCTTGGTTCTCTAGCCAGTCAAAAGTATGTTACCCATAAAATGCGCCTTCCCACTCAGTTTAGCCATAAACTATTCTAAAAATACAAAGAAACTGTGGTTCATTTGGTTCCTGATATTTCCCTCATATCCTTCCAGCTTCTGTGTAAAATATTTCAATAGGTGTGCTTGTCTTGCCTCCACTTTTTAAATTACCACCATATCAGTCAAAGACTATAATCCCTGCCACACTTCCTCCAATTCCAATACCAGAATCTTGGCCAGCATCTTAAAATTCACAGTGAATAAAGAAAACCGGTCTCTAATTTAAATATGCTTGACCTTCTGTGGGGAGCAAAGTAATCACAGCTTTGTCATGCTCTGGTTTGGTTCAGTGGGTGTAAAAACATGTTCAAATAAAATCGGGATAGACCCAAATATCCCCCTGTCCTTCAAACTAAACCCAAGCAAAGTGTTGTTCTGGTTTGTAGTCTCTTTGGCTAAGGACAAGGCTTGCCTGAGGATTTCTCTATCGGAGATGGTTTGCATATCCAGTCTTGCCAGAAGTGTGACTTTACAGCTTGTTGTCCTTATAGGACCTTTCTCCTCTCTAACTGGGCGTGTCGTTTTTTAATCTATAGATTTGTAAGAACTAGAAGTCCCCTATCAGTTGTGCTTAGCCCAGTGGTGTTTGGTTGGCATGCTCTCTGCAAGCCTGGAAAATGTGAATTTCTCCCCAGGAGCAAAATCTTGTATGAATTGTTTCCCAGTTTTTCTCTCCACTTTGAAATCTACTTCAAAGTTATTATTTGGCTA
Organism: Felis catus; assembly: GCF_018350175.1. Taxonomy (NCBI): domain Eukaryota; kingdom Metazoa; phylum Chordata; class Mammalia; order Carnivora; family Felidae; genus Felis; species Felis catus. The sequence continues at coordinate 85,819,182 of NC_058373.1, read as the reverse complement.
ACGGGTTATGTTTTCCTTCCCTTGAGGTCTATAGGATTTGCCTCTGATGTGTGGATGGGGCACAGGTTTTCCTCCTCATTTTTATCTACATTACATATGAACATAATCATTCTCACCCCCAAATATGAAACTAAGGCTTAAGTGAATTGCAAAAGCCTGTTTCCCCTCTACTTAGTCTTTAAAGATGTTCAACCCAAGAAAGGAATAATTAGTCTTCTACCTTTATGATATGATTATAACTTTAAGGCTCAAGGAACAGATAGCAAATGTGTCACTGATGGCAGAATCTTTAACAATAGGGATTTTTAAAAAATTAGTTCAGGGTTTGATTCTGGTTTTGGATAACACCACTAACTTTCTCCTGGGAGCTTAATAATCTAATAGAGACCAATTAGATCATATATGATATCACAAAGCTTAGTGATTATTTTCTCCATAGGCATTTAACAGATGTTTAAACTTAGTTGCATTATGTAGAGTCAATATAAAGTAAATAGAAGGACTGTATTTTGTGATTATCTCTTTCAAGAAAGAGGGAAGTTGAGTTAGAGAATGAGCGTGTGGCTCTGTTTACAGATAGTGTGAGAAGCCAGCTTCAAGGGCATGTCAACATTCATGATGATGTACTGAGTTAAGTTCAAATTTTTCCTGCATTACTGTGTGAAACACTGCCTGGAAACTGCTCAGTACATAAATTATTTCTTTCCAGTCTGTGATTCTTGTGGGCAGAAAAGTGAATTATGTATATGAATCCATTCCTATAGTTATCTTTCAACAATACCTAAGGCAGCAGCCAAGTTGTCTCTCTATTATCATTTACAGAAAATAGACTTCAGTCTTCGATTCAGCCGTGCCAGGAACTCTAGATTTTTGCTTTCAGAATTGAGACTTTGAAGTAATGATAATAGCTACCATTTACAGAACATCTACTATATGCCAGATACTGTGTAAGATGCCTTACATGTTTTTTTCCTTTATTTGATTTTTTGAACTTATATGATTTTGTAAATGGTAAAAGTATTACATTGGTTCTTTCCTACAAATCAAGTAATACAAACCTACAAAAAGAAAAAATAGGGGCATCTGGGTGACTCAGTTGGTTGAGTGTCCAACTCTTGATTTTGGCTCAGGTCATGATCTCACAGTTTGTGGGTTTGAGCCCTGCATCGGGCTCTGTGCTGACAGCATGGAGCATGCTTGGGATTCTGTCTCCCTCTCTCTCTCTGCCACTACCCCCACCCTACCCACACACACGCACACATTCTCCCTCTCAAAAACAAACATTTAAGAAAGAAAAAATAGTTTGTAATTTCCACCAGCACTCCCCTCCAATCCCAGTGCTTTGGTAACTGCTATTCATTCTGCTACTTTCTTCTAATGCCCACACATATACACATTCTTGGTATTTCAAATGCTCCCATTACCTCTATAAGGTCGGTGGCTTTATCTCTATTGTATAGATAGGGAAAATAAAGCCTAATGAAATCAGTAGCTCTAAGGAACTGAACAATAGCATAGAGTTCTCTGTATAGTCAACCACACTGCTTTTATTGGGATAAAGAAATGCGGGTAATTATGAAACTTAAGGGAAAGTCTAAAGTGTTTCTGGAACCATGAAAAAACAAAGACTCCTTCTGTGTTGCCAGTCATTGAGTGGTCACCATTGTGGCCACAGCACAGTCACCTTCTTTCCTGCTCTGCCAACAGTGCAGTGTCAAGGCACAGTGTTAGCATCTCATCACCTGGAAAGCCCTGTGTTCCTCCAGGAGTGGTTATTGGGTAGCAAGTTGGTATTGATGTAGCTTTGTGGCTTAGCATCTGGGAAAGTTTGTTTATGGCAAGTTGTTATCCCCTCACAGATGATTTAAAAAATAGACCCATTCATCAAACATTAACTCTAGGTATAAACTATAATTATATTCTGAGTGTCTTTTTGTCCATAATCTTGCTCTATTAAAATAAACTATAATGATGAATTAGTGAAGTATCTCAGCTAAAGAAATGTGTAAATGTGGAATTTTAGCCCAATTCATATTCTTTCACTTATATTTTGTTCTCAAAAAACAGGGAGGGATTTTTTTTTTCTTTTCAAATGTATCAAAATGCTTTGAGACTTTATTTGACCAATGAAAAACATAAGTGATCTTCTATCTCCTGAAGAACCAGGGTATTCTCCTACCTAAAAGCAGCAACTGAGTCTCTTCTTTTTTTAACAAAGCAGTATTTTTCTGAAGGGCCAGATATGGACACTCACTCCATTGTGTAAAGGTCTCATCCGGTTTGCTTTCCAGCCATGTGATGAAATTCAATGCAACGCCCTATTCCATTGGCTCTAAAATACAGCAAAATTCACCTTGCCCTAGGAAGCAGGTAAAGGAACGCATGTGGAGCGTGCTAACTTTTGACATGATGTGCCTAGAGCTCTTCTCTGGCTTTAGGGATGGAGGAAATTCATTGACACACACCCCACGTCTATACCTGTTGGCCGTACTCTGAGAGCTATTTACCCAGAGAACAATGCCTTCTGCCCTCGCTTCAGTCTGTGATCTCACAAGCTAGTCAGAGCCAGCTATGGGCAGTAGTTAGGTGGAAGAACTCCAGAAAAAATAGCTCAGGCTGCCATAAGTCATCTCAGTGATTTGTTGGTAATACTGGACTCTCAGTGAGTAAGGAATGTGTCCTGGAGTGATGCCTGGGAGTATTGTGTAGGCGAAGGAACTTCTCTTTAATTAAGCCTCTTAAGGACTTTTGAAACAGAAATTTGATTCCATATTTCATAACCATTGTGGAATATTCTCATGGGCAGATATAAAAAATTATCAGCGTATCTCTCCAAGTAAGAGAAAATCAAAGCAAAAATAACTTGTTCCTAGAATATGAACAAAAAGTACTGCACTAGACATTTAGCACAGCACGTGGCACCCACTAGGCACACAATAGGAATTTGTTGAATAAATGAATGCATGAAAGAACAGAGTTCCCAGAATTAGCAGTTGACAATAGCTGAAGTGAAACTGAAAGACTTTGAGTTACGTCAGAGGGAAATATTCTGACAGGTATCAGTGACCTGAAGATTTCTACAAAGCAGTGTGGAGAGCAGTGTGATATCACAGTATTAGCTACCTTCCTATCCACTTATTCTTCCCTGCTTGCATTCTGGTGGAGTCAGTGAAAAGTACTTCTAGGAAGTTATAATGCAATTTGGCCCACAACTGGTAACTAAATACGAAAATTGCAGTGAATCTACATGTTGGAAGGAAACTGAGCTGGTGGGTGACCTGCTGGGTTGGATAGTATTGGAATCATTTGGCTGATGATGCCAATCAGTCACCATTTTGTTTTGAAATGGAAGCCCAGTAATCAAATACGTTTAGTAAAATTCCTTGTGTTTACAGGGATCTAGTCAAAATGATTCTGTATTTTCCTATTTAAGCATCCCAATGGAAGTCATGTTTTGCCTTTCTAATTAAATATTTGCTTACATGTGTGTGATACAATGTTGCTGAATGAAGCAAAAAGCACACTCCTACTTTTTATGGGAGCAATCCTTAGTTTCCTCACCTGCAAAATAAGGAAAATATTACCCGCTCCTCACATTACAAGGTTGAGAAAGCAATCAGATATGTTAGGATGGCAAAACCAAGTATGGACTTGAAGTCTGAGAGGCTTTAGTTGAGCACTGGCACTATGTCTGTGATCTTGAGCAAGTAACTCAACCTTAGTTTCCCCATCGGTCAAATGGGAATAATGGTAATACCTATCTCACACACTTGTTGAGAGGATTAAATAACGTGATATATGTAAAGTGCCAAATATCTGTTAGTGGTTAACATCGATGAGCACTTACTGTGTTCCAGGTACGTAGTAACACACATGAATATGCTCTCCAGGCTGTAGGCTGTGGCAGGTGGAGGCACAGCTGGTGACTTTTTCATTCCCAACCTTTGCTCCCATGTGACCTTGCTTCTGTAGCCCACAGACTTATCCAGTGGAGAATTCTTACCAACGATATTAACTTTGAAAGATAGGGAAGAGGCCATTTTATAGGATCCACTGCTCTAGAGAGGAAAGTCCCTGGGGTGAGCAAGATCCCTGGACAAGATCTCCAGCCCAAAGGCTAGATTTTGTTAGGCCTCAGAGGAAGTAGACCTTTTCCTATTGCATTCTGGATGCATTTCCTGTGACAAATCACAAGGGTCCAGGGCTCTGGGAAAAGGAAAGGACAGCCAGAAGGAAGGAAAAGGACGAGGCTAGTTATGCATGCCCTTCTTCTCCCTCAAATCAGCCTCTGTTTTTTTAATATCATTGCCTCCAGCCAACAAAGAAATTACCTGTTGTTTCATTATTAGAACTATTTTCATTGACAGCATAATTACCATTATTAACAGCTAATATGTAGTGAATGCTTATATAGGAAAAATGCATTGGCTTATTTATTGTCATCACAGCAATGCGATGAGAAAGATTCTCTTCTATGATTCTATTATTAATCTTATTTTACAGATGAGTAAAGTGAGGATAAATAAGAGCAGATAAAATCCTTGCCCAAGCTAGCAAGTGGAATTGCTGAGACTCAAACCTGGAGCTGTCTAGCTCCAACCCATTATTTCTATCTACTGTGCTGCTCCCTGATTTACCTAATGATTCACAACTAGAGTTCAGACGCAACCAGGCACTTAAGTTCAAAATGTGCCCCCTGGCTGCCTTCCCCAGAGCAGGAGTGCAGAGCTTAGGTGGTTTGCCCAGCATTTCCAGAGTCTTTCCAACAGAAATGAATTTCTGCTCAACTTGTCCTCAAGTCTGTTTTGAAAACCAAAATAAATAATTTGTGTTGATAGACAGTGTGCCAGAACACGAATAAAAAAAAGTCCCATTTTGTAGGACAGAGAGTGAACTTTAACCTTCTGAGAATTTTTGGTTTTCCTATATGAAATGTTTGCTTGTTATTTTTAAGATGCTTTCTCATGTGTTTTTTTTTCATGTTGCGAAAAAGGGTTTCCTTAAGCTTAATACAATTTATTGTAAAAAATGAAAAGATGAAGTCGAGTGTAGTATTATAGTTAGGAGTTCTTAAAACATCAGCAAAACCTACAGGATTTACTATATAAACAAGCTCAATTAAGTATCTCATGCTAATTACATAGCTATAAATACAAGGTGGATGAAAAACCTCGATTGGGTTTGTTCTTCTCTGTTCTGATACAACCTTAATTGCACATAAGAAAACACTTAGAAAGCACATCAGACTGCCATGAGCGCTCCAGCGACCTGCTCCAGGTTATGCACGTTGGAGAAAAAAAAACAAATGTCACATCAGTGCTTGCCTCATGGGGGAAAAAAAATTAAATACTGAACATTTCCCCCTCTTTACTATTCATTCAAAATATAACAAGGAGCGGGGTGCCTGGGTGGCTCAGTCGGTTGAGCATCCAACTTCAGCTCAGGTCATAATCTCACAGCTAGTGAGTTTGAGCCCTGTGTCGGGCTCTGTGCTGACAGCTCAGAGCCTGGAGCCTGCTTCAGATTCTGTGTCTCCCTCTCTCTCTGCCCCTCCCCTGCTCATGCTCTGTCTGTCTGTCTCTCTCTCTCTCTCTCTCTCTCTCTCTCTCTCTGTCAAAAACATTAAAATATATATATGTATATATATGTGTATATATATATATATACACATATATATATATATGGAGAGATACCCTTTGTACTGTACCTCCAAAAGGAAGCAATCATTCAACTTTAAAAAAAAAAAACCCACATGAACTGTTAATGTATTGTAATGAATTATAAACCTCAGGGCAAGCTACAGTGAGCTCTGTAGCATGTTCCAAAAGTAGCAATAGACTGGAGTTCAGCAGTCAGGGTATTTTAGGGTCGGGTAATCTATCGGAAGAGTGGAAGGAAGTAAATTAAAGGTAACCCACTACTCCCAGCACCACTGACTCATCATTTATCACAGTGAGTGATACACACTGATTGCGCACCCTCTTGAAGAAGTCAACAAACAACTGCAATTTATCCATGCCCGATTTCTAACCTGGTGCCACTTTAAACTATTGAGCCAATGGAGTCAAGATTAATTGTAACATTCACTTTAGAAAAACATAATTAGAAAAGTAAATATGCTGGATTCGAGAACCAAATATAAATTCCTTTTGGATTATGCACAGTTACGGATTACCAGTTTATCTGTATGGCTAATCCCCTCCATTACTTTGGATAACCCAGAATTGGATACAGCTATTTACATGTAGGTAGTGATGATAGGTATTACATGACCTTAGTTTCACTAATTCCAACAAAGATGTGGGGTTTTTGTTTTTTGGTTTTTGCCAGAAATCTTCCCTTTCAGACCTGTATGCATGCAATTTTGTTTACTTTTTGGGCTTCCTAATTTTAAAAGCATGGATCTAGGCATGATTATGCATGTTGGAGACAAAAATCGTCCCTAATAGTTTTGGCTTGAAGGGAAGCTAAAATGGTAATTTACTCTATTTCACGGTCTCAAAGATGATCTTTCTGGCTTTCCTCCTCTCTCCTACAGCAACCATCCACTATGAGTTATGCAAGACACATCATTAAGAAGGAAGGCTTGGGACTCCAGGGCCTCAACAAAGGATTTACAGCAACTTTGGGACGTCATGGGGTTTTCAACATGGTATATTTTGGCTTCTACTACAATGTCAAAAACATTGTTCCTGTCAATAAGGTAACTATTTAATAGATTAAAATCCTGGAGAAAAATGTCATCAGTGATGACAGCTACATTTGTAGAGTGTTCGTCATGTCCTAGTCACTGTGCTAAACACTTACATCTAATTTGATCCTCGCAGTAGCCTTATTCCTGGGCTGTTGTTATTCTTATTTAGGAATTGGAAACTGAGGCTTAGCAAACTCAGGGCGCCTGGGTGGCTCAGTTGGTTGGGCGACTGCAGCTCAGGTCATGATCTCTCGGTTTGTGAGTTCAAGCCCATGTCGGGCTCTGTGCTGACAGCTCAGAGCCTGAAGCCTGCTTTAGATTCTGTCTTCCTCGCTCTCTGCCCCTCCCCCACTCACGTTCTGTCTCTCTCTCAAAAATAAACATTCAAAAAATTTTTAAAAAAGAAAAATCAAGTAAATTTTTAAGTAGTTAATAGCCAAGTAGAGACTTGAAACCAATTCTGACACCACAATTCTTCTTGAAGTATGCACCATTACATCTGAATGCTTCCCATTTATCACAAATGGGAACTTCTAGAAACTGTGTTATCATGTAATTTTTATCTCAGAAGCGCAACCTTCTCAAGAAAGTTGAAATTTTCATATTCTACATAAATTTTGAGCTCTGGGGAAAAATTATCAGCCTAAAATTTAAATTTTACGTAGATATTCATTTTTAAATTCACCTACATTAATTAGGGTAAACAGTAAACCAACTCTTTAAGGATCATTCACTTTCATGCAAAATAATAATGATTATATATATATATATTTAATGATATATATATTTAGTAAATATATATGTAATATATATATATTTAATATATATATATTTAATGATAATTTACAGATGCTAGCAGCCTTTTAACTTCTACAAGATGAAAGTAGCACATGATGTGCTTTAAACCTAGCATCTTTTCAGCCATTACAGCACAATTTTCCCCCACCATTATATTGCTTGCCTGCATCAAAGATTGCAATCCTGGAAGCACCCGCTGGGGACACATTTTTCACATGCAGAAAATTTCCCACAGGGGTTCACTTTTTTATTTTGCTTAGTACAAAGTACAGATGGACTTTTATAAATCATAAAAATATTTCTCATGTGGCTACCACTAGACTCTTTAGTAAAGTTGATTATACCTACCTTTGCCCAGCTATTGCCCATATTCTAGGACAAGACTTAAGTAGCAGCTGAATCCAGGGGATGTTCCACATTAACCATCCGTTGGTATTACCTCTTTCACTAGCCAAAGTTGTTAACCACATTTTATTGTATTTGGAAATCTTATTTATTTATTTATTTATTTATTTATTTATTTATTTATGTATTTAGAAATTTTTCAGTGTTTATTTATTTTTGAGAGAGAAACACACACAGAGCATGAGCAGAGGAGGAGCAGAGAGAAAGGGAGACAGAATCCAAAATGGACTCCAGGCTCTGAGCTATCAGCACAGAGCCTGACACAGGGCTTGAACCCATGCACCACAAGATCATGACCTGAGTTCCAAAGTCAGATGCTTAACCAACTGAGCCACCCAGGCACCCCTGGAAACCTCATTTGTTGAGTAGAAGCTTATGTTTTGTTGGCCTGAAGTCTGTGATTGACCACAGTATATAAACACCCTTCCCCCATTGATTGACAATTCTGGCTCCAGTGGTCCTCAGAGTCCTCCTTCTGTGAAGAAATCCAGAAATAGAATGCAATAAACACTTTGGTCTTGAATGATACAAGAGAGTTCAACTCTTAATACATTGAGGTTCTTTTTAGCAGGAATGGACTAAACAACTTGTGGTTCCTTGGACAAAATGAAAATATAGGACCCTTGTTCAAAAATTATTAAGAATTTCAAGACCAAATAGTAAGGCAGTGACACCAAGCTCTTCTATGTGTAGGCCCTGGGTAACTGCACAAGACACAATCACGTGAAGTTGACTCTGCTTTTTAGACTCTGAGATGAGTAATCCGTACAACATGGGAGACATGTCCCTCTCTCCAGCTATCCAAAGGCTTGAAACGGATAGAAATCACACACAATGAAATAAATTATATGATTATTATATATTTTATTACACATATTTGGGCATGTATTTTAATTAATATAGTATTATAAAATGAATTTGGTTATATTTAAGAAAGAATTCACGAAGATTTATATGTGGTCATATCTTAATGCTTTAAAATCCACAAGTGTGAATGTCACTCTACAATTAATCAATGCACTTATGTTATTAAATATTATGCATTATATAAACACAGAACTTAAATACTCATTATTTAAAAATACAGCATGGTATCTTGAAACTATGGAAAGCACTCATTTATCTTGCCAGTTTGCAGCGGTCAGATCATACCGGCTCTTATAGGCCACACTAGGGATTCTTCCCTTTATCTGAAGAGCATTAGGAAGCCAACCAAAGATTTTAAGTAGAGGAATTACCAAATCACGGTGGCTACCAAGTGGAGAATGCATGGAGTGGAGGTGGTGAGGGAAGTGCAGGGTATAACATGAAAATGATTTCAAAGTGAGATGCTGGGGCCTTGGGCTGTGTTGTTCATGGTGGAGACAAGGAGAAATGGACATTTTTGAGAAATCTTCAGAAGGCAAAATCTAATGGAGTCCATGTATGCATGTTGAGAAAAGGGGTGGTGGATAGAGATGATGCCTAAGTTTTTGGCTTAAGCAACTGAAAGGATGATGGTGCCATTTACTGAGAAAGAAAACCACTGAAAGAGAAGCAAGTTAATGGGAGAATATCATGGGCTCAGCCTGGAAACTGAATTTAACTACCCTCAGAACGAAAGTGCAGATGTTGAGTCGGAGATTGGATGTGGGTCCTGGAGCTGCAGAGGGGAGATCTGAGTTGGAGATACACACTTTGAAGTCGTCATAAACCTGGGCAAGTGTCCCTTTACTGGGTGAAAGATCTTGAGCCAATCACCTTGCTGCTCTGAGCTTCAGGTTTTTTAGTGTGTGTGTGTGTGTGTGTGTGTGTGTGTGTGTGTGTGTGTGTGTATTTTATTGTGTATTGAAAAGCTAAGATGGTTCTTTCTACCCGACATTATTTGATGATTAAGATAAGCGGTATGTGAAGTTGTTTGTGAGTTTTAAGGAGCCATGGAAATGTTAGGTGTGGTGGTGCTGATGACAGCAATCAGGGAAGGAGAGAGGTGGTGAAGCGGGTGGTGGAAACAGCACGTAGAACCCCATGAAGAATGTTTCCCCAGGACTGTTCCTTTTTCACTTAAATGAACACTGTGGTCTTTTCTTGTCTAGAACAAAGTCATTGATTTTATGTGTTCTGTAATCTAAGCCTGATTCAAAACTGGAAAACCAGTATTCTTTAAATTTAAACCATAATAAATCAATCCTTTGTGAAGGGGAAGGTATGATAATCATTAAAACATGTTGAAGAACGTCATCAAGTTGTTAACCATGAGGAGGAGGTGGTGTTCCTTGAAGGCTTTATTCCATCTTTGCTGTGGGCTGTCTCTAGCCATACACTTTGGATGATTTGTTTACAGGATTATTATTTCAGTTGCCTTACCCAGCAATTGGTCATTCTGTTGTTCCGAGGGAATTTGAGATTTCACCAATCCTGACTGGCATGAAATAATTTGAGATTTTTCTTTAATGTATTTTTTTAAATCCATAAATTGTCTTACAGCGTTTTCCACTTTCAAAGTATTTTATTTTAAAAGAAACTGTTTATAATGATCTCTGGGGAGTGGAAACGAGAAGTGGTGTGGGTGTGTGTGATAGAGAGAAAGCAGCAGTGAAGGGAAGTACTTTTTTCTGTATACCATTCTGAGCTGTTGAAAGCATCTGCAATAAGCATGTATTAATTTTATAATAAGAAACAAATCAGTGAAAAGTTCAATAGAGTCTCGTAAAATAGAATAGCTAGTTAGCTTCTTCACATTTTATTCAACTCTAAGGCTGTGTGTAGAGGTAAAATAACATCTTTAAACAATGAGCCTAGAGGACTCAGGTCACATATCCACCCCTGAAGTTTTTAACCCTTCAGACTGGTGACCTCTATTAGATTGATTTTTCAAGTTATCACAGATAACTGTCATTTTCAGATAAGTAACTGTCATTTTCAGATAAGAAAACCAAATGAGAAGTTATGGCCCAGGGCAGAAAGTTACTGAAGTAATTTATCTGAGGTTATACAGCAAGGGGGAGGGAGAGAACCAGAGACCGGAACTCTTTCCACTATACCATGCAATGTTTTAAGTCTACTTTAAAAAAAAACAAAACACTTATTTATTTTGGGGAGAGCACAACCAGAGGAGGGGCAGAGAGAGGGGGACAGAGGACCCAAAGCGGGCTCAACAGTGACTGCCTGATAGCAGTGAGCCCAATGTGGGGCTGGAACTCACGAACCACAAGATCATGACCTGAGCCGAAGTCAAACGCTCAACTGACTGAGCCACTCAGGTGCCCCATCTCTACCTTTTACCTTGTATTTTGTCATACATAAATTACAAGTTACAAATGATCACTGAAATTTAAATATGTGAAAGAGCTAGAATATCCAGATAATATAACCAAATTCCTCTTCTGTCTCATTCAGTCCTGTAACCTGGTCCTCCCTTTTTATATCCTTAGTCTGTAATCTATAGAAACAAAGAATTATATAAGTCACAGCCTTGGAACAACTGGGCATTCGCAGTTTGAAAATGGTGCCCTGGGTTATAATATGTTAGATTTATTTTTAGGATCTAACTGTTCCTATGGTGGGTAAGAATACACAATAGAGAAAAGACTTCTTTGGATATTAACTGACCATGGAATTCATTTAATGGAGGCATTCATTTACATCTTGCAGTAAATGGAATGGAATGTCAGTATAAAGAATTATCCCTTCTCTCCAGAAAGAGGCATCACTTCTCAAAGTAAAGCCCACTGGAAGCAGGTATTGATTAACTTAAATGCTGACATCTTTTTCAAATATCCATGGGAGTAAGCTTTCATTGCAAAAATAATTTCTTTCATCCCTACTGCAAGGTGGGGATGTTCAAGCATATTATTTGTGATGTTGACACAGAAATGAGAATCCTAAGATTAAAATATTATATCTCTTTAATAACTGTCCTCTAGTTTCGTATTTACTGCTTTTCGAGTGTTTCCATAAGTAAAATAATAATAATAGCGGAAATCACTGTCGAAAGCTCGTGGCTGTCAACAGTATTAAAATGTGCTTTCAGTTTGCATCCTAATTAAGCATGTTTGCAAGTTATTTTGCCAAAAACAATAGACCTTTTGTGTTGAATTTTGCCATGATATAAATTACATGTGTGGGTTAGAAATATTCTGGGAGAGAACAATTTTTCATATGTTCAATTTTTCTTACTTAATAAACCATTTAGACCTGTCCCTATGGTCATTTTACTACAGACAGCATTAAGTCAAACATATTTTATTTTCTCTTAAAGTAATATTTATAAAAGATTGCCTTTTGGAAATGCAAATGTTTTTCTTTTTCTTTTGATTTTTAATGTTTTCTTTGTTTTGTAAATTCTGTAGAAAGTCTGAGGGTGGTGCCAGACGCACCTCAGTTTATCAGAAGAAATGTGGAAATGTGTTAGTTTCGTGATTTAAAGCTATATCCTTCCCTAAGGTGTGCGCTAAGCTGAATGAAAAATGCACCTTTGGGTTCAAGTGGAGAGCTTAGACAGAGCTGTTTGTATTTTGGAAAGAAGAATCTCAGTAGAATTAGATCATAGTAGGATTTAATTTATGGCCATTTATTTTTCTGATTCTCTCCTACTCCATCATTAGTCTTACCAATCATCCGGTAATGGGAAGGGCAAGAGCATTAAAGTTTCATTAAGAACAACTCGCCTTTCTGGTAACCACTGGGGTAAAACTGCAAGTATATGTTATCTATAAAATTCCAGGATATGTGACAAGATTCTGTGGTAAAAAGCAGTATCTTTCATTGGCAGTTTTCACAGACTCCCTGGGGTATGTGTGCTGGGGAGAAGGAAGACGTGGGGGAGGGCAGAGAGAAGGGGGCAAGGATTCAGACACTTTCTTAAATAAACTTTAAGTCAAAAATTTCCAGGCAGGCACCACCCAAGTGGATGGAAATGTGGTACAAGTAGCTTTAGGTTCTCAGTGGGTTCCTTCTGTTCATTCATTCCAAGAACGTTCATGGCACACATGTGATGTCCCGGGCGCCATCTTGCTAAGTGTCAGTGCTGCCCCTGCCTTAGTAGGCTTTGCAGTCTATGAGAGGAGACCAATAATAAAGACGTCATGGCACATGGAACTGGATAGTGATAGTCATGATGAGTGCCATGGAAGGCAACTATCAAGCTGTGGGAATTTAGAAACCAGGATCCCAATCTAGACCAATGGCAGGGCAGGGCAAGGAGATAGGAAAGGCCTTCCTTCAAAAAACGATATTTAGGCTGAGGCTCAAGGGTGAGGATTGGCCAAGATGAAGAGGATGAGCAGAGACCAGAGAAGAGGATATGTGACTACCCTGAAGCAAAAAGAGGCTTGGGGAACCAGGGATAAGACGAAGAATGAGGATAAGCTGGTATATGGTGAACCCGAGGGGAATGGAGGCCATGCAGGCTGCAGAGGGTATCTGGCCCACAATGTTTTAGGTATGTAGAAGTCACTTGACTCCTCTTACATGATTTAACTCCGGGTATATGTCGAACAAACGTATTACATAAGTAGAACTAAATGGGCATGGGAAAGCGTCGTTTATAGAAGCAGTCCAGAAGTAGAATCTCAAGAAATAAAGTTGGTTCCAAGCCTTCTTCTTGATCATATGCCTACCTCCATATCAAAGCATCTCAGTGTGTCCTTTCTCTGACCTCTCAACCTTTTAGAATTTTGTTTTGGAAACCTGGTTTGTTAGTTTTCCTTGGGGTCAGCACCTTTTATTGAGGTAAGGAATAAACAGAGCACACCAAAATGGAAAAATCTTACTGAGTTCCCAAGGAAATATATTAATATTTTCCTGCATTTCATACAATAATACTCAGCGATACAATTGACTCTTAGACTGTATTACCCACCCATGTAAATATTTAAAGAGAGGTATTTAAGGAGAGGGTGTGTGTGTGTGTGTGTGTGTAGGTATATATATACATGTGTATGAAATAATCAAGTGATAACTGTTATGCTTAAACCCTAACCCATTTTGACATTGCATGTGTTTTATAATTTGAACTAAGTGGGTAAGACATTTAAAATTATTTTACATTTCACAACACTTTAAGGAAGAGCTAGCTCGGGGAAAAAAGGAATTTTCATGGCTATTTTCTGAATGGCTACATTTAGATGCTGAGCTTTTAACAAGACTTTGATTTCATTCCAAAGCCCAGAGCCCTGCAAGGATAGGATCTTGGGAATACTCTACATTCCTTAAAGAATGCTTATCAATTAAACCATCTCTTTTTAGTTAGTGACCTTCTGTGGAGTGAGGAGCTAGCATTTCCCCCAAATTATCTCACATAAAGAGAAAACAAACACTGTAATAGATTCTTCTGATAGCTGTGAAGTGGAAACAATTGTATTTTTTAATTAAGCTTTAATAGCAGGTATTTTCATTTCAGGGCAAAACAGCATGATACATGACATCAGGGCAAACAATGGTTTTGTCAAAGTTTATAAACAAAACAGAAGAGAGCCAACATTAGAGAAGATAAAAGATAGACTGCAAGCTGACTTGACTCTGAGTTGACTTGGTCCCACTGAAACTAACAATAACTAAAATGCAAATTTCTTCATAAAAAAAAGATAAAAGGCAGTTTGTTCTCACTCAGGCTGCCTCCTTGTTCAGTTACTAGGAGGCAACTACCGATTTCAGCTCCCCACATTATTTTCATGATGACCATTGCCAGCTGCGGGGCAGGCAGCGCTGAGCCACTGTTATTTGCCTTGCAGTTGCTTCCAGGTGCTTAACCAGTGTGCCTCTGTGCCGCCTTTGTAATTTGCTTCTGAGACCTTAGTTCTTTGCGTATGACGTCTGTAGGGAGGAGAAAGAAAACATTTATTAAACACCGAAGATGTGGCAGGCCTGGTGTACATACAAAATGAATATGACACAGCACAGTCCTTTCATTTAAGAGGCTTTGCAGGACTCTTCCCAGAGAACGTCAGAGTTTGGTGCCCATCTCTGCTAAATCCGCCAAAGATTGAACCCAGGCCATCTGACACGAGAGTCCATACTTGTAATTGTTGTACCCAACTTCTTCAAAGGTATGGATAGGTGAGCCTTTGAGTTTTTTCTTCTTTGGAAGATATCCACATTTCCTCAGCTCCTCGGCAAGTGACATGAGTTTTGGTCCTCCCTATGGTCTGCGTCCCCCACTATAGATGCATCAAATTTGTCAATGTCAGTGTCAAAACTGAACATAATACTACAGTTGTCAGAGGATCAGTTCAGAGCACAGTAGTCTCAACCCTTCCTGTGATCTGAACACATGTTGTTTTTTGGGGTTTTTTTTTATTTTTCATTTAAATTCAAGGTAGTTAGGGGCGCCTGGGTGGCTCAGTTGGTTAAGTGTCTGACTTTGGCTCAGGTCGTGATCTCATGGTTTGTGAATTTGAGCCCCATGTTGGGCTCTGTGCTGACAGCTCAGAGCCTGGAGCCTGCTTCAGATTCTGTGTCTCCCTTTTGTCTATTTGCCACTCTCCTGCCGGCACTCTGTCTCTCTCTCTCTCTCAAAAATAAACATTTAAAAAAAATAAATTGAAGCTCGTTAACATACAGTGTAGTCTTGGTTTCAGGAGTAGAACCCAGTGATTCATCTCTTACATATGACACCCAGTGCTCATCCCAAGAAGTGCCCTCCTTAATACCCCTCAGCCCTTTAGCCCCTCCAGCAACCCTCAGTTTGTTCCCTGTATTTAAGAGCCCTTATGGTTTGCCTCCCTCTCTGTTTTTCCTCTTATTTTGCCTTCCCTTCCCCTATCTTCATCTGTTGTGTTTCTTATATTCCACATATGAGTGAAATCATATGAAAGCTGTCTTTCTCTGACTGACTTATTTTGCCTAGCATAATACACTCTAGTTCTATCCACGTTGTTGCAAATGGGAAGATTTCATTCTTTTTCATCACCGAGTAGTGATGTGTGTGTGTGTGCGTGCACACGTGTGGGTGTGTACCACATCTTCTTAATGCAGCCAAAGATTGTACAGAAATAAATTCTTGAGAAATTTTTGTTGGGGTGGAAGGGATAGAGAATGGGTGTTTTACATCAAGATGTTAATATGTATAAAACTATGGTCAGTTAAAATCCCCAGAGTATGTGAACTGCAGTCAAGTCTCCCCTTGAACATGTACAGTTTGTATTCACTATGCTTAAATGTAATCCTGTGGGTTCAGTCCAGTGCTTGTGATGATAAATTTTAATATTGAGGGCCTCATCTGTCATTCTAGCTTCCCCTCCCAACCTGTGTAATCAGCAGATCCAAGAGCAGACCTTTCACATCTTGACCCAGGTTCATCCAGCCCCTCATCAGGCTGTCTTATGGACACATCTTTCACAGCTGAGGGATCTCCAGCTGTACTTTTCATCTCTCCTCCCTCCATTCAGTATCTTATTAATCAGGATAACATGGAAGACTTATTCAAGTAACTTTCTAAAATCAAAGTGTACAGGATGATTCAAAAGGAAATTAACTTTCAAAAATGTATTACTAGACCAGGTTGTCTGGAGTTTCTTCATGTGAGAATCCACATGAAATTCCTGTTTGTATCACCTTTTTTGGCAGCCTTGAGGAGATGAAAGATGGCGTCACAACTACCCCTTTAACGATTGATGGTGGTGTGCAACAAAGGGGATAAAATGAATTAAAGTATAGAATGTGTGTTGTTAGCACAGACTGACCATTGTAAAATTATGGAAGTAACTGAGGGAGCCCATTAAAATTGGTTTTGACCACATGTTTGTATATAATCTAACTACTAATAGATTTATTAAAATGTTCCATTCTTTTTGAATCACGCTGCTATGGTCCTAACATTCTCCTCATCAATTTATTCACTTACTAGCGGGAAGAGAAAGCAGAGTAAAAGTTCTATCAAGAAGTAATTTGTGGGGCACCTGGGTGGCTCAGTTGGTTGAGTGTCTGACTTCGGCTCAGGTCATGATCTCGTGCTTCGTGAGTTCGAGCCTGCGTTCAGATCCTCTGTCCCCCTCTCTCTCTGCCCCTCCTCCACCTGTGCACTCACTCGCTCTCTCTCTCTCTAAAAAATAATTACTAAAAAAAACCCAGCAATTTGTGATACCCTGAAAATCATGTGACTCTTTGTAGGACCACTATATTGTCTTTAATTGTCTTAAAGCAATTTACAGCAACCTCTTTCAGTCACTTCTCAACTATAATTTTAATTTTTCAAATGGCAAACCTATTTTAGCAACTTTTGACAAGGAACAGTAAATCCAATCTAGCATCAGCCAAGGCCCATCCTGAATGGAGAATGTTTCTCTAAGTGTGTTTATTAAAGACTATCTAAGGTAGTAGCCAGGGTGTACTGAATTCAAGTTAGGTCAAAGCTAGTCAGAGAGGATCTCCGATGCAGTGTGATGACAGGACGAATTAGAGAATGAGTGAACTGTGGGGAGCAAAGGAAATTTAATTTGGGTTGTCATGAGGTCGTAGGAAGATTCTAAGACTAGACTTTAAGGTATATATTCATGCTGTTCGCCCATTGCTACACTCTGTTAAGCCTTGCCTTATGGGTAGCAGCAGGCTTCCTGGCCAGTCTCCCTCACCACCCCTAGTCCTCACTAGCTAACAGATCTTGCTTCCCCCATCTTCCTTACCCCCTCCTTCTGGCATGTCTCTGTGTGGAATGTCTTCTTAAAGATGCCAGACCCTAATCACAAAGGCCTGTGAGATGGGCAAAGGTTCTGTTTATCAAGCTAGCAGCCAGCTGGCCAGTCACAAAGCAAAGCATCAAAGCCCATGCCAGGGAAGGTAAAAAGAGAGGCACATGCTTCTTTTGATCAAGACATTTTGCCTCTCTGCATATTAACTTCTTAAGTGCCATTGCCTTAAATTACTAATACTGTCCTTAGCTGTGGATATAATGTTTGGATTAGATGGTTAAGTTAGTCACAAATATGTAGTATGTTGATTGTTAACTATTTTGAGTCATATGATCTCATTTCCAATGACGTGGTAACTTTTGTTGAATTCTTAAAGGTTATGGAACATCATGACCACCGATGTTTTGGGATCACTTATTAGTGTTTCTTGTTAAGCTGTGGAGAGTCTATAAATAACATGTCCTGTCAGGGAAACTCATTGATCTTCCAAAAGAGGGACTGGAAAACACATCTCTTCAGCTCTGCACTGACACCAAATTGCAGTGTTATG
The DNA here is from genome assembly GCF_018350175.1 of Felis catus. Taxonomy (NCBI): domain Eukaryota; kingdom Metazoa; phylum Chordata; class Mammalia; order Carnivora; family Felidae; genus Felis; species Felis catus. Next base: position 85,801,127 of record NC_058373.1, on the reverse strand, counting down.
GAAATTGCCAGAGTTCTACTAAGAGACCTGATATCAATTCCCAATTCTGGTACTTACTCGTTAGCCATGTCTCTCTGGCAAGTTATACCTTTCCTCTGTCTCAGTTGTCTCATTTGAGAAGTGAAATGTTAACATCAGTCTTAAAATGTTTGCAGGGGAATTAAATCATCTTTTTTAAACTATGAATATTGGATTTTGTATTGCTATCACAAATAAGGTCAATGCATGTAATACACATTAACATTTCAGGCTACTTAGCTCCAGTTTAAAGTACCATATTTTATAAGAAAAATTGGAACATACTTAGGAGAAAAGAATAAAACTCATCTGTAGATGGGGAAATAATGTATACTACTTACAAATAAATATTTCAAAGGAACTGTGTTTTTAAGCATGAGGAAGAAAAGGTTATTTCAATAACAGTTTTTAAATCATGATGAATTACATCAAGAATGGTGACAGTTGATTACCCTTGCAATTGAGCAAAAAATTGGAGTAAAATAGTTTAGGCTTATGCGTGAGGAATGTGGGTTAGGAACACAGGAAGTTTCCTGATTGATGACAGTTGGAACAAATTATAGAAGTAAGTTGGAAATTTTTAATAAGATAGATTTTTCGTCAACATTAATGTCCATTTACATAATTAAGGTATGATCCATCCTAAATATTTTACTTGGGCTAAGTGACATATTTTTCCCTCAAGTTTTTTTTTTTTAATTTTCATTATATTATGATAAAAACACTTAACGTGAGATCTACCCTCAACATATTTTTAAGTGCACAATACATTATTGTCCACTATGGGTATGATGTTGTAAAGCAGATCTCTAGAGCTTATTCATCTTGCTTAACTGAACTTGATTAGTGACTCCCCATTTCCCTGCCCCCAAGCCCTGGCAACCACCATTCCATTCTTTGATTCTACTAATTTGACTATTTTAGGTACCTCATATAAGTGGAATCATGAAGTAATTGTCTTTTCTGTGACTGACTCACTTAACATAGTGTCTTCAACTTTCATCCATGTTGTCACATATCGCAGTTTCCTTCATTTTAATTTTTTTTTCAACGTTAATTTATTTTTGGGACAGAGAGAGACAGAGTATGAACGGGGGAGGGGCAGAGAGAGAGGGAGACACAGAATCAGAAACAGGCTCCAGGCTCTGGGCCATCAGCCCAGAGCCTGACGCGGGGCTCGAACTCACGGAGTGCGAGATCGTGACCTGGCTGAAGTCGGACGCTTAACCGACTGCGCCACCCAGGCGCCCCAATTTTAAAGGCAAATAGTATTTCATTGTATAAATATGCCACATTTTCTTTATCTGTTCTGTCAATGGATATTTAGGTTGTTTCCATATCTTGGTTATTGTGAATAGTATGGCAATGAACATAAGAGTGCTAATATCTCTTTGAGGTCCTCATTTCAATTCTTTTGGATAAATACCCAGAAGTGGGATTGCTAGATCATATCATAGTTCTATTGTTAATTTTGGAGGAACTCTATACTGTTTTCCAGAGTGGCTACACCATTTAAAACCCCCCACCAACAGTATATGAGGATTCCAATTTCTCCCCATCCTTGCTAACACGTACTTTTATTTTTTTGAAAATAATCATCCTGACAGATGTGAAGTGATATCTTGTGGTTTTGATCTACATTTCCCAGATAATTAGTGACTGAGCATTTCTTTATATACCTATTGGCCATATGTATGTCTTCTTTGAAAGAATGTCTATGCAAGTCCTTTGCCCATTTTAAAATCAGGCTATTAGCTTTCTTGGTACTGAGTTATAAAAGTTCCTTATATAGTTTATATTTTATATATCAACCCCTTTATAGATACATGATTTGCAAATATTTTCTCCCATCCCGTAGGTTGCCTTTTTATTCTTTTGTTTCCTTTGCTGTTCAGAAGCTTTTTAGTTTGACATAATCACACTTGTCTGTCCTTACTTTTGTTGTCTGTGCTTTTGGTGTCAAATCATTGCTAACACAGGGGCGCCTGGGTGGCGCAGTCGGCTAAGCGTCCGACTTCAGCCAGGTCACGATCTCGCCGTCCATGAGTTCGAGCCCTGCGTCGGGCTCTGGGCTGATGGCTCAGAGCCTGGAGCCTGTTTCCGATTCTGTGTCTCCCTCTCTCTCTGCCCCTCCCCCGTTCATGCTCTGTCTCTCTCTGTCCCAAAAATAAATAAACGTTGAAAAAAAAAAATCATTGCTAACATCAATGTCATGAAGCTTTACTCATATGTTTTCTTCTAGGAGTTGTATGGTTTCAGGTCCCATATTTAAGTCTTTAATTTGTGTGTGGGGGGGGGCATAATATGTAGTTTCAATTTCATTCATTTGCATGTGGATTTCCAGTTTTACCAGCACCATTTGTCGAAGACTGCTCTTTCCCCATTGTGTATTCTTGACACTCTTGTTGAAGATTAGCTGGTCATATATGCTTGGATTTATTTCTGGTCTCTCTGGTCTGTCCCACTGGACTATATGTCTGTATGCCTGTGCCATAATGTTTTGTACTATACCTTTATGATGTGCTTTGAAATTAGGAATTATAATGCCTCCAGCTTTGTTCTTCTTTCTTAGGATGGACTTGGGTATACTCAGTTGTAGAATTTTTTCCTATTTCTATGAAAACTGCCATTGGAGTTTTATAGAGATTGCATTGAATCTTTAGATCACTTTCGGTATTGTGGAAACTTTAACAATATTAAGTATTCTAACCCATGAACATGAAATGTCTTCATTTGTGTTGCCTTTAATTTTTTTGACGTTTTATAGTTTTCAGTATTTAAGACTTTCACCTCCTTAGTTGAGCTTATTCCTAAGTATTTTATTCATTTTATCCCATTGAAATGGGAATGTTTTCCTAATTTCTTTTTAGATAGTTTGTTTGTAGTGTATAGAAACATGAGTGATTTCTGTATGTTGATTTTGTATCCTGCAACTTTACTGAATTTGTTTATTCTAATTTTCTTATGGAATCTTTAGGTGTTTCCCTATATATAAGTCCATGTTGTTTGTAACAGGGACAGGTTTACTTTTGATTTGGATGTTTTTTGTTTATTTTTCTTGCCTAATTTCTCTGATTAGGACTTCAGTACTATGTTGAATAGAAGTGATGAGAGCAGGCATCTTTGCCTTGTTACTAATCTTAGAGGAAAAGCTTTCAGTTTTTCAACAGTAAAGTGTGATATTAGCTGTGGGCTTTACATGTATGGAGTTTATTATGTTGAGGGATTTGCCTTATGTTCCTTACCTTCTGAGGGTGTTGATCATGAAAGCAGGTTGAATTTTGTCAAATGTGTTTTCTGCATCGATTGAGAAGATCATGTTATTTTTTTATCCTTTATTCTGTTAATGTGCTGTATCACATTAATTGATTTTGGTGTGTTGAAAAATCTTAGCATCCCAGAGATAAATACTTTATCACAGTGTATGATCCTTTTAATGTGCTGTTGAATTCAATTTGCTAGTATTTTATTGAGGATTTTTAAATCTGTATTTATCAGGAATCTCGGCCTGTAGCTTTTTAATTTTTTTCCTTGTGGTATCTTTAGCTTTGATATAAGGGTTACGCTAGTATCACAAAATGAATTGGAAGTGTTCTTTATTTTTTGATTTTTTGAAAGAATTTGAGAAGCATTGGTATTAATTCTTTATAAGTTTGGTAGAAACAATGTGAAACCATCTGGTCCTGGGCTTTCCTTTGTCTTCAGGTTCTTGATTGCTGATTAAATCTCCATACTAGTTATAGGTCTGTTTATACTTTCTATTTCTTCATGATTTAGTCTTGGAAGTTGTTTCTAGGAATATGTCTACTACTTCTAGGTTGTCCAGTTTCTTGGCATATAATCATTCATAGTAGTCTTTTATCCTTTTTAGTTCTGTGATGTCCGTTATAATGTCTCTTTTTTCATTTCTGATTTTGATTCTTATTTATTTATATTAATATGAAGTTTACAGTCAAATTGGTTTCCATACAACACCCAGTACTCATCCCAACATGTGCCCTCCTCAATGCCCATCACCCACTTTCCCCTCCCTCCCACCCTCTATCAGCCCTCAGTTTATTCTCAGTCTTTAAGAGTCTCTTATGGTTTGCCTCCCTCCCTCTCTTTTTTTTCCCCTTCCCCTCCCCCATGGTCTTCTGTCAAGTTTCTCAGATCCACATAAGAGTGAAAACATATGGTATCTGTCTTTCTCTGTATGATTTATTTCACTTAGCATACTCTCCAGTTCCATCCACGTTGCTACAAAAGGCTATATTTTATTCTTGCTCATTACCAAGTAGTATTCCATTGTATATAAAAACCACAACTTCTTTATCCATTCATCAGTTGATGGACATTTAGGCTCTTTCCATAATTTGGCTATTGTTGAAAGTGCTGCTATAAACATTGGGGACAAGTGCCCCATGCATCAGCACTCCTGTATCCCTTGAGTAAATTCCTAGCAGTGCTATTGCTAGGTCATAGGGTAGACCTATTTTTAATTTTTTGAAGAACCTCCACACTGTTTTCCAGAGCGGCTGCACCAGTTTGCATTCCCACGAACAGTGCAAGAGAGGTCCTGTTTCTCCACATCCTCTCCAACATCTATAGTCTCCTAATTTGTTCATTTTAGCCACTCTGACTGGCATGAGGTGATATCTCAGTGTGGTTTTGATTTGTATTTCCCTTATGAGGAGAGACAATGAGCATCTTTTCATGTGCCTGTTGGCCATCTGGATGTCTTCTTTAGAGAAGTGTCTATTTGTGTCTTCTGCCTATTTCTTCACTGGATTATTTTTCGGGTATGGAGTTTGGTGAGCTCTTTATAGATTTTGGATACTAGCCCTTTGTCTGATATGTCATTTGCAAATATCTTTTCCCATTCTGTCAGTGGCCTTTTAGTTTTGTTGATTGTTTCCTTTGCAGTGCAGAAGCTTTTTATCTTCATGAAGTCCCAATAGTTCATTTTTGCTTTTAATTCCCTTGCCTTTGGGGATGTGTCAAGTAAGAAATTGCTGCGGCTGAGGTCAGAGAGGTTTTTTTCCTGCTTTCTCCTCTAGGGCTTTGATGGTTTCCTGTCTCACATTCATGTCCCTCATCCATTTTGAGTTTATTTTTGTGAATGGTGTAAGAAAGCGGTCTAGTTTCATTCTTCTGCATGTTGCTGTCCAGTTCTCCCAGCACCGTTTGTTAAAGAGACTGTCTTTTTTCCATTGGATGCTCTTTCCTTCTTTGTCAAAGATTAGTTGGCCATACTTTTGTGGGTCCAATTCTGGAGTCTCTATTCCATTTGTCTGTGTGTCTGTTTTTGTGCCAATACCATGCTGTCTTGATGATTACAGCTTTGTAGTAGAGGCTAAAGTCTGGGATTGTGATGTCTCCCACTTTGGTCTTCTTCTTCTTCAACATTACTTTGGCTATTCAGGGTCTTTTGTGGTTCCATACAAATTTTAGGATTGCTTGTTCTAGCTTCGAGAAGAATGCTGGTACAATTTTGATTGGGATTGCACTGAATGTGTAGATTGCTTTGGGTAGTATTGATATTTTAACAATATTTATTCTTCCAATCCATGAGCATGGAATGTTTTTTCATTTCTTTGTATCTTCTTCAATTTCCTTCATAAGCTTTCTATAGTTTTCAGCATACAGATCTTTTACATCTTTTGGTTAGGTTTATTCCTAGGTATTTTATGCTTCTTGGTGCAATTGTGAATGGGATCAGTTTCTTTCTTTGTCTTTCTGTTGCTTCATTATTAGTGTATAAGAATGTAACTGATTTCTATACATTGATTTCGTATCCTGTGACTTTGCTGAATTCATGTATCAGTTCTAGCAGACTTTTGGTGGAGTCTGTCGGGATTTCCATGTATAATATCATGTCATCTGAAAAAAGTGAAAGCTTGACTTCATCTTTGCCAGTTTTGATGCCTTTGATTTCCTTTTGTTGTCTGATTGCTGATGCTAGCACTTCCAACACTATGTTCAACAACAGCGGTGAGAGTGGACATCCCTGTTGTGCTCCTGATCTCAGGGGGAAAGCTCTCAGTTTTTCCCCTTTGAGGATGATATTAGCTGTGGGCTTTTCATAAATGGCTTTTATGATGTTTAAGTATGTTCCTTCTATCCCTAATTTCTTGAGGGTTTTTATTAAGAAAGGATGCTGAATTTTGTCAAATGCTTTTTCTGCATAGATTGACAGGATCAGATGGTTCCTATCTTTTCTTTTATTAATGTGATCTATCACATTGATTGATTTCTGAACATTGAACCAGCCCTGCAGCCCAGGAATGAATCCCACTTGATCCTGGTGAATAATTCTTTTTGTATGCTGTTGAATTCAATTTGCTAGTATCTTGTTGAGAATTTTTGCATTCATATTCATCAGAGATATTGGCCTATAGTTCCCTTCTTTTGCTGGGTTTCTGTCTGGTTTGGGAATCAAAGTAATGCTGGCTTCATAGAATGAGTCTGGAAGTTTTCCTTCCCTTTCTATTTTTTGGAATAGCTTGAGAAGGATAGGTATTATCTCTGCTTTAAATGTCTGGTAGAATTCCCCAGGGAAGCCATCTGGTCCTGGACTCTTATTTGTTGGGATATTTTTGATAACTGACTCAATTTCTTTGCTGGTTATGGGTCTGTTCAAATTTTCTGTTTCTTCCTGTTTGAGTTTTGGAAGTGTGTGGGTGCTTAGGAATTTGTCCATGTCTTCCAGGTTGTCCAGTTTGTTGGCATATAATTTTTCATAGTATTCCCTGATAATTGCTTGTATTTCTGAGAGATTGGTTATAATAATTCCAGTTTCATTCATGATTTTATCTATTTGGGTCATCTCCCTTTTCTTCTTGAGAAGCCTGGCTAGAGGTTTATCAATTTTGTTTATTTTTCTCAAAAAAACAACTCTTCGTTTCATTGATCTGCTCTACAGGTTTTTTAGATTCTATATTGTTTATTTCTGTCCTGATCTTTATTATTTCTCTTCTTCTGCTGGGGTAGGGGTATCTTTGCTGTTCTGCTTCTATTTCCTTTAGGTGTGCTGTTAGATTTTGTATTTGGGATTTTTCTTGTTTCTTGAGATAGGCCTGGATTGCAATGTATTTTCCTTTCAGGACTGCCTTTGCTGCATCCCAAAACATTTGGATTGTTATGTTTTCATTTTCATTTGTTTCCATGTATTGTTTAATTTCTTCTCTAATTGTCTGGTTGGCCCATTCATTCTTTAGTAGAGTGTTCTTTAACTTCCATGCTTTTGGACGTTTTCCAGACTTTTTCCTGTGGTTGATTTCAAGTTTCATAGCATTGTGGTCTGAAAGTGTGCATGGTATGATCTCAATTCTTTTATACTTATGAAGGGCTGCTTTGTGACCCAGTATGTGATCTATCTTGGAGAATGTTCCATGTGCACTTGAGAAGAAAGTATATTCTGTTGCTTTGGGATGCAGAGTTCTAAATATATGTGTCAAGTCCATCTGATCCAATGTATCATTTGTGGCCCTTGTTTCTTTATTGATTATGTCTAGATGATCTATCCATTGTTGTAAGTGGAGTATTAAAGTCCCCTGCAATTACCACATTCTTATCAATAAGGCTGCTTATGTCTGTGATTAATTGTTTTATATATTTGGGGACTCCCGTATTCGGTGCGTAGACATTTGTAATTGTTAGCTCTTCTTGATGGATAGATCCTGTAATTATTATATAATGCCCTTCTTCGTCTCTTGTTACAACTTTTAATTTAAAGTCTAGTTTGTCTGATACAAGTATGGCTACTCCAGCTGTCTTTGGACTTCCAGTAGCATGATAGATAGTTCTCCATCCCCTCACTTTCAATCTGAAGGTGTCCTCAGGTCTAAAATGAGTCTCTTGTAGACAGCAAATAGATGGGTCTTGTTTTTTTATCCATTCTGATACCCTGTGTCTTTTGGTTGGAGCATTTAGTCCATTTACATTCAGTGTTATTATTGAAAGATACGGGTTTAGAGTCACTGTGATGTCTGTAGGTTTCATGCTTGTAGTGATGTCTCTGGTACTTTGTGGTCCTTGTAACATTTTACTCACAAAATCCCCCTTAGCCTCTCTTGTAGGGATGATTTAGTGGTGATGAATTCCTTCAGTTTGTGATTGTTTGGGAAAACCTTTACCTCTCCTTCTATTCTGAATGACAGAGTTGCTGGATAAGGGATTCTGGGCTGCATATTTTTTCTGTTCATCACATTGAAGATTTCCTGCCATTCCTTTCTGGCCTGCCAAGTTTCAGTAGATGGGTCTGCTACTACCATCATGTGTCTATCTTTGTAAGTTAGGGCCTGTTTATCCCTAGGTGCTTTCAGAATTCTCTCTTTATCCTTGTATTTTTCCAGTTTCACTATGATATGTTGTGCAGAAGATCGATTCAAGTTACATCTGAAGGGAGTTCTCTGTGCCTCTTGGATTTCAATGCCTGTTTCCTTCCCCAGATCAGGGAAGTTCTCAGCTATGATTTGTTCAAGTACACCTTCAGCCCCTTTCTCTCTCTCTTCTTCTTCTGGAATTCCTATGGAATTCCTATGATACGGATATTGTTCTGTTTGATTGTTTCACTTATTTCTCTAATTCTCCGCTCGTACTCCTGGATTTTTTTATCTCTCTTTTTCTCAGCTTCCTCTTTTTCCATAATTTTATCTTCTAATTCACCTATTCTCTCCTCTGCCTCTTCAATACGTGCTATGGCCGCCTCCAATTTATTTTGCACCTCATTTATAGTACTTTTTTAGTTCCTCATGACTATTTTTTAGTCCCTTGATGTCTGTAGCAATAGATTCTCTGCTATCCTCAATGCTTTTTTGAAGCCCAGCAATTAATTTTATGACTATTATTCTAAATTCTTGTTCTATTATATTGCGTAAATCAGTTTTGATCAATTCGTTAGCTGTCGCTGCTTCCTGGAGTTTCTTTTGAGGAGAATTCTTCCGTTTGGTCATTTTGGGTAGTCCCTGAGGTAGTCCAAACTGCAGGGCACTTCCCCTGTGCTGTCCGGAGAAACTTGGGTTGGTGGGCGGGGCCACAGTCAGACCCGATGGTTGCCCCCAGGCCACCACTGGGGCCACAGTCAGACTGGTGTGTACCTTATCTTCCCCTCTCCCAGGAGCAGGACTCACTATGGCGTGGCGTGGCCCCTGTCTGGGCTGCTTGCACACTGCCAGCCTTGTGGTACTGCTTCAATGGGATCTGGCCAAGGGCATATTAGATGGGGTAGATCAACAAGGTGCACAGGGGTGGGAGAGGCAAGCTTAGCTAGCTTTGCCATCAGTGGCCCCTTGCAGGAGGGGCCCTGCAGCACTGGGAGGGAGGCAGGCCCATCGGAGGGATGGACCCAGAGAAGCACAGCGTTGGGCATTTGCGCGGTGTAAGCAAGTTCAGTGATGGGAACTGGTTCCCTTTGGAATTTCAGCTAGGGGATGGGAGAGAGAAATGGCGCTTGCCAGCGCCTTTGTTCCCCCACCAAGCTCTGTCCTTCTGGGGCTCAACAACTCTCCCTCCAGGTGTCCTCTTGCCCTCCCTGCAATCCGTGAGCAGAGCTGTTGACTTAAAATGCCAGATGTTAAGTCCCGCTAGCTGTCAGAACTCATGCAGTCCATCCCCTCCTCTTTTGCAAGCCAGAATTCGGGGGCTCTGCCTTGCCGGGCAGGCTGCCCCTCCACCACCTGGCTCCCTCCCGCCAGTCCGTGTAGCACTTACTGCCTCTCTGCCCTTCCTACCCTCTTCTGTGGGCTTCTTGGCTTGGCTTGGCTCCGGAGTGTCCGTTCTGCTAGTCTTCTGGTGGTTTTCTGGGTTATTTAGGCAGATGTGGGTGGAATCTAAGCAATCAGCAGGATGAGGTGAGCCCAGTGTCCTTCTACGCTGCCATCTTCTCAGAACATCAATTCTTCTCATTTTAACTTTATTAGTCTTGCTGAGGGTTTGCCACTTTTATCTTTTAAAAAAATGAACTCAATTTCATTTTTTTTTCTTTTTTTTCTAGTCTCTATTTATCCCTGCTCTAATCTTTATTATTACTTTCCTTCTGCTAATTTTGGACTGAATTTTTTCCTCTTTTTTCTAGCTCCTTGAGCTATAAAATTAGGTTGTTTGTTTGAGATCTTTTTTTAATGTTTATTTATTTTGATTGAGAGAGAGACAGAGACAGAACATGAGTGGGTTAGGGGCAGAGAGAGACAGACAGAATCTGAAGCAGCTCCAGGCTCTGAGCTGTCAGCACAGAGCCCAAAGTGGGGTTCGAACTCACAAACCATGATATTAGGACCCGAGCCAAAGTTGGAAGCTCAACCGACTGAGCCACCCAGCACCCCTAGATTTTCTCTTTTAATGTAGATGTTTATCACTATGGAGTTACCTCTGAGTATTCTTTTACTACATCCCATAAGTTTTGTCTTTTCCTTTTATCTATATTGTCTTTTCATTTATATTTGTCTCAAGTTATTTTCTACTTTCTTTTTTGACCCGTTGGTTGTCCGATAGTATGTTGTTTCCTCAGGGTGAAGCAGGCAGCTGCCATCTTTGTCTGCTCTGTACTGAGAAAGGGGAGGACTATGAAACCTCCATTTCAGTTCTCCCCCAGGTAGCTAAACCTGTCAGAACTCCACAACTTGCCAGAAAGATGCCAGTTTTGGGGGCCTCCCCAGAGAAGTTGGGATGTTGGACACAGAGATCAAGAAGTGACTAAGTTTTTAAGAGGCAGAGAAGCTAGGTACTTTCTCACAGGACTTTGAGAGTGAAAGCCCAAGAGTAACCTCCTTCTCCCTACAGAATATTTCCCCTGCACTTTGTTCACATCCCCACTTTCTTATCACATTGTACTGTAATACTTGATAATTAATGCCTTCCCACCCCCTTTCTGGATCATTTACCTTCACACTCACCTCTAGCACCCAGTGTAGGACCAGGTATATATAGACATCCAGTAAATGTTTGCTGGATGAATAAACAAAAAATGAATGATGGATAGAAACAATATGATATAATGGTGAAGAATATATGGTTGAGAATCAGAAGAACATGAGTTCAAATCCAGGCTCTACCTCTTGTAAGCAGTGTGATCTTGGACAACTGATTTAACTCTCTCAGTCTTGTGTCCTTATCTGTAAAATGGTGTTACATAGCTAATCCACAGGGTTCTTGTGTTTTGTATATATTTTTTGAATATAAGATGGTATCTTGGGGGCACCTGTGTGGCTCAATCAGTTGAGTGTGTCCAACTCTTGCTCTTGTTTCAGGTCTTGATCTCAGGGTGATGAGTTCAAGCCCCATGTTGGGCTCTATGCTGGGCATGGAGCCTACCTAAAAAAAAAAAAAAAAAAAAAAAGATGGTGTCTAGCAATAAGTAACTATTAATTAATAGTACCATTATTTCTCATGAAAGTTATGAAAAATAATACAAGTATTATATGACATATGTTTCTATTTTTGCTATTAATTTGTGATGTGTTATCATTATTGACAGAAATGCTTGAGTGATTCACTGATGGCCAGTACAGAATGACCTATTCAGATTATGTAACAGGTATCACTCATACCCAAAACCTCACAGTGGGCATTCTTGCTTTGGACTGAGTTGGGAGTAGGAAAGGTGGAAAGAGTTAATAGCATTGCCTTTAGCTCTGCAACCTTAAATAAAGCCCTGTTTCCACCAAAGAAAGCTTTACAGTCCTCCCCAGCACATCCAGAGCTTCTAGGAGCATCTCTTACCCAACCCAAGGATACAGAGAGATGAACCGTAAACTTCCAGTTGACCAGTGGTTCTCAGACTTTAGTGTCTGGCAGAGCAATTGGGAGGACTCGTTTAAACAGATTGCTGAGCTCCGTCGCCATCAGTAGGCCTGGGATAGGACCCCAATTTTTATTTCTAAGAAGTTCCCATGTAGTATTGATGATAATGGTTCAAGCACCATACTCTGAGAACCACTGAGTTCATAGAAATGGTTACGAGTAACCTGAGTCCAGGGCAGGAATGTGTGTAGAAATCTTTCCACTAAGGTGAATTGCCTGATAACCCCTGTGAAGATGAGGGCTTTCTTTTTTCAGCCCCAGTGTTTTCAACCCTGACCTCCCTCTTCTTACTTTATAAATTTATTGGTAGAGGAAATAGTTTCATGAAGTTTTTCTAAGCTTTTATGAGCCTGACAAAATCTATAGACACTCTTTCCAGAAAAACCCATCTACACATACACAGAAGCATTGCTTATAATTTCAAGTGGTGCTGGGACACCTCTCCCACCAGCCTAGCCACTGACTCTAAAGAGTATCAGTAGGAAAAATATGCCCTAGGGGCATCTGGGTGGCTCAGTCACTTAGGCATCCAACTTCAACTCAGGTCATGATCTTGCAGTTTGTGTGTTTGAGCCCCATGTGGGCCTCTGTGCTGACAGCTCAGAGCCTGGAGCCTGCTCTGGATTCTGTGTTTCCCTCTCATTCTGTCTCTGTCTCTCTCTCTCTGTCTCTCTGTCTCTCTGTCTCTCTCTCTCAAAAATAAACAAACATTAAAAAAAAAAAGAAAAAGACAGGGTGCCTTTGTGGCTTAGCCAGTTAAGCATCCGGCTTTGGCTCAGGTCATGATCTCAACAGTTCGTGAGTTCAAGGCCCATGTCGGGCTCTGTGCTGACAGCACAGAGCCTGGAGCCTGCTTTGAATTCTGTGTTTCCGTCTGTCTCAGCTCCTCCCCTGCTTACCCTCTGTCTGTCTGTCTGTCTGTCTGTCTCTCTCTCTCTCTCTCTCAAAAATGAATAAACATTAAAAATTTAAAAAAAGAAAAATTATGACCTAACACAAAGCCTTGGTTCATATGGATGTAACAAAAATTCCCTTCTTATAATTAATCTTTCAGTTACCTCATTTTTAAAACAGGAATAATAATAATAGTTCTTACATCAAAGTTTTTGTGAAGATTAACTGATATAATACATGAAAGGGCATAGTTTAAAAACCGAAAACACTGAATATTACCCTTTTCTCTCTGTAGTCTTGCTACAATAATCTTCATTCTTCAGGCAAGTGGGTGCCTCTCCCTACTAAGAAAAGATCAGGAAGTCTAAGAAAAAAGAGCCTAGGAGTAATGTTTCAAGACCTTACTCTATGCCCATCACATTCTTCTGCTAAGATCTGGTCACAGGCTGCCGTATCATGGTTCTCCCTGTGACCCACTGAGCAATGGGATCTAGCAAGCCCAGGCTTAGCTCTGTTACATGAGAGTCTCAATTTATTTGCCCTGAAATACTTTTCTTTATAAATGCCCAATGCCCTGTCATGTCCCCATGTAAAGTTCTAGTAGAGGTTTGTTTCTAGGATAGAACATGCTGAATCTTGAGAAGTAATGATTAAGGGCTAGACCTGATTCTCACTGCTTCTACAAAAATAACTGAACAAGTACCTCGATAGGCCAATCGGCAGACATTTGTTTAGTGCCTACTGTGTACACTGTGTAATAGGTGACCCAAAGAGAAGTAACACATGTCTCTAGGCGGTGCCAACTCACAAGCCAGCAGGGACGAGAGATACGTGCAAAAATAAGCCAGACGCAAAGTGAGCCTTAGCAAGGGCAATGATTGTGGTTCGTACAGGAGTTCAAGAGTACAGAAGAGGGAGAAATCAGTTTTGACAGGGATCCATTAAAGTGTCTTGGGCAAGGTGGGAATCAAGCTGAACTCTAAGGGGGAATGTGACCACGTTAGGTGACTGTAATGGAGAAGGACATTATGGGCTGTGTAAGTCATTTGAAGAAAAGAGTTAGAAAAGTGCTCGGTTTAACTTTGCACGATTATGATTTACCCAGGGTGACTATAGTATGGGAGTGGGGTGGAGGTGCAGAACTTGAGGCTGGAGAGAGAAGTTGGAAGCATATGGTAGGAAAGAAACCAAAGGCCAAGTGAGGAGCTTTGGCTTTACTCTCCGTTCAGTGGGGAAGGATTGAGGATCTTTGGGACCAGGAGCAGATCTGCTTTTCCAAATAAGAGAGCCTGGTGCCACTGTGAAGAATAGATGATAGAGAGCAAAAAGAAAACAAGACCCTGGTAAGGTAACAGGAACCTAAGCCACAGCAGTGGGAGTGGCCAGCAGGGGATGCAGGGGAGACGTATGTTGAGAGGCTGCATTTTGAGAATGGTCGATGACATGTAGCAAAAAAAAAAAAAAAAAAGAGGCAAGAGGCAAGCTGAGAGGGCTCTCCTTGGCACACCCAGTCCCAGGCGAGGTTGCTGCATAAAGCAGACCATGGGCTCCAAGGACGAAACTGGCAAAGGGCCCAGAGACCAGGTGGTGAGGAATACCTCTTGGCTGTCCCAAGAAGTCTTCTCCTTCCTTGAATGCCCAGAAGGGTAGCAACTGACCATCTGCTTTGCCCGTGTGGAATATCAAAATCACTGATTCCTGGACATGGGTCCTCAGCTTAGCAGCTTCAGAAGTCCTGGGGATCTTTTAAAATCATTTTCAGGCCCTTTCCCATGTGATTTTGATCCGGGAACCTGACATGGGGCCCAGGCATCCACGTTTTGCAATGCTCTCAGGTGATTCTGTTGCACATCTGTTGTGGGAAACCACTGTGGGACCTTACAACTAGTCTGGAAAGTGTATAGCAACCCTGGGCTCAACACGTACTTGTGCTAATGAATACTGTGATAGGCTGAAGACTTTCCGTTTTGGCCTCCAGCAGTGACTTTTACTTTAGCACAGTGACCTTCATCAAGTGCCGAACACCACCCCCGACCTCTAGTCCTCGGTGAACACATCAGGAGATGGGAGAGGCCGCGTGCTTGACAGGGTCTCCCAAACGTCCCAAAAGGGCAGTGTACGTACAAGCCATCATTTCCACCCTTGTCCTCAATTCAAAAAGGAGAGCTGGGCTGTGTCGCAGGGATACCGTAAGAGAATCTTATTACAGGATGTTTTGAGACTCTACAGAACAGGCTACATAATAATACTGTCCGTTTTCTTCCAGGCTTATCCAACATTCATAGCACTTTTATTGCTATTATTGTTTTTATTTTTCAGGAAAATAATACAGTACAAAGGTAAGGCAGGTGTTAAACTTGTCCCTCTACACACTGGGCTCTGTGTGATTTGGTGACTCGTGCAAGGTCAGACAAACCAAAGCCAGGCCCGAACACCCCATCCTTCTGAGCCCCGGTTCTGCTTCTGGGCCATGATGGAGAAGGGTAACATAAAGGCATTTTTCTCTCCTTGTAAAAGAGAAAAAAATGGGGGGAGGGGGAATTATTTAAACACACCTCACTCATACTGCAATCACTGCATTGTTTTTCCTGTTGAAACACCCTGTTGGTTTTTAAATCCCTTTAAACCTACCCGGCACCTGTATGGCCCAGATCCAAGAATTATTACCGAACCCTTCACTTTTTATATTTAGCCACATAGGGGCTTCTGTGATGGTATCTGGCTCTTGGTTCGGTTGAAAATTTCAGAGCTTCCAAGAGTTTTCTTCTTCCAGAGAAGCTAGAGGCATGCAGTGCTCAGACATGATTTTTTAAGTAAGTGGGGTATGTCTCTCCACTTATGTTCTCCTGGGTAAAACAGCATTACAGCACTACCCTGTACTGTTCCTGTGTGAAGATACTCCCGAAACACTGACCAAATGAGAGGGCAGGAGAAAGATGGGGGGGGGGTCTTCATGAGCTTCTGCATGGTTTGTGGGATGACCTCTCTTCAGGGCAAGAACTGAGGCTGAAAACATAATGAGAACTTCCCAGCAAATTCATTATAACAAAGCATAATGTGAGCTCACTGGGCACAAAAATAGGCTGAAGGAAAGTGACTCCCACATAAGACCTAATTAAATACTTTGATGTCAGAAAGCAGAGCAGGGAGGGTAGAAAATCAAATCCGACCAAAGTAGAGGACCTAAATTCAAATAGGAGAAATTTCTCTCTCCGTCTCCCTCCCTCCCTCCCTCCCTCCCTCCCTCCCTCCCTCCCTCCCTCTCTCTCTCTCTCTGTCTCTTCTCTTCTCTCTCCCCACCACCTTCTCTGTGCCTCTCTCTCTCCTTCTCTTCCTTTGCCACGAAGGAAGAATAAGACTCAGGAACAATAGGTTGTAAATTCTTCAGCCAATTAGTCCAGTGACTTACTACTGTTTATAATGCACAGAATGTCACAGGCTGTTTTGCAGCCTCCCCAAGTTGGTTTGTTAATAACAGGAAGCTAGCACTTCTCAGTACAGTGGATCAGCTACACGTGAAAATAAATGCAAAAAACCTGGAGGGGAATAGCAGCAGACCAAGAGTAGCCTTGATTTAATTTAACATTTGGGGGTCCACACACAAATGAGCATTTTAGTAGGCTTCATGGTGGAAGTTGCTGTCATTTGTAAAATATTCTGGCCAATTAGCTAATAGTGTGCTTGGATTTCTCCTGTTTTGATACAGTAATACTAAGTACATTGTGAAGCCCAATTATACAAATCATCCCCATATGCCATACCAGTCTTTCTTTATGAACTGTGTTTATAAATCCTGTGTGAGGAAATGTGTACTTCAGCAATTTAGACCATGTGTAAAAACATAGCCAATGGGATTGTCAAGAAAACAAGTTCCAGCCTAGGAAATCCTAATGTGTTCCGCTGGAATAACAGGAGGGTGCCGGGGAGTGCAATGCTCTGCTTAAATACATATTGCTTTATAGTGTTGAGCCAATTTAGGGGCTTCCGCTTCCCTTTCTGTTATTTTATTCTTCTTTTCTTTTAGGATCCAACCTTGGAGTTTTTGAGAAAATTTGGGATTGGTCTTCTCTCGGGCACAATAGCCTCAGTCATTAACATCCCTTTTGATGTTGCCAAAAGTAGGATTCAAGGGCCTCAGCCAGTTCCTGGAGAGATCAAGTACAGAACCTGTTTTAAAACAATGGCAACAGTCTACCAGGAAGAAGGGTAACATTCTTATTTTAATAAATGTGCAGGGTTCACGTATTATTAAAGCTATATTGTGCTTCCATTTTGATGAGAGCCACTAAACCCTCCGAAATTGTGTGTGTGTTGGAAAAGCTCTAATGAATGACAAACTTCGTGAGATAACACAGTAAGGAAGTGTTGGCAACGAGTTCTGACACCATCAAGAACCTCGGGCCACCACCCTACAATCCGCTGTATGTTTGAGAATGCGAAGATGAACCTTTTGCTTGTCAGTTTGCACAATATGCTCTAATACACCCTGCTAACGTGTGGGCAGGAGAGTGATGGTCTTCTAACTGTAAATCTAATCAAAATGTCACCTCGTTATATTCTCCTGGGAGAATTAAACACGAGAGTTCTGTGCAAGGGGTTTTCTTTCAAAAATGTGAAGTACAGGTTTTTTTCTGCTAGTGTTTTTGAGTCTTACATTTGTCTTCATACCTCTTCACCCAGATCTTATTCTCAAGTAAGCAAGTAATATTTTATTTCGATCGAAGCTATATCATATTTCCTTTTGTGCAGACTGAGTTTGTGGTCTTTTAAATTCGATTACAAAAGTCATTTTGTCCATGTACACAGCTGTCTTGAAAGTAAGACCTGTGTTCAGAGCAAAAGCCATCTCACTGATGAAAGTCATATTTCTGGTGGAGATGATCAGCACAGCTTGGGCATCAAAGAATTGATTAACTCTTTCCCTTTGTCCAATTTGCTGCAGAAGACGCATAGCCAGATATTTTTTGGTTTGCAATATGTGTGATTTCAAATAAATGTTCTTGTAGATGCTGCGTCAGCAGCCCCATAAAGCTGAGGTACAACCCCATTTTCTTTTCAGAGTTATGAATGTTGCTCTTTCTCTTCCTGTTGTAGGATTTTAGCTTTGTACAAAGGCCTGCTTCCCAAGATTATGAGGCTTGGACCAGGTAATGATGTTTTTATTACTTATATCCTCCCTTCTTTATTGTTCTGGTGTCGCTTTTTTTTTTATTTGTGTCTATCGGCAACACATTAAGTTTATCACGCTGTGAAAGATGGAAATCTTGAGGATATAAAGTTGTCTAGGAGTATTCAAGATATTAAAGGTATCCATTAGAAATGTTTTCTTAAAAAAAAAAAGTTTTCCACCTCTTTTTATAAGGTACTATTTAAGGCCTTGCTAGAGACTGATAGAAGCCAAAAAGCCCAGCTTAAGTCAATAGAAAAGGATCCACAGCCAGTTGAAGTTTGAGCACAGAGATGTACATACAGTGGCTTCTGGCTACAGGAAAGGATTCTCAGTGAGTGAGGGAGCAGCCCAGTAAAACTTTCCTGGTGCCCCAGGTTCATTCTTGTTCCTGCCTCAGCTTCATTTCAAAAACAGAAAAGAGGGATAACTTGCCTCCACAAATGGCAAGAACCACTTGGCTTCACAATCACCTGTGAGTTGTGAATACCGTCCAGGGAGCTGTGGCGCTGCGGCCTAGCACTCACCTTCTGGGCCTCTGTCAGCATGATGGTGGAGGCTCCTGGCTCAGGGCCTCACCTCAAGATGCCAGCCCACAAAATAAAGCCGGCTGCCATTCCCACAGGGAGAGTCAGCTGCCTCTATGTAAATAGATGAGAAAATAACTGCTGCAGACCCAACTGCCTGGGCAAATAGTCTTGGGTTATAAGCAACCTTCTGTGTAAGGACAGAGGTATGCACCAGCCCACATATTTTTTTAACCAGGCCACACTCACCTGCTTAGACATCCTAGTATTCTTTCCCAGAAGCTTCACCTGCTCCTCCCCTCTCTCCCTTTCCCATTCCTCCCTTTTAACACCAATGTCACACACAGGCATGTTGACCATCAAATCTCAGCCCAGTGAACCAGCATTTCTACCAATGTGAGGATAGAGAACAATGGTCTGTAAACTGAAGGCAGTGAACAGCTCACACTTTCACATATTTAAAAAAATTTTTTTTCTTTTAATGCTTATTTCTTTTTAAGGGAGAGACAGAGTGTGAGCTGGGGGAGGGGCAGAGAGAGAGGGAGACACAGAATCCAAAGCAGGCTCCAGGCTCCGAGCTGTCAGCACAGAGCCCAACACAGGGCTCGAACTCACCAACTGCGAGATCCTGACCTGAGCCGCAGTCGGACGCTTAACCGACTGAGCCAGCCAGGCACCCCCACACTGACACGTATTTAGAAAACACTTCCGCAATTCCCAATCCATCGATCCCAACCTGTCTAGTCATATAAGCATGGATTTTGCTCCACATTTGAGATTCGGACTTGCCTCCTGTTAGTCATTGGCCCGTGTGTAAAAACAAAGCCAATTGTAAAGAATCTTGGTGATTCTGTGCAACTCTGTCTGCACGTATGTGGTGTTTTCCCTTCACCGCACGGTAAAAACCTGCTGGTAGGCCTAGTATTAGAGAAAATCATAGGAATGACCCTAACCCAGCTTTCTCAGGAGGCGATGGGCCTAAAAGGGGTGGTGATCAGGGAGAGTTTAACCTAAAACAGTAATTGACTGGAACCTTAATCCCAAACTCTTAAATAATCTGACCCCAAGGTTTGTTAGAGGCTTGCAAATGTTTGGTTGGCTTTTCAAATGTTTCTGCATGAGGTGTCCTGAGTTGATATAATGTTAAATACGATGAAATGGGTTGCTGTGAATGTACTATCCAGGCTAAACACAACCGTGAATGACTGGAAATCTCGTTCAAGGACCAGGCCCCCACTCACATCTAAGTCCTCCAAACATGCAAGCCCTAGCAACTTGAAAGGAAAGGTAGAAAGGTGTGACATTTGACTTAAGGACAAGATTTTTTCAGAAAGAGTGAAAAATGAAAGAAAGGTAAATCTGCAACTTTTATCCTTCGTAGTAGGGAAGCATCTCACCTTTTTTATAACAGCCTCAGCAACTCTGTGTGGCTAACAACCAGTTACCTCCCATGAAAGGAGAATCGTGAAGTCTGTGGGTCAAACTCCAGACATCACTAGGCTGAAAACTAACCCAATTCTGCATGTTCTTGTCTTACACTGAGAACAGTTAAGAAGAGTAAACACAGCAATTACATAGGTATTAACAGCCCTGTGTTAGTGGGTCGTCTTTGTTTGCCAGAGTACCAAGAGGGCTGCAGCAGCTGAGAGGGGTCTAATAGAGTATCTTCATGGGTTAAAAATGAAAATTACAGGCAGGTAATTATCTTTGGTATAAGGTTACACAAACATGTGTGGCCTGTAGATTAAAAAAACACACACTCACACACAGATGGCAGTGTGTACAAAATAAGATCAAAATCAAGTTCTGGTTGTTTTCGTCAGAAGTCCATCTTCTATTCGTGCAGCCAAGTCTTCTTAAAGTTGTGCTCAGGGTATCTGTCCACATTTTCCACACAGACATGAGAGGATAAATTATATTCAAGAGCATGGGAGACGTGCCATTTACGGCATCAGACAGAACACAAAATCATCCATATGCAAATGCCTCTCCTGACTTCTTGGTATTCTGCAACCTGGGTGCTTAGTTTTCTGTATCCTATTCTTGTTGACATATTACATAGCAAGCCTCTTTGAAGCCAGTTATAGAACTCTTCTCCTTCAAGATGAATGGTGGTCTTATGGCACCCAAACCCCACTACCAAATTTTCAAGTGTGATACATTTATATGAGGCGGAGAAGAGGAAGAAAAACAAGAGGAGGATGAAAGCTAGCTATATTTTGTAATGCACATATTTTTAAATATTCAGAAGCTACTTTTCACATTGCAATCCAGTCTGAAGGCTAGAAGCGAAAGCTGGACTCATCCGTCAAGTACCCTCTTAGAGAGTTCCTTCTTGGATGCAATTAGGACAATGTTAATTATGGACTGAAAAAGATAAATCCTTTGCCTACATATGAAAAATATGAAGGTTTGTTTGCAGGAAAGCCACATGCCCTTACATGACTAAATGTGTCTATATTTATTTACTTTTAAAAATTGAGTGCCTGAAAAAGAATCTGATGAGAAATGCTGAAAGTCACAGAAACTCATGGGGAAAAAATGTATTTGGAGACTCAAGATGGTCTTGATTTTGCTGTGAGAATTTTCCACAATAGTTTTACATCAGCGTATTAGAGCCCAAAGACTGGTGAGTCTAAGCAGCCCCTGCTTGATAGGCTAATGGGACTTCACAGATCCAGAAACCCAGTGGGAAAAATGATGCTCTTTTGCAGGATTTGAGATAAAAACCAGCTCTTTTCTTTTCTAGGTGGTGCAGTGATGCTGCTGGTTTATGAATACACCTATTCATGGCTTCAAGAGAACTGGTGATTACCTATGAAGTGTTGAAATAATGGATATTTGCTATACAGCACTGAGCTGATAATTGTAGAATTATAATTTACAATCTTATGTACAATTAAGGGGAAACAGTTTATTCATGAACTCTAGATTCATGAAAATCTATTTCGATACTCCAAAAATTATCTCTAGACCATTTGAGACAGTAGTTTTGGCCACATCCATAAATCTGTGAGAAGAAAGATAATATGAAGGAGGTGTGTTAATCGAGCATAGAAATCAGATATAGTTCATAAAAGCAATATAAATTTCATGACCTGTATTCCTCACACTGATTCACAATGAAAATTCATTGTATTCATAATTACTTTTTTCCCCAAGAGATCAAGAAATGCTTAAAGTCATAAAAAAAATTTAAGCCAAAATTTGAACAGTTCTTTTAAGGAATTCTTCCATAAATAATAACTAAAAGGCACAAGGAAAAGATTTTTAAAGTACACTAAAATGGCATTTTAAAAATATTGAATTTTATGTTAAAATTTAAATCCATTGGTTTTCTTTAGAGTAATAATCTACATCACACCTCTACTTTCCCAAAGCTACTGGCACTGTTTTTTTAAATCATGATACGTGAAGTCTTTTAGGACAAATAGAAAACATGAAATTATGTTGAACTACTTTCCTTCACATAATTCCCTTTGAAAACAATTTTTGTTGCTGAAATAGTTTCATGTTAAATAACAATTTGGAACCACTCCTTGGGCCCATTTGTGCCGTGTTTGCATCCAAATATCTTTTTTCAGAACTCTTACCTATGCCGTTCTTAAAAAGACTGTTTAAAGTACATTTCCAAATTATTAAAGTGACAGATGACTTCATACCAGAAGCTATCTGCAGTGTTAAAATGTGTATTATGAAGGGGAAAATGTTTCAAAATAGAAGTACGTTCTTGGCATTTCCAAAGATTCCTGTACTAACATGCACTCCAAAAAAATATCTCCTTGGCACCGACAGAACCAAACTGGATTTTTTAGTTGCCTCCTGAAATGATGCTACCTCAGTAGCTGACGTCAACAAAAATATCTGCACGTTCTAGACAATACCTATTCTTAACTACTACTGAAGATTATTTCTACCATGAGGCTAGGTCACTGAAGCATTTTGAAAATAAAAAATAAAAGATAACATGGTAATTATTACTTTTTATTAATTTAGAGCATTTGAAGTATAAAAATAAAGGCTTTTTGACATACTGTATATACATACACAGCCTTCGGTTGTACATCCTTTCCAACGTGTTTTTTAATTTATATTTCAGCCCAATATTCAATAAGAGGGTCACTAAAAGTAGAAAGAAAAAAAAAAAAAAAACAAGATGCGTCTGTCGTACAACTGCATCCTATCCTTTGCAGGTAATGCTATTGCGGCCTGTGAGGGAGAGTACTGCCTGCATGGAGGCCATGAAATTGAACCTTTAACCTCTCCCTGTGAATGGGATGGGAAAGGACCTCTGAAGAGTGCATTTGCCAGTTTAAAAACAACACTTTTACCCCC
Source organism: Felis catus (assembly GCF_018350175.1). Classification (NCBI taxonomy): domain Eukaryota; kingdom Metazoa; phylum Chordata; class Mammalia; order Carnivora; family Felidae; genus Felis; species Felis catus. The sequence goes on along the minus strand of NC_058373.1, from coordinate 85,778,405 downwards.
TAAGAAACAAAGGAAATATGTCAACATTAGCCAATAATAATAACGTCTAAAAATTAAACAATCCCCATCCCATTTTCCTTCTCTTATTTTTAAGAGTAGCTTTAAATCATAATTTGCTTTGAATTGCAAGTTGTATTCTAGCTTTCTGTTGTCTTTAAGTTACTCCATGTGAATTCACTGTTGCTAAGAAAAGACCTGAGGGGAAGAAGAGAAGGAAAAAAAAAATCTTGGCATCATTAATATTAGATTTTTTAAAAATACAAGAACCAGAAACAATTATAAATAGAATAACAAGAGATTTCTTAATTTAGATAAATATTTCATTGTGTTTCATACAATTGAGTTTTTTAAAGACTCTTAATAGCCACCTAAAAATATCTGATAAAGGATAATTCTGTACCTTATGTCAGTTTTTCTGGATGGCAGGAGAGTCCCTGTACAGTATGGTTTTAAAGTCTTCACCAAAATATTGGACTGGTATCTTTGTTCCATTCGGTTTATAGTCTATTTTCTTACCAGACTGGGAACTCCAGATGTCAATAGGAGTTTTACAAGATCAAAGGAAGACTATGGCCCTGAGAGTTCATCTGCTCCTTCTGCTTATTCTTCTCCTGAAGTTATAATCCTCTGTTTGTAGCACTGACTTTCGGTTGCTTTAGAAATAAATGCAGTTCAAAGCCCTCTAAGATATCTGTAGTTGGAAAAAAAGCAGTTCTTTGAATGTAACTTGTGTGTCAAATCTGCTTACTGTTTATATGCTAGTGATCTGAAAACCTAGTTCCTCTAGCCATCTGAGTTTTTTAAATGAAGCCATGAAACCGATGTGACCGAACTGGGTTGCCATGTGGACTGTGCACAGCACAGAGAGGAAGAAACCAAGATCACCTAACCGAATGCATCTTTAACATCCATTATCTAGTGATGTGCCCTTTTAGTTATTGCACAGAATGCCAAAAAAAACCCCATAATATATTAATTTTCCAATAGATGAATTGTACCAATGTTTTTAAAACGTAGTTTCAAGCCTATATCCCAAGCAGGAAGAACTTTCTAAACAGAAAAGAAAAAATGTAGAATTATACCCAAGAAAAACAATTGTTTTAAAACACGACACCTCACTCACACACACACTCTCTCTCACACACACACACACACACACACACACACACACACCACAGCTCTACTATTAACATTAAAGTGAAAACAGAATTGGTCTAGAAAGACTTACTGGCTAAACTAGGTCCTTTAACTGCAGAAATGAATAAAGGGAATTTTAAAAAATTAAATAGCATTTGTATTTCTAATACCACCACCAGTTTACCTACATGTGAAACATGCTTCTGTACAACAATGTAAACTTCACAGCAAGCCATTTTTACATTCACTAGAGCAGAATTTTCCACTTTCTTTAAATTACAACATAATTTTGGGCTGAGATTGCTGAACACACAGGTAAGCCAACAATAACAGTACAATTTAGTTTCACAGTGGTTTTCTTAACATAAAGTTCATTTTAAGTGTCTTTGCAAAGCATTTCACATTAAACTTAAGTTTCTAAGTGACTTCCTTTAAAGCCTTCTTATTCAGATATTTTCCACCCTCATGTCTTTATATGCTTGGCATGTGTGTTGTTTGATTAGGATACAAAATGGGAGACTGGCTTGTTTAATCTGTTTTTGAGTCCTCTGCTGTAGAAAGCAAATGTCCTTCATAAGATGTTGAAGCCTTCACTGCACACACAAAATTTGGGGCAAGTCCAGGTCCAGGAGCCCACCACCAAACAGAGACAAAGACGTTGCCAGAAAGTCACCTTTACAAAAAGAGAGAAAAAAATAGATAGAGGTGGGAGGGAGGGGGGTATCCCATGGAATGAAAACACAAATGCACCATCCAGAGTCCGTATTTACAAACTAATAGAAAATATAAACATCACTGTATTTGGAACCGAGTAAAAACATCAGGAGGAGCTAAATTCAGATACGGCTTGTTATACATATTTTCCAACAAAATAGGTTATCTCTTAAAAATAAAGCATCACTCAAATCAATTATTGATTAGTTTCCTAATGATGAATTTAAACTTACTTGGTCACCTTATTTGATTAGAGGGTGCAGCGTAACTTTTTTCTGTATGTGTTTTCCTTTATTGATTTTGCAAAATCTCAACAATTGCACGTTTCAAAAGTTCAGGTTGATTTAGAATAAATATACACATGTGGTTTTACCAAAGACTAGTTTTAAAAGTTCCTTAAGCCCTTTGAGGGGTGCAGGTTTCTTTGCTACGTTAAAACAGTGTGTGGGCAACACAAATGTCTCATTCAATCCTTAAGATTGCTTTTGTTTTCAAATCCTAAAGTCATGTCAGGTTTTCTGCAAGAGAGAAGTTATGGCAAGAAATATTTAAGTGTCATCGGCACAAAGGATGTGAGTCCTTAAAGCCAGCTTTGGGGGCGGGAGGGGTGGGATCCGAGACCAGGGGAGAGGGGGAGGGTGTGCTGAGGGGAGACCCGGGTGAAGCTGCCGCGGACAGAATTTCCCATCAGAGTGCAGAAGCCGTGACAGAGTGACTACCTTCTCTGGCTGCCTGCATTCCCTTGAACGCCAGCGATGCGGGAATGTCACAGTTGTGGGGGGAAAGTGGGGTGCCGCTGGCATGTTGCCACCCATGTCCAGCCACATAACCGGAAGGAGCGGCGCTGTAGGTCATGTAAGGCGACACTTGGGCCGGGGTCGGATAAGGAGCCATGCTGGACGCTGACACAAAACTGCTTACAGCTGGGAGACCATTTGGTGCCTAAGAGTAGGAAGAGAGAAGAGGTGAAAATAATTACATTGTAGTAGTTGACATTTCACGGGTTTGCAGAAAGAGGCAGAATGTAAGTTCTTCGAGTAGAAGCAATATTCTGACTCTAATTTCTGATTTTTTTAGATCTGATCTTTATATTCTAAATGCATTCACAGTCTTGCTGCTTAAACATAAGGCCCAAAAAATATCATTCTTTCCACAAAGGCTTTGAGGAGGCTACAACAAGAAAATTCATAGTACTTGCTTTGCTATTTGGAATTATAGGAAGGAAATACAGGGTGAGGAAAGAACTAATGGTGATTAAATACTCTCAGAAGCTGTTCAGCTATCCGGATGCCTTTGTCAACCTTCCCCGTACTTGGGTTTTGTTTGGCTCTTTTGTTGAAGCATTTGTGAAGGGCCTGGTTGGCGTAGCTTTCATTTCCAGTAAAGAAGGGCACGGAGTGTAGGCTGTCACTCCAGACTCTCAAAATGAGCACAACCTTTGTTAAATAAAACATGGGCCGTATTTTAAAAGGTCATGTTGAAAATGCCCGTTGGACAAAGGACATGCAAAATCAGGCAGTTGTCTTATAAGAGTTCTTAAATGAAGATTGGGGATATTTTTTTCCAGAGCTATTTTATCAACAAGAAAACTGTCTATTGGAATATAAAAGAACTGCATATGTGTGGTTTTGAAATTGGAATATTGGTTTGCAAAGTTTTGGGGTCCTGTGATATGAGTTTTTAAAAGCCACATTGATAAGTCTCTTGAAAGGAATTTAAATGTAAAATCCTAGTTTGCAAACAAAATGCAGCAGCCCAGGCAAGGAGCTCTGTCTAGAAACCAGTGTTCTCTTGGCATCCAATAAGTTACTGCTGGTATTGTTACTATTAACAATAAAAACACCCCAATTTCCTATCCTGATTCTGGCATGACCACTTGGTGTCTCAAGTAACTTCTTTTTTTTTCCCCCTCAATTTCTACATTATTTAGAAATAAAGAGTAAACTTGTTTCCTGGCAGAGATGTGAATGAATTCATACATCAACGTATTTCCTAATGAGAGTAAATGTATAATATAATTACTAGTAGTAAAACCGATTCAATCCTTAGAGGTAAGAAAAGAGCAGACTTGTGTTAGATACTTTTTCTAATTCAATTACAACATAGAAATTGTTTCCTAATTCATTTGATTGTTATTTTCACTTCCACATCTATGACAATGCAATGGTGGGCTCTCAAAAATGATTTTCTCCATTTAGAGTAATACATGGAATAGAATAAACACATGGGTATGATTTAACACTGCTCATGGATTTCTGACAAGAATAAAAGTAGAGGGGTTAACCTTGTGTACTTGGTCTGTTAGAACACACAGATCCTGTTCTGTTTGTCAAAGTGCCTGTTCTTTGAAAAATGAGGAAGGGGAAAGGAAACTAAGGTTTCTTGAATATGCCCTATGTCCCAGGCACCAAGAAATATCCAACATCGTTTATGGAATAATGAAGATTGGTGAATTGTAACTCATATAAAATACTGGGTTTATAATAATGGCAAGATAATATATAATGATTACAACACAATATTACTTTCATTTAATTTGATTTCAATTGAAATTAAAATGTATTTCAAGGGTCCTATAGGATGGTGCTCTATTTTTAACAAAGAAATCATTGCACATCACTTTAAAATATAAACGAAATCCTTATCCTCTTTTTATACACAAGAATGTAGATTAAGGAATTTAGCCATTTACCCTGGGCCAATTGGCAAATCAATGGTCATGTGTTAAAAGAAGTTATCACCCCTGCCTGACACAGGATCCTCTGTAGCAAATCTTTTCCTGCTTTGCCAGGACATTTAAAGAACAAACACAATTTAATCTCAAACTAGAGCATCTTTTGATATAACATCTTGTAAAAGATTCTTTCTTCTTCTAGAACCCTATTTTCATTGTTAGACCCTCATTCTGTTTCTTAGCTTCTGAAAAAAAACAAAACAAAACAAAAAAAATTTCCCCCTTTCTGAGGATGGCTTATCAGAGAATGGTTCAAAGGAGACACACTCTAAGGCTCTCAGCAGATGAGTATGAAGATAGCTATCAAATTGGAGAAGAAATCTAGCATTGCATAGAGATTATAGTTCCAATCATGTTCATGTAGGATTTTCCCAATAACCCATGAGCAATTAGTTTTGAAAGGAATCATTCTGATCCAGTTATAGAAAGGTGTCTGCATTTGTATTAGCCTCTTCCATTCTAGATTTTTTATCCTGTTTACCATGTCAAGATCATAAAATAAGGTTAAAATTACTTTTAAAACAGTGAAAACCTTTGCTCAACATTTTACAAGTACATAAGGCTAAACTACTTAATGTTATACATGACAGAAACAGTGCTCTAGTTAGCCAAAAAATGTGTTGATAAATTTTATTTTTCATGACAGCCAAATTTTTCCTACCCATTCTTTTTTCTTTGCATTTTTTCTATCATCCAAAATTATAGTTATCTCTGAAACACTTGCTTCACCATCTTCCCTTTACATCCTTGCCCTTAGAGCCATTGCTCTGTGATGTGCCCCCTTGATTTGGGGGCTCTTCAGCTGTTCTCTTGCAATGTCTACCATCCCCTTAGGTAGACCCATTTCTTTTTTCCCCAGAAACATCCCTCCTGAGAAATCAGGCTAGAGTGGACTCTCATCTCAGATAATGCTCCTGGGATTTAGGGGAGGAAGACCACTGGATTTAGGCCATTGCTACCTTCAGGTGCCTTACTTATTCTGTGACTACATTTGTTTGTTGGGCATAAAGTAAACACTACTAATTTGTTCCATATTTGTCCAATCTCTCATACTTAATAACACAAATTTGGTGACTTAAGTATTTCAAAGTTTTCTAAAATCCACAACATATTTAGTATCATTTTAGTGATGCAGTCCCTCTGTACTGCAGAAAGGATGAATAAGAAGGGAAGCTCAGGGAGGTTTGATCTCCTCCTCTTGTTAGAAAAAAGGCAAGAGGAGGCTAAAGTGAGAAAGTAGGTGATGGGCACTGGGGAGGGCACTTGTTGGGATGAGCACTGGGTGCTGCATGGAAACCAAGTTGTCAATAAATTATATTTAAAAAAATTTTTTAAAGTATTTGCTTAAGCGAAAAGAAGAAAAAAAACAGAAATCTTTAAACAGTATAAAAATAGCTCTTTGCTTTCCCTCAGGTTAAATTATGACCCAGATTTGGGGTGAAAAAGTTTTGTCTCAACTTTCCTTCTCACTTGTAAAGTTCAGATTTAGAAATTTAGAAAAAGCAGCATAAACAAGATGAGATGACAAACACACTTTAAAATGTGCCTGCCACCTTCACTATTCATTCTAGTGACTCAATAAACACATCAATTTTCTCATATTAATTCTGAAATATGATGTTGGCAAAAGATATAAATCTCTACTAGGTAAAGTAATTGTTATTTATGAAGCCATCACTGAATGAGTAAAATTTTCCACCACAAAGGAAAACAACTACAGGTAGCATTGATGTTTGTTTATTCTTTCCAGTAAAAGAGTACATGACTTAAACTTCCCAAATCTGTTTAATGTTTTCAGTGAAGGGCATGTAATTAATCTGAAAAGCTAGTTAGGCTGAGTAGAGACTACCAAATGTACACCATAAATATAGTGGGAGCAAACATGCTAAATTACTCTATTTAATTGGATTGTAAATATGATTTATAAATCAACCAACATATGGAATCCCCAGAGAAGAGTAAACAAATTTTCCAAATGAAACCCCAGCAATGGGCATGTAATGGAAATCCCATTTTTGAAAATGACTTTACCTAAAGATTCCATAAATAAGACCTCAATCCATCAACTGCTTTTTTATGTGGATCTTCCATAAAAGCCATGAGAATCCTTTCCTCTAAAGAGCTATACAAGGATCTCCCTGAAGCAAATGATCTTCCACCTAATTTTGACAATGAGATTTACTAATACAAAGTAAAATAGACCAAACAGCATACCCTAGAAAAAGTTGAATGTTTGTTGAATGTTTTTAGGAAAAAAAAAAAAAAAAAAAAAAAAAAAACAGATTTCTATCTCACTGGTATTAAGGAAAATAGTCTAGGGAAAAAAAAACATAAAATACAATGTCTAGTTAAGATTTGAATGAAAAAAAATGAGTTTTCATTTTACTTGTTCTAAAATTTTAGAAACAGATTTGCCATTTTTTAAAAACATGCTTTTAAATTAGTATATTGAGAAGCTATATTGGCAGAGAGCTAGACTATAAATAGTTTGAGAACAGGGCTTGCCTCAATCATCTCATATCCTCATAAAATGGGCCATATCATAGGTGTTTCATAACCATTTGTATATCTTAGTGCAGCCTTTTGATACTCTTGCTTTAAAAAAAAAAGTCACTTTTGATCACAGAACAAGCATTATACATTAAGTAAGCAAAATGAATAAAGCTGTCGAAAAAAGTAAATAAAAGTTCTAATCTAGCCATTTCATTATTTGATTTATGGTTGTTCCATTTATCCACACACCACCACCCCCACCCCCCGAAAATGGAAATGCATTAAGATCCAAACGCTTTTGACCATGGCGGGAGGAGGGAGTGGGGGGAGGGGGGAGACTGGTATGACAACTGTCTGGCAATTAGAAGTGATAGACAGTAGTCTTCACATTCTGAGAATTGTCTACTCGACATTTTCTCCCTTGAAGAAAATGCAAACAGCAGCGCCCAATCCTCTACCCACAATCTTTCATCTACTCATCAGTTCTACCTGGTCCTCCCCTTATTATAAAATGAGTTTACTTTGGCTTTATAGTAAAGTAGATTTAGCCACAAATAGAGATGTGCTTCACCTAGAATTTCAGCCTCCATAACATAAGCAAGAAAAAGTTTCAGATCTGAAAATAAACAAGATTTTCTTGCTCTTCTTGGTGTAATCTTTGTTTGACTGTTGTTCTACCGTTCTTAATTCATTATGCAATGACCTAGTAAAACAAATCTGATAAAATGAAATGATGGTTGTAAATATGGTTTCAACATTCATCCAAAAAGATCTTAATTATGCTCAGTTATCACATTGCAGATCTAAATGTCTCTAGGTAACGGAAAGCTGCTATTTAAAATTTTTCCCTGAATTTTATATTTCCAAAATATTAAAATTAAGGTAGACATGAAAAAAATTTAAGTTATTTTTTTTTGTATTTTATATGACACATTTTACTGCTACATCATTAATCTTGTTTTAAGACACTAATAGTTAAAAGCTACCCAGGTTGAGGAATGTTTTCCATAATAGACAACATCATGAATTTCAAACCCTTTCTACTGGCATTTGCCTACATTTTGATTCTCTGCAAAATTATAAATTACTTAACATAAAATTAACTTTATTTCATATGTTGAAAAATCCAGTGCAACTTCATTTATATTTTCATGAGAACAGTATGTCTACAAGGACAACCGGTGTTTAAAATAATGTACTAGAAAGTTATATTCAGGATTCTGAAATACTATATTTCTAATACAATATACAAATTAATGCTTCGTAAGAATTTCAGATTAATTTATGTCTCCAAATCCAACCATTTTCACAGCTTGTTTAACTCTTAACTTTTTAAGTTCAAGTATGTAAGGATTTTTCCTCATTCCTGACATCTCGATTTGTAGCTAACATTATATTAATCTTGCTGTCTGAGTTAACCTACACTAACCAAAACTGAAGATACGCAAAGCTTATAAATCTAACATTCAGATTACTTCAGTTAGAGTACCAGATATACAACATATTTTTTTCTGAGAAAGTATGCCCAATTGTAGAAAATTTTTCAAGAACTATACAACCATTTATAAACTGTTTAAATAAAATGCATTAATTCACTAAGTACCATATAAAAGGGTAGATATATCCCAAAGCCCCCCCTCCCTTTTTTTTGCCATGCAACTGCATTCAGTAAAGGTTTTCTGTTTTAACAGAAGAGAACCAGCCATTAGGAACCAGAGAACATTGTTGCCATTCAGAATTAGAGATTAAAGATTTCTAGCCCAATATTAAATGCAGGTGAAAAAAGCCAAAACAAATATTTTTTCTTCTATCCTCAAGGGTAGACAATAAGGACTTCTAAATGGTAATATAAAGTATTGACTTCATCTTAATGAGTAAGACAAGTTTGAGTACTCTAAATTAGTGGTTTAAAAACAAAAGATAGGTGTGTATATAGCTGAAATGTGCATAAGGTTCTAATTACTAGCGATCAGGCATCCTTTTTTGTAGTTTAGGCTGGAAATAGAAACTCTAGATTACGGTAATCACTAGTACCTACAATCAGTTGTCAATTCAGTCCCTTTAGTAATTTCACAGGTGTCTTCTGGGAAAAGACTATGCTCTAAATCCTATGATTCTGAACTCTCAATTTCCTCCTTTATGTACTAAAATGAAACTTGAGTCATATAATATTGCACTATTTAATAAAAATTATAAGTGCCCTGAAAGTATTATGTGCATAATTTTTGAGAATTTTTTGCCAAAAACTTTCAAATTTTGTTCATTACACAAATAGAAAAATGTTACCTGAGTTTACATTTTGGTTTTTAAAATATACTTATGCTGATAACATTTTGAAAAATAACTTAAAAATAAAGCTGCTCTTTGAATATTGGTGAGGGAAATGCATACACATACACACACACACACACACACACACACACACACACACACACAACACACCTTACCGTTGCTTTTTTGTTTACGAGCAAGTATTAGTATAGAATTTTACCCTCCAGGAAATCAATGTCCAAGTTCCAAAACTGTTCACAAAATGACACAGCCTAAATTTCTCTACCTACTTAGCACACCTTCATCATTAAGCACTATTTTGATCATTGTAATAACCACTGATTTAATTGTACTTAGAAACTTCTGAAGTTTTGAAATTTTACATCAACTGAATTATATTACCACATGATAATACAGAAGATTAGCACCCTGCAATTAAGAAGTTTCCAAATTTAAGTTTGATATAAATGTCTTTTTCTTCTGGAAAAAAATTGGACTTGTTCTCTTAGGTACTTCGAACAATGCTTATTTAGCCACTTATGTCTTTAATTTACTTGCTTTTATAAATATCATAATTCAGTAATAATCAGCATATAAAATGTAATCAACTTTCATGTTCAGAATATACAGATTTTTTGAATCAGTTCTATTTTTATTTTAAAGTGGTCTGTTTGAAGTATGTGTGTAAATTAACCATTTCTAAATGAGTATAAACACTAGATCTATATAATTCAAGGGAGGAAAAAATGAAATAATCAAAGATTTTTGAATTAGGACATTGCTCTATATGTAAACTGGGTTTATCAACTATATGTGAGAATTAAAAACTATTTTTCAACTCTATACTTCACGATGTTATTCCAACAAATGATGACCTAATAAAAACTACTGAGCACCTATTAAACGCGAGCTACTATGCTGGATGCTTTAAATACACTCCTTCTATTGTTTGTAACAACACGCCTTGACACTTTTTGACTATGAACTCTCCAAACAAAGTATATGCTCACACACCCCCACCCCTCAAAATCGCTGGTTTTTGGAAGACCATCTCTAAACCGCCATGTAGAACCACTGGTAACTTTTAATGGAGGTTTACTGTGCGCCTTACGACTGCATTATCTCATTGAATCTTCTCAACATCTCTTGAGGTTGGGACTATTATTTTCCCGTTTTACAGATGAAAAAATGGAGGCGCTAAAATTACTTAAGTGGCAGTGGTGCCAGAAGATCGGAGCTCCTAACCGCTGTACCTACTGCATCTTCTTTATGATAAGGAGCTTTTTAAAAAGATAACGACAAACTTTCGTATAATTTCTCCATGACATTCTTCACAGTAGAAACAGATACGGGAAAGGGACTCTTTCTTTGCTATTTTCGAGGATCTTTGTCACGGGAGAACTAATACGTATATGAGTCTCTTTTAACAAAACAGGGAGAGAAAAGGAAGTGGAAATGGCGTTTGAGAAAATGAGAATTAGGATTTTTTTTTCTTCCCAAGCGAATAAAAGCAACAAGTTACATATCACATAAAACGCTGCTTTTTGACAGCTAAAACATTAGGAGTTTTAGGACTTCAAAATAATAAAACGAAAACTGGGTATTTGGGGGCTTCGGAACTGGAGTTTGGCGTTAAGAACCTTGCAAATCTACCCAGACCCGCTCAATGAAACCTTAAGCTGCTTTAAGGTCCGTGTTTGTTTGTTTGTTTGCTTGCTTGCTTTTCGGGGCTTTGAACTCCTGACTCCAACTTGGTGATGAGTTTAGACTCAAACCTCTAGGGCGTCAGTGGTGGTGGTTGCTTAATTTTTTTCCGGGTGGGGGAGGGGGGCGGGAGAACACGAGTGTTTTAATTTTTCTTTTTGCAGAGTCGGGGGAGGGACAGAGGGAAAGAAAAATTAAACGGTCCACAGCCAGTCCGTATAATTTGAGGTTTTCTCACAAACCTCCCTTGGGAGATTACAACGTGACCCTTAATCTGGAAATGGTAACTTTATTAGGTTTATCTGGTTGCCTTCTCCAAACGATCACAGGGCAGGCTACGCCGGCGTGTTTGCAGGGAGCCGCCGTACGAGACACGCGCGAGCGTGGGGACCCCGCAGCCCACCAGCCTTCAGGCCCCGACCCCCGGCGTGCGCTTCGCGGGCGTTGCAGGCAGCCCGCGCCGGCGCCACTCAGAGAACCCAGGCCGCTCTCCCGGCCCCTCGGAAGCGCCTTCCTTGGGTCACTATTCCCAGTGCGAGCAGCAGATTGGGCTTCGGGGGCCGCGCCTGCAGAAGCCAAACAGGCCTGGAGGCGCTTCCACCGCCCCAGGCCCTCGGGCCCGCGGCGGGGGGTCGTGGCTCAACTCCGCCCTGCAAGGTCCCGGCCTCCGTCCCGACTCACCCAACCGTGACCGCCGGTCGGCCCGGGCTTGCCCTCGGTCGAGGCCCAGAAAGAACTGGGTCCTGCGTCGCCCAAACCCCCGCGGCCACCGCGGCCCACCCGGCGGGGCCCTCGCCTTCTCACCTGACCGTACTTGGCTTCCTGCTCCAGAGCTCCCTTCTCCAGCCCGTTCACCGCGTGGGGGGCGGCGGCGGCGAAGTTGTTACGGCCCAGGCTGCTCCACTCCTCCACCTTGGGGCTGTGGTAGGGGGAGCTGTCGCTCACTCCTGGGGAGGACGAGAAGGCGTCAAGCTGGGGCTCCAACCCGCGCACCCCGGCCTGAGACACGGCCTGAAACCGCGACCCGCGAGCTCCAGGGCTCCGACCCCTGCCCTCGGCCTCCCGGGGGCGCTGGTCCCAGGCGCGGCCTCGCCGGCTTTCAGCCCAGGGCCCCGCGACGCTGACTCGCTCAGAGTAGGCCTCTCCGAGCTCTTTCACCGAGGCCTGCGGGAAGGTTTCTTTTTCTCCCTTTTTCAAAAGCCTTTGATTTTCTCCTCCCCCCGCCCTGCTCGCTCCCCCGAGGAATCGAATGGAAAGAACCTGGGAGTTTTCCCAAATTAGGGAAAGAACACGTGAAGCTGTTCATCCCAATCGTAACCCAGGGTTGACTCGGGATTGACGAACACTGGGACTGGCGCAGACTGAAAAGGGAAAGAGGAGCGTCCTTGGCCTAACCGTCCTTGGCCTGTGCTCCTGCTCAGAGACATCTAGGAAAACGCTCACTGTGCTGTGGGGATCTAGTACTTAGGTGGATAGATGAGACAAAAGACCTGCAAAGTCCTTTGCAAGCAAATAACTACGTGATGGCCACAATGCACATGCAAAATATACATGCATAGTTTCTGTCTTGTGTGTGCCTAACTTGTGTGTGACTACCCTTGATGCTCTATGTCTACACGTTAAATATGTGAGGTTATGTGCATATGACTCAGAAAATAAATATTACAATTACCCCTGTAAATGCCGCCAGTGACAGTGGTAAGGTTATAGAGAGAGGGTGGGTTTTTTTTTTTTAATGAAATAAAAAGTTAAGAAAATGAAGGTAGAATTAAGTATTTTGAAAGGAGTAAAACCATCAGTTATCCTTTATGTTCTTAATAGAGAAACAAAGAAAATTATACACTGTAAAATGATTACCACAATACCTAAAGGTGTGCCTATTAAACCACTGCCATCTTTGAATGGCCAACTGCAGTTTTAAAGAAGAGATATTTGAAGACTATGAGCAATGTGTTTTTGTCTTTGGGACCTATGGGTGGAGGACTGAAGTTTGATAAAGCCGCTACAACTTGATTTTAAATACTTCCATCTGACACAGTGCTTTGAAGGAGCAATCATTTTGTAGAAGTGATCACTTATAGAAATAATCATCTTATGTTCATGGATTTGTCAGAAAACATGTTTAAAGCTGGCATCCAGAATCAACATCTAGAACGAACAGTTGCTCCTCTCCATATACTCCATTACTTTTCCAACTGATATTTGGTCTGATTGTAGGATCCCTGGGGAAGAACAGTTGTCTTTTCAAATCTGTCAGTCTTTTTTTTTTTTTTTTTTTAACTATTCCTCCTCCTTTCCAAAGGATTAGATTATGTTCCAATTTGCACCAGGAAACCATGTTTTGGCGCAGAACTGCCAGTCTCTCTTTGCCTTCCCAGACAAAAGGCAATCGGTGGGCACAAGCCTGAAGTTATCTTAAGAAATTGAGATCCCCCTGTGAGCCCCCATTTCTGCTGATCTCACACTTTCCCATGAACAGGAGCTTCCTTTAAATGTCACTGAGGTCAGTTTATCCTATAAATCAAGGGCAAACTCTCTCCAACTAAAGCTCCAACCAGCCCCGAATAAGACAAAACTGAGCTCCTTAGAAGGATCTTGTAAATTGACAGTCAGAAAACAAGAATATGAGAAATCAGGCTCTGCTTTAATTACTTAAAAAGATAATTGTGCCAATGTGGACAACAGAGAAAGACAGGAAATAATTAAAGGAACTATCCCCCCCCCATCCTATTTAATTTTTCTTCTGTGCTTTTTAAACTTTTGGCCAACAAATTTAAAAGGTAGGCTCTTATCTCTGTATTATTTTAATTCTGCATCTAGGACATTTTGACTTTTTACCCCTACCAAGAAAGAAGCTAATGCTGGTTTTTCTTGTTGTTGTTGTATTGTTTTGTTTAACTATGAAGTAAAAGAAAACAAACTCTGGTCTGCAGAAGCCGACTGAGCTGGGGGGGGGGGGTTGCTCGGGGAATCCTTCTTACCAACCAGAAAAGACACTGGGGACACCACAAGGTCAAGGGTGAGAAAGGAAGAGAACAGTGGGGTGGCACCGCTGAAAACGTGCAAGTACTAGATATCCACTGGCATTTCCCGGGACCAGGAAACACTAAAGAGAAGCCGCAGGCGTGGGGAAAGGGGGAAAGAAGAGAGGACAAGATGGAATCACCCCGCACTTTGTCTCCATCACAGCGGTGGTTGGTGCTACTTCCTAAGATACAAGTAGTGAAGTCTGTTAAGGTAAAGGCCAGGGTGGGGGGCGCTTGGAAAAAAAGGGAGAGAGAAATAAAGCAGAAAATTAGTCCCAGAATGAGCAATGCAGTAACATGCAAGTTACTAGTAGTAACTTCGGGACCTCAGTTTCCGAGGAAAATGAAGTGAAGCATAAGAATGAAACCAATTAGGTGACATTTGAACTTCCTGCCTGAGCAAATTTGGCCTGATTGCCAGAATCCAAGAATACTGCAATTTCCACAGGGTGCCCAACTCCTCGCGGCCGCATCTGATCCCCAAACAAGCTGCCCGCAGCGGTGTCTGCAACCGGCAGCCCCACGCCCGCTCAGTCCTCCCGGGCTGAGCCCCCAGTCCAACCCGGGCCACGCTCTCCAAGTGAGCGAACGGGTCTGAGGCAGCAGCGGCGAGAGAGGCGGGGGAGGGTGGAAAATGCGAACCATGTGTTGGGGATGGGGGGATGTTATGGGTCTGGTAGTTTGAGATGAGGCAGGAGACTGTGTGTGGCAAGGAAACGGAGGGCATGAATTTCAAGTTAATGAGATCAGGACACCCCCCTGGGAGGACTCCATAGTTTCGAAAGGAAAAAGCCTCAGGTGGTGGGATAGACGCGGGCTCGGAGGCCGCAGATACCGAGACACCAGCGAGGGTGTAGAGGAAGACTCTGCAACGTCCACACATCCGGCCCGTGAGCCCTTACCTTGGTCGGTGATGGAGCGAATGCCCAGGATATCGGTGACGGAATGGGAGGAGGGCCAGGTACGGGGCATGGCCACCGAGCCGGGGATGGCTGGCACCCCGGGCGGCGTGGGCACCTTAGCTGCGGCCGCCGTGATGGGGCTGGGGTACGAGTAGATGTGGTTATAGGGCAGAGCCGGCTGCGGCGCCGGCTGGTGCTGCTTGTAGGAGTCGTAATGACCCTGTTGAGCCAAGTTGCCGATCTTGTTGCGCAGGATGCGGCTGATGGAGCTCACCGAGGGCACGTTGTACTTGTCGCACACGCCGTCCGCCAGCAGGCGGTCCCGGATTTCCCAGGCAAAGATGCCAGGGTCCCTTTGCTTGTAGGTCCGGATGTGTTTCACCACGGTGGGGGTGGTAACTCGGGGTTTGCTGCCCCCAATGGCTCCTGGCAAGATCGAGCCTGTCTCGTTGTAGCGCGCCAGAATCTTGCTGACGCAGCCGTGCGAGACCCGTAGCTGGCGGCTGATGTCACACGGTCTGATGCCCAGTTGGGCCAGTTCCACGATACGAAGCCGGATGGCGTTGGGCAGCGGCCTCCCGTTCACGAATACTCCTCCCAGCTGGTTCACCTCCCCAAAGGCTGGCTCTGCAAAACGAACACACGGCGCGCGGGGACACGCACCGGGAGTTTGGGACAGCCGTTTACCACTCGGCCTCCGCCCGCATAAGAAGGCAGGGCGGATGCACCCACCCCGGACTAGGGACCTGGGCTTTTCCCAAACCCTATTGTCCCCGAGTCTCGCCCAGTGGCCCCAAACCACTAAGGTCGAGTGGGACCCCCCCCCCATTCCGGTGGTGCCTGCGGCCACTACAAGCAAAGAAAGTGGTGGGACACAGGGCCGCTCCAAGTGTTCAAAAGTCTCCGAAGCGGGCAAGGAGATCGGTCTTGACGCCTGCAACAGGCTCCTTCTCGCCTTCTCGGCGCTAAAGTCTTTGGGCCGCTACCCCTTGAGCCCCAGCGCCCCGCCTGGAGACCCGCGCGATTAGACAAGGTCTAGAAGAAACTACAGTTTGTTTGTTTTTTTTCCCCTCACGTTCTGAGTGTGTGAGTCTACGTGAAACAAAACTTGGTCCTCCACTAAGACTGCGGAGCTTGCTGATGCCACCGCTCCCTTCTTTTAAAATCAGAAAATGGCATCAACAGCAACCCAGTAGCCAGCGTTCAGACTGAACTGCTGTGCGCCCTGACCCTTAGCGTGTTCCTAACAACTTGTAGAAACACGAGCAAAGTCAATAAGAAGAGTGTGAGCGCTCAGTGGTGCGCGCCCTCGCTCTCCCTCCCTCCCTCCCTCACCCTGTGGTTCCCTCCCTCCCTTCCCGGCTCTGACAGCGTCCCCCGCCGCCACTCACCCATTGCTCCGAGCAGTACACCAACGGGGCCCCAGTTCCGCACTCCCAAAAAGTAACTTTTCGCACAGCCTCAGTGGCCCGGCTCGTCGCTGCCCCGGGCCGCCGGTGCCTCCGCTTCTTCCCGGGAGGAGGCGGCGAGAGTGCAAAAGGAAGGAGTAAAAGGAAGTCTGTGCCCCGATGAAAGAGGCTAGAGTTCTGCATTTCAATCTAAGCAGCAACGTGGGCTGGCCTGAGCTGGGCCGGGCGGCTCCGTCAATCACTCACCAGGGACACGCCCTCAAAGAGGAGGGTCCGAGGGCAAGCTGCGTGGTGATTGGTGCGGCCAGCTGAGCGACAGTGCAGTCCGGGAAAGTCCTTCCGCTGTCTCTTTCAAGCTTGCTCTGCACCTGGGTGACTAAATACAATGAAAATGGGAGTTTGACACCTTCCCAGGAGCAGCGCAAACAGACAACACAATCGGGCTGATAAAAATGCTGAATAAGCAAATGAAAGCGTTTGGTCTGAATTTGAGAGACTCGAAGGGAGAAGGGGTTGAAGAGACTTCTAGGAGGGGAGGAGGGACAGATGCCTCAGAATTGAAGTTAAAACTCCAGGTGGGAGGTGGGGGGCCACCGTTACGAGGGGCAGTGGTTCTTAGAATTGCCCGTCATGCGGGCCTCCAGGGGCTGTCTGGAGAAGAACCTATTACCGGCAGGGGCTACCTCACTCCAGCCTATGCCAGGTGGCGAGAGCACAGGTGTGAGATGGTAGGCCCCTCGGAAAGACCAGGAGGTTTAGGAGAGACCGAGCCGGAGATGGGGGCCACTGCGACCGCCAGGTGGTGACCCTTCTTGTGTCTCCGTGACTAGCCTCCTAACGCAGCCTCTGATGGGTTCATCCAGAAGCGCGGGGCCAAACCGTAGCCACACAGGCTCCAGTCCCTGGCCGTGCGCAGTGCGCCGAGAAGTTACACACAAGGGGTCGACGATTGCCTGTGCGAGGGGCACTCTCCTTGGAGGCCAGCACACCACACAGCTCAGCCGCGATACTGGTCTGCTGGTACCTGATGCCAAGGTCTGCTGGCATCCCCCACCAGTGAAAGGTTTAATCAAAAAGACTCGGTCCCAAGAAAGTTGAACACTGAGACTGCACATACAAGTAATCCCCCGGTCTTCTGTTTAGTTACCAGAGGCCCTGCGGGGCAGCCTACTTCTGAATTTTCACTTTCGATCACTCTAAGTCTAATCTAAAGAGTACAGTACTCTTATTGGCGGCCAAAGCTGATCACATTTTGAGTATGGGTTATGGGGAATGCTAGTCAAAATTAAAAGCAAGACGGGGAACATCTTTAATGAACTTGGGTGTTTGTACTGCTTCTGGTCGAGGATACTGCTACTGCTACTTGACAGTCAAAACGCTACTTCTCGTGCACGCAGGACTCGTGTTGATCTTCCCACAATCCCGAGGGATGTGTGTGGCTCTGGTCTACAAACAGGGAAGCTGACTGGGCCCAGATTCCGGACCAGTAAGTGACCAGAAGCCAGAAAAGCGAATGATCATCTGTGCTTTTTGAAACGGAGAGCCATCTCCAGATCCTCATGCTTCTGTTGTTGGGGCCGCAGTCTAACTTCAAATTTACAGGTAAGGAAGACTTGGAAGATTGAAAAAAAAAAAAAGATGAATTCAAACACCCTTAATTCCTTATGCTTGATTCGTGTGAAAAGTCTCACAACTAGAAATACTTGAACATGTCTGCCTTTTTTGTTTGTTTCAATTGTTTAAAATTTCTCGCAATTTGACTTGATAGCGGTTTCACCTTCGTCTGACCCTCACTACCTGTTGCTTGGCACTGCCTGGTATCTTACCCCGCAGAGGTGCTTTGGGAATCCAAGATTTTTAATGCAGCAATTCCATCTCGGGGGTTGGGTGCAAATTAGTTGAGACTGAGATATCAGAGAGGAGCTTAGGACTGAGGTTTGTGAGAAAGATTGAACATCCTGGGCTTCTGGATCACGAAGCTCCCTGACCCCTCCCCACCCCCCCCACACACACACAAACACGCACAGTGACTAGCTCTACCTCTTGCTCAGACTCCACACCGCTCGTGCGCTCCCAGTGAGCGCCTCGCTGACTTTGCTGGTCTGCGGTGTCGGTAATGGGCTAGCTATTCCACCTTCCGGCTGGCAAGACCCAGTGCCGGGATGTTGGTCTATGCGCTCTTAGAGGGTTATAGTGGTTCTACAGCACCAACCCAGAGTGATTCTGAGATTCTCATTGTTTAGAGCTCTGGCTAGGTGTACCTAACACACAAATCCCTCTCGTTCATCTCTAAACTCCTTCAGCTACCTCACATATCCTGCGCTCCCAAATAGGTCCGTCACTCTCTCTCTCCATTTCCACCTGTTGGGACTTGGCCGTGGCAGGGCATGATCATTGTGGCGCAGCCTCTGCTGGGGCTCCTCGGAGCGCGGCAGGCCCTCATCACGCCGGCGAGTTCGGGTGTTCCGTGCTCTCAGCCCAGGACATTCTGAAGAGCTGGCGAGCATCTTCGGTGTTTAGGGACACTAAGAAGAATCTGCGGCAAACTGAGGCCCCAACTTCGGGGGCAAAAGGAATCAAAGCTTCAGGGGAGAGACAGAGGTGAAGGATCCTAGAGGAAGGGACTGATTTTAAATCCTCCTGGGGACGCACAATGAGTGCTGTGGTCAGGTAGCCGGCAAATCGAAGACCCCCAACGAAAGAGAGACGAGTGACCTGAAGAAGGGAAAGAGGGCTAGAGGGCGGGCCGGCAGGAGAGAGAGAAACATTAAGGGCCAGTAAGCCTCGACGGTGGTTCTAAAGATGAGGACTTTGAGAAAGAGCAAGGGGCAGATGAGGTCATTGCTCCCTGGTAACTGCCGGCTCTGGACCCAGAAGATTACACAGAGATCGGAAGAATATCTACTAAAAGAATTTCTACTGAGAGACCAAAACCAAAATACAACCAGTTAAGGGCTGCAGCTGATACAGGCCGGTGAAAAGCCAAAAGCCCTTCCAGGGTGCTGTCGAGGCCTCCTCCGAGGGGCTACCCGTCCTCTGGGTAAATATTTACTCTGTGGGAGACTGGAAGCTAGCCGGGGAGGGTGGGAAGGAGAGGACGACACGCAGCGGGGAGAATCCCTATGCCCGGCACCGGCGGGGACAGACGTGTACGCCCGCCAGAGGGGAGGGAGCCAGGGCCCCGGACTCCAGGGGCAGCTCGCGCCCCCCTCCCCACCCCCTATCCCCGCCTCCCGGGCACGCGGCTGGGGGAACTTTAGCCCTTTAGCCCGCAGCGCGTCTCTCAGGCTGGACCTCTGCCCTGCCACTTCGGGCCCAGGCCAGATGCTGTAAAGTCTTCATAAATCTGTCAGCGGTCCCAGTGCCGCGGACGGTAACCTGTGGTGCCCCCCTCTCGGCACAGACCGGGTCTGAGGAGAGACGACGAGAAGGAACAGGAATCTGGCTCTATCCGAAGCCGCCCTCGAGCAGCCTGGTAGATGGCGCCCGCGGGGGCGACTGCCGCGGCGGGACCCCGGCGCTACAGGCTGCTGAGGAAGGGGAACTCTTCCATCGCTCTCCAACCCTGACCAACACCCTGGGCTGCTTCCCGGAGTCCGCGGGTCAGCTAGGGCTGCGGCTGGGGGATAGAATGAGAGATGGGCGTGTGTACGCGCAGGAGAGGGGTCCGGCTGTTCTCAGTAGCACTCGTAAAGAGCAGGGTTGACAGAGAAGAATATTAAGGGGCAGATGCCTCCGACCTGCCTTCCTCCTGGGGTCAGGAGCCAGGGCAGGCACAGCCGACCGTGCCCACTTCTCGCCCTACCCAGGGAGCTCCGAGGGATGGAGAGGAGGCAGAGTCTGAGCTCCAGGACGGGTTTCCAGAGCACAGTCACGTCTTCCAGCCTTGTGAGGAGGGAAGGAGGTAGAAACAAGATCTCGCCCCCGGTTCTCCCAAAGGAGCGCTCTTGCAGGGTAAGTAAAAGAGCGCGGCGGAGAGCGGAAAAAGAGGCCGGACTTCGGTCCTCGCCACACTGCGCTGCTAACGCCTGGGCCACGGGTTCCAACCCCGACCTGCCCACTGCTCTGTCCCGGCCACACGGGGTCAGCGGCAGCTCCTCCGCCCCCTCGACCTCCCCGCGCCTGCTGCGGCACGTGGCAGCCGGAAGCGCACCCCGTGCCTAAGGCGAGGGAGGGTCCACGCTGAGCTGTGGGCCAGGCGGGATCTGCGCGTGAAGCAGCGGGCGGGGTCGCCAGAGGTGGCCACAGCGGAAATTTCTGGGGTGAAGGAGAGACAGACCGCCAGGGCCCTCAGCCCCAGCCGGGGACCCGGGTTGGGGTGTGGAGGTGCCCACACACTGACCTGCAGGCCTGGACTTAACCGGGCTGCGGACGCGGCGGGACGTACCAGCCCAAGTGGAGGTGGGGCGACGGGGGGGGGAGGTGTGCGGCCCCCAGAAGGAGCCCAGAAGATTCTCCGAGAATCGCCAAAGCCTCCCTGCCGCCTCTCCGCCTTCCTGTCGTTGCTTACGATTCAAGACCCTTTCCCCGGAGGGTAGCAGCGTGCGGGTTCCGGCCAGAGCGCGGAAATCCCGCTGCGGGCCGTGCGACTGGCCCCCGGGGCTGCGAGCGCTCCTCACCCGCTTTCTCCTTCCAAGGGCAGGGGAGGGGCCTGTTGCCGCCTGAGACCCGCTTTTAATTCCCCGCCTGCCTGTTTCCGATCACCCGGGGTTGGTTTTTCTGTTTGTTCACTCCTTCTGTTACAATAAAAACAATCGACATTTCTTTTCAGTTTCCCCATATTAGCGTCACTCAGTAATTGTTCTCCACCCCCCCCACCCCCCCGCCGCGTTGAAGGCGAACCGGATTGCTGGTACTCTCGCATTGGAAGGTTTCCGAGTATATAAGCAAATCTTCCCTAAAGACTTTAAAGTAAAAATAAATAACGGCCCGGGAAATTGCCATGACCCTAACATCACTTTCTGAACGCAAATTACACCCATTTTTCAGTTTTCAACAGCGGAATTGCTTTCAGAAGGACGGCTCGGAGCCCCGTGTGATATGGTTACATTTGTTTATTAAATCCGCAAATGAAAGAGAACACATTGTGTGTGTGTGTGTGTGTGTGTGTGTGTGTGTGCGCGCGCGCGCGCGCGCGTGCAAAGAGCAAAACTTGTGGCTGCGATCCCGCAAGTGCTATCAAGGATCGGATCCGGTTGGGGGCAGGGACAGGGAGGATCCCTTCTGGGAGGCCAGGCTGAGCCTCCTTGTCAGAGGGAGGGGGCACTTGGTCTCGCCTGGGTCTAAGCATCTGTAGGAGCCATACCAAGAGGAGGACACCGTCCGCGGTCACTCTACAGCCTTGAGCTGAAGCAGCTCAAGAGAGTTGCCGCTGCGTGTGGGAAAAGCTTTGCGGGGCTCTTAAAAGACCCTGCCCTCAGGGTCCCTGTAAAGGCAGGGGGGTTGCCTCCTTCCGAAGACCCGATTGGCCCAATGGCTGTCTGGAAAAGATAAATACGAACCAGGCCGCACGTCTAAGCCTTGGTTTGGGCTCTCGAGCAAATGCAAAGCCCTTCAGGTTCCCTCCCCATGTTGGTCCAGATTATGTTGAATTCAGCTTTCTTGTCAAGTTGGAGTTGCCTGCAGGCTTCAAGAAGCCGAAATCGACCTGCGGGCCAGTCTTGGAGCTAAGCACTGGCGTTCCTCCCATTTTCAGTGATGCAGAGAACAGGCTCGCTCACTTCGCGGTTCCCTCCGGGCGAGTGCTCACAACCGGGCAATGGACAGAGTGGTGGAGCTGCCCAGCTCGGTGCGGTCGAGGCGCGGGATTTCCAACCTGTCTCCTTCTCTGGGCAAATTCCACCACCAGCTAGCCCTGCGCTGACCTTGAAAGCGGAGAATCTTGCTGCATAGTCCTCACCATCCCTCTGAAAACAGGAAGCAGGGCCGGGAGCAGAGTCAGGGTCGGAGTCACGGAAAATCTGCTGCGGTCCTCAAGTCCCTGGCTACCTCTCTCCCGGCCAAGTCACCTCTTCATAGCGCCACCTACAGGTGTCAGTTTTGATGATGCTCCCACAGTAATTTTTTGCAAAGATTGGGAAAGGCCTTTGAAAATCCACAGAACATCTATAGCCCGAAATTTTTAGTTTCCTCTTCCAATTCCTCCTTCACCCCCAATTCTCCACTGGGCTCCAAATCCCCATACCTTCCTCTACAACACTCCAAGGCAAACTCGAGCATTAGTCTTTTCATGATTCACCCAAAGCTCATCTTCCAAACACTGCAGGGCTCCATCCTCTTGCGATCCCCAGAGGCTATTCAGCACCACGTTTCTGTGACTTGTCTCTGTTGTACAGCGGAAAACTGGAAACTGCCAAGAGGCTCCTCTAAAGGAAAGGGAGTGATGAGACCATGGTCCTCTGGCTCATCCTACCATTTGCTGAGGGCTTACAACACCCAAGCATCACAATAACCATACAAAGGAGATACTACCTTTCCAGTGTCATAAGAGATAAAACAGAGACTGGCATTAAATAAAAGCCCACAAAACACATTAAAGGAGATCACACGATTCATGAAGCAGACGGGAGTGCAAACCCCACCATGCTCCCAGTGTCGTTGTTCTCCCTTTTTCCCTATTCTGCAGGCACAGCTCTTGCTGAAGCACAGAGAGAAGCCCCCTTACCGCAGGTGTCAGCACGGACATTGGACACTCCTCCTTCCCGCCTCTATCACTTAGGGGGAGAAACCCACCTAAGGACACCAAGAGCCTGCGGCAAAGAGGGACTGTACCCTTGCTTTCTCACTGTATACAGACTCCACGACACTTCACGCCACCACTGAAGAGGTCGGGACTGACCCGGTGAGGACAGGAAACCGTTATCAGGCGCCGGCTGCGTGCACTGCCTTCTCCAGACTCAGGCTACTCCAGGGCCTGGGCACCGGACCACAGTTACCGTGGGTATCGGCAGCGTGCCCCGGGAGCGCCTCCGCTGAACTGCAGGAAGAGGAACACTAAGGAGGACAGAGAAGACTCAGGAATTAGCTGCTCTTCGCTAAGATCTGTTCTTGGATGCGTGAATCTGCCCTTCTGGTTCCCCAGGCGCTCTCAGAGTGTCAACCCCCCAGGCAGAGAAATCTACCTTTGTCTTCCTTGGGGATTCGTTGTGGTGTGTGCCTGTGGGTGTTTCTTTTTAAGAGCATTATAGTGGGGACAAACCAGGAGGAGTCGAGCCGCAATAAAATTAGAACCGGTAATTAACACCGCTAGCTGCACCCAAGTGGCTCCGAACTGTGCGTGGTAGCTAGCCAGTTAGCCAAGCTCTCTCCCAGGACTCCGGACTACAGTTACGCCTTTCTTGTTCTGGGTTGCATCTTGTAGCCCAGCTCAACTCTTAGTTATCCGGGATACAGAGACGATATAAACCATCTCATTTTAAAAACTATAATGTTAAGAGAATTTCAGTGCACCCCGGGAGAGATGGTAGCCAGGGAAAGAGAAGACCACAAAGTAAATAGAAGCAGGGGTCACTTTTACTGTATTGGGAAAATGCTCTCTAGCTGTGGCCCACGAGGAATTTGCTAGGTGATCTTTGAGTGGGGATTGGGTAGGGAAGGTGCCTTCCATTTGGGACTGAGGACCCGGGCTGTGAAATTCCAAGCTGGTGTTTTCCGGTTTCTGAGAGAAACTGCGATCCACACCAGAATCTGGCCGCTCCCGTCTTGGCTGGGGTCACCAAAGCCCTGCAGGCCAGGAGTCGTCTGACTATATTCTTGCAGCAAGGGTCTGTATCCCAGCAATCTACAGCATCAATAGAGCGGGTCACACATCACTTGTCTTCTTCCTGGCTGGGTTCAGCCCTTCCTGAGACTGGAGAGTTTCAGGTAGGCCCCTCTGATGAAGGCTGCGGAACCAAGAGGACCCCTTGCTACATTCAGGATGCACTCTCTTCTCCTCCCTCTGCCAGCACAGCAGTCCTGTCAAGTCTAAAAACTCTGCCTGCCCCCCACGACCAGTGAAAGAGCCGACATCCCACCTTTTCCTCAGGGTCAGTCGCATTTGAGTCCTGTCCGAGTCAGTGGGAACACAGACTGTCATCATTTTGCCATTGACATGACTGGAGGCTACTTATGGAAAAAATTGCCAAGAGATCCAACAGTGTGGTTTTCAGTGAGAACATAGAGTCTAAAGAAGAGAAATGTAAAAAAAAAGAAATAAATGTAACCTCTCAAAAGAGTCATTTTTGTAAGCCAAAAGAGACAAAACAGATACATCTTTATAGATTAAATTAATCTAAAAATTTTTTTTCTTCCTGAGGAAAGAGGGAAAAAAATATCCTTTTCATGATTCATTTTTTTTTTAATTCAAATGAAATGGTTTCTAAATTAATATGAGTGACTCTAAATTCTTTTTCAGGAAAACCCATGTAAGTGCTATCAGTTTTGTTCAGTACATGTATGTCCTTTGTGCAAATGTGAAAAAATAATTTTTAAAAGGTCTGTTGATGCTATATAGGAATTCGCACATGTAAAAGTTCCTCATATTTTAAAAGGTCTACAAAGATGCTTAAGTGCGTATCTTAATAATGCAGATCAACTTTGGTAGAGCATTTAATAAAAATCTTTTGGGGGGACAGCATTTAACAAAACCATTATAATGAGTAAGCATCAGTATA
This sequence comes from Felis catus, assembly GCF_018350175.1. Classification (NCBI taxonomy): domain Eukaryota; kingdom Metazoa; phylum Chordata; class Mammalia; order Carnivora; family Felidae; genus Felis; species Felis catus. Next base: position 85,753,361 of record NC_058373.1, on the reverse strand, counting down.
GTAGAAACAAAAGAAAAAAGAAATTTCTTGAGGGGGAAATTTAGGAAAATAAGGAAGGGTTTTTTAGACAAGACCAATGCTTTGTATTTTACCCCAATTTCTACAATTCTGTGTTATCACAGTTCGTACATGTTAAGGTGTTATTGTTGTTGTTGTTGTTATGTTGCTCTATCCTATCCAGCCTGTAGGTTTAATGGCTGTAGGGGGCAGAGAGAGAGTTTACAACAACCAGAGATTAGCACCAGAAATGCTGGGCCAGGGTTTTATGTATGATGTGGAGGCTACATACAACCGTGTGGCTGCCACTCTTGAAAGACTCCCAGGGTAGATAGAGGATTGGGAGAACAAGGCTGGTTCTGTTTCCTGCAGGATCAAAAGCCTACCCCATGACAGTGGCTGACCGGTGAGCCATTTCTTGTAAGGATAGAAAGCCAAGGTCACGGCAACAGGGGAGCTTTAAAAAGTCCCCTAGCACCTTCCTGCAGGACCAGAGGTGTGAATCTGATGTTCTGGCAAGCTGACAATACAAATTCCCTAAGCAGTTTTTATTGCCTGAGCGATTCCTATGCAATTCCCTTTGGGATTGAATTCTGCCTAGCCACATGGTTCTGTTCTTGGAGGAACCTCTTTCAGTGGGGGGAGAAATAATGATCCCATTACTCAATGTAAAAAACCTTCAATAATGCCAGTTTAAGGCTAAAAATTTAAACCCCTGAAAGTCAGGAAATAGAAAAGTTAAAATTCTTTTAGTTGGGTTAAATCACCCTCTCTGCCTAGGCTGTATAATACATGGAACCTTTACAAGCCTCCCCAGCATGGCCATTCCAGCAGCCAGGCAGTGCTGCTGCTGTGTTTAAAGGGAGAGCACTGTAGCACCACTTGACTGGGTAGATTTTCCATTTGCAGTTTGAATGCCTCACACCAGTAGGTTTCAGTGGTTACTTGCAAGGTGAGAGTTATTGTACTGCTTGTACTGGTAAATGGGTTTAAACAGAGAAAGCAAATTTACTTGTAGGTAACAAAAAGCCAACCCAAAACAAGATAGAGATGTGCTATAAATATTTGCATACCTCCCAAATCTTCCACATACTAAATTCAGAGAGTTTTGTCATTCAGAGTCAGCTTTATAAGCTCTTCAACTCTGGCATAAAATGAAATCCTCAAATGGTAACTGATGTGAGTAGATGTATTTTTCTCCTCACTTCCTTAATTTTTTGTTTTAGAACCAAATGCATGTATCTATTTATATGTTTCCCAAGAGGAGAATATACAGTAGAAAGACGTGTTGTTATTTAAGTTCTGTGCTGGAACTTCAGATGTCACAAAGTTATGTATGAATTCTTACTTCCAAAGTCTCCTCCAATGAGTGGAGGGGTAGACAGAAAGTTTGCATGAGTTTTCCTTTAGAAGCAGACTTGTTTATATTTTAACTGTGAGACAAAATCTCCTTAAACTTTGTTTCCCAAGTGTGCCCAGTACCAAAGGGAACCAAACAAACAAACAAACAAACAACTAAATGTAGAAAGCAGAAGGTTAAATTTGTAGAGTTGTGTGTAAGATGAACCACAGCTCCTGGCTACACATGCACATGATCCGTGTGTTTCATCATGGAACTGCTAAGTCACATGAAAGTGTTCGGGGATAAAGGTATTAGGTACAGTGGAGTCATTATTATGCCTATTAAAGCAAATTAGTCTCATTAGGGAAAATATACCCTTGAGGTATAATATATATTGAATTATATAGGAAGAATGAATAACATGCACTTGGATGATGCTACATAAAAGCTGCATTTTTTTTTCCTCATATGGGAAAGTTTCTTATGCCAGTAGAAATGATGTGGGCAAAGCTATGCAGTCTGTACATGTCATCTGTACAGAACTCAAGTCACAGTCTGGGATTTCACAACTCTACCACCCAGCCATCCAAAAAACTTCAAAGATATTTGTAAGCACCCCCGCCACCCGCCGCCACTCTGAAGACATACTTCTTTTTATGTAGTTAAGTCTTAATGAATCAGATCACCCAGGAAAGCAAGTATGGGTGAAGTTTGAAGGAACAGATGGCATCAGAGAGCATCTAATAACCTGCACGTCTCTAAACAGAGAAGAATATAAGAAAAAGAAGCATGTCTGTGACATGCTGCCATTTCACAACTTCTTGACATGAAAACTATTTTAAAAATCTACTCAGGTAATTTCCATGCCTTTCCTAGAATATGGGGTAAGGGCGAGCTCCGAAAGGTGAATCCAAATGGATGCTTCTTTGGTAACCAAGCCTTTCTGGTAAACATGCTTAAATAGCGCTGAATGGAGATCATTCAGGTGAATGTGAATTAGTGAACATCTGTGTAGACTCTAAATGACCTTTTTTTTTGGTGAAGAATAGTTATTTTGAGAAGGAAGATGGAAGGAGAATGAAATATTTTTGTTGCTGATTAAAATAAAGACAATTTTCTCCTTTATACCATACCCTTAAGGCATCTAGGAAAAGCAAAATGAATGCTGGAATTAATAGCAGAAGGATTACAAACAGTATAAATTCACTGTTGTCATTGCCACGTGCATATCACCAATACATTTATGTATGTATGTATCTCAATAAATTTTAATGAAACCAATTAGATTTGCTATCTTATCTCTGCATATGTTCTCTCTTATAACTGTGCGAACTTCTCCAAAATGTCAAAAGAATAAATCTAGATCCCTTACTTGTTTCTAAAGTCTAATAAATACACTGTTCAGCCAATGAGCTGCTTCATAGGTCCACAAGCCCCTTCTCTATCCTTCCAGGAAGTCAGTGCTAAACTGGGGAAACACAGAATCTTTTGATGGATGTCATCACTGTGCCTAAAAACAGAGATGGATGGTGACCAGAATTATTGCAACTTGTACCCACCAACTAGGGAAAGCTCTAGACATCAGGAGAGTTTGCCCTTTAATTAGTACTGTGTCATATACTTCTCTCTTCCCTTAGCTCCATCTCGACCCCCTTTCTCTGATAGTACTTTTCCCTCTCAAATACACACAAAACACTCCTATACATGCTCTGGAAGAAAGCAGCATTTTACATAAGATTTTGCTTTTTTAAACCTTCTTTTCTATTTAAAATTTCATGAATCCCTGAAATAGTTTAAGGCACACTAGGAAACTAAGCATAACATTACCAAGATGAGTTCCAGTGAGGTCACAAAGCAGTTAGCATTCTTTGTATTAGATTACCAAACAACCATAACTGTATATATGCCCGGATCTATCTTGAAGCTTATATTTTAAACAATCAGTGAAAAGTATATATAGACCTTTACATGTTTGGGAGATATTAGCATGCAGCTAACACAAGGTCGGTCGACCTCTGCCACCTTTGTGGCAGAGGTTTGTGCTTGCTCACAAATCTATTTGCCCTAAAAGCAGGTAGACTGACTTTAGTTTGTACGTATTGGGGGAGCATGGGGATTTGTCATGGAGGAGCCTGGGGAGATGAGAAGCTACTCAAAGTCATCAGTGTTTTGTTGCCAGTTCTTTCTCTGATCAGTGATGTAAGTCCATATATATACAGTTGTACCAGAAACAATGATGATTTTTGACAGAGTTCAGACTAGTTATCTCCTGGAGCTTTCTCAGGACCTCAGTTTGGCTTCTTTTCTGCAGTACAATTCTAAGTGATCTCAACTAGGGCAGCTGTGTTTTCTTTAAGCTCATGATTGGAAGTATGGAGGAGATGGGCTATTCATCTGACTCCTCAATAACTGTAAAAGCCAATTGAATATTTTAAACAATTTATTTCTCAGGTCACATGCCAAATGTGTGGTTATTTGCTCCTTAGACTTCTTATGCATAGCTCAGGGAGCAAATACTCTTTAACGACTGTTAAAGATATCCTGCAAGATCTTCCAAAGAGAAACAACTCTCCATCCAAATTCGAACACAGATTATGTGCTAAAAATGGACGACTGGACCAAAAAATAGCTACTGTTAATCTCTTTTCTACAAGAATATTGATAGAAAAGAACAAAAATGTGGATTTCACTGTTTTATTTGCAGGGATGAAGGTCAGAGTGTCAAATTGCAGAAGTTGGGTTCTCAATAATGGGCCACTGTGTCTCTAACCTCCTCCATTTCTTTCCCCCACTTATAGGAAGGAACAAAATAAAATGTTTTGTGGAAGTTTATATTGAAATGAGGTCAGGTAAACTAATGACTGCTTGGTATTTTATGACAAGTTTTATAACCTTGGAGTTGCCATAACTTTCAAACGATCATCAATAAAGTTTTATTGCGAATGGGTCGCCATGTGTCTGAATGCTTTTGCACATAGTAAAGGTCTGCTGCCCCATTGGCTTAGCTCACCAGCCCCTTTTCACCCCAGTCATAAAGTCCTCTTCTCTTTATTGACGGGTGAAAAGTCCTCAAGCCTTCTCTTCCATTAGGTTGGCAATTCCGGGACTACAAGGAAATTATTTATTCATAACTGAATGATGTGTATAACTAACTTTGCAAGAAGATGTAATGACTTTTAAAATAGATTTTAAACGGGATCTTAATAAAATAAATATTGGGGGAGTGTCTGACAATAGTGTACTCCAGAAACACGTGTTTGAATGCTAGTCTATGTATATCTGTATACCCCCCCCCCACACACACACACACACGAGCGGCTATTGCATAATTAGGCGCTCAGGGACGGATAATGGTCTTAAAGATAAAACAAGTTACTAAAGACTCTTCTAGCTGACCAGAGGATCTTAACGATTTAGGAGACCTCACATTTCGTTCTACCCTGAATCGTCCCAAAGGAAGAAAGGAGGATTGGACCGGGCCTTTTGCTTGCCGGATTGCCCTCAAACACATTTCTAGAAATGCTCCCCAGAGCCGAACCATGAACTGTCAAGTGCCTAATTCATAAGCGTCAGCTCTCAGGTTCAGATTCAAGTCTGCATATGCAAGTACTTCCTTGTCTTCTGTCACATACGTGGAAATGACGCCGAGAATAATGTCCTGCGATTTGGATGAAGAGAGCCGTAACGAAAAATTGTACAAAAACGAAGTCTCTGCTGTCTGCGCCCTTCATACAGCCTCTCTTCGTCAGGCGAGGGTTGTGACCTGGCGGGGAGATTGGCGGCAGAGCTGCCAGAGTAGCGGGAGGAGACCAAGAGGCAAAGACGAAACTGGCAAAACTGGCCGCGCCCACTTGTCCCATTCCCCCGACCCGGAGCTAAAGAGCCTGCTCTGGGGTCCGGCAGGCCCCCAGAGGAAGGCCCTCGATTCCCGACTTTCCCGGGACCGACTTGTGCGAATCCTCCACCCCTAAGCATCCCCAATTTGCAAGGTTGCTCTAGGGGAAGGGATTGGTAAATATCGCCCTCTCTCGGACCTCCGGTAACTCTCCCCAGCGCGCTGAATCCGTTCCTTCTCAGGCTTGGTAAGCAGCACCCGCAGCAGTGCGGGACCTCCAGCCCGGTGCGAAGGTGCCCACTACGCGTCTCCTTCCCGCGGGCCGAGGCCTCCAGAGCCCCGGATCCGAAACCCGGGCGCTGAGCCCGATCTGCGGAGCTAAGAGTAAAGTCCACTTGTTTGCAGAGAGAGCGCTGCCACCCGCATGGTTTTTCCCCGGGCAATGCTCCCCGACCCCTGCTTGGCTTTGCCCGAGCGGCTGCCGCCGCAGCCGCGACCGCTGAGTTCTCCGTAGGCGGGAAACTCGCAGACCTTCTAGGACTTACGAACTGCCTACTCCGAATCCCTAAAGAGCTCAGACACAGGGTCTCTGTGATATTTGGAGGTCACCGCGAGCAGGCTTAGGGTTCCCCACGGCAAAGAAGATGTGGGGGACCGGCTCCCAGCTCACCCCTCATCTCCTACCAGTCATCGGCCAAGACCTGCCTAGGCGCTCCCGTTGAGGCACCAAGGGCATCCGTGGCCCAACAATTGGCGCCTGGGTCGACACGGCGGGAGCCGGCCCAGGTCGAGGGCGCGTAGGTGCTGGGGCTCCGGCACGCCTCCTGCGCGCCCTGAGAGCCGCAACGTGGGGTTCCGAGGCCCGCGTCAGGCTCCCGGACCTCCACGCGCCGCGGCTCAGAGCACCCAGGAAACACTACTGCTGGGGTCCCGGCCAGGGCTCGGGCGGAGGCCACCGACTCGCTCTACCTGGCATTTGCGAAGCCAGAGTTCCGCTGGGGCAGACGGGCAGCCGGGGCGCAGCGACGGGCTGTGGCGCCACCTCCCGAGGAAACCTCGCAGGAAGTGCGGCTCCCAGGTGGCGCGTGCCGCGGCTCCTTCCGGGTAGCGCAAACGCCCCTGTCCGCACACGCGCGATTTTCCTTAATGCCCTGAAATACCTCCAGAAGTGCCTGTGGTAGCAATTGCTAAACCGATGGTTGCTGTCCTCCGCAAGTGATGAAAGGAAGGTCCTAGCTCCCCAGGATGATGTAAACACACACCACGCACGAACCAGGTCTCGGGTCTTCGTCTGGGGAAAGTGCAGGAGGTTCCAGCGTCCCCAGGTCCTGACAGTCTTCTATCACCTGCGAAGGGATCTCGGACCCTCCTCACGTCCACTACAGCCAGGTGCCCAAGACTCCAGCAATAAGTAGGAAGAGATGACTCAAGGTGGAGGGTATTGGAGTATCCCCCAAGGCAGACTTCAGGTTGCAGTGGGGTCAAGTCGTCTGGAAGGGATCCAGCTCTGCTCTCAGGATTCGGACTCTAACAGTGCCAGCCTGTCCGCGGTTACTGCCACTGTCTCCCCCGGGATGCACCCAGCCGCAGAAAGAACGCTTTTACTCTCTGTTTCTGCCATCAAGGTTAGAAATTTTTGAAAGTAACGTTTTTAAAAAGAAATTAAGTTAGAGTGTGGGAGCAAAAGATATAGAAACAAGTTTTCAGAGTTAGGTTTCTGATGTTAATTACAGTCGACCCCCGCCCTCCCCACACACCCTTGTACCTCTGAGTTCCTTTTTCTGGCTTTATTCTTGGACGTGGACTTGTTAGTGAGCACTATTCATTTGAGTCTAACAATAGCAGAGTAGCAGTAGGTAATTTCTCATTATACGACCCACCTTATTGAAATCAGCCAAGGACGGCTATGAAGGAAGACTGTTAAGGTGGAATGCAGGAGCTAGATCCACCCAGTCTAGATTATGTGTCTGGGGGTACAATGACAAAGAAAAAACACATGGCTTCATAGACAAGCTGGACCTTTTGGCCAATGCTAATAGTACTACTACTGATCTCAGCTTGGGAGTCTCTCTAGGGATGGCTGTTTCCTCCTAAGAAAGGCAAATTTTCTTTTCCATTTTCAAGTGTTCTCAAATACTCTTTTGTAAGTCAAGAAGAGGAAGGCCACAAGACAAGTGGATTCTCCAGCCAAGCTGAAACCTAGCTTCAGAATTCATGAATCCAGGTGGCTGAGGACCTACCTCTTATTTGGATGACTCTTGCAATGCGGTGTGGTATTTATAGCTTCAGTAAGATAATAATATCAAAAGCAGGGAAATGCCCAGACAGAAAAAAAAGATACCCATTAACAGCGGCAGGCAGCTGGTTCTTCACAAGGATATCCTGTTGTACCAGAGCAAACCCTGCACATGCTGGTATCCATTCCACAGGGCAGGGGTACCTGTCTGCTTATCTCCTGACTCTCCTCCCTTCCTTCTTTCCCATCGCAAAGGATAATTCCTCTATTCACATGGTGTAAACTTCGATAGCCTACTAAAGATGTATCATGGGCCCACCCAAACAAAGACCTTCAGGAGACCCTCTCTGGACCCTATACCGTGGAATTTGGAAAACCCCCAAAGACCAGCCAAGAGAAAAGGCCCTCCTTATAGGAGGCATGTTTTCCATCAGAGCCATTCTCCACAGGGAGCCAGAGGCTGGTGGATTTGGCTCCAGGCTTCACCCCTTAAACTTTCCCTGCCAGTCTTTTCAGAGGCCTTGCTTCCTGCCCCTAAATGGAAGCCACAAGCCACAAGCTCCTGCAAGGTCAATAAACACAATTTCCTTTTTTTGATAAGGCTGCTAGAATAAGGTAAGGCTTACATCTTACATTTGCATATTTTGCAGTTTTATAAAGCACTTTTATACGTATTTCATTTACTAGCCTTGATAAGCGTTGACAGTCCACCTGTGGGGAATCTGAGGCATAGAGAAATAATGACTTTTAACCAAAGTGGAAGGAACCTGGAAGGTAGAAGAGTTGGTACAGCTCTAGATTTGTGTTCCAATAAGCATCTGACAGTTCTTTATGGCAGCCCTGGGGCCAAGACACAGGAATGTGGCCTGGGTGATATAAGTGGTTGAATGGCTCATTTACTCCTTCATTCTTCAGACTAATAAGTTTTTCTTTTAAGCATATTCTATGTCAGGAATTGGACTCGGCACCAGAGATACAAAGATAGATAAGCCACAGACCTTGGGTAACTCACAGTTGAATGAGCAAAGAGATGTGTAAAAATAACAATAGTAATAGTAAGGCAATAATATAGTGTTGTAAAGGAGTTAGACACAAAATGCTGTAGAAATGCAAGAGGGCTCCAGAGGGTGGTCTTCAAGCTGATGAGAGCCTATGGGCATACTCTCATATTTGTGGAAAATATGACACTTAGAAAGGGTAAGAAATTTGAAGGAGGGCACAATCAATATACAGAAATACCTTACATAGACAGGAGTAATTGACCATAACTAATGCTAACAAATATATGGTAAGTATAAAATTCTACATTCAGATACAAAATAATTACATGAACATATGAAGTGACTGTTAGGGATCACAGCATAGTTCAACTACATTTGATTGCAAGCTTAACATAATGCTAAGGAATGTTTATGTTTGTAGCCTGTGCTAAAGAAGTAGAGTATCCAGCACAAGGGTGATTATTTTGCTCCACAGGGGTTGGAACACGTCTTGGTTGTGGTCTCCACCTGTTTAAGAGGGAGGTTGACAATAGGAGTATATGTACAAAGGGATGCTGCTGGAATGGTGAAAGACCCTAAGCCAAGTCTAGTACAGACTGATGGAACTGAGATTGTTGAGGAAGACCAGAAGACTCAGGAAGGACAGCATAGCTGTTTTCAAATACCTGAAAACCTCTCATATATAAAACTGTTGAACTTATTCTGTCAAAAGAGCACAGCCAAGGTTTTCTCAGTTTGTAATCCAGAGGGTGATGGAGCAAGCCATCCTCCATGAGCTCAACTTTCCTTTCCTGGTAGATGCTCCATGAATACAGGGGCCACGTCTGTTTTGTTCAGACAGACTCGTAACCCCAGTGCTGTGCTCATAGAAGGCAGTCAATAAAGTTTTGTTGTAGGAATGGATAAATGAGTTATCCATGTGGCTCCAAAGGGCAGGGCTGAGGCTCAAGGGCAAACATGTAATAAAGTTGGATGACAAATGAAGTCAATTAATTTGCCTATTAATTAGGAGCATCAGTAAAGATGCATGATACACATTTTTAATTTCAACCATTGCTCACCTACATTTTACTATTCTGTGTCCTTGAGGTTGTCTCCTGTGTGTCTATGGTGGAAATACTTACAATAACTTTTGTTAGTAATGCAGTGTGTTACTATGTATCTCTTTCCAACTCTGTATTCAGTGACATCACCTTGGTAGCTTTAAATTTGCTATGCTGAAGTATTTATGTCACAGACCTCAGAAATTGCTCTAAACAGAGCTATTTCATTCCCCCAGAGAGTCGGTTATTTAACATTGACTGACGCCACTGTGAGGATCTCTAGGCCTGACAGTGTAAGCATGGAACCTGAAGGGCCTAAGGAGAGATGAAGTGAAAAGTATTTCTAAAATGTGGTTTAAAAAGTATGGTTCTGGGGGCAGCTGAGCGGCTCAGACAGTTGAGTGTCTGACTTTGGTTCAGGTCATGATCTCATAGTTTGTGACTTCAAGCCCCATGACAGGCTTTGTGATGATAGTGTAAAGCCTGCTTGGGATTCTCTCTCTCTCCCTCTCTCTCTGCCCCTCTCCTGCTAGTGCGTTTTCTCTCTCTCTCTCTCTCTCCCCCACCCTCTCTCTTTTCTCTCTCAAAAATAAGTAAACTTTAAAAAAATTTTAATAAAAGTAACAAGTATGGTTCTGGAGACAGGCTGCCCGATTTGAATCATGGTTTGTTCACTTACTGCCTATAAAAAAATTCTAATATATTGCCTCAGCATTTTGAGCTCCTACTCTTTGCTAGATTCCAGGCAGAGTAAAAGTTAAATTCAGGTAGTTTTAAAAACATTGGATAGTACACAAGATAGAAAAGACTCTCACGTGACAGTTAACTACACCAGCTTTTTTTTTTTTTTTAATGCTGGTGGTTGCAGGGGCGCCTGGGTGGCGCAGTCGGTTAAGCGTCCGACTTCAGCCAGGTCACGATCTCGCGGTCCGTGAGTTCGAGCCCCGCGTCAGGCTCTGGGCTGATGGCTCGGAGCCTGGAGCCTGTTTCCGATTCTGTGTCTCCCTCTCTCTCTGCCCCTCCCCCGTTCATGCTCTGTCTCTCTCTGTCCCAAAAATAAATAAACGTTGAAAAAAAAATTTAAAAAAAAAATAAATGCTGGTAGTTGCAAAATCTCTACTAAATTTTACCCATTTTAGGAATATTTAGTGGCAAAAATTTAAGCTTCTGTACTAGAGTTGTGTATAACATAACTCCTTGATGACCGCAATAGATGATCTTTCTGAAAGGGAAGGAAGAGCTATCTGAAAGATGTGACCTTGCCATTTTATTCATCATTCATGAATGATCTCATTCATTCATTCATTCATTGTCCTATATGTAGAGCATAAGAGGGCAAAGACATGAATTTGACAGATGCCTGTTATCCAAGATCTTACAACACATGGGGAGAAAACCACGCAAGCAACTCATTACAATAATGCAATGATGAATGCAAACTTTTAGGATAATCACCCAATGATTATCTTGAAGAGACTAACAATATGTTAAGTGAGAGGGTATAGGAAGACATGATTAATTCTGATACGCCAATGTGAAAGGCCTCTGTACATTAATCTAAGGATGTTCTCAGGTTTAAGTATTCGTTGGTTATGGACAATTGTAGCAGAGTCTTATGGCTGTCCTTTTTTTTTTTTAATTTTTAAAATTTTATTTAAATCTAAGTTAGTTAACATATAGTGTAATAATGATTTCAGGAGTATAATTTAGTGATTCATTACTTAACATATAATACCCAGTGCTCATCCCAACAAGTGCCCTCCTTAATGCCCATTACCCATTTATCCCATTCCCTCACTCCCCTCCCCTCCAGCCACCCTCAGTTTGTTCTCTGTACTTAAGAGTCCTTTATGGTTTGCCTCCCTCTCTGTTTTTAACTTATTTTTCCTTCCCTTCCCCATGTTCTTCTGTTTTGTTTCTTAAATTCCACATATGAGTGAAATCATATGGTATTTATCTTTCTCTGACTGACTTATTTCAGTTAGCATAATACACTCTAGTTCCATCCACACTGCCAATGGCAAGATGGTTCTTAAGGGAAAGGTGGATGCGTGGGAGAGGGGTGATTCTCGCGATTTGTTTTGTTTTGTGCTGCTTTACCGAAAAGAGAACTAAATTCAGCACAATGTAAGATAGTCCCTCTGTAAGTGATCCTGAAGTACGTGGAGTTCGTTGTAAACAGCTCTAGATTTAGGAGATTTAAGATTTAAGAAAGCTGGATTCAGGTCTGGTTTGTGTCACCAATTACTTTAGGAAGTCATTTTCCCTCTCTGTATCATCTATAAAATCTGGGGCTTAAATAAATGATCTGTAAACTCCAGTGTCCTCAGATTATCCAGGGAGAAAGGGTAAAAGGAGAGTATCATCAAGAGACTTTTTTATCTTGTGAAGTTAGTGGACTTGACTGCTCATGTTGAGAATAAAGGAAAAGATGTAGATGCTAGAGATCAGGATTACTGTCTATACTATTGATGAACCATTCTATCAGAATCTTTCCTGGATATAGTTACAATAGTGTGGCTTAAGACACACCTGAATCATGGTAAGACAAGTGAAGCTCTAAACGAACCTAAGGGTTAACTATTTCAACTAGGTCTTAACTCTTTGGAATGTGCATTACATTTGCAGAGGAGAGCTATGGTGTAGAAGTTATTCTCCAAAAGTGAGGATTTGGGAAACCTATTCAGTACTTTTCCCTTACTGTCACTCTTTCTCATATGGAACACCTATTTTCACTTAAATCTAAATTCTCTTAAGATGCTTTATTCATTCTCACCCGATCTTATCTCTTCCAACATGCCCACAACCCAGCACATGTCTCCTAGGACTTATTATGTGTTTCTGCTTCCAGCTATATAACTTTACTTACACAAATTCCCAGAAGACCAAACATTTGTATGGATAATATGAAAGATTATTGATTAATTTTACAATTTTTCCCCTGTCTTTTTCCTCCCCATGTGGAACTCTCATTCGTTTCAAAGAGTTATAAATACACTCTTGTTCTTTGTGTCTTTTGTGAATACTTGGGAAAGAGCTGTTTCAAAAAAGCATACCTTTAACATCCCTGGTGTTGGAAATGCTTAGGGGTCAGAGTCAAGTGTGGGTGCACATGTGCAGCTCACATTGTAAGGCGAGAGGGGCCTCTTGCTAAGTCTCACATGCCATTCAGAACTAGTTATTTTCTCTGACAGAGGAAGCCTTAAGGTTTCCATCAGCTGTTTGTGAGCAATAGCACAAGAGATGTTAAAGTCCTTCTTAATTTGGGTGCATTGTTATGATCCGAAGAATGAATGTGCTATGTCTTAACCTTCATATTCATGCATCTCCCATGGTGAGGCCAAGAAATTAAAAACACAAGGTGTGCACGTGAAGTCTGAGTCTACCTAGACAAAGGTGAATTCCAGGAGACTCCTAGTGATGTGACTTCCCAGCCTGAATTACCCAGGGTACTTATCCATACAGCCTTTCTATTTCCAAGAGTAAAATATTGATGGAGAGGAGGACCCATCATGGGTTGTTCATGGGTTTTCATGGGAAAAAGAGAGGAGGAAGGGTTCCAAGATAAGGCAAAGGAAATAGAGACTAGAGTTCATAAAGTCAAGACTTGGGGAATTTTATTGTTACAAAAGTAATACATATGGTAGCAAATCAAATCAAATCAGAAAATAAAAACATACGTTTAAAAATTGAAACTTATTCTTGCCAACAAGAGACACCACTGTCAGTTTTTAGTGAATATCCTTCCAGATCTCCTCCCTCTCTCTTTTTCTCTCTCTCTCTCTCTGTCTGTGTGTGTGTGTGTGTGTGTGTGTGTGTGTGTGTGTGTGTGAAATGAGATCACACTGTACTTGCTTTTTTTAGTTAACAATCTCTACCTTTCCATGTTAGGATGTTTTCAGTTTTTATCCCATGAATTAACTATACCAAATACATATTCCCAGTGACCCCAACAGGTCCTTTACATGATCTAGGACCACTCTGGCATCTGGTTGTGTTCCTTAAGTCTCATTTTGAAGGTAGCATAGCTACAATAGACTGATTGAAGAGGCTAAGCTGGTGGTCCTTCAGGCTGTCGTACTTTCTGGTTGTTTTCTCTGCTGCTTAGCTTGTTCCTTGACCTCTTCCATCTGCTCAAAATTGGAAGTTTGACATTTGATTTGAAGGTTTAGAGTGGGAGACACCAAGTATCTGAAGAATTTGTGAAGATCAAGAAATTATTGTCATAAAAATGATGTGCAACAATACATCATGTGCCAAGAAACAGGAGAGAAAGAACACAGTAAAGAGATCATGGTAGCTCGAGCTGAAAGATTTTACTATGGTCCTGTGAGAGGACTCCTTTTGGGAGTTCCCGGAAATAATAGGGAGATACTGAGTGGGAGCTAAGTTCCCAAATGGGCAAATGAAGACGCAGAACCATTACATTTGGGCATAAATATAAATGTGATCTCAGTTATATCAACAGGCTGATGACATTTGGGTTATACCTGGAAAGATGTCCAAAATATATAACTATAAAGGTAATACATGCATGTAGTTTTAAAAAATCACACTGCATAGTGATATATAAAATAAAAAGTTGGGACATGTGGGTCCCATCTAAAATGGGCAAAAGTGCAGTCGGTTAAGCGTCCGACTTCAGCCAGGTCACGATCTCGCGGTCCGTGAGTTTGAGCCCCGCGTCAGGCTCTGGGCTGATGGCTCAGAGCCTGGAGCCTGTTTCCGATTCTGTGTCTCCCTCTCTCTCTGCCCCTCCCCCGTTCATGCTCTGTCTCTCTCTGTCCCAAAAAATAAATAAACGTTGAAAAAATAAAATGGGCAAAAGTGTTTTATCCTTATCTTTTTGTATCTTTCCTCAGTTCTCACTTTTTGTTCCCTACTTTCCATCCATTCACTCCCTCACACAAATTTCTGACAATATCGGCCATTATATCAGTCCATCACTTCCTTTAGTCCTCTTTAGTTTATCATCTCACTAAATGTCTTCATCTCTTTGATTGAAAATAGTGAAGAGGGGTACCTGGGTGGCTCAGTCAGTTAAGCATCCAACTTCGGCTCAGGTCATGATCTCACTTTGTGAGTTCAAGCCCCATGTCTGGCTCTGTGCTGACAGCTCAAAGCCTGGAGCCTGCTTCAGATTCTGTGTTTCCCTCTGCCCCTCTCCTGTTCATGCTCTGTCCCTCTCTCTCCTTCAAAAATAAATAAACATTTAAAAATAAATAATAAAAAATAAAATAAAATAAAATAAAATAAAATAAAATAAAAAATAAAATAAAATAACAGGTAAATTCTCACTTGCCCTGATCCCATTGTCCAACACCCTTCCCCACTAATAGTTTCAGCTTCTACTTCTAACAATTATTGTAATTTTTAAATTCTTTTATTTCTGCTTCTTCTATTTCTTATTTTTATCAAATTCAGGCATTATACATTGGCCTCTAGGTAAAATATGTGAGGAATTTGGAAGTTGAATAGCTTCTCATTTCTCCTCTTGTTAAGCTTCTATTTTTTTTATTGTACTAGTATATATAATGATTACAACCTTTTTAAACCACAAGTTTCTCTTCTTTCCTCTGTCTATAGGTTGATTGTAACAATTAAAAAACAGTGTGAAACATTTATAAAATTATTATTACATGAATATAAATCTTTCTAGAGAAGAAAAGTTAATCCTCAATCTTGAATATTTTGTCACTCAAACAATCTTCCACACACCCCTGTCTTAAAGGATTGCCTTTAATTTTCTTTTTCACTTCTGTAAAACTTCCTGGGTCATATTGGGGAATTGCACCTTCTTATATCTCATCTTCTTTCTTGGCTTACTTTTAGATTTTTCTGGCTTACTTCAGAAGTAATTTTTTCTTATTGAATGTATGATTATTAAACTTACTGAATTCTTATGTGTTTGCAGGTGCCTTTCTTTTTTTTTTTTTTTAGCCCTTGCACTTGAAATTTGGCTGGGTACAGAAAACTAGGTTCAAAATAGTTACCCCTCAGATCCTTGAAGATGCTACCTTCTGGACTTCCATGACTCACACTGGTGAGTCTGCTGTCAGGCTTGAGTTCCTCAACCATTGCCAAAGTCAAGAGGGCTTTTCTCTGGGATGACAGTCTTCAGGGTTATCTAGTTCTGAGTGGCTTTGCCTTTTTTCCTGAGCTGCTGTGGGAATCCAGATTCATCTCAGACTTGGTGTGCTTTTCTTCACCACCAACTCGTTCACCAGTAGTTTTCCTGGATATATTTTTTTTGTCCTTTGGAAGACAAAAGTTGCCCTCCAATTCATTCTATTTTCAGAGGAAGAGAGTGGGCCCCGCTCATCCCAGCTCTCCCAAATGCAATTCTGAAACATCCCAGACTAATTTGTAAATTGGGAACTAGAATCATCTGGAAGAATCCTCTGCAAAAGTTAGCCTTTATCTCTGGAGTTTAGGCTCCTGTCATCTGTATAGTAACTTCTCCACTTACCGGATACTTTTTCTTTTCTTTTGATTAGAATCCTTCACATTTCCCGACTCACTGAAGACTCTTAGCCTTGTTTTCCACTGCTATATGGTTTGAATTTTAAAATTAAAACAGAGACAGAGTAGGTAGATGTGTGCAGAAATGCAAGACACATTGTTAACTGAAAAGTACAAAACAGTATGTACACAAGTACACGTACAGAGAAATACTGGAATAATAGTGTGGCTACAATTTAATACTAGTTATCCTCAGTAGTAGGAATATGCTTACTTATGCTTACTAAAAATTGTTTACAATGAGCATGTTCTGCTTTTGTAATGATAAAAACAAGGTGCACGTGTGTTTGTGTATGTGTGTGTGTTTTAAAAAAAGAAACGATGCTTTGTCACATAGAGATACGGAGTAAGGGTATAAATCTACACAGGAATGGAAGTTTTAAGCTAGTCTGTGACTGCCCTCCTCCCTTACAGTGCAGTGCAATGCAAACTGCTTACATGCACACTAACTTTACATGAGCAACTCAGCAAAATTAATTCAAGAATGTGAAATATTTACTGAGCTCTAGTGTACAGTGTTAGGCAATGCAGTTTAAGAGGGCTGCTCCAGATGAGAGTAGACCTCAGGAGGGGACAGTAGCAAAAGGTCAGCTCTGAGTTAGATCTGTCCAACAACAAGGTCCGGTCTGCTTTATCCTAGAGGGTCCCCAAGAGACTGGGTAAGTTCTGGGCCTCCTTCCAGGTATTCTAGTCTCTGAGACTATAAATGTCATGTTACCCATTTAATCGGATTCCAAAAGGGCTTCTTGGCAGAAAAATATGGGAACTACTGTAGCAGATCAACTACAAAGACAAACCAGTTTATTGGTTCAGGCTTCAGAAGAAACACTAGATGAAACTAAAATTTGCTGTAAGAAAAATGTGATAAATCTAGTATTACTTAAAAGCTTCTAAAGCAATGGCGAATAATGATAATAATAAGTTGCATACCTCTTCCACGTGCACAACTTCTGCCCTGGGACTTCAAAGAAAGCTCTTCGAGTCCAGAGGGAGATGCACAGCTCTGCTGAGGAGATATTTATGGGGCTGTTATGGTGCCTAGGATGTTCCTATTATACTCACCATTCGGACCTCCAGATTTCCAGAAACACAGAAAACAAAAGACTTGAGGCATTTTAAGAGGGGGAGTGCTTTTTCTTACAACACAAATGATGAGAGACTATTACTGTTGTTGTCTTGTACCTTCAGGTTTTCAGAGGAGTCGGTGATTTCTAACATTACAAGAAAGAAAGAAGGCTGGAGTGGAAGTAACTACCACTGACATCCACCAGGCTGATAGACCACAGATGCAGCTATGGCTCCAGATATAGGTGGGTGATGTGGGGAAGCTGTGCATGTAAGGCGAACTTTTTCACTCTGTGACAATTTCAAGACCAAAAGCTATTTTGAAATTATCTTGTTGCAAGTTGCTTCATTTCTCCACACTTTCACACAACTAATAATAATAGGATGGTTCTTCATCGTTTTTTTTTAATTAATTAATTTATTTTGAGAGAGAGAGAGAGAGAGAGAGAGAGAGAGAGAGAGAGAGAAAGTGTAGGTGTGAGGAGGGGGGAGCAGAGAAAGAGAGGGAGAGAGAGAATCCCAAGCAGGCACTGCACTATTCCCACAGAGCCCAATGAGGGGCTAAATCTCACAAACCGTGAGATCACAACCCGAGCTGAAATCAAGAGTCGGACGCTTAACAGACTGAGCCACCCAGGTGTCCCTTTAGTTCTTTTTGATGACTATCTAAGTCTTAGATTCTCAAACTGTAATGACCGTGTAAGTCAGCTAGCATTCTTGGTAACATGTAGATTCTGATTCAGTAAGTCTGGGGTGGATCAGACCTCCTGCAGCTCTAACAAGCTCCCAAGTGATGTCAATACTATTGGTCTGAGAAGTACACTTTGAGTTGTGACAGTTTAAGACATCTCAAGTTACACACTACTCTATTTCGGTAGCCAGTCTGCCCTAGGTAAGCATGCCTAGTTTATATCACCAAACTTAAAAATCTGCCTTAAAGTAGATTTAGATCTACTGAGTCTGAAGACACCAAATCATTTGTGGAAGAATTCGACTACCTTTACTTCCCCTGGCCCACTTAACCTAGAGCCTGCTTTGGATTCTGTGTCTCCTTCACTCTCTGCCCCTCCCCTGCTTACACGCTCTCTCTCTCAAAAATAAATAAACACTAAAAAAATTATTTTGTAATAAATAAATAAACTTAAAAAAGATATGGCTGTAAGATGTGTCTATATATGCATGTTTGTTCATTTCACGCTCTTGTGTTACATAATTATCCTTTTGTTTATTTAGTATTTTATTTTTTTAAGTTCTTATGTAAATTTCAGTTAGTTAATATACAGTGTAATATTAGTTTCAGATGTACAAAATAGTGATTCAACATGTCCCTACAACACTGAGTGCTCATCACACAAAGTGCACCCCTTAATCCCCATCACCTATTTAAACTTTCCCCCAATCCACATCCCCTAGTATTTTATTTTATAGCAGTCCAAGAAATTAAGTCATTTCAATTCAACATAAGCCAAAAAGCATTGGACATTTCTTATAAAATAATGTTGCTATTATCATACATAACAAAAATTATCCTTAGCATCATCCAAAACTCAGGAAATAATCAAAATTTCCATGATTATCTCAAAAATGTCTGTGACAGGTGATTGTTTAATCCAAAGTCTATACATAATTTTGTTGTTATAAATATCAAGTATCTTTTAATACTCTTTCTTCTTAATGTGAAGAAATCATGTCAATTGTCTAGTATTCTACATTGCAGTATTTTTTTAATCTATCAGATTTAGAATAAGGGCACCTATCCACTTATCTTAAGAGAAATCCTTTGAAGCACACAGAACTTGTACTAGCCCATTCTTATTGATAGAAAAACAGGGTTACAAAGACTTTGACTGATGTGCCTAAGAAGACCTGAAACAGAATCTTCATCTCTTAATTTCTCATCTAGTAATTTTTCTACTAAACATTTTTTATTGTTTTTGTGTTAAAGGGTATGGTGGGATGTTGTAAATATATGTGGTTTCAAAAAGTCAGCTTACCTGTTTCATTTTGCAAATAATTTGTTAACAGACTTGACTATAAGTTCCAAGAGGACAAGGTCAGGTCTGTCTTATTCACCATAGTATTCCTAGGGCGTGGCTGAGCCAGGCACAGTTTAATGCCCAAAGACCGTAGAATAAAAGAATGAATGGATGAACATGTGTTGTGTTTTACCAAAGTGTGACAATGCCTTAAGTTTGAATAGTGCCTCACCCTTTATAAATCTCTTGTTTTTTAGTCTCTCATTTGATCATGAAACAACCACATAAGATCAATACTGCAGTCCCTATTTAACATGTAAAGAAATGAGATGGAAAGCATTACTCAAGCATGCATCAGGCATAAATAAAAGTGAGGCTAGATTCCAGGGTGTTTTCATTCCATCAGCTCTTTACACAACTTTTTAAAAAGTTTATTTATTTTTAGTAATCTCTACACCCAATGTGTGGCTCAACCTCACAACCCTAAGATGAAGAGTCACATGCTCTTCTGACTAAACCAGCCAGGTTTAGTCCCTCTTCAGGCAATTTCACCCTCTCAGATAAGGCAGACATGTGTGATACTTTACAACTGGCAAAGCCTCTTAGTTCCCTTGGTCTCTTCAGCAACCATCAAAGGTAGGAGTGATTGTCTCAGATTTATAGATGAGGAAACTAAACCCAAGCCACATGATTACCAAAAGAAAACTCTAACTTGATCCCCAGATTTTCTGACTTCAAATACAGTTTGGTTTCTACAACACAACCAGTTATACTCCTTCCCTGCCCGTCCCCTGCCTTATTCCTCCGTCAGACACAAATCCTTCATCCTTCCCTCCTCCCCAAGTGCCTTTCTATTCATACTTCTTTGAATAGCCCTGGTGTCTTATGGACATGTGATACGTTATATCTGCCTCCCATTCACATCACACTGACCAATTTCCTATCATTGCCCTATTCCCTCCCTTGATGCAGAAGCAGTGTTTTCTCCTTAATATCCCTAATTCTATCTCCTCTTACTAGATGATACTGACTGATTATGCATCTAACGGGTCAGTATTTTGGATGCCTCTTATTTCTAACAAGAATCTAGAACTGAATGAACCAGAGTTTTGCTATCATCCGGCATTAAGAATTATGCGTCTAAGATGAGAAGCTTTTTGAAAGGCTGATATAAAATAATTTATATTTCCAAAACCAAATAGGAAAAAAAAAAAACACCTCTCAGCATTAGCAAATGGTTGGAGAAGGAGCAGTCGCTTAGATGTTAACAGGATGGTGAAAATCTGGCCGTTTGGAGAATACATTCATCACTTTGGGCATATACTCACACACACACATACCCACTCCTTTTATTTTTCTTTACAATAGAACAAACTACTCACCAGCCATTTAAAACTTTTTTCCCCGGGTTTTACTTTTAAGAGATTCTTTTTAAAGGGGTTGGATGCTTGTGCTTCTCCAATCTGATCTTGAACTCAGGTCTCAGTGATACGAGAATATAAGATTTGGGGTACCTACCCCCACTACACCTTTGGAAAATTACTTTGAAACATTTGGAAGGCTTGCATTGGGAGGAGGTTTGAGGGGTGGGAGCAGTTTTATTATGCACGTTCGTTTATGGGTTGTGGCCAGATATTTTCAATGTGCTATTATTCTAGTTTTATGGAGTTCTTGGACCCTGTGGATATAAACATCTGGGAGTAAATGGTTGAGTGAGAGCTATATGCTATTCTGCGTGGGAAGAAATACATTTGTGTTGCATTTAAAATTTAATGAATTATTCACAAGGGAAGTGATAACTTAATAAGTAGACTATACATAAGTGAAATAAGAGAGACTTTTTTTTGAAAAGCCTTCCTACTGGCTGTATACAAATGTTTTATTTGCATTTTATCTACATGCACATGATCAAATTGTACAGATTCTTGTCTTCATGACCGGCTGTGTCTATCTAGCACTGGAGCGTTGGTGAAGGAGACTGATATGGGAATGAAGGAAAGATTCTGCCACTAAGTCTCTGCCACTAGGTTTGGGCTGAGAGAAGACATGAAATTGGATTTCATGGTATTCACTTTATGTGGGGAGAAAATCAATAGGTCTATGATGCATTTCTGTTTTGAAAGTCCTTTTCATCCTATTCTTTCTCAGACATTAGTACTATAATCAAAGACCTCTAAAAATGTTCTTTTAGCATAAAGTCCTTTTCGTTCTCTACCCATACTTTCTCCATTTCCTTCTCTATCTTCTTTCCTTCTTTTTCCACACTCTCTGTGGGAAAGTGACACATCTCAGCATGTAGGGACCCCAAGGACAGTGTCCCGTGACACTGCTGAGCTCCACATATTCCACCACTGTGAGTTCCAGCTCTGACAGCCTGTCTCATTTCTGTGACAATTCTGAGTTGAATATGGGCAATGATCCCTTTTCTGCAGGTGGGACAATTCCTCTGGTCACAACATTACCAGCTTCCCGAGGATCAGTATTCTTTGTGTTTGTACTTTCCCTGGGACAGGCTTTTTAGGAGCCCGTGAGGATGGGGCTGGAAGAAAGAGTTCTCTCTCTAGGGACTGCAGTTCTACCAGGGAGCTATCATCATCTAATAGATCCCAGGACAACAGCAGCTCAGATACTTATGGGAGAATTGAGACTGGGTTATAACCAGCTTTGGTATTTCTCTTTACATTAAAATTGATCCAAGTTGAGGAAAGCAAGGGATGATAGAAAAGGAAAACAAACAAACAAAAACAAAAAATGCAGGAGCAAAGGGGAGAAAGAAAAGGATGTTGAGAACACGTGTGCGTGTTCAAAACCCTAATGGGATTGGGTGAGAGCCATTGAATACCTGGTCCACTGCAGTTGTAAAGTCTGCTTTCACCATCAGGAGTGGGGTTTGGCATCTGGAAGTGATTTTGTTCTGTGATTACCTTTGGACTACAATGCTTGTTGGTTCTTTACTAACAAGCAAGCACAGACCCAGAGCAAGCCTTTCATGCTAACAAGCAAACAAGCCATCAGGCTGCAGATTTCAAAACCAGAGGCAGGAGGCGGATATGAAGTGGGTCGAAATTCTGTGGCTTCTCAGGGAAAAAAAAAAAGTTGAGAGAGAAAGGGGGAAAAAGTGCCTTTGTACTCCTTAGCCCCTTCTCAAAACACATGGAAAAATCAACAATTATTTCATAGATCATATGTCCACTCATATATTTTAAACTTTTGGAATGCAACTAACACTGCCTGAGGCAAGCAGTAAAAGACACTCAACTCTGCTCCACTACAGAATATAACATTGGTGAGCAAAGTGTCTGTGGGTCACCTTCCCTCTGAAACACTTGTGGCCTCCAGCCCCAGGGAGAGGATCTGAGACCATATTCTCCTTCCCTACACAGATGCCCTCAGAGCACACCCATTCAAAACACGGCAAAGACTGAAGAGGTGAAATGTGAAAGATCAACTTCACTTCTCCCAATCTATAACATTTCATTCCCCGCCAACTTCTGTAATAACCTGTTCTGAGATGACTTATTTTGATGGAAGCCAACTACCCACATCAGTTCTCCAAAGATTATGATTATAATTTCCAAACATTGCCGTAAAAAAACTGTCCATGAGTTTTTAGCATTGACCAGTTTCTATGGATCCTAAGGGGAAATAAGCCAGGCTGTAGGAGCAGGTTTGAAAGAAAATACATTAGATTTTCATTAATGGAACAATAATGGTAATGATAATGATAAGCACCAAAATGTCTTTAGTACTTGTAATGTGCCAGGCACAGTGCTAGATCTTTATATACGTAACCTTCTTAATTTAATCCCACCCAAAACTCAGTGGCATGAATAATTCTATTATTACCCCCAGTTTATGGAGGAAGATGAGGAAATGGAGTGTTAGGGAAGGTGTTTGCCCAAAATCACACAGCCAATGAAAGGTAGAACCAGAACTCAAACCCAAGTACCACAGGAGAATGTTGGGAAAATATGCTGGATTTATGTTTTAGGCTCACTCTCCTCAGCAAACCACAGTATAAGTCACCTTTCCTCAGGAGCAGCATATGGTGTTTGTTCATGGTGCATGTGTGTAACTTACATCAGTGTTCAACTTTTGTATGAAGGTGGTTGATAGGGGACAATTATGTGTATGCTTCAGCTTATTAAGTGAGCCAGAGTTATGTCCAGAGGGATATGACCATTGCATCACTGTCCTGAATTTCAAGCCTGGATTAAAACTTCCAAGGATTTCCACCTCCTAGCATTCAAGCCCTATGGATTGCCTTCTCCTTGAGTGTGGGATGGACCTAGTGACTTACTTCTAATAAATAAACTAAGGCATAAGTGATGGGATGTCACTACTGAGATTAGGTTGCAAAAAGACTCACTCTCACCAGGGTGCTCTGAAGGAAGCCAGCTGCCATGTTGTGAGCTGCCCTTTGGAGAGACACACTTGGCAAAGAAGTGATGTTTATGGCCAACAGCTAGCAAGGACTTGAGGCCTGCCAACAGCCAGGAAAATCCGCTTGGAAGTGGATCCTCCCCCAGTCGAGCCTTGAGATGACAGCAGCCTTATGAGAGACCTAAAATTGGGGGCGCCCAGCTAAGCTGTGCCCAGATTCCTGACAATCAGAGATGAAGATAAACACTGTTCATTGTTTCAGATCACTAAGTTTTGGCATAGATTTTGTACACAGAATCGATAAGTAGTATGCTTATTAAGGGTGAAGAGAGGAGAGCATGGCTTGTCCTCTATGAGAAACTGTCGGGGGCGCTTACAGAAAGCCTGGTTCAAAGAGTGGGGGAAAATGTTTTCTTCAGGCTGTTTCTTGTCACTGGAATGCCAGCCTAGCTGAAGCCAGGTTGCAGTGCCAGGAGCAGTCCACTCTATCCTTGCTTACCAGTGCATTTCTCTGCTCTTTCCCAGTCTGCTTGTTATGTTGTGATTGATTATGTTGATTGGCCCAGAGGAAAGTCAAAGTGAATTTGTTTAAGTTTATTTATTTATTTTGAGAGAGACCGAGAGAGAAAGGAAATGAGAATGAGTGGGGGAGGGGCAGAAAGAGAGAGAGAGAGAGAGAGAGAGAGAGAGAGAGAGAGAGAGAGAGAGAATCCCAAGCAAGCTCCATGCTGTTATCACAGAGCCTGACTCAGGGCTTGATCTCACAAACCACGAGATCATGACCTGAGCTAAAATCAGGAGTCAGATGCTTAACCGACTGAGCCACCCATGCACCCCAAAAGTGAATTTAAACTAGGTTTGTGCCTCTTGAAAAAAGAACCAAGACTACGGCAGAGGCATTCATTTAGCAAATAGTGAAAAGCAAAAGAGGCCTTCATCCTGCCCCATCTTGTCCTCAGGTGGTTCACCTGTCTGGTGGTGGACACAGCCCATAATATGTGAATGGGAGTCATCCATAGGGAAGGCTGGCAGCCACCTGACTGCATGACACAGTTACCTCAAAACAACAATGCAGTCTGCCAACCAAAGAATATTGAAATTATTAAAATATTTTTTAATATTTATCTATTTTATTTATTTATTTATTTATTTATTTATTTATTTATTTATTTATTTATTTATTTTAATCTTAAGTGTACTCTTTAATCCCCATCACCTATTTAAACCATCCTCCCTCCCCACTTCCCCTCTGATAACCCTCACTTTGTTCTCTGTAGTTAGGAGTCTGTTTCTTGGTTTGTCTCTTTTTTTTCCTTTGCTCATTTGTTTCTTCAATTCCACATGAGTGAAATTGTATGATGTTTGTCTTTCTCTGACTTATTTTGCTTAGCATTATACTCTCTAACTCCATTCATTGCAAGTTGCAAGATTTCATTCTTTTTATGGCTGAATAGTATTCCAGTGTATATATACATATTACATCTTTACCCATTTATTTGTCAATGGATGCTTGGGCTGCTTTGATAGTTTGGCTATTGTAAATAATGCTGCAGTAAATGTAGGGGTGCATATATCTTTTAGAATTAATGTTTTCATATTCTTTGGGTTAATATACAGTGGAATTACTGGATCATGTGGTAATTCCATTTTTAATTTTTTGAGGAACCTCCATACTGTTTTACAAACTGCACTGGTTTTCATTCCCACCAAACAGCGTACAAGCGTTCCTTTTTCTCCATATCCTCACCAACACCTGTTGTTTTTCATGCTGTTGAGTTTAGCCATCCTGACAGGTGTGAGGTGATATCTCATTGTAGTTTTGATTTGTATTTCCCGATGATGAGTGACATTGAGCATCTTTTTGTGTGTCTGTTGGCCATCTGGATGTCTTCTTTGGAGAATGTCTATTTGTGAAGGAATTAAAATCTTTATTCGGTCTCTCAAGGTAACATCCAAATGGGGAGTCGATTCTTACCGTATAGCAGAACATCTTTAAAATCACCTCTCTCAGTTTCAGCCGCTCTCCAAATCCTCCTCACTGCTCCTCCTAATTGCCTCTCAAATCCAATTAAGGATACTTTCAAGTGTAACATTATACTCTGCTGTCCCTTCCCCCTCTTTCCTGTTCCTTTTCAATGCACCTCATCTCACCCAGGTGTCACACACTGGCAGGCATGGACCACACCAGCCTGTAGGTTATTTGTTCTTTGATCCCACAATAATCAAGACATTTTGTACAGAAATCCCAGTCTGGGGTTTGACTTGAAGAGTGGTTAGGTCAGGCCACAGGGGGCTGTATTCCAGCAACAGTTGGCTAGGCAGAGCTGAGTTCAAGACTTCACCTCCCTTTGCTTTTGTTTTTGCTTTTGCTTTATAGGCCCCAACTCTGCTGCTTCTGCACAGTCCCTTCCACCACTGCATCCCACCCTGCCCCTGCAAGCGTCCCACCTGATGACTGCTGTTCTAACTTCACACCTAGCTCCCCACACTGATCCCAAGGGGCAAAAGAAAAGAGCCTGCCAAGTGGACAACACCAAGACTGTCTTTAGGGAGGGAAAGAGGCAGAGAACCCACACAGTATAAAATTGTTTGTCGCTGTTACATGTACACTTGCACATTTTCATAAATGCCGTGAAGGAAAAGTATAGATTCTTGTTCTGTTTCTGCAAACATCATGACTGTGGTAGCAAAGCCTCTGTCCTTAACCAACAGGCTACACAGCCTTAGTGGATGGTGTTCTGGTGGCCTGGGCTGAGGACAGAGGCTGAAGGACACTTAGGGTCTTCCGTGTCCAGCCAACACTCTATGGGGCCCTGAGAGCTGCCCCAGGAGCCTGGAAGAGAGCTGTCCGAGAATATTTGCTCTGTGGAGTGTCATGGCTCTGCTCTGTTTTTAGAAGGAAACCAGGAATGAGCTGATGGGTTTGCTCTGGCAGCAAGATGGGGAGCTTGCTTAGGAAAGGAAGACTAAGGTTTATTATGATTGGGTAAAGCCCTTAATTGCCACTTTGGATGGAGCTTAGTTTTAAAATTCATATTCTGCAGCCAAAGGCCCCCTCCTTACACAGAAGTACTGCAGCTAATTAGTGGCTGGGCATCTTGTAAGAAATGGCTATTTACTTTATTTTTAGTAAAAGCGTCTTGGAATTTTCCTGACTACTGACTTCTTTCAGTCCCCTTGGCCGCCAGAGGATGTTAACAGGAATGAAACGAGTTGAACTTTACTCATGGCCAGTTAGCCTTTTTCAGGGACCTGTTTCTTCTCTTTGGGGGAAAAAGCATGGCTTCTGGCCACAAAGCTTCTGGCAGGTTTCACAAACTCTTCCAGTCTACCCTACCTGGTGGCCCAGCTGCTGTGGCAAGAGCCAAATCCCAATAGTGGGCCCCTGGTTCTACTCCAGAAATGGTGAACCTCGGAGCTTTCCCTCCTAGAGAACAGATGCCGAGAAGGGCACGAAGAGATATAATTGCTCTGTTAAGAGGGGCTGGGAGTATGGGAAAGGCTCTCAGGTATGTCGCTGCTGATTGGATATCTTCTCTTTGTGCCTCCAGATTTACTCCCTACCCTCTTCCACCCTGCTCTGGACCCCCAGAACCTCACCTGTGTGGACCACATCAACATCCTTCCTGGCCCTCTGGTTTCCCTTTTGGTTCAGCCAATGTGGAACACCAGAAGGAGACTGATGTGTATGTGGTAAGTTATTATTCCCTGGCCACCGTCCCATGGGGTTGCAGGTCTTGTCAGGAGACTGTCTTCAGACAGCTTGCTCCATTTAGATTCTAGAGGTCACATTATCCCCTCTTCCCTTCAGACTTGGGGCAGTTGTGGAGCCCCATTATGATTAGCTCTGCAGTGGTATCCTAATTTGAGTCCACCATCTGTTTCTTGCAAGAACCTTGACCAATACAGCTATCCTTTCTTGACCAGATCTTCAAGAATAAGCAAGCTGCCTTTTCTCTGGAGTAGGGAGGGGATCAGCCAGGATTGAGACCTAGTTTGCTGTTTGCAGAGACATGCCTGAGGGAAGGTACGGACCCTTCCTGTTCATCGGTGAAGCTGAGTAGGCCCAGATTCCTTTGCTGTAGCAGGACACACCTTCTGTGGACTCAGATGAGAGCCAGTCGGGGACTGGACAGATTTGTATGCAAAGGATCCTTCCATGGTCTGAGCCCTAAGGCCTGTGCTAGTCCCTCTGGGTGAAGAGGATTTAGATATTACCCCAGGAAAGAGCTGCAGGCACATGTCCTTGTTGAATCTTCTCTGTGCTCTTCTGTCTTCATTAAGCAAGGGTGAAAATGTACATTTGTGTAGTCATTTTCCTCTTACTGGATTCTCAGCAGGGCTGCCATGTGCTCCCCAGTAAATCTTCAAAAAGCAAATATATGTGGCCTTCCTCCAGAAGTTGCCTCTCCACAATGGATAGGAAAGTTAGAAGGTAAAAGAGGGTAAAGTCTCAGACTTACACAAGGCCCTTTTCATCTTCTATCCTCTTCAGTATCTTCCTGTCACTTGTCTAGTCTCTGGCAAGTTATGAGGCAACAGCAAAACCTATGGATTCTCTAAGAACTGACCCGTGTGAGGGCGCCTGGGTGGCTCAGTCGGTTAAGCGTCTGACTTCTGCTCAAGTCATGATCTCATGGTCAGCGGGTTGGAACCCCATGTCAGGCTCTGTGCTGACAGCTCAGAGCCTGGAGCCTGCTTCAGATTCTGTGTCTCCCTTGCTCTCTGCCCCTCCCCACTCATGCTCTGTCTCTCTCTGTCTCTCTCAAAAATAAACATTAACAAAATTAAGAAAAAAAAAAAAAACTGACCTGTGTGTTTAACCCATGTTCAATGTAGATTTTTTTCCAGGCCTGAAGGGTTTGGGCTCACTGGAAGGGAGAAGGCTCTGAAGGGTAATATGAGTAGACAGAACCACACTTAGAGAGCAGAGAGAAAGGATTTGCTTTGGCATTACATGCCTTCATCTTGCTTAAAGGACTAGATTTTGATATACTGTCCTCCTCTGATAATATGTAGCCATTGTGCTTGCAAAGCTGTGACACATGGTCCTTATATTAGTTTCCTCCAAGGTTTCTCTCATGTTATACAGTAGTTCTTAGAGAGAAGCACAGAACACATACAAACACATGTACACACATACACACATGTGGCCTTTTCAAGATATTTGAACCTCTACTATGTATAGGAAATCCTTGTCTTCTCAGTTCAGCAAAGAGAACATGAAAGGACCCCAAAGAATCATGTACAGAGGACCTGAGATGAGGTTGGAGGTTCAGGGCAAAATGAATAGAAACAGATGAGTTTAAAAATACAGGTTTCTCACACTCTCCCAGAAAATAGAAGAGGAAAAAATCCTCTCTAACTCATTTTGTGATACCTAAACTAGACAAGGGCATTACAAGAGCACTACTGAGCAATAATCCTCATAAACATGTATGTCAAATCTTCAAGAAGATATTGTCAAATTGAATCCAGTAATATGTAAAAATGATAATACATCGGGGCTATCAATAAAATGATATTTATTTTGAGAGAGAGAGAGAGAATGAGCAAGGCAGAGGGAGAGAGAGAGAATCCCAAGCTGGACACAGGGCTTGAACTCACGAATTATGAGATCGTGACCTGAGCCAAGGTCAGAAACTTAACTGACTGAGCCACCCAGGCACCCCACAAGTGGTGCTTCCTAAAAGAACAGCTTGAATAATTAGATATCCACATGTAAGGGGAAAAAGGAACCTTGCATCATACACAAAAAATAATTTGAAATGGATCATAGCCCCGAATTTAAGAGCAAAAACTCTAAAGGACTTCATCAAAATTAATAACTTCATTTGAAAGACTCTATTAAGGAAAAAAAGGAAAACCACAAAGCTAGGAGAAAATGTTTTCTAAGACATATGTCTGTCTGATAAAGAACTTGTATTCTAAATAAAGAGCACTTATAAGTCAATAATAAAAAGGCAAACCACCCAAAAAAATGGAAAATAGTTTAATATAAATTTCATCAAAAGGAGATATGACTGGCAAACAAGTGTATGAAAAGGTACTCAACATCATTAGTGTTTAGAGAAATGCAAATTAAAATTATAATAAGATTGACAATAGCAATCGTACACAAGAATGTGGTACAACTAGAAATCTCATCCCCTGCTGGTGTGAACACAAGTGGGGATAGCCATTCTGAAAAGCAGTTTGGTAGATTTTGTACAGTTAAACGTCCATTCACCATACAATCCAACAATACTATGCCTGGGTATTTTCCTAAAAATGCCTGTAGGCACATGTTTATAACAGCTTTATTCATAAAAGCCACAAATCAAATGTTCAACAGCTGAGTTGTTTAAGTAGGTAAACAAATTTTGGTATATCTACAAATGTGAATTCCATCCACAATCGTATTCTACTCAGCAATAAAAAGGAATGAACTAATGGGGTACCTGGGTGGCTCAGTTGATTAGGCATCAGACTTTGACTCAGGTCATGACCTCGTAGTTCATGGGTTCCAGCCCACATCAGGCTCTGTGCTGACAGCTTGGAGCCTGGAGCCTGCTTTGGATTCTGTGTCTCCCTCTCTCTCTGCCCTTCCCCTGCTCATGCTCTGTCTCTCTCTTTCTCTCTCTCTCAAGAATAAATACACATTAAAAAATTTTTTTTTAAAAGAATGAACTGTTGATAGTTGCAACAACATAGGTAAGTTCTAAAAGCATCATGCTAAGTCAAACAAGGCAGACACAAAAGAATATGTACTGTATGATTTCATTTATATGATATTCTAGAAAAGGCAATGCTATGTATTTGCTAGGGATTGGTGGGGTCAAGAAGAAGAGATTCCCTGCAAAGGAGCAGGAGGAAAACTTTTTGGGGCAATAGAAGTATTTTGCATCTTGCATGATAGTTGCTCTGGCACTATACACATTGATCAAAACTCATCCAACTCTATACTTTAAAAGGGTAACTTTTATTATATATAAATTACTCCTTAATAAACCTAACTTTTAAAAAACAGTAAAATACAGGTTTCTGCTTGTTACTCAACTAAAATTTTGCCAAATTGGCCTGTCTTACAAATTAATGAAAAAAACTTCCAGTTCCTTTCACTTTCTTCAGCTCTGTGTTGGGACTCCAGTAAAATATTTTTTTAGGTCTTGTCTGCTTTCTTGTTCCACTTCTTTCTCCAGCTCTAGTCTAAGCTGTAGCTTATGTCTCTTTCAAAGAGAAGGAAAGATGGTGGAGTTCTGCTCATTCACTTAGCTAGGCAGAACAATAACCTGTTAAATGGCTGAGAGATCCCACCCTCCCTCATGTTCCCATCTCTTAGAGAAACGAACCCCTGGGGTTTCACTGGTACATGTCATTATCTCAGCTCAAACCCATAGAGTGATGACTCTTTAAAGAGTGAAAGCATAATCTCACAAGGGTGCCTGGGTGGCTCAGTCAGTTAAGCGCCTGGCTTCAGCTCGGATCATGATTTCATTCATAGTTTGTGGGTTCAAGCCCGACATTGGGCTCTGTGCTGACAGTTTGGAGCTTGGAGCCTGCTTCAGGTTCTGTCTCCCTCTCTCTCTGCCCCTCCCCTGCTCATGCTCTCTCTCTCAAGAATAAATAAACATTAAAGAAAGGGAGAAAGCAAGCAAGCAAGCAAGCAAGCATAATCTCACAGAGTGGGTAAACTGGCACAGATAAAAGAAAAGGGGCTTTGGAGGATTCCAGTTTTGGGTCTTTCACCTATTAATGTTACCTTTGAGTAATGCTTCAAACCTCCGGAGCCTTGTTTTTCTTTTTTGTGAAACAGGGAAATAATACCTGCCTTAAGAGGTGGCCTTAAAAATTAAATGGGACCTACATTAATAGGTCAAGAATCTAGCACATAGAATCTCTTGACCAACAATTATTTTTGTTGTTGTTGTTACTGTCATCACCATGATTAATTGTTGAATTAAGCTTGATAAAAAACGTGTTCTAAGAAGTGAAATGAAATGTATGGGTAGGCAAGGAAGAGGTAGAACTAGAGTTGAGATGGCGATTTTATTTTATTTATAACCAAGCCCTCTTCTAGGAAGAATTTAAGGCAAGTTATAAAACATATCCAAATAAAAGGATTAAAAATATATAATTTAAGGAGACTATGACAAGGAAACTGGCAGAAAAATACCAAGAAATGTATGTCCAAACATCTTAATAGTTACTCTTAATAGTTCCTATGGGTGAGTCACAAATTTGGCATTGACCTTTTTTGATAATTCACTGTAAAAAAGAAATACACTAAGCTTCAAGATTCACACTTTCCACCAGTTACCAATAAGCTAGGTCATGAGGAGAAGTACCTATTTTCCTTACACTCAAGAGATGTCATAGAGTGGAAGCACCAGTTATGGAGTAGATGGTTTCTCAACCACAGCCCCCTCCCCCAATAAATTCAAAAGTGAGTCTTTTATAAAATACCTCAGCGTAGGCCAAAGCACAGATCCACACTTCAATGAAAAGCATGAGACTCACATGGTCTAGTATAATCCTAGGGTAAATTTTAAAAATACTTAGAGAATTGTCTGCCTGTCTTTTTAAGCCAGCTCCTACAAATGCATCTTGAAACTTTTGATAAGTGCTGCAGAGCAGGGAGCTCAAAATTGTAACATCTAGCAAGAATCTGAGGGTGAATATTGTGAATTGTTATTTAAAGAAAAAGGTAATCACTAGCTAAAAGTAAAGATCCTTTGAAAATTAAGGAGTCTACCCAAAATTGTGGGAATGGAGACAAATTATGAGCAGGGTCAAAAACACTCCTAAGAAACAGTCCTGGGGCCTGCTCTGACACACAGGCATTGGGATCCAAAGTTCTAAGCTATAGCATAAGGCCATAATGATTTTTGCCTGGAAATTTTTCAAAGCAGATGTTAGCAATCACCCACCATGGGCACTGAAAAAAATCTCAATAAAATACACATAGCATTTCTAATTTTAAGCACTGTAGGTTCTGGTCAAACACTTCAAGATGAATTAGTTGCAAATCATATTCTCAGATAGTGAAATGATTTGACCAGTGGTAGAGAATTGTTGGATATAAGCCACACGAAACACAAAGCACATCTGCCAAGGATAATGAATTTGGTTTAGAGAAGTTGATCTTTCTTTCTGGTAACATTTAGATAACAGGGTCCAAATTTTTTTTTTAAGACTGCTTCTAATATATGCTAGAAAAATCTCTGGAAGGAGCTGCTCTGGGTCATCTTGAGAGCTGCTCAATCCAAGAGGGCTACCTGGAGGAGTGAGGAGACCCCAACAGAGAAGCAGACTTAGAAACGGGGAGCTGAAAGAAAGGTTGTAAGGCAGCTTCAGCCAGAGATATCACCCAAGTCAAGATGTCCAGTGTTGATAGGTCTCCAAAAACTCAAGAAGCTCTATGCAAGAGAAACAATTAGCATTTGGAATCTGCCACACTCAGAGGGTACTAATGTCTCGTTGCAACTATACCAATTGAAATGGATGCTGTTGTATGTTCCTCAGATCCTCCTTTTAGGACCAAGACATTCATTTCCCAGCTCACAGTTGAGTCCTCCCCCAAGAATTGCTCTTGGAAGAAGATTATGTCCTCTGCCTGGAGGCAGCCTGAACCCAACTTCCTTTATTTATTTATTTTTTTAATGTTTGTTTATTTTTGAGAGTGGGGGAGGTTCAGAGAGAGACAGAGAGATGGAGGATCCAAAGTGGGCTCTGTGCTGACAGCAGAGAGGTCAATGTGGGGCTCAAACTCACAAACCACGAGATCATGACCTGAGCCAAAGTCAGATGCTTAATTGACTTAGCCACCCAGGTGCCCCAACCCAACTTCCTTGACAAGCAATGCCTGGACCCTGTGGTATACCTGAAGACCATCGCAGCTTCCAAACTCCCTGTGGGATTGCTGAGACCTCTGTGGCAACTACGTTGCAGTTTACCCGCTCTCTCTGCACAGGGACACAAAATTTGACACTGAATTTTGAAGGGTCTCTTGACCCCCTGAAGGTGAACTAAAGGTTAGGAACCTCTGTCTTACAGGGTAGGATGACAAAGTCCCGTGATACAATGGCCCTAACCAATTCTACCAGCAAGTGGAAATTACTGGCAGAGTAGAAGTTACGTAAACCTCGAGAGAAGATGATCATGTTAGGGGTGTTTTTGTATATATTTACATATATATGAATTTTATCTCAATGATATATTTTATATAATATATATTTATATATGAATTGTATCTCAATGATATATTTTATATAATATATAAAATACAAATATACAAAATATTTGTACAAAAATACAAATATAAATGTTTATGTTTTATATATCATCAAGATAAATTCATATATATTATGAATATATTATAAATTCATACATATTATGAATATATATTATGAATGCATTATGTATTCATATTTGTGAATATTATATATTTATATTTTATATATCATTGAGATAAAATTAATATATGTTAGACTGTATACATATATATCTTTGAGATAAAACAACATAAGTTATATAACATAACATAAAAACAACCATTTTAAAGTGTACAATTCAGTGGCAGTTAGTCATGATATTGTACAACCATCACCTTTATCTAGTGACACAAAATTTTCATTACCCCAAAAGTAAACTCTGTATCCATTAAGTAGCCATTCCCTATTCCTTCTTTCTCCTCCCTTGGTAACTACTTACTCTGTTTTCTGTCTTTAAAGATACATCTAATCTGGATATTTCCTATAAATGGAATCACACTCGCCTAGTTTATTTCGCATAGCATGTTTTTGAGGTTCATCTACACTGTATCATGTATCAGTATTTCATTCCTTTTTTTGTCTGAATAATTCTCTGTTATATGGATATAGCACATTTGTTTATCCATTCATCAGTTGATGGACATTTGGGTTCCTTCCACCTCTTGGCTACTGTGAATAGTAATGCTATGAACATTTGGGTACAACTATTTGTTTTGAATACCTGTTTTAATTTCTTTGGGGTATACATCTAGTAGTGGAATTGCTGGATCATTTAGTGATTCTTTGTTTAACTTTTTGAGGAATCACTGAACTGTTTTTTCACAGTGACTGCACCATTTTACATCCTAACAGCAATGAACAAGTTTTCCAATTTCTCCACATCTTCACCAACATTGGTTATTTTCTATTTTTATTATGGTATCTCAGTGGGTTTTGATGTGAATTTTCCTAATAACAAGTGATATTGAGCACATTTGCATGTAGTTTTTGGCCATTTGTATATTGGGAAGGTTGTCTATTCATGTCCTCTGTCCAATTTTTTTTAACATAAACTCCATGCCCAAGATGGGGCTTGAACTCATGTCTTCAAAACCAAGAGTCACAAGAGTCACATGTTCTACCAACTGAGCCAGCCAGGTGCCTCTCCTCTGCCCATTTTTAAATTTGGTTGTTTGTCTTTTTGTTGTTGAACCAGAGGAATTCTTTATATATTCTGGATACTAGGCCTTTATCAGATATATAGTTTACAAATATTTTCCTCCCATGCTGTGTGTTGTCTTTTCACTGTCTTGATAGTGTCTTTTGATGCACAAAATTTTGACAAGGTTCAGTTTATCTTTTTCTTTACTTTTTTTTTTTTTGCTTCTGCTTATAGTGTCATATCTAACAACCCGTTACTAAATCCAAGGTCATGAAGATTTACCCTTATATTTTCTTCTAAGAGCTTTATAGTTTTAAGTCTTATATTTAGGTCTTTGATTCATTTTGAGTTAGTTTTTTTGTATATGATGTGAAGTAAGGATCTAACATCATTCTTTTGCATGTGGATAGTCAGTTCTCCCAACACCATTTGTTGAAGAGACAACAAATGAAGATAAATAAATATATATATATATATATATATATATATATATATATATTTATGAATTTTTTTTTCTTTTAGAGAGAGAATCTTAAGCAGGCCCCACACTCAGCATAGAGCCCGATGCAGGGCTCAATCCTGTAAACCTGGAATCATGACCTGAGTCAAAATCAAGAGTCAGACGCTCAAGAGACTGAGCCACCCAGGTACCCCTACATTTTATCAGTTTGTGATGCCCCAATATTTCAGTAATTTGTTTTCATGGTGCTCCTAGACCAAAAAGAAATTGTTAGTAGTTTCATGTGTTATAAGTAGATAAGGTCAAACAACTTAAGAACTATTTATGCTCTAAAAACTTGGTGGCCATTTGGAAAAATATTACATATTAATTAAAAGAAAAGATAATATTTTCATTTCATTCTTAAATAACCAACAATTGCTAAATGTGTGTACTTGTTTGGCACTGCACAATTTCTCAAACTCTGGATTTAGAAACGACATTGCCATTCTCATTTCCGGGTCTATACTGTTGATGACATCAGCAATAAAAATATAATGTGATCTAACATTGAAATTATAAATAATCTGGAGCTAGTAGTTCATATCGTATCTGGTAGAGGTTGGGTATCCTTGTGTTTTCCTCAGAAGTTTAAAATAATCTGCAATGAGGTTGTGTGTTTGCTATAGGGTTCAGGTGACCCCACTACACAGTTTGGGAACCTAGATATGTGGAAAATAGATTTGAAAGCACAAGGCAAAACAGACATAGTCCCACTGCAGGAAACTCCAGGAGAGAAGGTCAGTTAAGAATGCTGAGGAGGCGCCTGACTGGCTCATTTGGTGGAGTGTCCAACTCTTGATCTCAGGGCCATGGGTTCGAACCCTGCGTTGGGTGTAAAGATTATTGAATGAATGAATGAATGAATGAACGAACGAACAAACAAACTAAAAAAAGTATGCTGAGAACTCTGACAAATGGAATTTTACACAATCCTATGTAGAAAGATAAAGGGACGTTCACAAAGAACACAAAGGGAAGTTCAAAGTTTTCCCTAATAAGTCCAGACTTAAAAACAGTATGTATTGGGGCGCCTGGTGGCTGTCGGTTGAGCGTCCGACTTCGGCTCAGGTCATGATCTCACGGTCTGTGAGTTCGAGCCCCGCGTCAGGCTCTGTGCCGACAGTTCAGAGCCTGGAGCCTGTTCAGATTCTGTGTCTCCCTCTCTCTCTGACCCTCCCCCATTCATGCTCTCTCTGTGTCTCAAAAAACTAAATAAACATTAAAAAACAACAACAACAGTATGTATAGATGATGGAAATGTCAGGGCAGGCAGGAAGGGAGACATAATATTAAGTATAAACATAAGAGGGTAGCACAGATATGTAATGGCAGAGCTAGAAAAGTTGATGACCCAAGTGAGGCAAGACTGGGGGAAAAGTACTAAAGACAGGTAAAAGGGAATTTAAATTTTAGAGTAAGGAAATTGTTTTTGGAGCAAGAAAGATCAAGGCAGGAGTGGACCAAATATTTAGGCTGTTGTCATAATGTAATGTTGTTGTTAAGGTCTAATGAGATCAGAGAAAAATATGAATTCTGATTGCTTCTGTCTCTCTCAGCAAGGCAAACAATATTCACACTGAAACGATTCAACTTATAGTCGTAGGAAAGCCTGGGCCAGTCAGGAGAGCCTGGATATGCTGCAAAACAACTCTAAAACAGTCAGTGGCTTAAATAACAAAGGTTTGGTTTTCATTCATGCAAAGTCCTTTATAGATTCAATCAGTTTTTTAGGCAGCTATCCTTTGTATGTTGGCTCAATATTGCAGCTTACTTTGGTCTGGTGACCCTGTGACATTAACACATGGAAGTATGAGGGGCACGGAGGGGATGAGGGGCACGGAGAATCTCACACCCTCTTAAATGTTTCCACACAGAAGTGATCATCTTAATTTTCTCTCACATTTCATTTGCCAAAGCAAGTCACAGAGTCACTTGCTTATAGGGAATGGAAGGGGCAACACTCCTGAACACATGGAAGGAGAGGGCTTGAAAGAGCAGTGAGTAGCATTAATGCCCATCATAAGCTGTCTCTACCTCCCTTCTCAATTCTGCTACGAACCTACATTTACCGACACTTGGAATAATTTTTTAGGTCATATACAGTGAACACATACAGTAAACAACGGGTTCTAATTCACCCCTTTACTTTTGAGTGGCAGAAACTATTCTGGAGCCTCTGTTGTTTGTTTACTCCTCCCCTCAGTCCTCCCTAGTCATTGTGGTCTAGGCGGGGAGAATGAAGGATGCCCCCTATGCCACACCAGGGGGAAGAGGGAAGGACTCTGGAGTAGGGAAGGGATTAGGAGAGCTTAAAAGCAGAACATATGGCCAGCAGTAGAGAACAGGTTCTTGGAGACTGTATTATTTACTATTCTCTGCTCTCCGGGGATTTAAGGGTGTTGTGCCATGGCTAAACAATGGAAACTGCCAATTTGCTAGGTTTCCCAGTAGCTACTTGATGGGTAAGCAGAAAAGCCAAAATTGTGGGCAGTCCCTTTAGAGTTACAACAAACACTAATAATCCTTTAAGATTAAGCACTGGAAGATCTTTTTAGAACTATGAACTAGTGAAGAACATTTGAAGCTCTGAAAATCTCTCTCCAATGCTTTATCCACTCCCTGATAAACTAGTGCCTAAAAAGCCTTGTGTAGTCCTCACTGTGTCTGACTTCATACCCTGCAGGATCCTGGACCCTGGAGTGGATTAGACTTTGAACGAGGCTATAGATCAAGTAAGGAGGCGGTCTTGAGTCTCCTTTTAGCAGTAACCCTGAAGGCCATTGAATATCCTCTAGGTATCCTAGAACTGGTCTCATGGAGTATTTGAGGTTACAATAGGCCACTCCCAACACTTTAATTTCTGGCATAAATTTTGAAATATGTCACTGCTGTTCTATCAACAACAGCAGTCCTGCTCAGGGTAAAAAGTCCCAATGGAACTGGAATGCTCTTGCCTTAAATGGAGATTTTGCCAGTGTTAAGAAAGATGCAAACCAGCAAAAGGCATCGTATCCACTTTTCCCTATGCTGTCTTCTATGTACAACCTACCAGTTAATAGACTAGAGGGATCAAAGTCTGGCCCTAGTTCTGAGCAAATTCAGAGCTGAGTTATAATTCCCAATCAAGGTGGAAAATGTGGCTTCTCTGCTGACTCAGCTGGTGAACTTCTACCCAGGGGCCCCATGTTTCTTTGGCAGCTCCACAGTAGTTCTTGTGTTGTCAGTGCAGTGGAGGTTTGGTG
Source organism: Felis catus (assembly GCF_018350175.1). NCBI lineage: Eukaryota > Metazoa > Chordata > Mammalia > Carnivora > Felidae > Felis > Felis catus. Next base: position 85,714,823 of record NC_058373.1, on the reverse strand, counting down.
CACACATTTCCTGGATGTGGTACAAGTAAAGAGCCTGGGATTATTTTTATAAGCGTTGGTTCCATAAATTAGAACAGATAATCCTTCCTGGTGCCACTGCACAACTTAGAGAAGACACAGAGCAGAAAACCCTTTAGAAAAATTAGCTTCTTGGAGGGGGGAGCCAAGATGGCAGAACAGCATGGAAGTTTTTTCTGTGTCTCGCATCCATGAAATACAGCCAGATCAACATTAAACCATCCTACATACCTGGTAAACTGATTGGAGGATTAACACAACAATCTGCACAATCTGAACCACAGAATTCAGCAGGTACATGGCACGGAGAAGTGAACTTGGGGGGAGAGAAGCCGGTGGCAGGCAGGGAGCCGCTTTTGCAGGCGGAGAGAGGATTGAGATGTTGGGGGGGGCAGGGGGAGAATATGGGAAAAGCACCCCTCCCCAAAAGCAGCTGGAGAGAAAGTGGAAAATTGGAAACAGCCGTAGGGACTGAACTGAAAAGGGAGAAAGGAGAAAGGAGAAAGGAGAGGGTTTAAATTCCATTAAGACTGTAAACAAGGGGAGCGCAAAGGCTGCAACTCCGCAGCTCGATACCTGGAGGTGCTCTGGTGGGAAGGGTGAATCCCCAGGAACAGAGTGGGGTCCGGGACGTTCTCGAGCCACATGGGGAAAAGTGGTTCCACTGCTGTAAGGACGTTTGGTAGAGACTGTTGAAGCCACCTGGTCCCGGCAGACCCCAGAAAACGGCCACATTTGCTGGTGCTGGAACAAAGTCATTAAGGGCGAAGCCTGGTGCCACATGTGTTTTCTGATTTTCCATAATCCCTGAAACGCTGCTGCTACACTATCTCGCAAACTTTTTCTGGGGCGGGCTGGCACCTGGCTGCAGTCTCGGGGCACCAGCAGCAGCAGGGTCCAGCAAGCGTTCCTGGGTGCAGCTGACATTCGGCCATTGCTCATTGTGTCACTGCTCAGTGAGACCCTCCCGCAGAGGGGTGGAGCGGGTCAAAGCCGCAGTCCTTCGGAAGTAAGGGGCCGGGGAAAACAGCCGCATCTGAGACAAAACTCAGAAGAGAGGTATTGCCTGGGGCCTGGTCACGGACAGTGAGGAAGCAGTGGACGATATCTGAAGACAGAGGACAGGTGCGCAATTGCTAATCTGGGAGAGCAGACTGGGTAGCTGGCTGCTGCCATTTTCCCCCGCTCCCGCGCATGCGCACATGCATTGACAAGCCCCGCAACACTCCACCCCAGTAGGCTAGCAGCGCCATCTGGTGGAGAGCGGAGCTGTTACACTGAGCCCCGCCCAAATGGGCCAACTTCGCTCTTCAAGAACACAAGTCTCACCGCCTACTTCGTTTATGGACTATAAAGCACTACATATTCTGACTTCTAGGGGAAAATGAAGCAATTTCAGTTCTATTTCAAACTGTTAGCAGGTCCATCTATTCAATTTTCTTTCTTTTTTTCTCTTTTTCACTTCTTTTCTTTTTCTTGAATACAGAAACAGAAAAATTCATTTTTATTTTCAATTTTTATTAAAAATATTTTTTTATTCTTTACTGTATTTTTTACTTTTGTGTAAAGTTTTTCAAATTCTATCTTACTTCCATCATTTTATTTTAGTCTACTTCAGTGTATTCACCTTTTCAAATTTTCAAACGATTTCGTTTTTTTTTCATTTTTCTTTTTTGTTTTTGTCATTTCTTTTCTTTCTTGAATGCAGAAAGAGAAAAACTTCATTTTTACCTTCAATTTCTATTATAAATATTTTTCTTTAATTTTTTTACTATATTTTTTGCTTTTATGTAAATTTTTTCAAATTCTATTTTACTTCCATCATTTTATTTTAGTCTACCACAGTGTATTCACTTTTTCAAATTTTCAAGCGATTTCTTTTTTCTTTCTTTTTTTCCTTTTCTTTTCTTGAATACAGAAAGAGAAAAATTTCATTTTTATTTTTAATTCTTATTAAATATATTTTTCTTTGATTTTTTCTATGACATTCTTTACTTTTGTGTAACTTTTTTCAAATTCTATTTTACTCCCATCATCTCATTTTAGTCTACTTCTGTGTATTCATTTTTTCAAATTCTCAAACAATTTCCCTCCCCCCCTGCTTTTTTCTCTCATCAGTCAAACCACTTTCAACACCCAGACCAAAACACAACTAGAATCTAGCGTCATTAATTCGATTTTTCTGTGTGTATTTTTAATTTTTTAATTTTAATATATTTTTTAATTTTAATTTTTTTAATTTTAATTTTTCTACCTCATTAGTTCCTTTTCTCCCTTCAAAATGACAAAACGAAGGAATTCACCCCAAAAGAAAGAGCACGAAGAAACAACAGCCAGGGATTTAACCAACACAGATACAAGCAAGATGTCTGAACCAGAATTTAGAATCATGATAATAAGAATACTAGCTGGAGTCGAAAGTAGATTAGAATCCCTTTCATCCCTTTCTGCAGAGATAAAAGAAGTAAAAAATAGAATGAAATTAAAAATGCCATAACTGAGCTACAATCATGGATGGATGCAGCAACGGCAAGGATGGATGAGGCAGAACAGAGAATCAGCAATATAGAGGACAAACTTTAGAGAATAATGAAGCAGAAAAAAACATGAAGATGAAGGCTAAAGAGCACGATTTAAGAATTAGAGAAATCAGTGACTTATTAAAAAGGAACAACATCAGAATCATAGGGTTCCAGAAGAGGAAGAGAGAGAAATAGGGGTAGAAGGGTTATGTGAGCAAATCATAGCAGAAAACTTTCCTAACGTGGGGGAAGACACAAGTCAAAATCCAGGAAGCATAGAGGACCCCCATTAGATTCAACAAAAAACGACCATCAACAAGACATATAGTCAAATGCACAAAATACTCAGGCAAGGAGAGAATCATGAAAGCAGCAAGGGAAAAAAAGTCTGTAACCTACAAGGGAAGAAAGATCAGGTTTGCAGCAGACCTATACACAGAAACTTGGCAGGCCAGAAAGGAGTGGCGGGATATATTCAGTGTGCTGAATCAGAAAAATATGCAGCCAAGAATTCTTTATCCAGCAAGGCTGTCATTCAAAATAGAAGGAGAGATAAAAAAAGTTTCCCAAACAAACAAAAATTAAAGGAGTTTGTGACCACTAAGCCAGCCCTGCAAGAAATTTTAAGGGGGACTCTCTGAGGGGAGGAAAGATGGAAAAAAAAAAATATATATATATATATATATATATCTCAAATAAATATATATATATCTCAAATATATATATATATATATATATATATATATATATATATATATATATATATATATATATATATCTCAAAAACAACAAAGACTAGAAAGGACCAAAGAACACCACCAGAAACTCCAACTCTACAAGCATCATAATGGCAATAAATTCATATCTTTCAGTACTCACTCTAAATGTCAATGGACTCCATGCTCCAGTCACAAGACATAGGGTAACAGAACGGATAAGAAAACAAGATCAATCTGTATGCTGTTTACAAGAGACCCACTTTAGACCTAAAGACACCTTCAGATTGAAAGTAAGGGGATGGAAAACCATCTATCGTGCTAATGGTCAACGAAAGAAAGCTGGAGTAGCCATACTTATATCAGACAATCTAGACTTTAAAATAAAGACTGTATCAAGAGATTCAGAAGGGCATTATATCATAATCAAGGGGTCTATCCACCAAGAAGACCTAACAATTGTAAACATTTATGTGCCAAATGTGAGAGCACCCAACTATATAAATCAATTAATCACAAACATAAGGAAACTCATCAATAGTAATACCATAATAGGAGGAGACTTCAACACTCCACTCACAGCAATGGACAGATCATCTAATCAAAGAATCAACAAGGAAACAATGGCTTTGAATGACACACTGGACCAGATGGACTTAATAGATAGATTCAGAACATTTCATCCAAAAGCAGCAGAATATACATTCTTCTCCAGTGCACATGGAACTTTCTCCAGAATAGACCATATACTCGGACACAAATCAGCCCTAAGTAAGTACAAAAAGATCGAGATCATACCATGCATATTTTCAGACCACAGCGCTATGAAACTCGAAATCAACCACAAGAAAAAGTTTGGAAAGGTAACAAATACTTGGAGACTGAAAAACATCCTACTAAAGAATGAATAGGCTAACCAAGCAGTTAAAGAGGAAATTAAAAAGTATATGGAAGCCAATGAAAATGATTACACCACAACCCCAAACCTCTGGGACACAGCAAAGGCAGTCATAAGAGAAAAGTATATAGCAATCCACGCCTTCCTAAAGAAGGAAGAAAGCTCTCAGATACACAACCTAACCTTATGCCTTAAGGAGCTGGAAAAAGAACAGCAAATAAAACCCAAACCCAGCAGAAGACAGGAAATAACAAAGATTAAAGCAGAAATTAATGTTATCGAAACCAAAAAAACAGTAGAACAGATCAATGAAACCAGAAACTGGTTCTTTGAAAGAATTAACAAAATTGATAAACCTCTAGCCAGTTTGATCAAAAAAGAAAAAGGAAAGGACCCAAATAAATAAAATCCAGAATGAAAGAGGAGAGATCACAACCAACACAGCAGAAATACAAACAATAATAAGAGAATATTATGAGCAATTATATGCCAATAAAATGGGCAACCTGGAAGAAATGGACAAATTCCTGGAAACATATACACTACCAAAACTGAAACAGGAAGAAATAGAAAATTTGAACAGACCTATAACCAGTAAGGAAATCGAATTAGTAATCAAAAATCTGCCAAAACACAAGAGCCCAGGGCCAGATGGCTTTCCAGGGGAATTCTACCAAACATTTAAGGAAGAGTTAACACCTATTCTCTTGAAGCTGTTCCAAAAAACAGAAATGGAAGGAAAACTTCCAAACTCTTTCTAGGAAGCCAGCATTACCTTGATTCCAAAACCAGACAGAGACCCCACTAAAAAGGAGAACTATAGACCAATTTCCCTGAAGAACATGGATGCAAAAACCCTCAACAAGATATTAGCCAACCGGATCCAACAATACATTGAAAAAATTACTCACCACGACCAAGTGGGATTTATACCTGGGATGCAGGGCTGGTTCAATATCCGCAAAACAATTCACATGACTCATCACATCAATAAAAGAAAGGACAAGAACCATATGATCCTCTAAATAGATGCAGAGAAAGCACTTGACAAAATACAGCATCCTTTCTTCATAAAAACCCTCAGGAAAGTAGGGATAGAAGGAGCATACCTCAAAATCATAAAAGCCATATATGAACGACCCAACGCTAATATCATCCTGAATGGGGAAAAACTGAGAGCTTTCTTCCTAAGGTCAGGAAAAAGACAGAGATGTCCACTCTCACCACTGTTATGCAACATAGTATTGGAAGTCTTGGCCTCTGCAATCAGACAACACAAAGAAATAAAAGGCATCCAAATTGGCCAGGAGGAGGTCAAACTTTCACTCTTCACGGATGACATGATACTCTATATGGAAAACCCAAAAGATTCCACCAAAAAACCTGCTAGAATTGATTCATTAATTCAGCAAAATTGCAGAATATAATATCAACACAGATTGGTTGCATTCCTATACACCAAAAATGAAGCAACAAAAAGAGAAATCAAGGAATCGATCCCATTTACAGTTGCAGCAAAACCATAAAATCTTACGAATAAATCTACCCAAAGAGGTGAAAAATCTATACACTGAAAACTATAGAAAGCTTATGAAAGAAATTGAAGAAGACACAAAAAAATGGGGAAAGTTTCCATGTTCCTGTATAGGAAGAACAAATATTGTTAAAATGTTGATATTACCCAAAGCAATCTACATACTCAATGCAATCCCTATCAAAATAATGCCAGCATTCATCACAGAGCTAGAACAAATAATCCTAAAACTTGTATGGAACCAGAAAAGACCCTGAATAGCCAAAGCAACCTTGAAAAAGAAAACCAAAACAGGAGGCATCACAATCCCAGACTTCAAGCTGTACTACAAGGCTGTAATCATCAAGACAATATGGTACTGGCACAAGAACAGACACTCAGATCAATGGAACAGAATAGAGTCCAGAATGGGACAGAATGGATCCAGAAATGGACCCACAAACATATGGCCAACTAATCTTTGACAAAGCAGGAAAGAATATCCAATGGAATAAAGACAGTCTTTCCAGAAAGTGGTGCTGGGAAACTGGACAGCGACATGCACAAGAATGAACCTGGACCAGTTTCTTACACCATACACAAAAATAAACTCGAAATGAATGAAAGACCTCAGTGTACGACAGGAAGCCATCAAAATCCTCGAGGAGAAAGCAGGCAAAAACTTTCTCCTTGACCGCAGCAACTTTTTACTCAACACGCCTCTGGAGGCAAGGGAAACAAAAGCAAAAATGAACTACTGGGACCTCATCAAAATAAAAAGCTTCTGCACAGCAAAGGAAACCATCAGCAAAACTAAAAGGCAACCGATGGAATGGGAGAAGATATTTGCAAATGACATATCAGATAAAGGGTTAGTATCCAAAATCTATAAAGAACTTATCAAACCCAACACCCAGAAAACAAATAATTCAGTGAAGAAATGGGCAAAAGACATGAATAGACACTTCTCCAAAGAAGACATCCAGATGGCCAACCGACACATGAAAAAATGCTCATTCATCATCACGAAAATACAAATCAAAACCACAATGAGATACCACCTTACACCTGTCAGAATGGCTAACATGAACAACTCAGGCAGCAACAGATGTTGGCGAGGATGCGGAGAAAGAGGATCTCTTGCATTGTTGGTGGGAATACAAGCTGGTGCAGCCACTCTGGAAAACAGTATGGAGGTTCCTCCAAAACCTACGACCCAGCAATTTCACTACTAGGCATTTATCCACGGGATACAGGTGTGCTATTTCGAAGGGACACATGCACCCCCATGTTTATAGCAGCACTATTAACAATAGCCAAAGTATGGAAAGAGCCCAAATGTCCATCGATGGATGAATGGATGAAGAAGATGTGGTATATATATGTATACAATGACGTATTACTTGGCAATCAAAAAGAATGAAATCTTGCCATTGCAACTATGTGGATGGAACTGGAGGATATTATGCTAAGTGAAATCAGTCAGTCAGTCAAAGACAAAAATCATGTGACATCACTCATATGAGGACTTAAAACAGATGAACATAAGGGAAGGGGAAAAAATAATATAAAAACAGGGAGAGGGACAAAACAGAAGAGACTCATAAATATGAAGAACAAACTGAGGGTTGATGGAGGGGTTGTGGGAGGGCAGATGGGCTAAATGGGTAAGGGGCACTAAGGAATCTACTCCTGAAATCATTGTTGCACTATATGCTAACTAATTTGGATATAAATTTTAAAAAATAAAAAATTAAACAACTTAAAAAAAATTAGCTTCTTCCAAATAAATGATGTGGGCTTAACTTCCAACAGCCAAAAACCATAAACAGGAAGAGTTGGGAGAGAATTCTAGAATAAATGGTTGAATTGAACTGAATTGTACCAGAAGATGTATAAGATCAAGAATGGAAAGAAAGAGTAATATGTTGCAGAAAAAATGTGCCTGAGACTGCAGGCATCTGCCAGGCTAGAGTCTCAAGCAAGCCAGCTTCTCATTTGGAGGACTTTGTATTAAATTCTTGCAGATTTCAAGCAGAGCCCTAGAGGGCAGCAAAGACGTGGTGTCTTTGATGAAGAAGGTCACATTAAGCAATACAGGTATCAATTTTCTTTTTCTTTTTCTTTTTTTTTTTTTCTTTTCTTTTCTTTTCTTTTCTTTTCTTTTCTTTTCTTTTCTTTTCTTTCTTTCTTTCTTTCTTTCTTTCTTTCTTTCTTTCTTTCTTTCTTCTTTCTTTCTTTCTTTCTTTCTGCATATAGTGCCAATTTTTGTTTTGACTGATGTTTGGGTTAAAATAGTCTAGTTTATTATGGAAATGCAAAATTTTAGGGCTTAGAAGTCTTGTAGTGTTGTCAAGTTAGTTCAGTCCTCTGCTTTACATATAAGGAATGGCCCCGAGGGGCTAGTGATTTTAGTAAGGTCATTTGGTTAGATAGTGTCATTTAAGACCCCATCCCACCCCCTCACATTCACACAAGGACATACACACTTATTCGAGGTTCTAGAAAATTTTTTTCTATCCTGAAATCATCTGGGTATTATGGAGGCTTGAGTTCACACACTTAACTCATATCCTATGGGGGAATAAAAGGAGTGATTGGAATTCTTAAGTCTGAAGCTGGTGGTTTTTAAGTGCTGTAATTAAAGTTGGACAGAGAGATTTCTCCAGAGTCAGATCAATTTAAATTTCCTCAGCCAATACTTCCAGGCTTTGGACTCTAGGTGGCAACATAGGACCTTTCGTTTGCTTTCGGGCAGCATCAGCAATCTGGACTGATCTTTCAGGAGGAAACCTGTTTATTTGGGTTCTTCTTGACCCTGGTGGACTAACAGCACTTTCTCTTAGCTAAACTAATGATCAGAACCTGGATGCTCACTTCTTAGAATTATTTTCACTATAATCCTCTGACAATAACTATTATTTAACAGGTCATACTCTGTTATGTCATATATTTGGCAGGGTCACATCTACAGAGAAGTGCATTTTTATTGATTTTTAAACTTCACAGCTTTCGTACAGCTGCTGCCCCTCTTCACTGAGTCACCCCTGCCTCCTCCCCACTCTCCCCAGCCCACTCACAGTGTACAATTCTACCTACCCCCTTACTTTACCCTTGCACCCCCCCCCCCCATATTTTATTTCAGTGGAATCAGCTTTAAATGGGCATAAAGGACAATTCTGAACAAAAATAGGACTCAGAGGATGGTCTGGTAAGTTGGGAAGGGAGAGGGTGACACTTCATGCATCTGATTTCTGAATCCATAGTATTTCTAGAGTGGGGTTTCTGAAGAAATATTCTAAAAATCACGTGGGATATTTGGACCATACTTTGGACCTACTGGTCCCAGTCCCTGGGGGTGGGTCTGGGAATCTGTTAAGCTCCTAAAACTAGACAGCTGCACATTTTCTTTTGATCGGATGGTAGTGCCATTTCAATCCCATCACAGCCTCTGGTATTCTGGCCTGGTGTCTGATTTCTACTACTGAACTCGGATCCTTAAAGTTCATGAATAAAGACAGCCATCCATCTCCCAGTGCCTGCTTGTTCCTCCTTTTTCCCTAACAGTGACCTGACCCAATAGCACCTAAGTACACATGACTGGAAGGGTGATATGGAATGGAAAGAACTTGAACTTTGGAGTCATAGAGAACCATGATCAAATCTTATCTAGTGATTTAGCTTGCAGGGGCTTCAGTTTCATCAGTTAACTACAATCACACCATTGAGAGTTGACTATATTATTATTATTATTATTATTATTATCATTATTTGTCCCTTTTCCCTATTTAAAAATTTTAAAATATGATTTTACATTACATGATAGACAAATATATTCTCATTACAGAAACTCAAATCATATAGATGAGGTTAAAGTCCCCCTTTACCTTTTTAACCCAAAGTCCGTGCCAGGTAGGATTGTGCTGAATACTGTTTTGAAATGTGCTCTGATGTCAGATTTTAGGAATCTTTCCATACTAGTACATTTAAATCCATTTCATTCTTTTGAACTGCTGTAGAACATAGTCTTTTTTCCAGAACTACAGGTTCTCAAGAAATTGTACATACAGCTTTATATACTGTTTTTTCATTTCATATATGTGAATATTTCCCCATTTTGCTATAAATTCTGATGCTATACATCAGAAAACATGATTTTAATTATTTCATAGTTATCCAGCATATAAATACACTAAAATTAATTTAATAATTTATTTAATAATTCTGACTGTTGGATATTTAGGTTGCTTTCAATGTTTGATTATTGTTCCTTTTAAATAATTAATTCAGTGCCCCCTTACACTGCCCATTTCCATGGCTCCCTTATTTAGGGAATATAGATACATATATTATAACCAAGTAATTAAAGTCTTTGTAAAGTGTGTGATGGGGTCAAGGTCAATTTGTAGTTTCTGCCTTTACCTTAGGCACAAATTACTCTGTGAGAGAGAATGGGTGTTACCTTCTCTAACTTCTTAAACTTTTGTTGAAACTCCACTCTCCTCAGCCAAATAACCGAAGCAAAATGAAGGTATCTTTCCAGAACTGTTTACTTTGAGCAGGTGAGCATTTTCACAATTAGAAGGGAAGTTTGCAATCAGTTTCTTTAATGGAAAAAGGCACTCTTATAGAATTAATCCATGCCTGGCTCAGAGGAAGTAAGACTCTCTGAAATTGATTGGATTAAAGGGCTCCTTAAAATCAGAAATACTTGGGTACTCATCTGCTCTGCTGGGTGATTGACAGAGGTCTTCAAGCCATCATTCTTCATGGGAGGTACTTGGTGTTGAATTGTTGTGATTTCAGAGCCTCCTGGATTAGGATCAATTAAACCCATAAATAGAAATGAGTTGCCATTATTATCCATAAAATGATACCCCAACATGTTCACCTGGCCCACTCCTGCGTCATGCAGGAGTTATAAACAGACTTGTAGCACTTGGATGGGCACAGCTAAATGTAAATGCTGGGAGTAATAGTCATGGAAAGAATGTGCTGGGTTTTAAGTGAAACATGAACTTGACTATTTTGCCCCTTTAAAAATACAAAGGGAGCAGGAGACATAGCCTCTATCCTTGAGGACATGTTAATCAAATATTACTATACTACCAACAACATTAAAAGCTCCAAGCTAGAAGGCTTTATAAGGGAAATAAAATGCAATAGTGACTAATGGCAGTTGCAGATTTAAAACAACACTGAGAAGGAAATGAATAGCATTACTCCACAAAAGTAGTCTGGATATTCCAAATATTCAGTGTTTCTCCTAGAATTACAATGCTCTTTGACTCAGAAAAATTTAGATAATTTGGGGTTCAATTTATGTTGTACAATTTTCATTATTTAACATCTGCTATCTTTGGGAATGTGATTAGAAGGATGGTCCAATAGCTGAGAGGAAGCTGATCTCTCTCTCTCTTTCTGTTTCTTTGTGTCTCTCTCTCCCTTCCCCTCTGCCCCTTGACAGATTCATCCGGTCCAAGGAGGAAGAAAATTAGGACTCTGGATGTATACAGCACCATCTGTCATATGTGGCATCTGTGATTTCTTAACACCTCCCATAACGCTGGGAACAGGGACTGCGGTCTCCATTTTACTGAGAGAAAGTAAGGCAGGAAAGAGTGAGTGAATGGTTTACTGGCCACCCAGCAGGACTGCAGCATAGCCAGGATTAGGGCACAGGGTTTCTGAATTCCAGAGTACTCCTCTTTGCTCTTTACCACTCTTACATTTTGGACCAAATGCTTGCACGCTTGCTTCCTGGTTAAAATAACTGATTTCACTTGCTTCTACCAGAAGCAAAAAGTTACCCTTTGGCCATCCCCTGGGTGGAACTTTGTTTTCAAGCACTCACTTCTAACTCCACAGGGCGATAAGCCACTGGGTCTCCAGGGAATTTGTGCTGGGAACCCAAGGGTGAAAGGTCATCCCCCCTCACCAACTCCTGTTCTTCCTTTGGTGAGTTGTCAGGCAGCCTCTCAACCATTGATCAATCAACCCCGACCACAGCCTGACTTCCATTCGGCTATCGCAAATTCTGACAAAACAGGCATCTTCCTCCCCTACGCAGCTGGCCTCTCTCATCACCTCCGCGTTTTCTCTACCATTCTGTCCCTATCTTATCTTTCTCCTTTCAACTCCTTAAGTCTCGAAGCTGTATTGACTCTAACCTCAGGAATTAGTCACCACCCTCTGCTGACCTGTAGAAGTTTCCATGAATTCGCACTCAGCACCTCATCTAGTGTGGTCAGATCACCTTTAAATGTGGGGGTTTGTGCATATGAAATAAATAGTGGATGAATCAATAAATAAAGACCAGAGGCTTTGTTAGAGCTGGGAAGAAATGTGGAGGTCATCTGATTCAACCAATTCATTTTTACAAATGAAGAAACTTAAAAAGAGGTTAAGTGACTCTCTTGGGTTACACAATTACTAACATAAATAGTATTAACCAGATCTTATGACACCCAAACTGCTTTTTGCCCCATGAAACCATCCAGCTTATACTTACTATAACTCTTATTCTATATTTGTCTAATTCCATTCATTTTTTTTAATGTTAGAGATAACGGCATTTTTTATTTAAGAATTTACCTATTATCTCTCAGCTTTATTCATTTTTGATAATAATGTATTACATCCCATACAGTATTTTAAAAACTTAAAGTTATTTCCTAAATATCAAGGTAATATATGCTTAATGTGTAAAACTCAGAAGTAGTCTATAAAGAAAAAATTATTACCCAGTTTCGCCAATAAGACATAATTATTGTTAATGTTTTAATATATTTCCTTCTAGTTTTCATACACTTTTCATACACTTTTCATACATCATGCTGTTGGTAGAGTTTTATATTCTAGAGTGTTTGTTTGCTTAACATATCATAAGCCTTTACTGTGTCATTACAAATTCTTTGTACATGTGATATAAATAGCTACTTATAATCCTATCATTTTATGGTAACACTGTCATCTTAACCATACCCCTAACTCTGGGTGCTTAGGTTACTTTCAACTTTCCATTTAAAAAAAATTTTTTTTAATGTTTATTTTATTTATTTTTGAGAGACAGAGAAAGACAGCATGAGCGGGAGAGGGCAGAGAGAGAGAGAGGGAGACCCAGAATATGAAGCAGGCTCCGGGCTCCGAGCTGTCAGCATAGAGCCAGACGCAGCCTGACGCGGGGCTCGAACCCACGAGCTGCGAGCTCATGACCTGAGCCGAAGTTGGACACTCAACCGACTGAGCCACCCAGGCGCCCCTCAACTTTCCATTTTTTAAGGCGATGCTTCAATGACACTTATGCATACGTATTTCTGATCTTGGAAAAAAATCCCGGAAGTAAGTGAGTCAAAAGCTATGTATATTTTTAAGGTTGCTACCAATTGCTATCCAGGTAGATGGTGTCAACTGACACACCTACCAACAGGCTTCAGAGTTCCCCTTTTAAGTATTTTTCCAAAAATAGTATCTCATTTTTATCATCAATTCAGGTTTGACTGGCCCATGGTTTAAAATAGCTGCTGAACACCAGTTCAAAATCAAAATTGCAAACCAGACTCACAGTCCCCTCTGCAACTGTGTTTCCTTAGATTGTTCAGGCTCCATTTGGGTTAGCCCCATCCTCACGATGTCACTGCAAAGGAAAGGTGGCAGCTCTTTTTATTTGCTTTCTGACTGTGTATATTTTACTGTGCTAAATGTAGTTGAAAGCAATAGAGAGTGGACCATATGCTAGAAACCAGAGGTAGAAGAGTTTCTAGCCTCAAATTGGTCTCAGTATAGACCAGGAGATACACCTCCCAAAGCCAGGAGGAAGGACAGAGGGATTGCTGCCGCTGTACTGGATGTCTGCACAAGGTGTGTGGATGCCCAGACCAGGCACACAGACGTCAGCCCCTGGAGGCAAGGGCAGCTTTTAAGGAGAAACAGCACTCAACCTTTATCTTCAGGGGTGGGGAGTGTGTCAGACAGAAGACCCGAGATGACAACAGTCTATGCAGATGGAATGTACTGAAGCAAACTGCACTGTGGCAAACACTGTAGAGGTCAGCCTCTGATCTCCAGCCCCTTTAGACACTTGTCATCTTGGGACGGTTACTTAACTTCTCTGTAGTTCAGATTCGTCAACTATAAAAATATCACTAAAATAAACAACTTCAGAGGACTGTGAGGAATAATGGAGAAAACTCAGGCAAAGTGCTTAGAAAACATCTTGGTACATTGTAAGAGCTCCCAAGATGTCAGATACCATTGTCTTCATCATCATCACTGAAGCAGTGAGTTCCTACGAGGAAGTGGTGGCAGATGTGGGATTGGCAGGAGAAGGGTCAGTGCACGAAGGCCTTCTATAACATTCTGAGAAGGCTATACCTTACCCTGATATCCATCATTCCCTTTGAGATGTTTGCAGTTTTGGAGTTAACTGTCTCCAGGCAGGAGGATGAACCGATAATCTCCTCAGATTCCTTGCAGCTCTGAGACAGGATTCCCACCTGAGAGCAAACAAAGTCAGTTTTTATTCTAAGCACACAATCTTACAGAACACAACTGCTTCCATTTAGCTTTGTGCCAATAACCAAAGGAAGGTATCTTCCCTGCACTGGTTAACAGTCACCTAGTGGGAATAATTCTTTTTTTTTAAAAAAAAATTTTTAACACTTAATCATTTTTGAGAGATGGAGAGAGACAGAGCATAAGCAGGGGAAGAGGCAGAGAGAGAGGGAGACACAGGATCTGAAGCAGGCTCCAGGCTCTGAGCTGTCAGCACAGAGCCCGACATGGGGCTCAAACCCACGAACCGCAAGATCATGACCTGAGCTGAAGTCGGACACTTAACTGACTGAGCCACCCAGGTGCCCCAGGAATAATTCTTTTAATAATATCAAACTATTTAGTGACAGAATAAATTCCTAGGGATGGGAGAAGTGTATAAAGGACTCCCAGCCAAAAGAAAAAGATCTCGGGTATTATCACCTCTTGTGGGGCTTGATTTTACTGGAAGGAAATGTGAAACAGGAAGGACTGATTTTGTCCAGTGAACAGAGACTCTCTGCTCCCTTTCCCTCTTTTCCCTTGTAGCTTAAAACACTGCAGCATGGAGGGCAGTTGGACCACAGCAGCCCTTGCCTCCCATGTTGGGTTCACTTCTTTTTCTTTTTCTTTTTCTTTTTTTAATTTTTAAGTTTATTTATTTTGAGAGAGAGAGAGAGAGAGAGCACAAGCAGGGGAGGGGCAGAGAGAGAGGAAGAAAGAGAGTCCTAAGTGGGCTCCAGCATGGAGGGCTCAATCTCATGAGCCATGAGATCATGACCTAAGCCTAAATCCAGAGTCCGATGCTTAACTGACTGGGCCACTCAGGCGCCCCAAGCTGGGTTCATTTTTGACTACCTGGTTGGTACATGAAGTCATCCCAGGTACTGCTCCCCGTCCCCTCACTCCTGTCTCTCTGCCTCAATCTGCCTGTCCCCAACTTCACACAACTCAGCTCCACTCAGCTTCTATGAAGGCAAATATGTCTCTAGAGATGCATTGTTTTCTCCATGGACAGACCGGCTGGAAGAAAGGAAATAACTGTCCCTCTGCGTGTGTACCAGTTGTCCTGGCACAAATATTATAGTGCCTCTTTTCCCTCTCCAAAGTGTCCTGTTTGGAGAGCAAGTTATATGCGAACTCTACAGTCACATGGTATTAAACATTTATCCTATCAAGGCCAGGGACTGGGTCATTTTTTACTAGGCAATCTCCAGCACATGCCACAAATCTTCTGTACTCTCTGTAATTTAACCTTGGATAATAGTCCTGCCCCCCATAAAGGCTCTGGGACCTGAACATCAGTTTTTACATCTGTAAAGTGGAGATAATAATACTTACCTTCTAGAACTGCAAAGAAAACAAAGGGACTACTGATTTTATATTCTGGGAAGGGTAAAACATTATATAGATGTCATGTTCCAGAACTTAACATGGCAATTGTCACATGGTAAGCACTCCATAGATGCTTGTTGGTTGAATGAATAGATGAATAAACTAGTAATGATGAATTAACAACCTTTAGTGGGGAAACGATTGATTCTCCTAAAATTGGAGCACTATACTTAGCAACCAAAACTGATTTGAAATCTTACCTTACAGCCAATCTATAGATAATATGGCAAAATGAACCTCTCCCGTAGGCTTGCTGCGAGGACTAGAAAGAAAGTAATTGAGAAATATTAGGGCAAGTGGCAAATGAAGCTGAAACACAACTAAAGGTGACATAAGGAGACAGGTCCCTATAAGTTGGCCCTTACTGTCACTTCAGGGCTGGCAGGTGACAAGAGAGGGGCAGGATGTACCCTACCTGGTTTTCTGGTAAAGCTCATAACCTCTAGACAGTACTGAGCCAGGATGGTGATTCAAGTTGGATTTCTTGATTCTTGTTTAACTTGGGAGCATAACAAGGGAAGTGCATTGCTCATACCAGTGTGGAAACACCACTGTCGGGTGCACTTTTATGACCTGACCGGTCCCTCACTAATAGGTACCATAAAATGCTAATCCGTCTTCTTTTCTGATTGGAAAGGGAAAGTTCGAATAGAAAACAAAGCATTGAACTGAATTTGTTTTCAGCCTGAGTGTTAGAATGTATGATTCTGGAATCACAGAAGTCTGACTTCCACATCAGATTTGATTTTTCACAGAGCTAAAAAAAGGGAGATCCTGACAAAGAGGTAGGAATCTCAACTAAATACCCCTAAATACCGACTCTGCATATGTCTTCTAACACTGGAACTGGCCCTGGCCCAGTTATTTGGCATTTTGTGGCATTTGAGCCCCACAGAAATTATAAAGGCTGTGGGATTTGTATTGAGTGATAGGGTGTTGGATGTATACAAAGCCTCTTCTTTTAGAAGCCAGTTTTTTAACTTTGAAAAATCAGTTTATGGGGCACCTGGGTGGCTCAGTCGGTTAAGCGGCCGACTTCGGCTCAGGTCACGATCTCACAATCCGTGAGTTCGAGCCCCGCGTCGGGCTCTGTGCTGACAGCTCAGAGCCTGGAGCCCGTTTCAGATTCTGTGTCTCCCTCTCTCTCTGCCCTTCCCCTGTTCATGCTCTGTCTCTCTCTGTCTCAAAAATAAATAAACGTTAAAAAAAATTAAAAAAAAAGAAAAATCAGTTTATCAATGACTGTTTCCCACTTATTTATGCTTATCAGCATGGTCCTCTCTGAATGTCAACGACTGGAGATTGGATGAGGTCTCAGAGCCCTTTGGGCACTGTTGGTTCCACAAGGAGAGCAAGAGAAGAAGACCCTTTCCTCAACAAGCTTGCTGTCTAATTGGGCTGACAGGACACATCCGTGAGAAAATAAGTAGTGACATGAAGCAGAAATGACAACCATTCCACTGCTCTGAGAGCCTGAGTGAGAAGTAGAGAAGTGACATGATAAAGCTGGAGAAGCAAAACCCTACCCAAACAAGCTGAGAGAAGGTGCAGTACTTTGGGGCCATGATGGTTGTGAATTCAGGCATGGGTTTTCAGTCCTTTCCTGCTTGATAAATATCATCAGACACCTCCTGTTGTGGGACAGGCCCCTAACGTGCTGTCTCATCTCAGTTCTGACGATATCATTTGTATTTTGGTCCTGCTCACGAAAGTCTGTAACCACCTCCTGTGCCTGTGCTAGAACTCTAAGGGCTTGTTTTCTCACATCTGAATCACTGTGGTACCCTGAGTTCTCCTGCTGATCAGTTCAGGTTTCCAAGTTCTTACCCCAGCCACGTGGGCAATGCATCATCCTAGGAACTGGAAGTCACGTAGGAGAAGTGTGACAAGACTAGCAGAACTGATGCAGCATAGAAAGCATTCCTAGACAGGTCTGCAAGTAGGCGACACAGCCAAGGAAGTCACAGCATGCAGCCAAGAACACTGTGATACCCTCCAAAGATACACGGCAACGATACAAACTTTAGAGGCAGGAAAATTTGGCTCCAAATCCCGGTTCTGCCATGTAGTAAAATGGGAATGTCATAAAACATAACTCCTAAAGTTATGAGGTCTGAATGAACTACCTTTTATAAAGTGTTTAGCTCTATGCTTGGCATATTGGAGCTTCTTTTCTGGAAGTGTGGGAAGAATGGCATAAAGGACACACTGACCCCTCAATTCAATGAAAAGCTGCAGAGAGAGATTTAATCCATCCAGGGAGACTCATCCACAATTAGTCTCACAGTAACAGCAATGAGGTCCTTGAAGAGAAGCATTAATATCCAGGAAAGATCGTGAACTTTTGCTGGTCAAAAATAGTGGATGCACTATTAACTGGCTCATCTCATTTAGAGAGAGTTCCCATCACACTGCTTTTCACATAATGGAAACTGAATAACTGTTTCTTGAAATTACTGTATCATAATATTATATATTAAATATCACATGAATTCTCAAATTTTCAAATAATATCATATTCTGTCTATAATGTTAAAACCATGCAGAATACAAATTACCCTTGGGGGAAGCATAATTCAGATGTTTCAGGGTGCTTTCGTGCTCCGAGACATTACTTTGCATACTAGTTCTCACTAAGTGTAGTAGGTTGCATTTTGTCCTCCTAAAAGATAGCTTTTAACCTTGGTACCTGTGAATGTGGCATTATTTGGAAATCGGGTCTTTGCAGATGTAATTGGTTAAGATGAAGTCATATGGGAGTAGGATAGGACCTAAATCCAATGACTAGTGTCCTTGTAAGAAGAAAAGAAGACACACAGAAAACAGACACAGAGAAAAGAAGTCCATGTGATGACAGAGACAGAGGCTGGGGTGTTGCGGCTGCAAGCCAGGGACACCAGGACTGCTGGCCACCACCAGGTGCTAGGAGGAGACAAGGAAAGATACTTCCCGAGAGCCTTCAGAGGGAGCGTGGCCCTGCTGACATCTTGATTTCAGGACTCTAGCCTCCAGATCTTTAAGAAAATACATTTCTATTGTTTTAAGCCACTGAGGTGATGGCTTATGGCAGCTCCAGAAAATGAATACATCAGGATACACCTGAGTGGAAGTTTTGATGCCCATATTTTATGTTCTCACAAAAGTAGAAGTTATATTTTAATAGGAGAGATGTTCCTTAGTACAGTTAGAAGCACACTCATGTCATAATCCTATACGTTAAAAATTAATGTTATTGAAAATTTATGTGTATATCAAATTGTAGCACCTAAAATCATATGCTAACTACCCTGAAAGTATTCACCATTAAACATTCATGTGAATGGTGAAATCAGTGGTGAGGCAATTCATCATCTCTACATAGCAAATTTTCAGGAGTAAAAGTAGCAGAGTAGTGTGACTTCTTTTGTTACTTCTTAGACAGCCATGTTTACTTTAAAACTTTTGTTCTTTTCTTATTAAATTAGCAGTTATGTGGACCTGCTAAAAGTAACAAAGTTAAGTACCATTTTGAACAAAATGCTGTTTTTCCCTGTAAGATAAAAACTTAGCATAAAACTCTAAGCATGAGAAAGTTCAGGTTGCCTTGTATTTACAGTCTTTATCAAGCAAATAATATTCATATTTTGAATTATGCAAATAAGCATTTACATGATAAATTGTAATTGCTCTCAGACAGCTGTTTATAATTGGGTAAATGAGACACACTTTTAAATTGTCTAAATACATACTTACCCATGTTTACATATTTATACACTACACTGTAACTATTCTGAATCAGCTGTTAGCAACTATTGTGTCTTATACAGACCAAGCAAGGGAAGAGAACTTTTCGTAAAAACAGCAAAATCCCTTTTAACTTGCTAGAATGACCAAATCGTTGGCAATCCTTCTCATCTTCTCAAATAAGGGGTGACCTCTCTCAATATACCCCTTGCCCATGGTATTCCACACTGCTTCAAGCAGGAAATGATTTTATATCACTTTGGTTGGGTGAGAAATTAATCCTGATTCCTATTCTTATCTGATTAGATACACCTGTGACAAAGAAACATGTTCCTTCTAATGGAATGGTTTTATACTTCAAAGGTCCAATTATCTTATATTTGCCATTGTATTCTTTTTTAAAAATTATTTATTTAAATTCATATTGGTTTCAGGAGTAGAACCCAGTGATTCTTCTCTAACACATAACACCCAGTGCTCATCCCAACCAGTGCCCTCCTTAATGCCCGTCACCCATTTAGCTCATCCTCCCACCCCCCTCCCCCCATTGCAACCCTCCATTCCTTCTCTTATGAGTCTCTTATGGTTTGCCTCTCTCTCTGATTTTATCTTATTTTTCCTTCTCTTCCCCTATGTTCATTTGTTTTGTTTCTTAAATTCTACATATGAGTGAAATCATATGATATTTATCCTTCTCTGACTGACTTATTTCACTTAGCATAATACTCTCTAGTTCCTTCCTTTTACCAGTGTATTCGTATGTCAATAAAAAAATATCAACAGGTATTTTCTTTTGAAAATACAGAAGAAATATAAAGCACCAGCGCCTGTCCTGGAGAGGCAGCTAGAATTAGCATGTCTGAAATGTTCAGAAAGCAATCGAAAGGAAAAGCAGATGGTGTTGACCACAAGAGCTAAGGGAACTTAGAAAACAAAAGAAGAGGTAGGATGCACGGTCTTGGGCAAGGCGGTCTGGGTTCTGAGGACTCTGGGAATAGCTCACCTCTCCCGGTAGAGTGAGGTCTGTCAGGCTGCTGTGAGGCAGGCCTGGATGAGCAATACAGGGCCTGTGGGATTGAACACACAACCCTCTTCCCACCAAATTCACATGCACCCTGCCCCCCTCCCCCACACCTTCCCCCGGAAATCCAAGAGCCTGATGTGAGTGACACAGCCTTGCCATAACCATTCCCTCCTCTCATTTTTCCCAGTAGGCAAATAATCCTCCTCTGATCTCCACCTTAAAAAAAATCTTCAAGCATTTCCCTTTAGTTTCTTAGAGCAGTCAATATTTGCCTTGTTCTGCTTTTCTCTAGGCAAATGCATTTGTTTCTAATTCGTCTGATTCTGTTTTTATACAGTGTTTTATATGTGCCAGAGAGAACTTATACAAGATGCTCTGGCTGAATTGAGAGGATTCAAATGCTACTTCAGGGATTCACACACTGGGAAGAATGAATCCGAAAGCATAACGACTGGGGGAAAAAACACCTTGAAGCGGCTATAGAGTCACCAAGAAATGAAAACATTAGGGCTTGGGAGGCCGAGCCTCTATCCTTCCATTAAGTGCAGTGAGAGCCTCCGCACTGCGAGCAGAGATTTAGAGCCATAACAGCAAATAGGCCTGAGGCCAAAGCTCTGAATCTGGAGGGTCTGGGTTTAATGCAGCGGAGTTTAAGGAAATCTCTTCTGTAGGCAACTTTTTCCTAACTCTGTTCAGAAAAGAAAAGCTACTTCAGGGACTAGTACTGCAGGGCACAGGGAAGTAGAAAGAGGCCTAGATTAGGAAAATCTGGTCTTGAAGCCAAAGTGTGAGATGCTGGGCAAGTCACCCAAACTCTCTCTGTGCCTCAGTTTCTTCTGTGAATTGGATGAAGTTCAATTCAGCTCTGTGACTAACGACCCTAAACTTATTATAGTACAGCTCTCAGCTGCTCTGTGAATATAAAACTCAGCCTCTCCACCTCCCCAGGATAATTATCATAGCAACAATTGTCATGATAAACACCTATTAACTGTGGGCAAACACCATGCCACGCATTTCCCATAAAATATCTCAATAATCCTCACAACATCCATATGAATGATTATTTCTATTTTATAGGTGAGGACACTGTGGCTCCAAGAAATTACAAAAGTTGAACCAGGTCACCCAGGTTTTTCAGATAGTGAGACTTTGAACCCAGGTCTGGTTCTGTGTGTCTGCTCCCCCAAAGCTGGTGCATGTGGGATAGAAAAACCAGGTGCTCCTTCTAAACTCTGCTTTATGCTTGATCAGATCAGCCTCAATGCTAGCTGAGTGCTTGTGGTTCATGAGTTACTCATATATTTATGGATTACAATTTTCTCAAAAATGTTGCCCCTTGAGGGACTTGCATGCCACTGATAATAAGACTGGGAGGGTGAGTAGCCTTGTGGTGGCTGGTGGAGGGGGTTTTATATTTGTGTAATTCAGTTGACTCTAGTTAGTATTCAGTCGACTCTAGTTAGTATTCAGTCATCATCTTTGGCAGCCTTCTAAATCTACTAGGAGTGTGGCTACTGGCCACAGAAGCCAGAGTGCAGACCTCCTGCCATGTAGGTTATATTTGGAGGAAGAAAATTGGCTGTGGATACAAATGTGGCATGGAATAGGAATAAGACAATTCCCCCACCACCTTAGCTCCCTCCTGAGCAGGACTCTGGGTGGCTGGCCTGTCCCCGCCCCTTCTCTGGCTCCAGGTCTCTGTCTGTCTCCAGAATTGACTCAGATCACCTTGGGTGGTCGCTCCCATGGCCATTATGCACGTGCAGCTTTCTGCCTATTGACATTAGGGGATGTGCCCCCACCTTCCCTTTGTTTCATCCTCCATTTAAGACACATTTGTTCTCACTGGCTTTTAACTGGTTTTCAATCTATGTTCATTGCTAGGGTGAGTTATCTTCTTTAAAAAATGCAACTTACAACGGGTTTTCTATGCTGTCCAATTAGCATTGTTAAACTGTTTGGAAACAAATACAACTTAGAGCAGATGAAATCACACTCTGCTAGTCACTGAGATGCTGCTAAAAAGCAAATCACAGAGGATTCCTAGAAATTAGCCTCAGTTCCCAACAAGGACTTTTAAAATGCTGTAGGCCTTCAAATCTTGGTTGGTATCTGAACAAAACCACCCCTTCTCCTCCACAATTCCTGATGTGCTGCTCCAGAGCTGATCAAGACAACTCCCTTCCACTAGCCTTCCTCTTACCAACTTCCAGCTGGTAAACCATAGCTGGATAGAGATAGGCAATCACCAAGCTGAAACAGGCACTCACCCAGTTTCTCTTACCTACCTACCTCCCTTCACCTAATTGCTTTGACCTCCACTCATTGGGACACCTTGGATTCACTTAGACACACTAACAGGTTTTCTCCCCTCTGCTGCCTACCCCTTAGGGATGCTCCTCTAACCAGTCGGCTGATGCGAGAATCAAGATCCTACCAGGATTTGAATAATACGGTATCTCTAGGATTTGACTTCACTAGGATTTGAATAATAGAAAAATCTCGACAATGGAAAACTGAGTGTGCATCATGAAAAGAGATTCTCTTATACTTTTCCTAATTGTTCCATAAAAGAAATGATCAAGATGATAATTCATGAAAACTGGGTGGTTTTTACTTTTCTTATAGAGGAAACTAAAAGGCTAAATTTACTAGAGATGACCTGCTAATCACATTGTCTAGCCTCCTGAATTCTTACATCTGAGCTGTCACAAAGTTCATCATTTAATAATCATTTTAATATGTAAGAAAATGAATGTCTAACTTTAGGCACGCATATGATTTCTTTGATTTTCCCCCTTGAAATTCATTTCACAGCCCAATCATTTTGCTTAAGAGAAAAAAGGTGGTTTTCTTTTTTTTTTTCTTATCAAGTAGTCAAGACCAAAGTAACTGAAATCCAATGTGTAGCCATCCATTTCTTCTCTCATGCTACCAACCATCCAAACATACACTTAATCCCAGTGCCTAAGAAAAGAACTAAGTTTCAACTATAATCCAAAATAATGTGCACATCCTGATGCCACAGCCATCTAGAAATATATCAGTCTAGTTTTTATAAACCGTCTTGATTTGAGCAGCTGGTAATGAAAATGAGCAATGGACACATGCTGTGTCGGACACAGTCTTTATAGTTGGTTCGTGTGGACCATGGACAGAAGAAGGCTGAAAACAGATTTGGTGGAAACTGTAGGGGAGTGACCTGGGACCGGCTATAAATTAAATGAGAACTTGACAAGCAGGTGGAATAAAACAAAAAACACTGCAAGTTTTGTGAAGCACTCTCTTAAATTTCATCAAGTTCCTGTTACTGAGAAAAATGTTATATTTTAAGGATAAGCGAACAACAGTTTAGCATAGATCTTGCTAAATAAAATAAACTTATTCGGTGGGAGAAATTTTTTTCTGTCACTTAATTAAAGGTCAAAACCAATTAAAAAATACAAACATATATTAAAGATGAATCTCTCATCTTGGGGATACTCAAACTATCATTTAAGAAGTCACCTAAAAAAATACAGCTTTATCATACATAATTGTGTTAAATACATAGCATACATATGTTAGTATCAGAATTTATTTAGATAAAGTCATTTCTTAGTTGTTTCCCAACTTGAATAAGTCTACTTTATGGGTTTTAAGACTCAGAGCAAGGCAAATAGAACAATAAATTTCTCAAGAAATTCTAAACACCCTTCTTCATATACTGTTGTTGAGATAAAACTAAACTTAAAATGCCTAGTGTTGAGCTTTGTCATTTATATATTTGTCTGATGGCTCCAGAGGTAGTTTCCATGGTAAGCTCCCTGTGCACAAGAAGCAGGGTGACTGGAATGTCTCCTCCCAATGAAGAACTTTTCACTGACAGTGATAAAGGCCAAAAACCTCCTTCACACAAATGATTGAAAAACAGAACACGAAGGACATTTTTATTTTGTTTTGTTTCTTTTGTGTGGTATGTGACTTCAGTGCAAATACCCATTTAATCAAGAATACAAAGACAGCCACCTTTGCTGGCTAAGGGATTTTCAGAGACTGCGGTAAATGTATAGCTTTTTTTACTTGTGTGTGTGTGTGTGTGTGTGTGTAAATTCTTGCAGGTTGTCATTTCATGCTCTTGTTATACACTTTTGTTTCCTCTTGAGAAAAAGAGTTTTTCCGAAGAAACATTTAAAAGTAAACTAAACAGAATCTAGAAAAATTTGAATGCTTTAGAAGGTGAAGTTTACTTATTTTTTATCTTTTAATTTTCTTATTGAAAATATGATTGATATGTAACATTGTATTCACCTTTAGGCATACAACATAATGATTTGATAATTGTGTATGCTGCAAAATGATTATCAGAATCAGTTTAGTCAATGTCCATCACCACACATAGGTACAGACTTTTTTTCTTGTGATGGGAACTTTTAAGATCTACTCTCTTAGCATATTACATTATATGTTAACTAACTAGAATTTAAATAAAAATTTGAAACAAAAAAAAAATCTGCTTCCTTAGCAACTATTAAGTATATCGTACAGTATTGTTCATGATAGTCACCACGCTGTGCATTACATCACCGGGACTTATTTATCTTATAAATGGAAGCTATTGTAATTAATTTTTAGAAATGTAAATACTTTGGGGAAGCATACAGAAGCCACTGTTGACTGGAAATTTCTGGTTCATGCATTTTTTCTGAGTCAATGAGATCAAATTGAACCTGTCACTCTAAGCACAGATTTTTCTCTTTCACCTCTTACTCATTATTTTCTAACACCTTCTATTACAACAGACTTTCTTTCTCCTTTTTACATCCTCTTCATTCCCCCACCAATTTCTTCTATTCTGGGGACATCACTGTCTATCTTCCTTCAAGTCTCTCCTTAAGCTTTGCTTCTCCTAGGTAATCCATCCTGACTCAGGATGCAACAACAAATGTGAGTATACACTGCAACATTCTCAGATGTATAAGATGTAAAGTGATATTTTATTACTACTGCTGTCATCATCACTCTAAGAAAATGGAATATCTGATTCTTTAGACCTATCAGACTGTGGTCCTTGTCTTCAACAGATATTAACAAATACTTCTCTAGACTAATAACTGGTTGAGTGTGTAAGTTGCTGTCAAATAAGGCAGAAATAATATCTCACTTTAATAATATAACCCTTTTAAATCTCAAAGTAAAGGTATATAAAAAAAGAGGCCTCGTTATAATGCTTGGGTACTTTAAGGAAAAATAACTAATTTGAAATGAAGTGCTGGTGGTTATAAGCAGGTACTGTAGGCAGGCCTATGCGAGGTACAGGGGCAAGTACCATAAAGTACATTCCTAGGGTCAGTCTACCCTGT
Source organism: Felis catus (assembly GCF_018350175.1). NCBI lineage: Eukaryota > Metazoa > Chordata > Mammalia > Carnivora > Felidae > Felis > Felis catus. The sequence goes on along the minus strand of NC_058373.1, from coordinate 85,689,137 downwards.
CAGTGTCTGTTTGTGACACTGAATGTGACTCAGGGCCTGGATCTTTATTGTGTAAACATCAGTAAGGATACTGTGCTATATAAGCTATATATTAGTCAAGCAAAGCAGTATAAAGTGGCATCTTAAAAAAAAAAAAAGATCAGACAAAGATGAGAAGTTCGGCTCTGAACAAATCAGATTCGTCACCCTCCCCAAGGTGTGTTATTATTTCTATTCTGACAACTTACATTCCATGCTGTCACAGCTACCCTAATTATACCATCGTTAAGTATGGAAAAGACCAGATACATCTAAGAAACTAGTTTAGATTTTTTTTTAAGTTATTTGCTGGCTCTTTAGGAAACACTAGATATTTAATTAAATACCTTTACTTTTTAATTCACTAAACCATGTAATTTCCTATATTTTTTTCATTTTATACCTAAACAACTAGATAAACATAGTAGGAGAGAAAAACTTTTCTCCTAGAGATCAACAACAACAAAAATCCATACAAAACCAATATTTTAAGGAACTTAAGATGGGATCTTCCAACTCTTGTCATTTAACATTAAGCAATAAAATCCAAAGCCCATTTCAAAGATGCACTAAATCCCCAGTCTGAAAGTAATTGCCGTTCCTCGTCCCATATGTATATATCATCAATACAACTAAGAATGAGTTGCAGTGAGGCCTGGACCACCACCTAGCAATTGATTATTAGCCATTAAAAGGGAAATGTTTACTTATTCATGGCAACTAGTTTTCAGAAGGAAAGGCAAAGGCCTCTGATTTTAAATGGTGCTTTTTCTTTCTATCCTAAGTCTGATCAAGATCATTCACTTCTTCCTGGAGGCATCAAAAGCCCATTTTTATTTCTCCTTTTGCTAGTTTTTAACCAGAATACTGATAAAAAGGGGAGAGCAGTTGCTATGAGGCAAAGAAAAATGTCCTGGCAGTTGAGGGCCCTCCATCTATCAAGGGGAATTTGCAATGTTGCCTCTCTTCAATACTGTATAGATTTGCAGGATTTTGTGAAACACTTAACCAAAATGGAAGGATTTAAAAACGGAATGCAAGATATAGATGCAATCATTTTTAAAAATCAAGATACTTTAGTTTTATTTCAGAATTTTCTAGTCTTAAATTCTTAAGCACGCAGCAGTGATGATCATCTTGGATAATACTTTTGAAAGGGCGATTAGTGCAGACTGCTTAAATATATTCACTGTAGCACAGATGCCTAACGATTAAAAACTCTTACTAGGATTGAGATGCACTACATCCAGTTACAGGGAAACAAATACTTATCTAATTAAATAATAATATTCACAAGCTATGTTGAGTTGCAAAATAAGTTCAAATGTCCAGAACACCAAACAATATTTTAAAATCTAGAAAGGTTATTCAGTTAGATGTTTACTTGTGAAACTAAGAATCTCTTATGAATTGAAGGCAATTTATATAAAGATTTCTAGTGTGTGTAAAATTTAATATCTTGCCTAGTTTTTCCAATTGACCCAATATCAAAATAATTTTCTCCTCCTGTGTCTTTGAGTTCATCTGATATGAAGAGGCAATAAAGAAAGTGCTTTCACTAATAATTCTGGCTGTTTACCTCCTTTCCCCCATTACTTCAGAAGGCACAGTTTACATGGAGCAGCCTCCTGGAGTCCCCAGGCTCTGGCTGTTGGAGATAATTTAGATAAAGTGCCAGAGCCCAGTTGAGAGGATGATTGGAGTAGGCTGCAGAGGCACTTATGGAGGAGGGAGGAAACCACAATGACACAGGAAAGTTGCAATGCTTTCTAGAACCAGGAGGTACAGAGTTTTCCCAGGATATTCAGAACACAGACTGGGACCCAGGAACACTGTTGCCAGGTCAGGGAAGGTAAGGTTAGAAGTAATATTTGGAGCTAATCCCAGAGCTAGATCCTTCTCAGAGCACCACTGCTAGTTGGGATTGGTTGGGGGGGGGGGCAGTATCTCCTCTTCGGGAGCCAAATACTAAGAGTAAAAGCAAATATTTGATGCTGAAGAGCTCTTAAGAATTGAAGAGTGCCATTTACTTATTTCTACGAGTCAGTGTGGGCTTAGGATGTTAAATAGATTAAAAGGCTAAGAGAGGTCAGTCACTCCAGGAAAGACTCTTCTTTTGCATCTCCTGACTTGGTTCTCTTTCCAAAATTGTTATCTACCTCATCCCCACCCTTGTGGAAGGTCCTCTGGAAATCTGGAAGATAGCACATCCTCTCCTAGAACATTCTGGAGAATGTGGAGTCAGAGTCCCGGGGATGAGTACCAGAACTGGAGGGAGGGGAGAGACCAAAGTTGCTGGTTAATACAACAAAGATGGTTTTAGAAAAATTCCAGAGGTGTGTAATAATAAAACTGGTAGAGTCCTTAAAGTTACCATATCTATTCTCTTCTGTTTCAGAAAAGAGGGAAAAAAATTAAAAGAGGTTCAGTGTGATGAGGCGATTAGAGCTAGTTAGGGGCCAGGATGGGCTGCCAACTGAACCTGAGGCTAGAGTTCCTTCTCCCTGATACAGCCATGAAGTTCAGACCCCAGAATAGGAGTCTATCCTAATGCTTCCCCAGGACAGTCTGTCAGTGCCCTCTTTCCACCTGTCTCAGGAAATGGGCTAGCAGAGGTTGCCAGGAATCAGGCTCTGGGTGGAGAGAAGCCAGGAAGCCCAGGCCAGTCTGTGGCCTGCTCAATCTCTGGGCCGCTGGGGCTTAGGTGCTGGGGAGTGGTGGGCACCGAGTTTCCGGCTTCTGCCGCCCCCTGTCTGCTCTTGGCTCCCTCTGCCGCCCATCTCAAAGAGCACGGCCAAGTCATTCCAATTTAATCTTATTTAAAAAGACATAACTAATAAATCTATTGCCGGGGCGGCGGAGAGACGGCCAGCAGAGTCGATCGTGCTCCCAATCCCATTGAACCCCATTGAAAACCATGACAACACAGGACAAGCTCTGATTTATCCCGGCGTGCTAAAGAGCTTTGTGAGCAGGCGTCAATCACGCATTATTTCGGACTGAACAAATGCAAAATCTTGACTGGAACAAATGCTTCCAACAGGTCCGGGGCGTCGAGCTCCATTTCCCCTTTGTCCGCGGCCTAGCAGTTGGCCTGTATTGGGGTTGCCTCCGCCCGACCACCCAGCGCGCTGGACAGCCCGGGGCGCCTTGGGCACGCTTGACAGGGAGGCTGATGGGGAGGGTGCACCGGGTCAGCGAGCCTGGGCCACTGCACAGGAGCCAGGTCCGAGTTAAGCTCAGGTGGAGCTAGGATATCGGGTGCAGCCACCCAAGCGCCGCGCCCCTCACTAAAATTTAGCAACCAAACATCCAAACCACTGTTTCGGGGAAAAGAAGCCTCTAAAAGTGTCCTCACTGAGCCCTCGACCGAAGCGGGGCCATGCGGGAGCCTTGGGCCAACAAAATGCGTCTACACCGGCAGGTTCCCAGCGCCTTCTAGCTAGATCATTTGCTGTGGTAACTAGATCTCAGAGAAACCCCGAGCAGCGTGTCTTTTCTGCCCACAAGCCCAGTCCTAATTCTCCCGATCCGTCCTTCATCGGACCAGGCCGGCCAGCTACCTTGGAGAGGAAAGCCCAGGTCGGAAGTCTGCCCTGGGGCAGAGGCCACCGTCCCCGGTACTGGGCCTGACGTTGGGGCCGAACAGCAGAGGCTCACAAGTGGCACCTGGGGGTCTGGCGACGCCAAGGAGGCCTCATAGCCTTCGTGGGCCTCCCTGTGAAACCCCGCTGCCCGGGGTTCCTAGAGCGGGCCTGGACTGGGCTCTGAGGAGCGCAGCCACTGGGCCTGGGCCCACGACCGGTAGCGGCCGTCGGGCCGGGCCAAGGAGGGTGGCACTTGGGACCAGAACAGCTTGATCGGATTCCGCCTCCGTTCTGCGGGTCTGGGGAAATCCGCGCGGAGCCGGAGCTCCTGCCAGCCCTTCCCCAGCACACCTTGAGGTGGGGAACGTTTGGGGTGTGGTTCCTAGAGGCCTTCAAAATCCTCAGCCCAGGTGCCGACCGTAGCAGGCCACTCGTTCTGTGCCCGTCTGAAATTTCTCGCCTCTGAATCCTTAGAGGGACCCAAACCAAAAAGAGAGCGCGCCCTAGTTTAACGCCGCCTTGTAAATCACTTCCCGGATAATTGCGGGAAACGAACACTCTAGCAAACAAGCTCGAGGAATAAAGCAAACAGGGAATAAATTCCTGGGTACTCATAAACCCACCCATGCCTCCCCCACCCTAGCCGTTGCTCCTGCGGGGCCAGGCCCCGTGTCAGCCAGGAGGAGGAGGAAGCCAGGGCTGGGACAGGCGGGTGGTGACCACCGCTCGCCACCCAAGATGTTATTCATTGGTAACAATCCCCATTATCTGTCCCCACTTTGGGCTAATCAGACAGAATCGCTAATGCCGAGAGCTGCTTCCTGCCGCCTCTGGGAGGTAATGGGGCGCCAAGGGGCGGGGGATGGGGCGGGGCGGGGGGCGGAGGTGGCACCTTCCGGGCTCGCGGGGTCTTTGGTCCAGCACTCATTCAGGTACTTAACACCCTGGAGACCCGGACCTCGGCTTTCAAAGCATCCCGGGTGGGAAGAGCTGTTTATATAAACAGGGATTCCGCTGTAAGCGCGCTAATATCCCAGCAGCCAGCGCATGGCGTGCACCTCTGGCGCCCACCCGTAGCAGCTACGTCCCGGCCGCCCCTCGTTTCCCAGCCTGCCCCGCCCCCCGCCTCCTTCCCCTCCTTGGCCATGGCCACCTCTGGACGCCTGAGCTTCACCGTGCGCAGCCTCCTGGATTTACCCGAACAGGACGCGCAGCACCTGCGGAGGCACGAGCCGGAGCTATGCGCTCCCCAACCCGGCCCCTGCGCCACCTGGTTGGAATCCGAGCGCGGCCACTACCCCTGTGAGTAAGCGGAGGACCACCGCGGGAGTGGGGAGAGGGGAGCAGAACCACGCTCCCGGCCCATGCGCCACTGGGAAGTCGAAACCAGTCTTGGAACCGGAGGCTCTGTCCTCCTCCAACCCCTATTCCATTCGTGCTCTAGTCAGCACATTTTGGGAGCAGATCCTTGCGCCTGACACTAACGCCCGAGATTTGGATTTCTGTTTCTAGAGGTCACAATATTTAAGAAACCGCCCTTAAATGTCTAAGAACACGGCTACGTTCTCCAGGCCTCGGTCTGAGATGAGCAGCACTGGAGAACTTAGCTTTACAAGGTTCTGCAAACCTCAGTAAACTGTCGTGCAGTAGACCCGGCGGTGGCCTGGGTTGGTGCTCCAGCTTACGGTAAATTCGTCCACTAGCGCAGCTACCGGTATGAACTTGTTTTAGGAGGTCCCTGGGGTGAGTTCCTTAGGGGGCGCGGTCTCAGGTTGTGGAATAAATGAGGTCACTGAATTCGGAGAGGTGGGTGTCCAGATGTGGGCCCAGGGAAGAAATGGTCTCACCCCTAAAGCCGCTGGCGAGTGGGGGCGCCCTCCGGCCAGTGGCTCGGCGCGCGCGAGAAGCAGCCGGCGTGCGGAGGGGCCGGCGCCTCATCAGGCCGTGTCTCCTTTGCCGCCCCTAGCCTCGGACGAGAGCAGCCCAGAGACCAGCCCGCCCGACTCGTCGCAGCGGCCGTCCGCTCGGCCGGTGTCTCCTGGCTCAGACGCTGAAAAGAGAAAGAAGCGTCGGGTGCTGTTCTCCAAGGCACAAACGCTGGAGTTGGAGCGGCGCTTCCGGCAGCAGCGCTACCTGTCGGCGCCCGAGCGCGAGCAGCTGGCGCGCCTGCTTCGCCTCACGCCCACACAGGTCAAAATCTGGTTCCAGAACCATCGCTACAAGCTGAAGCGCGCGCGCGCACCGGGCGCGCCGGGGGCGGCGGAGTCGCCTGACCTGGCAGCAGCTGCGGAGCTGCGCGCCGCACCCGGCCTGCTGCGCCGCGTGGTGGTCCCCGTGCTGGTGCGCGACGGTCAGCCGTGTGGCGGCAGCGGCGAGATGGGCACGGCCTCCGCCCAGGACAAGAGCGGCGCGTCCCCAGCCGCTGCCTGCCCTCTGCCGGGCTACGCCGCCTTCGGTCCCTGCTCGGCTCTTGGCCTCTTCCCCGCCTACCAGCACTTAGCGCCCCCAGCCCTGGTCTCCTGGAACTGGTGAGACCGTTGCGGGGGGGCGGGCACTTGGGGCTACCCCGGACTTTGGAGAGGCTCTGCGGCCAAAGCGGGGCTGGAGGCCGAGATCCGCAAAGTACGCCCCCCACCCAGGGCCCATCTCTCTGCAGGTTCCACGTCCTACAGTGCAGGGGTTCCCTGCCCCGCCCTCCCTAGCCAATGCGCGGGGAACTTTCGCCAAGATTTCCCCCTCGCCTCTTGCCTCGACCGCCAGCCCCAGAGATAGATTTTATTGCTTAAACCTTATTTGTATATTTTTAAATAGCTATTTGTATGGGAAGCAACTTATTTTGAAAGAAATAGAATATTTTTCCTCTTTGTGGTTCGAGAGTGAAATGTGTGTGGTTGGGTCCCTTGAGCGCTGGCCGGGAACATAAGTGGAAGCTATGCTTCCAGACCCGAGTGCAGGGCGCCAGTACATTCCCCCTGTCCCAGGTTGGGTGGGAGGGCAGCTGCCAACGTCGACACAACTTTAGGAAGATCATTAGGGAGAAGGGTGGAAGGAGAGTGGGGGGGGGGGGAGCAGAGGAAACAGCTGGGATCACTGTCAGTGGGAGGTTGCTCTGGGCCCGAAGTGACTTGGAGGCCCCTCTGGGCTCCCGAAGCTGCTGGCGTTTCGGACACCAAAAGCCCAACCCGGTTGGTTGGCCACGATAGGGCATACTGAGCGTCTCCATAAGGATTCTCTGGAGACGCGCCATCTGGGCTGGGGGCAGAGTGTACTGCTTTGGAGCAGCGCCGGCCTAGTTGCAAGATGTCCCTTTCTGGAGTGCAGCATCCCAAGACAGGGGCCCGAAGAGCACCCGAGCACCCGGAGACTTTATACACCCCAATTAAGCCTGCGAATGCCTCGCTTGGCATCTGTGACTTCCTGCCTCTTCTTAGCTCCATACCTGGCAGGAGTGGAATGGGGAGGAGGTGGGGCAATGAGGAAATCAAAGGGTGTGGGGAATGACCCTCCTCAGGGCTGCCAGTTGAGGGAAGATCGCTTTGGAGAGCCCTGGTGGGCCAACGTAGGTGTGTGATCTGCTGGTGAGTCTCGCTTCACCCGCACTCCCAATGCACACTAAGCTAGGAGATCTAGTGTTCCACCCTTCGGGTTTGCAACTGCCCTTCACCTCGGTATCCGGTATCCGGAGCGGCAGGGCCTCCCGTGCAAGTGGTTACTCTCAGGAAAGTGACGACCTGTCTCCCTGGCGCCCACTGCCGGGAGATGCGCTTGAGGAGAGCAGGTTCAGGCAGCAGATCCAGGGAAGGGACCAAGGGCTCAATGAGGCCTGTGAGGAGTAGGCATTGGGCCCGTCCGAGACCCTGGTTCCCCGCCCCCAACCCAGGAGGAGGTAGGGTGACTGAGGCAGCGGTATCACCTGGGATTTTGGGGGGTGGGGAGAGAGTGAGAGAGGACTGAGGGGGAAGGGAGTGGGGTGTTTGGGTCTCAGCTGCTGGCCACCTTGCCTTCCATATGGATGCGGTTATCTGCGAAGAATCTCGATCCTTAAACCTCCTTTTGTCTTGGGAACTGAAAAGGGCATTGTCAGGCCTGAAAAGGACCTAGACAAAATCCGCACTGTTTCGATTCAGGACTCTGTTTAATCAGTCCCTGGTGACAATGTCGTGGGTGTTAGAGAGGACAATAGTATCTTTTTAAACCTTTTTAAACCTTGTGGCCTTCAGGAAGACAAAGGGCTTGAATTTTATGGGCTTACAACTTCAATTAGAACAGTGCCAGTGTGCATGGGAGATTATCAAATTTGTATCATAAAACCTCTTTCTAATAAATGATTGCTGGGGAGGGAGCCTGGACATTGTAAGACATATATTGGAAACCACCCTGGGGGCTTCCCAGTTAGCCCTGGCAGAGCAGATGGGAAAGAAAAGGAGGAAAGGATTTCTGAAGACGGCCTGGATTGGGACTTGCCCTGTGGTCAGCTGGCTGGGTGCTTGGCTCTTCCATGCCCTTCCTCCAGAAAGGGATGTTTTCTCCAAGAATAGAGGTAAAGATTTGTAGCTTTGTTTTCTGCTATTGGTGATAGCAAAAACCTGAATATTCTTCGAGAGAAAGTGCAAAATTATCACCATTTGCCTTTTCTTTTCCTGGAGTTCCAGAGAAAGTAGGTCTTGGGGTGTGCAAAGTGGAGAGAGCCTGTTAAATATGAGATCTATACTGAGGGATCTGAATTATGGAGAGACCCTCTTCCCAGGAGGCTCTTTGGAAGAGCATGTCCTCAGCCAAATTCATCCAGAGGTCTAACCACTAAGAAAGAACTGCTTCCTAGTGAGGTGGTCAAAGCCGTAGCCAGATGCCCACCAGCTAGCCAACTGGTGTCCTGGGCAGGAGGAGGACAGAAATTTCATGTGACCTTAGCATCAGGAGCCTTCGTGTATAAACTCTTACCTGCTTCCTCTTCCTCCTTTTCCTTGAGGCCCTTTCCTTTAGAGAGGAAAAGCTGTAGGGGAGTTTAAAATGTATTCCTATCACTACTGACCCATTTTAGAGATTCAGGCTGTCATGTGTCTTCTGTTCACACCTGAGATAAGCTGAGAAAGGTAAATGTCAATTTTTTGTGTGACCTAAAAGATCAGTTCTTCCAAGCTCTGATGAGAGAAGCTAAACCCAAGGCCTCTCTACAAGTAGCTGTGAGAACAGTTTTGATCTTCCTCCCTAGATGAGAGTGTTTCAAGCCTGTCGTCCATCACCAACATCACAAGGCAGATTCACACTCTGTGTTGAAACTTACTGTCTTCCAGGCATTGTTCTAGGCACTTTCACCGTTGATCTCACAGAAACCTTATGTATTGTATATATAATACCCCCATTTTTTTTTTAATTTTTTTTCAACGTTTATTTATTTTTGGGACAGAGAGAGACAGAGCATGAACGGGGGAGGGGCAGAGAGAGAGGGAGACACAGAATCGGAAACAGGCTCCAGGCTCTGAGCCATCAGCCCAGAGCCTGACGTGGGGCTCGAACCCACGAACCGCGAGATCATGACCTGGCTGAAGTCGGACGCTTAGCCGACTGCGCCACCCAGGCGCCCCTATAATACCCCCATTTTACAGATAGAAACTGAGGCTCAATGGTTGGGGGTGAGTGACTTGTCTAAAGCAGTTGTAAACTTCCTAAAATGTTACCATCATCTTTAGTTTAATTCCCATTTAGCCACCATGCAAACTGCCTTTAAGGAGGACAATTGTGATCTTGATGTGACAATATATAAAGTACCCAACTATCTGAAACTAGTCTTTTTTTTTAATGTTTATTTATTTGTGAAAGAGAGAGTGTGGGCAGGGGAGGGGCAGAGAGAAAGGGAGACAGAATCTCAAGGAGGCTCTGCTCAGACTCAGGACTCTAACTCAAGAACCGTGAAATCATGACCTGAAGCTGAAATCAAGAGTCAGATACTTAACCAACCGAGCCACCCAGGCGCCCTCATCATAAATTAGTCTTATGGATACCACGGGCTGTGCACAGAAGCTGTTGACATGACATCACGGTAGTTGCTAATGTTATTGATGTTTCCCGGACACCAGGCAATATTTTAAGTTCTTTTACTCACTAAACTCATTTAGTTTTCACAACAACCCCATGAGATGGTACTGCTATTCCTACTTTACAGATGAGGAAACTAAAGGCCAAAGAGGTTATAAGTAACCTGTCCAGGGTTACACAACTAGTGAGTGACAAGAGAGGGTCTGAACGAGAGCATTCTAGTTTCAGATCCCACATGTTTCACTACGTGGCAGACCCATTTCCCATTCTTTATATTTTATTTCTCCCAGTGGGTAGTCCTCATTACCTTACAGATGCTTCTCTAAGAGACGTGTTCTTCAGCATCTTTCCGTGTCTGTTTTTGCCTTCCTCCCTCCCTCTCTCCTCATCTGCCAAACCTCCGGCTTTTGCACACAGCCTCTGTGTTTCCCCTGTGTTCGTTTGTATGCATTCTCGCCCAGCTGTCAGTGAAACACAGCTCTTGTTGCAGGTCACAATATTTTCCTGTGACTATCATTCCACCATTCTTCTTCCAGAAAAACATCTGCTACTGCTGCTGCTTCCTCGAAACCAATTGTCCACTCAGGGTTTGGCAGAGTCACTGCTGACTCCGATAAGCTCCTCTAAGCTCTCCCAACCCCCAGGCCCAGACCCCTGTGGAGCTTTATGACTTTGGCTTTGCAAGCCCTTTCCCCAATCATCTTTCTCCCTTCTGGGTCTCCAGTGTTATCTTTATTATTAAATATCATCCTCTTCACATTTTCTCTCTTTTCTTCCACTGTAAACACTTTTCATCTCGCTTAAGTGTCTTGTGGGTGGAGATTGCAATTTTCACTTCAATTTTCTTTTCTCATTGTTCAGAGGATCTTACATCTTAGCAAGTCTCTTATCTGACCAATTTAGCACTTTAGAATCTTAGATAATGTGCTACTGATGGGTAGAAGGAAGTTGTTTGAGCCTGGGTTAACCTATACCTTCCTTTCTAACAATGGTGTTTAGATGTTTGTTATTCTCTTGCCTCTTACACACACAATTAACTTGTCTCTTACACACACACACACACACACACACACACACACACACACACACACACTTTACTACTTTAAAGCATTTTAGACTTAGGAATAAAATGTTCAGGCAAGATAATTATTGGCTTAGCATGGTTAAATAGTTTGTTAACCATGTTTATCTGTTCTGCATGTTTCAGTTAACCAGCCTAAGCAGGTTATCTGTGAACAGGAACAATAGTCAGAGGACTTTTTGAAATGCTGAGAAAGTACTCTCCCTCCCTCAGGGCATGATCATTTCTATGGATGTGATTGCATTGTTTACTCTTCAAAATCTGCATGAGAAATTTTATTGTTCTAGGTCACTCATCATTTTCCCAAATCACAATGTAGAAAAGGATTTACTAAATGGTTCCTTAATTATTTTTAGAATTCCAATTCTGCATCTGTTAACTCACCTTTAATCCCCCACTCCAGATTAATAACTAAAGGTATATGACATTCCCCTTTCTTCTTTGTACCCACCATTCATGCTCAATAACAAAACAAACAGCATTCTCTTCAATGCTGATCCATAGAGTGGTGATTTAACCAGGAAGAATCAATTACACTATTAAATAGTCACACATGTACCCCCAAATTTCAAAAACACAGGGATTCTTATTTTTTCTAACCATGTCCAGTGGAAAATTTTTATTGTTTATCCAGAAAGGTAACATCGTATTTTAGAGGTAAAAGCACATTTTCTTTTCAATACCCTGCCCTATGGACCAATAAAAATCTCTAGGTCTTATTGAGGTCATGTAATTTCAAAAGATCCTGTAGTTTCAATATAGCTTCTGTGAGTAGTGTTATGGGAAGAACATTTGAGGGGACCTTGGTCATGCTTAATTTCCTTCTGCATTCTGACTGGGTGGTCTTTTATGAGTCAACAGGTTTTCAAATGGGTTTCCTAGCTAAAAGCTCTGAATTGGATGGTCCCTTTTCTCTCCCTCCAATACCAACTGCCCCCCACCCATTCCTTCTTTCCTAGGGGCTGGATAGCATACTTGGCAGAATTTACTAGGAGGGTAATGGAGGCTGTTTGCAAACTAAACTGGAGACAAAAGTGCGAAACAATCCATTAAAAGGGTCTTTGAATCTCTCACCTGAGATGTCTGTTACACCTTCCTCCTCCAGCTTTTTTGAAGAATAATGTGTTTAGCAATCAGCTCTTCCTCCTAAGGAAGTTATCGGCTTACATTTACATTATATCTTGGGAGGTAAATTCTCAACTAGAGGCAACCTGAATCATCGTATGTCAGGGTCAGAATCTGTCAGAAAAGCATTAGTGCAATGACAAGAGCTTTTTTTACAATAAAATTGAAATACAGGGCAAGAAACACAGCATATCAGGAAATGACAAAAGAAACCTGGTGTGGGGAGTAAAGAAGTAACTGCCTTTCTGGGAAACTCTTTTTACTGCCTAATCACACTGATGGACTCAGTCAATGGTGCTCCTGATTCACTACAGGAAATGCTACATTTTTGAGCCAAAATGTAGAGATAGGGTAGGATTTTCTTATTTGCTATATTTGTAGATGAAACATTATCTTAAGGTAATCATTTTATCCATTTTGGTGTATGGGGGCCAGAGGGGACTAACTGAATAAAATAGAGCTCCCAGAATTTTGTTGTCCGGGAAACATGACAAGAATGTTCTCTTTCTTCACCTAACTTGTCACTGATTGAGAGGAACGTGAACGTGCCCTCAAATACGTTAGGTATGCCAACCAACTGAACAACCTAATTCCACGACTGTCCTGCTAACCTTAAAATTTTAAGTTTGTCAATATTTTATACATGCATGTGATACATATGTAAGTGGAGATGAAGCAGATTTGGGGAATGTTCAGTTCTTTTAATGAGAAAGAAAAACTCTAATTTATAACCTCACTTGTCAGACCTACTTAGGATGAATACTGGTTTTCTCACTCCAGAACTAACATATTTTCTTTGTAAGATAATATGAAAAATACAGAAATGTATAAATAAGCTATGATTTTAAATGTAGCTATTTTCATATGACACTTGAGTTCTTGTTAATACAATAGTGTAATGAGTAGGAGACTCAAGTAAGCTATTAAAAGTACAGGGGGGAAATCTCATTTGTGTTACTGCAGATTATAACCACAAAGAGAAATGATAGAGATGATATATGTTTGGAAAGAACAATTCCCCTTTATCCTTCAGTTCCTTCTTCTCTGCAGCCTCAGATTGTTCCCCCTATCAAGAGTCATGCATTGGGAATCACAGCCATTTCTGCCATTAGCAAGGTAAAAACCAGACTATGAAGCCGGACAAAAGGACTTGGACAGAAGAATCTGGCTGTTTGTTTCAAACTTGGCATGAGTTCAAACAGGGCAATAAGGTTTCCAGGGAAGCTGTAATTCACCAGCTTCCAGTCAGTCAAAGGCTTCAGAAAGCTCACTACCCAAAACCCATGTCTGTGAAGCCTTAGAAGGCAAAGGAATGATTTATTCTAAATTGATGTTAGAATGTTTAGTTGCCTTCAGGCCCTCTGAAAAGGCATCTTTGCAGACTATTTAACATGAGCTTTCTCCCATCATTGCCACTATGTGATGCCTCCACCAGCTAATCTGTAGACAGCAGAGGGAGGCTAAGAAACTTGTCTAAGCATAGGAATATAAGTGTGGGGATTTGGGATCCAAAGAAGGTTGATTACTCTAACTTCCTAGCAGCTAATACCTCCATAGTTCTGCACAAATGTGGTAATAGATCATCACTGCATGTAAGAAAGACCAGGGCCAAAATACTTACCCCCAAGATCCAAATTAATTCTCTTTAGGTTGACCCTTAATCCTATGAACATAGCTATCTATGGTCACTTTAACAAGGTTCTACCATCCCATAGCCCCATGACTCTTCAGGACTTCCCTTCATTCTATTTCTAGGGGGTCTTCAGCAAGACTGCCTCACCTGCCACAACTCTCACACGCTAAAGCTTGGAATCTGCAGACCATCTCAAAGTCTACTGTGCTTCATCATCCAGCCATCATACTCCTGCCTTGGAACTTGGTTTTAGCCTGTGTTTTGCTGAGAAATGCCCTACACTACAAGTCTAGCTCTTTTTCTTTCTGCACATGGCTCCAATTGTAGAACTCCTACCTTGTCTACAAATTTTTCCCACACTAGTTGGAATACAAGTAAAGAATTCACCTAGGTCCATACTATCTAAAGCTGCAACTAAACTCAGAATTCCTTTACTCAGAAGGCAGTATGAAAGAGTGCAAAGAATGTGGACTTGCGAATTGATTGAGCTTTGATTTGGAAAGAAACAATTGAATGTTGGCTGTCATACTAACTATGTGAAATTACTACTAGCTTTGTTCCCTTCAATCTTCATCTAGAGATAACACCATGTATCACATATGGTTAATATGAGTATTGAATGCATGGATAGTGTATGATAGTTGTCATCCTTACTCCGTTCTGCAGAATGCACTTAAGGCTTTTACATACATCCAGTGTAATGTTCGGTTTGTTTATCATAGATGTCAGCTTGGACTAAGTTTTATGAACATATAACCCCAACACCTCAGTAGCTTAATTACAAACTATTGTTTCTTATTTATGTTACATGTCCCTACAGCCCTTCACTGTTTTGTTTTCATTCAGACTTAGGCAAAAGGAATAATCCCCCATATAGGACTTTTCAGAGGAGAAAGAGAACATGGCAGAATCATACAATGGCTGTTAAAGCTTCTGATGGAAAAGGGCATATATCATTTCTCACATTTAAATAACTAAAGCAGTCACATGGTCAGGCTTAATATCAACAGGGAGAGAGGGACAATGGATATTTTTTAATAGTGAAACAATCTACCACATTTGTGATTCACACATGTCTAATTTATGACCAAACATTATATATGCTTACAATTATTGTCATTATTCCTTTACATTTCCAGAAGAAGAAATATCACAGTGTGACATTTCATACTATAAAATATATGCTATACATACTATATGTTCTTTGCTATAGACTCCAGAAGAGGAGCTAGGTATTTTCCCGTTTGTTTGAAAACCCCAAACCGTAGGCTCTCTGTGACCTTCGGGAGAATGGTCAACACCCAACTTTACAGTCAAGTAGGAGGGCACCAGAATGCACCATGAGCAATGATCATCAGGACTGAGAAAGGACACTGTGTTTACCTGCTCAATTTGAGGGCTATTTCCATGGAGGCCACTCTTCTATGACTAATCTGTAGGTGATACAAACCATTGCGAGGACTAATTGCATTCTCATTTACTTTATTCCTTATTATTCTAGAAAGTCTAGTTATAAAATAATATGGGTATTAGAGCAATGGAAGGACAAGCAACAGTAATTTGGAATGCCAGGAAATAAATTCATTGATCCAGCTTCCAGCTAAATCCACAGCATAGCCTTGTATATTACCTGACAGATAATCACACAACCACACAAAACCTGCTTTTAATTTAGGACCAAGATTTATTCAATCAGCTCTCAACTGATAAATACTTGTATAATTGTATTATATAATACAATTTTTACTGTTACATGCTGAAATGAACGTTCTTATAGGTATGGTGCATCTGTATCAATATTTGCTAAGGATAAGTTCCTAAATATGGATTGCTGACTCAAGTGGTATATACATCTTTAAGGCTTCTGATTCCAATCCATTGGTTCTCCCACCCTTCAGTATCCCCCAATCCTTTGATGCCCTCATTTTCCTCCTTACCCAACTCAAATTCCTCAACAAGCGTTATCATTTGAACATATCCTCAACCTTCTGACCCCTCTCACTTCATTGTACTCAAGGCAAAATCTGTAACTCCTGTAGAATCCAACTTTCTATCTACTGCACCTGTGGTCATCACAATATGGCAAGAGAAAAACACAGAATCATATCGACTGGTCTCACTTTAAATTTATGGCCAATCAAAAAGAATGAAATCTTGCCATTTGAAGCAATGTGGATGGAACTAGAGTGTATTATGCTA
Organism: Felis catus; assembly: GCF_018350175.1. NCBI lineage: Eukaryota > Metazoa > Chordata > Mammalia > Carnivora > Felidae > Felis > Felis catus. Next base: position 85,673,458 of record NC_058373.1, on the reverse strand, counting down.
AGAGAAATAAGTCAGGCAGAGAAATATATGATTTCACTCATGTGGAATTTAAGAAACACAACAGATGAACATAGGGGAAGGGAAGGAAAATAAGATAAAAAAGAGAGAGGCAGGCAAACCATAAGAGACTCTTAAATACAGAGAACAAACTGAGGGTTGATGGAGGTGTGTTGGGTGAGGGGATGGGCTAAATGGGTGATGGGCATTAAAGAGGTCACTTGTTAAGATGAGCACTGGGTGTTGTATGGAAGTGATGAATCACTGGGTTCTACTCCTGAAACCACTGTATGTTAACTTGAAATTTAAAAAATTAATTTAAAACAAAACAAAACAAAAATAATAAATTTATGGCCACCAACTTCAAATGAGTCCTTAATGTTTCCAGGCCATCATGCTAGATATCTCTAGACCAGTCATCCTCCCATTATCCTCCTTGCCTGTTTCACACTATTTTGTTTCTCATCAACTTCCCACCTCTCCCCCGCTTCCCCCGCTCCCCAGTCTTAAACTCAGGTTCCTATTTCACCAAAACTGAAGTAACCAGAAGGGAGAGAATCCATAGAGTTCTACCACCACAACACTGTCTTAACTGCTCTTATATTCTGTCTTCCCAACTGTTACCAGAGATGAATGGTCTACCTCAAGGATATTACTCCAGCAATTTGCTCTCTTGCTTCTACATTATCATTTTCTCTCTACTGCATCATTCCCATCAGCATACAAACATACTGCTGTCTCTCCATTTTATTTTTATTTTTTTTTTAAATTTTTTTCAACGTTTTTTATTTATTTTTGGGACAGAGCGAGACAGAGCATGAACGGGGGAGGGGCAGAGAGAGAGGGAGACACAGAATCGGAAACAGGCTCCAGGCTCTGAGCCATCAGCCCAGAGCCCGACGCGGGGCTCGAACCCACAGACCGTGAGATCGTGACCTGGCTGAAGTCGGACGCTTAACCGACTGCACCACCCAGGCGCCCCTCTCCATTAAAAAAAAAAAAGTATTTTCTCTTGACCCTTCCCTTGCCAACAAGTATCCCCTTTTAGCAAAACTCTTTAAGTACTTGTCTGTATTCACAGTTGTCAATTTCTCTCCTTCCATTCTCTCTTGTTATTATCTTCATTGAGGTATAATTTACATACAATAAAATTCACCAATTTGTTGGTTTTTGAAAAATGTAAACATCATATAACAACCACCACAATAAGTTATAGAACATTTCCATCATCTGCAAAATGTTTCCACACACCTTTTATCCTGCCTTTTTTTTTTTTAATTTTTTTTTCAACGTTTATTTATTTTTGGGACAGAGAGAGACAGAGCATGAATGGGGGAGGGGCAGAGAGAGAGGGAGACACAGAATCCGAAACAGGCTCCAGGCTCTGAGCCATCAGCCCAGAGCCCGACGCGGGGCTCGAACTCACCGATCGCGAGATCATGACCTGGCTGAAGTCGGACGCTTAACCGACTGCACCACCCAGGCGTCCCTATCCTGCCTTTTTTTAATGATTCCATTTTATCTCCACTATTGGTTTACGAATTATACTTGTTTTGGTTTTTTCGATTAATGGTTGTTCTAGGGAGTCTAGTATACATCTTTAATATATCACAGTTTACTTTTGAAAAACATTATACCATATCACATATAATTTAAGAAACTTACAATGGTATATTTCCAAATTCCCCTCTTCCTTTGTACTGTTGTTCTCATATACTTTGCTTCTATGTATGCCTGTAATACATTGTTGGTAGATTTGCTTTAAATAATTATATTTTAAAGAATTTTTTTAATAAGAAAACACTTCTGTATTTATGCACATATTTACCATTTCTGGCATTCTTCTTTCTCTGTGTACATCCAAGAATCCTTTATTATATCTTTCTGCATAGGGCTACTGGCAATAAGCAATCTTAGCTTTTGTTGGCCTTAAATTTTTTTTTTCAAACAGAAGATCTCACATAGTTATTACTGAACCAATCTAACAGTAAAGAAGCATAGAAACACAGAGAAAAACCATTTTCCCAATAAAATACCTCTGACTGTTCAGATAGTTGTGATGTTTTCAGCTTGATATGATAAGACACTACTGACTATAATACAGATACAATATGTATGTCATCTCATGTGCTATTCCTCAGAGACCCAGCTTGGTTCTTCTCCAGTGTTTCCTCTTGGAGTTGTACCTGATTTTGTTACCAGTTTTCATCCAAATCCATCCAAATTAGGGAATGGGATGATTCTGCTTTTGTTTCTTGGCCAAGAATTGTTCGATCCTGAAAGTCTTGTGAGAAAACTGCTGAGGAACAGAGTCAACTGCATTCATCACAGTGGTAGAGTCAGGAAGTAAGAGCAGTCTTAGAATGTTTTTATTTTGCTTTTATTTTTGAAAAATATTTTCACTGGGCATAGGATTCTGGATTGACGTGATTTTGTTTCTTATAGCACTTCAAAGATACTGTGCTGTTGTCTTCTGGTGTGAAGTCGGCTGTCGTTCTTGTCTTGTTTCCCTGGGCTGCTTTAAAGATTTTTCCTGTTATTACTGGATTTCAACAATTGATCATGATATACCTTAAAGCAGTTTAATTTATGTTTATTCTGTTTGGGGTTTCTTGATGTTTTTATGTCTATGGGTTTGTCACTTTCAAGAAATTTGGATTTTTTTCTGGTCATTATTTCTTCAGTTATATTTTATGTCCTCTTCTCTTCCCCAAGTCTCCTCTCCACTGGGACTCCAATTATACATATATTAGACACTTTTATTAGCCCCACAATTCATTGAGGTTGTGGGGTTTTTTTCCCTCTGTGCTTCAAGTTTACTTTCTTTTACAGTGTCTTAAAATTCACTTATCTTTCCAGTACTGTATTTTTTTTATTTCTAGAAATTATATTTGGTTTTTAAATATATATATATATATACATATATATATATATATATATATATATATATATATATATATATCTTGCATATCTCTCCTAATTAAGTTTACATTTCTCTTGACATCCTTGATCATGTTTATAAGATTTATATTACTTGTTTTAAGGTCCTTGTTTATGAATTCCATGATCCCTGTCATTTTGGTTCTGTTTCTATTGATTGTTTTTCAATCTGATTGTACATCAAATTTTACTGATTCTTTGAAGGGCTGGTAATTTTTTAAAAGTTTATTTATTTATTTTGAGAGAGAGAGAGAGAGCAGCGGAGGGGCAAAGAGAGGGAGAGAGAACCACAAGCAGGCTCTGCACTAGAAGTGCAACAGGTCTCAATTCCTCAAACTGTGAGATCATGACCTGAGCTGAAATCCAGAGTCAGACACTTAACTGACTGAGCCACCAGGTGCCTCTGAAGGCCTGGTAATTTTTAATTGGATGAAGAGTTGTGAATTTTGCTTTACTTATTACTGTACTGTATTGTATTCCATTAAAGATTGTTGAATTTTTTTCTGGCATCCAATTAAGGTACTTGTGGATAATTTTGATACTTTTGAAAAAGGTTTGCTTTTAAGCTTTCTTAGAGTGGGTCCAGAACAGGCTTTATTCTGGACTAATTTAGTTCTATCACTAAGCCAAGACCCTTCTGAGGACTCCAACCAATGTATTATGGGATCTCCTCATTTTGATTGGTGGGAACATGAATGCCTTCCAACACTATGCAATCTCCAGAAATTGTTCTGGCTCTTTTCCCTGGCCTTGGGGAGTTTCTCTCATTTAAGTGCAGATCAATATTAGCCAAAGACTCTAGAGGGTTCCTGTGGATATCTTCAGGGCTTTGCTCTGTGAAGCACCTCCTTTTCAGTATGTTGCCTTAAAAATCCTAGCTATCGTGATATCCCTGAATTTTTATCTTAATCTCTTCAATTCAGTAGGAGCGTTAAGCTCTTTGGGCTCCCCCTCCCTAGAGTATGACCTGAAAACTGGCTGTAAACAATAAGCTGGGAGATCATAAAGCTCATCTCATCTCCCTTCTCTCAGTGACCAGAGTCCTGTGCTATCTTTTGTCCAATGTCTGAAAACCATTGTTTCATCTATTTTATCATGCATTTAGTTATTTGTAGTTGAAGTGTAATTCCTATTGCTGCTAATTCTTTCATAGTCAAAGGATATACTCTCCTTTAAACTTATTCTAATCAGCATTTGCTCCAGCATTCTGCTGACACTCTTTGCATCAAGGCCACTAATGATCTCCAAATTGTTAAATCTAATACTACCTATATGTAAGATGCACAAGGGCACCTGGGTGGCTCAGTCTGTTAAGCATTCGACATCAGCTCAGGTCATGATGTCCTGGTCTGTGAGTTTGAGCCCACATTGGGCTTTGTGCTGACAGCTCAAAGCCTGGAGCCTGTTTCTGATTCTGTGTCTACCACTCTCTCTGCCCCTCCCCCACTCACGCTCTGTCTCTTTCACTCTCAAAAATGAATAAATGTTAAAAAAAAAAATTTAAGATGCACAAAAGACCACTAAGTCCCCTCCAGAACTGATAAAACTATGATAGATGATGTAAGTAGGGTGGCATGTTAAGAGCACTGAATAAAACTATAGCACTTTAGGTCTAAAGAAAACTAGTCATGGATTCTCAAGACTTTCTTAGACAGCATGAAGCTCATCTAGGTGAAATACAACTTGTTTTAAAACATACTCAGGATTTTATTTTTATTCAGGAATGGTGAAGACAACAGAACAGGAGACAACTGCCACTGAAAGGGTGGTTTGTTACTCACTGTTTGAAGAGGAGAGAGACATTCCACACCACACAGGGCAACATGGGGAAGCACAGGGTCAGATAGGAGGCAGAAGGAGCGAGGGGAAATATGGGCAAAAGCCTTTATTTATGGTTTGTGTGGGAAGGAATGAGTAAGGCAGGGTAAACAGCTGATCAGGCATAGGGCTGCATAGTTTGAATTGTTTCAGTGGGCCCTAGTCTAGTGGGTAGTTAGGGCAAAAGAATATTGCCTCCTGGAATATAAAAGTGAGAAAGATGGGGTGGTTTTTGAGTATAGTCTCTGGATTTGTTAGTTTGCATACAATAGGTATGCATATGAAAGGCAAGTTGCTATCTCTAGGAATTAGCTAAACCTGGGAAGGGCAGTCCCTCCCCTGTCCACAAGGACCCAACATGTCAAAACATCATAAAATACATATCATAAGAAACATTAATACACAACAATAACAAATTGATCCACCCTACAAAGACTTATCTTCTTCAGGGAATGAGAGAGGGAAGACATAATGATTTCTAGAGACCCTGGTTCATTCATAGGCCCAGAGGCAGGGCACCAGATTCATTGCAGTATATGGGCCACTGTCTTCTCTAAGCTGGGTTATTGCAGTCTCCTCCTTGCTTCTATTTTTACTTTTCTTCTCCACGCTATACTCCACTGATGTTTAATTGATACATGTCTGATCACATTGCTTATCTGCTTAACACCCTATAGTGGCTACTCGCTACATAGAATCACTCTCAAACTTCCTTACATGGAATATAATTTAGTCTCATTTCTTGCCATAAACCACTCTTCCCCCTCAATGCCCTACACTCACCAAATCTCCCCTCTCCACACATGGTATAGTCAGTTATACTGAACCTCCCCTAGTTCTTTAAAGACATCATACTCTTTTGGGGCACCTGGGTGGCTCAGTCAGTTGAGTGTCTGACTTTGACCTAGGTCATGATCTCACAGTTCCCAAGCTTAAGCCCTGTGCCGGGCTCTGTGTTGACAGCTCAGAGCCTGGAGCCTGTTTCAGATTCTGTGTCTTCTTCTCTGTCTCTCTCTCTCTGCCCCTCCCCAACTCATGCTCTGTCTCTATCTCTCAAAAATAATAAATAAACATTAAAACATTTTTTTAAAAAAGACATCAAACTCTTTGTAGTTCTTCATGAGTATTCCCTCTTCAAAGGATCTTTCAGACCTTGATTCAACCATATCCTCCTCAGAGAGGTTTTTCCTGACTGTCCCCCAATCCAACTCAGCTTCAGGGGACCTCCTCAATCTTTGCACAGCACTCACTGCTTCCCCACCACGGCACAGTCTAACAACATTTCTATAATCGCCTATTTACTTCTCCCATCTTCCTTGAAGACAGGCACCACGTAAATTGTTCACCTCTGTATTATCAGCACCTAGTACAGTGGTTGGCACATGAGTCTTTTGAGAAATGTATGTACAATGTGTCTGAATGCACAAAGCAGCAGTGTTCTAAGACCAGGCCTAGGTAAACTGGGTTTGAGTGTCCCCAGGGGGGCCTCAGCAGAGACATTGGTTTGAGAAGTGCATCAAGCTTCTAACATTTTTTCCACTGGGATGACTGGGGTTGGGCCTGGGTTGGAGAATTCATAAATGTTCATTCCTGGTCCTGAATTAGAACGAAACCAATCTCCAGGGGAACAAGCAAGAGGAGATATAGCATTTTCTTGGGAAATCTCTTCTCAGTAAGTTTACTTTGGGCCCTTTAGTTTTTAATGCCCAAACAAGTTGATATGCTTATCAGTAATAGTGCTGTGATTTTATAATAGTTTAAAATGAGGGGTGCTGGGGCGCCTGGGTGGCTTAGTCGGTTGAGCGGCCGACTTCGGCTCAGGTCATGATCTCGAGGTCGGTGAGTTCGAGCCCCGCGTCAGGCTCTGTGCTGAGAACTCAGAGCCTGGAGCCTGCTTCGGATTCTGTGTCTCCCTCTCTCTCTGCCCTTCCCCTGCTCATACTCTGTCTCCTCTCTCTCTCAAAAATAAATAAACGTTAAAAAAAAAACTTTAAAAAAATAAAAATAAAATGAGGGGTGCCTGTGTGGCTGAGTTGGTTGAGCAACTGACTCTTGATTTTGGCTCAGGTCATGATCTCACGGTTCATGGGTTTGAGCCCCGACTCGGGCTCCAGGCTGACAGCGAGGAGCTTGCTTGGGATTCTGTCTCTCTTCTTTCTCTGCCCCTCCTGCACTCTCTCTCTCCCAAAATAAGTAAATAAACTTAAAATGAGGACAGAGATGACTACACTTGACAAAAGAAGATGAGCTATAAGAAATCCAGTGTTAAGAAACAATAAAAATTCTAACACTTTATAAACTTTGGGATATCTCTCTTTAATTTCAACATTAGATAAAGGTGATGAATATTACATCTCCATTTTTCTGAAGCCGTATTTCCCAGAAAAAGATAATTAAATTTATGAAAGATTTGAGAGTGAAATTTCCAAGGCTAAGGGAAACTTCCTATGGGAAGAGAAGTTACTCAAACACCTACAAAGGAAGAAGAGATGGGGAGGAGGGTGTGGAGGTGGTAAGTAGCTATAGTCAGTTTTGACTGAGGTCTGGACAAGAGGAACTGGCCTGAAATTGTAGCAAGATGTATTAGGTTAGGCCAGAAGGGAAAGTGTGGAATAAAGACCCAAATCACTCTCTCTCTCTGTTAACACACACACACACACACACACACACACACACACACACACACACTAGCAGATTGATTTATACCTAGTTTGTTTAAAAGAAGCTCTGATTCAGAAGAGAAGAGCGTATGTCAGACCACTTTCCAAGGCACCTTCAAATATTAAATATCAGACTTTTTTTCTCCCTCTAGCGGTTCCTTTTGCAAAAGAAAGGGACCCTCTACCGCTGGACTGCTCGTTTGAACATATGTCAGCATTGTTTTTTCCACTTTAAGAGATGCTTTCAGAAACTGAAAAAAGAGTGAAAATAACTGATAACATCAACACCAATATCAGAAAAGCAACCATGCTGGTCTGTGGGTACTCTGTACAATATGTTAGTAATAGATGGTGGGAATTGGGGAATAGGAAGGACCTAGGGTTTTTCTTTGTGATTATGTATTGTGAGCCAGGCTTTAGGAAAGATATATCTTACTGTAAATGTTTGCTGTTGAATCCACCAGCACCAACCAGAGCTAAGACTAATGGATTTCAAGATAAAGGCAGATTTAAGTGAATGTAATTTAAGCAAGAAATTGCTAAAATTGAGAGCATTAGACTAGGGAAGCTCAGACAAGGATTTGTGCATTTTAGATAGTTGGCTTAGAAAACCAATTGGTAATGTCCTTTTCAAATCTAAGATTCCTGATGCAGGTGTGTGTGTGTGTGTGTGTGTGTGTGTGTGTGTGTGTGTGTAGGGTACACTGTGTGTAAAATGCCAGCTGCAGCTACTTCCTACTCTGAGAATTCCCCTTCACCGTGCTGTGGCTTTCCATTCCACAAACTCTCCACCAACACGGCATCTGTAGCAACAAGAAGGGTTTTACCGCCTTTCCTGACCTTTTTGTTGCTGATGTTGTTAGAATGGGGAGGGGTGGGGAGAGGGGGGGAAAAGAGAAGTGTCCCAGCTGGGAGCACCCTCTGAGGAGGGGGCAAAGATCTCACCTAGAAAGTTCCACAATTCTCTGATTTGTGCCTCTATGATGTATGAAGCACTTTAGCTGCAGATTGTCAGAATTGTACTATTTAACTATCTTTTGCCATTTTTTTCTTACAGGCTACCCTGTGCCTGCAGTTTTATTTTCAATGGTTATCCTAAGTTTTTCTGGACACTCCCTGAATCTTTTAGACCTGAATTTCTCTTTCTGGGCCTTGGCCTGTACCGCAATACTAATTTTCATGATTGGTTTCCTTTCTAGGCAAAATTGAGGTTTTGGATAAATGTATCCCCAAATGACAAATTGTATGGTTGTCATATATTTGTCTATCTGTAAGTCCTGTCATTAAAAACAAACAAACAAACAAACAAACAAACAACTAAAGCCATGAGTATTGTGCAAAAAGAAAAGAGTTAACAAGTTGTTTACAAGCAAAGTGATAGCCAGTTGTATTTTCTGGCAGCAGAAAGGAAGGTGCATTGATTTTGGAATGAGGAAACTTGGGTTCAGATAGAGGGTCTGCTTTTCATTGACTTCGGGCTCTTAACGGCTCTGTAAAATTGAGAGTTAAATGTGGCTGGGTATGGAAAGGCCCACAGAAAGTCACCACCAATAAAGGGCAGGAGAATTTGCACTGAATAATTAGGAATTGGGGCAAAATTATGGTTTCAAAAATGCCTATACATTTTCTCTGTACCCCCCAACACCCAACCAAATACTAAATATTAAAAATACAATACTAAATCTTGAAATACTAAATCTTAAATAAAGAAAAAGAAAGGAAAAATCCCAGGAATGTATGTGAATCTGATGTTGCTTTATTTAGGGCCTTTAGAATAGGTGATACTTTCTATAAAATAAATTTTTTCTAGAGCTGAAATGCAAAAAGACTGAATCATTTTTACGAAAAATCAAACTCGTCTTGGAAAGCACTTCATCCCCTCAGACAAGGCTCCCACCCCTCTGAAATCCTCCCATCTGCTGTGTGCTTCAACCCCTAGAGGGCAGCATGCCCTCAAAGAAACTCACGCAGGGCCCAATTAGAAGCCATTTAAATGGCCAATTACTTTCCTGAATTGTTTCTTAACAACCTTAAAAAAAAGACCTAAAAAAAACCTCATTAATAACACTAAAGAATGAAAGAGAGTATTAGCAATTTCTAATGACTACCATAGAAGTATGTTTTATTGATGCCATGACATAAAATTAAGAGAAACTGGTGAATCATCCTCACCTTTACTGAAGGAATTCTCAGGAAGAAGCACCTCTGGTTTCTCAGATGGGGCCGCTCCTTCTAAAGTGATTTCCTGTCATAACCTCTCCTCGAAGCCTCTCTTCAAAGCTCTGAGTGACGAGGCGAGGGTGAGTGATACCTGCTCTTCCTCACTCCATCCCCTACCTGCTCCGCTTGCTTTCCTTCTTGGCCCAGTAACATATGGGCACTTCATGTATCTGAGACCAGGGTCTTAGTCACCCTTCCTTGGTTTCCAGGATTAACTTTCACTTTCCCTCACTAACACCTGTATCACTGCCTCATATGTAATGGAGAAGACACAGGCCCACAGCACCTGGACCCCATTCCCCACTCTCCGTGATACAACAAAGCCCACTGCACACACCCCTCAGAGACTCCAAGGCCGACCTCACCCTGTTCTACCCCTGGGGCTCCATTCAGCCTCCTCAGCATCTGCCCTGTCTTCACAAGCCCTGGGTTACAATCCAGGTTCAAATGCTAATCAGGACCTTGTGCAGATTCTAATGTGCAAAATGAAGGCTGAAGCCAAACGACTTCACCCACCTTCTAGACAGAGAGGGATTACCAGTAGAGAACCTGGGAGAACAGGTAACAATTTCTCCCATTCATAGGAGCTAGCATCTATGCTAATTCTGATTTGACTTTGGGGTTTTTGGTGACTCTCCATCTTTTCTCAAACTGCATTGGTTTAGGCAGATAAAACTATTTGTATCTATGTATGTGATGTTGTCGAAACAGGACACTAGAGGATTTTTTTTGTTTTTTTCTTAATGAAAAAATCCCCCCAATATTAAAAGGTCGTATCCATTAATTCAATCGAACATTATTTTCATAAGCAAATATGTTTGAAAAAATTAGCAAGTAAATGCATAAATAAATTACCTACATTGAAAGCTGTTACTGGCAGATATGATAACATGTTTCCTGTTAACTAGTTTACATTTCTTTTGAAGTGAATTTCTGGCTGACAGTGTTTATGTCACAGATGGTATCCTCACCTGCTTCATTAAGGCCTGTTTAGAATACAGTTCTAATGTAGGTTTTATTCCATGTAAAGCCACCTAGAGATAATTTTAAATGATCATATCGACTAACAAACACGTAATCAAGAAGCTCTTAAAATTTTATTAAAATTCAAGTCTTTTACCATTAGCAAACCTGCTTCATTAACATATTAATAGATAATGTTCCTGCTCATAATTAGCGTGCATTTTCTTTGCATCATTGTAGTTGAAAGAATTCAGGTGGAGTTTGATAGAAAAGTTGGGGTTTTTTTTGTCTGTCAACAAAGCACCTGGGGGGAACAACCGAGGCTCCTGACCACCATTTCCATCTTAATCATTTGCTTCCTCCTACCCATAATTTTCTCTCCTTCAATCTCATCTCATCATTTATATTCCTCATATTCAGCCCACTATGGATTATAGACATGATAAACAATGAACTACAGGTAACTGGGTATGGATCTGGTCCACTCATTGAAGAATGAATCGCTACCTGCAGGAGAAATCCCAGGCACAAACACTATTTTCATCTAGAGTTTGAGAGAAGTGGGAACATTAAACCTGAAAAGAAGCTCATCTCTTTCTTTAAAATAAAAAAAAAATGGGGGGCACCCTGGTGGCTCAGTCAGTTGAACATCCGACTGGTGATTTCAGCTCAGGTCATGATCTCACAGTTCGTGAGATCAAGCCCCATGTCAGGCTCTGTGCTGACATCTCAGAGCCTGCTTGGGATTCTCTCTCTCTCTCCCTCTCTCTCTACCTCTTCCCTGCTTGCATGAGCATGCTCTCTCTCTCTCAAAATAAATGAAATAAACTTTAAAAAAGTAAATAAATTGTAAACCACTTATTTAAAATGTGTGTGTGTAGAACAGAGAATATAGCCCATGTCTGTGGTATCTTACAGAGAGGAATGATTCAGGGAGCCATCTAGAGCATTTTTGTTTTTGTTTTTAATGACCACAAGATTAGATTAAGGCTATAATCGAGATCCCTAGAATAAGGCCACAGTGTTACTTTGAAATATTCTCACTTAAGTGATGTATTAGTTGTGATACATTAGCAACAAAGGATGGAATTAGTATTATCTCTTAAGGTCACAATCTCATCTTAAGATGGAAAATGATATTTATACCAGAAATAAATATTTATGCTACAAATAGCAATTATGCTGTCATATAGTCTAAACAAGTGGTTAATTCTATTTACCAAAATGGTTCTGAAGCCACACCATTCTGTAACTTTAAAGCTTCTCTGTGATGCAAGGCAGAAACTACTCACACATTCTAAGCCTACTGGAACATCTTGTATGGGTCAGAGATTCGTTTTACTTATCAGGAGTACACATTATAGTTCTGCTGTACTTTCAGTATCTTAGATCTTAGGAACATCCATCTGGTTATCCCACTCATTTTATCCAGGAGCAAATGCAGACCCAGAGAAGTTCATCAACTCTGTCTAGGTCTCTCGGCTTGTTAGGGGCAGAATTGGGGATTAAACTTCAGGCCTTCAAGTTTATTTATTTATTTTGAAAGAAAGAGAGAGTGTCAGCAGGGGAGGGTCAGTGAGAGAGGGGAGGGAGAGAATCCCAAGAAGGCTATGCACAGCACGGGCAGTGTGTAGCCCCATGCAGGGCTTGAACCCATTAACTGTGAGATATGACCTGAGCCAAAACCAAGAGTCAGACACTTAACCAGCTGAGCCACCCAGGCAACCTCTGATTTTTTTTTTTTAAACCACATCTCTTTCTTACCATTTTCTAGTCCTGATTTTCTCAATAAGAGGAAAAAAATGATATCTATGGATTTTTAAAATGATATAATATGCTGGCTTTGAGGGGAGAGTTAGTTGAATGTAATCACAAAGAATGTTTTCATCACCCACCCAGGACACCACCTAGACAAAGGAGGATTCAAACATACTACTCAAGACTTAGCTGGGACCACCAGGAGAGGTGCTGCCCCTTTGCCTTTCAGCAGTGTGATCCTGAACTAGTATTTCTACACTGATGATTTAAACTTACAGGACTTAGTAAAGCACTGTCCACTAGAATTTTCTGATATGTTAGATATCTAAACTGTCCACTGTGGGAACCACTAGCCATAAGGCTATTGAGCACTTAAAATTTGGTTAGTATAACTGTGGAACTGAATTTTAAATTTTATATCTTCTTAACTAATTTAAATTTAGATAGCCGCATATGGCTGGTGGCTATTGTATTGTATCATATCGTATCATATCGTATCGTATCGTATGGTATTAGCACAGATTTAGTATATCCCAGAGAAGAGTTAGATTCATATAATGTCAGTGAACTAGAGACCCCTGGTGGAGGGGACTGTTATCTGCAGGACACCAACACAACTTAAAGAAAGGTAGGTGATTTTTTTCCCCTAAAATGCAGACATTTCAGGACTGTTCACATATTTTGATGCTAGGTGTCAAATTTTCTAGGTATTACAGGATGGAATAATGAGGAAATCAGGGATTTATTAAATCGATTGATGTTCACTGTAGTCATATCAAGCTTCTGTTACTAGTTTATTGACAGGACACTTAGCAGGACAGTGAAAACTGGTTTAAAACACCGCATTGGATTGTCTGGCATGATTAATGAAATGTCCTAGGGCCCCAGGCAGGCCAAAAAGCATTCATCAGGATGGATGGTGGTATCAAATTGAATTACATCAATTAAGACACGATATAGCTTGTAGGAAGTCTGCACCTAAATTCAAGATAATAGCTGTTTGATCACTTGACTAGAGAAGAAATGCCAATGGTCCTTCTACCCCCTTGCTGACCTACAACCACACACAGTTTCCCTCATAAAGCTAAGGTAAACTGGTGTCATTATATCAAGTTTAAAAGGGGAGATTTTATCTTTTCTCTCTCTTCAACTGTGCTTCTTAAAATGGAGCTTGCTGATATATTTGGTTAATTTCTGATCCTACTGCCTGCTATACTATTTGTTTTTCTCTTTAGCCATCAAAAGCCATAATTACCCAAACTATGGTCTTTATTACGTTCCCTGTCCAGGGAATTGAGGGCTCCCTCTCCTTTCTCTGGCTGTTCTTATTTCTCCTATATTCTGTCTTTGCTTGGTTTCAATCCCAAGACTCCTGCTTTCTTGACTGAAAACTCCCAAAGTACCAATGACAAAGACTGCTAGCTGACCCTTATAGTTGCCAAAATTAATAGAACCAACTTTGAGCTAGCATATTCTGAGCATTTTCAATGTGTAAACTTCTTAAAAACAATGCTCAGGGTATGCTAGCTGCTATTATTAGTATGTAAAAATCTTAAAATCCTATGTAGCCAGGCCCATCACTAATGGCTTTCGAGTTTTCTAAATTATATAAGCAGTTCTCCCCCCACACCTCAAAGTTGTCCAAATACCTTCCTAAATACCTGCAGATAATTTGATTATATACCTGGAAAATCAATGATACTCTATTATAAATAATAAGAATTAATGAGAATAAATTGAGAAAGTAGCTAGGTATAAATTTTCAAAGACAACATAGTAATAACTAAAACTGGAACTGTATTTTAAATTTTATTTAATCTTAACTAATTTAAATTTAGATAGCCACATGTGGCTGGTGGCTATTATGTTGGGCAGTGCAGATTTAGTATATGCCTTGGAAGAGTTACATTCAGATAATGTCAGTGAATTGCACCGTGAGTTTAAACATACTCAGGTATGACTTGAACAAGAAAGAACCTATAGAGAAAAATCATGACATTGTATTATAGTACATGAACAACGAAGGTTGATGGGGGTGGGGAAGGGGAAAGTGAGTGATGGGCATTGAGGCGGTCACCTGTTGGGACGAGCACTGGATGTTGTAAGGAAACCAATTTGACAATTATATATAAAAATTAAAAAAAATAAAGTACATAAACAAGACATGAATCAATGTAAAGACATACTATGTTCTGGATGGGAAGATGACAATAGGATTTTCTTAGAGCTAAAAAAGTATATATGTATCTGTATACACACACACACACACACACACACACACACACACACACATTCATGTGGAATAATAAACACATTAGAATTGCCATGAAAGATTTTTAAAGTTGGTAAAATGTGTCCCAGACATAAAAATCTACTATAAAGCTGCTATGAACAAAACAATATGACAATGACACATAACTAGGATAGTCAGAGAACTCATTACAAAGTTCAGCCTTAGGGGCACTTTGGTGGCTCAGTCTGTTGAGCGTCAGATTTTGGCTCAGGTCATGATCTCACAGTTAGTGAGTTCAGGTCCTACGTCAGGGTTTGCACTAACAATGTGGAGCCTGCTTCAGATTCTGTCTCCTTGTCTGCATCCCCCCCTCCTCTCTCTCTCAAAAATAAACATTAAAACAAATTTTAAAGAGAAAGTTCAGCCTTAGATCCAAGTTCATAAGTGTGTCATTTCAGTTCACTGAGAAAAGAATAGTTTAATGAATGATCTTGGCAAAATTCATCTCCCATATAGAAGAAAACGTGGTTAGATCTCCATCGCATACCCCAAAAAATTTTTAAATCTGCCTAGAGTTATATTATTTAAAAAAATTTTTTTTAATGTTTATTATTTTTGAGAGACAGAGAGAGACAGAGTGCAAGCAGGGGAGGGGCAGAGAGAGAGGAGACACAGAATTCAGAGCAGGCTCCAGACTCTGAGCTGTCAGCACAGAGCCGGCCGTGGGACTCGAACTCACAGACCATGAGATCACGACCTGAGCTGAAGTTGGCTGCTTAAGTGGCTGAGCCACCATGTGTCCCCGGAGTTATTTTATTCTCAATAAATCACTGGGAACCTCCAATTTCACTTAAAAAAATCTTTTTTTTTTAATTTAGAGAGAGAGCGTGGGAGCAGGGGAGAGGGGCAGAAGGAGAGGGAGAGGGAGAGAGAGAGAGAGAGAGAGAGAGAGAGAGAGAGAGAGAGAGAAAGAGACAGAAAATCCCAAGCAGGTAACACCCCCAGCACGGAGCAGGATTTGGGGCTCAATTTCATGATGCTGGGACCACAACCTGAGCTGAATGCAAGAGTTGGTCACTCAACAGACTGAGCCATCCAGGCACCCCTCACTTTTTGATATAAAGATTGTATCAGTTAAAAGAGGCCAGAGGTATGGATATCCTCTGTAAAAAGTTTATAGTTGAAATCTCCATTTTCCTTAAAAAATATAAGATATATTTTATACCTTATTAAAAAAAGATATAAGCACCTGAAACTAATGTAGCACTGTGTTTCATTGTCTATTATACTCAAATTTTAAAAAGATATAAAATAGATACTAATATTCTCACTTTTTAGATGAAATATTAAATTGCCTTATTCTCAATAATTGGAGACCAAAAAATGACATTAGAGACCCATATTTTTAAAATTCTAGTACTCCAGGAATGCTTGGGTGGCTCAGTCAGTTGAGCATCTGACTTTGGCTCAGGTCATGATCTCATGATTTGTGGGTTCAAGCCCCATGTCAGGCTTTGCACTGACAGCGTGGAGACTGCTTCGGATTCTCTGTACCCCTCTCTCTGCCCCTTTCCCGCCCACATGGGTGCTCTCTGTCAAAAATAAATAAAAATTTAAAAATATTTCTAAAAAATTCCAGTACTCCATTATGCAGTATCTTACTGTTTTAAATTTTCCTCTTGTTCTGGTTTTAGCACTGAAAGTCTTGCATGCGGGGGAACCCGCAGTCCTGGGCAACTAGACAACTGGTTACCCTACAAAAGATCTTCTCTTTTACAACCTAAGACAAACCATAACAATAATAGGGCCAAAAAAAATGGTGAAACTATCGAGCCATAACTTTGATGAGGACTCTGATGTGAAGAATCATTATCAGCTTGAAGAATTTCTAATACTTTTAATTATAGACAGTATTAGGTGATTTATTGAGTATGACTGACTCCCTGTGGAGAAAATTAGTAAAGTATATTCATGAAATTGCCATCCTAACTGATAGGAATATGTGACAAGATAAAAAAAAACAAATAATAGTTATTTATCAATAACCAAGTTTAATGAATTGTTTTGTTACTTTTCCTGTCCGTGTGCATGTTAGCTACTGCATTGCTAGAAGCCAGATAGCTAATTACCTACATGAGTGATAGATCAATCTGTGCCAAATCTCAAATCTTGAACTTAAAAAAATCATTTCCTTCTTTGTTGCTTTTATTTACTTAATTTTCGATCATCTATATTTACTTAGTATTTGTGTAAGTAAAAAATTATAATGAGTAGTTTGATTATTAAACAGTTGAAAGTTTTTCTACATTATAATAGACTTTGAACAAATTCCTTTTCCCTTTGAATAATCAAAAATTTTTTAATGTTTTTATTTATTTTTGAGAGAGAGAGAGACAGAGAGAGCACAAGCAGGGGAGGGGCAGAGAGAGAGAGAGGGAGACACAGAATCTGAGGCAGGCTCCAGGCTCCCACCTGTCAGCACAGAGCCCTGCACAGGGCTGGAACTCGTGAACCATGAGATCATGACCTGAGCCAAAGTCCAATGTTTAACCGACTGAGCCACCCAGGCGCCCCGAATCATCAAATTTTAATCTAGCATTGCACTGAAGCCTAGCAGTGGTGGAGTAGAAAGAGTCTGCACTTTGGAGTCAGACAGATTTACTTGGTTGTATGATCTTGTATAAGTTACTTAGCCTTGCTGATTCCAGTTTCTCCCTCTATAAAATATGTATAATACCAACCATCTCAAAGAATAGTGTGAGAATCAAATATCATTGTAGATAAACCACCTGGCAAATGACAGATTCTCAGGAACTAAAAACAGTATATGCGACGATTAACCGTAAAACAAAATAGATGTTAACAGGCAGTTAGAAATACCACTGAACCAGGCAACAATATTTGGATTAAGATCAAACTTGTCACTTACTGGGGCACCTGAGTGCTCATTTGGTTAAGCATCCAACTTTTGATTTCGACTCAGGTCATGATCTCAAGCTTTGTGAGATTGAGCCCCACATCAGGCTCCATGCTGACAGCATGGAGATTACTTGGGATTCTCTCTCCCTCTCTCGCCGCCCTCCCCCTGCTCGTGCTTTCTCTCAAAATGAAAAAATAAACATTAAAAAAAAACTTGGGGGTGCTTGGGTGGCTCAGTGGATTAAGCATCTGACTTCAGCTCAGGTCATGATCTTACAGTTCGTGGGTTCGAGCCCCGCAACGGGCTCTGCTGACAGCTCAGAGCCTGGAGCCTGCTTCACATTCTGTCTCTGTTCTGTCTCTCTGCCCCTCTCCTGTTCGTGCTCACTCACGCTCTTTCTCTCTCTCTCAAATATAAAATAAAACATAAAAAATTTTAAAAAACTTGCCCCCTACTAACACTGAACTTTAAATATACCCTTAACTCTGATGTTCAGTTACCTCAACTGTAAAATGAGAATGATTTATCCCTGTGTAACTCAAAGGGTTTTGAAGCTAATTTTGTGCCACCTTTGAAACTCAAATGAGAATATTCCTCAGAGTGCACTGAAGTTTGAAGTCCCAGCTCTAGGGCACCAGGGTGGCTCAGTTGGTTAAGCATCCAACTTTGGCTCAGGTCATGATCTTGTGGTCTGTGAGTTCAAGCCCTGTGTTGGGCTTTGTGCTGACAGCTGGGAGCCTAGAGCCTGCTTCAGATTCTGTGTCTCCCTCTCTCTCTGCCCCTCCCACACTCACACTCTATTTCTCTCTCCTTCAAAAACAAAAAAACATAAAAAAAATTTGAAGTCCCAAACCTTAGTTTTATAATTTTAAAGAAATATAAAGAAAAATGGAGATTTACAACAAGGGGTTTTATACCTAATTTCCTCCAACAGTTTAAGGTTGAAATGAATTTGCACTATGAGAGGACTCTTCAGCTTAAAAGTTATACTTGGGGTTGAATCACTTTGTGCAATGTCTTATACTTTTAACTTGCCTTGAGAACAGAACAATGAGAAAAGTATGCTTTATTTCCATGAATGAATGACAATAGTAAATGGACAAAATTGTGATATGGTGCTTATTTCACAATATTTTTCTTCTGAAACTAGATGTATGTTGGCCTGTCTTTTTAAACAGCGCAAACAATTTTTCCTGTAAAAGGCTGGTAGTAAATATTTTCAGCTTTGTAAACTGTGTGGTCTCCCTGTCTACTATTCAACTGTGCTGTTGCACTGTAAAAGCAGACATAGACAAAAAATAGACTGATGGGTATAACCCTGTTCCAACAAAAGTTTGTTTATGAAAACAGGCAGCAGAGGTTGGTCTGTGGGCCATAGTTTTAAATCCCTCAGAGATTCATCGTTTGGCCATTTGGGCCCTCAAGACTGTTGAGTTAGAAGAATAAAGGTAACTAACTTAGGCTGTTAAAGCAAAAAAGACTGGAAGGAGCTGAAAATCATAGTAGCGGCTCATTGTTCCTTTTTTTTTTTTTTTTTTTTTAGTTTATTTATTTGTTTAGAGAGCATGCATGCACACACAAGCAGGGGAGGGGCAAAGAGAGAGGGAGAGAGAGAAACCCAACCAGCCTCTGTGCTCAGCTAAATTGCACAACCATGAGATCATGACCTGAACCGATATCAAGAGTTGGACATTCAACGGACTGAGCCACCCAGGCACCCCTCATCATTCCTCTTTAAATTAAATCCAGCATTGGAGGGGAAGTGAAGAAACGGGAACCCTCTTGCACTGTTGGTGGGAATGCAAACTGGTGCAGCCACTCTGGAAAACAGTGTGGAGGTTCCTCAAAAAATTAAAAATAGACCTACCCTATGACCCAGCAGTAGCACTGCTAGGAATTTACCCAAGGGATACAGGAGTACTGATGCAGAGGGGCACTTGTACCCCAATGTTTATAGCAGCACTCTCAACAATAGCCAAATTGTGGAAAAAGCCTAAATGTCCATCAACTGATGAATGGATAAAGCAATTGTGGTTTATATACACAATGGAGTACTACGTGGCAATGAGAAAGTATGAAATATGGCCCTTTGTAGCAACGTGGATGGAACTGGAGAGTGTGATGCTAAGTGAAATAAGCCATACAGAGAAAGACAGATACCATATGTTTTCACTCTTATGTGGATCCTGAGAAACTTAACAGAAACCCATGGGGGAGGGGAAGAAAAAAAAAAGAGGTTAGAGTGGAAGAGAGCCAAAGCATAACAGACTCTTAAAAACTGAGAACAAACTGAGGGTTGATGGGGGGTGGGAGGGAGGGGAGGGTAGGTGATGGGCATTGAAGAGGGCATCTTTTGGGATGAGCACTGGGTGTTGTATGGAAACTAATTTGACAATAAATTTCATATAATAAAAATTAATTAATTAATTAATTAAATCCAGCATTGAACATTTAGAACTACCAAAATGTGGCAAGATATCTATGTATTCTTTAATTCTCCTTTATGTTCATGTCCACACATCAGCTATCCTACCATAAGTTTTGCCTCAGTTAGATATCCACGACCTCCAAGGTTGACCCTCATTTGGCTATTTTGTTCCTTCCCAGCCAAGATGCACCTCCTAGTCACCAGCTCAGTTCCTTGTCCCTTAAATGGGTTCCTGGCAAGGCCAGTGCATAATTTTCAGGGTACAGTGAAAAATTAAAATGCCAGACACTTTGTTCCAACAGCAGGAATTCAGTGCCACTAAAGGCACTAAATATAAAACTAAACACTCTCACCATGTGATCCATCAATCAAGCTCCTCGGTGTTTACCCAAAGGAGTTGGAAACTCATGCCACAGAAAAACCTGCACATGGATGTTTAAAGCAGCTTTATTAGCAATTGCCAAAACTTGGAAACAATCAAGATGTCCTTTAGTAGGTGAATGGATAAATACACTGTGGTACATCCAGACAGTGGAATATTATTCAGCACCAAAAATAAATAAATAACCATGAAAAAGCCATGGAGGAAACTTAAATACATATTAGTGAAAGAAAGAAGCAATCTGAAAAGTCTACAAACTGTACAATTTCACTAAATGAAATAGTAGAAAAGGCAAAACTACAGAGATAATAAAAAGATTAGTCGGGTGCCCCTGGCTGGCAGTAGAGCTTGGGACTCTTGATCTTGGGGTCATGAGTTTGAAACCCACATTGAGGGCAGAGTTTACTTAAAAAAACAAATAAATAAAAAATAAAAAGATGAGTGGTTACCAGAAGTTAGTGGGGAGAGAGGAATGAATATAGGCAGAGCACGGAGGATTTTTAGGGCAGTGACCCTGCTTTGTTTGATACTATAATGGTAGATACATGTCATGATACATTTGTCCAAACCCATAGAATGCACAACATGAAGAGTGAACTCTAATTTAAACTATGGACTCTGGGTGACAAGGTTATGTCAGTGTAGTTTCATCACTTGTAACAAATGTACCCCTCTGGTGGGGGATATTGATAATGAGGAATCTATGCATGCATACGGGCAGGGGACATAGGAAATCTCTGTACCTTTCCTTTAATTTTGCTGTGTACCTAAAACTGCTCTAAAAAGTAAAGTCTGTTTTTAAAAATGGGAAGTGAGATTGTCTCCTTGACAAATTTTGCTCACCATGCTTCCTTGAATAGATTGTGACTACATCTTATATTAGTTATTGATTCCTCACATTTCTTCCAAGAGTCCCTGGAAACTTTCAGTGCTGAGATTTCACTATCTAGCACCCAAAAAGAGGCTTTCATTACCCTAAGCTCTGTTCTAATTGTCCAAGGAAATAGGTTCTCTCTTCTATCTTTTGTAATTCCTCTATCCAGGACATTTTTTCTCAGCTAATATTAGTACCAAGAAACCCTAAATATCCTTTAACGGTCAATTCTTCTGTCTGTTTGAA
Source organism: Felis catus (assembly GCF_018350175.1). Lineage (NCBI taxonomy): Eukaryota > Metazoa > Chordata > Mammalia > Carnivora > Felidae > Felis > Felis catus. The sequence continues at coordinate 85,652,019 of NC_058373.1, read as the reverse complement.
ACTATTTCCTCTTTTTATTCAAGTCCCTGGGGCTTGATTGAAGTACACTAGTTTGTGCAGATTTTATAAGTTATTGTTTTATAAGTTACTAAGTCTCATGTCTTATATTTCTCAGCACAGACTTAAAATCAGATTCTTTTACCTGAAAATTAAAATAAATTATAAAATGTTCTTTAAAAAAACCAATGGAGGGGTGCCTGGGTGGCTAAGTTGGTTAAGTGACCAGCTCTTGATTTCAGCTCAGGTCATGATCTCATGGTTGGTGAGTTCGAGCCCCACATTGGGCTCTGCACTGAGCATGGAGCCTGCTTAGGTTTCTCTCTGTCTCTCTCTCTCTCTGCCCCTCCCCTGTGGGTGCGCTTTCTCTCTTGCAAAATAAATAATAAGTAAACTTAAAAAAAATCCAATGGAAGGAGTGAAGAACTGATACATGATCCAACATGGACAAATCTCAAAAACATGATACTAAGTGAAAGAAGCCAAACACAAAGACCACATGTTGTATGATTCAACTCATAGGAAATGCCCAGAATAGGCAAATCTGTAGAGACTGAAAGTAGATTAGTGATTGATTAGGGCTGGGGGAAGGAATGGGGAGTAACTGCTAATGGACATGACGTTTCTTTCCAAGCTTATGGAAATGTTCTAAAATTGGACAGCTGAACAATTCTGCAAATACACTAAAACCATTGAATTGCATATTCACGATGGAAATTTTTATGGTATGGAAATTGCATCTCAATAAAGTGTTTAAAAATAAAATCAATGGATATGAGCCTCTGTTGGACATAAAAATCTAATTCCAGCTCTTCTCTTCTTAACCTCTCCTTTTCTCTTCTTTTTTTGCCACTTTCTATTTTTATTCCTTCTAGAGTAGCCTTCTAAAGCTCATTCAAGAACATCACAAGTTTTCTTTTTAAAAATGCATTTAATACATGAAAATCTGAGTAGGGACAACTACTAAAGTATGAAGTTATGATTTGTTTTATGACATCCTCCCTCATTTCCATAAGTTGGAAAATTTGCCTAATAAATTATGAAAAGTTTATTTAAGTTTTTATGAAAATCTGCTTATTTTATGAAAAATATCAAGGCAGGGGTTAAGAAGAGAGGTGACCCCAGATAGGGCTGCTGCTATGATGTGAATGTTTGTGACCTCCCCAAATTCATATGTTGAAGCCTAATACCTAACATGATAGCGTTTGGAGGTGGGGCCTTTGAGAGGTAATTAGGTCACGAGGGTGGAGCTCTCATGAATGGGATTAGTGCCCTTATAACAAGAGTCCCAAGAAAACTTGCTTCTTCTCTCTCTGTTCTCTGCCACGTTAGGATACACTGAGGAGATGGCCATCTGCAAACCAGGAAGCAGATCTCACCAGACACTGGATCTGTTGGCACCTTGATCTTGGACTCCCCAGCCTTCAGAACTGTGAGAAATGTTTGTTGTTTAAGCCACCCGGTATATGGTATGTTTGTTATAGTAGCTCCAACCTGACAGTACCAGAGTCCCCCAGAGTTCACAGCACTGGGACAAAGTTGCTGCCAGTATCAAAACTTTGGCTACAGGGATGCCTGGGTGTCTCAGTAGTTAAGCATCTGACTTTGGCTCAGGTCGTGATCTCTTGGTTTATGGGTTCAAGCCCTGCATCGGGCTCTGTGCTGACAGCTCAGAGCCTGGAGCTTGTTTCAGGTTCTGTGTCTCCCTCTGTCTCTGCTGCTCCCCCACTCACACTCTGTCTCTCTCTCAAAAACAAACAAACAAATAAATAAATAAACAAACAAACATTAAAAAATATATTTAAAAAAAATCTTTGGTTATGTAAACAGTCCCTAAACATATATTATTTGTCTGGTTGCAGGACCTGAACTAGAAAAAAGCAATAGAGAGAAGCTAAATATAAGTTAATACTAACAACTGCCATTATTGGCCATTAATATGCACCAGGCACTGTGCTTGCTGAATGCTTTACACACATTCAGCTAATCAACACAACAATCAATCTTATGGGCAATTGTTATCTCTAAAATACAAATAGAAAAATTGAGACTCAGAGAAGTTAAATAACCTGCCCTAGGCCTCACAGCTAGTAAACTAATCTCCATATGTGTAATCAGACCTCTCACTCAGTGAAGAACCCCAGAAAAATTACTTCTACAGCCTAAATCCCAGAGAGTAGAGGGCACCCAAAGTTCCATTTTAGAACCCACTAGTTGTATGGTATAGCATTAAAACTAGACTTGTCATCAATGAAGTAGTTGTTTTCTTTACGTTTGCCTGTTGTGGTTCAGATTGCTGAGTCTCTTCCCCCGGAGAATGAAAATATACTTTAGAGCTTTAACTCATAACAAAGGGAAATATGTCATCTTACTACTTATTTTAAACCACCCCCTGGAGTGCTATGATTTGCCCATCTTTGATCAAATGTTCTTCCCAAGCAGGCTGATTTTATGAATTTTCCGGAGCTGTGTTAAATGGCATCCCATTAGCATCAACATGAATGAGAAGCGAGGGGGTGGGCTCCTCACAAAAGCATGACCTCTTATTAGTTGCTATTCTGATACTTCATTTGTCAGCACTGATTTAATGGTGGGAAGAGAAGGCTCATAGGAGATTATGTAGAAAGACTATGCTACACTTTGTAGCCTTTCTCAAGCCATCAGAATAAAGAATTGACTGCTACTTACATCCATAATTATATGTGGCATTTTGGCTCTGTAATTAAATTCAAAATAAGTCACATGCAGCAATTTGTTAAATTTAAATAGTGTTACAAAAAATAAAAAAGATCACTGAATGATACGAGCTTCTGAACTTAGAGATATGACTTGAGGAAAGACTCATTCACTCAAACTAGTAGGGATTATCGCTGCAAAAATAAACTCAGTAACACTTAATTCTGTGAATCTAGGATGTATTAGAATCTGTGCCATTGGATGGGATTATACAATAAATAAGAAATTCAAAACTTTAAGTTCAAATAAGTAATGTTCATAGGCTGGTTTCAATTTGTTATCCAAATGTTCTTTAAGAAATACGTGTAATATTTATTAAAATCTAGTAGGATTTTCCCAGTCCTTAAGAAGAACTGAGTTACAAAGAAGAGATTATTCAAATCAGTAGCAAGAACTAGGACAAATCAAAATAACTGTGTATAACAACAAAAACACTGGATGCTTGCTGAATATTTTTTGGTTGAAAAGCACTTTTATATAGGTACAGATATCCCAGGAGAGTCCAGGAAAAAAACACTTGATTTGTGATCACTTTAAGCTGTTCTCTGTCAGGTGGAGGAAACAGGCAATGTGGGACAGGGAGAATTGGGTAGCCCAAAGCTAGACTTGCCCAATGGATATGATAGAGAGTGGGGGGGGGGGGGGTTGATAAGGGGATTTTTGACAGTGTTGTCATAGACAGAACTTGAATGTCCAGAACCTGGATATTAGGCATGGATGATATAGCACACACAGTGTGCTGGTGTGGCTGGAAGTTTAAAAGGCTTCACTTCTCCAGTTGGGTGGAGTATCTTACTTTCAGCAAGCTAACAGGAAGGCATTAAACTTCTAGTGTGATGTGAAGGAGACAATGGGAAGCCATATCTATCTACCTGTATCTCTATCATGGGTATAAACTTTGCTCTGCTTGTTGGTTGCTTTAATAAATCAAAGTAAAGGCAAACTTGAACCAAGTCTAAGTTATTGTTCTTGCCTATCCTTGAAACTGAACCAAACATTATAGTTTTCTGAATACACTGTATTCATCCTCTATGGCCAAAACCAGGTTCCCAATAATCTGAATTATGAGTTATTCAGTCTGTTATGAATTTATATATATATATATATATGGTTATATATGGTTATATATAATTTCTTATATATATATATATATACATATATATATATATATATGGTTATATATAACTTCTTATAAAGTTAGATATAAACCTATAATATGACCCAGCATGCAATCCCATGCCTAGAGAGGTAGCTAAGAAAAATGAATACTAATGACTGATTAGTGATTGTGTGATTAAACACAGAAATCGGTATTTACATGCTGCTGGGAGCTTTGTTAATTGCATGCGCGCGCGCGTGCGCGCGCGCGCGCGCGCGCACACACACACACACACACACACACACACACCTGAAAACAACCCATATGTTCTTTAACTGGTGAAGTAATGAATAAACAAGCTATGGTACATCCATACAAAGGAATACTCCTCAGCAGTAAAAAGGTATGAACCACTGGTACATGTAAAAAATTGATAAATCTCAAACACATTATGCTAAGTAAAAGAAACCACACTCAAAAGGCTATATATTATGTGATTCCATTTATATGAAGTTCTGGAAAAGGTAAAATTCTAGGGCCAGAAAATAGATCTGTGGTTGCCAGGGGCTAAGGGTAAGAAGAGTTGACTGCAAAAGAATGGCACAAGAGAATTTGAGAGATGACTAGACTGCCATGATTTCCACAAGAATGACCCTGAAAGATAACCCCTTTAGTGGGTGTAGAGTGCTTGGGGGAACAAATTTGGGAGTCATTTCAGTGGTGTCTCCTCCCTCCAGTACTTCTGAAGACAATGGGCCCCAGCTGCTGCAGCGTAAGGGCTTTTCTTGTGCAAAAGGAAGGAAAGGAAAACTATTTTATTGAATTCCCACTGTGGTGCCTGAAGGAGCTGAGAATAAGAAGTTTTACACACATCTCATTTTATCTTCATAACAGCTTATCATCCCTATTTTACACATGAGGAAACTGGGGCTCAAGTGATCCACTGAGAGTGAACTCAGGCACCTCTATGCTTAACTGACTCTCACCTTATTGAGCACAGACAATGGACTCACACACTTGTTATTAACCTTTCTTTCCTGTTACAGAGTCACAAAAATTTTCTATACCTAGAATATGGAACTACATCTATTCTGGAGGAAGGAGGGAGCACCCTTTTCTAATTTGTACAAAAGTGCTATCTGGGCAAATAGTGGACCTAGAGTTTTTTCACTGGCCCTGACTGCCTGCCCTGCTGCTGGTAAGTGATCACGATGCCTACCTCTACAGACCACCCTTATCCACTGGAGCCCATGTTCCTCTGGCCTCGGGGATGAGAGTTTGGGCTGGTATATCTGGGGGAGGGAAAAATTCTCTGGAGTCTGACAGACAGGATGGGGAAGTCAGGAGGGCAGAAGCAGAGGACAAAAAAAAAAAAAAAAACCTAAGGAAGTTGAAGGATGGGGGCAACGAAGTATAACAGTGGAGCCACCAGGAAAGTCTAACTGCTTTGTCTTATGCAATCATTGGGTAAGCTTTCAGAGTTTGCTTACCCTAGAAAAACTAGTTCTCTGGTTAATCAATCTGGGTGAATCAACATCCAGACCGGAGTCGTAAAAGCTCATCCCCTATAAACTGAAATTGTATCCCAGTTTTTAACTCTAGGAGAAAAGTGGGAGCCAAAATGGTTGATAAGGTTTGTGACTGAGTGTTTCATCTGCCATGTCTGTACAAGTCTAAGTTGCTTTTCACTACAAGTCTTCCAGGCAACACCGTTGGGGTTCTACCAGTCTAGTCTCTACTGCGATGGACTAATTCCCTTGTCCCTAATGGAGTAGAACTGGTCTTGAAAGAAATGACAAAAGCTATGTTTAATTGAAGTTCTATCCCAAAGCCTATAGAAAAGAGTGTTGTAGTCATTAATGCCATTCATCAAATACTTTCACACTTCTGGAGCATGTTAGGAATGTCCATCCTGGCCCCTTCATAGTTCAGTGAGGCCATGTGTCTAATTCTGGCCTATGAATTGTTGGCAGAAATGAAATGTGGCACTTTTAATGTCCTCTGGCATGGAAATGGGCTATGTTAGAGATTTTGCCTGCTCTCACGGCCTGGATTTCTCAGTTGTCACAGTGAGCAGAACACCCTGCTGAATCACAATGGACATGTTGTTTTAAGGCGTTGAGATTTTTTGTTGTTGTTACCACTGCATAATCTGTACTGACTGATATAATAGCTTTTTGGTTTAAAAAAATTTTTTAATGTTTATTTATTATTTTGAAAGAGAGACAGAAACACAGAGAGACAGAGTGCAAGCAGGGGGAGGGGCAGAGAGAGAGGAAGACACAGAATCCAAAGCAGGCTCCAGGCTCTGAGCTGTCAGCACAGAGCCTGACGTGGGGCTTGAACTCATGGACTGCAAGATCATGACCTGAGCTGAAGCAGATGCTTACCCAACTGAGCCACCCAGGCACCCCTACAATACCTTTTTGGTTTTAAATAATGTTTGCTGGGTTTTATGTTTTGGTAGGCTAAGAAAAGTGATTTATGACCTATATTTCTAGTTACCACTGTTCTCACTGAGTTATATAGTAATATGATATAAAAATTTCCAAAACAAAAATATAGCACTGTGTTTGAAACTGTCTAAAAACAAATTGTCTAGGGGCACCTAGGTGGCTCCGTTAGTTAAGTGTCCAACTCTTGATTTTGACTCAATCATGATCTCACTGTTCATGAGTTCCAGACCCAAGTGAGGCTCTGTGCTGACAGTGTGGACCCTGCTTAGGGTTCTCTCCCTTTCTCTCTGTCCCTCCCCTGCCCACTCATGCCTGCACACGTGCTCTTTCTCTCTCTCAAAATAAGTAAACTTAAAAAAAAGTTAATTATCAAAATTAAATAAATAAAAATAAATTTTCTATAATTACCTTAATAAAATTCCATCAAAGTAGGAAGATATCCAAATTAAATACTTATCACAAAACCATCAGGCTAATTAAGCTTTTATATGTCTCTAATACAATGTTCCTTTAAGAAGAACTCAATAATAAACCTTTAATTTTGACGGAAACAAGTTTTAAATTTTATTAATTTGTATATTAACCATTACTTTATCACTTATGTTATCATCTGTCTGATGTGTTGGAAACATTTTGAAAAGGTAAAAGACAAAGGTTCGTAAATGTTCACAAAAGAAAAGAAAATATTAAAACCATTAGAACTGTAGGATTTTATTACCATCTTTTAAAAATATCATTAGCTTTTAGAATGTTATGTACTGTATGGAGCATGTAAGAGAATATATTCACAATGAAACACTTTTTCTTTAACTTTCAAACTTGCCAGCATGCACAATACTACTTTGAAGCTGTTCATTATTCTTAAAGAATACGTGTTTATTTTTTACCTTGTGTCCTTAAGAGGGGCATGAGAATAAGAAGAGACAATAAGAATCTTAGACAATAAGAACCTATTTTAGTCAAATACTAAGACCCAAAGAAAAAGTCCTTAAATATTTACTTCTGAGATTCCAAGAGCTATCTGGATCCTACTTTCCCCAGACTTGCTGTGTTTCATTGATTCTAAGATACATTCTTAAAAATGTTTACATTTTACATCTTAACATTACTATTTTCCTCTAAATTCTGTAGACAATCACCCTATTGTCATCAGATACTTAATTTTGTATATCTGGGAATAACATGGCTTATTTCTTCAAAGACAACTTAATTCTATCTAAATGCTTCTAGAATTTTTTATGTTTTATAATTAGCGAATATTTAATATTTAGCAAACCCCCCCAAAATATAGTGGCTTAAAGATGCAATGATTTATTATTTGTCAGGGTTCCATGAGTGAGCTAGGCAGTTTCTCTGCTGGCTTCACGTGGCACCCTTGAACAACTGCATTTACTTGAACAATCAGCTGGGCTGAAAGATACACAGTGACCTAACTCACATGTCTGGCAGTTGTTCCTGGCTGTCAGGTGTGGAGTCTACTTTCCTCCATGAGGCCTCTCATCCTCCATTTGGCTAGACTGGATTCTTTTTGTGGCAGTGTTCACTTCCACCACATTCTATTGGTCGCTACAACACCCACTCAGACTGAATGGGTGAGAAATTAGATTACAATTTTTGATGGGATATCCCCCCAAGAATTTGTGGCCATATTTACTCCCATCCACTATCTGGCCATAATTATTTACATTTCTCCAACATATATAAGACACTTAACTCCCTCTCAAGACCTCTAAAAGTTTGATACAACTATCAGATCTAATATTTTATTATCTGCATCTGATTCAGATATGAATAAGGCTTCTCCCATGTGCCAACCTATGATCTAAAGATCAGTGAACCAGCAGCACGTGGGTGGCTCAGTCGGTTAAGCATTCGACTTTGGCTCAGGTCATGATCTCATGGTTCATGAGTACAAGCCCCATGTAGGGATCTGTGCTGACAGCTCAGAGCCTGGATCCTGCTTCTGATTCTGTGTCTCCCCCTCTCTGTTCCTCCCTTGATCATGCTCTGTCTCTCTCTCTGTCTCTCAAAAATAAATAAGCATTAAAAAATTTTTTTTTAGAGATCAGTGAACCAAAGTAGGGGTCCAACACCTTTTTCTGTCAAGATCCCCATGGTAAATATTTTTGGCTTTGTGGGGCTGTTTAGTCTTTGAGGTTTTTTGGGGGGGAGGGGTTGTTTTTTAAAGATTTTATTCTCAAGTAATCTCTCCACCTGACATGGGGCTCAAGCTCACAACCCCAAGATCAGGAGTCCCATGGTCCACTGATTGAGCCAACCAGGTGCCCCTGTACAGTTTCTGTTATAACTATTTGATGCTTCAATTGTAATGTGAAAGCAGCTATAGAAAACATGTAAACAAATGAATGTGGCTGTGTTCCAATAAATCAGGTATTTACAAAAATAGGCCAAGGACTGGTTTTAACCTGTGGGTCATAGCTTGTGCCCTCCAAATTAGAGTATGAGAGACCCCACCGAGGAAAATCGAGATGCCCCAGCCAACAGTTTGAACCAACTATCTGACATAAGAGTGAGATGATTTGTGACTTTTAGTCCAGCCAGCTCCTGCACTGATTTAACCGATGTGAAACCAGCAGAGGAATCTCCCAGCCAGCCTACAAAATCATGAGAAATAATTAATTTCTGTGTTTTAATCCACTTAGTTTTGGACATTTCATTATACAGCAGTAGTTAACTAAAAGAGAAATTGGTACCTGGAGTACTAGTTTGGCATTTGGTTAAAAAGTAAATATATGCACATTTTTCTGGAGTGAAAAGCAGTAACTTTAATTAAATTCTTATGGGGATATAAGACCTATAAAAAGGATTAAGAACCTCTCTCTTGATATATCTCAAAGAAAACTTTTAGGGTCAAGATATAGATTAAATATGGCCACATACTTTTTTTTTTGCTCTAATTTTTAAAATTGCATTAGTATCCTGAAACTCATCTATGGAGAACCTGAAGTTGAAAATCCCTAGCTCACATATTAGTATATTTTCATTAATTTTCAGTTAACCCTTTCCATCTGCAGACACAGTTCTTTATTTAGCTTATTAAAATCATTTTTCATTGTTGTATCTTTGATTATTGCTTGTGTTTCAAGTGTTCATGATTTATCTTCGTAACACTAGCCATCCATATATAGTCTCTCTATGCTCTGCCTTACATTATCACCAGCTTCTCGCTTGTCATTTTCATCTCTTTATCCTTTCCTTTGTAATTTTAGCAAGTTTCTCATATATTTCCTCCATATTACTAATTTGATTTCCTTTGGTGTCAGTTCAATTCCTTATTGACATATCACTTAAAAATAATGTGTGGATCTGTTTCATATTCTGATTACATAAGCCAAGTACTTGAAGAAATAATTATTGAGACAGTTAAGGAAATCTGAACATCATCCAGGTATTTGATGTACTAAGTAAGTATTATAAGTCTTATTCAGTGTGATGATGGAATTGTGGTTACATTTTTTTTTTTTTAAGAAGAAAGGGGGCTCTTGGGTGGCTCACTAGGTAAACATCTGACTTCAGCTCAGGTCATTTTTGAGTTGAGGCTGGTGAGTTTAAGCCTCATCAGGCTCCCTGCTGTCAGTGCAGAGCCTGCTTCAGATCCTCTGTCTCTCTCTCTCTCTCTCTCTCTCTCTCTCTCTCTCTGCGCACCTCCCCCACTCAGATTCTCTCTCTGTCTCTCTCAAAAATAAACATTAAAAAATAAAATTAAAAAGAAGAAAGAATGACTTCATGTGAAAGAGATACTTATTGAAGTATTTACAGGTGAAATTATATTGTCTTTAGGATTTGATTTAAAATATTTTAGTACAGGGTCCCCCGGGTGGCTCAGTTGGTTAAGTGTCCAACTCTTGATTTCAGCTCAGGTAACGATCTCATGGTTTGTGGGATCAAAGCCCCACATAAGGCTCTGCACTAATAATAAGGAGTCTGCTTAGGAGTCTCTCCCTCTCTCTCTGCTCCCTCCCCTGCTCGTACTCTCTCTCTCTCTCTCTCCTCTCTCAAAAATAAATAAACTGTAAAAAATAAAACATTTAAAAAATGAAATAGTTCACAAAATATTGGTAACTAAGTTGAATGATTAAATGGTGATTATTACATTGATCTCTCCACTATGTATCTATTTTAAACATCCCACAATATCAAGTATCAAAATTGCAAAAATAAGTCTGAACTTTATTGTTTTTAAATTTTTTTTTAACGTTTATTTATTTTTGAGACAGAGAGAGACAGAGCATGAACGTGGAAGGGGCAGAGAGAGAGGGAGACACAGAATCTGAAACAGGCTCCAGGCTCTGAGCGGTCAGCACAGAACCTGACGCGGGGCTCGAACTCACGGACCGCGAGATCATGACCTGAGTTGTAGTCGGACGCTTAACCGACTGAGCCACCCAGGCACCCCATGAACTTTATTGTTTTTAATACAGATTTAATATATGAGATTTTACTGTTTATGTTTTTCCTTAATCCACCCCACTTCGTTTCTATATTTCTGCCTGCCTCTCAATCAGCTTTCTTTCTATCTCAGTCTGCTATTTTATATTATCTTTTATGTCTTATTTTATACAATAAGTTTAAGGATTGTTTTGAGAACACTAAGCAGATGTCCTGTTCTTGCCGAAAATCTATTTTAAAAGCCTGTTCTTCTTACCCATCTTGAAACTGTTTTCTCCATTTTTCCATTTTTTGGAATCTTTTCTTATCCCCAGTGTTCACTTTCTTTCTACTCATTGTCCTTAAAATAAAAAGGTACTATCAGGCCTGGTTTCCCCTGTAATCAGGGAAGGTATATTCTACTTGGTTCCTTCATTATCCCCAGGTTGTTGTTATATTTTCATTTCAGTCAAAGTCTAGTTAATACAAATTTTAGTAAACCAGAATTTTAGGACCCATGAGAAAGATATGGAAACACTGAAAAATCCAAGCAGAAGAACTTTTTCTCTATAGTATCTTTCCACTCTGTCTACTGAAGCTGCTATACTGGAAGCTAAACTTCTGTATCTAGAGTGCTAATATTCTATTTCCATCGGGCCAGTAATTCATGTTAAGTGCAAGTACTTAAGGGTCTCCTATCAACTACTGCCTGCTTCATGGGACTCAAGATCCTGCCGCTTGACCAGCTCTGCTCTTGGTGGTTTCCCATTGCCACTCTCTTTAATAACTGCTGATTTGCACTGATGAAATGGAATCCAAGTAGTTTCCATGGAACCAAGTGCTCCTGTGTGGTTTTTTAATGTATCGACTGGCTGGGCTGAACTACATTTCCCAGAATTCTCTTTCCTGTATGTTTTCCAGTTACAGTGAGCCACAAGAGACAGTCTTGTATGAGATTTAAAGGGCAAAAATGGGCACCACAGCCTTTTTTTTTATTATTATTAATAGCTTCCATACATTTTTATTCACCTCCTGGCTTACCTTGTTGGTCTGCAACAGCTGCATCTTCACCTGGATCCTCTTTTACCTTTTCCAACTCCTAAGCCAGTTACCAATTTCTCCTGCAGGACACCCATGTGATCAAGACCAGAGACAGTGAGAACTGACACAGTGTTCAGTTCACCTTTGTGGGTTTCAGATTGTGCTTATCGGTCCCAGTTCCTCCTTTCTCTCCTGCACTTAAATTTTTTTTTTAATGTTTATTTATTTTTGAAAGAGAGAGAGCCCATGTGCAAGCTGGGGAGGTACAGAGGGAGAGGGAGACAGAAGATCTGAATTCACAAACTGTGAGATCATGACCTGAGCCCAAGTCAGATGTTAAACCGACTAAGCCACCCAGGCGCCCCTCTCTCCTGCACTTTAAATTCGCCTTCCATTGGGGCACCTGGGTGGCTCAGTCAGTTAAGTGTCAACTCTTGATTTCAGCTGACAGCGCAGAACTTCCTTGAAATTTCCTGTCTCCCTTGCTTTCTCTGCACCAACCCCCTCTCGAAATAAATTAAAAAATAAAAATAAAGGAGGAGCCAAGATGGCAGAACAGCAAGGAAGTTTTTTGTGTGTCTCGCGTCCATGAAATACAGCCAGACCGACACTAAACCATCCTACACACCTAGAAAACTGACCGGACGATTAACACAACAATCTGCACAACCTGAACCACAGAATTCAGCAGGTACGCGACACGGAGAAGTGAACTTGGGGAGCGAGAAGGCGCAGGAAGGGAGGTGTTTTTGTCAGAGGAGAGAGGACGGAGACTGGAGGTGGGAGGGAGAATATGGGAAAATCACCCCTCCCCAAAAGCAGCTGGAGAGAAAGTAGAAAATTAGAAACAGCCACAGGGACTAAACTAAAAAGGGAGAAATGAGAGGGTTTAAATTCCGTTAAGACTGTAAACAAGGGGAGCGCAGTCTGCAACTCCACAGCTCGATACCTGGCGGTGCTCTGGTGGGAAGGGCGAATCCCCAGGAACAGAGTGGGGTCCAGGAGGTTCTCAGGCCACCCGGGGAAAAGCGGTTCCACTTCTGGAAGGACATTTGGTAGAGACTGTTGAAGCCACCTGGTCCCAGCAGACCCCAGAAGGCAGCCACGTTTGCTGGTGCTGGAACAAAGTCATTAAGGGTGAAGCCTGGTGCCAGATGTGTGTTGTGATTTTCCATAATCCCTGATAAGCTGCTGCTACACTGTCTCAGGAACTTTTACTCGGGCGCGCTGGCACCTGGCCTCAGTCTCAGGGCACCGGCAGCAGCAGGGTCCATCAAGTGTTCCTGGGTGCAGCCGACATTCAGCCATTGCTCATTCAGCCATTGTTCGGTGAGACCCTCCCACAGTGGGGCGGAAGAGGTCAAAGCCGCAGTCCTTCAGAAACAACCACATCTGAGTCAAAACGTGGAAGAGAGGCCTGGGGCCTGGTCACAGAGAGTGAAAAAGCGGGGAGTGGATGAAAGCTGAAGACAGAGGACAGGGGCGCAATTGCTGATCCGGGAGAACACATTGGGTAAGGGGTGGCGCAATTTTTACCGCTCCGGCGCATGCGCATACACACCTAGGAACCCCGCAACCATCCACCCCAGTAGGATAGCAGCGCCATCTAGTGGAGAGTGGAGCTATTACACTGAGCCCCGCTCAAGTGGGCCAACCTCACTCTTCAATAACACAAGTCTCACTGCTGGCTTAGTCTATGGACTATGAAACGCTACATATACTGACTTCTGGGGGAAAACGAAGTAATGTCAGTCCTACCTTATTCTGTTAGCAGGTCCATCTATTCAATTTTCTTTCTTTTTTTTTTTCTCTTTTACACTACTTTTCTTTTTCTTGAATACAGAAAGAGAAAAAATTTATTTTTATTTTCAATTTTTATTAAAAATATTTTCCTTAATTTTTATTACTATATTTTTTACTTTTGTGTAAAATTTTCAAATTCTATTTTACATCCATCATTTTATTTTAGCATATTCACCTTTTCAAATTTTCAAACGATTTCCTTTTTTTTCTTTTCTTTCTTTTTTCTCTTTTTCGTTTCTTTTCTTTTTCTTGAATGCAGCAAGAGAAAAACTTCATTTTTACTTTCAATTTCTATTAAAAATATTTTTCTTTAATTTTTATTACTATAATTTTTACTTTTGTGTAAATTTTTTCAAATTCTATTTTACTTCCATCATTTTATTTTAGTCTACTACAGTGTATTCACTTTTTCAAATTTTCAAACGATTTCCTTTTTTTCTTTTTTTATCTTCTTTCTGTTTTTCATTTCTTTTTCTCGAATACAAAAAGAGAGGATTCATATTTATTTTTAATTTTTATTAAAAATATTTTTCTTTATTTTTTTCTTACTTTATTCATTACTTTTGTGTATATTTTTTCAAATTCTATTTTACTCCCATCATCTCATTTTAGTCATTTTTTTTAATTCTCAAGCAATTTCCTCCCCCCCCCCTTTTTTTCTCTAATCTGTCAAACCACTTTCAACACCCAGACCAAAACACACCTAGAATCTAGCATCATTTATTTGATTTTGGTGTGTGTGTGTGTGTTTAATTTTTTAATTTTAATATTTTTTTAATTTTAATTTTTCTACCTCATTAATTCCTTTTCTCCCTTCAAAATGACAAAACAAAGGAATTCACCCCAAAAGAAGAGCATGAAGAAATGACAGCCAGGGATTTAACCAACACAGATACAAGCAACATGTCTGAGCCAGAATTTAGAATCACGATAATAAGAATACTAGCTGGAGTTGAAAATAGATTAGAATATCTTTCTGCAGAGATAAAAGAAGTAAAAAATGGCCAGAATGAAATTAAAAATGCTGTAACTGAGCTGCAATCATGGATGGATGCAGCAGCGGCAAGAATGGACAAGGCAGAACAGAGAATCAGTGGTATAGAGGACAAACTTAGAGAATAACAAAGCAGAAAAAAAGAGGGAGATTAAGGCAAAAGAGAATGATTTAAGAATTAGAGAAATCAGTGACTCATTAAAAAGAAACATCAGAATCATAGGGGTCCCAGAAGAGGAAGAGAGAGAAATAGGGGTAGAAGGGTTATGTGAGCAAATCATAGCAGAAAACTTTCCTAACCTGGGGAAAGACATAGACATCAAAATCCAGGAAACACAGAAGACCCCCATTAGATTCAACAAAAACCGACCACCATCAAGGCATATCATAGTCAGCTTCACAAAATACTCAGGCTAGGAGAGTATCATGAAGCAGCAAGGGAAAAAAAAGTCCCTAACCTACAAGGGAAGACAGATCAGGTTTGCAGCAGAACTATCCACAGAAACTTGGCAGGCCAGAAAGGAGTGGCAGGATATATTCAGTGTGCTGAATCAGAAAAATATGCAGCCAAGAATTCTTCATCCAGCAAGGCTGTCTTTCAAAATAGAAGGGAGATAAAAAGTTTCCCAAACAAACAAAAATTAAAGGAGTTTCTGACCACTAAGCCAGCCCTGCACGAAATTTTAAGGGGGACTCTCTGAGGGGTGGAAAGATGAAAATATATATATATAAATAAATACCAAAAGCAACAAAGACTAGAAGGACCAAAAACTCCAACTCTACAAGCATCATAATGGCAACAAATTCATATCTTTCCATATTCACTCTAAACGTCAATTGACTCAATGCTCCAATCAAAAACATAGGGTAACAGAACGGATAAGAAAACAAGATCCATCTATGTGCTGTTTACAAGAGACTCACTTTAGACCTAAAGACACCTTCAGATTGAAAGTAAGGGGATGAAGAACCTTCTACCATGCTAATGGTTGACAAAAGAAAGCTGGAGTAGCCACACTTATATCAGACAATCTAGACTTTATTTTTTTTTTTAATTTTTTTTTTCAATGTTTATTTATTTTTGGGACAGAGAGAGACAGAGCATGAACGGGGGAGGGGCAGAGAGAGAGGGAGACACAGAATCGGAAACAGGCTCCAGGCTCCGAGCCATCAGCCCAGAGCCTGACGCAGGGCTCGAACTCACGGACCGCGAGATCTGACCTGGCTGAAGTCGGACGCTTAACCGACTGCGCCACCCAGGCGCCCCGACATCTAGACTTTAAAATAAAGACTGTATCAAGAGATGCAGAAGGGCATTATATCATAATCAAGGGGTCTATCCACCAAGAAGACCTAACAATTGTAAACATTTATGTGCCAAATGTGAGAGCACCCAACTATATAAATCAATTAATCACAAACATAAGGAAACTCATCAATAGTAATACCATAATAGGAGGAGACATCAACACTCCACTCACAGCAATGGACAGATCATCTAATCAAAAAATTAACAAGAAAACAATGGCTTTGAATGACCGGACCAGATGGACTTAACAGATAGATTCAGAACATTTCATCCAAAAGCAGCAGAATATACATTCTTCTCCAGTGCACATGGGATGTTCTCCAGAATAGACCATATACTGGGACACAAATCAGCCCTAAGTAAGTACAAAAAGATCGAGATCATACCATGCATATTTTCAGACCACAGCGCTATGAAACTCGAAATCAACCACAAGAAAAAATTTGGAAAGGTAACAAATACTTGGAGACTGAAAAACATCCTACTAAAGAATGAATGGGCTAACCAAGCAGTTAAAGACGAAATGAAAGAGTATAAGGAAGCCAATGAAAATGATAACACCATAACGCAAAACCTCTGGGATGCAGCAAAGGCGGTCATAAGAGGAAAATATATAGCAATCCACACCTTCCTAAAGAAGGCAGAAAGATCTCAGATACACAACCTAACCTT
Organism: Felis catus; assembly: GCF_018350175.1. NCBI lineage: Eukaryota > Metazoa > Chordata > Mammalia > Carnivora > Felidae > Felis > Felis catus. The sequence continues at coordinate 85,635,523 of NC_058373.1, read as the reverse complement.
ATGCCTTAAGGAGCTGGAAAAAGAACAGCAAATAAAACCCAAACCCAGCAGAAGACAGGAAATAACAAAGATTAAAGCAGAAATTAATGTTATCAAAACCAAAAAGCAGTAGAACAGATCAATGAAATCAGAAGCTGGTTCTTTGAAAGAATTAACAAAATTGATAAACCTCTAGCCAGTTTGATCAAAAAAGAAAAAGGAAAGGACCCAAATAAATAAAATCCAGAATGAAAGAGGAGAGATCACAACCAACACAGCAGAAATACAAACAATAATAAGAGAATATTATGAGCAATTATATGCCAATAAAATGGGCAACATGGGAGAAATGGACAAATTCCTAGAAACATATACACTACCAAAACTGAAACAGGAAGAAATAGAAAATTTGAACAGACCTATAACCAGTAAGGAAATCGAATTAGTAATCAAAAATCTGCCAAAACACAAGAGCCCAGGGCCAGATGGCTTTCCAGGGGAATTCTACCAAACATTTAAGGAAGAGTTAACACCTATTCTCTTGAAGCTATTCCAAAAAACAGAAATGGAAGGAAAACTTCCAAACTCTTTCTAGGAAGCCAGCATTACCTTGATTCCAAAACCAGACAGAGACCCCACTAAAAAAGAGAACTATAGACCAATTTCCCTGAAGAACATGGATGCAAAAACCCTCAACAAGATATTAGCCAACCGGATCCAACAATACATTGAAAAAATTACTCACCACGACCAAGTGGGATTTATACCTGGGATGCAGGGCTGGTTCAATATCCGCAAAACAATTCACATGACTCAGCGCATCAATAAAAGAAAGGAGACAAGAACCATATGATCCTCTAAATAGATGCAGAGAAAGCACTTGACAAAATACAGCATCCTTTCTTCATAAAAACCCTCAGGAAAGTAGGGATAGAAGGAGCATACCTCGAGATCATAAAAGCCATATATGAACAACCCAACACTAATATCATCCTCAATGGGGAAAAACTGAGAGATTTCCCTCTAAGGTCAGGAACAAGACAGGAATGTCCACTCTCACCACTGGTATTCAACATAGTATTGGAAGTCTTAGCTTCTGCAATCAGACAACACAAAGAAATAAAAGGCATCCAAATTGGCCAGGAGGAGGTCAAACTTTCACTCTTCGCAGATGACATGATACTCTATATGGAAAACCCAAAAGATTCCACAAAAAACTGGTAGAACTGATTCATTAATTCAGCAAAGTGGCAGGATATAAAATCAATGCACAGAAATCGGTTGCATTCCTATACACCAACAATGAAGCGACAGAAAGAGAAATCTAGGAATCTATCCCATTTACAATTACACCAAAACCATAAAATACCTAGGAATAAATCTCACCAAAGGGGTGAAAAATCTGTACACTGAAAACTATAGAAAGCTTATGAAAGAAATTGAAGAAGACACACACAAAAAAAGGAAAAAGATTCCATGCTCTGGGATAGGAAGAACAAACACTGTTAAAATGCTGATACTACCCAAAGCAATCTACATATTCAATGCAATCCCTATCAAAATAACAACAGCATTCATCACAGAGCTAGAACAAACAATTCTAAAATTTGTATGGAATCAGAAAAGACCCCGAATAGCCAAAGCAATCTTGAAAAAGAAAACCAAAACAGAAGGCATCACAATCCCGGACTTCAAGCTATACTACAAAGCTGTAATCATCAAGACAGTATGGTACTGGCACAAGAACACACACTCAGATCAATGGAACAGAAGAGAGAAGCCAGAAATGGACCCACAAATGTATGGCCAACTAATCTTTGACAAAGCAGGAAAGAATATCCAATGAAAAAAAGACAGTCTCTTCAGCAAGTGGTGCTGGGAAAACTGGACAGCGACATGCACAAGAATGAACCTGGACCAGTTTCCTATACCATACACAAAAATAAACTCAAAATGGATGAAAGACCTCAATGTGCGACAGGAAGCCATCAAAATCCTTGAGGAAAAAGCAGGCAAAAACCTCTTTGATCTTGTCCACAGCAACTTCTTACTCAACACGTCTCCGGAGGCAAGGGAAACAAAAGCAAAAATGAACTACTGGGACTTCATCAAAATAAAAAGCTTCTGCACAGTGAAGGAAACCATCAGCAAAACTAAAAGGCAACCAACAGAATGGGAGAAGATATTTGCAAATGACATATCAGATAAAGGGTTGGTATCCAAAATCTATAAAGAACTTATCAAACTCAACACCCAGAAAACAAATAATTCAGTGAAGAAATGGGCAAAAGATATGAATAGACACTTCTCCAAAGAAGACATCCAGATGGCCAACCGACACATGAAAATATGCTCAACATCACTCATTATCAGGGAAATACAAATCAAAACCACAATGAGATACCACCTTACACCTGTCAGAATGGCTAACATGAACAACTCAGGCAGCAACAGATATTGGTGAGGATGCGGAGAAAGAGGATCTCTTTTGCATTGTTGATGGGAATGCAAGCTGGTGCAGCCACTCTGGAAAACAGTATGGAGGTTCCTCAAAAAACTAAAAATAGATGTACCCTATGACCCAGCAGTTGCAGTACTAGGCATTTATCCATGGGATACAGGTGTGCTGTTTCAAAGGGACACATGCACCCCCATGTTTATAGCAGCACTATCAACAATAGCCAAAGTATGGAAAGAGCCCAAATGTCCATCGATGGATGAATGGATGAAGAAGAGGTGGTATATATATACAATGGAGTATTACTCGGCAATCAGAAAGAATGAAATCTTGCCATTTGCAACTATGTGGATGGAACTGGAGGGTATTATGCTAAATGAAATTAGCCAGTCAGAGAAAGACAAAAATCATATGACTTCACTCCTATGAGCACTTTAAGAGACAAAACAGATAAACATAAGGGAAGGGAAACAAAAATAATATAAAAACAGAGAGGGGGACAAAACAGAAGAGATTCATAAATATGAAGAACAAACTGAGGGTTGATGGAGGGGTTGTGGGAGGGCAGATGGGCTAAATGGGTAAGGGGCACTAAGGAATCTACTCCTGAAATCATTGTTGCACTATGTACTAACTAATTTGGATGTAAATTTTAAAAAAATAAAAAATAAAATTAAAATTAAAATTAAAAAATAAAATATTAAAAAAATAAGAATAAAATAATAAAATAAAATAAAATAAAATAAAATAAAATAAAATAAAATAAAATAAATTCATCTTCCCTTCCCACCTATCCACCCTGTGAACTTCAAGCTCTAACATCAGGTAAAATCAACACCCTTACAAAGACTTCTAGAGCAGCTTCTACAATTGAGGTCAAATTCCTATAACAAAGACATTTGTGTGTGTGTCTGAAATACATCTTAGTATAGCTGTCTATATCTAGTTGTCTAGCTACCTACATATCTATCTATCATCTATATTTCGTAGTGATTCTGCTTCTTTAATTGAATCTCGACTAAAAAAGCTCCACATCTGATCCATGACCCACTTTAGTTCCTGTTATTTTGCTTCAAAGTTTGGGAATTCTGGCTGGCTTCTCCCAAAGTCTCAATTTAACTTTGTGGTTATTTTGTTGTTTCTTAGGAAAGGGCTTTCACTACAACACTCAGTGACTTTCAGTTGAATGTGCACCTCATTTAACAGAAACTCCTTTGCCTTTTGGGCCCGTGATATTGTCTTTGCCTAGTAAATCAGAAGCAATGATCAATCCATGAGGGATTTAGGTGCAGGGGCTTATGTAAATATTTTCTACAGCTGATTCCTGGGAGGAAAAACATTGTCAGCCCAAATCTAATTCTATATGTTTTATGTTCATACAAATGTCACTCTATTGACTCTAGCTCTTGTTTTGAAGATTTCTGGGAATTAAAAAAAAAAAAGATCACTGGTCCCACTTCTAGCCATGACTAACTAGTGCCAATCATGCCTTCTCACTGTCTGCACGTAGACAACTAGACAAAAATGTGAAACAAATTTTCAGACATTGGACCACAACTAATTCAGAACTGTGATCTTGAAAATAGAGAAACAAATGAGGAGGGCTGTATAATCACCCCAGCTTTCTGGATGCAAGGACCATTTAGACAAGGACACAGAGAAGGGATCTTAAGCAGCATATGGAGATCAAAGTTTGAGGAGAAGAAAAAAAAGTTTGAGGAGGATAAGGTAGGTAGAATGTGTGGAACAGTCTAGAGAGGACAGAGCAATGACAAAAAAAGAGCTCCAGAAATACACATAACATGTCCTTGAGTTTTTGACTGAATGTAAGCAGTGTATAAATAGGATGGGATTCCAGAAGGCTAAGTAATGAATGGATCTGTCAACTGAATAGTTTCCATAGCTCACACTGGATGGGGAAGTTCTAACAAGTAATGGAATTGGAGAAGTTTTTGACTTTTTTGCTTTTTTCTTAAAGAGAAGCCATAGTTGCAACTAAGCCTTAGCTGGAAAGCTACAGAGTTTCTACAATGAATCATCAAGATGGATGCAATCCCAATGATACTATGGAGAAAAAATAAAATGAGACCCATACACAAAACATAATCAATGAATACCAACCTTAGAATGACCCTAGTGTTGAAATGAGCAGACAAGGATTTTAAAGCAGCTATTATAACTGTGCTCAAGGACATAAAGGAAAATATACTTGTAGTAAATGAACAAACAGAAACTATAAATGAGAATCAAATGGCAAGTCCACAGCCTGAACATATGGTAAGGATGTGGGGCTCTTGGCCAAAGTGAGGTGGAAGGCCCTGGAGCAAGACCGAGTCCAGACCAAGTATTAAGTTTAGCTTGCAATGCTTATAATTAGAATGAATAATTTGAAATTGCAGCTTCACCTGATGCAGTCATGTCCTCTTCATCCAATTTCTTAAGATCTCTCTCAGTTTATGAACCTCTTAAAAGCATTAATCTCCTAAGATCTGATTGTTAAACCCTGTGGGATAAATCAGAATATTATTACAGAATTGTCAAGTTAATATTGCTGGTGTTTCAAGGTCCAACCACAGGTGTCTTTTCCGCTAGAATATATGATGATGACCACAATACCAAGATCCAGTACAGCCTATACTGTGCTTTTTGGACTTGGGCTTTAAACCCTTGCATGTAGTCACATTGATAATGAAAAGAGAAGGACATAGGAGTTTGGCTGTAAAATGCATGAGAAGTATTTTCTACTGTTATATGCATCAGGATGTTAAGGCCCAGAAGTTTAAGCAGGACACAGCCCAGTTCTTTTGGATATTTTTCAGCCACAACAGCATGAAAGATGACTAACCAGGCATCGAACCAGTGAGTCTTTGAATAGAATTTCCACTGAGTTCTCTGGCCAAGCAGCGCAGATCCTGCAAAACAAAAAACAAAACAAAACAAACACTCAATGGTATCATATCTGGGAAGCATTTACCATAGCAACCAACCTGTCAGATATGATAATATATGAGAGAAATGTCTTTCTCCTTGAAGTCATGTTGGAAAATATCAACTAGCCACAAATATCAATTGTGGAGTTATTAATGGCTATATTCATTTTGCTGGAAAGAAATCTTCAGTGAGACTTTCAAGACAAAAAAGTAGATCTAGATAAACTGGTGAAAGAAAAATTTTAGTAATTTCAAAAATATGAGATTCAACTAAAGGAAGTTGACAAAAAAGATGATGTGACTTCCTTTTACAACACTCTCCCTAATCCCTTGCTAAAAAAAAGCTATTATATATATATATATATATATATATTTTATATACTTATATATATATATATATATATATATATATATATATATATATATACATACATACAGGGGAGGGGGTGAGGAACACCTGATTGCCTAAGTTCAGCTCACAGGTCAGCCAGTGGTCATGTCCTCTCAGTGACCTCCTTCAACAAAAGTTTAGGGCAGCTGGAGATAAGGGGGAGAAGAGGTAGGTAGTGAGGCAGGGAGAAATTAGTTTGGAGGAATATGTTGGACTCTGTCCTGTGGACAAGAACCATAGACTAGAGTGGAGAGAGCCTAAAGGTAGAAACAAGAGCTACATGATAGGCAATAGATGATGAATGGCCTTGACAGAAGTGTAAGGAGGGAAGAACTGGTTATGAAGAAGTAAGGCTGGATTTGGGAGACATCTAAGATGTGGAATTGATATGACTTTATAATTAGTTGGATAAGGAACAGGAAAAGGATGATATTCAGATAGATGGCTTGGAAGCTGGTTTAGACTGAATTTGTCCCCCAAATTCATATGTTGAAGCCCTAACCATCAATATAACTGTACCTGGAGGTAAGGTATTTAGGAGATAATTAATGTTAAATATGTTAAATGAGGTCATAAGGGTGGGGCCCTAATCCAATAGGACTGTGGCCTTATGAAAACAGGAAGAGAGAGAGAGAGAGAGATCTCTTCCCTTCAGTTAGAAGGTACTGTATACAAGCCAGGAAGAGTTCACCTGAAACTAAATGGCAAGAGCTTGATCTTGGACTTCCCAGCTTCGAGAACTGTGAAAAAATAAATTTCTGTTGTTTAAGCCACCCAGTCTATGCAATTTTGTTATGGCAGCCCAAGCAGACTGATACAAGAGCCAATGGGAGGAGTGGGATTATGGGAAGGGGACATGTTCATGCAGTTCACCTGGATCAAGAACACAAAACAGGAAGCCAGTTGCAGCAATGTTTTGAGTTCAGATTGGGATATCTCAAGATTGGGATGTCTAAATCATAGACATTTATATGAGAAGATAAACGGCTGGAAATCTATGTATGAAACTCTGGGGAGTGGTTGGCTGGAAGTACATACTTGGAAACCATCAGCAGTAGGTGGTAGTTGAAGCCATGGAGATGGGCAAGCAGAGGAGGAAAGAAGCTCAACAATGCAGAATAAAATAGCCAGAGATGGAGGAGAACCATAACTGAGTAGTGACTTTGAAGCCAATGAGAGAATTTTGAAAAGAGATGATTAACAGGATCAAATGCAGTGCACTGAGCCCATTTCTGGGGACATGTCTAAGTGTTTGGCACAACCCTTGAAATCAAGGGCCCAACAGTCTAGCTGAAAGGAGAACACAAACATATGAAACAATTAGGAAATCATTCAATTAGAGTAAATTGTCTTATTACTGTAACAGACAAGTGCAATATAGATCCATCCATTTATTCTGTAAACATATTGAGCTCCTACTGTGTGCCAGACATTTCGTTTTTGGAAGAGGCGATTGGGCTTTTTTAAAAGAAGGGCATGACTTAGTTATGGAGGTGGAAATGATATTCTAAGTGAAAAAGAACAAAAGCTGAGTAATTTAGGCACATGAGGAGAGAGGGTGGAAAGGATGCAGTCTTGGCAAGAGTCTAAGAAGGGGGGACTATCTGGGAAGAAAGCCTGGCTAGGTGAGTTTGTGCCAGAGATTGGAGGGCTGGAGGGCACCCGTCAGAGTGTAACTAGTTCCAGAAGTATTCCCGATCCGGTATATTTTCTAGGTGCTATCTACCTACTGCTTCAATAGCAAGGAGAGCCCCCTTGTGTCGAGCCAGTGGGGCCACTGCTTTCTGCAGACCTTGGACATGCAGAAAGTGCAAGCTTCTACAGGGGCCACCAAATACGAATTGCAGTCAGATACGGAGAGGAGATTATAACTAGATATCAAGGGAAAGCATAATTAGAGGAAAGCTTTAGATATCACAGCAGTTTCCATGGCCCTGATCTACACATGAGCTTTTTCAAATAGCAGGTGCAGGAGACTGGGAGATCCCAAGCGTCCGTCGTAACACCTATACTGCAGTGGCTCTGGGTGGACCGATCAGCAGCCAGGCGTATGGCCAGGTAGATAGTATGATGAATAGTGATATGGGCAAATTCGTGGAGGGTGAACCACTACCAGTCTGAACGCTACCAGTCTTGCCTGGCGGACCTGGGAACAAAGCTTGCTTCCCCCAGGACGGCCCTGAGGGTGCAGTTCTCCGAATGGCTGGAAGAGGGCGCTGCGGATCGCACTGGTCCGGTAAAGTCCGAGGTCGACCCAGAGTCCTGGGAGGCGAGGGGTGGGGAAGCCAAGCTAGGTCTCCTCCCAGAAAACCCGAAGCTGCTGAAATCTTCCGCAGAGCGCCTGGCGGGGGTGTTAATGCGGCTGCTTGAAACTTTGCCTGGACCCAGTGTTGGGGGTTGGGGGGAAGGATGGGAGATTGGAGAGGGGAAAGGAACAGAGAAATAAACCCCAGAGCGCTGCTGGCAACTCTGAGGAAATCACGACTACTATAGGCCCTCGGGCTCACACTGCTGGGGCTTCGGTTTGATGGGAGACGGAAGGGTGGAAGAGCTGCAGGTTTCAGCTATCTAAAGTTGAATGCAGCTGCACAGGTCCTAGGGCGAAACAGCCGCGGCGCCGCGAGGAACCTTCTTGAATCTTGTCATTTCGGCTTCAGCAGTCGCTCCAAAACTTTCTTCCGAACTGCACGCGCTTCCTAGGATGTTCCCATTCCTTAGGATGGGGGCTTCCTATCTGTCCAGAGTATGGCGAAATCACCACCGTCCACCCTGTCTCGCCCACTTACAGGCTTTTAAGTTAAACAGGAACGAAGAACTGGGAGCAAACAAGCCAATCCGCTACAGGGCTCTGGCTCTACTTATGCCTCTGTCTTCCAGGGCGCCCCGCATCGGCCTCGCTGGGTCTCCCAGCAGCTGTAGGTCGGCCCCCTCCCCACTTCCCACCCCAGTATCGGTTTCTCCGCATTTCAAAGGATGCTGCTAGCGCTGAATTTCCTCCTTCTCTCTACTTTGTAAACCAATCCCCGAAGTCGCTGCTACCCAAGATCTCTTCCCGCCAGGGGGCGCCTTGACTATAGGGGCTCTGGCTGTAACTTGGGACAAGTTGAATTAGGCTTGAACCGTGTGACATGAAAATAGGCAAGTTCTGAGACCACAGGTGTGAACCTCTTGGAAGACTTGACCTGACAGAGGAAAAGGTTCTTTGACACTAAAGGCCGAAGGATGGACTCTCCTCCCTGGGAGGACTCCCACTCCAACACCAGACAGCGCCAGTGCAGGGAGAAGGTGACACTGGAGCTACTCTCAGACATCCCAGCGTAGCCTCCCCCTCCCGCCCCCCCCCCCCCGGGCCTGCGCAGAGGCCACGGCTTGAGGAGGGTGTCCGCAAAAGGAAGGTGGCCCGCGAAGACCCTAGATGCTCAAGTCCAGACAGGGAGCAGTGAGAGAGAGCGCCTGCCTTAGCTCCCAATCTGTTCCTCGAGCAGCCTCCTCGAAAGCCTCCTCGGGAAAGCCCCCTACTACAGCCCCTGCCCTCCACCCACCTTCTTGGAATAGATCTCTCAGAGGCTCTCAATTCTGGTGCCTGGGGAAAAAGCGCTAGGGGTTCCGGTGAGATCCTTCAGGGAGAGAAAGACGCCCTCCAGAGGGGGGGGGGGGTCCGGATTCTCTGTTCCTTGGATCTCATTGGGGAGCAGCGACCCCCCGCGCCTGGCTGCTTTCCTGCTTTCTCTTCCTGGGTGTCGTTGCCTCGACGGCACCAGAGAACCCAGCTCAGCCAGGCTCGGGAGCCTGCTCCTGGCTGAAGAAGGTTTGCCCTCTGGGGGGGCTAGGCACAGAAACAGCGGAGGACCCAGAGAGCTTCATGCAGAGTTAGAAGCCTGGATTCATAGTTTCTATAAATTCAAGAAACAGAGTCCTAAGTAATAATCCCTTTCATTTGCTAGCAATTTTTATGCTTTACAAACTCATGGATCTCATCCTTAAATACTTGGATCCCTAGTACAACCTGGGAGGTACACAAGGAGAGATTATGACTATGTTTTTGCCGTTCAGGAATCAGGTGCTAAGAGGCTTTGTTTCCTTAATTCAACATTTCTTGAGACACTGGAAAATTCAAGAATAAATAAAACAGGATCTCACCCTAAATTAGGGAGGCCGGTAAGCAACACCTTAGTTTACTCAGGCTGTGGGCAGAGCGGCTCCAGGGTGTGGTGGGAGTCCAGGAGAACTATACCACAGAGCTGAAACGTGGCAAAGCCAGGGCTCCAGTCCCAGGACTTCTGACTTGTACTCAAATACTCTGCCTATGACCCCTGAGCACTTTAAGATCGGCTACAGTGAAGAATACTCCCCACCCCCATCCTACACACACACACACACACACACACACACACACACACACAACTTAAGATGAAGAAGGTAGCTAAAAGAAAGGACACTCCTGGGTTAGGAAGAGGTGTTGGGGCCAGGAGACTTCATCAAAACCTCTATCTTGGTTGGATCCCAGAGTAACATTGTCACAAAGTAACTATGTACATATTATTTGGGTGATTTATTGTTAGTTTATAAGCTCTGTGTGGGTAGGAGCCACATCTAGCTTGTTTAAAGCTGAATTGTTAGGCCTCGCTCGGAGCCTGGCACAGAGCCAGTACTCAACAAACATTTGTTGAATAAATCACGAATTGCGATAAAACTCGGAGCAAAATAACACCAGAAGGGAACATGGCCGCTCACCGTCCTAAGAGAGGTGTGAAGGACCATGAAGAGAATTAGAAAAATGTGGCGCTGAGGACTGGGAAGGACTTTTCATTTCTCTAGCGATCCAAGCTTCAGACTCCGAGTCATACAGCCTTGTATGAGCCCTCCGTCCTAAATTCTCAAAGAAGTGACTCCAGAGGGACAGAAAGGCGCTTCCCCCCCCCCCCATAAGGGTGGTGAGCAAAGGTTGGTGGCAGTTCAACGCGTCCCTGGCCGGGCCTGGACCTGAGCCCCAGTCTCCCGGGCTCCTTAGATTCCAGGCCAAGCTGCAGAGAGCAAAGCTGTGTGGCCGCGGTTAGGGTTGAGGTGGGCGTATGCGGGCCCCACCAGGGAAAGCTCCTTGAGAAGCCCGAAATGGACCCCATTGCGCCCACTCTGCCTGAGAGAGTTACTGAAGACGCGGGGACCTACAGGGAGGATCTCAGGCTTCCCAAGTATTCCCTGCAGCCATGAAGAAATTATTAGGTTAACCTCGGTCACCCTACTTAAGATGAAAGGGGAGGTAGCTAAAAGAAAGGACACTCCTGGGTTAGGAAGAGGTGTTGGGGCCAGGGGACGGACTCTCAAAGCCTTTGGTCCGGCAAGAGCAGAGATGGAGATATACGCCTTTTGCCTCCGGTAGACGCCTCAGTCCTTCAGGCTTATATTGGCAGCGCAGAGAGTGTGGGGCAGTGTGTGTGTGTGTGTGTGTGTGTGTGTGTGTGTGTGTGTGTAAGGGACAAGGGTAGAAGAGGTGGGGGTGGGGTGCCGCAAGGTGGTGCAAAGGCCCAGGCGAGGTCTAGTCCAGAGCTAGTGCTGGTGAGCGCGCCTGGCGGTGAGGTGCAGGATAATCTTGGTTGCAGGGGTGCAAGGGGGAGGGCGGAGCAGCAGCCTCGGCCAGCCGCCGCCCTCTGCCCCCCAACTCCCGGCCCAGCTCCAGCTCAGGGCGGAGACTCAATGCCTGCTGCGTGGCTGGGGGTCGAGGTCCAGTCTGCAAGCCTGAGGGTGGGGGTGGAGAGCTGCTAGCCACGTGCGCAGCCGGAGCCTGCTGCGGGACTGCGAAGCTGCCGAGGGACGAAGGCCCAGGCTCAGGGCCTGCGGAAGATGCACCCAACTCTCCCCTTCACTCAAGGCCTAAAGGCAGGGCAGGGTGGGGGGTGTGCTAACGACAATACAGAAATCTGGCGCTCTGGCAATGAAATTAAAAATTTTCTAAAGCTTTCGGAGAGCTTTTATGTGCCCCATCTTATCTGAAAATCTCAGAGAAACCTTGTGAAGAATTACCTACACTTCTAAACGGCATTGAGACCGAGAGAGACGTACACCATTCTATACTTGGTGTTTCTTATACTTACCAGTAATGTGAAATAATGGAGAGGGAAAGGGAGAAAGAAGACAGGTGACTGGGAAACCCACCCCGCCTTAGCAATAAGACCCCAGTCAAAACAAAAGCCCGGGATTCTGGGCCGCCTGCAGACAAGATCTGTATTCAGTTTGTCTGCTCTCCTCGACGGTTCATTTGAGCTCAGCGTCGTCTTCCCTCCTTGCTCCTAGGGCTTAAATATCACATAGATCAACGCGCAGTTGATGGAGCCTGAGTCTTCCTGAGAGCGCCGCCCGCCCCCCCCCCCCCCCGCCCCCAGAGAAGCCCCTTGGAAGAAGCGCAAGGAACCAGCCTGGCGCTTGTCTTTCACAGTACAGCGGACAAGCACGTCTCAGCGCCCAAGTGCAGGGTTGCCTGCCCCAAAGCCGCCAGGGGAGCTGCGCAAAAACGTGGGCACATGCGGGAGGAAGGGGGTGCCCTGGGCTTTGTCACCCTTCATAAGCGACGTAGGTGGTGAGGAAACCGAATGTTAGTATAGAAGTTGGCTTTGTGTTGAGGGAGCACAGAGCACTTCTCAAGGAGAGAACTGAAATGTTAAAAAGCCAATAACAAAACAAGTTTCCTTACTACAATTGCTGTTAATGGAAAAGGCGCCTAACCTGCTGAATTAAATCGTTCAAAAGTGCCTGTTCATCACTGGGAGTTCCTTCTCTACAAGGAGGGGAAAGAAAATGAAAACAAAAAAACAAGTTGGAGAAGCCCCCTTAACTGGCCCCGGCAGTGTGTTGGAGGCCCCAGCCTGGACAAGGAGCTTTCCACCCTCCCAGCCTCTAGCCGGAGAGGAGGCTAAAAGAGCCAAAGAAAAACCAAACCAAAACAAGGACAAAACGTTTGGAATCTCAGGGGGAAAAGTCGGAGTGGGTCTCGGGATCTGTGCCACGCAGGGCACGACACTGTAGTCCACTGGGCTGGAGGCCGGGGCCTGGCCGGAGCAGCAAGGCCGGTGCCTCTGGTCCGGCTGGGGAGCGAAAGCCCACAGCTCCCCCTCTCCAGGCGCCCAAGGACCCTCAAGGCGCGGGGCTCACACTTGAAGCCTGGGAACGCGCTGACAGGAAACCCACTTCCTCCTAAGCAGTTTCTTGCTCGCCGGATGAGAGGCGCCCAATTGAAGCAGAATGATCCTCATCTACTAATATCCAGCGTGGCCACAAAGCGACTGGCCATTTACGCCGCCACTTTAAACAAAGATATTTGGTTATTCCCGGGGAAGCAAGTGCACTTTTGCATGGCTGAGCTCCGGGAGGAGGCGAGCCTCAGCCCAGCCTCCCGCCTGCTGGGCTGCTCGCGCCTCGGGATTCGCCCCCTCCCGGCCAGCTGGTCCCGCCGGGGTTCAGGCTCAGTTCCGCCCGGCAACAGGCGGGCGGGTACTTACGACGCTCCCTGCCCGCGCCCTCCCTGAAGCATCAGAGGGGAAAACAGCGTGGCCCTGGGCTCGGGTGCTGGGGCTGTGATGTCCTCGGAAAGTCAGCTCCAGCCCCAGAACCCCGCGTGTCCGGGCGATGGGCGAGGGTCGGGGACACCAGGTTTGTTCGAGGTGGGGCAACTTCAGCAATGGCCCTTCGGGTTAGTGCCCCCCAGCTTCCCAGCTCTGGCGGCCAGTAGTGTGCTTGTCTTGGCCAGGAATGGGGGTGGGGAAAGGGAGCCGCGGGTGGGTTGTGTGTGTGTGTGGGGGGGGGCGTGATGCAGGGGGCCCTGGACCGCTGAGAAGACCCTGAGCTGGGGGGAGGGGGACGCGGGGATCTGGGACAGCCTCTCCGAGGCAGCCGATCCCCTGCTCAGCGTCCCCTCCGCCCGCTGGGATTCTCTCTCGGGTAGGGGGAAAGGGGGCGGGGAGCAGAGGTGTCCCTCTGACGGCGGCAGAAGAGGCAGACAGACGGACAGACACGCAGAACAACAGTGCGGCCCCAGGGTTCGTCCCCAGACTCGCGAGCTCGTTTGGTGGTGACTGGGGCTCGGCGCCGCGAAGCCCGATGTGGTCCGGAGGCAGTGGGAAGGCGCGGGGCTGGGAGGCCGCGGCGGGAGGGAGGAGCAGCCCCAGCAGGCTCAGGTGAAACCCCTACCCTGTCCCTTGGCTCCCTCCCTCTATAGACTTGTCCCCGCCCGGGAACCCCGACTATATTGGAAAGTGGTTCACTTTGTAACTCCGAAAGTTGGTTGCAAAGCAGCATTCACCTTCCTTCCTCCCCACCATCCCCCCTCCTCGGCTACTCCTCACCCCACCTCTTGCCCTCCCCTCTCTCGGTTCCCTCCTCCTTTCCCTCCCCTGTCTCCCCCCGCGCGCCGCCCGCACCCCACAAAAAATGGGGTGGGGGTGTCCGGGGGAGGGGGAAAGAAATGCTTTGGGTCGTGTCTCTGCCTCTCTCTCTCTCTCTCTCCCTCTTTGAGACCTAAAAATCCTGACAAGTGAAACTTAAAGGTGTTTACCTTGTCATCAGCATGTAAGCTAATTATCTCGGGCAAGATGTAGGCTTCTATTGTCTTGTTGCTTTAGCGCTTACGCCCCGCCTCTGGTGGCTGCCTAAAACCTGGCGCCGGGCTAAAACAAACGCGAGGCAGCCCCCGAGCCTCCACTCAAGCCAATTAAGGCGGACTCGGTCCACTCGGTTACGTGTACATCCAACAAGATCGGCGTTAAGGTAACACCAGAATATTTGGCAAAGGGAGAAAAAAAAAGCAGCGAGGCTTCGCCTTCCCCCTCTCCCTTTTTTTTCCTCCTCTTCCTTCCTCCTCCAGCCGCCGCCGAATCATGTCGATGAGTCCAAAGCACACGACTCCGTTCTCAGTGTCTGACATCTTGAGTCCCCTGGAGGAAAGCTACAAGAAAGTGGGCATGGAGGGCGGCGGCCTCGGGGCTCCGCTGGCGGCTTACAGGCAGGGCCAGGCGGCTCCGCCGGCCGCGGCCATGCAGCAGCACGCCGTGGGGCACCACGGCGCCGTCACCGCCGCCTACCACATGACGGCGGCAGGGGTGCCCCAGCTCTCGCACTCCGCCGTGGGGGGCTACTGCAACGGCAACCTGGGCAACATGAGTGAGCTGCCGCCGTACCAGGACACCATGCGGAACAGCGCCTCGGGCCCCGGATGGTACGGCGCCAACCCAGACCCGCGCTTCCCCGCCAGTAAGTGAGGCCGCCCCACTGCCGGGCCGCGGGCTGAGTACGGGAGGCGCGGGGAGAGCAGCCCAGAAGGCGCGGCTCCTGCCAGCTGCGCACTGGGCGTCTGGGTGGGCGGCCCGGCAGCCGCGCCAGGGAGTAGGGTGCGGGAGCTGGGGATTCTTTCCCCTGCTGGATTGAGGTGTCCCAGAAGAGACACTTGGTAACGCTGGGGTCCTGCGAGCAGTATTCGGTGTCTCCCCAGTGCGGCCGACTAGGAGCTCTGCTCCGCGCAGGAGACCTCGGAGTGCCGAGGGAGCGCCTTCCTCCCCCCCACCCCCCACCCCCCCAAAAAAAACCCTAAGGGAGCTGGGGGCAAGCAGGGAGCAGAGAGGCGCGGCCTGGCCGGGCCGGAGGCTGCCCTACTGCGACGCGCTCAGGCGTCCGGCCCGGCTGGCTCTCTAGTGTAGGCAGGTGGAAGGGCGCGCGTGGCTCCAGAGGGGGCTGTAAATGGAACGAGCAAGTGCCCTCACTGGGGCTGACAGGAGAGAGAGCGGCCAAGAGGCAAAGCGTCTGGGGCTCTAGCTTTCGAAAGTGAAGACTCCACTCTCCTAAGCTCCCAAAGTTGGGGTCTACCGTGGGACCCCAGCTTTTGGTGTGGGCCCAGTTCACCGCCTGTGCCCCGATAACCCCACGACTCTGGCCGGAGATGGGCACGAAAGGAACGGAAGCGGCCTTTCTCCACTTTGCTTTTGGGCTGGAGCACTGAGAGTGGGGAGGCAACCGGGGTTGAGGTGGGGAGCTTTCCAGTAAATCCCTCGACGGCAAGGCCTGGGGCAGGCGCTAGCCATCCTTGACACCTAGGCCTCTCAGGGCGGAGGCAGCTTAGGTGAGGAGGGAGCCGTCGGGGTGGGCAGGGCCGGCCAAGGCCGCGGAAGGCAGAGGTGGCCTGGCCCGGCCCGGTCCCCGCCGACGCTGTGCGTTTGTCGCCTACAGTCACCCGCTTCATGGGCCCGGCGAGCGGCATGAACATGAGCGGCATGGGCGGCCTGGGCTCGCTGGGGGACGTGAGCAAGAACATGGCCCCGCTGCCAAGCGCACCACGCCGGAAGCGCCGGGTGCTCTTCTCCCAGGCTCAGGTGTACGAGCTGGAGCGACGCTTCAAGCAACAGAAGTACCTGTCGGCGCCCGAGCGGGAGCACCTGGCCAGCATGATCCACCTGACACCCACGCAGGTCAAGATCTGGTTCCAGAACCACCGCTACAAGATGAAGCGCCAAGCCAAGGACAAGGCGGCGCAGCAGCAACTACAGCAGGACAGCGGCGGCGGCGGCGGGGGCGCCGGGTGCCCGCAGCAGCAGCAAGCGCAGCAGCAGTCGCCGCGCCGCGTGGCAGTGCCGGTCCTGGTGAAAGACGGCAAACCCTGCCAGGCAGGAGCCCCCGCGCCTGGTGCCGGCAGCCTTCAAGGCCACGCGCAACAGCAGGCGCAGCAGCAGGCGCAGGCTGCTCAGGCGGCCGCGGCGGCTATCTCAGTGGGCAGCGGTGGCCCTGGCCTGGGTGCACACCCGGGCCACCAGCCGGGCAGCGCAGGCCAGTCTCCGGACCTGGCACACCACGCCGCCAGCCCCGCGGCGCTTCAGGGCCAGGTCTCCAGCCTGTCCCACCTGAACTCTTCGGGCTCGGACTATGGCACCATGTCTTGCTCCACCTTGCTATATGGTCGGACCTGGTGAGAGGACACCGGGCCAGGCCGGGCCCAGCGCGCTGCCTCATCGCTGCCCCTCCTGCCGGTCACACAATCACCAACTACCCGCCGCTCCCTGCGCTTCGACTTTTCTTAATAATCTGTCCCGTTTAGACCGAGGGGAAAAAAAACACAAAAGCCAAACTGCTGGACGTCTTTTTTTTTTTTTTTTCTAAAATTTGTGGGATTTTTTAAAAAAAGAAAATAAAAACATCCAAGTGAATCCAATTCTTTAAAAAGAGAAGGACATAACAAGAACAGCTTTTGGGGTGTCTTTTTGGTGATTGAAATGGTTTCACTTGCTCAGGCAGGGTGCAGTTTGGAGAGGGCTCTACCATGACTGGCTCTGGACTCTAAAGATCGCAAACTTCACTCTGGGTACACTGTGCCAGCAAGGCGGACTCGCTTGTAAATACCCGGATTTCTTTTGAAGGGATGATGGGGGCTGGGGAGAGGAAAGACTCTTCGACAGGACCCACTTGTCATTGACACAAAGGAAATGCCCCCTCCCAGCGCCCTCTGGCCGCCCAGGCTCAGCCCCGGGGGGAAAAGCCCTGGCTAAAATTGTTTCATGTTTGATGTGAACTTGTAGCTGTAAAACGCTGTCAACAGTCGGACTACATGCCTAGTTTTTAGTAATCTGTACATTTGTTGTAAAAAACAAAAAACAAAAACAAAACCAACCCCTGTCCCCAGCCCATCATATTTTTTATGGGCACTGACAAATCTGTGTATATTATTTGGCAGTTTGGTATTTGCAGCGTCAGTCTTTTTCTGTTGTAACTTATGTAGATATTTGGCTTAAATATAGTTCCTAAGAAGCTTCTAATAAATTATACAAATTAAAAGGATTCTTTTTCTGATTAAAACTCCACCTTTTGTTTGGTTTTAATTTGGCTTTAAAAGGCTTTTTTTTTTTTTTTTTTTTTTTTTTTTGGTGGTGGTGGTGGTGGGGTCAGCTCATCATTGGCCTGATGGGGTTGGAATTGTTTGGGGGCTGAAAGGATACTAAACCAGCTAAAGAGCTGGGCCCAGAGTCCTTGTCCCACAGGGAAACGGAGTTTTGTTCTGTCTCCGGATTGAGTAGAACCAAACCTTGAGCAGTCCTGGGACTCGACAACCAAAAGGAAAAAAACTAAATACTTCCATCAGGAGGGAAAGGGTGAAAGGAAGAGAAAGAGACCAAAGGACTAGTTTTCAGCACCAGGCTTCTGTTTTTTTGTTTTTGGGGTTTTTTTTGAAACCTCAGAAGTGTCTACTGTGGTCTTATACAGCTAAGGCAACGTTTAAAACTTTAAAATGTTTAAATAACATGCATTTTAAATAATCTGAATGAGGGATCATTTTTACTGAACGAATGGTCCCTGTAGATTTCAACACCAATCCTTGTTTCTAATCTGCTGTAGAGCCTCGTCAGAATTGGAATTTAGGGGAAGACTATTTTCAAAAGTGGGAAAGTCTATCTGGGTCTCTGTTCTGTTCTAAAACAGCTATCCCCCATGCAGGGTTAGACATGGATCCCAAGCCTCTCAGGGTCTTTCTGGTCTTGGGAGGTTTCTGACTGGGCTACACCAAAGGCAGGACTTTGGAAGCTGGGCTGTCCCTCTTTGTTCCACCGGTTTCCATCTCTGGAATATCTTTGTAGTAAGGAATCTTTTTCCTGTCTCCAACTCTCTACTTCTCGCTGCCCACCCACTGTCACCACCACCCAAGCAAAATAATCATCTTTGACCTTTCTCCCTCCTTCTAATTTCCTGGTCTCTTTGGTACCCAGATGTGGTTGTTGGGGAACTCTTAGGTTGCCCTGAGGAGGGGAGGAGGAAGGAGTGGCTGTGGACAGAGAGAAATCATAGTCCCTAGATGGGCTATTGCCGATTTCAGTGTCACCCTTGATAAACCTACCCAACAAAAGTGGCCGGGCGAGCTCCTATTAGCCTGAGAGTGTTTGTGGGGGTTCATACTTGGCATGTACTCATTTCATGCCCAGAATTCCATCTTTCTTTTTCCTTTCTTCCCTCTCTTCATCTTTTCTTCCTCTCTTCTTTTCATCTCATTCTGTCTCCATCTCTCTTTTCATCGGACTTTTCCCATACCCCACTTGTGAAGGAAATTGCATAGACCAAGGCCTTGCTCCATGACCAGCAGTATTATTTGTTAACTTCCTGGGGGCTCCTCTCCCCGAATGCCTTAGGACTGGGGGCCAGGGTGAGCTTCCTCCCCTGGGTCTGGCTGCTGAGATATGGTTTCCAATATCCAGAAGAGACTGGAGAATCCGAGGATGGTTGGTTGGGTTTACAGAGTGTGCTGGTTGGGGAAAATCCCAGCAGGCCTCACATTTTGGTAAACAAGCAAAAATCAGTAAAGTTTGAACACTTGTGTTGGAAAGAGCAGCAGTGGTCCCGGGACAGGGTGCATAGGTGGTCGAATCACAGCTCGGGCCGGGTCTTTGCCAGGGAGATGTTTGCTCTAAGGTCCCAATTCCAGGGGGAAGGGAGATTCCGCTCAACCTGCCCCAGGCCCAGCACAAGCCCCAGGGGCGGGGGAGGGGAAGCAGGTGGGACTCGCGGCAGGACACTGGCAAGGACGGCTGCTCCCCCAACTCCTAGCCGGGAGCGGGCGCCTGAGAGTCACAATTTTTAGTGGGTTGTGGTACCCTCGGCCTTATCACCCTTACACTGGATGGAATTTTCTCAAATACATTCTTCTCCCTGCCGTCTAGGGTCGGCTTAGTTTGAAGTCTGTTTACTTGTTCGGGGGTGGGGTGGGGGAAGGAGGTGATTTCAGCCGGGTCTGTGGATGGGACCGAGACAAATAGAGGCTTGGCTGCTTCTCTCCATCCATCACGCTCTGGCCGGGAGAGTGTAGTAACTTCAGGAAGCAGCCGTGGAACGCAAGCTGAAGCTTTTTTGATAGGGAAACGTGTGCGCGCTGGGCGCAGCTAAAGACCCCAGCCTGGGGACATTCTCCAGCCCACATCTCGAAGAGCCTCTGCGACGCCTGTCGTCATCTACTCCTGAAGTAGACCTCCCCTCGGTCTCCAGCATCTTTGGCCCAGGTTCTGGCCCGGAGAAATCAGCCTTCTGGGGATGTCCCTGGCCTTGAATGCTGGAAGAGCCGGAAGCTTCCCCACGTAGGGGAGCAGCTCAGTTCGCCCCAAGATCCCAGAGAAGCTGAGCGCCCCCGCCTATGCACCCCACCCATCCCTAAACCCTGACGGGTGAGGAGAGTGGGGGAGATCTTGCAGACAGCATCCTGCATACCTCCTCTCCCCCACCCCACCCTGCCAAGTAAACACGGGGACTTTCTCGAGAGCCCTGGAGTGCGGCTCTAGTGGCTTGGGGCCTGAAACCCCAGGCTTGGCTTGTTTGATGTTTAGCATCCCAAAGCGGCACACCACCCCCTCCCCAGCCTGGGAACTTGGAGCTGTGGGTCGGAGAGGGAGGAAAGCAGCCCTCTCAGTCGGCCAGGCTGGGGACTGGACTGGGTTCTGGAAAGGCGAGAAGAGACGGCCAGAGATGCTCTGAGCAGGGGAGAAGGGAGACCCGGCTGCCGCCCCCCCCCCAACAGAGACACTTGTGGGTACAGCTGGAGTTGTCAAGGCCTGGAGGTGGGTGGGGGCAGGGAATGCTCAGCAGCCGGGCAGGGGCTCTGGGATAGGGGCTGGCCCTGAGGGAGGTAGCTTGGGGCCCTCGAGTGAAATCAGACTCAGGCCCGAGGCGACCGCGCGAGAAACGGTCGGGGCACTTACTCCAGGAGGCGGAGGAGGCCCCGCGCGCTCCAGTCCAAGGGCCTCGCAGGAGGCAGGTCTCCTTCCCGCTGTTTAGGACTTGGCCTTAACAAAAGGGAAGACTTGCTCGGGAGCCTTCCGAGGATTTTAAATCCTCCTGGGTCGGGGCAGGCCTGGGGCTGGCATCAAGGTCTCGGGTTTTGAGACCCCAGGGAGGAATTCTCATACTGAGGCCACACACTTCTCCGAGCGCGCTCGCCGGCGTATGCGCGTCGGTGAGGGGCTATCTCCAGGCGCGAGTGCACAAAAGGTAGCGCGAGTCTCTTCTCAGGCGACTGGAGATAAGAGGAAATGAGAGCGGGGTTTTCTGACTTCCAACTCATTAGGGACCAGGTAAGGTCAATGCTTTCTCTATTATGTCTTTATCTTAAAAGCGGGTCAATTTAAGATAAGGGAAAAAAAATCCAGGATCTGTGTGAACCGTACTGATAAAGACTGACCCCTTTCCAGAACTAAAAGCAAGCCAGGCAGACATTCATTTTCTATAAACAAGAGAGTTGTGAGAAGCTGCCTTGAATTCTGATCGAATGTCTCCAGTCTCTCTAGACATGGCTCACCCCCTCCCCCAATTATTAGAGCTGGGAGCAGAGTGCGGGAGGATATTATTTGTGGAGAACTAGAAAGCCTGTTGGGAAATGTGAATCTGAGATGATATGGCTCTTAGGCATGGTTTGCTGGCTTGTTTGCTTCAAATGTGTCTTTCTTTTAGAATGGAAGGAAAGTGACAGACATGAGTGTTGGGAGGGATGAAGCTGAATGTTTTCTTTGCTCTGCCAGGTTCCTATTAAGAGATGCTGGACACCACCTTCCTCTGACCCTCCCTGACTTCCTGACTGGTGTGTTTGTGGTTGTGTAGTTGGGTCCTTTTCAGCTCAAGGCCCACCCTTTGTGGGGCTCGATTTGGGCTCCCTCCTCCACTAAGAGCACAGAAAATTTTCTTGCGCTGCTTTGGCCAGGAGCTTCTGGAAGGAGTGTCCTATCCCCAGTTGCCCTCTGTGGCGAGTTTGTCCACCCAAGTGGCTGGATGCATTGGGTATGGATAAGAGTAGTGGGAAGAATGTGTTTTATTGAAAGGGAGGCCCAGGGCGTGCATGCTCCCTCTTCCCACGTAGTTGTGTTTCTCAACTTGATGGTTCTCAAAGGAGCAGAGGAGAAGCAGGCTTAGCAACTTGACAGCACAGTTTCTGCCTCATCTGAAGCCACAGCTGAAGTAGCAGGCTGAGTTTCTCTCTGATAGTGACCTAATACCCTACTTGGAGGGCATCTAGGCACGGCCCCAGACTTCTTATTTCATGTTTCCCGTTTGATCTCTGCTTCCTAAATATTTATTGTCTTTGTTACGCTGAGTTGTAAATAAGTTTTGGAAAGGATGAGATTTAAATCCATTCTCCTGTTCTATTTATTTTTTTAGTTACTTGCAGGACACTGCAATATAAATTGATTATTGTTATTGCTCTACTTGAAATGCAAATAAACCATTTTTTTAATTGCAAGCAATAGGTCTTGTTAAAGAGGACTCTCATCCAACATAATATTCACATCTGATTCTACCAACTCTGTATGTAGGTGTAAATGGTTGCATAGAGACATCTGTCTTTGTATGCATTATAGAAGTATACACATATGTATCTATCTCATAGATCTATTTTAGAAGATATTAAAATAGAAAAAAACTTAATGTAGGATTCTCTCAGTAGGGCATCTTATGGAACCTGTTAGATGCAAAAAAGTTGAATGCATTCATTGCCTCAATTAAGATTCACATAAAACCGAGTGTCCCTTAAAAAATTATACGAGTAAAGAAAAACTTTCTTCAGTTTTATCCATTTTAAATTGGAATATTAATTTATTTTCATGCAAAATTCTGGAGAATTAATTATGTTTGGGGAAAATATTAAAATTTGTTCTTAAAGAAAATGAACTTGTTGTCTGAGACGCACAGCTGTAGATGAGACTTCTTGAGGCAATCTATTAGAAAAATTATCGTTTGTCACATCTCCATTATCCACTAATAGATATCATTAGTATGAACACTATCGGCCAGCTAACAAAATCAAATGGAAATGTTTCTGCCGCTCCTTTGTAGCAAACTTCCCTCCTACTCTGGTCTTCACAGAGTAGTGGAAATAAGAGGGCA
Source organism: Felis catus (assembly GCF_018350175.1). Lineage (NCBI taxonomy): Eukaryota > Metazoa > Chordata > Mammalia > Carnivora > Felidae > Felis > Felis catus. The sequence goes on along the minus strand of NC_058373.1, from coordinate 85,612,884 downwards.
GGTCTGAGTATAGTCCGGCAGCAAGGAAAAAGACCAACTTTTTCTCCTTCCCTCCATTTCCTACATTTCCAGGAATCCTGTCTTTGCTAGATGAAATTGTCAATAATTGTCAGTAACCACCAGGCTGTTGGTAGAGGGTCAAATATTGCATTTCTAGGGTTTTCAGCAATTGTTGATAATGTCATTTCTACAAAATCAAAGATGTTAGGCAATGAAAAGTGTGCTTGGATACCCTTCCCCAGTCACTATTGCCCTGGAGCCGTTCCGTGGAAAGTCGCCCAGGATGGTAGGACCTCCACCTTGCCTAGCATTTTCCCTCTCAATACTGCTGCTCGAAGGTGTCCAAAGCTCTAGGAAAACAAGGGTTTATTTGGTTCGCGCGCTGCCGATTTACCTGATCTCCTCGGCACACACACAGCTGAGTGCGCGCGCGCAGATGTAAACCTGGGAATTACCGTAATGACACGAAGAGGACTGGGAGCTGGCTCCTCCGATCTGGCTGTTCGCTCTGTTCTAACCTAGGAGAATAGGTCAATGGTTTAACGAATCTGGCTATGTTGATGTATACAGCAAATCCGGCATGGTTAGGGTCCCCGCGGGCGCCCCCAGAGCACTGGGTTTCTAAACAGGTTTGGAGCGACAGGCTTTTTCAGAGGAGATTCTGAAGCCAAAGAGGATTAAACCACTCTCCCCGCCTGGCCACTCGACGGTGCCTTGAGGTCTGCAAGGCACTGTTTTCTGGGTGGGGACTAATGGGGGTGGGGGTGGGGTGGGTGCGGAGCTGGGCAGTGACGGCTTCCTCCTCCCCTTCCGAGTGTGCTTCAGAAAGAATTGCAACTCTTTCACCAAAGGCATGCACGGAGCATACATCCCCATCCCGAGCCAGGGCAGACACAAGTTGTAGCCAGTTCATTACTACTCACTAACCTGCACTATGAACTGAAATGTTGATTACCATTTCCTGGCAGGACTGCTGAGACTGAGGCCTGGGTGTAGTAAACTTTGGAAGTACCTCAGCATATCATTATATACAATTCACATAGCAGGGAGAGTTCAGTTATCTATGTGCACTTCACGTTGGCTTCGTACTGAAATCCAATGGGAGAATCTTTGGAAATATTCCACAAAAAGTCAACCCATAGCCATAGTCTAGCCCTGGATGGGTTAAAGAGAATATCTTTGAGATCAATGGTAGCATACACGGAGCTTCAGGCATCCCTAACAGTTGACATTAACTTTCCGGTATGAACTGTTTTCTAACAACCATATGCCATACCAACCCTAAATTGGTTACTGAAAATTCTCGACAGAGCTAAATACTTAGGTTCTGTGGAAGCTGGAGGGTTGTGTGTGTTTGTGTGTGTGTGTGTGTGTGTGTGTGTGTGTGTGTGTGTGTGTGTGGTTCTGCACAGAAGAGAAAAGAGGAAAGGAGAGGGGACTGGAAAGGAGGGGAAGGGAGAAGAGAGGAACACTGCCTGGTGACAGTGTGTGGAGTTCTGCTGGTGTTTTTGACAGCTGAGTCATACTGGTCTTTGGGTCCAAGGGTTGGGGCAGATGGATGAGTGTGTACTGTATGTGATTTTTAGGGGGTGATGCTGGTGGGCAGGGCAGGGGGGCAGGCTGAAAGGCAATGTGTGTCCCACCTCTTGGCGGGAGTGTAACACAATGGGAACGTAATTACCTAGCTGAAACAAGCTCAAAAGGCAAAAAGTTGCAAAATAGATCGGCCTCCCTGAGAAGAAGGGGAGCCAGTTCCAGAGGTCTGCAGCCATCATCCTTTTTTTTTCCAATACATTTTCAACAAGAGGATCTAGGGAGTGATTCCGATTCAATACACATAATCAGTTTGCAAGTCTTATTTCCATTTGAAAACAGGGCCATTTGCAATCATAAGAGCCGGACACGCTGAAAGATACAGAGCGCTTTCTGAGCAGATGATGGGTGACAGAATCTACAGGCAAGCACTAAATATTTTCTTCTAGCCTCAGGCCGTATGCATCAGGCTTTAGTCCCGGTGTATTTGAAATCGAATATTCCTGTTGTATGTATAATTTAATTGCTTAGAAAATTGAGACTCCATGGTTGGAGGGGGGAAAGAAACAGCAGGAAAGGTGAGAGAGAAACTGTTTGTGCTTCCTCTCGTTGCTGATTGATAGTCATTTATTTAGCGAAGAGTAGACGGGCAAAAGATTTGATGTGAAATTCAAACTTGTTTTTAAAGGAAGGGCCGCCAGAAGAGGTTGCTCGGGGCTAAAATTTCGCGCGTTGGAGTCGTGAAGCCCTGCCGGGGTGTTCCGGGGACCAGCAGGATGTCTGCGGGGCCCGGGCGCAGAGCTGTGACCGAAGCCCTACGGGTGGCTCCGCGGCCTCCCAGTTGCACCGCCAAAGACCTAAGGGCCCCTAGCGGCCCCGCGGTTTCAAATTTGCTGTCAGGCGACCCAGCTGCAAATGTGGACACTTAAAATCTCCGGCTATTTTACGGTCTTTCGTCGTAAAAAGTTTCGGTTTCTAGAACCCAGTGTAACAGCTGTCGGCGACCGCCCCCCTCCTGCCCGCGGCCTCTGCATTCCCCACCCCCTCGGCCTCCCGCTCTAACCCCAGTCCTAGGCGTCACCCCGCCCACCCGAGGTCTCCCCTCCCACGCGCAGCCTGCGGCCACGCGCTCTCTTCCCACCCAACCTCTCGAGCCCCCCATCCCCACCCCCCACCCTCTGCAAGGCTAGCAGGTGACTCTCCAGCCCGTTTTCAGTTCACGCTGGGAACAGCCTATACTCTGAGCTGTCTGCCGACAGGCTCCTAACCCCTTCTGGAGACCACACTAAGAAGTCTGGTGTGAGGATAAGTAGAAATTTCCCGTGAAGTTTGACCCCAGAATATACAGATAATTAGTTCACTGGGTCACGATGATGATCAAAACCCTAACCTGAAAGGATTTTTTTTTTTTAACGATCTGAAAACACAATCTTTATTTGGATAAACAAAATCAAACAAAGCCCGCGAACTGCTGCTGTTTCCCTAACGAGTTTTCCTACGGAAAAGAGAGATTCCGCCTCTGCCTAGATACGAACATCTAACGAACTTTCTGGCAGGCAGAAACCCAGTCTAATAATAGTATGGGCTTAATGCCGATTCCATTTTTATTTCAAAAGGGAATAATTTATTAACCTCCTCAAGTTAGTGCCTCTTAGGCAGGCGTTGTGTTTTTAAACGTCCTTGCAAAGCATTTTCACCTCTGAGAAGATCTCAGGAGAACCAATCGATGGGGGGTAGGGGGTGGGGACGATCTGCACAGCTTCCGCCGGCTTGCTCAATCTAATGCAAAACTCTTCCTAAAAGCCCCGATGTTCTCTTTAACAGATGTCAGTTACAGAGACCATAAAGATCTAAAGTCACCCTTCACACACACGCACACACCCCAGCTGTAAACTCACTTTTTTTTCCCCCCCGCTCTCTAGAATTCATTCTGTGGTTAAGCGGAGTTAGTGGTCCTGAGGCATTAATCCATCCTGGGTGGAGGTGGGAAGGTCAGGCCTCCCACAATAGGGAGCCTTCAGGCTCCCTATTTCTGCAGGCCGGGAACACAGAACTCCTAAAACTGACAGGAGGTGAGGGTGAGACTGGGACCAGTGGGACCCAACCTGCTAGGGTAAAGGGGAGCTAGCTCACCCAAATGAGGACAGGACCCGGCTTAGTCTTGGCTGGGTAGGCAGAGGGGGTGCACAGGGATGTGTCCCAGAACAGCAGAGAGCTAGAGCAGGTTCCCAGGGCAGGAAGTCCCAGCCAACTGACAGCTCCACAGAGATATGGTGACTGTGTGGCCATTTCTAGGAGTGGTGGCTGATGTGTGGTGACTTCTTCCCACTCTCCAGGATCTCCCTGAAGACCAAAACCACACAGGCTGGGGATTGCTGGTCCATGTCTTCAGGAGCAATCCCAATCAGGGAGAAGAAACCTCAGTCTGCCTTCCTCAGGGAGCCCCCTCCCTATCTCCCAAGGCAGATGTGGGACACCTTCATTAGGAGCCAAAGATCACCTGCGGGAGCATCGTATTCTTGTATTTATAGCCTGATGTGACTCCTTCGTCTACTTCTTATTTGTTACTTCATCCCACTCATTTTCCATTTCTTCATTTCAACGCCTATGTTTTACTTGCTTGCTTGTCCAATTCCAGCCTCACAGCCGCAGTCATACTTCCAAGGCAATTCGGTATCATTTTCCTAATCATGTCGGCGCTAAAGGAAAAAACAAAGTGGATGCGCTAACCCATATAGAATGAAAGCCAGTAAAGCCCATATGGGAGGCCAGTGGTAGTGGTGGTGTGGAGAGGTGTTGCTGAAAGGACCAGTGAGCCACCAAGGTCAGCCTATCAGAGGACTAGGGAGAAAAAAGTGACAGAAGCAAAGAGAAGCAGCAGTGCAGAGAAATTCAATTAACGTCAGTGGATGCGAAGCAAGGAATACAGCCCCGACCTAACACATGTGCCTGGCCTGGACAGGCATAGAAAGGGATGAGGAGGAAGCAGATGTGTATATGGTCATCTGTCTCTGAACTGAGAGGCAAATCTAGCAACCGCTTACTTTCCTCCTGCTAGACATTAAGAATAGAAACTTTCTGCCGGAGCAAATTAAAGGGCTAGGGAGCTGAGGGGCCAGGAACTGTTGTTCGCCTCCGAACTCCAGCCTGGCCATTTGGGCTCTACACTTGGGGGAAGGAAAAAATTCAGCGGAGCCTGGGGGCAGAGGGCGAAGCCCCTGGGAGAAGAAATAGTGGCTCCTGGAAACTTCCGGGAAAAACAGACAAAAATCCTTTCTTTCGAACAAGTGCCCCACCCCTCCTCCCTGCAGTTGGAGAGGGGCCTTAAGAGAAAGGGGAGACTCTAGGTCTTTTCCGACCCTGGCTGTTGGACAGCGCCCTCTTTTGTCCCCGCCAGCGCGGCCTCGAAGGAGGTACCACGTGGAGGGAGCCCCAGCTGCCTGGGAAAATGGCAGGGCGATTCCACTGGGACTCAGAGCCGAACCCGCCCCCCCACCCCCCGCAGCTCTCATCTTCGGGCCCCGTACAGCTTCCCATGACAGAAGGCGGGTCCTGAGAAGGCTCCCGGTTCCCCGCTACCCAGTCGGGCCCCATCCTCCTGCGGACGCGCAGCGGGCGGGGCCACGGCTGCCCCGGAGATCCCTCCGCGGATCCGGAATCGCTCCCCCCGCCCGCTCCCCGGGAGGGTCAGGCTCCGCGGGGGCGTTCCCAGCCTCTGGGTCCCGCGGCTGCGGCACGGGAGGACAGCAGGCTTGCCCTGTCGCCGGCCTCTGCTCTGCGGGGAGAAGGGAATCCCCCCACCCCCCAAAAAACCCACACACAACCTTCCAGGGCCGGTCATTTCCCTCCACCGCCCCCTTCCCTTGCCCAGCCACTTTGGGGTTTCTCCAAGGGGCCTGGAGCCCCAGGGCCCTTGCTTTCCTGAGAGTTTCACACGCTCTGTGATATATTTTAGCTGCAACGTATTAACCCATTTACTACCCCGGCAAGACACAGGTGTTGATTTGGACTTCATTTGGGTGGTGACCGCAGAAGGGCACATCTGAGAAGCTTCTCAACTTGTGAAGCACAGGCCGAGGGTGAGGTCCGGGAGAGGGACCCGGAGCGAACGCCGGCCGGTCGGGGAGCGAGGGCGGCGGTCCAGACTTCCTGCGGTCGGCGCCCACCGCTCCGCCCCAGCTGCAAGAGGCCTCGCGCAGCTCCAGTCCCCGCCCGGCGGTGGCTCCGCTAACGGGGCTTTTCTCAGCAAAGGGTGCTGCAGCGCGACGTCAGCCCCGCCGGGTCCAGAAGCCCGGATCCTCCTTCTTGGACCCGCGCAATCGCCTCTCTTTCCCCTTTATATTCTTCGGTAATTTCGGAGGCAAAGATTTCAACTTTGGGGGAATTTGTTTCATCTCTCCTAAATTCAGAAACGGAGTCTTCAAAAGTCTTAATGTGTGTGTTTACTTTTTTCTAGCGTTGAAATGAATGCGAAGCCACGGATCGAATCCCGTCACTCATTTGGGGTTAGCTTCTCCCGATATTTCACACGGAAAACAAAACTGGGTCCCTCTTATTTGTACTTGTCCTTAACCTTTGCAGCAACTGCTGTAGATGAGGCTCTGTCCATTCTCTAATAGATTTTACTAGGGGCTGGTGACAGAGAACTGATTTCTTTTCTATTAGGGTTTAGCACATCTTTGTTGAAGGCCTGTAGAATGACCAGGGATTAGATTTGCATCTCTTAGGCGCCCTGTGTGGTCTTTGTGTGAAGCTTGTAACTGTTAAAAATGACTTGTTAGGAAGCGTGTGGGCTCTCATCGCTCTCCTTTTGACAGAATGATTGTGAAATTCAGATTGGCCCTGTAGGATTTAGCCCGCAGATTCCACCTGAACCCTAAGCAATTAGACCCTAATCTCACTGCAATCATATTTGAGTTAGGATTTGTTGCACTTTGTTTACTTCAATTAAAAGCAGAGGAATATATTTTTTTTCCAGCCTTTAAAGTGAAATCTCCAGGCGCAAAACCTCAGGACTTCTCAGAAACGGTTTTGGTGGTGATGGGGATTTCTTTCCTGTAAGGTTTCCTCCTACTCCTCCCGCCCGCCCCTCCCCCATTTAAATAACTCTTTCTCTCTGTCTCTCTCTCTCTCTCTCTCTTTTTTCCCCTTTCCCTGTTACTCGCTAATGTCTGGAGCATCTATCTTCTTAAGGGTTGAATTCAGGTCGCCTGGGAAGAAATGCGTCGAGATGACTCCCAGCTGCTAGGGGCGCCCAAGCTCCGGGAGTCCCCAAGTCCCCGACAGAGCGCCTACGTCCCGCTCCAGCGCGGAGGTTTCCCACTCTCGCTGGCCACGCGGCGTGCGTGGGCTCCGGGCAGTGGGCGCCCGTCCAGCGTCTGGCTTCCTGCGGCTGATTCTCTTCTAAGGCGCCTGGCGCCCGCCCCGCCGCAGGGCGACTGCCGAGACCCGGTCAGCTGGACCACGGCGTCCGTCCCGGAGCTGCCCTTAGGATTCAGTGTGGCCTCCACGTGGGCTTGGCTTCCGCCCTGCGGCCTGCTGCGCGCCCAGTCCGCCCCAGGAGGTTGGGGGAGGTGGTCTCACCTCTGCGGGGTCGTCTTCTGCCCGGGTGCCGGACCGGCCGGAGTTGGGCCTCGAGCGGCCTGGCTCCGGCGGTCCTACGGGCCCTGAGCGCCCGGGGCCGGCCTCTAGCCTCTCCTCGCCAGGCCCCAGCGGCCTAGAGCGCCGGCCTCTGTGCGCCGCCGTCTGACCGGCTGCGGAGGGTCAGTGGCCCAGGTCGTCAGGATCTCGGCAATTCTCAGGGCATTTAACCCCGATGCAATTCCTAAGGGTCGCCTGCGGTTGCTAACTGTCAAGTCAGGTCACCTTAGTAGTATTGCTTGATCTGTGGTGAGTTTATCGCCTTCATTTATTTATCTCGTGCGACTTTGTTACTTTTATTTTCTCGGAGGATCTCACTGGGGAGACACATAATGACAATGACCCTTGGTCATCGTTTGTCCATTTTGACTCATGACCACTTATTGGGTCCTAGTGAGTTTGATTTGGTTCCCTAAAATACTGCTTCGCCTTTATGAGTTAATACTAAGGTGAGAGCCAACATAGGATGTAAACTAGAGAAATATTCTGGCACGGGAGGACCTCAATGCCATTTATTTGAGGGGAAGGGAAGATGCCACTTTTAAAACTTCCTAATAAACTTTTTAGTAGCAAGTGTTCTCATTGTCACTCATGTCAGAGAAAAAAAATTTTTTTAATGTTTTTTATATTTGATTCCATAAGAACGAAGGAAAGCCAGCCTACAACTTCACTCTGCCTGCGTAGCTAAAACATTTTAAGTGAGAACAACGTACTCTGCCGCCGCTTAGGTACTATATAAATGTGAGCAGTGCAAACTAATTTAAGCAAATGGTGCTCTCTTCCAATATTTTCTGGGGTGGAGTCTGCTTTAAACAGGCTCATCTTTTGGGATAATTCTAATAGCTATTCTTAACTTTATTGAGAATTCGTAAGGGCTTAAGGGAATAAGGGAGATTCTGTGTTGCCAGTGGATTGGGGGGAGGTGGGAATGTGGTCTTGGAGTAGGGAAGAAGGGGGAGCAAGACTGTGATAGTCTCTTTAAGATCTACCAAAAGAAGTCTTGATCTATTGATTGAAGATCCCTGCTTTAAATCAACCCTGTGTGCAGTTTAGTACAGTTTTTCATTTGTGAATAGGAACTGTATCAAAACCCTAGTGTGACCATGACAATTGGGTAATCACACACAAGGCATCTTTGCTAATGGAGAGATTCTGTAAATATGTTTCTAGTGAATACACAGATAACAGTCACAGTGGAAGGGTCAGGTGCCACAAATCATAGATTACTCTGCCAAGGGTTGCCAGCCATCTGAGGCTTGGAAGGACATTAACTGCCTTTGCATTCTCAGAATACTCCCCTCAGTTCGTGATTTCACTTACTTGACCCTACTTCTGTTATTAAAAAGCTGGCAGGCACAATCAAGGGCGAGCAGGTTGGCTACCTACCCTTCTGGCAGCTTGCCAGTATTCCCATTTAGCTGCCAGCAGACAAGGAGAGGAGTGAATCAGTCGTAATCCTACAGTAGCATCTAGAAGGTATCAGGAAAACTTTAGTGGCAGCGGGAGGGTCCACCAATCAGCCCTGTTTCTAAATTCTCCACTTCATATCTGTAATAAATCCCTCTGGGGGAATTCACTACTGGGAAAGGTGGGGAGGGGAATGGATACAGGAGCTCTCAAGCAGTTTCCTTGAAAAGTAAGCTGTAAGTGCATTACTTGATAGTCCCAATTTTGAAAACGGGCATAAATAGAAATAGGATTCTTGTTACTAACAAGAGCAAAACCCAGGAAAAGTGTCCCTTATCAGTAGGGGGGGGGGTGGAAATCAAGAGCTTTTAATAAAATTTGTAAGATTATCCCTTTTTGTCAATAGAACAAACTTCTGCCTTTTCATGTTTGCTTTAACAGAGAAATTATTGCTAACTTAATAAGATTTAGACATTCAACTTTCAGAGAAATTATATAAATCTAATATTATATAAAAATAGTTTTTTATTCCTATCTCTAATTGAAACAAGCAGGTATTTGGCACACAGGGTCATTGTAAAAGCAAAATCTCTCTCTTTCTAATATTAGCACTTTTCCTTGAGGATATGAAATCTAGGAGTCTAACACAAAAGAATCTATGGGTGAAACAAGACTTTCTGGGTCCCCTTTGTTGGCAGGATAGGCTCTTTTCTCATACTTTTAAATTGGAAGTAGCTTTGCGATCTAGATTAACTATCATGATTGAGATAAAGCCATAACTTTTACTCGTAGGTACCATGAAAAAGTAAGTAGACTGACTTCATCAGTGAGGTTTTCTCCAGGGGATTTGCTTGTGGGAGAGGCCTTGTTGCACTTTTTGAACAGAAAGGTACGATTCACTGAAGTATGAGTGTTCATAAAGGCTAGCAAAGTGTATTTTTTGAAGAATATTATATTTTCTAATATGTCAGGAGGTTTCTAGATGTGAGATATAAAAAAACTAATTTAACTTTTTCTCCCAAAATTATACTATCATTACATTAGTGTATTCTTAAAGAATGGAGATGGACATTACTCATCTACATTACCAAAGGGGAAAAAAAATTAAAAACCAGGTGGCAGATATGTGCCTTATAATTTAAACAATAGTGAGTGATGAACAATCTTCCAAGTTCATTGAAGCAGGAATGGGAGAGAATATCTATAAAAGTGAATAAAAAAGGATCTTGTACAAATATGCCTAACCCTCCATTTTATTAGCTTATAATGCAAATTATTATTTGCTCTTGCTACTAAGAGCCATTTTAATGTAATGGATTCATTTCAGACCCTCAAGAAAACCAAAGCCTATGTCCTTTTACAAGTTTGTGAAGAACTTTCAAATGGCCACATCCAATTTGAAGACAGATATATTTTTTCTTGCTTATTAAGTTATAAAGTTGGAATTTATGCTGATGAGCATTTTCCATCTTGACTAATACTTTCTGCAAAGAAGTTTTTCTTTTAAAAGAACAGATAGCAAGTGAACAGAAGGAAATTCCAAGTCTCTGTGATTTGATAGTGGTCACCATTTCACATTCTTAAGTTTAGAGCTGTAAACAACCATATTCTTTTTTTTCTTTGTGTATCTGTGGGTTAGTCAGTATCTTGTATAGCGCCTTGCACACGATAGTTGTTTGATAAGTTTGCTGAACAAATGAATTCATGAAACACTTTCACTATTTACCGTGTAATCTTTTCTGATGTGAAAAATATAAAGGTAAAGGAGTCTTAACATTTTTCTTTATTTATGTGAATAAAAAATTGTTAAAATTCTCGATGGGTCTGACTTAAAATGACAGAAAAGCAGCCCCATTCTATGCTAGTTAGCAAGAGAAGAATCTCTTAACATTTCCCTGCCTATTGAAATGAAAACTGTTTGAGGTAATACTGTAATGTTTAAAACAAACAAAAACCCCCAAAGCTTAGATGTAACACAAAATGAACCTTAAAAATTAATGACTTGGAAAGTCCTTTGAGTTAATCTCTTTTTACATTCCAGAATTAAACTTTCTATGGCATACTTATCTTTCTTGAGACCTTTAAAATTCTAAAGTGTAGCCATCTTCTGAAGTGGTGAAGGGAACAGAAGGTTACAAATCCTATCATTCTTTTGGGAGTGGGAGTGGGAACTGGCCAGTATGGTCTTATCTACTAGAAAAGAATATAAGAACTAATGTTGATTGTTAATGATAATGCCACATAGGGCTGCTCTACGGAATGGCCAAGAGGAATCTATTATGCAAGAGCGATGGCTACTATTGCTGTGTTCCCAACTTCTATTCCTTAGTGAGCACCTCTCACATTTGATTAGGGACTATAGCTTTGGGGCACAATGGAACCAGTGGAGTGAAGGCAGGAGGAATCAAAAGATTGGAAGTAGCTTCAGAGTTGGGATGCACTATGCCTTGTGTTGGCCCAAACAACTCCTAGAATCTCTCTTCATTGATTTGGGGCCTGGTTCAAGATTACATACCTGTTAAGAAAAGACTATACTGGCAGATTCTTTTCCATTTTGAATGTGAGACCTTTCATCAATGAGTATGAGGATATTATTTCAAGTGGAAATGAGTGCTTATATAGCAAGGATGTCCCTGGCTTCAGCTGAGTAGCCTCCCTAGGCGGTATTTGCACCTCAGCAGCATTTGCTCAGAAAAATTAAGAAGACTGGAAGGAGTCAAACAGCAACAGAACCCTAAATAAGTTAAATCTCAAATCTAAATTCCATTTACTTAAGATCAAACATCCTCTTTTAAAACACTCACTTGGCACGAAGATACAGATATTGCTTCCTGTTTATATGCAGTTTAAATATGCATTTACACTCTTAGTGGGTTACAGCTAATCCTTCAACTTTTGTTTCTAACAAGAAATGGATTCCTAAAAGGAAATGTTCTTTACCAGTGTCTGGAACAATGATGACCCATTGCTCTCCCAAAAATTCTCTGTTTTATTCACATGTAGATAGGACTTGGTATTTCATCACCAAGTTCATAACAAAGTCAACTCACTATAGTGGAAGAGTATTTATAAAATTATACTTTTTTGATAGAAACCAAAAACAGAGGTTGATATAATATCCTGTTGTCAGGGCATATCCAGCTTAGACATTATACAGAAGAACTAGGCAGTATCACCCTAAGACATAAATATTTTATGATATGGCCTATTTATTGATTTATTTATTCAGTCAGTAAAGATTCACTTACATCAGGCAAAGTTCTACGCATGCAGAAAAAGATATGTCTCTAACCCCAAAGACACTGTGTTTGGAGAGACAAGCATGAAAATAGACAATCACAGTTCAATGCAATGAGTGGAGTAATCTGAAGTCTGTGCAACATGCAGTGGGATCCAGAGGGAAGAAGCATCTATATTTGGCAGAAGGAGAAAAGGTAACACTTGAATTCAATCCCGAAGGAGAAGCAAAGTTTTATCAGGTATTCCGGGTAGAGGAAAAAGGATGTGCAAAGGCCCAGAGGCAGTGAAAAGCATGTCCTGTTCAGGGAATCATACCTGGATTGTATTGCTGGAGGAGAAACTGTGAGGAGAGTGTTGGGAGTAAAACTGAAGGGGTGCTATGGGCAAAACATTTTGAAGACCCTTGAATGCCAGGCTAAGAAGTGTAGGTTTATCTTGCAGCAGATGGAAAGGCACTGAAAAAATTCAAACATAATCAGATGTGCATTTTAGAAAGACCATGCAGTCAGCAGATTAGAGACTGGATTAAAAGGGGACAAATTAGTGACAATGGGACTATTTGGTGGTTGTTTTTACCTGCCTGCTTGGTGTAAGAGTGCTAAAGAGAACTACCTTTTATTAAATAGGTACAAATGCTTAAACCCTGGCAAAAAGGAAGGCATAAAGATATTTTCCAAGAGGCATCTTTTTAAGGAAAATGACTGCTCCCACTGAGTAAATATTGCAAATTAATTTTGTATGTCCTGTGCATTGCTCATTGTTTTACTTTACTGTAGGACTGACATCCACCTGAGCTGACATTTCTGTCACTGCATTGAAAGGCTGTGTAGTGTTGTAGAAAGTGTGCTACCACAAGTCAAGACACTTGCCTCTAATTGAGCTTTATATCTTAGTCTTTGTAAGACCTTGGGGAAGTCATTTTACCTCTTTGGGCTTCATTTTCCTCAGTTGTAAAGCTGAGGGGCACAGTGTAAATTATTTGAAATGCCACTTTATTTTTATCGTTACATGATTTGCAACTCTGCACTTGTTAATCTCTCCTAACGTTTCTTTCTTACCTTGTCTTTATGTTTTCTCACAATTTTAAGAGGGACAGAAGTATTTGGAGGATAATCCCAGGACATTCTGTTTTTATTGCACTATACTTAATGTACTTAGCCTTCTCCTGGAAGTATTAGGATGTTGGCAGCCGTTTTGAAACTAGGCGTTTCTAGTTGCATGAGTCACATTTTATCTTCATATGCACAAAAAGAGGACTATTTAATCACTTTCAACATCTATTAGACCAAATTAGTAACTAATTTTTAAGTTATAAATTTTCCTTTCCAAAATGATTGTTTCTTGGGTCAGAAAATGATATGTTCTTAGAAAGCTAGTGTATGGATAAAGTTGGCACTTAAAATTATAGGAAGTGCACTGCTTCTAGTAATATTCTATTTTAAATTCTGCATTTCCTTGGAAACTTCGTGTTATTTAATGCTCTTTTTTTTCACTTAAGAGGCTGTTTACATTGGTAATATATCTTCTAGAGCTCTGGGAGTTCATAGGGTTTGTACCTACAAAACAGCACAGCACTGTTACTGTGCTTCAGAGACATGCAGGGGTCCCAGGGCAAATCAAAATGTTTTTAAATGTATGACATGTGTGAAGTTGATGAAAATTCATGACTTCTCTCTGTCAGGGCTGCTTAAGCTTAAATCATCAGAGAAAGGTGAGTGCAAAGAATTTTATTTAATACTTTTAATTCTGAAATCCTTTCCATCCCTTGCTTGTGGTCCTGTGTTTCAGTTCTGTTCTATTTAGTAGTCTGCTAACAAAAATGTTTAAAATTAAAAATTAGTCGCATGCTCTAAACTGCTTTTCAGATTTGCCTTCTTAAACTATCACTCAGATGTATAACTTTTAAAGGGGAATTGAAATGTGGTTTGAGAATGTAATCACGTACTATAGAACATGCAAAATACATGTGAAAGACCACACGAGTGCTGTTAATTTAACTGATTATACTTCATGCTTTAGAAATGTTTTCAAATTTATCTTTTAAACTTGAAAAGAAAATATTCCATGAAAATGTTAAGAGATAAAAAAAAAAGCCAAAATGCTGTGGATATTGAGATCAGCTGTTTTTAACTAAAAATCCATTCAAAGCAAAATAAAAGGCATTGTGTAGTGTGGGCTGGCTAAAACTGAGAACACAAGAGCATTGCAGTTAATTAGAAGCAATCAACAGGATGCTTTGCAACATTTCTCACATCAGCGCACCATCTGATCGCTATAATAAAAATTTCCCACAGTCTTGATGCAAAAAGGAGTAGAAATAAATATTTGAGTCATTAAAATATATAATGTATTTCAATCGCTCTTACCAATAATTATTTTTACTTAGTTATTATTGTTAGGAAAATAAGATCTTGAAAATCCCCAAAGGTTGTTCTATTTGTGTTAATCTTACATTTTTGTTTTAATTTTGTATGCATTTGAATATGAGAAAAATACCAATTTTTGAAAATAAAATTTAGGGCATGAATTTGAGTTGTTATATGATTTATGTGTGGTTAGTACTTGTAAAAGATAACTGGGCTTTTCCTGGACCGTTGGGCCATATATTATGAATGATTATTATATTACAAATAACTAAGTACTATATTATAGCTATTTTCATATTAACACAATATTGAACTAAGTTAACTATATTAACAGCTGTATCATAGAAGTCTTAAAAGAATGTACAATATTTAACACTATTACTTTTCTACAATTTGTTCAATGCTTGATTCTACTCAGAAGTTTTACTTTAGTTTCATTTGTTCGACATCAGAAATTATTTTACTAGGGCAAAAATATTGCTTTTGTCATATTTTTATGAAGTTCATAATCTGTTCATTATAAGTAACATTTGTTTTTTTCTTCCCGCCCACTGCATCCTTTTTTTTTTCCATTTTGGGGTGTGTGTGTGTGTGTGTGTGTCTGTGTGTCTGTGTGACAGATTCTTTGTTATGTTGTCTTCTCACATTAAAGGTAGAGCTCGCTCTGGGCCACTGAGGTGCTTCAAAACACATAAACACGTAAAATGGTTTGTTAAAAATGTTTAGCATGAATCAGAACTATATACATTTTGGCAATAGTTTTACAACTTTTTTTCCCTCAAAAAAGCTTATTTGTGAATGTCCAGGAGGCGCCCTTTTTAGAGGCAAAAATAGCTGTGAAACCAGTGCTATTAATAAGAGGATTGTCTTCCAAAAAAGTCTACGATTTGTTCTCCTGTATTTATAAAGTACAACTCGCTGATGAGAGGAATTTTCTCTTCAGACTATAGTCATCTCTTGCTGAAAGAAAACATGCTTTAGAAGAAAATACATTTGGTTTGTTTTAACTATTTTTGTTTATTGTTTGTTTTGTTTTGGTCTGTATGTTTTCTCCTCTCACATCACACAAGATTTTTTTTTCTCTCCCTGTTCCCCAAAAAAGCTTTTTGCTAAGCATGTTCTTTCTAGAGCACTCATTACATTTTTCTG
This sequence comes from Felis catus, assembly GCF_018350175.1. Lineage (NCBI taxonomy): Eukaryota > Metazoa > Chordata > Mammalia > Carnivora > Felidae > Felis > Felis catus. The sequence goes on along the minus strand of NC_058373.1, from coordinate 85,597,549 downwards.
TAGAATAAAAAAAAAAATAGTTTCAAAGAACTATCTTCTCTTTGGCACCAAACTATTTTTTTGTACTCTTCTTTGTACAGATTTGATCTACTTCATTGCAGGAGGGTGTCTCTTAGCTAGGTTCTTGTTAGGGAATTTACTCTTTCTGCTGCTTTATAGAGACAAATAGCTTTGATGATAAATACTTTAGAATACACATCTTACAAGTTCAGGAAAAGGCTATGTTAGGATGTCAATATTTTTCTTCTGACTAAAGAGCCTATTAAATGCACAGTACTATTTGTGCTTAAAATTTTAAACTCTGGTATTTTTGCTCATCAAGATTGGAGCATTAGCTACAAACGTTCACTGCTCCAATGAAAAGCAGTTCAGTAACGAACAGCCTGAAATTGGCTCTGTTGCATTTAGTTTGGTTTATAGGAATTGGAATAATAATGCTCTAAAAATGCATATTAAAATACTTGCTTACCTCTAACATCATTATTTCTTAAAGCAAACAATTTAGACAGAAAAGTCATTTGATAAAAATAATTGATTTGGACAAAATAATACTCACATTCTTCTGCCAGATAATGATTTAGCAGCTACTCTTACTTCAGTGGTACTTCATTAGACACAATTCTCATTCATCTGAAAGCCTTACAAAAAAATCCACATTTTTAATTCTTTAAAAATTACTTTATTTTTAAAGAAATGAACAAATACAGGAAAAGAGAATAAAATCCCTAACAGAATTTACTTGCTGTTATTCAGTTCTTTAAAAAATTTCTTAAGAGACAGAAATGTCATATGCTTAGTTTCAGGACAAAGGCACCTTTTTAAATGAAGGGCTTAAAGAAAATCGATGAAGAAGTTTGCTTACTAGAAAGTGGGCTAACTAAGCTTTTGGTTGTAAAAATTACCTATATTACAAAACAAGAACATAACTAATGTTTAGTGAACTTTAGAACTAATATAAGGCTAGTCTTTAATAAAAAGTATTTAAAAAAAAACAATTATGAGCAACTTCTGGAATTCACTTTGGGTAGCATGTCCAGGGGGTACATTGTTTTACTCTTTTTCTATGGTAGAGCCGATTTAACTTGGGAGTTAAGAAAACTTATGTAACTTCAGAATGTTTCCAGCTAGTGGTTTTATGCAGGACTAGTATTATGCAGTTAAAAACAAAAACAAAAACCTTATAGTCATACAATGTTAATTAACTCATTTAGCAATGTAGGTTGTTATTATTATGATTATTCTTTTGCTTGAAAAATGACCAAGCTATGTAGATCAGGAATCAAAATGATTCAGGTTCTTAGCAATGTTATAAAGTGTTCTTTTTAATAGTTTAGTAATTAATTAAAAGTCTCTTGCAGGTGATTCATTAATATTCATTTTTATATTTTGAGACTTAAATATATTTAAATTTTCCTGATCATTAAAAGCTTTTAGCTGCATATTGTGTTTAAGTAAGAAAAAAAAATCTACTGTAAACGGGCTGAATTCATTTAAGAGAGTGTTTACATTTATATTTCTTTTTAATAAACAAAGTTGTTACATTTAATACATCGTAATTTTGCTAAAGTTGCAAGCATTTTGCTAAAATGTTTTATTTGGTAATGAAAACAATTTCATAAATATTAATAAATCTTCACTTTCTTTACTACTTTCTATCAATTTTTGATTCCTTTTAAAATACAAACATATTATTTATTTTTAATGGAATGAATAAATATATTTAGGATTCAAATTTCCTGTAATGAAACAGAGTTTAAAATCTTCAACAGGATAGTAAACTATTTACTTGGCTTCACTCTGTCTGTCTTCTATATGATTCGACAGAACTAAGTAGTGAAAACTAACCAAAACCAGAAATCAACTGAGAGAATATTCAAGAAAGAAAAAGGAAGAGTTGCAGGAAATGATATTTTCCCATCAGTGGATAGGCATGCATATATTAAAGACATAAAAGGCAGCAAGGGGAGAAACAAAAGCTGTATACTGGGGATTCTGCAAGTCTGAATTAACTAAATGGAAAAAAAATGAAATCATTCTGCTTAAACTTGTTCACTAATAAAAGGAGAATTGCTTTTGTTAAATATGCTTGGTGTGATTATCAAGCAAAATTTTTTTTTCTCCCAGACATCTATGAATAAAACATGCGTTTGAGCATTAGGTAAACAAACAATAAATGGATGAGTTCAGTTGCAACATAATAACATTTTATTTAGAAAACATATATAATCATATTTGTATTGGCAATCCAAATTTAATGACTTCTTTCAGTAAAATTAAAGTGCCTCACAAATAACATCTTATGCATAAGGATTGCTTATTCTTTGCCCAATTTTTCCTATTTTTTCAAAGAAACAGATTTTTAAGGTCTCTGCTGAACCATACATAAACCAGAGGAAGCACGATTTCTCAGAAAAATAAAATTTCTTTTGAGTCATCTTAATTTTATGTTACAGATCTTGTAAAAAATTTTAAAATATATTTCTGGGACTGAGGGAGAAAATGTTCTCAAGGCTGCTATAGCTTGAGCTGATTTGAACAAGGCTGTGTATGCAGCTGAACCAGTCTTTGGCTTATTAGCCATTTCATTAACATGACATCTTCTGTAAACTATGAATGAGAATAAACCATTTACAATAAGGAAAGCAAACAACAGAATGAATTTCCTCTGTTGGTGTTTTATAAGACTGTTAAACAGAAAATGGAGGGAAGAACTCTCTTTAGACGATATCACTTAATTAAGTAAAGCATCCTAATCAGAGTCCCCTCCAATTGTAATGACTGTAGGGAGTCAAGTACATTTCTGTCTATATTAGAGTATCTAACTGCAATGATTTATTGATATTTATTTTAGAAGTACAACACAAAAGCAATAAAAGAGAAGAAGCAGGGAGAGAGGGAACATGCCATTGCTTACTGCAGGAACAATCAGAGCACTTCAGCAAAATTCCTGATTTTCTTGTGGGGGGGGGTTGACTTTCTAAAATCAGAGCACACCTTTAGATGAGAATGGTCCTTTCCTGCATTTGACTTTTCCAAATATTCACTGTGACGTTTCTTTGTCCATTGGGTGAATCATTGATTCACTTTCTTCACTGCAAGAATCACTGCAAATGAGAGGATGAGCACCTGCTGTTTTCTGCAGTGACATTACTAGATGCATTCTACACTGATTTGAGTCTTAAAGTACAGCTTCTTTGTATGGGAGAGAGATTTGAGGAACAAGAGTAAATATACTGTATAGGCAGACAGACATTGGCCGCCCTCCAAGCTGCACACAGCATAAACCTGTTTATCTGCCACATTTCACAAACCTCAAAAACATGTGAATAAATCAGGCAAGCAACTGGATAAGTGATTCACACTAGGGAATCCAACCAATATTCTGATGAGAGGGTACTATAATGCTAAGACATTGGGGCAAATAGACTTGTAGAAACTGCACATAATAAAATTGATTAGTGGTTCAAAGGAGAAAATATTCTACACCAAAATGAATCTGAAGAGGTATCCCAACTCTGTGAACTTCTGTTGGATATTTATGCACAAGTTATCTGGAGAGTGGGTTCAAAAATATACTGTCACCCATATTATTCCAATAATTGGGGCCAATGTGCATTTGGACTTCAAGTTAGTTATCAAAATACTTTATTTCTGGATACCTGGATCTAAATATCGGAGGCTAGTGCCTTGAAAGCCCCTAATTACACCAACACATATATTTGAAATTAAATTACCGAACACGCTTTGAACCTATTCACTTTGTGAAAGCAAACTTTTCTTAGAAAGTTACATCCTTATAATTGAAGATGAATTGCTTGGTAATAAGTGAATTAGGCAAGCAAAGGCATAATTATTGCTACATGACTACTTTTTCTCTTACTTTCTGCTATTTCTAACTCATCTGCTGATCTTTTTAATGGTTATTGTGCGTCAGCATTTAGTTGTAAAATGGAAGTTCTCAAAGGTTTGGGGGCTAACCTCAAAAGTATGCTTTGGTCCTGAAGATCCCTTAAGATTGTTTATGAATTTCATGTTTGGATTATTTCCCTAAACTAGACCTGATTATAGTCACAGCAAGATGAATTATCCATTTGCTTGTTATGTCTATTAGCTTCCAGTAGAGACCTACTATCTTACTACCAAGAAAATGTAGTTTTCTCTACATTTGCAAACACAAAATACTATTCCAGAGTGAAGAGGAATCAAATAAGGCATTCCATGACTTTGTTTCCTACACTGCAGAATAAAAAGGCAAATTGCTAAAACTTTTTGGCCCTGAAAAACCTTATTAGATTAGTAACCTAAGACATCATCATCTTAGCAACAGGAAGTCATGGAAAAGGTAGGTGGCCTGGAAGTTTTGGCAGGTTCAAGATTCTTGGTTAAAGACTTGCCTCCAAAGAGCCTGTTTGAATCTATTGACAATTGTATCTACCAATTTTTTTTTCCTTGACGTTTTCTCATCTTCTTGCTTCTTGTCTCAGGTTGTTTCTTCAGGATCAGGCACAGAGACTGAATGGCTCCAATGATCAGGATTTGAAAACCTAATATCAGAATCTGCTGTTTTGTGTAAGTTGGCCCTAAGCAGTCTCTTCTTTAGCAATAGGACACTTACACAATATGGGGGCATCTTCTTCACTTCTCCCTGACCTTGTAAAATATGACACAAACTTGTGGGCAGTCAAGAGTGATATTAAAATTGCTGGCAATTTCGGGGTGCCTGGTGACTAGTTGATTGAGTGTCCTACTTTGGCTCAGGTCATGATGTCACAGCTTGTGGGTTCAAGCCCTGCATCAGGCTCTGTGCTGACAGCTCAGAGCCTGGAGCCTGCTTTGAATTCTGTGTCTCCCTCTGTCTCTGCACCTCTCCACTCACACTCTGTCTCTTTTTCTCTCAAAAATAAATAAACATTTAAAAAAATTATTGGCAATCTCATCAGTCTGAAGGCTAAACACATTGATTTTTATAATCCCAGAAAATTTTACCTACTTTTCTAAATGTGTTGAATTTTTAATTTATGTCCACAAGCTAAAGCTGGTTCTGTGAACCTCAATTAAAGTCAATCACAACCACAAAGAACTCTTTGGAAGAGTTTCCTTTTTCTTTTCTTTTCTCTTATTTTTTCTTTTCTTTTCTTTTGTGGTTTTATGGTTTTATTAACACAAATACAACATGCACATAAGTTGTTTGTCTATTCATTTTCTTCACTGCACAGCCTGGCATTGGGATTGGTGACTCTGATGGCCAGCTCAGCTGCTCTTTCCACAATGGCTTTGCAGTTCTTGGAGGAGACATTGTGAGCCATCTGTGCACAGTAAGATATTATTGCACATCAGCAGCTCTTCAAGCTCCTTGATGTTGTGGACTAGGAACTTCTGGAAGCCACTGGGCAGCATGTGCTTTGCTTTCTTGTTGCTCCCATAACCAATGGTGGGCATCAGGATCTGGTCCGTGAATCTTCTGAGAACTCCATATTGTCAATGCCTCTAGGTTTCCACCAGTTGCACTTAATTCTGACTTATCTATGGTCTGTTTCCAGAAGAACTTCTTGGTCCTCTTTTTAACCATCTTGGGCTTCACAGGAGGTCTGAGGGCGGCCATGATCCCGAGTAGGAGACGGCTGCCACTTCCATGGGCAGGTCGAAGAAGGGCTGGAGGATTTTTAAAGTAGTGGCTTTTCTAAGTAAGAAATGATCACTAAATCTTGTGTAATCTGTACACCATAGGAACCTAAGAATTAATAGGTTTAATCATATTTTGTAATCAATATTTGTAATCATATTTGTAATCAATACAAACAGCATATAGAATTTTTAAAAAATTGTTTCTTGCTTCCTAGCCTCCTACAATCCCATTCTCTAGTAGTAGCCATTAATAATAATTTCTCATATTTTTTAAAAAGTTCATCCATTTATTTTGAGAGAGAGAGAGGGAGAGGGGCAGAGAGAGAAAGAATCTCAAGCAGGCTCTGCACCACCAATGTTGGGCTTGAACCCACAAACTGTGAGACCATGGCCTGAGCTGAATTCAGGAGTCAGAAGCTTAACCGACTGATCCACCCAGGTACCCCAAGTTTCTCATATATTTTAAGAGGCTTTAATTTTTTTTCCCTTTCTTAATTAAGTAATCTCTACACTCAATGTGGGGATTGAACTCACAACCCTGAGGTCAGGAATCACATGCTTTACCAACTGAACCAGCCAGGCACCCCAATTAATAGACTTTTACATTCATATGCAAGCATGTGTTATTTTAAGTCACAAATAAATCATATAATATATCTACTCTTCTGAATTTGCTTTTATTTGATTAGCAGTGTTTTTGGCTATCATTCCATTCCCTACATAGGAGTCTATTTCATTCTTCTAGCAGCTGCACAGGATACCAAACAATATGCTATCATGGATATAACCATTCCCATATTGATGGACACTGAAGTTATTTTTTGTCTTTCTGTTTTTTCAAATAATACTTTAGCAAATGTGCACATTTTTGTGTTTTTCTAAGTGTATTCATAGAATTAATTGCCTTAAGTGAAATTGCTATATAAAAACACACGTTCACTAGTTTTGAATGCTGTTGCCACCTTATTGGTACAACCAAAACATTGCACCAGTTTACTTTTCAATGAAAGTTTTTGAGAGGCAGGGATTTTGGAAACAGGCTTAGCTGAGTTCTGTGTGTTACGTATCTGCCTGCCATTCCATCTCTTCAAACCTGATTAAACACAGTTGAGGGGCAGCAGGGATGGTTAGCGATGACCTAGTGCAGAGAGAGTGCCCCTATGACTTAGGAGCTGGGAGAGCAGTGATGGCTGGGGAGGGACAGCACCGGGGCAGGGAGGGAAAGAGCCGGGAAGTATGGCTGCCCGTCAGTTTAGGAAAAGTCTGAGTTTTCACCAAGTCTCTTCGCTAGCAGCTTTCCAGACAAGTGAGGGGGCTGCAGAGCAGAATTAAGAGCCATTCACATAGACCGTCATAAAAATGGAAAAGAAGGTGAATTAGAACCATGTTACACAGACACACTCACACACACACACACACACACACACACACTTCTCTGTTCGTATTCCAGTCCAGGTGTGCATTCACCTTTACACCCTGTCTTGGTCCGGGTTGCTAGGGAAGGACTGTTCTCTGACATTCCTGGCTGATCTTCACCAGGCAGGAGTCCTCCAGGCTCCCTCTCTATTTTACCATTAAGCTTCTCTGCATGTGGATAACCCAGAAAGCACACATGACATTGTCCTAGTTCCTGGATCTGAAGAGACATCCTCATCCTTGAAACTTCTACTCCTTATTCAATATTTTCATTTGGCCTGGCATTTTATAAGTCTCATTTTCATCCCTAAAATAGAAACTTAGAAGTGCCTCTTCATCTATACCCTAGATCTCAGCCTTTTAAATTGAGGGGTTACTTTAATGTTCTCAAGGTTATAGTTACACTAGGAAGTTTATTTTGTATTCAACATTAGCATGCTAGGTAGTATGGTAGGGGCTGTGGATGCAAAGATGAATGAGACACGGTTCTGCCTTCTAGAAGCTCATAAAATAATGAGGAGATAGCACAAACTAAAACACACACCACTCTTTGATAAATGTTAAAACAGAGGTATTTTTTAAAATTTTTAAATGTTTATTCATTTTTGAGAGAGAGACAGACAGAGTGTGACTGGGGGAAGGGCAGAGAGAGAGGGAGACACAGAATCCGAAGTAGGCTCCAGGGTCCGAGCTGTCAGCACAGAGCCTGATGCGGGGCTTGAACTCACAAACCATGAAATCATGACCTGAGCTGAAGTCAGATGCTCAACCAAGCCACGCAGGTGCCCCAAAAAAACAGAGGTATTTAATCAAAATTATATGAAGTATCTGTATCCTGCAGATATACTTGTACACGTACAAAAGGACACACAAGCCAGAGTTGTTCGCTGCAGATTGTTTGTGATACTAAGAGTTAAAAAAACATCCTGAGCATCTATCAACAAGGGCACTATGTGGTTTAATAAGTGCTGTCTATGTACTGATATAGAGTAGTCTTCAGGAGCTATATATATGCATGTGTATATGTGTGTGTGTGTGTATACGTATATACATTTAATATATATACACATATATATTAAAGTTTATTTCTTTATTTATTTTGGGAGAAAAAAAGAGAGCAGCATAAGCAGGGGACGGGCAGAGACAGAGGAGAGAGAGAATCCCAAGCAGGCTCCATGCAGTGAGTGCAGAGCCCAATTCAGGGCTCAATTTTGTGAACTGTGAGATCATGATCTAAGCCAAAGTTGGACGCTTAACCTACTGAGCCACCCAGGTGCCCCTGGGATATATTTTTATATGAAAAAAGCAAGCTGCAGAACATGTATGTTGCCTCCCATATAAGAAATGTAGAAAAATAAGAATATGTATTAATGTTTGCTTGTATATGCATAAAAAGACCCCTTAAGTGGAAGACCCCTTAAGAAACCAATGCGGAGTGCCTGGGTGGCTCAGTTGGTTAAGAGTCCCACCCTTGATATCGGCTCAGGGTTGTGAAACCGAGCCCTGCATCAGGCTCAGTGCTGAGCATGGAGGTTGCTTGGGATTCTCTCACTCCTTCTCTCTCTGCCTCTCCCCTGCTCGCTCGCTCTCTCTCTCTCTCTCTTTCAAAATAAATAAACTTAAAAAAAAATGAAAGCAATGCAAGTGCTAATCTATAGGGTGGGAGTGGGCATCAGGGATTACTGAGTGGATGGGAAAAGGAGGCGAAACAGATTCTCAGTGTATACCTTTTTATATCATTTTAAGTTTTTAACCATGTGAATGTATTATTTAAAATTACATTAAATAAATTTAAGTTATAAAATAAAATTCCCCCTCTCAGAGCTTTGAATTCCCTGAGGTCTTTGCAAATGCTTAGCTATGTTTCCTTGGGATAAAGAACATTACAGCGGACTGGGCAGGGAGGCTCTGAAGACGAGAAAGAAGCCTTTTTAGAGACCACTGGATTTTTCTTACTACATTCTTAGACCCACTCTTCCATGAAAATGATTTGGAGCAGAATGAGGAAGAAGAATACCTTTCTCTACAAAGTTTTCAGAGATGGGATATCTTACAAACAGTATATCTGTCTAACACAGGAACAGTTTTAGAAGTAGGTTTCATTCTTTAAATTTCCTGCAGATAAGGCTGTTTAGAGTGGCCCCCTCTGGTTTCTCATGATAGTTTTGTAGGAAAGACATGATTTGCCCATACCTTCAGTTGATCTGCTTAAGTCATAAAATGGAACAATGTGAAAATTTTCTTCTTTAAGCTTTAAATAATGGCCTCATGCTGAGTTACAAATAAGAGAGACTGGCTGCTTTGCCACAGAAATGCTACTTTTCTCTGACAAGGATGTGGCTCTGTAAATTTTTCAGAACACCACATTCAGGTGAGTTGGAGAAAGATAGTGGTATAGAATTAGTTTTGAGAATTCTCTGGTCATTTCCATGAACTGAGATTATGCAGTTATGAAACAAGGAGGTAGAGAATAAATAACAAGAAAAACAATGTTGATGATGATTTCATGAGTATAAGAGACAGTGTTAGAAGTTTGTTGAAGAGTGATAGAATCATCACACAAGCCACACTGGGCCAGAAAAGGCCACGGGCATTGAGGAGGGATTTTACTCCCCAATATATCTCAGCACCGATTCTCCTCGCCACTATTACCGCTACTATTACTGTCCTTGCCTTTTCAGTTCATTTTAGCCATTTTTGCCCATAAGACTACACCCAAGTGGTAAGCTCTGGTTACCTGGGAAGCTAGTGATAAGTGTGTGGAAACATGGAGGTGAGTGCCCATGAAGGCCAGTGACTCACCACCTTCCATTCACCAGTTTCTGTCATTGCCTCCTCCCTCCCCCCTCCCCCCCCAAATATCATTTGCTCTTTCAGCTGGCTTCAAATCACTCCTGTGGAAAGGGTCTGAAAAATTTAGCTTTCGATTTAGAACACATGAGCATAAGGAAGCTATTGCCAGCAATCAGAGCCACTTGTGACATCACATCCATAAAAGGCATTCAGGTGAGAGACAATAATGACTATAGGTATTTAGCCCAAATGTATGTGAGTTTTAACTCTTTAAATGCATTTCCTTTAGCAGCTACTTGAAATACTTTATCAGTGAAAGTCTTGACTCAGCAAACATACGTGTAAGAACGTGGGTAAGTAGACTTATACACCTTAACAAAACGATGGCTTTATTTGTATTCCCTTTGTAATTAAAAATTTTTAAAAATATTTATTTATTTTTGAGGGGGCCGCAGAGAGAGGCGAAGACACAGAATCCAAAGCAGGCTCCAGACTCTGAGCTGTCAGCACAGAGCCCGACAACATGGTGCTCAAACCCACAAACTGAGAGATCATAACCTGAGCCAAAGTAGGATGCCCAACTGACTGAGCCACCCAGGTGCCCCACTCCCTTTGTAATTTTAACTAAATATTGCAGTAAGTGGTTCTGGTTTTAAATACTAAGTATATGGGCGTTTATTACATACAATATGAAAATACTTCAGGGGTCTTATGATTAATGCCATAGTATTTAGGCACAGTTTATAGAGACTTTCAAAGACAAAAGGCCCAAGCAGATGATGAAACACATGAAAAAGATATATGTGTACAACCTGGGACTCAATCCAGACTTGCTCATATCATCCCAGGTCCAGCTCCTGGCTTATCAGGAATGTTCCCAAGCAAATATTCTCTGCACCTGGCCCAAGGTTGCCCTGTGGATTAATCTCTATGGTAGGGTTGACAGAGAAAATACAGCATGCCCAGCTAATTTTAATTTCAGATAAGTAAATAATAACTTACAGCCTAAATATGTGTCAAATATTGCATACAACATACATAAGGCAGACATATGCCCTAACTCCTATGTGCTTACCCTCTGAGGCAAGATACCTCGCAGGTTTGAAACCCTCAAATCCAGAATTTCAATCTAGTCTAATAGTTTGATTCTCCTTTTGGATACTGCCTCACCCTCTATTGTTTAGGCTTGCTTTCTCTAAATGGACCATTTTATTCATAGTGCATATTTTCAAATATTTTAAACACTAGTAACTGGAGAGAGACATTAGCTACTTTGGAACAATTATAATAGAGTTTTAGAGAAAATTATAAAACTGACTTTATTCCCCACCTCCAGCCCCCACCCCACCAATTTTGATTTTTCAAAGGCATGTCTTTAGGATTTGATGCTAGATTTAAAAGCGTGGACAGATGTGGAATAAGATAGAAGGGCTCCTTTCAGACTAAGTTTGTACCCCTGGCTTATTCTCTTGGAGTTGTGATAAAGATAGCTACTCAAAGATTTCATTTGCAATTTTTGGACTCAAGTCAAACGCCACCACTACTAAAATCCAGCAATGAAGGAAATGGAATAGCAGCATGGTAGAATAAATAAAAAATGTAGAACTGGCAGATTTGGGATTGAAGCCTGGCTCTGGACCCGAACTAGCTGAAAGATCCCAGGAAAGTCCTTCAGTTTCCAGAAACCTCAATTTACCCCCCAATAACATGGGGATCATAGGGCAACTATTAAGAGAGATACTGTGGATAGGAATGATTTGGAAACTTTAAGCCCAGTCTAGATGTTTGCAGTGGTGATGATGATGATGATGATGATAAAAATGGTGGCCAAAAGATGTAAAGAGGCATTAGAGAAAGTCAGTTATTAAAGAGATACTTTAATTCAGATTCTGAAATGCTTACTTCCTACTCAGTTCACAATTATATACATAAGAGTATTGTTCTTATACAGGTTGGAAAAAGGAAACACACCCAATAACACCAAAGTCAGTCCAATTCCATATACTTTTGGAAGAAAGCTTACTAAAAGATTTTGAGTCAAAAAATGAGATGTTTAGGGTAGAAATATTTTATTTATTTAAGATCACATAAAAAAATGGATAACAGAAAGGCACACTGAGAAACACTTGTTTAAAGCCTTTTACTTTTATTTTGGGTCAACACTCATTCAACAACCAGCCTATTTATTTTGTAAGAGCCTCAGAAATATTTATTATTATTATTATTATTATTATTATTATTATTATTATCTAACATAACAGCTGGGAGTGTTCAATACACAGAGAAGGCTTTCATGAGGTACCAAGTATAACCATTTGCCCATTGGTAAAGCAGAGGGAGCAAAAGAAGAGATTTGACCAGAGGTCCTCTCCTTCCCTTTAGCACTTCCACTCCTCACTCAAAGAGAATGCTGAAGGCTACAGGAGGACTAAGCCATGAGGGCACTGGATGTCAACTCTGACTGAAGAGTATTCATCCTTGTTTAACTTTATCTCACTTTTATTTATTTATTTTTAAAAATTTGTTTGTTTATTTATTTATTTATTAAGTTTATTAAGTTTATTAAATTTATCTGCACCTGTGTGCAAGTGGAGGAGGGACAGAGAGAATCCCAAGCAGGCTCTGTGCTGTCAGTACAGAGCTGGATGTGGGGCTCGAATCCACAAACTGTGAGATCATGACCTGTGCTGAAATCAAAAGTTGGCTGCTCAGTGGACTGAGCCATCCAGACACCCCTAATTTTACTTCACTTTTAACTGCACAACCAATACATGTGTGTTACAGAAAATTAGAGAGTGTAGATAAGCAGAAAGGTGAATAATGTAACAGTCACCCCTAACTCTTCCCTACAGAAATTTAGAATACTCATTTGGGTTGCCCTATGTCCCCACATGTGCAATTAAACCATGAGGGATCAGAATTTATCCTACTTCGTCTGAACCCAGCAGAGAAGCCCTTTCTGGTGTTCTGCTCTGAGGGATTTCTTAACAAGTACATTTCAACCAAGGCTTAAAGTGGTATAGTAAGCATAAGCCCACTAATGTTATCTGTAATGACAGGACAAGATAGAAATTAAGCCATTAGATTTAAAAATTACACTTCTCATACTTTCTTTATCTCCCTTTATAGAACTCCCTAAATTTCTGAACAAAAGAGAACACTTTCCTGCAGAGATTCAGAATATAAATGAGTGCTAAGAGTCTTTGACATCAAGGGTTCACCAAATCCTGAGCTCCATTTCCTACAGAGTCTCAAAGTGTTTTTCTGTCACTTACTTCCACACTTGGTCTTGAGTCTAAGTGAGATGGAGTCCCAGCTCTAGGCTAAAAATGTCCCCACCTCTAGAATTCAGAATCATCTAACCTTGCCTGAGACAAAGAGGGGCGGAGAGTCAAGTGGAAAAAGCACAGCTCAGTTACAAGCCGTAGTGTTGGAGCAGAATAGTGACTCAAGTACCTCAGGGTCAGTCACATTGGCCCCAGGCCCAGATTTCCATGGACTCATTTCTGGGTCCTGGAAGAGAGAGAGGACTGTGAATAGAAACTAGAAGACCCATTTTTACCCAAACCTCTTGAGACTTCGAAGAGCTAGCCAATATTACGTTGGTAACATCTGATGCAGAGAGAAAATGGAAAGGTATTCTCCATTGTGCCACAGACCTCTGAGCAGCATTGGCCCATCTGGTGCTCTAGGGGTTTGAGGTGGCACCCAGCATAAGTGCAGTGGTGGTGCCCAGAAGAGGGGTGGATGCCCTGGTGATAATGCAGAGGGCAGTGGTTCCCAGAGAGGCACAGGCATGGGGAAGCCCTGAAAAGCAGTGGGACCTAGCAGGGAGACAGCAGCATTAAGTTTAGAGTAGACATGGTTGTACCTGCAAAATGCAGTGTACCTAACAGCATAAAAGCATAAAAATGGCATCTTCCACAGTAACTATAACCAAGCACAAGACACAATCCAAGGTTGTGTGCGTGCGTGTGCGTGCGTGAGCGTGCGCGTGCACGCGTGTGTGTAAGAGGGCAAACTCTAGAGCGGGCTCCATTTCAGCTATCATACCTATTTCCTCTTCCCTAAAACCAGTCCCAGAGGTTGTTACTAAAATAATAAAATGATGGTCTTTCCTGGCATTTGACTAAGCTACTCATAGACTCAAAGTCTTCCTCAAAGCCTATAGAACTTGGATTGGATTCAGGCATCGCCACTTCCCACTCCAGAATTTCTGGGCTAATAGTACTATTTACCTTGTATGGTTGTTAGGAGGATTATAGTGTAGTACTTGAAAAAGGCTTAGAACAGCACTGGGTACATGTTAACCCTCCTCAGTATGAAGTCTAGTATGAATGCTGTCTAAATTTGCCTCCCAAACAGGCCCCATTTGCGACCTAGTGCGTGGTGAGAGAGACTTACGCTTAACTTGTGACTCATAATTTACTAGCTGTAAGTCCTTAGACAAATTAATTGACTTCTTGGTAATGTGAAGTACTCCCACAAATATGAAGCACATTGTATGCCAGACATTGTACCAGGTGCTGTAGACCCACAGACGGACAGGCACCTTGAACACCACCTTGCTGCAAAGCACTCAATGCCTGTGGGTGGGAGGCAGGCAACTAAATACACAAAAATAATAGAGCTGTAAGGATAGCACACTTATCCGGCTTGAGTTAGATCAATAGTTAATAGATTAATCAAACAAGTCAATAAAGTGGAGAATCATTAAAAAAATGTTATCTACATGCTTTAATTGTTCTATTTCAACATAAACAGTTTAGAGGTTGCCAGGGAACCGGGGAGGGGAGAATGAGGAATGATTACTTAAGGAGTGTTTTTCTGGGGTGATGAGAAAGTTTTGAAACTAGAGAGACTTGATGGTTGCACAACATTGTGAATGCACTAAATGCCACTGAATTGTACACTTCAAGATGGTTAATTGCATGTTATGTGAATATCACCTCAATAAAATATTATATAAATGTACATTATTTTACCAATCTTTCAATGTATGGCTAAGGACTCTTCTTGAGGTACGTGCCTAGAACTGAAGCCCCAGGTCATCTTTCTGGCATAAACCACACCCAGAAAATATATATTATATATTATTTCCAGTTTTAATTTCTTTAAACTGGGCATCATCTTCTTCATCTTAAAAATATTAACCACCTAATTGCTTATAGTGTTACACACTATTTGTGGAGAACTACATAGATTTGATCACTGCATTTTAAAAGTTTACAGTACAAGAAAGACTGATGCAGGCATGCATGCTTAAGATTCACCAGACGTACTGTACCAGTACATTTCTGAGAGCAGCCTGCTTGGTTCTGTGACTTCCTCCCCGCTTTCCCTCTTGACCCTTATTACCTTCCGGGCCCCATTACCATATTACCTTCCTGGCCCCCAGCACTGCCTCAGGTCCTCGACCACCCCCCATTGAATACCCTGCCCTTGATGAGTGGGGGTGGTGGGTGGCACTGGTTTGAAGAGCTTACCAGATCTCCCAGAGCCAGCCAGCCTGGAGTTGTGTTTGCAAACACAGGCCCTGACTGTGGCTGTCAGACCTCCCAGACACTATCCGCTGCCCATCTGTCACCACCATCTTCAGGTGCCGTGTTCATCTGGCTGGGCTGCCTACTACCACCCTCCACTGCAGCTGTCCCCAGTATCTGCCTCCCTGACACCACAAGAAAGCACATCTAGACTCCAGGAACAAATGATCCTTATCTGCCTCATTCCCACTGAAGATACATTACTCACAACAGCATATATTTAGTGAGTGCTCAGTGTCATTCATTTAATTGTTGGCTCTTCCATTCCTGGCCATGACAAGGGATATGCTATAACCTACTCCTGAAAAGATTCGATGACACGTGTGGACAAATGTATTAGCACATTATCAGTGGCATCAAAACTAATGCCCCCTGTGGACCCAGAACAGGCCTACAGGAGAGGAAAAAGCAGAAAACTTACCTGCCTCACTGCTTCTGTGCCAAGTCCAGGAATGGTGTTTGCCTTGCTACATTTGTAAGCCAGCAACAAAGGAGGAGGCCATTAGAGGTCAAGGTCTTGTCTTAAGAATATTCATTAAAATAAAGGCACTAACTTCATTCTTAGGCAGATTCTCATCCTGTGGAGTATCTAGTCCTTTTGACTAATATTTTTGTTCTTCTTGAGTCTTCTTGAGTCTTCTTGAGTCTGATCTGGATCTGTTCTAATGTGTTTCAGCTATGAGGGTAATGGAAGTAAATTAAAAAGAAATTTAAATAGCTTCCCATCCCCTAAATTGGTTTCATATTAATATGACCCTAAATCTGAAAGTTTTTGATGATCTGGCTACTGCAGTCATCCATATGAACTCTCTTACTGCTGACTGAGAGTTAATTATCATCAAATACCCATCCACCGAGGTCAGTTACAAGTTGGGACAACTGTGGTGAATAATACAAATGTGGGGTGCCTGGGTGGCTCAGTCGGTTGGGCGGCCAACTTTGGCTCAGGTCATGATCTCGCTGTCTGTGAGTTTGAGCCCCGTGTCGGGCTCTGTGCTGACAGCTCGGAGCCTGGAAGCTGCTTCTGATTCTGTGTCGCCCTCTCTCTCTACCCCTTCCCTGCTTGCTCTCTTTCTCTCCCTCTCTCTCTCAAAAATAATAAAAAACATTAAAAAATTAATAATACAAATGCAATTTTACTGTTTACTCTCTCATGTCAGAGTGATCAGCTAGTAAAACAAAAATTATAGATAAGTACTTAAAAATTTGTTTGTAATGTTTCTGTCCCATCCATATGAAATATAAACTTTTTTCAAATGTAATTTACTAATAATATACCCTGTGCCTGAATCACATAATTTCATCCTCTGCCCATTTACCCATAAATATGTTTGAATTGGTAATGTTCATAAATATGTTTGAATAAATTTTCATATGGTTGAAGATGATAACAGTTTCCCATTTGTGGTGAATATTCTTTTGTTTTTATTGTTAATTTGTTGTTTAGAAGTTTGAAATTTTTTGTAACTACATTTGACCATTTTATTTCACTTCTCATTTCTTTTCTTGCTTCAATTATAAGAAGGTTATCACCTTAAAGTTAATTAAGGGACTAAAATCCCTAATTTTCCCTGAGGATTCCATTCCCCACCATCCTTGAGATCTTACACTGACATTCTCTGGGCCTGGGAGTCCACGTTCCATAACTCTTCAATATATTATTTTCACAAAGGTTGAACACTTGTGTTATGACTTTATTTTTTTTAATTTAATTTAATTAAAAATTTTAAATTGAATTTTATTTTATTTTTTTAATTCTCAAGTTAGTTAACATACAGTGTAGTCTTGGCTTCAGGAGTAGAACCCAGTGATTCAGCTCTTATATATGACACCCAGTGCTCATCCTGAAAAGTGCCCTCCTTAATGCCTGTCACCCATTTAACCCATCTCCTACCCCCATCAACTCTCAGTTTGTTCTTTGTATTTAAGAGTTCTTTATGGTTTGCCTTCCTCTCTGTTTTTATTTTATTCTTCCTATGACTTTAACAGAGCAGTTACCTACAGAGTCCATTGTTCACCTGTTTATCCTGGATTTAGAACTATTTCTTATGTTTGCTGATGTCTGAGAGGCTATGGCTTACTCCATTTATACCCAGGTTGGTATACACATTCACTCGTTTCTTCATTCATTTACACATTTATTTATTCACTTTGTTATTTGTGGCATACAGATTCATATGTAGCCCTTAGTGAGCCCTGCTTTCTGGTGTTTACCCATGTGTGTGGGCAGGACATATGACTTGCTTCTAACCAACAGAATATAGTTAGTAAAGGTGACGAAATGTCCCCTCTGTGATTGATTACATAATAAAGACTCTGTCTTGTTGGAAGACTCAATCTAGAGAGTGTCCTTGCTGGCTTGATGAGATAAGCGGCCATGTTGGGGAAAACCCCATGGTGAGAAACTGTGGACAGTTTCCAGACAACAGCCAGGAAGAAGCTGGGATCCTTGATCTTAGAGCTGCCAGGAAATGAATTCTGCCAAGAATGTGAGTGAACTTGGAAGGTATTTCTTCCCCAGTTGAGCCTCCCGATGGGAACACAGTCCAGATGATACCTTGCTTGCAGTCTTGTGAGACTGTAAGTAGAGGGACCATCTAAGCCATGCCTTCACCTGTAGAAACTGTGAAATGATAAATGGCTATTGTTTTTAGCTACTAAGTATGTGTTAATTTGTTGTGCAGCTATAGAAAATGAATACACTGTGCTGTGCTAACTACCATATAGGCCTTCTCTCAGTACCTGAAGTAGCCTCATGAGCCTGACACTAATATTATTCCCATTTTACAGATGAAGAAACTGAGCCTCAGGAACTGAACTGCAGAATGTCCTGCTCTCAACCACTGAACTATCATGCTATGTTTCATTTTTAATGTATTTCATTATTTCACAAATTCAAGTTTATCACGGTTTAAAACTTATCTCCTGAACATGCCAACTGTATTTACAAAAAGCCCTACTAGGCACACCTAGTACACAAAATAAATGTTTTTATAAATGCAACATTACAAGGAACTTTTCTTTTGTGCTACATTTTTACCATGTATCTCACAGAAATAATATTAGATTCATGAATAGAAAAGTTTCTATTTTCTGTTAAAGTAGTGATAGACTGTATCACTAAAATAGTGATAGACTGTAAACTATTTAGAAGGGAGAATAATTATGGCTGATAGAAGCCCCAGATTCATGGGAACTGATTTGGAGTTAAAACAGTCAAGTAAACATCCATTAGAATGTGCTGGATCTTACTGCAGGACAAAAACGTTTCATCTTGGGTCCTAACTTTCCCATTTATGTTCAGGTATAGGGAAACATTAGGAAGTGGGGAGATCGAGAAATACTTAAAAGAAAAACAACAACAACTAAAGTCCTATTTGGATCAGTGCTCTGAGAATCTGAGATAGGATTATGACACCACTACTGTGTCTTCTAATGACAGCTCTTTCTATTCTGCATTTATCAGATGTTAATTATTCATACTGCATGATTGATGATTTTGGAGTCAGAGATTCACCTGCAATATTTGGAATACTGGTGGAGGCCTACATCAACACAGAATTTATAAAGCAGCTGGTGCTAGTCAAAGCTAATGATGGAATTTCAGTTTAATAAAAAGACCCCCAACTGAGCACACCATCTTGAAAAAAGTATACTTATCGAACGGCTTTCAATCAGTTCAAGAGAGACACCTTAATTGGGAAGAGGAAGATTTGCAGAGCAGTTTGTCATTGTGCCAATTCTAGATCAATAACTGCATGTCTGCTCTTTGGGAGACACAGCTTTTGCTTTATATTGAGTAACCACATTGACTTCCTCTCCACTTGGGTACACTCTGTTTCATTTGATAATGTTAAAGGATATCTTCTTTTAATTCACCTCTGTGTCTTCATAATAAACATGAGCAAATGTAGACTTGTGATTATGAAGGTCAACTTTTTAAATTTTTAAAATAAATTTTATATTTTTTGCCACAAGAAGGCAATGCTTATAGAATTTTGATATTTTCAAAATTGTTTTATTGGAAAAAATCACATGGGTAGAATTAAATTATGGTGGCTTAAGTAAAAGAAGAATATGATGAGCAATGATGATTTGGATTCATATAAAATTATTCTGGAGAATACTGTACAGAATCATCTACTAATTAGAAACAAAAATAGGGACACCTGGGTGACTCAGTCAGGCATCCAACTCTTGATTTTGGCTCAGGTCATGATCTCACGGTTTGTGAGCCCCACATTGGGCTTCCCACTGACAGCACAGAGCCTGCTTGGTATTCTCTCTCTCCCCTCCCCTGCTTGTGCTCTCCCTCCCTTTCTCTCTCTCAAAATAAACTTTTAAAAAAGAAACAAAAATAAAATGGGTTTACCTTTGGAAGAAAGGATTTGGAACACTAAAGAATGTAACTCAGTCATCAAGTCTTAGTTTCCTTATTTGTTAAAAGGAGATACTCATTCAAACTGATGGCTTTCAAATTGGTCTAGGTGGTACATTAGAGGGCATTATGGAGCAGGCAGGGCAGGAGGGGGCAGAGAAGGTGATGGCCCAATGTGAAGATCAAGGCAAAGCTTGAGAAGGGAGGGCTCTAGTTCCCTTTTTCACTTAAACCAAGGCAAATCTTTGTTTTCCTTCCTTTTCTTTCTCTTCCTTCCTTCCTTCTCTCCTTCCTTCCTTCTCTCCTCCCTCCCTTTTTCTTTTTCCCTTCCTTCTTCTTTTGTTTTTTTCTCTCTCTCCCTCTCCCTCTTCTGCTTCCTTCCTTCTTTTCCTCCCTCCTCCCAACGTTTATACATATTTATATCAATATAAATTAACATACAGAAATAGCAAGTTTCTGTATAATAGTTCTTTTTGAAAAATAGGGTTCTACTGATAAAATATAACTTGAACCATTGAGCTAGACAATTCTAAGTCCTCTTCCTTCTGTGAACTTCTTCCTTCTAACAATTCTTCAATTACTTCTGGGATTTCAAGATCCAGAAATGAAACAGCAAGGGAGATTGAAGATATTTTAGAAGACACAACAGATACCTATTTTGCACAAACTATAATTCTACTAAAAGCTGTGGGTGAAGTGGCATCTTACAGACCCCTACAGAGATATGGGATTATGATTAACAGGTCTAAGTTTTTTTTATTTTTATTTTTTTGAGTTAACTACATAGAACAGGGCTGTGGTCTTTTAAGCATTTAATCTACTCTATGATGTTCAGGTAGAGTGACAGAATTATGGCCTAATTAAAAAAAAAAAACAACAAAAGTTTCTTGCATTTAGAGAATCATATACCGTAAGAGTCAGTGGGAGACTCTGAGATCATTTCTCTCATTTTATACATTCACTTAACCATTAAATTAATACCTTTTTCTTATTGAATTTGAGTGTGTGTCGGCCAGTGTGTTAGGTGTTGAGGTTATAGTATATTGTCCCTGTCCGTAGAGGAATTATGTTTTAGTGGAGGAAACAGCAATGAAACCCACAATCATACACATAAGAATATAATTACATATTTTTATGAGCATTATTAAGTAGAAGAGCAGGATCCTCTGAGATCACGTGTTAGAGAGTACAGGACAACACTAGACTGTAGAGAGTGACAGTGACTTGCACTGAGCTGAGCACTGCAGAGCTGGCACTAGACTCAATCTCTTGTTCTCTGTCTCACTGGCTTGACTGAGAAGGTTTAGGTTAGGTGATGGAAATCCAAAATCCATGAGCTCCTTTCCTGGCTTCTCTATTACTCTGAATTGTTGGGCAGCCTTGAGAGACACCTGAATATCTGCACTAAGAATGGAATTGTCTTCTTTGGTGAAGATCTCTCTGCTTATAGTGTGGTTGACTAGAGGCTGAAAAGGATTTGCAGAGGAAACAAAGTCCATGATTAAAGAAAAGAAATTACTTAGTATCTATAGAAAGACTACTAATTATTAAAACTTCCAGGCTGCATCCAAGTTCAACAGCTTTTTGGAGTCTGCTTTGTTGTGAAATGAGTGGTTTTGTTCCTATCGAAGGTCCATCAAAATGGACACCAATTTCCATTACAAACTTAAAAAAAAAAAGTTTTTGTTTATTTTCGCTTCAAGTTTTAATTTAAATTCTAGTTAGTTAACATCAGTTAATATCAGTGTAATATCAGTTAAAGATTTTATTATTTTATTAAAAATTTTTTTAATGTTTCTTTATTTTTAAGAGACAGAGAGACAGACAGAGCCTAAGCAGGAGAGGGGCAGAGAGAGAGGGAGACACAGAATCTGAAGCAGGCTCCAGGCTCTGAGCTGTCAGCACAGAGCCCAATGAGGGGCTTGAACCCATGGACCGCAAGATCATGACCTGAGCTGAAGTCGGACACTTAACCAACTGAGCTACCCAGAAGCCCCTAAAGATTTTATTTTTAAGTAATCTCTACACCCAACATAGGGCTCGAGCCCATGACCCTGAAATATATGAGAATTGAAGTCGTTTATAATGTTCAATGGGACAAGTGATTGACTTCCCTCAATCTAAAGCCTATGTCATAGTCAAGTACAACTAGTTTGAGATGTTTTGTTTGTTTTTATATATTTTTATTATATTCAGCAATTATTCGCACATATACACTATATATAAATCTTTGCATTAATGAATAAATGGGATTATAGCATACATGTTGGGGTTTTTGGGTGCAAACTACTTTTTTTTTCCTTTTGTAAACCTCCTCCCTCCTCTTCTGTTTTCCTGCCATCCCCAACCCCACCACAACCCATGCTATCAAACTAGCTTGTATCTTTGTACATTTTTTTACCCATGCTTATATAATCCTATGCAAAAATATGTATGTATGTAGAAGGTATATGTATTCCCATACATGGGTTTTGGGGGCCATATTTTAGAAATCATAGTAAATACCCTTTTCAGATCATATTATATACCCTTTGCCCTACATTTGTCTTTCTCGCTAGGAAATACCTCAGGAGAAGGTCTCCAAGTCAACTGGCATAGTTCCACTTCATTTTCTACTACTTCTGTGGTGTAGATGTACCACGGATTGTTTCATTTGCAGTTTTCTGCTGTACTGAACAATGCTGGGATTAACTCCCTGGGTCATTTGTCCCTGGGTCCTGGGGCTCTTACTTTGATAGGATAGCTTTCTAGAAACGAGAATTCTGAGCCAAAGGGTGTGGCTATTTAATTTTAATAAATGCTGCCAGGTTGTTTTTCCAAAAAACATTCTAACAATTCTCCTTTCCACCAGGAATGACAGCGTCATTTGTCCCTGCATCCATACCAAAATGGATATTACTCTTTTTTATTTTTGCCAGACTAATGGGCTTAAACTCGTTACTTTATTTTCCATTTCACTAACTACTAGTAATTTAAATCTTTTCATGAATTTGTAGGTTATCTGATTTTGTTCCTCTGCAAGTTGGCTATTTTCTTTTTATTTTGGGCTGTACATTGGAAGAACTCGTTGCATAATGATCTTATATCTTTCATTTGTGTCAAAACTTTTTCTAAATTTCTCATTTGCCTATTTTTGTTCTCATTTGAAATATGTATTTTAATATACCTGAAAGTGCCTATCTTCTCTCTTACAGCTTCTAGGTTTATTGTCTTAGTTATGAACAATGTCCCCAAACATGTACATTCTTACAACATTTTTATTGTTAGGTTTTATTTTAATTTTTTTAATGTTTATTTTTGAGAAAGAGAGAGAGTAACAGAGCGTGAGCGGGGGAGAGGCAGAGAGAGAGGGAGACACAGAATCCAAAGCAGGCTCCGATCCCATGAACCGCGAGATCATGACCTGAACTGAAGTCCAGAGCTCAAGTGACTGAGCCATCCGAGTGCCCCTATTTGTATGCTTAAGATTTTAACCCATCTAAAGTCATTTCTGTAAGGGGGTTCAACTTAATTTTTCTACACAATTTAAAAATAATCCACCCTTTTGCACTGAACTGGTCTATCACCTTCATCATATATTAAATTCTCATATATTTCAGGATCTATTTCTGGATTCTGTATCCTTTCTACTGACTTATCTATTCTTATGCAAATATCTGATTTGTTTTTAGTGCCTTTATGAGATTGTCTGATATTTGATTATGGATGTTATGCCTAACTATTCTTCTTTTCTTTCTATTTAAAATATGATTGGATTGGGGTGCGTGGGTGGCTTGGTTGAGTGTCCGACTCTTGATTTCAGCTCTGGTCGTGATCCCAGGGTTGTGAGATGGAGCCTGGCTAAGATTTTCTCTCCCCTTGTGCCCCTCTCCCCTGCGTGTTCTCTCTTTCTAAACTAAAAAATATAATATACAATTGGGTTATCTTTTGCACTGTTGGTGGATAAGCAAACTGGTGCAGCCACTCTGGAAAACAGTATGGAGGTTCCTCAAAAAATTAAAAATAGAACTACCCTATGACCCAGCAATTGTACTACTAGATTTTTACCCAAAGAATACAAAAACACTAATTCAAAAAGATATATGCATCCCTATGTTTATTGCATCATTACTTACAATAGCCAAATTATGGAAGCAGACCAAGTGTCCATTGATAGATGAATGGATAAAGATGTGGTGTATATATACAAAGGAATATTACTTAGTCATAAAAAAGAATTACATCTCGTCATTTGCAACAACATGGGTGGAGCTAGAGAGTATAATGCTAAGTGAAATAAGTCAGTCAGACAAAGACAATACCATATGATTTCACTCATACATGGAATTTAAGAAACAAAACAAACGAGCAAAGGAAATAAAAAAGAGTAAGAGAAAGGCAAACCAAGAAACAGATTCTTCACTATAGAAAACAAACAGATGGTTACCAGAGGGGAGGTGGGCAGGGGCATGGGCAAAATAGGTGGAGGGGAGTAAGAATACACTTGTCATGAGGAGCACTGAGTGATGTGTGGAATTGTTGATCACTATATTTTACACCTGAAACTAATATAACACTATGTTAACTGTACTGGAATTAAAATTTAAAAAGGAGAAAAAAATACGATCAGGTTATATTTTCAGGCATTTGTCCCTTTAAGTAAACTTTAAGGCCAATAAGTGTAAGCAAAAGCTGTGTCTCCTGGACAGAAGGTTTAGGAGCCAGAATAATGTGCTTCATCATCTTCCCTATCTTGGTGATGGCAGAAGCACTGATGAGATGGAATCTTCTTTTTGCCTGGGTTCCTAAGTGACAACGATGAGCAGAGCCGCCCTCATGATCCATGTTGGACATGTAGAATCAGTGAGAAATAAACTTTGGTTATGTTAAATCACAGAGCTGTGGGGTTGTTATTGCCTATCACCTACCTCATTCTAACTGATGGGATTGTTGCAAGACTTGGGTCAGATAATACATGGAAAAACACATGTTCTAAAGCAACTTGGAACCAAGTTACAGATCAGTAAATGTTAGGCAATATTACTAAAATTACTAGCAAATAGCAACGATAATGAAGCCACTCTCAAGTCTAGAGACAGGGCTTTCTGGCCATATTGTTTTTTTTTTTTTTTTTTTTTTTTTTTAATTTTTATTTATTTGAGAGGAAGGGGGAGGGGCAGAGAGAGCCAGAGACATAGAATCCAAAGTAGGCTCCAGACTCTACACTGTCAGCACAGACCTGATGCAGGGCTCATGCCCAAGAACTGCAAGATCATAACCTGAGCTGAAGTCAGACGCTTAACTGACTGAGCCATTCAGGTGCCCCTCTGGCCATATGGTTTAATGTCAGGTTATGAAGAAGACACATGTACCGGAAGAAATATCTGACTTGCCTGCTAAATATTGTAGCTAAAAGTTTAATGCCTATAAAAATGCAAACCATCTCACAATGATAAGATGATAGTCCATTAACATAAGGAAGGAAACTTAGAACACATTTGAAGATGATGATTTATATCAGCGATTGCAAACTGATGGCCCATTGCACCAAAAAACATGGGCCATAGATGTGTTTTACTTTGATTACAATGTTTTAAAATCAGGGAAACACACACACACTTCTGGCTTCTCTTGGAAAAACTGGAAGACCTTGCAACTGTGAGATTATATTTCAGCATGACCCAAATCTCCAGAGCTGAATCACTACATTTTCTAGTTCCCCGGTGCCCCCCAACTTGTTTTCTTACACTCAGTCCACTGTGCCCATTTACATTTCCCACAGGTCCAGGGTTGTATATGAATGTGTGACCCCTGGCTGTAGTGAATGAAAATTTGATTATTTCTTGAGTAGTAGGGTACAGTGAGGTCTGGGTCCAAAGAATATAACTCACTATGGAAGGAAGGAAAAATAAGGTACTGCAAAGACCAAAGGCCTAAGCCCTTTGGTATCTTTTTGACAAAACTGGTTAGTAGAGGAAAAGACATTTGTCTTCCTGCAGAAAAGAATAAAAATAGATCTTTGATACCTCTGCAGCAATTTTCATCATCAACTCAGTTCCAGACCACATGGGATAATTAATTCTCTCAGCCCCTTCATAGGGTGAGAATTTCAGAAAAACCATTAGTCAGAAAATGAATTTGGGAAAACATTTGCAAAATCTCGTCACTTAGGAAGAATCTTGATATAACAAGGTACCGAATTGTCAATAAAACCTTCTAATTGAACCTCCCCCATCTTGTTCATTTAGAAAAGAGTATCTAACACAGAAAAGTAGTTGGACAGAAAAGTCTAGAATCCAGATTGTTCAGAGTATAATTCCTATGCAATTGCTTCGGCATTATCTAAACTCCTACACATTCATGTCTCTTAAAATCCCTCTTACGCTAATCATGTTTATCATTTGGGCTCCATTTTCATTAAAAGAGAAAACATCTTGATCCCACTACCACCCGGAAGTCTGATAACCGGCCTAGTTTTCAAAGGCAGAATCTCGCAGTAAGCAACATGCCTCTTGGTATATGTGCAACCAATAAAACAAAAACAGCCTGTACAATTTAACGTAACTTACTATAGATTTCCATGATATCAGTAACTATTTTATTAGTGTCCTAATTTAATGCAAGATATTGAATTGCTCCAAAGTAATGACTATGTCTTCTGAATTATCAGGAATTGTCACTAGGTTTGAGAGTGGGCCATCCTTGGATCTTTGATGAGATACCTCTGCTGATTTTTTAAAGGTCATGAAGAGTTGGTTGAGAAAGAAGGGAACATGGAATATCTGATTTTAGATAATCCCAAACTCAAATTTATCTCATCAATAAAATGTCACTTTAGTTCTGCTTTTTCACTGGACAGGAAAGATGTGGAAATTTAAAAAGGCCTGAAGTAACCTCATGGACTGAAGAGAGTGAGTCCTCAAACCAGAGATGAGGACTTTTCCATCTGCACTTTTCAAAAGTGGACTTCTTATTATACATACATATAATATATATAATATATATATATATATTATATGTATATATAATATATATATTTAATGTTTATTTATTTTTGAGAGAGAGAGACAGAGCATGAGCAGGGGAGGGGCAGAGAGAGAGAGTGAGACACAGAATCCAAAGCAGACTCCAGGCTCCGAGTTGTCAGCACAGAACCTGACACTGGGCCTGAACCCATGAACTGTGAGATTATGACCTGAGCTGAAGTCGGATGCTCACCTGACTGGGCCACCCAGGCTCCTCTCAAACACAGACTTTTTTTTTTTTCAGTCTTATTTTATTTTATTTTATTTTATTTTATTTTATTTTATTTTATTATTTTTTTAAAAATATAATTTATTGTCAAATTGGCTAACATACAGTGTATACAGCGTGCTCTGGTTTTGGGGGTAGATTCCTGTGATTTGTCGCTTACACACAACACCCAGTGCTCATCCCAACAAGTGCCCTCCTCAATACCCATCACCCATTTTCCCCTCTCCCCCCGCCCTCACGCCCCCATCAACCCTGTTTGTTCTCTGTATTTAAGAGCCTCTTATGGTTTGCCTCCCTCCCTCCAACTATTTTTTCCTCCTTCCCTTCCCTGATAGTCTTCTGTTAAGTTTCTCAAGTTCCACACATGAGTGAAAACATGTTATCTGTCTTCTTCTAACTTATTTCACTCAGCATAGTATCTTCCAGTTCCATCCATGTTGCTACAAATGGCATGATTTCATTCTTTCTCATTGCCAAGTAGTATTCTATTGTATATATAAACCACATCTTTTACATTTATTTATTTTTGAGAAACAGAGAGAAACAGAGCACAAGTGGGGGATGGGCAGAGAGAGAGAAGGAGACACAGAATCTGAAGCAGGTTCCAGGCTTTGAGCTGCCAGCACAGAGCCTGACGCGGGGCTCGAACTCACAAACCTGAGATCATGTGAGATCATGACCTGAGCGTCTGAAGTCAGACACTTAACCGACTGAGCCACCCAGGCGCCCCGATATAAACCACATCTTTATCCATTGATTCGTTGATGGAAATTTAGACTCCTTAATTTGGCTATCAAACACAGACTTTTTAAAAAATTAATTGAACTTTTAGTTTCAATACCTTGAATACCTTAGAAAACTGCATATCACTGGTAAATTTTAAAATAACCTTCCTTCTTCAAACATAATAAGGATCATTTTCATAGACCTCCTGTATAGCTTCAAATGAAATAAATACAACAGATACATGAGCTGTTTTCTATTTTCATTCTAGTTACAGCAAAAAAGTTTTTCTGGATTCTGGATATTAGCAGTTTCCTTTAAAAATACTCTGGAAACCTTCCACAAATGAAAGGAATGTGTATAGTATGCAAATTCAAAGTGTGCTGTCCTCATTTACCCAGTGGAATTCAAAATAAGCCCCAACTTGTGAACATATTAAAGCAGATTGAAATGGATATTAGCGGGATTTGTAAGGAGAAGCACTCCAGTCAGTCAAACATGCTACGCACGAGAACTTTGATAATGTTGTTTTACTGATAATTACCTGCCGGCTGTCACCTCAAAGTGGGATTTCATGCAGGTTCCAGTATTTAAATATTACATTCAGAGCCAAGCCTGCAAAGACACTTATGCTGATCTGGCCACGTCCATTTTACTTCACAATTATCTGTGTCTTTCCTCATGAAAAGCAATGCAGTTAACTCTCTTTTAATTGTGTTTGATCTGTGTGAGCAAGAGAACATCAATACCACACTCCCGCTTCCATGGTCCAAGCAAGCCAGTCCTGCCTCCTCTCCCTTGCAGACATCAGCGGACACCAGAATTACTGGACAGCAGCACTTCCTGACTGGCATGAATATTCATCTGACCTCAGAAACTAGTCAGTGGGGCAAGGCGAACACCCCACACTTGATGTACATCAACTAAAAGTGGTTTAAAATGGAAAGGACCAACTTCCGTGGTCCTCCTGGGCTGCTAGTGCTTGCTGGTCTCCAGTCCTGCAGCGAACTTCCTTTTCTCTGCCACCCCCAGCCCCATCCCACACAAACACACTTTTGTTCCCCCTCATACTGAACTCCTAATTAAATTTAACAGTTTCAAGAGTTTAAACTGTATATCTTTTTAATTGTGTCCTACTTTGTATTGGCTGATGCGCAAGTCTGAAAATGGATATTACAGCTTTTTATGATATAATATCACCCTAATTGGTGCTTCATAGGCCGTGGTTGAATTCTTTTCAATTAAGCTCTAACATACAGTAACTGTTTCTCTCTGCAAATGCTGGAAAGCCATTCACAAGAGAGGACTGGTACTGCACAATTCCGAAGTACCTTAATGTGTCAAAAATGTTTTGTGAAGAAAGCTACACTGTAAATGCAATCACCTACATTGGTGTTCCCATTGTTAACTGGGAGTAAAAGTATTGCTAATTGTCCTGCGTTTTAGCTGGGTTTTTAAAGCATTATGTAGCAAGTACACCGGAGGGTCAATTTGTGAAGTGAAATACTTAGCATGCAAAGCGTAATACAAGATGCTGTGTAATACTTGACCTCTCAGCATAATAAATGTAGCAGTGAAACGCTGTGCATTCAGTATTCACTGAATAGAGCCTTCGCAGAGGAACAAAACCAGAAAATGTTCTCTTCATTCCTTTTTTTTTCACTAAGCGAAAATTATTCTTTATAATGGCCATTGCAGCAATTAGCTGGCATTTGGTAGAATAAATGTGCAGAAATAGCAATTTCTTATTTTAAATGAGATTTTGTATGGAGCCTGCAAATTACTTGAGGTATATGAATAATTGTGCCTTAGCTTTATGCTACAGAATAGGGTGTGGGTGGGTATAAAGATTTCCTATTTGCAGTTAAATGTTTAGACATTTTATTATTTTAATTTCACTCGCAGTCTGCCTGGATTGACCCTGCTTTCCCATTGATCATTTTATGTGCGCCTGGAAGCAAGTGTGCAGATGGCGGGAGACTCCCAATTAGTGCACTATGTTTTTTATGAATGTGACATGTAAGTGCAATCAGGTCTCCTCTGGAGGCAATGGCGGTATTTAGACTTTGAGATCCTAAATCAATACAATTTAATAATCTGCATGGAATGAACATTTATCAATATCCTCTGTAGTCAAATGCAATTGGAAACTTCATTAAATTTTTATCCAAAGTTTTTCACCTTATTGAAATGCATTCTTCCAGGCATTCATGATTCATCTAATTAGCCTTAAGTAGGGTATTTTTTTCTCTCTCAAAGTGATTCAGTTAATTATGTCCATATATTCATAATTATAAGGTGGATGAGTTGGGTAAAACTGAAATTATGAAATCTTCAGAGAGATTCTATGAGGTTCAGAATGCAGAATATAAAAGAGGGATGAGTAAAAGTCAGAGCAATGAAATTCTTTGTTTTAGTCGCCCTCAGCCTACTGCACCCCAACTGCTTTCTCACAGAGTTTTGTGTATTTATTTATTCACTAATCATTGGTAATCCAACAGTTTCCAAAAACTGTTTTGATGCAAGCACAGAGTGAATGATATATATAAAAAGGAAACACTACAAATACCTGACTAATGTCTTAAAAGTTATTTTTAGTTTTAAAAATCAAAGATAATATACAGTCAAATAAAGTATAAGTCATGATTATCATCCACATGCAATTACTTTAGCCAGTTTCTTACATGTTCTCCTTCCACATTTTGACGTCTTTTCTTGTGATTCTAGTCCTCCACACACTTTGCTTACATATTTTAATCATACATATTCTATATCTTAAATTTCAAGAATTTTGTTACATTTTTTCCTTCACAATTTTTCTAGTTCAAGAAGTTTTTGTCTTTAAAATCATGGTTTTCAATTATTTTTTGGGTGACAGGACAGTCTACCCCAATTTTTATTTCACCTAAGACCTAAGCACATACAAGTTTTTACTCAAACTAATATTCTTTCTATCATTGAATGATGCCAGAAATTCTTTTTCCAGGGCTATATTGAAGGTAACCCATCATCAAATGACATAACTTATGTATTAAGTCCAACCCATGATACTACAAAATTGGAAATAGCCCCAATTAATTACCGTTACTCTAATCTGGGTAAAATGATGTTCTCACATAGCAAGGAGCTACCAATCCATCACTCTACAGATAAGTTATACTCCTCACAACAAGGCCCAGGGAGGGGGCTGGGTTATTATATTGCTGTCTTTATCTGATGGTCATGCTCAAGATCTGTAAACAATGCATAGCCACTGGCCAGAATTGGACATGATTTCTGTCCTATTTTAACGCCTCATGATCCACAATCATAGTTTTGAAAATGATTCATAGTAAACCCAGGTAGCTGACTAACAAGGATAAATTTAATTTTTAAAATTATATATATGAAATGAAAGAATGTGAGTTATAACATTTTTCTAATTATTCCTTTCTTGAAATGTTCCTCTTGAAACCTTCCAAAGGAGAAGAATGTGGTGGACTAAGGGTAATATTTAATCCATATCTTTGTGGGGCATATGCAAATGCCATATATAACTGTGTGAGTAAAGACACTGGTAGGTTAAAACAGAGAGAGAGAGAGCAGTGTCAACTGTGTTTTTATATTGCTATTATTAAAGAATATTGCCCTGGTCATGGTGATCACCTGAATAATTCTTTTATTTTTTTAAAAGTTTATTTATTTTGAGAGAGAGAGAGAGAGAGAGAGAGGTGGAGGGACACAGAGAGAGGGAGAGAGAGAATCCCAAGCAGGCTCCACACTGTCAGCAAGGAGCCTGACTGGGGGCTCAAACTCACAAACCGTGAGATCATGACCTGAACCAAAATCAAGAGTCAGATGCTGGATAATTCTTTTTGTAAGATATTTCATGTCATTATGCTCATCTAACAAATCTTCACCACATCCTGAGAGGTATATAGGAGGTTTTGTAGTTCATTGAAAAAAGAAAAAAAAAAAAAAGATGACACAAATAGTGAAAATCTGTTGTACATTGAACTTTTATTCTCAACACCATTGTGAGTTTTATTATATCACTGCCATAACATCTAATAACAAACATTTACCAAGGTACAAACTTTCTCTTCCAAACATGGAATAGAGCACCTATGTAGGGGCTACTTCCTGTTTTGAGTATCTATACCAAGAAAGAAACTTTCTTTTCCTGTTACACCAGGGAAGTCTCAAGAAATTCCTAGAGTTGCCTTGGGAAATGTCCATGCAGTGGGCTCAGGCTGGATGACTGCCCATTTCCCATATCTATTCTTCCTCTCCTATACCTGCCTTCACTTGGGATGAAGTGATCTTTTGGGATCTTCTCATTCTCACTTCTGGTTGTCCAATTCCCTCTCCTCCTAGACTTTTCCAGGTCTAGGTCAAATGTTCTCTCCTCCATGAAGCCTTCTCTGTCATCCTACTTCGAAGGAATCCCTCCCTCTTCTGAACAATGAGAGCAATTTACCTTTCTACCTTGTGGTTATTTAAGTACATTTCATCGTCTCTGCTTGACTGTAGGCTTCCTGGAATTAGGATCCATGTCTGAACCAATTACGATGCCTTACACATCGTATACATTCAATATATACCTCTTGAGTTAATAGATTTTACCATAAGATTCTGGTCAGTGATCCATGATTATAGATGGTGACGAGTTAAACAAACAAGCAACAAAATGTAAACATTCCAGGTATGATCTCTTTTCTAGAACACAGCATTGAGCCTTTCTGGTTTTCTTGTAAGTTTCCAGACAGGCAATTTCCTGTGCCTTTGCTTTGTCTGAATCAGACAAACTAGTATGCAACTCAGCTGGATCTTTTGCTACCTCTAGGGCTGCTGTGCAAAGCAATTTAGAATATGAATTAGTTTTTAAACAGCCCTCAATCATGAACATCGCTTGTATGGAACTTTGTGAACCTAAACAAGCTGGGTAATCTTTCTAAACCTCAGTTTTCCCCATCTGTAAACAATAATGCCTTCCTCACACAATTGTTTGAAGGGTTAAATGATTAAGTGCCTAATGGATAGGAAAATAGTACTATTTGGGCAGGACTGCCAAGAGGCACATGATGCCCTGTGTATTGATTGGAAAAAAGCATCCATTTCCCATCTATCTAAAATTATCTAATAAACACCAAGTCTATAAAGTGACTTGTGGCCCCTTAGAATGTGGTACTCTTTTATACTCAACTGTGCATAATGGCCCAGGATCTTGCTTATAACAATGATGATGATGATGATGATGATGATGGATCCTTATTTTTAACTGTCTGAGAAAGTTCTGGCACTGTAACTGAGAAAGTTCTCAGGAATCAGGCTACTTTTGTTAACTCATATCTTACTATGCTATAAAACTGGAAAACACTTCTGCCTCTAGACTATGTACAGCATAAGGGCAGGGCCAAATCTTATTTATCTGTGTATCTCCAGGGCCTAACTGGGGCCTGGCACATAGTAAGTGTTCAATAAAAGCTGGTTAAATGAATGAATAGTTGAGTATGTATCTCTACTACAATTTAGCTACTTGTTTCTTCTCAACACACCCAAGAGGTGACAGGTTGAGATGTGGTATAAAAAGAAATATCATGGGGCGCCTGGGTGGCTCAGTCGGTTAAGTGCCTGACTTCGGCTCAGGTCATGAGCTCATGGCTGGTGAGTTGGAGCCCTGTATCAGACTCTGTGCCAACAGCTCAGAGCCTGGAGCCTGCTTCAGATTCTGTGTGTCTGCCTCTCTCTCTGCCCCTCCCCCACTCATGCTCTGTCTTCTCTCTCTCTCTCAAAAATAAACATTAAGAAAATTAAAAAAAAAAAAGAAATATCACATCCACACGTGTATACACCAAAGTGAGAGCTCATCCACATACTTATGAAATACAACTTACTCTGTTTTAAACTTGGATTATTGAGAGATGGTGTTATTGATGGAAATCAATTTCTCCTGTATTGAGGGTACATTATGTGACTATTTTTTAAATGTACCGAGGGCTCTGAATCTTTGAGATGTAAAAAGAAAATCTGCATAATGCCTTGAGTGGATAGAGCTTGCTGCCTCCTTATCCTGAGGGCACAATGATGATGGTCTTATTTGTGGCATTCTGGATACTTCCCTGGGGTAGGACTCCTGGAAAGATACCAGAACAAGCTTTTGTTACCTATTAAGAATGAAGGCTGTGGACATATGCAGAGGAGATTTGTCAGATGGTCTCTCCGCTTGGATCAGTGTCCTAGGCTTTGAACCTGTTTCAGAACAATTTCCTATAGTTTGGTTTTTCCTTCCTTCAACATTTTAAACATTAAAAAAAATTCCTTTATATTGAGTAACTACAATATAAACTGGTTTTCCCCCAGTTCTTCCCTGATGCTTATGCTCTATTGAGCCTGATTTTTCACATTATTCAGGGTCTAAAAACTTCAAGGTACACACATTGTACATTTGTTGTGCCTAGTGAAGTGGCCAGGTTCCTACAGCACCCCTCCGCCTATGGCAAAAAAGCTGTGTATAATACGGAGTGCCATCATGGGATTTATTACTTTGTCCCATGTCTGGTTAAAGGTAGATAAACTCTAATGGACCACAGCTTCTTTCATGCATGTTTATCTGCCATTCTGGTTATCTGGCAGGAAAAGTTTATTAAAAATAATTTTTAAAAATCCAACACAGTGAAAGGTCACTCATATTTTTTTGAGGGTTCTCTGCCAGGAGCTGTACCGAAGCTTTTGCAAATATTGTCTTAGTTGATCCTCACAACATAACATGAGGGAGAAACTATTATTGCCGCCATATCCCTGGGAGGGAACTGAGCTGAGTGGTCAGATGGCTTTCCAAATGATATTACCATTCTGGGAAAGAGCAAAATCAGGACCCAGGTCTGTTTAGATCCATAACCTGAGCTCTTACTTCTATTCCCACATGAATCCAGCCTCGCAGTTTCCTTCACCCCTCTCCTTACTGCACTTTCCATGGAATTTTTTTATTTTTATTTTTTTATTTTTTATTTTTTATTTTTTTAACATTTATTTATTTTTGGGACAGAGAGAGACAGAGCATGAACGGGGGAGGGAGAGAGAGAGAGGGAGACACAGAATCGGAAACAGTCTCCAGGCTCTGAGCCATCAGCCCAGAGCCTGACGCGGGGCTCGAACTCACGGACCGCAAGATCGTGACCTGGCTGAAGTCGGACGCTTAACCGACTGCGCCACCCAGGCGCCCCTCCATGGAATTTTTTAACTGAAGATGGTGTTCATCCACCTTTATGGAAACGGCTTACCAAGAGTAAACCAAACTCCGGGGGCTATGGGCAATGATGCCCCAGGGTGTCCACAAAAAAACACCATTTTTAACCAAAAATAATTGCCTTAGATCACATTTGTCCCTAATTTTATGTAACATGGGTTGTGTTATGGGGAAGGAAAAGAGGCTGAGTGAAGGCACAAACGTTTCTCTTCACTTCTGAGGGAGGGTGCTATCACACAACTAAGAAACCAAATGGGCTTCTACCCCAGAGGTGGACTGAGGGGTGAAAGACAGGATCCCCTAGCCCACCTGGGAGTTGTGGCTCTGGACCTGAAGCCCAGAATACCCAAAACCCCAGTGTGTGCAAGGTGAATCCATGCTGATATATGGATTCCAGAACGCAGTGCCTGGAAAAGTCTTCTGTGTGGTGTTAGGACAGACAGAACAGTGATGCCCCTCACCCTCACAAATTTTCCACATTAAGGGAGAGAGTTAGACTAAACGATTTATTCAAAGAAACAGGTAAAACCCCATCTGATAACTCAGCCACAATATTCTCTTCAACTTTTATTTATTCAACATTTGCACTAGCAGTTCTCAAATTTTAGGGTGTAAAATAATGGGGGGAGAGTTGTTAAAATGCATATACCCAGGGGCACCTGGTGGGCTCAGGTGGAAGAGCATGCGACTCTTGGTCTTGGGGTCAGTCATGAGTTCAAGCCCAACACTGGACATAGAGATTACTTCTAAATAATTAAGCATATAAATAAATAAACACATAAATAGTTTTTAAACAAACAAATAAAATGCATATGACCAGAGATACCCAGATCCCCTCTCCTAAAAGTCTGATTCTGTAGGTTTGGGGTGAGCTCCTGGACTGTGCATTTTAGATGACACCAAGAGAGATTCTCACATCCTTGATCGGTGAAGTAAATTCTGAGAAAACAAGCCTGGAGGGAGGCAAGTGCTCACAGAGCTGATGTTCTGTGGGGTTATTTAGGATGAAGCTTGTGTAGGAATGCTCTTCTTTGGAGAGCTGGTGGTGGTCAACAATGTTTGCAGCTGCTACCAAAAAGTTTCCTGTACTCCTGCGACACCTGCTTCTAGGAAAAGTTTGAGACAGGACTGAGGGTGGGATGAGAGGCTGAGAAGCTTTCTCTGTGTGCGGGTGGGAGGATGCACCACTGTGCTCCCTACTGGTCTTAGCTGAACAGGCCTTCCAGGCACACTCTGAGGGAGGCAGGCAGAAGCTTCAAGGAGGGCCATCTTTTGAAAGAGAGCTCGGCAGAGCATCTGAAATCTCTTACAACAGAACATCGTTCATTCAACAGCTGTAGACGCCTCATGTATGTGTGCTAGGTCCTGGGTCATGCACATGCTTTTCTCACTTTCTGGAAGGCCACTATCCCCGACTTTGCTTAGTTAACTTTATTCTTCAACACCTGGCCTCCCTAATGAGGTCAGTTCCCCCAGATATGCCCTCATGGCATCATTAACCTACAAATGGAGTTCCTGGATTAATGCTTGCCTCCCTCACTTGTGAGCTCCATGAAAGCAGGGAACGTGCTTGGGGTTTTTTGTTTTTGTTTTAGCATTGAGTTGCTCATAAAAATAATTTCCTGAAATCCAGTTTTCTGAATGACACTTTGCCACATTTAGCAATGTACCAGTTAGCAGAGTGGATTATGTTTCTGTTTATAAATTGTACAGCAAATTGTATTAGATAGAATGTTTGATGATTTCTGTGAAGCTTTAATTTTGTCCTCAAAATAGTATTTTAAGGAATGTCTGACTGTTAACACCTAAAGGTCATAGTGTGGCTTAGCCTTTTAGAGCATATATTTAATATTCAGAAAGAGTATTTAATAATCAATAACAAAAACTATACTTAAGATTAGTATTCCAATTCTAATATTCATTCCTTTAAATATTAAATTGCTAAAGAAGGATTCAGAGGAACTAAATCAACATAACATGCAGAGATTTAGACATTAATTACTAGTCACATAAAATCAAGACTGATAAGGGATGCCTGAGTGGCTCATTTGGTTGAGCGTCCGACTTCGGCTCAGGTCATGTCTTGTGGCTCATGGGTTCGAGTCCTGCATTGGGCTCTGTGCTGACAGCTCAGAGCCTGGAGCCTGCTTCAGATTCTGTGTCTCCCTCTCTCTCTGCCCCTCCCCTGCTCATGCTGTATCTCTCTAACTCTCTCAAGAATAAATAATAAACATTAAGAAAATTAAGGCTGATAAGCCATTGGAGGCATCGGTAAAAGAATGGAATAATGGTCATAGAGAAATTCTAAATGACATTAAGAAAGATGGGGAGAAAGACAGATACGATATGTTTTCACTCTTATGTGGATCCTGAGAAACTTAACAGAAGACCGTGGAGAAGGGGAAGGAAAAAAAAAAAGTTAGAGAGGGAGAGGGCCAAACCATAAGACACTCTTAAAAACTGAGAATAAACTGAGGGTTGATGGGGGGTGGGTGGGAGAGGAGGGAGGGTGATGGGCATTGAGGAGGGCACCTGTTGGGAGGAGCACTGGGTGTTGTATGGAAACCAATCTGACAATAAATTTCATATTAAAAAAAAAAAGATGGAGAAAAACTCTACATCAATCCAAACACTCTCATCCCATGTGTAATGCTGAATTTTTAAAATTTAATTGCTAGGAACAAGAATTAAGTCCACCATGCCACCAAGAAATTGTAATAAAAATATTATTATGTTTACAACCTGAAAAAATTATAAAATTACAGAAATTACAAGTAGCTGAAGATGAAATGCTCAATTTTTATTTTTTCGCAAGGAGGATATCTCAGTTGTATGCAGGTAAGAGATTTGAAATGAAAGGGCAAACATGTTCAAATATGCATAAAGGAAGTGAGGAGGCTCAGAAGAAGGGATTGGCATAATAATTAAATAAGTGACAAAATTTCAAATTTGATTTATATATTATCATAAAACTAAAATTTGCAAAAAAAGATTTTAAAGATTGGCTAAAAATGCTAAAGATACTAAAAGATAGCTAAAATAAGAAATGAACTAGGAAATAATGAAGCAACAACATCATACACCAAGGACAATATTACTTTTAGAAAACAGGCAAAAAAAATCCTATGAATGCTAAATAGTTGGCAAAACTGTAAATAACTTGAAAAAAGAAATCTATAGAAGACTGAATACCCCACTAAAATTTGGGGTAGAATATGAAATACTTTATGGATATAAAATGTGTCTATAAGAAGAGTAAACTGCCTTTAGCTTTTGACAAATTAAAATGCCTCAAGGGGCACCTGGGTGGCTCAGGTGGCTAAGCATCCAACTCTTGATTTTGGCTCAGGTCATGATCTCATGGTTCGTGAGTTCAAGCCCTGTGACAAGCCCCACGATGGGCTCCTTGCTGTCAGTTGAGCCTGCTTAGGATTCTCTCTCTCCCTCTCTCTGCCCCTTCCCTGCTTGCGTGTGCGCACACACACACACACACTCTCTCTCTCTCTCTCTCTCTCTCTCTCTCTCAAACTTAAAAAAAAACTACAGTAAAATGCCTCAAAATGCTGCTATAAAAAGCAAAAGAAAACTGATCAACTAAGACCATATGAACAAATTGCTGTAAATTATATGCATTTGGTAACTTTGACAAATTGATAATTTGGGGCACCTAGGTGACTTACTTGGTTGAGCATCCAACTATTGATTTTGGCTCAGGTCATGATCCCAGGGTCATGGGACTGAGCCATGAGTCAGACCCACACTCAGTGTGCTTAAGATTCTCTCTCTTTCTCCCTCTGCCCCTCTCCCTGGCTCATGTGTGCTCTATTTCAAATTAAAAAAATAAATAAAATAAAATAAAATAAAATAAAATAAAATAAAATAGAGCATTTGATTAATTGATTTTGCAAGGTTCATTTTTGGCCAATTGTCCAGTTTCTTTTATTTGAGGTTTCTTTTATTTACTGCTGTAACTTCAAAACTTGTTGCAGTGCCTGGCTTGCAGAAGGTACTCAATAAGTAGTTAATGAGCGAGTGAATTGTGCTGGGTGAGGGGAATTCAGAGGGAAACAAGACCGTCAGTACTCCTGGCTTCATGAAGCTTATATTCTAGATGAGCTGTTGTTCACCAATTTTCTATTATTGGCTATACAACTATAGTGTGACTTCATCTATGTGTGTACTTGTTCTTAAATTCACAGGAACAGGTTTACTTTACTGTTACCCTACATTTGGGGGCCATTTAAATGGAAATATAACTTCATTCCATAGAAAGGTGAAAAAGCTTTTTTTCAAATAGGCCAGAGTGAGGCAGTATTAGAGTTGTTTCTTGGTAAATATTCTTATAAAGTGATTAAACGTCTGAAGGTAAGTTCTTGAATATGTGACATTCACACAGTTCTTCATTCTGAAGTGATTGCCAAACAGACGTGATTGAGAAAAGCAGAGGATGGAAGAGCCAGACCCACTCGCCTCCTGTGACTCAAGGAGGAAGTGCTCACGCAAATACCATCTCAGGAAGTCACAGCTGGGAAGTTTTTGTTCTTCTACCCCTTCAACTTGTCTCCTTGTCTATGATCAGAAACGAAAGGAAATGAGGTAAAGGTAAATCTAGCCCCAGCTTCACAGAGCTGACGAAAGACAGGTAGGATATGGAAATAGTGGGCCCAGCACCTTGTGCACAGTACGTGTTATTCTAAGCTCGTGTGGAACTGGTACAGTAAGAGCAAGAGGCTTTTCCTGTGCAGTGAGTTGGAATTAAACATGCTAATTTGAGGTCTCTTTCAAGTATTTTGTTTAACTCCATTGGCCTTTAATTCCTTTATATTGCATCATTTAATGTAATGTTATTTATATATGAAGCATGTTATGCTTATTAACCAATGTGCAAAAATCCAAAGTACAGATTTTCTGTAATGGGCTAATTACAGGACTTTAGAGCCACCTACTGAGTTTTGCTGAGCTTCACAACAGGTTCACTGAACTGGATAAATTTATTCAAACGTGTGGAAATGAACCCCATTCTATGTGCCATGGTACTGGGAAAACACACAAATTATACCTCAATACCAGTTTAATGGGTCAAACAGTGAACCTGAATACTGAACTTATCTACATCTTAAAATAGTGGGGAAGCCTGTGGTAAGAAAGGAAGTGCCCATTCAAGGGAGTTTCTCCCTGTTTGTAAACAGTGGTAATAAAACAATAAGGTTGGCAATTAGGAGCAAGCTCTCCACACTCAGAAAACAGAGGTGTGTTGCCTTCCAATGACCTTTGAAAATACACGATTTTCATAACTGAACCTACAAGTGGAATGGAGTGACGAAAGCTCAGCAAACACACAGCTCAAGCGCAGCCCTTTAATCTTGCCTGTCGAGAACAAGAGGCACATTTTCTCATGTTATGGTTTAGGAAGAATTCAGCACAGAGTGTTTGGAGTTAGAAATACAAATAAGGTGTAACGACGTGGTGGAATTAAACACAATTAAACACTCTCTTCAAACCAGCTTTTTTTTTTCCCTGAGCTTAATCAAAACAACAGAGTTATGTTGATCATATTAATATGAATTCTTCATTGATCCATTCTCAAAGGGTTTTCTTTCATTTGAGAGTTCCAGAGAACTTTAGACTCAAGCTCCATAGCACCATATTTAGAACTATTATAAAAATACAAAGAGTGTGGCAGGGGAGGGGGAGAAAATGGAGGCAGAAAGAGGTTTGAGAATCTTGTCAAAAACAAAGTTGAAAGAAAAGACCCTATTTCCTGTATTGCATCATTACCAACGGAAGTACTGTTTTCCAGTAGATACACACACACACACACACACACACACACACACACACACACACACACCTACCCATATATGATCACTCATCTGTCTTGGATGAAGACAGACATTGCTTTTATTCTCTGATAGGCTCCTGTAGTAGATCTATTAATTGTGTCATGAAAGGAAAAAGAATGTCATTTCCAAGTCTAAAAGAGTTCCAGTCTTGTCTTCAGAGCAACTTATTTACAACGTACAATCTACCCGGTGGCTGACAGTTGGGTGTTGATAACCTAATTCATGCTCATCAGGGAGACACTGATGTGCCCAGCTTTCAAAGCAACGAAGCCTAGATTTTTAGACCACTCTTTGCAAGTGCCACGTATACCAATAAAAAGAGAGTTCTCCAGGAAATGAGGTGTGACGCAGGCCAGCTTCACCAAGACTCTCGGACCAAGAAATAAGAATTTAAATATGAAATACTAAAATTTAATACATGACTGAAACAAAATAAATGGTGTACCACTGAAAGCATTTGAGGTAATTAATCAATGCTGTGTTTGTACATATCATTAAATATATTATACTCAGTTTAGATTTGATTTCTATGCTCCTTTTATAAAGAGTTAAAAGAAAATACATTTGAATTCACGCTGATACCGAAAACATGCTCCTAGCTTCTAGTTTTTTGGATTTCAAATCATTTCCATTAACAAACAGCTATTTGCCCTCTAATAAAATATGTCATTATGCTTTATTCACATCGCACAAAAGAATCACTGAAAAATCGCCCCAATGATGGCCAATAATTACACATTTTGCTCCTGTGCTAGCGATGAAGAAATCTGTTCATTGGAGAAAGCAGGTGCCGGGGCATCAAGCTAATAGTCAATGTGTGCCGTGGTAATTAGCCACTGCGATTGCTAAAATTAACAATTAGCTAACATGCAATTCTCTTTTTTGCAGGCTGCAGTTTACTTTGTATAATCCTTGCATGTTCTTAGTAATTATTCTGACAGCTTATTATTTTTATTTTTT
This sequence comes from Felis catus, assembly GCF_018350175.1. NCBI lineage: Eukaryota > Metazoa > Chordata > Mammalia > Carnivora > Felidae > Felis > Felis catus. The sequence goes on along the minus strand of NC_058373.1, from coordinate 85,555,807 downwards.
CTGGTTTGAACACAGCTTTAACACTTGCATCGGACGACCCAAATGTTCAACAGGCAGGGGTGAAAATACAGCCTGACTAGGCATTTTTCTGAGGCACACATTTGGTTGTTTTCTCAACTTTTCCTCGTTGGGGAGTGCAGTGGTGAGGGTGAGATCTAGGAGTCTTTCACAGCTATTGTCTTCTTCCCCAGGGCAGCACACTCGGCCATCCTAAAGCTTTTAGAAGGAAAACTGCCCAGTCAGCGGCAATTTAGACTCAAGGGAACAACTCCAGGGATGAAGTGCCACAGTCAAGCTGGTCAAAACATCTTCTTTTCATCCTTCTTCCCTGGTGTGTGTCTTTGGTTAATGCATTCGCCGCCCCCACACACCGCCCTCCACCCTGCCCGCCTTACCGCGGGAGAAAATGTAGCATCCTGTGAGGAGTGTTCTTGTCTGGGGCTATATGCTGAGATAATATTGCTAGAGCCTTTCAGTGGCAAAAGCCTGAATAAATCTCAGCCTACATGTGAAAGAAAAAAAAAATTAAAAGGCAAAGGAGTAATTTGTCTCTAGAAAATCTCTGGGAGAGGGAGATATGATGAAGGCTCTTGAGGCATTCAATAAGATAAACTGTAGCAACGAATATAACAAACTGTGATTCCAAACTGTATTAGTTTCCTATGGTGGCCAATAAGTCACCACAAACATGGTAGCATAAACAATACTTATTCAATTTCTCACAGTTCTGGAGGTCAGAAATTCAAAATGGGTCTCATTGGGCTCAAATCCAGGAGTCCCCGGAGCCGCATTCCATTCTGGAGGCTTAGTGTCCTTCGCTTTTCTAGCTTCTAGAGGTGGCCCACACCCCTGTGCTCGTGGCCCCTTCAAAACCAACAACGTCACATCTCTGTCCACAGTCACCTGTAGTTCACGTCTCTCTCTGATCATACCTGGGAAAGATTCTCCATTTGTAAGGACTTATGTGATACACTGGGCCCCGCCTGGATAATCCAGACTAACCTCCCTATCTCAAGGTCCTTAATTTAATGACATCTGCACTATCTATTTTGCCATGTAAGCTCATGTATTTACAGGTTCCAGGGATTAGGATGTGGACGTCTTTGGAGGGCCATTATTCTGCCTATCAGGCAAACCAATGAAAAATATACATATGGTAAATTTGTGCTTTTCTACAGTTGTGAATGAGTCATTGCACATTTAAGGTCAAGGAATTGCATTATTTAGGAGTGGAGGGGGGCAGGATGAGGGTTAACGGGGGTTAACGGACTACCATGGCTTCCATAGATGACAACTGCTTATGGCCCTCCCCTGCCAGATTTCTTAACTCCCCTTCAGTGCCAATGCAGGCCATCCTTTGTCCTGTTGCTCCCAGGCTTCTGGTCTGGAGCACCTTTCTACTCTCTCGATAAGAGTGTTGCCTTTTAGAGTGCAGGCTTAGCCTGGCTAACAGCTGTTTCCATGTGTACCATGCTTTTTTACAGCGCTGGGATGCAGTATGCTGCTGACTGTGTGAACAAGTGACACGGACTGCTGGCCACAGAAACTCTGAACCACATGAAGAAACACTGCCCACCGCAGCCCAGCCCTGACTTCTAAAATGCAGGGAGGGGGGACGCAAAGTGCTGGATTCCTGAGAAGTACTGACACCTTATCTGCACATCAGTGTGAGCTCAATGTCAGGGCTCAGAAGGGCTTCAGCAGACACTTTGATATGCCCAGGGAATCAGGCTGTGGGACCGGCTGCAGGCTGAACAGGCTGAGGAGGGCCTGGCTTACTTAGCAGGAAAAATTAGGGAAGTGAGCTATGGCGGAGGTTGGGGCCTGGCTGGTGGCAGCATATACAGCACTATATTGTTTAAGTGGAAGGAAACTGGATGAACAGAGTCTGCACAGAATAGTTCGGCAATCAGAAATCAAACATCCAGAGAACAAATCACCACTGAGTTTAACTGAGGTGGATCTCACAGAGTCTCAGAGGCCCCCTGCCAAGCAACAAGAAGAGATTGGGTACTGAGGTGTCTGTCACTTGTCATAAGAAAATCTACTTTTCCAAATAGAAACGTGTTGGGTTTTTTTCTTTTGCAAAATAATTCATCAAATAGGTTGTTGATGCAGTGAGCTCCTCTTGTGTATTTAAAACAGAATTATATCCACCAAAAATGTACTGTCCATCCCCCACAGCATATCTGTTGCATAAAGTGAGTCATCCACTCAAGCTAAGGCTCTTGAAAAACAGTAGACCAAGAAAATTTTGGGGAAACATGGAGTTGAAACTTAATGCTTTGCTAACATCTCAAGGCGTTGGCCTCAATCAAGAGGCTGGCCAAAATGTGGAGATGAAGTTTGGGAAAGACTAAACCTCTCTGGTGGTAAGGCAAGATCATTAGAATGCAGGCAATAAAGTTGGACAATACATTTAAGGAAAAATGTGTTCCAATAAGGAGACATTTCACTATAGGACTTCCCTTATTTCATGTAAGAATGACTGTGGCTTTATGGAACGACTAAGTTGGCTTAGAGCACGCATATAGCTGTCATTATCCGTGACCTGGCACTTTGTTCACTGTTGGCTCCTCACTAGTATTCAGTATTCAGGTCATTATTTTTTTTTTCATTTACAGAAGTCAAGACACAGTGTGTTAGAAAATAGTTTGGGTTTTCAGAGGCAAGCCTGGTGGAGTAGAGAATAGAACCTAGAATTCCTGATTGTATCCTGATGTTGGTCTCTTTGGGCTACATGTTCACAATATAGGATAGGAGTAAAATGAGGATGTTGCCTCCAACATCCTTGTGGTGTGGTCATGGAAGGTGGTAAAGTGAGCGGTGGGGAAGGGTGACAGGGAAGAGAAAGAGGCCAACTCCAAAGAGGAGCGTATATGCTTCTTATGATGCAAGGGACCATGTAATCCCAGGTCTTAAGCATCATGGACGATTCTCAAAGACAGGCTTCAACAAATAAAAATTATGAAACTGAATGCTACCTTGTGCTCAGGGGTGGCTGAGGAAAGGCAAATTGTCAAAAGTCATTAGAAATGAAACGGAAGGAAAGAGGGCTAAGTGGCCAGGGAAGGGATGACTCTCCTCATTCTAGATAGTTTTTGTGAGAGGGGCAATAAACAGTCAAGTTTATTCATGCTCAAATCACTTAATTTGTCTACTGTCAAGTGCAGCACAGGAGAGAAAGCATAATTCCTGAAACTCTCCAGCCTAAGAAACTTTATACCCTGCTAGAGCATTTTGCTGGGGAATGCCATGCCTCACAGAGGCATGCACAGAGCGTCCTGCATGCACAGAACAACTTGCACCTTTGCCCCCAACCTCCAAGTCTCTGCTGTCATCGTTTGGCCTCAATATTTCATTCCTCTCTACCAGGAGATAGCTCACCATCAGAAGACACAGAGTGGCATTAGAAGTTGGGTAGGTCATTTTAGGGAAAGATGGCAGTATAAATGTATTATGAGTCCATTGAGATCAATGGTATCCAGTCCAGGGCAAAATATCAAAAAGAAGAAGAGGAGTTGGTGTGTGTGTGTGTGTGTGTGTGTGTGTGTGTGTGTGTGTGTGTGTTCTAGGGACCCTCAGAAACGCTTGCTCTCTTGATTCTTTTTCATTTGGTGTCAATCCCAGTTTTTACTGGAACTTAGTTTCCTCTGCTTCCACTTAGAACTTAGATTGGTGAAGTTGCATTTGCTCCTTGGTTTAAGCCAGGATGACAGACAATGTCTTGTCTGGATTCCACTTTTCCAATGTGCTTTTTGTCACCTTCTTCTCTTCATCCCAATAAATTACTATCAGAACGAGACATGCAACACTGTGCCATATTCTTAGGAAGACTTCCTGCATCTTGAGGTTACCTGGGGGTGGGATCAAGGTCAGTGAGTTATTGGGTCTCTATCTGACCCATGGCTTGTCAGTCTATGACTGATGGGCTTTTTCTAGTATATGGATTGTCCTAATTGTGCTCAAGAACCCCAGGTTCAAATGAAGAGACATTAGCTTCACAATAAAGCCATATTAGAAGGAAGATCACTACAAAATTTGACTACTGTGGAAATAGGAAATACTACTTCTATTAGATCAGGAAAAGAAGAACTTAGCATCAAGAATTTAAGCTTGGCTTCACTAACTCCATACGTCCTCTTTCAGGTACTATATAAGCAGTGCTGACCCCAGGTTACCTAACCTAGGCTTTGCAGTAGCTCACACAATAAAATCCTTCTGATTTCCTGTCTCCCTTTAAAAACTTTAGGCTGTCAGGGTATTTTAATGACACTTCTAAATGTAGAAATCTAATTTTAAATCTAACCATTAAATGTCTCCACACTAGTGTTTTGGATGATTTAATGAGTGGCACCATTTATAGGACACAAGGTTATAATCTGAATTTATGAACTGTAAAGAAAGTACCAGTACGCTGACTAACTAATGAGCTTTTTAATGATGAGAAATAGATAAAGCTTAAAATGCAGAATGCTTATCAAGGACCTCAGACAATAGCAAAGTGGGGCAATTTAGAAGTACTTAGCAGTGCTACTGCTGTGACAGCGAGAAGTGAACTATTTTCTTTCATTTTAAAGCACTGCTTTTCATACATGGGAGTAATTTCTATATTTTCTTAACTAAAATTAAATGTCCTGGTATAATCCTCTTTTCAATAAGAGTTCAAAATATAAATAACCTATTGATACCACTTGTGGTAAAGCAAGAGAAAATGCCTCTACAAAGGGAGGAAATATCTGAATATCCACACAGGACAGTGGGATCCCAGGTTAAGAGGGGATCTGCTGGTTGAGACGTCATTTGGGGAAGCTTTTCCTTGGAGCAGCTTTAAACACAGGCACGCCCTGGTTGAGCTGACATAGGCATCGCCATCTTGAGGTGATTTATAGCAAGTTTGGACTTCCAAAGACAGGGTCTAAAGTTTGCTTGTGGTTCCCTTTGCCCTTGTGCCCTGAGGCATAAAAAGAATTAATAGACTAACACTTGCCCTTGCTGTAAGGGCTCTGTGTCTAGGGTCCTCTAGAACATGGTTCCCCAGGCAGTTCTGGGATGTAGCATCACCACGGGAGAGACGAGCCATTTCAGAACACACAAGTCCACAGGCAGCTCTTGAGATCTGAACCTGCCCTCCTCAATTTCAGTACTCCAGATCTAAATTTCCAGGACCCAGGAATAAAGGAGACGCTGGGCTCTTCTGTCACGTGGGGCTTTGCTTTGTTGTTGTTGTTGTTGTTGTTGTTACCATTGCTGTTGTTGTGGCTGTTAATAAGGAACTAGACTGAGCTTGCCTTTTCCTTCTCAGGAAGTGAGCTTTCCAGCTGATTAATTTAATTGCTCTCCCTTGGACAATGGAAAGGCCTCTGGAGAGTGGGGCTTTCATAGCTTTTTGACATACAACACAAACCTACCAGCCCTGACAGCTTCAACCCCCTTTTCAGTAAATAGGAGAGGTGGCAATGGAAGTATCAAGGAGAATAAAATCCTGGAGTATTAATTCCGAGAGAGGTAGGGAGGTATGGTGGCAAGCATGAAGTCTTTGGTGCTTATGTGAAGTTGCTTAACTTCCCTGAGCCTTGGTTCCCTTATGTCTTGTGAGAATTAAGCAGAAACCTAAGCAACACTGGATTTATCCATTTCAAAAGAGTCAGGGCAGCGTGCTGGTCCAGAGAGAAGAAGACATCACTTAGAGGTCCCACCAGAAGCTGACCTGCCCTGAATTCTCTAGCTTGTCTTTAGCTGCCCTCCCTCCTGCCTTTTTTTTTTCTTTTGAGAGAGAGAGAGAGAGAGAGAGAGAGAAAGAGAGAGAGAGAGAGAGAGAGAGAGAGAGAGAGAGAGAGAGAGATTGAGAGAAAGCAGAGGAGAGGCAGAGAGAGGGAGACAAAGAATCCCAAGCAGGCTGTACGCTGTCAGCACAGAGCCTGATGTGGGGCTCATGACCTAAGTCAAAATCAAGAATCGGACTCTCAACTGACTGAACCACCCAGGCACCCCTCCTCCTGCCTTCTGACTCATCTCCTTCCTTCTCATCTCTTTACTTCCCTTTGATCCTGAAAATCCTTTTTGATTTTAAAACAAATCACCAAAAACTTGCCACTTCGTCGTTTAGTTCAAATTGACCAGTAAAACAAAAGTTCTCTCCTGTCACTTAATAAATAATCTATGCTTAGATTTACTTGCCTTTATACAATATGTTAATTTAGGATTTTCAGATAAAATACAAAACAACCAGTTAAATCTGAATTTCAGATAAACAAGAAATAATTTTTAGTGTAAGTATGTTCCATGAAATACTTGTATTTTTATTTGCTAAATCTGGCAACCCTAGTTAACTAAATGTGAGCTGAGTTCTCCATGATAATATCTTTAACTTTGTGACTTTGTCATCTTACCAATTCCCAGAAAGACTTTATTTATTAATTGTATGTCTTGTGAATTTGTAGGTCTTGTAATTAGACTTATATAATGAAAAGGTGCACAAGTCATGTGCTTGTTCTATTTTGCTTTTGCCAGGTTCTCCCCTCTCCGTGTGTCCATGGTGTTTGGCCTTAACCTCAATAGACCCGAGTTTCATAGATGGGGGACACTGGAGGAGCAGAAGTCTAGGAAAGCATGGAGGACATTCACGCCCAATGAAATTTAGTATATACTTATATGGTGGAGGACTCAAATCCGGGCACCAGCCATTGGGCATCCCCAGTGCTCATTTCTTCTCTCTCTCCCTTTTCTAGAACTATAACAACAGGCTGCTGGGCACCTGACTGAACACTACAAGAGGCTATTACTGTAGATGGCAGGGGTCCTGTGGGTTTGTGGATAAAATTTAGGAAGTCCATGAATTTGGATGGAAAAACACATATATCTTTATCTTTATAATCTATTTTAGTTATAGGTTCAGGCAACAAAAACCAGTAACCATCAGTACTTGTAACTGTGACATCAAGAGAAATCACAGATTTTTAAAAATAACATAGTAAAGTTATTGAAATTCAAAATTTAATTCTCACTATTATTTCAAAATTACAGGACTTGCTAGACCTATCCATCGATCTTATTATTTAAAGCAATTAAATCATTAACAATAAATAATAATAAAGGGATTGCTATATATAAATTTGTTTTTTTAGTGTTTTGATAACTTTGTTTCAGTGTAATTGGCTTTCTTTGTGATTCTGGGTATCTTATTTTGTGAATTTAAAAAATCATTCTCAGAAGAGGTCCACAAGCTTCATCAGATTGCCAAAGGATTCCATGGCATGCAGGAGAAAAAGTTAAAAACTCAGACTAAAGGAAGACCTGAACTCATGTATATCTAACTTACTTCCCAAATCACCTGAGTCTGAAGCAAAACAGGCAGAACTATCCCCATTTTTCTCTGGTAAATATGTACTTCAAACCGCAGACTACCCCATCATGACTTCCAAATTGCCTTTAATATTCCTTTTAACCTGAATTTTACCTGCTTAAAATTTGGGGGGTGGGATAAGGGGGAAGCAGTGAAGTTTCTGGAGGAGAAAAACACAGGCTTCAGGAAGACTCACAGGAACAAAAATGGTAAAAGAAAAAATTTAAGACCAGAGCCCAGGTTTACCTTAACTGCTTTGCTCCATTTCAAACCCTTGCAGTCAGGATCACTGTAAAGTCCATTAAGCACAAAAACTATATTAAAGAAAAATATTAACTATATAAAATGTCTTGGGTAGTAGAGCAGAGTTGTGTTTACTTGAAAAGTTTAGATGCAATCCCTGGGCACTTGCTCCTCTGAATGTAACTCCTCTTTATAACCTCATTGGTGACATTGGGAGCTCAGGAAAAGATGGGCTCTAGCTTAGGAAGGAGGTAACTGATGCAGAGAAAGGGGAACCTTTTACTGCCCACACCCCTTTGTTATTTGTGAGCTCTGGGAAGGTGGCAGGGCGGTGAGGGGCCTAGAGATGGGGGACTGTGAGCTGGAAAACGGGTCGCTTGCTGGGTGGGAAGTGGGGGTGCCTGATCCTGGCTTGAAGGGAAGGGGGGCTTGGATGAATGCCTGGGGGTTGGACTGGGAGAATAAAGCCACGGAGAGACCTGTCTCATTAAAGAATCCATTTCCCATTTTCAGCAGTTGGCTACATTAACAAGCTGAGCCGTGAAAGGATTAGATCCGCTAAGTGAGTGCCTGTTCTGTGCACCATTGCAAAACACATTTCAGAAAGCAGTGGATTCGCCTTAAATGAGTATCTGCTGGAGGAGCAAAGCCCTAGGAAAACAAAGGGGCACGCCAGGGTAAGCTAATAATTCCTGCTGTGCTTTGAGGGCAATGAAATGACTACAACCCTGAGAACTTTTTCTCCCTCCCCTGCAGTTGGTATAAACATAAGAGCCATTTTGATGATCATATCGACACCTCAGCAACAAGTGCTTCCCAGGTGCCAACAAAATGTCACTTCCCAAAGGGTTAAATGAACCAAAAGGCCTCAACCTCAAATATTCTTTTTCCGCACCCATTTAGTATGCATACCTATTAAACAAAACAATGGGCATAGGTTCATATCCTGTCTACAAATAATCGAATGATACAAGAACAAATCTACCACCAGCTGCTTCATCCCATGCTATGCTTTGACTGGGAGGGAAAGCCAAGTTTCGAGCCGGGTCTAGCCTGACTCAGGCTGTAACTTGTGAGTCCTGCTATTCTAACCCTTTCTCTTGATCTGCTTTTCAGCCTGTCTCAGAGCACACAGCTCAGAACAGCAGGGAAGTTGCTTAGCAAAGGGCCACCCACTTGCCTATTATTCCTTCCTCGCCTGTGACATGACACAAGAACAAAGTAGACATTAACCGCTACATTAAACCCAGAAAGAAAGTAATCAGTAACCTGTTATTCCCTTAATAAAGGGAAACACATGCAGTGTGAAATCCAGAAGACTAATCAATAGCTGCAGACAATGCAATGTGCCAAACAAATTGCAAATCAATTAGAATCCTTGTTTTCTTTGAAATGGTTCACTATATCTAAAGCAATTACTCCTTCATTAGACCTAATTTAACAGCATGACTGCCCTGGCTACAACTGGCAGCGTCTGGCTATCAAATAGAAGAATGGCAGCTTATTTCTGTCTGTCTGTGAGTCTAGCACCAATCAACAACAACAACAAAAAAATTGAATTCCTTTATATGAGAGAAACTTTTAACGAATACGTGGATATTTGTCTTAATCAAAGTATTGATACCAGAATGAAGATGCCACCCTCCCAAGGGATATTAAAAGAGAAAAGAACCACAGAAATTATAGAATAAAAGTCTGTAATTAGAAAAAATGTATTTCTTTTCTTCTTTTTATGCTAGCTTCAAATAGATAGAAATGGCATTTGAATATATGAAGTCTTTGTAGCTTTTCAATCTGACACACCACTTAGTAGTAGTTTTGGGACTTTTGAAAAGAGAGTCCTCCTGATTGTTATAAAATTTAGAATCGTCATGTGAATGATCACCCAAAAAGTACTAGTTTACTTTATTTGTAAAGCCATTGAAAAAATAGCTTTATTGAGGTATGACTTACACAATAAAATTCAGCCATTTTAAGTGTACACTGATGAATTTTGACAAATGTATATAGTCCTGTAACCGCTACCTCAATCAAGATACATTTCTATCACCCCAACAAGTTCCCCCATGTGGCCCTTTACGGTTGATCCCCTCCCCCATCCCTGGCCCCAGGCAACACGGATCTGCCTTAGGCCCATTTCACTTTTAAGAACAGTTTCCCTGTTCTGTAGAGGGACTGGAAAAATTACTGAAATAAGGTTTTTCTAGCCAGTTTGGGAAAAATGGCTTTGTGCTTGTTTAAGGTAGCAAGCAACAATCTCTTAGAGCTGCAGATTACAAACTTTCTTGAAAGTAGGTATGTTTAAAGAGATCAAAGCATTTCTGGAAGCTGGAGTAAATATTCCTAAATGAACTGAAAAAAATGTGAACTTGTTATTATACTTGTTATTAATAACAACTTGTTATTAAATTGCTAAACCTCAGAGGCCAATATTTCTACTTGCAAACAGTCACAGCTTCCAAAGTTGTTTCTTAATTTAATGTTGCTTAATTATTTTTTTCTGACTATAAAATCAATCCATTTTAATTATATGAAATTCCAACATTACAGAATTACAAAAAGTAGCAAGGAAGGTCCTTATATTTCCCTTTCTCCCCAAAATTTTCAAAAGTACACAAAGCCCTATGCATAAGGATGCTCTTTAACAGCACTATGGTAATAGCAAAAACTTGGAAGCTCTGGGAGATTGAGCCTTAAATTAAGTCACACATGTTCCCTGCTTCCCTTCTTCCCTCCTTGGCTTCCCTTTTAACAGCTTTTACTCCTTTTCCCCTCCCCCTAATCCCCCCTCTTCACCTCACATCAAATGGCTTTTCATTCTCTGCATCCCTTGCCTTTCTTCTTTTTTTCTTTAGAGCTCAGTGCAGGAAAATTCTTGCACGGAGGATACTGGTATCTTTTGCAGACCAACCAACCCATTTCCCATCTCCTCCTCCTCCAAAGAAAATCACTCTGCCAAAGCGTTCACATTCTTAACATAAATCTGTGCTACCCCACAGGGCACCCCATCTTGCTCCCTTTGACCTTTCACTAGTAACTCACTCAAATTATGTTTTGTTTCTATTGGTTAGACTAACACTCCTAATTTACCATAGCCAATCAATCAGTTACTGGAGGAGCATTCGTTGAAGGCCTGCTTCCCAGTAAAACCTGATTGGCTGGTTCTGGGAGTTGATTTGTAACTCCAATGAAAAGCGTGTGTGATGTGGGGGATGGGATGAGGTAGTTAAGAAGTTTCATCACCTTCCAAAGGTGGCTTAGTTTGGTGCGTAGACTAAGCAAAAGCTGAGGTGAAAGTAGGCAAGAAAGAGCGCATTCCTCCTATCAGCTCTCTCTACACTCACCTTAATGTGCAAAGGCTTTACCATGGGCACTGCGGCTGCTACAGTCTCAGGGCTGGGCTAAAAATGGAGTGGCCTTGGGAAGGAAGATGGTATCTAACTTCCTGAAGGGTTATATTTATTATTACTTGAATAAAGTTTTCCTTAGCCCATGGATATTTATGCTCTCCAAATTTATGAGCAGATAACATAAAGACACTGTTGTCTCAACTATTCATGTGCACCCCTCCTGGTGCTTTGCCATAGCTCCAAGACAATTATCAGTCGACAGGCAGGTGAACACTTAGGCCAGGCCTGGGGGTTCACCTGGTGGTAGTTCAGGAAAAGAGAAGGGTTGGTCTCTGGACAACAACATGGTGGCCGCGACATAATTAAATACTGAATAAATCAATGGGAACTCTTCTGAGGAGAAGAATGGCAAATTTTATCCTTTGTGAGGCAAAGAGACAAGGAACTTTTGAGTTTTCAGGCTGTTTTCTAAGAAAGATGGAAATAAATTGGATTTTAAAAGTTCCCACTAGAGAGTCTTGGCAGAAAACCCTTTACTCATAATTTTATCCTCCTATATTCACTGGTTAAGTCACTGCTGGAAATTTTTGAATTGCTAGTAGTCATTTAAATCTTTTTTTGCAAAGCAACGTCCAACCAAAATGAACTATCTTATGGTTCTAGTTCACGTGCTTTGCATCACTCCCGCCCATGGCATGGAGACCTGATTCTTACTAATGCACAGATAAAAGCCATAACGAAATGGTGACAGAACAAATGAAGCCTGTCCTTCAAAGCAAGCACGGCCCTTTTGTTTGTTCTGCTACAGAAAAAATGAATAGACGGATATTTTGCAAACTTTCAGGGTACCAACTTTTTATCCCCTACCCCTGCTCCTGGGAATAATCATTTTGGTTATTGAGTTTTTTTCCTTGAATCTCCTATAGATTATTAATATGAGAATTTTATCCACTATAGATGAATGTTAACTAATACAGTTCTTCATACAAATGCAAACTTCCTCTTTACCAGCCTCTGGTGACTCGGCGTCTTGTACCAGTGTGGTATCATTCAGCTTCAGTTGCTATAGCATTTTCAAGAACCTCTCTGTTCTTGTCATAAATTATCTTTAAGTGAAAAAAGCTCAAAGGAGGTCTGCAGCAAACTGTATCAAATAATGAATTTGTAAGCTGTAGAAGAAAACACTTATCTTACTTATGCTCTTCTCCCATCGATTGTTCAGTGACCCTTCTTTGAGATACAGATGAGCATAACCCTGAAAAATGTTTGTGTTGTCTTTCTTTAACTGGCAGCCTGTGGGCTGCATGATCTAATAAATATTGGCAGGGCCAAATGAAATAATATAGAAGAGCTTCTCTTCTTTAAAGTCCACAGACCAAGAGACTCTTGTCACTTGTTAATATCTCCATCAAACACTGAAGTGTTAACATATGTGATACGACCACGCAATCAAGTAAGGACCGATTTGTTGACTAATTAAACCAACACAACAAGCTCTTTAGCACCTACAAGTGACAAGTTTAGAGCAGGCAAGTGGAAACTCTCAATTGAGCCCCCTTTTATGAGACTATCATGCCAAATTCAATTCTGACTGAGTAGTATTTGAATGTACTTGACTTCCACCATGTGCTGACATGCTTACAATAATTCATCATGGGTGACAATAGCCCAATATTGGAGATTTATGATATATACAAAACAGTTACAAATGAAATGTAGCCCTAACGTGGGTCTGCTTTCCTTACCCACTGTCTATTGATATTATAATTAATGGTCAATTACTCAGGGAAAAGAAAATAGAAAATAGTCATTACTGGTTTCAGTCATCATTGGATTTTTTTGGCAAATTTTGGAGATAAACGAAACCATTTCCACAGAGTTTGGCGGTTGCTTCAAAATAATAAATGGACAGAGATGCCTGATGTTCATGACTCATTTTAGCAATGAGAATGAGCTAGTGATAGTGTTTTAAATGAAACTGAATGTAAATTAAGTTGCCTGAGAAGTAGAAAACATTCCAAGGTATACCTTTGTGTGAGTAGATAACGCATATGTGTTATGTCTGTGTGCATATATGCATCTTCCTCCACCTACCACACAGATGTTTTATATACAGTTTCCTTGTTTGTAAACTGAAGCAGTTCCACTCATTTATTTCTAATGTCCTTCTGATCCCTAAAATTTCACAGTCTCTGATCTGACCTCCATATTCAGGTTAGTGAAAGAGGCAGAACCCTTTCTATGGTTTTTGGCATGAAGCTAATCTCTCTCATTCTCTCCTCCTTCCTTTAAACACTCACTTTTTTATTCTTTATATTTACATATTCAAATTTTCTGTACCCAGCCCTAACCCTCTTCTGATTGACCCTATCCTTGCTGGCTGGACAATTCTATTTGTGGATAACCAAGAATTGAGTATATCTGTATTAACATAACACATACACTTATGGCTATGTGCATTACATTTTCTAATCCTTCATGCCTATAGACACATTACCACATTAGGCACATTAGCAGTAGTGGTTCCTCCATGGGCTGTTGGGAAGGTGCAGGTCATGGCCACTTAATCTAGAACTGGCCTGTATTCTGGGCACAGCTATAGGTACTCTGCTCTAAATAGACCCTAGATTCTCCCTCCCTTCCTCCCTTCCTTCCTTTATTCCTTCCTTTAATGTTTATTTACTTTTGAGAGAGAGAGACAGAGAGACAGAGAGAGAGAGAGACAGAGACAGAGAGGGCAAGTGGGGGAGGGGCAGAGAAAGAGGTAGATAGGGGTTCTGAAGTGGGCTCTGTGCTGACAGCAGAGAGCCTGATGCGGACTCAAACTCAGGAACTGTGAGATCTTGACCTGAGCCGAAGTCAAATGCTTAACTGTCTGAGCCACCCAAGCCTCCCGATAGACCCCAGGTCCTAAGCATCCCAGAGCTGCAGGTCAGTAGCCTGTACTCCAAGTGCTAAATGCCTTTTGTGTTCCACTAGTGAAGGAATAGCCCTGGGCCCAAATACCTGGATGGGAGCAAGGGTCAGAACCTGGTAAGGTACCAAGTAGGCTCTCATTCAATCTTGAGGTTGATCTCCAGACCCTAAGTGGACACATCCCATCACCAAAAAAGCTGTCTGATAATTCCTCCACCTTGTGATGAAAATGACTTACCCCGAACTACCCGTAAGTCCTCCTGTCTCCTGTCTCCTCAAAGAGACAGTCTTCTTATTTCTCCCTTAATCTCTGGCTGGATTTTACCTATTTTGAATAGACAATATAGTCACACAGTTCAAAAATCAAAATGATATAAAAATATATTCACTGACAAGGCCTGCTCATAGCTCTGTCTCTGTCGGCCCTGTTTCCCATTAGTAAATTCTTTTCTTAGTTTCATGTATATGCTTCCAAAGTTACTCTAGGGAAACACAAGCAAATGTATTTTGATTTTTATTTTTTCCTCCCTTTCTTAACCAAAATGGAGCATACCGTATGTTGTTCTGACCCTTGCTTTTCTTCCTTAACAACATAATTCGAGACATTTCCAAATCAGTAGCGAGACTTCTGCATCAAAGATAAAATCTTTATTCCTGAATAGGGCTTCTTTTAGGAATCCCTGCCTTTCTTTCTCAAGGGGAACTGCGTGGAGCATAGTAAAGGGAATTGGAATCTCTCCTTTAAGCCCAGTACAAGCGCTTAAGCCCCTCTTAAGCCCTTGAGAAGCCCTCTCCTGTTTCTGGGCCCCTAGCCCTCCATCTGCCTTCTCTCTTTCAAGAGACCACAGGACCTTCTGAAAGGTCAGTACCAGAGAGGGTCGTATAGGTCAAGGTACCACAAAAGGCATGAGAGGAGTCCAGGTCTTTAAAGCAGTCTGGCATTCTGAGGATTTCCTCTGGCAATGATAACCTGTTCTGAAGGTCTTTTTTTTTTTTTCCTCAAAAAATTTCACTATGTTCAGGGGCTGGGCTCACCCAGTCTTGAGTTTTCTGTATCTGGTTCCTATAGCCTGGACTATTCTGAGTGCCTTAGAACTTTAGTTTCTCCAAACCTACCCCTACTCTTAATTATTTTTTAAACAATACTACTTGTTTAATTTTCTTCTTTTGATTTAATAATTGCTAAATGTTTATCATTTGGAAATGTGGAGAACATAGAAATGTATAAAGAAGAAAATTAGCGTCACTCAAAATACTGGAAGAAAAAACTATTAATATTTTGGAATATAGTATTTTGATCTTATAAATAGGGATTATACAAAGCTTTGTATTACAATTGCTTTGTAATGTTTGTTTATTTATTTATAGGTAACATAGTTTTTTTTTCTAAATTTTTTTTTTCAACGTTTATTTATTTTTGGGACAGAGAGAGACAGAGCATGAACGGGGGAGGGGCAGAGAGAGAGGGAGACACAGAATCGGAAACAGGCTCCAGGCTCTGAGCCATCAGCCCAGAGCCCGACGCGGGGCTCGAACTCCCAGACCGCGAGATCCTGACCTGGCTGAAGTCGGACGCTTAACCGACTGCGCCACCCAGGCGCCCCAACATAGTTTTTTTAAAAATAGACTTTATTCTGGGGCACCTGGGTGGCTCAGTTGGTTGAGCGACCAACTTCGGCTCAGGTCATGATCTCACGGTTTGTGAGTTCAAGCCCCACGTTGAGCTCTGTGCTGACAGCTCAGAGCCTGGAGCTTGCTTCTGATTCTGTGTCTCCCTCTCTCTCTGCCCCTCCCCCACTCATGCTCTGTCTCTGTCTCAGAAATAAACATTAAAAAATTTTTTTTAATTAGACTTTATTTTTATTTTTAAAAATTTTATTTAATGTTTATTTATTTATTTTTTTTTTTGAGAGAGAGAGAGAGAGAGGCAGAGAGAGAGAGTGAGACACAGAATCCACAGCAGGGGTGCCTGGGTGGCTCAGTCGGTTGAGCATCCAACTTCAGCTCAGGTCATGATCTCACAGCTCGTGAGTTCGAGTCCAGCTTGGGGCTCTGTGCTGACAGCTTGGAGCCTGGAGCCTGCTTCTGATTCTGTGTCTCCCTCTCTCTCTGCCCCTAACCCACTGGCATTTTGTCTCTGTCTCTCTTAAAAATAAATAAACGTTAAAAAAAAAAAAAAAAGAATCCACAGCAGGCTCCAGGGCCTGCTGGCACAGAGCCTGACACAGGGCTTGAACTCACAGATGGAGAGATCATGACCTGAGCCGAAGTTGGATGCTTAACTGACTGAGCCACCTAGGTGTCCCCAAAATAGACCTTATTTTTTAGAGCAGCTTTAGATTTATGGCAAAATAAGTGGAAAATACAATGTTCCTGTATATCTCCATAGCCTTTATTTTTCACTTAACTATGTCATGAACATTTTTGCAAGTCCTATAATTTGATTTCTTAAATATCTTCATAATATTCCATGACATGTATGTATAACACTTTAAGCATCTATCGATTAGATTGCTTCTCATATCCCTTCTTTTCATTATTACAAAAAACACTACAATCAACATACTTGTAAATTAATCTTTGTTCAAATCTCTGATTGTTTCCTAAAGTAGAGGCTTAGAAATAGAACTGCTAGGTCACGGACACATGCATTTTTAAGGCTGTGACACGTATCGCCAGGTTAGTTCAGATCTATTTTAAAAGAAATATAAGGTAGTTACAGAGACCTGGAAAAGCAGGCCACTCAAGTTTTCTGTCTTACAACTCAGAGACCCAAAATCACTATAAGAAAGTGAGACATTTATCCAATTGAGTGGGAATCCCTATCTTGCAGGTGGGGAGAGATGTTGGGAGTATGCAGTGTCACTCTGGGAATACTGGGAAATATGGTCCTTTATACCAAGAACTCCATGTAGGGCTTCAGCCTAGGAGACTGTAGACTGTATTGCAGCTCTTAATGTAGTAGTGGAAGGTGGGGGCAAGGCTTATTCACAATCTCCACATGCAAACAAGAAGACTCATGTGATGTTTACAAAAAAGGCAATGAGATTATATTAGGGTTCTCCAGAGTATCAAAAAAATCAATATGAATGAATACAGATATTAGATACATCCAAATATTATATATATATATATATATATATATATATATAGTGTCTGTCTATCTATCTATTTACCTACCTACCTATCCAGAGATTTATTTATGGCTATTGGTTCACACAGTTATGGAAGCTGAAAAGTCCCACAGTCTGCCATCTGCAAGCTGGAGAACTAGGAAACCTGGTGGTTTAATTCAGTCCAAGGCCAAGGACCCAAGAACCAGGAGGTCGCTGGTATAAGTCCCAGAGCCTGAAAATCTGAGAACCAATTGATGTGCAGATATAGCAAAAAAAAAAAAAAAAAAAAAAAGAAAAGTGGTATACAAAAGACGAGATTTGAGAACTGTTACTCCATACAATATATGTATTGTAAAAGTACAAAATGTTTTCAGGTTAAATTGCTTTTAAAACTTTTAAAAAGTAAAAAAAAAAACCCTGCATGATTAATCTTTTTATAACTTGGATCATCACCATAATATAATCACTCTTTTTTTAAACGTTTATTTATTTATTGTGAGAGACAGATTGGGGGAGGAAGGACAAAGAAAGAGAGAGAATCGCAAGCAGGCTCTGTGCTGACAGCACAGAGCCAGACGCAGGGCTCAATCTCATGAACCATGAGATCATGACCTGAGTGGAAAACAAGAGTTGGATGCTTAATTGACTGAGCCACCCACGTGCCCCAAGTTTTTTTTTTATTTTTAAAGACAGTTTTTCCAACACCTGATAAAGTTCTCTACCTTCCTTCTGTTGCACTATGATATGACCCAACTGTTAACACAGATCCCCATAACATAATCATTCTTTATTGTAAATGTCCCAAAATGTTATGTTTTGGCTTCAAGTTGCTTCAAGAGAAGAACACACGTATTCCAGTTTGAATCCTAACATAGGGTTGGGGGGATACCTAATGAGTTTCTGCACATAGAAACCATGGGAGGCACATTATAATCCCTTTTTAACAAAGCTATGCACTTTTTCTTAAAGTTTATGCAGTTTGGGGAACTTTGGGTTTATACGCTGATAAGACATTTCAAAGAAAATTTTAGCACATTCAAAAATATAGTAATGCTCTTTAGTAAATAGAGAAATCAGAAAGTTCAGCACAAGAGTGAAGTATTAAGTTTTTATATGTACAGACACGCACACTTTCACTTTTGTTTTTAGATGTAAATTACCGGGAGAAGGGATCTTTTCATGCTCAAAAAACTGAAACCTTAGGTTTTTAAAAAATCCATTAATTTTAGTTTCTTTCAAGGTCCAGAGGAGATTTTAGACTGCTGTTGAGATCAGATGGTCTCTAAAGAAATCAATCCAATTTCAATAGAAGAGCTATGCTGTGTTGGGATTTTTCATATAATCCAATTGCTAAATGATATCAGGGCTACTTTGATTTAAAAGAAGAAACACAGACAACTCACTGTTCTCAAACCTCTACATTCTCACAAGATCAGCTGACCAAAAATCCTTCCCTAAAGATAGAGAATGTATTTTTCATGGTAAAGGAAAATCAACATTAATGAAATAGTGTCTGTACTGATCTAGAATGTTATTTATTTGATAATATCAAGCATCATGCTAATGCTGTAAGTAAAAGCCACAAGAGTAAAAATGAAGCATATGAAACCCATTTCTGCATTTTTCCTGGAATATGACTCAACTCCTGAGGCCTAGAGGTGCTTCTTTAGCCTTTTGGCTCAGAGGAACCCACAACTATCCCCTCCAGGTTTGGAAGACAGCCAAAGAATGAGGTCATGAATAGAGAGGGCCATCACTGAATTTAAATCTAAGAATGTGCTTCTATTGCAAACATAGGGGAAGTGAATTCTTATTATTACAAATCCTCCTAAGTAAAAAGGTTAGAGTTCAATCTACCAGATACAACCAAGTCTTTTATTGACATGTTACACTGGTTTACAAGATACAAGAACAAAAAAGAAATGGGTTTCTATTCCCAACTTGCTCAGTTGTAATTTCCATTAAATTTTCTTCACCTCCTTCACTTCGATCTTTCCTTCCCTGCCCACTCCAATGTATTTAATCAATCATCATGAAAATCCACTTTCTAGAAGGCTCTTCATGATGGCTGTGATTTGTAATTTTGAAAATGTCTAGATCAGGTCTCACAAATTGGATTTCTTGGAACACCTGTCCTTTTGATGCTAATTGGTGTTCCATGAAAAAGGGTTCAAGAGATGCAGGATGGCCAAAAGGCATCCCTCAAACTCTGGACAGACACAGTAGTTGAAGGAACAATTTGGAAAGGTCTCAGGCTGCCTTTTGCTTAAACACATCTTGTCTGATGAACCCAAGTTAGGATGTAATGGTCTGGTATAAAACGCAACTTTGCCATATTTCTGTCTCCTTGAATTCTTGTGTCAAGTAGTAAAAATTATACAAACAACATGTTAATCATACAGAATTATAAAGTACAGGTACATTTTTAGAATAAACCCCTATATTTAACACCTAGAAATAACTACTTTAAAAATTTTTGTCTACAACTAAAAAATCAGAATTACAGGACATTATTATTTATAATTTATGCCCCAACCAGGTCCAAAAAGAATTACAATAAAAGACCTATACCTTCCATTACCACTTTAAAATTTTTTAAATGTTTATTTATTTTTGAGAGGGAGAGAGAGAGAGAGAGAGAGAGAGAGAGAGAGAGAGAGAGAGAAAGTGCATGCATGAACAGGGGAGGGGCAGAGAGAGAGGAAGGCAGAGAATCCAAGCAGACTCCACGCCATCAGCACAAAACCTGTGGGACTCGAACCCACAAACCATGACATCATGACCTGAGCTGAAACTAAGAGTCAAATGTTTAACTGACTGAGCCACCCAGGTGCCCCACTTCTTTTTTTTTTTAATTTTTTTTTTAATGTTTATTTATTTTTGAGACAGAGAGAGACAGAGCATGAACGGGGGAGGGTCAGAGAGAGGGAGACACAGAATCCGAAACAGGCTCCAGGCTCTGAGCTGTCAGCACAGAGCCCGACGCAGGGCTCGAACTCACGGACTGCAAGATCATGACCTGAGCCGAAGTCGGGGTGCCCCACTTTTAAAGTAAAAGCAATCAACATACACTCTGTCTATGGATACCATGTTTTGGAAGTTCCTATATACCAAACAGCATTTAGTAAGTAAGTGTTGGCACAATTTCCACTTGAACATTGAGTCAAGTTTTCATCAGCAACCAATGGTTATCAGGGTTGCATAATAACATTATAATATAATATAATATAATATAATATAATATAATATAATATAATGTCCTACAATATGAAAAAGCAATGAAGTTAAGAAAGTATAGTTAAATACTGTGTGTTACTAGGTATCCACAATTGTGTTTGCCACACAGTCAAAGGTCCCAGTGAAATGCTGTCTCTGCAATGACTGTCCAGCCTATAGGTCTGATAACAGAACCAAGTGGCCCAATCACATCCCAGATGTGCCTATGTTGCCAGTAAGAGTCAAGCCAATCTTTTAATCAATATGATCTAACAAAGGTTTCTACAAGGAAAACGTGTTACATAATACTAACCAAAAGCAAAGAAGCTTAATATTTTAAACTTTCTAAAACAGTGAATATAGCTCATAGACTGAAACTAGTCCCCACTTTCCATCCTCCTTTACTTCCGTTGTGGATGGCAAGAAGTCCTGGATCCCAACTTGGAGGAGTCCACTACCACACCAACCCACTTCTTGGCATTCCAGATGTTTTACAAACTGGCTCCACATGATCTTCTGAGACTATTTCTTACTCTCTTCCCTTCTACTCTTGATCTTGACCTCATTAGTCTACTCAAAACACAGCAGTCAGAGAGCCTCATTGGGTATGTAAGTTAAATTGTCATTCTTCTGCTCATCACCCCCCCAGCGACCCCTCCTTTGATTGAGAGTAAAAGCCAGATGCCTTAAAACCCTCTACCAGGCCCAGCTCCCCATTATCACTTTGAGCTCATCTGCTCCTGCTCTCCACATTGCTCATTCCACTTTAGCCACACTAGCCTCCTCCCTCCTGCTTCCTGAATTTCCATCTTCTTCCACCTCTGGACCTTTGGAAGTATTCTCTCTGTTTGGTTTGTTCTTCCCCCCAGATATACACATGGCTTGCTCCCTTAGCCCCTCAAGTCTTTAGAAAAATAGCATCTTTTCAACGAAGCCTTCTCTGGCCACCTTACTTATAGTAGATTGAAAAAGATGGCCACAATATTTCGCAGCTCCTCCCCTCAGGAGCTGTAATCTGCTTCCCCATGCCTTGAATCTGAGTTGTCCCTGTGACTAGCCTGGACCAAGAGAATGTGGTAGAACTGATGCTTGTGAGTTTCAGGGCCTAGGTGTCAGCAAACTTTGCAGGTTTGCCTTTGCTCTCTTGGGATGCTCCCACTGCCATGTATAGAAGCCTGGGCTAAACAGTGAAGGATGAAGGCCCACATCCAGGGAAAGGGCTGGCAGACAGCCTGCATCAAGGCCCAGACACATGAGTGAGACAATCTTAGACTTTCTAGTCCCAGTTAAGCTGCCAGATAACTGCTGTCACATAAGTGACCCCAGGGCAAGATCAACAGAAGAACCACCCAGCTGAGCTCAGACTTAATTGTTGACCCACAGAATTGTGAAAAATAATAACTACATCTTATTTTAAGCCATTAAGTTTGGGAAGGCTTGTTGTATAATAATAAATAAATGAAGCACTACTTAGGAATTTAATACCTTCCCAGATACTTAAATTATAGAGGTATATCTGCCTCTGCTAACTAGAATATAGGCTGGATGAGGGCAGGGTTTGTGTTTTTTTTTTCTATTTTGTTCACTTTTGTAACTCCACTGCCTAGTATAGTGCCAGTGGACAGTCTCTCATTTGTTACATGTCTCATTTGTTACATGAATGAATGAATAATTGGATAAATGGATGAATTAAATGTAGATGTGGAAGGGGCCCCACATATCCTCCAAGATATTTTTAATGAGAAAATTGAAGCCTAGAGATTCAACGAAAATATCAGGACTGGAATCTGGAATCTAGTGCCAAAAAAGGCTCTATTTTTTCCACCACATTTTTGTATATTAAGCTCCTCTATGTCTTATGTGGAGCCATTAGGGTTGCAAGTGGCAGAAACCCAGTTCAATGTAGCTTGATTTTTTAGAAAAGGGATAGATTGGGGCACCTGGGTGGCTCAGTTGGTTAAGCATCTGACTTCAGCTCAAGTCATGATCTCCCAGTTCGTGAGTTTGAGCCCTGTGTTGGGCTCTCTGCTGACAGCTCAGAGCCTGGAGCCTGCTTCGGATTTTGTGTGTCTCTCTCTCTGCCCCTTCCCTGCACTCTCTCTTTCTCTCTTAAAAATAAACATTAAAAAAAAAAGAAAAAGGATAGATTTATGAATTCATGAACTAGTAAGCCCAGAGGTGCATCTAACTTCAAATATGTTTGGATCCAGGGGTTCCAGTGATATTTCCAAAGTTCTGTCATTTTCTCTCCATTTATTGGACTCTATCCACTACCAGATTAGTAACTCCAGAGAGGAAAGATAGCCTTCCCCAACAGCAGACAACCCCAAGGGCCATGTCTAGTACCCATTCCTGGACTGATCATTGGACCAGGGGAATGGCTATCCTCTTATAGGCCAGGTCTGGGTTATGAGCCTAACCCTTTGGATGAAGTTGGAAGTAGGGTCAACTCTATCTTCATCATAATGGAACGGGTTTTCCTGAGGGAAAAGGAGGGTTCTGTTACCAGAAGAGTGGAAGTAATGTGTTCCAGATATGATTAAACTCTACATGTTTACATGTCACAGGTTACATTCTATTAGTAGCTCTCTGTAACTAATTATAGATAAATACTCCCAGATAATAGAATAGACAACTCCATTGATTTTCCCTCATAAAGAAGAACTTCTCATACTATTGATTTTTCCTTATGAAGCAAGAGACATTTCACATTGGATGGTGAAGCAGACAGAAATGATCATCAAGCTTGCTTCGATTCTCTTGCCTGGCTCCAACCGGTTTTCTACATGGTAGGTTTAGAATTTAAAGCCAGGAGTGGGGAGGAGGCCACAGTGTTTGTATTCCACATCAAATAAGCCTTCATAGCAACATCCACAACCTGGAATCAAGGTGAAGTGTTTCAGAAAACCTTGCCTTGAGGAGAGAGATGGTGGGGAAAGGCACTCCATTTTATTAGGAAAAATCATCATGTTTAACAAAGATTTTGAGAACGAGCTAAAATGAGAATATACAATGTCCATTATAGGGCAGAACTGAGATGAGAGAAGGGAATCAATATGCCTCAGCAATACTTAAGAGATGTTTTTCATCTGGAAAATGATCTTAGGACCACTTTTGCTATTTTGAAATCCAGCCCAAGCACTTGTGAGAAGATGACCTTTTATATATTGCATTTTGGAGAGAACTATATATAGTTGGATACAATATCTTGACCTAAAGGGGAAAATGAAATAGAGAGAAAAATGGTGTTTCCGGGTTTTCAACCAAAAAGCAGTACATAGCAGACAGAGAGAGCAGAGGCTGCAAACTTGGCCCCCGAAGAGCATGCTGGCTGAAATGTCATTATCTGAAGGATTCTAGACATCTGCGTTATTTTGCATGAGCCTCCCTCAGCAAGTGACTTAGGGCAGAGGATGGAAAGCATTGTTTTTTTTTTTCATTTCTTGAAACCATCTTGTCTCCAATTCTTGGCTTCACATGCTTTTGGGTGGGGGCGGGGAGGTGCTGCTGAGGAGAAAAGGTCACTGATTTCCAAGAGGTTAAAGATTCATTTTTTTCCTTTAAAGAATAACATTTCAGCCTGATATTATTTTAGTATTTACCACTCTGTATTGTCTTAGACCTCATCTTGGCAAAGGGCTCCTAAACAACTGCCACTTTTAGCATTGCTGCCAAAAGGCGCCTTTTCACAATAAAGCATGCTGTGCTTTGGCAGGAAATCAATAAAGTGAAAATCTGTTCTCATCATCCATACATTTACCATCACAATCAACAATCAAAGGCAAGACCTGGGTTCTTTATCCACAGGCTCCAGCCTCCCAATTTTCTGCTATGAAAGGCAGCATAAATTAGAACCCTTGGTTCCTGTTAGCTGGGCTTAATGGGTATGATTTATGAACCATTAAATGAGGTTATGTAAATTGATCCTTAGCAAAATGCTAGCGCCCAGGTGACAGGTGCAGCATGCTCGTCCACAAGGGTTCTGCACAAATCAGATTTCAGTGACATTCAGTTTGAGGAAAGAGAAATATGTTGTCAACAAGGAAGTGATTTAAATAGTGCCCTGGGTTTGTCAGCAATTATGCCTTTCTTCTTAATTGCTGCAAACTATATAAATTCTAATAGGAAATAAATTAGTAATTTACCAGTTAATGACAAGGGGTATAAAGGAGAAGAGCTTATATTTTAAAAGCCATATTACCAGTGAGGCCATACACTTGGGTGATTTCACTTATGCTGTTAAAGTTGAAGAGATGCTTTAGAGCAGGAGTATAAACTTTGACACATGACAACTAAAATTACATTCATTGCAACAGAAAAGAAAACTGGATCCACATAGAAAATGCCCTTGCAGAACTGCTTCATGCGTTCCATAGAAAATGGAGATGTCACCAGGGTTCCTATTTTTCCTCATCATTAACACTCTAAGCTTGGGGAAAAAACAAAACGAAACAAAACAAAAAACAGTCTTTTTAACCCAGGTGCAAAACAACTTGCTTTATCTTTAAAAACTTTTGGAAACCTGGCATCTGATCAACCAAGTCAAAAACACACCATTGTAAATATATTGTGAGAGTGAAGGTGAGTGATGTGGCTCATGTGACAGGGCTTTTAGCTTGCCTGCCTTGTTTAGACAATAGGTAGCAATAACATACTTTTGGCTATACTCTGCAGTGAAAGGTACAGGCTTTGTGTGTAATGATGATCCCCTTACTTTGAGTCTGCAAACTAAAGGCCCAATTAAAACAAACAACAAACAAACAAACAAACAAACAAAAAGAGCCCAGGGGAGCATATTCAAGTTAATTTCACTACCTTTGAAAATGAAAAAAAATTGGGGCGCCTGGGTGGCTCAGTCAGTTAAGCGTCTGACTTCAGCTCAGGTCATGATCTCTCCATCTGTGAGTTCGAGCCCCACGCTGGGCTCTGTGCTTACAGCTCTGAGCCTGGAGCCTGCTTTGGATTCTGTCTCCCTCTGTCTCTCAAATAAATAAATAAACATTAAAAAATGTTTATTTAAAAAAAAATGAAAAAGAAAACCAAAATCTCAAATCCATTCCTCCTTTTGGGATTGCTACCCTTAATCAAGAATGTAGTGGCCTCTAAGAAAGGTTTCTCCCGGGAAAGTGAGTTCAATATCATCCCAGGCTTTTGTTTGAAGCTTTAATTGTGCCTGTTTCCATGAGGCTGACCTCGTAAGAGGACACATATGGATGTGATAGTAATGTTCCCTGGTCTTTGGCTCAGCCTATTAGAGGTCCCAACAGGGAGTCTCTACCACTCTTTTTAATAGTCATTTCTGCTTCACAAGTGCAGTTGTTTATGGACAGGGGAGATGATTTGAACCACTGTGTGCCATACGAAAAAGTGACAACAGGGCAAAGGTCATATGTTTAAAGAGGGCTGTAACTGTGCCCCAGTAGGAGAGGCTCTCCGAAGTAAAGAAAAATATCAAGATGTCCTTTGTGAACTTAGAGAAGAGGGCTGAGAGGCCACAAGTGAAGAATTACACTACCATTGACATCTACAGATGACTTTAGTGCTGTTGGGTAAAAATAATTTGGGGGTGGAGAAGGGTTATGAAAAGTAGTTTTATAATCGGTACAGGAAAAAACACTTGGTAACCCATGCAGCAGTAAAGGCCCGCCAGCTGTTTCAAATACTAGAACCACTATTTATTAAGCATGTGGCTATGGGCAAGTTATTTTACCTTCTAAGGTTCTGGATAACAACCCTGTCTCACAGGATTCTGTTGTGAAGATTAAATAAAACAATGCACAAAAATCACCAATGTACAGTAAGTGCTCAACCTATGATAGTTTGGAGTATATGGTGTGTGTGTGTGTGTGTGTGTGTATACACACACACATATATATACACATATACACACACACACTGTATATATACACACTATACATATATACATACCATATATATATGTGTGTGTGTGTATATATACACCATACACACACATATATGTTCCCCATGGACTCCACACACGTGTGTGTGTGTGTGTGTGTGTGTGTGTGTGTGTGTGTGTGTGTGTTGTGGTGAGGGAGAGAGAGAGAGAGAGAGAGAGAGAGAGAGAGAGAGAGAGAGAGAATATCTCAAATTTCTCTGCTCTAGAACCCTGAGCCACTTGCTCTCTAGATGTCTGTCCATGCCCTTTAATGCCAGGTCCCATGTTCCTCTCACCCAAACCAACCAAGCCTCCCCTACCATATTCCCCACTTTGGTCCTCCCTTGCTTCCTATATTGTACCTTTGCAGAAATGGCACATTGATTAAAAGCATGATTCTCAATCATATAATTGGGATTTACATCCCAACTTCCCTACTTCTGTGTAGGGACAAGTTATTTCATCAGTCTGTACCTCAGATTCTTTCCCTGTAAAACGGAGATTAAAAAAATAGTACCTACTGCATGTGGATGTTCTGAAGATTAAACAAGTTAACAAATGTGATACGCCAAGCACACAGAACATGGCACATAAGTGCCACGTATGATTATTATTATTATATTATTATGACAGTGACCTCTACCTCTCTTGTCTCTATGTTCAAATAGTCAATTGCCTGCATGGAAGAGAACACTAAAATATACTCAATGGGTGTGAGCCCAAACCACACACCAGGCACTTTCCATGCACTGCTAAGATCTAAAATGTGCATTTTATCACCATTACATAAAATGGAGGCTCAGTGAGGCTAAATAATTTGTCAAAAATATAAGGCAAATAAGTACAGAGCTGCATTCAGACCCACATTGTCTGACCCCTAACCCATGTTCTTTTCACTGTACCTCACAAAAGACAAAACATCCATATGGCATGCACGGGAAGGAGTGAGGGCAGGGAAAGGACTTCTACTTGTTATATGGAAAGAGCACTTGGCTCTGCCTGTCACACCCTTTAAGTTTTAGTTTCCTCACCTTTAAAAACAGAGTTGTTAGACTGGAGGTTTCCAAACCATGCTCCCCCAAGCCCTTGAGTTTCTTCAAGATTGCTTAGGGGCCACTGAATAGGGTAAGCCTAACAATTAGAACTGCACCTTTCATGAGATGCTCATCCCATCTACACAGAGTAAGCACTGGGGCTCAGGAGAAGATATTGGACAATATGAAGATCCCTTCAGCTCTAATAGTCTGGGTATCTTCTTCAAATAAGAAAGAGTGAAAAATACCCCAATCTCTACTTAAATAATGTTCAATTCAATAAACATTCCCTGGTTCTATTACATGCAAAACACCGTATTGTATGTTGAATAAGCAACCTCCTCCTCCCCCCTCAAACTGTCTTGTAAGAACTCCTAGCTCCAAGCTGAGTGCACTCTCAAGATGTATCTCTTTCACAAACTGTTTTCAACCGACTTAAAAGTCAGAATGTGAAATGTTCCCCTAAATATGTTAACCTTTGCACTTTAGACCTCCATTTCCCTCAAGAATATATTTATTTAAATGTTTATTTATTTTTGAGAGAGAGAGAGAGAGAGCGTAGGTGGGGTATGGGGCAGTTGAGAGGGGGACAGAGGATCTAAGTGGGCTCTTTGCTGACAGCAGAGAGCCTGATGCAGGTCTCGAATGTGCAAACCGTGAGATCATGACTTGAGCTGAAGTTGAACGCTTACCCACTGAGCCACCCAGACATCTCTCCCTAAAGAATATTTTTATAGCTTCCCTTTCTCCATGTTTTATCAGTGTACTTTACCAGCATACAGTTGTACTTTATCAACGTACAGCTCTGTGTCTTGAAGAGCCTACCATGTTGGTAATTTTTTCAATAATAATGATACTAAAATGAACAGCCATTGATCTTTGGGTGGAAGACTCCAAGAATTCCCAAGATTTTTTCTGTTTGTAGTCTGGGCACCAGTCCTTGGAGGCCCCCCACCCATACTAGTCCAAGAAGTTTATTCTAGAAGGCATCACTTGCTAATTGAATTAGCCTCCCTCTTTGTGCTTTGAATCAATGGAGATTATCTCGGGGAATTCAGCCATTCCTCTGTGACTTTGTTCCTTGGAGGCTAATTCTTCCCCATGGACTCCAGAAACTATTCCCTTCCCACCCTCCCTTCTTATTTTTTGGAAGAGAGATCAACAAGGAATGTGGATTTTAGAGAATACTGCTGGGTGGAGGACAGAATGCAAAGAAAGGGCTGGCTTTGAAATGAGGACCGCAAGAAAAAAATTCCAGTTATCCCACAAGGCAGTGACTAAGGCTCATCTTCGCTTTAGGAAAACTGCTTTTTAAGAATGCTGTGGTATTGGGACAGGTATTATATTGCATTAGTACTCAGCTTTAAGAAAATCCAGGAGACTGATCTTATTATGGATTGAAGAATTTAAGGGTTCTGAGAGCCTGATAATCCCAGAATATCTGTAAATGCTTCTGTCTGTACGAAAAAAAAAAAAAAAACAAAAAACGGGCAACCTTGACTGGTTATTGCAGAAATGTGTGTGTGTATGTGCACATGTTTTGTGTAAGACCATTTCACCTTTTAAGCCAGTGGCTCACAACTCCAGCTGTGTGCCAAAGTATCTGGGAACCTTAAAAAAAGGTGATGTGGGTATAGATGAATTTAGGTTGCATTCTTCCAGATTCAGATTCTGGAGAGAGCCCTGCATCCTCTATCTTTAAAAAGCTCTCGAGGAGATTAGGAGCCCAACCAGGCTCAGAATCACTAGTCTAAGCAAAGACAGGCACTGGAGGAGCAAAGGTAGAACTCTATCTTAATTAATGCAATTGATCTCTTTTGTGGGGTCATTTATCCCTTCTGGATAAATGTCCTGCTTTTGCATGGTTACAGAGTATCAGTATTCATCTTTAGCAAACTTCAGGCCCTATAAAAACATTTTTTTTAATTTGACATAATGGATGACACCGAGAGGCCACAATGCTATGGTTTGTTGTATCTTTTTTTGAACCATAAAGTATTTTTTGAGTCAAGAGATCAATAGACTGCACCATTTTTTTTTTAACTTGACAAGTTGATGCCTACTATAATAGACTGGGAGGCTTAATCCTGCAGTTTAGTCCCAAATCAGCAAACTTGTTTTAGGGTTAGACAACAGTGTTTCTGGGCTATAGACGCAACCACTAAACTGGTGCCCTCCCATAAACACATAGCTTTCCCTCCTCAACTCATTGGACACAGTTATCAGAATAGGTTTTTTTAATCCTGTTTGCATAATGTCACTTCTCTCTCAAGAACTTCCAGAGGCTTCCTGCTGTCAATCAAGTCAAATCTAAACTCATCTAGCCAGTCCAGCCTTCTAACCCCACAGTGCCTGCCATTTGTTTATTGTTCCTTGATGCAGACCTCTCCCCTTCCTCACTAGGACAAGAAGAGCTGTAGAACTCTTACTCATACTTAATGCTGGACAATACCCATCCTACCTTGATACCCTTTCCATTTCTGCCTTGAAATTGGGTGGCTATGGCCAGCAATGTATTTCTAGAGTCCATTTTGACTCCACCCCCAAAACAGCTGCTCTGTGCCATGGCAGGATAAACCTCCATCCCCCACCTTGTTCCAGTTTGACCTTGGCAATGTCCATTTTGGTCCCAAGAAGTTCTCTGCCCCCCTCTGATCCCTCCTCTAAAGCATGGCTCAAACTCATACCTCTGAGGAAACCTCCCTATGATTAACTTCATTTCACATTTGCCTGTATGGATTAGGCTGCCTGCACTGTTTGCATGAACTTTACGTGGCCCTAGATGGTGGTCTGTCCCATATTCCACATCACTAGGTGGATTGCAACTCCTATGGAGTAAGCATTGTGTTTTGTGCTACTTCTATATCCCTCTAAAGTTTGATGAAAATAAGCCAGAACAACTAATGCTCTCGTGAGGGACGTGGCCTACAAGCCTGACTAGGATGAGCTCCTGGATGCTTTTCATCAGTTTCCGGATCCTCCCGGGAGCTGTAAAAATGTAGCTCTGTACCCTTCTGAGATGAAGCACAGAAAGAGAAGGCACAGCAGCCAGATGCAGGTAGTAGTGGGAAAGCCTCCAGCAGCATGGTTCTAGCTGGTCCCCTACCGGGCCTCACTTCAGGGAGGCTCCCATCCTCTTTTCCCCTCTCTGACTTACTTGCAGCCTCTTCTGTTACTTAATCAAATCTACCTCCCATATTTGGAAGGAGAAATAAGGGAGACTGGTTTTTGTTTACCACAGGGGCATACATACAAAGTAAGCTTCATTAGACTTTGGGTCTAAGCTCCTTCGACTTGTCCCACCCCTGAATTTGACAGGATTCAGGCTTCTCTCATTCAGCAAGGGTTTTGCAGCAGCTTTTTACAGTATCAGACTTCTTGATAAGCCCTAACCAAAAACCTTCTCAGTTGGGGCGGGGGGAGTGGGGTGCAGCTGGGTGGCTCTGTTAAACATCTGACTTCAGTTCAGGTCATGATCTCGTATTTCATGAGTTCGAGCCTGCTTGGGATTCTCAATACCTACTTTTCAGGAACTGTGAGCTGTAGGGTTTTGTAGGGTTTGACTGGCAGTGTCACGTTACTTTTACCCTTAGCAGGGAAGGTTATTCAAGTAATTGACAACATTATTAATGTTAAATTAATTGATTATACTTATTAAATATAGGAGAATTTAAAAGAATATTTACTCCTAATGGACCAAATGTGAATAGAATCAGGTAAGGTGTACTTTTAGGAGCTTGTAAATGAAGTAGGGAATAACCTGGATAAGTTCTAGAAAAAAGTTTTGTTTTGTTTTGTTTTGAAATGAGGGTGTGCCAATGTGGAAATAATAACACTCTCCCTAACACACAAAAATTGTGTTCTGGCAAATGGCATTAAAACTGAAGACTGTGGACACAATGTAATTGCTCACTCCCAACACATCTTACTTTTCTACCTTTTGTTATCCCTTCCCCTTTACTTCCTTATTTATTTTACTTTTGATCTGACTGCATTTGATATATACACATATCATCTCAAATTCTTTCTTGTAGCAAGTAAGGTATACATTATATAAACAGGCCTCATACTGTCAATGACTTCAGGACTAACATAAGAAGCTTTAAGTATATTTCAGTAGGAACATCTCTGACAAGCCCCTCTGGAATTTCCTACCTGAATGAGGGTAAGCAGGCTTCTCAGATCAAGTGACTAACCTAAGGCAGCTATTATATTATACTCTTCTTTGGTCTTTTCTGCATATGCTAAATAGCGAAGTGTTAGGCATAAGGTACTTGTGGACGAATAAACACTAATTTGCATTTGATTACTTCATGGCATTTTTGCTCAGAACCGTAAACATTTATTGTTATTTTAAGGTTTGGTCTCAAGAAATCGACAGGTGTAGAAGTTAAGAAAAACAGATGTGGGTATACAACTATGTTGTGTTCCTGCAAACCAGTTGCTTTAGGAGGGGCCTGGTTCCATACAAATTTTAGTGGAATGAAGTTGAAAGAAAGCATTAGTTCACTGTAGCAGGATTTTAAGCATCTTAAATCCATGTTCCTGACTTTGGATTCTGTCTGTAGAAAGCTGCTATCAAAGGTGAATGTCATAATTTTGTGTGTGTGTGTGTGTGTGTGTGCTTAGCTTGGGGGAATGTGATCTTAGGAAACTGGATTCACTTCTCTTCCTTGCACTGCTTGCAAACTCCAAATAGACTTTGCTAATGTTAAGACAGTCTAACCATACTATTATTCTGTCTTGGAGTTTACTTAAGGAAAGTGGTCTTATGATACATCTGTAACCACTTTGAATAAGAGCCTACACAGAGTCTGAAAATTGTAATGGCAAGGTACAGAGTACTCCATCCAAGCATGCAGAGTTTTAAAAGATAATGAATCTATTGTAGGACAGTTTGATACCCTCAGCCAAAAGGCAGTTGATGAATATAATGTTGACCACACCAGCAGTAGTCTAGTGTGGTCTGCCTTCCTCAACTGCCTTCCAAAGGTCTGAACTGAACTGCCTTCCTGAGCTGCCTTCCGAAAGGTGTGAAGTGAGAACAATGAATGGAATTAGGCATAGAGTAGCTAAGGGGCAGTGTGAATGATACAGACGTTCTCAGACATATGCTTCGAGAGGCTTTGTCAGAGGAAGTGATGTTAAGGCTGAGGCTTCAAAGGTTAGGAAGGACTGGTCAAGTAAAGGGGAGGGGAAGGATGTTCCAGCTAGCAGGACAGACAGGGAAGTCTTGGACATGGTGTATTCGAGGAACCACAAGAAGGTCAGTGCAAAGTGAGGAGAGAGGGAACAGAGGAAGTAGGTAGAGGCCTGAGTGTGAACGTTCTTGTGAATCGTGTACAGATTAAGATGTTTGAACATTTAAGGATAATAGGAAATCATGAAGATCTTTAAGTGACTTAATCATATTATATTGTAGAAAAGGCATTCATCCATCTGGATAGGGTGCCTTATTGTTATCTCCACACATTTCCTGTATGTCCTTGAGGGTAGAGGGACACTGACTCTGCCTGTAATTATGGGGAATGACTCAGCTACACTGGCATTCTAGATTTCCTCCTAGGTCCTCTGAATCTGCCCAGCATGCTTTCTCCTCTCTTGGTTGGCTTATTCACATCCCTGCAGCCTTAGCTTGACAGTCACCTCCTCAGAGATGTCTTCCCTGACAACCTCTTATAATTATAATGTTTCTCCCTCTCTATTCTCTATTTTAGCTTTTTCTTACTTCTCTATATAGCAGTCATCACAATTCACAAATTGGGGCTATCTTGAGAACATTTTTATTTGGCTTTATCCTACTAATTAAAAACTCCACGACACTGGAATATACCTTGCCCGTGTTACTACTCACTGATGTGTCCACAGCACCTGCATGGGAGACTAAGTGCAGGGACACTAGTCAGGGAGCCACTGCAGGCATTCAGGTGAGAGACATGGGTGGTCTGGCCTCAGATAACAGCACTGGACTGATTCTAGGAATATTTATGAAATAGACAAAACAAGTCAACAACTAATTGGATAGTTTGAAAGAAAGAGATCAAGAGTGATGCCAGGTTTCAGGGCCTCTTGCAAAAGTTCTAGGCGCCCAAAAGGATTAAAAAAAAAATCAATGGTTACTAATGGAAATCATATAATAAACAATCTCAGAAAAAATGTTCCACAGCTATATAAGGGTTTTAAAGCTATTATTTATAGTTAAACTAAAACAGTGGGTAGTGTGCAGGAAAAAAGCATTATTTTGTAGACTGCAGGAGGATTTCAAAGAGTCATGATAAAAAGTTAAGTGGTAAATGGTTTTTAGAAGTATAGCAATCCCTTAGTGACTAAGACTGCTGAACTTAAATGATAATCTTCAGTTACAAAATAGTGTAAAAGTAGTTTTAAGATTTAACTAATACATTCAGGGCACCTGGGTGGCTCAGTCGGTTAAGCATCTGACTTCGGCTTAGGTCATGATCTCGCGGTTCAAGGGTTTGAGCCCTGCGCCAGGCTCTGTGCTGACAGCTCAGAGCCTGGAGCCTGCTTCGGATTCTGTGTCTCCCTCTCTCTCTGCCCTTCCCCCTTGCACTCTCTGAAAGATAAATAAACACCAAAAAACTTAAAAAAAAAAAAGATTTAACTAACACCATATCAGTAGAATTGAGTAAAGTTTTAGAAGAGTACTAATGAATATGATGCAACCATATGTGACTATAAATACCAATAAAAATGTCTTCTGTGATACTTTTAAGTCTTGGAAAAGGAAATAATACTTATAACTTTATAGATATATGTGGCAATAATCAGTTCACAAACCACTTACTATATATACTATCTATTTTGATTATTGAATCCTCTTCATAGTAACTTGTGAAATGGGTTTTACTGGCCCTATTTTAACAGTGGCGAACTGGGTTCATAGAGATCAAATGACTTACCTAATGTCCTACAGTTAATAAAGCATTCAGTAGGACCACAGGCAGGGCAGGTGCTAAAATATTCACCTTACAGATGAGAAAACATGCTCCAGAAACACTTGCCCGAGGCAACAGGGATTGTGATCAGTGGAAGCAGAGCTAGGAAACAGCTTTTCCCTTCAGCCTGCTCCTTCCTCTGTGGGTGCAAAAAAGAAATACCTGTCACACTGGGGTTTGGGAGGCTCTCTGGGGGCAGACCAGAGCCAAGCATCGCCTCTGCCCATGGACGTCACTCTCTGTTGCTTAATAATCCTAGCACCCTGCTTTCTCTCTGTTCTTCTTCTCAGAGGTCCCCAGTACTATTACCAGTGCTGCCAGGGACTGGGGGGACAATGATGGAGAGAAGTCCAGGCCATGTGCTTCCTGGGTGACTTTTCTGGTCTCCCCATCTCTCTCATGTCCACACAGACTTTGAGTCACTACCTTTTCCTTGTGGAATCTCTACCGTATGACCTTTCAACAATAGCAGCTCCTGCCAAGTAGCTCATTCTATTTGTATTTATCACTATAAAAGAGAGAGCGAGAAAGATCGAGACAGAGAGAGAGACAGAGAGACAGAAAATCTAGAATCTAATGAGCCTGGTTCATCTTTTTAAACCAGGGTACATATAGATTACTAGTATATGGGTGGGCTGCCCTTGGACCAGGGGCTGCTCCTAGTCCGTCAGTCATGAGGTGATCGTAAGACCTATGAATGGAAGAGCTATGGGGAGAGCAGTTTTCCTCAGAGCGGGGTGTGTGCATGGCAGGTATTTTAAGGCTTGGTCAGTCTAGAACTGTCCAAAGGAGATAAACTTACAGAAAGTACCACCTAAATTTATAGGGATGAAGGGTCACTGTGGTTGGGGGCAAGCTATGAAATGTCACAGGGACAAAGGAGTTTGAGTTGGATCTTGAAGTATAGACTTTTCACTGGCCTAGTAAGGAAAGGCCTGAAAGGAGGGTGTTAGAGAAGGGGAAATAGCATGTGCAAAGGTGGAGGTTTGTGGCTTGAGAGAGCACAGTGTGCGGGGAGAGAAAATCATTCTGTATGGCTGGAATGCCAAGTCTGCGGAGGAGCATAATGGGAGATGGGGTTGGAAAGGTGGGCAAGGCTGGACTTGTGATTCTCAGCTGAAGGCAGTATTACTCCATGAGAAGCATTAGGAAGGATTTTTTGTTGTTGTTGTTGTTTTGGTTTTGGTTGTCATGGTGCCTAGGGATTGTTACTGGCTTTTAGTGGGTGGGACTAGGAATAAGAAGGGCAACTCTGCACAGAGGAGAAAACTGTTGTGTCCCAATTGGCAGTAGGGCCTTCACTGGGAAACACTAGGCTAGACTTGTAAAGGCCCTTCAAAGTCATGCCAAAGAATTTAGATTTTAGTCTCAGGAAAGTTGGTGGTGAGGATAAGAAGTCTGGAGTGGCTCCCAGATTTGAGGTTGAGTTGGGTGGGAGGTGGTTCCAATGACTGATGTTGGGATTATGGGGAGAGGGGCGCAGATGTTAAACATGGTAAAAAAGATGAGATCTCACACTGCACATATAGATGAAATTGACCAAGAGTCTGCTGAGATGCACTGTATATAGCTCAGGAGAGGGGCTGGAGGAGAAATGTTGATCTGAAAGTCCTCAGAGCATCAGGGATAGTGGAAATCATGGGCACACATGAGGTCATCCAGAGTCTAAATGTGAATTTTGGATTGTTCAAGGTCAATTTTAAATTTCAGGCAGATTTTTCTGCTTCTTATTCAGTGTGTTCACAGGAAGTACCAATTAAAATTAATTTCAACCTAAGTAAAACATAATTAGGGAGATAAATTTGCTGCCAAAAGTATAATGAACTCCAGAATGAAATGTAAAATTGATTTTAGCTCACTTATCTGATATGTTTAAATGATGCTTTATCTTTCTTGATTCTACAAAATCTAGTAAGTTAGGGCAGGAAATACTTTAGAAATTTCAAGGAGATTAGTAACAGAAAGAATAAAAACAAAACAGAAGTTAGGTGTTCCTCTTCCTTCTTAGGGCTCTTTTCCATTTTGCCTGGGTGATTTGCATTGTGAGTGTCTCTAGTCCCTCATTTAGCTGATGATTTTCTGACATACTATACAGGAAGTCTTCATGTGGTTTAGAAGTAGGGAATATATCGGGACACAAACTTCATTTCTCCTTCCTCTTGCCATGGAGATTATATTTACCCACTATTGTTAGACTGAAGCATGTCTGCCCAGACAGAAGGGGCTGCATTGGATCATTTTTTTTATGATCTAGTGATTTAAATCTTAAGATTCTGTGGAGAAAACCAAGCAGTCTGAATTACTGGCACATTAACCTATAAAGAATAGAGTCATTGGTTAAGATCACTGATAGGTATTATTTTCAATAACAATCGCAGTGTGTTTCTCACCACCTCTAGAAGCACTTAGAAGTTCTTGGGAGGAAATCCATTACTGTAGTTCAGATTAATTTAGATTTTCAGATTGATTGCCACTGAAATGATTCAGATATCACTGGGTTTT
The DNA here is from genome assembly GCF_018350175.1 of Felis catus. NCBI lineage: Eukaryota > Metazoa > Chordata > Mammalia > Carnivora > Felidae > Felis > Felis catus. Next base: position 85,519,230 of record NC_058373.1, on the reverse strand, counting down.
AATAAACTGGAGTTATGACTGTTTCCTAGGACAATATTTGGTCTGTCTTTGGGTCCTCCTTGGGGAAGGTGTAGGCACAAAGACTGATCAGGAATTTTACTTCCCTTAGGTGACCTATTATTGAATTGACTGTCACAGCAAAAAGTCCATTAAAACTTTTTAAAATTAAATTTATTTTATTTTTAAGTAAACTCTACACCCAACATGAGGCTCGAACTCACTACCCCAAGATAAGAGTCATAAGCTCTACTGACTGAGCCAGGCAGTTGCCACAAAAAGTCCATTTTTAATTGATAGCACAGAATATCTGCACTCTAAGTTCCTGCCAGAGGGAATGATGGAACATTCTGTGGACAGATTCTTATCAAGAACTTAGTTCTTAGAAACAATATTCACATAGGGTCACCTGAAGATATGCACTCCATAATTTTCCTAGGTGACTATTTCCTAAAGTGTTATTTTTAAATTTCCCTGAAATGTAAACAGATATTATATTATAAGAGGATCTAATTGTTTTGGTAAAGAGAAAGTTTTAGGTTAGTTTCTTTTTAAAAAAAAATATTTATTTTTCAGAGAAAGAGAGAGAGAATGGGGGAGGAGCAGAAAGAGGGGGAGACACAGAATCCAAAGCAGGCTCCAGGCCATCAGCCCAGAGCCCAAAGTGGGGCTTGAACTCATGAAACGTGAGATCATGACCTGAGCTGCAGTCAGACGCTCAACGAACTGAGCCACCCAGGCACCCGCAAAGTTTTATTCTTCAGGAATGTAATCATGTATTTCTGGTAACAGAGTAATTTTCAGAATGCCCAAGGGGATAAAGAATCCTACTAAGAGCAGGTGACTGTAGGTCTCCAGCATCACATCCCAGTATAGGCTTCTCTGGACAAGGTCTAGATGCTGCCACTCCTCTCTGCTAAAATCTATAGCCACATCCCTGAAGGACACCAATCCCTCATATGAAATGTCATGTTCCTCTGGAACCAGGATCAGGAATTTCTTGGGAGAGGTCTGATTAGCTGACATGTCATGGTAGGTCTCGAACTTTATTCTCTCAGGAGCCTAAAACCTGGTAGACTGTAAATCAGGAGCAAGCAGAGCTGCTGGGGAGAGGTAGGCCGGAGTCTGGAGAAAGATATAACCCAGGGGCTCCCCAAAGACAAGAAGAAACCTCAGAGACCTCTCAGAATAAAAACGAGGAGAAATTCCTGACACCAGCTGTGAAAAAGCTAGACAACGTTTCTTTACTGAAGGACTTCTGAAAACATTTAATGTATGTTAATGTACATGTAAATATCCTAAAAGATAAATCTGAGTATGCAATAGTTCCCAAATATACTTGATCACAGAAATCTTTGTTTTGGATCATGTCACATGGAATAGTCATGTTCCTCAGAACACATCTTGTTTTAGATATTCTAAATTTATCCTTGGATCAAGTCAGGTCATCAGAATTCTGGGCACTTCATTATTTTACCCTGGTCTCCCTGTCACAGAATTACTTTAAATTTAAGGTTATGTGGTTAACCTATATCGAAGGACATTGTAAAAATAGCCCCACAGCACTCACTATTATATCTAATATAGAGATACGTTGGAACACATTGTCTATAACACAGACAGTAATTCTTTGTGAGAATACATGGAGACATTTCTCTAAGTCATCACAGGGATAGCTGTGTTTTACCTGAGCATTTTTTCTTTTTAAATTCAATAGGCAACATAAATCTTGTAACCATTTTTTTTTCTTTGTTTTGACTGCTAGGAAGTTCATGATGAAATCTGCAGCCCACCTATAACAATGCTACATGACTATATGGTGTGCACTTAGTACAAATTGTATCTGGCTTTACATATGATTCCTTTCTCATACTTTCCACTTACTTGATTTCCAAATTTAAACACCTGGTTTATTCATTCTTTTAGCTAATATTTATTTAGCCTCTTCTATGGGACAAGCCCTGGTCTTGGTGTTAGAAATAAGATGGTAAAAAATATATAGATGGTTTTTACTCTCCAGAGCTTACAGTTTAGAGTCAAATATAGACTGGTAAATATACAACACACCGTATCCAAGGTGAAAAACCCTATGGAGAAAACAGGAACACTGTTAAAGTTGTTATATGGAGCCATCAGAAAGAAGCTTCTTCAAGCATGTTGGCCTACAGACTGCTTTGAACCCCTCCTTTATCTTTTGGTCAAGCATCTTGTTGCCCATCTCATATCCTATGCTGTAGCCAAGCATGGCATTGCTATGTTGGTTCCCCCTGCTTGGGTGCTTGGGCTAATGCCTGCTCTCATTTTCTGGTAGGAGATTCTGCAAAAACCCGTGGCTCAACATACCTAGCCTTGAACATTCTGTATTTCCCACAACCCCTTGTCTTATCCAAGCAACTACACGTAGCCAGGGAGAGAGTATAAAGAGGAGAGAGAAGAGCAAGAGGACACACACTTTGGGCATACCTGAATTTAGGGGGAAGAAGGAAGAATAGGTAAAGAAGAATCAAGAGGAGTTGCTGTCAGATAGGAAGCCTAGAGGGTTTGGGGGTCATGGAGGCCTTGGGAGGAGAGGATATTTTAAATGTTTTCAATGCTACAGAGCAGCCTTGGATTTGGTGATGCAACAGGTAATGACAACCTCCAAAGAACAATTTTAGCTACATGGTAAAGACGCAAAGAATAAGGATTATATAACCCAATGTGATTTTGAGTGGTGAGGCAATGAAGACAAGTACGGACTTGCTTCTTGATAATTTGAGGAGCAGAGGGAAAGCTAGAGATAGGGTGGTACCTTAAGGGAATAGCAGGGTCAGGAGAAGGTTGATGCTCTCTTGAATGACCAAACGCTTCACTTATACACATCTCTCATCACAAAAGATCGACGAATGTAGCTATGCCACGGTTGCTGGGCACTGGGATAATGCATACAGTCAACATTCTGAAATGCTTCTTAAAAGAGCACTTGAATCATAACCTAAATTTTTAGGAGGGGCAGTGATTTCTTATCCACCATATCTTGATCAAACGTCAGATAGCCTTAACCTAATATTTGAAAAGTGAATAGTTTAAACTCATTTGTTGAGTTGTTCTTTTGCAATGGGGTAATAGCCAAACAGTGACAACTAAACAGAGAATTTTGCAAGCAGAGCACTTCTGCTGGCAGCAGCAGCCCAGGGTGGCAGCTGTTCTGGATGAAAGACATGGCTTTGAGATTGAGAGAACAAAGGGAAGGCTTGAAGGGTGAGGATGAGAATGGTCCCCAAAGTCTTCTTAGACTAAGTATATAACAGAACAGTACTTGAGGTAAAAGAGTAATGGAGCAAAAAACACCCTGTGACACACACACACACACACACACACACACACACACACACACACACACCTACCTGTGTACTACTGGTCTACCTCCATGTGCACCTGCTGAGGCTGAAGCTTGCCCACACTCTGATCACTCTTCTTCCAGGCAGAAAGCCCCTGAACTGTTTACCCAGATTCTTTGTCTCACTCGAAGGATTTGCTGCTCAGAGGGTTCCTGAACCTTCGCTGCCTTCTCATTTACTCCTTCATTTCTGAGTCCTGGCTTCCTCTCATTCCCCTCTGTTGATGCTTGCCCTGCAGGGGTTTGTGTCCCCCATTGCTCATCCTTGGGGCCCTCTCCTTACCCTGCCACTTCCACCCATCACCCTTGTCCTGCTTGCCTCTCCAAGAACCAGTGCTAGCTCATTGGGCCAGCAATAAGCTGATAATAATGTCAGCTAACTAGTGTTTACTATGTGCCAGGCATTGTCCTAACTGCTTTATATGAGTTATTTCATTTTATAATCTTAACAACTCTTTGAGGTGATGGGTTTATAGATGAGGAAACAGGAACAGTAAGTTTAAGCAACTTATCCAGGTCTTATATCTAGGAAGTTTCAGAGTTGAGAATCTGGCTTCAAAGCCCATGTTCCTTTCTTTTTTTTTAATTTTTTAAAAACATTTATTCATTTTTGAGAGGCAGAGAGAGACAGAGCGTGAGCAGGGAAGGGGCAGAGAGAGAGAGAGGGAGACACAGAATTTGAAGCAGGCTCCAGGCTCTGGACTATCAGCACAGAGCCTGACATGGGGCATGGACCCATGAAAAGTCAGCCAAAGTCAGATGCTTAACCGACTGAGCCACCCAGGTGCCCCTTCAAAGCCCATGTTCTTAACCCTTATATTATATTTCCGCATCCATAAGTTTAATGAAAAGGACCAGAAACACAGATAATTTGTCTATACGAGTAGGGATCAGAAGCCAAGGCAGCTGCTGGGCATCAGAAGCATAGAAATCCAGGCTAGAATCTGGATAACAGGTCCAAAGCCTCAGTAGACAGAAAGGAGCTCTATGCCATCCAGGGCAATAGAAGCCTTCTTTCAGGAAAGCCCTTCCTGGGGATGGCTGGGCAGGAATGGAGAATGAGGCAACATCTCATGGGGCAGGAAAATGGGTTGATTAGGGTTGTATCTCCCCAATCCAGTAGCTTCCATTGTCTTTCTTGGACCTGCATTAGAAGCTTGGTTATGGGTTGAATAGTGTCCTTTCCAAATGATGTTAAAGTCCTAGCCCCCAATTCCTGTGAGTGTGATCTTATTTGGAAATAGGATCCTTGCATATCAGACAGACAAACAGGGAGAACTCCATGTGAAGACAAAGGGAGAGATTGGGGTGATGCATCTACAAGCCAAGGAAAAACAAAGATGGCTAGTAACCCAGTGGAAGCTAAGAGAGGCATGGAACCGTTTCTCCTTCACAGCCCTCGGAAGGAACGAATCCTGCTGACACCTTAATATTGGACTTCTAGCCTCAAGAACTGTGAGATAATAAATTTCTGTTATTTGAGCACCCCCAGAATGTGATACTTTATTATGATAGCCTTAGTTAACTAATGCCAAGATCTCAATTCCATGGAACTTTTCATGAGAGGTCTGGGCTGTGGTTCACACTTATAAGTCATAAGGCTCTCTCAGGGACCCCTCTTTCCCATGATGAAAACCCTGGAATAAGTAAGAAGGGAAGGGAAAAGGCAGGATATTTGTAAGGAACTGCAGCCTTCCGGAAGACAAATGCACATTAAGGCAGTATTTTCAGCCCTAACACGAACTCAACTGGTCCAGTGCTAGCCATCAGCTGGTAGATCCATCTGTCCCCAGCAACACAAATCTTTATGACCCTCATTTGAAGAAATAAACACATTGCCCACATTGTGGAGCAGGTGGACTAGTTAGGAGGGCTGTGTGTCATTCTAGAAAAGGTGCCTGATCTTCATGTACACCTCCACCTCCCAAACTGGACTTTTCATGACATATAGAGAACTTGAAAATATATTTACATCTCCAGGAATTAGCAGCCATGGAAAAAACCTGTCAAATAAAAGCAAAGCTTTATTTTGAAAATCTCTATGCCACTTGCATGGCTATACTTGTAAAGATAGAAAATATTTTTGACAAGTGACTTTCACTTTGACTTCTCTAGGTTTTTCTCCCCAGCTCTTCTAGGACACTGGAGTAGGCAGAGCCAAATATGCAGGGTTAGCCTTAGCAGAACACAATTCAACTCTTAGTAGAAAAATCCATGCCATCATTTTGTGAGTGTGTGCCATTATGAGGGAATTGGGGGGCGGGGTGGGGAAGACATTGGGATCTACAAGCATCTTGGTACCTTTTAAGAGTTTTACAAGTCTCACTAGGTGCTGCTATCATAACCACTCTCTAAGGTCTGTGAGGATTCTGGGCAGAACTATGTGAAAGCCAGAAATGCTGAAACACCTAACCTGTGCAGTCACATATTGATAAGGTTCATCAGAGTCCAGGTTAAGTAATCAGCTGTGCCTGAGACTCGAATTAAGTTGGAGTTCACAGTTTCAAATTTAGTTTTCTCTGGGACATAAGAAATAGTCTAGAAATATGGTCTAGTCAAAAGCATCTAGACTTTCCTTTTCTTGGAGTCAATAAGAATGCACCACTAACGTTTATGTATAATATTAATAATCAGAGCATATGTTTCTCCTGGTGGAAAGAAGACAGCCAGAAAATCAGGAGGCCTGGATCCTTGTCCTGAATGTAAGACTGAGGGTAATTCCATTTCACTGGGACTCTTTCTTCATTTGTAAAAGTTGGACTTGCCCCAGTAACCTCAAAAGTAACTTCTAATTCTAAAATTTCACAGTTTGGGGGCACCTGGGTGGCCCAGTTGGTTGAGTGTCTGACTTCAGTTCAAGTCAGGATCTTATGGGTCGTGGGTTCAAGTCCCATGTTGGGCTTTATGCTGACAGCACAGAGCCTACTTCAGATTCTCTGTCCCTCTCTCTCTCTGCCCCTTCCCTACTCTCTCTCTCTCAAAAATAAATAAGCATTGCTGTCACAATGGAAAACACTCTGCTTTTTCCTATTATCACTTTGTGACTTGATTTAGATTATGAACATCTTATTATAAATTATCTAGAGACTATTAATATTGAGTAAAAATTCTAATAATAGTAATACAATGATATAATATCTTTAAATATCCATAATAATCAAATAAACATCTGTTTGGCAGCTATCAGTGATGTAAATTGGGAGCAGAATGAGAAGGGGGAGCATAGTTACCCAGGTTTGGGCCAATTCTTTGTTTCAATTGTTCTTGTAATTTCAATAGAGCTTTTGCAATATTCTTGCCCTGAACTGCTATGTCATTTTCTTAGGTATTGTCAAAATGGCTGTCTTGCTCCCACCCAGAAGAAAAAAATGTTTTTCCAATGTTCAAAACATCCATTTTTATCTACAAAGTCTATGGCAGCATTTTCTCTATCATCATCATAATCATCATCATCATCACTATTGAAAATTAAATGTTCAATATTCAATATTTTCAGTGGTATAAGCTATAGAACTTTCACCTTTTCAAAAGAGGGGAACACAATATGGCTCTGATTACCTGGCTACTGCATGGGAGAGCCAAGGCTTTCAGTGAATGGACATTGTGCTGACAAGCACTTAAAAGGTTGTATGCTTGTCCCTTAGCCTTTGAGCACGGTGAACATTTGCCATGGATAGTAGCCTTGAAAACCCTATGGCCTATAACAAAAGGACATTTCCCCCTTTTACAGGGTCAAACGTATGCTGCATACTTCCCTATCAGCCCTGGCACATCAGACAAGTTCCTTTCATAGTATGGTATGCATAAAGCCTACAATTATCAGCTGCAGGTAGTGACCACCTGCTCATGGAATATACAGAAATGGAAAAAATGTGGAAGAATCTCTAGAAAGAATTCTCTTTTTGAATTAGCCCTGAGAGGCCATGCCTCTGAGAGTTTTAGAATAGATATGGCTTTTAATCAGCTTCCTTTTGCTTACTGAACAGGCAATTTCAGAGTCAGAAGGTAATCATACACAGGCAATTATGGCTTCAAGAACTTTCCTAACATATTCAGCCAGAGCGCAACTCCATCAAGTTTCATACTACCACATTCTCTGGGCTAAATGCATGCTACCTTCAGAGCTATGATGCATTTGTTGGTATTCATTTTGGTGACTGATTATGTAGTGGACACTACTGTGTGCTGCCCAGATCTCCTTTGTAAACCAAAGTAGTTATTCTCTCAGCTCCCAGGAGTGTTTTCTGCTGAAGATCTGTAACAGAGTCCCTCCCCAAGAATTGCCTTCAGCCTATGGGAGCTGTCTCACACAGGCTACACCCCCCTTCCTGTAGTAGCCCATATCCAAAGATAGGTCTATGCAGGAATAGAAGGCCCCCTCATTTATCTCAATTCTGGAAAGCTCTGAAGAGCCACCCCAGGTTCAGGGCTCCCCAGGGAATCAACTGAAGTCTCTATTATGACTGAATTAAATTCAACTTCTCTTTTTGCCTATTTCTGCGTCCTTCATTCCCTTAAGTCTTAAAATACGATCTGGATGAAACCACATCTGCTACAAGAGTAATATGACAGAAAGCAAGCTATCATTTATCCTGTTCCCAGGATGCTAGGGAGATGGATCTGAACATAGAAAAGGCTTGAAGTCATATCCAATCCATTCTGATCTTGGGGTGGGGAGGTGGGGGTGTCAACTCCTTGGTCATCTCCAAGCCAAAGAAAACTGAGAAAACCAGTCACTTCTAGGGATGGCTTTGGGGGGATTTATTCTACCTTAGGATGTGCTCAAGAATATTTGGAAGATGGGTGGGGGATGGGCTAGATGGGTGATGAATATTAAAAAGGGCACTTATTATGATGAGCACTAGGTATTGTATGTAAGTGATGAATCACTGAATTCTACTCCTGAAACCAATATTGCATTGCATGTTAACTAACTAGAATTTAAATAAAAATTTAAAAAGAAAAAAAAAGAGTATTTGGAAGGTAACAAATTAAGGCTAGCAAATTTCTCAGATTCCCTGAGACTTACCCCAGCTTCCTCAAGTCACCTGTATTAGGAACTCTGTGGGAGTAGGCTAGGGCAGGTTATCCATTCTCCAAGACTTGGGTTAGGAATGTGAATGAGGGCACAGTTGCTTACTTGACTACCCTCCATTTTATGCTATTAAGTAGAGATTGAGTTGATGTCAACTAAACTGTGCCCCAAAAGGTTCTGTTGTCTTTTTAGAACTCAGCAAATCACACTAAAATGGCTTCTTGCTCCTCTTAGAGTTAAAGGGATTCTGTGGGCAATCTTTTCCTATTACTACTAAACATTTATTGAGTTCTAGTTATGTGAGAGAGAAAGCTCCTGACCCCTAAGCATGTGTAGTGCAAGAAACAGGACACGTATAGCTGTATCAGTACTTTCCACTATCAACTGATTGCTTTTAGGCCATTGCCCAAATTTCCCGTAATATTGGGTGTTTTGGATTACTAGATTTATGTGAAATACTCATTGACCTGAACATTCCTCTGGAAGAGGTTCATTGTCTTTCTATTCTTTCTCAAAACTGTTTTATTCATCTATTATTTTTTATTATTAAAAAATTTTTAATTCTTATTTATTTTTGAGAGAGAGAGAAAGAGACAGAATATGAGTGGGGGAGGGACAGAGAGAAATGGAGACACAGAATCTGAAGCAGGCTCCAGGCTCTGAGCTGTCAGCATGGAGCCTGATGCGGGGCTCGAATCCATGAGCCATGAGATCATGACCTGAGCTGAAATTGGATGCTTAACCGACTGAGCCACCCATTTACTATTTTTTATTATTGTTTACCAAGTATTGTCGCAAAACACCCATCGGTTTTCTGCCCATCAGGAAAGTTACTTGTATTTCTTTTTTAAAAATATCACTCAGCTATTTGTAAAATTGGTAATGTAGTAATATGGTCAAAACATCAAAAATTACAAAAAATTGGGGCACCTGGGTGGCTCAACTGGTTAAGCGCTGACTTTGGCCCAGGTCATGATCTTGCAGTTCATGAGTTTGAGTCTTGTGTCAGGCTCTCTGCTGACGGCTCAGAGCCTGGAGCCTGCTTCGGATTCTTGTATCTCCCTCTCTCTCTGCCCCTCCCCCGCTTGTGCTCTGTCTCTCTCTGTCTCCCCCAAAATGAAAAAACGTTAAAAAATGTCTTAAAAAAATTACAAAATATATATAGTGAAATCTTCTCCTTGCCCCTATTCCTCATCTGCCCAGTCAAAAGTCTCCATTTCACCTCAAAACTACCCAAACCAGGTAGTTCTTCTATCCTTTATACATGGTAACATATCTACTTGTCTGCACTTTGCCTTTTTCACGTTGTATCATTATACAACAGAGGTTTTTTTGAGTTACTTAACACTCAATAAAAATTATTCTCTTTAGGAGTAAGAATATGTACTGGGGGACCTTTAGGAATTACTGGGAACTTTCAAAGATAGTATAATAAGGAAAACTTGGGAAGTTTCTTGGTGTTCAGTCAGATGAAGATGGAGTTTGGCATCTTATTTTTCTCAGTAGAGATTTAGAAACTGGTACGACTACTCAAGAGGAAGAAAAAAGATAAAAGCAAATCAGCCAAAGCCATAGCATGGAAAAAAAATTAAAAAAGGAAAAGAGGGATCCAGAGCCAACTGTGTCAATGGCTAGGACAGAAGCCACAGATTGAGTTAAGAGCAATCACCGAGATGAGGGCATAGCTGGCCTGTAGGGCAAAGATAAGGTTATGGTCTCTGAGTAGCTCTAGATCAACACAAGATAGAAAGGAAGAAGGGAATGTTCAGATTGCCCTAGTTGCAATGCTGGATCTATATTCAGAGAGTGGGATCAAAGCACACATACAGGCTGGGAAATCAAAGTTGTATTTAAACCCCAAGTGAGTTAAGCACCTTTAGGCAAATTACTTAATTTCCCTTAACCTAAATTTTCTTATCTGTGAAACGAGAATAAGAATAAGAGTAATAACCATTTACAGGGCTGTCCTAGAGATTAAACAGGGTAATATATGCACAGTTTGATATGTAAATTATCCTTAGAACACTTTCAGTAGGAGTTGCTTTGCCCTTTTTAGTGCCTTAATTTGAAAGAATTATTTTACTGCCATGACTAAATATAGAAGTGTGAAAAGAACATATTTTCAAAAAATTATGTGTCAGTGGGTTTTTCATTGATAATTGGCTTAATTTAAAATATTCAGAGGTTTGTTGGACTCTCATAAATTGAGTGCAATCTTTTAATTTAAACTACCTGCTATAATAATTAATGACTTCATATAATTTTACAAAACAGGTAGGTTACATCAACATAAAAGAAAATTATGGCAATACATCTGAAATGTTTTCCAGTTAACATAGGAATCACCAGATAAATAAACTCTTGTCCAGTAACAAGATTTGATTCATATGGGCTGTATGATTTATTGTTTATTTTTTTAACCAAATACCTATTCAGTAATTTATAATGGCTTTGCAGTGATGTATATCAAATAAGAAACACTGGAAAACCGATTTGTCTCTAGGATAATATGCATGCTTCAAGTGGCATTGAAAGCCCCACTGATGTGTATGTAATAATAAATGTATCCGTTATTAATATGCTAATGACTCTGTGCTCATTTAATGAAAAATAAAAATAATTTATAGATGAATACCTTTAAAAAATAAAATAAATAAGGTAATGTGTAAAAAGTGCTCAGCACAGTTCCTGGCTCAGTAGTGGCTCAATAAATTTGCACTTGTATTTCAATTGTTAATAAGGGAGAAGAATATTTCCTAGAGGCCAGAGAGGAGACACCAGCCCATCAGGTGAAAAGTTTCTGCCTCAGCTGGCGTGGTAACCTCAGGACCTTGGGTGAGGAGGCCCCTTCTTCAAGGGCTAAAAACCACGAGGCACCAAGAGGTGATAGAGTGAGCACGGCCTGAGGGCCAGGTACGAAGAATTTTACTTGACCCAAGGTGGAGATCATCAACAAGAAACAACCAGTTCTTGGGGTGCCTGGGTGGCTCACTTGGTTGAGTGACTGAATCTTGATTTCAGCTCAGGTCATGATCCCAGGGTGGTGGGATTGAGCCCTGTGTCAGGCTCTGCACTGAGTGTAAAACCTGCTTAAGATTCTTTCTCTTTCTCCTGTGTGCTTTCTCCTCTCTCTTCCCCCCGCCCCCACCAAAAAAAAAAAAAAAAAAAAAAAAAAAAAAAAGAAAAGAAAAAAGAAAAGAAAAGAAAAGGAAAGAAACAACCAGTTCTTCCTTGGACTGGAGAGGTAGAGGATAATTTTAAAAATAGTATGCCTGGAAGAAGCAAGATTTTTTGCTTGCATGACATTGCTTACAGCTAATGAAAATCTAATTTTTCAAATTTTTCTAATTTTTGAAAATCTAATTTTTAAAAAAGTTTTTATTTATTTATTTCGAGGGAGAGAGGGTGCAAGAAGGGCAGAAAGAGAGGGAGAGAGAATCCTAAGCAGGCTCTGCACTGTCAGCACACAGCCCCATGTGGGGCTCAAAATTACCAACCCCAGGAGATCATGACCTGAGGCGAAATCAAGAGTTGGACTATTAACTAACTAAGCCACCCAGGTGCCCCTTAAGCGTCTGACACTTGATTTGGCCTTAGGCTGTGATCTCACGGTTAGTGGGTTTAAGCCCAAGTCGGGCTCTGTACTGAGCATGAAGCTTGCTTGGGATTTTCTTTCTCCCCTTCTCTCTGTCTCTCCTCCACTTGTACATGTACGTGCATGCTGTCTCTCTCTCAAAATAAATAAACTTTAAAAAGAAGAAAATCTAATTTAAGTACTAATAACTGCAAATGCTGATATAATAAGGAAAAAATGTTATTTTTAATATACACACTCCACCATCTCTGAAAGGCAGGTGTCCACTACGGGCCTTAATAGGTATGGGCAAGGAAGTTTGGAGAAAGAAGCTGGGGGAAGATTGAACTGTTCTGCATAATAGAGGGAGGAAGCTTGTGAGGGTGAGGCACAATGGGGAAGAAAGGACCTCAGGGAACAAATGAGCCTGATCAAGACTTTTAAGGAGTTAACCCTTCCCTAATATCCCTACAAAACCTTCAGTGAAATCAACATTGTTCACTGATGCTTATGATATGAATGGAACCTTTCTGGAGTGTTGAGCTCTGTGTTCATATTAGTGAAGGATACAAACAGAGACCACTTGGGGAAAGCTGCCATAAAATTTCCTGACTTTATGTTGCTACCACACATCAATCACTTAAATCAGGCCACCTCAGGAGTTTCTTCTTTGAAAGTTTAGGGGAAGTAATGCTCCTGAAAATATTCATTCAGGCAACAAATATTTTTTGAAAACTAATCATGTGCCATGTGTTGTGCTACAAACCCAGGGCACAGTGATAACAGAACAAAAGTTGTTATCAAGAAACCCTCAATCTAATGAGGAAAGATGAGAAACAGTGTGACAAGGGATGTGGTAGGGGTACACAGCGGCTATGGAAACACGTAAGAGAGGTGCCAGGAAAGACCCGAGAACAAAAGAAAAACCCAGTGCTGATGAGCAAATCACGTATGAGTAAAACATTACGTTGGAAAAAATTAGTATTGCCCTGTGAGTTGATGATCCAAATTGAAACAATTGAGATAGAACCATTCAGAGAAGAGGTAAAAGTATCTGGATACTATTCTTTTGGCCTCCTTGTTCCCCGGCTTTCTCCTTTGTTGTTAACCATTTCATCCAATGGTTTCTGTATTTTGTTTCCCGAAGAAACTGCCCCAGAAAGAAACCCTGAAGAACACTATAGAACTGGATTTTCAAAAGCAGATTGAAAAGAGAGAGGTAGTTAATTAATAAGCAAAGAATAGACTCTTTAGATGACAGGTTAGTTCCATTAAGTATAATGGAGCGTGTAGCCAAACTGACTTTGCAATGAGCTTGCTTCCTTACTATTGTTTTAAATAACAGAATTTGAGTAAACCCAGAGCAGAAGGATTTCAGAACAAAGAAATGCATGTATTTTGGATGCAATATTCTTATAAACAGTGCTGTTATTCAGTAAGAACAGGGAGAAGAGGTGGCTAAATTAATGGGACATTTTATAATTAACATAGAATTTATATGTTTCAGAGAAGTAGCGTCTTTGATATGTATTTACTTCAGCATTTCTGAAACTGATCAAAATGTTTTTGAGATTTTCTTTAGAGTCAGTTGGAGTTTAAACCAGAAACCAGTAATGTGATTTTACACTACTTAGAGGCAGGTGGTATGGTAGAAAGAATCAGAAAGACCTAAGCTTCAGTCCCGGCTCTGCCATTTGCTAACTGTATAATTTTGGAAAAGGACACAACTGTGTCACAATTTCCTCATCTCTAAAATGGGAATAATAATGTCAAAATATTCAGAATTTCTAAGAGTAATGAGATGACGCAAGTTTCTAACCCTGTGACTAGCTCATAGTAGCTACTCAATAAATCTTCCTTCTCCTCCCCACTTATTGTCAAGTTTTATTTTGACAAATATGTTTTTAGATGATCTGTTATTCTTAAGTGTTAAAGCTTTGCCCTCATTGAAGATCTCTAAGGAATGTGCTCTCAATTCAACTTCTAGGAATTTATTTTAAAGAAATATTCGAACCAATGTGCAAATAAGTGTGTATAAGGTTGTTAATTACAACACTGTGTATAAATCTGAAAAACCATAAAAATAGCCCAGTGTTCATCAGAAGATTGCTTCAATTACTTCTGGTGCATCTGCATAATGAATGGCTATGCAGTCACTTAAATGAAGGCTACCTCTGTACCTACACAGGAAGATATCTAAGAGAGCTATTCCTCAAACATGTTATGGAATACTATGTATAGTATGTCCCATTCCTGTTTTTTAAAATGTGTAAATGCATACATTTTTAAAGCCTGGAAAGATATGCCCCAAACTATTAACAGTATTTGGTGGAGGGAGGAAGACGACACATTTTTCAAATTGTATATCTGTGTAATATTGAATTGTTTAGCATGGGTATATACATATATTCGTTTTGTAATTAGAATACAAAAGAAAAAGAAAGGGGGGAAATATTACCTCCATATTCTGAAGAAAATGCCAATAAAAGGGATTTAAAATGTTTTAAGCAGGGGCTACATTCAGATGTAGTTACTCTACATTGGGAGTCTAATGCTCATTTGGAGAGCATACGGATCCTGGTATATTGTGAAAGAATCAGGTCTGTCAATTTAGAGCCATACCTAATGTTATGACTACTACACATACTCTAATTTCATACTGTAATTACATATGCACACATACATATTATACACATATTATATACATACTATATTATACACACATATTATATACATACTATAGTTATAACTTTCAGGTAAACCACAGCCAGTGCTATGTGATTTAGGGGTCCTTGGGAAGGCCTCCCTGCAACAGCTCCCTTACTAGCTTGTTAGGATACCAGAAATTCCATTATTAAGGAGTTTAATTTCTTCAGATTGAGGAATTATCTGATATTAAAATTCTGCACTCACAGTCCCTCTTATGTGTTCCTACAGCATGCTGTATGCCTCTGCCAGAAAGTTTACATAGATTTTAACTGTTTTCTATTCCAAGACTCGGCTACTCCCAGAAAGAACTATGTCTTGACAGCTCTGTTTCCCAGTGCATTCCACAAGGCCAGACACGCAGAAGGGTCTCAGTACATTCACCAATTGAATGAATGCTTCTAGATATATTCACACGAATACTGAATACTAGGAAAATCATATGAATACTGAACCTGTTGTTTCTACTCCAAGTATTGTGAAGTTAAACTGAGGAAATATATGTGAAAGCATTTTGTAAACCATGAACCACTGCAAAATCCACATTATTACTATTACTGTTGGAATATAAATTTTTTTCTCAGATAATTTCCAAAGGGTATACTTTCATGGATGGAGGTACACTGTCTTCTCCCCCTGACAATAGCAAAAATTCCTGACCTGTCTTCCAGTTGCATGCATTCCAAAGAGTCCAACTTCTTATAGGAAGAAGGACTGTGGCAAGAAGAAATTAACAAGGAAATGTTTCACTTCTGTAAAAACAGGCAAGGGTGAATGGACAGCAAGGATTATATGGGAGCACAGTATAGGAAAATACATAAAGCATGTTCTGAAAGCCTCAAATAGCACTTTTCATCTATTCCAGAATCTTTGGTCAATGACACTTTTTTCCATGAGATGGAATTCTTTGGCTCAGGGCTTTTGTCCTTGTGAAAGGCACAGCTTTGCTCTCTAGATTGCAAAGAAAATGTTTTAAAACTGGGATTTTTTATCATTAGTTTCCCAGGAAACCATTTTGGTTCTGATGCTAATTTGTGTACCTGACTGTTTTAATTGAAAATGAGGTGGGGGGGGGGAGGAGGGAACAGAGGGAAAGACTTCTTTGGGTTACTGCCCAGCAAGACAGTGCCAGGCTGGGAGTGCCAAGTCGACTGCTGGTTTCACCCTACACTTGGTGCCAGTTGGCACCAGGCTTCTTAACTGCGGTCACCAGAGTATGGGGCAAGGAGCTGGAGATTCATTTTCTTTTCTTAGTTCTGACCCTGAGAGGTTGAGTAGAGGTTGAGCCCAGCACTCACTGCGGCTGAGTTAGAGGGAGTCCCAGACAGGCCTGAGCAAGACAAACAGCTCATGTCTTGGAAGTGTTCTAAGTTTCCTGCTTAAGACATATTTTTAATCTCCTCCCTCAGATGGAATGATGTCCCCAGAGGGCGTGGATACCTGGAGCTTACCTCTACCAAGGCATCTACAAATGAACTGTATTTACATTTCTGTGGCTTTTTCTTTTGGTGACTAGAGCCTCTGTAACATGGCATTAGAGGGTGTGGCTTTGCACACCAAAGAATGCAGCACTCTCACTTAATGTCTGTAATGCTCCCTAGAGGGGTAGTGTATCTGGCTCCAAATGCCTGGTAGAGAGGTCTGTTAGCTGCCGATAGTCCTGACGCTTCTTTGCTTGCTGGTACGCAAGATCTTTGCAGTTAGACCCGAACTCACAGCTCTGTACAGTGAATGAGACCAAGGTTAACAGCTTTGGTAAAAACCATGCCAGTGCCATGTAACCAGCAACGATGAACCGTGGACTAGACTGCATCTTTCTTCACCGGCACAGGTTCTCACATACACCTCGATAGCAACCTTTCTTATGCAAGAACCACTAGACATGTGTGCCTATTAAGCTTGTCTGCTTTGAAATGTGTTAACCATAAAATACACTTTGGAATTTTGAAGACTTAGTATGAGAAAAGAATGTAAACCATCTCAATAGTTTTTGATATGGATTATACGTTGACATTACAATATTTTAGATAAGATTGGGTTAAATAAAAATATATCATAAGAATTAATTACATTTGCTTCTTGTTACTCTTTTTACTATGACTACTAGAAAAAATTAAATTATGTTCACATTATATTTCTATTGGACAGTGCTGGTCTACAGTGAGTACCATAACACTCATTCATTCCCTCGTGCTTATTGAACACCCTAACATGCTGAAGTAGATAAGACCCAGGCTCTGATCTTAGCAGCTCCCATATAGGAGAGGGACACGTGTTTACAGAGCAATAACCTGGGGTAACTGCTGGAGCAGAATAATATGCATAGTACTGTGGGAGTCCAAGAAAAGAAAGACACTCTCATGGAGAGCATCATCAGGGAAGGCTTCAAGGAGGAGATGAGTTTTAGGATATAGAGGGGGTTAGCAGACAAAAGAAAAGAGAGCAATGACGTATCAAGAGGCAAAGTATGGGACATTCCTGGCATGTTTCAACAAAACACAAGTTGTTCATTTGGACGCAGCTTTTACGTCCAAACGAAGAGTGACTGGAGGAAATGAGACTGAGAAAACAGGCCAAGGTTCCAGGTTCTGAAGGATCTCTCAGGAGGATTGCACTTACACTGTTGATCAGGGGTTTCCTAACTGCAATGTGCCAAAGAATCACTTGTAGAGCTTTTTGATCTTGATGAGTAAGGTGATCATGATTGCACTGAAGGAAGATACTCTGAGAACAGAAGGCAGGTGGGTGGGGAAAGTTCTCCTGGGGCTATAGAGTGTTGGCTGTTTCTGTTATCTGGGTGAAAAGTGATGAATATCTGAAGTAGGGTGACGTAAATTTAACTGGGAATGGGAGATGACTGCCAGAGACATTTAAATAGTCAAACTGTCAGGTCTTACTAACCTGGTCCTTGCTTATACCCTTGTTTCTAGCCCCTATGCCACACTGGAGCACTGTTTTTCTTGTTTGTTTGTTTACTTTCCTCAAGCACTTTAGAACAAAAATCTTCCAAAGCAAAGTTGATCCAGGGCTCAGTTTCTGAGGGAGGCCTTCCTATTACAAAGGCATTTTTAGGGGATCTCAAGTAAACCTTCCTCTGACACCTTTTCTAGGTTCCCCCTGGAATTTCTGATCACAACTGCATAAAATGGATAGAACCAGAGTGGAGCTCTTCCCAGAGCTTCTTGGTGGCCTTGATTCTTTACCAAGTGAAAAAAAGACCTGGCTGGCCTACATTTGTAATAGAAGAGGGAATAAACATACTTGCTCACCCTGTAAACATAACAGCTTTTTAAAAAAAAAAATTTTTTTTGTAACGTTTATTTATTTTTGAGACAGAGAGAGACAGAGCATGAACAGGGGAGGGGGAGGGTCAGAGAGAGGGAGACACAGAATCCGAAACAGGCTCCAGGCTCTGAGCTGTCAGCACAGAGCCCGACGCGGGGCTCGAACTCACGGACCGCGAGATCATGACCTGAGCCGAAGTTGGCCACTTAACCGACTGAGCCACCCAGGCGCCCCTAAACATAACAGCTTTTAATTTCTGTTTGTTTTGGAAACTCGGACTACATAACCTAGGCATAGAAAGAGACAAGCTTATTACGTATTGGTATACAACATAAACAGCAAATGGAACGTTAGCAGGATAATAAAGACCTGAGTTCCAAATGCGCTTCAACCAAAGATGGGTTAGCAATGTCCACATAGATGTTATCTACTTTGCTTACTTGAAAGTTCACTTTTTATTTGCTATTTCCTTGAGAGGGCTGTGTTTAACCTCAATTTCTCAGAAGGTTCATTTTCTCCCAGCAATGGGCTCTAAGAATAAGGAGGGGAATTGGAGTGTTGAAGCTTAGCTATTTGGGGAGTTAAACTACATGTATCTGCCATAAGTCATGCCTCATCTAAGCCATGATGAACTCACAGGCCCACTAGTCCTGATGCCCCCTTTCTGGCCCAGGGATCCAGTGTACTCATAAAAAGAACATTCTTGCAACTTGGCTTTTTTTCTTTATCTCTGGCTGCTGCCATTCCTGTCTGTATCTCTCGGAGTTCCTTTGCCCTCAAACAGGAACAGAGTTGCAGAGTGGATCTTCTTCATCCCTCCCAAGTGTGTGTTCCTGCTAGCATTCAGGCTGGAGCACATATCCTTTCATATTGGGGCGTTTATACCAAGTAGGACAGAAAGGCAATTAATTTCCCAAAGTATTCATTAATATCTCAGTGGCAATTGATAAAATTCCATATTCATTCTTATTAAAACCCAAAATAAACAAATGAACCAGAAATAGAAGATGGGAGGCCTGGCTGGCTCAGTTGGTAGAGCATTTAACTCTTGACCTCAGGGTTGTAAGTTTGAGACCCACATTGGGTGTAGAGCTCACAGAGGGAGAGGGAGAGGGAGAGGGAGAAGGAGAAGGAGAAGGAGAAGGAGAAGGAGAAGGAGAAGGAGAAGGAGAAGGAGAAGCACCAGCACCAGCACCAGCACCAGCACCAGCACCAGCACCAGGAGGAGAAAATGTTTATAAAATAATGAAGCACTTATCTGAAAAGAACCTCAAATATCAAATTTAATGGTAAAAAACATTGGAGGCCTTCTTTTTAAAAGACATTCTTCTGGAGGGTCTAGAAAATGCACAAGAAAAAAAAGATGTATAAATTTTGTAAAGGGAAAGACAATGTTGTGTTTATTTACTCTAAAAGAATCATCTAAAAGCAATTAGACTAGTAAAATTGAGTGAAACTAACATAAAAAATAAAAACAAAAATTATTTTCTGGTAAAATGTCAAAAATATAATAGAAAAAAACTCATGCACAATAGCATTCCTCCTACGTGTGTAAATGTATATCACAATCTATATCAAAGAAAGCTATAAAACATTACTGAAGTACACAAAATGAAAACTGGATAATTGGAGAGAAATACCAGGTTTCAGGAATGGAAAACTTCATGTTGTAAAGATATCAGCACTTTCTGAATTACCCTATAAATTTAATGCAATTTTTTTTCAACTTTTTTTTTTTTTTTAATTTTATTTTTGGGACAGAGAGAGACAGAGCATGAACGGGGGAGGGGCAGAGAGGGAGACACAGAAACGGAAACAGGCTCCAGGCTCCGAGCCATCAGCCCAGAGCCTGACGCAGGGCTCGAACTCACGGACCGCGAGATCGTGACCTGGCTGAAGTCGGACGCTTAACCGACTGCGCCACCCAGGCGCCCTAATGCAATTTTAATACACATTCAAATCATCATTTTTGGAGATTAGGGGATTTATAACTTCACTTTAAGTTTTATCTGGAAGAATAAATGGATGATAATCATCAAGCAGTTCTGAGGAAGAATAACACCTACATTGAAAAAGAAAAATAACTTCGTAATATCAAAATAGCAAGGTATTGATACCAAAATAAACATGTAGATCTTCAGAATTTAATAGGAAGTCCAAAGATAGACCCATGTGTATACTGGAAATTTCAGTATAATGAGAGGCAATTCCATTTAGCAAGGAAATGATGGCCTATTCAAAAATATCAGACAATTAATGATAACTTTTGAAAAAAATGTAGAGTCCTACTTCATATCATACCCAAAATAAATGCCAAACGGATGAAAGATTCCGGTATAAGAGTACTGAAAACGTGCATTATTTGAAATACATATCTTTTCCTCCTACAGGTGTTCATTGACATCACATGCAACATATGCTACATGCTGCAGTGTACTGCCTGGATTCCTCCTCAGGGCACAGGTACTGTTCCCTCAGCTTTTAGGGGTGTTGGCTGCTCAATGGCTCACAGCTACATTCTTGGGTGAAATGCCCTCAGCTTAGTGGCTCTCAACTGGAGACAATTATGTCCCCAGGAGATATTTGGCAATACTGGGAGGCATTTTGACTGGGGGGTAGGGTGGGGAGGAGAGTGCTACTGAAATTTAGTAGGCAGAGGCCAGGGATGCTGCTAAACATCCTAAGATGCAGGACAGCCTCTCTCCCCCAGCAAGGATCATCCAGTCCAAAATCTCAACAGTACCACCGTGGAGAACTCCTGACTCTGCTGGAGGAAGCTGTCTTGCCCAATATTACACCCCCTCCCAAGGGCCAGTCTACAGCTAGTGCAGTGGTTCAAAAACCTGGCCCCTTTGCCTCCGTTTGGGATAACTCAGAGGGGCCATCCCAGCAACAGTGCTTTCTATGGGATCGGCTGAGGTCTCTGTTGCAACTACATTCATTGCAGTTCAATGTGTCCTTCTGCCTATTTCTGCTTCCCTCATTTCCTGCAGGTGTTATTTCAATAAATCTCCCCAATAAACATCTTGCGGGGCACCTGGGTGGCTCAGTCGGTTAAGTGTCTGACTTAGGCTCAGGTCTTGATCTCATGGTTCGTGGTTTCAGGCCCTGTGTTGGGCTCCGCACTGACAGCTCGGAGCCTGGAGCCTGCTTCACACTTTGTGTCTCCCTCTCTCTCACTGCCCCTCCCCCACTGGTGCTCTGTCTCTCAAAAATAAATAAATGTTTAAAAAAATTAAAAAAAGAAAACATCTTGCAAGCAAATCTGTGTCTCAGTTTGGTTCTCAGGAACCTGACCTAAGACAGTTGGCACAGGAATAATCCTAGAAACTTACTGTAAAACAGGATTGTGAGGCTGGCTTATGCACTGTCCAACTGGTAATCAGGACACCATAACAGGTGGTAAATGGAGTACTGATAGGCCCGGCATGCTATAGCAATGCAATTATTAGAACTCTTACAGGTAGTAAACTGAATGAGATGCCAGTAGAAGGGGACTTACTGACTGGTACAATACCTCAGGTGGTTGAGAGGAACAAGAAAAGTACTCATAAGGACTATGGAATTGATCGACTGTTGCTGGTATTATCAATGCATATTTGACATAGACAATGAAAGGCAAAGCAATAATTAACCACCAATTTAAGGCAAAGTGTGAAAGTCAGAGGGCCTCCATAGCTGTATATAGTTTCTCATTTCCTACAGCGAGGGTACAGAAAATGCTGGGGGTCAGAACCAGGACTTAATTTTAAGAGTAGAAGATTCACAGAGAGCAGAGGATTGATTTCTTAACCCTGGCAAGTCTCCTACACCAAGATCATGGCCATGACTGAGGAGTGGCATCCTGGGAGTCTGAGGAGTGGTATCCTGGGAGTTTACCTGTGTCAATGCACTCAAGAACTTTAAAAACACAGATGAGTCTGAATCCTCTAGATCTGCAGAAGGGAATCACTCCCCCATGCTAACGGCTAATGCCCCTTGCACCTCACCTGAAAAGGACGCAGAGGCCTCTGCTTGCTAAATCATGTAAGTCCTCCTTGGGATCTATGCCCATCTCCCTCCTGGCTACCAGACCAACAGCTAGAATCAAGTTACAACATAACCCAGCTAGGGAAGTGCTGGGAGGGAGGAAAGGGATTATATGCTAACGGAATTTGGGGACCTACCCACAATGTATTGGTGGAAGCCAGGACAGTGCTATGGGATTTGGATTCTAAAGATTCTGGATAAAAGGAGGTAAAATGTAAAGTTAGATGAAGGAGAGTTTATGTATCTTTGCTTGGGACATAGAATTTTAATTCCTGTGCTAATGTGCTATAGGAAGTTTGGAAAAAGCAATATCCCATATTAGATGAGAAGTCCATCGCAGATGGAATCAAAAGGCACAGCAAAATAGGCATGTCAGAACAGACATACTACATAAGACTGGAAATCAGCACCGATAGATAGGGCCTGGAGGGCACTGTGTTTACCAAAGTGATAAGGAATGCTAGTGAGGAGGCCACCATATAGAGGCCCAGTGATGGCTGTCCTCTGTAAGCTATAGCTCATGGTAAGAAATTTATTACAACACTGGTAATAGTAGAATGGGGCAAATAATATCCTGAAAATACAGAGGCTAGATGATGGCACTTAACTGTCAAAAGTAAGGTGAACACAAAAGTAATGAGCAGTCATGTTAGAGTAGTAGCTAGCATAGTGTAACATTCAGAAAAATAGAGGGATGGTTAATAGAACACAGTGTTTCCAGGAGCAGGATAGATGTAAGCAGACAAGGGTATTGCTTAATTTATACACTCAAAAGAAATCAAGGATGAATGAGAGCAGTCATCCCAGTAAACAAACAAAGAAACCCATGATCCTCCGCCTGGTTTCTGGACCTGAGCCAGTTCCCAGACCTTAAAGCTATCTACTGAATGACAGATATGACCCTGCAGCATCATGGCTAGCATATGTAGAAATGATTTCCCTAGTCCTTCTGCAGTGAGATCTATGGCCATTTACTAAGGTAACCGTAGAGTGGATGATAAGGAATACACAGATATTCCTTGACAGTTGGACACAGGATTTGAGTTGACACTGATACCTGGAAACCTGAAGTGTTTGAATAACCCTCTTATTAATTGGGAATGTATTAAGCCCAGGCAAAGAATAGAATCCTGGCCAATTTACCCGAGGATCACTGGAACTGAGATGTAGCCAGCGGTCATTTTGCTGGTCACTGAATGCTTATTTGTAATGAACAGATTTTATTCGAATGGCTATTTGGAAGAAACTACACTTTGGTTCATTCTTTTGTGGAATAAGATCCGTCATAGGTGGAAAGGCCAAATGGAAGCCTCTGAACCTGTATCCACACCTACTAAGCTATCAATCAACAGCATTATCACACCCTTGGAGGAATGACAGAGATTAGTGTCACCATTAAAGACATAAAGGATGCAGGGGCAGTGATCTCCATCATATCCACAAGTTTGGCTCAGTACAAAAAAGTAGGTGAATTATAGAAGATGACAGTGGACTATGGCAAACACAACCAATAGCCCCAACTACAGTTACTATGTCAGATATGATACCTGAGAGACTAACAAAGCCTTGGGCACATGGTATGAAGCCAGTGATCTGGCTAGCAGGATCAAAGTAGTATCATTCATGTGGGACAAATAATGGTGTATGTTTACATTCTTGGCCCAGAGTTATGTTAACTTTCCCACCTCTCTGATAATCTGCAAGTACCTAGCTCGTAATGATTCACTACGTTAATGACATCATATTAACAGGACCATGTGAGTAAAAAGTGGCAAATTGTTATACAATTAGCTAAAACAAATGCAACCCAGAAGGTGAGAAATAAACCCTATGAAAATTCAGGGGCCCACCAAATTAGTGATGTTTTTAGGGGTCCAGTGGTCTGGTGCATGTCAGTATATCCCTTACAAAATAAAGGACAAATCATAGCATCTTGCACCTTCCACCACTGAAAAGGAAGCAAAACATTTGATAGGCTTCTTTGGGTTCTGGAGGCAGGATATTGCACACATGGGAATACTGCAACAATCATGTTCTGGATGACACAGAAGGCTGCTGGTTTTGAGCGAGGCCCAGAGCAGTAGAGGCTCTGAAGCAGGTCTGGGTTGAGATATAAGCAACTCTGCCATCTGGGCCAAACAACATGGCAAACCCTATGGTATTTATAGTTGGAAAAGACACCATGTGGAGTTTATGGCAACCGCCAATAGAAGATTTATAACGTAGATCTCTAGGATTATAGAGCAAGGACACGCCATCTACAGCATAGAACTCTATGCCATTTAAAACTAGCTCCTGGAGGGGCGCCTGGGTGGCGCAGTCGGTTAAGCGTCCGACTTCAGCCAGGTCACGATCTCGCGGTCCGTGAGTTCGAGCCCCGCGTCAGGCTCTGGGCTGATGGCTCAGAGCCTGGAGCCTGTTTCCGATTCTGTGTCTCCCTCTCTCTGCCCCTCCCCCCGTTCATGCTCTGTCTCTCTCTGTCCCCAAAATAAATAAACGTTGAAAAAAAAATTAAAAAAAAAAAATAAAACTAGCTCCTGGCATGCTACTAGGTCTTGGGAGAGATGAAAACCGTAGGGCATAAATTGACCATATGGCAAGAGTTAAACTGGATCCTATCAGAACCAGGACCCAGAAGAACTCTATCATAAAATGGAAGTGGTATATCTGAGATTGGGTATGAGCAGGGCCAGAGTGCATAGGCAAGTTTGTGAGAGCAACTAACCCAGAACCCAGGGTGTTCACCACTGTTGCACAAGAAGTTTTCCCTCAGCTTATACCTATGGCAACATGGAGGGGGTCCCCTATGACCAGGTCACCGAAGAGAAAAAAAGGACAAGCTTCATTCATGGATTATCTCCTAATATATGGTACAAGCCAAAAAAAATGATGGCTTCTCTCGAGTCCCACTCACAAATGGTTCTAAAAGAGAGTGTTCAGGGGAAATCCTCCCAATGTACAGAACTTTGGGCCTCTACTATGTGTGGAAAGAGAAGTGGCCTAATATAAGAATATTAATAGACTCATGGGAAGTGGCAAATGGCCTGCCTGGTAGGTCAGGAGCCTAGAAAGAAAGATTTTAAGATCTGGGATAAGGAGATCTGGGGAGAAAACATTTGGATGAACTAAGGGAGGGAATGTGTTTTAGCTTGGGCTGCCATGACAAAATACCATGGAGTAGGTGGCTTAAACAATAGAAACTTATATTCTCACAGTTCTAGAGGCTAGAAGACTGAGTTCAGGGTGTCAGCATTGATTCAGTGTGTTCTGGTGAGAACTTTCTTTTTGGCTTGCAGATAGCCACCTTCTTGCTGTGTGCTCACATGACATCTTCTTTGTATGTGTAAAGAGAGTAAGAGCAAGCTCTCTGGTTTCTCTTCTTTAAGGGAACTATTCCTATCAGGCCAGGAAGGGCCCTATCCTCATGACCTCATCTAATCCGAATCACCTCTCAAACGTCCTATCTCCAAATACCATCACACTGGGAATTAGAGCTTCAACAAGAAGGCACAAACATTTAGTCCATAGCAGCATCAGTGTGAAGATGTTTGTACCTTATATTAACACCCACCAGAAAGCATCAATAATGGAGGGCACTAAACAATCAGAGAGAACGACTCAACAATGAAATCAATTAATCTCTTTTATCCTGATGCTGGTATAATGGCTCATGAGTAGTGTAGCTTTGGTGGTACAACTGGTGACTTTATCAATCTAACAGCATGGCCTCCTCCTCACTGATTCAGGCCAGTTACTTTTGTTGTTGAATGTCCAATCTGCCAAAAACAGAGACCAGAGCTGAGCCTCCAACAGAGCATATCACTTGAGGAGACTACAGTGTGGTAACTTGATTATATTGGGCCTTTTCTACCCTGGAAAGGGCAGTAATTCATCTTGACTGGAAATTATACATAATCCAGGCACAGATTTGCCTTTCCTGCCTTTGAAGCCTTGGCCAATACTTCTATCTGAGGGTTCAGAGTGATCTACCAACACAGGATCTCACCTAACATGGCCTTGCACCAAGAGCCTTTCTTTATAGTAAAAGAGGGATATCAGTAGGCAAATACTACACCCTCCACAAGATGCTATCCTTATAGAGATAAGAATTTTCTTGCAGAAATAGAAATAGAAATTTTCTTATAGAAAATAGAACTGCTATTATACAATGGGACTAGAGGTTTGTTACTCAGATGATCCACCAGCGTTTGTTTTTGTGCTCTTCTGCCCAATTTTGATGGTAAGAAGACATTTGCAATAGCCATGGTCTAAAAAGTGTATGGTGACCAGGAGCTCATACCCCTCTGGGGTGAGGGTCTAAATTACCCTTCCAGTTAAGTAATCTAGACCAGCAGAGGTGATAGCCAAGGGTGAAGAAAATCTAGAATGGGTAATAAAGGAGGAAGACAAAGAGTATCAGATGTGGTCCTTGAGACCAGCTACAGCAGCAGGGGCTGTCATTTTTCCTATAAATATTCCCCTTGGAATTGTACCCAAGAAGAAATACCAACCAGAATCCTAGAGAAGCTGTTTCCAGATGGAGTGAAGCTATCATAAAAAATGGCTCCAAAAAACACACAGTCGGGATGCTATAGTATACTACGCAGAAGCCTCCCTTCAGGATCAAGATACTCATCCCCCATACCCCAGCTGCTAGGGGAGTTGCCTGCTGAAGGCTTAAGCTTGAGCCCCTTTCCAGATGTTTCCCTGGGCCAAAGAGAGCTGCCTCACTCAAGGCTATGCTCCCTCCATGGCAGCAGCCTGCATCCAATGCCAACGCAGGGACATAAAAGCCAGACTCCCTTGCCTCAGTTTGGGACTTTTTTTTTTAAATGTTTATTTATTTTTGAGAGGGAAACAGAGCACAAGTGGGGCAGGGGCAGAGAGACAGAGACACAGAATTTGAGGCAGGCTCCAGGCTCTGAGCTGTCAGCAAAGAATGGGGCCGACATGGGGCTCGAACCCATGAAACGCGAGATCATGACCTGAGCCAAAGTCGGACGCTCAACTGACTGAGCCATTCAGGCACCCCATTTTTAGGGCAACTCTTAAAGACTATCCTCATCCCAGAGCACCTCAGAGGATTAGCTGAGACCTCTATTATAATTACATCAGACTTCTTTCTCTGCCAAGTCTTGCTTCTCTCACTTCCCCAAACTCCCCCAAAAACCTCTTGCATACAGTCTCTAATTCAGAGTCTGTTTCCAGAGAAACTGACTTTAGCCAGCATCTAATACACTTACATGGTAACAGGGTGGGTATTTTCTCCTAGACTTAGATCTGCTAGACTGTATGCTCCCAAAACACAGTATTTCATTTTCTATTAATTTATTTAAACTTTCAATCACATACCATATTATATTACACTCAACAAGTACTGCATAGATGATTCACAATGAGCTATATACCTTATTAGTCAATTCTGTGCTTAGTTCTCAATGGGATGTATGGAATCTATGCATTCTCCTGAATATTTCTGGAAATCTCCATTTTCCTTCAAGTGACTCTCAAAGTTTCAGCTTTATAAAAGTCAAACATAAAGCACTGTTAACATGGAGGGAAGGAAAGAGAAGAGGATATTTCTTTTTTCTCTTCTGCCACTTTAACCACTTAGAAGAAGGCTTTAAAAAAAAGCAGAGAGTCAATCTTGTAACTGAGAAAACAATCTTGAATGAAAAAGTAAGCATATTTGTTATCTGGAACAGAGAGAGAGAGAGAGAAAGAGAGAGTGGGTATTTTTATAATCTTTCTTACCACACTCATTAAACCATGGAAATTATTGAGATACCTCAAATTTGACAGACATATCCCTCCAAAATTTATTTTAATCCATAATCAAAACTGATTTAAGTTTCCTCACAGACATGGCATTGTGCCGAGGGCTGTACCATGTGAGTTAAGCAAGTCTGCATGTAGTTACAAGGAAAATCCAAGGGTGAAAATGTAGTCATTGAAAATTGCTCTTTCCTATTTGCTCACACCAGACCTGTCTCTGGTCTAGAGTCTAGATTGGCATTGTGTATCAGCCCTGCCAAACGCCATCAGCTGGCTCCACTGCTGCCTTCACCAAGTCTGCAAATAAGCGACAGGTGATCTCCACAGGCTTCTAACAGGCTATCAGGTCACACACAGTACTTTGCTCGGAAAAACTCACTTATGTATCTCATCACAGATCAAATTCAAGTACTTCATATTTACAGTTTAAAAGCCTAAAATGGGTTAGTTTATCATAGCCCAGCTTCATGACACTGATGCATGTGCTTGTACCGAGTGGCTATGAGCTTGGTGCTCTTTGATTTAGGTGCAGGAAGCTTTTATTTTTGAATTTCTACCTACTCATGGCAATACATCAAACAATCAGTTTTAATATCTTTAGGGTTAAGTGCACTCATGTAATTTAGAATTAAATGATTTTTATTAAGCACTTTTACAGACTATCTACATGCTATACAACTTCACTGATTAAGGATCATGGTGACTGGTAAAACAGCAGCCCCTATGAATTAGGGAAGCATTAGTGAAATGCATTTTCTGAATGCAGCCAGTATTAAGTAACTCAAATGTCACATGAGAGTCTGAATGAAAATTTCCCTCCACAAAGCAAATACACAGTTGAACCCTGGGGGCTATATTAGATTCTAATAGTGACATATCAGTAGTTTGTGGTCTTTCTGCTTCTCCTGTCCTATATCCTCCCCCTATTCTACTCTCACTTCAGCCCCATTCCTCTCAAATCCTTAGTGGATTATTTTTCATTCAGGCTGCTAGGAAATGGGGCTGGGAGTGGAGTAGTAGTCAACCTACTCAGGCCCTCTGCCCCTTGTAAAAAATTTGCAGTAGAGCTACTCACCAGCAGAGGGCAGCATAAATCTTTTGCCATGCACATGCTCAGAGAGGCTTTGGCCTTCCCCTCCTCTTGAGGTAAACTGGGGCCAGGGGTGTGTCTGCTAGGTGCCACTGCGTCAGCATGTGATTCTTTGTGCTGTTGAACCCAATCATATCTCCAGTTCATGGCTACTTGATCAAAACAAGTGAAAGCCTTTTTTTTTGCCTACTATTTCAGTTGGGCATGGTTGCAGTCGCCATGAGGAGATACCTGGGCTTACTCTCCAATTCTTTGAAGAATCACAGAATTTAATTTTTGACTCAAGAGCTTTTTGTTTGCTCTTTGTTTTTGTTTCTGGTGTGTGTGGGCAAAGGGAGCTTCCTCCTGAAAAGGGCAAACCAAACAAATCTTTGAAAGAGAAATTTAACAAGTGGCTATGTAAACTGGCAAAACTTTTTCCTTACTTCCATTAGAAGGATATATAGAGTCAAAGGATCTTATTAGATATAACTGTAATTTATTCTTCCAACTAGCTCAAGTAGTTGCTTTCGTAAAGCTGTCAGGTCTCACTCAGTTGTTGTTTTTTTTAAATTTTTTTTTAACGTTTATTTATTTTTGAGACAGAGAGAGACAGAGCATGAACAGGGGAGGGTCAGAGAGAGGGAGACACAGAATCCGAAACAGGCTCCAGGCTCTGAGCTGTCAGCACAGAGCCTGACGCGGGGCTCAAACCCACGGACCGTGAGATCATGACCTGAGCCGAAGTTGGCTGCTTAACCGACTGAACCACCCAGGCGCCCCAAGTCTCACTCAGTTTTAAGAGGAAAATGTTTCTCGGCATAATGATAGCAGGGTTTGATGGTAGTGGTGTCCCTAAAGGTCAAGGCCAAACCAGGCTAATAGGAGATATATTCTTTCCTATGTGGAGAATTAATCTGATAAAGTGAATGATTATTGCTACACTTTGTATTTATTTTACTAATGACACAGCTCTCACGAGGAAGGAAGACTATACTCTCATTACACCCTCTTCAGGGAATGAAAATATTCTTCTGGATGCTATGGACTAAGTTGAGAACTTCAGCTCATACCTAGGTCAAACCTGAGGCCTTGCTTGAGTTTGCAAGTGCTAGAAGGAGCCAGAAGAAGCTTCCTCTTGAGGGGTGAAGGAGAGTTGCCCCCAGAGAGAGCAGTAGGGATCACCTAACTGGGAGTCTTGAAGAAAGTTTTGAAATGCGGGCTAGGGTATGGAGACCAGAGGGAGGAGAGGGAACTCAGATTGGAGGGACACCTCCGGCAGAACTGAGCAGGTGAGAGGGCTGGAGAGACACTATCCTTTGATACTCCTAATTCTGGAAGGCACAGGCCCTTTGTTATTTCTCCCTGTAACACCATTGAGAGAACTGCCTGACTCTTCAGTAAAGAGCTTTGTTTTTCTGTATTATAGTTGGAAAAGCTTAGCTTCATGAAGGCTGACAGGCTTGGTGCAGCAGAAACACTACACCCTTGAGAGCTTCCAGGGCTAAAGATAGGAGGAGCATTGTCCCTTTTCTGTGGATTGCCTTTGATTTTCACAGGCACAGAGACCAATGACTCAAGATGGTCACAAGCATTAGAGGTACAAGACTAATCTTTCTAAATTCTCTGTTGCTCCCTGCTTAAAACTCATTGGGGATCACTCAAAGTTAAAATCATATTTTGTTTCTTTCCT
Organism: Felis catus; assembly: GCF_018350175.1. NCBI lineage: Eukaryota > Metazoa > Chordata > Mammalia > Carnivora > Felidae > Felis > Felis catus. Next base: position 85,488,688 of record NC_058373.1, on the reverse strand, counting down.
TTTAACTCAACCATTTCTCTCCTGAGGGTTTGCCTTATTTGGGTAGGTGCCCCTTCTCTGTACTTCCATACCCTGAACTCACAATTGCCATTTATGAACAGTTTGGAAATTTCCTTTCTAGACTGTGAGCTTCATGAGGGCAGAGATACTGTAGGTTTTTTTCATGGTTCCAGCCCTTGTGAATATCGTAGTGCCTACACAAAATAGATAGCCAACAACTACATGTCAGATAAATGCACGAGTAGATTTACTTGCCTTATCACATTTAATCCTTACAACTTCTATTATTACCACCCACTTAACAGATGTGAAAACCAAGGCTGAAGCAGTTACATAAATTTCTCAAGATTACACAGCAAGTATATAAAACAGAAAGAGGGGGCATTTGAATTGAACTGCGCCTTGAAAGGTAGGTAAAATTTCAACAGGGAAAGATGGAAAAGGAACCTTCTAAGAAGAGGTAAGCACATGAATATAAGTATGGAAATAGTTCAACACAGAGCATATTTGGGGACTGGTTATTATCCACTTTGAATTGTAAAAAAGGTATATGCACTAGCGTGTGGAAGATAACTGAAATGGAGGCTGGAGTAACAGTAAAGTAAATAGAGCAGATAACACTGAGCTTTAATACATGCCCACACAGTTCTAAGCATTTCAATGTAAAAAATACATTTATGAGTAGCTAATACATGCCCATGGTAAAAAATAAAAGTGAAGAGAAAAAGAAGGTACAGTGAAGAGTAAGACTCCCTCCTATGCCTGTTTCTTCCTTTACCTCAATTCCCCTCTCCTGAGACAACCACTGCTGACAGTTTTTTGCATATCCTTGTATAGATTCCTACTCTATGCATATGGAAGCATATGCATATTTTTTTACATAGTTACGTACTAATATACTGTTCTACTTCTTGTTTTTTCACATTCAGTGCATTAGAGATCAACTCATATTATGGAGCTGTCTCATTCTTTTTAACTGCCTCTTAGTATCAATTATATGGATGTGAAATAATCTATGTAACCAGTTCCTTCCTAATAGACATTTAGGGTATTGCAAATTTTTGCTATTATAGTCACCTACATCGAATATCCTTCTGTGTTTTACCCTTTGAATTCACATGTAAATATATTTGTAGGCAAATTCCTAGAAGTGGCATTGATGGGTTAAAAGGAATGTTCATTTTAACTTTTCACAGATATTATAAAATTGCTCTCCAAAGAACTTATACTACCTTATACTCTTACCCACATGTATTATCAAACTTTTTAATCTTTGCCAATTTGATAGGTCAAAAATAGATTTTCACTATTGCTTCTAATTTGTATTTTCTCCTAATATGAATAAATGAGCATTACTCTATATATTTTAAATATAATGAAATTTATTTCATAAAAATGTAAGTAAGAATTTATGATATTTATTTAGATTAATTAAAATGTAATTTGATGTTTAAATATTATTTAATAGTGAGTTTGAGCCCTGCATCAGGCTCTGTGCTGACAGCTCAGAGCCTGGAGCCTGCTTTGGATTCTGGGTCTCCCTCTCTCTCTGTCCCTCCCCAACTCACACTCTGTCTCTCTCTCTCTTTCAAAAATAAATAAACATTAAAATAAAAATATATATAACATTTTATAAAAATAAGCATTACTTGATATAGTTTTCCTTTTTTCTCTAATTGTGTTCACCTTCTATTTTTGAAATGTTGCACTGTTGTTCTTTTTTCTTGATTTGTATGGCCTCTTTATATATTAGGGGAAATTAGTCCCTTAGTATTATATGTCTTACAAATATTTTCCCCTTAATTTGTAATTATTCTTTTTTTTAAAGTTTATTTGTTTGAGAGAGAGAGAGACTGGGAGAGGGGCAGAGAGAGGGGGAGAGAATCCCAAGCAGGTTGTGCACTGTCAGCGTGGAGCCTGATATGGGACTTGAACCCATAAACTGTGAGATCATGATCTGAGCCAAAATCAAGGCATATGCTAAACTGACTGAGCCACCCAGGTATCCCTGTGATAATTCTTCTGATATTGTCCATGGTAATTTTTTTAAGTTTATTTATTTATTTTGAGAGAGGGAGCCTGCATGAGTGGAAGAGGGGCAGAGAGAGAGGGAGAGAGAATCCCAAGCAGCCTCCTCATTGTCAGTGCAGAGCTCGAGGCAGGGTTTGAAACCATGAACCATTAGATCATGATCTGAGCCAAAATCAAGAGTCAGACACTCAACTGACAGCCACCCCAGGTGTCCCTTTTGCTTTTTATTTATTTTATTTTATTAATATTTATTCATTTTTGAGAGAGAGAGCACAAGTGGGGGAGGTGCAGAGGGAAAAGGAGGTAGAGGATCCGAAACATGCTCCACGCTGACAGCAGTGAGCCCAATGCAGGACTCGAACTCACAAACCCGTGAGATCATGACCTAAGACAAAGTCAGACACTCAACTGAATGAGCCACCCAGGAACCTGTGGTTTTTATTTTTAAAAACTGTTTTAGGGGCACTTGGGTGGCTTAGTCGGTTGAGCGTCCGGCTTTGGCTCAGGTCATGATCTCACGGTCAGTGAGTTCGAGCGCCACAGTTGGTCTCTATGCTGACAGCTCGGAGCCTGGAGCCTGCTTCTTCTTCTGTGTCTCCCTCTCTTTGCCCCTCCCCTGCTCATGCTCTGCCTCTCTCTCTCTCTCTCTCTCTCTCTCTCTCTCTCTCCCAAAAATAAATAAACATTAAAAAAAATTTTCAAATATATATAAAAATAGAATAGATTAACAAATTTCTATGGACTAAATACCCAGCATTATCAATACACAGACAAACCTAATTCATTTATTACCAAGCCTCCCTGTATTACCTCTCTTCCTCTGCCCTGCTGGGTTATATTAAAATAAAATATATCATTTTACATTATTTTTTTAATCTATGATAATTATAGTCCTGCAGTGACTTTAATTTTTGTGTAGTCAAACTTACTAGAATTTCATTTTGTGGTTCTGTTATTTAGATCACCATTAACTCCCTGAGAATAGAGTCACAACAAATTTTTGAGGTGACTAATGTTTTAAGATGAGCAAAACAGGGGGCGCCTGGGTGGCGCAGTCGGTTAAGTGTCCGACTTCAGCCAGGTCACGATCTCACGGTCCGTGAGTTCGAGCCCCGCGTCAGGCTCTGGGCTGATGGCTCAGAGCCTGGAGCTTGTTTCCGATTCTGTGTCTCCCTCTCTCTCTGCCCCTCCCCTGTTCATGCTCTGTCTCTCTCTGTCCCAAAAAATAAATAAAAAACGTTGAAGAAAGATGAGCAAAACAGGACCACAGAGAAGTCAGGGTACCTTGCCTAAGGGGATATAGTTTCTAAATGGAAGGAGTTGGGACCAAATCCTGGCAACTTAATCCAGGGTTCCGTCTCCTGACCATCACACCATATCCCTGCCCAGTGAGTCTGTAATGGCCATGCTGAACAAGACAGAGACCTCGTGCTGGCATTCCTGTTCATTCATGGCTGACCATACATGACAACCACACATGAGCGGTCTGTTCCACATTGGCTGCTGCCACATGAGCTTTCTAAGGTGGTGCACTTTGGAGGGAAAGTGGGTGTCACAGATTTCTTTTATGAGAATCTCATAAAAGAAAGCTCCAGGACCCTGGTCATAGGAAGCATGCACAGATAGACACAAATACATGTGCATTTGGGCATGCACACATACACACACACAACCACACACCAGCTGTAACAGCAGCCTCTAGGGACTTGCTTATCTTCATTCTGTCATCTCTGCATTAAGCAAGGAAACAGGCTCTTAATTATCATCAATCTGGATTGGATGCTTACCAAGGTTTTTTTGCCATTCAGTTCCCTGGAGAACAGTGCAGTTTGATTATATTTATATTTATAGGCAGGTGAGGATGACCTATTTAATCAATACATCTAAAGGCTAAGAGGTAAGCTATGTTATTCAGACTCAGTAACAAAGCTTATGCTAATTTAACCTGACATATAGTAAGTATGTTAGGTTAATATGATTTGGATTACATGTATCATTTTTAGAAATTGATGTTTTTGTTGCTGGTTTCTTCTGACATTTTTGAACTATAATATGGAATGCAATACTCCTCCAACAAAGAAGGTAATTCTCACTAGTGAAGGTAATTAATGGTTACTTGATCATATTACAGCATAGAAATGATGTTTTTGTTACACAATATGTTTTCTAATTGGTGATCCAAGGATGACCATGTTCATTTTCTGCCGACAGAGATTTCCTACTGTGCATGGCATTATCTCTTAATACTGTGATAGCGGCAAATGATGGTCATAGCCAGTAAGAAAATTAATTTACAGTGCTTCAACAATCATTATAAAAGACCTAATAATGCTAATTTAGGTGTAGGATGAGTCATCTAATTAGTTAATTAAATAGAACCTTGCTGCCAGTCTCGTACAATGGAGCATACTGTGTTACAGGTGTTTGATAGAGCTGACCAATGCCAAGGGAAGGTAAATGAATACACACTGACCCCACTAATGCATGTGATGTTTATAATTATGAAAGCATGGGCAAACGCATTTGCTTTACTCATAATCAAAACCAAACAACCAAATTTTAAATATTATTTTGCTCCTTCCTATTTTATGAGGAAAAAACTTTGCCGTCTTATTTCCTAGTTTTACAACTTCCAAAGATGTCTTTAAATCTTGATTTGATTTCTGAAGTTCAAAATGCTCTCACAAGTTTATTTATCCTTTGGATTTTCTTAAAGAAAGTAATAAGATCACTGCCATATGTTGGAAACTACCGATGTCTCCCTCTCTTTACTCTTAGTTGCAGTACTTGTATCTTATTTATAAAACCTGTAGGCCATAAACAAAAATGGGTTGCTAATTTTAATTAGCTTGTCTAGCTGGTGGTCCCACGGAGCTGGGGATTGAGAAGTCCCAGTTACTCCTCTCCTTTCAGCCTTTGTTATTTCACACTAATAGGTTTTTGTATTTTTAGTCTGTCTTCATGTGAGAAGTACCCTGTCCCTTCAGTGAGTTTAGCTGCTTTTTCCCTATAGGCCTTGCCAGATGTCCTGATTCTTTTTTTTTTTTTTTTTTTTTTTTTGATGGAGGGAGGGGAAGACGAGCAGTGGGACAACCAAAACATCACATATTTCTCATTTGAATGCAACATAATTGCTCAGAAAGAACATCTCTCTTTACCAATAATGTGAAATTTTTCCTTTCTAACTGCCAGACTGGAATAACTGATTTTAAATGTTTTTGTATTATAAAGTAGGAATGGTTTATTTTCTAAAAAAAAAAAAAAGGTATTGAACATGATTACAATAAAAGCTATCTAATGACTAAATGGAAATTCAACATCTTCTTTGAGTCTGCAAAACCACAATGGATTTTCTGTCTGTCGATTCAGATATTCATAGGTCATCCAGTCTGGCCTTCTGTCACAGTGCACCTATAATTCCTTATTTTAAAATATTAATTAACTTGTAAACATAAGTCTTTTAGCTCTGGATACAGCACTGTCTATATGAAGGAAATAACACACTGAGGTGAAGAATGGTGTTTCTTGGAATAGGTATTGTTTGCCAAGCTGTATCCAAGAGCCCTACAGAAAGTAGAAAAAGACATTATAGAAGAGTGAGCAGACATTTTTACAAGGTCACTTCATTCAGACTGGAAAGTGGCCAGCACAATGTCATTATTTACAACAGGATCTGGGAACACTTGAGGAAATTACAGACCATTTAGTTTTGATTCCATTGTGGGGGGCAAAGTCTTAGGAAGTATTTTAGGAGATTAAATGGGGAACACTGAGAAAAGCACAGCTTGATTAAAGATAGCCAATGCAGTCTCTGGAATGAAAAAGTCATGCTTCGATAATTTTTTGACTTCTCTAAGGAAGTAAATGCCAAGAAAAGCAAATGAATGCTTCAAAATTCTGTATTCTAAATTTCTAGGAGTTGGTTAAAGTTTTGCTTGACAAATTAGCACAAAGAAGTGACTCTTAAAACTGGAGAAATGCAGAGACAAAGATAGTGCATTAAATTGTTTTTAAAGTGAAAAGAAATCAGGCAAATACACCTTAGGACCAAAAGAATTTTACAGGAACAAGGATAATGTAATAGTCCAAGTCAACTCCATTGTATTTACTACCAATGTCAGCATCATATTCTTTTGGCATTTATTATGTAGTTGTGCAGAATTTTTCCATAAGACAGTGGGAAAAAATGAAAACCCCTGATTTTCAGGAATATACAGTCTAACAGAGACAATACTGATTTAGGTAAGTAAACAAAAAACTAGAAAAACATACAATGAAAATTTAATAAGATTGACTCAGATTGCTAGTGGTAAGGAAAACATGTTGGTTTTTAAAATTTAAGGCAAGCATTCATAGAAGAGTTTCTCTTTGGGCAGCAGAGGCAAAGCTGCCATGAAAAGATGTTTGGTGAGAGGGCAAATCTTATAACCATCAAGGGTACAAGCACACCAGGACATTTTCTGGATTTAAGAGGGATCCTGCAACCACCTGGGAAGTCATCCAGGTTTCCCAGTCTAAAAAGAAAGTAGGAGGGAGGTGGTTCTAGAAGGGTAATCTGCAACCATACATGAATAGGGAGTTAAGTGAAAATGAATAAGAAATAGACCAAAAAATAAGAAAATGACATTAGGATATTGGACTATACATTCCTAAGTCCTTTCTAAGTGTAAAATACTATGATCTCCTAGGACAGACACTGAAGGTTTAGTAAGGACAGGACTTCAGAGAATCTCTTCTAATTATACAGGAAATATTTCCTGGAAAAAGTGACCTAGGGATGTATAATATCTTCTACAAGGCAAGACTGCTGATATAAATAAAAGCAGAGAAGAGTTCCCTATATAGCCGACATTTATTAAGTGCTATGTCCCAGAGGTTATATACTAAGCATTTAACATACATTATCATTTACTTTAATCCTCTCTAAAATTCTAATAATAGTTGTATACTATAATTATTCTCATTTTACATTTGCGGAAACTAAAGATTCACGTAGCCAGTAAGTGAAAGGTACTAGAGCCAGTTATTTTAAGCCACTATGTGGAAGTGTCCCAGTTCACCAGATCATGACATTTAATCTGAGGTGCTTGGTATAAGAACAGACATTCTAGCCCCTCCCCTGAAGCTTTCAGGAAGTAGATTCTAGGATGGAGCCTGAGTATAAATTTTTTAATAAATGCTCTAAGTTAGTTTTATGATCAGCCTTGTTTGAGAAGCAGCGATTCAGTACCATAAAAAAAGAGGAAACCAAGTTTACTATATCCCAAAACTAGGAAATGCTGGAAGCTGAAAGGCTGTGTGATGGAAGGTATGGAATATCCAGCCTTAAAGCTGGCTGGAAGCCTAGAGCCCCCACAGCAGCTTTACTCTATGAGGCTGCAGCACTCCTTGCTGCAAGCACAAGTATATGTGCTTGCAAGACACAGTCACCTTCCTGGCTCCATCCCATGGAAGCAAACTGTCCTTGGCTTAAAACTCTTATAAACCACAGTTCAGAGAACCAGACTCCAGCGTTCTTTTTGAAATGTTCACATGAAGTAAAAACACAAGAAAAATGTGGAATTATCCACGTGGAATTACCTAGGAAGGGATCCTTTCTTACCAAAAGCAGGGAAAAAGGAATATGAACTAGAACAGAGATCTTAAAATATTTAATTTTAAGGAGAATGGAATTGGTTAATATTTTTAACCTAGTTATTTCTCTTCTTTGTTGTCTTTGTTAACTGTATACTGAAATAGATTTTTAAAAGAAAGGTCTTTTTTTTTGAATGAACAATGAATATATTATAATATTCAATCTATCTTCTTGATACAAGAATTCTGAAAAGATTGTACAATTAATTCAACACATAAAACTTCAAAGAGCTGCTACGGTATCAACATACTCTTCAAGGGATCCATGGGGAAACCACCAATTGCACATTCAAATAAACATACCCATAGCAGACTGGAGCTTATTAGTGTTCATGCTTCAATAAATTCGACAAACATTTACTGAGCCCCTACTGTGTGTCAGGCACTAGGACTATAGTCTATGGGTAATACAAAGATGAATACAATAGTCTCTATCTTAAAGAAATTTATGATCAACTAATGTACACAAATAACTCTAATATAAACTCTAAACATCATGAAAGACCATAAAAAAGTGTTCAAGGAGTTCAGATTTCTTCTAGGTTCTGAATAGTCCTCAGGGAGGAGAAGACATTTGAGCTAAGACTAGGATGGGGAAAATTTGTAAAGAGAGCTTTTATAATTCTTTTTTTGTACCTTAATGTTCTCATCTTTAAAACAGGCATAATAGTAGTTCTCATGGTTACTCTGCAATAATGATCTCAGGGTCAACCCAACTTCATGGACAGTTCAGAAGCAACAGTCACTTCTCAAAGAATGTATATACTTCCCACTGCCTGTTATTAACTCATTGCTTCTATCTCCAGGGTAACCTTTCAAAACATTTCAGAGTGATAAAGCATAAGCCTTACAGCAGACAGGTTACCTCTGGCAAACCCCATAAAAGTGTACCATAGGGATGAGTGCACTGTGTAGCTGTATACAAATTGCTGGCTATTTGTATTTGGGCTATGTTGAGGTGAACCAGTCAGGTAAACTCTCTTCTGTGAGTAAAGGGTAAAGGAAATATCACCCTCTTAATTTGTTCAACAAAATGACTCACATCTGTCCTGACTTTTTTTTTAAATGTTTGTTTGTTTGTTTATTGTGAGAGAGAGGGCACAAGTGAGTGAGGAGCAGAGAGAGGGGGAGAGAGAGAGAGAATCCCACACACTGACAGTGCAGAGACTGAAGCAAGGCTCGAGCTCATCAACCATGGGATCATGACCTGAGCTGAAGTAGGACGCTTAACCAACTGAGCCACCCAGGTGCCCGTCTTGACTTTTCTGGTCCTGCTGCCCTACCTTGATTCAAGCCCTTATTCCTTCACTACTAGAGTACTATATCATTTCTTCCAAATGATCTCTTGGTACCTAAGCCTTCCCACTTCTGTGCTTTTACACAAACCACTGTCAGACTGATTTTCCTAACATAGTATTCTGTTCACATTACTGTTTACAAGTCCATCAGAGGCTCTCTCTTGCTGTCCAGAAAGAATCCAGACTCCATGGCCCACCATTCTTGACTCTTCACAACTTGGACCCAGTGCACTTGTCTCATCTTAAATCCCACAACACTCTTATGTCTGTGCCTTCACTTATGCACCTCTCACTGACTAAAGCACTTAACTCATTTTCATACATCAAAATAGAAACAGAAACCATCCTTCAATGCCTGCTTACTTTAACTCCAACCCTCCCCCAACGTTTTGTACATACAGCTTTGAACTGCACATATTTTGGTACATGGCTATATTCACCAGGGTAAGTAACATTACTGCTTACTGTTAATTTACAATATTATTTACAATACTTATTATGGAAATAGCCGAAATGTCCATTGACTGATAAATGGATAAAGAAGATGTATATATATATATATATATATATATATACATACATACACACATACACATACACAATGGAATATTATTCAGCCATTAAAAAGAATGAAATCTTGCCATTTGCAGTGATGTGGATGGAGCTAGAGAGTACTCTGCTAAGTGAAATAAGTCAGAGAAAGACAAATAACATACGATTTCACTCATATGTGGAAGTTGAGAAATGAAACAAGTGAGCATAGGGGAAAAAAGAGAGAGAGGCTAACCAAGAAACAAGTCTCTTATCTACAGAGAACAAACTGATGGTTACTAGAGGGGCGGTGGGTGAGGGGGATGGGTAAAATAGGTGGTAGGGATTAAGGAGTGTAATTTTTGTGATGAACACCAGGTGTTCTATGTAAGTGTTGAAATCACTAAATTGTATACCTGAAACTAATACTACACTGTATGTTAACTAACTAGAATTTAAATAAAAACTTTAAAAAAAACATTAGCTGCTTATAATGTAATAGAATAATACAATATTGTTTCCTGTGCAGAGCTTTGCTTATTTTAGGTACTTCAATAATTTGTTTAATTATACAAACATTTAGTAATATTATTATTTAACATTTATCAACTATGTTTTAGGTGCTGTTTAAATTCTTTTTTTAAAAATTTTTTAATGTTTATTTTTGACAGAGAGAGAGAGAGACAGAGACAGAGCATGAGTGGGGGAGGGGCATGGAGAGAGGGAGGCAGAATCTGAAGCAGGCTCCAGGCTCTGAGCTGTCAGCACAGAGCCTGACGTGGGGCTCGAACTTACAAACCGTTAGATCATGACCTGAGCTGAAGTCGGACGCTCGACTGACTGAGCCACCCCGGCTCCCTGAGGTGCTGTTTAAATTCTTTCCATGCATTATCTCATTCTATCTTCTCAAGAACCTTCTGAAGTAGGTATTGTTATTATCCCTTGTAAGGGATGAAGAAACTGAGGCACAAAGAGTAATTTGCCCAAAGTTACACAACTAATAAATTGGACTTAACTGATGCTCTTCATGAATATACTATGCCAGCTCTAATGTTTTTAAGGTGCTTTACGATATAAAAAGCACTTTCACATACATGATTTTCATTTCAGATGTGGAAACCGATGCTTAGTGGCAGGCCCAGAGTTATCCAGTGAGTCACAGAGTGAGGACTGGAGTACTAGAGGCCATTCCTCCTTCGTGCTTCAAGGAGTCACAGCAGTATACTCTCACAATAAAAACAAAGACAAGCAGGTGCCAAAAAACTGGAAATACAGACAAGGACTTTTTCAAGATCAGTGTGTGAAACTGGCGTATTCTTAGTGCCAACTAGCCATTGGGCAATGTGACCCAAGTAACAAAATAGGGATGTCACACCCATTGAGCTTGCCTTTTTAAACCCCCTGACATAATCAAACTCATATTGGCTTAGGGAGGAGTATTTGTTCTTTAGTTTCTGGGAAATGTCTCTGTCTTAGTTTGGTTCCCCCCAAATAAGACAAGAATTTGGGTTAAAGTGGTTTACCTTAGAGATGATTCTAGGAAGCATGAGTAAATGAACTGTGAGAGAGGGACAAGGAAGATGGAGATAACAATAAAAGTGTATTACCAAGATGGTTACTGGGTAAAGGTAGCTCCATTAAACCTGGATCATTAAGAAATATACAGAATTTCCCTCCAGAATTGCCTGACTCCAAAACAGAAGGCTAGAGCATTTAGCTACAGCCCCAACTGGTTGGGAGTGTCCTGGAGGCATTAACTTCTCTCACTTCTGGCCTGCCTTTGACGTAGGTCCAGCAAGTTCTGTAGTTTTGGAGAAGAGACTGAGGCAGAAAGATGAACCACACAGTGCATGTTTGAAGAGTGAGTCAATATGAGCCTGAGTCTGAACTTGCATCTATTGTCCACCAAAGCTGTGGTTGTAATCAGAAGTACACTGAGGCGGTACAATACAGGGCACCAGGGACCTCTCTTCTACCAACTGAATTTCACCTGAACTTCATGATCCTGAGATCAAGAATCGGATGCTCTAGCAACTGAACCAGCCAGGTGCCCCACACCTGAAGAACTTTTAAATCTCCAAAAGTGGATCCTGAGAAACTTAACAGGAACCCATGGGGGAGGGGAAGAAAAAAAAAAGAGGTTAGAGTGGAAGAGAGCCAAAGCATAAGAGACTCTTAAAAAATGAGAACAAACTGAGGGCTGATGGGGGGTCGGGGGTGGGAGGGAGGGGAGGGGGGGTGATGGGCATTGAAGAGGGCATCTTTTGGGATGAGCACTGGGTGTTGTATGGAAACCAATTTGACAATAAATTTCATATATTTTAAATAAATAAACAAATAAACAAATAAACAAATAAATAAATCTCCACAAGTGACCTATGGATTACTTTTTGGATCGTAATTCTTTGGCATATCCTGACAAATCTACATAGTCAAAATATATATACTAATCATAATAATATACCTCCAAAAATATATATCCTAATCTTTTAAAATTTTCCCACTTAAAAACTGAGACCAACATAGCCTATACTAAGCTCAGAATCAAAGTTACCAGTTTAGATATATCAAGTTTATTAGATTTTATGATAAATGCCTGAGGGTACTATTAAAAGATGATAGTTTAATAATATAAATTTGTAATGTAGAAAGCAAAAATAAATTTATCAAGGTACTTTGAAAAGATTTCAGTTAACACTAGTGTTTTTTCCCCTTGTGAATATAGACGAGTTGTAGTAGTATGAGAAATAAAGAGTGTAAGTTTTAGAATCAGACAAACCAATTAAATAAGTGGATGAATTTGAGCCAGTGGATCAGTCAGCTATTGCTGCAATAATGTTATGTAATAAGTAACCCCCAAATTTCAGTAGCTTATAATAATAACCAAGTCTTTGGGCAGATTGTGATTCTGCTCAGCCAGGATGGGCTTAGATTAGGCTCAGGTCTACTTTATGTTTCTCCTTATTCTCTTCAGAATAGGGGCTATGCAGGCAGGTTCTTTTCGTGGTGAACAGCAGAAGCACATGAAAGAAACCAGTTTACGTATGCACATCCTTCTGTCCACATATGCTCGGTCAAAGAAAGTGGCATGACTAACATCAACATCAGTAAGATGAGGAAATATACTCTGTCTATTCTTGAGGGAGGTATTGAAAAGTCACATGGCAGAGGGAAGCAGAGCAGAATTGGGAATGACAATCTAATCCACCTGACCTATAAAATAGGAATAATGATATTTACTTTAGCATGTGTTATAAGGATTAAATTAAGGTAATTCATGTGGATTGGATATTATAGTTCTGCCACAGAGTAATTGATCACTAAATATTAATTCCCTCTATTTTATCCCCTTCCTTATCTATTAGGAGAAAGGCAGACAGAAGCAATGCTTCTTTTCTTTAATTAAATAGAAAAATAGTCAATCTTACTAGGCAAAGTGAAGAAAAAACACTTATTAACTAATTTTTATTTCATCCTTGAACTTTTAGTGTTTATTTCCTACCACATTTCCACCTACTTAACTTCAAAATAACCATCAAAATCAGGAACATTGACATACTGCTACTGCATACTAATTCTCAGACTCCATTAAAGTTTTCCAAAGAATTGTCTAAAGAATCCAATTCAGAATCATGCAATGCAGGGGCCCCTGGCTGGTTCAGTCAGTGAAGTATGCAACTCTTGATCTCAGGTTTGTGAGTTTGAGCCCTATGTTGGGTACAGAGATTACTTAGAAAAATAAAATCTAAAAAAACAAAACCAAAAACAAAAAAACAAAAAAAACAATCAAACATTTGTCTAACACATTAGTATCCTTTAATCTGAAAGTTTCTTAGTCTTTACCTGACTTTTATATTAGTTTTCTACACTGTATAACAATTGCTACAAACTTAGTAGTTTAAAACAATATACGTTTATAATTTAAAATTTAATCAAGAGTCCAGGCCTGGCTTAACTAGATTCTATGCTTCAGGGTTTTACCAGGCTGAATTGTATGTGTCAGCCAATGCTGTGGTCTCATCAGAGGCTACCGTGGGTATATATCTGCTTCCAAGTTCCCTCAGGTTGTTAGCTGCTTCAGGTCTCTTGCTGGAAGCCACTTTTAGCTCCTAGAGGCTATCCACAGTTCCCTGCCATGTTAGCTTCTCCAACATTACCATTTATTTTATGGCAGTTTACCTTAAGGACAGTAAGGGGGAGTTTCTGGCACCTCTGCTAACATGATGGAGTCTTATATACATCATAGATAATTATGGAATGACATCCCATCACCTCTGCCATGTTGTATTAGTTAAAAGCAAGTCACAAGTTTGCTGAAACTGAAGGGAAGGCCATTACACAAAGACATGGACACCAAAGGACAGGTATCTTTGTGTGTGTGTGTGTGTGGGGGTGTCACGTTAGGTTCTGTCCACAACAGTAACCTTGACACTTTTGAAAATTACTTTGTAGAATACTCCTCACTTTGGGTTTTTATAAAATGTGCTTCAGTTTGGATTTGTTTGGTATTTCCTTATGATTACATTATGATTAGGTAAAGAATCTTTTTCTAGAATATCACAAAAAGATGTTGAGCTCTTCATATTGCTTGCTGTCTCAGAATTTGTGTGCCCTATTATTAATATTCAAATTGACAATTTGAATTAAGTAACATCTCTTTTCCCTTATGTAATTATTAAGAGTTCTGTGGAAAGATGCTTTAAAACTGTAACTATCTCCTTCTTCATCTATCAATTTAGTTATTTAATAACTAAATTTAAAATTTTAGTTATTTAGTCAGTATGGTCTTGTGGTTTATTGTTTAATTCAATGTTATTTTGGTGCTCAAATTATCCCAGATTTAACCAGTAGAAGTTCCAAGTTTGCTTGTGTGTTCTTTTAACATGACACCATCATTCTTTGAGTACTTCCTTACTCTCTGACACAATATGATATCCAGGCTCATGCACTTTCCTTGCTCTAGTGCGTTACTCCAAGAAACCCTTTACCAGCGTTCTGTGTGCAGATTCACATTACTGTCTGGGGTCACTTGCTCTCAGCTTGAAGAACTTCCTTTAGTATTTCTTGTGAGTCTGCTGGCAACAAATTCCCTCAGTTTTGTTTATTTGGGAGTCTTTCTTTTGCCTTCATTGTTGAAAGCACTGCTGGATATAGAATTCTTGGTTGAACTTTTTTTTTTTTAATCTTTGACTACTTTAAATATTTTAACCCACTGCCTTCTGGCCCCTATTGTTTCTGCTGAAAAGTCAGCTCATAATTTTACTGAGGTTCCTTATAACTGACTAATTTCTTTTATTTTGCTGCTTTCAAGATTTTCTTGTCTTTCATCATTTTTACTATGCTGTGCCTGCAGTTCTCTTTGAAGTTTACCCTATTGGGATTTTGTTGAGCTTCCTGAGTATGGAGGTTATTATTTTTCAATATATTTGAGAAGTTTTCAGCCATTATTTATTTGATATTTTTGTTTATTCTCCTTCCCTTCTGATACTCCCATTATTTGTATGCTGGTGTATCTAATGGTGTCCCATATCTCTGAGGCTCTGTTCATTTTTCTTTACTCTTTTCTCTCCCTGTTCTTCAGCTTGTAAAATCTCTATCAGTCTATCTTAAAGTTCACTAATTCTTTATTATGCTAATTCAAATCTGTTGAGATTCTCTAGTCAATATTTTATTCCAGTTATTGTACTTTTCAACTTCAGAATTTCCATTTAGTTCATTTTTATAATTCCTCTTTGTTGACATTTCCTATTTGATGTGACAGTGTCATCATACCTTCCTTTGTTTCTTTAATCATTCTTTAGTTCTGTAGATATGTATATAAAACCTACTTTGAAATATTCTATTAACATTTATTAAAATATTATTAAAATATTATTATTTTAAATTAATTTGTCATCTGGTTGCTCTCAAAGGTAGTTTATAGAGCTGCTTGTTTCCCTGATGTATGAATCACGTTTTCTTATTTTTCTGTATGCCTCATAAATTTTCATCGGAAACTGGACATTTTAGATACTATATTGTAGCAATTCTGGGTACTGCTACCCCTTGTCCCCTATAGTGAGCTTGTTATTTCATTATTTTTTTACTGACAGGTTGGATTATTTTAGTGAAGTCTATTTTTCTCCCACATTGTTACATTGTTGATGTTGTTCCTCTAGGAGGCACAGTTTTGGGAATGTTCTTAGTCACTCAATCTCAGACCACACCAAGCTGTTAAACTCCACTAATTGCAGGGCTGATTGCTCTACTGTTTTCAATAATGCCCTAAGGAATTAGTTCTTGTACAAACAGATCCAATCAAATTGTGGCTCTTTTGAAGGAATAGTTTTAGATGTCAGTGTTTGATATTTGTTCTAAACCCAGGAGGGATCCTCCTAGCTGTCTTATTTTTCCTTTCACTCCTGCAAACTAGCCAGCCTTAGTCTTGGCTGTATCAACTGCCTTTTACTACATATCTACTATTTCTGAGAACACCCTTAGGCTTAAATTTTTCCAGTCTCTGTTGTAAATGAAGACAGTTACTTTGAGAAAAAATTAGGAGGTATTTGGTTCATGGCCTGCCTCTCCCCTAAGACAAACTCCCTGAGGAAGGGCCCAGGAGCTGAGAGGAGGGACAATGAGGTCCTCTTAACTTGCTTCTTCTGGTAGGGAGCTACCATGTCAGGAGCTTGGGTAAGGGTTATCAGGGTCCCAACCCTTCTAGGATGCTACTCCCAAGGTAGAGCCTCTCTACTACAAGCAGGATTGGACACAAGAAGGGATCCCTACTCTTCCTGCACTCATTCAGGAATTAGCCTGAGCAACAGGCAGTTGGGGGCAGGGTGAGAAATGCTAGGATCCTGCTAGTCCCAGGAAGAAAGCCCTCCAGCTCAGAGCTGGGGAGTGTATGTGGGGGGTTGGGGGGGGGGGAATCTCTGCCTCCCTGATTTGGGAGGGGAGAAAGAGGGAGTGGTCTGATTCAAATACCATACACTTGCCTTTCTTACCTAGTTATTTTTCTTTTTTTTAACTTAGATTTTCCTGAGTGGATGTTTTTTTCATTTGCTATTTGCATTAGGATCATTTCCAAAGGTTTTAATAATATGTTTTTGTTTGTTGTTTGTAATTTTGACCAGTTTTTAAAAATAATTTTGACCAGTTTTGACCAGTTTCACTGGGGAGCAAGTCAGAAGAACACCTCATGTTGTCATGCCAGCAATTAATCTCACAGCATTTTAAACATTTTAAACTGAATTTTTAACTTAACAGTGTTGTTTTTGTGTAGTCATGACCCACGGCCCATATACATTTCAGAGTTTCTACATATCAGAGTTCTTTTACATTATCCATCACTGCATCTTTTCCCAGACCTTTGCATTGTCTGTTCTCTCTGCCTAGAACTCCCTTTCTCCAGATATTTGCAAGGCTTACTCCCTCTCTTCCTTCAGATAATTGCTCAAGAATCATCTTTTTAGCAAGGCTTTCTTTCACTATCCTATTTAACATTGAATTCTCTATCCCTTCTTATCCCCCTTTTGTGTGTGTGTTGTTTTGGGGTGTTGTGTTTTTTTTGTCATTTTTGGTCACAGATTTTTTAAAAAATCTCTTTTGTTCACTGCTGAATTCTTAGCACCTTCAAGTATCCTGCACATAGTAGGCACTAAAAAAAAGTTATTAAAATAATATTCTTAACATCTTATGCATTATTAATTCAACTAATGTAGGTCAATGATTGTAAATTGTGATAGTAATTGATAGCTAATAATAAGGTTTCCTACTCTTCAGACATGGAAATTGAGGTACAGAGAAGTTGAATACCACAAGGCCACAGATGAGAGATGAGAGAAAAAAATTATAGAAAATGAGAACAGACTTAGGGAACTTAGCAACACCATCAAGCATAATAACATTCGCTAAATAGATGTATATATCCAGCAAGGCTATCATTCAGAATAGAAGTAGAGATAGTTTCCCAGACAAACAAAAGTTAAAGGAATTCATGACCACTAAACCAGCTCTATAAGAAATGTTAAAGGGACATTTGAGTGGAAAGGAAAGACCATAAGTAAGAGTATGAAAAGTAGGAAATACAAAAGCAGTAAAGATAAGTGTATCTGTAAAAATAATTCAAGGGACTCAAAAAATAAAAGGGTGTATAGTATGATATCATATACCTAAAACAGGGGGAGGAAAGGAGTAAAGAATGGGTTCAAACTTAAGTGACCATCAATTTAATACAGTCTGCTATATACAGAAGATATTATGTACAAACCTAATGGTAACCACGAATCAAAAACCAGTAATAGAGATGCAAAAAATAAAGAGAAAGGAATTCAAGTGTATCACTAAAAAAGCCAACTAATCATGAGAGAAGAGAACAAGAGAAGAAAGGAATGGAGAAAAACTACAAAAACAACCATTAAACAAGTAACAAAATGGCAATAAATACATGCCTATCAATAATTACTTTGGATGTAAATGGACTAAAAGCTCCAATCAAAAGACAAAGGTTGATAGAATGGATAAAAAAACAAGACCTATCTATATGCTGCCTACAAGAGATTCATTTCAGACCTAAAGACACATGCAGATTGAAAGTGACCAGATGGAGAAGCATTTTTCATCCAAATGGATGTGAAAAGAAAGCCATGGTAACGATACCTATATTGGACAAAATAGAGTTTAAAACAAAGATTGGAAATAATCTAAATGTACAGCAATAGTAAATTTAAAAAGAAAGTATAGTATATCCATACACTAGAATATTATGTAGAATATTATGTAATCAATAAAAATTGCATTGTGAAAGAACACACAATACTATAAAAAGATATTCTTAGTATATCATAAGGTTTATTTCAAAAGATAGTTATAGGTCACCTGGGTGGCTCAGTTGGTTGAGTGTCCAACTCTTGATTCCAACTCAGGCCATGATCTCACCGTTAGTGAGACCGATCCCCTCATCAGGCTCTGTGCTGACAGTGCGTAGCCTGTTTGGGATTCTCTTTCTCTCCCTCTCTGTCTGCCCCTTCCCCACTTGTGCTCACTCTCTCTCTCAAAATAAATATAAATCACCTTAAAAGAAGGTACATATACATTTTATATGTATATAAATGAAGAATAAAGAGTAAACATGAAAGAAACCAAAATATTAATAATGTTATGAGCCTCTATAGAATTAGGGATTATTTTCTTTTCTGTATCTTATATTTGTTTTCTAAACTTTCTGTAATAAACATTACATTTATGTAAGAAGAAATAAGAAATAAAATTTTTATTCACAATTGAGGCTTAAGCATTAAAAACACTTGAACATTATTGAGGATTATAAGGAAACTATTGCCATTAGCAGATTACTTGTTCTCCTTTGTAGTGATTTCTCTGCAACTTGTCATACTATTTCACAATTTTGTCCTGGACCTTATCAAAATCCATGAACATCTATGATCTGAACAAAAATTAACAGAAATCTTCAAAACAGCTATGAGGGACATTGTTTTTGTGAACTGATGGTCAGCACTCTAGGGACAATGTGTCTTCTTTTTTACCTTAGATTTTATTTCTGGGCTTAACAGTGCTTTGCTCCTATCAGTGTTCATTCATTTATTGAACCAATGCTAAATGAATATTAAATTACTGAAGGCAATTTCTGCCTAATTGCTGACAGCACCCTACAGAATTTGCTATGAGATGTACATAAACTGTAACCTGCCAAAATGAGAACCCGAAGCTGTTTTGGGAGATACAATTAGGGACAATTCTCTTTGCTTTGTTACCTCTGAATTAGATTTAAAATAAATAGTGTTGATCCCAGAATGGCATGTGTGTAAAAAGTTCACATGTGTCTTATCTCTTCGGTATTTTGTAATAAGATTTTAATAGGTCTTCTGTTTTGATCTCACTTGCTGTGATCCAGTGTGATTACAATAGGTTAGACAAACCGTAAAACTCCTAAAAGTACGGAGCAGTGTGTAACAATTGCCATGATTTTAAAGAGACATTTGTCTTGCCTACGCCATTGTCTAATTGTATTTCAGTTGCAGACATATTTTCTAAATTAAGTTTATTTTTTATCTGTGGGATATACACAGGAGCTCTTATCTTCAGGCATGCTTTTGACCTATAACTTTAGTAATTTGAATCACCCACACAAGCTCAAGGAAAGTGCTGTGAACATAACAAGTCCTTATCCAAGTCCAGTGTATTTGTTCACCTAGTTTACTGCCTTACCATCTGCCCTTCACTTCTGGAGGACTTGCAATAAAGCAGGAGCCAAAGTAAAAGCAGATACCCCACTGCTATCTATTTAACTTTCATTAAGTGAGTTGGTGCAGTGCTCAGGCGCCTTCTCAAAACCAGCCCATCATCTAAGAGTATTTACATAAGACTCTTTGCATTATATTCCGACCTCTGCAACATTAGTATTAACTACTGACATCTGTCAAGTCTGACTGGTAAGTGCTTTACAGTATCAATTCATCCCAAGCAAAAAGCATTTCTGAGTGCTGCAGTGCTCTTGTTAATGCCAATAAGAAGTATCAAGGCTCATATGACACCTAGCAGAAATTAGTACCCACATTCAAAGAAAAGTCTTTGTTATTTCCCGAGTATTATGTGGACTTTATTGAGATGACTGCATCTGACACCTGCTGTAATATAAAATGCAGCTATAATTAGCCAACTGATGCTCACTGCAGTTTAGGTCGAATCCCTTCTGTGGGAATTATGCTTTAAAATATTCAGAACTCCAAGTGGCTCTCATTACATTTAATTTTAACTTAGAATTAGGTGGTCTAGAAAAAAAATTTAGGATTGTAATAGCCCCCTGCTGAATGCCACACAGCAACATGAAAACCCATAGGGTTTTTCCCCCCTTCTAAATTAAAAAAAAAAAAGGAGAACAGCAGACTACACTAGAGCCTTCAATTGAAGTCTGGCTTTGCTTAATTGTACTTTTTGCACTCATCAGTCTCTCCTCTTCAGAGCGAGCTACAAAAATTGCCTGAATAGCCAAAGAAAAGTTTCCCACAGTCACTGGCCACAGAAAAACACTATTGTCCTTCCTCACAGTTTGATGGACAACATTTCTATAAATGGGTAGCCAGCCTGTCAATGGTACCCTTGCTGAAAAGGCAAAAGAAGAGAACAGATTCTGCCAATATCTGACAAAGCATGTTAACACATAATCAGGCATTCAGTAGTCAGGCAGCTGCCCCTGGGACCTTCATCACACAGGTGCCTTTAAGCCATTTCCTATTCACAGATAAAGGAAACAAGCAGGAGATACCTGGGAAAGGAGCAGTCTATTATGGCTTGCCAAACGTCCATCTTCTAGGCTGTGTGTATAAAAGTAGAAAGAAGAAAAAGGAAACTGTGGTTTCAATTGAAAAACTGTAAAATAGCAGAACATTTACAAAACCTATCATTTAAGCTGTGGTGTTTTTTCCCTTTCCTTTTCTATTTATTTATTTTTAGGAGGGATGGATTTGTTTGTTTGTAAGACAGAGCACTCATGTCTAATAACAAAGGTCTATTTTCCTCAGTGGCTTGTCAAATGCATTTGTCCAAAAGTCCCTTCACATACAGGCCAAAATACTTACCTGGTCTAATTGAATTTACTTTGTCACCTTAAGTGATTTTTTTCTATACACACACATACATACGCACTCCATTTTAAGTGATGTCAAAGTGGTAATGGGGTAGATGATTCTCCAGTAAGGCAGAACCTCTGGACTATCTCTTGAGGAACCACCAAAATAAATACTTGAGAACGATTACCATTGTTCATTTTTTTGTAACTGCTTAGACTAAGGACATTAGTACCATACTGCACTGCTCTACCCAGTTAGAGGAAGTATCAGACCTTAATACTCAATTAAGCCAAAGGCCCCATTAGCATATGCATGCGTATGTGTGTGTGTGTGTGTGTGTGTGTATAATATTTTCAGATTAAAATTTAGTAATTTTAACTTTAAGACCATTTCAAATCAAAATTTCATGATTACTACTTCAAGGCTGTTAAATATGAATTTCTATTTTATTTCTTTGTTTTCATTTTACTTATCACCATACTCTCAGATCTTCTATACTCAGTGTATGCAGCAGATATGGGAAAGAACCAGGAGTACAATTTTGGGAAGTGATCAAATCCTCAGGGACCTTAGATTGACTAAATGTGGTCCTTGGGGTACAGTTTGAAGACTGACATTCATAACCATAACTTTTCCTCTAAAAGGCAAGGTACTATAAAACTACTGAGGAACAACAAAGTCAACACAGTGATATAAATCAAATGCCATGAGTTAAAGTACTGCTTTTTCAACTAACTTCTTGAGTTCTACTTATTTTGTATAGCTTCCTCATCTGAAAAATAGGATTGTACTATTCACCACAAACAGTTTTAGGGAGTAGTCACTGATGAAAATTTCTGCCTTTGGGGTGGCCATCTGTTAAGTGGAATAAAACCTATTAGGGATCATGAACACTTAAGAAATAGAACACTGAATTCTCTGACTTAACATTTATTTTCTTCTTTACTTCTTCTTTTTACTTATTTCTAGAATACAAGTAAAATTATGAAATAAATTTTAGTGAATAAATCAATAATTAGGATTTACTAATTTTATAATCTTTACAAATATAAAGACGGGAAATTTTCATTAAATTCAACTCAACTCAATTCAATAATATTAAGTAGTTGCTTCTATATAATCATTGCCATTACTGCTACCATACCTATTATATCTAGCTACTTTATATATGTTTCATCATTTATTGACAACTCTGAGGCAGATCCAATTACTATTGACATTTTATTTGCTTTTTTATTTTAAAAAAACCACACATGGGGCTCAAACTCACGACCCCAAGATCAAGAGTCATATGCTCTAGCAGCTGAGCCAGCTAGGTACCCCTATTATTTTTTTTTTTTTTTTTTTTTTTTTCAATGTTTATTTATTTTTGGGACAGAGAGAGACAGAGCATGAACAGGGGAGGGGCAGAGAAAGAGAGAGGGAGACACAGAATCGGAAACAGGCTCCAGGCTCCGAGCCATCAGCCCAGAGCCTGACGCGGGGCTCGAACTCACGGACCGCGAGATCGTGACCTGGCTGAAGTCGGACGCTTAACCGACTGCGCCACCCAGGCGCCCCTAGGTACCCCTATTATTGCCATTTTATAGGTGAGGAATTCGAGGCTCTAGAAGCTAGAGTAGTTTAGCCTTCTCTACTTCTCTGTCAAGCTCACCTTGGATGTGAACCCAGATATGTCTCCTTCTAAAAACCATGCTTTTCCTATGAAACTATGGTTCATGCTTTAATTAATATAGGACACAATGAATTTTTATTTTTCATGACTTGAAAACACAGTATGCTCTTTTACGAGGTAGCACATGGGTACAGGGTATTAGGTAGCATATTTATATTTTATGATATATGTATGAGTCTTTCTAATAATTGTAACATAAGTTAAATCAACCTTTTATCTCCAGGTGGAATAACCAAAACTTTTTTGGATAGCTGAATTAATTTTTCTTAACTATTTCTAGAGAGTTTTCATCAGTGACCAAATTTATACTTGAAAATTTTAACCAAAGACTACTTTTATCTCAAAGGCATGGTCTATCTCACCAACCAGATTGAAACACTTAAAGTCTAACAGGAACCCAGTCTTCAGCTTTCTCAAAACATTTTTGTAACAAAATATAACTTCCTCGGAATTTTTTCTTCAGGTGTATCCTTAAAACTCCTACAATTTAAAACAGTCTTTTATTCTGGCTTTAGCTGAATCCACAGTTTCTTACTACTTCCCATTAGGTCAAATATAAAGGTTATAGCCTCATGTTCAAGTTCACAGAAAACTAATCCTAACGTACTATTTCAACTTTTAATCTCACCCTTTACTCCAGTTGAGCAAATCTCATCTCTCCTTCTTCCTTGCTCATTCTCATTTCTGGCTTCTTACTTGCTGTGTTTCTTATTAGAAATAACTTCTTTCCGGGGCGCCTGGGTGGCTCAGTCGGTTAAGCGGCCGACTTCGGCTCAGGTCATGATCTCACAGTCCGTGAGTTCAAGCCCCGCGTCGGGCTCTGTGCTGACCGCTCAGAGCCTGGAGCCTGTTTCAGATTCTGTGTTTCCCTCTCTCTCTGACCCTCCCCCATTCATGCTCTGTCTCTCTCTGTCTCAAAAATAAATAAATGTTAAAAAAAAAAAAAAGAAATTTTCTTTCCTTCTTTTGATTAAACTAAACCTAATATTTCATGTCCATCTAATGATATATCTTCTTCAAGGAAATTTTCTTAACTCACTTAACACTTATCTTTTCCTTAATTTCACCTACCTTTTTTATTTTATTTTGTGGCCTATAAACCATTCACTGGAATGATATGATAGTCTGCCTCATCCTCCAGTTGTTTCATGGAGCCCAGACCTATGTTTCCTGACAAATTATAGCCTCCTTGGGGGCTAAAGAAGAAATAAGTCCATAAACAAATGAGTGAAGAATAAAAGTTTATCCTAATGCTCCATATAATATTCTCTTACATTTCTTCCTTTGAAGAAAGTTATCATCCATCAATATCCTTCTCGTCCTACAACTAGAAAAGGAAGCAACACTCAAATCTGGCTTGAACAGAGAATGAATTAAAAGAGTTGCCATCTCCAGTCCATTCTAGATGAGTATAGAACTCATTAGTATACTAAGTAAGTCTGGCCTTTCTCCTTCTGAGCACATGAGGGGACTATCATTCTTGATCCCATTTGAAGTTAGCATGGCCATATCCTTTGCATTAGTCAAGTAATGTGATCAGAAGTAACAAAACATCACTTTTAGGGAGAAGCTTTAATATTTTGTGCTTATTTTCCATTTTACTTTTTCTTTTCCACAGTAATTGTGAAACAGTGTAGGTAGACCCCCTCTTCAGCCAGAGTCTCTAAATGAGCATAATGTACAGGAGAGTCCCCAGCCAACTAATGATGTACATGTAACAGGAGCAAGAAACAAAAACTTGTCATGTTTTAAGGCACTAAGGTTTACTACATCAGACTATGCCTGATGTAGTAGCTTACTTAGTTCCCTATGGGAATCAATGTCAAGATATGAGAAGACTGAAAAACAGAATGACTAAATTAAAGCATCTTAAAATATAATCCATAAATATATAAAATTAGGCATTTCACTTTTTAATCTGCTGGGTAAAAAATCAAGCTAAATAGATCCTTCAAACGTCTTCTTACTGAATTGTCTACAATTTCTTTTCTTTCTCGTCTTTGGTATCCATCATACTTTCAAACTCTATACATTATTTTAAAATTTTATACTGACCACAGACTCTACTAAAATGTTAACCACCACAAAATTTAGTGTTAGATTTCCATAACTTTTATATATGTAATATTTCTCATTGAATATTAAAATATCATTTGTATCCTTGTAGATACAGCTACAAAAGGATATGCATATTTTGGGCATTATTTTGCTGTTGGTATTGTCCAGGGAGTCAAAATAAGAAATCACAGATCTAGCTTTATTCACCTACTTACAAGTTTCTTTTATTTAGTTATAGCATAAGTACACACTTTAAAAATTTTATTTATTGTTTTATTATCCTTGTTTCAAAAAAGAATATATAGCTCAAGTTTCAAATATGACATATGATAACTTACTGAGTATGCTTATTTTGTTTTTACTTCTATTCTTTTTTATATACTAAGATTCTGACAGATGCATTCCCCTCTGACTACATTCTTCACCATACATAAGTACTATATAGTTATGAATAATGAAATTTAAAAAGCACAATGAAAGAACAGCACAACTGTTTTTTATTTCTCACTCTTGAGGACTCATCGCAATATTTCCTGCTCCATATTAAGTTTGAGAGCTTCTGAGTAGTATTCTCAGAATTCTGATCTTTTGGAAAGAATAATGATTCAATTAGGGTTTTTTTTTTAATCATGATTACTTTATGATAATGATCTTATATAGCTAAGATGTTGCACTTATATTGCACTTAGATGCAGCATTTCATTTTAGCAAATTCCAAGAATCATCCATGACTTTATTATTGTACCTGATTTTTATAAGTTCTTTATCCAAGAACCTCTTCATTCTCAATTGAAATGGGGATGCTATTTGATAAAGTGCAGTGATAACCAGTAGCAGCTGAAAAACATGACAAAATGAAGACTATCAGAACTATTTGAAAGCAAACCAAAAATTCCCATTTGTAGTCTTCAGAATCCACCTTGGAACTGGTTCAGAAACCTGTCATTCAGAGGTGCCTCACAATTCCCTTTAAGTTTCATTGGAGAAATCTAGACTTTAGTAACATATTTGATATAAAGCATTAGTTTCCTCCAACAATAAACACAAGGAACTATGGCTATACCACTATCACCATTTCTAATAACATCCTGCTAGCTTAAAACTGAAGCTGGCCAAATTGCTGACAATTTCATCTTCATTCACTGGAGTGGCGAGACATGGATAGAAATAGCATTTAAAATGAATTGTTTATTAGAGTGATTAAAGAAAAAAGTTTATTTTGTAAAAAGATTAACTATTTTTTCTTTTGCCATCCCCATGTAAGGTATTCAATTTATCGATGTTCATTCAACCAATGTTTATTGAACCCTATGTTATAGAAATGAAACCCATGGCATTGCACAGAAGTAAAAGGCAGGTTAAGATATATATCATAGGAGCAGCACAGACAATGCTGGTTCTCTCAAGAGAGCTTCCAGTTACAGGGGCCAGAGAATGTTTGGTGTGAGAGATGAGTCTTAAAAAATAGGTGAGATTAAAAAAAAAAAAGTAGGCGAGATTTTAGTTGGTATAAATGGGAATAATAAAATGACAAAATACGGGGCACCTGGTGGCTCCGTCGGTTAAGCATCCGACTTCAGCTCAGGTCATAACCTCATGGTTTGGGGGTTTGAGCCCCACATCAGGCTCTGTGTTGACAACTCAGGGCCTGGAGCCTGCTTCAGATTCTGTTTGTGTCCCCCTCTCTCTGTCCCTCCTCTGCTCACACTCTGTCTCTGTCTCTCAAAAATGAATAAACATTAAAAAAAAAAAACAGACAAAATGAATTCAAGAGGACAATATGGGTGACAAGGAAATAAGTATGCTATAGTAATTGCAGAGAACTTATACAAAAGGTAAGTATGAAAATGGGATGGTTATAGTCAGTAGGGTCAGAATTTTAGTTGTTGATGATGGTGATGGGTTTCAGAGAGGTGTGTTTAGATATAATGAAGTTGTCCTTCTTTGAGAGAGCTGAATCACTTTCAAAGAGGAAGCAGAAAGGAATGGTAAGAAGAGTTTAGCCCTGGAAATAAAAAAACAAAACCAAAAACAAAACTCTTCTTTCTTTGCAATAGGAAACCATCCTTCTTTACTAAGAACATCCAAGGTCAAAATTACCTATTGTGCCCTTCCATTCTGTACTCCTCCTCTATGTAAAGTATCTCAGCCCCTAGACCTATCTTTTCATCAACACATAGATTCATTTCAACAGTTATTGAGCACCTACTATGTGCCAGGAACAAGCATAGAGCCCGGCACATGGTTGATAATAAAAGTTTGCTGCTTGAAGGTAGAGATAAGGAAAAATTAAACAGCACTAGTTACCTGTAAATTTCTCAGTAAAGTTGGATGGATATTATCTGGTGAGAATGGAAAGGGTAAGTAGTGAATCAGATGTGTGAGCAGAAAGATCTGAAGCACCTTCTAAGGGAAGTGTGCTGGGGAATAAATGGGAGATCAATATCAAGATTGTCAAGCAGCAATGAGAACCCAGTTGGAGTAGGTTAGATTGATTTTGCAGTGGGCCAGGGGTACACATAGTGTTATGACGTTCTCCAAGAATACTATTTGAACAAAATTCTCTATTGGACAGGAAAAGGATCAGGGAAACACATAGGGTAGGGTAGGGTAGTGACTAAAGATGAGGGCATGGCAGAAAGATAGGGGTTTAATAAATGCAAAATGCAGCTTCTCATTTCCCTATAAGCAAGCCCTGTCTCCTCCAAATAACATGGTGTTACATATTTCTCTCATATTCTTAATCCATAAAAAATGAATTAGAATTATATTGTAAACTGTCCTATTCTAAAATCACATTTTAACATGACTTCTGAAATAGCTGATTAGTAAACTAGTCTTAGAATTTTTATTTATATTGAATGTCCACAGAAGTGTCCTCTTATGATAAACTTCTATACTAAACTTTCATAAAAATATACAAGTATTAAATGCAAGATGTAATAAAATTAATATTAAATAAATAACATTTACTTTACCATTGTGAGATTTTGGCAATCCCATACTATAAGCCTTAGAAATCATTTTTTAAAAATAAATTGGAGATCCTTCCAGAGGACATTAAATCTACACAAAGTAAAGAACAGCCTCTACCGGTTTAGCTATTAGCACATTCATTTATGCTGCTCATTGTCTAGTCAGAATTTATATATCCCATGTGTCTGCATATCTGAAACGACCATAAGAAAATATGGCAAAACTGCATTAGCTTATTAAAAAGTGATAGGATTGAATACATCACAATTCTAAAACTCTGTGGCAGAATTAGTATCTTTTATTTTAAATCAATTTTCTGACACCTGGATTTTCTTCAGTGTAGAGGGGTTCCTAGTCTAAGATGGACAGAAGCTGACTGATTCTGGCTATTTTCAATTCCTCTCGTTCAGAAGCCAGGTAGGTAGTCCAAGGAAGCTATTATGCAGTGGTCAAAAAAACATCATTTAAGAACTAAAAGGCTCTTCAGTATATGTAGTATTTTTCCTTTGGGAACCCTGAAATTCTCAGGATAGAGCTAGGTACACACCAGACACTCAAATACTTGTGTGACTAGACTCCATAAAACCCAAGGATGGATCTGTATCTCCTGTTCATAGCTGGATCTCCATTGCCTACCAAAGCATCAGATACATAATTGGTACTGAGGAGGAAGGAAGACATGAGGTCCAGAAGTAGTTCAATTGTAAGTAATAACATTCTCCTGGGCAATATCTTGAAAGGGCCAGGCACTGAAGAAAACATCTGCACTTTAACAACTGTGTTAATAATAGCACATGTTATTAAATACCAAAAGACTTTGAAACCACTCACATTAAAAAAAATTTAGAAAATTGCATTCAAATTATAGATAATCTACATATGAAATCCCTTGCAGTTAATGTGTTGCTTAATAAAGACACGTTTGTGGGGTGCCTGGGTGGCTCAGTCGGTTCAGCGACCAATTTCAGCTCAGGTCATGATCTCACGGTGTGTGAGTTCGAGCCCCGCGTCCGACTCTGCTGACAGCTCAGAGCCTGGAGCCCGCTTCAGATTCTGTGTCTCCCTCTCTCTCTGCCCCTCCCCCACTCATGCTCTGTCTCTCTCTGTCTCAGAAATAAATAAAAACACTAAAAAAAAAAAATAAACACACGTTTGTTCCTGTAAATTTGGTATTTTCTTCCCCCGTGATTTAACTAACTCACCTTTTAGAGAAAGTTGTAAAACTGTATTTTAAATCTCAATAGTTTTATCTTTTTTTTTTTTTTCACGGGGATACTGCTGTTGCCTGGGTACAAGAGCAGGAGGTAAAACCAGCTTAAGGGGCTTTGTTTATTATCATCATGGTAAGAGTTCAAAGCAATAACAAAAAAGGTAATATAGTTTATTATCCTCAGGGAGATTTTCGAAGTGTTCTGCTACCCCATTTGTATTGACAAAAATAAATTAGATGAAATTGACCGAAAAGAGAGCTCTCTATAGGAAGAGTTCAAAAGATGAATTATATTACCCTTCAGTTATTGCTAATAACAATAATTTAGCTTACTACTTCATTTTATAGTTTACAACATGCTTTCACTTACTCTGTCTCAATTGATTTGAACAACTTGTAAGTTAAGTCATGCAGCGAACACTAGACCATTGATTTTTTCCCCCTATTTCCTTGATTTTTCAAGCAATTCAGTCATCACAGAAAATTATAGGAAAAATTGTCAGGAAAGTATACAAAAAAAAACCTACTCTAAACCAATCACAGTTAATATTTTGGTGAATTTCCTTTCAGTCTTTTTTCTATGCATCATTCCAGTATTCGAGTTAACAATCTATACAGTTTATTATCCTATCTTTTTCTTTTGACATTATAACAACCATGTTCCCATTTTGAGTCTTTAAGTATCATTTGACTGAATGCACAAGATACTTCTAGTTTTTAAACATGTATAAATAGAAGGGTATTTGGGTATATTTATGCTCAAAACTTTTTTATTTTTTTTTTAAATTTATTTATTTATTTTGAGAGAGAGAGCACAAGCACAATTTATTTATTTATTTTGAGAGAGAGGGGCAGAGAGAGGGAGACAGGGAGAGGAGAGAGAGAGAATCCCAAGCAGCCTCTGCATCGCTAGCATAGAGCCTGACACAGAGCTTGAACTCACAAGTGGCAAGATTATCACCTGAGCCAAAACCAAGAGTTAGATGCTTAACCAAGAGTTGGAGACACTCAGGCACCCCAAAACTCTGTGTGTTTTAGAATAATTTCTTAGAATAGATGGCAAGATTACATTTACCAAATACTAGAAGCAGCCACAGGATTAGAAGGGATTTGATTTTATGTAGTCAATGTTCTTGCCTTTGAGAACAATCCTATTTTTATAATCCTAAAAAAATCTATAAAAAGTTTTCCTTGCATCCCCCTTAAATGTTAAAGACAGAAGCCCTCAAATGTGTTTTCATTTTCTCATCTCACTACGTTCTCTGGTGAAGAAAGAAAACAGCTAGTTGCTATCTTAGTACAGTAAGATATTAAATGAATATATTTAATATGTTCAAAGAGATAAAAGAGATCAACAAACAAATAAAAACAGATGATAAAACACACAATTACTTAGTAGTTAAGAAAAATAACCAGACATTTTAGAAATAAAAACTATATTTTATATTAAAAAAACTCAGAAGATGGGCTAAATAGAAGACCAAATATAAATGAAAAGAAAATTAATGAAGGAAGATGGAACTGAGGAAAGCCCCTATCACCAAGATATAAGAAAAAATATAAAAGATGGGGTGCCTGGGTGGTTCAGACGGTTAAGTGTCCGATATCAGCTCAGGTCATGATCTCCCAGTTCGTGAGTCTGAGCCCTGTGTCGGGCTCTGTGCTGACAGCTCAGAGCCTGGAGCCTGCTTCAAATTCTGTGTCTCCCTCTCTCTTTGCCCCTCCCCTGCTTGCTCTCTGTCTCTTTCTCTCAAAAATAAATAAACATTGGGGCGCCTGGGTGGCGCAGTCGGTTAAGCGTCCGACTTCAGCCAGGTCACGATCTCGCGGTCCGTGAGTTCGAGCCCCGCGTCGGGCTCTGGGCTGATGGCCCGGAGCCTGGAGCCTGTTTCCGATTCTGTGTCTCCCTCTCTCTCTGCCCCTCCCCCGTTCACGCTCTCTCTCTGTCCCAAAAATAAATAAACGTTGAAAAAAAAAAAAAATTTAAAAAAAAAAATAAATAAACATTAAAAATTTTTTTTAATTAAAAAAATTTAAAAAAGAAAAACAAAATATAAAAAAATGACATTCATATTACATATTTTCAGGAGGAAAAAATAGAATGGTAGGTGGGCAATACGTTAAACTAAAATGAGTAGCAATTTGGCAGAATTTTAAAATTTTGTCAAATGCTGATCAAAATTAAGTTAAAAAAAATTCATATCTGAACTCATGGTGAAGCTTGTGAAAAGTAAAGGATATTGACAAGCTTCCACAGAGAAAACACAGAATACTGTAAAAAATGAGAAAATACTGTCATTAGATTTCTCATTAGTAACACTGGTACTAGGAAAACAAACAAATACAAGACCAGAAAAATACTTTCAAGGTATTGAGGAAAAAGAAAACAAAACTTGGAACCTAGAAACCTTTGACAAGTCAAACTATCACTCAAGAATGATGACAAAATAAAGACTTTTCAGGCATACAGAAAGTTTAACACTCACAGATCTTTGCTTTAAGATGTTTGGAGAAGTGGACTTGTAGTTCTTGAAGCAAACTTAGTAGCAGAACCACTCTTTTAAGTGGTGTTAAATCAGAGTCAGAGAATGAACTTCTAAGAACAGTAGAATATTAGAGGTCGAGTCATTGTCAGGGACATCTGGGAATTATCTGTGCTTTGACCAACACCTTCTCCCTCCCTTATGAAAATGTAGCCCTGATAGTACTAATGGCTTAGAATAAATTTGGCTTTCCCAGTTCTGGAGGATGTTACCTGTGCCGAGTGTCACAACCACTGCATGAACTATAAGGGAATCAAAAGGCCTAATTAAAGCAGTGGCAGACGGCTACATCTGACCAAGGGGCAAGATTTATCCTCCCACTTAAATGACTAGGTGGGGGGTGGGGGGTGGGAAGCAAAAACACAAAAAAGAAGCAACCGTCTTTTGGATATTGGATAATAGAAAGTATAGAACTGTCATCCCTGAGGGAAAGGAAACAAACAAGTTGAGCCCAGTAATTGTACAAGTTTGCTGCCTATAGACAGTTTCCAGTCTGCAGGTCAGGGAGATGGAATGCAAGTAAAGTCTGTCTCACTGGGTTGAAGAGACAGCAATCAGTTTGCAGAGTCAAGGCAGTTAAGAGTCTGTGGGACAGAGTATCAGAGAAAAGGGAGCTCTGCAGAGAGAGTTCTGGAGATCTATAGAGGGGTATCCTAGAATCTTTGAGTATTGATCCAGGTACCTGTGAGAGGAAAGTACTCAAGACTTGAAACTAATAGGCAGAACAATTCCCAGTGCTCATTAGAGGGCTGGGGATAAGAATAGTTTGTTTTCACCAAGAGTGAAAAGCTCTTGCAATGCAAGGAACATTAACTAGAACACTCAGAATAGGTATTACCTTCGTTGTGGGGCTAAATTAGCCCTGACCTACGGCTATTCTAAACTTGCCAAGACAAAACTTAAAACCAAACCTCAAAAGCAGCTTATTACATGTAATTTAACTGCATTTCAAAATAAAACACTATTTAAGTGAATGCTTCAAATTCCACAAACCAACAATGTAAAATTGATGTAATATTTGTGTAAAATGTCTGGTAACCAAAAAATCAGGAAAATATGACTGATAACCATAAGAAAATCAGTAGAAACAGACACAAAATTAAGAGATGATGTAACTAACAATGATATGTGAAATAGCTAATATAAATATACTCTGTATATTTAAGAAAATATGAGGAAACATGACATGATGAGGAGAGATGTGGAGGATATAACAGTGACTCAAATGGAACTTCTAGAGAAGTACAATATAAGAAATGAAAAATACAATGGATGGGATTTAGAACAAATTAAACACTTCAGAGATAATGCCAGTGAACTTGAAGACACAACAACAGAAATTATCCAAACTGAAGCATCAAGAGAAAAAGAATGGAAAAGAAATAAATAGACTTCTGAGATAATATTAGGTGGCCTAACAGATATATAGCTAGAATCCCAAAAGGAAAATAGAGAGAAGAGGTAATAGAAAAAAAATATTTGAAGAAATAAAATTTAAAATTTCCCCAATTGATGAAAACTACAAACCCACAGACCCAGGAAGTTCAATGAACTCCAAGTAGAATAAAAACAAGGCGCAGCATAAACAAAGTTGCTGAAAACCAGCTATAAAAAGAAAAATGTTAAAAGTAGCCAAAGGAAGAAAGAGATATATACAGCAAACTTCTCAATAAACCATGCAAGCCAAAAAATAATGGAGACACATCTTTAAAGTACTGAAAGACAAAAAATACTCAAGATTTTTTTGTCCAGCAAATATATTAAAAGCTGAAAGCTCAATAATAATTTTGTATGTGTGTAGATTTTCCTGACTATTCTTGTCTGTTTATTTTTCCACATTAACTTTACTTTTTTAAAGATTTTTTTAATGTTTATTTATTTTGAGAGAGAGAGCTAGCAAGCAGGGGAGGGGCAGAGAGAGAGGGAGAAGGAGAATCCCAAGCAGTCTCTGCACTGCCAGAAAAGCGCTCCATGAGGGCCATTCAAACTCATGAGCTGCAGGATCATGACCTGAGCCAAGATCAAGAATTGGATGCTTAAGTGACTGAGCCAGCCCGGTGCCCCCATATTGACTTTAAAATGAACATTCCAGGTCCAGAAAAATTTTTGTTCGATATTTGTATTGGGATTGTATCAACTTTATACATTCATATGGAAAGAACTGTCAAGCTCATAATGTTTAATACTTAGCCAAGAATGTAGGTCTTTTAATTTGTTCAAGTCTATTCAGTGTTTCTCAGAAGTGTTTTACAATTTTGTTTATATAGATTTTGTACATTTACTGAGAAACAAAAATCTTAAACATTTGGAACTACTGACTTGTAAAAATGAATTAGAAATGAAGACTAACTACCTCTGAAATTAAATTACAAGTCAAAGGGGGAGAAAGTGGGATTGAATTTGTAAAGCTTGATTTATATGACTTTTTCAAAGAAAAAAATATTTTTTTTTAATTTTTTTTAACGTTTTTTTAAATTTATTTTTGAGACAGAGAGAGACAGAGCATGAACGGGGGAGGGGCAGAGAGAGAGGGAGACACAGAATCGGAAACAGGCTCCAGGCTCTGAGCCATCAGCCCAGAGCCGGATGCGGGGCTCGAACTCATGGACCGCGAGATCGTGACCTGGCTGAAGTCGGACGCTTAACCGACTGTGCCACCCAGGCGCCCCGAAAAAAATATTTTTAATGTGAAGTATTTATAAAAAATAAGGTGATTCATAACTAAAATAAAAGAAGAAATGTTAAATGTGTCTTTCCTCTCTTGAATGAGTCATTTTCTTTTACTTAGTGTATCTCTACCAAATGTACCAACCCACATACTGGTTTTTTATTTTATTTTTTTTTTACCAATTATTAAGAGAAGAGTGTTGAAAACTCCAAATATAATTGTGGATTTATATCTTTCTCCTTTCAGTTCTATTAGTTTTTTCTGATAATATGAAACACTTTTGAAGAATTGTTGTTGCTGCACAAACAATATTGTTAAAGCTTCTTGGTAAATTGGCCCTCTAACATTACATATTGCTCTTAGGATACCTACATTGTCTGATATTAAAATAGTCATTTTAATATTTCAAGATTTATTTTTATGGATACTTGCATGGTATTTTTTTCATCTTTTAACCTTTAAGCTATCTCTGTCTTTATATTTAAAGTGAGTTTCTTTCAGTCA
This sequence comes from Felis catus, assembly GCF_018350175.1. Lineage (NCBI taxonomy): Eukaryota > Metazoa > Chordata > Mammalia > Carnivora > Felidae > Felis > Felis catus. The sequence goes on along the minus strand of NC_058373.1, from coordinate 85,453,990 downwards.
GAATATAATTAGAACTTAGTTTTTAATTAGCCTGTAAATTTGAGTTTATATCATTTACATTTAATGTAACTATTAATACGGTTGAATTAAAAACTATTACCGTTAGTTATTTTCTATTTGCTCCATCTTTTTTGTTTCTTTTTTTCTGACATTTTAAAATTAATTATTTTATAATTCCTTCATATTTCCATTATTAGCTTATTAATTATATTTCTTTTAAAAATATTTTAGTGGTTACCTTAGGGCTTAAAATTTACATCTTTAATTTATCACAGTCTACTTTCATATAATATTATATTGCACCATGTACAATGGAGAAACCTTACAAGTGTACACTTACAATTGCTCCCTCCTGATTTGTGTTATACATTCCTCTTATGTATGCTATATCCACAATAAATTTGCCATTATTTTTGTTTTGGATAGTTAGTTATCTTTATAACAAATAAAAATAAGGAAAAGATGTCTTTTATATGTTACTTTATTTTAACTATTGGTTAAGGTCTTCATTTCATTGTGTAGACACAAATTTCTTTCTGGTATTGTGGTATTTTTGCCTTAAAGAGTTTTTTTTTTTTTTCTTTTATTTATTTTTGGGACAGAGAGAGACAGAGCATGAACGGGGGAGGGGCAGAGAGAGAGGGAGACACAGAATCGGAAGCAGGCTCCAGGCTCCGAGCCATCAGCCCAGAGCCCGACGCGGGGCTCGAACTCACGGACCGCGAGATCGTGACCTGGCTGAAGTCGGACGCTTAACCGACTGCGCCACCCAGGCGCCCAGCCTTAAAGAGTTTTTTAACATTTCTTATAATGTAGGTCTGCTGTACTATAGGAACTATATTTTGTTTACATAAAAACAATCTTTACTTACCCTTCATATTTTTTTTTAGTGTTTATTTTTGAGAGAAAGAGAGACGGAGCACAAGCAGGGGAGGGGCAGAGAGAGAGGGAGACACAGAATCTGAAGCAGGCGCCAGGCTCTGAGCTGTCGGCACAGAGCCCAGCATGGGGCTTGAACTCACAGATAGAGAGATCATGACCTGAGTCAAAGTCAGACGCTTAACCAACTGAACCACCCAGGTGCCCCTCCTTCATATTTGAAACAGAGATGTGGAACCTAATTTCTCTCCTCTTGAGTATGGGCCAAACATCATAACTTGCTATAACAAAAAGAATCAGATGGAAGTGGCACTGTGTGACTTGAGAGACTAGGTCCTAAAAGGCACTATGACTTCTGCTTTCTCCTCAGTGAGTGAAAGAACCACCAAAGCCACTCCTGAATTTCTGACCCAAAGAAACTAGGAGACAAGAATTTTTTGTTGTTGTAAGCCACTAAATTTTGGGGTAATTTGTTATATAGCAGTATACAATCAACACTGGAGTTGCCTGGTTTCTTGGATCTGTCGTTTGATGCTTTCATTATTTTTTGGAACTTTCTCAGTCATTATCTCTTGAAATGTTTCTTCGGCCCCAATCTCTCTCTATTCTCCTTTAGGGATCCCAATTACATGTATATTAGACTGCAAGGTGCTGTACTACAGTGCTTTGATGCTCTGTTTGCAGTTTTAAACACTTGCCAAATCAGCCTAATCACATCCCTGCCTCTTAAGACACCAGTCCCAGCTGAGCACCATCTCCTTCTCTGAGGAACTCCACAGGAATGCTCCCCTAAGCTCTAAATCTTAATAATTCCAAACTCTTCACTTTGCTTCCCCAGCCCTAGAGGGGTTAGTTGCTTCCTGAATTTGCTAATTGTGATATATTATTGTTTCTTGGTATCTTTTGAGTTAACAATGTACCCTAATAACATTTTTACTAACATTTTCTCTGTTCAAGTAACAGGTATGGTTTCTATTTTCTAACTAAATCTTGACTGATTCAGAAATTGTTATGGAGAGTCCCAGGAAACAAATCCTCAAAGGTAGGATTCTGGAATTTGTTTAGTTGTGCCTCGACTTGATCGTAGTGTGAACTCCTTGCTAATAGGAAGTGGAATACTGTGACCCATTTCATGACATGGCAACACAATTAGTCAACATTACTCCAACTTGTTTGGCCATGGAAACTTCTGTTGAAAGAAGCATCTTACAGAACTAGTATTCAGCAGAACAAACTCTGGGAAATGCTGGCTCAGCCATCCTTCTCTATTCAGTATATCCTCCCGAAACACACCAAGCATGTTCAAGTTGCTGCTTATGCTTTATCTAAATTGAGAATTTATACTCATCATTTGAGCCTCAATCCACATTCTATATCAGTTTAGAGCTTCTCCTGACACTGAACCCAAACATTTCCTCAAAGGAATTAACTGGTTGTATTATCTTATACATACTTCTAAAATGATCATTGTCACACTATATCATAGTTGTTTGCTTACATATATACCTAGCCCACTAAAATTGGAGCTCTTTGAGAGTCTTTGCCTGATTCATCTTTATATTGCCTATGCTGATCATAGTGTCTGGCACACAGAATGTACAATTAATTGGTATGGCTAACATTCATGAGAATGTTTATGGAGGCTAGCTATATTTATTCATTAAGAAAAATTTGAGCACTTTGAAATTGGCATTATTCTAGAAGAGGATAAACAGACATGCTTTGTTATTTGAAATGAATTTGCATATCATTCTTACTATGAGTTACAATTTCCCCTCAAGTATAGAAGCTTGTGGGTTTTTTTTTTCCCATTTACATATCTGTTCACTCTAGATAGGCAAATAAACTCAGCTTAACAACCATATACTGATTAATTAGTATAGTACCTGACATACAGGTACTATACTGAACCTTAAATACACAAACATGATAAATGGTCATGGCTCAATGGGGAGACAGGCTCATAGTCAAGGAAATTTCAATATCAATATGATAAATACAATAATCAAAAGTATATACAAGTTGCAGGAGCAGTTTAGCAGAAAAGATAAACTCTTCATGAGAATTGAGGGAAGACTTATCAGAGATTTCTGAGCCATAGTTTGAAAGAGGAATAGGAGTTTTATAAACTGAGGTGGGGGCATAAATAAAAAACATGGAGACAAAAATAGTAAAGTTCTAAAGAACTAAAAGCAGTTTCAGGAGCATTAGCACCAGATGGTTTGTGACAGAAAATGAGGCTGCGAATTTAGGTAAAGGCCAGATCATGAGAAGAGACTAAGATGCCATTCTAAGGAACTTGCACTTATCCATCAGGTGATGGGGAAGCAGAGAAGATAAATAATGTTTATTTTTCTTTTGCTGCATTAGTTAAAATTTGTACTATGTACATTGAACAAACATCTGTTGAGCATGTATAATACTACAGGCATTTTGCTGTGCACTGGATTATTTAATGGAGTTGTGCCTTTAAGGCTCTTCATAAAGCATATTTTTGTTGATAAGATGGATAGTCCAGATTTCATTTATACGTTCTATCCTCTCAACTGATTCTTAGCATAAACTTGCAGGACAGTATTTCTAATTCTGTTGGTAACACAAAGACCAACACTTTGAATCATTTCCGTCAGGCAGCAGATTTTGCAGCATCCCACTTTATAAACTATAATTAGCCTTCTATAATGAGAAAATTATTTTCTTTATTCCCTTTCTAAATGCCATAGCTTTCATCATATTTTTTGTTATACATCACTATCTACATATTTCTATTTAAAGTTAGCCCAAGGAAATCCACATCTTTTCAGCCTATTTAAAATAAATAGAAGAAAATAAGAAATTTCCAAACTGAAGGTAATAAGCATCAGGAAGGAGTAAGAAAGATCCCTGGAAAGTAGGAATAATGCACAAAAGAGTTAAATTCCAACTATTATCTCATTAAGCAGTACTAAGATATAAGTGTAAGTTTGGATGTTGAAACAGAGTTAAATAGACAACATACATAAAAATCAAATGGCTATAAATTCTATAATAGAGGAATAAGGGAACAAGTAAAACTTGAAATTTCAAAATCAGTGATGGCATGGACAGGAATGAGCAGTACCTAATTAAAGATGCTATTCTTATAAGATACAAAGCGTGGTCCCAACTGTGTTTCCTACCAGTGTCCTGAATATTGGGGAAAAAACAAAAACAAAAACAAAACAACAACAAAATGTTCACACCTAGATGAAAAGAAGTGATCTGAAACTGGTTGCTAATTTGTTACAAAACAAAAATTTCTAGTTACCCTCTTATATTCTCCTTGAAAAGAGACCTAAGGCAAAAAATGCTAGCATTGCAAAGAATCGTGAATTTAGGTTAGGTATGGAGATGAGCGCAAAGAATCGTGAATTTAGGTTAGGTATGGAGATGAGTTAGGTATGGAAGGTTGCTCAATTTGGGATTACACATTGTGAAATCTTTCTCTGGATGTTTCTAGACATAGGCTGGATTATAAATTGTATATCTTGCTGTGAACAAGGAAACAGACAGGATTTCTCAAGATCCTGTCAAGCCTCCTGATCTTTGGAAATGAAAGCCTAATTAAGAGGCTCCCAAGGGACAGGTCAAAGGCGTTCTTTTATCCCTACTGCCCCTATTCCACTTTCTTGATGCCTATTCTGCTCTTTTCATTCAGCCTACTCTAAAACTGAAGAATACATATTGTGCAAGTTTCCACCTTTGCTTTCTCTACTGTAGATGCATTAGACTATTAGAATTAAGAATTTTAAATCCCTCATCTCTTATCTCTACACTGATGTGTTTTGTCTTTGAATAGAGCTTAACATTAAAAATTCTTCTAAAACTTGTGTTCTTCAACTGGACAAAACTTTTTAATGTTAGACTGTGACTATAAGATTGAAAGTCCTTCAAATATGTTTTAATAAATCTGATGAATAATACTCTGTCAAATTTCAATTCGGATTTATGCCTTCCTTCTAATTCCAAAGATTGTGTTACAGGCAATTACTTGGGTTAAAGGGTTAGAATTGTATTGACAGTGTCTCACTTTGAAAGTTTTAGGGTGAGCGTCTCTACAGTATCACCCAGAGAATAGCAGCTGATGCGCGTTTTAAAACTTGACATAATTATTTTGCAGATTTAAAGTAATTAACGTCATTCCCTTGATAGTAAATGAGGCATTGTAAAGCATCTTACTGTTCTTTTCTATCCTCCGCTCCCTCGCATGAAATATTAGTGACGTTAATTTGTGTAAGTTTTAAACAACCCTGTAGATTCTACAAGGTTGTAATGTTCTAAGTATGACAATTCTATGTGAAACAGTTTTCCAATGTTTAGAAGCAGGTGTGGGCACTGCTGTATCCCCGACCTTTCTGCAGACCATTTCACAGCGCCATGTTAAAATTTTAACTTTTAATTTAAAAATTTAACTTCTAAAACTCTAACATTTAACTATGTTTCCTCTTACCATCACTGATAAGCAACATCTAAGAACCAAGACAGTCTTCAGATGCTAACACTCAGTGGACCACAGCTCCAATCACCAACCCAAATACCTTCTGCAACCTCGTTCAGGTCTACAATTCCCCGCTCCCAGTCCTCGGTGTGACGCTATAGCTGCACCTGATTGGTGCACGGGCTTGTCAGTCACAACGAGAGAGTGGGTCCTCGAAAGCCGAGTCTAAATGAGACGCTGTGTTTTTACGTCATCTCTCAGAGACGAAAGCGGGAGGGGGTGGGTTTGTGAGCACAACTCGGTGGTGGCGGGGGTAGCCTGTGAAGGTGTCATGGCTGCTGTCGCTGAGCTTAGTCGCTCCAGCAGTGGTGACAGGAGTTTGGAACGGAGCTGCAGCCCTAATCTCTCCCAAGAGGTGCTCTGCGAAATCTTTCGCTCTCTGCATAGCCTGGTGGGACAAGTGAGTGGTGGTCTGTGGGAGTAGGGGTATGGGAACTATCCGGCCCCTCCCCCCTTTTTTCCTCTAGCGGAGGCGGGGGGCCGAGGACGCCGGCCGGGATCCGGCCTGAGTAACTGAGGCCGGAGGAGGAGCCCGAGCCCAGCAACCTACGGTCGGAGCGAGGATGGCCGTACGGACTTAGTTCAGGATGGGTTGCAGACTAGATTTCCTTGCAACTCTTCTCCCCAAGAGTGAGAGAGGAGAGTGTAAGTGGAAAACCCGGCTCCGAGAACATGTTTGGAGAGAATGAATGTGTAAAAAGCTGTGTAGGTTGGGAAGGCGCCTGGCGCGTAGGACTCTATTTCCTTCAGTCCATTCATTATTGAAATTGATAGGCTAGTGCGGCCTGAGAGTTTTGGAAAAGAGCTCTCAGCCTTTTTTGAGTGATTTGCTGTAATGAGTCACTTGGTTTTCTTTTTTTCCTTCTGGTCGTTGTGTGCATCTCTTACCCTTTCATACAAGGAGGAAAATAAAAGGAATTAATCTAAATACTTCTTGCATAAAGTTGGATGAGTTAGCCACGGTTGACAACAGTTTGCATCGGGAGCTGTTGTTTAATCGTCATTTAATTATTAACTAATTTAACTGGCTAATAAATAACCTCTGCAGATATATCATAATAAATTGGGCTTAAATAAAAGTACTCCCTACACTCTATTACAATTAAGTGACTATTTCGTTTCATGAAGTAAAATGCAAAGCATATTTTAAATGAGAAACACTTGAAAATACGTTTGTTTGCTTTTAAAAAGGAAATCTTTTCTCATATTTTAGATGGAATATTTTCTAGCTCTAAATGTTTGTTGTGGGGTTGGTACTAGTGCGGGTAGCAGACTTTTGTGTCGAAGATAATGTTATCTTCCTTTATAAAAATGGATCATTTGTCTGATTGGTAAAACATTATTTTAAAAAGCCGTGGGTAGATAGAGAATACATTTTTTTTTTAAGTTATTTCAGTATTTAAAAGAAATTCTAACATGTCACGACTTGCAAAAAGTACTACTCCAAGTTGAACATTAGTTTGGTGTAATGGAACAGTTATTAATAGAATCTGATAAAAGTTATAACTTTTGAACTCAATTGTTTGCCACGGACTTACTAAAAAATTTTTAAAGACTGGGGGACATAAATGTTTTAGTCTTATCACCGAAGACCTGTACTGGTTTAACAGTTTAAGAATGTTTTATGACATTGGAATTGTAAGGTTTATTTATATTTAAATGTCAGGATGAAAAAAGTTTTTGCTCATCTATAATTTACATAAGGTTTTTTTTTAGTGATGAGATATTTTTTAAAGTAACATTAAGAAATAATTTAAACATTTCTTTTGAAATATTTTGCATACTGAATTTTTACAACTCATTTAAAAAATTTAAACATTCAGATATTCTGAAGGTACAAATAGAGATGTGATTAAAGTTTACTTATGTCACTTGTCAAAAATGTTAAGAGTAAATATTTGGCGAGTTTACATGACACAGTGAAGGGACCATCTATACAAGTGTCAAAAAGTAAATCCTTGTCTCATCAATTAAATGCTAACCGTTTTTTACAATGCTAACCATTTTGATATTACTCTTTATGTTTTGAGATGTATTCTTTAAAGATAAGCATGAAAGCCACAATACTTATCAAATTGCTCCTGGAGGAAATCACTATTTACTTTTGCAACAAGTTTGCAGGCTGCATTTTTAATTATAAGTTTCAAAAAAAATGTCAATATGCCTAATTTCATTCTGCATAGTATCATTATATTGTTGGCTCTCCTCAGTAAGAAACAAAATTGAATGTTAAAAAGTATTTTCTATCCCAGATTTCAGATTTACTGATTTTAACCTTCTTGCTTGCCTCTCCATGGCCCATTTTACCAAGCTGAAGCATTATTTATTGTTAGCTTGGAGTTTCATATTAAGTTTTTACTGAAAATGCATATTTGTATAGGCCATATTAATATCAAACTAATACATTTTTGAGTGAATGGTTTACAATAACAAGTTCTGTAGGGTAAAAATGCATAGAACTCGTATTACTAATAGGGAATTTGTTAAGTAAATAGTTGGATATATTGGGATAATTTTATTTATTTATTTATTTTTATTGGGATAATTTTAAAGTTAATTTGTATCATGTGGTTTTCTTGAAAGACCAAATATTTTTAATTGTGCTTGGAAGGCTTACATAATCATGCCGAATTGAAAGGAGAATATGGTCCCAACATTAAGATTTATTTTCTATAAGTTATTTTCTCTAGAAAATTTGATGCTTTGCTTTGGTTGAGGATTTATCTGTGTTATCCCTAAACTCTATTATAACTAGTGTTTAGGGATAACTCTCTTATGAATAACACATAAATTTATTATCAACTATAGATCTCTTACAGGACTGTAGAAGTACAGTAATAGTTTACTTCCATACGTAAGTTGTTGTCTAATGAAATTTTTACAGGCATTAAATAATATAAACTAAGATTAATGCAGTAATCTTAATGTAAAACCTTAGTTAACATAAACTAACCTTTGCCAATGCAGTCTATTCAAAACTTCTATTTCTTTATACGTATCTAATATGGACCTTAAATGTTTCTTGTCTCATGCAAAGGGTGGGGGTGGTAAATTTTTGTCATATAGTATTCATTGAGTATAGTGCCTTTTTGGTAACTTTGGGTCTCTGGTTCTTTATTCAGTGATTCATCTTTTTGTTTTATTATAATCACAACTCATAACATCTGTATTTGAACTAATGTAACACTTGCCTTTATTTTGTACAAAATAGGACTTTTAATAAATGGTTTCTGAAAAAATAATTCTACGATGCAGCATATCTTTATAGTATGCTCTAAACACATGTCCCTAGAAAAGTTTATTATGGTTCACTTTTATTTACTTAAGAGCCTAAATATGGAAGCTTTCCTTCTAAAATTTTCACTAATTTTGATACTACTTTTATATTTGGGTTCTTGGTAGTTTTCTGTATATAATTTTATTCTAACAGGTCACACATAGCCAACTTATAAGAAGTTTTATATGATAAGCCCTCACACAATACTAGAAAATACTATTTAACCAAAGATTTGGCCAGTGTTGTGGAAAAGTTTTTGTTTTTCACTTCAGATTCCACAGCTAAGTAATTGTTTTTTTATTTGAAGTAAATAAACATGCTGCAGTTTATCCCTAGATTTTATAATATGTATGAATAATCTTGAGTTTTAAATTATTTTAAAAATTGGTTAAAGTTGAAAATGATAAAAATGTGATTCAGAAAACATCAGAGTAATGATGTATGCCAGTTATGTTTTTATGTACATATTTAACAAAAATGTTTATATCAGAACTTGCATAAATGTACTTGCCCCTTCTGTTTAATGCTCTGAGCTAGAAGTACTGAAAAGGGCAAGTCTTTCTTGCCTCTCATCCAAAGGTTTTAGATAATGAAGTATCAAAAAAAGCCTTATCTTTCCATCTTTCCTGGACAGTTTCACCTGTGAGATGGTCCCATTACACAGACCCAAGAATAAAATTAGAATGAGATGTCATTGTGATTTTTTTCTATAAAAATTGCACCTTTCTTGGCCTTTTAAAATGGTAACTAGGTAGAGCATTTTAATGTATCATTAAAAACCTGATAACTTTGAGCTAAATAGGCATGTTACTCTAAAGAAATATTATTTTTGTGACATCCCATATATTCAGCTTAATCGTGTAATTTTTGTGATGTCGCTGGTTTGCCCCTTTGAAGCTTAACCTCAGAGATGATGTGGTGAAAATTACAATCGATTGGAACAAGCTCCAGAGCCTCTCGGCATTCCAGCCCACTTTGCTCTTTAGTGCACTTGAACAACATGTTTTATATTTACAGGTAAATTTCTTGTTAAAAATGTTAATTCAGTATTGAGAATAGAAATTAATTGCAGTTAAATTATAAGCTAGAGTATTTGTCAGGTCCGTCTTAACACTGTATTAATAGTGTTATCAGTAAAAGGTTACTTCAGCCAGATTAGATCTAAATCTGTTCATTTCCATAGTGATCTGGACAGTCTCACGAATATAGTCCAATAGGCCAATGTGGCTATGAAGACTGAATGAATGCAATTCTATTCAATTCTAGACTTGTGCCGAAAATTCAATACAGTAGCATCTATGGTGGGTTATAATTAAGCAATAAGACACGGCAGGTGTGTGTCATGCTATGATAATGATTCCATGCCTTGGGTGAGTTTGGAGGCTCATGGAGTGCTTTCAGTGGTTCAAGAAGTGGCATTATCCCAGCATGACACATCCTGGAGTGTCTATTGCAATTAAACAGTTTCAGCATACTTTTTAAAAAGAAAGTAATTTCTGTGACATTAATGTCTCATCTTAGTAAGTAGCCAGTCACTATTTTATCTTTTCTTTTTCTTAACAGTTTGAAATAATTCATCCCTTATATTAGAAGTCAACATTGAATTATTTATAATAGTATTGCTATATTTTATAATATTTCAGTTTAATAACTGAACTAGTTATTTGCTAGTTTCCAGCTGAACATCTCTGCAGTTATAACTGATGTTAAGTTTGCAGTTTATCTCTAATCAAAGTATATAATATGAAGTGTCAAAAGGTAAGTGGAAGAACTGTTTGGATTGGTCATTTTATTGCTATTAGGATGTTACAAGGTTTCAGAAGAATAGTTGGTATATAGTAAACAACAGAAGCAAAATTATAGGTATGAAAAAATAACTGGAACACTGACCAGTACTGGTGTGTTTTGATTAATGGAGTAAACATTAATTCTCAACCCTCTGTTCAGTGACTATGGGAAATTTTAACTCTGTTTCATATTGAAATAGTTAACCCTAAGATTAAAGGACAGAAATAATGAGTTGTAGAACTCAATTGAGGCCTGACTGTTGGGGGGGTGGAGGGTGGAATTAGTGGTATAATTTACATTATACAATAGGGTTTTTTTGTTTTTTGTTTTTTGTTTTTTTAATTCCCTCCAGTTTAGTGAATGATAGGCATATATCTCTTTTCAGCTATGGAACTTGGGAGTTTTTATTTTCTTTTTAAAAATTTAATTTCGTGACCCAAGAAGGTACCTTGCCATGTCAGGAAAAGCCTGAGTGTTCACTCAGCATAACACCTATATATTTCATATCTATGCTGTCTCATTCACTTTGGCCAACTGCAGTTTCAAGTGGAGAATCTCCAGTGATACAGTGATAATGCAGGGCTTTGCTGAGTGAGAGCACTGGCTCTCATGTTAAGGAGGAAAAATACTAAGCCTTAGTGTTCTGAGGAGGCATTTGAATGACATGTTAATTAAGTGGCATTGGTGCCAGAGGCTGAGGCTTTGATTTGGCACAAAATAAAAGATGAGTGACAGAATGATTCCCTCAAAGAAAATTTTAAATTTCCTCAGGTTTTCTTTCTTTCTTTCTTTCAAACAGATTTATAGCAAATGATAATGGTCACAATAGCAGAGAACAGCAAACACATGTGATCAGATCTATGTATCCTGATATGCCAACTTTTTATATTTTGTTTGATATTAAATATTGCATTTACTTAGCAGAAATTTATATAAATATATTAAATGTGTAATTAATTTTGATTAGTTTGAACCTCTGCAGATGGAATTGTGTTTTTCTCAGCCTTTTTTAGCAAAACTTCAGCCTCTGATTAAAGAGGAGAATACAACTGTTGTTGGAGGGACAGAAAAAACAGAAATGGGGAATAAGAATGAAGTAAATGCCAAATTTCCCATTAGTGACCTACAAGAGGAAGAAAAGCACAAAGATTGTGATTTAGGAGATGTGAAAAAGACACAGATCCATGTTGATCCAGAAGTAGTTCAAATAAAGGCTGGAAAAGCAGAAGTAAGAAGTTTTGTTTTTTTTGGGGGGGGGGGTATTATTTTTTAAAATCTTATGCTTGAATTGTTAAAACATGCGTACTTATTGTTTGTAGATTGACAGACGAATATCTGCATTTATTGAAAGAAAGCAAGCTGAAATCAATGAAAACAACGTGAGGGAATTTTGCAATGTTATTGATTGTAATCAAGGTAACTACCTCGAAGAAGTTAATTTTCATAGGATTTTAAGCACAGTTTTTATAGTTGCTCTGATTTTTCATTTGTTTTTAAAAATGAATAACATTAAACCAGTTTATTTCACAGGTTTATTTAGAAGCTAAGGCAGCAGAATTTCTTTCTGTTTAATAGTACACTACATTGCAAAAACAGGTTTCATTTTAGTTATGCAAAGATCAAATGCTACACACAAGGGCTACCACAGGTGAAGATTCTTTTAAATTTCCTTTAGAAATGAAGATGAAGTGTGGGTGGCAGTGTTGCTTAGTCTCCCAAGAAGGAACTAAGCTATATAAATTTCAAGCCTGTAAATGTACTTTTGAAATTATGATGTTAATACATAAAGTGAACTTAGTAAAGTTAATACTCCTCAAGAGGGAGCAGTTTTCTCACTACTCATGAGCTGTTTGAAATGTTTTCTGTCACGATAAAAAAAATTGTCATGAAGACTGTGGTGTCTTATGCTTTCTTCCTTTCTCTCACAGTGCATGCATTTGCTGTTCTTTTTATCAGATTCTCCTTTTCCTTTCCACTTGGTGCTATAGTATATTTACAAATCTGCAGGTATGCTGCAGTATACAAAATATTGCAAAGCACTGGCATAGATCTTACTCAGGCATCATAGTAATAATCAGAACAAGTAGTTCTTAGAAAAAATTATGGAGAAGAGTTCCTAATTGGAATGAACATTTTTCTTGTTGCCTCTACCATCTCTTAGCTAATTATGAATACAGAATTGTGAGATGAACCTAGAATTGACACTTACATTGGTATACTGATTCTCTTAATAATGAAATAATACAGGCTCAAGTGGGTCCTGAATTCAGCCTTTTCTGCTATTAACATTATACATGCATATCTCTAGACTTAGTAAATTTTCCTGTTAGCTTTTCAGAACAGGTGCAATAGTGGCAGAATCTCAGGTATTGCAATCCATCCAACTGCAAGCAACCCATGAGAAAGGGTTTGTTGAGGGAACAAGCACATGTGTCACTAATGTTATTCCTCTGTTCTCCCTGCTAACTCTATTATTATAAACCACCAGGGGATAGAAATTGACAAGAATTGAAATGCTCAGCAGGATTCCTTGGCCCATTCAATCCCTTGCTGGCTCAAAACAGTGCTAGCAAGAATTGCTGTGGAGAGTGGCTAGCACTCATACATTCACTATCTTCACACCATGCTGAATTTCTCACTGATGGGTCAGTTAATCTATATACATGGAATATAACTCTGGAATGGATGATAGCTTCTTTTTTTAACCCTTAGCCCCATGAAATGTTAGAAAAAGAATGGAGAAGTGATGGCCCTTTGAACGTATATTGAGGTATCTCAAAAAAAAAAAAAAAGGAAAGAAAAAGAAAATGATTGTTTACTATCTATATAAAAGATAAATTTAGAATATTCACATAATTTAATTTGTCAGCAGAACTGTTAAGGAAACTCAGACTGAAAAAATATGAATGTATTATAATGTGTTCGTGTATTCCTTTGATACCTGTCAATCTGACTGAAACAAAAAATATTTTTTTTTGAAAATCAGTTTCCATAGGGAAAAAAAGAATTTTCCCTCAGTATCTCTTTTACCATCTATTTTTTATTATAAAATAAGGGGAAATTTTCAGGAAATTTACTGCAGTGCATGGCTTAATGTCATTTTAAGTGTAATTTCATAATATTTGACACATTTATGTTTCAAATTTATTCATGTTAGGTTAACATTATTCCAGTTTTCCCCTGGGTTTGTAATTAATTTTTGATACCTAATTTGAGAAAAAAAAAAAAAAAAAAGCTATGCCTTTCAGCTTAGAAAAAATTGGAACAAATTTTTACAACTTATTTTTCCTAAAATTGTACCTTTAGACAGGAACAGTCTGGAAAGAGATATATAGCTTTTGGGATTCTGAAATTAAAATGTGTTAAATGTATAATTAATCCTTTTTATTAGATGATTGCTAATTTGACCAATAAGTAATATCAAAATGCTGTATTTTTTTAAAAGGCATTTTGGTAAAAATAATGAGTTCTATTTATTTCTGTGATGAAATAAAGGGAATAAAGTCTCTTTGGCTTAAAATTAAAATGCTTTCTATAATATATAAAGTATTTTCTCCAAAGGTCCAGATGGTTTGGGTGGATATTGGTATTTGTTAAAAAATTATATTAAATTATGCCACTGAATGCTGAGGACTTTTCTTTCTGTAAATGTAAAAATTAGGTACGATTAAAGCTTATACATTTTAGAGGGTAAAGGTCACTAAATTTTATCCTGAATAAGATGGTAATTTAATTACTGTTATTTGAAATGATAATTCTTTTATTAGTAGCATGTTAATATGAATTATTGGAAGTTTATCAAAATCTCATATAGTTGAAGTTAAGAATATATTTAAACTTTTTTTTTTCAATATATGAAATTTATTGTCAACTTGGTTTCCATACAACACCCAGTGCTCATCCCAAAAGGTGCCCTCCTCAATACCCATCACCCACCCTCTCCTCCCTCCCATCCCCCCATCAACCCTCAGTTTGTTCTCAGTTTTTAAGAGTCTGTTATGCTTTGGCTCTCTCCCACTCTAACCTCTTTTTTTTTTCCTTCCCCTCCCCCATGGGTTTCTGTTAAGTTTCTCAGTATCCACATAAGAGTGAAAACATATGGTATCTGTCTTTCTCTGTATGGCTTATTTCACTTAGCAAGGAATATATTTAAACTTATACTCATCTAAATTCTTCTTAGAAAACAGTTGTGCAAGAACTGATGCCATTTTTACTCCTTACCCGGGATTTAAAAGTCATGTAAAAGGTAAGTATCCACTACATATCTTCATCACTGACAGAAGTTTATTCTCAATTATAAACAAAATGGAATAGAAATCACCTTCCTATCTAAATTTTGTTTATTTTAAAACACAAAAAAAGTCTTGCCTTCATACTTGGGTTGGTTAGATGGTCTTTATAAAGTACTGTTAGGGAGATAGAATTTCTGACTTTGGAGCGTATTAAATTTACATTTCAAAGTTTCTTAATTTAGTTTCTAGAGTTGTGAATACATATGGACCACAGACTAGACCTGAAGGAATTCAAGGGTCAGGTCATAAACCTAACAGCATGCTCCGAGATTGTGGTAATCAGGCTGTAGAAGAACGACTACAAAATATTGAGGCTCACTTGCGATTGCAGACGGGTAAGCAGAGTGCTGGGCAGTGCCCTAACAAGGTACCTTTGCAAGTAGTTAAACTACACAATTTACTGAGTCACAGAATTTTCATTGAGCACTTGCCACGTACAAAACATGCTTCTGGTTGGTATGAAAATGAACAAAGCATGGTCTCTACTCTCAAGGAATCTACAGTTCATATGTTCAGGTTCTCCCTCCTCTTGCACTTCTCACCAATTTGAGACTGTTAGTAGAAAGGGAACAGATTCCAAATAGATCCTGACACTCTCAGTTTATTAAAGTCATGGCTGAAAATTAATGTAGTCTTTTTCCTGCCACCAGTGTCATAACTTAACCACGACTATCTCCCACTGTGCTAGGTACCAAGTATTGATAAATGTGATCCTAGTCCCCAAAGATCTTTCAGTGAGGAGAAGCATATAACTAAGTAAATACCATAGGGGAAATGAACTAACATTTATTGAATAATACTAAGTGCCAGTCACTCAAAGTATTATACATGTCAACTCACCTAATATTTAACAGTACCTTTGTGAGGTGTTGGTGCTGTTATTGTCAGATGATGAAACTGAGTTCAGGGAGCTCAAGCAGCAGGCCCAAGGTAGTAATGACAACTCGAAATCAAACCTCAGTCTTAACTGGCTGTAAAGCCAGTCTCCCTTCTCATTTACTCACCAGATAACTGTTGATTCTGTCTTCTAAATATCTCTCAAACCTACCCACTTCTGTCTACTTCCACAGCTGCTTCTCTAGTTGAAGTCACTGTTCTCTGCCTGAGACTGATGGAAGGATATTTGCTGGTTGCTTTGCCACTAGTCTTCTTTCTCTTCTTCCTCAAGACCAAATCTGGACCAATGGCCAAACTGCTTTTTCTGAAGCTCAAATCTGATCTTGCTGCTCCCCAGTTAAAAATTCTTTAATGGTTTCCTGTTGGCCTTACATGCATACCAAACTTAGTACTTATATATTCATTCCACAAATAGGTATTAAGTTCCTACTGTAAGCCAGGTACTGTTCTAGGCACTGAGAATACATGTAAACAAAAATTCTAGTAATAAATTATATGCTACACAAGAAGAGCTACAGAGAAAAGCAGGTTGACCAAGAGAAGAGAAAGGAGCTTAGGATGGGAGGGGATTATAATTTTAAATAGCACGATGTACTCCTACAGTTCCAGCCCCCTCTGGACTTCCCAGCTCCTACTCATTTTGCTGTCCTTAGGGCCTTTACCAAGGCTTTTTCTTATGCCCATGCTTTCCCCTCCTGATCCCAGACTGTTATAGATTGCCCTTTCATGTAGTCTCAGTAGCACGTGGTACTCCCTGCCCTCCTTTACAGCAGTTAGCGCAGTTGTGTTTGTTTAATATCTATGTCCCTTGCTAGATAGTAAGGTCTGTGAGAGCAAACTGTCTGCCATGTTCATTACTTTGTGCTTAGCGCAGTGTCTGGCAAAAAACGGGTATTCAAGAGGTTTTTAAATGAACGATTGCTCATTTCCCTTTTCAGATGTATGCAAAGTACAGTGGGCACAAAGTTAGTGTTCAGAACTCTCAGGAGAAATCAAGAGATGGTATCCCTGGTGAAGTGTTATTTGCATCCTTGAAGGATTAGTAGGAATTTGTCAGCAGGCAGGAGCAAATTATTCCAAAAAGAGGGAACACCGTGTGCAAAAAGTACTGAGGCACAAAAATATGGTTAGGGAATTTCTGAGTCCAGTCTAGCTGGAGTATTTGCCGGATAGAAATAGAAGATAGAAGATGAGAAGGAGTAAATCTTTGAGGGTAATAAGAGATTAGCATTAAATTTTAACCCCTCCCCCAGAAGTAAATTCATTTAAAAAAACAACTAGATAAAAGGATTGATTGGCTTATTAAGTCTAATAGTATCAAGTAGTTAATTATGAAAAGTATCTGTTGAGTGCCTACTATGTGCCAAGTACTATTTTAGACCCAAGGGGGACTGAAATGATATAGCTGCGGTCCTTAGCTTCAAGAACTTCACAGTCTGGGAGAAAGAATAATGCTGAAGTGGAATGTTACAGGGGCTATGAAGGAAGGACATGGTGGGGCACAAGGAGCCTCCATATGAAGAGATTCAGGCAGTGCTTCACTGATTCAGTGAAGTTTGAACTGACTCTTGAAAGATACAGAGGTGAGGCAGAGGACATTCTAGGTAAAGGGGGCAGCAAGAGCAAAGTCAGTTGAATAACTTACTCATTTTGCTGTACTCAAGAGCAAGAACAACCAAGATCCTGAGATAAAAAAATTCTGAAAAAAGAAACCCATTTCTAGAGTTTTCATACTTCAACAAAAGTTGATACTTTTGATAGAAAATTTGCCTGTATGCTTTAATTGCATAATGATTATCTAATTATATATTCGTTCAGTCTGTAAATACTGAGCACCTGTTTGTGAACTGATGATTCCTAGGTTTGTGCAGTGCACAAGCTGCACAGCCATACCAATGAACACAACAAAATTTTGCCCTCCTGGAGCTCACATAAAAGTGGAGAAACAGGCAATAAAACAAAATATATGGACTGTAGTAGTAATATATGGAGGTGGTAGTAATGGTTTGGAATAAAATAAGGGAAAGAATAGGGAGTGTCTGTGGGGAGGTTTAGCGTTGGTATTTTTTAAAGGGTGGTCAGAGAAGTCCTTCCTGATAAGGTAACTTTTGAGCCCAGACCTAAAGTTGGTGAAAGAAAGCTTTGTGTAGGGAACCACAGGTGCTAAAGCTGTGAGAGTATTTGGCCTACTCAAATAACAGAAAAAAAGGAACCAAATGGCTAGAATGATAAAGGTGTGGGGAGAATGTCCAAATTGTTTAGGACCTTATATACTACTGTAGAGGCTCTGGTTTTTAGTCTGAGTGAGATGCAAAGGTATTGGAAGGTTTTGAGCAGAGAAATGACACTATCTGACTTACGTGTTAAAAAGATCATTGCTGTGTTGAGAACAGACTGGGAGCAAGGCAGAAACAAGAAGTCCAGTTTGGAGGTTGTGGTAATCCGGACAGAGATGGTGGGGGTATAGACAAAATGGTCACATTGATGTACTGAGAAATAAAAGGATTTGGGATATAATCATAACATTGAAATTTGAGTAACTTTAACTTATCTTCCCCCTCCACAGAAAGTTTGTTAGGAATTATGATGAAGCTCCTAAACATTCTTTTAGGTTAAAGGGGAAAATGTGGCATGTAGGGAGAAATATAACTTGAAAGTGATAAAGACATTGCAATCACCAAATTGAACTGTCTGTGGTCCCCATGCATTTTTCTCCTCACAAGTAACTATCAAAATCTGTCAGAAGTACAAATTGTCCGATACAGGAACTATTCAGTAGCATGTAATAAATTTAACATATAACAAATCTTCTAGAAATATAGGAAGCATAAATGGGGCTTGGGGAGAGGTGTAATATAATATATCCCACAGTGTATAACATAAAAATATGAGCTAAGGATTTCATTTTATTTTACTCTTGTTCGTTATCTTCTGAGGCTTAAATATTTCCCATTCCTCTGCACAAGTTTCTCTGCATAGTATTTTAAGAATAAATATTGTAAGAAGAATTATTCAATAGAATCTCAGAATTTTTTTAAATGTATTTAGGTGGTCCAGTGCCAAGAGACATTTATCAGAGAATTAAAAAACTTGAGGATAAAATCCTTGAATTGGAAGGCATCTCTCCTGAATATTTTCATTCTGTAGTAAGTATAAGTGTCTTTAAAAAAATAAATATTTTATTTTATGATGCTTCATCATATAACAAACAATTCACTCATTTATCTGCTATATGTGAAACACTGGTGGGTTTTTTTTTTTTTTAATGTTGAGAGAGAGAGAGAGAGCGCACGTGCGAGCGCGTGAGAGGGGAGGGGCAGAGAGCAGAGGTGACACCAAATCCAAAGTAGGCTCCACATTGTCAGCACAGAGCCCGACGCAGAGCTCGAGCTCATGAACCGTGATCATGACCTGAGCCAAAGTCTGACACTTAACCAGCTGGGCCACCCAGGTGCCCCATGTGAAACACTGTTTTAGTAATTCAAAGATAGAGGTGCCTGGGTGTCTCAGTCAGTTAAGTGTCCGACTTCGGCTCAGGTCATGATCTCACAGTTTGTGACTTTGAGCCCCACATCGGGCTCTGTGCTGACAGCTCGGAGCCCGGAGCCTGCTTCAGATTCTGTGTCTCCTTCTCTCTCTGCCCCTCCCCAACCTGTGCTCTGTCTCTCTATGTCTCTCAAAAAATAAATAAATGTAAAAAAAAAATAATAATAATTCAAAGATAAACATAGTCATATGTAGGGAATTACCTACTTTTTAAAAAATTATGATTTTGAATTTTGTATTTAGACTCATAATTTTTTTTAAAGGGGTAGTTTTATTAAACATTACCCAAATTCTCAAACTTCAGCCATTTTCATGGCATAATATATCAGCCTAGGTAGTTGTCAGTCCTGTCACTTACGAAAATGCTATCTTATAGAACAAAGGCTTCCTCTGGGACCCTGCTCTGTCAGTTATCCTTTCTGTCTGTTTAATCTCTCACTGTCCAGACTCCTTCCCTCAGCTCATACATGTTTACATTTCTCCTCCATACTAAACAAACAAACACCTCAATCTGCCACCCTTTTTCTTTAGCTTAACCACCAAACTTTTTGAAAGACTAGTCAACGCTTGTCTAATTCCTCAACTCCGGCACTTATTTATTCATTCATTCATTTTTACCCTTTTTTCCAAGGACTTTAAGAAACGGTGTTGTACTGATAAGTCTCTTTGTCACATCAGCAGGTTTCAGACAAGTGACCCTGAGTTCACTGTGTTATTTTACTCAGTCTTCTGGGGTGATTATACATACACCTGCCTTTCCTGAGGTTTTATTTTGTTTTTGTTTTTTTGTTTTTTTCTTTTTTTCTTTTTTAAAGCAGTGTCATATTAGAACTTTTCACCTAAAAGTGAACAAAATGTCATCTAAAAGTGAACAAAATGTTTTAATTTACTAAATTTTTAGTGAAAATTTTACTAAAACTCCTGGGTCAGAAAAACTACGTAAAATAACTCATACTAGCATGAATCATTTATAAGTCACTGGTGAAAATATATTTAAAATTATTTTAGGTAAACCAGCAATTTTTCCAAAGTGGTGAATTAGGTATTCGAGTAAGGTAAAGAAAAGAAGCATTTCCAGATGAAGAAGGCAGGTTTATATAACAAAAGTGAGCAATGAAGCTTAAAGATCAAGAATTTAGAGAAAGAGTTTTAGTGATTTATTTCCCTCACATGTAAAATAAGGTTTATTGAAGTTCTAAAGGCTGAAGCAAGGATTAAATGAGGTAATACCAGTCAAGCACTTAGCACACTGTCTAGCATGTGGTAAAAACCTCAGTAACTCTGCATTTACTTAGTTTCAGAAACCAGCTATGAATACACTGTGTCATATGTAAAATGTGGATAAGTCATACAATTCCTTTAGCCTTCAGTTGTCTAATTTAGAAAATTTCTTGGTTATATTACATAATTGCAAAGGTTTTTCCACTTTTAGGGTTGTTCTTTGAATGTATCTTCCTAGAAAACTTGATAAAGATTTTATGCTTTTTCCTAAAACAGTCTGCCATAAGTTTTTTTTCTCCATTCAAGTTGCCTTCATTAAGTAATTCCTAGGCAGATTATTTTTCTAGTTCAATTTCATACTTTGTTAATATAGCTCTTGTTAACAACAGAACTGATCTTAACAGAGAATATCGTAGTATTGGATGCCTCCAGAGAGACCTTGCTCCATCATTATTCTCTTTGTTTTTGATTTATAAAGCTTAACATCTACCTGTTACTGAACTTGATTAACAAAAGAACAAGCCCTTCAAATCATAATCTTGTTTTGGGGATGTCTTATACACAAGATAGAATGTTTAGACTGTTTTGGTTAAAGAGGTAGACTAGTCAGATTGTAGAGGACCTTAAATACCATGCCCAGAAGTTTAAAGCATTTAAAGTTTAAATGCTGTTGAAAGCATTTCAGCAGGGAAGAGACTTGTGCAAGTTACTCAGAAGATTTATCTAATACTCTGTGAGATAAATGAAAGGGAGAGACCAAGAATAAGGAGACATTATTATACTAGCTTAGATATGAAGTGAGATTCTGAACTAAGGACAAGAGAGTGTGAATAGAAAAGATTAATGCAAGAGGCATAGAGCAAGGGTGAGTCAATTTTCTGGTTGGAAAAATTATACTATCATTGACAGAAATAAGAAAATCTGGAGGGGGAGTTATTTTGGGAGGAAATGTGAATTTAAAGTCATATCAGGATATGCAGATAGAAACATCAGGTAAACTTTTCAAGAGTAGGACTTATACTTCAAATAATTGGGAAAGTCTGTAGAGGTGATAATTAAAACACAGAATGGGTAAAAGAACACTGGGATTGTCAGAGGCCTGAAGTCTGAAACTTGGTGACAACTTTAGGAGCAGGAAGCATTATACATGCAAACAGGATTGGCCTGTATGTGTTAGGTTGCCATACTTGTGATAAAACTAGTACTCTAAAAATATATTTCCAGATATGTTAAACAATATATATTTGATTAGAAGGATCACTTCTGGATTAGTATTACAAATGACAAGTCCAAATTAATAGCTACAAGGAAGGACAAAACACTGAAAAGGTTTAAACATTCAGATTAACTCTATCCTTAAGGCCTATAAATAAACATGGCACAGGCCCAATGGCACAGGCACTCACCCCTCCTAAACAGAATGAATGTGCCATCTCTGGGAGCCACACTCTTCTCTTAAAGTAGGTCCGGCTCTAGGAACATCTGTGGACATGGGCAGAGTTAAAACACATACCCTGTAGAGGACATATACTCATCACTCTCACCATCCTCATGCTGGGAGTACATGTATGGAAATCACGTATTTCTACATATCTTTCAAAAGTGTATAGAAAAGAGTACATACGCTGTACAGTCTTCTAACTTCTAAAGTTAGTAAGGGAGGGGTGCCTGTGGCTTAGTCAGTTGAGTGACTGACTTCTGCTTGGGTCATGTTTTCATAGTTCGTGAGTCTGAGCCCCATGTAGGTCTCTGCACTGACAGCGAGGAGCCTGCTTTGGAATCTGTCTCCCTCTTTCTGCCCCTCTTCTGCTCATGTGCATTCTCTCTCAAAAATAAATAAACATAAAATAAACTTAGTAAGGGAAAATTGAGCCCATTATATTTCTTATGGATTGAATTTTTATAGAAACTGAATTCTGAACTCAGAATATTTATCTGTGTTTATTCCAGATTTACATGTAGATGAATTCTAAACACAGGGAAGACTCATAGTTGAACAGAGATTGGTTATCATGGGTAACACTGAAGCACAGCATATGAAAAGGGAAAAGCTAACGGAAAAAAGATATAAATTGCATTTGGTTCAGGAACAAAAGTAAGTTACGTAAAGTTCTCTTCAGTTATGAAACAGACATAAAACTCCAAAACAATGTATATAAAGCAGGAATTACAACAAAGATTAGTGTTTTGTTGTACCTTTTAAAGTAATAGTTCTAAAGGTCTTCATTCTTCACATTCAACATGATAAGATTTGAATGGGATAATGTTTTAGAATTTTTAAGGGCATCCCTTAATAGACATTTAAAAGATAAAATCCTTATTAGTATTTCCAAAGAATTATTACTGATTTTAAATTTTGACCCTTGAAACGGCAAATATAACATGCTTCACAAATATATTTTTATAGCATTGTTCATTTTACAGCACTTACCACTTACATGTTTACACATCTGTTTTTTACACTATATTTTGAACCTCTGAAGGGCAGGAACTGTGTCTTGTTCATCTTTGAACACATAGACCATAGTAGGCATTGAATAAATGTGTGAATGGATAGGGTTTGGGTGCTAGTTCATTACTGGACTTTTGAAGGTGTGTTACCTTTGTTCCAAAGCACTGACTAGGTGGATCCTTAACCTTGTCTGTAATGGTAACTCCTGGTTCTGAAGGTAAGTATAGGAAGAAGGGAGTCAACTTCATGTGCACAGGCCATGTACGTGTGAAAGTGTGTCATGGGCCTGAAGCGTGAGGTAGTAACTGGATCTGGCTAGAAAATAAAACTGCAAACACATTTTGGAGGGCCTTGAAGGTCACACTAACCAGTTTGCAATTCTGGTGTCACTGGTGCACAATTAAGTTTTTGAGAAAGAGAAACTTGTTCCTATCTGGTGGCATTATGAAGTTTGAGTTAGAGATTAGAGTCCAGAAAGATAGTTTAGGAAATAGATCATTGTCCACACCAAAAAGAAATCTGAATCACGGTAGTGGGATGGGACCACAATGGAAGAAATACTTAAGACCCTACACCTAAACTAAGCCCCCCAAAATCACATTATACTGTTTTTAAGTTACTGAATCTGATGTCCTTATTCTCCTCATTCTGATACTTCTCACTTTGGTTTTGTGATATAATAATAATCTGATTGCTCAATGACATGGAAACTGTCAATATTTTAATAGACTAAACTGTTAGGAAGACAAGGGGAAGTATATTTTAATCAGGTGTGTAAAAAGGCACCCCTTGGGAAGATAGAAGACTGAGGAGTCATCTGACCAAAATTAAACCTTAAGCCCTTACCTGCCTATGGGCCCCATTACAGGTATCCAGCTTAGTTTGGCAAAGGAAGGAACCTGTTTATATAAACACCTTTCCCCCCATATTTAATAATTATAGTACTTCGGGGCACTTGGATAGCTTAGTTGGTTAAGTGTCCGACTTTAGCTCAGGTCTTGATCTCACAGTTCATGGGTTTGAGCCCCAAGTCGGGCTCTGTGCTGACAGCTTCAGATTCTGTGTCTCCTTCTCTCTATGCCCCTCTCCTGTTCATACTCTGTATCTCACTAAAAAATAAATAAACATTAAAAAAAAAAACCAATTACAACACTACATGATTTCCCACTTACTGTAACTACTGATAAAGAAGCATACCTCAGTATTCTTTGAAACAGCTTTTGACACAAAGGAAAATGAAAGTTTTTACCTTTTATTCTAAATCTTAGTGGTCAGAAATATTCATGAGAAATTTTTGCCACCTACATTGACAATTTCTTTGTCAAATATACCGATATACTAATTTGCCATTCAGAAGCTTATGGTTCTGTGAAACTAAGAAAATCTAGAAATTCATTTGGCCAAGGTTTAAAAGGCTCAGCAGCATGTCAGTGAGAATGTTGTCAGCTTAAGTAATAGAGATTTAAACTTAAATTGGCTTGAACAGCATGGAAATTATCTTACAAAGTAGGAAGTTCAATGGTAGTACACTCTTCAGGGTTAATTGGTTCTTGGGCTAAATCATGGTTGTCAAAGAATTGGGCTCTTTCCCCCTCAGCTCTGCTTGGTATTGGCTTTTCCCCCAGTGGCAGATTGCAAGACAGCTACTTTCAGGTGTCCTATTCAGACACAGCAGTGTCCAGAGGAACTGCCTCTTTTGAAGGCTTTCTCTTAGAAGTGAGAAAGCTTTTTCAGAAGCTCTCTCCCGAGTCTCCAGCAAACCTCTTCTTACTCATTGGCCACAACTGGGCCCATGTCCATTCTAGTCGCTGACAAGACCAGTGGGATACGATCAGCATTCCCGGGTCCTATAGAGGAGCAGTGGGTAGCTGCTTGTACAACCACAGTGATCATCAGACTCAACCAAGGATGTGTGTGCATGTGTGTGTTTTCACCTGGTACTCCAAATTCTGTTTTCCTCTATTGCTTCACTTGTTCAGTATCCTGAAAGGCTATAAGAAAGGAAACTAAGTAGAGAAAGTCCCCACAGCATCTCCTTCCATAATTATTCCCCCTCATTAGAAGCTGGGAATTAATGGGAATGTGTGTGTAGCCAGGGAGGGGCATGTTGCTTTGATGTTACTACTATATAGTTGTTGTTTTTTTTTTTTTTAAGTTTATTTACTTATTTTGAGAACAGAGAGTGCTAGCAGAGGAGGAGTAGAAAGAGAGAGGGAGAGAGAGAATCCCAGGCAGGCTCCTTGCTGTCAGCACAGAGCCCAACTCGGGGCTTGATCTCCTGAGCATTGAGATCATGACCTGAGCAGAAATCAAGAGTCAGATGCTTAACCGACTGAGCCACCCAGGCACCCTATTACTATATACTTTTAAGATCATCTTTTAGAGAGTATCTTCCAAGATACAAGGACGCAGATATCAGTGGCAGATAGTGCTTGATGAGTTCTGTCGGCTTTGTTTCTGCCAGGGTTCTCTGTGTTGTGTTCAGTATTCTATAAAGGAAAATTGTTTATATTTTCTAATCATTGATTACGTACTTTCTTTTTATCTAGAGCTTTTCCGGAAAAAGAAGAAAAGTACAACCACCTCAAGTAAGTTACTGAATTCTCATTGTAGCTTCTGAAATAGTTGGATAAATTTTATGCCTCTCATCAATAAAAGTTTCTACACTGGTTGTTTTTAGATCATACCCTGGGATTCAAGATTGAAAAAAAAAGGGGCAGCATAAATTAATGAACTTGAATTAAATAATTTTATTTCAAGGGTAAGGAATGATTCATATGAGTCATATAAATGTGAAAGTATCTAGCTGTTAATTGTGGCAGAATGTATCAATTACCAAATGCAGAAAAATAATAAATGCTAGGTAATTTAAATCCCCCCCCATCTCAGGAACCCCAAGATTAAGAGCCCTATGCTCTACAGACTGAGACAGCCAGGCACACCACCCGCCCCTCCCCTTTTTGCTGACCCTACTAATTAGCAGCATCTAAATCCAAAAAGGATGTTTGGCAGAGGTTGACTTCAGCCTACCACTGTCCACAGTCCTACTATATTAATTAGTTGAATCTTAATTAGTGAGGTTCTCATAGCTGTTAATGGTAGTAATGTAAATTTAAAGTTGGAGAAAACTTAAAAAAATTTTTTGGTTTATTTTTGAAGAATAGTTCTCTACTTATTTTTTTTTTGTAAAATTTTGAATAAATTTCTGAGAGCATCCATGTTTTCCAGGAGAGGTAGTTGCTTGCAGTTGATCCATCAAAAGAGAATTTCTAGCAGTTAAGCTAATCCTAAAGTTTAATTTTTTTACTGTGAGAATAGTCAATTAAAGGAAAAGTTTTTACAATCCTTTCAAAGTGAGAGTAGTCAGTGAAAGAAAAGTTTTTACAATCCTTTAGAAGTATCCAGGAGAGCTTCCTCATTAGGAAAGAGAAAAAAAAGTATGAAATATTTTAAGCCTTGTTATTTTCTGCCTATCTGATATAGCCAACATAAATAGTTCAATTTAAGAATTATTCTTATGGGGGCACCTGGGTCGTGCAGTCGGTTAAGCATCCGACTCTTGGTTTTGAGTGAGGTCATGATCTCACGGTTCAAGAATTCGAGGCCCTTGTCAGGCTTTGCTCTGATAGCACAGAGCTTGCTCCTCCTGTCTCTGCCCTCACTCATGTGTCTGTGCTCTCTTTCTCTCTCTCTCAAAATAATAATAATAATAAAAACATTTAAAAATTACTCTTATGAAGGAAAAAAAAGACATTTACTGTATTGTCAGTATTTCTAGTTCATTTAGCCCTTTATCTGCATTAAGATACTTCAGAGTCTTATTCAGCAATTTCTATTCTTGTTTACAGCAGAATTATTCACTGGCTGAACTTGATGAAAAAATTAGTGCCCTCAGACAAGCCCTGCTCAGAAAATCAAGAGAAGCAGACTCCATGGCTACCCACCACCTTCCATGAAAAACTCCTCTCATTCTTGTCATTTTACTTTTTTTATATACATGTAACTTACAGTGCAGTTAATTAAGTGGATATGTGTTTATCAATGTAACTTTCCTTCTCTGAAATCAAGGTTCTTTTCATGAGAGTCTGGCCTGCAGCAGGTCATCTGCAGATATTCCAGTGAAGTTTGAAATGGTTATAAGGTGTGGAAAACAGCATTGTTGGAACGTGTCCCCTTCTGTTCTAAAGGAGGTATTTTGGAAAACGAAAAACTTAATTTCAAAGCACATCTTTTTGTGTGTGTATACATGCCACAGAAAGGACGATTTATTTTGAATAGTGATATTTAAAAGGACTTTATATTTGTAACATCAGTGTTAACCAGTTTTTTTGTTTAAATCAGTACTTTGTACGTAATAGGCAAGAAGAATTTACCAACTGAAATGAATTTTAAATGAATGCATACTTTTTTTCCCAAATGCCAACTTTAATGTAAATAAACAGTAGACTCTACCTTTATCCCCTTACTGTGTGACCTTTAGCAAATTAATCTCTTTGTATCTTAATTTCTTTATCTATAAAATGGCATTGATAATAATAAAACCTACGGTTGTCATGAATAGGTGAGATCATGCATATACAGCTTTTGAAACGGGCCCAAGGGCAGTGCTCAGTAAATGTTAGCTATTATTCCAGTATAAAACCAAGTCTGTCTTTGAAAGTGTTTAGATGTTACAAATAGTCCCTCTCTCTTGACAGCCTCACTTTTTTACAGTGTCCCAGTTATGTTAGGCAGCATATGTATTTCTATAGTTGCAAATTAATCATTGAAAAGATGCAGCTACAGTCAAGGAGCAGATGTTTAGGTCAAGAATTGTTTTGGTTGCAAGAATCAAATCTACCTAAAATAGCTTGTAAATAGGAAATTGTTGAATCAAAAAATCTGGAATTTAATTATAAGAAGTATAGCTGGACGTTGTGGTACCTAGGAGGTCACCAACAGTTCATCTCTCTCTGTCTCTAGCTGCCTCTGACTGTTTCTATGTCTAGTTCTCTGTGCCCTACCTTCCTTCTTTTCTGCTGTCCCTCTTCCTCTCTTTGCCTCTGTCTCTCTTCTTCGTTCTTTTTCTCTTACCCCTAATCATCTATGTGACTGCCTTATTCTCTGTGAACTGATTTCTCTGAAGGCCTCTTCATTACTACTTGATAGTAACTTCATTACTCCATACAGGGTGACATGTTAGCCCTGTCTCCATAGCCTTGGCATTCATGCCTTTGAGTTGACATGGTGCAAACTCGAACCCAACTCTGCAGAACCTCACAACTCCTCTTAGATCTCACTCAGTGTGATCAGGGGTCTCTATCAGTTGTGGCCAGGATGATGGGGCAGGACCTCACAGAAATATACAGTATGCACACAACCTTGCACAACCATTTGTGGAAGCTTTGAGAATGGGGGCACGAGGTAAAAAACAGGGGCTTTGAAATCATTCCCAAGAAGTAGCTGTGGACTAGGTCGATTCCACTAACATTTTAACCACTATATTTCTTCTCTGTGGAGCAACTCATCCTTCAAGATCGTCTTGCCCAGCGTAATCCAGTATTACAGGCACACCAGCAGATGACTGCTCCTCAGTCTCCATTACAGTCTGGTCATTGTAATGATCCTGCCAGAATGACCTCCTCTGGGTTTACTGGCACATTTACTACCATCATGCCAATAACAACAGGAAAAAAGTCAATAAAAGTAAAAATGAGGTTGACTTAGAGGTAGAGAAGAAACCTAGAAAACAGGATCACATACTGGTCACTAGTCTGCCCTGAAATAAATGTCTTGAGTCTGTTTCTTGACCCTCTTGACAGTAGAATAAGTTCCCAAATCATGCCTAACAGTCCTAGGATCTGTCCACTAGAAGGATTTCCTTTTACCATTGTCCCCTTCAGGCCTCCTCTCTCCACTTCAGTAAGTGTTGTCCGGTGCCAGCATCCTTTCTACTTGAGTTCAAGCCTCCAAAAGAGACCAGGACTAAACACCATGTTGATTTGAGTTGGCATAGGTACTTATTCAAGACTAAGGTTCTGATGATAACTACCCCAGAATTTTAGAGAGTTTTCAATCACCGTCTTTCTTGAGTACATCCTTGACTGAACTGAAAGTCAATGCTAGGAATTTCTGTGTGGGTAAGTTTGCTTCTTTAATTACCAGGCTACCTAATGACCATTTCCTCAGGATTTTTGTTAGTTTGGCTCCTCTTAGACCCATTGTTCTTAATGGCCTGGTCCTCAAGAGAATAAAGGAGGAAAAGTGGAAAAGGTTTTGCAAAACAGGAAGCACTTCCACCTTAGGAGTCTACCCCTAAAAATCCCTCCCCTCCAGTCTAAGGAAGTGATTTACTAAGGGTTGGGAGCTAGCAGGGGTGATAGTAATCAATATGTTTATCCTGAGGAAAAGGGCTGGGTTTCCAGCTACTACTGGATAGCCTTTCAATTGCTAGGCTCCTGAGCCCTGAGCTTTTCCAAATTCATGAATGGTATCTGGACCTCGTCTTCAATAATCTCATTAGAAAAGACTTACCTTTATGAAACAGATACGAAATTCTGCTTTTCCCTATCTGCTTTTAGCCAACCGGGTATAGGAAACTTTTTGCCACTGCATTTTAATCATGTCCATAGGGAATTAATCCTACATTTTGACATTTGACAACTTTTAAATCAAAGCTTGGCCTTTAGTGACATGTGGTTTGGGTCCCAAGAAATTTTAGACAATTGTTTAGCTATTTTGCCAGCTCTTACCTCCATACTACCCAGTTTTCCATGGCATAAGGAATCCTTTCTGTCACTCCTGCCTTTATCCCTCTGCCTTAACTCCACAGCTAGTTCTTCATTTTCAGAGTCTGTGACTTGCAATCCCATTGCTGGCACTAATTTCTGTTTTAGGGATTTGTTGTTTTCAAGAAACAGAAACCCAACTCTAACTTACATAAAGGTTGTTATAAAGAATATAATTCAGGGGTGCCTGATGGCTCAGTTGGTTAAGCACCCGACTCTTGATTTCTGCTCAGGTCATGATCTCATAGTTCATGAGTTTGAGCCCCTTTATAGGGCTCCACATGGAGCCTTCCTGGGATTCTCTCTCTGCCCCATACCCCCCCCCCCCAATAAATAAAATTTTCAAAAAAGAAAATAAAAGAATGTAATTCAGGGCGCCTGGGTGGCTCAGTCGGTTGAGCATCCGACTTCGGGCTCAGGTCATGATCTCACAGTTTATGAGTTCGAGCCCCGCGTCAGGCTCTGTGCTGACAGCTCAGGGCCTGGAGCCTGCTTCTGCTTCTGTGTCTCCCTCTCTCTCTGCCCCTAACCCACTCGCATTCTGTCTCTGTCTCTCTCAAAAATAAATAAACATTAAAAAAAAAACAATGTAATTCAAATTGCAGGAAGTTCAGCCAGGTTTTGTCACTCTGTCACACTGAGCCATGTCGTCTGGATTCTGAATATATGCCCCGTTCTGCTTATAGCTTGACTTCTCTGAAAATGTCTTCTTTTCTCCTTCTTTGCAATTTAGTTTTGTGTAAGACTTTGGGGTCTGTGTGCTGCTAGCTCTCACCTATCTCTTTGGCTCCAGTGTCCCGTGTTTATTACAATTCAAAATATGAAAAAGGAGTAATTTGTATTCAAAACTGTCTACCCCTGGACCAATTATCTGTGGCCTGAGAGGATATTCAAGAACAAAAAAAGCCACATGACCTAGCCCTTTGGGGGAATAAGTGGCACTTCCACCAAAGAAAGCATAGGCCAAAACTCTGCCCCTGTGATCTAGATTGATGGAACAGTTGGCCTTTACAAAGTTTTTAGTTCTCTAAGAAATACTTTTCTCCCCCATGACTTTATCTGAAAATGTTTTATGATCTTTTAACCCTAGAGATATCACATGAGTCCATTAAACAAAATTTTAGCTTTGGGTTTCTTTTTTGAGCAGTGCTAACTTTATAAAGATTGATATTTCATGACTTTTAGTCTTTTAATATTCTCCAAGGGATAAAAAGAAAATTTACTTTTTAAAAATAGAATAAAACTCGTATTTTTCAATTCCCATAGAGGTCCACTGGACCCTTCTATAACTCTAAGATACATTATGGGATCTCTGATTTAATTTTTCCTACATCTTTTGAAATATTTTATTTCATCATCCCAGCAACTATTTAATTATTACTAAGCAACTATTTGCAACTGTGCTTTAAAAGACTAAAATAGTAAGGAAATGGAATGATGATGGAAACACCTAGAAGAATATAATAGTATATATAACAGTAAAATAAGTGAGGATCCTTCTGTTTTCACATAACATTGCCCAAAGTATTGCATTATCTTTTAAGAAGATATAAGGGTCTAGAGAGACACCATCTTTAGAGTTTTTTTTTTTTTTAAGGCTTTCAGTGATGATTACAGTTAATAGTTTAGATTTCTTTGTTTTTACTATAATGACAAGTAGAAGGAAATTAACAGAATTTCCACAATTATTAAAGGAATCAGAAGGTAAATGCAAAGAGACAGAGGGCAGTGCTCTGGATCCTAATGTTGATGAAATTGACCACATAAGCAAAATCTCAGATCATGAGTCTTCAGACTGTGTATTCAAAGTCTGTTTTCTCAAACTCAAGAATGAATGAGTGAACCATATATTTCTAAGCACAATTAGAATATCAGGTATTTTCATCCACTTATTCAATAGTCATCATGCAAATTTTATAAGGACCTGGACCATCTAATTTTGCTAAATGGGTGGTGTGGTTGTATTTTTTCACTTTTTATGATGTTTATTCACCAAAATTTACTTGATATAGTTCCTAAGTTGTAAAGTGCTGAAGACAGCATTTTTGTATATACAAAGGTAATTGAAAGGATATAAACAATGTGGAAATGAAAAAATTACTGGACTGTTCATTCTAATTGATGCTTATAAATCTAAAAAAAATTTTAAATGTTTTCCAATAATTGCCATCCTTCAATAAAATCATATCATCAAAGTTTTTTTTTAAGTTTTGTATTTTCACGATACAAGTGCAAAAGAACCATAAGTAATGATAAACTAGAACCTAATAGAACTGTATTTGAAATCTAGAGTTACTGTTTACAAGATGGATATGTTCCAGGTTCGTGCCTGGCAAGTGATGAGCAGGTGGTCACATTCAACTGACATATATCTATCTACCTTTAAAATATGTGTGTGTGTGTATACATCTTCAAAGCCAAAATATATGGAATAAAAATTGTGTTTATCATGCTTAAATTCTTATTAAAGTTTCTAATTGAACTACCCATTTATACTTCATAAATTATTAATAAAATGACTTAAATACATATTATAATTATTTTATTTTAAAGATTCACTGGACCCAGATGGTAAATGGCGATGACTATTTTTCCTGGTATATTAAAGTTAAGATGCAGTTTTAAAATCTGAAGATCTGTGTAAAATTCACATATGCCTAATATTAATTTTTATAACAATACCAAAGTAAAAAAAAATCATATACATAAGCAAGCCAAAATTACTTTCAAATATTTAATTTTTAAAAATGGTTCTAAGAAATTTAAAGACATGTGAGGTCATATCCCTACACACTTCCTCTAGGAAACTTTAGTCAAAAGGAATGAATAAAAATGTGAGAAAAATCCCTGGATTACAAAATGTTCACATGCTTCTGCTTTTTAAGAAAGTAAAAATTTAAGTAGCAAACTGCTTTCCCTGTGTAAAAAGTTGGGATCGTTTCAAAAACAAACCATCCTTGTAGGACAAAATGCTTCAAATGTTCTTACTTGCCTCTTATAACTTGCAGCTCTTGGTAAGCACAAAACTGTCTGAGGAATTTATTACCATGACTACTGTTTTCTTTAGTCCATTTAGACTATTTTCATAGTCTTTAAATGGCCTTTCTAGGATGACCTTTTTCTACACTACTATGAAATAGAATACAAATTTTTTCCAAGTTATCTCAAAATTAAAAGCTTGAATACTGATATAACTTTAGATTATCAAACAGGGTTAATAATAGATTTTGCCATGTGAAATTAGTTTCTTAAAAGTGTGAACTAGTAGGACACCTGGGTGCCTCAATCGGTTGAGCTCAGGTCATGATTTCATGGTGGATGTGGGATTGGGCCCTGAGTTGGGCTCTGCGCTGGGTGTGGAGCCCGCTTGAGATTCTCAATCTCTCTCTCTCTGCCCCTCTCCTGCTTGCTCTCTTTAAAAATAAATAAATAAAAATAAAAGTATGAACTATTTCAAACATATAAGAGTACAGACAATAATATATCAGACAACTGTTAATAGATGTTAACACTTGCCATATATATTTCAAGTTTTTATTTTTAAAGGAAAAGACCAAGTACAGATATAGCAAAACCCAGTTGCTCCTCCCTCCCTTTCCTACTCCCTCCCCACCCCTCTCTGTCTCTCTCCTCAGAGGGAACCTATATCCTAAAGTTCCTATGAATCATTCCTTTGCATTTTTTTACTATTTTTTTAATATATTAACATTAATCGTATCATGCTTGGTACTCGCTACTTTTCACTGAACATTGTTTTTGAGTTTTACCACATTGATCTTTACAGCTATGCTTTATCTATTTTAACTGCTATTTAACATTTCAAATGTATAAATAAACTAAATCATGTCCTTCATTTGAGGGACCTCATGAGGGACACCTAAAATTGTTTCTACTCTTTTTATTTCTTGCATGGTACCCTGACCTATGCGAGGCAGACTCTGGATTGGTAGGTTTTCCATGCACATAGCTTCCAACCTTGGAAAACAAGCCACCCCAGAGATTTACTAGAATGTTATTTTGAAAAAGGGATGTTGTGGGAGGGGGTGGGATAGGCTAAATGGGTAAGGGGTATTAAGGAATCTATTCCTGAAATCATTGTTTCACTATATGCTAACTAATTTGGATGTAAATTTTTAAAAAATAAAAAATAAAATTTAAAAAAAAGGATGCAAATTACTTATAAATAAAAATCTTACTGACAGAGCTAGATATATACCTAGTGGTAGGTGGAAAAGTATAACCAAGCATAAAACGTATGTTCATTTTTAACTGTGACAATTCTGTTTCTTTCCTGTATCTCAGCTGATTTAAACATTTAGGGCTTAATAGCATGGGAAGTATGCTTTGAAATTCACTATTGCTAAAGAACTTTAGCCTTCATGTGGCAGCCTATTAAATAGCTGCTATTCACTGCCTTTTTCTTTTTTCCTTGCTCTTGGAATTCTGATCTCAATAGAAAGACAAGCATAGATGAACTCTCATGCCAATTAACAAATCTGGAGAAAAAAATATGACTGATGCTTGAAAAGTTCTGGTCTCTGACCTTTATTTGCCTTTATAAGGTAAAGTTAGAAAAAGGGAATTGAAAGGGCATTCTGTTAACCGTAGTCTGTTGCCTGAAACTATCAGTCCAATGTACCATCATGGTAAAAACCACAACAAAAAAAGAATTATGGAAAATTTATTTATTCATTTAAAATCTATTGAATAATAAGTACTATAATGGGGCTGGGTATATGTTGATACATAAAACAGATGGAATCTGCCCTCAAGCCTTAACCAGTGTATGCCCTTGTCCACAGCAGTGACAACAGCCCCAGTCGCTCCTTTTCAACAAAACCAGGAACAACTGGAAATGCCCAAGAAGCACAACTAACATAATCAAGAGAATGTATGAATGAAAATAACCAGAAAAGCTAATAAACAAGCTATTAGAGTTTGTGTATCCACTATGCTACTTTTGTATACAAATTACAGAAAACTTCTACTTAACTGGCTTGAACAATAAGAGGGTTTATTATCACACATAAAAAAAAGTCCAAGGCTGGTTAATTCACTAGTTCAGTAACTGTCACTGAAGACCCAGATTTTTCCCATCTTTCTGTTATCACCTGCAAGCTTTCATGATGGCAAGATGGCTGCCACACTTCCAAGTGTCACATCTTCTGCTATAGGACAGCAGAAGCAGCAATGTGGGACAATGTCAGCATTTCTTCCAGGTGTCTCTTTTCTTATGAGACATCCTCTTACATCTCATTGGCCAGAACTGTATTACATGTGCCTTCCTAAACCAATCACTGGCAAGGGGAATTACATTTCCATACCTGGCTTAGACTACCTTAGTTCAATTAAAAATATTGAGCACCCACATGCCAAATGTTTTCTCCTTTTAACTGAAAAAACAAATACAAACAAACCAAATAGAGGACAAGTATTGTGCATAGCTCAGGAATATGCAGACAGTGAAACAGATGTGAAATTTAAATCTCTGTGTTAATAAATTGATTGACTAATTTGTTTCTAATGTTTCCATCTGACCTCACTAGCTATCTGCTACTGGGAGACAAAATCAATGTTGGGAGGTGCCTATTCCCCCAATAAAAGTCTTCTGATGATTCCTGGCTCTCAGCAAAATAACTACAAATCTGAAATTTCAAATGGGAAATATAATAGAAATTAGTCATCACTCAATATTCAAACTCGTGCTCATTTCAATGAAATACCATTACTGAAAGAACACTATCTTCTTTCAAGAAATACAAGTACATCCCTGACTGTTTTATATTTTGCCAATAGTCAAATTTAATGTTTTGTGTTGATGATTAGGAGGAATTCTTCTTGGATTAAATAATACTGGTGACAATAGGGAAATAATCCCTTGAATTTGTAGAGTACTTTATGCTTTCAAAGTGCTTTCTCATATGTTAATCTGAATTATATCTCATTCTTACTCTAGGAAGGGGTAAACAGCTGCACTGAATCCTCATTTTTTAAATGTGAGAACTGGGACATGTCAAAAGTTAAAAGATTTGCCCAAAGACTTCACAGCTAAGTAGTTAAATAATCAGGATTAAAACCAAATTACTTCATTCCTAATTCAATGCTTTTGGAGCTATTTAACAAACTCTCAGGTAACTTAAAATTATTTGATGCTGTAAAAACCTATTTTAAAAACTGTTTAAAAAGTTAGAATCTCTCTTGTGAGTACATTATAACATCTTTTAGATCTTATCTTCTCCAACCCAGACCCAGTTGTTAGATCCCTGAAATCTAAGGCTCTTAGATGTATGTTCCTTTTTTCAAATGTTCCTATCACCTCTCCTATTAGAAACTGCCATATATTTCATATAAACTGAAAATCCAACAAGCCTGGACACTTGTGTGACTTTAAATTCTATTTATACCCTGATTCTGAAAGAGCCAAAGTCAAACTTAAAACGAATGAGTTTACAAAGAAAAAAAAAAAAAAGACAGAAAGAAAGAATAAGATTACCCAGAATGAGACCCTCAATGACAAACTTGAGAAAAATCTCACTAGAAGGGACCTTAAAAGGGAACTTGTGTAGGAAAAATAATTCTTCTTACTTTCCTGAATTTCAGGAGAATTAAAAAACGAAGAAATATTTTAAATCTGTCACTCTTACCTCAATCTTTGAAAAGTGACAGGTGATAGGGAACCAAACAAAGCAACAGGCTTAAAGAAAGGTATTTTCTCACTAAAACTAGAGGGAGCAAAAATTTCCCAAAAAGGACTGTGACAAGCCATTTCTCTTTGGGAATGTTGATCTAAATGGAGATTGTGGAGTGCACAAAATATCTCCTCTCCTGACCACATTTCTATATCCACTGGTCCACTTGAAGTCTCTGCTCAGATGTCTTGAGTTTTATCAAACTAACCACTTCCTAAAGTAGACTCCTGATACTGTCCTCTGGCCTGCTCTACTTCTATCTTTCCAATCTCAGTGGAGAGCAGCTCCCTTCTTTTCAGGCCCTCAGACTGAAACCTACCTTTCCGGGGTGCCTGGGTGGCTCAGGTCATGATCTCACAAGGTGGTGAGTCCCAGCCCTGCATCTGGCCCTGTGCTGACAGCTCAGAGCCTGGAGCCTGCTTGGGATTGTGTCTCCTCTCTGCTCCTCCCCTACCACTGTCTCTCAAAAATAAATAAATGTTAAAAAAAAATTAAAATAAAAGAAAACTACCTTTCATCCTTTAACTCCTATCTTTCAAATATTCGGTTTGTTAGGAAATTCTGTTGTCTCTTCAAAATATATTCAAAATCCAACGATTTGTCTTTACTATTTCCTATCACCTCAGTTTAAGCCACCATTGTAGTATTCTCCTAGATTACTGCAAAATCCTCCTGGGGTC
Organism: Felis catus; assembly: GCF_018350175.1. Lineage (NCBI taxonomy): Eukaryota > Metazoa > Chordata > Mammalia > Carnivora > Felidae > Felis > Felis catus. The sequence goes on along the minus strand of NC_058373.1, from coordinate 85,416,986 downwards.
TCCCTGCTTCTGCTCTTGTCCCTCTGTTCTCTATTTTCAACACAGCAGCGAGAGTAATCCTTTAAAATAATAAGTCATAAGTCAGGGTGCCTGGGGGGCTCAGTTGGCTAAGCGTCATACTCTTGATTTTGGCTAATGTCATGATCTCACAGTTTGGGGGTTTGAGTCCCACATGGGCTCTGTGTTGATGGCATAGAGCCTGCTTGGGATTCTCTCTCTACCCCTCCCACGCTCACACTCTCTGTCTCTCAAAATAAATAAACATCTAAAAACGAGAGAGAGGAGAGAGAGAGAAATAAGAAGTCAGTTCATGTCCCTTCTTTGCTGACGTGGATCTTTACATAGTTCACTCAAGAGAGGTAACAAAATCTGTCCAAAGGCCTACAAGCTCTCCATGTTCTGCCTGGCCCCTTCTTTCTCATCTCCTCATTACTCCTCAGCCTCTTGCTGCTGGGAATGCACCTGCCATACTCCCACCTCTCGGCATGGTACACTCTTCCCCTAGACTGCTGTCTCACATCCCCTTCAGATCTTTGCTCAAATCTCACTCTTAATGTGGGGGTAGGACTGGAGGGGATATGTGTGCCAGAAAAACTATAAGGTACAAGTAAAATTTGAATTTCAGATAAGCAATGAATAGCATCTTAGTTTAAGTCTGTCCCAAATACTGAATGGGACACATGTATATTTTAAAAATTATTCATCGTTTATCTCAAATTTGCATTTAATTGGACATCCTGTTTTTTTTGTTTTTGTTTTCTAAAACTGGCAATCCTACCATGGGTTCTACCCTGACCTAAATATATCATGTCTTCCCTCTACCCCCAGACTTCAGATACCATCTCACCTGCTTTATTTTTTTTCTTTCTTCACAGCACTCAGTTTCCTCTAACTAAGCACATAATTTAGTTAAATAGCACATTTACTGTCTGTATCCCTCATCTGGAAAACTTTTCCATGTAAGAAATTCCAAGATAAAAGGAAAATTTAACTTGTGGTTAAAGAATTTCATTTTTCAGCCTATTTCTTTTCCACTGTTTTGAAGAGTTGAAAGTTTTTCATGAAAACAGGGAAACTAGGCACTTCTCTCTCTCCACTCTTACTATTCTTACATATCTAATACATATGCACATGTTAATGTAACTGATTTCCATTTAAAACTAACCATTTGCTACAACTGAAGAACTCTGCCCTCCAAAAAATACACGAGATACGTAACACGAGACAAAATAAAAAATTACCATGTTGGGGGGGGGGGGAATTACCTTTAACAGAAGACCATCTGTTGAATTCTATAGTTCGACAAAAGGTATAGAATATGTAACCACTTTGTTGATCCATTCATTTATGTATTCATTCAACACACTGTCCTTGTTTAGCCACCTTGTGCAGAGCACTGTGTCTGGCATGGGGCGGGGGGAGAGTGGGAGTGATATCCTTGAGAGGGAAGAAGCACCCAAGTCCAAAGGGCCTGGTAAATCAGCTTAAAGAGCCAGTGGGAGGAGCAGGGGGATGGCCCCATCAGATGTGCACATTAGAAAAATTATTCCAGCTTCTGGCTGCACTGTGGAGAAGAGATTACTATGCTTAGGTACATTACACTTGATTAAGAACTTATTATTATAAACAGGGTCTTAACCTTAACCTCTGGGCCTCTAAGTAAAAATTTCAGAAAAGGGCCCCCTTTGAAGAAACCACAGATCTGTTTTAAGTATCTTATTATGTTCTGTTTAAATGTAGCTTTTAAAATTACTATATGTATAGCAAACATCTGCAATTTCATTCAATTCTGTGAATTTCTACTAATGAATGGAGAAAAAGGAAGAGCTGGTATGAACTAACAATTGTGAGTACTTCCTCAAAACACAAAGGATGAAGGTCTTCTCGTGCATTATTTCATTTAATCTTTACAATATGCTGAGAGGTTATTGTGTTATTATCCCTATTTGCAGATAAGGGATTTGAGACTCAAAAAGGTGAGTCCTGCCCTCTGTAAAAAGCAGGGTTGGTTAACCTGCCCTCATGCTTTCTCAAGCCCACATTCTTGCCCCTAACAAGAGTGCAAATTTATTTACAGTACAGCTAAGTTAGGCAGCAGATGGGTAGGGGAAAGGCTGAGGCAACCTTAAATAAAAATAGAATAAAGAGAAAATGGTCAGCTAGAGCAAAGGCAAAAAAATAACTGAAAAAATAAAATTATGAGTAATTACCCTTTTTTGGTAAGAGCAAAAAAGGCAATTTGCTTCTCAAATGGAGAGATATAGAGCTATAAAGATTATCAACTTGCATAGTTTGGAATACCACAAGTACAACCACAAACACACTTTCTACTGAACTACAAAATTCAAGAGATGGCCTTTTTGCTGAGGTGCCAATATTAAAGATAAAATGCTATAGAAAAGAAATCCACTTATTAACTTATGTAATTTAACCGCTCTCATCGAGCCTGGTATTTGTCATTGGCCAAGCAGGCTTGATCAGCATGCAGACCCATGAAAACCAGCTACTATCAGTAGATTTGGTCCTCTGGCAGAGTAACGTTCCTTGCTGAAGGGAACAGGGGGTCTCCTGTCCCCAAAAAAACTTTCATCCAGGTCTGTGCCAAAAATTCTAGAATACAGACTGTTTTTGGAGAGAGATCCAGTCACTCTGAAGCATCGCTTCATGCCTTTTCAAAGACACAGGGCTATCCAGGGCCAGTTGGACAGTCAATGGTCACTCACATAGTGAGATTTGAGGGACACAAGCAATGTCTCCTTTCTGAAACTAGCCTCTCTACTGGTAGAGATCTCGGATTAATGTGCATGGCCATTGGATTAATCAGCCAAACACCTACCAAAAACTACAGGGAGTGGAACACAGATTTGGCACAATTCGACAGGCAGGATACAAGGAGAGAATGTTGGCCCAGGTAATATATCTCAAAGAGAAGGCTAGCTAGCCAGGAAACAGATGAATCTGTTGAGGTAAAGAGGACAGGATCTGTATATCTGACATACAGTGGGTTGTTATGTCTGATGTGGAAATACTGGGGTTCAGAGCAAATGGTCAAGAAAGAATTCTTGAGAGGTCTTTGGTGCAAAGGGTGGTTTTATTAAAGCAGGGGGACAGGATCCGTGGGCAGAAAGAGCTATACTGGGGTTGACAGGTGACTAATTCTACACTTTCAAGTTGGAAGGGGGTTGGGGACAGCACAACCCAAGATATTTTAGAAACAGGTTTCCAGAACCCTGAGGGGGCTAGCTGTTGTTAGGAATAGGTCATTTATTACTGCTTAGTAAACAGTCATGAGACCCTTCACATGTATATCAGTGGGCCATATGCTTGGAGGATGATTGCTAACACATATCTTGGGAGGATAGAGATAAAGGAAGTTTCCAAAGGAATTTCTATGTTAAAAGTAGACTCACAGGATCCTGGGGGGGGGGGGGGGGGTCAGGATAATGTTAAGCTACAATTGCCTTTTGCCCTTGGCAAAGTGTCAACATGGAGGCAGCTGAGCTCCCAGAGGAAGGTCACTCTGCCTGTTTCAAGGACTTGTCAATAGTCTGTAAGTTGTAAGGAAATTTTTTCTTTCCATTTGCCTTTGTTCCCCACATCAGTGTCCACAGTCACTATTCATTGGTTCTTGAATAATTGTTACAGTGTTATGGGAAGTAGGGATGAGGGGTCAGCCCTCACACTAATACCTATTTAACAAGTTTTCCACTGCCTATATCTGAACAGGCAGAACACTGCTTAGCTGAATAAAGTGATGGTACAGTGAAAGTTACATATACATAATGTATGTATACATATATACATATAGTATATGTATTTGTGTGTGTATACCCTCTCCATGGGGCATGGTGTGAACGATGTGTGAGCTTTTCTCTTGTTAAAAAGAAACAGGTCCAAAATGGAATGAATTGTGCTAAGCTCCACATCAGCAAACCAAGACTTAATACCTAACTTAATTGCAGTATCAGTCCTTCCCAGGAATGAAATCTTAACTGGTCAGACTGGATTTCCTGGTCAGCACTAGTAAGGTAATTTGTCTGATAGACCCCTTTCACCTCCTAAAAGTGAACGAACTTGCCTGAAATAAGCCACTCTTCCCTACTTCTGCCTATAAAAGGCTTCCATTTTGTGCAGCTCCTCAGGCTCCTTTCTCTTTGCCAGATGATATGCTGCCCAATTCATGAGTCATTGAATAAAGCCAATTAGATCTTCAACTTTACTCATTTGAAATTTTTTAATACTCTTCTAAATACTCCTAGATATGTTTGTGCCTTCCTACTTCTTACTAACAAAGAAGCAAAGAAAAAAGATGGAAGAGAAGGAGGGGGAGAGAGACAAGACCAAATTTAGTAATTCTCTTAGCCCCTGTCTGGCCTTTGTCCCTGGGGTGGACTTTATTGAGGAATATATTCTTTTTTTTTTTTCCTGAGAAACTTAAAGTCTAACTGGCATCAGTCACCTGAAAATGGAAGTGGAAAGTCTTTGAAAATTCTGATTCAATAAACCAACAGCCAGTACCCTGAATAAGAACAGGAGGGAAGAGAAACATTCCCACTGCCAGAGTATTTTGCAGATAATTAAAGCAAAGACTGAATCGCAGCAGGATGATTTTAACATACCTGACACAGGGCTTGACTAGAGCTCTCTCAGTGTCTCTTCCAGTGCAGTTATGCTATTAGCTTTCAGAATATCATATGTGGGGAAAACACTTTTCCTTGAGCTATTCCATTTTTCAATTACTAAAGAGCTTCGAGTTTAAAAGTTCACCAAAAAACCCATCATGTTCCCATCTCGGACATACCCCTTGTCTAATGGGTAGTAACGAGATCACCCTTTTCAGATACTATAGTCCACATTACTTAAACATCAGGCTGCCCTATTTCACACCTAGAATAGGCTATGCAATAAATCTATTTGATCTTTTCTTTATTGTCTGTTTTAGGAATAGATGCAGGATTTTCTTCTTTGCTATAGGAACAGATTTCTTCTTTGCTGTGTAGGAAGTGATTCACCTCTAGGAGGCTAATTTCTTACAGTTGAGTGCAGGATCTTAATAAATAAACCAAAAAGTGAAGTGCTATTTTGAACAGCCCTCACACCAGCAGGAAGAATCAGTGAATGAGGAACCATGGAAGACTGTTCACTTCATACCCATTTACTCCAAAATATTATTTGGATCAGCATTGGATATTTTTTAATAAATTATAAGTGATTCTTCTTTCTGTATTAATTAAGAACGTACACTACTCAAGTGTTTTAACTCCCCCAGTGCCAAGTTTAAGCCCTCCGGATTATTCCTGATGTATGAAGAGTTTTGAAAACATAACAATGGTAAGCAATAACCCAGGGTGCTTAGGAAATCAAGATGTGTGCAGATGCTGGTAAAAAAAAAATACAGAATGATAGCAAATGGAAATTAGAAAGATTGCCAGACATATTGTGAGAACATACTAAAAATTTAAGGCTTTGAATATGCTAGATTTATATCACATCTCACTTTAGAAGAAAGTGTGAAAGGGAGAAGGGTAGGAAAATTATGAAGGATGCAAAGCTTTTAAGATAAATACTCAAAACAAGTTACCATGAAACAAATGAAAAATAGTGACCAAAGATAGGGATGGAAAGAGAATAATATTTCTGTAGTGATTTTAAGTAGGTTTCCAGCACAAAAAGGCATTTTTTTTTTTTTTTGTCCAAGCCGGTGACATCTGATGAGGTATCTTAGGCATGTGTATTAGTCAGAGTTCTCCAGAGAAACAGAGCCAATAGGATAAATAGACAGACAGGTAGGGACTTATTATGAGGGACTGGCTCACATGATTATGGAGACAGAAGTCCAGTGATCTGACATCTGCAAGCTAGAGACTTAGGAAAGTCGGTGGTGTAGTTCCATTCCAAACCTAAAACACTGAAACTCATGAGCTGTGAAGTCCAATGGCAGGAGAAGATGGATTTCCCAGCCCAAAAGAAAATAAATTTGCCTTTCCTCTATCTTTTATTATATTTAACTCAATAGAAAGGATGAGGCCACCGTGCAATGATAAAGATGATCTCTACTGTCTACCAATTTAAATGCTAATCTCTTTGAGAAACACCCTCACAGATACACCCAGAAATGATTTACCACTGGGGTGCCTGGGTGGCTCAGTCCGACTTCCGGCTCAGGTCATGATCTCGCAGTCTGTGAGTTCGAGCCCCGCGTTGGGCTCTGTGCTGACAGCTCAGAGCCTGGAGCCTGCTTCTGATTCTGTGTCTCCCTCTCTCTCTGCCCCTCCCCCGCTCATGCTCTGTCTCTGTCTCTCTCTCTCTCTCTCTCTCTCTCTGTCAAAAATAAAAATAAACATTAAAAAAAAAAGAGAAAGAAAAAAAAAAAAAGAAATGATTTACCAGTTATCTGGGCATACCTTAGCCCAGTCAAGTTGACACAGAATTAACCATCACAGTATAACTATCAACTTACATCGCCGATTTCAGTTTAATCAGTCAAGCAATCAAATCATTTTCATGCCAACGTAATCTTCTCTTTCTGTAATACAGCCCTGCTTCTTCGTGTATAGGCTTTTCTCAGTTTGGAGAACTTGTAGCCAACAGCTTCCTCCAAAGGAATTCTGAAAGGATGGCCACTGGAATTTTCAGTCCAGATCCAGTAAACTGGAGGCTTCCCTGACAGGGGAGGGGGCAAGCAACATGTAGTGATATTGAAGTGTCTCATCTTTCCATAAACAGAGAGCCAGGACCCAAAATCTGTCCCTCAGGGCTCCCTAGTAATGATCTCCTGAATAGTCTCGTGGCTAGAAAAGTACTCTCAGTAAATTTTACTTTCATGGGAGAAGAACACCTCAAGAAAGCTAAATGTTTCAGATTTTGCCTAACTTTAGCCCAACATGCAAATGTTCTTCATCGATGGGTTTTTCATAGCAACGAAATATAATTTAAGACTTTCTTGACAAATAACCAATAGAAAGGTTACACAGTGTTTCCTTTGACCTCTTTCAAGGTAAGCCCCTGCCCAAAGGTTCAGTGCTGACTTCTTTAAGTGAAATACATACTTTACTCTTGATAGCCAATGTTCACTTTCATCTAAGCAACTGGATTTTTAGTTTGAGTTATAAAGTTAAAAACAAATACAAGCTAATTTTATGGAACAACCTTTCTGGGAAGGAACAAACCATATCAGAACAATCCCCTTTGTAGACCTCCTATTAAACTATGCTGTGTCACAGACAAAATACTCATAACCAGGAATAGGAAGGTATTGTTTCAAATCTATTATGTACAAATCACCTAATTTCTCAAGGTTAATGAGAATAATTTACCCATCTTTGGTTACTAAAGGGGCCATATATGATGAACAAAACTTAAGAGTTCATCCATTTTATTTTTGTTGTTGATTCACCTACAGTTGTTTGGCTTTTATATCCATGTAATTGATTTGTATAATTCTGTCCAAAGCAGATGGGCAACTGCTCATGACCACTTGCAAACCATTTAGATTAATTTTGTACTGATGTTTATTCAAGGCCAAATGGAGAGAACATAAAAGGTGTGATGTTCAACTTAGCATAACAATATCATGAAAAATCTATTTGGTCTCAGCAGTAAAATAGATTCTCTCTACCAATCAGTTTCATAAGTGCAAGTGAATTACTTCCGTCTGTGTTCCTGGACTAGCTCCCCAAATTAATTATGGCACAGTTCTCTAGTTCTATAATATACTTCAAACTTTCCAAGAGCATAATAAAAGGTCATTACCAATGCTACATGATATTAAATTTCACATTGAAGACTTACATTTCTCCTCACACCTTCGAACCAGAAGATAAAAAATTATAATCATCTGTTACAAACAAGTAAATAGATACATGCTTGTTAATCCAGAGAGCCATAGTCTACTTAAGTAATTCACAGACAGTACTGATTCCAATTTTTTTCAATGAATGGATTTTTCCTTACTTTAGTAATGTTGAACCTTGCAACTTTATAGTCCTGCTTTGCATTATGATTAGTACCACTGAAATACCACAATGTCTATTCAGAACCTTTCACTGTGTTGGTTTTTTTTTTTTCTGGAAATAAACTATATAAATTTATATAGATATTTTCTATGACATCTGGATACATTTAAACAAGTTTAAGGGGTGCCTGTGTGGCTCAGTCAGTTGAGTGTCTGACTTTGACTCAGGTCATGATCTCATGGTTTGTGGGTTCAAGCCCCACGTCAGGCTCTGTGCTGACAGCTCAGAGCCTGGAGCCTGCTTTGGATTCTGTGTCTCCCTCTGTCTGCCCCTCCCCTCTTGCACTCTGTCTCTTGCTCTGTCTCAAAAGTAAATAAACATTAAAAAAAATGCTTTGGAAGAACTGGAAGAGTGTTTTAAGTTTTCACCTCAAGTGGTAATAACTCAGTCTATGAAAGAGACCAGAGATGTCAAGACACTTAAGATGTACGCATAAAAAGGCCAAGCTAAGAGACTGGGAGAAAAAGTAAATGACCTCTAATCTTTTGGTAAAGATCATTGTGGCTGAGATCTGTTAGAGATTCACCAATACTATTTTATTTCTCTGGGCATAAGGGAAGACTACACTTTTCAGATTCCTTGCAGTTAGATAGGGACCATGCAAATAAATTCTGGGTAATGGAATGTGGGTAGAAGTGATATAAGCCATGGATGTGATGTGAGTCATTTTCTGTGCTGGCATAACCCTCTTCTTACCAGATTGTCTCTGAGTCAGTTCCTCTGGGGAAACTTAGGTCTACTTTATTTTATTTTATTTTTACAATTTTTTTTCTTTTTATTTATTTATTTATTTATTTATTTATTTATTTATTTATTTATTTATTTATTTTTTAATATGAAATTTATTGTCAAATTGGTTTCCATACAACACCCAGTGCTCATCCCAAAAGGTGCCCTCCTCAATACCCATCACCCACCCTCCCTTCCCTCCCACCCGCCCCCCATCAACCCTCAGTTTGTTCTCAGTTTTTGAGAGTCTCTTATGCGTTGGCTCTCTCCCTCTCTAACCTCTTCTGTTTTGTTTTGTTTTGTTTTCTTCCCCTAACTTAGGTCTACTTTAAAAATCAGATAGAATTTTAGGCTAAAATTTCCCTAACCCAGAAAGCTACGGAATCCTTCAAGAGTTAAAGTTATTTGGGCCAGTCTAATAAAAGCTACGAGCATCACAATAAACTTGTTTTTTAAAGACTGCATGTCTTGAAAATTGAAAGTTCTACTTATAATGCATTACTGAGTGCCACGGATTAATATACAATAATGTAAAGAGGTTTTTAAAAACTCTACCAGATGTAATGAAATCTTTTTTTGATGACTGTGCAGACAAGTCAGAATTCTAAATGCTGTTCACCATTGTGAACATCAGTGTTCTGTGAAAGGTACGATCGATTAAGAAGGTAAGGGTGACTTGGCTGACTCTGGAGAAGCCCGTGATACTTTCTAGGTTGTATTTTTAAACAAAACCTTGAAAGGCAAGATTTTTTAATGCTTCTTTCTTTCTATGCCACTACCAAGACAAAAACACTCCAGTGATTTTAACTTTCTTGTGTATTTATTGCAAATGAATGGGAATTTATTAAACATACATTAATTCAATTTATTCAAATCATAAAATCTATATTTATATCCTTCTCACAAACACCTGACACTAGCCTCTTTCTCTAAGTGAAGGGTTATTTAGCTTTATGGAAATATACACAATGCCATGTTTTGTACATATTAATATTTAAAACCTCAATTTAAAAGGCTACAGATTTTACAGTGAAAGATAAGATGTTCAACAACTTACTCTAAGGTGTACTTTAAGTCTTGCATTGAAGTATAAAGATTATTTTCTTTTATTCACTTGAGTATTTACAAATTCAAAACCTTTGAAATGTTTTTCTTCTTGTATTTAATATAGCTTCATCTTTTACTTAGAAAAACAAATTGCAATATTTATCAATTTTCTGAGAAGTTCCAACAACTTTAGTTTATAAAATGCTAAAACCACCGTGTAATGGTAACTCTACAATGAAATCAGATATTTTTGCAATCCTTTTCTCTTAAGTGAATAATTACTGGTTAAAGAATAGTTTCTTCCTAAGAAGGTTTTTGAATGGTATGGTCCATAATGCCACACGGTAACCTCAGAGAGTGAATGAGCTTGTCACTAGGGCATATAATCCTCCAGGCAAAGAAGAAGAAAATGTGTTAGGACATAATTAAATACTTACTTCTGGGGAAAATATAGGAAAAGAAACTTTATCTTTTGTCAAACACACTTTTGTTAACCCAGACTTTGCCAGATTTGCAGCATGTCAAAACTGGTCCTTTCCTTAGCCATTTAAGTACCAAGAATGCACACTCATTGTTCACAACTAGTTTCCGCTTGCTTGTGACAAAACAGCTAGTTGGAGAGTCAGCCTCGGTCAGTGTCTATTTAGGGCAAAATGTCAAAAAAGAATGTCCTGCATTTGGAGCTCAACAATAATGAACATGGCTAAATCTGAAAATTAACAAAAGAAAGTGAACAGCTTTTTAAATTCTGAAGAACATTAGATTCTGGTGTCCTTTTTGTTCTGATTGTTGTGGCTTAACATTCTGAAAAGACCACCTGTTGGGCAGCCATTTTGTGATTGTATTAAATGCAGTGATTGCATAAAAGAACACTTTCCAAAATAACCTGGCATTATTATTCACTTATTTTATAGTAAATCTGCATTCAAAACCTGCATTAAAATATGAGGCTTTTCTCCTAAGTGAAATTTAAACTATAAGTTTGATATAAATGCATACTCAACTGCAAACGCATGATTTTATGGTCAAATGCATTATACTTAAAAATGAGTTCAAGTAAACCTTTGATATGGCAATTAGAGAGTGTGCTGAATGAAGTGAAACAGTCAAAAGTGGTGCAGAGGAGACAGGGAATCCCGGAGGAAATGACACAAAACTGATAGCATATAATTATTAGACTGACTGACACAGAGAGACATAATGTAGATGGAGAAAATGACTGCTGCCTATTAAGAGAATATGATATCCTCAGCAATCCTGAAAGCATATTTTATTGGAACAATACCTCCGAATGCATGAATAAAAGAAAAGCCATGTCCCAAACTCACAGGCTTGCAATTCATTTATGCTAAAAATCCCTCCTAGAACGTGGTGGAAATAAAAACATTATTGTTGAGGTCCAATTGATGAAAATGAAAGTTTATGCTGTAAAGGACAACTTAGAAAATACAGGAAGAGAATAACTAAAATGAAATGAAAATGAAAAAAGAAACTGTTCCTAGGACAAAAAAGATAATTTGTTGTAACTTTCCAATAGGTTTTAAAAAAATACATATTTTGACACTAAATACGACAGTTGTATCAAAAAAATCATATGAGGTGCATAAACAAATGGTTTGGGGGCATGGCTCTATTTTCAGCTCCGTGAGTACTTTGTAATAGTGTGCTGAAGATCGGTTCTGTATTCCATGAGTTTTTGGGGTACATGAGCCTGCAGAGCAAATGCATTTTCTGAATTTGGTAAATATAGCTTTCAAAATGTTTTTTAAAATATTACATTAAATAGTTTCTAGGATTTCCTAAATATTTCACATTTCAACTTAATTCTGATTATAGTGTCTTCCTCAAGATGAATTATTTCATTTGTGTTAAATTTGCTATATTTAATGACCTAAAATAAGTTGGGTGGAATTAATGATTGTATTGTCACAAAAATAACATTCCTTTGTCACAGAGATCCATCCAAAGAGTTTTTCCCCAAGTTTTTCTAAGATTCCATTCACTGAAGGCTTTAATTCTAAAAGTGTTTTAAAAAATAAAGATTCACTTCTATGTTGTATTAGAAGCAAATCTTGCCTTGGAAGAGAAAAAAATAAACGTGCTTTCCTTAAGCCTTATTTCCAAGTGGAAAGGACCACCAAAAAAGAAATTTCCAAGTTAAGTTTAGGAAAAATTTCATTTTTTTTTAAATTTTTGTTTAATGTTTATTTATTTTTGAGAGAGAGAGAGAGAGAACGTGAGCAGGGGAGGGGCAGAGAGAAAGGGAGACACAGAATCTGAAGCAGGCTCCAGACTCTGAGCTGTCAGCACAGAGCCTGATGTGGGGCTCAAACTCACAAACCGTGAGATCATGACCTAAGCCAAAGTCGGATGCTTAACCGACTGAGCCACCCAGGCACCCCTCATTGTTGATTCATACAAAATATATTGCCACATTAACCAATGCTACAATAAGTTCCTCAACTTATGGAGACTCTTATGTGATCCAAACTCAGAATATTTACTCAAAGTGTAAGTTAAAAAAAGAAATTCCTCTTGGGGTAGATTTAAAGGAAAACTTTTTTTCTGATAAATAATCACACTGGGATTTTATATCTTCTCTGACTTTTATTTTTATTTATGTTAATATTTTTTATTTTATATCATATTATTTAAAGAAAAACTTACATCTTCCATACCCACAAGCAAACATAATCCCTAGCTTTTAAGAACATTATTTTTTTCCTTACACTTCAGAGTCTTGTGTAGAGAAATAAATATCAAAATATAAACTTGTGGAAGAATACAACAAACAGCAAATATTCACAAACAAATAACTCTCCTTCATAAATTTGGGATTTCAGAGATGAGAAATTATAAATGCACACATATGTCATGGCCATGTATGTGTCTGGAAGAAGAGCTTAAGATATTAAAATTATTTGGCAATTTAAAATTTCAGTTCATCTCTTATAAGTTTAGCTTCCTAAAGATCTGTTTTCCTGACATAAGTGACACTCAATGGGATATTCATCACCCTTCCATAAGAAAAACCATATGAGGGGCACCTGGGTGGCGCAGTCGGTTAAGCGTCCGACTTCAGCCAGGTCACGATCTCGCGGTCCGTGAGTTCGAGCCCCGCGTCGGGCTCTGGGCTGATGGCTCAGAGCCTGGAGCCTGTTTCCGATTCTGTGTCTCCCTCTCTCTCTGCCCCTCCCCCATTCATGCTCTGTCTCTCTCTGTCCCAAAAATAAATAAACGTTGAAAAAAAAAATTAAAAAAAAAAAAAAGAAAAACCATATGAAAAAATGACAGAGGCCATCATGTCATGTTCAAAGCATGTCATAATCCAGTGTTATTAGAAGTCAGTATAACTGGAAGTCAGTGGCTTAGCAAGGTTAGACAATATTTTGTGAAGCTGTTCTATGCCCAGACTACAATATGCTCTATTTTCCTAAGGAAAATAATATCTTACAAACACCCTCAAAACAAATACAAAAGTATATAATATATAACAAATTAATATAAGAATTCCGTTTCCTAGGAAGACTGAGTCCATGAATCTAGTTAATTAGAATCATGGATAGAAACTTGAGTTTATGTAGAAAAAGAGGTTGGTCTTGGGAAAAAAAGAGGAGTGTATCTTTACTAGAGTTGCACTATACCTGGAACTTCAAGGGTTAATAAGAAGTAAGGAGGAGGTGAAGGGGAAGGAGAGATGAAAGAAATAAGAAAAACTGAGCAGGTGAAAGAAAAGATTCAATGGGAGGTATTCTTGGCCACAGCTAGGTGTCAGAAACAAAACTAGAAAAATGGGAACTGCTTCAACATTGGAAGGGAGATTTTAAAAATGAATGTATACCACACAGTAAAAGAAAAAGAAAATAAGAAATAATAAAAAGGCTTTCAGGAGTTCCACAGAGCATATCTGTGAAAAAAATCAAGCAAGCAAACAAGAAAAGAAACAGTGAAATTGAAATTTCCTACAAAGGTATCTCATCTAGAAGGCTTCATTGTGCCTTTCCCTTTCACATCAAGAATTTAATTTTGCATCCCCTTTGTCTGTCTAGAGGCACATTTCTAGTTTATTCCATGGATTTCTTTTTCTTTAAAAATTCTCCTTAGTGGCTAAAAGAAAGGAATAAAAATCAGATCCTTCCCTAGTTTCTTTTGACCCAAAGATGGGAATGCCTTAGTCATCAACATTTCAATATTTGCTCATTTTCTCTGCTGTACACATAACAGTCACCATTTTCATTATCTTTAAGACACTCTCCTTATCATGCTAATACTAGCAGACTCTATATTATGAATTTACCATTAATCAATAAAGCTCCTTCTGTATATTCATGGGATGGAATAGAATAAGTTGAACTGCTCTTTTCAACCCCAGTGTTGTGGTTCTAATCTGAGGATACATTACATGCCTGGCCTTTTGGGGTCGGTCAAGGCTGCTGTGGAAAGTCCCAACCATCAGGAAGGGTGATTTATTCAGGCTACCTTGAGCCTCTTCTCTAATAAACTCAAATTCCAGATTTGACTCTGGAAGAATATAAATGCTTCCCTCTTTTGCTGGTTTTGGCCCAGGGCCACATAAGCTTATTAAATTCTGCCCATATTTACAGTTTGGGGTTAATTCTGACCTGAGTTGACCTGCAAGCAGGAAGAACACCTGGCCAGTCCCTAACCTATAGCAATTGGGAGAAGAACTCAGGCCTGGACAACAGAATCAGGTCACCAACTGACTCTCATATTACTTGGGGCAAGGAACTTCAGTTTATCTCCTTATAAATTCAAGGTTATTTCTCACTTTACAAGCATATCACAAGTATACAGACCTATTCTCTCCCACTGACCAACAGTACACAGCATTTGTTAAGGCCCCATGGAATGAACAAACCACTCAGCTGATGATGCCAGACCCCGTATATTGTGCCTCCTGCTTATGCCCATCCCCCACAAGTAACCTCAGACAGCAGTCCTGATCCTGAGCTTCTCTCTGGTGCCCATGGCAACCCCATCTATTAATGCTGAAATGTTACCGCAGGTTTTTTTTTTCCTAGAACAGTTTTGAAATGAACTGTTGATGCTGCAGTTTTTGCACATCCTTCAACTTATGCAGAATTCACAGCCGGAACTTACTAGCCTGAATCCAATCAAGTTCTCTAAGACACACCATCTAAAAGCTGACTTATGCATTCTTACTGATTAAACCTGCCATTTAACAAAAGCGTTTTTGCATTTCAAAATTCATTTTCTTCCTTTCACTATTTTTTCTTAATTGTTATAGTAGAAAACTACTCTTGGGAGCAAACTCTCTTGCATAGACTTACTTTAGATTTATGCGAACCACACCCATAGTAAATGTGTGTGTGTGTGTGTGTGTGTGTGTGTCTGTGTGTGTGTCTGTGTGCACGTGCATGCATGCACACATACATGCAATATTTGAAGGAATCAGCACATGTATTCTATTATCTAGAAGGTCATATGTATTCTACATCTAGAAAGTTCCACGTAGTTTCTTTTCAATTTACCATTTCTTTGCACTATCATATTAACCAATTGATATTGGTTAAGGACAGAACCTTACTAAACCCCCCTTTGCATCAAAATATTTAATAAATTGCTTATTTGCTAATTATTATCAGTTTCTGAAAAACATGACACAAACATCAGTTTCTTTAAGGAAATTTGCTAATGTTCAAGTAACATCTGATATACTTGAATATTTGACAACGTTTCCTGCTTTAACTTCTTTCCTCTCCGTAGCACCCTGCTTTAGGGGTACTCTTACTCTCACTGGAAATTATATATTTACTCCATTTATCCATTCTTGCTTCTCTAATACAATTATTATTCTTTTAGCTTTTTTTTCCTTTTAGCTTTTAAAAGGCTTGTTTTAAGACTGTATTCATTTAATGTGTTTGTCTTTAATAGTTTAAAAATCCTAAAGCTCCTATGTTTGTATGTCACTTGTTAAGGGAGTATCTTTTATAAACCACAACAGAATGCCAAGTTAGTCAGAAAAGCCAAACTCTATCTGCGAATCACCCACCTCTGAAGTTCAGCCCTCCTTGGATGAAGAGCAGTAGCTGTGAGGAAGTTTAGCGCTGCTAACATTGTATACCTGGGTAAAGCAGGAAATAAATGGAAATTCTCTACCTGAATGTGAAGGGCAGGATTGGGGAAAGGGGATGTTTAAAGCTGGAATGCAATGACCCTACGTGAGAATATGAACCAAAAACTCAGGATTAAATCTTGCCCTATAATAAAAGATGGATAAGGCCCTTATCAGAGAGAGGGTCTGCCAAGCACTTGGCCAAGGCATGTTCTTCCGGTGGAGAAAAGGCTGCCTCCTACAGCATTACTGAGGGTACCAGCTGCAAGGTAATTGCGTTCTCCCTGTGCAGACCATACAGAAGCTACCAGAAACAGAGGCAAGACCTGGCACTGCAGCAGTTCTAGGGAGTCGGTTAGTCACTCCAAATGAAGAGGAGCTTTCTGGCTGCTTTTAGGAAGGATTGGCATAGGCAGAAAGAAGTGAAAGCTGACAGGTTTGCTAAGCAAGGGCCAGGTAGTTTCAGTAAGGGATGGTCTTTTTCTGTGAAGTGCTCTGTTAATTATCCATGTGGGCAGAAATTGTTTCTCTTGAGCGATTACTGATACAGATATTCAAACAGTTAATGAAACTCCATCTGTACAGGAGCTTGCAAGGGAGAGTGCAGGCTGAATTCATTAATTTCAGATGTGAGGGTTTTTTTTTTCTTTCTTTTTTTAAGCAAGGAGAAAACCCACAATTCGAACAAACATATTCGTAAAGTTCTGAAAAGACCTTGCCGCTGGAAATGGGGAGGAAAAAAAATGCTTTCGAGAAAACCCTAATGTGTTTAAAATGAAAAACAATGGTAAAGGTTTCCATCTGTAATTAAAATCTCATTCTGAAGTTACCACTGCCACTGGCTCCCAAAGGACTCAATTAAGAGGAAACTGAGAAGAATATGATATCTTCTTTGAGATGCTTTAAGAAATACTCCTAAGTAGGCAAGAGGGTAGATAGTAGCTTTTCTGTCCAAATGATAAGCAATTGTAGTTCATTCCAGGGTAGAAGAAAAGGCTAAGAAGAGTAGGTTTATAATTATGACAATTACATTTTCAAGTGAGAATACATATCATTAGACCTATGCTAAAATTCAGACTGAAAATGGTATGTTTGGTCAAAGTGTAACCTTTCTTAGCTATGAGAATTACTTCTTTCTTTAAAAATAAATACAACCACCACCCCTTTCACCGGAGAAAGGATAGGCTCTCCCTCTGCACACACTTGACCAATGTCTCCTTTCCCAGACAGAGGCTTTCTTACAAGTGGAGACTAAATGCACAGCCCTGGGGATCATCGAAAACTCTAAGACTTGGGTTTTCCAAGTGCCTGGGACACTATCAAGGTTTAATTTCAAAATACTGAATGAGGCCTCCATTGGTGTATGGAGATGGTAGCAAGAATGGAAAGGACAACTCAGGTCAGAGTCTACATCTCAGTGACGTTGACAACCAAGCTGGTCAGCCACAGGTGATTTGATTAAGCACTGTTTCAGGTGTCTGTCTTTCCTAGTGGGTGAAAATTGGGTCTTAGGAATTCAGCAGCTGAAACAACCCACTGCACACCCAAGCACTGACAGACTAGGGCTCCCCTGCCCTGAAGAAAGTAGACCATGTCCATACTCAGGAAAGGCAACAGCACTGAATGCTCTTAGAGCTAATGAGCCAAAGCAGAGGCAGCTGGGATGTAAAAATAATTAAATTATAAATACCAGCAAGCTATTTGTTAGTTTCTACCTGTGAGGACTAGGAAAGCTAAACACCTCAATTTCTGGACTTTCCCTTTGATCACAGAAGCAGACTCTGGGAATGTCTCCATTCCATCTTTTCTTGCAGGCTTTTTTTTTTTTTTTTTTTTTTTGGTCCTTAATGGAGATCTTGAACTGCAGAGCCGCCGTGTCAGAACTCAGATGGTTAACATTCACTTCTTGCTGTTTTATTGCATATTACTGTGCGCGCCTGAGCAGCGGGAGCAGATTCGGGCAATTACAATCAAGTCAGGGCACACGCCGCGGCGGAGCAACACGAGCATGATGAGGATACTGATGAGGCACTTATCGAAAACCCCACATCATCCACACTCATCAGCCACAACATGTCACCCCAAATGAGGCATCAGCTGCCTTCAAAAGGCTCATTGCACAGTGTTTACCGCTTCCCTCGGACCCACTTTTGATTTTACGGTCAGAGCTGGGTTCAAACAGCAGCTGTCTGGCAAAGACAGGTCTGTGCTTCTAGCAGCTTCCCCCAGAATTCTGGGGCTTTGTCTGGGGAGCTTTGGGGAGCAGGAACTGGCAAGGCGAGGGGACGCGAGAAGGCAGAGAAGTGTCCAGTTCTGTTTCTCTCAAAGAGGAATCTCTTTCCCAGAAGGGGCCCTTGATTAATTTCAAGCACTAGCACACAGTGGTGGCATAATGGGGGTGGGGGTAGGGAAGCAAAAGAAGGAGGCTTTCACAGATCCCCTTAAAATAGTAACAGGGTAGGTGGGACCTCTCAGGAAGGCAGTAGTCCTAGAAAGGTCAATCCCTTTGAAAAGGACAGATCCAACCAGGAGAGCTGTTCAAGTGATAATTTTTAATTCTTTCACCATCAACTTATTCTTGGGTGATTGGGGGTGGCATTTATTAGCAATTTAAAGGAAGGCTTTATTTCAAAAACCCTGTTTTTCTGCTATAGAAGGAAGCAGATATACTCCTAGTAATACTCCTTCAAACTATGTTGCTTTGGGTTAATGCAACTTGCAGCTAAACACCTGGGGGAACCTATTTGTTTACTTTGGAGAAAAAAAAATATAAAAAAAACCACTGCTATCTATTTTTCAGTCTATATCATTCCTGGTAGGGAGAGGGCTTCAGACTGATACTTCTTTACACATTTTTTTAATGGCTGGGTTAGTCAATGCCATTTATTATAAAGCTGGATGTTCTTAATATTGTGAAAACATCCTGCAGTAAAACAGTTTCCAGTTAGATCTAGACTACTTGATCCAAAACCAAGAAAAGCCACACAGACTTTAAATTTTTCACTCTTTTCAGCTGCACCACCCTCTCCAACCAAGCCCTTGTGAGTGCCACCTCAACCATACAAAATAGTCAGAAATAATGGTAGCATGTGATATCGAGCCTCACGTGAGGCAGGCATGGAATAAAGGTGGGCTTCCTCTCCTCAAACAAATGGTCTGTCTTGGAGATAGTGTCACATGTAGAGCATTGCTCAGCAAGGAGTTAGGGGAGATTAGATAGGTTCAGAGAGAATATGTGGGCATGAGGCAGGCCACCAGGCAGAGCCACAAACCCTGACAAAGGTCCAGGATCCTGGGACTTTGGAACAACCCCAATGTACCTGACAGTCTGAGGTGTTCCTTTCCATACCGGGTACCGGGTGTCATGAACTCTCTTCCTTCAGTTTAAGCATAATCATTCCTAGTTTATTTGCACTACTTTTTTGAAAGTAAACTCCACACCCAATGTGGGGATCAATGTCACGACCCTGAGATCAAGAGTCACAAGACAACTCAAGAGTTGCACTGACTGAACCAGCCAGGCACTCCTATTTGCACTATTTTTATATGTGATTCTAAAGTAGTTGGCATTAGGCTTTTTAAGTTCATTTATTTGAGAGAGAGAAAGAGTGTGCATGAATGTGCAAGCTAGTGGGGGAGGAATAGTGAGTGAGAGAGAATCCCAAGCAAGCTTAGCACTGTCAGCACAGAGCCAGATGCAGGTCTTGAACTCATGAAACCATGAGATCATGACCCAAGCCAAAATCAAAAGTCTTGGATGCTTAACCAACTGAGCTACCCAGGCACCCCTAGTGTTAGGCTTTTAATGATATTTTAATGTCTTTACAAAAAGTGTAGAACCAAACTAAATACTTCGGTAGACTTCTAGGTTTGAAGAACTGTGATAATTATGATACATTAATTTACCTTTTCTGGTAAGTCATTTTATCCACCCTTCAAAGTTAAAGCAGAAATTCCCAGAAATTTCAGGAAAAGGGCTCCTTCACTTTCATTCTGTCTCAGAGCTTGTTCGGGTTTTCTTTTCTTCTAGGTCTCTTTCTCTTCTAAACCTTCTTAAACTCCTTTCATGTCCCTTCCCTGATGATATTCCAGACTGACCCTTTCTGCCCAAACTCTACTACAGTTTCTTGGGACCTTTCCTAAATTTAAGCCCACAGGTTTGTATCAAATGCTTGAATTCAAGGCAAAACACCATGACACAGTCTAGGGTGGTGGCCACATGGCTCAGAGTGGCACTAGGCTTCGTTAGCTCCACAGGAACCAAAGCAAGAATGTGCACACATTTCCTTTGTCATCTTAGACACCTCAGTCTTCCCCCAGGAAGAAAGAGGAGACTTGATGACTGAAGAGCCTGTGTTTACTGGATGATGGTAAGCAGCACCAAGTATAAATGCAGAAGAGAAAATGGGTGGGCACATGGGATAGTGAAGTTTGAAAGGTTGGCTAAAATTAACTCAAGAATCTCAAATTCATCTTACTCCTTCCAAGTTTTGCCTATGACTGATTTTCACTAAGTCATGTCTTATCAACCTTCCACTTAGTATTTCTTTTTGGAGCTCTTCAAGTAGGTGGCATCTATCGATGACACATAGAGAGAAAATGGGCATTTAATTAGAGTTCAGCAGCAGTTGCAGAGAGGATTCATTAAGCAATCAGATGCACTTGCATGGACATTAGCAACCTTCTAACCATCAAGGATGCCTGCCTTGGTTACTGGTTCTAGGGGTTGCAAACATTACTTACAATTCTTTAGCAGATTTTTATATTACTGTGGTTTGTGTGTTTAAAATGTTTACATACTGGATACCTTTGTATGTCTTGCTACTGACAGAAAGAGTGGGGAGGAAGGCAGGAGAAGGACTGCAAATTAAAATACAGCATGATAAATTCTAGGCAATTATCCAAACCAAATGAAAAGAACTTATTCCTGTAGAGTATTCAGAGAAACTCACTGGTGAGGTGAGTACTGAGTCTCCTAGTTTTCAAACTTTGGTTTGGGAATCTACCGAAAATCCTGCAAGATCCTTGCTGGGAGCTTCAGAGAAGATCCAGGCAAGAAAGAAGCGGTTTGCATGTGTGTATACGCATGAGGCATGCACGTCTGAAGTGTACGTGTGTGTGCGCGCGCGCGCGCGCGCGCGCGCGCGTGCGTGTTATCTCTTTGTGGGGTCATCATCTAACGCTCTTTGTGATGCACATTCTAAATTAGGCAAAAGGGATGAATCTTTCAAATGCAGATCATGTTTGCATTAGAAGAGCAATGAGAACACTTGTCAGTTTCAGAACATTTATGTGCTAGAAGTACTGTTAGCAGAAGAGCAGTTTAGATAAATTCAAGACTTTTTTTGCTGATCACAAACATTAAGCTTCACACCTGAAGCCCTCAGCCCCCCGCTGTGCTCTAATCCTGGCACCATTCACCCTTAGAGACTCAGAGTGCTGTGCCTCAGCTCTCAAACCTTTGATTGCCCTTACTTTGAATGCCACCACCTGCAAAAATGCCTTTTTATTCCCTTTGAGCCTCTTGAGAAGGAAGTAAAAATGATAATTCATGACAAACATTAATTAATTGTTTACAAGATGATCTTTTCTTTTTCCAACTTCTGTTCAGCAGACATGTTGAACTGCAAGATTCCACTCGCAAGGCCAGGATTCGTCAAGAGGCCCGCATTGTTGTTTCTCACTGAGGCATAGGACCGACTGCAGGCCATTGTTTCTAAAGCTCAAGTGGGCCTGTCTGGTTCGTGTTGGAAGAATAGGGGTGACATGCGTGAGTTCCCCAGTATAAAAGAACTACCAGTTCTAGGAAAGAACGGGAGTTTAGCCACTAATGCAGAGTAAATAAACATTTTTCACCACCTCTTGCTCCATGTGATTTTTTTTAAAGGTCAAGAGCTGCCATTACAGTATTTTAAAAGCTTCAAATTATGTTTAAAGAATGTATCACTAAACTCACAGAAACCTTATCAGAATTGAGGAACCTACTGTGATTGGTCCTTGAGTTTATCATCACTGGGAGGTGGATTGTAAAAGGAATGCAGATGACCCATTGTTTCTGATACCCTGCAATTTGCTCAAAGCGGATGTTGCCCAACCTCTTCCAAATTTTCTTCAAAGTATGGAGGGTGTTGAGACACTTCAATTTCAAAATTTCATATGGTCCACACTGCGGGTCACACATTCTGACAGACAAGAATAAAGTTCAGGGACCTTTCCTGACAAACATGTTCAAAATGCAGAGAATGGGTCCTGTTCCTGGGAAACCTCCAAATGTGTGTAAAAGAAAGAGAGAGAAGTAAAACACAGAGGGAGATTTCTTTTTTAAATTAAAGAATAAAAAGCTTACTTCAAGGAAGTGTAGAGTAACAGCAGAAAGACTTCCTCAGCAACTGAGGTTTTCAGATTTCAAATTAGGAGCCCTTAGATCACAGCTGCTAGGCTAAAAATCAATTCTGTATTTTCTGAGTTAATACTAAGGATTGCACTTAACAGACATGGAGACTAATAAGGTATGCAGAAGGAGTAAAAGCAGCACACACACACACACAAATTCAGGCCTTAGTTTTGGCCATGATCCAGCACAATGATGTTTCAACCAGATTTGAAAAAAAAAAATCAATAACATCTGTGGTATAATGGTTAATTAAAGCAGCTCTTCAGCAGAGCTCAGGAGGAGAGGCTCGGCCTGAAATTCAGACAGCTGAAGCTTGATTATCAGGAAAGAATGCTTTTTTAGCTACGAGTGGATAGGCCAAAAGCTGCAATGTGCCAAAATGGGGAAAAAAATTGCTTTTATTTTAACTTTCTTTAAGTAATCAATACATGCTTTTCACCTGTATTAGGACACTGCTCAACTCCAAAGCCTGTTACTCCATTTCAGCAAAAATTCTAGCTACTGTCTTTTGAAACTTAGGTTTGAAAAGGAGCTCCCATCCCCTGCAAAGCAAAGAAACAAAGATGCAGGTGTAGGTGTATGTCCGTAAGACCAGTGAAAGCTCAGGCTCCAGGATGGTCTAAAGGCTTTAATCAATAAGTTATGAGCAAAGTTGACCTGACCTTGGAGTAGACAAGAGGCCAAAGCCAATGTACTAAGGCAGCATAATAAAACCACTAAAAATTCTCAAGGAAAACTGTGAAGGGCAGGGTCAAATTTTCTCCTTCTTCCTATTGTTCTGAGTACTGTGCTAGGGATGTTTTCTTTACCTTTTTAAGGACAAAGGTCAAAGAATCAACACTGATGTCTCCTGACTACAGATGGCAAGGTCAGTAGGTGACTTCTCTAAAGAAAAGACTATTGCTCACACCCCATCTGTCTACTGGCACCTTGCTTTGGCTTATATCTCAAATAGAAGTGTCTATGAGGACTACAAATTTCAAACTCCCTCTAGTCAATTGCACTCTGAAAAGGGGCAGAGTGAGCGTTCAGGAGCTTCATGGCAGAGTGACACTGGAGTGGAATCTTAGAGGATGAGGAAAAGTTTCCAGCAAGGGAGAGAAAAAGTCAGAGAAGGCATTCAGAATTTATGTATACTTGTGAAAACTATAAAAACTGTTCAGAAGAACATGTAAAAAAGAAGCAATAAAATGTTTTATAAAATCTTCATAATTAATCTTTGTATTTTATATCAGTTCTCCTTATTTTAAGAACTGTCAGATCAGATTCCAATGCCTTCCTTTATAACTATCACAATCAACTAGTTCTTTCCTTCTTCCTTTTGGCCACCCTCTCTCACTGGAGTTTGAAAATTTATGGGTGTCTTCTCTAAATTAAATGCATTCAACACCTTCGGCTTTTAATCAGGGGTCCAGAATTTATTTATTTGCCAGAACTAGTCACATATGTAGCAACACGGAAGGCTGGGAAATTAGACTTTATTCTAGAGTCACTTGTTCAGCCAAAAAGTCATGTTAAAGTAATTATATTAGACCCAGGATGTAGTTGCTCCTGCTAAGCTTGATGTTAGCAAACCAGCACTTCACTCAGTTTCTATGCTTGGCTCTCCCAAAAAAGAAAGGCTTAGGTCAACCAATTAGTGCCTGCCTCTCAGCACAAAACAATGTTATGAAAATATTTTTACGTTTTTCTAAAGACTTTATAAATCATGAATTGATTGTAGAATTTTTTTCATTTGGAAAGAAAAAATGTTAAAATATGTATGATTCAGAAATTTTTTTATGGGAAAAATACACAAATGAAGATTAAATACACTAAGGGATATGAAAAATGTTTTGAAGATGGTACTAAGTATTATGTAAATATAAACATAAAGGTTGTATTATGTTTGTGATATTAAGATTTTCATTGGTATTTCCAAAGAAAGTAAAGGGGGTACCTTCTATTTTTGTAGTTGGGGAAGAAACATACACACATACAAAACCACTGGAGAAAATTTTAATGTAGAGTGGCATGATATAGAAGTTTATATTGTGTTGAGAGACAGCTCATAAATGCTGAGGAAGCATTTTAGTTGAGAAACGAAGTAATATATATGATGGAGTACAACTCATTCATTCGACAATGATTATCTGTACGAAATGATGGGAAAACAGTAAGAAGGAATATTAAGCTAGAATGAATTGAACAATACAGCAAATGTGATACTGCTATGACATAAAATCTTGCTGCTTGAATATTCAAAGCCTACAGGTCAGTTAAACTCTATCACTAAATTCAGTTTCTAAGTGAAACTCATTTAATTTTTATTTTCCGGATTCATTACACTTGGGAGAATACTAAAATGACTCATAACCATTTAGCTAGTAATATCATCAGCTACCTATTACAGAGAATTTCAACCTTTTATCAGGGTTTTTAGTGTGGTTGTTTTTGTTTCTGTTTTTGAGTAGCTATTGTGCACTAAATACACCATTAGAAGAACTAATATTAATGCCTAGAACTTTTCATCTTAAGCCTTTTATGCATATCAACAAATTAATTTAAATAGCATTAGCAAGGCAGGTACTATATAAAGTAATGCCCATTTTACAGATAGGAGAATAGAGCAAAACTGCTTAACACAAGACAATATTTACACCAGAGAAAAAGGTGGAGGTCGAGGTGGTTAGGTCCACAGTGAAATGAAAGAAATTCTTGGATACCCAAAATGTGGTCTAGACAGTGTGTCTTTTATTTCTTAAATGTTCTTTTACCAATAGACTATATAGTGGAATAAAACTCAATTGTGTCTGATCTGCAACAAGTACTAAGGACCTACAGTGCTGTGTCTAGCTCATAGTTAATTATTCTTGAGCATTATAAAAATGTCCTGACTTATGACCATTTGTCTTCTTTATCATTTAGTTTCTCTAGCTCTCAATGTCAAATTTGTAAATGTCAAATTATGTAAAATTTGCAGAATACTTACTTAGTAACTATACATACTTACCACAATGCTTATATGAGATAAAGATTGTGAATGTTTGAAAACTCAACTCATTTTCACTTGTCTTCTGCATATCATACTCTGAAGACCCCTAAAGACAAAGAAAGGACAAAAAAAAAAAAAAAAACCCTAACAACTCCCTGCCAGCAGCTTGGAGGAATTTTTTTTTTACTAAGTATAAGATTAAGAAAGCTATCATGAGATAAATAATAATCAGCCTATGATATGTCTCAACAAAGAGAAGAGCCCTTTCTCACCTATGGCCAACATTTCTGCCTGGCTTATGCAACAGCTATTTCCAAGCCTCTTCTCCCTTGCCCCAAAAGACTTGCTCTGCAGACATGCCAATGCAGCCTCCTCCTCCTTCCTTGTATGTTGAATGTGAAAGTGAGAGAGTGGCCATCTTAAGACCACTTGGGGACATGCATGTAGATAAAAAGCCAACACTCTAAGGATCACAGAGCAGAAAAACAGAAAGTTGGTAACAGCTGAACTGCCAGACCAATCCTGAAATTGCCTACCTCCAGACATAATGGGTACATAAATGTTATTACAGTCTATTCAAGTGTTAGAATAGCAGGGTAAGTGGGAGTAACAGAACTTGCTGCAGAGGGTAGATGTCTGTGGGTTTCACAAGTTTGCACTGTCAGCAAATCGGGCTGCAGGGTGGTAGAAGATCCCATCTAAGTGAATCATGGCCAAAAAAAAAGGCCACTACTTTGAATGAAGGATGATATCCAAAATACTCTCCTCCCCACACTCCTTTAAATAAAGAAAGACAACATTTTCTACAGATGAGAAAAAAGACCGGCCTCAGGATTTCCACACTTCAGAGTAAATACCCAAATTAAACAGAGTGAGAAGGGACAGTAGGCTATGGTCCCAAGTAGATTTCTTTTTTATTTTTTTAAAATGTTTATTTATTTTTGAGAGAGACAGAGTGTGAGTGGGGGAGGGGCAGAGAAAGGGGGAGACACAGAATCCAAAGCAGGCTCCCAGCTGTCAGCAGAGAGACTGACATGGGGCTCAAACCCACAAACCAGAAGACCACGACCTGAGCCAAAGTCAGACGCTTAACCGACTGAGCCTCCCAGGCGCCCCTGATCTAAGTTGATTTTATTTAATGAGAAACAAATTGTCTTTCATGTGTGAAGCTGACAGAAAGAGTCGTAGATGGGGGCACCTGGGTGGCTCAGTTGGTTAAGCATCCAACTTTGGCTTAGGTCATGATTTCATGGCTCGTGAGTTTGAGCCCCATGTCAGGCTCTATCAAAAGTATAATATGGTGCTACTCTAGTAGTGACAGATCCTAAATTACATGAGCATGCAATATGCATTATATGCCTAGAATCATCTTTATCAATGAAAAATTCCAATATGAACTCCACCAATGATTTCTATTATCACACAATTAAAAATATTTTTTAAAAACCCATACAATTATAAAATTCTAATTTAAAAAAGTCTATTGAGTGGGTGCCTGGGTGGCTCAGTCGGTTGAGCATCCTACTTTGGCTCAGGTCATGATCTCAAGGTTTGTGAGTTCGAGCCTGCATCAGGCTCTGTGCTGACGGCTCAGAGCCTAGAGCCTGCTTCGGATTCTGTGTCTCCCTCTCTCTGCCCCTCCCCTGCTTGTGCTCTGTCTCTGTCTCTCTCTCTCAAAAATAAATAAACATTAAAAGAATGAAAGGAAAGGAAAGGAAAGGAAAGGAAAGGAAAGGAAAGGAAAGGAAAGGAAAGGAGAAGAGAAGAGAAGAGAAGAGAAGAGAAGAGAAGAAAAGAAAAAAGAAAAGAAAAGAAAAGAAAAGAAAAAAGAAAAGTCTATTAAGGAACCCAGCCAGACATGATACCTAAACATGGGAGACATTAGTCTGGTTCACAGGTGCCAGGGGCCACTGGAGGAGCAATGGTTGGAGTCCTTAGAGGCACAGTTTGTAATTCTCCTCATAAATGAGAATTTCATGGGAGGGGTTTAGGCTGAGCCCCCAAGCACTGCATCCATGCTTCTGAGCTCTGCCCTGAAGAGCTTAGAGTTTCTAGCCAAGGTTGATGTATCCAGTAAGCACAGTAGGCACAGTATTGGGCCCACAATATTTTTAAGGATCCACAAAAATGTTACTTTTTAATTTATTTTAAATCAAACAAAGTGAATAAAGTAATAATAATAAACCCAGACTAATTTATATTCATACTCACACTAACGCAGTCATAACATTTAAAATTTTTATTATTTTTTATAGAGGAAAGCACCCACAAAGATGAAGGCATATAAGGCCCATGACATATAAGTCCTAACATGGCCCTGCCCCTAGAACTGGAGAAACAAGCCCTAGACATCCAGGTGAACACTACAGCCCCTCGGATACAGCCTGGTTCCCAGCCTCAGCAATTCTTTTCCATTTAACCAGAGGCCCTGAGTTGAAAGCTACAGTTTCTGTCCTATTCCTACTTCAAATATTTTTTAAAAGATCTTTATTTTTAAGTAGTCTCTAACAATGTGGGGTTCCAACTCACAAGCCTGAGATTGAGAGTTACATGCTCTCCTGACTGAGCCAGGCTGGTGCCACTGTCTTTTTCCTATTTCAAAGATCAATCCATCTTCCAGCCACAGGGAGGGCTTGGCCCTGAGAGAGAGGATTCTAATGAGGAGGAACCTAAGGATACTGAAAATTCAACCCTCAACTACCCTGCAAAGTATTTTAATGTTCCAACTGAATGCCAAATTCTTTCAAGAGGAGGTTGTACCACTAATACTGGTACTGAGGGCAGGTATTAATTGGGTCTTGGGGCTCATTACAACTTCATATACTATATACTTGATAAATATTAGTTGGCTGGGTGGCTGGCTGAATGGATGGATAGATGGATAGATGGATGAAAAGATGGATGGATGGATGGACAGATGGAATGCTGAGGATCAGAAGCTACATTCAGATGCCTTAACTCTAAAAGACTTAAGGCAGGGGTGAGAAGAATTTTTGAGTCATGTAGAAAATACTTATTTTAGGTTCTATGGGCCATTCTTTGCTATAATTACTCAACTCCACTATTGTAGCATAAAAGTAACCATAGATAATATGTAAAGGAAAGGATGTGGTTGTGTTCTAATGAATCTTTATGGTCAGTGAAATTTGAATTTCAGTAATTTTCACGTGTCATGGAACATTATCATTCTTTTGGTGTTTTTCAACCATCTACAAATGGAAGAAACATTCTTAGCTAACAGGCTACACAAAAATAGGGGGTGGGCCAGAGTTTGTCACAGGCTGTAGTTTGCAGCTCTTTAACCTGACCTAGAGTGGGACTGACCCATGAAAGACCTGTTCCAAAGGAAAAGGCCACAGTTGCTACTGAGGAAACAGTCATTGGAGGGGTCCTGCCCACCAATCTAATTGGGCTTTGGCTTGTTATCCAAACCTCCACAACTGCCTAGGTCACTGATTCAAGCTTGAAACTCTCTTCATTACTACAATTAAAACTTGCATTGTCCATCATTCTACAGTGATTCCTGCCCTTTTCACAAAGCTTCTAACCTTTATTATTCCAAGAATCCTGATCCAACCAGGCCAAACAGATTTGATGTTCTGCCACCATTCCAAACTCAACATGTTTAAAATGAAACCCATTACTTTTTCTTCAATATGAGCTTCCCATATTTTCTAAGCCACCAGGCCAAGCCCTTTGACATCTCTGAATCTTTCTTTTTCATTCTCAAGACACAGGTTTCCCTCCAAGCTACAAATTTGACTACCCTTACCCCAGGACTAAGACAGGGCCTGTCAGAAAGAGAACAGTCTTGGGTTCTAGGCCCAACTCTTCCATGAATTGGCCAGATGACCTCTGAGGTCTCTCTGAGTTCAGGATCACTTTAAAAATGCTTTAGGAATTCAGAGAAGAATTGTATCCTTGTGAACTAAGAGTGTTTAGGAAACACAATATGCACATGCACAGACCTTGAAGAAATGGTATCCATTGAATGGCATGCGTCTACAGAATAGTCAGCCTTCTAATTATCTGATTGATTGCTCCTACTTTTTCTTCAGTGCCTTTTGCCAATACCTAGTCTCCCCATGTTAGATCTTTATGTTATGTGTGGATTCTAAGCAGGAGGTCACTTTAAAAATGAAGCCATGCCTTTTAGCACCAGTTATTTACTAGAGTTTAAGAATTTCTCCTTTTCATTGAAAAAGGAACGTACAGTTCTCTTGATATTACAGCCTAAAGGAAAATGGGCTGACAGCAAAAAGAGGTAATTTAGCCAGAATTCCTGTGCTCTGTACTTGAGCTATAAACAGGGTCTTCATAAGGGCCTTGTGCACTTTTAAACTTTAATAACTCGGGTTGTGCGTGTTAGAGAAACAATCCGTAAATGGTACTCAAAAGTAAATGTATTAAAGTTTAGGACAACTACATTACACAATTGCACACAATATGTACTCATTTCAGATCCTGTGACAAATGAAATATGGCCAGCAGAATTGAAGTTCATGACAGCTCTAAGAAGAAAATTGAATTTGCCTTTAAATTCCATTTACAGTTTACTATCATGTCTACCTCGTATGCTTTTGAAGTTAAAAGTTTAATAATGGCACAGAGACTTTATAAAGATCCTGTACTTGAATTCAGTGATAAGTATAGTTTGAGAGAACATCACCCCATCTCTTAGCAAAGATAATATACCTGCTTACTTTGGCTGCTTTTAAAACAGCTTCAGAAACAGAAAGTATAGTATGTCACCACAGTTAGTACAACTCAGTAAATAACAATAAAACCGACTATCTGAAACCAGAGCCTAGTTCCAAGCTTTGCCAATAGAGTGGCTGATTCAGGAAAATCAGTTCTCTCTGTCCTTCAGGTTTTTTCATCCCATGCTAAAAACAGAGCAACATGGGCCACTAATTCTTTGTCACATGACTTTTCTGAGGCTGTGTCTGTGCATGTGTGTACAAGGAAAGGAGTTAGCCTCTACATTTTCCTAGTTAAAAGTCTATTCCAATGTATTTGAATCTGAGGACAAAACACTATTTTCTCCTTATTCCCCAAACTGGAGGTTGCAAATCTACCCAAAAAATCTGGGTGTGTGCCTTTGAGAGGGAGAACAAGAATGAGGTTCTCTTAAAGTCCTTGCTGAATACACAGAACCGAGAGCTGGGGCAGAGTTACACAATTTGCAGATTGCTTTGGCCGGTGTCCGTGTGCTTTTTGCAAAGTGATTCATTTCCTTTATTTGATCAAGATAGAGAAAAATTGGGCACACACGAATTTAATGTGGTTTTTGATTGGAATAGTCTGTCAGATAAGTAGGTAAGATTTCATGATAGAGACGGAGAGCATTTTAACATTTAAGACCAAGGGAAGTTGAAGAAAATGGTGTAATCCAAAGGTGTCCATATTCCCAACTTCCCCTTTGGCAAACTTTTCTCCTCCTCATTGCTTTTCTGCTTTCCTGGAGGGGCACTAGTATTGTTCTGCTCCATCACAACTTTCTTCCTAAGGGAATCTGATAAACATCTTCACACTGAGTTGCAAGCTGCTATTAACTCCTCTAGGGGTATTATTGTATTTTAACAGAAGCCAAGTTCAAAAAGTAAACCTCTGATTGAATGATTTCCGGCAACCCTGGAGTTGGAGAAATGAATGCTAAGAGGCAGGCAGTTTTGCTAGAGTCCTGAAATTCTTCTTCCCTAGTCAACTCTGCCCTCAGCAGTTAGTTAGGCTTTACCTAAAGTTGGCCATGCATTGTATGCAGAGTTTTGGAGATAGTATGAGGAATGTAGATTTTTGAGTGACCTGATGGGCTTCAGTATTCGAAAAAATGGGGATGACATTGCTCCTCTGGAGTTTTTTCTTCAAAGTACTTAGATAAGGCTAAGGCAACCTGGAAAGTTGGAGAAGCAGCTAATACACCAGTGCTGTTGACTGAAGAACAGGTAGTGGCCTTGGCAACATGAGGGACCCTCGGCTCAGTAAAGAGGATTTACTCCACTTACCAGAACTTAGGCAAACAAAGAAGTACTCTGTTCTGGATTGTGTTTTTTTGCAACTTTGAAGGCATGAATTCGAAAAAGTCATCTATGCTGTTCTTGGCTTTAAAAGATTTTGTTGAAGGTTCTCCAAGCTTTGGAGTAGAATCTCTTTTCAAAGTAAAGGTTTGGGACTCTGAAATATGTTGTTGCCTCCATCCCACTCTGGGTTTTCATTAGAAGCTTTCTAAAAATGTTATACAATTTATTGTATTGTTATTTGATTTGTGGTAATGCATTTGCACACTCACTCCAAACTCTCTTCCTTGGCCTATCTTAGATGCAATTGCTCTCTCTTTATGAATAGGGCAGACAGCCAGAATGTCTCTGAGAAAAAAGTCACAGTTTAAATGGAGCATCAATCAAAAATACAAAAGCTCTTTCTTCAAGTTCTCTGCTGTTGTTTGGGAAACAGCAAACACCTAATGTATCATCTTGGATGCACGTGATCTTGCCCTCATAGGAAAAAGCTTTTAGAATGTTCAGGGCAGCATTTATAGCATTCAGACATTCTAAAAACTTTAATTCAAGGTGTGAATTAGTACTCTTTTGGTTTGTTTCTTATATCTTCTGGCAAACCTAAAGGATTTTATAGGTTCGACCGGGAAATCATTTGAGCAATGCTTGGAAAAATCTGTTCTCATCTATGCTCCACCAATAGCACTATCATATCTTCTAGTCCTGGTCTTTCTACCTCATCCATGTTGGAACTTCAGTTTCCATGTTGGAAGGAAGGAAGGAAGGAAGGAAGGAAGGAAGGAAGGAAGGAAGGAAGGAAGAAAAGAAAAGAAAAGAAAAGAAAAGAAAAGAAAAGAAAAGAGAAAAGAAAAGAAAGAAAGAGGGAGGGGGGGGGAAGGAGGAAGGGAGGAAGGAAGGAAGGAAGAAAAAAGAAAGAGAAAGAAAGAAAGAAAGAAAGAAAGAAAGAAAGAAAGAAAGAAAGAGAGGGAGGGAGGGAGGGAGGGAGGGAGGGAGGAAGGAAGGAAGGAAGGAAGGAAGGAAGGAAGGAAGGGCATCAATGTGCATCAATGAAGATAAATCCCTAATCAACAGAAAAAGCCCCTACACACCAAAACACATGCCTGCATGAGGCTGTCACAAAAAGCAGGAGTGAAGGCAGTGCACTTCTGCTCAGCTTTTCCTTTACCCCTGGGTTCCTTGTGGGGCATTTGGCTAACACTGACATTCCTTCCAGACAGAGTGCTAAAGGGGCTGAGGACGAAACCAAATTTGTATTATACTACTAAGCCAGAAAAGCATACTTGAACAAACTTTGTGCATCTCTTTAAGAAAATGTTTACAAATACCAGGCTTTCTTAGTTCCTGAGCCAAATGCAGTACCAACAAGAACCATTCCATGAGAGAAGGCAACAGAGTCAGTGCTCAGGTGTCCCCAAATGACCTTGCTTCCTTCAGCATTGGAAATCACATTTTCCCCCTAACGTGTCTCAGAGTTGTCACAGACTTAGATGAGATGCTAGGTGAACGTTACACTGAAGTGCTCTGCTCACCCTAGGCCACTCTGCAATATGAGGCGTTGTTACGACTCAACCATACCTACAACACAGCTAAGAGGTTAAAATAACTCTGATTTGGTGCCTAGGATGACTTTCTAGTTATATATATTGAGTAAGGTTGGAGGTATGCTGCTACAGGAAGTTTTGGACTAGCGTTTTTATTTGTATGAAGTAATACTGAGTTTGGAATAGATTAGGAAAGCTTAAAAGTTCTTTTCATTTCTTTAGCACTTTATTTCACATATAGGTCTCAGAATTTGAGGCTACCTTAAAATCTCCCATACCTTGCTAAACCCTCTCTAAAATATTTCTACTTGTGCTCTGCCAGCTTGAACAGTAGTCCTTGGGGAATGGGAAACCTTCCTACCATCTCCCAGGGCCATTCCATCTGTATACAGTTCTGACTGTCTGAAAGTGTACCTCTTGGCTCTAAATTAAATCTGCCTCTTTGAAACTGTTTTTAAGAGTGTTAGGTGAAAAAATATTTTTTCTGATAATAATAGTCATTCACACTTACTGTAGAAAGTTCAGAAAATGTAAAGAAAATATTAAAAAAATTAAAACGATCCATTATTACATCCCAAGATAACCACTTTGCTTTTATGTATTTTAGTGCTGTTTTTCACACTCTGTCTAAACTACATCATATTATATATGCAACACTCTACTTAAAAAAAATTGGTAAGGTATTTGAATTTGTCTGAACACATACTTTTTTCCAATGTATTATTATAAAAATTTTCAAACCTATAGAAAAGTTGAAAGAATTTTGTGGTGAATGGCCACATACCCACCAGTGAGATTCTACCATTAACACTTCACTCTGTTTGCTTTATCACGTTTAGTCATGTATTCATCTCATTAACCCATCTTATCTTTTTGATGCATTTCAGACATTGCAGGCATCACTACACTTCCTTCTAAACACTACAGCATTCATATTTTTAACTAGAGTCTGAATTAATGCTTTTCTTTCAATGCAAAATTTACATAAAGTAAAATACACAGATCTTAAGTATATATGCACTAAGTTTTGACAAATGCATACCTGTGTAATCCAAGCCTGTATCAACATATAGAACATTATCCTTACCCCAGAAAGTTCCCTTATGTTCAGTTAATCCCTGCTTGCACCGCCAACCTCTAGTTTTTCAAATCTTGAGTTTCACATCATTGACTAGACTGAAATTCATATGGTCGGGATCATACACTATGTACTCTTCTGTATAAGGCTTATGTCTTTCAGCATAACTTTTTTTTGAAATCTATCCATTTTGCTATGTTTATACACACACAAATAAGAAACTGTTCCTTTTTACTGCCAGTTACTATTTCATTGTACGAATATACCAATTTGTCCATGTTCCTATTAGACACTTGGGCTGAACCCAGTTTTTTACCATTATGAATAAATCTGCTGTAACATTCTTAGACAAGTTATTTTGTGAAGTTTTTCTTTCACATGAGTGATACTTAAGAGTGGAATTTCTGGATCTAGGATGAGTATATGTTTAGTTTTTAAGAAACTGAAACTTTATCCAAACTGGTTATAACATTTTACATTTTCAATAGCAATGTCTACATCCTTGTCAACATTTAATGTTGTAGCCTTTTTAATTATAGACGTACTAATGAGTATATAGTGATATTTTTATTATGCTTTTAATTTTAATTTGCATTGCTCTGATCGCCAATGATGAGAAGCATTTTTTTCATGTGCTTATTTGCTATTCGTATTGTTCTTTTTCCAAAGTGTCTTCTAAAATCTTCTGCCCATTTTTAAATGGGTAGTTTGTCTTTTTATTGTTGAGTTTGGAAGTTCACTGTATATCCTTGTTCCCAGTCCTTCACCTGACGTACGTTTTGTGAATATTTTCTCCTGGGCTGTGGCTTCATTTTCTTAATGGATTTAAAAAACATAAATGTTTAATAATTATAAAAATTCAATTTTATAAATTTGTATAATTCATTTCACCACTTCTCTACTGTTGGATACTAAGAGTTTTTCTGTTTATTTATAAATGACATTGTGATGAACATTTTTGTACATCCTTATATATTTTAACTCACTCTTTGTCATATGTTGAAACTCTTTTCCCATAGTTTGCCAACAGTACTTCAAACTTTTTAGAGTTTTAAACTCTAAAAATACTTGTGAGCAGAGGCTTTGCATTTAGACAGGCCTAAACCCAATAAATTAGCTACAGACTTGAGCAAAGTAACTTCTCTAAACCTCAAATTCCTCATCTTCATGGGATTGTTGTGATGCTAAAATGAGGTACAGAATTGTAGTGCTTGACATAATGTCTAGTATATAGCACGTGCTTAATAAATGTTAGACATCTTTATGATGATTTTTACTATTACTTTTACATTTTTTAATGTTTTTTGTTTGTCTTGCCAATTTCAAGATCAATGAAATATTTATATTTTCTTCTAGTTTTTGGCTTCTTAAAAAAATTTAACTCATCAATTCAATTCATATGATCTTCAAAAATTATTGCTTTTGTCTCCTCCATTCCAATAGTCATTGATCATTTTATGAATTATGTCACTGATTTGTACTGTCTAATTGACTTGAACTGTCTAAATAAAGGTATATTAGTTTAACATTGCTGTGTAACAAATTACCCCCAAACTTAGCAACTTAAAACAAGAAACATTTACTAAGTGTTTGAGGGTCAGGAATCCAGGAGCAGATTAGCTGGGAGTTGTGACCCAAATGTCTCATGAGATTGCTCTTGAGATGTCACTGGGGTTACAAGTCATCTGAAGGCTTGAATGAGCTGGAGAATCTGCTTCCAAGATGAATTTCAAAGAATGTGTGGGCATATTTAAAACCACCAAAAATGGTGAATAGTGTTAATACTAGGCATTCTTTTTGTCTCCTTTTATAAAAATACCTCTAGAATTTTTATCATGACTTTTAGTTTGACAGAGATAGTCTTCATCATATTAGGTGTAAAATCTTTAATTCCTATATTTCTAATAATTTCTTTATTTTGAATAGTTTTGTTAGGTTCCTTTTGACACATTCATATTATTTTCTTCCCTTCCCTGTTCACATAACAAACAGCACTGATCAATTTCCTAATGTTAGACCATTCTTGTACTCTCAAAATAAGTAGTAGCTAATTAAGCATTCTTAAATATATTGTTGGCTGATTTGTTGACATTTTAGTTGGGGTTTTGTTTTGATATTTATATATGAATCCATCCTCTTATGTGTCCCCATTTTGTTTAATATACATGTCTTTTAAGCAACATGCAATTAGAATTTGATATCTGACACACAGCACAAAAGATGCTTCAGCTATTAACATTTTCTTTGGCTTTAGGCCCGGCTCTACGTTAAAAATTATTTTTTGCAATATTTTTCTTTCAAAAGATGTTATTTTGTTTTTATGCACACGGTACCCCCACCCCCCACCCAGGACTACACTCCCTGCACATGCTCATCCTTCCCCTCAAAAAATATGTTATTTATTTATTTATTTATTTATTTATTTGAGAGAAAGAGAGCACCTGCGCAAGCTGGGGTGAGGCAGAAGGAGAAGGAGAGAAAGACTCTTAAGCAGGCTCCATGCCCAGTGCAGAGCTTTATCTCACAATCATGAGATCATGACCTAAGCACAAATCAAGAGTCAGACACTTAATGAACTGAGTCACCCAGGTGCCCCCCAAATGTTTTATATGTTGTATTCATTTCAAGTATCACATTTTTATCGATCATTTAAACTTAATTCTTTATTTCATCAAATGTTTACTGCTGTTAGTCCTTTCATGGCACAATTTCTATTTTAAAGCTATTTTTAATTCACATTTTGTTAGCTGGAGTTCATTTTCAAGTTAACTATTCAAAAAGGATGGTATGTGTCTAGATAATTTGCTATGCAACACAATGAGGAGTCTCTGAGTTAGGGAGCTCCAGGGCTGTAGCAAGTTGGGGTCTTAAAATCACAAGGCTCTATCTTACCAAAGGGTAACAACTATCCAGTGAGGTTTTGAAGGGTATGCAAAGGAGGCAGGTTCTAAATGGTTTAAAATTTTGCTTTTTGGGGCTATTTTTAAAATAAATGAATGTGTAAAAACTTAAGTTTGGTGCCAGTGGGCTTTTGAGCTAACAAATCTCAGCCTGCGGTGAAGAAATAAACAACCTAAGGGCCAATGTACAGAGGCCATCTTTGGCTCACTTATATAACATTTTTTAGTGATTTCCCTGAAATTTTGTAAAGCCTGAAATCTTTGTCACATGTGGCCACTGAAGTCTCTGTTCAGTTGTCTAGTGGTCAGCTAATGACTGGATAAAATTTCCTTAAGTGTCTGGAACCAATAAATCTCTAGCTTGTGCTTTATTCACATTCTCCTGCTTTTGTTGTTGTTCACTATTGTGTTTTTTCTTCTACTTCACTGTCCACTCTTTTGTCTCTTTTGGTGATTATTTTTTCATGCCTCCAACCTCTAAATACCCAAAGGTGGGAGGGCTCCATCCTTGGACTTCTTCTCTATCCACACTCACTTTGTTAGTGGTATCCGGTTTTATGGCTTCCAGTAGCATCTACATGCTGCCAGCTTCCAAATTTATATCTCCAGCCTAGATATCCCCTTAATTTATCACTTGTATAGCCAGTTGGTTATTTGACATGTCCATCTGGATATCTAATAAACAATACACATTTAACATACATGCTCAAAACCAAATCCTCACCCTCACCCATATTTGTTTTCACATAGTCTTGCTTATTGCAGTGAATGTCAACTCTATATTCTTTGAGTTACTCAGGCCCAAAACCTGAAGTTGTCCTTGACTCCTTTCTTTCTCTTGCATCATATTCAATCTGTTGGCAATCATGTTGGCTCTATCTTCAGGATTTATTCAGAATCCTGTCACTCTTCACTACCTCCATTGCACTTCCCTGGTCCAAGCCACTAGTATTTTTTGTCTTGACTATTTCAAAAGTCTTGTAACTGATCTCCCTGCCTCTACCCTTGTCTTCTCCCTCCAAAGTCTTTTCTCACTAAAACTGCCAAAGTGATCCTTTAAAAACCATAGTAAGTCACTCCTCTGTCCCAAACCCTTCAATGGTTTTTCATCCTTCTCAGTAAAAGCCGAAATTCTTTGAATGGTCTACAAGGCCTAAGTGGTCTAGTCGTTCATTACACCACTAACTTCATTTCCCAAATCCCCCCTCTTCACACTCTGCTCCAGTCACACCTGCCTCCTGCTAATTCTGGGACACACTAGGCATGCTTGAACTTGGTTCCTCTGCCTAGAATTCTTGCACCAGATATCATCATGGCTATTTCAGGTTTTAGGTTAATATCACCTTATCAGTGACATTTCCCTGGCCATCTTTTTAAAAAGTGACCTCCCTCTTCCCTTTCCAGGCTATCTCCCTTCTTTATTTGTCTTTGTTGTTCTTGTCACCATCTAAAATACCACAGTTTTGCTCACATGTTTATTCTTTGTCTCCCAGTCTAAAATGTGAGCTCCCAGAGAGCAAGGATATCTATTTTGTTTACTGCTTTAACTATACTGTATAGAACAGTGTTGCTGTTTACTGCTTTAACTATACTGCATATAGTAGGCACTTAATAAGTATCTGTTTTAAAACTGGATTTAACACATGTCTGAAGGAAATTTGTATTTTAGAAAATAAAACATCTAATCCAACCCTAACCCATGCCAGTCAGCCGTCTTCTCTCTTCAGCTTGTCGGGCAACATAATTTTATCAGCACATGCAGGTTAGTCCTTGATTTCAGCTAAGAGGAGATACTCAGTCTCCGTATTGCCTTGTCTCTGTGACAAGGACGCATTTAGATAGCTTTAAAATAGTACTATTTATTTTATATATATCTACACACATCATCTTCCTTTCAGTTCACTAGCACTAATTTCCTACCTTTCAAATAACACTTTAAGAAAGTCATCTTTCAGAAAACTTTGAAAACCAAAGACAACAGGAGAAAAAAATAAGAATCACTGTTTCCCTATGCAAGTACAACCATTAGTATTTTATATTTCCTTATAGTCTTTTGTTTCGTCAAAAAATTTATATTGTTCACATAATCAGAACTATACTGATTCTTACATTTTTCATTTGAATATATCACAAGTGAATAAAGTTTTCAAGTACCCTAAGTAGCTACAATGATTTTGGGAGACTTAAGTGCTGAATTGGTAAACATTCAGCTAACCATTCTTTTGGAGGAAATCTGGATTGAACAAATTGCTTTCCCAGAGTCAGTCTCTCTAGGACAGCTGCTTAAACCAAAGAGGCTAATAATTACATTGAAACCTGTACTGGATGGTCTTGTAAAAGAGTATCTGGTTTGCCATTAAAAATTATAATTGCATTAACCTAATGCTTCCGGGACTTGAAGCACTGAGGCTGACCTTTTCGCATTCCTTACTCATATCTACCTGTAACTGTGACTGTACAGGGAGGGGGCCTACCTCTTGGAGGTGAGTTAAGAGGGGACTCTCCAGCTGTCATGAGTGGAATTACCACTTTAATTTAATTACAGGTATTCTTCAATGGGCCGGATGTTTTTAAAGTGATTTTGTCTGTCATTTCTCCTGAAAGTTTGTGATCAGTTTGGTTAGTCCTTAGAATATTAATAGTCTCTTTCTTGATTCTAATTAAGTTACTAGTACCTAAGCAAAATAGCCATTAAGAGCTATGGAAATGTAACTGCTCCACCAACTGGTCAGCTATAACATTTTATTACAGCAATAGAAATGAAAACATTACTGTTTACCTATAGGAGAATTTATTAAAAATTAATTACATGTAAAAATAGGAACAGGCTTTTGAGAAAAGGTTAATCTTTGAAACCCATAATTGTGAAGTCAATTGCTTTTCTTCCTCCATGCTGAATATAGTTTTTTAAAGTGTTTATTTATTTTTGAGAGAGAGAAAAAGCAGGAGGGAAGAGGCAGAGAGAGAGAATGGATCTCAAGTGGGCTCTGTGCTGCTAGCGTAGAGCTCAATGCGAGGCTCAATCTCACAAACTGGGAGATCATGACCTGAGTTGAAATCAAGAGTCAGACACTTAACTGACTGAGCCAATCAGGTGCCCCATGCTAAATATACTTTTTAAAACTTATTTTCCTTTCTAAGTTATATTCCAAATTCCAATATGTTTATTAAATTCATGTCCTTGTTCCTTGTGTGAGCTAATGACTGAAGAAGACTGAAGGTGGTACATTTCCCAACAGTATTCAATATTAAAAGGGAAACCTTAGTTAACCTCAAAGCATACCAATTTAGTTAATCTAAAAAACAAAACAAAACATCACCTGTTTAGATATATGTACTCTTCACAGATATTGCTCATGGCAATTTAAAACAAAGAATTACTTCTGACAACTGGTTGTTTTAATCTTTTAATTTATTTTTACCAACCCATTAAGTCATTAAACTCTCTTGTGTGAAAAGAAAATAGTCCATTATCTTTTGCTTCTTGGAGCTTTTCCCAAGCCAAGACAGGCTGCTTTTAGCACTGTGACAATCCTCCATAAGGAATAAGCTGCTCAGATATAGCTGGACAGGAGGTGGGAAACTCCTTTGCCACCAGCCTCCTGTGTGGATCTGGGAGCCCTTCTGGGCCTGAGTTTCCTTATCTATAACCTGAGGCCCTCCTATAGACCACCCTACTTCTAGCATTAAATACTCCATGACTTTATCTTGTGCATGAGTTACAATTACACTTATGAATAAAAAGGCATTCAGTTCTTCATAAAATGTGGAACTTTAGAGCCATGTGTTAGGTATTGACTATAAAAGAATTTCTGTCAAATAGCACATGAGGGATATGAGGGATGGTTAGATTTATGTGTGTGTGTATGGTGGGATACACATACACACATTTACATACAGCATCCTTCTTACCCAACTCACCTCATACGATGTGAACAGTGGACTGTAGTATCACTTTTTTCACTCCAAGTTCTGTGAAAGCATGTCTTTAAATGTTCAAGGCCTACCAACTAAAAGGGACTTCAGAAAATCACCTGTCTTCAGGCCTCTAGAAAGCATGGTGGTTAAACCACCTCATAAAGATTTGTGTTATCAAGTGACCATTCATTTATTCATTCATTATATATTTACTGAGCACTTAGTGTCTGCCAGCTTCTGTGCAGGGAACAATAACCTTAGAAAAAAAAAGAGGGAGAGAGGGGCACCTGGGTGGTACAGTCGGTTAAACGTCTAACTCTTGATCTTGGTTCAGGTCATGATCTCATAGTCTGTGAGTTTGAACCCTGTATTGGTTTCTGCTCTGATGGTGTGGAGCCTGCTTGAGATTCTGTCTCTCCTCTCTGTCCTTCCCCTACTTGTGCATATGCTCTCTCTCTCTCTCTCTCTCTCTCTCTCACACACACACACAAAATAAATAAATAAACTCAAACAAAATTCTTTTGAAAAGAGGGAAAGAATGAAGAAGAGATTACTCAGGAAATGGTGACAGAATTAAGGCAAATTACTTGGGAGTTTATCCACTAAAATTCTGGTGTTTTAAAATGACTGAATTTAGGGGCACCTGGGTGGCTCAGTCAGTTGAGTGTCCAACTCTTGATTTTAGCTCAGGTCATGAACCCAGAGTTGTGGAATGGAGCCCTTGTGTTGGGCTCTGCACTGAGCATGGAGCCTGCTTATTCTCTCTCTCTCTCTCTCTCTCTCTCTCTCTCTCTCTCTCTCTCTCCTTCTATCCCTCTCTCCCACTCATTCTCTCTCTTTCTTTAAAATAAAAATAAATAAAATAAAATAAAATGACTGACTTTAAATGCTCATCCTGCAAAAAAAAAAAAAAGTATGAGAATGCCTTTTGCAAATTTTTGGTTACAAGAGGGTGTGGTGGTAAACAGGAGGTCATGATGGTGTTTCAAGGTATCAAGGACATCATATTTGTCTAGAAAATAGAAGCTGGTAAGATGTCACTTAAACATGAGGCACTAAATAGACTGCTATGTCTCAGGAATCAGATGGGAAGCAGTCACTAAAGGAGAAGAATAAATCTGGATAAACCAAAAGTCAGAATAAATGTAAGTGCACTAGCACACAGCAATTAGAGTCTGAAAAATGTTATTTCACAACAATGGAGTGTCTTAGACAGCAAGGGAGAATTCACGAAGGCTCAAGGCCCCTGATTTCCTCCTATTCTTTTGTTACCTGACTTAGTACCCACCAACACGAATTCCGCCTCCCCC
Organism: Felis catus; assembly: GCF_018350175.1. Taxonomy (NCBI): domain Eukaryota; kingdom Metazoa; phylum Chordata; class Mammalia; order Carnivora; family Felidae; genus Felis; species Felis catus. Next base: position 85,374,966 of record NC_058373.1, on the reverse strand, counting down.
CAACCACACTATCCCTCACACCCTCTTGTATTTTCAATGTGCTGGCCGTGACTCATCCCACACCTCATCTTGCTCTCAAGCCTCCCGGCACAATACACTCTCGCCACTACTTCAGGGTTCAGTTTAGCACACAAGATTCAGGCTGCTTCCATTTCCCACATTTATTTTTCACCACCTGAGGACCATCGCCTGCCTGCTCTTCTGAGGCAGCTGGATCTGGGTGAATACCAGGGTCTGGGGTGAATGATTGCTTTTTCATTCTTGATAAATTTGGGGGCATTTCTGAGGTTTCCACAGGGCTCAGCTTGCCTCCCGTCAGTGCTTTTCCACAAAGCTAAATGCTAAGCAGCCACATTTAAAGAACTGCTTTTGCAGAATCAGGCACGAAGGAGGGCATGGAACTCCCTGCAAACAGCCTCAGAAGCTGGTGCTTTTCAGGAGACAGATGCCGCGGCAGGTGTGGTTACCACGTTTCCCTCTGAGCCCGCGCTGGCCAGTGGGGAGGTGTGCATATGCTTCCTATGCTTCTGGGTGTGACCACATTTTTTTTCTAAGCTTCACCTTTCTAAGTAGTCACTGCAGGAGAGTATGCATGTATTCTGATGATGCTGAGCATATTTTTGAAATCCTTCTTTAGTAATCTGAAGAACAAATTTGTATCAAGAAAATTGGGATCAATTTACAGCTTCACCCCTTTCCAAAACCAGTCCCACTCCATGTGGCTGGCCGGTGCATGAATTTCTTACTTTAGAAATCAATTCTATTCTCTCTGACAATATTCAAAAGAAAGTGCTGTATGCTTCGAATACCACTCCAAGAAGGGGCTTCCAAAAGTTTGCCAAGAATTTTAACACCTAGGTCTCCCAGGAATACCATTTTTATTTATTTGGATGGATTAAATCTGGAATATTTATTTTAAGAAAATCAAGCAAACCACAGTATTTGGCTTCCTGGTAGAGGATCTCATTTCTCCAAGAAGGCTCACACATCTTGGCAAAACCTCCAAGTTTCTCATTGTCTCAGAATTCCTTACACTGAAATTTGATCACCAAGTAAAATGACAGTTTATTTTTAATCAGGTTGGTTCATTTCCAACATGTTTAGGAACTTGACCTTTGAACTTTCATAATTTGGACTGAACATTCATCTAGTGTTTACTCTGCTAGGTACTATGGAAGATATATAAATGAAACTGGCCATTCATTCTCCTTCCCTCTTTCTGATGCTTAGTGAACTTCTGTTTATCCTCCCAGACCCAGTTTGACATCCTCGAAGACATCTGAACTGACATCTGACACCAAAATTTTACATATTACTTCATGTATAATCTCCACATGAACTATGCAAGTAGATTGTTCAACTGAGGTGTCACTGAGAGACAATGCAGTATAATATGTTTTGACTTTTAAAATCCTTATTTTTTATATTATATTATATTATACTTAATACATATACATATATATGTATTAATATATATGTATGTACATACATTATATTATATATATACATATTATATATATTATGCATCTGATTTCTAGAAAGGATTCTCTTTCTTCTTCTAAACAAGATAAACAAAATGCAAACATGAAAAGACAAAGCAAAACTACAAAATCCTATACTGTCATCTCCTTTGATTTTTCCTATTATATAGGAGAAAAACCACAGAAATCGCTTAAACATATAAAATTAATGTATGATTAATGTAGCAGGGATTATAGAAAAATATATGTCAGTATTGTGGATGATTAAATGTTGCTTCCTCCCACCTCAAAACTGGTGTTATAGTTCTCTATCAGTGTAAGTACCATGGAAGAAAGGTATCATTTCCATAAAGAATTTTTTATCCAGAGGCAACACAGGGCCAGGTGCTATTTCTTAAACATAACATTTAAAATGTTTCTTAAATAAAACATTAATGAGCTGTATAGTAACGTTAGTTTTGTTCATTAGCCAGAATAACTGGAATATTCCCAAATGACAGCACTTGGCTGCTGGATGATATTAAATTACCTCAACAATTTTTTCCAACATTACTAAAATTTTCAAACATAAATCAAAGTTCTAAAAGTTTTACAATTTGCACTCATTTATCCATCTAGATTTTACCACTAACATATTTCTCTACTTGCCTTACCACATACTATTACCCATTCCTCAGTCTATCTTATCTTTTTGAAGCTTTTCAAAGTAAACTGTAGTACACATTTTTCTAAATTCTTCAGCATGCGTATCATTAACTGGTGTTCAATATTTATTTTTTTTCTTTTAAGTAAAATTCATACACGATGAAATGTACAAATCTTAAATGTCCATGCACTGAGTTTTGACAAATGTAGACACCTGTGTAACCCAAACCCCTATCAAAATATAAAACATTACTCTTACTGCAGAAAGTTCCCTCCTGTTCCTTCCTAGTTAATCCCTGCCCCAATCCCCACAGATTATTTTTCAACATGAAGGTTTCAAAAAAATTGATGAAATTTTAATATATTCCTCTCCTCTTAATGTACCTAAAAAATTTACATCAAACATGATGGGGCATGCTTGGAATTTATAGAAGCAAGAGACTTAAGTTTTACTTTGTATTGTTGGTGATGTACAGCAAGGAAGAACAAGGTTAGTTTAGTGGTTAGTATCATTTCCTTTGCAAGATTACGAAGTACAATGTATTGTCCCCATACTGCAGCATGCCTATAATCCTATAGTAAGAACAACTGACCCTGGGTCTTTCTGGAATGGGCTCTTTGGGAAACCTCACACAGTTGCCTTCCCCATTGCTTGGGGGCTACAAAGGGGGTCACATCCATTAGCCCATTCCTCCCTCAGGTGGCCTATCTTGCCCCTGTCAGCATGAGGCTTTTTGCCTTCTTCCCTCAGTTTGGAAGGGGAGAAGAGGACAACTCAAGGAGAACTGCTTTTCAGTTGGGTTAATAAAGAGTTCTAGGAAAAGGAAGTGTTAATGTTGAGAAAGCTCCTCTAGCTGAAATGGAATGAGGAAAGGAGCCATGAGTGTGTGTTTTGGCATGGTTTGGGGCCAGTGAAACAAAAGTGGAAAAGGTGAAGTTGACAGCAAAGAAAAAGGAAGGAAAAGAAAAAGATGAACACTGAGAAAACATTTGGGGCAGATTTTCTAATTCTCTTTATAAAGTCATCTTCCAGCAGCTAGTAATGTTCAGCCCTGAGGGCTCCCGACTACTAGGCTCTTACTCCTAATACATCTCCCAGTGATCTCTGTGTCCATCCCCTTCCTGCAGGACAAACCCATCAAAGCCTAGGGACTCTGGCCACCTCTCTCAGGGGGATTGGGTGACCTGACTGCTCCGGTCATAGAGCAAGACAGGATAACAAAGGAGCTGAACTTGTCTGGCAGTGCCTGGCACTCTAATACTGGAATGGTTGCCTTTATGGTTGCCAAAAAAAAAAAAAAAAATTGCTTAGAATGAGCTTAGAATGAGCAAAAAATTAGAATTTTGTTATATCCCCCTTTTCTAGATCTTAGCTTTAACACATATATTAGCTCTGAAGTACATAACCAATTTCTTTTTTAAAAATTTTATTTACTTATTTTAAGATTTCATGTTTAACTAATTTCTATACCCAATGTGGGGTTCAAACCTTCAACCTTGCGATCAAGGGTCACGTGTTCCACTGACTGAGCCAGCCAGGTGTCCCTACATAACCAATTTCTGAGCTTTGAATTGTTTGCCTTTGTAACAATTCTGTATAGACAATGTTACATATACAGACTTGCATAGACAATGTCAATGCCTATATATACAATGTTATAATCATTCAAGAAATTACTTTTAATGTATGAATTGCTTGGCTTCATTGATCTGCCAATTCTTTTTATTTTTTTTAAGTAAGCTCTATACCCAACATGAGGCTTAAACTCATGACACTGAGATCAAGAGTCACGTGCTTTACCAACTGAGTCAGCCAAGAACCCAATGTGCCAATTCTAGTATCTACTTTTTAAAAGATGAGAGAGACTCAGCGACAGAGATACTATTAGAAGTCATCAAACTCCCAAGTCAGATGAATTCAGAAAGCCACTCTCTTTGGATTTTCATTATTTAGCTTCTGCTTATTGAAAATATAATGTATCTGCCCCTCCTTAAGTCAAAGCTATTGACAATGAACATTTCCTTTCATTTAATATTTGCCAAAAGGATCCGTGATAGGAAATATTACACAGATCTCAACTGAACTTCCTCAAAAGATTCTCCAAAAATAAATAAAACATTAAAGAAAAAGAATGAAGACGCACCTGTGTGGTTCAGTTGGGTAAGCATCCCATTTGGGCTCAGGTCATGATCTCACAGTTTGTGAGTTTGAGCCCCGCATCGGGCTCTGTGCTGACAGCTCAGAGTCTAGAGCCTACTCCAGTTTCTGTGTCTCATTCTCTCTCTGCCCCTTCCCCACTCATGCTCTCTCTCTCTCTCAAAAATAAATAAAACATTAAAAAAAAAAAGACTCCTCTTACCACACCCTCTCCAACTTAGTCCCCCATCACAAAAACACTCTGATTTTCCAGCAAGCCTCCTCCTATCTCTTTTGGTGTCCTGTATTTCAGACCTCCCCCAAAAGTAAATGAAGGAATTCACAACTACTCACCCATATCCAAGTCCAAAACTCTAGATTAGAGAACTCCTGGGCAGTACAGGGTTTATAAAAGCAACCAAGCCTCTCCTGAAAGCAAAAGGGTGGGCCTGAAATTTATGAAGTGTCTGAAATATATGAAGTGCTTGATGAAAAATATGAAGAATGAATGAATGAATGAGGTCTAGTGGGCACTTAATAAAAGAAATAAAGACAATCCCTGGTCTCAAAGGGCCTACAGTCTGTTTGGAGAGATAGAAAACACTAACTGAATGGCTGAGGGGTACGTATAGAAATAACATTTCAACACTCATAAACTAATATTGTACCAACTTAACTTATTAAGACCAATGAACAATACCAGAGTTAGAAGAAGTCAATCATGAGGGGTGCCAGCGTAGCTCAGTCAGTTAAGTGTCTAACTTCAGCTCAAGTCATAATCTTGTGGGCCGTGAGTTCAAGCCCCGTGTCGGGCTCTGTGCTGACAGCTCACAGCCTGGAGCCTGCATCAGATTCTGTGTCTCCCTTTCTCTCTGTCCCTCCCCCACTCGCACTCTGTCTCTCTCTCAAAAAATAAATAAGCATTAAAAAATTAAAAAGGAAGAAGTCAATCATGAAAGAAAGCCTAAAGGAAAGGGATTTTTGAGTTGGGTTTGAGGGTAATGAATTATAGTAATTGGTGAGCAGAAAGTGGTGTGGGAAGGAAGCAGGAGTAAAATGTGTAAAGGCTTAGGAAGAGCAGATTTGATTAGAGCAAAAATTTCATTAAGAAATAATGAAAAGTCAGGCTGGTGAGATGAAGGACAGAAAGAAAAAGGGATATGTTTTGATAAATCTTGTATATGTTGGCTCTGTAAACTTGCAAATTGGGAAGAATCATGTAAAAAACATGGTTTAAAGAAAGATAAAGTTGTTACTCTGTTATTATTACAGAGGCAAGCCCAGGGCTGGAAAATCAGCCTGAGGCCTTTGGGATAAAATTAGCACCAGGGGTGAAGTCCAGAGGAAAGAAACGGGAGATGGGAATGGAAAGGAGATTCCACTTCTACTAAGTGAATATGGACAGCACAGGCCAGGTCATATTTAAGCAAGACGTGAAAATTACCTAACCTCTAACATCTATCACTTCAAAACTTTAGCTTCCAGGTATAGGTTTGCATAGAGAATGAACATAATGTTATGTTTTCCTCTCTGCTTGCTAGCTTTTCTCATACCCATTAACAAAAGAACTTACTTAGACTTGTATCTGATCTTAGCCAATCTACTTTCATCCTCCATGAGAAGTGAATGAGGAATGAGGAATTTTCTTCTGGAGTCAACCTATTCAAATTATTTTTGAATTCCCCTACGTTTCTTGATTAGTTTCAAGCTTTCAGAGCACCTGGGTGGCTCAGGTGGTTAAGCATCTGACTCTTGATTTCGGGCAAGGTTCTGATCCCAGGGTCATGGGATCAAGCCTCATGTTAGTTTGGGGGTGCGGGGGAACTCCTTAAGATATTCTCTCTTTCTCTCTCCCTCTCTCTCTCTCTCTCTCTCTCTCTCTCTCTCTCTCTCTCTCTTTCAGGGCACCTGAGTGGCTCGGTTAAGTGTCAGACTCTTGATTTCAGCTCAGGTCATGATCTCATGATTCATGAGATTGGGCCCTACATCAGGCTCTGCACCAACAGTGTGGAGCCTGCTTGGGATTCTCTCTCCCTCTCTCTTTGCCCCTTCCCTGCTCACATTTTTTTTTCTCTCTCTCTCAAAATAAATAAACTTAAATTTATTTTCCAAATTTTCATTTTTAACAACCATTTAAGACTATATGAGTGATTACTTGAACCAAACAAATGTGATCTACAATGTTTGAATTTATCTGAAGACTGATTTATCCCAACATTTCTGGGCCTTTAGTTAAGAGTTTAGAAGAATGTTTGATTCTGGCAGTGTTACCTAGTCATTTTGGGCCACCCAACGTGGATCTGAATCCTGAATGCACAACTTACTGGCCATGTAACCTTATTTACCTCTCTTAGGCTCAGTTTCTTTATCAGTAAAATGGGGAATGGTAACAGCTCATAGAGCAATAGTTCTTAAAATGTGGTCCCCAGATCAGCAGCATCATACCTACATCAAACAACTTGTTAAAAATGCAAATTCTCAGGCTCCACAGGCTCCACATCAAATTTACTGAATCAGAAACTACAGGCAGGGTCCAGAAATCTGTATGTGAGCCATCCTCCAGGTGATTTTGATGCCAATTACAATTTGAGAACCAATGTTACAGGGGTGCCTGGGTGGCTCAATTGGTTGAGGATCCAACTCTTGATTTCGGCTTGGGTCATGATCCCAGAGCCATGGGATGGAGCCCAGTGTCAGGCTCCATGCTGAGTGTGGAGCCTGCTTGAGATTCTCTCTCTGTCCCTCTGCCCCTCTCCCCTACTCACACTTGCTCTCTTTCTATCTCAAGTAAAATAATAATAATAATAAGATAGGCATTACATACTTACAGAGATTGTAATAAGTAAACAAGACAACACACCTATATTTGGTGTAGACTTGGCACAAATTAATTGCTCCATAATTGCCAGAAATGATTATGGAGATGGTGGTCATAACCACCTTCACAAGGCAAGTTAGGAAGATCCTACGGTACCAGGCCACCAACAGGAACACTATTCTCAGAAAAGGGAAAATTCATTCAGGTACTTCACAGGTAACCAAGCAAATGTCTGTTTTCTAAAACTGCTCAAACATGAGTCTGGCTGTAATTCCCATATCAGCCTGTATCTGTCAATGGCTTAGCAAAATCCCCTAAACACATGCTAATCTGAAATCCCAGAAGACAAGGTAAAAATAAATCAATTACAATAACTTGTATTGGTGATTCCAGGTTACCACTCTTTCCCTGACTTCCTCTAACATTTATTGTCAATTTGGGATGCTTATTGTGGTTACAATTTTTAAAAACCATAATTTTCCTGTTTTTATCATGGTAGATAAAAGCTTAGTTTCCTTCCCTTCCACCTCCTACCCCCTTTTCAGTAAAACTTCCACTGATCCATTACAGACATAATTATTACAGCCAGAGTGGGAAGTAACCCATTAAGTAAGCAGCCTAGAATATCCTCCCCTTTAGTATGAACAGGACCTGATATTTGCTTCTAACCAATATAATATGGCAAAATGATGAGAAGTTTCTCTTGTTAAGTTGTAACATGTATTAGAGAGGAGACAGTGGAAATGAAGGGAAACAGATGAACTTGAGAAAAATCCAGAAGGTAAAACTGACAGGACTCTGTGATGGTTTAGAGATAGGGAGGGGTATGGAAGAGGGAAGTATCAAAGCTAACTCTTGGTTTCTGTCCTGGTCATTCTCTGGCATGGCGAACACTGAAAAATGGTCAGGTCTGAGAGAAGCGTCAACAACAGTGAGTTTTGTTTGGGCATATTGAGTGTGAGGTACCCTTGAGACATACAACAGATATGTGAGGTAAGCTCTCTGGACAGAAGATATATATTTGAGGATCTTGGTAGCAACTGAAGTGTTAGTGGGTATGGGCTTTCTTGCCTAGAGAGAGATAAGAGAGAAGAAAAGGGACCTCTATTCAAATCATGTAGGACTCCTCCAATTAATGGCTGTTAGGGAAAGTAGAGGCCTAGAAATAAACCAAGAAGGAGCTGCCTGAGAAAAAGAAAATCAGCAGTGCAGTGACGCTTGCTTGCATGCCTCTCCGGGTATCTCTATTAGGTAGCGCAGGTGTCTTTGACATGAGGATTACTTCATTCTCCCTCCTTGATTAGCATGGAAGCACTTGTAGTCTTTGCCTTTCATGTTTATTATAACTCACCAGTTCTGATAGTGTCCAGGGCACATAGCAGGCACTGGCTAAATATTTCTTAACTTGAATCATTTCCTTGTTCAAGAAAGGGTGGAATGAATAGATATCGAAGCCCAGTTCCTTCAAGCACATAAACAAATGAGCAGAGTACAGGATATTGTTTCATTATGTAGATGGTAAATATACAGCTACGTGACTAAAATGGTTCAAAAGCCATTTCAGTAGTTTCTGTTGCTGAAATATGTTTAATCAAATGTTTAATCTCTTAGAGATTCAGAGAACTGATAACAACACGGGACGTTTTTGGCTGTATGCTGCAATCAAAAGTTAATTATTGTTCGCACCTTTGGTGTTCCTCAGGTTCTTCAAGAAGGCAAACTCCCAGTGGAAAATGTGTTAGGAACTATTTGTTTACTTACTCAAAAAATGCATAAAGAACTTATTACATCCATAATCAGTCCTTTGCCAAAACCCACCAGCTAGTGTAGTGGATTTGGAGTCTTTTCCAGAATGACTTAAAACATGCTGATGTCTCATCAGATGTCAACAGATTATAACTCTGACCAACCAATTAAATCCAGGACCCTCAGAAAATGATGCTGAGTAGTACACACTCCCAAACCATTCTGCCACCCTAGGAGCACTTATGGTCATGAATGTGAAAGAATGTGCTTGTATTTGTTTTCTTGGGCTACCAAAACAAATGACTGCAGACTGCTTGTCTTAAAACAACAAAAATTCATTTACTCAGTGATGCTGGAGACCAGAAGTCTGAAATTGAGATATATGTAGGACTGAGCTCCCTCTGAGGGAACTAGTACAGAATCCTTCCTTACCTCTTCCAATTTCTAGTGGCTCTAGGCATTCTTTGGCTTGTGACAGCAAAATTCCATCTCTGTCTCTGTCTTCATATGGCATTCTCCTCTATGTTTCCATATCCTCTCCTTTTCTGTCTTTTATAAGGACACTTATCATTGGATTAGGGCCAAGCTGGGTAATCCAGAATGATCTCACTTTGAGATCCCTACCTTAATTACATCTGCAAGTAAGGTCACATTCCAAGTAAGGTCATATTCTGAGGTTCTGGGTGGAAATAATCTTTGAGGGGTTACCATTCAACTTGCTACACCACTAAAACTTCCTAAGAGCCAATGAAGTAATAAGCAAGCTCAATTATTCCCATATAAAAAAGAAAAAAAATAGACTTTCCAAAATGTATTTTAAAATTATCCAAAGTTAACAGAGGGCTTGACTCTGAACTTTTTGAAAAGCATGAAAAGATGATTTTCCGGATTTAGGTAAGAAGTTCCTTCGAGAGGAGGGCATTTGGTGCCTCTCAAAGTGCCTTCTGACAAAGATATCTTCAGGAACTTGGAAGCCCACCATTAGCATCATTCCTTGAGAGCCTCTTAGAAACAGGGGCAAGCTAACTAAGCAAGAGCATGTGCCAGGGAAAGATGATACATTAGTTGGCTAAAGCATTAGCAGAGATTAAGTTATCTGATTAACTTATCTCTCCAACTTGCCTAAGTTACTACCAAGAAATGAACTATATGTTTGGGAGAATCTTGTTTATCCTTTCACTAACAAATAATAATTTTTTTTAAAAAGAGATATAAAATCTAGTCAAGAGTAACTCAGTTTACAAATTCCTCATGGCTGTGAGACCCATTCACCTCTTTCTAATCTGGGGTGTTGTATTCCCAACAATTAGTTCTCACCAGAGAAAGAGACTTACAATGGCCTGAAAAGGATGAGCCTGTGCCTATGATCCCCAAGAAATCAAATCTACCAGCCTGCCACTGACCCTGTACTAGGAGACACAGCTGTCGTCCTGTGTAGACCCAAATGACAGTATGATGATCTAGTATGCATTTTTCAAAATAACCTGTGAAGTCACAGTAGCAAATGATTGGCTTGAACTTGTTCCTTAGTTACTCCTAACCTTTATAGCAACATCACAGCCCAGTTTGGAACGAACAGTGTTCAGAGTCTATAAAACACACCTTCATGTCCCATCTAATTGTGAAGAGGTATGAGCATGTAGATCATTGCTGAAAACAACCAGTTATGAGAAAGTCGGTTGCAGCAGAGGAAAAGAGAAAATGTAACTTTCTCAAGCTATTAAGAAATGACATTGCTTATAAACTAAATATAATTAGGCACCTGGCTCCTGCCGATTGCTCATATCAGTAAGCATTTGCACTGGGGAGAGGGGAGTAAGTCACTAGTCTGAGTCATGGTATGGAAGTTTAGATTAATTATAGGACAGCAGAGAGCAGGACCTTAACATTGGGGCAAAGGCATAATCTTTCTGATCCCTGTCCAATGAGCTTGGTCATTCTGGTCCCTAACTAGAAGGCTGAACGCAATAATGGCTTCAAAAGCCAAAAGCTCCGTAAAAGAGGAACATAATTTGAATGGCAAAGGCATATGTTTTCTAAATTTTTTCTAATGTGTATTTATTTTTGAAGGAGAGAAAGACAGAGTGTGAGCGGGGGAGGGGCAGACAGAGAAGGAGACACAGAATCCAAAGCAGGCTCCAGGCTCCAAGCTGTCAGCACAGAGCCTGACACAGGACTCGAACTCAGGAGCAGCGAGATCATGACCTGAGCTGAAGTCAGACTCTTAACTGACTGAACCACCCAGGTGTCCCAACACAGAGGCGTATTAACTGTGGTCTGCTCAGTGCCTGGTGAGAGGGCAAGGACAATGCTGCACTCCACCATCACCTTGAATTTCTAGAGGCTCCAGCTCTCATCATGTCACTCTTTGGTCTAGAAATACCAAGCTCTTCCATCTCATAAGTAAAGCCCAAAGATCTTTTCTTGATAATATCGATTGCTATTAATATCATTAATCCACAAAATTCTAAAAGCACAAAGAAAAAATATCACTTCCAAATCCCAGCACATGGAGGAAACCAGAGTTCCACATAACGTTTGGTATGTTTCTCTGGTCTTGTTGAAATGCAGAAATGTATCCATTTCAAAGGAACAACAAATAAATAGAATGTTTAGAGTCAGTTTTCTTTCACTCCACAATATTTAATAAGGACTTACTGTATGCTAAGCACCATGATAAACACTTCTAAGAAGGCAAAGATGAGTAAGATCATATCATTTCTTTGATGTAGTCCCCAGTCAAAAGAGAAAGACAGACATATGGACAAAAGGTCATAATCACTCCTGTGTGAGTCTCAAGAATGAGAGATGCTAAAACTCAAGTCTTCTGAGTTCTTTTCTTGGGGTTTCTCTTCCTGGTAATATTAAATAAAGTCACAAACATACACCTTAGCACAAAGACATTTCTCCATCTTTGTTCCTGTAGACCCCTAGTGTGAACAGCAAAATCATTACAAGTGCCCCCTTAGGTCAGAGCAAAAACTCTGACAGGCCATAAGGCAAAGCCAGCCAGGGAAGGAAGGGAACAGACCTTAATTCTATGTGAAAGCAAACAGGCCCAGAGGTCCCTCAGTGTAAGGGAAAGCCATAATGAAGATGATGATAATCATATTTTACATTTACTGAGCGTTTTATGTCCTCAGCACAGTGCTAAGCTTTATACCAGAATCTCATTTAAGTCTCAGAATGAAATTATGGGATTGGTATTAGAATTCTTGTTTTACAGATAAAATCACTAAGGCTAGAGAGGTCGTCGGTCTAAAATGTGGCAAACTTTGCCTTGAGCCCTGAATCGGTGTTCTTAACCTCAGAAAATCACAAATCAGGAGACAGGAGCTAGTCAAGAGAAGCAGCAGTGTGGAGGAGGAACTGGCATGAGCTTCAGAATTATATAAATGGCTTCATATTCTGATTCCATACCTTCCTTGATGAGATGCCTTAATTTTTTTGCTAGTTTTTCCATTTCTGTGCAGGGAGCCAGATCTTGTTTATCACTGGGTCCTCAACATCTACAACTAGGTCTACTGGCCTGTAGCATAGGTTCTCCAAAACTGTGTTAAATGAATGCCAGATTAATACATGAATTCAGGCAGGACAAGAATACTTATTTCTAAAGGGCTGCAGCAAGGGTTGGCGATGGTGTGAGCAAAATGACTCACCTGGTGCCTGCATAGTGTAGACACCCCGTAAGTGTTGACCTCATTATCCTGCAATGGAAACACAGTGTTCAGGGAGGTGAACTTAACCAGTGGGGTGCTTCTTGCCTTAGTTTGAAACCTCACCTTAAGACATATTCCAGAATGTGTAAGGCCACTAAAGGGAAATAAAAGAGGGAGAAGCGGACAGGAGTGAAATCCATGTGGGATCCCCACACAAACTGTCATACTGTAATGAATTTCCTAGAATATAAAGTCTCTTGCCTTGATCCACATGCACACCACCACTGGTTCCCTAAAGCATTTTCAAGGGAGGGGAGGGGAGGTAATGGGTATTGAGGAGGGCACCTGTTGGGATGAGAACTGGGTATTGTATGGAAACCAATTTGACAATAAATTTCATATTAAAAAAATAAATAAATAAAGCATTTTCAGAGCTCAATGCAACGCCAGGTTTGCATGCCTGTATTGTTCTCCTGAGGCAGAGCAAAAGTCCTTTTTGATTCCTGCTTCATCCATAGGGGGAAAAAAACCCAAAAAACAAAAAAAATGAAAAACATACTAGAGAAGTCCTGAGTGGAAACGGCATTGTCACCAAGCATAATAGAAACATTTTAAAGATAAATTTCTTCCGATTGCTGTGGCCTTTTATCTGGCAACTCCGAGAAGGGTGTTAAAACTGATAAGCAGATTTTCTTTGCAGTACAGTAAAATATCAGGGACTGTGTAGAAAGAATGATCACGCTTATGTTGTCTAAAATAAGATCTGGCTTTTATAAAGTATGGTCTACTCAAGATATCACTGTTTATCTCCTACAAAGCCCATTTAGTTGTTTTCTCACCTTTTCACAATAATCTCATAAAAAACCCTCGTTTTTATTCGAATGTGGCATGAAATCTAGCAGTAGCTCCACTGGCCTTCTTCAGGGCAGCAGGCCCACTGCAGCTGATGAGCCCCTTCCAAATATCCAGTCATCAGCTGCTTCACCTTTAAAGTAAGAAGCCCTTTGACAAAAACAAACAAACAAACAAACAAAACCACTTTGGTCAAATTCAAGTCCTCCTGTGCTTGTTGGTTTCCAAATAAGCTGTTCTAACTCCTTTTCAGGGGATGTGGATCTCTTCTTCAGGCCCAGAAGAGTTTGTTCTCTTTGTCTTTCCTCGGCTCTCCCTCATCACAGAGGGGAAAAGAATGGCTCTACTTTGCTCCTGGCTCAGAATGCACATCAGCCAAAGTCCGAAGGACAAAGCCTCCTCCAGGGGGGCTGTTGAAAGCCAACTTCTTTGAAAAGTCGTTGGCTGCCTCCCACACACCACTTCCCAGGACGAATTCCAGCTGGAGGAGTTCAGAGACAGAAAAGGGTGGTTTCTCTTGAAGAACTAACTTGATTTTTCTGATGAGCTGAGGAGGGCTCTGTAATTCATAGAGTTCCCTTCTTTGCCTGACTGCTGGAAAGCTCAGAGCTGGAAACTATACTCTTTTCTGGCCAGGATTCCCTGACATAAATTTTTCTTCAGCTATCACTTCATGTTTGTTTGCTGTCTTTTAGCTTCTACTAATGAGTCTCTGTTTAATTAGAACTCCATTTCTTGTGTAATTTGCTTCAATCTCTTTTTGAAAAGTAAATGAGTAAAGAAACATTTTTAAAGCAGCCATCGTCATTCTAACCATACTGTTCTTCCTACCTGAGCAATAGGAAAATTAACCCAGGAGAAACAACCTAAAATCATCTTCCCAGTGAGTGATTTCTTTTTTAAAAAAAAATTTTTTTTTACATTTATTTATTTCTGAGAGACAGAGAGAGACAGAGCACAAGTCAGGGAGGGGTAGAGAGAGGAGACACAGAATCCGAAGCAGGCTCCAGGCTCTGAATTGTCAGCACAGAGCCAGATGCGGGACTCGAACTCACAAACTGTGAGATCATGATGTGAACTGAGGTCATATGCTTAACCACTGAGCCACCCAGGCACCCCCCAACCACCTTTGAGTGATTTCTAACTGGAAGCTTTTGGCCTAACCAAAACCAAAATGAGGACAATAATTAATTCATTCATATATAAACGTTCTCATCATTAATAAACATTTGCTTATAGGCTCAAAGTAAACTCACAAAGCTGCCTCCTTTCCTTTCCTGCCGGCCATTTAAAAAAAATAGCATAAAAGAAAAAAGCAGCCCATTTTAGATAGGTATACTGAGTCCCAGAAGTCAATAAGATGAAGAAAATGTGCCAAGTTATAGAACAGGTAACAATTGAAGATGTTATGGTCTATGAAGTCTATGAAGACAGAACTGGCTCAAAACCTGCAGACTGGAGCCTTACAACCCCACCACAATGCAAATAATTTAAATGGGGAATTATAAAAGGTTAGGTCCCATTCTTCTCTCCACCAATTTCTCTGGGAAAATGACAGTATTTAAACTAACCTTACTTTTTTTTTTGAGAGAGAGAGAGAATTATCAGTTTCTGTTTATGACTTACTGAAATAATCCTAATTAGAGTTTTTCTGCTTAGGGAAAGGGAAGACAAATTTGTGTTTGATAAATCAAAACCAGATAATGTGATTCATTAAAAATATCCACCAAATTAATTTCGCACATAGAAAGGTACAAAAAATTGCGGGAAAATTTTAATCAGAAAAATGGAGGCAGAGATCAGGGTATGCAAAATTTATTTACCACCCAACAACTACATCTGCAATCAGGAAGTCATGCCAATATAAATGTCATTTAAAAGAAACAGACACATACATTATGTTAATCTCCTCAGGGATGGCAAGAATTGTGTAAGTAGTAAACCAAGACAGGGGCGCCTGGGTGGCGCAGTCGGTTAAGCGTCCGACTTCAGCCAGGTCACGATCTCCCGGTCCGTGGGTTCAAGCCCCGCGTCGGGCTCTGGGCTGATGGCTCAGAGCCTGGAGCCTGTTTCCGATTCTGTGTCTCCCTCTCTCTCTCTGCCCCTCCCCCGTTCATGCTTTGTCTCTCTCTGTCCCAAAAATAAATAAAAAACGTTGAAAAAAAAATTTAAGAAGTAAACCAAGACAGTCGTGGAGGCAGGAGACGAGCAGGACACGTAGCTATACTCCTGCTCTCTGACCCACAAAACTGTCATGCTCCTTTAGGCTTCTTTCTCCAGACATCAGAACTGACACTGCTAAAATCACGGTGCTTGATTTTGTCAAAAGGAATCGAAATATCCCAGAAACATGTTAAGAGAAGTGAATCATGTACGTTCCTGACATGAAGGTGGGTTTAAGACAGTGTCGACCACTAACCCAACAGCATTCTCCCTTTATTTGTGCCTACATGTTTGAAAAAAGGGTGTGTATGGGGGGAAACATACCCAAGTTTACTTTTTTAAAACTAAATAACGCTGCCTTGTGGCACTCATATTGTATCTATTACACATTTCACTTCAAAACCTCATCTCCCCTAAACCCTCTTCAATGCGCTTGAAGTAGCACAGCCAAAGGAAAGGAATTTTCTATTTAACTAGAGCACTGACATTCTGTTACACAATTCGATCTTGTCTATTTACCTGCTCTCAAAAACACAAGACACTAAACACAAAATGCTGAATGCGTTGAGTCTGCAGTGCCATAGGTGTCTGAATGCATCTGCAGCTTCCCTCTCACTCATCAGTGTAATTGTTGCCATGTTATTCCATTTTTTGATTAGTCTAGTCCCTCAAGCTCAATGCTTTTTTCTGGCCTAACGTTCTTCTGCTGGTTGTCATGGTGATTGAATTGTTAGAGAGGAGAAAGGCTCTGTTGTCTGTCATTGTTCTGTTGTGGTTTAGGTAACGCAGGAGGCAACACAAGTGAAGTGGATGGACCTTTTTTGCTCTGCATCATTTCATAGTATTGAAAAATCTCACATAAAAAAGGAGCAAATAGGCCCAACCAAAGAAATAACCAAGCTCTTTCTAAAGGAAAGTGCACATTATTATAAAGAGGCAAATGGCACTAATGATGAACTGAGTAATCTATGAAAAATGCTGCTGAATATTACATTTATTACTAGAACAATTGCTGCAACTTAAACATCACATACAATACCTACCATTTTGCAATTTAGAGTAAATATAGTTTTTAACTATACAATTGCAGCATCAACTCTTTGATTCTCGAGGCTCTGCTACTTTAACCTGATGTTCTGTTTAACCCAAAGATAGCAAGTTGAAAGTTAGGACTGAAGCAAAATTAAGACTTGGGCAAATTGTCTTTTGGTGGTAAGATGGTGGGTTAGGGTCAATTTCTACTTTGAGAAGATGGAAATGATTTTTTAAAGATTAGAGCTGACTACAAAGAACTTCTTATTCAAAAGGTCAGAAAGGTTTTTTGAAGCCAACTGAAATAAATATAATCATTCCTCAATTTAATTTTCAATTTTCCAGATTTTTTAACCAGAAAATGGAGACACAGAATAGACATACAATACATAAAGGGATATATCACAGACAAGAACCAAATGAATAGTAGTTTCTGTGAAAAACTGCTTGTAATCTTCTTTCATCATTGCGTTGGTAGACATATACCCTAATCAGCGATTAGTTTTCATTAGTATTGGTATCATTTTTGTCACTAAAAACTATTTCATTTGCTTATTTGATTTTGGAATGATTTAATTTCATTTTTTATGTTTATTTATTTATCTTGATAGAGAATCCCAACCAGGCTCTGCACTGGCAGCAGAGCCTGACGCAGGGCTCAATCTCATGAACTGTGAGATCGTGACCTGACCCGAAACCAAAAGTCGGACACTTAACCAACTGAGCCACCCAGGCACCCCTAATTTAATTTTATTTAACTGTTTCATTTAATTATTTTAATGATACAACGTTTTAAGTAAGTAACATTTGGTAAAATATGATTTAAAAATTTAAAAAGATTAAAAGGTTTACTTCCCATCCCCTGAAATCTATCTTGTTCTCTCTTAATCTTCCACACACAGCCATTGTTGTTAGATTCTTCTGTAGTTTTCCAGAATTTCTTTATGCAAATATTAGGAAATACTGACAGAGATTCTTATTCAACCTCCTGCATATTACAAGTGGGAGTATGCTATTCAGTGTTCTACACTTTTCACTAAACCATATATTAGGTTGTCTTTCCATATCAGAACACAGAGATCTTCCCCCTTCTTGTTCTTTTTCTCCCTTTTTACAATCGCATAGTATTCCATTGTATGGATATACTATAACTTAATCAGCCTCTATCGATGGACAGTTAGGTTGTTCTCAATACTTTGTTTTTATAACAAATAATCTTGTATATTTGTTATTTTTTATGCGTGCAAATATATATGTAAAAGATAGAGTCCCAAAAGTGAAATTTCTAGGTGAAAGGATATATTTGCATTTGTAAATTTGACAAAAATTGTCAAAATGCATTCTGTAATAGTTCCAATCTACACTCCCTCCATAGTGTACAAAAGTACCTGTTTCTGCATGCCTTGCCAACAAAAGGGTATTATTAAACTTTTGAAATTCTGCCAATCCAAAAGGTAAAAAATAGTACCATTCTACACTTTCAATTTCAATTTCTGTTATAAGTGAGGTCAAATACCTCTTCATATATTTTAGAGCCTGTTGTATTTCCTTTCCTGTTAATCCTCTCTTCAGATGCTTTGCACATATTTCTTTTAGGGTGCTGATATTTTTCTTATTGATTTCTAGGAGCTCTTTATGTTTTTGGAAATGTGCCCTCTGCTATGTTATGAGTTGGCAGATATTTTTCCCAATTTGTCATTTGTCTTTTGACTTTGCATATGAAGTTTTTTTCCATAGAGAAATTCTGATGTTTATGCAGGCATACAAATCTTTTATGGTTGTCTTTTTTCTCCATCCCCACTCCAAGGCTATAAAGGAACCCTCCCATGCATTTTTTGTAGTACTTGTATGGTTTATTTTTTATATTTTTTCCTTTCTTAAAATATTTAATATTAATATTTAAACTTTATCCTTGTGGAGGGTATAAGATACAGATTCAGCTTTAGATTTTTCCAGATGGCTACCCAGTTATCCTATCTCCAGTTCTGGAATAAGCCATCTTTTCTCCCCACTGATTTGATATACTCCCTTTACCAGATGCTAAAGTCTATGTTTTTGGTCTATTTCTGGACTCCCTATCCAGTTACCTTGACCTGTGTGTTCATACGTGGAGTACATCTATCGTAACAAATACAAACACAATCAATAGTATAAGAACTGTACTTAGTCTTAAATGCACTTAATCATATCTGTATTTTCATACTGCAAGTATTTTGCTGTATTTAGCCACTGCTCACTCTAACTCACCATCCAAACATATTCCCTCCTGGATTGCCCCAGGGAGTGTATCCATTGTTATGTTGAAGCAGACATTGATTGTCACTCAAGTTCTGGGAAAATGCGGCTGAGACATCACCAATTTTTCAATTAAAACTACAAACTCAAGAATCTATATGGCACAGATGTTTTCTCTTTCTGAATATGCCTTTAAGGGTACAGAGTGTGGGGTGTTCATAAATCTCAGCGTGCTTTCATTCAGCATCTCATAGTGGTGTACAGCCACAGAAATCTGTGAAACACACTGCTCTCCCTTCCTGAGGGCACTCCACAGTGACTTTGAAGCCTAGCCATTAAAGGCATTTGAAAGGGCACTTACTATTTAGTACCCCGTAAACATATATTTTGATTTTCTTTCATACTGTTTAATGGCATAATATTCGGCAAGGATCTGTGGAGACCAGCTAGCAATCACAACAGACACACTCCAAGAGGAGTAGCAGCACTTCCTAGATTGTTTCTCCCCCTTCCCCCAGCAGAAGGGCTGCAGCCCATTTCTTCACCGTGCCAAATATTCACAAGCTTGTTGTCTGTTACTGGTTTAATGTAGTACATTCACACAGATTGAAGCTGATTTTCAGTAAAGGTCTATAAATAACACTCTTCGGCTGTGATCTTGAGGCTTTTGAGATCAGTTTTCCCGCTTCCACCCCTCCTTCTTACCAAGCATTTCAACACTGGGGAGAAGATTAATGTCCTCACAACAAAAGATGACTTTTGGAGCAGAACCTACCCAATAATCAGAAGTGGCAAGTAAAAGAGAGAAGGTGGTGACCTCTCTCAGTGACAGGAACAAGAAACTGGAGGAGCCTTTCCTTTTGCTTAGAAAGTGCCCAAACCACTCATTGCAGGAAGCGTTTGGCTACCAATCACTTCTCTGAGACCCATTACAAAAGGTGAGCAAATTTGAAAGCTCGCCCCCTCCCTCCCCAATTAGTTCAGATTGCAGTCGACCTTCAAAGATATCCATTGCAAGGGTGTTTTTCTGGTGATGATGCTTTGAAAATAATTTTCTTTCTGAAGGGCTTTCTTTCTATTCTCTCCCAATGGCAACTTTTGAAAATTTGTTAAACCGCACATACACACAAGCCTCTTGGGCTATCTACAAGCTCTCTAGGTGAGTGGGAACAAACGGCAGCCTGACAAAGAAGTGCGCCCAGCACAACTTCGCAGTTCTGATCCTTCGGGGAATCTCACACAGATTCCCCTGCAGCCCCCAGTGCAGCATGGGGAATTTTTTTTAAGTACACCGTGTGATAAATTAGGCTGAAACCAAGTTGTTCCTTTGCTTGTTGAAGTACAAAGTAGTTTGGTTGAACTGCTTTTCCAAACTGACAAGAGACATTTCTTACTGTACCAATATCTACATAGCAATGGAAGAAAGAAAGCTAGAGCACTTATAACTTCAGGGCATGCTGACACTAGAAACTGGTAAGAGGGAATTTGTAGAAAAGAGAGTATACCAAAGGTTTAAGGGAACCATGGGTGGTTCAGAACTGTTGGCACATTCTGGCATTAATCCTAGCACCCAAGTCATGGGAAGATTCATTATTACATCAGCAGAAACCTCCTCCAAATAGATGAACATCTCATTGACTCCACATGGTGAAAGAAATCACACCTCACAGTTTTTGGTAAGTACTTGCCTCATTTCAAGCATCATAACTTTCCATGGATGTCCCTAGGGACCCTTATTTAAAAATGCTCTTTAAATCAGGTATAAAGAGAGAAGAAAGCAAAACCTACTGTACACTTCAGTGTGGTATAATTTCTAGGAGCGGAGGGGAAAATGGCTGTTTTCTATTTTATCTTTTCTGCCTCAACACAGAGTGTCATGCCGAGAATTATGCTGGGGCTAGGATTTAATGGCCATGCCAGGAATTGGAAGCAGCACCTGTGGACCAGAATTTAAATCCCATGGACGATTTTTCCTGATGCTTTTATAGAGCATGAATGAGGATGTAATTTAAAAATAAGCCCTGCATCCTATTTAAAAAGATAAGAAGGAGCTGGATGTGTGTAAATGTTTGGATTAAACATGACCAAAGACTGCACCGTATTTAAATGGCTTGGCACTTTAAACATGATGGAATCAGGCTTCATAATGGTGCAAGCATCTACCTAATGGAACTAAATTTGCAATACAGGTGCATAGTGGAAAAGAAGGACAGACAAGTGGCACTGAGAATCTAAGTGAGACGGCATCAAAGAATGAAACATATTGAGTTTAATGATTGACCTTATTGGAGGCTTTCTGCTCTGACAATGAAGATGTGAATTATCCTATTATTATAAGCAGATGGATCATCTTATTAATGCACCCTAGCCTTTCACATTTTTATTTAACTTTAAATTAAATCGAACAATTTCAGTACCATCCCTTAAAGGAAACAGAAGATGATTCTAGAAATATTTTCTGTGGAACCTTAATATATTTTTGTCTTTCCAGAGACACACTTTCAGCTCTGCTACACTATAATGCTTTGGCTTTCATTTGGATATAGCCGAGGTGTCTTGGAAGTTTCTCCGTAAATTCCTTCAAATCCAGAAGAGCTGAAAGAGATTCTAGGAGCCTGTGCTTCTCTTAATGATTCCACATGGAACAGCATCTTTGGAATTCTGATTCTGACATCGTCAGCCACTTGATAGCCCGTGCTACAAGGAGCAGCAGATGAGCCATAATCAAATGTTTTCTGAATTCATCCTCAGTACAACTCTCCCCTGAAACCAAAATTAGGCAGCAAAGTAATATTTGTTTAGAAACACTTACCAGGCACCTGCTTAATACTATAAATGCTATCCTGGCAAAATCTTCACACACAAAGGAAATATCTCACTGGAAGGCCAATATCTGCAACTACTGAAAAGAACAGAGCTGTTTCAAACTCACCGACAAAGGCTTCTGTCTTAGCCCCTATTCCACTCTCATTTTTTTTTCTTTTTGGTTTTGTTTCCTTTCAGCATATTTTAGGAACTAATCAGCTTTATAAAAGGTACCACTGTTAATCTACTGTTTGTCTTGGTCTTCACTGAAGCTCCTTAAAAGATAGAGTGCAAACAAAGCAAGAATTAAGGTCATTCCATTTAAATCCTTCAGAGAGGAAGACAAGGGCTAAGTTATTGCTGAGGGCTACAGAGAGGGCTGGAGGAATCCAGGATAAAAAAAAAACCCTCATTGTTTATTATTTGCCAGACTCAGAGCAGCCCCCATTCCCATATTTGTGAAGGGATTACCCTTTAATGGGAAGCCCAGACAAGTCCCTGGCCCACAGTCCACCCTGCTCCAAAGCGCATTCTACAGGAAGGTGGACCTCGGAGTGCATTCACTGGGGGGACCCAGAGTGGGACACGGCTCACACCCTGCAGCCTGATGTGATTCTTCCTCCAGCTGCTAGAGGTACACAAGCAAACATGACTGTCAAGGAGATTCCATGCTTGCACAGAGGCAAAACCACATCTTAGCAGGTGGTAGCTACATATGTGAAAATCTTAGCATGTAGCAGATTTAAAGAGGGGAGGGGAGCAAAAGTAAAAATAATAATCCACATGAAAGCATTTCAGCAGCATGTAATACTGACCCATTTCTTCTACAATTCTGATTGCAACCCTACTGCCAATATTTTATTTGAGACAGAAGTTGGTTAAATGTACTTGAATTTCCTCATTTGTTGCTACTATAATTGTTCATTAAGCATCACTAAAATACATTAGTCTTCAATTTTGTTTTAGTGTGGCAATGGGTTAATCTGTTTAAGTGAATGATTCACTGTTAAGTTTTGTCTTTAAAGAATTAAGGTCAGGAAGCAGAAAGCACTGTCTATAACCAACAGAGATGCAGATTCTTAACTTCCAGTATTTAGTAAGGCTTACACATAGTAAATGCACAGTAAGAATTTGTTACATGAAGTTGGGGTAGTTTTGACTGCTTTAATAATAATAGCAATGTTAATAATAATTGTTAATGTTCACTGAATATCTACAAGTATGTGCTAAGCGCTCAACTTATATTACCTCACTTAATTCTAATAATCAACATCAAGTGGTTATTATCCTCATTTTACATATGAAAAAAAAAAACAAAGCTTAGTGAAGTTAAAGTCACTTGCCCAAGGCTAATTACGTAAGTAATCAATAGCAAAGCCAGTCTACAGGGCCATAAGCTCTTGCTCAGGACCCTCTGTTCTTTTTCTTTCTCCTTCCTTCCTTCCTTCCTTCCTTCCTTCCTTCCTTCCTTCCTTCCTTCCTTCCTTCCTTTCTTTTTTTAAGTTAAGTAGGTTCCACGCCCAATTGTGGGGCTTGAACTCACAACCCTGAGATCAAGAGTCACATGCACTACTGACTAAGCCAACCAGGCACCCCAGGACCCTCTGTTCTTTTTTTTTTTTTTTAAGTATTTTAACGTTTATTTATTTTTGGGACAGAGAGAGACAGAGCATGAACGGGGGAGGGGCAGAGAGAGAGGGAGACACAGAATCAGAAACAGGCTCCAGGCTCTGAGCCATCAGCCCAGAGCCCGACGCGGGGCTCGAACTCACGGACCGCGAGATCGTGACCTGGCTGAAGTCGGACGCTCAACCGACTGCGCCACCCAGGCGCCCCTAGGACCCTCTGTTCTTAATGCTATACTGCTATACCTTCAAAGCAGCATTTCTTAGCTTGAATTTAGAAAATATTCATTCAATGACATTTCATTAGACAAAAAATTATCCTTAGAGAGAATAAGGATTCCACCTTGAGCCAAGATATGAGAACTTGTAAGAGATGAGAAGAAATTTCCATCATAGTGGCTTCCAATTTTGTCCTCAGGTCCCAAAAGAATTTAACTATTCACAAAATACAGTGACAATTTTGGTGCTGCTTTGTTGAATGTCATATGAACAGATCTTCTGAAAGTGGTAATACTCCTTCCTTACGAGATAACTTACCTCCCCCCAGTTACCACAGACACACACACACACACACACACACACACACACACACACACACACAGTGTGTCAAGTTTTCCCAGGCAGAAGGAGATCCGTTTGCAAAACCCTTGGCATATGGTAGGTCTGCCTGGCTTTCTACAGTGTTTGATTATGACTGGCCTAGCTAATTCATTTCATTGTATGTTCACCCCTCTTTGGAAACTGAACGGGATTAAATTGCATTTTTGAAGCTTTAGCAAATCACCGTGTGATTTAAATTAGAATAAAGACAAACACTGAGATCATTTTTTTCTTGAGGAAATTCTGACAGCATTTCTGGCCCAGCAGGAATGTTTGTCCAGAGACTCTTAAAAGTCCCTCTTGGCCATTGGGATACCCAGTTAGTTCTAAGTATATTAACCACTCAGTAAAAAATGTAGAATCTATAATCAAAGACAAGCAGAATGAAAAGCCATACATGAAATAAATGCTTCCTCTTGAAAAATCCTAAAATCCTATTTTTAACAATAGCCCAATTTATTCCCCCTCCAAACTTTATTAGCTTACAGACTAGGCCAAAGAGGACTGAGTTATATCCATGTACTTAATAACTTCTCTTCCAAGAAAAGTGCTTAGAAATATGGTATTTCTAAGTCACTAACGAGAAACAAATAGTTCATGGAACTAAAAGCTGAGGGACACTTGCTATTATTTTTAAGTATATTTTACTGAGCTATTCAATAATTTCTAGCATGATTACTTACTCAGTCTCATCTGCACCATAGGTTGTAATACCATTGTCCCTTCCAATAAAATGAGTAGATAAAATAAATAGCAAAAATTAAGAATGTGTTCTCATTTGTGGAATCTCTAGCAGTTCTATTAAAAAAAAAAGCTTTAAATTACAGGGGCCATTTAACTTTCCTAATTTTAGGACATGGTGTTTTTAAGAACCTTTGGATGCTTGTTCCATGTGGCACAATTTTTGTAGCATTTTAATATGATGGGCCTCAAGCTTTTGAGGTTGAAAAACCAGAGCCCACCGTTGAACAAGCATGTTTTGTCCCTTTTCATTTTCAAGTATAAGTCTACAGATTCTGCCCTGAGTTTATGGTGATGGTGACTTGGTCCTATATTCCATAGGCAGCATGGAAGTTGATCTTCATTTTGCAGTGAAGTTTATCAGGCTAGTCATTAGATGAGCTGCCAGGGTTTTCCTGTTGGATAGGTAGTTACGCCTTAAGCTGAACCGAATATAAAATAAAATATGTTGCTATGGTAATCTAATAGCTTCCTTTAATGGACATTTCATTTTAAAGAAAACAGAAAAGATTCTACTCTCTTCCACCATCCAAAATGAAGGAAAAGAAAAGGACAAAGGAAATTGAGCTTCTGCTTATAATTCATAAGCGTCAGTGTTATCTAAACATCCCATTTAGGAAATTTTGTATTGCCAGAAAAAATCTAATTAAAAAGAAAACTTGTTTTTAAAGAAATTGTCCCTAGGTGAGACAAGCACACAGAGTGCAAACAAACACCAATTTGGGGGGAAAACATTTATGAGATATATTGTACTTCAGGATATCAACATTCACTTCTTCAAAATAAGGCCTACCAAATAAATTAGGATATATCAAAGTGATGGTTTTTTACTAGTGAAAGATTTCCAGAGTACAGAATGGTTACTTGACAATTCATCAACCCACGGCTGTATTTTGTTTGCTTTGTGAAGGACAACCACATGGCCACATGTAAATTTTATAAGCATCCCTCTAGGGAGGTGTGGACCAAGCTGGCAGACCAAACACTTGCACGTACTCCTGGCCACGACCCCTGAAAGCACAGGTATTTTAACAGAATAGATTCATGAGGATACTAAACAATAAAGGAAATTTTCATCAGCAGACAAAAAAATTCTAAAGAATCCTAGAATACAGAAAAGCAAGATGGATGATATTGATTGAGAACAAAACCAGAGAGAAAGAAACATGGCCCAAACCAGGAGCAGGAGAGAAGTAGATTCAGGGAAGTTTTACTCTTTTAAAAAAATTTTTTAAATGTTTATTTATTTTTGAGAGAGACAGACAGAGAGAGAGAGAGACAGAGAGAGACAGAGCATGAGTGGGGGAGGGGCAGAGAGAGAGGGAGACACAGAATCTGAAGCCAGCTCAAGGCTCTGAGCTGTCAGCACAGAGCCTGACAAGGGGCTCGAACTCACGAACTGCAAGAGCATGACCTGAGCTGAAGTTGGACACTAAGCCAACCAGGCACCCCTCCAGAAATTTTACTCTTAAGAGTAGGCCCTAGAGGGGTCCTGAAGGTTCACTGAAGAACTGCCCTTGGAACAACAGAGGCTAGTAGGTGTGCACTTTCCTCTTGTTTATACAGAGCTGCTGGCAGGAGCTGCTTTTAATCCCTGGCTAACCCCTCCGAACACTCTCTCAAGAAATATCGTGCCTGTGGACTTCCCGTGTGAGTGCAAGGCCCTAAAAGAGGAGGAAGGTAGAACATAAGTAACTCTATACCTTCAGAACAGACAAGGAAGGAGGTGTGCCAAGGAAGCACCTCTGCCCAGGAGGGCAATGTGCTACCTACCTTAGTAACAAAATTAAGCCCTCCTTACTTTGGCGGTGGGGAAATGTGGAAAGGACTAGTCAGTAACTTGCTGTGCCAAGTGCAGGCACCACAAAAGAAGCCTCAGCTCAGTCAGTCTCAGTCAGCCCTCTTAGTCAAAGGAGAGGCTTATTTTCAGGAGAAACCAATAAATATTGCTTCAGAGGAGACCTACATTGGCTGCCTATATTAATGAACCTAGTCTTTCATCATTAATTATGTTAAATGAACAACTGAAGTTTGCCAGATATTGAAGGAAAACTAACAGCTTTTAACAACAACAGAAATAATGATGAAAAGCTTCCTTGAGGATTAAAGATAATTAAAGGAATAAAAGAAGAGTGAGAAAATAAATTCTAATATCTTCAAAAAGACATGAGGCTATTGCATCCATTACACAAAAACAGAATATTACCTAGTGCAATAAGACCAAAAAAGAAAAATGTTTTAAAAAGAGAGAGAGAGAGAAAGAAATGAAGAGACAGGCTGTCATTATTTGTAGACACACAATCTCCTACCTAGATAATACAAGGGAGTCAACTGAAACACTACTGAAATTAATAAGAGAGTTTAGTAAGCCAGCTGCTAGAAGATCCATAAACACAAATCAATAGCTTTACTACAAGCCAAGTGGGCAGACAGCGTGGCTTGGCTAACCTAACTCATTTTTCTCCTCTTTTCCCCTTGCTGCCTCCCTTGCCTCTCTCTTGAAGACAGTGATGTGACATAGTTCTGGCTAGTTGAGGAGTGGGCCAGCTCTCCTGAGGAGCTTTTTTGCATTCCTGATACAGGAATCACAACTTCCTTGTCTCTTTCTCCTTCTTGTTCAAATGCTGACTTGGGGCTAGATCTGCACTGAGCATCTTTTGAAGATAAGGCCACAGGAAACAAAAGAAGAGACACTCCTCCTGCTATAACCATGCTGCTAAACCCACACTGGCAGCTGCTTACATTTGGACTTTTTTGTTGTGTTGAGTAAAATAAGCTGTTTCTTTAAGCCACATTTGGATTTTCTGTTTTTTGTGGCCAAATATATTTCTAACTGATAGATATGTAATAACCAACACAATGGGAAAATATTTCATGCACAAAGGAAGCAAACTATAACATCAGAAATAAATGCAACAAGAAATGTGCAAGATCCATACAAAGTAAACTATAACAAAAACAGGCCTCAAGAAAATGGATGGACCAGTTTCTCATTGGGAAGACTTCCTATGATAAACCTTTTAATTTAAAAGCTGATGTCCTATCAATCGAAATTCTAATAGCATCTTTAATGGAACTTGATGAGTTGATTGTAAAATTTACCTGAAAAAGAAAGTGAGCACATAAAATAAACCTATAAAAATTTTGGAAAGAAAGGAAAAATGAAGACTATTTAGTCTATCAGCTATCAAACATGCTATGAAATTTCATTATTTAAAACAATGTAATCTTAGTGCAGAAATATGCAAATATACTAACGAAATAAATAGAAAATCTGAAAACAGGGGTGTGTGGGTAGCTCAGTGGTTGAGCATCCTACTCTTGGTTTTGGCTGAGGTCATGATCTCAAGGTTCGGTTCCCAGGTTCGAGCCCTGGGTTTGGGCTACATGCTAACAGCACTGTGGGGTAGCGAGTGCTGCTTGGGATTCTCTCTCCCTCCCTTCTCTCTCTGCCTCTCCCTGGTTTGTGCGTTCACACTCTCTCTCAAAATATAATTAGAAAATCTGAAAACAGACTCTTGAATATGTGGAATTTTGTATATAATAAACGTGGCATTTCAAACCATCAGGAAAGAACGGATATTTAATATGGTGTTGGGAAAGTAAAGTATCCATTTCATACGAATCAAGTTTGTTCATTATGACACACACATAAATAAATTCTAGATATAATAAAGGCCCATATGTAATAAACAAAATTTAAAGCACTGGAATAAAATAAGTGAGATTTTTTATTTAATTTTATAAAGGCAAAGACTGACACATATGATTGTCACAAAGGCACCATAAATAAAGTTAAAACACAAACTAAAGCTTGAAAGAAATGCTTTCAAATGTTTTCAACGTGTACAACAGAAAAAAATATCAATATTAGTAATCATAAATAATTCTTACACATCAATAAAATGACAAATTCAATAGGAAAATGGACAAATGTTTAAACTAACAAGACAAAGGTGAATAAATACAAATAGCTAAAAAAATGCAAAGAGATGATTAACCTCATTAATAAAGAGAAAATTGCAAATTAAAAAGTTCTTGTCATCAGACTAACAAAAGTTGGAAAGTACATTAATATACAGTTGTCAGGGGTAGAACATTGTATACTCTCATATACAACTGTAGAAATGAATAGATATAACCATTTGGGGGGAAGGCAATCAGATATCTTTACCCATGTTGAAAATGCACGTGCATTTTGACTCAGCAATACCATAAATTCTCTTTCAGCTCTGTCGCTCATCTTACTCTCACAGTCAATGTCCCTGAAGGAATATTCTATAGTCACTTTCTCATCTCCCAGTCACTGTGACTTTCAATAGTGTAGCTTATTACCTTTACAACCCCCAATTCCATTGGTGGGAGGTGGGAGTTGTAAACAATTACCCAACTGTCATACACAATGACATCTTTTAAGTACTTGTCCTATTTGTCTTTGAAATATTTGATGCTGTGGACCATTCTTTCCTTGATATTATTTCTTCCTTTGGCTTCTAATACTCTTCACTCTTGTTTTTTTTTTCCCCCACTTCTAATTCTCAGTCTCCTTTGCTCACTCTTTCTTTGATCCTTCAAAGTGTTCCCCAAGGAACTTCTTTTTCTTACTTTACCTCCTTGGTTGAGCTCAAACTATGGGTTTAATTTCTATTTACAGGTTTGAGATTCTAAAATAACCACTATCTTCAGTCCAACCCCCCTTACTGAACTATAGATCCTTATTTATACCTCCTTTCTAACATCTCCACCAGGCTATTCCACAGGTATCCCAACAATTTCAGTAAGATGTTTCTCTCTCTCTCTCTCTCTCTCTCTCTCTTTCTACACACACACACACACACACACACACACACACACACACACACACACACATATTCTTTTTTTTGATTGAAGCTCTACTGTCCACCCAGTTACCATAGCTAGAATCCTGGGAGTCATCTAAGACACTTTGCCATCCCTCACTCTCATATTCAATCTGCCAAACAAGTCTTATAGCATCTTAGTTATGATTCTCATGTCTACCTGTTTCTCTTCATCCTCACTGCTACTGAATTAGTCTATTCCTTCATCATCTATTCAAGTTCTTAACCTGGAATTCATGGGCTCACATGAATCCATGAATGGACTTCAAGATATCTGTGAGCCACTTATAGCATTATATGCCACTTTAGCATTATATGTAAAGTATGTACATATGCATATATAATTCTAAAAAGGGATCTGAGGCCCCCAAAAGGTTAAGAACAATTCACTTAGTCTAATCATTGTTATAATCTTCTAGTTCCTCCTCCTGCTTCTAGTCTCACCCTTCGAACCTATCCTCCACCCTCCTGCTGTTATGTTTTTTCAAAATATAAATCCAATCATGGCCCTGCTATTCAAAACTGCTGCAATATCTTACCATTTTAAAATTAAAACCCAAACCCACTTGTACAGTCCTCCATGATCTGGCTTCTGTAGATTTCTAGAGACTTTTGCATCTCAATTTTCTCTCCTCCTTACATCCCAACTCCAACCCATGATAAAATTTTAATACTTAAATTGTTCCTAATGTCCTGGTTGCTCCATACCTCTTTACTTTTGCTCGTATTGCTTTCTTTGCCTGGCTGCCCTTCTTCACAAAGCCTTTCTTGTGTTCCCTCTGGCTCTAAGCCCATTAGACTATCTAGCCCAGGTAGAATTGACCACTTCTTTCCCTATACCCAGAGTATATTATTACAGAGATTATACAGAGCTTTAATATAATTCTTATATTCTTTCATGTCATGTGCTTACGGTTACAGGTCAACTGAACTGTACACTCTCTGAAGGCAAGAACAATGTCTTGTTTTTGTCACCTACAGCAAATGACACAGGTGTGTCCTATAAGGCTACTCTATAAATATTAATGACTTTAAAGGGAGATATCAGCTTGTTTGTTTTATCACCTTCAATCCCCCTTCATATGTTAGAAAGAAAAGATGTGGAAAGAGGAATGAAGAGAGAAAAAGCATCTTAGATAATAGAATGTGAATGGAAAATGCTGCTAGGTAGAAACAGTATCCTATGAATATCAAAACTTCATTGCAAAGGCCAAGAATTCTACAACAATATGAAACAAGGAAGATTATAGAGAAATTTTCAACTTTTGCTGAAGTTAACATAGCTGTCTATTGCCTTCATTCAAATATTGACTTTATTAGATTTATTTCTCATAACCTTCAGTAATATTAAAAGAGATATTAAAAAAGAGATACAGTCCAAGGTCTATAGTAGAAAGTGGAATCAAGACATAGGTGTTTTGAGTTCACCAATCAACTAAGCGAAGTTTAGAGAATAGAAAATAGGACTACAACAAGCAGCTTTTATATTTAAGGTATACAAATAAAACAACCAATTCTGATTCTAGGATTTTGACACACTGCAGGTAAATTATAACTTTATCAAAATTCCTTTGCATATAAATCTTGAAAAATAATGTGGAGTCCTCAAGAATATATATCATATTACATTTGTGTGTGGTCAAATGTCGAAGGCTGGAAGGGAAATAGAAAGAGATGAAAGAAAATATGCTATATATGTACCTGAGGTGAAGGGGAAGAATTTCTAAAAAAATACACCAAGATCCTAAAAAGGAAGTTTCCTACTTGCTTCAGTGAAATAACAATCTAACATAAAGAAGGCATTACCATTGCATCATGCAAATATTGACTGACTTGGCTAATCAGGGCTGTATATCCACAGCCTTTTTTCCCCTGGAGTCTGCAGCGACAGCTTTGTGTACTCTGCAGTCTCTTGTGCCTGAGCCAACAACTGATAGAGTATTAGATCAAAGCCTTGATACACAGATGCCAGGCAATTTGGTATTAAACAAGCGATAAGAGTACAAAAGAAGTCTCAATGTACTTTCACCACAATTTGAACAGCAAATAGTTAATTAGGTTGATAATAGATGTCAACATTTTACCTGATGTCATAGTTCTAGAAGGTATAAACTTCTTCCATCTCAGATGAAAAACTAAATTAATTTTTTAAAAGAAGCAAAGATGAATAATGTTTTATTATTTATGATTTTTTCTCATCTGAAGTATTTAGTTAAACACAGTTTTAATTTTCTTCAAGGTTTTTTTCTGTAAAGGGACAATATAATTTTCACCAGCATAATTTAAGTGAGGTGTTTAAAAGGTGATATGATGAGCCAGTAAAGTTTGCATTCAATGCAAATAATCAAGGCTTGAATTCATTATGAATTATGGAGATGCTGCTATTTCAAGGGGTATTTTTGAGGTTTCTTATGTGTGGGATTTATAAAATATCTTATTCATTCATTCCAAAAAAAACAAAAAATGATATAGGAAATAAAAAACATTTCTATCCTCCTGATACTTTTTTCTTAATTAAAATACTCAACAATCTAGTTATTTTAAACTAAATCAAACATCAGAAAATTGAATATCTTAAAAAATTTTTCTACGTGATCATCAGATAAAGAGGTCAAAAGTATAAAATGCTCTCAAGTATATATTTTTAATTAAAAAATACATGAAGGTTATTAGAAAGACCATCTATCTTCCCAAGTCTCCAATATCAAGCATGAGGTAAATAAATGCCTTTCCAATTTCAAATGAATTACCAAACCCTTGGAGCAAAGTTTACATGTTGTATTAATTAATTGTATGTGTCAAAAAACCCTGAAACACAGAAAGAATCCAAAACCCCCATAGCCAGATCATGTTAGGGGAGATGAAAATAAACATCACAGAGATCACAGAGTTGAAAGGACTTTATCAAGTAACTGAAGTGCCACTAACTTTAGTTGGAACAACCACATAGTAAATCTTTGGAATACTACTTCCCTTTTCCAGATTTTATAATAAAATCAATGTATATTAACAGTGCCATCTACTGCTTATCAGTAACACTACAGTGCCCCAAAGCAGCCCACTGAATCCAAGATGGTTATTTTTATTTTCACCAGGGCATCATCATTGGAACTGGTCCATGGTGCTATTCTGAGGACACTATAAAATATGATAAATGTATATAGTCAGTGACTAATTGCTTTCTTTATTTTTTTAAAGCCAAATTTGCTTCCAAATAGTGATTCATGGGAATGTAGTGAAAAAGTACTGGAGTACAAGTAGAAGAAGCTAGGTTCTTATACTTTTTCTTATTCCACCATTGTTTGACCTCATTTTCTCGTTAGTCTTCACAATACTTTCTAGCATAATGTTAGTAAGTTGATCTTTAGAATTTATTTCTTTCAGGAAAAAAATATATCATATGGGCTCCAGAATGAAGGCATCTAAATCCTCTTCAAAATCCTTTCCAAATACTTTTCAGACTTAACTGAGACTTCTTTAGTTGAGAATAGGAATAGTTACTTTAAGAGTCTCTAAAATACAAATAAAATTTAGATGAAAACCAAAATATACAGGCAATTAGTTTACTTAATGTAGAAAATCCCAGTATCTGGGTAATTTAGCAAATATCTTCATTTGTTTACAGTCTTGCAGACATAGCCCAAATCCCACGAGAATGGAAAAACTTCCTCCCGTGAAATTCACATCTTAAAAATGTTTTAACTTCATGGTATCCTGTACCTCTTGCTGTGATGCACTAAGAATACAGTATTACTTAACATAATATTCCTGCCAAAATACATAACCTGAATCAAATCATGAGGAAACATCAGACATACCCAAGTTAAGAGACTTTCTACAAAAAAAAATGGCCTATAATTTTTTCAAATGTCAAAGTCACACATGACACAGAAGACTATTCCAGATTCAAGAAGAGTAAAGAGACATGACAACTACATGGAATGTGTGATTCTGGATTGTGTCCTGGAACAGGGGGAAAAAAATCAACATAGAAAATATTATTGAGAAAACTGACAAAATTTAAATATGGGCTATTTATTAGATAATATTATTGAATCAATGGTGACTTTTTGGAATTTGATAAATAAATCATGGTTATGTGAGAAAACATCATTGTACTTAGGAAATACAATCTGAAGTACATGGAGGTAAAGGGGCACAGAGTCTGCAACCAACTCTCAAATGTTTCAAAACAATTATCATCTATGTACATATCTAATGAGAAAGCAAATGGTAAAGCAATACATACATATATATATGTATATATATATACACATACATATATATATGTATGTGTATATATATAGTGGTAAAGCACATGAGGCAAAACATTAGCAATTGGTGAATATGAGTAAAGGGTAATCAGGAGTAGTTCTGTATTGTTCTTGAGACTTTTCTGTAAGTTTAAAATTATTTCAAAATAAAAAAGTAAAAGAAAATAATGGTAGATACATTGGCTTCTATTTTAAAACATAAATTTTAAAGTGGAAGAGACTGAAGAAAACCATTTAGCTCACGCATTTTATCTAAGAGGAAATTGTAGCCTACAGTGCTGAAGAAAACTTCGTAAGATTGCAGAAGCAATGAAAAAACTCCTATCTCCTGAGTCCCCACCCAGTATCTTTTTCTAGCAAACCACACGAATTCTATAAAAAGGTGATAGATCACAAATACCAAGGTATCATTTCACTGGCTAAGACACTGCTGCCAAAACCTCCAAAGTTCCTCGTAGTACAAACCATTCATCCTCAAACAGTCTGTGCAGCTGGCAGCTTGCTGGGCATGAGAATATAATAATGGAAGACCTGGCAACTCAGAGACAGTGGGGAAGGAGGGTCCTGGTGCATACATAACCCCAAATGTGGCCTTTGATCTTATTTTAAAGCTGAAATTACATGTAAGGGGGTCAAATCTTTGGTTAACAAAGCACTTATAGGCACTTTCTATAGATAACATTTTGTTGGTTTTTATGTTTTTTGTTACGTATTAAAGATGATAGAGTCAAAAGTGCAAATGCTAGAGTTCTTAGAATCCAACATTAACATGCCTTCCCATACTATGGGTTTTCTTATACCGTACAATCAAAGCTCATTAGAAGGAAAGATGAATGAGTCTATTTTCTAGATTAAAATGCCAGCAGTTACAGAGAAAGCAGAGAGGGGAGAAAGAAGGAAAGAGGGGGAAAAAACACATAAAGAAATAAGGAAGAGGTAAGAATTCCCTTAAGTAATCTACATTATTTGAACTTTTTAAATTTACTGACTAAACACTGAATTGTAAATAAATTAATAAAATGCCTTTTTATGTGCAAATCAGCCACTTTTTGTTTGTACCATAATATATGTATTTATGTTACCTATCACAGCCTCTAGTAAGGTATCAATAACTTTTATCATTTTATCCATTTAAAAGGCAATAATTGAGTGTTCAAGGAAAATACCATTTTCAAAATGCTTAAATCTCTAAGTTAGTCAAACATCTGCCAATCAACCAAAGTTTCATCTGTATTTGCTATAGCAGCACTAACATTTGAAACCACCTAATACCAAACAATCTGAATGATAATCCCCCACCCCCAAGTAATTCTTTTTCCTCCTGAATTGGCTAAAAATTTAACCAATATATAAATCGAAGAATGTGAACTTTTAGACTAGATCAGACCCATGCTTCAGCCTGCCTGCCCTGAGACCACAACTAAGAAGCATGTGATGTGTTGTGGACATGCCTGTTGGTGCCTCTCTGGGCCCCCACATCCCAACTTTGTTTCCCATTTATTGAGGACTTTCTGAGATAGTAGTGCTAGACAGAATTCCCAGAAGCATCAAGCTATCACTTCTGGAGTATCCACAAAAAGCCAAGTATTTATGGGAGATGCAAGATAACATGTGGTCAAAAGAGTGGACTGTGGGTCAAGTCACCCACTGTTGAGTCCCAGCTGTGCTGTCTACTGTTCTCTCTATGTCTGAATTTCCTCCTCTGGAAAATGGAGTATTAAGGTAACCTAGATCATAAGTCTGGGGCACAGAATCCGGTAAATGACGGTTAGCTATTACTATGCAGTTTATTAACAATATAAAATTTTCTTTTGCACATATTTTACAAGAACTTTTCATACACACCAATGCTTTTTTTTAAAAAAAAGATTTTATTTTTAAGTAATCTCTACCTCCAATGTCAGGCTCAAACTCACAACCCCAAGATCAAGAGTTGTGTGCTCCACCACTGGGCCAGGCAGGTGCCTCCCAATGCTTCTTAAAGTAAGATCCATGGGCCTTCTGCATCTGGCACCTGGATTTGTCAAAATGCAGATTCCAGGCCTTTACCCTAGACTGGATGGAATCTTGTGGGACTGGGGGGGAAGGGATACTACATTTAACATTTTACCTAGGAGTTTGAGAACCAGGATATTATTCACTTATAAACATCCATTTACTTTGCTCATTTATAATTTAAATTTTCTATCCCACAAACCACAATGCATAATGATAAGAAGACAAAATGTAAATAAATTATCCTTGTATAACATATGCATAACATACCCAAACCTAAAAATGGTGTCCTGACTGGCAAACAGATGGAGACTGTTTAAAAGACCTTCAGTTAAATCTGTTCCCTAGGTTTCTGAGAAGCTTTGCATTGGGCTATATTTAAAAAAATTTTTTTTTACATTTATTTATTTTTGAGAGACAGAGAGTGAGCAGGGGAAGAGCAGAGAGAGAGGGAGACACAGAATCTGAAGCAGGCTCCAGGCTCCGAGTTGTCAGCACAGAGCCCGACACAGGGCTCAAACCCACGAACCGTGAGATCATGACCTGAAAGTCGGACGCTTAACTGACTGAGCCACCCAGGCACCCCTGCATTGGGCTATATTAACAGCTGGTGTTTACTGGCAAATATGGCATCACTCCTCAAATTACGTGTTGCCCACAAAGTAGCAAAGCTAGTCTATGAAATGCAGGGTTGCCAGTCCTCACCAGAAAGTCATAGAGTAACATAGCTACAAAAATCCAGAAGCCTAGTCTCTGGCTCCTCTGGGGCACTTCTCACCTATTTTGCATTTTAGAGTATATTCATTCATTCATGCATTCATTCATTCAAAAAAGTGTTTCTTGAGCACCTCCTATACGCAAGGCACTAGTCTTACGGATGGTGGATGCCCTAAATTTGTTAATCCAGCTCTTCTGCCACCACATTTATAAATTCACCTTCAGTTCTCTAGGAGAAGGTTGTGGGAGCGGGGGTGGGTAGAATATTTAGAAAGAAAGAATTTGCAGAACTGAAATAGCCTGACATTAAGAACTGTTGTAATAATATGTACTTTGGTGGATTTTCATCCTTTTTCCCTAACCTAGAAAAAAAGATACCTGGTGTGTACGGAGGGGTACACACTTGTAACTTTAGAGGCCATGATGGAATTTTGCTGACAGCATCCTTGGGCAGGACTGAAGAGAACTCCAATGGAAATATGCCATTATGTCTGCCTCTCCCAAATTTTGACCATATTCTCCTGCTGGATTTCCCTCATTCAGAAAAACAAGAACTCATGAGATCATTCCTATTAGTGAGGTTGGTCTATCCAACCTCAAATTCTGACTCTGGCAGTGGCACCAAGGGATATTTGGAGGGACACCTGATGTTGACCTCAAACGTGAGGAATAGACCCCCATCTAAATCTTGTTAAGGGAAATTTAAGTTGTTTTTAAAGGACAGTTTGCTCAGTATACAAGAAATAAACAATATCAAGCTTTTACTGTTTGCCTGGATTTTCCCTAGGTAAATTTGTTTGTCTGAGGTTAGAGCTCACTGTGCTTGTTCCTTGAAAAAAAGTGAAATTGTGCTGGTTTTATTGAAAGGATTATTTAGATCCCATTTACCACAACCTTTTTTCAGCTTTTTAATTTACTTTTTTCAGCTATAATTTTAGCTGTCACTGCAAATCCCCAGTATTGTCAAATACACTGACCATGCCTTGCAATAAAAAAA
Organism: Felis catus; assembly: GCF_018350175.1. Lineage (NCBI taxonomy): Eukaryota > Metazoa > Chordata > Mammalia > Carnivora > Felidae > Felis > Felis catus. Next base: position 85,337,585 of record NC_058373.1, on the reverse strand, counting down.
GAAACCACAGTCTAAATAACTTAAGGTTCCATGAATTTCAGAAAACACTTTGGAGAAGCCCCATTTCCCTTCTATCTCAATTTCTGAAATCTTCTGACAAATTTGTTTTGGAATTCATAGCAAAATTCCAGAAGATCATGCTGTACTATTGTTGGAAATAAAATTGTGTAAGAAAAGCCAGTGTCAGTATTTAGTCACCAAATAATTCTGCCAGGTGGTATTTGTAATACAGACTACCCTTGTACTCTGAATAGTTTTGTCTTTTTTTTTTTTTTTGCCCTTCCAAATTCATAGATCAATCTTAATCTGACAGCAATGTCATGCTTTCTTCTGTAAAACTTGTGAGCCAGTACTTACTCTCAACAGCACATGGTGTATCCAAAAATCATTTCTCGACATACGAAAGCTTCAGCTGTATTTGTTTCCCCTTGTTTCATTATTTTTCTTTAGGGGATATATTTCACCTCCATACCATCTCAGTTTGCTTGTTTGTTTATTAACAACTCTAAGGTATTCAGCAGGATTTTCATTCATACATCGTCAACATACTATCTGATTTCGTGGAAAGAGTACAGGGGGAAAAAAAGGATTTTATTACATAAAGCCAATAAAAATTATAGAATTGCATAGCCACATTTAAAAAGTTTTTCTCTTCGGGGTGGTTGGGTGGCTCAGTCGGTTAAGCAACCGACTCTTGATTTTGGCTCAGGTCATGATCTCACGGTTCGTGAGTTCAAGCCCCACATCGGGCTCTGTGCTACAGTGTGGAGCCTGCTTGGGATTCTCTTTCTTTCTCCCTCTCTTTTTGCCCCTCCCCCACTCACGCTGTCTCTGTTTCTCTGAAAATAAATAAACTTAAAAAAAACTTTTTAAGAAACGTTTTTCTTTTCATATTAACATAATGAGATTTTCTAAAAATTGTATTTGAAAAATAAAAGAATTTGACAATTCAATTAACTTATTAGAGATGACTAAGATCCATTTCACCAACAAACCTGGTGGGGTCTTCACATACATAACTGAGAAGACACGAAGTAGAGACTGGTTATTAGCTGATCATCGCCAGTGGAGAGGATATAATTCTTCTCCAGTATTCACTCACCAGTCAAATCACACCCACTTGTTTACAGCCCAATTCAAATCCCTCTTTTCCATGAAACCTTCTTTGATTATCCCAAGCAACATACTTTCTCTGTCCTTTGCATTCTATTATACTGGCACCTATTTGAAGACCTAAAGGAGACTAACATCAAAGAATCTGTGAGGAATCATGCCAAAAAGGACATACATAGAGGTCCCCACTGTCAGCAAAACTGTTCAAAATATGCCATCACTTTTAGTCTTAGGAGGTTAAGTCTCCACTATGGAAAAAGGAAAATTTTGGCACTGGATATGTTTACAAGGCACAAATTTCTGAACTCAAGATAACCACAGCCTGGCTATGGATCTATATAGCTTACTTGGTGTCTTTTCCTCTCCTCTATCTTGTCAAAGATAGCTCTTTTTCTAATCTATCTGGAAATCTTACTTTTTCCCTTATAAAGTCCTTTTCCCAGTTCATCTCCAAGGAAGAAGACAAAGAAAGGGATACTAGTACCTGTCCTTTCTCTCCTGATCCATAGAGAGTTCAGGGTTATGTCTTGTCCTCATGGAGCACTACCTGATTGAAGGAACCTGGCCTTTCATAGCTTTATGTATTTCTCTGTTGGGAACCAGATACAACAGAGTGTGCCTCAGGGACTGTGAAAGAAATGGGAGGAAAATGTGAAAAGACATAATAGATACTGAGATTTCTTAATCTGGGAGATGGAATATCAGAGGGTAATTTGATAATAGATTTTAAATATTAAGGTTAGATGCAAAAGAAATAAGCTGGAACACTGGAGTAAGAAATGAAAGTTAGATAAAGAAGTAATTCTCATAGATAAAAGAGTAATAAATTACCCAAGAGGGTAGAATATGTTTCATTGTTGGTGTTCAACAGGGGGGAATTTCATCTGCTAGAAACAGTTTAAATAGAGCAATGTGCAAGACAAAATTTTAAGATTAAAATCTATGATTCTCTGATGACAGACTAATCAGAACTTTAATATCTAGTTTAACATATCATAATCACAACATGAATTCTAGAGCTAAGATTAGGAATAAAAGCATAATTACTTCCTTCCCAAATGGAGTTAATCTATATACCAAGGCTATGGCTTTGATATAACTGGGAGTGTCAACTGATTCTGTCTTTAAAAAGTTGAATCCTATTACCTTCTATTATCTATTACCTGGTACATCTATTTTTTTATTCTTTATTCAAGACAGAAAGCAAAAGAGAATGCTTTTGAATATATTGATGTGAAATTCTTCTGGACATCAACAAAATACTCATTTTCAAGTAACAATGATATGCATGGTAGCATGCACATTTTGCACATTTTGTGAAATGCAAAGAGTAAATCAGTATAGAAAAGAAATGATGTTTGCTATAAAACTAGTGAACAAAAGTTCTAATTAATGGCTTTTGAATAAGACTAGCCAAGAATTTGATTCAACCTTTAAAAAAAATTTACATCATTATGAGTTAGTAAATAGTTTGTCTAAAAAATACCTGGCGTGTATTATTTTTATTTCCTTCTGATCACATAAGTAATAAGGTTTATTGTTAAACTTGAAGATTAAAATAAAGTTATAACAAATAAAATAAAAATCATTAATATTCCTACTACCCAAAGGTAACTACTGTTAACATTTTGGAGTCAATTTCCTCCCAATCTTTGAGACCATGTTTTATTCTATATCATTACATTTTCCTTCCTTCAAAACATTATTTGTAATGTCTGTAAGGCAGCCCATCAGAGGGATACACTACAAGATATTTAACCTTTCATTATTACTGAAGATTTTAGCCAGTCCTAATGAAGAGTCAGGAGACAGAAACCTCTCTACCTATGTTAGGCAGAAAGGCATTTAATACAGAAAATTAGAACTCTATACTGTGTCAGGGAATGATTCCTAGAAAACCATGACAGAACTGATGCATGTGGGAATCAGGAACTGATGCGTGTGGGATTGCTGACTTCAGGAACACACTGCCATAGCTCTGATATAAGAAGCTATGATCTAAGGACGACTGCCACCACCTGCGCAGCCTATCTTGATATTTCCCAAATGAGTGATGGATACTGGTATGCTTATTCAGGAAAACTCAGTGTCCCTACCATGTTTGCTAACAGAAAAGAAAAAAATAAACGTCTAGGTCAAGAGGAAGATGTCTGTCATCTGCTTCATTTATACTCTCTGTGTATCACATGGGTACACCTACTTGAGGGAAACCTAATTTGCAAATCCCATAGGTAAGGGATATTGGGCTGTGTAGGTTTTAGCTTTCCAGTCTCTAAAGAGCAGAGGGGCTGACAAGAACAAGGTTGGAAGGATGATGAGCCTTAACCCACTATATCTGCTACAACTCTTGCAATAAGGCTGCAAGGAAAGTACTTGACATTGATCTTTGTTTGCGTCGCTGTTTACTTCCTTCGGGTAGATTCCTGGAAGTGAAGTTACTAAGCCAAAAAAGAGAAACTGTTTAGATTCCTGATATATAAATACTGCCAAACTACTTTCCAGAAAAACTAATCACTATACACATATAAAGCAAGATGTGAAAGTGCTCATCTCACCATACACTTCCCAGTACCAAGTACTGAATCTCTTTTAAAAAATCTTCAAGATCACCATCAATGGTGGAAATCTGATTCTAACAATCTGGTTATCCTTGTATTAGTAAGAGAAACCAAGAATTCCTCTAGGATATCTAAGGGACTTATTAGATTATACACACTCCTAAAGATCCATTACAAATGAATTCCTAACAACAACACAGCTAATCATATTATTGCCTTCGGAAAAGACACTTCACAGCCTGTACAGGACTTCTGACATAAAAGAACCATGGTACAGGATGTAAACAGAGACTGTGCAATAACAGCAATTTCTGAGATAAAAGGCAAAGGACGGGATACAGATGTTTGAAGCTGTTTTTCCTACTAGAAACCAATAGCAGTGCTGAGGTGTCAACTGGGACTTCTTTCTCCACCCATTGTAATTTCCATCAGCACTTCTAAGTCACACCTATTAGACAAACAATCTAAATAAAAACAGTCCTCTTGCTAGGCAAATTGAACTTCACAGCAAGTCCTTCTGGTTGTTTCAGTTCTATTTAGACTAAAGCCCTTGAGTCCTTCCTGTATACAAATCCTGTAGCTGCACTCTTTGGACCTATATTACCACTTCTACCCCTCTCACAGTAAGAGTTGAATGTAAAAGATTCTTAAACTTTATCTCCACCCCTGTGTAGGTTTCAATAGCTCTAACTATATACAGCACATAGCACTAACACCAGTGTCCTCAAAACTCAAAAATGACCACAATCATCATTTCTCTGTAGAGTGGGATTTATTTCATGAAAGCCCCTCAGAGGAGTTCTCTCTCTCTCTTTCTCTCTCTCTCTCACTCCCCTTCTCTCTCTCTCTCTCTCTCTCTCTCTCTCTCTCTCTCTCTCTCTCTCTGTCTCTCTCTGTCTCTCTCTCTCTCTCTCTCTCTCTCTCTCTCTCTCTCTCTCTCTCTCTCACACACACACACACACACACACACACACACACACACTGTCTTCCTCTTTCTCAACCTTACTCTATGTTTCTAAACACATTCTCCTCTTGCTAATCACTGGTGAATCCCCTGTATCAGATGTCCACCTCTGGACCAATCAATGGCCACTACTTCCCAAAGCAATGTCTATGACTTCTTCTGAGCTGAGGACTTAGAGGGAGGACTTGGAGGAAAGCCCCTCAGAGGAGTTCTCTCTCTCTTTCTCTCTCTCTCTCACTCCCCTTCTCTCTCTGTCTCTCTCTCTGTCTCTCTCTGTCTCTGTCTCTCTCTCTGTCTCTCTCTCTCTCACACACACACACACACACACACACACACACACACACACACACACACACTGTCTTCCTCTTTCTCAACCTTACTCTATGTTTCTACACACATTCTCCTCTTGCTAATCACTGGTGAATCCCCTGTATCAGATGTCCACCTCTGGACCAATCAATGGCCACTACTTCCCAAAGCAATGTCTATGACTTCTTCTGAGCTGAGGACTTAGAGGGAGGACTTGGAGGAAAGCCCCTCAGAGGAGTTCTCTCTCTCTTTCTCTCTCTCTCTCACTCCCCTTCTCTCTCTGTCTCTCTCTCTGTCTCTCTCTGTCTCTGTCTCTCTGTCTCTCTCTCTCTCACACACACACACACACACACACACACACACACACACACACACACACACTGTCTTCCTCTTTCTCAACCTTACTCTATGTTTCTACACACATTCTCCTCTTGCTAATCACTGGTGAATCCCCTGTATCAGATGTCCACCTCTGGACCAATCAATGGCCACTACTTCCCAAAGCAATGTCTATGACTTCTTCTGAGCTGAGGACTTAGAGGGAGGACTTGGAGGAAAGCCCCTCAGAGGAGTTCTCTCTCTCTCTCTCTCTCTCTCTCACTCCCCTTCTCTCTCTGTCTCTCTCTGTCTCTGTCTCTGTCTCTCTCTCTCTCTCTCTCACACACACACACACACACACACACACACACACACACACACACTGTCTTCCTCTTTCTCAACCTTACTCTATGTTTCTACACACATTCTCCTCTTGCTAATCACTGGTGAATCCCCTGTATCAGATGTCCACCTCTGGACCAATCAATGGCCACTACTTCCCAAAGAAATGTCTATGACTTCTTCTGAGCTGAGGACTTAGAGGGAGGACTTGGAGGAAAGCCCCTCAGAGGAGTTCTCTCTCTCTCTCTTTCTCTCTCTCTCTCACTCCCCTTCTCTCTCTCTCTGTCTCTCTCTCTCTGTCTCTCTCTGTCTCTGTCTCTCTCTCTCTGTCTCTCTCTCTCTCTCTCTCACACACACACACACACACACACACACACACACACACACACTGTCTTCTTCTTTCTCAGCCTTACTCTATGTTTCTAAACACATTCTCCTCTTGCTAATCACTGGCAAATCCCCTGTATCAGATGTCCACCTCTGGACCAATCAATGGCCACTACTTCCCAAAGAAATGTCTATGACTTCTGAGCTGAGGACTTAGAGGGAGGCTGTTTGGTAGAACAGTTCTCAAAGTGTGGCACTGGACAAGCAGCAACACCTGGGAACTTTTTAGAAAAGCAAGGCTTTGGGGCACCTGGGTGGCGCAGTCAGTTAAGTGTCCGACTTCAGCCAGGTCACGATCTCGCGGTCTGTGAGTTCGAGCCCCGCGTCGGGCTCTGGGCTGATGGCTCAGAGCCTGGAGCCTGTTTCGGATTCTGTGTCTCCCTCTCTCTCTGCCCCTCCCCCGTTCATGCTCTGTCTCTCTCTGTCCCAAAAATAAATAAACGTTGAAAAAAAAAAAAAAAAGAAAAGCAAGGCTTTTCTCAGGCTTCACAACAAATCTACTAGATCGAAACGAGTTGGGGCCCACCTGTTTAATAAGCCATCCAGGTAGTTCTTATGTGCATTAAGTTTGGGAACTACCTGGCTAAAAGATACAGGTGTGGGTAGCACTGTGACAGATGTGCATGGTATGGTATCATAGGGGAAATAATTTGGCTTGGATTATATGATCAGGGGAGTGGACCCAGGCAAAGTCATTTTATAAAAGACAAACACCATGCAGCCAATTATACGACTCCATGTACTTCTACTCAGCACATTCTTCTCACCAAAAGAGAGAAAAAGATTTGAGGACATTATTCAGGAGCCAATGCCTATAGCAGTGCAAAAAGGGAATCAAAGTTCAGGATAAAATGTTAATGTGGAGTTCCATTTCTAAAATTTATAAAAGATGACAGTACTGGGATTTTAGCGGTTTTTAATGCTTTAACTACTATCTGATGTGGTAGACCCCCAGACTGGAAGTCACAGGACCTGGGTTCTAGTCTTACCTCTTTTCTTCAGTTATTTTATCATAAGGATAAATCAGGATCTCAGTTTCTTCATTGTAAAATCAGTGTTAATTAAGGTCGCATTCAATTCTAAAATAACTTTCTTATCTTACGAGACTCTTTGAGATGGAGTCTCAAAGTTGTGACTACAGGAAAGGATCCTAAAAGAAAGCAGGGCATGGTGGTATCAGGAAAGGAAAGAGTGGGGGTAATCTGAGTTAGTGGAAAGTATGGGCAGGGCCCAGCATAAAGAGGAAAAAGAAATTGCAGACATAAGGAATTTCAATCTAGGCTTTACAGCTTCTAGAGCTTCAACTCACTAGTAAATAAGCCTGGTTGAAGATTCCCTTGGGCAAAGTCTGGAGGCCCAACAGAAGATGGAGGGAGTAGGAAAGGAGCAACATAATTAAGGGAAAAAACACAGAAAAAGGTCAAGCATTGGCTATTTCACTTCCAGAAAAGAAAATTGCTTTCTGCTGAGGAACTCTGAACAAATCCCAAGTTCTCAGCCAGTATTTCCTCCTCTCAAAAAAAAAAAAAAAAAAAAAAAAAAAAAACAGAATGTCAAGGTCAAAAGGAGACAACAGAAGTGAAGTGTGTAGCATGCTCTTGGCACAAAGGATCTCCTTTCTCTGCCTCCCATCCAACCCCACAAAAAAAAGTGACTTGTCCAGGCCACAAGGAAGAACCAGAACCCAATGCCAGCCTCAGGACCCATGAAACTCCTTTCCAACGGTACCAGTGTACTCCCACTTCACATTCCACCCTATTATCCACTTGGCTCAAAACATCAGCTTTGTTTGATCCCTGTTTTGGTTCAGAAACAAAACGCACACACATAAATTCAACCTTATGGGTACCATATAAAGCAGCGCTGGCTTCTACCAACAGCAACCTAAGGGGGAAGAAAGTCATACATCTATCTCATTTTCATCATTGTCCATTGTAGGGAAAAGTAAATTTTATTAGTGTTTATTTATGTCAAGGTTTTAGATGACTTTTTCAAAGACTGTATTTTCTCAGAGAAGTTTGCCTGGATTAGCAATTCTAAAAAGTTGTTATGCACTATTTTAATCTCTTGCCTGACAGAGTAATTTCTGCACAGATAAAAGCACAAGTGAAAAGCAGCTATTGTGTATGCACAGTAGCATATTTTTAAACCCTATCCTATTAAGAAAGAGAGAATAACAACAAAATGTGCCCTAAGAATCAAGGTCCACACTTTACATTACTGGGAGTTATGCCATTAAATCAATGCATGCTGGGTGAAAACTTTTCCCCTAATGTGTGTACAATTTCATAGGTTCTTCAACCTCAGAGCAAAATGCACAGGTACTGTGAGGCTTCTTAAGTCTATAATTCTTTAATAGCTTTTGCTTTTAGTGTTTCCCTCCCCATCTGTTCAGTAAATGGTTCATTTTATATTGAAAGTCAAAGATAATTGAGCACAAAAGTGCTGAGTTGGTATGCTTTCTTAAAGGGTCAATGACCAATAGGTAGCGAGTTAAAATTAAAGTAGGTGAGAGGAGGAAGAGGTGCTGGGCCATACCCTAAAAACTGTTCCATTTTGAAGGAGTTTGATTGACTATATCTGGCGATTTCTGAACCAAAATCAATGCTGATATATGATGTCAGAAACCAGACCCTGACAAAGTTAGTGTAATCTCTTTAGTCTCTCTCTATCTTAAGGGGGTCATAGGGAACTGAGAGAGATTTAATATTGAGCAACAAAGATGATTATAATATAGAAAAAAAGGAAGGGCCCCAAATGGCTTTAGAATGAAGATGAAGATCCAATGTTCCAATTTCTACTTAAGGAGAGGAAATAGCATGGCTTATAACTAGCATGATATTTCCTAAACTTGGTTGGAAAAACTGGCTAAATTAAAAGAGTGGAGAGGTGGGGCACCTGGGTGGCTCAGTCAGTTAAGCATCCAACTCTTGATTTGGGCCCAGATCATGATCTCACAGTTCACGAGATCTGACAGCACAGAGCCTGCTTGGGATTCTCTCTCTCTCCTCTCTCTCTGACCCTCTCCCTGCTTGTGTGCTCATACAGCGTTCTCTCTCTTTCCCTCTCTCTCTCAAAATAAATAAAATTAAAAAAAATTTTTTTTAAATAAAGGAAAAAAAAGACAAGGGAGGTATAAATTTGACACAAGAGTAGTCAAGGTAACAAAAAGTATAGAGGTAAGGTGAGAAAAAAGAGAGCTAGAGTATCCTAGTGGATGAAGAGGAGATATCAAGGTTTCAAATGGGAGAGAACACATTCATCTTTAAACTGCACACACTTCCTCACCTGCCAAATAGAATTTGCAGAATCATGGCAAACGTTTCTATAGGTGCCAGCAAATACAGCAAATACAGCAAATCTGGAAAGTGATGTCTTGTCCAAACCAAACACCTAAAGGAGGTTCTCTTCTCAGAGATCTAGAGATAATTCTTCTCTGTGGAATGTCTAGTTATAACCAGTCCAGAGCTGCAGATGTCTGAGAGCTGAAGAGGCTCCAAAGAGCAAGATGAGTGCCTTAGCAAAGACAGCTGCGATGACATTCAGCCTCAGCAGCCAGGTTACCCACCAAGCCAGACAAATCCTTAAAGAGACACACACATGTTCATTGAAAGAGGAAAAGGAAGAAATCACTCAAGGCAGAAATGGGGAGTTCGAGCTTTGTGTTTAATTATGGTATTTATCGGGGTGCCTGGGTGGCGCAGTCGGTTAAGCGTCCGACTTCAGCCAGGTCACGATCTCGGGTTCCGTGAGTTTGAGCCCCGCGTCGGGCTCTGGGCTGATGGCTCAGAGCCTGGAGCCTGTTTCGGATTCTGTGTCTCCCTCTCTCTCTGCCCCTCCCCCGTTCATGCTCTGTCTCTCTCTGTCCCAAAAATAAATAAACGTTGAAAAAAAATTTAATTATGGTATTTATCTGTAAAGTCCTGAGACCTCAAACGAGAATGCTTTTGCTTTACTCTCCTTAAATAGTATTTTTTACTCTTTAGTTAGAGCTTATTTAAAGAAAAAAGATGAATTAGATAATTCAAGAAAGGAATTCTGCCTGTCAACATGCTTCAAATGCAGACCAGTGCTACTGTTCACCTATACCCAGATGAATCTAGGAATCCCATCTATTTGTTCAACATGGTACATATTTTGCAACCCAAAATGTGTTCTGGGAATGAATGAATTTACCAAGAAGAAACTGGGAAATTGAATACACAAAAGGAAGTTACAAATTCTGGGGCCATCTTGTCTTTGGTTCTTTCTTTTATACTTCTCTTTCTATACCTCTCTAGCCCTTAATTTCTTTGCTAGAAAAAAAAAATGTTTTAATTCCCTCCTCTGCCTAACTTACAGAGATGTTGTGAAGTTTAATGAACTATCACTCATGAAAGCCTTCTTTGAGCTCACCTCAAAGAGCCTTTGTACTCTCTTTGAGCACACCTTTCCTTTGGCCGAGGCCTATGTATACCATGTTATTATTGTCCCTTTAGATTAATAACAGCTTTGTCCTTTTCTTCCCTCACTGTTAGCACCCAATACAGTAATAATAAAATTCTTGTGCATTTCCTACATTTTTCCTACCAATTGCTATTAGGTTATTTAAGGCCTATATTTCATTCAATAGATCACATACAACAGTATTAGTATAACAGAACTAGCAAATACATTAATCAACTAACAAAAATAAAACCTTACCACTCATATTCTCCATCTCTGATCCATAAGGTAATTTTTGAGAATAATATGCTGATGATAGATACCTGGAAATATGGATTTATTTTTCTTTTTAAAAAAAGTTTAAATGTTTATTCATTTTTTGAGAGAGAGAGACAGAGCATGAGCAGGGGAGGGGTAGAGAGAAAGGGAGACACAGAATCTGAAGCAGGCTTGAGGCTCTGAGCTGTCAGCACAGAGCCCAACGCAGGGCTCGAACCCACAGAGCTATGAAATCATGACCTGAGCCGAAGTTGAATGCCTACCTGACTAAGCCACCCAGGCGCCCCTTGAACAGTTTTTCAAAGCATCTTTGTTTTGAAATTTGGTTCAGATAATCTAGATAATCTCTTATTCTACACAAGACAATGTGTTCATCACTGAGCTCTCAATTCTTTAGATTAAAACTTTAGTAACCAGATCATGTTCTGTTAAACATGAAAAGTACCCAAACACTTTCACTGGAAGAAACTAAACCAATTCTAGTTGTCAGGGAGAAGTGAATACACAATGATACCAGATATCAGATATCAAATATCAGTGTTGCAACTACCAGAGGGCCAGTTTCCCTGAGCTGGTCTATGAATCACACTCACCAGAATCTCCAGAGAATTTGTTAAGAGGCAGATACCTGGGCCCCACACCAGACCTACTAAATTCAAAACTGTGCTGGGGCTTCAGTTGTCACATTTAACAAACAAAAATACAAATACAAAAATATACATAAAGCATGCATCAGTAGGGACCCAGAAGTCTATAGTTTAATAAGCACTCCAGTCTATAGTTTAATAAGCACTCCAGTTTAATAATATAGACCCAGAAGTCTATAGTTTAATAATACCTTCAGCACACCTAAGCTTGCAAACCACTGGCCCAGGCAATATGGATTCGAAACAACAATGAAGTATTACTACATACCCTCCAGAATGGCTAAAATCAAAAAAGACTCATAGTACTAAAGTTTCTTGAGGATGTAGAGTAACTGGAATCTTCATATGCTGGTTGCGATAGTATAAAATGGTACAAGCTCTTTGTAAAAAGGTCAGACAGTTTCTCATTAAACTAAATATATTCCTACTTAATAATTTAGCAATTCCACTCCTAAGTATTCACTCAATAGAAATGAAAACATTATATTTACACAAAGACTTAGGAATGTTTACAGCAACTTTATACATAATAGCCCAAAACTGAAAATAGTCAATAGTAGAATGGACCAACAAACTGTCACATATTTATTCAATGGCAATATGACTTGGCAATAAAAGTGAATGATGTATCGATATACACAATAATAGGGATGAATCTCAAAAACATGCTAAGAGAAAGAAACTTTATACAATAGTAGATACTGTAAGATTTCATTTATTTGAAGTTCTAGAACAAGGAGACCTGTTCTATGGTGGAAATAAATTTAAAAGGTGGTTTCTTCTGATGGAGAAGAGGTAAGGGTTAACTAGAAAGGGGTACAAGATAACTTTCTGGAGTGATGGTAATGTTCTGTGTCTTGCTAAGCATTCGAGTTAAAATAATGTACACAGTTGTCAAAATTACCTGAATAGCACACCTAAGAATTGTACATTTCATTCTTTGTAAACATTACCTCGAAAGAAAAACTGTAAACCAATATTCAATTCTAGTTCATGAGATATATGCTGAAGTATTTAAAGAGAAGTATACTGATGTCTGCATCTTACTTTGAAATGCATCAAAAAATTTTAATGAATAGAAGGTGGGTACACACACACACACACACACACACACACACAATAAAACAAACATTGTAAAATGTTAATGGTAGGGCCTAGATGATGGATATATGAGTGTTTACTATAAAATCCTTTTACCTTCTGTTTGAAATTTTTCAAATTAACTACTGGAGAAAAAAATCACTGACCCAGAGGAACCAGTTTTCTGACTGAGGACACCAATTTTAAAGAGGCTTCTACTTCCATCTTTAGGCACCTCTTCCTTCAGCACCTGGGAAGCACAGACTCACCCTCTGGGAAGAACCTGTCCTTCTTGTCACAGTCCTTCCTTCACTCCCTTCTAAACACTCACTTTGATTCTTTTTTTTCCTTATAAACTCGAATTTTCTGCACTTGCTTTTGTTTTCTGCTGAGGAACTCTTTTTTTTTTTTTAACTTGTCTAAGTCATGACACAGAAAGTTGTTCTTCAAACACTTGAACCTTCACCTTTAGCATGGTGACCAACTTGCGCTTAACACACATGAATGGTGCTTGCTTCAAGAGAGAGAGCAAATAGCTCACAGTGTAGCTTTTGGCTCCCATGACTCTTAGCTCTGGGTTCTCAAGTAGCATCAGAGTCTTGGAGGTAGCTCCATCGCTCTCTCAGATAATCACTCAAGGGATAAATAGCTTCAGTGAATAATCCTTTGTACTGGCCACACTCTGATGAACACAGAAGATGAGAGTTTGCTTTTTAAGTTATATTTGTAATTTGTCTTACCTGGTTTCTCTCTTTCAGATCAGGCCTAATTAGCTCACAATGGCCAGCAAAGTAGTGGCAATTATTAGTCTGCTACCTGCTCACTCTGTAGTAGCCACACTATGGTGATTCGTTAAGCAAAGAGGGTTCCTGAATTCAAATGATTTCTTCCTGAATCAAGACCCAGCTAGGTCTTGTTTATTTCAGGTTCTGATCTATCATTGTGGGCTAAAAGATCATTTTAGTGTGTGGGAGCCAGAAAATTATAACTGTACAACAAGAACTGCTGAAGGTCAAGCTAATGCTTTTATATCTTTGGAGGACGCATTCCTGGTTTAAGAGAGATTTGAAGAGAGAAGAGTAGTATTATTTGAAAGCTTTCTCATTTTTTAATTGCACTTGCAACATCTATACTTTAGCTTTCTACTTAATTACAAATTTATTATATTCTCAACACAGAATATTTGGAAAACACAGAAAAGAATAAAGCAAAAATAACAAAATTTATCTATCATTTCACCACTTAAGATTAGTACTACTGTCCTTTTGATATATATCATGTTTTGTTTGTTTTGTGTCAATTGCTGTTCTCCAGTAATTACTGACTTCTACACATAAGAATTATTAACTATTTGTTTTTATTATTTCCTATTCCAGGAAGTATTCAAGACAACCAAAGTCACCAAACTATGTGCATGATTTTTAAATTGAGTATTATTTTTTATTTATTATAAAAATAAGAAATTCTGAAAAACATTGAAATTATTGAAAAATATACTTAGCAAGAAGAGTATATCTCCCACTACCCCATACTCTATAGCGATATCATTAGCAGATTGACAAATCTTTTCAACTATCTCTGCTGGTGAAACTATACATGTATAATTTTTATAAAAAATGAGATTATGCTCTATATATCATTCTATAACTTATTAGTGGATATTTAGATTATTTTCAATTCCTGGCTATTACATATAATGCTGCGATGGTGATCTTTCAACAGAATTAAATTGCACATATCAGTCTAAGTAGGGTTTTATGCTGTAATAATCAACTCAACATCTCAGCTTCTTAAGACAAAATAACTTATTGTTTGTGTAAATCACAGCCTAATATAGATTGATGAGCAATAGTGGTGATGGGCTCTGCTCCACACAGTCATTCAGGAACTCAGGCTCCTTCATCTCACAACTCCACTCTTCTTTTGGTCCTTCCCTCCTCTGCATTCTGCCCATGGCTGAGGAAATCAAGCAAGAATAGAGAATGTGCTCCACTCACAATCACCTCAGCCTAAAGGTGACCTACATCAGTTCCATTCATATTCCACTGGAATAGGTAGCCACATGTCTCTATCTTTATGGAAATTCAGATTCATGCTAGAAAGAAAAGAGCTCAGATACTGAACAACACTAACAGTTCTTATGATAGTTTACTAAACTTTCCCCACAGGACATATTCATAAACATGGGATTGCTGAGTCAATTATGAATACTTTAGTTTTGATAATGTCAAACTATGCTCCATGAAAACTGAACCAATTTATATTCTGCCAATAAAGTGTTGAGTGTCTCTTACCCCATATTTTGTCAACACATTTTTCATTATTTTAAGTATTTCTCAATTTGAAAGATAAAAAGTACTATCTTGAGAGTTTCATTTTGCACTTATTTCTGTATAAGTGAGGGTGCATATCTTTTCATACATTTTAGTCATTTATGTGAGCCTGTTCCTGTCCTTTTGGGGTTGTCCATCTTGTTGATTTATAGTAGATATCCATGAATTGCATTAACTTCTGTCATATATTTTGCAAATATTTCCGCAGCAGTTATTATTTTATGTTAACTTTGTAAGATCATTTATCATACTGAATTTTAATAGTGTAGATATTTCTAATATGTTTTTCCATTTATGGTTTCCAACTTTAGCATTATACTTAGAAAGATCCTCCCAGAGGCACCTGGGTGGCTCAGTTGGTTGAGTGTCAGACTTCAACTCAGGTCATGATCTCACAGTTCATGAGTTCAAGCCCCACATCGGCTCGCTGCTGTCAGCCTGTCAGCGCAGAGCCCACTTTGGGTCCTCTGCCTCTCCCCTTACCCGCCCCCACTTGCACTCTCCCAAAAACAAATAAATATTAAAAAAAAGACTTTACCAAACAACAAATTATAAAAATTCTCACTACTGTTTTCTTATAGTGCCATTATGGCTTTATTTTCCATACTTGAACCAATGTAATAAACTTGGAAAACAAGTTAAGGACAATAGAAAAAAGAAAAATCACTGCCAATCCACCACCTAAAGATTACCACTATAAACGTTTGAGGTATTTCTCTTTGCCTGGTTTTACATTGATGTAAGACCACCTAGCTGAAAAGGCAATATCTATATACCATTTTACATTGTGATATGTTCCAGAAAAGTATTAAGGCAACTAGCTACGTGTATGCTATAAATGGACCTTTAAAATATTTTAAGAGTTTTGATTGGCTTTTATAAAACCTAAAAAAATGTTTATTACATTGAAGAAATATACAGAAAAATAATTCAGCTGACAATGTGTATGAAAGTGAAGTGATAAAAAGAAAGGTTTGTTGTCAGTGATGTCAAAAGTGAGAGAAAGTAAATTCAAAACAAGAACCATGCATCTGACTTTACTGTTTTTGAGTAGCTATCCTCACTAGGGAAAAAATATTCCTATTCTGATTCCAAAACTCTTTACAAACCTTTTGTTAGGTACCCTTTCAGAACTATTTTTAAACGAGGCAATCAATGCAAAATACATAGTTACTAAGACAACGTTGGAACGTGTGGGGAGATTACACCTAAAAGTAGTCATATATTCTTTTTTTTTCATTGAAGTATAATTAACATATGACATTATGGTCATACATTCTTTATATATTTGCCTTGTGTAAGCATCCTTGCAAATTTTTATAAATTTCTCAGGCAATTTATTTAATGGAATATTGCCATAGGATAAATTTCCCTTTCCCAATATTCCAAGAAATCCCTTGACAAAGTATTTTAACTGAAGTAATAAAGAAATTTTAGCATCTGATACAATAACAATGAGGATGTAGACAGTATGCAGGCAAATCTCAGTCCACAAAACCCACTCCCCTGTACCTCTAAAACCATCATTGTTCTGAGTGGAGTCCTAAGGTGACACAGGGAGTGAGACCACCTCTGAGAGCAGCCTTTCAGCTCCCTAGGCCTCAACTGCTTTCATGGAATATGAGAAATCACCAGGAATTCTTTCTCACACTCCCTAGCCTCAACTGAACTTTCATCTCTTTGTGGACACTGGTTCCACAGTGACTTAACTTTAGATTGCTTTGTTTTTCAGGCTGTGAGAACCCTCACACAGTTTAGATACCTGTCGCTGCCTAACCTATCCTCTTCCACACATGGCTGAGGTCACTGGGAGGCAGACAGAATAATCACAACTCCTTCCCTTCTTCTACACATGACTTTTCCTGCTGCAGCCAGAACCACCTTTCTTGACAACTGGGCCCCCTATCTTTATTTATCACTTTATTAATTCTTCTGTCAAATGACTCTATTCAAAATATTATATAAACTTATTTTTAGAGAAATGATGGCTATAACTAAAAAAAAAAAAAAAAGGTTGTTTTTGTTTTGTTTTTTAAGCTGACAGCCATTTTTGTTGGTTGCTCTGGCAGAACAGTAGAATTCTTCCTGAAGAGAAAACTGCTATTTTGTTTGGGAGGCATCCAATGGGCTTTTTTAACTGAATGAGGCTAGACCCCAGGAGAGTCTGGATAGGAGAGGGTGAGCCTAAGGGAGAGCCAAATTTCTCTGCATCATAAAGTTACAGGAATTTTGGAGTGGGTTCCTCCCACCATTGCAGGGCTGAGGAGGATCAGACCATGAAAGAGGGATTGGAAACAAAAAGCTTTCTTAGAGTCTAGAGAGCAGAGAGCATGCCCCAGAAATGCATAATGAAAAGGCTGCCAAGAAGGAGTCCTTGAGGTAGAGATGTTAGATAACTTTAGCCTTAGTGCTGCTCCATACTCAGTTTTAAGTCGTTCCCTGCTATATTACATACACAGAGGAATATGCTACAATTCCTCTGTGTTATGCATATAAAATAAAAATGTAATAAAACACTGCTACTCACCACAGCATTGTCATGAAGGTGAGAGTGAGTCTGTATTTTGAAGCAAAGCAGACTTGAACTGCCTGGATCAGCCTGTAGGAGCCATGGACAGATGAAGAGAAGAAATCAAGAATAGTCAGAAGCAAGAGTTGGAACAAGAAAAATTGGGAAGACTAAGTCTCAACTGCAGAATCAGCAGAGGACTTGGAGAACACATTGGACTTCCAACAATTTATCGTATGGTTATTAAACAAAAGATGACCTTGGAAGGATAGAGTTGAGGACTTTGGATTATATGAATAACCTTTATATGGAATATTATATTTTCTCACTGCTTAAAAAACAATAGGCTTGCACATTTACTGGCAGCGACCTACACCAGAGAAATGGGCACAGAAAATGAGGAAAGGCTGTGTCCTTGCAGTTTGTCCCATTAAACTAAAACAGTGAAGCAGGAAGCCTCACATGTAATCACATGTAATAATGATGAGAAAAAGCTCAACAGAAAGTAATCATGCTTTCAGAACTTATGTAATATCCAAAGACTTTACTGAATTGGTTCATGGTTCACTTTAATGCTGTCATTTGTTCCTTCATTTCTTTGCAGGATATCTGTAGGCATAGCTACCCTACACTCTATTGCTGCATCAATCTAGAACCACCTTGCAAGTACTACTAGGCTCAGTTCCAGAAATTCCTCTGCAAAATCTATAAAGTACATTTACCTTGAAACATGAAGAAATGTTTTTTCCAGCAGAAATATCAGAGGCCAGGGAGCTAATACAAACTCTCTCTTCAAGCAGCTCAGTATCTAAGACATCTTAAATTTTTGAGGAGTGACGTACAAAATACTGGGAGGGGGGCAGGGTGAATTAGTAATGGCCCAGGAAAAAAACACAGGACTGAATTTTTTTTTCCTCTAGAGAAAAACAGGATTCATAAATGAAAGAGGAATGAAGAGGAAAAAAGTGATCTGAGACTAATGCATTTCTTTTTATCCTACTTCTACCTCGTGTGTGAGAGAAGATTGTTCTGGAAAAGCCAACTTAGAGGCACCAGGTCAAAGGCTGAATGGAATAAATGTCAAACCCAAGATTTTGCACTGAGAAGGAATACTCAATCATGTGGATAAGCACTATTTTTGTAATATGCTAGTTTTTCTTTAGATAATGACATTTCAGCTTGTGTTGCAGCTTCCTGGTCATTAGCTCATGGTTATTGCATCTTTGATGTGTCACTCAAAGGTATAATTATATTACATCAGTATACCATTTTGGTCCACTAAGACCTTAAAACTGTTCTCTAGAAAAACAACAATCTAATCACTCATGACATTATGTATATGTACATATATATATATGTATATATATGTATATGTATATATGTATATATATCATTTTCTTAATTGAAAAGACTCCTTCTACTTCTTTGATACTACCAAACTGCTATTTGCTGCCCAGATTTTCCTCATGTCATTGGTTTTTTCCTTTCTGGATGAATTCAATATAATTATGGGAGTAAAGCTCTTTTGGAAATTAGGAAAGCCCTCCAAAGTTATCGTCCCAGTTGCCAAACTGGAAACCTGTTTAATTTTGTAACAAAACTACAACAATGATGCTTAATCGCAGAAAGTATCTTTCAGAACATACAGTCAAAGCAAGTTACAAATATAAATTTAGAACTAGATTTCCTTAGTTTTCAATGAGGTTTCTCCAGTGATTCCAAACAAAGACATGTTAAATATAGTTGTAATCCAAAGATTGTAGAGTAAGTTGGCAGATAAGTCATAATGCTAAGGAGTGGGCTCTTCTTTCCACTTTCTTTCTAATCTATCTAGCAAACAATTTAATAATTCATAAAAACATGTTTGTGCTAGGCACTCTGCCAGACATGGCCTATGTGATTCTGAGTTTGAAATAATTTAACAGGAACTTTTACCTAAGTTTTTACAACTGGGGTGGGGATTATTTAATGACTATGCATAGAAAATGCCATGGTGCCTATGTTTCTGCCCAATGCAGAATGTGATTTCAGGTAGGACTGAAATCAAGAAATCACTCTTGAACTTCTACTGCCAACCATGATGGGGTGATTGATACTGGATGGAGCCAAAACAATTCCAAAACTGGACAAAATATGTGAGTCAGCTGATTCCGGGCATTGTCTAACAAGCAATGTAAAACTGTGATTCTTGAGAGAGGGGAAATGCATGAGGTGAGCTGCACAACTGGCTCAGCTCTTTGCCTGGAGACAACTTCCTGCCCATGGTACAGATTATCTGGAGTCTAAGCAGAGCAAGCAGGTCCTGTTGAGCTGAGGAGGAAGATATCAGAGTTCACAGTGGCTGAAATAGTTAGAACCTGTGGAAGAGGGAGCAATGCAGAGAGAGGATCCCAGAAATCTATTAGGGTTCTCCTGAAATCCATGGCTGAGAGCTGGACTGTACATGTGCAGAGTAAGGCAACCTGGGCCTTTAGTATCAGCTGCTATGGAGTCAAAAGTAGAACCAAGATACTAGAAGTTGAGCAATGCTTGGGGAAGAGCAGTGGCAGGGGAAGACGGAGTCCTGGCCCTGCCAGAGTAAAAAGGTTATTGAAAACTGCCGACATCCAGTTAATATACCACAGAGTCCACATTTAGGAATGAGACATGCCTCAGAGAGAGACCTACTCTAGACCTACCCTAATAAAGTCTAAAACCAAACTTCAAAAAGACTTGTGGGGAAGACTCTGTTTGAAGAGTGAGTACTACCAAGTTAGAGAAGTTTGGGAAGTGCCTGAGGCTTTCCACAGATAAACACTAACAATACAAAACACCAAGATCACACAAGTTAAAGTGATCAGCCAGTAAATGTACTGCCTTCTTAAACAAGAATCAACTTTCTTCAGAGGAAGATTACAGACTCTAGAATTTGTAGAATCGGTTATCCACAAAGTTTAATATTTAATAAAAATTCACTAGGCATACAAATAATTAAAGGAAATTATGTTAAAAGGATTCAAAGAAAAATTCTATCTTAATTGAGAGATCAAACAGGAAATCTCAGCAGGAAATGAAGACTATAAATACAGTCAATCAAACAAAAATTCCAGACCTAAAAAGTACAGTAACTGAAATAAAAACTGATGGGCTTAACAGCAGGTCAGAGTTAGCAGAGTGAAGAGTGAACTGACACAAGCCAATAGAAATTAACCCAAAGAATAGAAAGAAAAAAGATCGAAAAAAACCAAACATTAGACAATAATGAGGTATCACTATGCACCTATTATTGGAATAGCCAAAATCCAGAACATTGACAACACCAAATGCTGACAAGGATGTGGAATAATAGGAACTTTTATTCACTGATGGTAGGAATGCAAAATGGTACAGTAACTGTGGAAGACAGTTTGGCAGTTTCTAACAAAAGGAAACATATTCTTAACTGCATGATCCAGAAACTGTACTTCTTGGTATTTATCCAAAGGAGTTGAACACTTACATACACACAAATAGCTGTTTATATGAGTTTTTATATGAGTTTTATTCACAATTGCCAAAACTTGGAAGGAACCAAGATGTCCTTCAGTAGGTGAATGAATAGACTGCGATGCATCCAAACAATGAAATATCATCCAGTGCTAAAAAGAAATGAGCTATCAGGCCTTGAAAAGACACAGAGGTAAGAAACATAAATGCATATTACTAAGTGAAAAAAGCTAATCTGAAAAGCTTACATACACTGTATGATTCCAACTATATGACATTCTGGATAAAGCAGAACTATAAAGACAGTAAAAAGATCAGTGGCTACCAGGGATTAGGATGGAATGAGGGATGAATAAACAGAGCACAGAGGATTTGGAAGGCAGTGAAACAACTCCGTATGATACTATAACCATGGATATGTGTTATTATAAATTTGTCCAAACCCACAGAAGGAATAAGACAAGAGTGAATCATAATGTAAACTTTGGACTTTGGGTGATAATGATGTATCAATATAGGTTCATCAATTGTAACAAGTGTACCACTCTGAAGGGCAATGTTGACAATGTGAGAGTAGAGAGTATATGGGAAGTCTCTTTACCTTCTAGTTTTTGCTATGAACCTAAAACTGCTCTAAAAAAATAAAGTCTATTAAAAAATGAAGATTAAAAAATAAATCTAAAAAACCTCAGAGACCTGTGAGAGGATCAGTCAGCCTAGCAAGAGAGTAATTGAGTGCCAGAAGAAGAGAATAATATAGGGACAAAAATAATTTGAAGCAATAATGACTCCAAACTCCCAGGGGTCAGAAAAATACTGAATTATAGATACAAGAATTCAGTGAATCCACACAGGATATAAAGAAAACCAGACCAAGGCTCTTCATAGCCAAACATCTGATAACCAAAGATAAAGACAGAGTCTTGAAAGCAACCAGAGAGAAAAAAAAGGCACTTTCTCTATAGGAGAACAAGAATAAGAATTACCACTGACTTCTCATCACAGACAATGGAGGCCAGAGACAATGAAATGACTTCTTTAAAATGCTGAAAGAAAAAAATCCCCATCAACCCAGAATTTTATATCCAACAAAAATAGCTTTTGCAAGCAAAAATTAAATAAAAACATTTGCTAGAGAATGGAAGCTGAGAGGACTTGTTTCCAGCCCAGCTGCACTCCCTGAAAGACAAACTTGGATCTACAAGAGAAAGAACAACAGAAATAGTAAATGAGATGGGGAGCTGAACTATGAAGAATTGGACAAATTTCCTCAAGACCATGGTAAAGATAGAGCTCATGATGCAACTGAAGTACCTGCAGACTTTGAATTCCAAATTACCTCTACCTAAGAATTAACTGTCTTGGGGCACCTGGGTGGCTCATTCAGTTAAGTGTCTGACTTCAGCTCAGGTCATGATCTTGTAGTTGGTGAGTTTAAGCCCTGCCTCAGGCTGTCTGTTGTCAGCACAGAGTCTGCTTTGGATCTCTCTCCCTCTCTCTCTGCCCCTCCCCCTGCTCTCTCTCTCTCAAAAATAACCATTAAAAAAACCACCTTAATATCTAGCCCTTATACTCAGAATGAGACTGAAAGGTAGCCGGAAAGTTTTTAAAATTAAGGTATTGCTTTTCTAGTCTTGTCTGGGAAACTGCTACTTTATTTAATTTAACTGAACATTGAATATAAAAAGTTCAGACTCCCGTTTCATAGTACCCATCTACTTCCTTTGGCCAATAGAACAGAGCTATAAATCAGAGTTAAATTACTGATTGTTTCCATAAATACTTAGTAAAAGAGTGACTCATCTAATGTGTATAGAGTTTTATACTTTTATTCTCAGTACATTTTTGAAAATTCTTCTATAACCTTGAAATACTCAAGAATTATTTTAACTCACATAAAAAGAAACATAGGAACTGGCTAGTACAGAAACAGATATCCCGGTAATGTGTACTTACAGTTATATCTTTTATAAATACCTAATTCTGCTTTAAATGGAAAGCACACCATGTATCAGTCTATCTGTAGAATCTAATAAAAGGGCCTGCTATAAGAGTTTAATATTTTCATTTCATTTTTTAAAGCACCCACTATTTTTTTGTTTCCTTTATTCATCCTGGTAACTCCAGAATAATTTTTCTATTCTGGCAAAAAGATAGGTAGAATCCTAAGAACTACTTTATTAAGGATATAATCATACTCAAAGCAAATCTCAAGATTTTTTTATATTAATGAGAACCAATTATTTGATGATGAACATAGAAGTATTCTGCTACTAAGACAAAATGAGGAGGCTCTTTGGGATAGGAGAACATAAGAATTGTCTGGAATCCTAAGTTATTGGGTTAATGTGTTGGGGGTGGGGAGGAGACTGCATTAGACCAATCAGATACTGAGGTATAAAAAACCGAGCGCCAGAAATGAATGGAGTACAGATGTCATAAATAAAGAATACAGATGTCATAAATACATACTTTATGAGACATGATAAATGCAGTACTTAAAATGTAAGTGCTTAAAATGTAGTTGGAAGGCTATGGGGAGATCATTTGAAAACAAGGAACATTAAGCAATGTTCAGAATTGGCAGGGGGAGTGAAAAACCTCTTCAGATATTACCATAATTTTCTATAAATTTCTAGTGGCTCTGGTAGTTACAGAGTTATTTACATATTTTTATGCCTGGAAATTAAATGATACCATTTTTTATTTTCTTGTTAATTTAAGAAAAGAACTAATCAAAGATCATTAGAAATTTTTGAGCTAGACTCTAATACAAATTTTTTAAAATTCTAATTACTAAAGATCAAAATCAAAATCCTCTATATTTTTAGTTGTCAGAGTAGATGAGCACAATAAATAGCTTATACATTTTCATGGGTTAGTACATTAACTAAAAATACTAAAAAATATCTAACCATCTATAGTTTTAAATATATTTACATGTCCAATCCAACCCTGGAAACCCACTAAAACACAAATTCAGATTGCAATCCAGTTACAATGCAAGCCAGGCACAAAAGCCTTCTAATGATCTTTGATTAGTTCTTTATTAAATTCATCAAGGGAGCGAAGAAAATTTAATAATCTTCACCAGTTGTCATCTTTCTGATTAGAGTTTTGATTAGAACTTTCAGCTTTTATTTTTCTCCTTGCTAGCCTCTGCCAGAGCTTTGCTACTGCATCTAGTTGGAGAGGAAGAACAAGGCAGATGGAACATGTTAAATAACTCACATGTTAATATTCCCTAGGTATGCGTGTTGGGAGTTTACTGATGGAGAAAGTTCTCTTGTAGCATTCTCTGTGCATCCCCTCCCCACCACCTAGCCATCCTGATAGTGAACTTTTTGCTTTCACCAGCTCTTTGTCCAGGAATGCATTTTGCTTGCCTGATTTTTTCATATTGTTAAGTTTACAAATAAAAATCATACTGAGGTTTGGTTAGTCATATCATACACATTTCATGAGCGAAAGCAGTGGCATTATAGGAACTACCATCCATAGGTATTTGAGAAATGACCATTAGATTGTTCATAATAAAGGACTCTGAAAGGTCACTCAGTCTGGCATAAAAGGAGTAAGATGAACAATAATGGTGTTTACATGTTTCTTCCTCATACAGCATATGGGAGAATAATGACATTCAGATTTCTATATAGCACATTTCTTCTTAGTGTTCACAAATATTGCCTCAATTATTTTTCTATCATTGCTGAAAAGTAGGAAATGTGTAGCTATTATCATCTCTATTTCCTAGTATAGTCTATGATGCTATTTTAGTACCTGTTACCTGAAAAGAAGGGCAGCTAGGTAGTGTGTTTATAATCACACTATCACCGTTAGACCTCAGCACTGGAGAGAGATAAGAGGAAAGAAAGTAAAAAGAAATAATGAAAATGCAAACACAGGAAATCCTTAACCTATGAAAAGGTTGTATTCCCAAAGTTCATTTATTAAGCTATTGTGTGGAACTCAAAAATCTCTATTTCCATAGAAACAATACTATAACCAGTGGTTAGGTTCCTAGGCTAGCCTGTCGCAGCCTATTTACTTATGTAGTTGAAAATACAATTATTACAAAGATTATAGTACCAGAAAACTATTTGGTTGGAAATATGTGGTATTTTAACTACACAGAAGGTTAAATAAACTTTTAGAGAATAACATATTAGCCAAATGTCTCTTCATAGCCCCAACTCAGGGCTTTGGACACTGGCAACAGTTAATGATGCTGTGACAACCACTCAAGATCTAGGAAAATCACAACCACAAACACAAACTCACAACCACAGGACCCTCAGAAAGAACTGCCTGACAACCTATCAAATAGGCCATCTTCCCCTTTCTAATTCCCAAAGCCACAACACAGTGGACAACCTGGGAAAAGACAGCTGGTATCAAAATTTCAATCCAGGATCCCAAGGGAATCTCCTTCTTCTCACTTCAAATATGGTAAAGGTTTCTGATTCCAAAGGGTTTCTTTCTAGTTTATTAAACTTTGTGTTATTATCAAAATATACTAGTTACATATAATATGCCAGGCACCACATTGTGAACAGAATACTAAAAATATTAATTTTGAGACCTAACAATTTATAATTTAAAGCAAAAAAATGTTTAAAAATATAGTACATAATATTTTAGAATCAGGGTGTGTTTAAAGGGTGTCAAAATTAATGTCTAGCTTCATCAACTCCAATGAGCAAATGAAAATCTAAAAGGAATTGGCTGAACCAATTGTTAGACTAATTGGTGTCTTTGTTCAGAATACTGAACTGAGGCTATTCTTTCCCTGTTGCTACTGAGAAATTCATTTGAATTCAAACTATTAGGCATTTAATATGTATTACACACCTTCTATTTGCAAACAACAACAAAAAGATTCACATTTATAAAATGAAATAAGCATAAATAATACCCTCCCAGCATCAGAAAATCTCTAGCATTTTCAAAACATAAACATAAACCTGAACATCTGAAAATACATGTCCTATTGCCCAGCATACACAGTATCATTTCCAGGCATAGTTCAACATTCTAGACTTTATGGTCCTAGATTTCTGGCATACTTCTATGACAGCAGTTAATATATTATACCATAAATCTTTGTTATAAATCCAATTCATCCACTAGTCTAGGAGCTCACAAAGGGCAAGGACTGTGTTTTACTTAGTGTTGTATTTTCAGTCCTTGCATAATGCCTGGACCATGGTAGGAGGTCAATAAGTGGAGAAGTGGGGACGCTTTTCCAAGAGCTTTATGTTTCCTTCCATGGGCATAGAGCTCTGCCAACTGTAATGCTCCTGGCCACTTTTTCTCTCCTGTCTGGTTCTTCTATTTTATTTATTTTGTACAGAACCTGGGAGGGCAAAGGGTGTAATTTATTGCTCTTTCAAACCCAACCAGATCTATAGGAGGAAAGATGATAGGACAAATAAATTAACCTGTTCCACATTCCTACTTCACTTTAAATTGTCATTGAATATATAATAACCAACTAGAAAAAGAGAGCAAACACTTCTAAACTTCAAAAAGCTATTCTGGTCAAAGCAGATGCCAGAAATAGACAAAAGAGTTTGTGAGATTCTGATTGTACCTGAATCCATTTGCACCTCTTTCACACAAAGGAATTTGTGTACTTACACACACACACACACACACACACACACACACACACACGCACACACACAATACTCATTAGAGATCTAAGACACCATTAATAATGGTAATACATATTCATAAATGTTTTTAAACTGTATCATTTATGCAATCGACATAAATAGATCTTTGAGTACTATTTTAATCTTATACTACAATTATATATTTAGGACACATTACCCATAGATTTAAAAATTCAAAAAATATTTAAAATGTACTATGTTTGCCTCACAGCTGAGTTTTGAAATGGTGCATTCCAGATTCCGTATGTAAAATTAAAAGCTCTCTGACTGAATCAAATGACAGGTTCAGTCCCCTCTACTACTGATCCAGTTATGTGATTTGGGACAGATTTCTTACCTCTCTGTGCCTCATGTTTCTTCATGTGTAAAATTAGGAGTCAACTAGATAGTCTCATAGGTCCCTGTTTTAGCACCGAAGTTTTATCATTCTAATATAATTATGGTACTTGTATTTTTTTCTACTATAGTCCTAAGCTGTTCTTAAAATCTTCTGTCTTTATTTTTTTTTAATCTTTGAGTTTCTGGTAATATTATTGCACCCCAGTGGACAGGGCTCTATGTATACCTGTTATGTTATGCTATCTATACCAGTTTTGGGAAACACTCTACTTCTAACATATTATTAGGGTAATAACAAAGAATTTCTGCAGCCATGTAAAAAGTAGAAATTAATTAATTATCAGATCAATAGCTTAATTAAGCCAATAATAGGTTATAATGGAAGGAATGTAAGAACATGATGGTTTATTAAAGCAGGGACATCCTTTTGTAAGGGTAAGAATAACAGAAATGGAACCAACAGGTGGTTAATTCCACTTTCCAGAATATAGACAATGTACATGAAACTGGCCTGACAAAAAAGTGGTCTAATCAGCCTAAGTCATACAGAGAAAATATCATGATAGAAAATAAACCATTCAGCAGTAACAGTTCTGAGCATCGTGTAAAACAATATTATTGGCAGGAGCTTTACCTTCAAGCTACCAGCCTCACTGGAACTTCAAAATTATACAATTCATTGCCTGGGAACATGCCAGCCATCAGCAGGGGAGGGAGGCGGTATCTTTTTTTGTGAGAAAGCTTGAAATTTTTTAAAGGTACATTATGAAATGGCTTGGCAGAAGCTTGGCATGTAAATACTAAGGTTAGCATATTCTTTGTTGTAGCTCTACAGAATGTTAAGCACTGTATTTTAAAAATCTTAACATTTTAGAGTGCTTAAAATGAGTACTCTTCCCATTTAATGGGAGCCTTTTTTCCCCTCTGATGGGCAGACTATGAGGTTTTATAAGTGCTTTCCCTAAGTCTTAGAATCAAAGAGGTTTGATTGGTTCTTTCTTTCACAAGCTTATTTTATTGTGTTGGATGATGACTTGGCTTTTCATGTAACCCTGGCAGAAAGGGATTTGTTTACACTCCCCTAGGTTCTGGGAGGAGATTTAGGCCCCTGAGGAAGAAGGCAGTTCTAGCTAACATTGAGAAGCTAGGATTTGGTAGTACAGTTGCATAATGAGACCACATTCTACCCAGGACTGAACACAACTGGCAGAGTTAACAAACTCCAAGCATTTGATGCAGAAATTAAAGTTTCTTTAGTCTTCTTTGTGAATGAAACTGTATACTTTAACCTGTGGTTCTGGAGGCCAGTTAGAATAAACCATTTATAATGACACAATTAATCATGGCATCTAGAAGTTATGTATCGACATCTTTTCACCAGAGTACAAAGAAGGCAAGAGAGCTAACACAACAGAAAGAAATAGACCAGCTAGCTTCTTCCATTTTTTGTAATGTATTAGAAAATGATGAAGATTTCAATATAAAATATATTGGTGAAATCATAATAGGATTAATCATCCTCCAAAAAGGAGAAAACTATTAAAACACCTTTGCATTCAGCAAAGACCATTCAAATGGTCTTAGTTACTGAGGCACTTGTTCTAACATGTAAGAGTTTAACCTTTCAGCCACAAAGCTAATCAACCATGAAACTCATTATATTCCACATAGAGAATACAGTATAGCCCTTGTCGATCACCTTAGAATTTATAGCCAGAAGATATGAACTGCCCATCCTACCCCAACCTGTCAGACACTATAAAGTTCAGATGGTATTTTCCCCAATGGTAACTATACCATGCAAACTGCAATTTTAACCTTCTTGTACAGGCAACAGTGTTTACATTTTTGTCTATGTTAACTCTTCAACTCTTCAGTAGAAGGGCATAAATTTAGAAAGAAAACCACCAGAAAATTGGCAATCCCTCCACAGTTGCCTCACAACATTAACTATTAGACAAGATGAATATTGTAGTTTCTCTTTCTGCCTGACACATGAAAGTGACTATTAAACCAATGATAAACATGCATTCCTTAGTAGCTACAGAGAGATTTTCCAGATGACTGCAATGAATTATCTGCTAGATGTATGAAGTGCAAAAAGCTGGATGCAAAACAATGCATACGAATCTACTGACATAAAAACTATGGAAATGTATACATTTCCATTTATAAGGACACACATCAAACACTTGGGCTGGGAAACAGTACTTTTGCTTTGCCAGGAATATTTGAATTTTTAACAAATTAAACGGATTAATGTATTACTTGCATTAAAATGAAAACAATTTATAACATTTAGAACTAAAACTTCAGACACAGCCAAGACTTAATAATTCACACATATTCTGCTTTGCTTTGGAAGGATTATGTTTAGTCATTACATTCTCTGTGGCATATTTTACTGAAATGGCATCAAGAACTTAGTCTAAAGTCAAAGGAAATTTGTGAGCATGCTGTTGCTCTACAGTACCTAAAATACTTTAGCATACCACCTAGCATTAAATCAGGCATGCCACAGACACTGGATGGATACATGAACAATAGATGGAGGAACAGATAGATGGATAAAGCAATAATAATAAGACTTCTTGAATTTACCGTTCATCTTGGTTGACTGATAAGAGAAACATGCAAACCTTTTGGGATGGTAGTTCCTTTGAGCAATTTTGATTGTGCAGTAGGTTTAGAACTGCTCATTTTTACAGTGCCTCTAACTGCATTTGAAAGAGAATTTCTCATCCTGTTCACTGATAGCTTTTCAAGGTTTGATATGTTTCAGGAGTCACAAACCACTAAGCAAATTTTCAAGAGTTTTCAAAGGCAGTAAGCCCTATAAAAACTCTATTTGCCTCACCAAATGTGAAACTTCATCCCGTGAGTTCTTCTACTGCTCCAAATCACTAGTTTCATTATCTTCCGGTACCAGATATTCAAAGATTCTATTAATTTCTACAAAAATCAAAAAGGAAAAATAAATAGGAAATACTTGTCTAATTATTTCATTATACTTAAGGGACAGGTAATCAGTAAAGTACCTATAACATTTCAAGTTTTCTTTAAATAATTGTGGTAACCGTCTTTCTTTTTGACTCATTCTTAAATTTAAATAAATGCTTTTTGAGATTAGAAGCAAGGGATTGGTTTATTTATGTATGATTTTATTGTGATACGAACACTTAACATAAGACCTACCCTCTTAAACAGATTTTTTAAGTGTTTAATACAGTATTGTAAATTATAAACACAGAACTCTAGAATTTACTCATCTTGCATGACTAAAACTTCATACCTTTTTTTTTTAATGTTTGTTTAGTTTTGAGGTGGTGGGAGGGGCAGAGAGAGAGGGAGACAGAGGATCCAAAGTAAGGCTCTGTGCTGTCAGCAAAGAGCCTGTTGCAGGGCTCAAACTCACGAACCATGAGATCAAGACCTGAGCAGAAGTCAGATGCTTATCTGACTGAGCCATCCAGGCACCCCTGGAACTTTATACCTGTTGATTAGCAGTTCCCCATTTCCACCCACCTTCCCCCCAGTTCCTGGAAACCACCATTCAATTCTCTGCTTCTATGAGTTTGACTATTTTAGATGACTTACATAAGTAGAATCATGCTTACATGATTCAATCAAGTCAAGAAACACTAGTGTTCTGTGACTGGCTTATTGTACTTAGTACAATACCCTCAAGGTTCATCCAAGTTGTCATATATTGCAGGATTTCTTTCTTTCTTTTTTATTTTTTGTTAACTCTCAATCTGTTGTAATTATGTTATGCTGGGGGTAAATAAATGAAGGTAATGGTCAAAATGGAAATAATCACATGCATTCACACACACACACACACACACACACACACACACAACTGTTGAGTCACTTAAAGAGGTAGTAGGGACAGAAAGACCACAGGACTTCAGAAAAACATGTAGTTTGTTCTATATTCTAACATTGGGGCGGGACAGCTGTGCTTGATGTAGTGGGGGTGTGTACATAAAAAAGATACTACCCTTTGACTACCTTCTCCAAGCATCACATATTCTTGCTTTTTCACTGCTTCCTCCACTGTCCTTTCATCATGGTCTTAACATAGTCTTATGAACTATTCCATCTGCTCTCTACTCCCTCCACTTCCAGCCATGCTGCTTTTGACTTGGTATCCCAGAGAATATTCCTTCACTAGCTGTGTGATCTTGGAGTAGTCAGTGATCCACTGTGGCTCCTTACGTGTAAAATAAGAGTATCAGCCTGGACAGACCAAGGTTACTTCCAGTTCTTTTTTTTTTTTTCTTTTCTTTCTTTGTGTGTGTGTGTGTGTGTGTATGTGTGTGTGTGTTTTATTTATTTTTGAGAGAGAGACAGAGCATGAGCGAGAAAGGGGCAGAGAGAGAGGGAGACACAGAATCTGAAGCAGGCTCCAGGCTCTGAGTTATCAGCACAGAGCCCGATGTGGGGTTCAAACTCACGAACCGTGAGATCATGACCTGAGCCGAAGTCAGACGCTTAACTGAGCCACCCAGGTGCCCCTTTCGAGTTCTACCATTTGATATTTTCATGTCTTTTATAGAATTATTTCAGATGTAAATATCAAGGCTTATCACCCTTTAATGTCCTATCTCTTATCTTGCTGTTCTCTCTTATCAATAATACTGGCAGATCTCAGACTGTTCTCACAAACCCTGTCTCAACAATTCAGATGTTCCTGAGTGTCTAGTAATGATTGAATCCAATCAGGAAAACATGCCAATGGCTCATGGTCACAAGAATTAAAAGATAACATATGTGGGCATGCTATAACACATACTGATAAATGTTTACATTAGTAACATCAGCACTAAAATGATAATAGTAACCAAGGGTTGGTAGACATTACGTAGACTCAAGATTGGGTGAATTCATCTTTAAGATAGCTTTAATTAATAGACCTTTAAGCCCTGTGAGTCTATAACTACCAATACATTGCTCTAGTAATAGAGTGAGATAACTGGGACTAGTCCCACATTCTGGTCAAAGTAAGATGCGATGTCACCTGAAGTAATGACTTGTCCTATGATATCAATTTCATCAACATTAAATACCAATACTATGAAAATATCATCTTACAGTTGTTTATATTCTGAACATATTGTCTGATGACTACTGGCAGCAATGCAGAACTGCTGAGCAATTTAGTTAAAGGAGTGGGGGCATAGGGTATAATGGAGAAATGTACAGATTAAGGTAACCATTGTTTTTTAATTATCCATCTAGATGTGAAAACTAAGAGTCAATAAATCTACAAGTGTCCAAGTAAGGATAGTTGTTTTTAAACATACTCCTAATTTTAACCCATGTAAAGCCTTTTACTGAAATTTTCTAATTTAGCATGATGAAAAGAATTTTTTTAAATTTTTTAAAATCTTTATTTAATTTTGAGAGACAGAGACAGAGTGTGAACAGGGGAGGAACAGAGAGAGAGGGGGAGACACAGAATCCAAAGCAGGCTCCAGACTACCAGCCGTCAGCACAGAGCCCAACACAGGGCTTGAACTCATGAACTGTGAGATAGTGACCTTAGCCGAAGTCGGACATTTAACTGGCTGAGCCACCCGGGCGCCCCAAGAATGACTAGCTTTTAAAGTGCACTTGAATGGCAAATTCCCTTTATAAAATAACATGTGAATAGAAGCTCAGTTTAAGACTGCAACTTTGAAATTGTCAAAAATATTTTCTACCAATGAACAATGAAATTCATTCATAACTATTTATATTCCTCTTTTCAAATAAATGCTTTAACCTTAGTATTTTTATAGCTCCTTCCTTTACATCCTCACAAATAAAATCTCTTAGTTCCAGACAGACATTTAGTAAAAATATAATTCATCTCACCTATCTCAATCTATATGGCCTCTAAGTCGTACAAGTATAGGTAGAAATTGTCCATAGAAAATTGTTCTTGTCTATAGTTTTCTGGAAATTTCCGTGTTCAATTAACCACAGTTTAAGTTAATCAGAACATCTAGGAAATGAACACTGGTGAGACTGAATGAGGCAGAAAATTTGATTGTGTTATACATGAAATTCAGCTATTCAGTGAAATTCTCCAATTGTGGTAATTCCACTGTCCTGATTACAATTATTTCATCTATGTGGTGCATATATATTTTAATCTTCTCCTGACACTGTTTTTGTAAATGAATTTGTCTTCCCAGCTATTCACAAATACATTTGCATTATTGAGGTCATGTCTGACTATAGGGCTTGGTTCCATGATTTAAATAATATTTAATCTTAGCTCCTAGGATTATTTTTGCATTAGGTAATAATTGATTGGAATCCACTGGCAAATAATAAAGATATCATTTTCTGTTAATGAGTTTGACAAAGGAGGATTCATATCCTTATATTTTTAAAAGAAACATTTCTTGACCTTGAATACACTGATAAAACTCCTGATATCATTAAACATTCATAACAGAATATTAGATTTCACAGGTTTTAGTCAAAAGTCCCTCTAGGTATGGGCAGAATTCCTCTAAAATCAGAGCCCAAATAGGATTTCAGCCTATGTGGCCTTATCTTTTGGAAGTTAGCCTATTCCTGTTATATTTTACGTCTAGATTTCCCTTCCTTCCTTCTATCCTTTCTTCCTGCTGCTCTCCCTGCCTTCTTTCTTTCCTCCCTTCTTCCTTCCTTTCCTAGCACCTTTTTTCCTTTGTTCTTCCTTCCTTTCTTTCTACACTGGGTGTCAAAATTGCTTTTTCCACTTTTCACTGTTGAGGCTGGATTCCATAAGGAAAAGGTACCAAAAAAAAGCTGAAAATTCTAACTTGATCAGAAAAGCAAGAAATATATGGGGGCAAGTGACATATTCTTTAATGTCTCCTTCTAATTCCTCCCCACTTAGGCTTATTTTTATTTTATATTTCAATCAATTTATACAACAAAACCTAAGACAAGCACTTATGCTTTAGAGGTTTTAAACTTGTTTCATTTTTCAATTCTTAAGCAGCTCTTTATGTAAAGATTGTTAAATTTTTCTTCAAAAAGAAAAAAATTCCATCATTCATAATTTACTGAAATTTTGCTAAGTTTAAAAACATTTCTGGGGCGCCTGGGTGGCGCAGTCGGTTAAGCGTCCGACTTCAGCCAGGTCACGATCTCGCGGTCCGGGAGTTCGAGCCCCGCGTCAGGCTCTGGGCTGATGGCTCAGAGCCTGGAGCCTGTTTCCGATTCTGTGTCTCCCTCTCTCTCTGCCCCTCCCCCGTTCATGCTCTGTCTCTCTCTGTCCCAAAAATAAATAAAAACGTTGAATAAAAACATTTCTGTTGGAGAACTGATGTGGTCCTGAATCAGTACCTAGATGTTCCCAGTACTGGTCCAAACTCCATTACTGATTGACTGACAGCATGGTCTTAGAAATGATGTAATTTCTTTATTAGCATTTTGGCTAAAGTAGGGATAGTGATAACATCCTAACAAAAAAAAGGTGATCTGTTATAAATGGACTGTGTAGGAATACAAATTGCTTTCACTGACAGTTTGGTCATACAATTCAATAACCAAGCCCTGAATGATACTGCTGTAGCCCAGGGATTCCAAGTCTATTGTGAAGTTGTGTAGGGGACAAAGAAAGAGAGGAAGAGATTTTCAATCAAGCAAATCTAACAATAAGATCTGGCAGACTTGGGCACCTGAGTGGCTCAGTGGGTTAAGCATCGGACTTCAGCTCAGGTCATGATCTTGCAGTCCATGAGTTCGAGCCCTGCGTCAGGCTCTGTGCTGACAGATTGGAGCCTGGAGCCTGCTTCACATTCTGTGTCTCCCTCTCTCTGCCCTTCTCTGTGCCCTTCTCTGTCTCTGCTCTCTCTCTCTCAAAAATGAATAAACATTAAAAAAAAAAGATCTGTCAGGGTCAACTGTGCAGATGGGTTGAATATGGACTTCTTTAATTATTAATATATTGTTTATTCCTGTGTCATCTAAGGACAATGGGTCTATTCAGATTGTCTCATGCTACAAATGACTGTAATTTAAAGACTAATGATACATAAAAAAATAATATTAGGAGAGCCACTCATGAATTCCTGGGGAGTTGAGGTAACAACCAGATACTTATACATCTAAAGTAGTTTGTATATCATCATCTGATTAGGTTTTCTTGATAAAGGAAAGTTTTTACTGTGTAATCCCAAATTGTTATAAAGGATTCTCTCTTCTATCTCGTATCTTTTCTGTTGATTCACACTGGGTGTATAGATAGATAAGTAGGAAAAATATTTCTTAGTCATATAATTACCTTGGAGCTCCAACAGTATAATTGTAAACTCCAGAATCTTTAATGATAAGGTAATTACATCCTTTGGTCATTTAATCTTCACCTCTTACAGAGTTCTTGCAAGAATTTGTACCTTTTTTCTGAGGGGAAAATTTGTGCCATGAAAATTCACCTTAAGTGGGATAAAGCACTGGTGGAGAGCACGATATTCGTTAAGGCACTTGTTTCTTATTTATATAAGAGATTCTTATGTAAAGGAAGGTGTTACAGGTAAAATGATTTCGTTTGCTGACTCACTTTATTGAGCCTTATTGAGCTAAACAATCAAATGACAACCACAAATGTTGAAATTAGACATTTGACCGGTTTATGAGACATTTCTACCTGGGTATCCCAAAGGCGCCCAATCCTGACATGTTTCAAACTAAGCCTACGTACACATACACAGTCAGCCAAACCTGCTATTCTTCTTGCACTCCTGATTTCAGCTAACTGTACCAACTTCCTCTCTAACCACATTACCTTAGTTCAGGCCCTCTTCACATCTCACCTGGCTATTGCTAATGACTCCTGATCCTTCATTCTTACCTCTTCCCAATCCAACCCGCACACTGCTCCTAAGGCAATCTTTATTTTGAGTAACATTTAATAAGATTTTCTTTTACCTGGGTATCTACTTTGAGAAGTACCTGGTCAAGATCTTAGTCCATTTTAAAAAGTGGGCTGTCTTTTTCTTTTTGACTTGTAGGAGTTCCTCTCATAATCTGAATGTAAGTCTTGGGTACCCGAGTTCTTCATGCTGGATATTAATCTTTGTACTGCCAAAACTATTAGTACTGTGAATATCTTTTCCTACTCTGAGTTGTATTTTCACCATCTCAAAGATGTCCACTGATGAAAAGAAGTTTTAAATTTTAATGAAGTCCAATTTATCCACCTTTTCCTTTATAATTAGTGCTTTTTTTGGACCTGTATAAGAATACCTGTCTGCCTCAAGTGATGAAGATACATTTATATGTGATTACTACAGAAGTTCCATTACTTTACTTTTCATATTAGTTCTAAATTCTATGTAGAAGGCTCTGGGTTTTCACTCTTTGGATGTGAAAAGTTTGGAAGTCATCACTCCTGTCCTCACAGCAAGAAGAAACCTGAACAAACAAAAAATCAGTAAGTCTCCTTAGATTCATAAGAAAGTTCTGGTCACAGAGCAAACCATTTCCTCAAAAACTGGAGAGAGGCAAATACAGAAATTCACCACTTATCAGGAGCAGAAGCTACTGTCTGAAGCCAGCACCCATAGGGATGCTTAAATTGTAATTGACAAATTGCTGGACACTCAGTATGAACTAGCTTGAAAGTTAAAAACATCAGAGGGCCCAGCCTTAGGGAGACTCCAATACTTTCATAAGTTTTACCTTCAAGAGACCCATCAGGTTGTCATAGTGAGTGAGAAAAATCGCCTCTTGCTTCCAGCACGGAGAGGAGGAAAAGTAATCTTTTTGAAATATACACAGGGGGAAGTTATCCATTTTGAAATGTGCCTGCAGCATTCAATTTCTCTTTCTAGTCTCTGTAATAAAGCCAGCTCCCAAGGGAAACTACTTTGCAAAAGCCTTATTTTACCAGGGCAAGGACAATTAGCCAATGCAACCCTCGGCTAGTCTCTCAGTCTCACATAGTGGGGGTGGGGAGCAGGGAGGAACCCCAAGAAACTGTTCTGAAAGTCACAGCCCAGGGACTCTTGCCAAAATATATAAATATAAATATAAATATATATATATATATATATATATATATATATATATATATAATTTATATAAGTGTGTGTGTGTGCGTGTACACACAGTTATGAGATAACAGAACATTTTCCCTTCCTAATATCTTACCATTATATCAACAGAACTCCAGGATAAATAACAAAAGATTACAACTAAGACAGCTGCAAGACAGAGACTATTTAAGAAGTTACTAGGAAAACCCAAATACACAGAGGAAACAAAAACAAGACACTAGAAGAACTTGAAGCCTCTGATACCTGAAGCCATAGTCTAACTTCTAGCCAGATAAACAAAATTTCATACTAAAGACCTATAAACCACAGTTCCTCTTGCCCAGTCAATACATTCTGTCTGGCTTTCAACAAAAAATCAAAAGGCATACTAATGGGAAAAAAAATCATAGTTTGAATAG
This sequence comes from Felis catus, assembly GCF_018350175.1. NCBI lineage: Eukaryota > Metazoa > Chordata > Mammalia > Carnivora > Felidae > Felis > Felis catus. The sequence continues at coordinate 85,300,395 of NC_058373.1, read as the reverse complement.
ACACAAAAAGCTTTGCAGCAGACTCAGATTTGACATGATTTTAGAATTATCAGGCTAGTATTTAAAATAACTATGATTAGTATGTTAAGAGCTCTAACAGGAAAAGTGAACAACATGCAAGAATTTACAGATAATGTAAGCAGAGAAATAGAAACTCTAAGAAAAAAAAATACATGGAGACAAGTGAAAATGAAAACACAACGGTCCAAAATCTCTGGGATGAAGCAAAAGCTATTCTAGGAGGGAACATTATTGCAATACAGGTCTACCTCAAGAAGAAAGAAAAATCTCAAATAAACAACCTAACCCTTCCACCTAACAGAGCTAGAAAAAGAAGAACCAACAAAGTCCAAAAAACACCAGTTATTAATATAAATTCTGGAAAATGTTCCATGTACACTTTGAAAGAATGTGTATTCCACTGCCTTTTGATGAAATGTTCTAAATATATCTGTTAGGTCTACCTGGCCCAATGTGTCATTCAAAAACAGTTTCCTTATTAATATTCCATCTGGATGATATATCCACTGATGAAAGTGGGGTGTTAAAGTCCCCAACTATTATTGCATCACTATCAATTTCTTCCTTTATGTTTATTAATAGTTGCTTTATGTATTTGGGTGTTTCCATGTTGGGTGAATAAACATTTACAATTGTTACATCTTCTTTTTGGACTGTTCAGCTTACAATTATATAGTGTCCTTCTATCTCCTATTATGGTCTTTGTTTTAAACTCTATTTTGTTCTATGTAAGTACTGCTACCCCAGATTCCTTTTTGCATTCATTTGCATGATAGATGTATCTCTATCCCCTCACTTTCAATCTGCAGGTGTCTTTAGGTCTAAAATGAGTCTCTTGTAGGCAGCATACAGTCAGGTCTTGCTTTTATATCCATTCAGTCGCCCTATGTCTGTCTGTCTGTCTGTCTGTCTGTCTATCTATTTATTTATTTATTTATTTATTTATTTATTTATTTATTTGAGAGAGACAGGCAGAGAAAGAGAGGGAGAGAGAGAAAGGATCCTAAGCAGACTCTGCATTGTCAGTATGGAGACTGACACAAGGCTCGAACTCACAAACTGTGAGATCATGACCTGAGCAGAAATCAAGAGTCAGATGCTTAACCAACAGAGCCACCCAGGTGCCCCACCTTATGTCTTTTGATTGGAGTGTTTAGTCCATTTACATTCAAAGTAATTATTGGTAGGCATTTACTTCTTGCCATTTTGTTACTTGGTTTACAATTGATTTTGTAGTTCTTCTCTGTTCCTTTCTACTCCTGTTCTCTTTCATGGTTTGCTGGCTTTCTTTAGTGATATATCTGGATTTTTTTCTCTTTATTTTTTTATATCAATTATAGGTTTTTTATTTGTGGTTACTATGAGATTTATATATAATCCTAAGCATATAGCAGTCTGAATACAATCCCATTTACAGCTGCACCAAAAAGAATAAAATCCCTAAAAATAAACCTAACCAGGGAAGAGAAAGATCTGAACTCTGAAAACCATAAAACACTGATGAAAGAAATTGAATATGACACAAACAGGTGGAAAGATATTCCATGTTCACAGATTGGAAAAACCAATATTATATCCATACTACCCAAAGCAATCCATATATTTAATGCAATCTCTATCAAAACACCAAAAGCATTTTTCACAGAATTAGAACAAACAATCCTAAAATTTGTATGGAACCACAGAAGACCATAAATAGCAAAACAAACTTAAAGAACAAACCTGGAAGTATCACAATCTCAGATTTCAAGAAATATTACAAAGCTATAGTAATCAAAACAGTATGGTACTGGCACAAAAATAGACACATAAATCAATAGAGAGCCCTAAATAAACACATGACTATATGGTCAGTTAATCTACAACAAAGGAGGCAAGAGTATACAATGGGAAAAAGACAGTCTTATTAAGAAATGGTGCCAGAAAAAATGTCAGCTACATGCAAAAGGATGAAACTGAACTACTTTCTTTTTTTTTTTTTAATGTTATTTTGTTTTTGTTTTTTTTTGAGAGAGAAAGAGGGAGACCAACCAGAGGAGGGGCAGAAAGATGGGGAGAGAGAGAAATTTAAGCAGGCTCCATGCTCAGCACGGAGCCCAATGCGGGTCTCAATCTCATGACCCTGAGATCATGATGTGAGCCAAAATCAAGACTCAGATGCTTAACTGGATGCTTAACCGACTGAGTCACCCAGGTGCCCCTGGACCACTTTCTTAAACCATACATAAAAATAAACTCAAAATGGATTAAGGACATAATGTGAGACCTGAAACCATAAAATTCCTAGAAGAAAACATAGGCAGTAATCTTGACATCAGTCTTAGAAACATATTTCAGGGCCTCTGGGTGGCTTAGTTCGTTGAGCATCTGGCTCTTGATTTTTGGTCAGGTCATGGTCTCAAGGTTTGTGAGATCGAGCCCCGCATCGGGCACTGTGCTGACAGCATGTACGTAGCCTTCTGGGAATTCTGTCTCTCTCCCTCTCTCTGCCCACCCCCCTGAGGTCTCTCTCACTCTCTCTCCCAAAATAGATAAACATTTTTTAAAAAAGAAAGAAACGTTTTTCTACACATGTCGCCTTTGGCAAAAGAAACAAAAGCAAAATTAAACTATTGGGAATAAATCAAAATAAAAAGCTTTTGCATAGTGAAGGGAACCATCAACAAAGAAAAAGCCCACGGAATGGAAGAAGATATTTGCAAATGATATATCCAATAAGGGGTTAATATACAAAACATATAAAGAACTTATACAACCCAACAGCAAACACAAAATAATCCAATTTAAAAATGGGCAGAACAGACGTTTTCCCAAAGAAGACATACAGATGGTCAACAGACACATAAAAAAGATGTTCGACATCACTCATCACCAGGGAAATGCAAATCAAAACCACAATGAGATATCACCTCACACCTCTCAGAATGGCTAACATCAAAAACACAAGAGATAAAAAGTGTTGGTGAGAATGTGGAGAAGAGAGAACCTTCATGCACTGTTGGGGGGAATGCAAACTGGTGCAGCCACTGTGGAAAACAGTATGAAGGTTCTTCAAAGAATTAAAAATGGAATTACCATATGATCCAGCAATTATACCACTGGGTATTTATTCAAAGAAAATGATAACACTGATTTGAAAAGATATATGCACCTCTATGCTTAGTGTAGCACTATTCCCAATAGATATGGAAGCAACCCAAATGTTCATTGGTAGATGAATGGACAAAGAAGATGTAGTATATGTATATGTATAACATATACACAATATTACTCAGCCATAAAAAAGAATGAAATCTTGCTGTTTGCAACACCACAGGATGGATCTAGAGTGAATAATGCTGAGTGAAATAAGTCAGAGAAAGACAAACACCATATGATTTCATTGTGGAATTTAAGAAGCAAAACAAATGAACAAATTAAAAACAAACAAACAAACAAACAAAAGAGACTCCTAAGTAGAGTACAAACTGGTGGTTGCCAGAGGGGAGATGGGGTGGCGGTGACGGATGAAACAGGTGAAGGGGATTAAGGGTACACTTATTGTGATGAGCACTGAGTAATGTGCAGAATTTTGAATCACACTATTGTATGCCTGAAATGAATATAACATTGCATGATAATTATACTAGAATTTAAAAAATAAATAAAAATTTAAAAATAATCAGTGGTTGCCAGAGATTCATGGAATGGGATGGGAGGGATTAATAGATGAAGCACAAGGGTACTTTAGGGCAGTGAAACCAGTCTGTACGATTATGTAATGATGGATACATGACTTTATGTACAAAACTCACAGAACTGTACAGCATCAAAAGAACCCTAATGTAAACTGTGAACTTTAGTTTTAAAAAATATCTCCATATTGGTTGACCAACTGTTAAAACTAGGAGAAGCTGTGAGCAGAGAAGAGGGAGTATATGAGAATTCTCTACACTATTTTTCTGTAAAATGCAGAAAACTAAAATATGAAACACTATTCTAAGATATAAAATCTGTTAATCTTTTAAAAGATCTACATAGAATTGATTTGTGCATATATTCTGAATTAGACATCATGACTATATATATATCCATATATATATATGAATATATGGATATATACACATATAGAATATGTACTTATATTCTATACACACATGGCATATATACATATATACATGTATATATTCCATATACATTGATATTAAATTTATTCAGCAGTGGGGTGCCTGGGTGGCTCAGTCAGTTAAGCATCTGACTTCAGCTCAGGTCATGATCTTGTGCTTCGTGGGTTTGAGCCCTGAGATGGGCTCTGTGCTGACAGCTCAGAGCCTGGAGCCTGCTTTGGATTCTTTGTCTCCCTTTCTCTGCCCCTCCCCGACTCCTCACACCCTCTCTCTCTCTTTCTCTCAGAAATAAACATTTTTTTAAAAATTAAAAAAAAAATTTACTCAGCAGTAAGAAATATTTAACATGAAACAAGTGACAAGTGTCATCTCTTTCTTATTCTGTACTCTTTATTCTATTTCATGTTTTGTTTACTCTTTAATGATTTTGGAGGTGTTGATATCAAAATAATGCTGAGGACATAAAATAATTAGAAAGAACTCTCTCACATCCTATTCTCTAGAAGAAATGCAAGATTTATCTTATTTTTTCCTTAAATATTTGGAAAAATTGACCCTCTAGGCCTGTAGGTTCTTTGTGGAAAGCTTTTCAATTTTCAATTTCCTTAGAAGTGTTTCCTAAAAGCCTTCTTTTCTTAGATGTTCAATGTTAAACAATGTTTAAATTTATTAAATAAAGAGAAATAAACAACGTTTATTTAACATTAAATTTAAATTCAATGTTTAAATGTTAAACATTCAATATTTATTCATTTCCTTTTGTAATCACTACCAACCCACACCCTCACCTCCAGGTCACCAATAACCATTGATCTTATTTCTGCTATTATTGATTATTTTTGTTCATGTTAGAATTTTCTAGAGGAGCAATCATGCAATATATACTATGTTATGTCTGGCTTTGTTCTTTCAGCATGTTTTTGGAGCTCATCCATTTTGTTTCATGTATCAGTAGTTTGGTTTTTTAAATTGTTCAGTAGGATTACATTACATGAATATTCCATATTTAATTTGTTCTGGGTTGTTTCCAGGTTTTGGCTATTATGCTATTATAATAAAGTGGCTGTCATCGTTTGTGTACAAGTCTTTGTGAGAACATATACTCATTCCTTTTGGGTAAATACCTATAAATGGATTTGCCGAGTTGTACACTAAAAGAATGTCTAACTATATATTAAACTGCCAAACTATTTTTTAAGGTGGTTGTGTGATTTTACATTCCCAAGAGCAATGTATGAAAGTTTCATATTTACACCAAGACTTGCTCCTGCCAATCTTTTAAATTTTAGACATTCTAGTAGGTGTGTAGTGATAGTTCATTGTGATTTTAATTTGCATATCCTTAATGACTAATGGTTTTGAACATCTTTTCCTGTGTTTTTTGGTCATTCACATACCTTCTCTTATGAACTGTCTAAAATTTTGCTTAATTTTTGGGCACCTCGGTGGCTCAGTCAGTTAAGCATCTGACTTTGGCTCAAGTCATGATCTTGAGGTTCATGAGTTTGAGCCTTGCATTGGGCTCTGTGCTGACAGCTCAGAGCCTGGAGCCTGCTTCAGATTCCGTGTCTTCTTTTCTCTCTGCCCCTCCCTTGCTCATGCTCTCTCTCAAAAATAAACATTAAAAATTTTTTCTTAAATTTTTGCTTGGTTTTTATTGGGTTTTTTGTTTTTATTGAATTATGCAGTTCTTAATACATCTTGAATATAAGACCTTTGTTAGTTATATGCATAGCAAATAATTTGACAGTCTGTAGTTTGCCTTTTCATTTCCTTAACAGTGTTGGTAAAAAATTTTGAAAAAATTTTGAAGACCAATTTATTAATTTCTTCTTGTATGTATTTTGTATTCTATCTAAGAAATATTTGGCTACCCCAAAACATGAAGACATTCTTCCATGTTTTCTTCTCAAAGGTCTACAATTTCATATCTGATGTTTAGGTCCATTTTTAGATAATTTTGCATATGAAATGAGTTAAGGGTCAAGATTTTTTTTTTCTCCATCTGGATATTCTGTTTCTAGCCCCATTTACTGGAAAAAACTGTCCCGTCCCAAACTGAATTACCTTGCCACCTTCATCAAACAGCAGTGGACCATACATGCATAAGTCAATTTCTAACTCCCTACTCTATCCTTAATCTATATTCTATCTTTACACAAATTCCATTCTGTCTTGTTTACTGCAGCTTCATAGAAAGTCTTGAAATTGGATATTGTAAGTCCTTCAACTTTGTTCTTAATTTTCAAAATCATATGGCTATTCCAGATCCTTTGCATTTCCACACACATTGTAGAATCAATCTGTCAATTTCCATGGAAAGGACTGCTGGAATTTTCATTAGAATTGTATTGGAAATATCAATCTATTTAAGAAGGACTGAGATCTTACAAATACTGATTTTTCTAATCCACGAAAATGGTGTACCTATTTATTTAGGACTTTTCTGTGTACAGGTCTTTCACATATTTTGTGAAATTTATTTCTAAGTCTTTCATATTGTTTGATGCTCTTGTAAATTATTTTAAAAATATTATTTTCCACTGTGGGGTGTGTGTGTGTGTATGCATCACACATATTACATATGTAAGTATTATGTATGCCTATCTACCTATTTATACACACACACATGCAGTTTTTGTAAACTGACTTTGCATTCTCTGTTTTGCTAAAGACAATCATTAGTTTTAGTTTTTTTGTAATTCCTTATAATTTGATCCATACATAATGATGTCTGTTGAGAATTCTTGTTTCTATGTTCATGAAGGTTATTGGTCTATAATTTTCTTTCCTTATGAGGTCTCTGGTTTTGGTATTAGGATGATGCTAATCTCATAAAATGAGTTAGGAAGTGTTCCCTCTTCTTTTTTCTAGAAGAGATTGTGTAGAATTAGCATTACCTCCTCCATGAAGGCTTGGTAGAATACTCCGAAGAGCTAACTGAGCCAGTCAGAATTTGAACATCTCCCAAGCCTATGTGAGCAATGGGAATTATTCAGTTTACAACATCCTGGTAGTTCTTTACCCTGCCCCGTAGAGTTTTACTTTATTCAAGCTCAGTTCAGCATTCAGCAACACACTTAAGAACCAGACATCTGGAACTATTTATTTGCACACTTCCCTTCTCCCTGATATACTCTGCCCCACCCATTCCAGCTGCTTTATTAGCTGGAATCTTGGTCTCCCAGTTGGGATCTCTGTGCTCTGTTCTGTTTGCCGTTTCCTATGTTGCAATCTGGAAAGGTTCTCCAGTCAGAGAGCAGGGTGATCATGGGGTTCATCTTGTTTGTATTTCTTCACTCCAGGATCACAGTATTGTGCTATCCGTAGCTCAATGTCTAAACATAGCAGCATCATAAATTATACTCAATTTCCTAGTTGCTTATTTATGGCAGGAGGACAAGTCTAGCATCAGCTATTCTCTATGGCTAAACTCCTATTATCTTTTAAATGTCTTTAGAATTTGTTGAGATATTCCTCATATTGGTATTTAATACTTTCTTTTTTCATGATGATTTTGCTAAGGATTTGTCACTTTTATTAGTGTTTTCTAAGAACTAACTTCTGGTTTTACTGATTTTCTGTAAAATGTTCCATTACTTTCTATTCTTGTCTTTATCATCTCTTCCTTCTCTTTTCTAGGTTTAATTTGCTGTCTCTTTCTAACTTCTTGGGATGGGTACATAGATCATGGATTTTCAGATCTTCTTTTCTAATATATATATGCAAGTAAGACTATAAATTTCTTTTGACATGTTATTTAAGTTGCATTGGACAATTTTTCAAATGTAATGTTTTCAATATTATTAAATTAAAATGTTTTCTAACTTCTACTGTGGTTTATTCCTTATCCTATTGGATTTTAAACTTCTCTTTAGGGGCACCTGATTGGCTCAGCCGGTTAAACATCCAACTTTGGTTCATGTCATGATCTCTCAGTTTGTGGGTTCAAGACCCGCGTTGGGCTCTGTGCTGACAGCTCAGAACCTGGAGCCTGTTTCAGATTCTGTGTCTCCCGCTCTCTGCCCCTCCCCCACTCATACTTAGTCTCTCTCTCAAAAAATTAAATAAACATTATAAAAATTTGGAAAAAAATAAACTTATCTTTATATTTCTCATTTCTGACTTGATTCCACTATGTAAAAGAACATACTTTATATGATTTTAATCCTTGAAGTGTGTTGAGACTCATTTTACAGCCAAGCACAAGGTCAATTTTGCTAAGAGGAGGTTTGGGAAGATATATCCTATAGTTGCTGAATAAGTGCTTTATAGATATCCATTAAGTCAGTTTATAATTGTTATATTCAAATTTTATTTTTTTTATTCTTCACTTTTCCTATCAGTGTGTTAAAAAAATTTTTTATGATTGTAGATTTTTCTTTTTTTCCTGTTTTTCTTTTTGGTTTTGTCAATGTGTGCTTTATATTTTTGAGGTTGTGCTGTTAACTGCATACAGTTTTAGAAATATATATGTACTTTTTATCACAAGTTGCCAATGGCATTTTATTTTTTCCTTTTTCCTTTTCAACATCCTGTTTTTCAGCTTCCTTGGTCCTTTTTGCCAACGAGCTTGGCATTGGCATGAGTCATGTAAATGCTGGTGAACCATTGTAGTTCTCTGAGATGACTCTGGCCTTCTCCTTCTTGTAGACATTCTGTATGGGCATGACTGGTCCTATCAGCTGGGTGGCCAATTTGAGTTTTTCAACAGAGCTGTCTCCCTTCTTGGGAGCTGAGGGCTTCTTGGGTAAGAGAATGACTTTGGAGTGGTACTCCTTCAGGGGCCATATGTTTGCCTGCAGAGACCCTGTGGACTTGTTCCACCTTCTTGGATCCACTGAGATCCTAATGGTCCATCCCACTTTCTTGTGAATTCCAGCCACCCTTAACTCATAAACCAAAGCCCCTGCCAGCCTTCACCTCACTATAAGGCTGGATGGGCCCAGACACGAGGCACAGGGCAATGTGGCCTACCTTGGCTTGCTGGGCCTTGGGTCTTGAGATCTTCTGTGCTATCTGGTTGAGCCACATAGCTGCTGCCAAGCTTGTGGAAGTGGGGCTCAGCATCAGGCTATTCTAGATGGGTACCATGGCTGTTGCCTATGGGCCTCTGAGGAAGAATGGCCAGCAAAAAAGGTATAAATAGTATACACTATTAATTGTTTAACACTTTCATCAACATATAATGCCTCTCTTTCTTCTTTCATCAACTGGCAGGTAAGCTGGCTGGATGTTCAAGGATGGCCTCAGTTACATGACTGGTGGTTATTGGGCTGTTAGCCAGATCCTGACAGATTATTGGCTGCGGCACATTGGGTCTCCTCAACACAGCCTCTCATACCTTCAGCATATGGGTGATCTATGAGCTTCAAGTGTAGCAAGAGGGTAAACCCCCTTAAAATGTAGCAAGAGGGCAAACACGTTTATTTGGTAGTGTCCAACTGGCCAAATAAAGTCATGTGGACAACCAGCTTCAAGACAGAGTAGATACCAACTTTTGTTAGAGGATTTGAAAGGTGACATTGCAAAGGGACATGTTTACAGGAATGGGAAGAATCTGTGGTCATTTCTATAATCTACCACAACTCCTAACCCAAACATGATGACCTTGTGTATACTCTCTAACTCCACTTCCTCCTTTCCCCACCACTTCTTCTCCTCTCTCTCGATCAAACAGCAAATGTATTGGCTTTACATTTTGAAAGAGATAGCTTAGATAAATTATTGAATTTATATATTTTGTTTTACAAATACTACTGGATACAAACAAATAAACTGCCCTTTTATTAGAAAGATTCCTCATGTTCATACATAACCTGAATATTTCAAGAAGTCATATTTGTCAAATGCCTAAATACTTCCCACTTCATACTTTGTGCTTAGTTCTTTTATTTTTTTAAGTATTTATTTATTTTGAGAGAGAGACAGAAACAGCACAAATTGGGAAGGGGCAGAGAGAAAGGGGAAGCGAAAGAATCCCAAGCAGGCTCTGCGCTGACAGCCCAGAGCCAGATGTGGGGCACGAACCCATGGAACCACGAGATCATGACCTAGCCAAAATCAAGGGTCAGATGCTCAATCAACAGAGCCACCCAGATGCCCCCTTAGTTCTTTTAAAAGAAGGAAATAAATTAGCATATATATTTCAGAGTGGGAAAAGTGAGTGGCTATTTTTAACCATATCTGTCTTTATAGCAATAAAATTAGTATTTAATAAATGCTAATGTTTAAAAATATTTCCAGCATTATACTATAAAATTACCATTTTACAGAAGATATAAAGCATCCACTTACTAATGGAAGCATTATTATGGCATTCTTATTTTATATCATGAGCCTCTCTATGGATTTGGTCAGAGCAAATGAGCCCTGGAAGTAAAATACTCATACATGGATTAAATAACAAAATGTAACACCCTCTTAGGGACTAAATAGATCTATAAGGAATAACTTTTTAATAATAATTCTGGGAGTCTTAAAATACAAGCCCTTTCTCTAACAATCTTGTCAAATACTTAAAAAGCATTTGGTTCTGAAGAAAGCACCAGTTTTAGATAATATTTCATAATCAAGCAGAACTAGACATAGAGCTCCTTGTGGTTAAGCAGATATTGTTAGTGTATGTACTGTCACATACAGTCCTTAACCAGAATCCAACTATCTTCTCTCCATTAAAAAAAAATGTTTCTAATTTTTCATCTATGAGATCTCTAAATCTCAGTTTTTCTAATGATTCTTCTGCCATTAACTACCTCTTTTTCCTGTATGCCTAACACCCTTTTGATACATTTCTGCATAAAACATTTCAAAATTTTGCTCAAGGAAGCATTTCACAAGTTTTTCCTTAAGGGAAGATGGCAGCAGAATAGGAGGGCCCTAGGCTCACCTTGTCCCACGAATACAACTAGATAACTATCAAATCATCCTAAATATCTCAGAAATTGACCCGAAGACTGGCAGAACAAACTCCACAACTAAAGGCAGAGAAGAGGCCACACTGAAGAAGGTAGGAAGTACAGAGACATGGTGTGGGAGAGAAATGGAGAGTGCCACTGCAGTGGAGAGGGAGCCTCAGACAAACACACAGGGGAGTGCATGGGGAAAACAAATCCCCATAGATATTGTCTTGGAAAGCTAGACAGATTGAATTTTGTGAGTTCTTGTCACCAGCAGGGCTTAAAGATTGTAGTTCCTAAAGGTCAGCAGGCTTGGCTTGAGGAGAGCCCAGAGGCATTGGTGCTCCTCTTGGAGAAAAGGCAAGGCAAACAGCCCCTGGATACACAACTTAGAAATAGTGATCTGAAGAACACCTGAGTGGCAAGGTTATTTGCTCATCTTGGAGTGTGTGCCAGAGAGGCAGCATTCATGGAGAGATCTCTCTGAGAGCAAAGGAACTAGCAGGCACCATTTCCCTCACCTGTCCCTCAGCATAACCACAGGGCCACCTACAGGAACCAGCACAGCACTCACACTTACTACTTCACTTGCTTACACTAAGACCAAACACCCCCATGCTCTTTTGGAACCTTCCTTTGAAACCAGTCACACTTGCCTCAGTCCCAACACAGTGGGACCCTCCCCCAGAAGACAGGCCCTACCAACACTGTGTCTCCCATCCTGAGAGTTTTGTGGAGCCTCAGTTTCCACAGCATGGCAACAGGTCTCATTTTATAAGCAGACAAGAGCACACCTAGTTAAAATGCACCACAGTCAGGCCAGGAACCCATCACTGCTCACAGCAGCTAAGGAGAACCTCTGCAAATGACCAGCCCAAAGGATAAAGCAGCTAGGACACAAAAGCAGAGCACATGCAGTACACATTGGAGACATTCCCGGAAGTGCCAAGCCCTAGGGAATAAGGGACAATACATAGCAAGACACTACAGGACCTCTTCTTCATGAGGCCGTTACTCTCAAGAACAGGCAATATAGTTGACTCTCCTAACACAGAGAAACAGGCACAGAGATTTAGACAAAATGAGAACATAGAGAAATTTATCCTAAATGAAAGAAAAGGACAAGGCCATAGCCAGAGTCTAAGTGAAACAGATATAAGTAACATGCCTGATGGAGTACTTAAAGTAATGATCATAAAGATACTCAATAGACTTGAGAAAACAGTGGGAGACATCAGTGAGGTAAAAAAGAACCAGAGATGAAGAGTGCAGTAAAAACATGCTTAATGCAATGAACAGCAGGCTGGAAGAAGCAGAGGAACAAATTAATGACCTAGAAAACAGAGTAGTGGAAAGCAATCAAGCTGAACAAAAGAGAGAAAAAATAATCATGCAAAATGAGAACAGACTTAGGGAACTTAGTGACTCCATCAAACATAATAACATTCATATTATAGGAGTCCCAGAAGAAGAAAAGAGAAAAGGGAGAAGAAAATTCATTTGAAGAAATCATAGCAAGAAACCTCCTTAATCTGGAAAAAAAACAGATATCCAGATCCAGGAGGAACAGAGAACCTCCAAAAAAATCAACAAAAGCAGATCCACACCAAGACATATTGTAATTAAAATGGGAAAATATAGTGATAAAGAAAAAAACTTTTTAAGCAGCAAGACAAAAGAAAACAGTAACATACAAGGGTAATCCCATAACTTTATCAGGGGATTTTTCAGCAGCAACTTTCCAAGCCAGAAGAGACTGGCATAATACATTCAAAGTGTTGAAAAATGAAAAAAAAAATCTGTAGCCTATAATACTCTATCCAGCAAAGCTATCATTCAGAATAGGAGAGATCAAGAGTTTCCCAAACAAACAAAACTAAAGGAGTTCATAACTACTAAACCAGCCCTACAAGAAACATTTAAAAGGACACTATGAGTGGAAAGGAAAGTTCAAAAGTGACAGTATGAAGGTAGGAAACACAAATACAGTAGAAATAAATATTTCTTTAAAAAAATGAGTCAACGAACTCACAGAATAAAAAGGTATAATATGACACCTTATATACCTAAAATGTGGGAAGGAAAAGAGTAATGAATTGGCTCAAACTTAAATGACCATCAACTTACTACAAACTGCTATATATAGATGTTATATAACCACAAATAAAAAACCACCAATAAATATGCAAAGAATAAAGAGAAAGAAATTCAAATATATCATTAAAGAAATCCAGCAAACCATGAAAGAGAGAAAGATAGGAGATGATCCGTGAAAAATCCTCAGAAACAACCACAAAATGAGTAATCAAATGTCAATAAATACATATCTATGAATAATTACTATGAATGCAAATAGACTAAATATTCCAATTAAAAGACCTAGGGTGACAAAATGGATTAAAAACAAAAAGACCCATCAATATGCTGCCTACAAGAGACTCATTTTAGACCTAAATACACCTGCAGATTAAAAGTGAGGGTATAGAAATACATCATGCAAGTGGATGTCAAAAGAGAGCTGGAGTAGCAATACTTATACCTGACAAACTAGACTTTAAAACAAAGACTATAACAAGAGACAAAGAAGGACACTACATAATAATAAAGGGCATAATCCAACAAGAAGATTTAACAATTGGAAATATTTATGCACCCAAAATGGAGTATCCAAATACATAAACTATTAACAAACAAAAGGAACTAGAAATGATAGTACAATAATAATAGAAGACTTTAATACTCCACTTACATCAATGGACAGATCATCTAACTGAAAAATCAACTGGGAAACAATGGCTTTGAATGACACACTGGACCAAATGGATTTAACAGACATATTCAGAACATTCCACCCTAAAAGAGTAGAATACACATTCTTTTCAAGTGCACATATTAGGTCATTAAAATTACAAATCACATATTAGGTCATTTAAAAAAAGTCTCAACAAATTCAAGAAGATAAAAGTCATGCCATGCATCTTTTCTGACCACAATGCTATGAAACTCAACCACAAGTCAACCACAAGAAAAAATCTGGAAAGACCACACATATATAGAGATTAAATATCATGCTACTAAACCATGAATGGGTCAACCAGGCAATAAAAGAAGAAATAAAAAAGCACATGGAAACAAATGAAAATGAAAATACAATGGTGCAAAACCTTTGGGATGCAGCAAAAGCAGGTCTAAGAGGGAAATTTATAGCAATACAGGTCTACATGAAGAAGCAAGAATAATATCAAATAAACAACTTAATCTTATACATAAAGGAGTTAGAAAAAATACAACAACAAACAAAACCTAAAACCAGCAGAAGTAAGCAAATAATAAAGATTAGAGCAGAAATAAATGATACAGAAACTAAAAAATAATAGAACAGATCAATGAAATCAGGAACTGGTTCTTTGAAAAAAACAATAAAATTGATAAACCTTTAGCCAGACTTTTAAAGAAAAGGACCCAAATAAATAAAATCAGAAATGAAAGAGGGGAAATAACAATCAACACAACAAATATACAAAGGATTATGAGAGAATATATGAAAAACTATATGCCAAAAAATTGGACAACCTAGAAGAAATGGGTAAATTCCTAGAAACATATAACCTCTCAAAACTGAAACAGGAAGAAATAGAAATTTTGAAGAGACTAAGAACAAACAAAGAAACTGAATCAGTTATCAATAAACTTCCCACAAAGTCCAGGACCAGATGGCTTCACAGGCAAATTCAACCAAACATTTAAAGAAGATTTAACACCTATTCTCAAACTATTCCAAAAAATAAAAGAGGAAGAAAATCTTCCAGATGCATTTTATGAGGCCAGCATCATCTTGAGACCAAAACCAGATAAAGACACCACAAAATAAAAGAACTATAGGCCAATATCTCTGATGAATATTAATGCAAGAATCCTCAATAAAATACTAGCAGAACAAAGCCAACAATACATTTAAAAAATCATTCACAATCAAGTGGGATTTATCCCTGGGATGCAAATGTAGCTCACAAATCAATATGATACATCATATCAATAAGAGAAAGAATAAGGACTACACGATCACTTCAATAGACACAGAAAAAGCATTTGGCAAGTACAACATCCATTCATGATAAAAACCCTCAACAAAGTAGGACACAACTAACATCATCCTTAATGAGGAAACACTGAGAGCCTTTCCCCAAAGGTCAGGAATAAGACCAGGATGTCCACTCTCACCACATTTATTCAACATAATACTAGAAGTCCTAGCCACAGCAATTAGACAACAAAAAGAAATATAAGACATCCAAACTGGTAAGGAAGAAGTAAAACTTTCACTATTTACAGATGACATGATACTATATATAGAAAACCTGAAAGACTGTACCAAAAAAATGCTAGAACTGATTGATGAATTCAGTAAAGTAGCATAGAAAATCAATCAACAGAAATCTGTTGCATTTCTATACATCAATAATGAAACAGCAAAAAAAAAAAAAGAGAGAGAGAGAGAGAGAGAGAGAAATTAAGAAAACAATCTAATTTACAGGTGCACCAAAAGGAACAAGATACCTAGGAATAAACCTACCCAAAGAGCTGAAAGACTTGTACTCTGAAAACTATAAAACACTGATGAAAGATACTGAAGATGACACAAAGAAATGCAAAGACATCCATGTTCATGGATTGGAAGAATAAATATTGTTAAAATGCTTATTACCCAAAGCGATTTATACATTTAATGCAATCTCTATCAAAATACCAACAGCATTTTTCAGAGTCAGGATACACAATCCTAAAATTTGTACAGAACCACAAAAGACCCTGAATAGCCAAAGTAATCTTCAAAAAGAAAAGAAAAGCTGGGGGCATCACAATTCCAGACTCCAAGTTATATTACAAAGCTGTAGTAATCAGAATAGTATAGTTCTGACTGGGACAAAAACAGACATATAGATTACTCTTCAACAAAGCAAGAAAGAATACCCAATGGGAAAAAGATATATAGTCTCTTCAACAAATGGTATAGGGAAAACTGGACAGCTACATGCAAAAGAATGAAACTGGACCACTTTCTTATACCATACACAAAAATAAACTCAAATTGGATTAAAGACCATCATTTTTCTGCTCAAAAGACATCTTCTTAATAAAGCCATTTCTATATATACCCTATATAAAATAGTACCTCCCCCACTACACCTGCTCTTTTCTGTAGCCTTTACCATATCAACTGTTCCATGTTTTCTAAGATTACTTATCAACCTTACAGTTGCTCCATGTCAGAAATTTTGGAGTCATCCTTGACTCTTCTCTTTTTCTCACAACTTATACCCAATTCAAAATCAAATCCCCTGGGTTCTAATTTTACAATACATCAAATTCCAAGTATTTCTCATTATGTTTGCTATTACCACTCAGATCTGAGCCACCATCACTCTTCAATTGGATTACCTTCATAATCTACTAACAAGTCTCCCTGCTTCTATCATTACTTGTGCCCTCTCCAATGAACACATAATCTGTTCTTTACCCATCAGTATATTCATATTTCTCTACTTAAATCGAGTGATTTCTCACCTTGCTTAAAGTAAAATCCAAAGTTCTTATATAGGCTACAAGACCCTCCATAATATGGCCCCTCAACATCTCTGATTTCACATTCTAATGCTTTTCTTCATGCTTGTTTTATTGCAGCCACACTAGCCTTCTTTTTTTAATGTTTATTTTTGAGAGAGAGAGAGAGAGAGAGAGAGAGAGAGAGAGAAGGAGAGACAGAGAGAGAGGGAGACACAGAATCCAAAGCAGGCTCCAGGCTCTGAGATGACAGCACAGAGCCGAACATGGGGCTTGAACTCACAAATCATGAGATCATGACCTAAGCCAAAGTCAGATGCTTAACTGACTGAGCCACCCAGGTGCCCCACCACACTAGCCTTCTTGATGTATAAAAGATCCTGAATAGTCAAAGTAATGTTGAAAAAGAAAACCAAAGCAAGAGGCATCACAATCCCAGACTTTAGCCTCTACTACAAAGCTGTAATCAAGACAATATGGTATTGGCACAGTAACAGACACACAGACCAGTGAAGTAGAATAGGGAATCTAGAATTGGACCCACAAATGTATGGCCAACTAATCTTTGACAAAGCAGGAAAGACTATCCAATGGAAAAAAGACAGTCTCTTTAGCAAATGGTGCTGGGCGAACTGGACAGCAACATGCAGAAGAATGAAACTAGACCACTTTCTTACATCATACACAAAAATAAACTCAAAATGGATAAAAGACCTAAATGTGAGACAGGAAACCATCAGATCCCTAGAGGAGAAAACAGGCAACAACCTCTTTGACCTCTTTGCAGCAATTTTTTGCTTGACACGTCTCCAAAGCCAAGGGAATTAAAAAGCAAAAATGAACTATTGGGACCTCATCAAGATAAAAAGCTTCTGCACTGCAAAGGAAACAATCAGTCAAACTAAAAGGTAACTGACAGTATGGGAAAAGATATTTGCAAATGACATATCAGATAAAGGATTAGTATCCAAAATCTATAAAGAACTTACCAAACTCAACACCTGAAAAACAAATAGTCCAGTGAAGAAATGGACAGAGACATGAATAGACACTTTTCCAAAGAAGACATCCAGATGGTCAACAGACACATCAAATGATGCTCAAAGTCACTCATCATCAGGGAAATACAAATCAAAACCACACTGAGATAGCACCTCATACACACCAATCAGAGTGGCTAAAATTAACAACTCAGGAAACAACAGATGTTGGCAAGGATGTGGAGACACAGAAATCCTCTTGCACTGTTGGTGGGAATGCAAACTGGTGCAGTCACTCTGGAAAACAGTATGGAGTTTCCTCAAAAAATTAAAAACAGAACTACCCTACAGCCCAGCAATAGCACTACTAGGAATTTATCCAAAGGATACAGGAGTGCTGATTCACAGGGGTACATGTACCCCAATGTTTATAGCAGCACTTTCAACAATAGCCAAATTATGGAAAGAGTCTAAATTTCCATCAACTGATGAATGGATAAAGAAGATGTGGTTTATATATACAGTGGAATACTACTTGGCAATGAGAATTAAATTATGCCATTTGGAGCAACGCGGATAGAACTGGTGAGTATTATGCTAAATGAAATAAGTCAGTCAGAGAAAGACAGATATCATGTTTTCACTCATATGTGGAACTTGAGAAACTTAACAGAAGACCATGGGGGAAGGGAAGGGGGAAAAAGTAGTTACAAACAGAAAGAGAGGGAGGCAAACCATAAGAGACTCTTAAATACAGAAAACAAACTGAGGGTTGATGGGGGGAGGGGAAAATGGGTGATGGGCATTGAGGAGGGCACTTATTGGGATGACCACTGGGTGTTTGTTGTATGTAAGCGATGAATCATGGGAATCTACCCCCAAAACCAAGAGCACACTGTACACACTGTATGTTAGCCAACTTGACAATAAATTATATTTTAAAAAATAAAAATAAAACATATCAAGCATGCTCCCACTTCTGGGTCTTCGTGCTTGTTCTGCCTGCAGTGCTCACACCCCAGATATCCACATGTCTTGCACCCTCTTCCATCATGTTTCTGCTCAGAAGATATCTTCTTAATAAAGCCATTTCTGTATATACCCTATATAAAATAGTACCACCCATTATTTTGAACTCTTGTTATTCTGCTTTATTTTTCTTTGTAACACTTAGGAAGAAAAAAGAAACACTGTATGCTAAATTTCTGTCTTTTCCTTCCAGAATGAAGGCTCCTCAAGAGCAAGGGCTTTGTGTTGCTTGATTCTGTATCTCCAGCAGCAAGAAGAAATCCTGCCACAATATAGGTATTCACTAAATATTTGCTATAAATGAAAAACTTCTACCCGTCCTTCAAGACCTCTTTTCCAGAGACTTCCCTGATCTTCTCAATAACAAAGAACTTTCTTATCTCTCCAGACTCCCAAAGAATTGTTTTGCATCTCTTCCATAAACCTATTATCTCTTTTCACTGTTTGATGGTATCCTATTTGCATTTGATTCCCTGACACCTAGAGTAACATCATTTAACAAATATTCAATGAATTAATGAATGGATGACTTGATAAAAGGCCTGTATTATAAACACACATTTTGGGTAAATAGAATAAATCCTCCCCTCTCTCCCATCCTCATACTTCTGCTCTTATTTTTTTTCCAACCATGCCAACCTGAACCCTGAAACTTACTATTACCCTCTCCTTTGCCCATGCCTTCCTACAATCACATTTTCTTACTCTTACCTCTAAGTAATCCCAGATTAGTGATATCAGAAACTTAAAGGACAAATAGAAAACTTCTAAAGCACAAATAGAAAATTTAAAGCAGCACTGAAGTTAAAGATCTAATAGTAACCTTTACCCCATGCTTTCTCTAGGGAGACAATATTGAAAAGGAAATATATCACCAATATATCATCAATAAAACAAAAGACAGTGGGTATCATGGGTGGTTATGCTCCCAGTAGTAGTATTTCTTAAGACATTCTTAGAAGGCTTCATAATAAAAGAGATTTAAAACACAACAAACGTTCAATTTCATGCACTTTCAACTGCATTATCAGCACTCCCTTCATCACCAAAAATTATTATTAAAACCCATGACACATCACGAGCAGCAGACAGAAAATCATGAGGCCAGTGCCTCTGAGGATCAGAGTTGCAGGGACAAACATCACAGTTGTCAAGCAGTTATCCACAAATGAGACATTTGTCAAGTGGGAATTGATCACCCCTTTTTTTAATACAAAGAGAGATTACAGAACTGTGGAATATTAAAGCAAGCAGCCCAAGAGACAAACTGACTTGCCTAAAGTCACTCAACAAATGGCCAAACCAGAATTTGATTCATACTTGAACTCAATTTCTAATTCCTCATAATGCATGTTTTCTACTAACCAGAGTCTCTGTAGGGAAGATTATCCATGCACATGCACACATGCAAATTCTATTCATATTAAGGTGTGTTTCCTTTTTTCCTTATGGTAATAACAAGAATTAAAAGCTCTTGGATTATAAAGTAAACTTCAATTTTTCCTTCTTGATAGGTTTTCAGGTTTTCCTCTAAAAGTATTTAAAAGTACTACTCAAGTTGTTCTTAGTTGTCTAGAGTGGTTTATGCTGCCATTAGCTTCTATAGCACCATCATTAGAAAAATGGGCTGTACTTCTTCTTAAACCTCCACATGCAGCCAAAATTGGGTTGCTTTAAAGGGCAAGATGTCAAAAGCAGATAAAGCCTTTGTACTGTAATGAGCATAATGATGAATAATGGTACTTATGTGCAATAAATGATGCCCTGCCCATAAACAGCCTTTCCACCCAGATACTCTATTTAATTCAATAATATATTCCAGGTAATTTGTGGAACTAGATGAGAAATTACCTCAACCAAGAAGACTAACTGTGGAATTTACTAAAACATACCATGTTGAAAATAATTAATGGAAGCAGAGTTTGCAGAAGTAAAATTATGGCATTAAAAAACCCCATTACATGAATTCTTCTTCCAAGTGGCCTGCCTCATAGCAGCTGTAGAAATAAGGGCATTGTGGCAATAAAATGATGTTGGTAATAAAAGACATGCTAATAATATCCATGTGCCATAGTATTCAGTGCTTTTGTGTTTGTTTTAGGAAAAGAGACGATAATCAATATAGTAGCCTATCTGGACTACTTCAAAATCCAGCTGATTCCCTTACTAACTATATTCCATAGAACAAACAGACAAATGTAAATCCTATCACATCATTCCTCTTATCAAACTATGTTATGGTTTCCCACCAAAATCTGAATAATCCAAAATCCTTGCCATGCCCTATAAGACTGTAACAGGACCTATCTTAGGCCTACCTCTCTGACATTGTCTCCTACTACTCTCCCCCCTCTACTATACCATGTTAGTTATACTTGCTATATTGACAGTTCTCAGATACTCTATCCCTGCTCAGAACTTCTGTTCTTTCCACAGAACTAATTTTTGCATAGATTGCTTCTTTACCACATTCAAGTATCTACATATGTATCACCTCCAACTTCTGTTTCCAGCAATGCAGCAAACTAGGTATCTTGAAAAAACACCTCCCCAATAGAGCTAAAAATGCTAGATAATATATTTTAAATATTTTAACGCACATTATTTCAATGTATTATTTTTATATTATTATGTATTAATTTGTAACAATAGATACTATATTTATAATAGTTAACTGATAGTAAATTACCTCACCAGAATGCTAGATAATATATTTTTAAATATTTTTAATGCATACTTTAATGGAAAAGTTTTTTCAATCCCAGAAACCAAAATGTTAAGCAAAAACATTAATCTCAAGAGGTAAGAGAACATTGGAAACAGTATTTTGTAATTAATGTTTTTGCTTAAACATTTTGGTTTCTGGTGTTGAAAAAAACTTCTCCCATGGGGAGTTCTATAGTATGAAAGCACCATATGGTTATCCCATGAGAGGCAAAATGTTCTGACTTTTTTTAAAGACCAAGCCTGTATTTATTAATTCTTTACATCAAGTATCTTCCTCATCAACAAATTTTTAACTGGAGTTTTACATCCATGTTAACACAAATAATTTAGGCATCATTTAAAGCTTTATTATTTTCATTGTTCATTTTAATTTTTTCTATATATTTTTAACATGTGCTGTTTTTTAATGTTTTATTATTATTTATGCCAAATAGAAAACTATAGGAAATGTACCAGATATTGATATGCTCACTACTGAGATTAAATCTCTATTAATATATTGCTTCTATTAAAAATTCTCTTTAGATTATCTTTATTTTCAAAGAAACAAAACACTACAAATACGAGTACAGTCCCACTTTCCACCCCTATCTTCCCAGAAATAATACCCCACTTAAAATGAGTATTAACAAACTTATACATGTTTTGTTCTTCTTTTGAGTAAACTTGCTAAATGTTTGGTACCATATCTATACTCAACCTTTTTTTTTTTTTAACCTACAAGTTTTTGAGATTTGTACACATTGACACATTCAAATCTAGTTCATTCATTTCATTCTTATGCTTCCCATTGGACCAAACTACAACGTATTTTTTCATGTACAAATATCTTTGTACATGCCTCCTTGAACAAGAGTTTCTCCCTGATAAGCAAGCCCCAGCAGTAGAAACGTTGAGTTACAGAGAACGTGCATTGTCAATTTTATTTGCTAGTTCTAAATTGCCTTCCAAAATTATACCCATTGCCCTCCCTCTAGTCCTGCATTAGTGTCCTTATTTCTCCACACTATCACTAACAGTTGATATTAGCAAAATTAATAAATATGAAAATATAAAACGTTATATCTTTGTTTTAATTAACATTTTCTAATTCCTAAAGAGGCTGGAC
Organism: Felis catus; assembly: GCF_018350175.1. NCBI lineage: Eukaryota > Metazoa > Chordata > Mammalia > Carnivora > Felidae > Felis > Felis catus. The sequence goes on along the minus strand of NC_058373.1, from coordinate 85,277,963 downwards.
ATCTTTACATATATTTATTGGACATCTTTCTTCCTCTCTGAATTTACTATTATATCTTTTGGCAATATTTCTTTTGCTATTTTCAATTTCTAAAAGCATTGTATATATTCTGGACATAGATATTTCATTGGTAATATGAGTTGCAGCTGTTTTCTCTGTGACTTGCGTGTTCATTTTTTTTTTTTACGTTTTATCATACAGAAGTTTTTTGTCTTAATGTAGGAAAATGTATAAATATTTTCCTGTTTGCTCTTTGCATTTAAGAATTATCTACTAATGGCATAAAGAATACCTCCCATTTTTTAATTAAAAGTTTTAGAGCTTCTTTTGGTATTTACTTATTTAAAAAATTTTTTTAATGTTTATTTATTTTTGAGAGACAGAGTGTGAGCAGGGGAGGTGCAAAGAGAAAGAAAGACACAGAATCTGAAGAGGCTCCAGGCTCTGAGCTGTCAGCACAGAGCCCGATGCGGGGCTCGAACTCACAAGCCGTGAGAGCATGACCTGAGCCAAAGTCAGATGCTTAACCAGCTGAGCCACCCAGGCGTCCCTGGTATTTAGATTTTTAACCTCACTGGAATGTATTTTTGTGAATGATGTGGTATGGAAATCTAAATTTATCTTGTACTGTAACATAGCCAGTATCTTCAGAAGTATTTGTTAGTTTATCCTTTCCTATGGATTTTATCAGCTCTCAAATATAAAGCTCCCAAATATACATTGGTCTGATTTCAGTCTCTCTATTCTCTAGTAGTCTATTTGTCTATCTGCCCAAGTACCTCACGGTTTTAAGCAATACATTTTCATATTACTGCCTAGGATCTGATAAAATGACTCATTGACCTTTTGTTGTTTTTTTCCTAGTCACTAAGGCTAATAGACTTTTGTACCCTGCCCCTTACATCAGTCAAAGGCTTCAGGCTGCCCCCTGGATGAGAGGGCAAAACTTCCGGGGCATTTCTGGGTAAGGTGGCTCCGTAAGCCTAAAGGCAATTCTCTGAAGTGTGTAGTCATAAGCCATTAGCAGCAAATACTTACAGCAGTGGAAAGATGGGTAAATAGTAGAAGGGATCTGGGTAGGTTTCTGGTACTGGGTCTCAAAAGTAAATAGACGGCACATTCAAATTGGGATAATTTATTTATTTAAAAAAAATTTTTTTTTAACATTTATTTATTTTTGAGACAGAGAGAAAGCATGAATGGGGGAGGGTCAGAGAGAGGGAGACATAGAATCTGAAACAGGCTCCAGGCTCTGAGCTGTCAGCACAGAGCCCGACGCGGGGCTCAAACTCACGGACCACAAGATCATGACCTGAGCCGAAGTCAGCCACTTAACCAACTGAGCCACCCAGCCACCCCTCAAATTGGGATAATTTAAAGACAGCGTATTTGCAAAGAGACTATAAATGTGTGTTTAGGGTTAGGAAAACTACAAGGGATAGAGGTGTTACTATTTCAAAAACTGGGTGGGGGTGAGGGGGGGCAGAGGGTAATGGCATAAAGCAGTTACTGGAACCATGAAAGTTTCATGAAGAGAAAGTTGCTTTGAGAGAAGTAATGACCTTCATCAGCCCAGAGTGACTACTGGTGGGGAGGGAGGGAGGTTTAGGAAAATAAATACCCCAATTTCATTCTCTTTCCTCCCTCTGACCTCCTGCTGGACTCTCCATTTGCAAAGCTCAATGGGAAGCCAGAGGAAGTTTTTAATACACTGCATATAGAACAACCCCCTGGAGGAGAGCTCAATGGGAAGGATGGAAATGAATGCGGACATTGTTTTCCATAAAGGCAAATAAAAATGTTTCAGACAAACAAATGTCACCTTCTCTGAGCAATCTTTTCAACCATGCTATCTAAAATAATGTGCCTCTGGGGTGCCTGGTTGGCTTGGTTAGGTTTCCAACTCTTGATTTAGGCTCAGGTCATGATCTCACAGTTCGTGGGGATGCTGGGCTCTGTGCTGAAAGCATGGAGCCTACTTGGGATTCTCTGTCTCCCTCTCTCTCTGCCCCTCCCCTGCTCACCTGCATGTGCTCTCTCTCTCTCTCAAAATAAACTAGAAACTAAATTAATTTATTACGGTGCCTCCAACCTCTGTCCTTTGTCACTACCCCAACCCCCTACTCAGCTATCTGCCTTCAAAGCACTTATATTTACATGAAATTATATTAAAAATGTCCACAATAATGAAAAGGCAAACCCAAGATAGCTGGGCAAAGTACAAAAATAAATAATTCACCAAACAAAAGTATAAATGTTTAACCACATTAATAATCAAATAAACAAAACGCATTTTAAAATACATAATTTTTTACCTATCAAATTGACATATATTTTTTTAATTTTTTTTTATGTTTATTTTTTGAGAGAGAGAGAGAGAGAGAGAGAGAGAGAGCAAATCCGGGAAGAGCAGAGAGAGGGAGACACAGAATCTGAAGCAGGCACCAGGCTCTGAGCTGTCAGCAAACAGCCTGAGGCGGGGCTTGAACTCACAAACCATGAGATCGTGACCTGAGCTGAAGCCCGACGCTTAACCGACTGTGCCACCCAGGTGCCCGGACAAATATTTAATACAGCAATTTCCAATGATATGGTTTGAGGAAAATACCTAAGGCCGGAGTATAAAATTGGTGAAATATTTCTCGAGAGTAATTTGAGAATTTCTATCAAAAAATTTTAAGATGTTGTTTTACCCAGGCATTCCTCTCTTAGGGATGTACTGTGGGAAATAATTCAAGATGTTCCCAAAGATGACAGTTATTTACAATGGCTAAAAACTGCCAACAATCTATCTGTCCAATAACAGGAAATAGTTTATCGATGTTTCCCAAAATGTGTTCCTTAGAGCACTAGTGTCATAAGATTCTGCTTGAGAAAGAGTTCCACAGTAATTAAATGTGGGAATTCCCTTGGAATGAAAGGCAAAATTTACAAGCCAGCCTCACGTGACATAAAAGCTAAGCGACTACGTGGGTTCATAGCGAGTTCAAAATTCTAAATTTCGTCTTATTAGCCCTGAGTGCCAACCATCAGAACTAACAGAAGCAGGTCCACTATGAAGGCGTTTAGCCCTCCACAAAAGTACCTTGTGGTCAGGTGGAGGGGTGACCCCCCCGCTACAGCCACAGCGACCTCCGACTTCTGTGCTTTGGGCTCTCCCGACTAGAGCCTAGCCAGCCGAAGGACACCACACCACGCAGGCGCAGGAGCAGGCGCAGGCGCAGCGAGCAGCCAGTAGCGAGGCCAAGCCACGCCCCCTGCCCTGCAGCACAGTTACGCCTGGGCGGGGATTTGACAGCAACTTTCAGTCATCGCACTACAGATGGTAGTGTGCCCTTTCGGCTCTTCAGCCCAGCACGCACACTGAAAGTCTGACTGGTGAGTTCTGATGTCTGCAATACGGGGCAAAGTTAACTAATTGGTTCACTAATTAAACGGATTGATTATCATTTTAACTGAAATTCATTTTTATGTTTTACATGAGATAATTCATTGTGTCGTTTGTTACCCATTTAGAATTTTAAAAGAATGAACGTTTATTATCTCACAGTTTCTGTGGGTCAGGAATCTGGGCACAGCTTAGCTGGATGGCTCGGACTCAAAGTCAGTCATGAAATTGCAGGCAGGCAGCTAGGTCTGGGTTCACTTGACCCCGGAAGGTTCAGTTTAGAAGCTTACTCCTGTCATTGGCATGATGCAGTTCTTCGCCAGCTGTTGGCTGAAGGCCTCCTTCTGTTCCTATCCATAGGACATACCCAATATGGCAGGCAGCTTCTCTCAGAGTAAGCCAGAAAGAGTGCAAGAGCCTAAGAAAGAAGCCACAATCTTTTTGTAACCTAATCTCAGAAGTGACATCTCATCACTTTTGCCATATTCTGTTAGAATCCAGGCACTAGGTGCAGCTCACACTCAAGGAGAGGGGGTTACACACAGGCAGAACACCAGGAGGTGGGGATCACTGGGGCCCTTTAGCTGCTGCCTGTTACAGTCATTAACATGAAAGCCCTTGAAATTCTTAAGCGACTAAGACTTGCTAAGTAGCCCCTTCTCTAATCACAACCGAGATCTGACAGAAGGGTGGAGGAAGGGGCCACAAAGAGATACTGAATTTGTGAAATAGATGGGTAGATACCTAACATCGGTTTTTTTCCAATTTAGTTTGGTGAAGATTTTCACTGACTGGAGGAGGTTCTTGGGGCCCCGGGGAAGGAAAATGGGAGTGGATGGGTACTGACAGGAAAGCCAAAGGGTGGAGAAAAGAGAAAAGGTCTCAGAAACAATTTTGCCAAGGGCTAATTCAGCTTTATCACAGCAGTGTCACTTCAACCCATTCTGGGCTCATTTCTGGTGCAAATAATCTAGGCCTCTTGTGACTCATCTGCTTCCTCCTGCTTTTATGTACATTTTTTGCCATGTCTTGCTCCTTTGTACCTTGAGAAAAATCAGAAAGGAACGAAAAGCTGGTAATATTCAAAGCAATCCAGTATTTTATTGCACTTAATCTCCAGAGGGAAAGAATAACGTTCTCCACTCTTGTTTCCAATGCCTATGTAGTTACACAGATAATTGGATAAGTTAACGGGGAAACTCTGAATAATTGCACAAGTCAGCACAATCAATTGAGGAATTAAAAAAATTGTTTTGACCTTAAATCCCTCAAATGTGGGACCTCAGTCAATTTATTTGTCAATAAATTGGTACCCCCTCTTTCTCAACATTTGTGGGAATACTGTTTTTCCTCCTGAATTGACACAAACGATCTCATCCTTCCACCTACAATTTACTCAGTGAGACATATGAAAGTGGGGTCTATTTTTGGCTCCCTAGCAAAGCTGCTAAAGGGTATAATCTTTTTCTCTGCCCTGCCTGGGATGGACTAGGTGCCATAGGAGGTCTTTTCTATTTCTAATTTTTACAACACCTTTCAGCAAACAGCAGGTAAACAATTTTAATACAAGGCCATTTTCATTATGTGTCTGCTAGAGAATATGTCCCTGCATTAAAATAAACAGTAATAATATAAAAAAAAGTTTGCTCATACAATAATAGCAACCTTCCTAAATTACAGTGATTGTGCCACCCAGCAGTATAATACAAAATGTGGTTTTTATCCCAAAAGACACAGAATTTATTATTTTCCACCTACCTGGCATTTTAGAGCACTTGGAACCAGGTTTCTGAAAGAACAATTCAGTACATTAGCTCTCAAATACAAAAAATATATTTTCAGCATTGAAATGACTCATTTAAAGCAGCACTTCAACAAAATGCTGTCCACCCTGCCCTGGTAATTATGTCACGTCTGGTGTATACTAATTTACACAGTGTATTGTTTTCCTGCGTAATTAAGGCTATTAAGCCGAATTCTGAGGCTGTGGTTAATTAATTAAACAAGCACGCAGCGAAGTTACTGACAGAGTCAGAGCCTTGTTTCCACTCTCCTGGTGGGCAAGATGCTAAAGAAATGGCTGTCACCTGGGACTCTCCCTCAGTCACAATTTTCTATTCACAGGGAAAAGTACAAAAGTCATTTCCCAAAAAGTAGACACTTCAATTCATTGCCCCACAATCTCTCACCACGGAATCACCAAGCATGACATAGTATTTAGAAATAAAAGCATATAATGAAACAGATTACCACTTCTCCATACTTTCATCAAAGTGAAGGGTATCCCAATATACTTGCTTTGGGTTACCTTCAGATACTATCTCTTCATGGATTATAAACTAGATGAAGTCAGGGGAAGGTGCTTTCTCCAGACTTTTCATTCTTTTCAAATTCATCCAGAATAGTAGATCTAAGCATTCTTTGTGTCAGCCACGAACACATATGAGAAAATCCTAACTGGCTTGGGTTTCACAATCCTTAAACAATTGTAACATTTCTAATTTTTTTTACACCACACCAATGCTGTGCTTTACACCCAGTGCACTAGCCCAGGACACTGCCCCCAAAGCACTGGAGAAAAGTGGGATACCCAGAAGCAATGATCTTCAGTATCTCTTTTTCACAGTTATGTAGCCTTTTCAAACATGTCCTTAAAAACTTATCTTTAGACATCTCTTTCAAATGTTCTGTTTTTTTAACTTTTTATAAATGTAAATTTGTATTACAAAATAAATATTTGTATTTCACAATGACTTCATATTTGGAAAGTGTTAACTTCTCTCTTTCAACTACTCGTAGTGATTATTTGATTATTACTAATCATTGCAGGAGTAGTTATCGAATCTTACTACTGTTACTGTGTCCAAGAACCCAGATCTTCAGAAGTGGGGAACCCACTGTATGAAGAAATGCTATAAATCAGACAAATGCCAGTGTATGGTACTATTCTGTGTATGTTCTGGCAACATAATTAGGAGATCAAGTATAAGACAATTCAGAATTCTTTAATGCACTTAAAATCACTGCCATGAAGCAATGGATGGCAAATTTGCATGTGAAAGGAGTGTGAACAGCATGTAGGAAGAATTGTGAAATTACTATAGTATTTATTATTATAACTTGGTGTCATGCTAGTCTCATTTTAGAATGAACTATAAGAATGGATTAAATTAGTGCCATTTTCTTTCCTTGTTAACATCTTTGTCACAAGAGCAAGCTGTCAGAATTTTATCTAAAATAGGCCATGGATTATTCCTCATGATAGTTGGCCATTTCTAAACTGTGGCTTTGATTGGTTGTTCTTACCCCTGTCCATGCAGACATGTAGGTTGAACACAGGGAAATAATAATCTTTTAAGAAACTAATCAGGTTGCAGACACCCTGATAAAGGTAGGAAGGACAGTATTATGTTACAATTTCAAAACAGCCTTTGCTCATAAAACATTATCTTCCGAGAAAATGCTTTTGACTATTGCTAAAAAAAATACTCTTTGACACATGACTTTAGAATAAGGACTACTCAGAGATGTGTAATCTTATTAGTATTTCTCCAAGTTTTTTAACTGTCATAAGATAATGTACAATGAACATTTCTCTCAGGGGTCAGGAGCACCATGGTCTAGTCAACTTTAAGATAAATGGTGATCAGAATTTGGTGATTTGTTACTTTCTTCCTGTGTCTTTATCTCACTCATTGGTCCCCTAGGCCTCAGTTTCTACATATAATGTGGAAGCTCTATTAGTACAGCTTTTTCAGAGAAACAGAACCAGTGGGATATAAAAGGAGATTTATTCTGAATTGACTCACCCAATTACGGAAGCTGAGAAGTGCCATGTCTGCCTTCTGTGAGTCGAAGACTCAGGAAACCCAGTGGTGTAATTCAGTTCAAGTACAAAGGCCTGGGAAACAGGGCAGCTGATGTAAATCTCAGTTGAAGGGCAAGAAAAAAGGTAATAAGCCCACCACTTTCAGGAAGGTTAATCTACTTCACTGAGTCCACTGATTCAAATGCTAATCTCATTCAGCAACATCCTCACAGACACATCTAGAAATAATGTTTAACCAGATATATGGGCATCCACTGATTCAGTCCAGCCAACACATAAAACTATCACAGATGCCCCTTTCCACTATGATTTTCCTCCCTGCCAATTCCTCATAACAAGGGTTACTATAGGTCTTGGTTTGCCTGGGACTGTCCCACTTTATGCCTGTTGTCTTAGTTCAACTATTAGAAGCATTTTCTTTCACTCTCAAAAGTACCCCAGCTTGAACAATACATTATATGATCATACACTCATAATACTAAGAGCCTCTCTGAGACTCATCACTGTTTATATTTTACTACATAGATATGTCTTTATATTTTACTACATAGATAGCTCCCTTACTAGACTGATTTGAGGACAGAATCTAGCTTCACTCATCTTTTTGGTTATCACAGGGCCTTGTACAGAGTATATACCTAATAAATATTTTTTTAATTAATGAAAATATAGAGTGCTAAATCACTTCAGTGCCCAAAACTATAGTCATTAACAGTTTTGAAAAACTAGTATCTAGAAGAAGATAGCCTTATTTTATACTGAGTAGATCAACCCCCACTTGAAACATCTGTGTAGTAGGTGAGAAGGCTTCTGGGTAGAATTTTCATGTGTACCTTAGATGAGAGCACCCAGCTAAGGAAGCGAGTGCAGCTAACATTCAGCCTTACTCCATTTGTCATTAATATATGTTCTATTTGGTCTAGTGGAGACCTGCTACCTAGTTTCCAGAGGTCAACACAGGTTTTATGGGACCTGAAACTTACACAGTTTGGTGTGGGGGTGGGGGGGGGGCATGGGAGCACTTTCAGAATAAACAAAAAAAACTTATGAATACAAAACTAGGTATGAAGGTCAATACTTATTTAGAATAAGAAGTCAAATTTGGAAAAGTTATCAAAGTATCACAAAATTCATAGGAATAATGTAATACTTTTGTTATTTATCTGTTTGGCATACCTCTATAATACTGTTTCTCCTGCTTTTTGGCTACAGAAACTTTTTCTGAAAGACTATTATATTATTTATTTTTTAAGTAATCTCTACCCCCAACATGGAGCTCAAACCCATGACTCCCAACATCAAGCATCTCATGCTCTACCAACTTAGCCAACCAGGCACCACTGGCTACAGAATACTTAAGTGATTTTTTGGCATGTGGTACCCCTTTCCGCAGTGCCATCTGTTGAAGAGACTGTTCTTTTCTCATTGAATGCCTTGGAACCCTTGTTGAAAATCAACTGACCATATACATAAAAATTTATTTCTGGGCTCTCAATTCTATTCAATCAGTCCATATGTGTATCCTTATGCCAGTAACACACTGTTTGGATTACTATATCTTTGTATCCTGCAACTTTGCTGAATTCCTGTATCAGTTCTAGTAGACTTTTGGTGGAGTCTATCGGATTTTCCATGTATAATATCATGTCATCTGCAAAAAGCGAAAGCTTGACTTCGTCTTTGCCAATTTTGATGCCTTTGATTTCCTTTTGTTGTCTGATTGCTGATGCTAGAACTTCCAGCACTATGTTAAACAGCAGCGGTGAGAGTGGGCATCCTTGTCGTGTTCCTGATCTCAGGGAAAAAGCTCTCAGTTTTTCCCCGTTGAGGATGATGTTAGCTGTGGGCTTTTCATAGATGGCTTTTATGATCTTTAAGTATGTTCCTTCTATCCCGACTTTCTCAAGGGTTTTTATTAAGAAAGGGTGCTGGATTTTGTCAAAGGCCTTTTCTGCATCGATTGACAGGATCATATGGTTCTTCTCTTTTTTTTTGTTAATGTGATGTATCACGTTGATTGATTTGCGAATGTTGAACCAGCCCTGCATCCCAGGAATGAATCCCACTTGATCATGGTGAATAATTCTTTTTATATGCCGTTGAATTCGATTTGCTAGTATCTTATTGAGAATTTTTGCATCCATATTCATCAGGGATATTGGCCTGTAGTTCTCTTTTTTTACTGGGTCTCTGTCAGGTTTAGGAATCAAAGTAATACTGGCTTCATAGAATGAGTCTGGAAGTTTTCCTTCCCTTTCTATTTCTTGGAATAGCTTGAGAAGGATAGGTATTATCTCTGCTTTAAACGTCTGGTAGAACTCCCCTGGGAAGCCATCTGGTCCTGGACTCTTATTTGTTGGGAGATTTTTGATAACCGATTCAATTTCTTCACTGGTTATGGGTCTGTTCAAGCTTTCTATTTCCTCCTGATTGAGTTTTGGAAGAGTGTGGGTGTTCAGGAATTTGTCCATTTCTTCCAGGTTGTCCAATTTGTTGGCATATAATTTTTCATAGTATTCCCTGATAATTGTTTGTATCTCTGAGGGATTGGTTGTAATCATTCCATTTTCATTCATGATTTTATCTATTTGGGTCATCTCCCTTTTCTTTTTGAGAAGCCTGGCTAGAGGTTTGTCAATTTTGTTTATTTTTTCAAAAAACCAACTCTTGGTTTCGTTGATCTGCTCTACAGTTTTTTTAGATTCTATATTGTTTATTTCTGCTCTGATCTTTATTATTTCTCTTCTTCTGCTGGGTTTAGGCTGCCTTTGCTGTTCTGCTTCTAGTTCCTTTAGGTGTGCTGTTAGATTTTGTATTTGGGATTTTTCTTGTTTCTTGAGATAGGCCTGGATTGCAATGTATTTTCCTCTCAGGACTGCCTTCGCTGCGTCCCAAAGCATTTGGATTGTTGTATTTTCATTTTCGTTTGTTTCCATATATTTTTTAATTTCTTCTCTAATTGCCTGGTTGACCCACTCATTCGTTAGTAGGGTGTTCTTTAACCTCCATGCCTTTGGAGGTTTTCCAGACTTTTTCCTGTGGTTGATTTCAAGCTTCATAGCATTGTGGTCTGAAAGTATGCATGGTATAATTTCAATTCTTGTAAACTTATGAAGGGCTGTTTTGTGACCCAGTATGTGATCTATCTTGGAGAATGTTCCATGTGCACTCGAGTAGAAAGTATATTCTGTTGCTTTGGGATGCAGCGTTCTAAATATATCTGTCAAGTCCATCTGATCCAATGTCTCATTCAGGGCCCTTGTTTCTTTATTGATCGTGTGTCTAGATGATCTGTCCATTTCTGTAAGTGGGGTGTTAAAGTCCCCTGCAATTACCACATTCTTATCAATAAGATTGCTTATGTTTATGAGTAATTGTTTTATATATTTGGGGGCTCCGGTATTCGGCGCATAGACATTTATAATTGTTAGCTCTTCCTGATGGATAGACCCTGTAACTATTATATAATGTCCTTCTTCATCTCTTGCTACAGCCTTTAATTTAAAGTCTAGTTTGTCTGATATAAGTATGGCTACTCCAGCTTTCTTTTGGCTTCCAGTCGCATGATAAATAGTTCTCCATCCCCTCACTCTCAATCTAAAGGTGTCCTCAGGTCTAAAATGAGTCTCTTGTAGACAGCAAATAGATGGGTCTTGTTTTTTTATCCATTCTGATACCCTATGTCTTTTGGTTGGTGCATTTAATCCATTTACATTCAGTGTTATTATAGAAAGATACGGGTTGAGAGTCATTGTGATGTCTGTATGATTTATGCTTGTAGTGATGTCTCTGGGACTTTGTCTCACAGGGTCCCCCTTAGGATCTCTTGTAGGGCTGGTTTAGTGGTGACAAATTCCTTCAGTTTTTGTTTGTTTGGGAAAACCTTTATCTCTCCTTCTATTCTAAATGACAGACTTGCTGGGTAAAGGATTCTCGGCTGCATATTTTTTCTGTCTAGCACCCTGAAAATCTCGTGCCAATTCTTTCTGGCCTGCCAAGTTTCAAAAGAGAGATCAGTCACGAGTCTTATTGGTCTCCCTTTGTATGTGAGGGCACGTTTACCCCTTGCTGCTTTCAGAATTTTCTCTTTATCCTTGTATTTTGCCAGTTTCACTATGATATGTCGTGCAGAAGATCGATTCAAGTTACGTCTGAAGGGAGTTCTCTGTGCCTCTTGGATTTCAATGTCTTTTTCCTTCCCCAGTTCAGGGAAGTTCTCAGCTATTATTTCTTCAAGTACCCCTTCAGCACCTTTCCCTCTCTCTTCCTCCTCTGGAATACCAATTATGCGTATATTATTTCTTTTTAGTGTATCACTTAGTTCTCTAATTTTCCCCTCATACTCCTGGATTTTTTTATCTCTCTTTTTCTCAGCTTCCTCTTTTTCCATAACTTTATCCTCTAGTTCACCTATTCTCTCCTCTGCCTCTTCAAGCCGAGCTGTGGTGGTTTCCATTTTGTTATGCATTTCGTTTAAAGCGTTTTTCAGCTCCTCGTGACTGTTCCTTAGTCCCTTGATCTCTGTAGCAAGAGATTCTCTGCTGTCCTGTATACTGTTTTCAAGCCCAGCGATTAATTTTATGACTATTATTCTAAATTCACTTTCTGTTAAATTATTTAAATCCTTTTTGATCAGTTCATTAGCTGTTGTTATTTCCTGGAGATTCTTCTGAGGGGAATTCTTCCGCTTGGTCATTTTGGATAGTCCCTGGCGTGGTGAGGACCTGCAGGGCACTTCCCCTGTGTTGTGGTGTATAACTGGAGTTGGTGGGCGGGGCCGCAGTCAGACCTGATGTCTGCCCCCAGCCCACCGCTGGGGCCACAGTCAGACTGGTGTGTGCCTTCTCTTCCCCTCTCCTAGGGGCGGGATTCACTGTGGGGTGGTGTGGCCCGTCTGGGCTACTTGCACACTGCCAGGCTTGTGATGCTGGGGATCTGGCGTATTAGCTGGGGTGGGTAGGCAAGGTGCACGGGGGTAGGAGGGGCAGGCTTAGATCGCTTCTCCTTAGGTGATCCTCTTCAGGAGGGGCCCTGTGGCAGCGGGAGGGAGTCAGATCCGCTGCCGGAGGTTTGGCTCCGCAGAAGCACAGAGTTGGGTGTTTGCGCGGAGCGAGCAAGTTCCCTGACAGGAACTGGTTCTCTTTGGGATTTTGGCTGGGGGATGGGCGGGGGAGATGGCGCTGGCGAGCGCCTTTGTTCCCCACCAAGCTGAGCTCTGTCGTCAGGGGGCTCAGCAGCTCTCCCTCCCTTTGTCCTCCAGCCTTCCCGCTTTCCGAGCAGAGCTGTTAACTTATGACTTCCCAGACGCTAAGTCGCGCTTGTTGTGGGAACACAGTCCGTCAGGCCCCTCCGCTTTTGCCAGCCAGACTCGGGGGCTCTGCTTGGCCGGCGAGCCGCCCCTCCGCCCCGGCTCCCTCCCGCCAGTCCGTGGAGCGCGCACCGCCACGCCGCCCTTCCTACCCTCTTCCGTGGGCCTCTCGTCTGCGTTTGGCTCCGGCGACTCCGTTCTGCTAATCCTCTGGCGGTTTTCTGGGTTATTTAGGCAGGTGTAGGTGGAATCTAAGTGATCAGCAGGACGCGCGGTGAGCCCAGCGTCCTCCTAAGCCGCCATCTTGCCGCTTCTCCGGATTACTATATCTTTGTAGTAAGTTTTGAAATCAAGAAATATGAGTCTTCCACTTTGTTCTTCTTTTTCACAATTATTTTGATTATTCAAGGTCCTCTGAAATCCTATATATTTCATTTCAATTTTCAAATCAGGACTATAGCAGCTAGAGTAATTTAACTGTATACAGAAGTGATTGCAAACATATAAATGGATCCCACTGAATCCAAATAGTATGCATTCCAAATCAATTTTCACTTAGTTGTATCCAAGAACTGCTACGGGCTGCTAATGCACTACCCTACCTGTGATGGACAGGAAGTTGAAATGGAAAGGCATAGACAGCAATGGATAAAATATCTTCTTTTGGCAAGTTTTGCTAAGACATATGCCCATATGAACTCATTTCTAGGGCCCCATGTGTGTGAGGTACCCTGAAAGTTTTGCTTCACTGTAAATTTGGCTCCTAGGCTTTATGAGCCCATGAGAACAACCCGCAAATACCTAAATGACATCATATAGAAGTTGGAATTAGGATTTGACTGAGACTACTCTGAAGGTACTGAATGTACTGACTTTTATCTCTGAGAATGATTGATTTAATAATCTGTATTTTGGGGTCTACACCGCACCAAAGCAGCTTTGTGGAAAGTAAGAAATAAATCCAGTCAATCATGTGAATTTATCAATTACACAATCCCAGATAACCTGATGTATAAACAAAGCTTCTCAGCTTAGAACATTATCAGTGAGAAATCTTTTTACATCTGTTTCTGTGTGTCTCCCTTCATTCATCTTAAGTTTAAGAACAGAAATTCTCCATCTTTAAATCCCCAACATTTAGCTCAGCATCTAGCCTATTCTGGTTACATACAAGAGGTACAAATATGTTTTTTTAATCAGTAGAGGAATTAATAAAGGTTTAGATTATTAACCCACAATTTTTATTTAGTGCTTATTGTACACAAAGTATTATGTGGGAAAACTTTTGTCCCTCAGGAGTCACATGACATTTTAAGAAAATAAGAATTATAGGGGTGCCTCGGTGGCTCAGTTGGTTAAGCATCCAGGTCAGGATCTCACAGTTTGTGAGTTCAAGCCCTGTGTCAGGCTCGGTGCTGACTGAGCAGAGCTTGGAGCCTGCTTCAAATTCTGTGTCTTCCTCTCTGTCTGCCCCTCCCCTACTCACACTTTCTCTCTGTCTTTTAGAAATGAATAAACAATAAAAAAAATTTTATTAAAGAATGGTAGGGAGACTATCACAATTAATTCAAGGGAATTGAATGGTTCTGAGTGAAATAATACACAATTAGAAATTAATAGACCAGTTTCCAGTCAATGTCACATTTACTCAAGTTTGTTTAAAGCCTTCGGAGTGCAGACGCCCCAGGGCTCTTTTTGCTAAAGAAGAATCATTCCTTCAGTGACAATGGAATACACTGTCATTGTGCTGTTCCCTTAGGAATACACTAAGATTAACATATTCTGTCCATGTGGAGCTAATAGTCCTACAGAACTAGATACACACAATCACAATCCCCAGATGATGATGGGATTCAACTACAACAGCTTACATTCTTTCATTATTAAGGCTCTTCTGACCCCAGTTTCTAACGTGCAAGGGTGGAGGGAGACATGTTTTCCCAACAACAACAGCAACTGCTGTCTACTTAAGATAGCATCATATTCCACAGGTAAAGGGGGTCACTCCTACAAGACAGCCCTTACTCCCCCTACACACACACACACACACACACACACACACACACACACACACACACTTCAGATGCTAGTGGAGAGTTCAAGTTGTCACCGGGGCTTTAGATGAAATTGCTAAAGGTCAGAGATTCCAACCACCCACTCCTTGGGTCTGATTAATTTGCTAGAGCAGCTCACAGAACTGAGAAACATTTTACTCACTAGATTACTGAATTTATTATGAAAGGATATAACTCAGTAACAGCCAGATGGATGAGATGCCCAGGGCAAGGTATGCTGGAAAGGGCTGCAGGCTTCCCATACCTTCTCCAGGGTGCCAGTCTTCCAGCACCTCCATGTATTCACCAGTCCAGAAGCTCTCTGAACCTCTCCTTTTGGGTTTTTATGGAGGCTTCATTAAAAAGGCATGATTGGGGCACCATGTAGGCTCAGTGCGTTAAGTAGCCAACTTCAGCTTAGGTCATGATCTCACGGTCCATGGGTTCAAGCCCCGCATCAGGCTCTGTGCTGACAGTTCAGAACCTGGAGCCTGCTTCACATTCTGTGTCCCTCTCTCTCTCTGCCCCTTCTCTGTTTCTCTCTCTCTCAAAAATAAACAAACATTAAAAAATTTTTAAAAATAAAGGCACAATTAATGAAATCATTGATCATTGGTGATTGAACTCAACCTCCAGTTCCTCTCCCCTGCCCAGAGGTCAAGGGGTGAGACTGAAAGTGCTGACCCTCCAATCACATGGTTGGCTCCACTGGCAACTAGCCCCCATCCTTAGATGCAGTCCAAAAGTTACCTCAGTAACATAAGAAGACACCTGTATAGCTGCCATTACTTAGGAAATTCCAAGGGATTTAGGAGTTCTGTGCCAGAAATGCAGATGAATACCAAATACATATTTCTTATTATAAATCACAATATCACAATTGTTAAGTTGCTCAGGTCTCTGTCTCATGCAGTTAGCAGGTAGCTAACTGGGGTAGTAGTAGCTGCCCCAGTGAGGTAATCAAGATCCCATCCAGGAATGAGCTACAGATAGCAGTCAGTACTGCCAATGTGTTCTGTAGCACTTAGACATCAAAGCAGAGAGAAATTGAGAATTGTAACAAAAGGTTTTTTAGTTGAATTGTTATTACGGACTGAATGTTGTGTCTTCCCAGAATTCATATGGTGAAACCTTAATCTCTGTGTGATAGTATTTGCAGGTAGGACCTTTGGTAGCTAATCAGATCAAAAAGGTAGAACCCTCATAAATGAGATTAGTGTCCTTATAAGAAAAAAACAAAGCAAAACAAAACAAGAACTAACTAGCTCTTTTTCCACCTTGTGAGGACACAGTGAAAGGGCAGCCACTGCCAACTATGAAGAAAGCCCTTATCAGAAAGTGACCATGCCAGCACCCTGATCTTGGACTTCCAGCCTCCAGAACTGTGAGAAATAAATTTATGTTGCAGATAAACCATCCAGTTGATGGTATTTTTGTTATAGCCACCCAAATTGCCTAAGACAACTGTTCTTACATTTCTTTCATTTTACCTTTTTTGGGTGTGACAAATTTTGCCCTTCAAATATTAACCATGCTTAGTCAGTACACATGCTGTTTATGAGTGAGGACAAATAAAACATTAAAAACCAAGGGGCGCCTGGGTGGCTCGGTCGGTTGGGCGTCCGACTTCAGCTCAGGTCACGATCTCGCGGTCCGTGGGTTTGAGCCCCGCGTCGGGCTCTGGGCTGATGGCTCAGAGCCTGGAGCCTGCTTCCGATTCTGGGTCTCCCTCTCTCTCTGCCCCTCCCTCTCTCTCTGCCCCTCCCCCGTTCATGCTCTGTCTCTCTCTGTCTCAAAAATAAATAAACGTTAAAAAAAAATTAAAAAAAAAACAACAACCAAAGCTTATCTGCCAAAAGCAAAACCAGCCTAAATCTCAGATATACTACGTGTGGAACTAAGAAAGGTAGATGAGAGGAGAATAAAGAATGTCCATAAAAATGGACATTGCTCATTTGGATAAGGCAGAAAAGAAACTAATGTTTTATTCTCTACAGTAAATTTGATGATTCAGGAAACAGAAGCTTAAGTGCTTTAGTATTACAAATTTCAATATTTTAAAGAGAAAATTTTAACCTGTAGCATCAAAAACATTGATGTTTGTTAAGTTTAGGAGAAGCGAGAACAGGACCTTGTTGTGGGAGTCTGGAACAAAAGGACCTGCAGGGAGAGGCAGAGTGCTGAGAGGATGGGTGCCGGCCTTGGTAACATGTGGCCTGGGCTGGAATCCTAGCTCTGCCTCTTTCTCACTCTTCAACTTTGGACATGTAATTCTACATCTCTGTGCCTCAGTTTCCTCATCTGCATTGTGGGGAGGAAGATATTAATATTTGTATTCTATATTACTATGCATAATCTCCTATACCTACTTTAATTATACTAACGTAGTGTTATGAGGAGATAACTTAGTTAAATCATTTCCTCTGCCTTGCCCAGTACCTGGTACTTCATAAACACTCAATGAACTCTCAGAAGAAAATCTTTCAGGGGCACCTAGATGGCTCAGTTGGTTAAGGGTCCAACTTCGGCTCAGGTCATGATCTCATAGTTCATGGGTTCGAGCCCCACGTCAGGCTCTGTGCTGACAGCGCAGAAACTGGAGCCTGTTTTGGATTCTATATCTCCCCCTCTCAGCCCCTCCCCTGCTCACTCACTCTCTCTCTCTGTCTGAAAAATAAACATTAAAAAAGAAAGAAAGAAAGAAAGAAAGAAAGAAAGAAAGAGAGAAAGAAAGAAAGAAGAAAGAAAACCTTTCAAATTTTACTGACTTTTTTGCCTGGTTCTATATACTCAATATTTGACTTTTATTAAAATGAGTTTTAAAAGACTGCTATTATTGCCATAACTATTGAGTGCCTATTACTACATCATGAAATGGGTGAGCATATATGACAACTGTCAGCATTTAATCCAAAAGGGCACTCCTGGACCCTCTGGCAATTTTTTCCATATACTAATTTGTTATTAGGTTCATCTGGAGGTGCCATTTGTGAGACCCCACACAAACCAAACCATTAATCAGAATTAATCACAGGAGTAAGATAAAAGCCTATGGCCAGCCCTGGGCCAGAGCAGCCTCTTACGCAGTCAGAATGCATTAAAACTGTGGACACCGCAGTTTTTTGCAAAGGATGTGGGAGGGGAGAGGAAACAAGCAAACAGGTTTCAGAGATTAAAGACAATATGATCTTCAAATGAACCTGACTTAATGCTGCTTACAAGGGTCAGATCAAGGGTGAAGAAATGAGAATTGGCCAAACACTAGAGCAATTTCCAGCTATATAAAAAGCCACATATTCTTTTCTTCACCTACAACAGAAAATACACTGAGAGACAAGGAGGGTTGATCGCGGATGCCAAAAATGTACTTTCCATTCTTTGAGGCTTCTAAAGTCTCTTCCTTTATCCATTTTCTATTTTTCCTCATATTGCCATTCTCTGTTTTTGTCAATGACCTTTCTTCAATACAACTCAGCCTCTGTCTAATGGCCTGAAGAGGACTTCTTCACATGATGGAAAGCTTTAGATTTAAGATCCACCCCCCCCCCCACTTCATTAGAGGGAAAAGTGAACAGCCTCTATGTGCTGGGTGTTAATGAATGTGAAGAAAGATTTTTTTTGTATGTGTTTTACACATTATGTTCTTGACTCCTAGAGGTGCTACAATAAATTGCCGCGCTTCATTTACAAGGAGCCATAACAGAAGCAAAATGAGAATCTGGCGACAAATTGCTTCTCAGTCACCCTGGGTCAGGCTGTTGGGGCTAATGAGAAGAGGGGCTCTAATTTTAAACTCCTCCTCAACCAAGCTATTCCTGCATTAATGTTCACTGTTGTAAATTGTAAAGTCAAATGAAGGAGCGCTGTTGAAAATTAACCAGTATTTTTATCCTTTGAGTACCCAATAGAGCATATTTTGGCTTCTGTAGCTTGTGGTTATCGAAGGCGGCTCAGCTTACACCAGGAGTGCCAGCCTTCTCCATGGAGTCCCCCCCTCCTCGATACCACACCACTCTCCTAATTCCTCTGGCTTTTACACCCAAGCCTTCCTTCCACCTTCACAAAGAAAAATCTACTGGCAGAAGTAAGTAGTATAGGTTTTCAACAAAATTATAATGTGGCCTACAGGAACAGTGTTTGAAACCAGCCTTTTTGTGGGTCCATTGAGCAAGATACCATACACAAGCATTCAAAGTCAGAGAATTGTACTCTCCATTTAGTCCTGCTGTAAGTTTAATGCTCTGTAATTGTGCACATGGAGGAAGAGCCTAAGTAAATCACTGACCCTGTGAGGGCTGGAAGCCCTTTGTCTTTGGAAGCCTAAAGCAGGATTTGAACAAAGAATGAGAAACCAATGCAGTACCTGCCTTCCACAAAATACTTTCCTAATCCCACATTTTGCCAGTTCATGAAAGTAAACAGCAGGCAAAAAGAGATGCAGGAGAAAGGAAGATGTTTTATCAGACTATGTAGGATTTTGATCCCACATGGATGAACAGGCAACAACTCAAAATTCAAGGTTTGTATTTTGGGTTTTTTTGGTCATGTGTTTTAAGCGAGTATTAATGAAATGAAGTTCCTCTTCTGTGTAATGTGTCTGTCCGGGTGCATTCTTCCATGGAATCACTACATAAAATACAAATTAACCACACTACCCTAGTCTAATCATTGTAATCAGTTATGTTTTCATGTGTACATTACTGATATATAAGGCTGTTGTAGTTCTTGTGTGTGGTTTAATTGCTTGTTTTTGCATATCTTGTGTGATTGATGATGTTCTAGAAATCTTTTCCCCTAAAGGAGACTTTGTAAATTACTTTGTTTAGATGCTAATGATTGTATTTCATTAGTGGCCCTCTCATCCAGAATCATCTTTAAATGAATGAATATGCCATAATTAAAAATCTGAATTATGAATTACTTTGAAAGGAGACAACATTGTCCCGATTTCCCACTGCGACACAGTGTTATTTCAATTATGTAAATATGTTTAATCATTCCCCTTTTGTTTTTCTAATTATTTAATATTAATGTTGCTTTACCCCTTTATTGCTACAAGAAGGGATATGGCATCTTAAATGAGAGTACTTAGACAAGTGATACACAGATGACTAGATTAAAGCAGACATTTATCAGAATGCATAACCCATTTCAAAAACAAACATGCTATTAACATTCATACTAATATAGCAACACTGGCTATAATTGCACTTCATGAATGTTTTGTCTGTACAAATCTAATGTATTCACAATGAACAATTTCCAATTATTGTTTTTTCTTATAGAAAGTCCAAAACCCCTGGTGAAAGTTTCAATTATCTAGAGGTGTACATCTGAACCAACCAGAAGATCCCCATTTTTTCTACGGTAGGAAATACGCAGCTGCTCAAGTACTACTAGACATGACATATTCGACTTTCACCCACCCACCTTTGAACCTTCAAAACACGTTTGCTAAAAAGAATGTGTTTTTAAGTCCCCCCCCCTTTTTGCACTCACTCCCTGAAGTAGGAGAAATATTAGGAAATTTACTCTTCCACTCAACAGCTCTCACATGAGCCTTCAAGAAGCTACGCTTATGAGAGAAGCATGAACCCAGCGGAGGAGAGCTCCGGAGGGGTCACCGCGTATGACAGTCAACTTTATATATTCACACTTCAGGCATCTTATTCAAACCAACTGCAGAAGCCTGACTTGTTCTTTCGAAAACATTACGCTGACTTCAATTTAGACATTTCTATTTTGGTGCAGCTAGACTACACAGGAGTGTGTTCCTCTACCATTTAGTAATTTAGATACTTTCAATATTATTGCTAACTGACTCTTGAGGTATAAGAGCCTTAATTATGTTGGTTTAATATTTTGTGCTTAAATATTGTTATTTGTAAACTAACAGTGGGAAACACTACAACTTCCCCACGTTCCTTTCTTATTTCACTGTTACAATAAAATATGCTATTGTTGATTGACTGTTGAGTTTTATTAATAATATGAATAATATTAAGATCATGATGAAAATATTTGTACTTTCATTACATATTAAAAGAGTGAGAAATCTTTAAAGACCTCCTTTCTCAACCACATTTTTTTTTTTTACTAATTTGAACCTTTAACTTTAGTAACCACAGAGACAAGAATTGGTGTTTAATATTGTATCTGGGTATAACTTGCACACAAACATACAAATTACTTCACTATATCTACAAAACCCTCAATGACATCACAGTATCTGTACGTAAGCAAAATATTTATTTGCAAGTTATAAAGAAAATTGTGGAAACTGTTTTCCACTTAATATAATACATTTTATTTCTCGTGTTTTTTTTTTCTCAATGAGAGAAAAAACATTTCTCATTGAGAAAACATTCTCATACCCAAGGAACTACTGATCTTCCCTAACTAAGGGAAACCTTTGATTGAAATGTTTCATGATTGGGGTGCCTGGTTGGCTTAGTTGGTTAATCATCAAGTCTTGATTTAAAACTCAGGTCAGGATCTCACAGTCGTGAGATGGAGCCCTACATTGAGCTCGGCATTAGGCTCTGCACTAGGCGTGGAACCTCCTTAAGATTCTGTTTCTCTCTTTCCCTCTGTCTCCCCCCTCCCAACCTCCCTTCCTCCCTCTCTCACAAAAAAAAAAAAAAAAAAAGTTCCATGATTAACAGGATAAAGTCACAAGTTGTCAAGACCAAAGGAAGAAAGTCCCAAAGTTTTGTGTAGATGAGAAATGAAAAGTCTTTTTATTGGCAACACATTGATTTTAACAATTTTTCAAAGAATAATCCTTGTTGAATTTTTCAGGTAGAAATAATTTTCTAATTATTTTAAATTAAAAGCTAAAGTTTAATTACTTGTTTACACACATCTAACTAGAAATTTTGAAAACTCATAACACCAATACAGAGAAAATCCCAGGAATCCTTTGAAGCTATTGTTTGACATCTAAAGACATATTTTGCTTTTGATCAGCTCAATATTGTTTAAATGACTTTAGAATCAACAGGAGAGAAATTCATGAGAAGAGAGTGAGAAATGGGAATTCATAGAAATCTGCAGTTCAGTTTTTAAATCATGATGCTACTAGATTTTGAAGAAGCCAGTGATTTGAATTTGGTTTAAATATGCATTATCTGGAAGGAAGATAAGAGAAGTATTGGGAAATCCATACCTACATCACCATCTAAATGACTTGGATATTTCGGGGTGACTGGGTGGCTCAGTCTGTGAAGCATCCAACTCCTGATTTCAGCTCAGGTCATGATCTCACAGTCATGAAATTGAGCCCCATATGGGGCTCCGTACTGGCTGGGGGAGTCTGCTTAAGATTCTCATTCTCTCAGGGGCACCTGGGTGGCTCAGTCGGTTGGGCATCCAAATTTGGTTCAGGTCATGATCTCACGGTCTGTGAGTTCCAGCCCCACATCCAGCTCTGTGCTGACAGCTCAGAGCCTGGAGCCTGCTTCAGATTCTGTGTCTCCCTCTCTTGTTCTGTTCCTCCCCCATTCATGCTATCTGTCTCTCTCTCAAGAATAAATAAAACATTTAAAAAAATTAGAAGAGTCTCATTCTCTCTCTCCCTGTCCCCCCACCATAAGTAAAAAATAAATATTTTAATAAAATGGATATTTTATTTCCGGCACCAGTAAAGACTTAAGAAGGACCTGGCAAACATACTCTCTGGGAAGCCAGGGCAAACCAGAAGACAGGATTGACCAGGCCATAGAATTATGTGAGGGTGACTTGTTGGGGAAATCAGTCATGGCAGGCAAATGACGTCCCACCTAAAAGCATCCTGCGTTTCCAACACAGGAGAAAAACCATACTGTTTTCAATGTTTGAGGAAGTCTTAGATATGCAAATGCTTTTCCCACTCAAATCCTCCTCAGACCAAAGTACCCTAGCAGCTTGATTTCTGTAGCTGGATGGAGAGAGACAGTTAAACACAGAAGTACACTTGGATTTATCCAAGCCTGGCAGTTCAGGAAGATGAGACTCGCTCATATGATCTTACCAAACACGCACTGAATATAAAACAGAGCTAAAGAAAGGGTCCTACCTCACCTCCCTAGGAAATTCTTCCATTAGGAGTGCTAATGCCAGGGAAAATGATTTAGGAAGATCCAAGTTCAAGCACCACCCTATCCATCCAACCTGTACTCAAAAAGGTCAGTATGAGACACACACTAATTAATCACAACAATTATGGGAAAGCGAGGTAGAGAGAAATCATTTTTCTTCCCTGAATTTTCCCTCATTCATTCAACAAAGACTAAGTGCCTCCAACATGCAAAACTCTTTTCCAGGGACTTCAGAAGCTACATTAAAAACAAAAGACACCTCTCTTATTCCACTTACCCAACTTGGTTAGAGCCTGATTCTGAGCTCTTAGAAATGCTCCCTTGTCCATTTTTCTCCATGTCTTGCCTAACTTCCACTTGGGCTAAATACATTCTGCAACTTCATCAGATGGGTTTGAACACATCAGCATATCAATGCTAGAAAGTAAATAGTAGTATGTACATTCTTAATTGTATCAACTAATCTGAAATATGACTTTGAAAAAGGAAAGAAACCTTTATTCTGATAAAGTATTTATGTTAACAATTCAGAGGAAGAGGCATAGTGGAGTTGGAAAAAAGGATCCTGCATAGAAGGAAACCCTTAAAATGAGCCCAGGTCCTTCTATTTTAAGTGTGTGTGTCTGTGTGTGTGTGTGTGTGTGTATGTTTGAGTGTGTGTGTCTTCAAAAGAAGAAATGCATTTGGCTCAAAAACAGTTTTGAGCCTAGAGTTTTATGTCACCATTGAAAGCACGTAATTTGTTGAAACAAACATTTAAGTCTTCATCTTGAAATCCAGCATGTAAATACTTCTGCTTGAAAAGGATTTTATGGTAAAAAGTTCTCTAATGTTTCGGTTCAGCTTCATGAAGAGTATTCATATATTTTACTTTTTTCTTTTCTAAATGTATGAAATTATTCCAGGTATGAGCATAAAATACATGGTATATCCATTTATTTTCATTTCTTGCTCCTCATTTATTTCAATTAGTATTGGAATAAATGCCTTGTATTCTTTGAATCATTTTTCTTATATTTCACATCTTTGGTACTGTTTATTATTTGCCACATCATATTAGCGATGCTAATAAGCGATGCATTTAGCATTAGCTAAATGCTAGTGAATGACTGACTTGGTTTCGCAAAATCTATCCCAAATGCGAAAACAAAGTAATAAGTAGCAGTTATGGAAATGGTGCCTATTATATTCTCTTCTTTCACTGTCTTTATGCACAAACTAGACATTTAAGTTCTTCATTTCTTCCTCTATGAGTACAGTTTTGACTTTCCATGCTACAATCAGGCAAAGCCACATATACTGAAAAGACAGAAGAAACAGATTCTATGAACTTTGAATTCTCCTCTATACTGACTAACTGCTTTGCCATACAGGAGGGAATGTTGATTTGTCTGGTTATTATTCTCTTATATCAGGGACTTGGGAACAGTGAAGAAGGGTATGGATAAAGACGGTAAAGGAAAAGGCCAATGACATTTTTGCAACCAGCTGAAGTTTTCCTGGGTTTTTAAAAAAGCTCATGAACAAGTTGCTTATTAATATTCATCAGCTGACCAAGCTTCTAACAATTTTCTGAATCAATTTATTAATCCACCCAACAACCAAAACGTAGTTTTTTGTGCTAATGAAAAATAAAACTAATAAAACTATCTATACAATTGTGTGGGTAAAAGTGGAAAAAACAGTATTTTCACCTGAGAAAAGTATTCCTGTAGTCAAGGTTTAGTCCCATGGTGGAAATAGTATGACTTTATTCTCTATTGATATTAAAAAATAGTCACATCTGGAATAGATGATAATCGTATTTTGTGCAGCATTTAATACATTTTCTAGTATTTTCACATATCCTCAAAATAATCTTGTGAGGTCAGAAAGAAGACTTTTTCTAGAATATGGAAATCTAAGGCTCAGAGAGGCTAAGCAGCATGCCCAGTAACAGATCTTTCAAAGAAGTTCCTGAGCTCTATTTGGTGTTCTTTTCCCCACACCTTGCTACAGTCAACATTATTCTTCTACTATAAATGCCAGCCTTTATTTGTAAGTAAATTCTGAGATATAAGTGTAGAAATAAGCTAATTTGCACTTCATTAACTCTACAGTACTGTCTACATTCTCTTTTTAAGGTAGATTTTCATTTGTTTTCAAAGTAAGTATATTCAAAATGATCGCTTATGGCTCATTTATTTTCTTTGTGTGAAAAATCAACATGTTAGACTATTTTCAGAAACTGAAAACTCCCTCTCATTTTCCAGCCTGTACACTTGATCATGGTGTTGGACCAGACAGGTAGATGCTATAAACCTCAGTTTTCTCACCTGCAAAATCAGGGTAATACTAATAATGCCACTTACAGAGCTGCCTTGACATTTAAATATGACACGATTGTTAGGCACTCAGCCCAGTGCTTGGTAGGAAGCAGTACTACCAGGATTTGACCTAAGATTTTCTTGCTCTCAACCACGTCTTTAATCTCTACACTATAGAAGGCTCATTGGGACATATTGAGAAAAAATAACAGAAAAGTAAATTGTAGTCAGATTGGGAAGAATAGAGCATACTAAGGTAAAGTATTCAGACTTTAAATTGTAGGCAATTGGAGCTATTGCAGATTTTTGAGTAGAAACTAAAATGTTAAAATAAGGAACCTAGGAAAATTATTTTGGAGATACACATAGATAGAATGGATTGAAGAGATAGTATAAGAAAGCAGGTTTAATTAGAAAGACACTTTTTCACTTTTCTTAGTTACTAATAATGTAATCAAATTCATAATTACATTAACAAATACACATTTTTCATAGCATAACAATATTTTCCTGATTTTGTAAGAAGTCAAATTAATTTATAATCTCCCTTAATTATCATTTCTTGCCTTTAGTAAATTATCTATGAGTACTCTCTATACCACAAAGAAGCTAAGGAGAGAATGAACAAACAAACAACCAGAAAGATATCCCACAAAAAGAAAAATCAAACACAATTTGGAAATGGTCTTGATTTAAGAAACCAATTTTCATGAGCAATGTAAGAATACAATATAAAACTAGGACATTGGTACTTAACAGATCATTTCTGTTTCAATAACATCTTAAAAACAGGTTCATAATAGAGTTAGAAAATTTAGCTCTCTTTAATCTAGATGTTTTCACCATTTAGAGATGAGGGACTTTTTTTTTAATTAAGAGGTGAAAATACTTTTAGTATCTGCTAATTGAGGAAATACATAATTATAAACTTACTGTGGATTTGTTAATACTTTTAAATACACTGTATTATTTGTAATAGTATCTACATGTCTCTTTTAAATAGTAGCCTACATATGTGAAGGTATGTCACTTAATCAATCTACATACCATGCCCAATATTTTTTATAAATTCAAGCATCCTTTGTAATCAATTCAGGGTCACTCAGAAGATTGAAAACCCCAAGTTTTCTTATAGAATAATATTATCTTCAAAAAATAATAAGAGTACCTCTCATTGCAGAACTATGAAAAGAATAAAAAAACAAAATTCTCCTTTCAACACAATGAAACTGTTAAGAATACAAGAAAGTGATGCGGTTCTCATATTTCTTTTCAAACAGCAATATTCTTCACCTACTTTCCTGCTTTCATCCCATCTTCCATCAATATTTATTCTAAGGACCAATTTAAACCTAAGGGTCATTTATTTTATTCATTCTCTTAACAAACATTTACTGTGAACTTTATATGTGCCAGGCAGAGATAATGAGCTAACCATCCTCAGTCCTTGCCTCACAGTGATTACATTCTAGAAAAGACAGACAGTACTCCAAATCTAATACAAATAAATGTTTCTGATAGTGCTATGATAGAAAAGTACAAGGTGCTAGGAGTGTGGAGAGCAGGGGAATTGGCAGAATGTCAGATTGGGAGTTGGTAGGGAAAGAATCCCCCAGTAAGTGACTTTTGAGCTGAGATTTTTTTTTAATATATGAAATTTATTGTCAAATTGGTTTCCATACAACACCAGTGCTCATCCCAACAGGTGCCTTCCTCAATGCCCATCACCCCCCCTCCCTCCCCCCCCCCCCATCAACCCTCAGTTTGTTCTCAGTTTTCAAGAGTCTCTTATACTTTGGCTCTCTCCCACTCTAACCTCATTTTTTTTTCCTTCCCTTCCTCCATGGGTTTCTGTCAAGTTTCTCAGGATCCACATAAGAGTGAAAACATATGATATCTGTCTTTCTCTGTATGGCTTATTTCACTTAGCATCACACTCTCCAGTTCCATCCACGTTGCAAAAGGGCCATATTTCATTCTTTCTCATTGCCACGTAGTACTCCATTGTGTATATAAACCACAATTTTTTTATCCATTCATCAGTTGATGGACATTTAGGCTTTTTCCACAATTTGACTATTGTTGAGAGTGCTGCTATAAACATTGGGGTACATGTGCCCCTATACATCAGTACTCCTGTATCCTTTGGATAAATTCCCAGCAGTGCTACTGCTGGGTCATAGGGTAGGTCTATTTTTAATTTTTTGAGGAACCTCCACACTGTTTTCCAGAGTGGCTGCACCAGTTTGCATTCCCACCAACAGTGCAAGAGGGTTCCCGTTTCTCCACATCCTCTCCAGCATCTATAGTCTCCTGATTTGTTCATTTTGGCCACTCTGACTGGCATGAGGTGATATCTGAGTGTGGTTTTGATTTGTATTTCCCTGATGAGGAGCGATGTTGAGCAACTTTTCATGTGCCTGTTGGCCACTTGGATGTCTTCTTTAGAGAAATGTCTATTCATGTTTTCTGCCCATTTCTTCACTGGATTGTTTGTTTTTCGGGTGTGGAGTTTGGTGAGCTCTTTATAGATTTTGGATACTAGCCCTTTGTCCGATATGTCATTTGCAAATATCTTTTCCCATTCCTTTGGTTGCCTTTTAGTTTTGTTGATTGATTCCTTTGCTGTGCAGAAGCTTTTTATCTTCATGAAGTCCCAATAGTTCGTTTTTGCTTTTAATTTCCTTGCCTTTGGGGATGTGTCAAGTAAGAAATTGCTGCGGCTGAGGCCAGAGAGGTGTTTCCTGCTTTCTCCTCTAGTGTTTTGATGGTTTCCTGTCTCACATTCAGGTCCTTTATCCATTTTGAGTTTATTTTTGTGAATGGTGTAAGAAAGTGGTCTAGTTTCACTCTTCTGCATGTTGCTGTCCAGTTCTCCCAGCACCATTTGTTAAAGAGACTGTCTTTTTTCCATTGGATATTCTTTCCTGCTTTGTCAAAGATGAGTTGGCCATACTTTTGTGGGTCTAGTTCTGGGGTTTCTATTCGGTTCCATTGGTCTATGTGTCTGTTTTTGTGCCAATACCATGCTGTCTTGATGATTACAGCTTTGTAGTAGAGACTAAAGTCTGGGATTGTGATGCCTCCTGCTTTGGTCTTCTTCAAAATTACTTTGGCTATTCGGGGCCTTTTATGGTTCCATATGAATTTTAGATGTGCTTGTTCTAGTTTCGAGAAGAATGCTGGTGCAATTTTGATTGGGATTGCATTGAATGTGTAGATAGCTTTGGGGAGTATTGACATTTTGACAATATTTATTCTTCCAATCCATGAGCAAGGAATGTCTTTCCATTTCTTTATATCTTCTTCAATTACCTTCATAAGCTTTCTATAGTTTTCAGCATACAGATCTGTTACATCTTTGGTTAGATTTATTCCTAGGTATTTTATGCTTCTTCGTGTAATTGTGAATGGGATCAGTTTCTTTATTTGTCTTTCTGTTGCTTCATTGTTAGTGTATAAGAATGCAACTGATTTCTGTACATTGATTTTGTATCCTGCAACTTTGCTGAATTCACGTATCAGTTCTAACAGACTTTTGGTGGAGTCTATCGGATTTTCCATGTATAATATCATGTCATCTGCAAAAAGCGAAAGCTTGACTTCATCTTTGCCAATTTTAATGCCTTTGATTTCCTCTTGTTGTCTGATTGCTGATGCTAGAACTTCCAGCACTATGTTAAACAACAGCAGTGAGAGTGGGCATCCCTGCCGTGTTCCTGATCTCAGGGGAAAAGCTCAGTTTTTCCCCATTGAGGATGATGTTAGCTGTGGGCTTTTCATAAATGGCTTTTATGATGTTTAAGTATGTTCCTTCTATCCCAACTTTCTCAAGCGTTTTTATTAAGAAAGGGTGCTGGATTTTGTCAAAGGCTTTTTCTGCATCGATTGACAGGATCATATGGTTCTTATCTTTTCTTTTATTAATGTGATGTATCACGTTGATTGATTTGCGAATGTTGATCCAGCCCTGCATCCCAGTAATGAATCCCACTTGATCATGGTGAATAATTCTTTTTACATGCTGTTGAATTCGATTTGCTACTATCTTGTTGAGAATTTTTGCATCCATATTCATCAGGGATATTGGTCTGTACTTCTCTTTTTTTACTGGGTCTCTGTCTGGTTTAGGAATCAAAGTAATACTGGCTTCATAGAATGAGCCTGGAAGTTTTCCTTCCCTTTCTATTTTTTGGAATAGCTTGAGAAGCATAGGTATTATCTCTGCTTTAAATGTCTGGTAGAATTCCCCAAGGAAGCCATCTGGTCCTGGACTCTTATTTGTTGGGAGATTTTTGATAACTGATTCAATTTCTTCACTGGTTATGGGTCTTTTCAAGCTTTCTATTTCCTCCTGTTTGAGTTTTGGAAGTGTGTGGATGCTTAGGAATTTATCCATTTCTTCCAGGTTGTCCAGTTTGTTGGCATATAATTTTTCATAGCATTCCCTAATAATTGCTTGTATTTCTGAGGGATTGGTTGTAATAATTCCATTTTCATTCATGATTTTATCTATTTGGGTCATCTCCCTTTTCTTTTTGAGAAGCCTGGCTGGAGGTTGATCAATTTTGTTTATTTTTTCAAAAAACCAACTCTTGGTTTCATTGATCTGCTCTACAGTTTTTTTAGATTCTATATTGTTTATTTCTGCTCTGATCTTTATTATTTCTCTTCTTCTGCTGGGTTTGGGGTGTCTTTGCTGCTCTGTTTCTATTTCCTTTAGGTGTGCTGTTAGATTTTGTATTTGGGATTTTTCTTGTTTGTTGAAATAGGCCTGGATTGCAATGTATTTTCCTCTCAGGACTGCCTTCGCTGCATCCCAAAGCATTTGGATTGTTGTATTTTCATTTTCGTTTGTTTCCATATATTTTTTACTTTCTTCTCTAATTGCCTGGTTGACCCACTCATTCGTTAGTAGGGTGTTCTTTAACCTCCATGCCTTTGGACGTTTTCCAGACTTTTTCCTGTGGTTGATTTCAAGTTTCATTGCATTGTGGTCCGAAAGTATGCATGGTATGATCTCAATTCTTGTATACTTATGAAGGGCTGTTTTGTGACCCAGTATGTGATCTATCTTGGAGAATGTTCCATGTGCACTCAAGAAGAAAGTATATTCTGTTGCTTTGGGATGCAGAGTTCTAAATATATCTGTCAAGTCCATCTGATCCAATGTATCATTCAGGGCCCTTGTTTCCTTATTGACCGTGTGTCTAGATGATCTATCCATTTCTGGAAGTGGAGTGTTAAAGTCCCCTGCAATTACCACATTCTTATCAATAAGGTTGCTTATGTTTGTGAGTAATTGTTTTATGTATTTGGGGGCTTCCATATTCGGTGCATAGACATTTATAATTGTTAGCTCTTCCTGATGGATAGACCCTGTGATTATTATATAATGCCCTTCTTCATCTCTTGTTACAGCCTTTAATTTAAAGTCTAGTTTGTCTGATATAAGTATGGCTACTCCAGCTCTCTTGACTTCCAGTAGCATGATAAATAGTTCTTCATCCCTTCACTTTCAATATGAAAGTGTCCTCAGGTCTAAAATGAGTCTCTTGTAGACAGCAAATAGATGGGTCTTGTTTTTTTTTTATCCATTCTGATACCCTATGTCTTTTGGTTGGTGCATTTAGTCCATTTACATTCAGTGTTATTATAGAAAGATATGGGTTTAGAGTCTTTGTGATGTCCGTAGGTTTCATGCTTGTAGCGATGTCTCTGGTACTTTGTCTCACAGGATCCCCCTTAGGATCTCTTGTAGGGCTGGTTTAGTGGTGATGAATTCCTTCAGTTTTTGTTTGTTTGGGAAGACCTTTATCTCTCCTTCTATTCTAAATGACAGATTTGCTGGATAGAGGATTCTCGGCTGCATATTTTTTCTGTTCATCACATTGAAGATTTCCTGCCATTCCTTTCTGTCCTGCCAAGTTTCAGTAGAGAGATCGTCACGAGTCTTATCAGTCTCCCTTTATATGTTAGAGCACGGTTATCCCTAAGTGCTTTCAGAATTTTCTCTTTATCCTTGTATTTTGCTAGTTTCACTATGATATGTCGTGCAGAAGATCGATTCAAGTTATGTCTGAAGGGAGTTCTCTGTGCCTCTTGGATTTCAGTGCCTTTTTCCTTCCCCAGATCAGGGAAGTTCTCAGCTATTATTTCTTCAAGTACACCTTCAGCACCTTTCCCTCTCTCTTCCTCCTCTGGAATACCAATTATGCGTATATTATTTCTCTTTAGTGCATCACTTAGTTCTCTAATTTTCCCCTCATACTCCTGGATTTTTTTATCTCTTTTTTCTCAGGTTCTTCCTTTTCCATAATTTGATCTTCTAGTTCACCTATTCTCTCCTCTGCCTCTTCAATCCAAGCTGTGGTCATCTCCATTTTATTTTGCAGCTCATTAATAGCATTTTTTTAGCTCTTCCTGGATGTTCCTTAGCCCCTTGATCTCTGTAGCAATAGATTCTCTGCTGTCCTTTATACTGTTTTAGAGCCCAGCGATTAATTTTATGACTATTATTCTAAATTCAATTTCTGTTATATAGTTTAAATCGTTTTTGATCAGTTCGTTAGCTGTCATTATTTCCTGGATGTTTTTCTGAGGGGAATTCTTCTGTTTCATCATTTTGGATAGTCCCTGGAGTGGTGCGGAACTGCAGGGCACTTCCCCTGTGCTGTCTTGAATAACTTGCGTTGGTGGATAGGGTCACAGTTAGACCTGATGTCTGCCTCCAGCCCACCGCTGGGGCCACAGTCAGACTGTGTATACCTTCTCTTCCCCTCTCCTAGGGGCGGGATTCACTGTGGGGTGGTGTGGCCCATCTGGGCTACTTGCACACTGCCAGCCTTGTGGTGCTGGGGATCTGGCATATCAGCTGGGGTGGATTGGCAAGGTGCACAGGGGCGGGAGGGGCAGGCTCAGCTCACTTTTCCTTCGGTGATCCACTTTGGGAGGGGCCCTGTGGCACCGGGAGTGAGTCAGACCCGCCGGAGGGATGGATCCACAGAAGCACAGCATTGGGTGTTTGCATGGTGCAAGCAACTTCCCTGACAGGAACTGGTTCCCTTTGGGATTTTGGCTGGGTGATGGGCGAGGGAGATGGCGCTGGCAAGTGCCTTTGTTCCCCACCAAGCTGAGCTCTGTCGTCCGGGGCTCAACAATTCTCCCTCCCGTTGTCCTCCAGCCCTCCCGTTCTCCGAGCAGATCTGTTAACTTATAACCTTCCAGATGTTAAGTCCCGCTTGCTGTCAGAACACACTCTGTCTGGCCCTTCCATTTTTTGCAAGCCAGACTCAGGGGCTCTGCTTGGCCAGCGGGCTGCCCCTCCACCCCGGCTCCCTCCCACCAGTCTGTGTAGCGCACACCGCCTCTCCGCCCTTCCTACCCTCTTCTGTGGGCCTCTCATCTACGCTTGGCTCCAGAGAATCCGTTCTGCTAGTCTTCTGGCGATTTTCTGGGTTATTTAGGCAGGTATGGGTGGAATCTAATTGATCCACAGGACACAGTGAGCCCAGCGTCCTCCTACACCGTCATCTTTCCAGCTGAGCTGAGATTTGAAGGATGAGTAAATGAGACTAGTTTAAAAATAAACAAATAAAAGAAAAAGTTTATAAACAAGAACCAGTTCATATAGGATTTTTTAAGGCACATCAAGACATTTGGTCTTGATCTTAAAAGCAATGGGAAACTGCTGTGTGTCTTTTGTCTACTACCTGCGGAATCAGGACAATTTATTTACCCTCTCTGTGCCCCAGTTTTTATTAAATAAAAAATAATAAAAGGAACTATCTCACATGGATAGATTAAATGAAATGACATGGGTCTAGCCTTTGACACGGTGACAGACACGTATTAAACACTACTTAATGTTAATAATTTTTATAACAACATATTTTTTTCCCATTCTCCTTGCTTTTGAGGTAGTTGTATAGTTTTTTCACCAATGAGATCTTTTCCTTCCATTTCACCATCACCCTGTTGGATATCATGCTATGTGGTTCACAAAACTCCAGGAACTTTATGCGGAAGGAGAGAGGAAGAGAAAGAGTCAACTGTTTAAGCTCTGTAGTAACCAATCAAAGTCTTGAAATACAGATGAGTTTCAAGCCCAGTCAATAGGGGATTTAATAGCTACTGAAGAAAGAAAGACCTTTCTATATGCCAGTAACACCAATGGTAAACATAGCGCTCAGTGATGGTAAGGTAAAGGCTGGGCTGATTCTAGACACAGGCTTTCCTGCTCTTCACATGATATCTTCATGTCCAATCCTCTTCTTACAAGCCCACCAACCCTTCCCTCTTATCCCCTTTCCCATCCCTTATCCCTTCCTCAGTCTAGTAAATCTCTTGCAGGTATTGGGAGGTATATTAGTCAGAATGATTCATGCTGGCTGCTGCAACAACTGTAAAAATCTCAGTGGCTTACCACAATCAAGGTTTATTTCTCATTCACAGCACAGTCCAATATGGGTCATGTGACTCTCTTGGGCAACTATCCTCCAAGCTCAGGGACCCAGTTGTTTTCGTCTTGTAGCTACACAATCTGGAGTTATGTGATTTCCAAGGCCACCAAAAAATAACAGGAGAAGACCAGCAGTGGATGCAGAAGGTTTTTAAGGATGAAATCTGGAAAGAGTGTACCTTATTTTGACCAATATTCCATTTTCCAAAATTCAGCCTTATGGCCCCAGATCTATCTACAAGAGAGGCTAGAAAATTTAACCTTTTTGTGTGGTTAAAAAAAAAGACAATGTAAAAAATACAGAGCATTGTCTCAGCTAGTGGGTAATGGAGTCTTGTTCTTTCTCAAGATAATTTGGATCTGCCCTGAGTCTTTATTTCCAGAAAAACAGACTGTTAGAATCACTAAACATTCAAACTTACAGCTCACTCATACCATCTTTGGCCAGGAAAAAGTGTTTTATCTCCATTTTAAAAGTGGGAAAAATGAAGATTCAAAGAGCAACAGGGAATCACTGGCATGTTCTGAAGTACCTCAAGCCCTAAGAAGAGAAAGAACCCTAGGCTTCCCCAAGAACCGTCATTATTATTTTTAGAGATCTTATTACATTAGAATCTGAATGTCAACTTGATATG
Source organism: Felis catus (assembly GCF_018350175.1). Classification (NCBI taxonomy): domain Eukaryota; kingdom Metazoa; phylum Chordata; class Mammalia; order Carnivora; family Felidae; genus Felis; species Felis catus. Next base: position 85,243,904 of record NC_058373.1, on the reverse strand, counting down.
TTCATTTAATTCATCTGCTACTTATGATGTTCCAAGTCTCTTTAAAACCTCTATCAGCAACTACAGTTACACAATGATGAAACATATATAGACCCTGCCCTTAAAGAATTTATAGTCTAATAAGAGGGTCAACACTTAAACAACTAAATGTAACATTTTATCATTATTTAACTTAGATACCTATTTATTTATATGTTATAATCAGCCAAAAGTAAAGAGAGTGACCTTCATGTTCTAGTCAAATTATTGAATATTCTTCAGGGAATTTGGTAAAAACCCAATGATGAAGAAATATCTTGAAAAAAAGAGTACATTTTTTTAAATACCCATCTTGAATTGATATCTAGAATGGAAAGTGTGATTCCTCCTGACTAGAGACACAGGAACACTCTAGATCCCTATTAGGCAACCACAGAAGAGATCTGAGGGTCCCAGGGATGAGCACCAGCTGAGATCTCAGCATTTCTTACTTTAAAAACAGAGAGCTCAAAACTCACCAACTCATTGCCAAAGTTGCAAATTTCATTATAACTTAAATCATGCTAAGTAAAGTCAACTTTTGAGTTCCACACCCAATAGAATCATACAACTGAAACCAAAGAAACTAAAATGCAAATGTATATATGCTTGCTGTCCAAATGTGGGATGTGTTCCATGATATCAGCAGCACCTGAGAGATTGTCAGAAATGCATAATCTTGGGCCCTGCCCAAGACTTATTGAATTAGAATTGCCTTTTAACAAGATCCCCAGGTGATTTGTATGCACATTAAATTTGGAGAAGCACTGGTATTTAAAAAGTCTATGTAAATTCGGCATAATAGTTCCAAGAACCTATGGAGATTTATAAGCCTCAAACACATATATTTTGCTTCAGCACAGCATTTTGCTTTTGATGTTTCCTCTCTATGATGAAACAAATGAGAATTTCCTACACCAATGAGCAATCTGATTCAATTAACATTGTCTGAATTTATCGTTTCTACAAACAGCAAAATATTTTAGTTCGTGCAAATGAGATGAAACAAAAGCAAGAATATAAACATTGGTGAAAAGGGGAGATAGGGCTTCTAAGTACATCCAGAAGTTTATGATCTCAAATACTGTGTGTATTGCAATAAATATTATTTTTTCCTCTTAGTCTTCATTCAGTATTAAGGGCACAGAATTTACAAATGCACAAATTAATAAATCTTAAGTGTTCAGAATTGTATAGGAATTTGTGGGTGATGACTAAAACAGTCACAAGTTGATAAAATATTGTCTGAAACCATCTCTCCCTATCACAGCCAAATAGGTAAGAGGGTGGAAAGAAAAATGGAGGAGAAATTTTTCCAAGGTCTCTATTCTTGGGAGAGGAGAGTGAAAGGAGCAGGGAATCGCCAGTAGGTGTTAGAGATCCCTGGTTATCAATTTCCAATCCCTTTATTCACAACTCAAAACAGCAAATTACAAATCAGTAGAACAGATGTTTATATGGGGCTTTTTACAACTTGTTCCCACCGTCACATTACCAATTGAGCTACTCTTGCTAACATGACACATTTTTTTTTAATTAGAGCAATTTGTTTCAGAGAATGAATGATACCTTTCTTAAGATCCCATTCCTGCTGTCTCTGAGCCTCTTCGCTTTGAGGACCCTTCTGCACCCAGTGAGCCTAAAGCAAGTCTTGCTTCAAAAAGAAGCAGAGTGCTGCATTTCAATATTACAGACTACTTCAAAATTATGTTTTCATTTCCCAGAAAGAGTTTTTTTTAAATGTACTACACTTCAGCGGCTGTATCCTGCCTGAGCCCAGCACCAAGGAGCATCTCAACAAGCTCCCGAAGGAACTCACTTTCCTCCTTTTGTTGAAAGATAAAGGTGGGTCAAGAGGTGGGTCCAAGTGCTCTCTTGGAGAACGCACCGAGCGAGCCACATCTTGTAGCTTGTGTCTAATTCTTTCCCGGGTCCACACCCTGGCTCAGGGTTAACTGCAGGAAAAGGCTAACCACCACCCTGATTTTCACAGCCAAAGAGAGCAGAGATGGTTGCCTTGAGAACCCCCTATGCACAACTTCTGAAAGAAACCCCAAAATGTGAGCTCTTTTCCCCACTGCCTTCACCTCTGCCCCATGCATTAAAATTTTTACCTCAGAGAATGGGCTTCACAAGGAATAAGGCATTACACTTAGGCTTCCATCCTAAAGGGTCCATAGTGACTTCATATCTGCTTTTTCAATCGCCCATAGAGATGTTTTCATTTAACATTGGCGGCAGGCATCCCCTGAAAGAATGAAGTGCTAAGTGGACAGATCTACATTTGAAATTGAAGAAGGGATGACTTCAGTCCCCCAGGCTGTTATGCTTGTCCTGTAGCCTTTTATTTTAGAGTCATGCTTCTTTATTACTTTAGGGAGAGAGAAATTTACAAAGCACACAGTGGGCAAGGAATCATCAATGGACAAAGACTTTTCATGGGTTGCTTTAAATAAAAAGTTTCTGTAGCAAATACAAACTTTGTTTTGGTTTACAAAATTAGTACAAAATTGACAGAGTATATAATCTCCCAGCACTAGCAACATCTAAATTAAATTAAATCTAACACAAAATTATAAAGAGGTATTTTTTACATTGAGGTATTTGACTAATGAACAACTATTAAGCACTAACTATATGCCAGTGTTGGATGCAGGAGAAACAAAATCTAGTGAGATAGGCTTCCTACCTTTGCCTTTGAAGCCAAATTCACAGGACCATGCAGATTTATAGCATTAAAGGCCACTGGGTCTGGGTTCTAAGAGTGATACTTTGGAGTTTTGTCTCATCACCAGTATTGTGTCTGTTACAGGTGGTTTTGGGGGAACAGCCAGACACAACAGCTCCCTCTCCTGAACCCTCTTTAGCCCTTAGGCCTCCACTGTCAAAACCACAAGTAACCAGTTGGGACACCAGGAAAATACCCAAATGTCTTTCACAAGAGGAAATTAATCATTGTGGTGCCAATTTTCTCCACCTATGATCCCAGTTGTCTACCATTGGTTTACTTTATTAGGAAGTTAAATAGGAGAAAAGAAAAAGGAAAACACCAAGATTTATTCATTGGCATCTATTGTAACAAATCTGAAGGTGAATGTCATTACTAGCACTTAACAGAGAGTTAGAAAGTTAGGTTATCTGTTTGCGGTTTGTTTCTTTCATTTAGTCATGATAATGCACCCTGTATCACCATGTACAACTGAGAACCCACTTTGAAGACCACAAAACACTGGAAGAGCTGCTTTTAAAAATGGGAGAATCTACAGTGTTCAAAATGGTGAAACTAGACACCAAGAACCTGTGTATTTTACTAAAAACAAACAAAACTAACCACTTTACACTTTCAAATTAATAATATGTAATGTTTGTCGAACACTTATTATGTGCCAAACATTAGGCTAAGTACTTCATATAGCTTTTACTATTCAAAAGAACCCTGTGAGGTAGGTACTATTAATATCTCTATTTTATGAGAAAATCCAGGCACAAAAAGGTTAACTAACTCACCCAAGGGTACACAGTTAGAGATTGGTAGAGCTAGGAAATTTTAGCTCAATCACTAAGCTAGACTTCCATATCATGAAAGAATATTTCTATGACACCCCAGTGAGTGGGAGATTTGAAATCATCAGCAGAAGAGAATATCTCAGCAAATAGGAAAAGCAGACTATTCTAACATTGATTATTTCTCATATTCTAGGCACTTCATGTGCATTATCTCATTTAATTCTCACAACCATAGTAAGCAGGTACCATTATTATTCTAATACCCATTTAGGGGGTGCCTGGGTGGCTCAATAAGTTAAGTATCCAACTCTTGATTTCGGTTCAGGTCAAGATCTCATAGTCATGAGATTGAGTCCTGCATCACGTTCCACACTGAGCAAGGAGCATGCTTAAGATATTCTCTCTCTCTCTCTCTCTCTCTCTCTCTCTCTCTCTCTCTCTCTTCCCCCCTTCTCAAAAACTATAATTTAAAAAATATCTAATACCCATTCAGCCAGTGAAGAAACTGAGGTATGGAGAAAGAAGATCATATGGTGGCCCAAGATGACCAAATAGATTTGAACTCAACTCTGACTGAGTCCAAAGCCAGAGGTTTTACCACTTTGCTAAATAAGGCTTTAGAATTAATATTTTATGGGTGTCTGGCTGTCTCAGTCAGTAGAGCATGCGGCTCTTGAACTCAAGGTCATGAGTTCAAGTCCCATGTTGGGCATAGAGTCTACTTAAAAAAAAATAAGTAGAATTAATATTTTAAAGCATGCATGGATACTGATAGTGTTGAGCTTGAGGATATCTCAAACATTTAGAGTTTAGGTTTCAAAGTACTTATATTTTCTTATTTTAAAACTACTGATACTTATAAGCAATATAATCCATTCATTTTTCTTTCCCTTACCATTCAGATCACCAGATTTTTGCCTTTGGTGAGGTCTTCTGTACTTTATTGTCTTATTTTTTTTAATTGTCTTTTTTTGCCTTTGTTATTGACATATTTAAAGATATGTCTTTAAAACAAGAAAGTTTCCTAACCCAAAGCTCTAACTCTAACAAAAGTTCACACTGATTTGCAGTCCTAACACTTGCATGTCTGGTCAACACACAGATTCAGGAGCACTGGATCATTTCCGAGGCAGAGACTCCAGAAACTTAAGGTACGAAGCAAGGCAGTCTGAGAAGAATGTCACATTATTAGGCAATGTCCTTTCTTTATATGAATTTAATAAAGACAACACAATCCTTACTTTTCAAATAATATTTAAAGATGATAAAATTCTCACGGAAGCATCAAAACATTGAGTGGGTAGAACAGACTCTTATTTCCCTGGAGTGGCTAGAACAGTCTCTCATGTGAGTGTCTAAACACCTATTTAGATCATTCAAATGCCATACACGTCAAAGCACTCCAACTTAACACTTCCTTTGAAGTCACGACAATCAGTTTTTTATTAGTGTCATTATTTAGCATTTCTATAGCACTTCACTTTTGACAGGTGCTTTATAATTATTTCTACTCTTATTTAACTCCTATCACTTATTAGCATGCAGTTACTTTACCAATAAAATATATAGAGATTCCTTGACAAAACTGAATCTACATAAAACCAAGAAGTTCCAACTTATATCAGAATCTGAGGCAAACAGGACAAATTAGATAGATAGATAGATAGATAGATAGATAGATAGATATAGATAGATAATAGATAAATAGGTAGGGTGACATATAAGAAACTAATTCCAGGGGTGCCTGAGTGATCCAGTTGGTTAAGCATCTGACTCTTGATTTTGGCTCAGGTCACTATCTCATGGTTCGTTAGTTCAAGCCCCACATCAGGCTTCACACTAACAGCTTGGGATTCTCTCTCTCCCTCTCTCTCTGTCACTACTCCACTCATGCTCTCTCTCTCTCTCTCTCTCTCTCTCACTCTTTCACTCTGTCTCTCTCTCTCTCAAGATAAATAAGGAATCTTTAAAAAAATTAAAAAGAAAAAAAAAAGAAAAGAAAAATTAATTCCAAGGACCAGTAACATTCTTGTATTCTTGTCCTAGTTCAACTGCAGCTTTCAGGGACTACCAGTCATATCCCTATGCTACCAGTAAAAGCATGAATAAAAGAGAGACCAGGGGTCACAGATGAATTAAAATTGATGGAAGAATAAATGAATATGGCAGCGACTGCTAGTTATTGGCCAGTGTGCTTTCTCTCTTTCTTTCTTTAAATAATAGAATCTCAGGGGTCCCTGGCTGGCTCAGTCAGAAGAGCATATGACTCTTGATCTCAGGGTCATGATTTTGAGCCCCATGTTGGGTGTAGAGATTACTAAACAAAAACAAAAACAAAAAATAAATAATAGAATCTCCTGCCGCCCATCTAGACAGTACATTTCCCAGTCTCCCTTACAGCTAGAAGTAGCAACATAACTAAGTTCAGGCCAGTGAGATGTGAGAAGTGATCTATGCAGCTTCTGATTCACCTCCTTAATGATAAAGCTGCCTACCATGGACCTCCTGTGTCCCCTTGCCCCTAACTGAGAAATGACACTAATTGAGGCAGTTACCTTGGATGCTTAACATGGAAGCCACATGTTCCATATGACAGAGCTGACTCATAGCTCAAATCTTTGAATGACCTCATGGGACAAAGTACTGGATTTCTGGGTCTCTTTGTTATAGAAACTTAGCCTGCATCATAACTAATACAGCAACCAAATAAGGAGAAGAGGCACGCGTGTGCCCACGCGCCCGCACCCACACAAACACACACATCTCACACACACATACACACACACACACACACACACACACACACACACACACACACTATGAGATTAACTTGACTAGCTCTTGATAAGAGTATAGGTAATAATTAAGGGGGATTTTAATGGGAAATGGCTGGGAAAATCACAGAAATGACTCTAACTACTAACCCTCAATTCAAATAAAAAGTTCTGTAAAACAACATTTTTTAACTACTACAGATTCCAAACAGATTTCAAAAAATTTCAAATAAATTAACAATTTTCTACCGAAATTGAGAAGCTCATAGAGCATAGAACTAATGTTTCAGTATCAAAGGTTTCTTATGCTGATAATAGACCTAAGCTCTCAGAAGGTAAGGATATGCCTTACCTATTTTTGTATCCTTTCCTTTATTCCTATTTTAACCCTAATATGTAGGTAAATACTAATATCTTGAAAACATGTAAGGATTGAAAATAAATGCCTACTGCAGAACTTATTGCTAATATCTTTTTACCACAATGTACCTCAATTTCTGCTTTTTGTTGATTTTAAGAAATGCAAGCCTATTTTTAATCTTTGGAGCAACTGTACAACCTGTGAAAACTGAGAGCTACAGACATTAATTTTTATAACTAACAAAGATTTATTCAGCATCCAGTCTATGCCTGGATCTGTTCATTAATTCCATGCAATAGTACCCATTTAAAATAGTCATCATCACCTCCATTTAAAAGAGGAGGAAGGGTGCCTGTGTGGCTTAGTCAGTTGAGTAGCCAACTCTTGATTTCAGCTCAGGTCATGATCTCGCAGTTCATGAGTTGAAGTCCTGCACTGGGCTCCACAACTGACTGCGCGGAGCCTGCTTGAGATTCTGTCTCTCCCTCTGTCTGCCCCTTCCTTGCTCTCTCTCTCTCTCTGTCTCTCTGTCTGTCTCTCTCTCTCTCAAAAATAACTAAATAAAAAGTTTAAAAGAGGAGGAAACTAAGACATAAGTGATCTACCCATATAGCTGAGCTGATGAGTAACAAAGCTTGGACTGGGGTCCAGGCTTCCTGACTCACAGTCTAGCTCTACTTTGTTGCTTCATCACTTCCTGATGTATTTCTCGTTTCAAACTTCAGGGGGAAAAAATCCTACTAGTATAGTAATGACTGCCAGGTATTCATGGACAGGAAAATGAAAAGGTAATGTTAGCCAGAATATAAGGATCAGGAAGTATCATGGGTAAACATATCAGAACTAGTCTTCTCTGAATAAAAACTGGAAAACTTTCCCAGATGAAAGTGAGCAACTGGATGCACCCATTAACGTAAACATTTTTATTCACTTTTGAAAGCTGTCACCTAATTCAATATAATTCGTCACCACAGGTCTAAGAATCCAAATAGATAAACATTTTTATCACTTTTTGGATTCAAAAGTACCAATGAGAATTGGTATTTCAATGTCAGGAATTGTCCAGCCAACTAGGACTCTAGGTGATTGAAATAATTGTTCATCCTCCCGTAAAACTTGACACCTACCTGAGGAGATGTTCTATATGCTCAGTTTTCGACACCTTGATCAGAAGAGGACCAGGGGTAGGAAAAAGCAATACATTTTGAATCTCTAGTCTGATATCGTCTGGTTTGTTATCATTTGTTATTTGCATTGTTTCTAATTAAAACTAAAGAAGAAATGGGACTGAAAGAATTGGTAAAATGAGTTATCTATGCAATTCTTGACACTGATAACGGGGGCGTATCAGTATCTAAGAATCTCAGGTGCCAAGTAAATATCAACTTGATCTCACATCTTTGATATTAAATTTCCCATTTCCCAGACAGGGAAATTTGGTGTGAGACCTCAGGCAAGTAAGAGGACATTAGAGTTGGAGATAGATATGTTAAAATCCATGATTTTAATTTTAAGTGTCATAGCATAGTTTATGACAATGACTCTCACCCTTTCCTAGTGAAAAGTATAACTCTCATCAAGAATTAACCCCAACATTTTTGCCCACTGCTAGACTACCGGCAATTTCACCTTTCACAAAAGAGGGCTTTCAGAGTTTTAAATAAACATGTAAGAGTTCTAAGCAGTGATTTAAAAAATGCTAGATTACAGACCTCCTCTAACTGAGGAGTTAGACTCCCTCTAACTGAGTACTGAATAAAGGTGGGGCTAGAAGGTAAATGTCAGGAACCTACTGGATTGCATGGAAAGACCAGCGTTGCATGGAAAGGAGCTTTGTTTGATGGACCCATTGAGCACAGTCCCCTCCCATTCAGGGTGTCTAGAGCACACCCTTGATTCTCAGTGCTTTTGATGAAGTTTCCACTTCTATGGGACAGCGGCTTTCTATCAAGCAGTGTCACAATATCCTATCAAAGAGTGTCATAACACAGAACCCTTCTAATTGGTGTGGAGAGCTCTGCAAGAGCATATTAGTTGTAAGCTATAGCATCACCTCTCTTTAGGGAGAGGAAACGAAATTTAAATACACAGGGAGACAGAGAGATAATTAATTGCCTTCTCGGCAACCCACCACTCTACTGCCAATGGGATCACTGTGACAAGTTATGAAATTCAAGTCAAAATATTTAACTCAGCCACTTACTCAAGTGGTAGACCCAATTTTAGGCACCCCACAGTTAGGGTGCTGAAAGAAAAAAGTCTTCTCTTCATTTTCTGCAGTAGCGCATTTGACTGTTGGCATCTTTGAGTGTTCTGTTTCCTCTGTGAAGGATATATCTGTCTCTAAAGTGTACACACGTGCTTCTATCAATGTAAGGAATAAATGATGAATACAGGGAATTATAATAATCTAGATAGTTCCAGAAAAACATGGCAACTAGATTAAGATAATACTGGAAGTCTTTCAAAATAACCTGATAGAAAGTGGGCCTGTATCAATAGGGTGTAAAAGGGTGAATCAGCCAATATTCCCAAAGGAAATGCTGATTATAACAACTTGATCCATAGCTCCAGGAAGATGCGATCTCTGGGTCACCCTAATGAAGCCCAATGATGTAACTGTACAAACTAAGGAAGAAAATTTTGTGACCAAAGATTCAAAGATCAGGGTGGAGGACAGAGTAAGCCTTGAGGTTACTTGGAGCTGGAAGTGGGAAAAGGGAGGAGAGAAGTAAGAAGGTAGATGTGCCTCTATATTGATGACACAAGGCTTGACAGAGCCTGTGGTTAAAAGTTTTCATGAGAGGTAGGGGCTCCTCATGGGAATATACTAAAAGTATTTCCTGCTGGTTTTTATAATTCCATCTATAAAATGCACCCATTTTAAATATACAATTTGGGGGCATCTGGGTGGCTCAGTTGGCCGAGCATCCAGCTCTTGATCTTGGCTCAGGTCATGGTCTCATGATTTGTGGGATCAAGCTCCACATCAGGCTCTGTGCTGTCAGTACAGAGCCTGTTTGGGATTCTCTCTTTCCCTCTCTCTCTGCTCCTGCCCTGCTCATGTTGTTTCTCTCTGTCTCTCTCTCAAAATAAATAAGTAAATAACCATTTAAATAAATAAACAAATGGTTTGATGAGTTTAGACAAGTGTAATCATCACCACAATCAAGATATAGAAATTTCCATCATCCCCCAAAGTTTCCTCGAGGCTTTTATAGTCTCATCGCAAGTCCCAGGCAACCACTGATCTCCTTTCTGTCAATGTGGATTATTGTCTGTTCTTATATTTCATGTAAGTGGAATCCCACATTATATACTCTTTTCATCTGGCTTCTTTTATTGATTGATGTTTTGTTTACTAAATAAATGTTTTTCATATTCATCCACGCTTGTTTGTAGCAGTAGTTCATTCTTCTGTACCTCTGAGTACAGTTTCACCATATGGATACACCACAATTTGTCTACCCATTCGCCTGTTGATGGATATTTGGATTGTTTCCAGGTTTTGGCCATTATGAATAAAGCTGCCATGAACATGTGTGTACAAGTCTTTATGTGAGCATATGCTTTCAGTTTTCTTGGGTACATGTTTAGGAGTGGATTTCTGAATCATACAGTAAAGTGAAAATATAAGAAATTGCCAAATAATTTTCCAAAGTGGCTGTACCATTTTGCAGTCCCATCAGTACCATATGAGAGTTCCAGTTACTTCACATCCTTACCAGCACTCAATATTGTCTATATTTAATCTTAGCCATTCTACTGTGTATATAATGATACCTCACTGTGATTTTAATTTTCATTTTCCTGACTAATGATGTTGAACATCTATTTATGTGCTTATTGGCCATTCATTTATGTTCTTCTATGAAATGTCATTCAAATCCTTTGCTCATTTTTAAATTGGGTTGATTCTTATGTTGACTTCAACTCTCTACTAAAGGTGACAGCACTTCTGATCCATTTGATTTAGAGCTAGTAATTTGAGGCTTTCTAATGGCATTGCTAGGCTCAAAATTACTAGCCAGGGTTCAAGTGAAAAGGTCAAAAATATACAGAATGCATAAATCAGATCATATCACTCTCCTTCTTAAAACCTGCCAATGGCTTCCCTTGACAATTACAATAAAATCTGAAGTCTTGGATTTGGCCTCCAAAGCCCATATGATATGGCCTCTGTATCCCTCTCCAACCTCATCTCTTGCCATTTTCCCTCACCCACTGTGCTTCTGATACTTTGATCTTCTTTTCTTTTTTTTAATAAAAAAAGTTTAGTTATTTTAAGAGAGAGAGAGAGCGCACATGTGTGGGAGAGAGGCAGAGAGAGAGAGAATCCCAAACAGGCTCCATGCTCAGGCAAGAGCCTGACTCAGGGCCTAATGTCACAACCATGAGATCATGACCTGTGCCAAAATCAAAAGTCGGATGCTTAACTGACTGAACCACCCAGATGCCCCTTGATCTTCGTTTCATCCCTCAAACACACCATATTCTTGACTCTGTCTCCTCAGCCTGGAATCATAGTCCCATAGAATTTAGTATGCTGCTTACTTCTAATTATTCAGGTTTCAACTTTAATGTGAGGACTTCCCTGCCTAATCCCGATAAAGAGCACCCCTCAGGCCCTCTCTATCTGGCCTCTTGTCACTATTGATGCATCTCTGGCACCTATAAACAGTGATGGGAACAGAGTACCAGCTCATTAATTATTTTTTGGAAGGAAGGGATGAAGACAGGGAAGAATAGAGGGAATGAGAAGAAAGGAAAAGAAAGCAGATTTTCACAAAAATAAAAGATAAGACCCCTCCCATTCAGACTCTCACTGTATATGGAAAGCGCTTAGTTCAGGGATTGGCACAAAGGCTGCTTCTCTTCCCTTAATTATTTGTCCCTACAAAAGTCCCAACCTCTAGAATCTGAATGGCCTTTGTCAGAGCCATAGAGAGCCACCACTGGAGAATACACCAAATGTATTCAATTTGAAAGCATCACCACTCTCCAGGCCCTCCTGTCTTAAGCAAGCATGGTTTGCTTCATGAGATGAGGTAGGTAGGAGAAAGGGGGTAGCTTTGGAGCATAGCGTTTGGCCAGGAGAGGGAAAAAGGACCCAGGAGAGGGAAAAAGGACACATTGTTTAGTGACAAATCAAAAGAAATTTAAATGAAAACTACTCCCAAGGTTTGCATAAACTTTATATGTATATAACTTCCTGAATTAAATGAAGGCCTTTTCCCTTCAGATTCCCTCTATAGCATTCATTTGTGATTCAATCATTCATTTCGTAAGTAGTTAGTAAAAACCTATCATGTGGTAGGTAGATGCTAGATATAGGTAGGAGTGGGGAATTGACACATATAAGAAAAACTTAAAAGTATACAGTTCCCACCTTTAAAGGCTAATGTCCTTAATGAAGCACTAACTAATTAATTGCATGTTGTATTAGTCAGGGTTCTCCAGAGAAAGAGAACCAATAGAATGGGTAAACATAGAGAGACTTTTATTTTAAGGAATTGGCTCATATGATTGTAGAGGCTGGCAAATCCAAATTCTGCAGAATGGGCCTTGTAGCTGGAGACCCAGGGAAGAGTTGCAATTTGATTCCAAAGGCCATCTGTTGGCAGAGTTCCCTCTTCTCTGGTAGAGGAGATCAACCTTTTTAAAATTAAAAACCGATTGGGTGAGGCCCTCTACATTGTGGAGGGAATCTACTTTAATCAGGCTATTGATTTTAAATGTTAATCTCATCTTAAAAATATCTTCACAGAAACATCTAGAATAATGTTTGACCAAATACTAGGTACTGTGGCCTAGCCAAGTGGACACATAAAATTAACCATCAAATACGTGAAATAAACAGAGCATAATATAAGACAATATATATTAAATATGATAAACTGAAGGGTCAGAGATCATGAATGGTAAGAAAAGGTGCTAACATTTACTGACCGCTGACGATTACGTGCCAGACCCTTTGCAAACATTAGTTAATACTCACATTAAACTGTTGGCAGATTATATATATTATCTGCTTTTACAGATGAAGATGAAGCCTAGAGAAGCTGAATAACTTGTCCAACATCACTCAGTAAGATTCTAACCCATATCGGTGTGGCAATAAAGCCCTTGGAAAGTTGGGCAAGAGATTATTCCAGGCGTACTGGAGAGTATTCCTCCTTTCTTAAAGGGGGGGGGGGAAGCTTGGCTGGGTAACTTTAAAATTTCTTCCTCTGGAGTAAGGGAACTTTAAAAAAATTTTTTTTAATGTTTATTTATTTTTGAGAGAGAACAGAGCACAAGCAGGGGAGGGGCAGAGAGAGAAGGAGATAGAGAATCTGAAGCATGCTCCAGGCTCTGAGCTGTCAGCACAGAGCCTGATGTGGGGCTTGAAATCACAAACCGTGAGATCAAGACCTGAGCCAAAATCAGATGCTTAACCGACTGAGCCACTCAGGCGCCCCAGGGAACTTTTCCCCCCTAACTTATGATAACATAATCTATCACTTTTCACTGATTTTTCCTTCGTGTGTATCTTCCTTAAGAATAGAAGTCTACATGTTCATGAATAAGCATGTAACCATATGTGTATGATAAATAAAAATAATATTTAAATGCTATTTTAAGGCAGCAACTTCTTTGACCTCAGCCATAGGAACTTCTTACTGATGCATCTCTAGAGTCAAGGGAAAGAAAAGCAAAAATAAACTATTGGGACTTCATCAAGATAAAAAGCTTTTGCACAGCCAAGGAAACAATCAAGAAAACTAAAAGGGAGCCTATAGAACTGGAGAAGATACTTGCAAAGGATCTGATAAAGGGTTAGTATCCAAAATCTATAAAGAACTTAATCAAACTCAACACCCAATAAACAAATAATCCAGTTAAGAAATGGGCAGAAGACATGAATAGACATTTTTCCAAAGAAGACACAGATGGCCAACAGACACATGAGAAGGTGTTCAACATCACTCATCAAAATAAAAACCAAGGTGAGACACCACCTCACATCTGTCAGAATTGCTAAAATTAACAATGCAGAAAACAACAAATGTTGGCAAGGATATAGAGAAAAGGGAACCCTCTTACACTGTTGGTGGGAATGCAAATGGGTGCAGCCACTTTAGATAACAGTATGGAGGTTCCTCAAAAAATTGGAAATAGAACTACCCTACCACCCAGCAATTGCACTACTAGGTATTTACCAAAAGAATACAAAATTACTGACTCAAAGGAGCACACACACACCGATGTTTATAGCAGAACTATCAACAATAGCTAAATTATGGAAAGAGCCCAAAGCAGTCCATCGACTGATAAATGACAAAGAAGATGTGGTATATATATACAATGGAATATTACTCGGCAATCAAAAAGAATGAAATCTTGCCATTTGCAACAACATGGATGGAGCTAGAGTGTATTATGCTAAGCAAAATAAGTCAGTCGGAGAGAGACAAATACCATATGATTTCACTCATATGTTAAATTTAAGAAACAAAACAGATGAACATAATAAGAAAGAGAGAGGGAAGCAAACCATAAGAGATTCTTAAATACAAAGAACAAACTGAGGGTTGCTGGAGGGGAGGTGGTTGGGGGGGGATGAGCTAAATAGGTGATGGGTATTAAGGAGGGAACTTGTGTTGAGTACTGGGTGTTATATGTAAATGATGAATCACTAAATTATATATATATATATATACACACACACATATATATGTATACATATATACATATTTATATATTATATATATTATATATTATGTTTATTATACAATATATATACAATGTATATTATATATACAATGTGTGTGTGTGTATATATATATATATAATAAAAAATAAATGCTATTCTAAAATGCTTACCCTGTTTCTTTCTAGCTTAGTATTTATGTCTGAAGTTATTTTTTCTTTTAATTTCTAATTCTTTCTCTCTTTTAAAAACCACTTTATTGAGGTATGATTGACATGGAAAAAATCTGTGTATATTTAATTGACACAACTTGAATATGGAGATAAGTATACATCTGTGAAATCATTGCCACAATCCATGCCACAAACACATCTATTACCTCCAAAAGTTTCCTCCTGCCCTATTTATTTATTTATTTTTACTATTTTGTGATAAAAACACTTAACATCAGATACCTCTTAACAAATTTGTAGGTATACAATACAGTATTATTAACTATAGACAGTCTTACAGTAAATCTCTAGGACCTATTCATCTTGAAGAAATGAAACTTCACGCCTTTTGACTAATACCTCCCCATTTCTCCCTCCCTGCTAGCCTTGGCAACCACCATTTTATTCTCTGCTTCTGTGAGTTTAATTATTTTAGATTCCTCATTTCAGTGGATCATGTAGTAATTTTCCTTCTGTCTGGTTTATCTCACTTACTGTATGTCCTCCAGGTTCATTTATGTTTTCACCAATGGCAGGATTTCCTTCTTTTTTAAGGCTGAATAGTATTCCATTGCATTTATATATTATAGCTTCATCTTTCAATGAACATTGAGGTTGCTTCCATGTCCTGGCTATTGAAAATAATGCTTCAGTAAATATGAGAGTGAAGATAGCAATTCAAGATCCTGATTTCAATTTCTTTGGATAGATGCCCAAAGCAGGATTCCTGGATCGTATCGTATTTCTTCTCCTAATACTTCCTGAGTCCTATCACCTCATTTCTTTGTTTTTCTATTAGTTCACATTGAAATAGGAGTTTATAGTTTTCATCTGTCCTGTTGGCATGTCTTTCTTGAATGGTTAGTTGTCTATAAGGGTGATTTTTTTTCTTATAGTTTTATGTAGGATTTTACCCCAATAATTCATGTGGCTTATTTATCACATGAAATTAGTTTTCCTAAATTTTTATGTGGAGGCATAATTTGAAGCAGCTTTTCTAACTTCATAGAGCTCCCTCTTCTGTTGCTTTCTTGGTGTTCAAAAATATAGCATTTTAGGGGAGGCTGGGTGGCTCAGTCCGTTAAGTGTCCTACTTTGGCTTAGGTCTTGATCTCACGGTTTGTGGGTTCGAGCCCCACGTCTCTCTCTGTGCTGACAGCTGGGAGCCTGGAACCTGCTTTGGATTCTGTGTCTCCCTCTCTCTCTGCCCCTCCCCTGCTTGCACTCTGTCTCTCTCTCTCTCTCAAAAATAAATAAACATTAAAAAAATATATAGCATCTTACTTTCTGATATTCCTCTTTCCCTCACCTGTTATCCCTATCATCCTCATCTGGGTCACTATCTAGAAGGGAATCCTGGATGGTCAGTTTTGAGAATTCACTAAGTCTAGATTTCTTCATCTTCTTCAGACCTTACCACTGTCCCCTTGCACTAACCTATTATTAGACTTGGCAAAACTTCTCCCAGAGGGATAGGGGATGTATCATTTTTACGGGTTGCAGTCTGGCCCATCAGATATTTTAGTGAATACTTACAGGTGATTTTGGAGATCTGCTCTTCTCAGGTCAAACACTGCATTGTTTCCCTCTGCTTTCCCCACTGAAGCTGCAGGTCCCATGCAAGTAGTGGCTTTTCCTGCTTGCTTGTATTTTATTTATATGTTTTTAAGTTTATTTATTTTTGAGAAAGAGAGGGAGAGAGAGTGGGAGAGGGACAGAGAGAGAGACTCCCAAGCACTGATAGTGCAGAGCCCAGTGTAGGGCCGGAACTCACAAACCATGAGATCATGACCTGAGCCCAAGTTGGACACTTAACCAACTGAACCATCCAGTCAACCCGCCTGCTTGCTTGTCTTTTAAAGTTCATAGGAATACATTATGTCTCAGTTTGGGATTGTCAGAAGCATCTATTATGATGGAGTTTAGAGGGCAAAGTACTTATTAAGAAACAACACAGATGAAAAGAATAATGGGGCAGAAGGAGATGTAGGACTGCCGTGCAAGTCTGGCAATGTCTCCACCAACCCAACAGAGGTCTGGAGCAAATACTGCCTGTCAGAATTGTCCCACATTGGGTGCAAAGGTCGTCGAGTTTATACCTCGTCTCATTCAGCTTTTGGATATGGCCTGCCCTGGAAAAGGTGTGATTCAGGCAAGGCGTCTCTGCAGCTGAGGCAGGTCCTGAAACAGCTGACAGCTCCCCGAAGCTGGGCAGCATGTCTTTCCTTTGGGACCACCTCTCTGTTCCTTCGGGAGCACCTCTCTGTATCTACCACACCTTGTCACCTAGTTTTGTTGTAAATATTGTCTACCACAATTTTATTTGGAATTTCATTGAATCTATAGATGAATTTAGGAGAATATATGTCTTTGCGATATTGAGTCTTACAATCCATAAAAATGATGTATCTCTACTTTTTACTTATATAGTTTTAGTTTTTATAAAGTTTTGTAGTTTTCTGTATAAAAGTCTTGCCTATCTTTTGTTTGATTTTTCTCCTAGTTACTTAATGTTTTCAGTGATATTGTGATGTTATTTTTAAAATTTCATTCTCTAATTGTTTGCTGATATATATATATATATATATATATATATATTCTATATATACTTTGAAATTTATATATTGATCTTATATCTAGTGACCTTCCTAAGTTCACTCATTAATTCTAATAATATTTGTGAAGATTTGCTTAGATTTTCTAGACATATAAACATGACATTTACAATGCATGAAAGATATATTTGTTATTTGTTTCAAATTGTTATACTTTTTATTTCCCTTTTTTGCCTTTTCCTCTGCTTAGGATTTCCAGGAAATGTTGAATAGAAGTGATGATGGCAGATATCTGTCTCATTCCTGGTATCAGAGGGAAAGCTTTCAATATCTCACCATTAACTATGATTAAAAAAATTTTTTTTAATGTTTATTCACTTCTGAGAGAGAGTGAGTGGGGGAGGGGCAGAGAGAGAGAGGGAAACACAAGATCTGAAGCAGGCTCCAGGCTCTGAGCTGTCAGGACAGAGCCTGATGTGGGGCTTGAACTCACAAGCTATGAGATCATGATCTGAGTCGAAGTCAGATGCCCAACCGACTGAGCCACCCAGGCACCCCAATTATGATTTTACTGTAGGTTTTTTGAAGACATATATTTTCATATTAAAGAAGTTTTCTCTATTCATAAGTTTTTTAATAATATATAATAATAAATATAAGTATTGAATTTTATCAACTGTGTATTCTTAATCTTCTGGGAAAATCATATTATTTTTCCTCCTTTATTCTGTTAATGTGGTGAGTTACACTGACTGACATTTTTAGCATTAAAGCCACCTTGCAATCCTAGAATAAAAGTAACTTGATTGTGATATATTATCTTTTTTTATAACTTGATAGATTCTATTTGCAAATATTTTGTTTAGAATTTGTATCTATATTCAATTCTTCTGTCACTCCTCAGACAATATTAGGTCCTTAGAATATTTCAACCCCATTTATCTCACCATCACCTTTTTAAATTATTACTTTCATGCCTTTTAATTGTGCATATATTTAAAACCAAATAACTCATCATTATTATGGTTTTTTATAGCATTTTTTCCATTATATTTTTTCTGTGTATTTACCTCTTCTGTGGTTCTTCATTTATTCCTACATTTCTGTTTCCATCTGGGATCATTTTGCTTTTGCCTAAAGACCTTCCTTTAGTACTTTTTTTTAGTGCAAATCTATTCATGAATAATCTGTTTTTATCTGAAAATATCTTCATTTCACCTTCTCTTTGAAGGATATTTTTGCTAGGTATAGAATTATATGTTGGGAGTTTTCTTTCAGCTCTGAATTTCTGAAAGCTACCTAATAATGTTAGCTAATTTAAGCACAAGAGAGCTTATTAAAGTGTTTTTTATGGCTGCAATAGGAACATTCATGACTACAAGGTTGCAATCACTAATCAGGTGTTCTATTGAATAATAATGATGAATTTTAATTATGCCTTTATCATATACTAATTTCTTATTCATACTTAACACTGCTTCTGGACTGTGTATTATATTTTACTGATTACTCTGTCTATTCTTGGTACATAAGCCAGCTGCTTAAGTGATTTTTTTAAGTTTATTTATTTTTGAGAAAGACAGAGAGACAGGCAGAGAGAGAGAGAGCACACACACCAGGGAGGGGCAGAGAGAAAGGGAGAGAGAGAATCCCAAGCAGGCTCCACACTGTCAGCATGGAGTCCAACAAAGGGCTCAATCTCATGAACTGTGAGATCATGACCTGAGCTAAAATCAAGAGTTGGACCCACTGGGCCACTCAGGCACCCATTAAATTATTTTTTTTATAACACATTAAATATCTATAATGCAGTTCCCTCTCACTTCTTTACTTTCCTTTTTTAAACATTTTACTGATATAAGAGCTCCTGGGTGGCTCAGTCCATTGAGTGTCTGACTTCCACTCAGGTCATGATCTTGCAGTTCATGAGTTCAATCCCCATATTGGGCTGGCTGCTGTCAGCACGGAGCCCACTTCGGATCCATTGTCTCCCTCTCTGTGCCTCCCCTGCTTGTGCTCTCTCTCTCTCTCTCTCAAAATAAATAAATAAATAAATAAATAAATAAATAAATAAATAAATAAAACATTTAAAAAATTTTTACTGATATATTCCCATCCATTTATTCTTCTGGGAACTGTTTTATAAAGTTCCTACATAAGTGTCTTTAGGATTTTGATTTGAAAGCAACATATTCATAAATTAATTTACACAATATTTACAATACTTACTCCAGCAACATGATGGCTTCTCCATTATGGAAGTCTCATGTCTCTGAGAAGATTTGTGTATGAGTGTGTGTGTATCCTGTACATTGCATCTTACTTTTGTTTATAAGTATAGAAGCTTTTGTTGATATCATAAATGAAACATTTTTCCACAATATTTGCTAACTGGATGTTATACAAGAAAGTCATCAGGCAGACTTTAATAGTTAAAATCATCTTTCTATAATCCTTTTGGTTTTCAAGGTAAACAACTATATAATCAGAAAATAATAATTTTATCTTTTATTTTATAATAATCATGCTGATTTTTATAACTTAAAGGAAAATATTAAATAAAGGCTACAACTTAAAGGGAAAAAGGAAACTTAAAGAAAAATATTGAACAACTTATAGTTTTAAGGAAAATATTAAATAAGAGTTATGAAATATGGGCATATTCATACAATGCAATATTACTTGGCCATAAAGAGTGATGAAGTATTGATATACACTAAACATGAGTGAACCCTGAAAACATGGTAAGTGAAAGAAGCCAGTCACAAAACACCAAATATCTTATGATTACATTTATATGAAAATTCAGAATAGAGAAATCTAAAGAGATAGAAAATACATTAACCATTGCTTAGGGCTGGGGTGGGGGAGAGATGTGGAGACAAGAGGTGATACCCAAAGAGTACAGGACTTCCTCTCTGAGGGATGAAAATGACCCAAATTTGACTGTGCTATTGGTTGCACATATCTATGAGTATACTAAAAACTGCGGAAATGTATACCTCAAATGGATGAATTGTATGATATGTATATATCAATAAAGCTATTTTTTGCTATTTTTATTTGTTTTCAATAAGGCTATTTTTAAGAAAGAGCTGCGATACCTTGCATCTTTGTCTGGACCCTGGCTTTAAAAGAAAATATTCTAAGCTACTATTTCAGTTTTGGATGGTTTTGGTTTCCAAGTTTGTGCTTTGATATATGTAGTAAGGGAGTTGGGATACCCAAAACTGCATTTCCCAGACACCTTTGCCAGCTGACTTTTGGTAGTTTCTGCCAATGTTAAAGCACTAGTGGGAGACTAAAAGATGAGGATGAGACAGACCCTCTTCCTAACTTCTGGCTTCCGATGGCATATCTGGTGGTAGCAGCGGCAGCTACAGCAACGAGGACAGTGTCAACTTGCAGTAGTGGCAACAACAATACCAGAAGTGGCAGTGGCAATGGCCAACAGCAGCAGCAACAGTGGGTGGGGAATGCAGGCTTCTGAGTCCTGCACAGCAGCTGACCAAAAAGCAAGAGCCTCTGTGGCACAGTTCTATGGGCTGCTGGGAAACGACATCCCCCAAGTCCCAGGGTACTGGTCACTTACTGCGGTTACTGTTTTTAGTAACCTTACCTTCCTCCGGTCCTTTCCTTATGCTTATAATCAATTATCATATCAAACTTATTTTGTTTTACCTATCTCGAGTGGTTTCTATTCTTTTTAATATTTATTTATTTGGGGGAGAGCACAAGCGGGGGAGGGGCAGAGAGAGGGCAACAGAGGATCCTAAGCAGTCTCTGCACTGACAGGCTGACAGCAGCAAGCCCAGTGCGTGGCTCGAACTCACCAACCGGGAGATCATGACCTGAGCCGAAGTCCAAAACTCAACTGACCGAGCCACCCAGGTGCCATGGTTTCTTTTTTTTTTTTTTAATGAACCCTGACAGAGGTAGTAAGGAAATTTTTTCCATTCAACTTTTAACAGTAGTTCTTGTCAGAATGGATGTTGAATTATAGTGAGTGTTTTTTAATTATGAAAAAATTAATTATATTAAGAGATTTCCTGATACTGAATCACTTCCACATCTTAGTTTATGTTTCCCCCAAAGCACAGCCAGATGCCGGTATGTTGGTATAGGTAGTCTACTTGAGAGGTGACCAGGAAACTAGAGTGAGGGGGCGGGGAGAGTGAGACAGGAAACTAGAGTGAGGGGGCGGGGAGAGGAAAAGAAAATAAAAGGCCCATTGATAAGCTGATGACTACTGAGGGCAACTGGGCTTCAATTTCTTTTGAGGTCCCTCAGAGGAATTGTGTACGATGCAACTTGGAATTCATCTTGAGTTTTAATCCCAAAGGTTGAGAGTTGTCCCTAGAGGCATAAACTCCTCCACACCTCTGGGCTGTACCTGCATGTAGACTGTGCAAGCCCCAAGGCTGGGAGATGCTTGGCCAGAAGAGCTGAGGCCTCGCTACGGCGGAGGCCAGTTGTGGGCGGAGCATCAAGGCATCTAGAACGCCAGTATTTCAGAATAAACCTTAGTCTAGCTTGTTTGTTTTTTTTAAGCTGATACTTTTGTATTCAAGCTAGTTTTATATATGGTTTTCTTTGAGCATCAGGGTTATTATAAAATGAATTGTGAAGCACTGAGATACTTAAAATAGTGTCTCTTTCAGAAAAGTTTTCAGGAATTACTTGTAAAACTCTGGATTTAGTACTGCTCTGGAGTAAGTCTCTGATGACCTTCAAGATGCACCTTCCTGGGGGTGCCTGGGTGGCGCAGTCGGTTAAGTGTCCGACTTCAGCCAGGTCACAATCTCGCGGTCCGGGAGTTCGAGCCCCGTCGGGCTCTGGGCTGATGGCTCAGAGCCTGGAGCCTGTTTCCGTATCTGTGTCTCCCTCTCTCTCTGCCCCTCCCCCGTTCATGCTGTGTCTCTCTCTGTCCCAAAAATAAATAAACGTTGAAAAAAAAAAAAAAGATGCACCTTCCTGGGGTGCCTGGGTGGCTCAGTCCGTTAAGCACCCAACTTTGGCTCAGGTCACGATCTCATGGTTCATGAGGTCAGGCCCTGCATCAGGCTCTGTGCTTATAGCTCAGAGCCTGAAGCCTGCTTCAGATTCTGTGTCTCCCTCTCTCTCTGCCCCTACCTTGCTTGTGCTCTGTCTCTCTCTCTCTCTCTCTCTCTCTCTCTCAAAAATAAATAAGCATTAAAAAAAATTTCTTTTAAGATGCACCTTCCTTTGCTTCATTTTGATCAGCTATGGAATCAGGATGTGATCCATTAGTTGTTGTCTTTTTTAAGTTTATTTATTTATTTTGAGAAAGACAGAGACAGCATAAGTAGGGGAGGGGCAGAGAGAGATGAAGAGAGAGAGAAGCCCAAGCAGGCTCTGCACTGTCAGTGTACTGCCCAACGTGGGGCTTGAACCCATGACACTGGGAGATCATGGCCTAAGCCAAAACGAGAGTCAGACACTTAACCGACTGAGCCACCCAGGCTCTCCTGATCCATTAGTTTTATTTATGGAAACTGGCATAATCAGCCAAATAACCAGAGCTCTGCTTTTACAATTAATGTAAATATGAAATCACAAAGCAAAATTTTTCATCAGGTTTGGATATAGATAGGTATAGATGTAGATCACAGACATAGATATGGCTTTTTAAATATGTTCATCTCTGTCAAGGAAAAGAATACTGAAAAGTACCCAGAGATCCCACCCACCAAAAAGTCCACAAAGTATTATTGGATTTCTCAGTTTATAAAATTTACTAAAAACAATTGAGTTCTTCAAACTTGGTATTTCTGCTTCAGCACATTGGGGCATATAGAATATTCTGTATATAATAGAGAAATGCACCTGGGGGAAAAGGCAGCAAATGCTAAAGTGGAGGGGTCCCTAGGGCACCAGCAAAAGACGTTTACATTTGAAGAAAGTTGATTTTTTTCTTGTCATGAAGAACAAATTATTTTAAGATTTTGCATGAGATGTTTTGACTTTCCTTTCATGCAAAACCATTTCTCCTCAAATAATTTACCTAGTAGACATGACGAATTGCTATCAAGCCTTTTCTCATCCAGTTACAGCAGCGAGAAAATTATTTTACATCAGCTGCTGACAACTAGTATCCCTCTCAGGGGCACATAATGAGAGAACTGTCAGGCATGATGAGTGTCCAGTACGTTAATATTTAATTAATGAGCTCTTATCTCGCCTCTAGGTAATTCTTCACAGTCCTAAGGATATATAAAGAGCACCCTCTGATCAGTCCAGGGAATTAAAAAAAAACAAAAAAACAAAAAACAGTTGCTGCTGAAAGATCTTCAGTTTTCATTTTTTTTAAGCGCAAGTTACCTATAAAATGTTACAAAAACAAGGGTTCAGGCACAGCAGAAAAACAGAGCCAGAGTGAGGATGTTTAAGCACCTCGGGAAGTAGCAAACCTCCTGAGGAAGACACTGGACATCTTCACATCCTATTTAACAGATGCATATAACTTAAAGAAATTAAAAAGCTGACCTTCTCACAGAGGTAACCCCAAATGTCAGTTTCTGGGTGCAGATGAGGTTTTAGAGAACATGAAGTTAACTCTATGTGTGGGGCAGGGGGGTGGGGTAATGTCTGTTTGCCAGTGATCTGGAAATAAGCTAGGGAAGGCATACTGAGCATCTACATTCCATTTGTAGACTAGACCCAAACCCTCTGTCTTCAGCACCCCACGTCGCCCAGTGTCCCTTATTCTAGAATCTCTCTGGTCTTATTTCTTTATTTTTGTTTCAGTTTTTATTTACATTCCAGTTAGTTAACATAAAGTGTGATGTGAGCTTCAGGTGTACAATGTAGTGAGTCAACACCTCCACACGGCACCCGGTGCTCATCACATGTACCTTCCTTAATCCCCATCATCTATTTCACCCATCCCCGCCCCTGCTCTGCTAATCATCAGTTTGTTCTCTATAGTTAAACTCTGGTCTTATTTCTCTAAAAACAAAAATCTTTCTTTCTCCTATGGCATGTGTTTGAGGAGGCTAAAACTGTGGGCTGGCTGTGTGGAAGGTAAAGAGGAACCTGCTTTCTCCAGAATTTCAAGCAAGTCCCAAGCCTTTCGGGGAGGCACCTAGAGATTAAGAATAAGAGGCTGCTGCCCTTCAACAGGAAGGAGAAGCGATGGTAAAAGTACTCTGCAGTTGTCTGGAACTGTGATGACTAAGCAGAAACCCAGGACTGCCTTCCATGAAGCTGCTGCCTGCCCCCATGCCCTCCTGCCCTGCTGATGTCTTCACCAAACATGGAAACGTGGCAGAAGATAAGCCTTCTCTCTCCCCCCTCCCTTCCAATTTCCTGCTTGCCTCCCATTGGCAGAATCTTCCCTTTGATGCTCCAGTCCTTCCAATAACCTTATAATAAATACTTCGTATTAAAGTTCTTTTTGAAAAAAACCTTTTTATGAACGTATTTCTTAACATACTTAAAATTTTGAAGGAGTAGACTACCACAGGATCTAGACTCGGGATCTTATATTTTAAATCTTATATTTATATTAAGAAAAAGTACCACAGAAAGCTACTGTGAATTCATTTCCACATAACTTTGTGGAAGTATCTTTGTAATTTGATACTTAAGACAGCGCTTCTATGTATGAGAAATCAGCAGCCCAAGAAAGGGAGGGGGGTTACATGCAGTGTATTTACAAGGCTGGATGTGTGTTCAGGACTCATAGATCTCTGGTAATATTGCCATGGTCACAAATTTGGGAATCACCCCTACTCTGGACTAGAACAATGCCAGGATGCTCTGGAATATTTTATTCTTTCATCAAGATCTTTTTACTTTCCTGGAGAATCTTCCTCTCTGCTCATGAGCTTGCTTAGTGTTCCCTTTAAGAACAGTGAATAGCACCTTATTCCTAGGAAGAGTTTCTTCCCTCTGGTTTGTCCTAAAAATGCTGTCAACAAAAAACTAGGGCTCAGGGGGCGGGGACAGAGAAAGGAGGTGAGGTGGGGGTAGAGTGGAATGCTGAACATGCATTAGACTAAAACCCAACCACTTCTCATGCAGTGCTCTTGCCTTTAAGCTACATAAGCAAAGGAAGCATTATAACAGTGACCAGGTCAGGGCACCTAGCTGGCTCAGTCAGTAGAGTGTGTGACTCTTGATCTCGGAGTCGTTAGTTCAAGTCCCACTTTAGGTGTAGAGCTTGCTTGAAAAAAAAAAAAAAAGACGAGGCTTAAAGCAAGTTAAGAGTCTCCAGAATTTCCCCATCACCATTGTTCTTTGTCTACCCATCCACAACAATTTCTTCTATTCTTGGTGAAATTAACAGCACATTTAAAGACAGAGTCCTCCATGGTTGTAACTCTGAAAAACTGGACTTTTCTTGGCTTTCTTTTGGTAGATTTTTACCACATTTAATAAAACCGAATTGTAATATCATTCTTAACTTCACCTAACATTCTAAAACTCCTAAAGATTAAAGGCTTACATCTTTATAATATTAATTTTCCACTTAGTACATTTAGAATAATGTAGGATAATTTTATTTTAAATGAAAGCTATGTATATTGGAATTACCTTCATAGAAGAAAGTTCTAAAGACTATTCTAGAAAACATAAGGGTGATCACTGGGTGTGACAATGAATGCACCCTCAGTAAAAATACTGAGGGAGAATAGAAGTTTTATTCTTTTTTAATGTTTATTCATTTTTGAGAGAAAGAGAAAGACAGAGCATGAGTAGGGGATGGGCAGAGACAGGGAGACACAGAATCTGAAGCAGGCTCCAGGCTCTGAGCTGTCAGTACAGAGCTCAATGCGGGGCTCGAACCCACAAACCGTGGGATCATGACTTGAGCCGAAGTCAGATGTTCTACCGACTGAGCCACCCAGGCACCCCAAGAAGTTTTAAATTTATAAGCAGTAGAAGAATATTGGATCTTTATAAACATTATGGAAAACCCCTTTTGAAAATCTGTATGTCTAGAGAATTCAGTACCAACACAAAAATACTACAGATCCTGTACCTACCACAAATGGCATTGTGGAGACCATGGCTGGTGTTCAACTAGTGTCACTGGGGTTGTTGGTATTTTGTTTTCACTGGTCAGTGTCCATGCCACACTAATTGTTAAATATTTTAATGTTTCTCCTGGAAGTCCCCCCAAAATCACCTCAAAATCTTTTCTATTCCTAATAATCTTCAGTAAGAGTTGCAACCACTCTCCTGCCACAGTTAAGAGTTCTCCTTTATATCTCCTTTATATCTCCTTTAAATCTAAATGACTTCTGTATTAGGACCCTTTTAATTGCAAGTAACAGAAACTACTCAGATTAACTTAATCAAAAAGGGACTTTTTTGGCTTATGTGACTGAGATGTTCCAGGATGAAGCTGGCTTCTGGGACTCAAGGTATGTCATTGGGTCTCTCCCTTGTTCTTTTTCTCCCCTTCCCCTTTTTTCCTTCCTTTCAGCATCTCTCATTGCCTCCTCCTAACCTCAGGTGTCTCCTAGGTACGTGAGCTGGGGACAGGAGAACAGTTAAGAACCTTCTTTTGCCAAGTCTGGACTACACAGGGGAGGAGTCTTGCCTCTCACAGAGATGCACAGAGAAGCATCATCAGCACCTGATTAGAAATGCAGAATCTACCTAATCAGGATCTGGGTTTTTTGTTTTTGTTTTTGTTTTTGTTTTTGTTTTTGTTTTGTTTTTTATCAAGATCCCCAGGTGATTTGCATGCATCTTAGTGTTCAAGATGCTTTTTCTCCTAGGAAAGATGCAGTGGGGGTCGACATCATTACAGGAGTCAGGAGAGTAAAGAAAACAAATGTCCACTCCAGCACAATTCTGACCTTGGTTAGCTTTCAGTGAAAATGAAGAACGAATCATTGTTCTAAATAAACTTTAATACTCATTTAAAGAAACATTTGCAGATCTCCCTGCAGTTTTCTGTTCTTTATAGTTCCTATTCTTCTTTATCAAGGCTGATTGTTAATTTAGCTATTTTTACTCTCACTTTTTATTTTAGAAATTATTTTCTTTACCAGGATATTTGTTAGGTAGAAGGAAATCAACACCATGAATATTCGTTTCTTTGACTCTAACTAAATGGTTCTACTTCCTGCCAACATATCTGCTTCCTACTGCTAAAGGTAGCACAGGTTATCAGCACAGTCGGATCAGAAGCCACAGGCTGGTTTGAATCCTGACTCTGCCACTTATTACCTGTGACACTAAACCTTAACTTTGGTTTCCTCATCTGTAAAATGGGGCTTATCACAACTGTGATTCGTTCATGAACTAATGCTTGTACGTGGTATGCAGGTAGTAGCACTTGTAGGCTTCTGCGATAAATAAATGTTAATTACTTATTACACATCCCTAATGCTGCTGGTGGCCAATGAAAAAAGTGAGCATTCGGAATATATTTATTACTGGAGTAAGTAAACCGCCAAACTTCCCCATTTCATTCACATTACCATTTCCGGGGAACAGTTTCTCCTAAGCATGCAGGCTGTGGAAGGAACTCTTCTAAACCACCAATCACCTCACAAGCTGATAATACCAAGGCTGACATGATATAACCAAAGTTCCCATAAATTTGCCATAATTTAAAAATTAAAGTAAAAATCAGTGCATGATCTCTTAGCTGGAAAATTGTTGGGGTCAAAGTGGTTACCACAAAAAACAATTTGTTGCCCTTATCACTTTAATTCAGAGCCCAGGAAGTTACAAAGATCTGTTACCCTAGGCAAGTTACTGACAACTTTGCCTCCTTTATGGGTTGTTGGGAGGATTAAATGATTAACATATAAGAAAGGCTTAGACAATGCCTGGCTCAAAGCAAGTAATCGATAAACTCCAGCTCTACATAAAGGTTGTGGAGGTCAACAGTTAAAGTGACTGTGGCAGGTGACAATGCTCCAAAGTGAGGAAGGTGTCACTTCCTCCTCCCACATCCCCAGCCAACACACCCAACACACACATATTCCCCTCTACAATCAGAAGTGACCGTTAAAGAAAGAAGAGTAAGAATGACAACTTAAAAAGGCCACCAAGAAGTATGATCTGAATTATCTGGACCACTTCTGTTGTGATCTTAACCAGCTTATCCTTTACCCTAATTTTTCCACCTGAAAAAAATAAGCCAATTCATTAAGGGCTTTTTGATGCCCAGGTGAAAGGTGCTGTTATTGGTGGAAAGTGTCATAGATTAACAACCTTCCAAACAATTTTAAATATTAGTAAATGTTACAGCTCAAAAAGTGATGGTTTCAGTAGCCTAGAAAATAGTGCAATTTATTCAAATATCAGTAGCTGTTATTTCTGGAGGCTAATCATCACTGTTTACCTTGGGAACCTGGAAAACGTGTGGACTGTGCAAGTGCGCCATCTGCTGGTCCTAGAGACCCCGGCTGAGCCGCAAGGAAGCTTAGTCCATGAATGGACCAGAGCTCCGAAATAGCCAAAGCTGTTTCCACCACCTCACATCCTGGTGCTTAATCATCACAGTAAACACATTGCTTTTTCAAAAGCAAATGATTTGTTTAAAAGTATGTGCACACTTCTTAAATACTATTTTTGTGCTTATATTATTATCCAGGGAGAAAAGATCATTTATTGCATCTCAGAAATGAAATGATCCTAAGAAATCATCTATTCTGAGTGCCATCTATTCTGAGTGCCGTTTTACACAAGAGAAAAATGAGGTTTTGAAAGTTACACAACTTTCCTAAGTTACACAGCCAGTAGTGGTAAGACAGGACCCCAAGGCTGCTGGAAAAGGTAAAGGAGGGCAGAGATATGTGCCCAAATGAAGCAAACGTTCCAGCCAGTTTCCTGCACCTCCTGCAAACATCCTATTGATATAGGCACCTTAGTTATCATTTGCAAAGAACCGTAACTTCTCATCTTATATCCAGAGAAAAACTCTTACCTCTGGTCATAGCCAAAGGTAAAAGTCCTTTCATAGTTTTATTGCACTTATCAAAGAGAAAAAAAAATAACAGGTAGGGACACTTTCTCTAGTGATTATTTTCACTTCCTGAAAAAACAGAGGTTTAGCAGTTTAATTTCAACATCTGTCATGCCATTCAACAGCAGATGCCAGCCTCTTACCAGGCAGACACCAGAACGGAAGCAAGGGTCTTTCAGGCCAAAAACCCTAGACTCACAGCTCTAGCCAGAAAGAGGTCTCCTTTAGCCTATGCAGACCAACTATAAAAACAAATTGGTCTTAGTCCAATACTTACTTATTCGCCTGGGTCACCGGCCACGTGACCTGACCACTCATTCCATCTGGGCACAGGTCCAGAGAAACACTGGTGCCATCCGATAGAGGGCAGTAATGCACAGACACTAGGAACCACCCTGCTCTGCCCTCCCCTATCAGGAAAAAGGGGGCATGAGTGCAGCTCGCAGACTGTTCCCAGAGAGGGGCCCATCATTTCTCAGATGCCAAAATTAATCTTATAAGTCAATGATCTGACAGGGACAAATAATAATCATTCATTTTTCCTATTTCCCCCAACTCATGTCTCCAACTCCATGGTCTACCCCCTTAAGCCTCCCAAATCAAAGTTCTTTTACAACATGACAGAGACAAGCCTTGGATCCATTTGAAAACCAGGCTGACAATTTCCTCGCCACCTCACGAGACAAAAAAAAAAGAAAAAACACTAAACAGAATCCAAAAAATCCCCAAGGGAAAAAGCTTCAAGAATCTTGAAAATCATACCGATTTTTGTTTGTAACGTGTGAAATTATTACAAGTATGTTCACCAAGAGGACTATTGATGGATGACTCACAATTTAGCTAAATTCAATGAACCACACACTGTGCCTATCCCAGTAGGTGACTCATGCATTTTTTATTTCAAGTAGCAAGTGTTTGCCAAAAACAGTATTTAAAAAAAGTAATGAAAATTGTTCTGAAAGAGCTCATGAATAGGGTAGGACTACCCACCGACAGCCTCATTTGTGCTCTGACCACTTACATGGGATTTGGTGGGTCTGCTCTAGTCCTGCTCGTTCGGCAGAATGCTCACCACAGCAAGGCTGGCAGAGTGGGGTCCGGTTTTACTCACTGTGCATGGTTATCCTCCTCAATACCCACGTCTCTGGAAAGCCTTGGGATATTTGGGGGTGTCTCAATAATGTGTATGTTTGGGGGCACACGTAGGTTCTGCTAAAACACATTGAAAATCCATTCAATTCCTATTTGTCTTCTATTGAGCTTACCTTTTTTTCTCTACCTTTTAAATTAAAAAAAAAACACTAATTATCAGGAAAAAATGAAGGGCTAAAAGGTCCCCAGAGGAAATAATGAAAATGGCTACAGGTGAAGATCAGCGAAAGCACATACACTCTACTCTGACCATGGGTGTTTCTATGCATACCTCCTACTAAGCTATTCCCAAAGCCCTCAGTACGATTTCCCCTCTCTCAGCCTTACTTTCCTTTTTTTTTCTTTAACTTTTTTAATGTTTACTTATTTTTGAGAGAGAGAGAGAGAGACAGGCAGACAGAGCAAGAATGGGGGAGGACGGGCAGAGAGAGGGAGACACAGAATCCAAAGCAGGTTCCAGGCTCCAAGCTGTCAGCACACAGCCCTTCATGGGGCTTGAACTCACAAATTGTGAGATCATGACCTGAGCCAAAGTTGGATGCTTGACCAACTGAGCCACCCAGGTGCCCCTCTCACCTTACTTTCTAACCAGCCAAAGGAAAAGTTTATAGGTCCCCCTGACCTATTGATTTTCTCTTCCCTAAAAAAACATTGAATTTGCTTATCACCTAATAATATGTTTGTAAAGCTCAGAAAGACATTATTGAATATGAAATTGAATGCTGTAATAAATATTCAAAGCTTTGAGGTATTTCAAGGGAAAGGATTTTAAGCCTTACAAATGCTTCTTCAAATGAATTGAGGAGAGGAGACAAAGTTCCTAGTGCTGCTAGTATTTATCCCTAAAAATTATTATTTTTTTAAATCACAAACAATGACCATTTTTAAGGTATGAGTTGGCTTTCTTTGTCCACTCATCATTTCAGGTTAATAATAATGAAGTGTGCACTGTCCTTTTAGGGTCCCTAGAGACCCTCCTCTCCCCCTCCCCATGGACATCAATTCTTCCTGCAACCAGGTTTTAAAAAAGAAGTGCAGCAGGAATTTAGTAGGCATTGTATGGTCACTCCTTAGAGGTTTTTAATCCTTGTTGCTTAGCAACATCTATATGATATAATTTCCATCTAGTGGTGAAATCAAGTATTTTTGTTAATATGAAGATAAGCTGATCTCTAGATACCCTACACAGCAAAGGATACTTGAGTGCTATTTTATCCCAAGAAGGGGGGGGGGGGGGGGAGAGATGGAAAAGGCTTTTTCCTTCTTATATGTTTCTTTTCTCTTCTCCTTATCAACTGCTGCATAACAAACCACTCCAAAACTTAGTAGCCTAAAACAACTACTTATATTGTCTCTTAGAGTTGTGTGGTTTAATTAGGCTCAGTCAAATGGTTATGGTTTTGGCCTTTTGTGTAATTGCAGTCAGATGGCAGCAGGGGCTGAAGTCTTCCAAAAGCCACAGTAGGTTGGACATCCAAGATGGCCTGGTGTCTGACCTGGGATGGCTGGAGCAGCTGGAGGCTGGTCAGATATCTCCTTCCATACAGCTACCTTGGGCGTCACAACACTGGCTTACAGGCAATAGGGTGAGTGAGAGAGGCAGTGAGAATGGAAAGGAATATTTTATCACTGCTTAGAATTAGTTGTGCATGATAATAATAAAAAGCAGAATGGGGCGCCTGGGTGGCTCAGTCAGTTAAGTATACAACTTTGGCTCAGATCATGATCTAGCGGTTCATGGATTTGAGCCCCATCTACACCAGGCTCTGTGCTGACAGCTCAGAGCCTGGAGCCTGCTTCAGATTCTGTGTCTCCCTCTCTCTCTCTGCCCTTCCTCCAGTTCGCACTCTGTTTCTCTCTCTCTCAAAAATAAATAAACATTTTAAAAAAGCACAGATTGATTTTTAGTTTGTTTTAATATTGTTTTTAAATTCTTTATATCCAACGCATCCCCTTATTCTCTATATCTTTGGAGGACCTCTCCCACTTTCTTGGGAGAGTGCTTCACAATATGGCTCTCTCTGGATAATTGGACCTCTTGTCTGATGACCGGCTTCCTCCAGAGCTAGTATTCCAACAGACTAGGCAAAACCTAAAAGCTTTCTTGTGACCTAGCTTCAGAAGACCTGGAGTGTCACATCCACTGCATTCTATGGGTCAAAAGCAAGTCTCATGGCCATCTTAGAGTAAGGGGGAGAAGACTGAACAAGTTGATGTACTGAGAAGCAGACTTCATTGGGGGCCATCTTTGGACATAAGCAACCACACTCTCCATCACCACTTATAGTTCAGAACTACATGATTATTTAATCAAAGCTGGGGTTACTGTATTTCAACTAAAGAACCTACTACAACTTTAAAGGACTTTGCCGAAAGAGATTTTGAATTCAGGATTTTATTGAGCCTTGGAATCCTCCAATGAATTGTCTTTAATTATTTCTTGCTGAGTTAACTTTGAGTACATAGTGCCAACCTATTGCCAGGACTTCTGAGTCATTCCATGTACTTCACCTTAACCCTGGACCAAAGTTCTTCCAAATGGCTATACTCATAGCTCAACTCCATTTCTCACAGGTACTCATTTGAACAACTAGGGACTTTCCAAAGCCATATCACTCCATTATAACTCAAAATTGCTCCTAGAGGTCCTAGGCCAGCTGTGAATAGAAACTTTAGGTTTCCTGAATCCATAAATATGAACAACCTAAATGTCCTTGACATTAAATATTTCTTAAAATAGCAATAGTGAACCTTTTATGTGCTAGGCATTGTTTTCTGTGCTTCGTGTATATTAAGTCATCTAAAGGTCATAACAAAGCTATGAGGTAGTAACCAAAGTTATTCTCATTTACGGATGAGGAAACTGAGGGCCAAAGCAAGGTTAAGGAATTTGTCTCAGATCCCAAAGTTAGCAAGTAGAAGAACCCAATGCACTCTGATTCCAGAACCCAAGTTCTTAATAACCACGCTCCACAAATCTTGGCAAGATATTGCTTGCCAAGAAAGAGCATGCATATGATTATACACCAAATCCTTAAAAATGTTCTGTAGTCAAACAGATCAATATCTACTGAGGGAGACAAGACTGATACCCAAATAGTAAGCGAATAGTATCAGATGGTATTATAAGTAAACAAGTTCTAAAATGCATGCTGATTTAGACTGTAAAGTGTAGGAATCCAGGTAAGGTCAGAGAAGACACCGGACAGAACACTTTCTCATTAAGCCAAATCACAAAATTTATGTTTTCTTTTCGCACAAGCATCGCCATTTCTGACTTTCAGTCCCTCAATTACTATGTGATTAATACAGAGTGATCCACTAAAAATCAGGCCCACAGCTTTGTACAGCAGCCTGGTTTCTGTTGCCATCCCTCACCGAGAAGCCATCACTCTGTGCCATTAGGATGTCATGAAGCAATAGCGAGGACGAACACATTTTTTTAATGTTCAACAAGGGTGTGACTTACTGTCTCCAAGAGCAGTTCTCTTGAGGGAGGAAAGCTGAGCCCTTCACTGATTCCTTTCCTAAAGGAGAAGCTTGGCTTGGCTCAGTGAATAAAGCCCACTCATGGCTGTCAGGTTCTAAGCTCCAAATCTGGCTCTGACCTTGGGTTGGTCACTTAACTTGCAGAGAGAACAGAAAATAAAGGTAAAGAACTTACAAATAATGGTGTTAAAAATGCATTGTCTATTATTCTTTTTTATTTATTTATTTTTTGCATTACCTATTATTCTATGGTACAAAAATGCTAGACACTGCATTTGGATAAAAGCAATCTTTTGAGAGCACTTACCAACTCAAAATATTTAGAGAACATTTGAATGTCCTTTAAATTAGAGATCATACATATTTTTAGCACTGAGGCACAAACTAAAAAAAAATCAGCATTAAGGGGAAAAAAAGCTAGATGTATAGCATAGAATAACACTGCTTTGCTGTCTCTGTTGGAAAAATAAAGTGTGAACATTATGATGAAATTAAGTTGATTTATTCTTAGTACATCTAATAGGACTACTTGAAGGAAAATCATAAAGTGTCAGTAAATAATGATTCCTACTTCAATGGTAAATAAATATCTGCCACAATGATATTAAAGTGCTCAAGACTAGACTCTGAGAGCATAAGAAATTATTGCAGATCTTAAACTTTGAGCCCAGACTATTTTTTAAAAGAAATACCTTCTTTTAGGAGGAGATTTAAAAGAATCAGTTATATTAATTGAAACTGCCTTAAAAATGGAATCAGCAAGTACTTCTTATTGTTTTCTAAGTACTTCATTAGCATGGACATTTAAACCCAAATTCAAAATTCATCAACACCTTGGATTTAACAACATCTATCATAAGAACAGATCTCTTGGGGCGCCTGGGTGGCGCAGTCAGTTAAGCGTCCGACTTCAGCCAGGTCACGATCTCGCGGTCCGTGAGTTCGAGCCCCGTGTCGGGCTCTGGGCTGATGGCTCAGAGCCTGGAGCCTGTTTCGGATTCTGTGTCTCCCTCTCTCTCTGCCCCTCCCCTGTTCATGCTCTGTCTCTCTCTGTCCCAAAAAAATAAATAAACGTTGAAAAAAAAAAAAAAAAAGAACAGATCTCTTAATATCCTATCTTTTGATGACTTTCAGGACAATCTCCAGTTATTGAAAAATACACACTATTTTTCATTAGCAAATTAATTTTACAGAAGTTTATCTCAAAAATTCTAAAGCGCTAATAGTTATATCACAAAGAAGAAATCAGGATAAAGCTGCTGCTAATAAAAGACTAGGCTGATGACTTAACCTATTAAAACAATTATAAGAAACAGAATTAAACGTTCTTGATGCCATTAATTGTGTCACTCCATTAATTAATACTAGATGTTAAAAGGAAAATAATCCATTTATCTTTAAAGCTTATTGAAGTCCAAACATCTTTTTGTTTCAATTTCCAATAAATACGAAACACTCTGAGTCACAGAGTTCCAATGGTCTTAGTTTTAGTTTAAAAGCAAAAGATCCATTTACATCCAATCACAGAAAAAAGAAGTCATCTTTGGCTGTAGGTTTATTATCATGCTTCCATTATCTGGAAGGTGTTAGCTCGACTTTCATAATTCCAGGAAAGATTCTCATCACCATGTCACAGAAAGCTTAAGTTATGTTCTGGTTTGGGCTTAGAATTGTCTTACTGTTCCTTTCATACCTTTAAAAACTGCACTTAAGACTTGTCTTTGTGGCCTTTGACCAGGGATCCAGCATTCTTTTTTTTTTTTCAATATATGAAGTTTATCGTCAAATTGGTTTCCATACAACACCCAGTGCTCATCCCTAAAGGTGCCCTCCTCAATACCCATCACCCACCCTTCTCTCCCTCCCACCCCCCATCAACCCTCAGTTTGTTCTCAGTTTTGAAGAGTATCTTATGCTTTGGCTCTCTTCCACTCTAACCTCTTTTTTTTTTTCCTTCCCCTCCCCCATGGGTTTCTGTCAAGTTTCTCAGGATCCACATAAGAGTGAAACCATATGGTATCTGTCTTTCTCTGTATGGCTTATTTCACTTAGCATCACACTCTCCAGTTCCATCCACGTTGCTACAAAGGGCCATATTTCATTCTTTCTCATTGCCACGTAGTACTCCATTGTGTATATAAACCACAATTTTTTTTATCCATTCGTCAGTTGATGGACATTTAGGCTCTTTCCATAATTTGGCTATTGTTGAGAGTGCTGCTATAAACATTGGGGTACAAGTGCCCCTGTGCATCAGTACTCCTGTAAGGGATCCAGCATTCTGCTGATTTCCTGAGGACTATGGGTTTGGCTAAGTACACTGTAGTCTACTGGACGGTACTCTGGAGACACCACGCCTGGCCTCTACTCCTGGATTCACAAGTGACTCCTGTGATTCTGTAAGTCCTTTAAAAAGAATTCTTTCATCTGTAAAGTAAGAATATATTCATCCATCTTCTTAACCAGAATTGTGTTAAGACTTTGGGGGAAAACACTACCTAATTTCTGATTCTTTGTAGGGAGGTAAAGTTCTCAGGGAAAATTCAGGCAGTGGCTTGCACAATCTCTAAAATATTACTAATAATGGCCCCAGCAATCTCTTTTTAGTTACATTCAAAACACTATAGGAGTTTATAATAGCCCCAAATGGAAAACAACCCAAATGTCCATCAACAGGAAGTAGATAAACAGATTGTGGCCTATCTGTACGATGGAATATTACTCAACCATAAACAGAATCAGTTATTGATACATAAAACAACATGGACAAATCTCAAAGACATTAACCTGAATGAAAAAAAACCAGACTCAAAGAGTATGTACTATATAATTCCATTTATATGAAAGCCAAGTACAGGTAAAACTAGAAATGAGATAGTAGTTGCAGAAGTGGGTAGGATAACTGACCAGAAAAGAGCACACGGAAATGAGAAGGGATGGTCTATATCTTGTTTGGGCTGATGGTTACACAGGTGTATACAATTATCAAAACTCACCAACGTGCGCACTTAAAATGTGTGCATTTTATTCTGTTACTTATATGTCAATAAAATAATCTTGTCAAAACAACTCCGATAGGAGTTGCAATTTGCTGAGGACTCTTCCCCAGACCATAAGAATTGATTTAGAGTTAATAACAGTATTTACCTCTGGGGAAAAGAAATGGGGACCAGGATTAGAGTTATTGGTCAAAACGGACTCTAGCTTTATCTGTAATATTTTTCATCAGTTTAGCACCTTGCTCTTTTCACTTAATATATCTGGGAGATCAATTCACATCAGTATATAGAGCTGCCTCATTGCTTTCAAAGGTTATATAGTTGTGTCAGTCAGGGTTCGATCAGGGAAGCAAAATCACTTAGAGTTATGATATTAGGGATATATTATAGGAATTAGACTCCATATAAGTGTGGGGGGCAGCTGGGGAAGTAAAGATCCGAAAGCAAGAGTTCACATTTCAGAGGGGTCACCAACCAGTCAATCTAAGAAGCCAGGCACATCTTGCTGCCAAAACAGCAACACAAAGGAAAATGGTGGAAAAGTCCATGGTCAGCTGTTCCTTCTGAGGGTCTGTGGCAAAGCACCAGGCAGGAGGACATGCAGCAAATAAAAAGACACGGACCAAAAGAAGAGCGAGGGCTTGCTGGAACCCACTGGCACCCTTGAGTCTGTCTGTCATTACATCTCCCTCCCATGACCCTAAGAAAGTAATAATGCTGTTCACTTCCATTTTCCACAGCCTCCACCAATTCCTCTTTTAGCCAATTCTAACTCAGAATCCTACAGGAAAGGTATTCTGGGAAATGTGATAGCTTACCTAGTTAGTTCTGTACAAATTATCACAGTATAGTATTTCTTTGTATGACTTAACCATAATTTAATCAGTCACCTATTGATGACCATTTGGATGGTAATTGATCTTAGCTATTACAAACAATTCTGCATGAGTATCCTGGTCAATCCCCAAGCACACATGCAGGAATGCATCTGTAGGATACATCCCCAGGCAAGGATTGGCACAGATTGATCCACATATTTATTCGTGGTCATGTGGCCATGGAAGTGGGGCTCCAAACTTGGACCCAGCCTAGTCAGGTCCTCATCATTTGAGTCAGAGAGTAGGTACGTGGCCTATGGCTCCAAACTGCATTGTCCAATTGAAAGAAAGCGATTCCCAAAAGAAGGTGGACACATTTCTTGTACACCAGGGTTTCTCAGCCTTGGCACTATTGAGATTTGGGGCTAGATGATTCTTTGTTTTCACACACAAATATCTTCTGGAGGATGAAATCAATCCCTATTGAGAACCACTGGGAAAATAAGTTCCCACCATAAAATGTTTTTGTTGTGAAAGATAAAGTTTATTTAGGATGACATGGAAAGAAAGATTTTAAAAGTAGAACTAAATCACTCTGCATAATAAGGGAAATCACAGAAATACTGCAGAGGAGACACACTGGACTCGTCACTTCACATGGAACGCTGCGTTAAGCCATTTTAAGTGTATATTAAAGGAAAGGTTGGCCACAGGAGGTGGGTGAACTTAGAAACACGTGACATACATGTTTTATTATATGCATAAACAGAGATCTGGAAAGGTGTATAGCGTTAAGAGCATGGATTCTGGAGTCAGGCTGTTGTTTGAATCTCAACTCTGCCACTTATAACAATGTATCTTTGTGCAAGTTGTTAAAGCCTCTGAGACTCCATATCCTCTGTAAATAAGGAAATAATACCTGCCTTGTAGGGTTGTTAGGAGGATTAAATGAGGTACAGTTGTAAAGTGTTTGGATAAGTGCTTAGCATATAGTAATTGCTGTACAAGGGCTTGTTAAGTAAAATAAATAAATACACATCAAAATGTTAACAATGATTATTTCTAGGAAATAGGATTATAGGGGATTTAAATTGTTTACATTTAATACCCACTTCTGAATTGTTTAAATTTTCTACAATGAAACTGTGTTACTTATAAAATCAGGAAAAACAACAAAAAGATTTCCATTTAGGAAAAATGCAAAGTGTCTGTAAGAATCTTCTGGGTAAGCATCAGGAATACATTCTTTCCTACAACAAATCCTAACATAACCTACTTATTGTAAAGTTTCTGTTAAAATATAATGCCTATGTTTTGAAGTTTAAATCTGGACATGTGTCCAGTTCAAGATTTATCTGTCATCAGAAGACAAATAAGACTAATGAACACATTTGTTTGATTTCTACTTCTATTTCTAGAGTCTGTTACCTACATAGGACTCATCAGTGTTTGCTTGTAAGAGATAATATGCTTGAATCATACAAAGCTTGCTTTATCTTTCTTTCTTTCTTTCTTTCTTTCTTTCTTTCTTTCTTTCTTTCTTTCTTTCTTTCTTTCTTTCTTTTTCAGAAAGAGGGAGCAAGTGAACAAGGAGCAGAGAGACAGAGAGAGAGGGAAAGAGGGGTGGGGGAGAGAGAGAAGCAAGGCTCGTGTTTTTTACCTGAAGCTGGGTTCGTGCTCACCCAATGTAGGACTCAAACTCACAAACTGTGAGGTCATGACCCGAGCCAAAGTCAGATGCTTAATGACTGAACTACCAAGGCACCTCAAATCTTGCATTTCTTAAACAGGAACCCAGATTCATTCATTATTGGTGAATAATTAAAATTGCCATAGATTATAATATTCTTCTTTAAAATACATTATGTGGTTGACAAACAGAATCACAAATAGGACTCTGCCCTGTTATTCCCACTTGGACACAATAACAACATGCATACTAGATGCAAAATGTTCACATCTGAGGATCTTTACAATTCTTTGACTTTTTACACAGGTTAAACTTGGTTCAAGCTAATAGTAAATCCACAGATATTTGTTATCCTTTTGCCCTGTGTAAACACTGCAGTTAGAATGTCCCAGAATTTAAAGGTGCATATGCTATAATTCCCGGCTCCTAAGTGGCTTGCAGTCTACTTATTGAGGACCACACAGGTTCCTTGGCTGCTGAGAGCAGAGGGAAGGGAGGAGAGGGTAGAGGACTTGTATTAAGAGACTCTCAGAATCCCTTCTATGCCTACTGCAAATACCATCAGCCAGCCTTTCCTATCCCTTTCCTTCTGTGACTCAAGCTAACCAATTACAGAACCAAAATAGCCCCACTACCCAGGCAAGTGTGGGACCCAGGAAACACACTGGAAGCTTTATTTTCTAAGTGGTAGAGAATGAAGGTCCCTGCAGCTTATATGATGGGGACTATAGGATATCTAGAACAGAACTCCCAACCTTGGATTTATAACCAGTAGGGAGCACAAGGAGTATTAAGCAAAGCAAGGAGAAGATGCTACTCCAAATTAGACTATTGACCAACCCATCAGGAACCCTCACCCAGCCATTTGCCTCCATCTTCTGGCAAAAACATCCCTCTCTTATTTTGGAAATGACTGCTCTCCTCCCCTTTGCAACCATGTGGTTGCAATGGGAGCTGGTATGCTCTTAAATGATGTGGCCCTCCTTGTCACAGCTGATTGGCCCAAGGGCAAGCAACCACCTGAAACAGCCAACTGCAGTTCTTCCCTGGTATTTTTTTGAAATGGATCTGGGAAAAAGAGTCAGTCTGTCTCCCTGGTGGAAACAAAGTTGTAAAATGGGAAACTGTTAAACAAGGTGTCAATAGCCCTATTAACTGCCAAGTAGAGAAAGCTGGTTGGCGTTGGGAGAAAATAAAGCCAGCACCAAGAGAAGTAGAAACCAAGACCAAGAGATGAAGTCCTGGACAGCTGGAGCTTCCTGTTCAAGGATTCCTGGGGCCCCGCTGTGTTGCCCTCAGCCCTTCCTCTGATTTCGGTTGCCCTACCTTTCTTACAATTATGGCAACTTCCCCAAGATCTTTCCATTTAATCCTACTTTTTCCTAAACTAGTTAAATGTGGATTTCAGACACTTGTCTAACATGTAATGACTCAAATAAGTTTCTCCCAGCACACATAAATTATGGTGTAATCCTTACATATGGTTTGAGTACAACCAGCCTTTTTTTTTTTAACAGAACAAATTCAGCCTATACTGATATTCTACTAGCTTGATGTTGTCATGGATTTCTCTAATTAGCAGAGGTTTCCTATGAAATTGGTGTGATAGATTTTTATCACTGGGCTATTAGATTACTTTGATGGAAAGCTCTTGTATCTGATATTTCCCCTTCTTCTCTTCCATCAGCATTGCCTTGTATTAGGTAACAAGCAGTAAACCCCAGGAATCCCTTGGTTAATGTCATTTTCCCCACTGTAAATTGTCCTGTATGTAAATGACTTTTGGTCAGATTTCAGGGAGTCATGGGCCTAAAAGAAATCTTACTACTTTTGTACACCTTTTGTTGGAAGCCATCTTAAGTCTGGTAAAAATCTTGAAAAATCAAATATGTGTATATACAATCAATGCAACCTCTTTAGAACACTTCCAAATTACTACCATCAATCCAAAAAAGTAGTAATACTATTTTCAGTATTATTCAATACTATTACAAAATACTATTCAATACTATTACTATGCTCTCACAGTTTGTTCGGGAACTCTAAAGCCTCCTCTTTCTCAGTCCTTTAGGATAGATATGCTTTATTATAAAAGGAACAATAACAATATTAAAACAAAACTGTAGCATAAATAATAAACCATGCAACCTCATTTTCTGTGTGGAATAAGTGATTACAGTATTGCTGATTACCTGAGGAGGCAAAATGCTACCAGTGGCAATTGCAATAAATTAACTGGGGTTCGTTGGCATACTTTCAAGAATTTAGAATGACTCATGGAATGAGTGTTAATGGAATGAAAACCTCCATTCCATCTGCTCTGCACAGGGCAAGCCAATCTAATTGTTTTTCCCTAAGGCAACACAACAGTCAGGTATTTATGCAGCCCATTATTTCCTTTCATCCTGGAAGAAGCAGGAGCCTTGAGAGACAAGATCTAAGAAAGTCCTGAGATTTTTCTTTGACTTTTATGAGATTTCCTAAACCTGCGCTACGTGTTTGAAAGGCAGGATTGAACAATCAAAATGACTGCATTTCTAGGTAAGCACAGCGTCTAAGGGAAAAACTTTGTGTTAGTAAATAAATATTTATTGGGCCCCCCCTATGGACTAAGCTTTGTGCTGGACACTCTTAACCTTATAACCCAGTTAGAAAACAACTATAAAATAACAATGAAAGGTGGTAGGAGAACATAATTAAAACTACTTTGTGTCGTGTTCATCCAACCGCACGCTACTCAGAGAGTATCAACACTACCAACAAGTATCAGCACTACCTGCCTGGGAGCTTATTAGAAATACAGAATCTCAAGCCCTACCCCAGACCTTTGAAATCAGAGCTGCATTTGAATAATATCCCCATTTTTACATTAAAGTTTGAGAAGCACTGATTTAACCAACTTCCTTGCCTTATAATTGAGGAAAATAAGGCTCAGGGAGGTGAAGTGATGTGTCGGCACCAAACAGCTAGTTAGGGACCCAGCTGGGACTCCCAGGTCTTCTAGCTTGCAGGCCGATGGAACTCAGGGTACTGCAGGATTTCAGACAAGAGGAAGTTAAGTGTATTTCATTCTCTCAAATGACCATTGATTGTTCCCATCATCTCCATTCAAAGCACACACAGAGAGCCTGAGTGAGCCCAATCACTCAGCCTCCCCCTGTCAACTCCTGCAGCCCAGGCTCCCAGCAGCCTCCTCCTCCAGCTGACACTGGAGCCTCAGCCCTCCCTGGAGGGACCTCCCCCTGCACAGGTCCCAGTTCTGACTCTCCCCCGCTCTCTCCCCAGGCCCAATTAAGCAACTAGCTACTTCATGAAACCTTTCCCAATGACCCCAAACCCCTTCCTAATTCAGATGTGTTCCTGCATTCTGCAGAGTACATCTTAAATAGTTTATTTTTTCAGCCCAACACATTTTCTAATTTTCTGCACCACAAATATTGGCAAATGCTTTTATAATGATAATATGGATGCAATCTTTTTCTCTATTGCTCTTTTCAGAAATTGTATTCGTGTCTTCTTTCCTAAATAGTTTGCTTTTATTTTCTTGCATTATACTATCACAATACGAAGCACAAAAATAATTCTCAACTCTTCATGCTGGAAGGGCCCAAGCTCTTTCCTGATACAGGGACCTAAAACCTACCTGAGACACGGTCATTCAGTTTTACTTGCATACTTTCTGTGTCAGGGATTTTCTACATTTTTAAGGCACTATTTTTGTTTTATTCTGATAACTTCAGCTGTTAGAAAACTTTATACTGAAATCTACTTTCCTCTAACTTCTAGCATGTGTCTTCAGTTCTGCCCTTTCAGGTACATTAGAACAGGTCAGATATATATTCCACAGGAAAGTGCCTCAAGTATACCAACTAACTAGCCAAAAGTGATTTGGCAACACAAGGTAGGGCTCACAGTTAGAAACAATGAAGATGTTTCTGTTTCAAGTCTGTTTCCTACATTTCCTGTTCCTATACTTCTTAATGAATTCATGCTACCAATACATTTGTGTTGAACACCTAATATGCGCTA
Organism: Felis catus; assembly: GCF_018350175.1. NCBI lineage: Eukaryota > Metazoa > Chordata > Mammalia > Carnivora > Felidae > Felis > Felis catus. The sequence continues at coordinate 85,200,651 of NC_058373.1, read as the reverse complement.
GTCTCTATGGAAGATGTGCATTTCTGGGAGTTTATAGGACAGAAGGAAGATCATGAGATCCCAAACATCCCTGACACAGTGAAGAATGGAAACAGTTACACAGTGGAAGCTTGAGGCCATTTTATCCCACTTTGCATTTCATCCAGATCTCCCTAAACTGTCAAGTGTAAACCCCCTCTAGTCATTGCTTTTCTCCCATACTCCTATCCTGATTTGGTTCTGTATTTCTCCCTGGGCAAATGATTTTCTCATGGCTTCCCTCCTAGATAATCCTTTTCATAAGGCCTTCTAAAATTCCAACTCCAAAGTAAATAAACTCCCCTCAACTTCAATCTTTTCCTGGAACTCTCTCTCTACCTGCATGCTAAAATTGCCATCGAGAATGCCACCTCCTGTCTCTATTAAAGTTGTTCATTTTCCCACACCATAAAGTCAGGGAGGGAGGGAGCACTTGCCATCTTGAAACTTCCCAATGACCTTCCAGATTCTTCACTTATGCATTCATTCACTCATTCACTCAATAAATAATAAGTGCCTCCTACGTTTCAGAGACACATTAGGGCCCTTCGCGGAGTATACAAACACCACTTTTGAGGTCAATACAATGTAGTCACAAGAGTAACTTGTAGAGAGTCATGTGACAGTTCCTCTCTGCTATAGAGACAATTTGTTCTTGCTGGACAACTGCAACTCTAAGGCAAAATCTGCTGAGTTGAGGACACAATGTCAGCTGCATTGCTGACCTTCATTTGCCTTTCTAGGGGAATAAGACTATTACTACTGATGATGATTAACACTTTGTCATCACAGTACAATTTGGGAGGGGGGTGGGTTCTACTTTCACAAACCCAAGAGAATGAAAAATAAACAAAGGAAGCTAGTAATGCTAAAGGTTTATAGAGTTCTATCATGATTATAAGGAGATACCTCAGGGCAAATACTACTTTGAAGATGTACACCTTTCTGCTTTCTCGTTAATAATGCAAATTCCAATGGAGCTGGTGTTTGCAATTTTCTCTCAACAATTTGAACTATATGAACCTGAGAACTAAGGGACAGGATAGAAATAGGGGCAATTATTTTGGTGGCTTTTTGGGGATTCACGAAGCTGCAAGGGCCAGCTGGCTGCAGAGAACCCCACTGGTTGACACCCAGGCCATGTCAATCACTCTCTGTCACCAAGGTATCACTTTGGGGAGTTTTCTAGCCTAACCTCATTAACCATTCTGCACTGAAAAGTCTTCAGTCAGCTATGCAATATGTTTACTGCATTGTTTTATGTTTGTCTTTTCACCCCCCAAGTAAATCTGTCCGCAAACTTTTTTATCTATTAAGAAAGGCATAAAATCTATAGTTGAGTTGAGACCTCTTATACTGTTCTCATCAGAATATACAGTGTTTTAAGAACGAATTGCAAAGTCAATTAGTGGAGGACTCCATATCAAGGAAGCCCCTTTTGATTCACCTAAGGTGGGGCTACACATAAGCAAACACTTAATACACTTTTTTAATGACAGTATACTAAAAGGTATTCTAGCATTTGATAGCTTTTTGTCACATATACCAATATATGATTTTAAAACAGAAAGTACAAAATAGAAGGGTTCTAATATTTTACCTAGGCTGAAAGCTGGCTTTTAAATAGCTGCAGCATGTTGGTTGGCATCATATAGGTGAATCTGAATTTCCAAGTAGGAATGTTTCACATTTCTGAATATATGAATAAATGAGTTGTTCGAAGGTATTCTCTACACATACACACACACACACACACACACACACACACACACACACACACACTTGGATCGTTGGCAACTTTTCCCTGGATCGCTTGGGCTCGAGTCAAGTATGCTCACCCACTCTACCTTCACCAGTGCCATATCTTCATATACCCATAACTCTCTGGCACAGGGTGAGATCATGATTTAGCAAAGGGGCAAGTGGGAGGCAAAATGGAGTGCTATCTCCCCTAATTGCTATTTAAGTGAGACAATAAAAAGGATGAAACAGATTAGATTAGCTAAGAAGCAAGAGCGTCCCAATGAACTGGCCAAGATAATCAACTTGGAAAATTAGCTATTAAACCTCCACACATGCTCCTTTTCATAATTTTGTGTGTGTGTGCTTGTGAAACACAACCCCCCATTGAAACTGCTGGGATGAAGGTGCTCTTCATTTCTCTGAGGAAAGTCATTTGCAATTGGCCTTAATGAAGTTGGTAGTGAGATTTTTTTTTAATGCCCTAGTTCATCATTTCCCATCTTAGTGCCAGAGCATTTTGATTGGAGAAGTATGTAAAAGAGGAGAGAAGTCGACTCAAACTAGTTACTTCTCCTCTGAATTTTTCCACCTAACTCTATTCTTATTTCCAAATATGTGTGCTAGAGTGTGAGTTTTGGGTTTTATTACCATTACCTTTGTGTATCATCATCACCATTTAAATATCTGATCTTTATTTATTTTCAAACTACCTTCCATAAATTTTTATGAGATTTAATAATTCCTATCTTTTAAATCTTTTCTATCTCATCATCCTGTCTCTCAATGTTAGCCTCACTTATATACAGGTCTTCATACTTAAACAGCTAATCCTTTACTACTCATGGCAGTCATTAAAAGACCACAAGATGTGATATATTCTGCAGACAATAAATATTTATGCTTAATTTTACCCAATAATTCTAATTTTATAGTCCATGGAGCTATTATTAGAACACAAAATAGGTAGCTAAATGAGTTTATTTGAGATACTCCTTTTGTACTCCCTTTCCCTTTCTTTCTTTCTTTTTCTTTCTTTCTTTCTTTCTTTCTTTCTTTCTTTCTTTCTTTCTTTCTTTCTTAGGAGTTTCACATTTTTATTTAAATTGCAGTTAGTTAACATACAGTGTAATATTAGTTTCATGAGTGGAATTTAGTGATCATCACTTACATATAACACCCAGTGCTCATCACAAGTGCCCTCCTTAATGCCCATCACCATTTAGCCCATCCACCTTAGCCTACCTCCCCTCCAGCAGCCTTCAGTTTGTTCTCTATAGTTAAAAGTATGATTTACAGTTTGCCTCTCTCTTTTTTCCCCCATGTTCATCGGTTTTGTTTATTAAATTCCACAAATGAGTGAAATCGTATGGTGTTTGTCTTTCTCTGACTTATTTCACTTAGTTTTATACTCTGTAGCTCCAACCACATCGTTGCAAATGGCAAGATTTCATTCTTTTTGATGGCTGAGTAATATTTCATTATATATGTATGTGTAGATAGATAGATAGATAGATAGATGGATAGATAGATAGATATAGATATAGATATATCTTACATCTTCTTTATCCATTCATCAGTAGATGGATATTTGGGCTCTTTCCATAATTTGGCTATTGTTGATAGCACTGCTATAAACAGCCAGGGTTGTACTCACTTTCTACTCATAGCTTTGTTAGATCAAAATTTCTACCTAAGGCAACGCAGGTACTAGAGCATATTATTTAGATAAAAAAAATTTTAATAGGAAGAGGAGTAATGAATTTGGATGATTCACAATCAAGAAATGTGACAGCTGCTGTCCTGAAGATTAGTTATTCAGATAAGAATTCTTTTTTTTTTTTAAGTTCATTTTGAGAGAGACAGAGAATGAGCACAGGCAGGGAAGGCTCAGAGAGAGAAGGAGAGAGAGAATCCCACGAAGGCTCCACAATGGCAGCGTGGAGCCTGATGCAGGACTTGATCTCACAAACCGTGAGATCAAGAGTCAGACACTTAATGAACTGAGCTACTCAGGCGCCCCAAGATTAGAATGCTTTAATCGAAGATTATGATGGCTAATTTCATGTGCCAACTTGACTGGACTAAGGGATGCCTAAACAGCAGGTAAGCCATTGTTTCTGGGTGTGTCTGTGAGGATGTCTGAGAGATATTAACATTTGAACCATTTGAATGAGTAAAGATTGCACTCATCATTGGAGGCAGTCACCACCCAATCTGTTGAGAGCCTGAATAGGACAAAAAGGCAGAGGAAGGGTGAGTTCGCTCTCTGCCCTCCCATATCAGTTCTCCTGGTTTTCAGGAATTTGAACCAGGACTTATACCATCACCCCACTCTAGTTCTCAGGCCTTCAGACTCGGACTGAGACTTACCACTGTTGGCACCCCTTCGGGTATGACACTATCAGCTTTCCTGGCATCCAGTGTGTGGACGGCAGATGGCAGATGGTGGGACTTCTCAGCCTCCATAATCATGTGAGCTGGTCCCTCATAATAAATCTCTTTCTACATACCTATATATATCCTATTGGTTCTGTCTCTGAAAAACACCTGATTAATACAAATATTAAAAACACATCCTTTCCTAATGGAGTATTAGTTTTGCCTACTCATCTTTTTCCTGGTTTATCTTCATGGAGCTATTTTTTTTTTCCCCCACCAAATATTTGCATCTACCTCCAAAGAAAATAGTTTCTATAGCCTTTTCCTTGTATAAGCTGCATTCTGAAGTTAGAGCAAGATTGAAGAGTCTCAGAACTCTCAGACCAGAATTTTAGAGATCGCTCACATAATATGGAGCAGCCTAACAGTATGGGTTCCACAGGCCTTGGGTTGCAAACTTATGTCTGGTACTGAGAAAACCAGTTTTCAAACTAAGTAGTGCTCTGCATGTTCAGTCTTATTCATTCTTTATCATTTCTGAGAAGAAAAAAAAAGACCAAATGAAGAGGGAAACTACATCAAAATGAGTACATGATACTTCAGGCCAAGTGTCTGGCATTAGTATTAATTTTAGCTAAATAGAAAATGCCTAATGGCATGCAATTAGATTAAAATACATTTTTTCTACAAAGACAAAGAGGTCATACCTTTTGAGGTAGAGATAAATAGGGACCCTTGGTAGATACAAAATTGTGCATTAATATTAATTTCTTTATACATTTTGAATTTCTTTATCAGGGCTAGAATGGTATGTGTCCCCAGTTACAAGTGTATTAAATCATTTACAATGACAAGTATCTTTGCTAAACTGTCACACCACCAGATGCATTTCTGCTCAATAAGACAAACACCTATTAGCAAATTAGAACTATTGGTATATATTCTAGATACATTCAAATTGTTCTGTTGCCTTTGGTAAGTTTCCCCAAACATTTTCTGAGTACCCACTATTTCTCAGGGTACTGTAATTATTCTGGGGATACAGTATAAGGGATGAATTAGACATACCCCTGCCCCAAAATAGCTCACAGGCACGAAGTTTGATGACAGACAAGGAAAGATTACATGTAAACTGGGAAATGAAGTGTGTATGTTGTAAAAGATAAAGTAGAATATATTTTCAAACAACTTGATCTATTTTGGTCCTCTGAATTGTAGCTAATTTTTCATTATTTGTTAAATCTTATAGTTGCCTTAAAGTCAAAGGAAAAATGATAAATGATAAACATATATAGAATCCCAACTATATTCCAGGTATTTTACATTTAAAAATAATGCATCCTTACAATGTGGTTGAGGACTTTGATTGTACATTGTTCTTTTTTTAATAGTGCATTGTTACAGGAAGTCCCTTGCCTTCCGAAAAGCCACACTCTTTCTCCCTAAGGAGAAGGGCCACTCCTAGCCCGAGTCCACATAGGGGAGGGTGATATATATATATATATATATATATATATATATATATATATATACACACACACACACACACACACACACACACATATATATATTGCTTTTGTGTAAATTATGTAGTCCAAAAAAATTTTTTGAGAGAGAGAGGGAGAAAGAGAGCAAGCATAAGGGGGAGGGATGGAGAGAAAAAGACAGAGAATCTTAAGCAGGCTCCATGCTCAGTGCTGAGCCCAATGGGGCCTTCATCTCACAAACTGTGAGATCATGACCTGAGTTGAATGCAAGAGTTAGATGCTTAACCAACTGAGCCACCCAAGCTCCCCTTTTTGTTGTTTGTTTATTTATTTATTTATTTATTTATTTATTTATTTATTTAGAGAAAGATGGTCCAAATTTTTTTTAATCTTTGCCTCAATACTTGTTATTTTTGTTTTATTTTGAATGGTCTGCCTTCATGGCCCTCCATTTTGTCTCCCCAATTTAAGATGCATGAAGGCTTTTGTTCTCCCTGGGAGTGGGGCGGAGGCATGGAGGAAGCCGGCGCTCACCTATACGCTGACTTGAGACCAGTTCAGTGAAGTGCACACCCTAACAAAATAATAATAATAATAATAATAATAATAACACATCCTTGTCCCGAAGAATCATAGATCTGAAGAGTTGAAAGAAAACTTATATTTTAAAAAAGACTTAAATTAAAACTAGTGTAATAGAGGAAGAAAAGTTAAAGATAAGTTTGAGAACCATTAATCTAGGTCACATGTTAAATAAATAGGCTTTTATGGTTTCTTCTGGGTACCTATAGTGGATTAAAGATGGCTGCACATTGAGACATAGACCCATTCTCTTTGAATCTGGGTGGTCCCTGTCACAATTTTGGCCAATAGAATACAGCAGAAATAATGCTATGCTACTTTTCCAGGCCCAGACTGTAAGAAACTGGCAGCTTCCACTTCATGTCTCTTAGACCACTCATCCTTGCAATACAGCCACTATCCTGTGAGGAAGGCTAAGCAACCCCATGTGGAGAGGAACCAAGGACCCTGACCAATAGCCCCAGTCAAGTTCCCAGCTGACAGCCAATACCAAATTGCCAGCCATGTAAGTGACCACGTTGAAGTGAATCCCCCAGCCCCAATCTAGCTTCCTCTGCTGACACCATTTGGAGCAAATGCAAGCTGCCCAGAGGAGCCCTTCCTGAATTCCTGACCTACAAAACTGTGAGTAAAATACAGCTGCTTGGGTGGGGAGGGGGGGGGGGGGTATCAATTGTTACACAGTAACAGAGCATCAGACTAGAACCTAATCATGATTAATACCATCACCTCTGTGTGTAAAGCGGTAAAAAGTACAGGCTCTGGAGTCAAACTGCCTGAGATCCAGCTGCATGACCTCAGACCATTTTGTCCGTGCCTCAGATCCTTCTTCTATAATATTAGGTTAATTATAACCTAAGTCATAGGATTTTTTGAAAGACTTAGGTGACACAATTCACATAAAGCACTTAGAAAACTGCCTATTGCATAACTAATAGTATTGAGAATTCACTATTATTATTGTGAGAAAATGCTGAATTAGAAACTACTGACTTTTAAATGGACTTTGAGAACACAAATCTGTTCACAGTTTGGAAGCCTGACTATATATTGGAATCTTCAGCTCTGCTCAGCTTCCCATATAAAATCATGAGCATTTCAATGACTGTCTCCCTCAGGGTTAATTTGGTGTTATCCCAAGCTCTTATATTTCATGTACTGTGAAAATATTGTTTCAAGAAATGGTCTGCTCATCAGAACCGTGTATCTCAATTGTGTTAAGTATATAATGACTTGCCATGTTAGCAAGATAAATCCAGGGTTAATTTAATGTGAGTATCTGAGATTTATTTTATTTTTTCTGGCTCTGTGAATTGAAACATTTCTTCCACTTAATTTTTTTTCTGTGTTTAGTTAGAAGCATTATTCTAACAAGCAGATCCACAGGTCAAATTTGCAAATACCAGTTTCCAAAGTGTTGAATTGTTTAAATTGGGTAAGCGCTCCATCCCCACGAGCATTTTAAAAATTATTTATATTGCAGTTACATGTTACTGAATTCTGTGGCTACAAATAGATAACTTAGGGTTTGTCTTAGGGTTTAAAATTAATTTCAAACAATTCTGCTAGCCATATCCTATAAGATTACTTGTGGGGAGAAAACCAAAGGAAAGCTAACAACAGCAACAACAACAAAACACACAGACACACAAAACACACCAAAAAACACAAGTTTGCAAATTAAGGTCTGATTAATAAGTCTCATTAAATTAATGTTGTTCATCCAAAAACAATTAATTTCCCTGTGAAACATGTGTACGTGTAGGAATATATCCTAAGGTGATTGTTGTCAGAACTCAGAATAGTATCACATGTCAATTTGTAATAATTTCTTTACAGATCATGAATGGCGTTACTTGAAATATCTTAATTTGTGCATCAGGTTCTTCTAAATGGGAAAATTCCCTGAATACTTGTGCAAAATGAAGGCAAAGAACACTATAAATTGAAACGCAGTAAAAGGAGTTTATTTCCAAGCCACAGCTTGGAATCATCTCTGTTTTGAATGTTGCTGGCAAAGAATGCATTCTTGATTAGGCTTTGTTGATAGGCAAAATGTAGAGCACATTTCCAGTTCCCTAAGTCTCTGAGACTCTAGAAATCCAATTCTTAGCTACATAAAATAGCTCAGCACAATTCCCCCCTCCCCCCGCCCCCAAAAAGCCATACTCAACAAGGATGGAACTGACAGGATGTAAGAGAATTAACGATTTCTAGAGCGATCTGAAAAAAAACAAAACAAAACAATAAAGTATATATATATACACACACAAACTTTTTAAATAAATAGATGTTTAAAAAAACATCATGGAGGAGCGCAAAATTAAGAAGTCTTAATAAGGAGTCAGCCAATGCCAATGACAAAGGAGAAAGAGGAAAAAGATGGAAGGAATGTGGAGGACAGAGAGGCCAATGTTTGGAGGGGAGCTGGGAAATATTCATGATGAAATCACATAATGTGTTATCAAAAGTCCTAAAATCTCAGAAGTGCTACCGCTAAAATCTGCAGATATCTTATAAAAGTAAGAATGAGAATGACTGGAATTAGTTCCTTATTCCACCTCTGACCAATTGTATGATTGTAGAAGTATCATTAAATATTCTGCATTTGTTTCCCCAGCCATATAATAACAGCAATTACCACATGCCCTCAACTTGTCCTCTTGAAATCCGTGAACTAAAATTCCTTGAAAGTCATTGTAACTTAAATGATACAGCTTCATGGTTACCATATTTGTCATCCCCATTTCCAAAGCCCATCCAAGGAGTGAACTTTCATGAGCACCAAGGCCATGCCCTTTTTTCAACCGCTGATTCCTCAGCATTTTGTTATTTCTGCTTCTTACATTGCAAGCAGGCTCAAACCCCCCCACAGAACTACAGAGAATGTTATTAGTTTCCTTATTGTTATTGTTATCATTGACCCTCACCAACAGGTCTCGTTCTTAGCAGCCCCCTCCTCTATGGCTCCACATCTCACAGGGCTACATTTCTGTCATCAGATTTCCTCCAGATACACAGTCCCCCGGCAGACATTAAGTCTAATGAAAACATTACCAAAAGGTATTAAAAGGTGAGCCTGCATGTTTTACATTTCCTCTAGAGTCTTACTCTTGGTGATTTACATAACTGCTTCAGAATATTCAAAATGCATTTAAAAATGTCACCATTTGCAGAGATTATTTGTATATTGCTCTTAATTAACTTCAACTTCAAAATCTAGTTGGTCAGGATCAGGGGGTTTTGTGCATCCTGTCTCCTGTCTCACTCAGCACTGGTTTAATTACGTTCCCAGCTTGCTTTCACCTAGATCAAAAGCGGGAGAGGGGGCTTGAGAAGGATTATCATAATAAATAAAATACATTTGCTCGTTCTTTGGTTCCTCATTCTGTGTGTTTTTTCGGTCGGTACTGTAGAAATAATGAATGCGCAACATGCCTATTCTACATATGATAATGCATCTAGGGTCCTGAGAACACTTAAATATTAAAACAACACTGTGTTATTTAAAAACTGAACCTAGTTTCTAGCTCAACATTTTGTCTCAAGAGAATGCAGAATAACTCATACTATATCTTTAATGGTCTATACTCTTTCAGAAACCATGATATCAAGAGAAAATGTCATCGTAACCATTTACTCATAAAATTAGAGTCAGACTAATTTTAAAATTGAAAAAATCATGAGATCGAATCATCTATAATCAGAATAAGCAAAGAAATGTGAGAGTTGGCAGATTAATGGGGAAAAAAACAAAACTAGCTAGAGGAAACCTCGGGTATATCATTCAATCTTTTGAAGTTCATTTGAAAATTTTTCAAATAGTGCAGAAGTATACAGCAAAAAAAGTTAAAGTGTATCTTCCTTCTTCACAACCCTTCAACTAAGCCCCACTCCCCTTTCATGGTAGCCACTACTCAGAACTTAGTATGCAAATGTTTTCAAAACAATTTAATGCCATACACACACTAAAATGTATCTATAATGTTCATAAAATATAATCATATAAATAATACCTGCCAGGATGTACACATTTGTGCATTTATTTAATGATTTTCGTTTTGATGATCATTCAGGTTGGTGAATACCCTAACACATGCATCTTTGGACATATGTTTAAATATTTTTGGAATACGTATTTCTAGGAGTGTAATTACCAATTCAAAGGATACATTTTAATTTTGGCACCTACAGCCAAATTTGCCTTCCAAAAAATGACTAAGGCAATTAAACTCTTACTAACCACACATGGAAGTGAGCATTTTCCTACATTTATTCACACTGGACACAGTGTCACCTTTCCTGTTTTCCAGTACAATTATGAAGTTATTCATTATTCTATAATTTCAGTGGAATCTTGGAAAAGAGCAGAGATAGAGTAAATGCTTGGTTCTCTACCTTTTACTAAAGGTACCACTAAGTGAAACATCTAAAACCAGGAACAAAATATATAAATCTTTTTTCTGAGCAAAATTTGGTTAAACACATGCATGATTATCTCTAAAATATCCATAGGGGAGTGGAATGACAATCTAAAATTCTTAAAAAATACAAAAGGACTGGGGTAACTGTGTGGCTAAGTTGGTTGAGTATTGGACTCGATTTCGGCTCAGGTCATGATCCTAGGGTCGTGGAATTGAGGCCTGCTTTGGACTCCGTGCTGAGTGTGGAGCAATTCTCTCTGTCTCTCTATCTCTCTCCCTCTGCCCCACCCTTCACCCCCACCTGTGCGTGCTCTCTCTCTGTAAAAAAACAAAACAACAACAACAAAAAACAAAACAAAAAAACCCAAAAAACTCAGAGTCCTTTATATTACAAAAAAAAAAGAAAGGGCCATTAGGTTGCAAATACGAGAAAGCCACAGTTGCTTCTAAAATTTTACGTCGTTCAAACCATAAGCTCTAGAGAAACTGAGAAATTTTTAATATTGGAGATACTTTGGTATTTAAGAGCACCACCCAATAAACCTTCCATGAGAGGTTGTGGAAATAAAATATATCATAATAATTACATTTTTATGATGTCTAGGTTACAAATAAAAATCCAAACAACTTTATTATTATAATAGTTCAACACAATCATGCATTGTGGTACTACGAACAATTTGTCCAGCCTTTGTCTGAGTGGAGACAACATAATAAGAAAGATACATAACCAATTTCTATAGAAGATAGATAGATATAGATATAGATATAAAGCAAAAAATTAAAACAAGTGTCATTTGCACACTTTGCTCAGTATAAGAGAATGGAGAGATTGAAAGCATATCAACTATACTGTTTAAACATGAATACATTATAAAATAGCATGTTATAAATGAGAATTATGGAACAAATGGTCTTGGTAATTAAAGCGAAATTCCATTAAAATATGAATTTTCACTTTATACCATTTAAGAAAATAAATCTCAGATAGATTAGAGAGATAAATATAGAAAAATAATTTTTTGAGAAATTAGCAGGTAGAGAACAGAATGACTGTCAGATCAATGGAGAATGTGAACTTTCCTATCCTTGAAATGTAGAAGTCACAAAGATAAGACTGACATTCAAATATGAAAAAAATTGCTTTGTTTTGTTTAATGGAAAATAAAACTAATACAAGTGACAGTAACATTGCTATTTTTAAGAAAAACACGAAGGCCAAGGCTATGTAAACAGACAATTCATAGAAAGAGTAAATACACACAAAGGAGCAAAGCTCATTCTTCCTTGTATTCATAACAAACTTGAGGCACTCACTGCTTAGATTGGCATATGTTTTAAAATGTGGCTAAAACTGTTGTATAACCTTTTTGAAAAGCAAAGTGACCCTACAAATAAAGAGCCAGTAAATTGTGCATACACTTTAGTAATAAATGTTTTAGAAATTTATCCTACGAAATAAAATAAAACTACTATTTACTGTGCTTGGTCCCTTACACATAATCTTATTAATTCAAAAAAAAAAAAACGTAAGCACAAATATATTCATTGTAGCGCTTTCTGCAAAAGGACAAACATTCTAAATGCCAACCACAGGAGAAAACATTAAGAAAAACATGGTCCTCTGACATAGAATGCATCCATTTGAAAACAACAGCAAAACCATTTTGAAGCCTAAACAGATGTGATTAGTGATAAAATAAAAGCTGTTTATTTAAAAAAAATTTTTTTTAATGTTTATTTATTTTTGAGAGAGAGCGTGAGTTGGGGAGGGGCAGAATAAAACCTGTTTATTTAAAAAAAATTTTTTTTAATGTTTATTTATTTTCGAGAGAGAGTGTGAGTTGGGGAGGGGCAGAGAGAGAGGGAGACACAGAATCTGAAGCAGGCTCCAGGCTCTGAGCTGTCAGCACAGAGCCCGACGCGGGGCTCGAACCCACCAACCGTGAGATCATGGCCTGAGCCTAAGTCAGTGGCTTAATGGACCGAGCCACCCAGGCTCAAAAGCTGTGTATTTGAAGGAGTTCCAGCTTTCTTTCCTCTCTCTGCCTCATAACTCATACATATCCTCCTATCTTTGCGCCTTGTACAAATGTCTCCTTGGACAAATTCTCCCTAGAATCCGAGTTGAGGTAATGAGGGTGGGGGGAGCAGTGGTGCAGGAAGAGAATCACCCTCCTAGGAGTCTACACCCTTTGCTGCAGGAGAGTCGCTGTAGGAGAATTTGCTGTAGGGGTCGCTGTTGGAGAATTCCAGCTGCAAGGAGGCAACAGACTATTGAAAACAAGGAAGTAATGGCAAGATGAGAGAAAGCAAGTTCTTCTCCGTGTGCAAGAGTGAGAAGCTCCCTGGAGTTTCTAGGTGTTGAAAACAGGAAGAAACACCAGACTTCAGCAAGACTTCTAGGACATGTGCTCTGTTTAATGTAAACCAAGTTTGAAATTCCTTTCTGGCTCCTATTTTAAAAAGAGACCTAGTGGGGTGCCTAGGTGGCTCAGTCAGTTAAGCATCTGCTTGGTTTCAGCTCAGGTCATGATCTCTTGGTTGGTGAGTTCAAGCCCTACATGAGGCTCTGTGCTGACAGTGTGTAGCCTGCTTGGGATTCTCTCTCTTCTTCTCTCAGCCCCACCCCTGCTCATGCTTTCTCTCTCAAAATAAATAAATAAACTTAAAAAAAAAATTTTTTAAAGAGTCCTAGATTAGGCTATGTGAGTTTATGGTTGGTTATTCATTGATACAGAAAATGTTTATGGTATAACTGCCCATCATTTACTGGAAGGGATAGGAAATGACCAGTGGGAGCTGCTTGGGAAGAGTGTTCAAATGATTTGCTTTTTTTCTTATCCGATTGCTTTTCAGTCTGGAGGGGCTAGTGACAAGCAGTGACAAGCAGGCAGCAGTCAACAATGGGAACACAAAAACAAGCAAAAAGGCTTTCAAACAATGAGCACCCACTGAGGCCTTCCTTTTACAAGGCTCAATCTATTCTTCTTTCTTGTTTTATTATTTTTTTTAATGTTTATTTTTGAGAGAGAGAACGTGAGCAGGGAGGGGCAGAGAGAGGGGGAGACACAGAATCTGAAGCAGGCTCCACTGTCAACACAGAGCTCGATGCAGGGCTCAAACCCATGAACTATGAGATCATGGCCTGAGCAGAAGTTGGACACTCAGCTGACTGAGCCACCCAGGCGCCCCTCAATCTACTCTTCTGATGTGGAGGCGGACTATTAATGATGAAGCAGGAAAATATTACATTTTAATTGTAAAAATGCCCAAAAGGGGAGGAGAAATGATGCACATGGCCAAAGACAGTAATTAATAGTTTGATTAGAGCTTGTGATTTGGGGGGGGGGGCTCCTGGTTGACTCTGTCAGAAGAGCATGCAACTCTTGTCTCAGGGTGGTGAGTTTGAGCCCCACATTGGGTGTAAAGATTACTAAAAATAAATAAATAAGCTTTAGAGTGAGTGATTTCACACTTCTTAAATTTTTCATAAATATAAAGATCATTTTAAAACTATATTTAAAATGCTTTTCATGGTAGAAATAAATAAAAGTGCTCTGAATGACCACACATTTCAGTGAATGGATGCTAAATGCCTTTCATCATGTTTCAATAAAATGCAGTAGAAAAGTGGCATTGGGCAAGACATTTCCTTCAGCAAAAGAAGATAATATATAAAAGTTCATCTTTCTGCATGATGGTTTTTCCACAGAGACACAGAACCTTAAGATAAACATTTTTTGCCTCCTATGAAACCAGTTGTTCCTATAATACTGTATTTCAGACTACCTGAGCCATCTGACAGGGAACAGATGAAGCGCACTGATCTGTCTAATCCATCAACAAATTTTCATTGACCATCTCAGATATATAGGCCTTCAGCTAAGCTCTGTGATAATTCTTCCACTAGTTAAAGTCATTGTAGATAAAAGGGTTTTTAAATTTTAAGATACTATACTATTAGAGCTGATTGCAATTCAGTTGCAAATAACGTTTGCATAGCAGGGGTAGGAGTACAACCCTCTACAGGGAGGCCACCAGTATCCTTTGTCATGTGAAATGAGTCTGTGCTAGTAGGGTCGTGATCACAGTCGTAATTTAATACATTTTTGATCATCTTACACCTCTTTACCATCAACTTCTAAAATATAAATGATACTTTTTTATTATATAATTAGAAAACATCCACTCATTAATTATTTGTGAATTACCTTGCCATTTTAAGTGGTGAAATAATCAGTGGAGGTCATTAAATGATGTCATAAACTGTGCTGGAGGCTTTACCATACTGCAGAGTGCTACAACTTCTACATCAAATCTTATCTCAACAGTAGCCCAGTGTACAATTACCTGTTAATGCTCTCAACAAGTGGTTTCTGGGATCTTTTGCTCAACTAAACTTGTCAAAAACAGACCGCAAAACACTCCAAGAAAATTTAAAAGCATTTATCTTAATGAGTAAAAACAGTACCTATTGTATTCATATATATAGTATATATATATTCATAATTATATATTCATAATTTTTTCATAGTTTTCCATTTAGCATCTTAGGCCAAATAAAATAATGTATGTTATTTTGTATATTATTGCAAAGCATGGTATAATTTTTTCATTGTAGCCTATACTTAAGTAAATAATTAAGATCCTTTAACATTAACTAAAAATCAGTACATAAGAATCAGATATAGCTAATAAGTGTTACTGAGACAAAACACTTCGTAGGCCAGAAATAGGAAGAATTAAACCCTGACTTTAAGCTAATCAATGACGTAATATCCTTAAAGAAAGAACTTGTTGGTCAGAGGAAGATCAGTTAGGATGAAACAGAAAAACGAATACTTGGGGTACCTGGCTGGCTCAGTCGGTACAGCATGTGACTCTTGATCCCGGGGTCATGAGTTCAAGCCCCATATTGGGCATGGAGCCTATTTTAAAGAAAAAAAAGAAAAGAAGAGAAAAGAAGAGAAAAGAAAAAAGAAAAATGAATACTTATCCTCACATTTGTCCAAGGAAAATGATGGTCTTAAGGATTTGACTCGTCCTAGGTGAGGAATTTTCTTATTATGGTCATAGCTTCATCAGACTCATAGGCTAACACCCGATGCCCTAAACATACAGAGTTTATAATTCATTCCTTTGACCTGATTCCAAGCTTATCAGGTCATCTTCTGACTCTACACCTTTTGAGGTAGTTCTGCAGGGAGAGTGCCCCCTTCCCTTACATTTTTCTTCCTGCAAATTAATAAAATACTGCATCTATACAGTATAGATGTAAAATACTGCAGAAGTTTGGTTAATATGACTATGACTGAAAAGACTGAACCACTCTTACTGTATTAAGTCCTATAAGTAAATCAACCCTTACACACACGCACGCAAATTTGGTTTTTTGTAGGAGACTGATTTACATTTTTTCAAAAGGTCTACTATGCTAGATAGAGGTCTTTAGCAACTTTTTAAGAACCCGGTTTGCCCCTGTCAAGACAGGTTCCAAGTAAACCTCATTTTCTTTACCTGTTTTATACTTAATTATTTGTTTAGTCGAAGTGTTTAGTTTTGTTGGTGTTCTATAACCCTTAATGGAAATTTTAAAAACAGAAAAATTATCTTTGTTTCGTAGAAGATTTGGAAGAGCACAACACCACTTCTTCAGGATAGAGACAGCAAAGTGTCAGAAAGGAACAAACAGTGTGGAAAAATGCAAAAGAGAATTTTCAGAGTCTCTTTTTTTTATCACGTTTAGTCATTTTTGGGGGGAGACAGAGTACAGGGGAGGGCCAGAGAGAGAGGGACACAGAAAATCTGAAGCAGGCTCCAGGCTCTGAGCGTGTCAGAACAGCTGGGGGTCCAGACCCATGAACAACAAGCTCATGACCTAAACTGGTATTGGTTGCTTAATGGACTGAGCCACCCAGGTGTCCCCAGAGTCTCTTGAGGCAGATCTCTTTAGAACGACTTGGTGAGGAGCACCTGAGTGGCTCAGTCAGTTAAGCACCCGACTCTTGGTTTCAGCTCAGGTCATGATCTGACCTGATTGAGCCCTATCTCGGGTGGGGCTCCATGCTCGCAGTGCAGAGGCTGCTTAGGATTCTCTGTCTCCTTCTCTCTCTGCCCCTGTCCCACCCCGCTGAAAATAAATAAACTTTAAAAAAATGACTCGAGAATTTTAGACGTAACCATATGAGCACAAACATGTATTTCAAAATGCAATAATAATAATTTTACAAAACTCACTTCTAGACTTCTATTATTGTAAGTAATTAAGAACCAACTATAGTCTTGATAGCAATGATATTCGAAATGGGTCTCAACAAAAGCCAGAATTAGACCAGATATTTAAGTCCAGGACACACCAAACTATTAGATACTGGCCCACATGACCCAAGGTGATAAGATACAGCAGGACTGCATAATTTAGAAAACATGCAGAGATCAGTTATTGTATGATATAAGAAATCACAATTGTGGGGAAATAGGTTCTACTTACATAAATGGGTCAGAAAAAAAGCTTAGGATGGAAAGCCACCACCACGGGGTGAAAATGCTGAGGTTAGCTAGCAAGATAACGAGTAACTTGTTATATCACCTGCAGGAAATTACTTTCCATCTGACGCCAATGTACCTTGATCACAAACACCACTTGCCCCCCCAGACCATTTGTTTCTTACACCCACAAGTTAATGATTACTGTCTGATTGTTTTCTCCACGTTCACGTGTATAAGATTTTGTTTTCTTCACGTTCATCACGTGGGTAATAACTTGTGAGCTCAGTAAATACAGACAAAACCCCTGTTTGGGGCCCTTGTCTCCTCCCGGATGTTAGCCTCCCTCATATTCAAGTCTGTGTCCACTCTCTTGCTGGACAAGAGAGAACTCCAGACTCATAGTCTGTGACACACAATGTTCAACAAATCAAGTTTTTAGGAAATACTTCTGGCCTAAATAATTTTTGGAAAACTCTAAAATGGGAGTGGGGAATTGGGGGGCCTGGCCTTGAAGGAGGGAGGAAGACACAGGGAATTTTGATTCTGGGGAGAATGGTGAAAGAGCATCCATCCAATTCTGTTTACAGTTATTCCTTACGCGATGAAAATCTATAGCAAAACAACGTTGTAAAGGAGAACATTAAGAATGACAAAACAGGAGTATCAGGATGGTTCGGTCAGTAAAGCGCCCAACTCTTGATTTTGGCTCAGGCCATGATCTCACAGTCCTGAGATCAAGCTCCGTGTCAGGCTCTGTGCTGACAGTGTGGAACCTGCATGGATTCTCTCTCTGGCTCTCCCCCACTCCCTGTCTCTCAAAATAAAGAAATAAGCATTAAAAAAAGCAATGGCAAAACAGATTGATTCAGTATTGTGAGCCACTAAGAAAGAAAGACAAAAAAAAGTGACAGTTAAGGGTAGAAAGAATAAAAATAATAAAGGCTGTGAGTAGTTTAAACTTAGAAAATATTTGAAATATCAAGAATAGGAAACAAGAAAATCAGAATTGTAAAAGGTAAGAATAAGACTCGATTTGTATATTAAAAAGTAACAGATTTCCAAACATAAGACAAAAAAGACTGAAAGGTGAAAATAAAAGTGAAGATAGATATAAAGCAGAAGATAGATATAAAGCAGATAAAATCATGATGCTTTAAGAATTACAAATAAAACAGAAAAAATAAAAATGGATTGAATATACCTAAATATAAAGTATTCTAAAAACCAGGTTTTTTCAAGTAATTTAAGGCCAATGTTTAAAACTTTTTTGTAATAGAGTTATCCCACCATGCATCAGAGTACAGAGAACAGAAAGGTTAAAGCTCATACCCTCCCCTCTCCCCACCCCCACACCACTCCCTACAAACAGCAACCTATAGGTGATGGTATTTCCTCCCTACTCCCCAGTGTCCCCTTCCTCCCTCCCTTCCCTCCCCCCTTACCTCTCCGCCAGCTTCCCCCACCCTGGATTCCTTTGTGAAATGCTCTGTCCCACACTCTTTCGTCCAGGGTGGTGTGCTCATGCAAAGATAGTTATGCCCAATTCCTTAACCATTCACTCACTGTTGAGTATTACAATATTCTCATTCTGGATCTCAGGACTGCTGTTCCTCATAAAACTCCATTCTCATTTTCCCGTTAAGACCTTCCTTCCACCAGACACCTTCTTCTGCCCCTCTGTGTCCCTGCTTCCTTGGGGTTGGCTAGATGTGGCTCTAGAAAACTGGTGTGGGAGAAGCTGGGCTCCACCCTCTCACGGCCAGTTCTTCTTCCAGATGCTTACTCGCTGTGCTGGGCAAGGAGAAAAGAGGAAGTGAACTTCTTTCCTCTTTGGGTTGGGTGTTCCTGTTCTCAGGAACCTCACAGGTTGCTGAACCTCACAGGATCACCATTCTACCTCTGTGGCTGGATTCAAATGCCAGCTGTCTTGTGGGGCATGCTCATAGATCTTTGGAGACCTCTGCACAGTGCCATGAGGTGGGAGATCTGTCTGAAGTCTGCCTTCACCATCCTGTGCTCAGGCTCTGCCTCAGCAGCCCACCCATGCCCTTTTGCCTGGAGAGTTTCCTTGCTCTGCTAACAGTCCTCGTGAGTGGTTAGGAACCAGCAAGACCACTTAAGTCCAGGCACCCTCTGTAATGTCCATTTGACCCAAGGGACACTCTCAGATCCTTGTTGTACCGCATGGTAGAAATGCAGATCACCCTCCACCCCAAACCCAACCTTTGATTCTTCTTCTCGCTGTTGTGTCTTCCAACAGAACAGATCACCACTCCCCAACTCAGTGAGGCAGGGAACCATTCCAGAACTGCCAGTTCTATTGGAGTGGAGGACCCATGACCCATGAGCATCATTACTGAGGACAGAGGAGGAAAGGGGAAAGAAGTGTTGTTACTCCTTAGCTATGGGTGTCCCCTCCCCTACCCAGTCCTCCTGAGAGGGGCTCAGCTGTGCTATTTCTGTTTGTTTTCTTCTTCATGATTTTATACATGCTCAGAGTCTTTTAAAATGAGCTGTCATAACTAGATTTTTTAAATTAAATCTACCTGTCCTTCAAAACTAATTGAAACATAATGTGTTTCATAAAGCTTCCTCATGTAATCAAATGGAAACATGTCTTTCCAACTTCTTTTTGTTCTTTTTTTTCATCCTTAAGACAATTACCACAGACTACCTTATCTTGTGGTTATTTTTTACATACTTTATATCACTTATTATATACGAAGCATTTTGCAGATATATTGATGCATCCCCTACAGTGTATCCCCTAGCACAGTGACATGCACAAAAATATCCCTCAATAAATACTTATTAATAATTAAGCATATTTGCAATTTCTAGAAAGTACTAAATAATTGTCAAGTTTTATTATATCATCGAATCTGTGATATTTGTTGCCAACAGCATGTAAGTACAGTCAGTCTCTAGCTGAACTTTATCACAAGCCAAATTTAGATGTATAAACCCTACTTGAATAGAACAGGATTTCTATTTATAATTCAAAAGAAAATTTGTGTCTTATTAAAATAATTGAAAATACAAGAGAGAAAAACATTTTTTTTAAAAGTGAAATCTAAGCCAACACACGAAGGGCTTCTTATAAGCAAATCAAATAATTATTTGTATAATGGTTTGTTGTATGTTTTCCCAATAAATTGTAAACAGAGATCATTTGCAACTATCAAACCAGCAACTAGCCCAGCGGTCTGTACATTGAGGCTGTTCACTAAAATTTGTGAATGAATGAAAGGAAACAACATTAAAACCAGAATTCTATTGGTGACAAAGATAATAGAGACATATTTTGTTTTCTAATAGAGATATATTTGAAAGGGAAAATCTTTGTAGATCAAAACTACAGAAAAATAACAGAAAGCTTATGTTCTGGTGCCGAGAAGTCAAACCTCTTCCTTGTGATCCAACAGCAGACCTCTTGACATTATCCCAATTTTCATTTCCTATTATTTGAATTCAGAGGTTGAATCCAAGTCTTTTTAAACACTAGGGTTTGGAGTTATGCAAGGCTCTCAGAGCAAAAAGAGGTTACCCCATCAGTTTTCTTACTAGTTTTTTCTTTCAAAATAGCTCCATGATTCTACTTATCTGGGTTGTATTGTCAATTGAGTAGCATAGGAAATGAACTTGGGGCTTGGGATAGCAGCATCAGTGGAGAGGCCCCAGCAACCCTTGTATCCCTTCAGGCCACAAAAGCAAAGTGCCTCCATCCTTCCAAGTTCAATTTACAACTATTAGTCAACAGAGGGGAAAGCAGCCTATTCTTTGCATAGGCTTACAGACCAGCGCTCAGAGTCATCTTACGTCAGTTCTGTAAAGTGGCCAGCCTTTTCGAGCAAGGATAGTAAGTGCAATTCCTCATAATATTCAAAGTAAAACTTTGAGTCAATTGTCACTGATACAATAAAGGAAGCACACAAAGTTAGACTTAGTCCAGTGTTTATTGGCTAGGCAACAAGGCCAGAAAGGGTATAAAAATGCACAAACATCACAAAATCACCAACAAAGTGACATACAGTTCCAGGATATGCCAAAATTTAGAGTTACAGTTAGCACACCCCTAGGGCTAGTCTAAACAACTATGTACCATATTTGGATTCCTTGCTGGAATATTTTCCCTTTTCCCAGAATATCAGGGCGTAATACAAACTATTTAGTTGGGGCCAGGCATGGTCCCACCAGGTTAAGTTTGGGGAAAAGTATATGCAAAGCTTGCTCGTTAATAGCTTGCCTAGGCTGAGAAAATAGAAAACGTCATTTTCCAGTGGTGTGTATTCAGCCACCCTCACCACCAATAAAATCATATCTTTTCTTTTTTCCAAGACCTAAAGGGATTGGAAGGAGTCAAGCAATATCCAAATAATTAGCACCATTTAAAGGTGCTGGAAGC
Source organism: Felis catus (assembly GCF_018350175.1). Taxonomy (NCBI): domain Eukaryota; kingdom Metazoa; phylum Chordata; class Mammalia; order Carnivora; family Felidae; genus Felis; species Felis catus. The sequence continues at coordinate 85,179,121 of NC_058373.1, read as the reverse complement.
TTCAGAACAGCGGAAGGCAGCTTGTGAGTCAGACAGAAACATTGGGACACTCTTAGAAGCCAACTCGAGAGCTGCCAGCTATGCCTTTCCCTCTACAAATGCTGTCACACTTCGCTCCCACATCACTAAAATTCATCTCCAAGGTCACAAGAACTCAAAGAAAAAGTAGGTCAACGCTTTTTGTGCTTTAGGGAATCTAGTTTATAGCCTGCAAAGAAAAAGAGCTTCTCTCTGGAATACAACCTGACAAATCAGGAGACATTACACTTCTGTCAAATAGCTGAAATATGAGCACGAATTCAGAAAAATACCATTGGATTTGCTTTGAAGCTACTGTATTAAGTATCAGAAAAATTATAGTCTTTGCTTCTCGCAGATTTAATATGTGGTTCACTAACCAAGTAACAAACTTATTAGACTATGTTGGGTATATTCTTGATAGAAGGAGTTGAAAGTGTGTCAATTCCCTGCCCACACTATTAAGGCGCCATACATGGCTGGTGGTGGTGAACTGACTCGTCTTTGCATGCTCCAAAACAACTATTTTCTTTATTCATAACATGAATGTCCAGTTACATGGGACACTAAAACAAACTGGAAACAAATACCAGAAAGTATGGTGAAAAGAGCCATTGTAAATGACAACCCAGGAAATAACCTAATTAAGATTCATTTTCAATGGCCAGAGTTCAGATGTTGCTACTTCATCTCTGAGATGAGCAAGGCCCTCAGAAAGTAAGAGAAACAGACACCATGATCACCCAGGCTCACTCTTAGTAACCCAGAGAGAAAAAGCAAGTAAATGATGGAACATGATGCAAATTCTTGCCACTGGGTTGAAAATCATGAGCGATAAGAGAAGGGGACATGAATTTTTACTAGCTTTTTCATCACCACATGACTAGGCCATTAGAGGGAAGGGGATGACCTGAGGAAAGGAGAGTACGAAGCTGTTCATTGGCAAAGTACCCATTCTCTGTAAATTCTAGACTATATTCCATCACAGAGAATCATCATACATGGGCCCAGAGGGTCACACAACAAACCTGACCAAAACTCTGCTGGACAAAAGAATGTCTACATTTTGGTAAGAGAAACAGATTATTTATTCTGAGAGTTTTCTCTACGTAAGATTGGGAGAATCAGAGAATTTGCTATGATCAGATTTAGATTTTTAAAGGAGAACTAAAACTCGTAGGTAGAGAATAGACTTGGGGAAGGAAGTAGTGGCAAGAGGAGAAGTAGGGAGACCAGTTGAGAGACTCCTACAATAGTCCAGGAGGAAGACAGTGGCGGCTTGGACCAGGGCACCAGAAGTACAAACGGTCACAAGCAGTTAGCTTTGGGATTTATCTTGAAAGTAGAATCACGAACAGGGTTTTTCAATGGACTAGATACAGGGTATAAAAGACAAGGAGAGTCAAGAATAATCCCAAGAGTTTTTGTTTGGTTATTTTTTTGGTCATGTGAAACCAGATAAAGGGTTTTGCCACTTACAGAAATGGTGAACAATGACTAGAAAGCAGGATTGGGTGGGGGGGGGGGGGGAATCAAGCTTTGATTATATGTTAAATTTGAAATGCCTATTAACATGTAAATGTAGATATCATTTTAAAAATATCTACATGAGTCTGAATGTCAGGGGAAGAGCAGGAGCTGAAAATATAAATTTAGGTCATCTGCATATAGATGATGTTTCAAGTCATGAGACCACCTAAAGAGCAAGTTTAGACACAGAGAAGAGGACCACTCAAACATTTGGTATCGGTAAAATGAGAATACAGCAAATAAACTGGGAAGGAATATTAAGTAAGACAGGGAACAAACAACAACAATAAAACCAAGACACCATGATTCACTGGAAGCCCAATGAATGTATTTCAAGAAATGGAAATATTATCTGTGTAAAATGATGCTGCAGGGCCCAATAGGGTGAAAACTGAGAGCTGTTGGTTGGATTTAACCACATGGAGGTCATTGGCAATCTTACCAATGAAAAGAAACATTATGAAAAAATATATACACAGCATAAAATGTATCCTTTTAACAATTTTAAGTGTACAATTCACATCGGCTATGCTACCATCACCACCTTCCACCTCCGACATTTCATCTTTCCAAACTGAAACTCTGTACCCATTAAGCAATAATTCTCTATTCCCAGGGCGCCTGGGTGACTCAGCCCATTAAGCATCTGACTCTTGATCTCAGCTCAGTTCATGATCTTAAGGTTCATGAGTTCGAGCCCCACATCGGGCTCTGTGCAGATGGTATGGAGCCTGCTTGTGATTCTAGTTCTTCTTCTCTCTGCCCCTCCTCCACTTGCGCTCTTTCTCTCTCTCTCTCAAAATACATAAATAAACTTAAAAAAGGTAATTATCTATTCTCCCAGCACTTGGCAATCACCTTTCTACTTTCTGTCTCTATGAATTTGACTACTCTAATATCTCATGTAAGAGAATCACACAGTACTTGTCCTTTTGTGATTGGCTTATTTCACTTAGCATAATGTCTTCAGGGTTCATCCATGTTGTAGCAGGTGTCAGAATTTCCCTCCTTTTTAAGACTGACTAACATAGGGGCACCTGGGTGGCTCAGTCGGTTAAGCGTCCGACTTCGGCTCAGGTCATGATCTCACCGTCCGTGAGTTCGAGCCCCGCGTCAGGCTCTGTGCTGACAGCTCAGAGCCTGGAGCCTGTTTCAGATTCTGTGTCTCCCTCTCTCTGACCCTCCCCCGTTCATGCTCTGTCTCTCTCTGTCTCAAAAATAAATAAACGTTAAAAAAAATTAAAAAAAGAAAAGACTAACATAACATTGTGTGTATATACCACCTTTTGATTATCCATTTATCCATCAGTGGATCCTTGGATTGGTCCCATCTTTTGGCTGTTGTGAATAATATTCTTATGAGGATATGTGTACAAATATCTGTTTGAGTACCTACTTTCAACTCTTTTGGGGATATACCCAGAAGTGGAATTGATGAATCATATGGTAATTCCATGTCTGATTTTTTAAGAAATCACTGTACCATTTTCCACAGTGGCTACACCATTTTACATTCCTACCAACAGTGCACGAGGGTTTCAATTTCTCTACATTCTTGACAACATTTGTTATTTTCTGTGGGTTTTTTTAAATATAGTATCTATCCTAATGGGTGTGGACAATGAAAAAATTTTAAAGCCTGCTTATCACTGTACAAACTTATCCTTGAAAATTTCAGTATGACCTATTATTACATTTTAACATCCTTCTAGGAAACAATTTATCCAGAGCAATGACTCCCAGAGGAGACTGACACGGACAGTGATTTGACAGAAGTATCACTCTAAAACAAAATTTGGGGGGCACCTAGGTGGCTCAGTCAGTTAAGCATCCAACTTTGGCTGAGGTCATGATCTCACAGTCCTTGAGTTCAAACCCTGAGTCGGGCTCTGTGCTGACAGCTCAGAGCCTGAAGCCTGCTTTGGATTCTGTGTCTCCCTCTCTGTCTCTGCCCCTCCCCTGCTCGCTCTCTGTCTCTCTTTCTCATAAATAAATAAACATTTAAAAAATTAAAACAAAAACCTTAGTTTCCACACGAATAAAGGAAAGTTCCTAGCTTCAACCTTTAGATAAATGCTTATTAAATGTCTGCTAGATAGCAGGTGCTGTTCTAGGCACTGAAAATGCAGCCCTGAAGACAAATGCAGACAAAATCTTCAAAAAATTTACATTCTAATGGGAAGAGAAAGATAATTTTCTTAAGAAAGGGAAGATATATGTACAAAACAATGATTTCTAAACTTCCAGAGACCCCTTCCATCCAAAGACCACTTCATTGGGATACAATGTTGCTTGGACCACCCAGACTCACTCTTGATTAATGTTACTCCAAACAACGGCTCCAGAAAGAGTTTAAAAGAAAAAGATGACACTGCCACTGATAAGACACCAACAAGCTTTATTTTACCTATCACAAATAAATGTTTTATTCATAACACAATCAAGGTTTTAGCATAAAAATAATATTACAGATATTAATAATAAAGAAAATCAGCCTATGTGGTCACTTCATGACCACACTTTGAAAACTAAAGCTTTAAGGGCACCTGGGTGACAGTCAGTTAAGCATCTGACTCTTGACCTCAGCTCGGGTCATGATCTCACAATTCGTGAGTTTTAGCCTCCAGTAGGGCTCTGTGCCGATGGTACAAAGTCTGCTTGTGATTCTCTCTTCCCCTCTCTCTCTGCCCCTCCCCCATTTGGGCATGCTCTCTCTCTCTGTCAAAATAAATAAATAAACTGAAAATTAAAACTTTAAGTTGGATATATTGCACACTAAGATTTTTTCTATATGTACCCTTTCATTCATTGGCTCTCCTCCCCACAGAATCCTGGCTTTGTACATCCCTGCAGAAATCAAGCCCTGTAATCCTCTTCCACAATTCCCAATAAAAGAACCTAAATGTAAGTTTTTATATTAAAAATAATATAATTTAACTGAAATATGGTATAATTTAGCTGAAATTTTAGGAAAACAGGCCCACGTCAGATTCTTTTCAAAACTATCTGGGATTATGGTAACACTGATACACATGAAAAAATATTTTTTTAAGATTTTATTTTTTAGCAGTCTCTACACCCAACGTGCGGCTGGAACTCACAACCCCAAAATCAAAGGTTGTACCCTCTTTCAACTGAACCAGCCAGGCACCCCACACATGAAAACATTTTTAACTACTATGGAATCTTCTGTAAAAAGTTCAAGATATTCTACATATACATTATCATCTTATACACTTATCTCCAACTTCTCTTTTTATATTAATTTCATAATTCAAAATTTTAACTAAGACATTATCATCATAGACAGGTTAGAAATCCATTGCAACATAAGATTTAAAACGAACCTCCACAATGATACTCACTAGCTTTACAGAGTCATTAGTAACCTTTGTAACCAAGCAAACAGGAAGAAATCAATGTAACTATATAAAGATTATGAACATTGGCAAGGCATTCAAATAAACTTGCACAAATGAAACAATTTTATTTGTGAGTTTTTTTAATTTTAGTAATTTTTCAGTATATTACTTTATAATGTGATAACATTTAAAAGTAAATAAAGGTAGGGTAACGGGTGAGAAAAGTGTATGATACTCTTAAGGCTATTAATATGGTAGAATTCTACTTCTCTGATGCTTGAAGCTAGATTGGCCTGCTTTGGCCTATTGTGTTAGTAGAAGCTTTAAGAGCTACTGTATGCTGCCTTCTATGCTCTTTTCTCTCTGCCTTGGCAATGGCCAATGTTCCAGAGAGAAGCTACTCCATCAAGATAGTTTCTAACATTAGGACAATAACAACAATGATGTTACATAGTTCGCAACTGGTCCTTCCTGAATCGGTGAATGACAATTAAGCGTTGTTATTTCAAACTACTAAGATTTAAGACTTATTTGTTACTGCCTCAACACCTAGACTATCCTGACTGATACAGGGGGAAAACAAATAATCCAATAAAAAGAAATTTTGAATAAAGAGAGTTTATGTGACTTTCAAAGTTACATAAGTCATCAAGCACAAGGTTAAAACTAGAGCCCAGTTCCTGACCTATAATCCTTCAAATTGAAAACTGATTGATCTGCTTTACCTAAAAAAACTATACGTTTTTCCAGATGGGAAAAAGGATTTTTTTAAGTTTATTTATTTTTGAGAGAGAGAGAGAGGAGGAGGAGGAGCAGAGAGAGAGGAGGACAGAGGATCCAAAGCAGGTTCTGCACTGAGAGCAGAGAGCCCAATGCGGGGCTCAAACTCACAAACCATAAGATCATGACCTGAGCCGAAGATGGACGCTTAACCCACTGAGCCACCCAGACACCCTGATGGGAAACATGATTTTAAGTTTAAAAAAGCCTACCTCACTATTATAAAAATAAAAGAATGTTATATGCATGAATCTCTTAAATTGCAGCAATAACAAAATTGTCACTTTTGAGTAAAAACTAGTATCACTAATAGTAACTTTCTTTCCACCAAGTAAGTTTCCTAACTTTATGCTGGAAAATAAAGCTGGTCTTTAGGCATCCAACTCTTGATTTCAGCTTAGGTCATGGTCTCACGGTTCATGGGTTCAAGCCCCACATCGAGTTCTGCATTGACAGCATAGAGTCTACTTGGAATTCTCACTCTCCTCTCTCTCTCTCTCTCTCTGTCCCCTTCTCCCATTCACACACACTCTCTCTCTTTTCCTCAAATAAATAAACTTAAAAAAAAAATAAAGCTTGTCTTAATGTTCAATCTTTGGGTGTAAGTTATGCTTTATCATTTTATTGTTAATTAGATACAATTTTTCTAAGGCTATTTTTAAGTAAAAATGGAAAAGGCTCCATTTTTTAAGTGGAAACTCATTCTGGCCAAAAGATTCCTTTGGTCTTTTAAAATGCAAAACAAATTCTGTATTAAAAGAACAATATATAATTAGATAACGTAAGAATAAAAAGGCATAAATTTGTGTTTCCCAAATACTCACACTCTGCCAAACAATGTCATTAAATCCATATAGGCCACAGTTACGCCTTGAAATACTAGTATTTAGGACTCAGCATGAGTCTATAGAACTCATTTTAATTCAGGGAAAAGTACATGCATTTGTAAAAGTCTAAAATCTCTCATCCACTATATAGGTACAGTTCAAATGAAAGGATATGTTTTATTTTGGGATTTTTCTAGCAACCTTTATAGAGTATTTTTTCAAATTACGTACCAAATCAGTGAAAAGTATAGCACAATTTGTCACAGGGTGCGCCAGATCAGGCAATAGCATGAAGAGAAATTAAGAGGGAAAGAAACAGACTAATGTTTCAGATACTGCAAGATTATTCGTATTTAGTTCAAGAACAACCTGGGCTAGTTCAGCCAAGCCCAAGTCACTGTAAAGAAACAAAGACAGCAAATCTTAATAGAACCTGAAAGCTCAGAGCAAGTTGTTGTTGGTCAGATGTGTTATCTCCTGGATCACAGTTCAATCTCTAGACACTGTACAGTTCATACAATACACTGTTTAAGTTTGTTTTACTTCCCTCTAGTCTGATGAGGGTATGGGGCCTATGGTATAAATGTATTTGTTTACCAATTACAAAAGGTTTTCAGAGATAGCGCTATTGGATTCAAACCTGATGGCCCCATCACGTGTAAGATGTTAGATCTCAGCGTAAATATCCCTTCACCACACACCCACTTAAATGTACAGCTTTACTTGTAGTATATCTGGACAGACTTCCAACTCAGTGCTGAGGAACATTGAGAATGTAGAACTGGCTACCTTATACACGCACAGCTGTATGGATGCCCTTTACACTGAGCATAATTTGGAGGAAAAAGCATCCTAGACAGATGTCTGCTCCATGGTTTATAAGAGTATGTGATACCATCCACACTTTTCACAGCTAACCCCTTGAAAACTGGGAGACAGACAAAGGAACCCAAACGTGAAGAGCATTCATTAAAAGATGTAAATAGCCAAGATCCATGCTGTTTTGTTTCAATCTTCTTTATACTGTTGAAAACAGGAAAGCCTCCTGTCATGCAGGCTCTGGGATTCTCAGGGCCCAATAAAGGTTAGTGACATTTTCAATTCATGTTTGTTTTCATTCTTCTGATCATGAACCCTGTGTCAGCCTGAGAAACCAGCTGAGCGTAATCCATAACCTTTTACAAGTGAAACATTAACTCAAAGCTCATTCTGATGTCTTTTTAATGTAATACAAAGGCAAAAGCAAAAACACGCGTAATATACATGATAAAAAAAAAAAAAACCACAGTAGCCAAGTGAGAAAGTTGGTTGAAACTTTTAAAACACAAAGATCCACCTACTTTGAGGTCAAATATCATTCATCAACACCAACGCTAGCCTTAAACTGAGGACAAATAAAAGTACACCAACCAAAGTAACATCCACATAGATAATCAAGAAGAAATTTCTAAAATAAAAAATTTTCCCATCAATTACTCATGCAGCGTTCATAATAGAATAGCCATGCACCACAAAAAATATTTTTTTCTTAATCCATAATTTGTATAAATGCATCACTCCTTGGGAGATAATCTTTTTAGCTAAATGGATGAGTATCTAAGCTGATCAAAACATACTGCTGCTTCATCTTCCCCAATACCCATGCCCACTGCCCTATGAGGTTCTCAGCAACATAGACTATTAGGCTCAAATCTAAATTGCAATCCAGAATATGGGTCCTAAGTCTTTCACTGATGTCAATAATTTAGCAGACCGAGGTGAGGTCTCCAAAATCATCTCCTGTGAGATAATGGGTATAATTTCTCCTAGAGAGTACACTCCTGACCAGATAGCTAAGAACCTGGCTTTGCTATCCCAATCGTGACTCTTCATATCAGGGAACTAAGTGGAATGAATGTCAAAGACTTAAGGACACCAAGGAAGCAATTAAAAAGCAGAATCCAGTTGAATTATGCAATGGAGAAGCACTAGGCCTGAGCCATCAACTCACCAATATGTGCAGAAGGAAAAGATCCACATTTATACCGATGAGTGCCAGTTTACTATCCCAGACCAAGATAAGACGGTGTATGAAAGTAAAACTTCTGTGGAACAGACACGATTTATTCATCAGAGATGAGTACCTCGGCAGGAGGTACACCAGACCACAAGGAGCCATCTGAAAGTATGAGAGCAAGAAACATGCAGACTGTGAAGATTTATATTCTTCATCCCTGTGTCTCCAACACAGAGCATCAATGACTGAAAAGAATCCAGCGAATATAGCACAACCCAAAGTTTGAAAGTATCAGAAGGAGAAGGGCAGAAAATAGGCTAGGGATCCTAGTCTTTATTAACATTTATTTCATTAGCTCTAATTGCTTCATTATTATAAACATTATTATATTCATATTTGTTTCATCTCAAACTAATTTAATTGATAGAATTCTGTGTCCTTGCTATTATATGATACAATTAGCTCTCATTAGTTCACATTTCACTCACTTTCTCCTGACTGATTGCACTACATACTGATGCTCACTAATATCAATATGTAATGTAATCAGTTAGGAGTAAAATGTTGTTACAGTGTCTCCAAAACTATCATACTTATCATTCTGATTGTCTCCAAAGTACCAATATTCTTTCTATAATTTCTGTCTTAATAATGTAACATTCACTGTTAATAATAAAACTCTAACTATAGTTATTGGCACATTGATTTACCATCATTTAAGTAAGTAAAGAGAGCAAATTATTAATATATTTAAAAAGACAAACTGTCATTTGCTCATGTAGCCTTTAAATCACAGAGAATGAAACCTCAAATAATTCTTTGGTCTTGTGAATCATAAGGCTTTTCCTTTCCTCTCCTTAATCTTTTGTTGTTGTTGTTGTTGTTGTCGTCATTATGATCCTTCTGTAACCATGTGGAGAGCTTCAAGAAAGCAGGAACCTGCAGCTGATGCTTTTCCATGGGAGGTGAAGAGGTCCCTTGAATTGTGCTACTGTTAATTTGCCCTTTGAGCATCTACAGCAGGGAGCCTGTAATGACAGAAGCACAGCGCAGAGATTTGTCTATCTGATTATTACATCAGAAATGCTAAAGACTAAAAGCGAAGAAAAGGGCAAAAGGCTTTTTGTAATGAATTTTATAAAATCCACTGGGCTTTCAGTGGAGCCCATTTGGAAATGCCCTGCTAGTTTACTCAGATAAAATATACACAGAGAACCTACATTCTCCTCCTGGACTATTTTAGTGCTATTACTTAGAATGTGAATCTGCACATACATTTATAAATGAAACACTTGCTCTCCTTTTTTCCTCCACCAAGAATTATACTCTGTATTTCCCCACTAAACTATGGATCATTCTGAGCGAAATAATGGCACAAACAAACTCAACTGCATTATTCCTCGAACAGAGCTCCTCAACAATACATATATTTAACAGTCTTTTCAACTGGTCTTGAGCAAGATCGTAGGTTTAAAAACAACAACAACAACAACAACAACAACAAAACGTTGAATGCCAGAAAACTTAAAGCAGCAAATGGCTTAATGGTTTTGATTTTTGAAAAGTTCAAAACAAAAATCATTTTACGTAAATAAAGAAAGAGGACAATTCTACACTACTTTTGCCAAGCTAAGTCCTACCTCAAATAATGGCAGAAGACATTTAAATACCATAGTTGCTATAATAATCCCTGTTTGAATCATGGTTTCCCTGAACTGGGTTAAGCCTTTAGACAGAAACTAATTGCTACAAACACTAATTTTCAAGTCCCTTTTGTTTCCCTTCGCAGGCACCTCTGGACGCAGAAGGTACCCAATTAGCAGAATTCATGGTCCTGATTGTGTATTGTGGGGCTAGCGTGTGAGCTGTATAAACACTGCTGATTACCATTCCTCTGTAATGGCTGATTTTTTGATTGCTTAATAAGGCCATCTATTCTGCATCAGGGCCTGGCAAAGCAGTTGGTGAAATCAGTTAGGTCACTTTTTTTCTGGTCCGAATAGCAGGAGGAGTCTGTGATGGTAGCAGTTGACTAAAAACATAATTACAGGCTATTTAATCGCATCTGTTTCCCCACTTAACATTGTTTGTTCAAGTTAGACATAGTTAAGTAAATCAAAAGGACAATAATGGCAAAAACACGAAAAAATTACTATTACATGGTTAAAACTCTAGGGCTTGGTATAATTACAGAAAACATAGCTTGCAATGATTTTTTTAAGGTACTAATTTTTATTAGCTTCCATTTTGCTTATTTGGTTGTTGCTAGTTTTTTAGGATCTATTTTTTTAAGATCCCATGTTATGTAAATAACTATTATTTGTCTGGCAGGACTGATTTCATGTGAAGGGTCCTACAGGGATGATATTGTTTATTATGATGATTTTTATGTGCTCATCCAGTGTTATAATTAGCAGTCAAGTAACTCCTATCCTGTTTTGTGATTAATAACTAATCCCATAAACACACCTTTCACTGCATAGGATTGTCTAATGGATGAGTCCAAGAGAGCGTCATACCCAAGGGCACCGCCATTCACTCTGAGTTGCCCCTTTCCTCCCTCTGAGTACCATACCTGTAATTTATCAATAACACAAAACTGCTCTACAATCAAAGGGATAAAACGGAAAGGCACCCAGACAGTCAGAGCTGCCAACAGGCATCGAGCCCATGTTCCAATGCCACTGAGCAGGCCATTGAATCCAGCAAGGATGATGAATCAATATCAGGTCAGATGAAATGAGAAGCAGCTGCTCTTTCAAAAAGACACTGCTCTCAGTACCGTATATGTCATGTTTGTGTAACGACCTATAACCACAGGAGCCAGGTATTTTTTAAGCAGTCCACAGTACATGTTTAAAATAACCATCTTTTGTTAGTTGACACAACAGAGAAAGCTGTCTTTTGTACATCCAACAAGACTGCGACAATCCAATGCTTAACAGAGAAGAACTTACAACAGAGCCACTCTCAGCTCCCAGGTTGTCTGGAAGGTATCTGACAGAGTAGCTCTGTGCAAGGCCTGTAGGGAAGGGATGTTATTTCCCTCAAAGTCTAATTGTCTTTCTTAAGGGTGCTTCTCAGGACGAGGAGACTACAGTTTCAATACCAGTTTTAAATGAAGCAAGCGTACACACATTATGAATTTGAGTTTTTGATAAATACCTCTTGCCTGGCAAATCCAAATATATCTGACAGAATATACAACTTAAACCGATTTTAGGATTTTGTATCATTTTAAAGGATCTGGTTGTCTTTAATTGTGTGAAAGTATCCTGAAAACAATCAGCACAGAGCACAGTTATCACAAATACAACTAATGAAATCTCAGTGATCTGCCAACTTATACAGAAAGTATCATCCTACAAAACATTATGCCCAGCTGGTAGCCATTATTTGCTTTGTTTTGTTTAAAGTATTTGTTTGTTTATTAAGTAAACTCCACCCCTGACATGGAGCTCGAACTGACAACTCTGAGATCAAGAGTCTCACATTTTACCAATTGAGCCAGCCAGGCACCCTGCCATTATTTGTTTAGTGTTAAAATATTTATTGAAGGCTAGACAGGTGCTAGACAGGTATTGAGGTTTTAAGAACAGAACGCTGAAGACGGCACGGTGCCTGACTTCAGGGAACTTACAGTCCAGTGATGGAGACAGACATAAATCAATAAGTAATCACTGAATCTGTGATAAGGTGTATGAAGGAAATATATAATGCCCCACAATGGAATGACCAGGAAAGTTATTTCAGAGAAGGCGTTTTGGAGATCCCTTTTTAGCTGAGCCCTCAGAGAAGGAAAGGAGCCAACCATGTGAAGACCAGGGCCTAGTGGACAGTGGGAAAGCAGACAATTCCAGGCAGACCAAGGGCATGTACACAGACCCCAAATTGGGAAAGATGTCCCAGGTTTAAGGGATCAGACAACATCTATTATGACTGCATCACGGGTGGTAAAGAGAGAATCACCACATGAGAAAGGAGTGGTGGGCAGGGAAAGACCAAGCAGGTCCAAATAAGTCAAGTTAAGGTGCCCAGTTGAATCTAACATCCAGCAAGAGATTCTAAGTAGGAGAGCAGTACAGTCTGATTTGGATTGTGAAAAATAACTCTTCCATGAGAGAATAAATCATAAGTGGAAAGATTGGAAATGGTGGAACCAAACAGGAAGCTGGTAGTCCAGGCAAAAGGGGGTGGGGGTGGGGGGGGTGATACCTAGAACTCAGGTGTAGAGTATGAATATGGAGAGAACTAGGGTGTGGATTGTGGAGATGGAAAGAAGTAAGCATCTTTGAGAAATATTTCAGAGATAAAATGAAAGATTTCGTGTGTGTCTTTCAAGTCTCTCCAACTAGATTGGAATCTCTTAGGGAGATTGGAATCTCTTAGAAGAACTTCAGACTTCTTTGTAAACTCTAAACTCCATCTGTGCATGGTAGGTTCTTAAAAAGGATTTTTTAAGTAATTGATTTGTCTGAAGTCAAGTCAGACATTCAGTTGAAACCAGGACCCTTGCCTCCTGATTTCCACCTCCATAGCTTTTCCACTACTGGAGCTAGCTGGTCTGCCCTGAAGAGAACTTACTTTAATGTCATCATGGGAGAATGCTAAGGCCTGAGGCATCTCAGCAACAGGCCTGATGGGAAGAAACAGAGACAGTGTCTTGGTGGGACAGAGCCCCCGTAAGATGGCCAGCAATTCAATACCTACCATCCAGGGGGCACACACATAGACCAGCACCAACAGCTGCAGAGTATTCTGGTAGGCAGCTCACTGTCAAAGGAGAGGCAGAGTCAGCCAGATTCCACATCAAGAAGACCAAAGCCTAGTCCTGAGGACTATGCCATCAAGTTTCTGATTTACAGCCTGCCCTGTCATAATCAATCAGAAACTGGGATGATGCTAAGCAGCACATACATGAGAAGCATGAAGGGAAGGCAAAGAATTCAGTCAGCAAATATTTATTGTATACCTTCAATAGACAGGCACTAGTCTAGGTGCAGGGGTAAGGCAATGAACTAAAGTTTCTGCTTTCAAGGAACTTATATTCCAGTATGGGAGGTAGAAAACAAAACAAATAACATATTCGATTAAAAAGAAAAGTATGCTATGAAAAAAAAAAAAACCTTGGAAATGGTGGGTGGTTCAGTCTGGCCCAGATTTGGGGTTATGGTAGAAAAACAGAGGAGGGAAGACTTAAGCAAAAACGTGATAGAAAGTAAGTTGGGATGAGAGCTGATGAGCTGCAAAAATACAAACGAAATGGAGGTCATGGTGATGACAACAAAGAGACTCGGCTGGGAGTGAAGAGTAACGGAAGAAAAGAATACTACAGTTCCAGAGAATTGGAGCTGGAGGGTTACGATTGCCTAAATCGATTCCTTAATCTTACAATGGCAAGAGATGGACTAGCTGTGAGCCAGGGGGAGGAGCTATGAGCCTGGGATCTCTGCCATCCTCTTTTCTCCCCCTGTTGCTGTGATTCCAGCATCCCCATGCCATCCTGCCTCCCCATGGCTGATGGTGGCTCTAAAAAAGAACTCCAGCTTTGAGACCTTAGTGGCAGAGCAAATCTGAGTGACAGGTATAATCTGAGCTGTGACTAGCCTTGTGAGTGACTAAAGTGTCTACAGAGTAATGAATTCTCATTAGCTAATCATCTGCTATGTGCTGGTATGCATCACATACTTCTCAACCCTCTCAACAACCCTGTAATGTAGGTATTATCGCCATACAACAGATGTAAAGACCCAAGACCCAAGGTTACATGGTTGGGAAGGATTCAAATCTGTGTACATCTAACTCTAAAGCCCATGTCCTTTCTATTATGCCACACAATCTCCCAGGATATGCTCAGCATGATTAAACAAAAGTGGGGGGGCATTGGGGAAGTTGGGAATAGGGAAATTGAGAGACAAGTGCCAATGTCCTTAATCTTGAACTCTCATTGCAGACAAGAGGATTGGGGGCGATGCTTCCCTATGATGTGCTGAGGTCAAGGGGTTGGCAGAGTCAATACTGTGGATGTTGAAGTTTCTGAGGATGAGGTCATTAGGTGGTATCAGCCTAAGTTCCTATGTAGAACATGTGTATGTGTTTGTGTGTGTGTGTGTACACATGAATACACACGTAAGCAAGGAAGAAGGAGCTTATCATGCTTTGATTTTGAAAATTACCCAATAAATTTCATAGATGCATATGTGAAGAATCCAATTAAATAATAAATGTTCTGGAATAGGAAAACAAGAATAAAGCCCATTTGCTACCAAAGACACCAGCAAAATAGTATAGGTTTTGTGTTTAAGTTTATTTATTTTGAAAAAGAGAAAGTGTGTGAGCATGAGTGGTGGAAGGCGAGAGAGAGAGAGAGAGAGAGAGAGAGAGAGAGAGAGAGAGAGAGAGAGAGAGGGAATGAATCCCAAGCAGGCTCTGTACTGTCAGCACAGAGCCCAAATCAGGATTCGATCTCATGAACTGGGAGATCATCACCTGAGCCGAAATCAAGTCAGACTCTTCTAACTGACCGAGCCACCCAGGCACCCCAAAAGTATAGGTTTTTAATACTCCCAAATTAAAGGTTAGGAGCTGACTCTGTTCTTTGGTATGAGAAGCCATTGACCAAAGTCTCAAATGGCCGCCTCCAAGAACACTCTAGACAATGTCTTCTGGCAGCAGGTGCCTGCAAGCCCACAGGGTCTCAGTTCCTCTTGGCCCTCCCTTTCTTTCTGCAGAATAATGGAGAATGATGATTTCCTCAGTGACTCTCAAAGTGTGGTCCCACACCACCAACAGCAGCATCTCCTATAACTTGGAATTGTGAAACCTCGGGGCTCTCCTCAGACCTAGTAAATCTGAAACTGTGGGGGTGGGGCCCAGCACTCTGTGGTTCAACAAGACCTCCAGGTGAATCTGATATATGCCGACACTTAAGAACACTGGCTATGCCCAAAACTTCTTCCAGGATCAGAAGATAATCTGGAGGCAGGAGATACCAAGCCGGTAATCAGGAGTTACTTAGGAAAATAAGAAGCTCTGTGTAAGCATCTTGTTTTCAACATTTAAATCCTTCTTCTTAGATGGTCTGTGGTGAAAATGTCAAATCGATTCTCCTAAATCACCAGATAACACGTCCAAGAAAGCACAAGGCTATAGAGATTATGAAAAGTATCTTGCGTTAGAGGGCTCAGTTTTCAAGCAAAAAGAAAGCTCAAATTTTTATCACAGAATCGTGCATTTTATTGTGCAGGAGAGGCTTTCAGCCAACCTTTAGCAAGAGGGAGCATCAGCCATGTAGGAAAGCCTGCTGGCAAGCAGATGGAGGGGGTTTAGGGTGGTGAAACGGTGATGGGAGACACTAATATAAAGACCAGCAGAAGCAATTGAACTACCAGCTACTCCAGACGGCAACTGTGGCCTCCACTCCATCACGGTAAAACAATTAATGTTCCTAATGATACTCATTCCTCAACGAAAAGCTAAATTATGCTCAGCATACTCTTCAAAATGACCAATTCCACTAAAACCTTGTAAGTGATGCTTAAGGGATAAACTTTAGTTATCTGGAAAGCTAACATTTAAAACATGTTTTTCACCAATGCCAGACAAATGAAGCCTTTTATGAATTTTTGTATCAATCCTAGAGAAAGAAGTGATGATAGGAAAAACATGGGGAAGGAATTTGAATCCTGGTCATTGGTTGTAACACCAAAAGACTGTGACTGGGGACAAGTTATTATCTGTAATTTATCTGGGTAGTTTGTTCATTTCTATGTAAAAATAGAATAAGTAAGCTATAATGTCCCTTACAGCTTTAAAAATCTTAATCTGTTGTGTGCATTTACACTTTTGTTGCCCTCTAGGGCAAGAAATTTTTGCCCTTAAAACTATCTCACCTGAGAATCTACAAATTCCCTCAGGAAACTGTTCCTTCTCATACTCTCTGTCCTCAGAAGTTGGAGGATTTAACAATTCACGGTAAGTGGTTACAGTTGTGAACTTCAATGTTCTTGGAAAAGGAATGTCATACTATATTGTATTTTTTCCAAGAAATTGTTTAATCTATATAAGTTATTTGACTCGGTCATTAGTGATCTTTGTGCCCAGATAGCTACTAATCAAATTCTGGCAGAATATAAGTACCATCGAGAAGAAAGCATACAGATCTGTCTTCTGAGAAGTACGTATTTTTCTTTCTGGTTGAGCAATGTTATGCAACACATGCTTCCAACTGGCTTTCTATCAAGGAAAATCATTAAAGATGAAATGCTCTAAGGGACATGATCATAGGAGCCTGAGATGCTTGTAAGTAATTACATTCATGCTGATAATTAGAAGAAATAGTCTGTGTAGTGGATATAGTAAATCACCCTTTACCACTGGTCTTGGATTTGATTTCTCCAAGGAATGCCAAGAAAAGCCTTTATTTAGCAGCAGTTTATGCTTCACTCAATCCACTTATTTTGTAATGTAAAAAGGAGAGTCTGAAGAAAGAGAATGGGCACCTTGACATTTTAACTGCTTTGTTTTTAATGAAAATTTTCTTCTTTGAAGCGAATATAAAGCAGGTATGGGCAACAAGCCAGTAAGTGCTTATTCATCACCTAATAGCCCCACTGTGTCCTAAAATGCCTTAACTCACACTTTAAAATGTCCTCATTAGATTTCTCCACTAGCTGGTATACCATGCTCGTACAAATTAAAGCATTTCTTAGCAGCCCAAACAGTAGCACACACATATACACAAGAAAAGTGTATACCCGTGACCTTGGTACCAGGATCCAATGCTCGGAATTTAAGAATAATAGTTGCCTCCGAAGCCATCACTAGATAATGTACATATATATAGGGATGTAGTATATACATGAATAGAGCAATTTGTCAGAATTGATGTTTCTCGCCCAACAGCACATTGACTGTGGTGAACTTGGAATAAAACTGACAGTAATTCTCTTTCTTATTTTACAGTAGATCTGTTGCCTGTAATCACTGTGGACAAAAATTTGTTATAATTTCACTTCTTAATCAAATGGACGTTCAAAGAGCAGAGAGGGCACTAAACCAAAGAGACACTTCTAGGTCCTTAGCCGGTTTCAAATACTTAATACTATGGTTCTCCCCCTGCCCCTTGAAACTCTATTTTGGATCTCCAGTGGCTTTCTCTACTAGTTATCATTTCTCTCTTCCCCTTGACTGGCCCCCACTGCCAGCCCTTGAACCATACAAATTCTTCAGTTTTCTCCCCAGCCCTATTTTTGCCCTCTACTCTGTCCCCAAGAGGAGGCAGCATCTTTTAGTGAAATCAAATAAACCTGGGTGCAAATCTCAGTTTTACCATCCTCTTGCTGTGTGACCACGGCTTCAGCTTTCACTCCAAACTTCCCTCACTGGGTCTGCGTGAGGATTAAGTGAGATCAGGTGTCTAAGCACTGAGCAGAGAGCCTCCCTCATAAACACATACTCAATGAATTTATGTCCTTCCTCTTTTCTCTCCTTCTCCAGGCAAATGCCTCTACTCTCTCGGAAAAGTCTCCACAGACAATTCTTCAGGACATGAGTGTTCCCTATATGTAGATGATGACCAAATCTATGCATCCAGCTCATATCCCCATAATCATCAGCCTGCTGACACTGGTCCCACAGAAACCTAAAATTCAGCACATCTAAAGCTAATCATTATTGTGTGACCTACCCCATGGTTGGGAGTTGAATTGTGTCTACTCCATTCATATTTGATGAAAATTCATATATGAAAATTCATATATGATGAAGTCCTAACCCCCAGTACCTCACAATATAATGTTATTTGGATATAGGCTCATTGCAGATACAATTAGTTAAAATGATATAATACTGGAGTAGAGTGAGCCTCTAATCCAATGTCACTGTGTCCCTATAAAAAGGAGATCTGGACACAGAAACTCACAATGGGACAACACCATGTGAAGATAAGAATTACACTGCCATGAGCTAAGGAACTTCCAAAAGCTAAGAGAGAAGACTGGAATAGGCCTAGAGCCTTCAGAGGGCACTAACCCTGTGACATCTTGATCATGGACTTCTAGCCTTCAGAACTATCAGGTACAAGTTTCTACTGGTTAAACCACCCAGTCTGTGGTGTTATGTCAGCCCTAAGAAACTAATTCACCCGTCCTGAGGCCCCTCCACCCCCAGCTCAGCCCTGCTCTCAAGTTCCCCACTTCAGTGATGAACCACAAGGTCATCTTTCAGCCACCTGAGTTCAGGTCATCTTTGACTCATCCTTTTTCCTCCACCATCTCAGCCATCTTGTACCAAATCCTTTCAGCTTTCCCCAGGAAATAACTTTCTCATCCTTTTCTCCCTTCCTACTGACGCAGGCAGAGTTTGTCTCATTGTCTTTCATCAGGCAACAACATAATTGGTTTTTTGACCTTACTATAATGTTCTTCCTTCTCTTTAATGCAGCTTCCACACTGCCACCAGACTCATTTTTCAAAATCACAGATCACAGACCTTTAATGGCCCTTACAATTTGACCTCAATCCACCTTTTTGTTCCATCTTACATTGTTCTCTTTCTAACCTTACATCCCACCCTGTACCCCCCACTATAACAGCACATCCCATCCTCAGACGCTGGGCAATTCTGCCACCCCCCACACCTTCACGCCCATGTGCCTTTGCTGGTGCTTTTTATCTGCTTGGAATACCCTGCGTCTTTCTTCTTTAAAAGCCAAAATATTTAAAAGCCTATCAAGAATAGGGATAAGATAAGAAGCCAAGGCTGGGTATTGTAAAGAATCAATCAGCGAACAACAGTTAGAAGGAAAAGATGGTTGAAAGGTTTCCATTTTGATTATAAGTGTCATTGAACATTGTTCAGACACCTAAATCTCTTTCTGGGCAATTGTCCCCATATGTAATACTCTATAAATTAGACAACTATAATGGTATGTCTTAGTTTGTACTTGTATGACACCATCAGGTTTGAAACACTGAGTATACAAGATCTCCAACGGCAAAAACCAGGTAGGAAAAATTCTACCACAGCTAGAACTTAACAAATGCCTCGAGCGAAATGTGCCTGCCTGTTAGCAGGGAAGCAACCTGTGTGCCTAATCACATTACAGCAGAAGTTACATTTTAATCCAGAATATTTCATTTATGTGAAAAATATAAAGTCTCTCTTGGAAAATTAGCCATGTTCCATATGTAGGAGGCATTCCATTTTTAGTTTCCATCCTCACATTTGTGATTTGCCTAAAAATTCTGCCATTTACAAGGTAGTTAACCCATTCTTCTTTAGGAGCATTGTAAAGAAGTTGTTTTTTCAAGGCCTCTCACTCTTACCATCAGCCCCCTTCATCCTTCTCTTGAACCTAATAAAAAATACAAACGTTGCTATGTCTAAAATCTAGACTATTCCACCAGCTTAAATCCCCATATATGCTGTGGAATCCAGAATGATTTCTTCCTAACACTCTAACTCCATGGCATGGATTCAAATGATGTGATCTCTGAGGACTTTGAAAAATCTAACATTTATATTCCTTACATGAAACACACAAAAAGGATTTGTCTACTCAACGTTCCACAAACAGCTCTACTGCATCCCAGATTCAACCCTAAACCTTCCAAATTGAAATCCAATCACTGTCCCACTGCAGGAAATGAAACCATTGATAACATCTTACACTGCACTAACCCCCTTCCCAGACACATACACTGTGGTGTGGCCTGTGGCCCATCCAATTCTGCATCCTCCTGATTTCCTTCATGATTCAATGCCATTAATTCCCTTTTACCATTCTGGGCAGAGCACGGTGGTGGTGAGGATTGAAGAAAAACAATTTTCAGAAGGAATTTTTCAAAGTGGCTCCATCAAAGTGGCAAAAGGTAGTATTTATAATCATCATGGTAATAAACAGCATTATTACACCGTTGACCTTTGAGTTTGTAAGAAAAGCTTTCAGCCTACAAACATGAACTAATGAACACTGAATTTTAAAGCCACGTGCTCTTCTCACACTCCCATCCCTGGACCCCATGCTACCTGCTCCTTTTCCTCTTCTTTGTTAAAGTTCAAGTGCGGGTAACATTTGAAGCTTAAGTCTGAGGCAAAACAAAGCAGTTTGGGCTACTCTCTCTCTCTCTCTCTCTGCCCATCCCCTGCTTGTGTTCTCTCTCTCTCAAAATAAATAAATAAAATATTTTTTCTTTTTTTTTTTTAATTTTTTTTTTTCAACGTTTATTTATTTTTGGGACAGAGAGAGACAGAGCATGAACGGGCGAGGGGCAGAGAGAGAGGGAAACACAGAATCGGAAACAGGACAGGCTCCAGGCTCTGAGCCATCAGCCCAGAGCCCGACGCGGGGCTCGAACTCACGGACCACGAGATCGTGACCTGGCTGAAGTCGGACGCTTAACCGACTGCGCCACCCAGGCGCCCCGATAAATAAAATATTTTTTAAAAATAAATCAGATATTTTATGAATTGCAAAATTAAAAGGTCCTCATTGAAGAAGGGCCCACCATGTTCATCCCGCCCACCCCCACTCCCCAAAACACAGAGCCGCTTAACTGGCTCCAGTCTTCCTCCTTTTCTCTCATTTCTAATCACGTCCTCATGAAGTTAGGAGGAACATTTTTAGTTTAATGAATCTTAGTAGTTTTATCGTTTAACTTAACTCAGATGCTTTCACTTTTTATAAACTATGCTTCCACTGATATTTTTAAAATCCGTTTTTAAACGTTTTTTTTTCTAAGTTTTGAATACAACTTCTCTGAATTTACACAGACCTTGTTTGCCAAACTAAAAGATGCTGTGCATTTGCATGCAGGCCTTCACAGAGTCACCAAGGGAAGCAAACCGGAAGTGTGCTTTTGCTTCGCCATGAGGAGGTCACAAGTACTTCCTACCTTCACACACACACACACACACACACACACACTGACATGTCTGGACGCCTCAGAGCTTTTAAGGAGATTTGGCTGGGACTCCAAATGGTACAAGATTTCACACCAACACTTAATTTTCTAGTATTGACAAAAATCCAAACAGAAAAAATTTTAAATTGCTAGGATTTCAATATATGCTTACGTCAGATCTCCTATTACCTCAATAGGCCTCCATTGATCTGTAAAGCTATTTTCACTTTTCTCCATCTCTCTCTTCCTACCTGCTGCTGGGTGAAAATTAAATACAAGTACTCTATTTTAAAAGACAACTATGCTATTGTGCTTGAAGCCCTTAGAAATGGTTTATTCCTTTTCAAGCTTTCATTCAAATTTACTTTCTCTGGAATAGTGGGACATAGTTCTTTATTTCTCTCTGCCCTAGATGGCAGGGACCTAAATTGCAAGAATTAGTTCTAAGAGGGCATTTAATGGTGCTGAAGTTTGCTTTCATACCACACTCTACATCAAAGCACCAATCTTCAAGGGCCAGTTATATTCCTTTTATATAAGTTTATGAATTGTTCTACATTTTATTACATCTTCAGTTTTAAATAACAATTTCCTCATATAAAAACACTGAGTAGTCTGTGAAAGATGCTGAAACATTCAGTGTATGATCCTTCATGGCAAAGCATGTGACTGTGTACGAACTTACTAACATTTCATCTTCCTACAGGAAATGAAGTTCGCTTTTCTTCCTATAAAATAAATGAAATGGACCCACATGTCTGAAAAAGAGACAAATGGAAAAGAACAAAAACTTTTAAACTAAGAGTTAAAAATGAGACTGTTTAGGGCCACCTGGTTGGCTCAGTTGGTGGATCATGTGACTCTTGATCTCAGGGTTGTGAGTTGGAGCCCCACATTGGGGGTAGAGATTACTTAAAACTAAAATCTTAAAAAAATGAGACAGTTGAAAAATAATGTGGTATATATCATTATCTCCATTTTACCCGAGGACACTGAAGCTCAGAGACAGGACCAGCTGGATAACGTATAGGGTCCTGAACAAAATGAAAATGTAGGGCCCTTGGGGCGCCTGGGTGGCTCAGTCAGTCGAGCATCCAACTTCGGCTCAGGTCATGATCTCACAGTTTGCGGGTTCAAGCCCCGCATCAGGCTCTGTGCTGACCTCTTGCTCAGAGCCTGGAGCCTGCTTCAGATTCTGTGTGTCCTCTCTCTGCCCCTCCCCCGCTCACACTTTGTCTCACTCTGTTTCTCAAAAATAAATAAATGTAAAAAAAAAAAAATTAAAAAAAAAAAAGAAAATGTAGGGCACTTGTTCAAAAATCATTAAGAATTTCAAGGCAGTGGTGGCAGAGCATTAAACCAGGCACAAGGCTCTGTGTGACTGCATAGGCTACATATATAAGATGTTCCTACTCAGAGAAGTTAACATAAAATCAGCAGCTTAACACGTAGTTGGAATTCAAACCCTGGTGGTTTGACTTCAAAATTTTAGAACTCTCACTCTTAGACACAAATAATAAACATTATTTACTGGGTGTTTTCCATAGGCTGAGCATGAAAGATCATCTCATATAATCCATGCAGTAATCTAATTAGATGGTCATTGTTATCCCATTTTGCAGATGAGTACCTCGAACACTGAACTATACAGTTGCTATTTTTTTTTTTTTTTTTTGGCTACTCAGCATTCATTACTCCTTATTTTTCAGGTTTATTTATTTATTTTGAGAGAGAGAGCATGCAAGTGCATGCATGCAGGGAGGGACAGAGAGAGAGAGGAAGAAGGAATACCAAGCAGGCTCCCCTGACAGGCCAGAGCCCAGCTTCTGGTTCAGTCCCAAGAACCATGAGATCTTGAGCCAAAACCAAGAGTCGGACGCTCAACCGACTTAGCCACCCAGGTGCCCCTTCATTACTCCTTCTTAATAGCACATCAATTTCCTTTTGAAGAATTACCTTCAGCAGACCATAAGCACCCTGAGGGCAAGGACATTTTCTTATTCTCAAAAAAGTGGCCAGAACAGTAGTAAATAATTGACAATAAATGTTTGCTGATTTAGATGTGCGCACTGTTTTCCCACAACAACACTCAAGGGTGCTCCAGACTTCTGTGCTCAGATCCTCCTGCTACCATAGGGGCACATGTACCCCAATGTTTATACCAGCACTTTCAACAATAGCCAAATTATGGAAAGAGCCTAAATGTCCATCAACTGACGAATGGAGAAAGAAGATGTGGTTTATATATACAATGGAATACTACTTGGCAATGAGAAAGAATGAAATCTGGCCATCTGCAGCAACATGGATGGAACTGGAGGGTATTATGCTAAGTGAAATAAGTCAGGCAGAGAAAGACAGATACCATATGTTTTCATTCATATGTGGATCCTGAAAAACTTAACAGAAGACCATGCAGGAGGGGAAGAGGAAAAAAAAAGTTACAGAGGGGGAGGGAAGCAAACCATAAGAGAGTCTTAAATACTGAGAACAAACTGAGGGTTGATGGGGGATGGGGGACAGGGGAAAAAGTGGGTGATGAGCATTGAGGAGGGCACCTGTTGGGATGAGCACCGGGTGCTGTATGGAAACCAATTTGACAATAAATTATATTTAAAAAAAAAAAAAAAGATCCTCCTGCTACCACTGGCACAGTGAGATGGGGAAGATAGCACATGGCCCTAAGCTAGCAATCTCTGGAACCTTGACTCTTAAGTACGATGCCAAAAACACAGACCAGTTAGAGCTTGATGGTTCCAGTGTCCCCGCCTGACAAGAATAGTGGCCCATGCTTTTTTTTTGCACAGGTTCTGCCTGATTCAAACCTCAGTCTCTAGCCTTCTCATTATATGCACATGCTACTCCCTATATCTGAGCCAGGAGACCCCAAGACCACCCTCAGTTTTGAAGCTAGAACTCACCTCTCAGAAAAGCTGCTATACTCACCATTATGGTTTATTACAGCAAAAGGATACAGATTAAAATCAGCACAAGGAGTGCCTGGGTGGCTCAGTGGGTTAAGTGTGGGATTTGGGCTCAGGTCATGATCTCATGGTTCATGAGTTTGAGCCCTACATCAGGCTCTCTGTTGTCAGTGCAGAGCCCACTTTGGATCCTTTGACACCCTCTCTCTCTCTCTCTGCCCCTCACCCACTTGTTCTCTCTCTATCTCTCTCTCTCAAATATAAATAAACATTTAAAAATATGTTTTAAAAAATCAGCAAGAGATAAAGGCACAGAGGGTGGAGTCCAGGAAGAAACAGGAGCCTCTCCTGGTAGAGCTGTATGGACAGTGCTTAATTCTCCCAATAGTGATGTGTGACAACACAAATGAGTTGTCAACCAAGAAAGCTCACCAACGAAGCCTTGGTGTCCACGGTTCTTATGAGGGTAAGTCACCCAGGCATGCATCTGACTTAGATATAGGAAATAGCATGTGACTGACCGTAGCTACTCAGTCTCCAGCCCCACAGAGGTCAGTGTGGCCCAAGGCCTTGGTGAATTAAAACAGTTTTTCACCATAAGTCACACTATTAGCGTAAACTATCTGGTCAAACTGAGACAGCATGGCCCAAAGCACAAAGACACAAAAACACTCTTCTCAGGCAGGATATTCCAAGGACTCAGAGGTTATCTGCCAGAGCCTATCATCAAGGGCCAGTCCTTCTGACAACAGGACTTCAGAACTTTCTTTGGAATGTGCAGAACTTAAGCAGCCTGGGCCTGCTGAGCCTTTCACTACACAACATCCGATAATGTTGCTTAAGTTAAGTAGATGTTATTTCTGTTGCTTGTACCCAGAGAACCTATACAATCACACAGCTAATGACTATAGACCTAAAATGTAAGTTCAAGTCTTCCTGATTCTAACATCTAAGCCACTCAGGATTGGTCATTACAGGTTACCATTTATAAGAGGAATTTTTAACTAGAACCCTAATGGTCTATAAAAATTAAGGTACCACTCAGCAATCCTACTTCTTAGAATTTACCCTAAAGACACAGTGAGTGAATACAAAAATGAGTTTACAAATACACTTATCACGGCATTATTTGTATGATACAAAATTAGAAACAATGTGTACATCCAACTAATAGGTAATTAGTTAAATCAAAGGTGGCAAACTTTCTCTGAAAAGGGCCATATAGTAAATACTTTCAGCTTCACAGGCTGTACAGTTTCTGTTACAACTACTCAACTCTGCCATTGTGGCACGGAAGCAGCCACAGACAATACATAAACAAATGAGTATGGGTGTGTTCCAATAAAACATGAACAGGCCAGAGAGGTGGCAGGATTTGGTCAGCAGCCCATAGTTTGCCAACCCCTGGGTTCAGTTATAATATATATTATTATACACAACAGAATACTATTCAGTCATTTTTAAACTTTTTTTTAATGTTTATTTATTTTTGAGAGAGAGAGAGAGAGAGAGAGCGTGAGTAGGGGGGGGGACAGAAAGAGGGAGACACAGAATCTGAAGCAGGCTCCAGGCTCTGAGCTCTCAGCACAGAGACTGATGCAGGGCTCAAACTCACGAGCTGCAAGATCATGACCCGAAGTTGGACACTTAACTGACTGAGCCACCAGGCGCCCCCTATTCTGTCATTTAAAAAAAATTAAGTATATCTATATATGCAGAAATGAAGAAATGTCTCTTAACACACAACTAAGTGATCAAGTAAAACATGGAATCATGGGGCACCTGGGTGTCTCAGTTGTTGTTGTTTTTTTTTTTTTTTTTTAACATTTTTTAGTGTTTACTTATTTTTGAGAGGGAGAGACAGACGGAGCATGAGCAGGGGAGGGGCAGAGAGAGAGGGAGACACAGAATTGGAAACAGGCTCCAGGCTCCGAGCTGTCAGCCCAGAGCACGACTTGGGGCTTGAACCCACCAGCTGAGTCATGAGATCATGACCTGAGGTGAAGTCAGACACTTAACCAACTGAGCCACCCAGGCACCCCTAAGTCAGTTAAGCATCCGACTCTTGATTTCAGCTCAGGTCATGATCTCATGGTCTGTGGTATCAAGCCCCGCATCGGGCTCTGTGCAGAGCCTGCTTGGAATTGTCTCCCTCTCTCTCTACCCTTCCCCCACTCATGCTCTTTCTCTCTCTAAAACAAAACAAAACAAAACAAAACAAAACAAAACAAAACAAAACTGTGGAATCATACCACACATACAACTTTGAGGGGAAAAGATTTGTGTACACGTAAGAAAACTGTTAGAATGATGTGCATGAGGCTGTCAATAGTTATCTCTGGAAGGCTAGAATTATGTGGGACTTTTCACTTACTACATCGTACATTTCTATATTGTTTGAAATTTTTTACCATAAACATGATATTTATATTCAGACAGAAAAATCCATTTCAAAAAAAAAAGCTTAAGGCTCTGGCCAGAACACCTCCTTAATCCCACACTAAGTTATTCAGGCTTCTAATAAGTAAGAAATCCTGAATACAGGACAAGCTTCTAGTTTAGGAGCAGCTCTCCCAGCACAGGCGTGAAGATGCCATGTACTCCTTAAAGTCCTTTCCAAGCTGAGCTTCTAGAGAATTCTTCTAGAACCTTAAGGCTAATGTTCTTTTTCTCTTCACATCACAATAAATAACCTACTAGCAGCCTTCTCTCAAACGGAATAGATTTTTAGCCACCCCAAAAATATGTGAACCTTGATAGGAAAGATAGTAATTGTGGTTTTGGACAAATAATCTGTATTTATGGCTCTGAGACACTAGTAAGGCTTAGAATTCCAGTTACTATCCATATTCCATTTCTAAAATATTATACAAGTACCTGCAACCGAGCTGCTAGAATTAACAAACCAGCAGCACTAAGGCACTCAGTCCTTAGAAGCTAAAGATATAACACCTTCTTGAATTGAATTTATATGCTGCATAAATTCACATACAATACACAAAGTGTCCAATGCTAAGGGCCTTAGGATATACAAAAACAGATAAACACAATCCATCTTAACAGTGTCTCATTTATTATTTTTTTATTTTTTTTTATGACTGCTAACTTTGCTGATAGTTTAGAGAAGAGCAAAAGACAAGAACACAAAACTTCTTTGCAGACTCTGTTTACTTGCAAGGAGTCATTTTGCACCAGTAGCCGTCTTTCATAAGGAAAGTCCAGCCAGTCCTACCAGCCACTGCCCACTGGAGGCTGGGTTTTCTCTCTCAACCACAGTGTCATGTGATTTCAGACTAATTACCACATGTTCTAGAATTACTTGTATTAGATATTCTATCTGGAACTAGTCTTATTTTTAAGTGTTTTTTAAAAGATTTTTTTTTTATTAAAAGATTGTTTCTAACTATATTACTTGTCAAAAAGATGACGGCTTAGTATCTCCATGCTATTAACGTAAGAAAACGAATTTGTAGATAAGTTGCTTAGAGCCAATCAAAAAAAGTCTCCCTTTCTGTTAATTGGATAATTAATGGCATTTTTAAAACTAGCACTGATCCAAGTACCTTTTATGTTCATTGGCAGATTGATTATCTATGAAGAAGTTCTCTGTTATCTTTATTATCCATTTGGATGAGAAGGAAGGCCTTGGGGAAGGGACAAAGGATTAGCTTTGTTTACACCCGACTCTACCCTTTCACATTCAGCCTCCTTTGTGAGTTGGCTGTGATTTGAGTCTTAGGGAGAAGGAATGAATCTTGAAGAAGATCTTTAATAGAATTAAAATCTATTTCAGGCATCGAAAATAGAATTCTGATTATGTCCTTGCATCCATGGTTTCCTAGGGGTAAGGGGAAAATAAAACTCTACCCATTTGCCTTTTTTATCTGTCAGGCTTCTTTTCTGTCTCCCTATCTTCCCACCCCCACCTCCATCCCTCTCATATTTCTATGACTAAAAAACAAAACCACGGGCTGGTTACTGCAACAGTATCATTTATTTGTGTTCTCCAAGCAGCCTGCAACACAGCCAGAAGATAATGGACACCTCATTTATTCAAGCTCTGAATGATCATATTTAATTCCCTGTGACAGCTGTCTTCCCCACATTAGCATTGCAAATAAGTTCGGTTTTGTAATGGCCTTCTATTGAACATGATTCAATTATGTGTGGTCCGTATCGAGGCAGGATACGGTCTTAGTATCTATAGCAATATTTCTGCAAGCTGCTGCTCTTTACACTGCTCACATTTAAGCTGGCTGTTTACCACAATGCTTTCCTTGAACTGTATTGAACTCCCTACACTTTCAAATAAAATAAAGAGGAATGAATGTAATTTGAAAAAGCAGTTACTGGGCATATAGATATTACGACGTACCTCCTCCCCTTTTACATATGTAATCAACCTGGAAGCACTTGGAAAAAATTGCCGATTGTCCCATTTTAAAACCCAGATAATAAAATCATTATGGCCAATTAAACGATTAGACGATGCTAGACACACTGGGGTTCAAAGTCTGGTTTTGCCTATCACTAACACACTATTAGCCATAAGGCAATCAGTCCAAATTCAGAGTCATTTTCATGTGATGGAGGTGAGAAACCCTATGCATGGGGAAAAAAGCAGCTTCTTCATGGACTGAAGGAAGATGTCAAGGGGACCTGATCTTAGCAAGGGGTGAAACGTGGCCCCTGTAGCCTCAAAAATGTACAACTCACTCAGTGGCCTGCCTCCAGAGGTTCCTCTGCAGATATAGCCACCACCTGGGTTTCCCTGGGGTCCCCCGCCCTTGGCAGCTGTGGAACCAGCAAGCAATGTAGGAAGACAGAAGAAAGAAGTAGCTGGGTGGGAGAGTGGGGCTGCCTACTCAGACTCCACAAGATGTCATCGCAGACCATGTGTCAAAGGGATTCGGAGGCCACCTGGGCTGACTGCCCAGAGCAATTCATGGTCTCCCAAGGCTCTGAAGGCTCTTTTGGCAGCTCCTTATGTCCTGATGTTAGAAGGAACAACAGGTGGAATGACTCGCCTAGACAGGACTCCTGACTTTCCTCCTACCAAAGAGGAGTAAACGCGGTCAGCTTCCCCCCAGGGTGGGAAGTAGATAGAAACTTGGCAGCCTTGGCTCAGCCCTTCTCTGCTTTGGTTCTGTCTGCCTGTAGGGAGGGTATGTTGTGGTCTGGTGCCCTGGCCACGTGGGAGCTCAGAGAGGCACAGCTTCTGGGGAGGCCTGATATTTGGGAGGTTATGCTCAATTCAGGAAAGAGTTCATAAAAGCATACTTGACCCCACCTAAGTCATGTCTTCCAATACAGCTTTTCTCAGGAAGCTAGCTGCCATTCCGATCGGCATTTATCAGATTCGTGGGTCTCACTCCCCACTGGTTAAGAACGTGGGGAAGTTATTGGGCCTAACCCTTACACCAGACAAGTAAATCCTTCCCCTTCCATTTGATATTAACTTAATATGCAGTGGGGCTTCACAGATTTTAATACGTATGTACATCACCTGGAGATCTTGTTAAACTGCAGAGTCTGATTCAGTAGGTCCAGGATGGGGCCTCAGATTCTACGTCTGTAATGAGTGTCCAAGTTGATGCCAGTGCTGCTGGTCCACGGTCCATGCTTTGAGCAGCAAGAACATAAAATGTGGTCTCCAGAACAGAGAACTCAGGGCAGACTCAGGTGCAGTACTGGGGATCTTCAAATTTTAGTGTGGGTTGGAATCAACTGAAAACTTTTTAAAACTCAGATTCTTGAGACTCACCCCAGAAATTTTGCTCAAGAAGTTTGGAGTGGAGCCCAGAGATCTGCATTTTTAAGTATTTTAACATTTAGTATGTATTTTAATAGGTTATTCTCATGCAGATGGTCCTGGGAAACACACTCACACTGGCTGAAGAGTCACCCTAAGGATGCTTATCTAGAACCGCTCAACAATAATGCCACCTTGCTTTGGTACGGCCCCTCACACGTTGCAAAGTGCTTTCATACTAACTGTTTGGTTTGACCTTCGTAATAACACATGCGCCTCTGTATTCCAGATGAAGGAGTAGAAACAGGTTTGAAAGATGTCTAGGCCACATAACCTACTCAGTAGGATCGACCAACTCAACACAGAGACTTGCCTACCACTCATGTGTCCCAGAATCCCCTCAGTCCTTGGTAAACCAGGACTGTTGGTCACCTTATTACCTAGTCACGGGACTGAAAGAAAACAAAACAAAACAAAACAAAACCCTGGGTTCCTCTCAGTTCGGTGTGGTAAACCTACCAAACATAAAATGCAATGGTAAATAGCGGATACAGACTGACTGATACAGGCAGAAATGAGATTTACTGGAGGAACTTTGGTTAGCTCACAAAGTCACAGGGAAAACTGGAAGACGAAGATCAGAAAGTGCAGGAGCAAGGAAGACCAGGCAGCCAGAACCCCGCTAAAC
Organism: Felis catus; assembly: GCF_018350175.1. NCBI lineage: Eukaryota > Metazoa > Chordata > Mammalia > Carnivora > Felidae > Felis > Felis catus. Next base: position 85,148,339 of record NC_058373.1, on the reverse strand, counting down.
AAAGTCATACCAGAGATCACACCAGGGACCCACTACCAAGCAGTCAGTGCTCCAGTTTCCACCACCCTCGGCACTGCTGTCCCCACTGCCCCCATGAAGTGGCTGTTGCTGTCACTCTTCCCGTTGGCAAAAGAACTCCCAGTTACCATGCTTCTCTATTACTCATTCCCAGTTCAAAGTCTGGGGTACATGCATCTGATTGGCCAATTCTCAGTCACATTTCTATATCACAGCTGCATGGAAAGCAGGGAAATTAAGCATCAGTGATTTTCAACTTTTAGAAACCTCTTTAAAAAATCTTTTTTAACGTTTATTTATTTTTGAGACAGAGAGAGACAGAGCATGAACGGGGTAGGGGCAGAGAGAGAGGGAGACACAGAATCGGAAGCAGGCTTCAGGCTCTGAGCCGTCAGCCCAGAGCCCGACGCAGGGCTCGAACTCACGGACCGCGAGATCGTGACCTGAGCCGAAGTCGGACGCTTAACCGACTGAGCCACCCAGGCGCCCCTAGAGACCTCTTATAACATAGGAAAGGAATTCAGATACTGGAAGCGAAAATAAAAGCAAAAATGAAAATTAGGTGTTGCAGTATGCCCCTTCTCTTGCATTGGAAAGCCGATCTAATAATGAAAAGATTACCAATTTTCAAAGGTTGCCTTTAAAAGTATACCCTAAAATTAAGATGTCGGTATTGCCCTACAGCTGTAGAAACTGGAAATTGAGACATATTAATAACTTTATAGTATGGTAGTTTTCATAGCAACATAAAAATATGCATAGAAGAATATAATCAGTTATAAACACAGGTGTATAACCCAACTCCTCTTAGAAAATCGCCTATGATTTTTAACTCTTCAGATTAGACACTACTGAAAGAATTCTAATAATACTTTTCCCAAAGTATGTCATTTTAACACACAAAGAATTACAGAGGTGAGAGCATCATAAAGCAAAAGATGAGTGAGAATATGAGCCCCTTCTCTTTAACCACAGAGCATAGGCAAATAAGTAAACAGTACCCAGTCACTGAAATTTAACAACCTGCTGCTGGTAGTTCACTATATGCTATAATCACTAAGGTGGAATTTCTCATCCTAAAACACCAAGTCTGTCATAATAGATGTAATAGCTTTCTCTGATGCCTCGTGGGCTTGGAGGATCCTTTGAAAAATGCCTCCCTATTCTATACTGATTCCTCACTAGTCCCTTTATTGATTTTCTGCAGCTGTTTTTCTTAAGCATATAAAGTAAATTATTCTAGTTGGTTCTTCGAGACATCTGCTGATGAATCTACTTTAACTTGTTCAATTTCCTAGAGCTGTACTACAGTCCTTAGGAGAATCTTTGACTCTTCTTTCTTTCTCCTTTTTATGCTTGTGACTCTCTGGTTGTGCTCTCAGGATTCTAATTACACTCTCTTTTGTTGGCTCCAGTGACACCCCTGGTCTCAATCCACCTTGTATTTTCTTCATCTCAGAGTTCCCCACATCCCAGGATAACATCACACCAATGCCTAAAGTGATACACAAACTAGTCTCCCCTTGCTTGCAATAAAAAGGTAAAGTACTCCAGAATAAACCTGAAGTATTTCTGCCATGTCTTTTTTTTTAAGTTTATTTATTCATTTAAGTCATCTCTACACCCAATGTGGGGCTTGAGCTCTCCTGCCTAAGCCAGCCAGGCACCCCTGCCTGTCTTTTACCACCAGTGTGATACGCACATCTTTGTGACAGCCATGTTCTCCAATCTGGATAAAGTGCAATCCTCCTGCATCCTGACTCCCCACTCGGTCCCATGGCATTTAGCCATTAGCCATTTAGAAACTGAAGATAGACATCGTCATGCCTTTATTTGAGTGTCACTTATGAAAAGCATCCTGCTTTGTCCATTACATTGGCAAACAGAAAACACGATAGCATAATGGGATTTTGTTGAATAAAACTGCAGAAGTTGCCACGGAGAAAGTTCTAAAAGCCTGTGTTGTGTGGATAGACACCCCATAAATGCAAAGTCATTCTGATTTTCCCCCACCTCATTCCACCCCAGGGTGCCCTTCCCCCAACTCGCTGCAGCAAACCTTGGCATCTTTGCCTCATCTCCCCATTTCCTCCCACTTTTCCACACTCTCCTGAAGCACCTGAACTCAATACACTGCATGCCCTCTGGCTTGCAATTATCCTTTACTATAGCTTCTTCTGCCCCGGAAGTGACCGTGCCTGGAGTCTTTTCCAGACTCATCTGAAGTCTGTGCACTTCCATTACTTCATATCTCTCCTCCAGGTCCCTGCTCTCCCTTTCATGTCCTTCTCCCTGCGAGGGGAGGTGAGCTGTGGAGCCGATCCTCCTCTTCCCACACACAATAACACACACAAGCAGTCTCAGCAACCAAGCCTGGCATTAGCACAGTCTCACTTCAGAACTTTCCACTGAGGCCAAAGGGGCCCCTGACAGGAGTCACTATACCATGCCTGTGAGACTCTGGGGACCCCCAAACCACTTCAGAATACTCCAAACCAATCTTCCAGGCACTTCGCAGGAGGCTGGCTCCACTTCAGCAAAGTGCCCTGCACTGAAAGACGTATTTTCCATCGGTAACTAGTGCAGTTAATGAGAGGACTGGACACACTGGCACTAAGGAAATTAGCCAGAATTTAATTCTGCCAATAAATTGCCTTGGGCTTGATGGCTGACCAAGAGCTTCCCTGGGGGCCTACTTTAAATCGTAGGTGTGTTTTAGGTCTTCATAAAGCAGACAATATTGGCTCCTAAACTGCAATAAAACGTCTTTGCTATAATAATCTGTTATTATATTTATGAATCTGCTCAGCACGTGGCATCTCTTCTGAAACAATGTAACACACCCCTAAACATGCACATCTGTGATGGGTGTGAGATAAGCCAGAGACACTGCTGCAGTGTGTGCCGTGTTTTCATTTCTTCCTTGGCCATTCTGCATTTTTATCTCTTAAACCACCTTTCTCATTACAATATCTGTTAACACGGTGACTGTTGATTTGTCTGACTCAAATCAAGCACACTTTCCACATTTTCTATTATTCAATTTGAATACAAATTGTTGTTTGTATTCATTGCCTGGAAATTCCTTTTACTTTTAATTTCTTTTGATTAAGTAAATTTTATCCAAACCTTGAATATATATTGATGACAGTATAACACTTGGGAATAAATAAATGTGCAGCATTTTTTTATTTTCAGGGGAAAAATAGGGTTCAGTTATATCAGGCTTCTGCTTTTGTATCTCTTTATCTTCTCTGAAAAATAATGTGATCTCTCTCAACACCTCAACTTCATCAGGAGGCCTCAGTCTCCACCCTCATCTGGGAAGCGTCATGTCCTTTATTTCTGAGGACTTATACCCATCTGCCCACGAGAAGTACCTCAATCCAGGAAAATAGTGAAGGCGAGGAAGAGTGAATAAAACGTGAAACTAAATCTCAGCATATCTTCCAATTATTTTTTACACGTCTACATACATGCTAATATATCTCCGTGTATTTGCATAGGAATATATATATTGTTTGTTTTCTAAGTTTGGGAATTACATACTACACATATAACTCACTTTTTCCACTTAACAACATCTCTGAACACTTTTTCCATGCATGGTTATTTCTGGATATGTTTGCCTATAACTAAAAAAGAAGTTTAAGTTTTCATAAGCGAAATAAATGTACTATCTAGGCAGAGATACATGGAAAACCTAAAGCTGTGGATTATTCTGTTAGTTAATTTTGTTTTGTTTCTTTGATGAAATTTTAATGTGTTTCTTTCTGTTTTGCAAACAATTAAATAATCAAGTTTATCTTTTCCGTTAAAAAGAAACAGCATTCAGAACAAGGTCATTCTCCCAAGAGGACCCACTTATTTAGCTCCTAGAGTTACCAAAACGGCCAAGAATTTATATAAAATTATTAAATGGATTCATATCAAAAACAATACATAATTAAATAAGCGTCTAATAATTCATACATAATGGTACTATTTTATGCTGGTATAAATCATTCCTTATATGACCTGTGAAAACCTTAACTAATGCTTCCAAAATCATCCCCTGCCTGTATACAACATGATATAGCAACATAAAAAATTATTCAGAAATGATTATGTCCAGCAAGTACAAAGCAGAGCTCTTTTATCCTGGAGACTTAAGAGTCAGAAGTTACAGAGAGGCTGAGAATCATGGGTCCTTGTTCACTGGACAAACCATTCAACACTGGAAGAGAGACCACAAATCTATTCAAACATGGATGAAAAAATCCATTGTCTCTGTAAAATAAATCCCTTTCTTAAAACAGCCAAAGAGAAGCCACCAGCTGGCCTGATGGTTTGGCCAGCAAAGCTGGCTAACATGGAGATGGGAATAAAATGGCAACGTCTCGGGGGCCTGATCATCCCCGACCAGAGTCTGCAGAGTAGATGGCCAGCAACTTGAGTCCCCTGGGGTAAGTCCCCATCTTTCCAGGCCGTCTGGCACATCAGACACAGAACTGCTGGCAGCCTACTCTGGTTATGGCAACTTCCAAACAAATTTCCCACATGTGATTCTGAATGGAGGCTCAAATGAGGGAGGCTGAAGTAGGCTGCTCCATTATTGTACACAGGCTTATCCTCTTGAAGCAACCAGGTGAGCACATGGGCTCAAGCCTGGAGACCAGGGTGCAGCTTTGCCAATGGACAAAGAAACAATAATAAAATTTTAGTGCCTCAAATATTATATGGTAGTTCAGGATATGAGGCCATTGTCCAGTTTTACTGTGAGGAACTTCTCTACCAAATTAGACCTAACACAGGGGATTCCTCAGATCCTTACTTTTTACCAGACCAGAGTGTTCTCCAATTTAACCCCTTTGTGCCTAGGAACAAAGCAGAAGTCCTATAGCAGGAGAGACTGTCAAACTGGATTTAGCCCTCCCCCATACCTATTTATCACCTTCCCCCTACCTGGTTCATAGCCAATCTCCTCAGCAAGCGCAGGGGATATCCCCTTCTCTCCTAGCACAAGATCTGATCTCCTTGGCAGAAAAGACATGAGTTCCTTCAAGCCTGGTCACACATGCACATCACAAACTGACCACATCCACACACATCTTTCCCTTCTTTCCCCCCACCCATCTCAGAGAAGCAAACACCCCTCTCTCCAGAAGCCATTCTTTTATTCTGCCCCTTGCCTTCTTCAAGTTTCCATTGATCATCTCCTTTCACCTCATTCTCTTACATTTCACTCCTTCTCCACTGCCCACAGATACATTCAGGTTCTGAACTCCCAGACTATAACTTCTAGCTACCAGTTGGCTTCCTTCCCTTTACTGCTCAACTTCTTGAAAGGGGAGCCTATACTAGCTCTCTATCGTTAACCCTGCCCACCTCCCTTTATGAAAATCTCCTTATTCCAACCACCCAAGTTGAATTCTATTTCCTGGAGGCCTCTGGTGATGCATTTTCTAAATCTCAATTTTCTTGTCCTTAAAATCAGGATAACAATACTGCACTCCTTAGGAATGAAGTCAAAGCTACTGCAGTGAAGAGACCTCAAATTATGGTGGCTTACCATAGATGCTTATGCCTCTCTTACATAACAGTCATGAGATGAGAGGGCCAGTTATTAGGAAAGCCACACTCCATGTGATCAAGCAGAGATCTAGGATATTTCTGTTGTTGGTTCATCAGATTTTAATGTGTATGTAAATCAGCTAGGGCTCTTGCTAAAAATGCAGATTCTGTCTAGGCATCTAGGGTAGTGCCTGAGATTCTGTATTTCTAACAAGCTCCCATATGATGTCAGGCTGCCAGCCTGTGGACCATACTCTGAATAAGAGTATAAGGCATTGCTCATGCTTGTTTGATGAAAGCTGGGTCACAGGTGCCTCTGTATTCCACTGGCAAACACTAGTCATATGGCTGTACCTGGGTGCAAACAAGAGTGAGGACATATGCATTATTTTTATTGATTATGGTATTTTTCTAAGGGGACTGAGAAGAAAGACCAGATATATTTGGGTATGGAGTTCTCTTCAAAACCAAGACAGTTCTTGGGATGTAGGTGGACATTCCATCTGCACTAAACAGCATAGGATGGTGACGTTACATTTCAACTGGAGCTCAAAATAGTTGGTTGAGAAGTAGATTCTTGAGGATTCTGGCTTGAATCACTGTAGGATAACCCTACAAAGGCAAGTATATTCCTAACAGAAGTGTAGGATGACAACGTAGGACACTCTAGATTCAGAAATAGCTATAAGAGTGCCTTGCTGGGTCTATTTTGACTCTAGTGGAAGTCCATACATTCCTGTATAACAGGGGTATCATTCAAGATGCCAGATCCCTGCAAATCTTGGTCCCATGTTGCCTGAGTTGAGGACAACCAGAGTATGACATATATGTTAGTTTTATCTGTATTAAAGCACAGGCTCTGGAGCAAGACTTTCTGGGTTTAAATCCCAGTTTTGATACTTGCTGTGTGACCTTGAGCAAGTTAGTTAATCTCTCAGTTTCTTTACCTGTAAGATGAGAAAATACAGCACTCACCTCATGGGATATTTTGAAGATAAAGTGAGGTGATTTGTTTAAAGGGCTTATATAGTAGGTGACACATAGTATTTCTTTAAAAGTCATGGGGCGCCTGGGTGGCGCAGTCGGTTAAGCGTCCGACTTCAGCCAGGTCATGATCTCGTGGTCCGTGAGTTCGAGCCCCGCGTCAGGCTCTGGGCTGATGGCTCAGAGCCTGGAGCTTGTTTCCGATTCTGTGTCTCCCTCTCTCTCTGCCCCTCCCCCGTTCATGCTCTGTCTCTCTCTGTCCCAAAAATAAATAAATGTTGAAAAAAAAAATTTTTAAAGTCATATATATATGATATATATTATATCTCTATAACTTTATTTTCTTAAGAGGCTGACCTCACCAGACCTAGCCTACAGTTCATTTCTCACCATTCTGGATTCCTTTTTTCCTCTCGCCAGCCCTACTTCATTGAGCGAATCATTTTTGCTGATCCTCACCCCAGACCAAAAGCGCAGACAGTTCAGTTTCTACGGATGGTCCTGGAAACCTCACACACCCTGGTATGACGGATGTGGAAGAAACACCTCTCAAATAGACCTGGACACAAGGACAAGTGCAACTTCTCATGAATTGATTTTATGCCCAACCCCAAAAGAGTAGAAAGAAAGTAGTCTGATCATTCTTGAAAACATCCAGGGCTCAGACCCATGCCTAAGAGTTCATGATGAGGTTAAGTCATTTTACTGTCCCCCCTCCTCCGCACTTGCCCTCGTTGAAAATCTTTCGTGAAACTGGGTTACAGTATCAAGGGCAGAACTGAGAGAAAAAGAAAAGAATTACCAAAAGATTCAAATAAATATGTAAGGTAGAGCTTATAGGACCTAGTTCTAGCTAAAGAGAATAACAAGAAAATATAACAGGCCAATGCTTTGGCAATTCTTTTTTAGCATCTTCTGACAAAACCATCTCTTTGTCCCTTGGCAGCTATTTTCTTAAACCACTGCCATTCTGATAAGCACACCACCACCCAAAGCTGGTGTCTATGCCGTTCGCATCAGGCAGAAGTGCCCCACAAAAAGCTCCACATGGCAGCACTGGAGCAAATGTCCAGTCATTGGGGAACCTTCTTCAATAGGAATGTGAGCTCTGAAAGAGGATTTCACAGATGTGAAAGATGTTTTACAGACTAATTCCTTAATCTAAATGACAAATCTTTCTATGTCCCTGTTTGCCAGGCACTGGAGAGGTAAGGAATTAAGCCTAGAGAGTCTAAAGCCTATTAGTCCAAACCCTGGACAAGTGACCATGTTTTCTGAGCCCTTGGCAAGGCATTCTCCATTCCATCCTAATGCTCCTAAGGTCCCTCTTACTCTGAGAAAATGAGTTAATGTCTTCCATGGCATTTATCCTCAGGTAGACAAATTCCTAACTGAAAAGAACATCACAAGCAAATTCACAAAGAAAGTCCTCTTTGCTCAGGGCCCAGTTAGGCACATAAAAGACTGAGAGAAGCGTAATCACATTTGTTAGGATGGCCTATGTGCCAGGATCTCCTCTATGTGCTTTGCCTGTGCTGTCCCATTGGGTCCTCACACCCGCCCTCTCAGATGGGTATTCTTGTTATCCCCACGTTAAAGACGAAGAACAGAATTTTAGAGAGGTCAAAGAAAAAAACAATTGTCCAGGATCTCGTAGCCAGTAAATGGTAGGTCCAGGACTTAAACTTTGCTATTTTCAACAACAAAGTCAGAAATGCAGAATCATTTTCCACCACTCTACTGCCTGATAATGTAAAAAAATAAACAACTGATCATGCTGCTATTTCTGAAATCATAGTTTCTGAGATTAGACAAGAGCTTTAGCATATTTACAAGTCACCTAGGATTAGTGCTCGCTTCGGCAGCACATATACAAGTCACCTAGGATTATTAAATACTCTGTAACTGTGATACTGTCAGATGGGGAGGATTTATCCTTATGCCTCGTGGACCCCTAGGCTCTGTCTGCTAAATCACTTTTTTGGGGTTTTGCAAAAGAGGAAACAAAAGTGACAATATTTGTAAATCAAAAGGGATCCATTCGTGATACTGTGCCTATATCTCTAGGTAAATGTTAAGAGGTTTCTACTAATTCCCAGAGCCACCTTGTACATCAGTTTCTCTCTAAAGTGGAGAAACCATGCTTGAAACATATCAGGCACGGCGGCATAATAGAGAACCCTACCGCTAGGGGATTTCCCGTGTGTCTGTAATGTTCCACTAATTAAGTTTTAGAAGCATTTAAGACTGTCTTCACTATGAATAACCACAGTGCAGCCTTAAAGGAAAAAAAAAAATCCATTTCCATGAGTCACGCACCAACAAGAGTGAGCAAATGGATTTGAATTGTTAGAGTCCATAGTCATATGAAATAGACTTAGCTTTCTCTCTATGAAAAAGACTCGTTCAGAATAATTTTGTTTTACAGACTAATTCCTTAATCTAGACCACAAATATTCTTATGCCTGTGTACCAGGCATTGGAGAGCTAAGGATCTAAGCCTAGAGAGTCTAAAGTCTCAATTAGTCCAAACCCTGGTACAGCAGCCATGTTTTCTGACCCCTGGACAAGGCATTGGGGGCCAAGGCCATATGCAGCTTATAGAAGCTGCATGAATACATAATGAAATATATGTATTTTTTTCTTTAGAATATATCAAATACACATACCATTTGGCTGGCTATGACTTTTTAAAAAAATTTTTTTAATGTTTATTTATCATTAAGAGGCAGAGCATGAGAGGGGTAAAGAGAGGGGGAGACACAGAATTCAAAGCAGCACAGAGCCCAACCTGGGGCTCAAACTCACCACCCAAGAGATCATGACCTGAGCCGAAGTCAGACACTGACTGAGCCACCCAGGCGCCCCTGATGGCTATGACTTTTTAAATCACATGGGGCGCCTGGGTGGCGCAGTCGGTTAAGCGTCCGACTTCAGCCAGGTCACGGTCTCGCGGTCTGTGAGTTCGAGCCCCGCGTCGGGCTCTGGGCTGATGGCTCAGAGCCTGGAGCCTGTTTCCGATTCTGTGTCTCCCTCTCTCTCTGCCCCTCCCCCGTTCATGCTCTGTCTCTCTCTGTCCCAAAAATAAAAATAAACGTTGAAAAAAAATTTATTTAAATCACAGAGCCCCAGAAGCTAAGGGCACAGCTTCTTGGCAATGTGCTAGAGGGAGGTTAGGATAGAAGACTGTTTTGTTTCCCATAATGAAAAGAAAACATAATGAAAACATTCATGAAAAACACTGTAGTGCCACATATTTGCATTCCCACATTTATATGTACCTTCAAACAATTCTCATTACCCATTAAACTCAAAGAAATTAAAACAAAAGCCACCACTATAACATTTCACCACCTAAGGTTATTCTATTTCTATTAAAGATACATAAACTGCTTTTATGATGTAGGTCTACCCATGGCTTAGTGTGGTAAGTCCAGTATATGCCTAGCCTCATACCCATATATTTAATTTAAAAGCCTACTCTACAATTAAAACAATCCCTGACTTAGCATGGACAAAGAAGACATGATTTAAGGACAACATAAGGACCATAGGCATGTCATTCCTATTCTCCATGGATCCAAGTTTAGTCATCAGTTAAACAAGGATATGGACTTCAACCCACCAGTGTTTTATACAGCAAAAATAATAAATGAAAGACATTTTTAACTAGGCAACAAAACTGTACCACCATAGTCTGGTCCTTGACCACCACCAGGAATCACACTGTACACGGGCCATATCTAAGCTTCACAGTTTCTCTACAAAAGGTCCATTTAAACTCTAATTTCCAACCTCTTCCTTAATCCTATAGTGATCAACTGACTTTTGAGTCAGCCTTCTTATGATTCCAGTGGAGAGGTTCTTACAGCAAAACCCCTAGCTTGCAGGTGAAAAAAATATTCAAAATCTGGGAATGATACAAGAAGCCAGATCAAAAAAGGATAAAGTGCTAATGAGAGAATAAGGACTAGAAGCTCAATGAACATAAAAACATATAGGATTCACAGAGATTCTTCCCCCTCCCCCCCCCCCCCACCGGCCACAGGGATTCTTCAGAGGCTAAAGATAGGTGTCCAAATAAGCCTCTTCTGTCTTGCACTTCAGCACTACTGCCCCAGGCACCGGGAAGATTTGCACTGACTATTAGAACATTTTACCACCCTTGCATCCCACTTACCAGTTGATCAATGTGTCTCTCCTTGGAGCATATAGTCAGTCTATGAGGAAGAGACACGTTGACCAACTAGTAAGTGGGATGCAGGGATGCTGAAATGTTCTTATGGTCAGTACAAAACTTAGCTGCCTGGTTTGCTCAAACTTCTGGCACTGTACTTTACACAAGGTTTGCACTCATAAATGTTTGCTGGGTCCATTAATTAACTATTTCATACAATGGTTACTGCATAGCTATGTAGAAAAACTTGGTCTCAAAATATAAATGCTTCTAGCTCTAATTTCCATTTCTTAGATGCATTGAGTTTTTCTAAGTAAGGTGTAAATACAAACCCAACTCATAGGATAAGTAAGTATTGTATGATTCTGCTGTCCTTTTATGCCCATTTTAGTTGGTTTTCATGGAACTTGTGTGTGAAAACACTATGAATTTGGTTCATAGAGATTTTTTTCTTAGTTTCCCTACCTCCAGGGGAAGGAGCCTACCAGCTGTGGTTTTAAATTCTAAATGATAGGGGCGCCTGGGTGACTTAGTCAGTTGAGTGTCTGACTCTTGATTTTGGCTCAGGCCATCATCTCAATGTTGTGGGATTGAGCCCTACATTGGGCTCCATCCTGAGCATGGAGCCTGCTTAAGTTTCTCTCTCTCTTTCTCTCCCTCTCTCTCTCTCTCTCTCTTTCAATCTGCCCCATCCCCTGCTCAAGCTCTCTGTCTCTAAAAATTTTTTTAAAAATAAATTCTAAATAATATATTCAAACATGAATATCAGTCTATTTCAAAAGACATATTACAATAAAATAAAATGAAAACTACCCCAAATATAGAGAAAGAGACAAATAAATGGCAATATGCTTATTGACATTCATATATTTAACAAATTTTCATTATAATATTTTGTAATACTCTGCTTTCAAATCTAATTTTTCTTCTCATTGGATGATATTAAATCCTTTATAAAGTGAAATTAAGCAGGTGAATCCCCACTTAAATTACTTTAGTGACTCTCCATTGATCTTGTATGCTAGGTCTTACTCTGGCCCTTGTTTACCTCCCCAGAGATATGCCTTACCACTCTTCCATTCACTCTGTTCTCCAGCCAGACTGAACTCCATTTGGTTTTACAAAAGTACAAAGTTCTCTCTCCCCTCTGAGCTTCCATGTGTGCTGGCCTCTGTCCCCACCATCATCTACCTCCGTAGTCCCTCTGTCTTGTTAATTACTATTCACCTTTCAGATCTTAGCTAAGACATTTCCTCCAGAAAGCCTTTTCTGAGCACCACTACCACCGCCAACATGAAGTTTGGAGCCTCCTCTGTGCCTCTCATAATGCCTAGATCCTACCTCTGTGCTATCATATTCTTACCAAAGTATTTGCTTATTATCTGTATGTGTTCCTATATCTAGCCACCCAGTAAGTGTTATTGAATGAATGCATGCCTGCTAAAGAAGTCAGATAGATGACAGAATGGTCCTTTCCCTCTAAGAGTTTATGTTTTTTACCTCAGCTGTATGGATGAATAAGAAAATCATCTTACATCATGGCCTGTTCCAGATAACAAGTAGGTTCTGTGAAACTAAGGCCCAAATTATTGCTTCCCTTTGAAGAGCCTTAATAGTTCCTGAGGTAACTTTATGTAATAGAGATAGGAAGATTCTATAATAGTCATCATCCACCAACTGTGGTACTGTATTGCTTTTAAAAGCTATTTTTTAAAGTTTTCATTTCTTATGTGAGAATTATAGATATGTCATCATCTCCAGACCTGTCACATGATTAACTGAGACTATATGAAGGGAGTCTTGAATTTTCACATTGTTTTAAACGCACGAGTTCTGTGGGGGTTTTGTTTGTCCCTGCACCTTGACGATCAAGAGAGGTTTAATGATGATAGGGATGATCACGATGACAATAACAATAGAAATAAATAATATAAGAGGATGACACATCGCCAAGAGCTCGGTTATCCTCTGAAGACTCTAAACATGTTTAATGCAAGACTCGTTTTCATAGCTGGACAACATCATGAAAGAAATTCTCAGTTTTAAAAAGAAAACCAATTCTGAAAGATGTTGTTGACATTTGTGACCCCATGGAAATTATTTCAATCTGTGGGCAATTTGTTTTCAGTCTTTGTGTACAGCACAGAAAATTCAGGCAGTGCTCTGGCACACACCACCTATCTCCGCATTCACTCTCCTTCCTTAGCTCATCAAGATACAAAATAATCTAAACAAAATGACTGCACTGACATTTTCTTCAAATACCATAATAATTGCTAAATTGGACTCACCAGAGACAAAAGGAAATTTTATTTTCTGTTGATCACATACATCTTTTTATACATGAAAAACCACGACACTATCATTCTCTACCAGGCTGTTTCTGCCAACAACTGTGACTGATTGGGATTCACATAAAGCCCCCAGCCTTGTATGAGCATGACAAGAGTCAAATTAGGTGGGCTGGGAGCAAAACAAAGAGCTCCAGAAAAGGAATCATCTCAAACTCAGCATTTTGACAGAGCCTTCTTTGTGCCAGTGTGCATGCTGCCTCATTAAATGATGTGTAAAGGTCAGAGGTTAATCAACTTCAATTTGGCATGCATATTGAGTAGTTTTTAGTCATCATTTTATATTTCCAAATGAGAAGAGGCAAGAAACACTTCAGGTTAATGGAGCGTTTTCTAACGACTACTTTTAACTCTTCAGAGACAGAATTTCTCATTTAACTTTAGAGGTTTTTTTCCTTAAAATCACTAAAACACATTCAAGACATAAATGTCTAGGTTGCCCTTTTTTTGACAGTTTTATTGAGGTATAATTGACATTTAAAAAACTGCACACATCTAAGGTGTACAATTTGGTACATAATATACACAGATGAATCCATCACCTACAGTCAATATAGTGAATACCACCATCATCCATTTGGGGGGGGATGTCTTTTGTTTCCTACTGCCCATTACAATCTCTCCTTCCTACTCTTGCCCCACCCTATACCCAGGCAACCACTAATCAGCTTTCTATCACTACAGATTAATTTACACCCTCTAGAAGTTTATATAAATGGAATAAAATAATATGTACTCTTTGTAATCTGGCTTCTTTAACGCAGCATACTTATTTCCAGGTTTATTCATACTGCTCATGTAGCAAGAATTAATTTTTGTTTATCGCTAAGCGATATTCCATTCTTGGATACACAGTAGTTCATCCATTCGCTTGTTGATGGACATTTGGATCGTCTGCCAATGTTTATGGATGTTACAAATAAGCTGCCATGAACATTTGTGTCCAATGTATGGAGATATGCTTTCATTTTTCCTCGAGTAAATACCTTAGAGTACAATGACTGCATTATAGGATAGGTGTTTTCCAAAGTGTTTGTATCATTTTGCCTTCCCACCAGCTGTGTATGAGAGTTCCAGTTGCTCCATAACCTCCCCAACACTCAGAATGGTCAATCCTTTATAGAAATCTAGGATATCTTTGTCTAATCCAAGGTCATAAAGGCTTTCACTTGTTTTTTTCTTTATATTTTATGGGTTAGATTTTATATTTAGGTCTGTGATCCATTTTGAATTCATATTTGTATATGGTGTGAGGTACGGATGGAAGTTTATTTTTTTGTATACAAGTATCCACTTGTTCCAGTGCCATTTGTTGAAAGGATATCCTTTCTCCACTGAATCAGCTTTGCGCTTCTGTAAAAAAATCTATTGATCTTTCCATTCAGGTTTTCGTAAGCCTAAAACTACTCTTAAAAGTCTATTGGTCATTTTTGAAATAAAAAGAAATCAACTGATCATATATGTGTGGGGGATTATCTTTTAATTCCCACTCTTGTCTCCATGGGCTACTAAACACAAAGCATCCAACATTGTGTTTTTCACTAGAAACATCATAGCAAATACCTGACCCTCCAGGAAGTTTTAGTAGTTGTTATAATCAGAACTCTCGAAGATTATGAAAAGACAAAGAAGAAAACAGAGTTGTAATATAAAATCTAGAAAGGGAAAGAGGACACTTCCAGTTATACACGGAGCACAGAATACAAGCATTTATCTCTCATTCTCAATCCTATGAAACAAAATAAAAGAAGCAAATAGACATGAAGCTCCAAGGCTAAAGAATAAAGGAGAGTAGACAACAGCAAATGAGAGCTAAGGACAAAATTTTGGAATCTGGAAAGCAGAGGATGTATTAACCCAGCAGACCAGAGAAAGTTAGAAACTAAATACTTACAGTAAGGAAAGCCAATAAGAAATAAGCCAATTCTACAGAAGGACCCAGGAATTCGAGATACCAGTTACTTTGAAGGCAAGATAATACAGGATGCAACTGAAATGGGAAAAATAGTTTCTATCCATATGAATCTCTCTCCATCTTGTCTCTCTGCAAGGACTAAGTTGGTCTTCCTCACAACAGAGTTGTTGAGTTCTCAGAGCAAATGTCCCAAGAGAGAAAGAGCCAAGTGGAAACTGTGTTTTTTTAGTGGTCTAGCCTCAAAAGTAACATAACATCACTTCTACCATACCCTGTTGGTTGGAGTAGTTATAAATTCCTGCCCAGATTAAGGCAGAAGGTGGGGGGAAGGACAACACAGGCTCCACTCTCAGCAAGTAGTGTCTGTAGCATTGTAAGAACATGTGAGACTGGATGTACTGATTGGTATAGCCATTTTTGAAAAATGAAATCTACCATAACCACTGACAAATTTGACCACTTTATTTTATAGATAAGAAAACAGAGGCTCAGAGCAATCTGTGTGATCCAGATCACACAATCAATGGCAGAACAAGACTAGAAACTGGAATCTGAACTCCTAGTCCATGTTCCTTCCCACTAACTCATACTGTCTCTGAATTTTTATAAAATTCACACTGGTGACATTACAGATTTAATATAGAGTATTCAGTATAACTAAAGTCTTACTCCCAAATAAATTTTTCTTGATTTAGTAAATTCAGGCCACAGAAAAATACTATTAGCCAGTGGTGCCTGGGTGGCTCAGTCAGTTAAGCATCTGACTCAATTTCAGCTCAGGTCCTGATCCCACAGTTTGTGGGTTCCAGCCCTGTGTGGGGCTCTGCACTGACAGTGCAGAACCTGCTTGGGATCCTCTCTCTCTCTCTCTCTCTCTCTCTCTCTCTCTCTCTCTCTGCCCCTCCTCTCTCTCAAAATAAATAAACTTAAAAAACTTTTTAAAAACTTTTTAAAAAATTTTAAAAACTTAAAAAACCAAAAATACTATTAGCCAGGAGAGCAATGAAAGGGCATTTTTAAAAGTAATTCTCAGATCAAAAAACCTAATGAAATCAGTGAAGGAAAGTTTTTCAAGTTAGTCTTCCTCATTTCTGAGTTTTAATGAGTTATGAAATTATGAATATGTTTCCCATAGATAGTTTTACCTTTTCTCACAGGAAGGGAGTAATACAAATGATTCTAGTGTGACTTAAATCTCTAACCACAGGAATCTGGCATGGTTCTCTGACCAAGCTAAATTCCAACATTATTACTCATTTTGAGATATTTTACTCTGCTAGTGTATAAGTTAATAGTAATGGACCAATTCGAGGTTGGTTATTGTAATGAATGAGAATGTTGTCTTAAAATAGATATAACTCACCAGCAATAGAAAAGAAGAATAAAAAATAAAAAGGAGATTAAGTACTTCTGTTGGAGTAGCTAGCAGACTAACCTATAAGACCAACCCTCATGCCAGGAATAGCAAAAAATCTCAATAAGTTACAAAAACAAAGCCATTTTCTAAGGCATTGGAGAGCAACCAAATCTTTCAAAATTTGAGGGCTAATCCTAGGGAGAAGGTAAATGCATTGGAATGACCATGACACTTCCTATCACCTTTTCTTTCAAGGCATTTACCAAATCTTAAAGGCTCAGGACTAAGAAGCAAAGTGGAAAACAGTGACTCAGAGGTTTTGTCAATCTTACACGGAGGGACAGAGAGATAAAAATTATAACTTAGGATAGTCAAGAATTAGAAGGAGCAGGATCCACAAGAAAAGGGAATCACAGAGAAATTAGCTAGAAATCATTGGCCACTTTTCCCTTTGAGGAATTTGCTAATTCCTAAACCACAAAAGATGAGAAGCCAGGGAGCCAAGCAGAAAGCAATAGCTAAGAGGTTAAATCTAAGCCAAGCTGTCAACTGTCTTTTGGTGCTGGAGAGATAAAAATTGAAGTTCAAGGCCCAGTGAGGAAGAGATGATCTGATGAATACTCCAGGCTTTCAGTTCAGAACCTCCAAATGCTATGCCTTAGCAGTAAAGCAAACCAGATATACACCAGCTCCCACAAAAACTTAAATCCATCCTTGAAACATCTTTCTCCCTAAATGAATCAAGATGACTTTCCTTCATTTTATGTACCACTAAAACAAACAAACTAATTAACTCCTATCTGGACTAGGATAACATCAGAGCCTTTTCAATTTGTCTTATACAATGTAGATTCAATTTTTTTAAAAATCACTAAGCATGCCAGGAAAGAAAATTATCAAAACCCAAGAAGAAGAAAAAACAGGAAATAAACAATAAACCAAAAGGTAATCCAGATATTGAAACTATCAAAAATAGACTTTAAAATAATTTTACATAATATTTCCAGTAAGATATACAAGATGGAGACTTCCATCAGGCAAATAAAATCTATAAAATACAATAGCTGAAAATAAAAAACTCAATAAACAGAATTAAAGGCATATCAGACACAGAAGAAGAAATTAGGAAACAAAAACAGATCAATAAAAAATATCAAGACTAGAACATGGAGAAAAAAATTAAAAATGCAAAAAGCTTAAGAGATATGTGGAACATGGTAAATGGCTAATACCTGTATAACTGAAGTTTCAGAGAAGAGGCAAGAAAGAATGATACTGACACATGAGAATTTTCAGAAACTAACAAAAGCCATCTCAAGCCCTAGATTAAAGAAACTCTTAAACACGGGCAGGATAAATATCAAGAAAACTTAATGCACTTAAATGTGTCATGCAAAACTGCCTAAAGCTGAAGTCAAAGAGAACATCTTAGAAGGGTCCAGAGAAGAAAGACACCTTACTGTTAAAGAAGAAACAGTAAGTTAGTTGACTCACCAACAGAAAAAAAAGAAACCAAAGAAAATGCAATGATATCACTGAATTGCAGAAAGAAAATAACTTCTAATTTGCCATTACATACATAGCAAAATATCCTTCAAATATGAAGAAAAAATAAAGATACGTCCAAATAAAAACTCTAAGAACTTATTGCCAAAAGACCCACACTAAAATAAATATTTAAGTAAGTCCTTCAGACAAAAGTACCGTGATTTCAGATATAAGTATAGGAATGCAGGACACAATGGAGAGCAAGAAAAGGTAAGTATGTGGTCAAATTGAAATGATTATTAACTTTATAAAACAATAATGATAAGGTAGGTTTAAAATATATGTAAAAATGAGATCAATGACAACAAATAGCACAAAAGCAAGCAGGAGTAAAATTAGATAAAGTGTTCTACAGACCTTGTACTGCTTGGGAAGTGGTAAAAATACTAAATTATAGATCTATTTAGTCAAGCAAGGATACATGTTGTTAACATCAAGGGCAACCATTAAAAGAATTGCTTGAGAGAGAAAAACTATTCAGCTAATAGAGGGGAGAAATTAATTAAAAATATTTAATTCATAAAAGTCAAAAAGAGGAAAAAAGGGAGAATGGAGAACATGGGATAAATACAAAATAAAGGAGAAAACTGTATATATAACCCAAATATGTCAGTAATTACATTAAATGTGGGAATACATAATAATGTATTGTTAGGGTCTAAATGTTTATACCCCTTCAAAATTCATATTTTGAAACCTTAATGCCCAAGGAGATGGTATCAGAAGGTGGGGCCTTCCACAGGGACTTAGGTCACGAGGGTGGAGCTCTCATGAATGAAATTAGTGCCTAGATCAGAGTTTCCAGAGAGATCCCTGGCCCCACCCACCATGCGGGAACACAGTGGGATGGTGCTGGCTATGAACCAGGAAAAGGACCTCCACTGGGGGGGGGCCATGCTGACAACTTGATCTTGACCTTCCAGCCTCCAGCACTGTGAGAAAAATTTCTGTTGTTTATAAGCTACCCAGTCTGTGGTAGTTTGTGAGAGTAGCTGAACAGACTGAGACACACACTTGTCCAGGTCTCAAGGAAGTTTCAGGTGTTAGAAATTTTTGCTATTATAACAAGTCAACAGTAAAAATATTTACAAATGCGTGACAGTGTTTCTAGGGTGCTAAATAAAAGTGGAATCACTAAAGGCTGTACATCTTCCACTTCATCAGGCCGCACCAAATCGTTTCCACCATGACAGCTCCTCTTTCATCTCATTCTAGCCAATGCGTGGGACTACCAGACTGGTAAAAATTTGCCCATCTGGTGGGCATGAAGTAGTGCCTTATTGTTTTAATTCAGATTTACCTTATCACAGGTGAAGTTGAATATCTTTCATATATTAACTTTTGGGGTTTCTTCTATGACCTGGCCTTTTGGGGCATTTACTTTTTTATGGAGTTGTTTCTATTTATCGTGTTGACTTGCTCCTTAATTTCTTTCATATAAAACAATGAAATTATTATTTTAATAACAATAATTACTTGAGCTAACAGGTACATAATGATGCTTTTCATCCAGACAGAAGAGAAAGAAATTCAGGCACGCTTTTCAGTAACAGAGAGTTCAGTGTGGGATGATGTGTAGCAAATATCTACTCAACATGGTTAATTTTGGGGGGCGCCTGGGTGGCTTAGTTGGTTGAGAGTCTGACTTTGGCTCAGGTCATGATCTCATGGTTCATGAGTTTGAGCCCCACGTCAGGCTCTGTGCTGACAGCTCAGAGCCTGGAGCCTGCTTCGGATTCTGTGTCTCCCTCTCTGCTCCTTCCCTGCTCGTGTTCTGTATCTCTCTCTCTCTCACTCAAAAATAAACAAATATTAGAAAAAAATTTTAATGGTTAATTTTTATGATGCCTTTTGCCTACAAATTTTCAATTAGTTAATATATTTATTCTTTTATTTGACTTGTGCTTTCATTGTAAGAAATTCTTCCTTAACCTGGGGATTAAAGATATCCCCAATTTTTAAAGTTTTTGTTTTCTTTTTAGGTCTTTAACCCCTTTAGCATTTAATTTTGTGTGCAGTGCAAAATAAATATCCAATTCTTTTCCCATACAGTCTTTTGTCCCAGTATCATTTATAAGAAGATCTATACATTCCTTATCGATTTATGCTGCCCTCTCTGCTCTACATCAATGTCCCACATGTATATGTGGTCTAATTGCCTACCTTTGTGCCAATATTATACTGTTTTAATTGCTTCACTTCACATTATACTTGCTATCCAATAGGGTATCCTTCCCCCAATTCTTTGAATGGTTTTGGCTTTTCTGGGAATTTTATTATTCTATATGAACTTTGGTTTCAACTTATCAAGTTTCAAGATAAAACAATTTGTTGCAAGTTTTATTAGAATAAATTGACTTTATAGATTAACTTGCAAAGAAATAACATTGATATTGATTCTTCTTATCCATAAACTTATTACATATCTCCATTTATTTAATTCTATTTTATTTACTTTAGCAAAGTTTTATAATTAACTTCTTTAAGGTCTTACATACCCTTTGTCAAATATATTCTTAGTACCTTGAAGTTTTTGTCACTATTGTGAATGACATTACTTTTCTATATTTTCTAATTTTTTTATATTGAACCTGTATTCAATAACTCTGATGAAATATCTTGTTAGTTCTAATAATTCATCTGCAAATGTTCTTTTATTTTTAAGAGAGTATTTAACAAAGGGCAAAGGAACTTCCAAATCAGGTATCTGAATCCATTATCTTCTAGGCCCAGGAACTGAATAGAAAGTCTTAAAATGGAGAGGAAAAGAATATTTTTTTCCATTTTCTTTTTACAAATATAGACTACCACATGATTTTACCCTACTATGAAGTCTTGTATGAATAGTGAGACGTGTTCAGTGATGGCTTTGGGGAAATGGTCATTCTTTAGTCACTCTTTCTGCTATTATAATTTTAAAAAAATGAGATTGAAGACAGAAGAAGGAGCCAGGTCATGAATCATTTGTGTGCCAGGCTAAGGAGTTTCATTTTATCCCAGAAGCAATTAATTAAGTCAGATTTACATTCTGGACTGGCATTTTAGAGAGTGTTCAGGCAGTACAGTGAAGGATGAACTCAGCTTGTGCTCTGTAAGCAAGACATCAATTGAGATGTATTGTAGTAACCTCCTAGGCTGGAAGCTTTGTGAGGGCAGGAACTGTGAGTTTTGCTCCACTTAAAATCAGAGCCTGACACAGTGTTTGACACATAATAGATGCTCAATAAAACTTGTTGCGTTAATTAATTAACCCTATGAGAAATAATCAGGGCAGAACCAAAAGCAGAGGTTCTGAAGATGAAGAGGAGAAAGACAAAATGCATAAACATTTAAGAGAGGCATCAATTGTATACTGGGAGTGAAGGAAAGGGAAAAATCTAGAATGACTCCCAGATCACTGGCTTGGATGAATAGAGGTATCCAAAACTAGAGAGGGAATAAAGACATAATTTCAAACATATATAATGAGTTCAGTTTCTGACATATTGACCTTGAAGGACTTCCAAACAGATTAGTCCAAAAAACCCAGTTAGGCCTCTGCATCTGTAGCTGCACAAAAGGAACCCAGCCCTAGGAGATTGCTAAGGTTATAGGTGTCGATGAGTCAAAGCAGAAAAATGTAGAGTTCAAGTCTCTTTCCCCTGTGATGTGCTGAATCCATCTTATGCTAACCTAAGATCTCAGTAAAATACTTACAAGGGCTTAGGCGATCTGAAGTTGCCTCTAGAAGAAAACTTGGCCCCAACCTGCAGGGACCTCAGTGACACACTTCCATTTGCAAGTGAAGTGATCTTTCATTTGGGTAAGAACACAATTCAGCATATCTTCTTTCATAAAATAATGTCACCCCTATCATCCCCTCATCTGCAATCCAAAGCATATCATTGTGCCTTCAACAGAATACACACACTTCTCGCAGCAGAAAAGTTCACCTGGAATTGTCAAAGACCCCTATGTCCTAGGCTGTTAGCCTGAGATTTGTTCTCTGTCCACTCCTCTAAGTATTCTACAGTCTCTTCTAGTATAAATATAGAGCACCACATTAGCTTAGTTCCTTCACTCAGGACAACTTCAGGGTTATTTTCAGACTTTGGCAAAGCCCAATATAAGAAATAGACACATGAATAAAGCCCCACTACCTTTGATTTTCTGTAGATATGGCCTCTATTGTACAATGTTTCTTAGACACATTTTTCGTGATAAATTTCTCTTGTTTTTATTCCTATTAGTATTTTTATTAGACACGTAGTATATGTTTATTGTGAAAAAAATATTTTTCAAGCAATATCCTTCTTTTCCATATCCTTCTTTTCCTGTGCACACAGTTCCAATCCAGAGGTATTCAAGTAGTCAAGATTCTTTCCATTGCAAGTGACAGACCTGTAGTTTTAAGGAAGGTCAGTGCAAGAGAGGAATTTGAAGGGGCCACTAGAGCAGGACAAGGAATCAAAGCAACCACTCTGAAAACCAGGGAGGCATCAAGGGCCCCTGGGAATGGACCTGGGTGTGAACTTCTTGTCTCTGCTTCTACATGCATGTTATAGTTATTCCCTTAGTTTTCTCAGGTCATGGAGGACAGGGCTTCACGTGACTGAGGGATCATTTCCTGGCATCACTGTCATCTAATGGGAAAAGGGATTTTTTTTTCTCCTGTAGAAAAAAAATCCCAGGAACATGCTCTGATTGGCTCGATTTAGGTCAAAGGAGCACTGTAGTCAACAGCATCCAGAAACTCATGACTGAAACAGAAGAGGGACAATTCTCTTGAGAAAGAGGGACATTGTCATCAAAAGAGGGGGGGAAAGTGTGCCTAGCAACAAAAGTATGTGACGACTTTGTATTACCATCAATAGTTTCCTAGGGATCTTGCAGACATTTTTCTTTGTATTTACAAGCATATGAAAATATTCTTTTTATGTTTTGCACAAATAAGATCATAGCCCCGCATTGGGCTCTGTGCTGACAGGATGGAACCTGGAGCCTGCTTCAGATTCTGTGTTTCCCTCTCTCTCTGCCCCTCCCCTCCTCACTCTCTCTCCCTCTCTCTCAAAAATAAACATTAAAAAAAAGATATTTTTAAAAAGAGTCATATGCTCTACTGACTGAGCCAGCCAGGGACCACATTTTTATTGTGTTTTTTTTTTAAATAATCTCTACACCTAATGTGGGGCTGGAACTCACAACCCCAAGATCAAGAGTCGCATGCTCTACTGACTCAGCCAGCCAGGCACCCTGTGCTGCTTAGTTTTAAATGTAGGAGAAACAACCAAGTCGAAAATCAGTTCTACTGAATATACTTGCTAATAAAAAAAAAATCCCTGGAGCCTTTAAATTATAGGAAGATCCAAGAAGAAGAAAACACTTAACAAAAAAAGGAGATCTCTTGAGATTTTGACAATGGTTTCCAGAATTTATTCTTTTAAGATTAGTACTTATATACAGTCTACTAGTCCATTCTTCCCCAATGTTGTCTACCCATACCTGAATTAAGACAGAGCTGAAAAACAAAATGCTACCTCTTGGTTAAGCTTCTCTGATTGTATTTACCCATAAATTCAGTGGGAAAATCATTCCAAATAAAACAGAAAGTCCTATTTTCTAGGTATCATAGCCAAAATAGTGTTTTCTTTAAAGATACATTTAATAACTGTATTAGTAACCTTTAGATCCTCAGTTGTATACAGTTGCCAAGATGACAATCCTAGAAAAACTTTGAGAATTGTGTGCATGCCTGTTCCCCTACAAACAGAGGCTAAATTTCTACTCTGAAAGGAAATTAAGGAAGTAATTATACCAAATGTTTAATCCCCATATTAGCTTGGGCTGCCATAGCAAAATGCCATATAGTGAGTGGCTTAAACAACAGTAATTTATTTTGTCACAGTTCTGAAGGCAGGAAGTCTGAGATCAGAGTACCAGCACGGTTAGTTTCTGGTGAGGCTTCTCTTCCTGGCTTATAGATGGCTGCCTTCTTGCTATGTGATCACATGGCCTTTTCTTGGTGTGCACACACAGGGAGAGAGAAAGCTCTGGTCTCTTCTTCTCTTCTTATAGGTACACTAATCCTTTCAGATCAAGATCATACTACTAAGACCTCATTTAACCTTAATTATTTCCATAAAGTCCCTGTCTCCAAATACATCACATTCAGGTTTAGGGTTTCAATGTATCAACAGGGAGGAGGAGGGCACAATTCAGTCCACAGCAATCCCTTTGCTCTGATAGTATATCTCTAGCAATAATTTCATTTAGCTCTTAATATATTGAAAATAAGCACTTCCAGAGGGGTTTGTTCTTTACATCTTCTCTGAATAACAGTTTACCAATAACTCCACACGACAAAAAATATGGTTTTTAAAAACTAAATATGATATAAAGATAGACGTGAAAATTGTGTGTGTGTGTGTGTGTGTGTGTGTGTGTGTGTGTGTGTGTGTAGAAAGAGAGAGCGAGAGAAAGACAAAGATTCCAAGTTCATTCATTTCTGTGTCATCAGAAACCTTCAGCTATCGCCTTACAATTTGGGTCCTAAAATAATATCATAAACATAGCTAGGTTAGTAGGTAGATAGGCAGTTACAGTGAAACCACTAAACTAGAACTCAGTGACCAAAGTGGATATACATGAAATAACTAGATTCAGAATAGACAATGCGAGCTGAAATTAGAGCATTTTGTTTTGCCCTTTTATGTAAAATGTGCTTATGTTTAAATATAGAACCAGAAAACTATTTGGGGTCAGAATTTAAAATAGTCCCGCTTTTTGTATGTCAAAGTAATGTCTTTGTCTTTGAGTTCTTTTATCTGAAGTTAAAAAAAAACTAAACAAACAAAAAAACATAAATCAAATATTTTGGCCCTTCCTTGGTCTTCCTAGCATGGGCTGACTCTATTCAGCATGTATTTTTTCCCCATGACAGCTCAAGTACAATATAGAAATTCATCCTTTTAGTGCACTGGGCCTTTTCCCAAGATTTTTATTTTGCATTTAACAAAATAACAGCAAATTTCAGGTATTAGAAGGATCGAAACAACCTCTTCTATTCTGTTGTCCTTAGAACACCATCTTTTATTCATAGCTTCTCTTGTGGTGCTGGGAGGCAGATTCTGTTGCTATAGCAACGCCCTGCATATCCTTGGGGATAGCTTACAGTTTTACTTTTTTTTTTAACAACAAAGAGCCATTGATACTACATGTTGCCAAAGGTTACAAAAGTTGAATTCTAAAATGAAAATATTTCTTCTATAGAAGTGGTACACCATATGCGTCCCACAAATTCAAAGAGATATGTAAGGATATGACCTTTGTGTGAACACTGATGAATCTACATAATACTGTTTGGCTTCAATGGATTATTCACAGCAGAAGTAGTTGAAGTGTATGCCTTGTTTCCTAAGACCACTGGGGGGGATAAGGGGTTTATTCCCAGTATTTATAAAGATCCAGGAGCAGGAAAAGAAAAAAAAAATCAAAGGTACCATCACTTACATTTTGTTTGTTACTTTGTAATCACCTTCCCATCTTCACCCCCACCAAAATGAACTGCTATATCAAAATCCAATTACACTTTGACAGTAAATAGATCCTCAAAGAGTGGTTGTGACTGAATCCTTGTTTCTCAGAATAGATATTAAATATACGAGAGTCTCAAGAGCTCTGAAATCTGTATTCCTAGCTTCATTTTAACTGGATTCTCTTCATCGGTGAAAAAAAAAATATTCCTTAGCAAGCTATTTTGTAAAACCAGGAAAAATATTTCTTTTCAAGTATTCTTTTCAAGATAAGTTATCTCATCCCCCTAGAAACATGAAGGGATGCACTGAGAACCACAGATGCAAAGCGGGAGGCTCCATAGAATCACTTCCTGGGAAAACAACCATAAGAGTTTATAGAGGGTCAGGACATGGGAATCTGGGCTTTTCTCAAGAACAAGAGAACTACAGGCTGAAAATGTAGATAAAATATAAGAATGAATCCCAATCTCCTTCACTCACTACAGCCTGGGCAAATTCATTTAGGTTATAAGACCCTCCCAGTCGACCAAGCAAACCCCATAATTCAAGGCCATTCATTCATTCATTTATCAATGTTTACTAGGTATATGTTACATTCCAAGCCACTTGAAAGCTTTTCAAAGGCTTACTATTTAATGCCTGATTGTACCCTTTAAGAGTTAGTCTTTAATTCAATAAAGTCTTTATTGGTACAGCTATAATATGGAGAACTGTATTAAAAATAACAGAGTCACAGGGTAATCATAGCTAGTAATAACGACCACACAGATAGTGTTTCTAAATAGCATCTCCCACTAAAAGAAACCAAGTTTCCTTAGAGAAATGACTGATTCCAGAAATGGTTGGGATAGGGAAAATACAAGGTAGCCTTGAACATCTTGTTGTTCAAGGAAGCAAGGAAATGCTTAAACACTAATAGAGTCATGTCAAAAGAATATTCGAGCTGGTTTGGAGGCCAAATCCATTTTGAGCATCAGAATGAATGACAGAAATAATACATTAAATGAAAAATAAATGCATGGGTCCATAGTGAAACTCAAAAGAATAAGAAAGTGAGGGAGAGAAGAGAGGCGAGGAGGACAGAAAGAGAAAAATAAAAGAGGAAAGCTCTGCTTTACAGGAGAATACCAACTGTTATGGATTAAATTGTGTCCAACCCAAAATTCATATGTTGAAGCCATATTGGCAGATAGGCCTTTAGGGAGGTAATTAAGGTTAAATGAGGTCATAAGGATAGGGTTCTAATCCTATGGAACTGGTGTCCTTATAAGAAAAGGAAGAAATACCAAAGGGTTCTCTCTTCCACATGCCAGAGAGAAGAGGACACTGAGAAGACAGCTGTCTACAAGTCAGGAAGAGAGGATTCACCAAAAGCCAACCATGATGACACTTTGATCTTGGACTTCTAGCCTCCAGAAGTGTGAGAAAATATATACTCTCTGCTGTTTAAGCCACCCAGTCTGAGGTATTTTGTTATGGCAGCCTGAGCCAACTAATACAACTGAGAAATACTAAGAAAAAGACAGAATTTTTTAAAAACATCATTTTTCAACCCACTATGTAAGTAAGAATCACTAATGGATACTAAAACCACTGGGTAAAATACTATCATTTTAAAAGTATGCCCACACAGGGGCGCCTGGGTGACTCAGTCAGTTGGGTGTCTGACTTTGGCTCAGGTCATAATCTAACGGCCTGTGGGTTCGAGCCCCGCGTCAGGCTCTGTGTTGACACCTCGGAGCCTGGAGCCTACTTCAGATTCTGTGTCTCCCTCTCTCTCTGCCCTTCCCCTGCTCATGCTCTGTCTCTCTCTCTCTCTCAAGAATAAATAAACATTAAAATAAATTTTTTAATAAATGAATAAAAGTATGTCCACCAGGTTAACTTTATAATGGGGAAATTAGATAGGACGTCACCACTGTAACCAAGTGATCAAACTTAGCACCATCAATAATGGGACAACCTCATATGTGTCTCTTGATGGATCCAATAAGAAATATACACCACCTAGGAGCGCCTGGGTGGCTCAGTCGGTTAAGCAGCTGACTTCAGCTCAGGTCATGGTCTCACAGTTCATTAGTTCGAGCCCCACATCAGGCTCTTTGCTGGCAGCTCAGAGCCTGGAAACTACTTCAGATTCTGTGTCTCCGTCTCTCTCTGCCCCTTTCCAGCTTGCTCTCTCTCTCTCTATCTCTCAAAAATAAACATTAAAAAATTAAAAAAAAAAAAAAGAAATACACATCACCTATCCAGAATTCTTGGCAAGAATGTTCAACCTGAATCCAGTCATGAGAAAACAATGAGATAAATCCCAGAAAGGGAGATGTTTGCAAAGCAATTGACCTAGATTTCCAAAATAGAGTCAGTATCAGAAAAGACTACTTATAAACTGAAAGTCTCTAAACATCACAACCAAGTGAAACTAATAAGCCTTGACTGAATCTTGGGCCAACAAAACCAACTGAATAGATATATTGGGTATAACTGGGGAAGTTTTAAAATGGGACTGCACACTTGATGCCAAAATTTAATTAGTGTTCATTTTCTTAGGTGTGAGCACCACAGTAGTGATATAGGAGATTGTCCTTACTCTCAGGCAGTGCATGCTGAAGTATTCATGGGGAAATTATCACCATGTCTGCAACTTCCTTTCAAATGGGTCAACAACAACAAGAACAACAGCTAAAGATACATATATACGTATGTACAGGCACACCTCAGAGATACTGCAAGTTTGCTTCTAGATCACTGCAAAACAGCAGTAAAGCAAGTCACAAGACTTCTTTGGTTTCTCAGTGCATATAAAAGTTATATTTACACTACACTGTAGTCTATTAAGTATGCGATAGCATTGTGCCTAAAAAAAGTGTCTATCTTAATCAAAAAGCACTTTATTGCTGAAATTGCTAACCATCATCTGAGCTTTCAACAAGTGCAATCACTGACCACAGATCACCATAATACTCATAATAATAATAAGAAAGTTTAAAACATTGTGAGAATTACCAAAACGTGACCCAGAGACACAAAGTGAACAAGTGCTGTTGGAAAAATGGTGCCGGCAGACTTGCTCGATGCAGGGTTGCCACAAACCTACAATTTGTAAAAAAGTACAATATCTGCGAAGTGCAATAAAGTGAAGGTGTATGTATCAATAAATACCAAAATAAATCAGATCTATTAAGATGTTAATAATTGATTAATGTATATAAAAGATATACAGCATTCAATGTATTCTTTCAACTTTACTGTGATTTGGAATTTTTCAAAATATATGGGTTAACAAATAAAAATGTAAATATTTTATGTAACATTTTATGGCATGCCACTCATCTTAAATGGCTGATCATGCACCTACCAGGACCAAATAGTATAACTGAATGGTTAGAGAGCATGGATGTTGGTTCCCAGAAGACCTATGTTCAAAGCCTGTCTCTCAGACCTTAGGCAAATAACATCTCCAAGTTTTAGATTTTTGCAGTAAAATAAGAATAATATCTAACTGATAAGTGGTTGAGAAGATTTAATGAAGTTTATAAAAAATGTCTGGCACAAAAGAAGGCACTATTATTATTACCTGATGGTGTAAGGATAGGAACTGGAGGGTTTTCAGCTACACACTCCAGTAAGCACTCTCCACTAAAACTATGGCATTGCTTACTAACAATGAGTGACTGCGTAATGTTGTTAGTGACCATTTTTGTTCCAAGATGGTCTTCAACCAAATTAAAATTTCCTTGAAGGCAGGGACCATGGCTTAACTCTAATTTCTGTATCTCCTAAAGAACACTGTACAATGTTAGACATGGTAATATTTTATCTGTACATTATGCTAGGTCAGTGCTTCTCAACTCTGGCTATGCATCGGATACACATTGGAATCATCTGGAAAGCTTTTTAAAAAATCTGATGCTTGGACCCCAACTCAGGTATTTTCATTTCATTGGTCTGGGGTAGGACCTATACCTCAATATTTTTTAAAATGCCCAGGGTGATTGTAAAAAGTTCATGTTTTGTGTTTCTCCTTAGTGAAATGGCACCAGTCATTGCTGCCAACTTTCTACCCACTTTGGAGTAACCTGTAGTTCCAGATATAGGTAGATTTGTATTTTAACATGTCAGCCTTCTCCTATGAACAGTGATTGTCCTCCTATTTCTTGAGCAATTTCAGATGATTTGTAACACCTTCATGAAGGTTGTATAGGGGAGGAAAAATATCTTTTCCTCTATCCTTCTGAGACCACTCTAACAAGAGACAGATTAACAAGAGAAAAGCATACAGATTTATTTAATACACGTTTCTTGACATAGGAGCCTCCATAAGAAAGTGAAGATCCAAAGAAATAATTAAGCCTGAGAATTTTTATATTAGGTTTGACGAAGAGTAGAAAATCATGGGGAAATGTGATGGGACAAAGGGTATGGGTAAGTGTAGTAAAACTGGGAGAAACTTAGCAAAGACTTGTTCATTCAGAATCTTCTCTGCATCCCTTCGTCTTCAGAGATAAGGATGCTCTTTCCTCTAGATATTGGGAAGGCACCTCTTACATGAAGGTTTTATGACCTGCTTCAGGGAAGATCAGAAGTCCTTCCTGCACATGCTGTTTCTCAAATTCCTCCAGCTTAAAATACTCCATATGCCAGAGGTGCCAGGGTGGCTCAGTCACTTAAGCGGCCAACTTCGGCTCAGGTCATGATCTCTTGGTTTGTGAGTTCAAGCCCCACATCAAGCCATTGGGCTCTGTGCTGACAGCTCAGAGCCTGGAGCCTGCTTCAGATTCTGCATCTCCCTCTCTCTCTGCCCCTCCCCCACTCACACTCTGTCTCTCTGTTTCTCTCTCTCTCCCTCCCCTCTCTCAAAAATAAACATACATTAAATACACACACACACACACACACACACACACACACACACACACACACACATACACACACACCCAGGCACTGGTTGGAATGCTGAGCATGCCCTTGCCCACAATCCTTCAACCATGATACCTCTTCTGGTCATGAGTCTTGCCTATAACCCTGGTGGTCTGATGTGTGTGTAGGTTCAATTTCCCTGCCCTTGACTGTGCACTTAGAGACCTTGAACTGCTGGAAAGGCAGTTTCTGTTTCTTCAAAGTTTCCTGTTTCTTCAAAGAAGCCGGGCCTAGACTACTTCCAAAAACTATCTTTCTAATTCTCCACTAATAGCCAGGTAACCACAGGCAAGTTTTCTTGAACATTTCTCAATGTTCAAGTTTTCCCATTTGCCAGACAGAGATAATAAAGTATTTAATTCATTGTTATAAGGATTCAATAAGAGAAGGCATGTCAAATGCTTAATACAGTTCCCTCACACATAGTATCATTGGCTAAATGGAAACAATTATTTTATTATTAATATAGTAATAAATCCAAACCCAGCAGTTTTGTGGATGCAAAAATAAGATAAATGTATGGAAACCTAAATCAACCCCTATTTCCATTGATTTGTATATGAGAAAGCTTTGAAGTTTCAGCAGATAGTAATGGACTGATTTATCCCAACTTTGTTTTGACAATATCTGCAAACAAAATTTAGGTATTTAAAGCCTCTGTTCTTTAAAAGAGAACCCAGAGATGAATTACTTGTAGGAAAGATGGCTTCAAATTTTACAAATAACCATTTCTTCTCAACCTAAGACATGCCCTCCAAATAATAAGGAAGATGATGTTACAGTGGGACCACTACCACTCATTGCCAAGACATTTCTAACTAACAGTGAGGCATTTGAGACTTTAAACTTTTAACTGAAAAGATTAATGCAAAGGAGATTAAAATACCACGTTGGGTAAGACAACATGAAAGAACAATACGCTGAAGAGTTGGAAACTGGGGGAGAAAAAGCAATATGGTAAGCCTTATGGGAGCAAAAGGAGGGATAATTCAGTGATTACTTAGTGTAGAAAAGAAAATCTTTTCCTCTACCTTCTCAGATTTAGAACATGGGGTTCTTCAAATTAAACAGATGAAAGATTAACAGAAAAAGAGGCATACAAAGTATATTGATGTTAATATTAACATCATGCATGAGGGCATCAACAGAAAAGAAGTGAAAACCATTAGAAACCCAGCCATTAGACTGGGATCAGGGAGGCTT
Source organism: Felis catus (assembly GCF_018350175.1). NCBI lineage: Eukaryota > Metazoa > Chordata > Mammalia > Carnivora > Felidae > Felis > Felis catus. The sequence continues at coordinate 85,116,799 of NC_058373.1, read as the reverse complement.
ATATATCATTTTAACCAAGAATGATGAACTTTGAAGAAGTGGTTAGACACAGAAAAGGGGTTCGGGTCTCCTAGGAGTGGTAAATGGTGGGAAGGTTGCTGTTTAGTAAGGTTTGTTATATAGACTCCTCTTGGTGCTGTCTCTGGTCTCCCTGGTACAGGACCCCAGGGAACACCTTTACAAATGGAAATTTATGCCCTGCTTTTAGTCAGAAATGGGGAGGACAGAGAACTTTTCCTATGTCTTTCTCAATTGCTTTCAGCTCAAAATAATCCTTACACCAAAGTGACATATCTGGGGGTGGTGTATTCCAGACCCCTTCACTAGAAAGCAACTGAGGACTCACACTGAAGTTTCCAAAATCAGGTTGCTCTGAATAACATAGATAGAATTGTTGTACCACACAATTGAAGTAGCCTAAAGGAAAAATATTAGAAGTGGACTAGATAGGATATAACAAAAGAAAGTTAAAGATTTCTTATCATGAAGGTGGAAAGAAAGGGAATTGATTTTTAAAATGTTAAAGGAAAAGCTGGAATGTTTCAAAGTTTGTTCTTCAGGGAAGTCAAAATGTTTATATCATACCTGTTATCTTCTACTAGGGCTTTAAAATGTTGGGGAAACATTTAATGAAAGTAATATATATATATATATATATATATATATATATATATATATATATTTAATGAAAGTAATATATATATACACATATATATACACACATATATATTGATTTACTATATATATTGTGTATATATATGTATATATATGTGTATATATATATATGGCATGTAAATCAATTTTACCTTTAGTAAACTCAACATGAGGTAGAACATCTCCTATATTTAAAGAATCAAGCTCTTAACAAAGAAAGACTGATTCCTACTCTGATGAAACAATTCTAGATAAAACATAACCAGATAAAGTGTTACTTTTAAGTCCAGATACTAGGTAGGCCTTTGACAATCTTGTAAACCTTTGAGGGTCTCAATCACACTATGGATACAATGGACTAAATGGACCCTGAAGTGGTCTCCGTCATAAAATTCTGTTTCAATATAAATGGATATGACTCTCTCGTTAAGATGGGACTCTTCCTTTTCCTTCAGTCACAGTTTTTAAAACTGAATACATTCTTCATAAAAATAGGTGCATTATATATGACACAATAAAAAACATACTTTCTTCTCAGTTCCTTTTATAGAACAGGATTACAGGTACTTATAGTTTCCCCAAATCTTATAAAACCAAAATTCACAACATTTTAAAATATAGTGCTACCTCAAGAATTGTAAAACTTTTAATCAAGTTCTAAAAAGTAAGCTTGGTTTGGAATGAATTGTTCACATTGTTATTAAAATGCCACTTTGAAAAATTAAAACACACTTTCCAAATTTAATGTGCATCTGAATATTAGATCTCTAGATATTTGCATAGATCACATATTTAACTTTGAGGGACCAATGTCTCCCCCACAGTAACTTATACAGCAAGAAGCAACAGTGTGGGGTCAATCAGAACTAAGCATGATGTTATTGACTGTGTTGATCCAAAGTGATCCCTTAACCTTTTTTAATTATTCTTTTATCCTTCATCTTTTTGCAAAACTTCAAAAACATATTTTTTATCCAGTATCTTAGAGTAAAAGGCTTTGAAATTACACTAATATATTAAAGTTACAATCCTAAACATGCAAAAGTTCTAGTTCCCAAAGCCCCTTTTCTGGTCCCTTTAGAGCTTGAAACCAACTGGGCACCAGAAGTATGGGGAATGTTCCCTGCGATCCCCTTTCACTTTTAAGCATTCTTTTTCCAGTTCAATTTGGTGACCCTTTCTTTTCTTTCTAGTTATTGGGGGCCTTTTCTAAGTGCTACCAAATAGGAAATTACCACAAAGACAAGTGGAAGGAAAAAACATTTTTAAAATAACTTCACAAACCACCTGCAATTCTGGTAAATGCCTTGCTCTCAGATTGTGTGGACTTTTTTGAGATTTCTGTCGAATCAGTCGCGCTGCCCGACCCCACCCCCGCTCAGGGATCCGTGTTCCCTTTTCAGCTCAGTAATCAAATAGCTCTGACTGGTCCATGTCTGCTTTTGTCTACTTCTGACCTACATGTTCCTGTGAGGGACATCTTTGTCTCACTTTTCTTTGGTCACTGAGTTCATGTACCTCAATAGGCTAAGTCTGGCAGTCCATTAACAAGAATTCTCAGCTCAGCCCTAGGCCACCCAGAAACCCCGGTTACATGTTCTCGTTGAATGGCTTCACTGGTGGCCCATTCAAATGTGCTAATGTCAGAAAAAAAGGTTTCAATGGGGCGCCAATGTACACCATTGCTGAGGCAAAGTGACTAGGCTTCCAATAAAGCCTCCCCTGGAGTGATGTTAAGCAGAGTTATCAATGGTGCAGAGGCTGAGCCAGGGCTAATGCTCCAATCATGCCAGCAACAGGTGGCACAGACACAGCCACTTCACTACGAAATCACAGTGCAGAGTTCACCTGCAATTCAATCGTCTCTCCAGCTTCCAACCTCCAGATATATGTACAGATACCCCTCCTTCTCTCTCTGGTTCTGAGGCAGGCTAGCAGAAGACATCTTGGATGGGAAAGGATATGGGCATTGTTTCTTTCCAATTGTTCTGAGGTTTACATCTCCTGTTGAAAAGCTTTCTTAAAGCTCTTTTATCTTCTCTAGACCGTACAGAAGCAGATAAAGCATTGTCTCAAGCGTCACCCCCAAAGCATTAAAAAGGCATGTTAGCTCAGCAAAGGAATATTTTGACTATGCAAGACAGATGTCACATTACAGGCCCAGGTTGCTAATTCTCACAAGAGAACATCTTGAACTGCAACTAAATTATGAAGGTGTGATGACTAAACCAATTCTGCAGCCCCTCCTCCCCTACAACCAGGGCGAATGAAAGGGAAAAGAAAAGGATGGCGCAATCCCAATTTTTCCTTCTAAATATGTCTGAGAAGAAACATAAAAGCAACCAACAAGTCAGGATTTTTGTAACTATTTTAAAATTTACTCTAAGACCCCTGGATTTCTGAAATATTCACAAATACACAGTATTCCCACACATTGACAATAGCTCAAATGACAGTCCCACTATCACTCAAACTTGCCATCAAGATGAACCAGCACCACTGCCTCCCAGGTTTCTAATCCTTAAATCCTGGTGACAGTCTGCAGAGCCAGCCATGACCGTGACACCCTCCACCTTCCAGGAGCACCCAACAGTTTGCTTGGCCACTCACTACAAGTCAACATATACAAAAAATGACTTCAGGGGAGCCTGGGTGGCGCAGTCGGTTAAGCGTCCGACTTCAGCCAGGTCACGATCTCGCGGTCCGTGTGTTCGAGCCCCGCGTCAGGCTCTGGGCTGATGGCTCAGAGCCTGGAGCCTGTTTCCGATTCTGTGTCTCCCTCTCTCTCTGCCCCTCCCCCGTTCATGCTCTGTCTCTCTCTGTCCCCAAAATAAATAAACGTTGAAAAAAAAAATTAAAAAAAAAAATGACTTCAGTTCTTCAGCTCCCTCAAAACCATTTTTCCACTCCTGAATCAAAAAGACCACCACGCCAAAAAGGGTAGGGTATCTCACCATCTCAGCAAATTTTGGAAAACTGTGATTTTGTTGGGGAATAAAGTCCAAAGCACATGATGCATTCGTGTACACAAAATGGAATTCAACCCACATGGAAGTGATTCTTGAATATTCCAGAGAGCTAAACATGGGGCTCTCCCAACTACACAGTAGACTCCCGAGAGCTCATTTCGATCCAGGTTAAAGAGGGATGGGTTTTGTGGGGGAACTCTCTGGGGTCCACACTGTCTTTCTGGTCCCTGCAGAGGTTTTCCTGGGGCCTTTATATCTGGTTGCCAAACCAGCAGCCAGTGCTGGACAGCTATCCTGGAGGAGCCTACTTTTAGGACTTTAGCCCCAAGTTGACTCCCACTCAGTCCTGTTGCTCACATATATTACAGGGTTTATCATGAGTAAGATTCAATATCAGTGGTTCTGGGACACAAGAGGGAAGGTGACAGATCCCACAGAGCCTCTAGCTTAAAAATCTTTTTTCTTTTTCCTTTGCAGTCACATAAAAGAAGGTTTCTCCCTCATTGCCCCTCATCTTCTGATTCTAGTAAATTCTTCCTACTTTTTTCTCTGACCAGTTTAATTATAAAGCAACTAAAGAAGGTTGTGCAAATTATTATAATTTTTATGTAATATGGAATTCATTTCTTTTCCCTAATTTTTTATAATGGACATGGGTTGTTTTTATACTCAGAAAAAGAGTTATTTTTTCAAATAATAAATTTAATTAATCTTTAATCTTTTATTCCTTGAAAGTGGAATTTTGCTCTCAATTCTCTAAGAAAACTAAATATTTGCCTGGCATGTTAGTAAGAGAAACAACTGGCTAAGTTTTTAAAAATGAAATCCAAATTAATCACTCAAGAAAAAATTCCCTCTCTTCTCTCTCAATAATTTTCCTCCTTCTTAATCATACTTCACCCAAAGCAATTTAAGATGTAAATTTAATTTTAAAAAAATCAATGGCTTCTTGTTTGGACTGGTATGTGTAAAGCCACACTTGTCTAACAGGGGTAGCATTCAAGGTGTTTAGATCTTGTTCTAGGGAACTACAGCCATGAGATGTCAGAACTTACCCATTTTTGGTTCCTCTAGTATATTTCCAAACAGAGAATGCAATGGTCCCTTCAAAACCCTAACAAACTTAAGTGAAAATTGGATTAAGTTTATACCAGGCCACCTGGCTTGCATTATTTCCCTCATCTTTATTCCTTGTGTAGATCAGCTTAAGAAGTCAGAAACAGCATTTTTTAAAAGATGCCTCTGGATTTTACTTTCTTCACTGCAAGAGGTTCCACAGAATGCCCAGAAAGAATGGGCCAGTCTCCAGCTGTCCCTTTGTTTACAGTTCCTTCCCTCCTCCCTGTTGTCCTGTTCCCTGCTCCCCTCCCCCAGGCACCCAAGCTTTGCTTTTGAAGGCATCCTTGACTTGAGAGAAGTTAGACCATGTCACGGATGCCCCTTTTTCTCTAAGGCAGGCCAACAGAGATAATGGGCCCTGTGGGGAGAGGAAGCTAAAGAGAGGGACTCCTTTGGATACTTAAGGGAATTACTGAGGAGGCTCGCCAGACTCTGGCTAACAAATTAAAAAATGGAAAGCAGGTGATGTTGTTTTACTAGCCCCTTTATGCAATCAAGGAGAAGCTGCTGTGGAGGTGGTGGAGGTGGTGGTTCGTTGTTTAGGGGGAGGGGAGCAATTTTTTAAATTATCCTTAGGCCTCTTATTGAAACTCTAAATAAATATTACAGATAATTGAGATTATTAATTAAGACTATACCCAAGAAAAGTCATTAGCATTTTGCTCACTAGACAAAAATGGAACAATGAATAAACTCTAGTTAAACAAAGAAAAGTCAGTATCAGTCATTAAGTAATTTGGAAAACCAAGTATATAATGCCTCTGTGGGACAAATCAGAAACAATTCAGAAGAAATCCTTTCTGACCTCCAGCCTACATTTTTCACTGGAGATAGACAAAGGACAAAGCTACTCTCCCAATCTCCCTAACTTCAGTAAAGAACTCTTTACAGGATTTTTCTGATGTTGACTTCAGGCTCTTAAAGCCTGGCCTTTCTGTGCATGTACTAGATATCATATGCAGGAACTTTCGGATGAGAATATATCTACCAACCCTGCCCTCAGAGGAAAATCTGTCTCAACTAACCTTTAGGCTTGAACTCCATGACTACTATTCCTATTGGATCCCAACTCCAAAAATTCATCAAACTTACCCACCTCCTTCCCAAAGACTAAATTAGAGGTTGCAACACAGAAACATTTCAAATAGGTATTAGCCATCACATTGACTCTAATCTTCCTGTATGGTTACAATGGTAGCAATGATAGCGTGAAAGCCATATTAACATCTTCTACATGAATAGCCCAATTCAGAAAGCAGAATCAAAGATGCCTGGCTGGCTCAGTCAGTTGAGTGTCTGACTCTTCATTTCTGTTCAGGTCATGGCCTCACGGTTTGTGAATTCAAGTCCCAAGTCAAACTCTGCACTGACAGTGTGGAGACTGCTTGGGATTCTCTATCTCTCTTTCTCGCTGTCTCTCTTCCCACCTCTCTCTCTCTCAAAATAAATATATAAGCTTAAAAAATAAAGCAGAGTCATTAGAAAGACATCCCAAAGTATAAAAATAGGATAGATCACATTTGAGGCATTAATCCAGACAAACATAATGAACATTCTCCTATGTATTTTGTTATTGTTATTACAAACAAGTGTTCTTTATATGGGAAAAAATTATATTTTCTTGCCTTTTTCCTTGTGATCCTAGAGTAGAATTAGCTTGGCATTGTACTGACTCTATTACTAAGAGATAAATCCCTTCATTAAAGAAAAATCTTGCTCTAAGAATCCTATGCTCAGCTGTTAGATTAAGAGAACTAATGTAGAAATATGTAAAAGGCATTTTAATACAATACAGCTAATTCCATATACACAAGTGGACAGATCTGTATCACAGAGCAGCAACATTCCATACAAGACCCATGCCTTTATGGAATAACTTTTTTACCTCCTGCCTAACTAAGCTTCCAAACAAGCATACAACTTTGTTTTCTATTCCTGCAAATATCATTGATATTATAAAATTCCTTTTTGACAAAACACATGAGTGTGATTTTTATTTTTATTTTTTTTTAAGTTTTTAAGTGTTTATTTTAGAGAGAGAGAGAGAGAGAGAGAGAGAGAGAGAGCGAGAGCAGGGAAGGGGCAGAGAGAGAGGGAGACACAAAATCCAAAGCAGGCTCCAGGCTCTGAGATGTCAGCACAGAGCCCGACGTGGGGCTTGAACTCACAAACTGTGAGATCATGACCTGAGCTGAAGTCGGACACTTAACTGACTGAGCCACCCAAGTGCCCCTATATGAGTGTGATTTTTAAAAGCAAGTGTCAGATGAAGCTATTTATTGTATGCAGATTTTAATTATCTTTTTTTAAAAGAAGAGTCAGGGGACGCCTGGGTGGCGCAGTCGGTTAAGCGTCCGACTTCAGCCAGGTCATGATCTCGCGGTCCGGGAGTTCGAGCCCCGCGTCAGGCTCTGGGCTGATGGCTCAGAGCCTGGAGCCTGTTTCCGATTCTGTGTCTCCCTCTCTCTCTGCCCCTCCCCCGTTCATGCTCTGTCTCTCTCTGTCCCAAAAAAATAAATAAACGTTGAAAAAAAAATTTTAAAAGAAGAGTCAGTTGTGCCAAGATCTCAAGAAAACCCACCACCTAGTGACATACTGTGTTATTTGCCTACACCTGCAGAGTTTGCCATAAGCTACAGATGCCATCTTCCTGAACTGCCTTTGAAGTTCTAATGTTTATTACACTTCAAAGAGATACCAAGACAATAGTAGGGATGAAGGGAATGGGTCTTATTCCCCAATTCAAAAAATGTTAGACGTCTTTTATGAGCCTAAATGATTCTGTGTTTAATCATCAAAATCTTCCTTCACCAAAAGATGAAAACTGGCTAGAACACAGTAAATTGTATTAATTATGCAGTTTATTAATTAAGGACTTTGTACATAAAATAATTAGCAATGAAGTATCTATGCTAACTGGTTAGTGTACACCTTTATATTGATGTGGCAAAAATAAATAGCAGGATCTTTAACAAAATTATTTCAAATCTACTATTACCTCCCTTTTTTTGTAGCATTCTTAAAGGACTCTTTACTATCATCAAATGGCCCTTCTGTTCTCTTGAATCCCATTGGCCAAAGTTTCAAGCTTCTGGGTTAACTCTATGTAATAAATCAACATTTCTAAACAAGATTTGTATATTTAGAAAATCAATTGCTGTGGCTTCACTGCTTGCTGTAGTTTTCTATATGAAAGGGCCTGATAAAGTTTTCAGTCTTTTAACAGCTTAAAAAATAAGCACTGACTGGCACCCAAACCTAAAAGAAAGCCAGCAACAGGTCTAATGAAAATCGTGCAGAGAGCCCATCAGACATTAAGTAAATACTTTGCTTCTGTTTTCTAGTCCCTTTTTGTTTGGTTACCATGGCAACCTGTTTTTGTGGGGGTCACTTGGAATGTATAAGAATTTGCTGCAATTAGATGCTTGCACCCTATTGGCCAGTATGATAGAGAGTAGTAAAACTAAAAAGAAATAAAAGAGAAGGAAAGGCAATGTGGACAAAGCCAACATGCACTTCGGGAACCAAAGAAAAATTGTGTAAGCCTAATTATCTTTCAGAGCTATTTTCAAAGTTGCTCTTAATAAAAATTTCCATATCCTCTAGCCTGTGATTTCTCACCTTGTTGACCTTCCAAAGTACTCCTTAGCTGTAACACACTTATTGCACTTGATTTTACTTTTGTTATTCTCTAATTGTTTTATGGATATGTCTTACCCCTTTATGAGATTGCAAAAGTTCTTCAGGGTCAACAAAATGGAGAAACCCATGGAAGTGGAATTAGATGTGATGGATTGTGGTCTAGGTTCTGAAACCAGTTAGTCGTACAGCACTTAGCCAAGCGCCTTTAACCTCACTAAGCCTCAGTTTCTATAAGACTCATGCCCTTTAAAGGTGTTATAATTAGACTATTGTATATACTATCTATAGCATGTCTCAGGCAGCCCTGAATATATAGAAGATTAAGATAACTGCTGCTTCTCTAAAACTCAAGGGACACTATCACTTTGTTACGGACTCTCAGACTATAAATTTTAAATCCATGGTCAGGCAGAGTGAAAGTACCCTACTTCTAAGATGAAAAGAGGGTGCAAGTTAAATGTCTGTGGGTATAGTCACAAAGAAAAATAACAGCATTAATACGTACTCAAAGATTTGCTTAGCCTGACTCATAAGAAGGCAAAGCAGCATTATGGTTATGTCTCACCTAGATCCAGAGACTCTGAACTACATAAGAATTGTTTACTTAAAATAACATCACTGCTTTTTTTTTTTGAAAGAGCATCTATTAAAGTTTAGAACTATCACTAGATATATCAAATGATTTCAAATCTCAGCTTGATTGTTTACAATCGAAAGATTATCTAAATTCTCCTCCACTCACCATGATCACTCTAGATGCTTTAAGCACTTATTCAGTCTGCTCAAGAAGGTTATCTATTGAGGCTTTATTTCAACATCTCCACTGGCAAAAAACAAAAAACAAAAACAAAAACAAAAACAAAAACAAAAACAAAACCCCCACCATACCCCAAAGTCATTCATCCTGTGTTCAAGCAGCTCTAATTGTTAGACAATTCTTCCTTATATTAAAACCAAATTCCTGTTCCCTGTTAATTCTATACATTGGTCCCAGGCTACAGTTGCTCTCATAACATTGTTTAGAATTCTTTCCATCTGAGTACACATCAGTTATCCAAGTGCTTCTTCAAGTGGCACCCAGAGCTAAAAACAATCCTCTGTGCTGGCTGACCAATACAGTGTATGATAGGACTATGACCCCATGGTTAACAAGCATGGTTAACAGGTTACGTGCCTGTATGAAGCTATATGCTAGAGATACAAAGATAAACTAGACAACAGCTTTGATTTTAGGGAGATGATAATCTCTAGGAGGAGTCAAGAATGTTAGTAAATAGGTTCAATAAAAGGACTGAGCTAAGGTTGAAAATACAGTAGTGTTCCAAAGAGTATGTTTTGGGTGCTCCCTGGGGAGTGGGAAAGGGCCAGAAAAAGTTTCAGAGAGCAGGTTTTACCAGATAGTCCAAAGAGAAAGAGCATTCTGGGAAAAGGCAATAGTATAAGCAAAAGCTCTGACATTATGATTCATCATGATAAATTCAGGGAACTCCAAAAGTTCACTATAACTGAAATGCAGGGGATGAGGCAAGACAAGGCAAGAGCTCAGGTTACAGAAGTAGGCAAGGGCCAAATGTTGGAGGACTGGGTATGCCATGCTTATGCATCTGAACTTTGTCCTATAGTCTACTGGTGTCCAAAATGGGGTGTACCTACCACAGGGGATGCACAAAATGATCCATGAGGGTAAAATAGGAAAACTATTTTATTTTATTTTATTTTATTTTATTTTATTTTATTTTATTTTATTTTATTTTACCTTATTTTATTTTTTTACCCCAAGAATTAGGAAAATGTCAAGCTTTACTAATATTTCATTTGAATGGCACCCTCAGTAGGTTTGAATATTAAACTGTCACATGTCATATACAGTAAGCAAAGCATCCTGAAGGAAAAAATAGGAATTCCACAAAATGGAGGGTTGGACAGTTGACCATCACCCAGTAATTCATTTTACTTTTATTAAAAATGTTGTATTTTATGGTGCCTAGTTAAGTAGATGGACGGTCATATTATCTACTTTTAAGTAAATAACCCTCATAAAATAGACAAGTGACTTAAGAAAGATCTCTTCAAAGAAAGCCCAAACTGAAGATAACACTAACAGGGTAAGCAAAATAAGGGCTAAGAAAAAGGCAGAGTTGATCCTGCTATTGCTTGTATAATCACTTTGTCATGTAAGAATACTGACAATACATTCGGATCTGTTAAATCATTGACATATATATGTCATATATATGTATATATGTATATACATACATAAAGAAGACTATTTAGGATATGGATTTACATCTAGAATATGAAGGCCTTACAAATTGTTTTCTAAATTTGGTAAAGATTAATAGCTTCTTTTGCCAAATTTTTCCTTAATAGTAATAACTTTGGTTAAAAATACTTGTTCTTTCTTCCTTAGGACACATGGTTCAAAGCATTCTGAAGGCCCTCTGTTGACCTTCACAGATGACACAGTGACGCTGCTCACATACCTTCTGCATACCTCATCCCTGAGCCTTGGAGACCACATCTTACTACACTGTAGCCCTCCATCTGAGAGCTCTCTAGATCTGCAAATAGGTAGTAGGCCAGAAGTGCTCAGTGACTCTTGTCTAGCGGATGACACACAAGAGTTGGAGAATATTTACTGTGCCTCAAGTGGAACAACTCGGAAAAATTCTGCACTAGCTCCTGAGCTCTCCAGCAGGAGTGAGCCCCAGCTGCCCATAGCAGGTACCTGCACGGTGACATCTCCTTTATTGGATCATTCTCTTCTTCCTTTACTCACTTCTGCTATCCCTTATCCATGCTTTCTGGGATCTCTTCCTCCCAAATAAATGATTCACACTCAAATCCTTGTTTCCAGATCTGCTTCTTTGGGAACCCAACCTAAGACAGTGACTGATTAAAATGCAGCTGATAAATAAATGGAAAACAAAGCTAAATATTTGCAGAAATGAGTATTAGAAAATTTGCTAAACACTTGCATATAACTATAGATATCTCTCACATGTTTCTGTTCTTGATATTTGTCAGTAATGAAATACATGAACAACTTTTTTGTGAGCCAATAAAGTGAAATGTAATGAAGTGTATATAATCTCATTAGTACACTCTGTCAGGAAGATATTGGGTATAAATAGGAAGTTTACTAAAGAGGAGTGCCTGGGTGGCTCAGTCAGTTAAGCATCCAACTCTTGATTTCTACTCAGGTCTACTCAGGTCTACTCACGGTTCATGAGTTCAAGCCTCGTGTCAGGCTCTGCACTGACAGTGTGGAGCCTACTTGGCATTCTCTCTCCCTCTCTCTGACCCTCCCCTGCTTACATTCTCTCTCTCAAAATAAATAAATAAACTTAAAGAAAAAAGAAAAGAAAAAAAGTTAACTAAAGAGAGAGAGAGAAAAAAAGCCTTAGGGCAATGTGACAAAGTTAGCACCATAGTAAAATTCATTAACTACATTATTACAGGCAAATTTAGGTGCAAAAATGGTGAAGCAGATGAACATTTTGTTGATGGCATTAATTTTATGGAAGTGTTTAAAATGTAGTCTGTGTCTTTATAATATTTTACTATCACCTTTTAGTGAGGTAAACAATTATTATGAAAATCTGAGGTGTTACACAGACATTTGTTGATTATCTCACAGCAAAGAACTGAAAAAGACTTTTCCATATATAAAGAGAAATTGCATATTTTTCTTTTACAAGTAGACAAATGTCCCAAAATTTGCTTACCTTTTTTATGATGAGAATAATTTGTCATCATCATACTATCTAGCAGATGGGTTTTTAAAATAAATATCAATCAAAATGTTAGCAAGTTATTTTGTGGATATCAACAAACTGTTCCAAGGTATTTATGGAGATGCAAAAGACACAAAATAGCTAACACAGTATTGGAAGCAAAAAATAAAGACTTACAATTATAAGACTTACAGTAATAAAAACAATGTGGTATTGGCAAAAGAATAAACAAATAGATAAATGGACAGGATAGAGAAACAGACCCCTATGTAGTCACTGCTCTTTGACTTTGAAAGGAGCAAAGGCAGCACAATAAAGATAGGCTTTTCAACAAATGGTGCTAGAACAACTGGACATCTACGTGCAAAACAATTCATCTAGACACAGACCTTACTCTCTTCACAAAAATTAACTTAAAATGGATCATAGACTTAAATGTACAATTCAAAACTTCAAAACTCTGGAAGATAACATAAGAGAAAACCTAGATGATTTGGGCATGGCAATGCCTTTTTAGATACAACACCAAAGACACGATCCATGAAAGAAATAATTGATAAGCTGGACCTTATTAAAATTGAAAACTTCTGTTCTGCAAAAGACAATTATCAATAGAAGACAAACCACAGACTGGGAGAAAATATTTGCCAAAGACATCATCTGATGAAGTACTGTTATCCAAAATATACAAAGAACTCTTAAAACTCAACAAGAAGGAAACAAATAGAGTGACTGAAAATGGACAAAAAGTCTGAAAACAAACCCCACCAGAGAAGATATACAGATAGCAAATAAGCATATGAAAAGATTCTCCCCAAAATATTTCATCAGAATAATGCAGATTAGAATAAGGAAGTATCATCATATGCCCATTAGAACGGCCAAAACCTGGAATACTGACAACACCAAATGTTGGTGAGAATATGGAGTAGCAAAGATTCTTGTTGAATGCTGGTGAGAATGCAAAACTGTATAGCCACTTTGAAAGATAGTTTGGTGGTTTCTTATAAAACTAAGCAAAACATACTCTCACCTTATGATCTAGTAATCGCCCTCCTTGGTATTTACCCAAAGGAGTTGAAAACTTAGGTCCACACACAAATCTTCCCTGGGACATTTATATCAGCGTTGTTCATAATTCCCAAAACTCAGAAGCAGCCGAGATGTCCCTCAGTAGATGATGGGCAAATAAACTGTGGTACATCCAGACAATAAAATATTATTCAGCACTAAAAAGAAATGAGCTATTAAGTCATGAAAAGATATGGAGGAAACTTAATTACATATTGGTAAGTGAAAGAAGCTAATCTGAAAAGGGTACATACTGTATGATTCCAACCATATGACATTCTGGAAAATGCAAACCTATGGAGACAATAAAAATATCAGTGGTTGTCAGTCATGGGGGATGGGAGCAGATGAATAGGCAGATTTCTAGGGCAATGAAAATACTCTGTATGGGGGCGCCTGGGTGGCGCAGTCGGTTAAGCGTCCGACTTCAGCCAGGTCATGATCTCGCGGTCCGGGAGTTCGAGCCCCGCGTCAGGCTCTGGGCTGATGGCTCAGAGCCTGGAGCCTGTTCCCGATTCTGTGTCTCCCTCTCTCTCTGCCCCTCCCCCGTTCATGCTCTGTCTCTCTCTGTCCCAAAAATAAATAAACATTGAAAAAAAAAATTAAAAAAAAAATACTCTGTATGACATAGTATAATGATGGATATATGTTAATACACATTTGCCCAAACCCATAGATTGTACAACATCAAGACTGAACTCTAAGGTAAACTGTGGACTTTGGGTGATTATAATGTGTCAGCGCAGGCTTATCTTTGGTAAAAAGTGTACCATTCTGGTGAGTGATATTGATAGTGGAGGAAGCATGTGTGGGGGCAGTAGGTACATGGGGGATCTCTGTACCTTCATCTCAATTTTGTTGTAAACGTAAGACTGCTCTAAAAAAATGAGTCTTTAATAAATAGACAAATTGTCCTTTCAGTAAAAAGGTGAGAGCTTAACAATGAATGAAAAAGCAACTGTATTTCAAAAGAAACACGTATGGACTGAGCACACTTGAAATGGCAATATTTTCATTATGTGATTTCCTTACCAAAAGCAATGTGAAACTGTTGTTCTCATGTCTACACATTTAAAAGCATGAAAATGAAATTTTCTAACTTTTTCTAAAATTTTGTAAATAAAAGATTTCAGTGGGGCCTTTTTTGTTAAAACATATTGAAATATAACACCTTTTAGCTTATTCACAAGAACAACTGACTGGAATTGTGGAAAATAGAAATGCATTACCTGAATTTCAGAAAAAAAGATGTGAATAATTGATAGATGAGATTGAAAAATAAAAATTTTATTTTAGTTATAGCCAATAATGTACTTCTATTTGTTTTGGGTTTTTTTTTTTTTAATGTTTATCTATTTTTGAGAGGGAGACAGGGACAGAGTGTAAGTCAGGGAGGGGCAGAGAGAGAGGGAGACACGGAATCCAAAGCAGGCTTCAGGCTCTGAGCTATCCGCATGGAGCATGACGTAGGGCTCAAACTCACAAACTGCAAGATCATGACCTGGGCTGAAGTCGGCCACTTAACTGACTGAGCCACCCAAGCACCTCACTTCTATTTGTTTTTGAAGTATCCTGTGTTTAACCACCACAGCTATCAAAAGTGAATATCAAAGTAAACTGAACTTCGTTTTTTTTTTTTAACATTTTTTATGTATTTTTGAGAGACAGAAATACAGCACAAGCAGTGAGGGGCAGAGAGAGATACACACAGAATCTGAAGTATAGATTCTGAGCTGTCAGCACAGAGCCCAACGTGGGGCTTGAACCTACGAACCGTGAGATTGTGACCTGAGCCAAAGTCACTCAACCGACTGAGCCACCCAGGCACCCTTGAACTTTGAATCACTATATCAAAAATATGTTAAGCCAAGTTTTTAAAAAATAATAAAGCACATTTAAGCATGCTGCAAAAATAGGTTAGGTATTTTTATTTGTTCTATTAACATATTACAAATGATTTAAATTTTATTGTATCTCATGCTTTTTAAGTTTTGTTTTGTTATGTTTTATGATGTGTAAAATAAATATTTATTTATATTATATACTTACTTGTATAGATTTATGTTGAATATGCATTCTCCAGACATTCGTATGAATGTTTGGATCAGATAGGGCACATAGACAATGGGAAGACTGGATGAAAGTCCACTGAAGCATTTAGAGCTGGGAAATAACATGATTACATTTGTGTTTTGAATGCAGACTCTAGAAATGGTGTAGATAGCCATGTAAATCTGGAGACAGACAAATTAGAAAACTATTTGACAGTCAAGTAGAGATCACTAGCCCTAAATTAAAACAGTAGCAATTGACAGAGAGATGAGCAGCAGCTGAAGTGAACAGAACTTGGAAAACCAACTGTTTGTGAGGGTCAGAGAAAGACTCATAAGGACGAGTTGACTCCCTAGTTTGGGGCATAAGTGACTTCATTGTTCGTAGTATTCTCACCAAAACAGGCCCTCCCAGACAGAAAATACCAAAACAACAGGGACAGGAGAAAAAGCTAGGAGACCTGCTAAATCTAGGATGCTGTAAGAGATAAGTACTGATGTCAGAAGGCTGAGCTTACAAAGTTGAGAGTTGTCAGCTTGTATGGTTACATTTTGTTACTTTATTAATGCAGATGAAAAAAAGATTGCTTTTCTTTATTTTGGGGAGAGGAAAATCCAGTTATATCATCCTGCTAACTCACACTAAGTTTAAAATTAACTCTTAAATCTTTTTCATGTGTGATGTTGTTAAGGCACTTTATGCTGTGTTTTTTTGCCATTAAGCTTATGGACCTAAGAACAAGACTTTCCCCTTTTGCTAATCTCCTTTTGTCTTGCTCAGGTCAACACATCAATACGTTTATGGAGCTCTCCTGGGATGGTGATGACTATCAAGCCCATCAGCCCTAGGTTCCAGCTTCATCTCATCATTTGCTAACTTCTACTAATTGAAAATTTCATGGCATGTCTTTTTGCCCTTCTTGGCTCCCAGGCACCTGTTATTGAATTGATTGGTTTATGGCATCCTATCATCATCAGTACCTGCATGCCAACTATTTTATTTTTACCTTTTTGTTGTTCTTCTTATACCACATTTCCAATCCCATTTCTTCTCCTCACAACTTCCCCACCACATTTGATCTGCACTGAAGAAAGTTAAAAAATAATTGAGGGCTCTACCATCTTACCTTTCCCATTGCTGAGAAAGGTATCTCTCTCCATGTGTTCAGATTTGTTCATTCATTCAATGACTATTTCTTCAGTGCTTGCTATGTTTTAAATTGTTCTCTAAAAGCTGTGATCACAGTTAGACACATTTCTTTGTATCTTTTAATAGATTGTTAGTATTTTTCTATAAGTATTTTCTGTATTTTCTTAGGTCACTTTCTAGTTTGATATTTCAAGTTTTGTTGCTTTAATGAAAGGCATCATATTTTCCACTATATTTTTAGTTAGTGCAAGTACAGAAGAACTCTGTTGATATTTTTGTTGTTATTGTTGGTCTTCTATATATTAACCTCACTGAACTCTTTCATTAGTTTTAATAGTCTATTGGTTGTCTTAAGTTTTCTGTCTCTTCCCTTCCAGTCCTTGAATTTTTTATATCTTTTGCTTGCCTTACTGCATTGGCCAGAGATAATTACTTTTGTAAGGATTCACAAACCACCCTGTCAAAAATTTAGTCAAAATTGATAATGAGACCACCAGACTATAGTTTGCATATTAACTTCTCTTCTTTTTTGGAAAAAAAAAGTCTATTGAGTTTTCCAGAACCGCTCATTCTCCCCAATATGTTTTTTTAAAAATCTCAGTCCATATTGTATTGCATAAGTGAAAGTTGCTAGGAGAGTAGATCTTAAAAATCCTCAACACAAGAAAAAAACTTTTGTTACTATGCATGGTGATAGATGTTAACTAGACTTATTGTGGTGATCATTTTGCAATATATACGAATACCAAATCATTACACTGTACACCTAAAGTTAATATAATGTTATGTGTCAATTATACCTCAATTTATAAAAATCTGAATCCAAAGATTTTCAGAATTTTCTAAATGCGATTGTGTGCACCTTCCCTTGGGCCATTTTATTTGCTAACTGCCATGTTTCAAGTTTTCTGAAAAGAGAGATTCAGGTTAAGGCCTACACAATGCTGGAGAAAGGTAATCAATGGGATTTTATTTGAACCTGAAATGAAGACTTTATCTAATAGCAGCTGTAAGTGTAGGTTAAATACATTTATTTCATTTCTAGTATGGATTTATTCCCATGACACTATCATCTTCAGAGTTGGCCCCTCAAATAATGGAATGGAGTGGAAAAACCTGGAATGTACCCTAATACATGGTACACAGACACAGGTATCAACAGATTTTAATAAGACATGAACTAATATTATCACAGGATGAAGAGTTCTGAAGCTTAAGTTCATTTAGTATGTCGTGGTTACTTTAGAGTAAAATCAGGAGTTAGTGCCTAATTTGCGCCTGTTGCATGAAGAGCTACCTAACTTCTCTGTATGATCATTCTGTTACTTTTCTAAAGCATTAAATTCCTGTTCAATTGAAAATATTTCCAGAACAAACCTATTGGGCCATTTCATGGACATTACCTATTTGTTTATGAATCAATTATTATAAATTGCTATATGTGCTTTTCATTATGCTAATTCTGTGTATCATTACACTTTTTGTTTTAGTTGGCTATATTTTAGTGTTTAGCTAGCCAGGGACATGGACCCTGAAACAAATATTTGGCACATGTTTGGAGTGGACTGTAACTCAGAATCAAATTTAAATGGTTTGTTGTGAAGCAAGGAAAATTGTTGCAATACCAGACACACAAAAATATATCCTTTCAGCTAATACATGTTAATATCCAAGAAATTTACCTAAAAATATATATATGTATGTGTATATATATATATACATACATATATATATATATATATGTATATATGTATATATAATATCCGAGCAGAATTCAAGGTAAAAATTACAGAAAAATTGCCATTTTAACAGGAATCGATAAACTAACCAGTGTATTTATCTCCCTACTTTTGCCAGAGAGAGTATTAAGAGGAGAAATGACAGAAATGGAAAAGGGGAGAAATGCATATACTACACTTAAATTGTATTCTCCAAGATGGTATTTCATTTTGTAAGTGATGGTATTATACTCTTTCCCTTCATAAATTTTATTCACTTACCTCCTAGGATGAAGTTTATTCATCATCTTCAGTTTCCACTTCCATACTCACTCAAAAATAATAATAATTACATCAAGAAAATAGCAAGTGATAGTACTTATTTTTGTGCTTTTATCCTGAGATGCATGAACTATTAGTTTAAAGATTTTTTTTCTGCTGGATTGAAGTTAATTAATAATTTGGGTCATTCTATTTTTCTGTGAGACACCACAATGGGATCATAAGTATTAAAACAACAACAACAACAACAACTTCATATTAACAGGAGAAGAGACCAGTAAACATATAATGATAAGAGTAGAGCTGGTTAAAAGCACTAAAAGCAGAAGTATTTACAGATCACACTTCCCCAGCTCTTTCCAGAGCAATAAATCCAAACAGGGCTATGCCTTCTGTTACTTTCTTTCAGTTTACAGATGCTGAAAACTTTCATTTCAAGTTTCTATCTCCTAGAAGTGGGGTGGAAAAAAAAAGCTGGTTATTATTCCTAAACCCATTGAAATTGCATTTGTGGCATCCAAATGGATTTTTTTTTCTAAGCAGGATGTTGGATTGACAGTAAAGCAGCCGCCCTGCTACAAACGAAAGCAAAAATTAATAAGAGACCTTAGCAAAAGAAAGACTATTGGTTTTGCACACCCAGAGCAAATTGGCTGGATTTAGAAGAGCACACTTTGATCTTTTCCAGACTAATTACTGCTCTGTGGTTTGACTGTTTTGTGCATTCGTTGCCCTTCATACAAAACCGAAACTGCTATGGAGCACAGCTGTAATACAAATGAAAATTTGACATTCAGTAAACAAAGCATGGCAAGGGTCATTCTTTCAGCACAATAACTGCATAATACAATTTTAGAATGCCTTTTGTATACAAAAAAAATGACACATTTTAAGGCAGTTTTGAACTCAGAGTAGGCAGTCAAGGCTGTTTGTAAAGGACAGAGAAATTGCTCCTAACTCTGATCCATAAATACAGATGGAAAACAGTTTTATTTCAACATTGTAGAAATGCTAAGGAATTTACATATTTACAGAAATAAATGTGTCTGTTTTTTAGAAGATGGATTTTCATTTGTCTATAAGGTTAATTGGGAGCAGATTTCTTAAGTAGCTGTTCACTGGAGCAATAATGGTGTTTATTCACCAATACCATTCTGGATTTGCTTCTGGGAAAGAATTCAGAATATTGTATATATGGACTTTCTATTAAAATATTTAATGCTATATTTTCAGAAAATTGAATAATGAATTAAATATTATAAATGAATATTTTCAACAACCTGTTTGAGGAATTTTTCAATTTTTCATTATTTATATATCCCTATAATTATAAAGGCATCAGTCTCTTTCCTCGTAAGAGATATGTTTAGCTTGTAACCAAGTTATCCTTCTCAAGGGCACTTTAAATACTTTGCATTTTTAATATGGTTTTGATGGCCATTTTAACAAGCTGTACAATAAGTCATCATTAATGACTAAAAAATGGATCAAGTAAATTGAAAAGCTTTCATATTATACTTGATTCAGTTTGTATCTAAATCAACTTAAGCTTTGAAGCTAAATAAACGTTACCTGGTTTTTTTCAACACACACGTGTATGCAACTTCAAAGTATCTATGCTTAAAAGTCAGAGGATTTTCAATAATTTAGCTATCTAAAGCTGAAATATTTGAAATATAAAGAAAGTGATAAAAGAAAGTGATCTGTGAGAAACATTTCTAGCTAGGCTAGGGAAAAAAAAAACCATCCCTTTTTTTATGCTTTATTTCTCTCAAACTTTTGAAAAGAGGTGATGCAAAGAATATTGATGATATAGTTCATTTAATTAACAATTCATTAGAAACTGAAAAATAATACTTATCCGGGATGACCACAGCCGAGACACTGTACGAGGGGTGTTAAAGGTTGGAAATATTGAGCTCTTCCGTTCACCCATTTACAAATACCACAAATAACCAGTAAGCTTTGAGCAAGTTTTCTCTAACGTCATTTCTTTAATTGCTATATGAATTATATAAATTTTATGATCTTTAGTGCCTCCCCCTTTTGCTTTCAAAACTTAGCTGGATACATCCTTCATATACACACAAAGCTGTTTTCTAAATGCCTGTTTCTGTCTAGCTCATTTACCTTTACCTAACAGAACAGCTCTCCTGGGGGTGGGGGGCGGGTAGAGTAGTTACCTATTCACAGCAAGAGACTTGAGAGTTCAGTACAATAGATTTTCACAATACGTTTAGGAGAGGCCCAGAGCTACAGTGCTAAGCACCATGTGGAAAGGTAGATAAATACATAGAGATAGAGCCATAGACCTCAGCCAAGTGGAGTGAAGAATAACAGAGAATCTATAATGCTTTCTACTTCAGCAGCAATCAAACCCAACCTCTGCAAATTAATCAGCCTGCAAAACACCAAGAATAGAGAAAAGAGGATATTGATTCCTGGAGAAGTCACCTATATTTTATTTTCCCATTAAAAATAATCACAGAATGCTATTCTAAAATACGAACATTTTCCCCCATGAAGTATAAAACAGACTGGTTCCTTTTTGCTAATACTTCTGAGATTATCTCAGAATGACTCCACAAAACACTTTTAATTTTCATCTGGGGAGAAATTGTTAAGTAAACCCTTCAAGCATTATTTGCCATGCATGCAATGTTTTTCCTTAAGGGTGTTCAAGTCCTGGGGTTATAGCAATTTACTGACAACTCAGTTTAGTGCACTTTTGTGCACATTAACAATTTAATATCCCTTTCTATTTGTTTTTGTCCTACATCATGGCTTTAGATTTGGAAACTATCTGCAAAGCTACAAGAGATTTAAAAATACTTTTACTTTTTCCTTTTCAAAATAAGTTGTCTCACTAAGTACCTAAATTAAAGACCCCTTCTGACTTACCCCACTCAAAAATTAAAAATAAATATGTTTATTGAGGTAGAAATTTTTACCAAAAATGTAATTTTGAAAAACAAATTAGGTTTTATTTAGCTGAGGAAGCTGTTTTCCATAATGTTTTCTTAATTATCCTATAAAATAATAAAGAATTCTTTCATGTGCTACACAATCAATTATAGCTTTATGATTGAAAGACTTTTGAACTCTGCCCCTCCCCCCAAATGTTTAATGTTCCAAGTTTGTGCTTTGGGGGTTGTTAGAGTCACAAGTTCTGTTTTAAATTAAACACCTAATTAAAAGGAAGCCATTCATAAATAGCAATGTGCTTAAATCAGAATGGAATAATAGTGGTTCCACATATGTCCCATTTTCCCACAAGGCTCTTAGAACACTTTTTCCCCAGGAACAAACTGAAATTTGTCAATGAGCTCGATTGCAACCCAGACATCTTTGCTGAGTATGCAAAATAGCCACTATTATCTCCAGCGTGTTGTGGTGTGAGAGAATGGAAGCAATTGTCATCTGCCTCTAGAAATACCCCTAAAGCAGAGTGTCCTCACAGGTTATTCTGAGACTATTACCAACATTACTTTGCTTCCTTCTGGCAAGAACCTAACTCCATCCAGACCAGGAGAGAAAAAGAAAAAAATCTCAACCTTTGGGTGAAATGTGAGTACTTTCAGGAAATCTCGTAAAAAAAAAAAAAAAAAAAAAACTACTGAACATATAATGGGGCTTTTAACTGCTCCCCAAACCATTTTTCATCTTCTTAAGGTTGGAGGTTACAGGGTACTTTTAAAAATCGGTTTAACACTTACTGATCACTGAGAAGATTAAAAGCATAAATGGACAAGACTGGATGTCAAGACTGTTACCCAAGGCTTCATTCACACCAACACTGTTTTAGTGTCTGCTTCTCATTTTCTGTGCAAATGCTCACCAAGAAGATTTGAAAATTTCAGGATTCATCAAGAGCCGGAGCAGAAGATAGCATATTCTGAGTATTCCATCATTAAGTGAGGGCTGGTTGTAGAGATGATCGCCCTCTGACCTTAGGAAGTTATTTCACGTTTCTCTTCCCCAAATACAAAGTAGGGATAAAAGATAGCTTTGTGGGATAAAGCCTGACATGAGTGAATGAATGAAATTGTGTCTTTAAACAATTTGAAGTCAGGTGCAATTTAAGTTAAAAAAAAAAAGTACCTTTAACACATTGTGATCTTACATCAAAGCAAAGGGAATGTAATCTGGTTCTTTTCCATCTGAACAAATCCAATAGCAATCATGCTTATTAAATATTTGCACGTAGTTCTTTCTGTGATAAAATTTGTACTGTCATCCAGGAACTAATTATCTCAAATGAGAGACTGTATGTGAAAGCACTTTGTAAAGTGTAAAGTACTACCCTTGTTATAATAATAGTAATAGGTATTAAGTGCTTACCTTGTACCAAGCAATATGTTCTGCAAGGGTTTATTTAAACCCCACAGCAACCTTGGGAGATAGATGCTATCATTGCCACTTTACAAGTGACAAACCTGAGAGACATTGAGTCACTTGCCTGTTCCACACAGCAAGAAGGAGAAACCTAGGAAGCGGCCCAGGTCTGTCAGATTTCCAAACCCAAGCACACCATTCACACTGCGCTATGTAAGGGACTGTTATGACAATGATGACCTTTTCCCCATATTACAATACAGTGTTTTTCCATGACTAACAATTATACCTCCGAAAATAGATGTTGTCATATAATTGTGGAACTTGAAACATGGCATGTTTTGTTCATACAAGCCTTTTTCCAAATTACTCTTCTTAGGCAGTATTTACTTTTATAGAAAAGTAAATATTGTACCATAGAAGAAGAAATTGCTTTTGTTCTTATTTTGTTGCTTATGTAAGTGCTAAAAACACAAACCATCACATCATTACTTGTTAATAGTTACATTTTTAAAGATTTGATATTAACCCCTATGGCACCAGAACATATTGGTGACAGTGGCACTATAATAAAATGCTTTGATGTATTCAAATAAATATATAATTGCCAATTCTACATTTGAATTTTCTAATCTGGAAATTTCCTGGTATGAAAGTAACAGTTCAATAAATAAAACAATTTTCACTAAATCATTTTAGTTAAGAATGTATAAAAATCATATTTTTCAAAGATCCACCCTATCACTTTTGTTATGATAGCAGTAAACTCTACTTTAGAAAAAGAAAATCTGTATCAGAGAAAAGCTATTATAGGTGGTGAAACAAAATATTTTAATTTCTTCTAAAAGTTTAGTAGATGAAAAATTGGCCCAACCATTTAAGGATACTTCTAACTTTTAAAACATTTTGTAAGAAAAAAATCAATTCCAAATACCCATTCACCACAATTTATATTTCAGAGTATTGCAGTTAATTTTGGAACATGGTATATGAAAGAGAAAAGAACTAAGAGTTCAAAATATAAGCCTTGCTAGAATAATGGACTGTGATAATTGGGGGTTTAGTTACAATGCAGAGGAAATATTTTCTAATATCAAAATATTTTCCTCATTCTACCATTATAGTTCTGTGAAAAGTTTGGGAAAAGATTAGAAGCTATGTTTTGAAGAAACTTGGTGTGAACTTTGCTAACAACAATCCAAATAAGGTTTTAGATTACTCTTTCAAGAAATTGCAGTATTTCATGCAAAACGGTATCCACTTTACCACTAAGGTAATTTTTTACTCACAACGAAATGAAAATCTATATTCTGCTCTCCCTTGCATGTCTCTTTAAAACTTCAAACCAGAGGAATGAGTCACATTTGGGGACCGTTTTCTTTTTTAATCTTCTTCACTCTTCTATTCTGTTTCTAAAGGGATACTTAGTTTTAACTAGATTGCAATTTCATTTGAAAAGAATTGAACAGGTTTTCTAGAATGAGTTAAAGATTACCCATTGAGAGTATTTTTGGCAGCCACCTTTAAAGATGCAAGGATCTGTAAAAAAAATGGCACATCTAGATTTAATACAGATAATACTTGGTTCTTTGAGATAGAAACGATGTAATTGTGATATTGGCAGGAAAGATATGTAAGATGTGCTTTTCACTTCTACCGTCTCTTTGGACAAGCAGAGTTTTCTTTGTAGAATTTTATTACATTGAGAATGCTAAATACATTAGTGGATTTCTTATATAATGGCAGTAGAAGCTTCTACTGTTGTTTTTAATTCAAATGGTTACATATACACAATATTATTTCGTGTTACTTGTAAGTAGAGTGTGAAACTCAAAGCGTGCGGTAAGAAGTATTAATTATCAGATCACTTCTCTGAAAACTAAAGGGGAAAGTATTAGACTCCTAGTTTTGTAAGCAGACACCTAAACAAATAGTTGAGGTGGAGAACAACTAGCTGGAGAAAAGCAAGCTGGAGAAAAGCCAAAGGTGAAAACAAAAACTAATAACAACAAATAACAAATAACTAAGAAAAGAATATTTTGTTCTTTTTTGGCTTTTTCTTTTCATTATATCTTTGTGATGGATGCTAACTAACATTATTTCAGTAATTATTTCACAATATACATAAGTCAAACCATTAAAAATTCATAATAAATAAAAATGTTTCCCTATGTGCCAAGCACTATGTCATTTTGCGAAAGTTATTTAATTAATTCCTGATAACAACCACATGACGTAGGTAGGTTTCCATTTTACAAATGAGGAAAAAGAAGCTTAAAGAGTTAAATAACTTGTCCAAAGTCACAGACTGAATTCTGTGAAAATCTTCAACATAGTCTTGTAACTGTTCCTCATTGTTCAAGAGCTATGAAAATAATGAAAAACACAACTTCTTTATTCACATTGTCTAAAACCTATGGTAACAAAATACACATTGGGACTGTGGTTCCACATGAAGAAACTTAGAAATAAGGACTTCTGGTATATGTTAAATATACATTTCTTATGTTGTAAGCACTGGGCCAGGTGTCCATGATATAATGATGAAAGAGAACGGAGTCCTTGCCCTCTGAATGAGCACAGTCTAAAAGAAGACAAATATCTAAAAGGTAAATGCAATAAAACAAGAGAAGTGCTATAAAATAATAATAACAGCTCATCCTTTTTGAGCACCTACCATGTGCCAGTCATTGTTAACAAGCACCTTGTATATTTATTCAAGTAATCCTCACAGCAATCTATGAGAGAGTTACTAAAGAGATAAAGAGGTATATTTAAGATTTGTTGGAACAGAGAAGAAAGCTCTTTCACTCTACCTAGATAGGTCAGACGTTTGAGCTGAGTCCTATAGGACGTATATGTCCCCAAGAAGCAGTGATGTATCAGTCAGTATAATGCAACATAGGCCACAGGAACAAAAATACCCCAAATCCCATTGGTTTATAACAAAGACATATTATAGTTGCTCACAAAATTCATCAGGTAGGCTCAGGGACTCTTCATGTCTTCTCACTTTGGGACCCAGACTGACAGAGCTTTCACTATCTGGAGCATCACCAGTTGCAATAAGCAAGAAAAGGGGATGTCATGAATCATACACTGGCTCTTCAAGTCTCTACCTATAACACATGTGTCACTTCTGCTCTGTTTTCATTTGCCAAAGCAAGTCACATGGTCACACACAGCTTTGATGGGGAACAGAAGTGTCATCCTACAATCTACCCAGGAGTAAGAGAACAGGAATACTAGAGAAAAACCTTAAAGCCTACCAAGGGGTGGAGAGGGTAAGTAAACCAAAGATAAAGGACATATGCAAAGGAATGAGAGTGAAAGAGTGTTTGGTACATGGTTGTTTTTGTTATAAAAACACAGGATGTACATAAGAGAAAAGTATGAGAAGGAGAGAAGTCAGGTGAGCGCAAATCATGAAGACTCTCAACACACGTGCGAAGTTTAGACCTCATCTTTTAGACCATACGAAGCTGTTGGAGGATTTTAAGCAGAGGAGAAATACTGTCAAAATTTTCATTCAGGGGCGCCTGGGTAGCTCAGTTGGCTAAGCGTCCAACTCTTGATTTCATCTCAGGTCATGATCTCAGGGTCATGAGATTGAGCCCCAAATGGGGCTCTGCACTAGGTGTGAGACTGCTTAAGATTCTCTCTCCCTCGCCCACCCCTCTGTCCCTCCCCTGCTTGCTTTATGCATGCACACATGCACTCTTTCTCTTTCTCTCGAAAAAAAAAATTTTTTTTTTTCATTCAAAAAGACCTTGCTAGCTGAAACAAGAAAGAAAAATTACAAGAGGGAGAGCCTGGGTGGCTCAGTCAGTTTCTGTTCAGGTCATGATCTCACGGTTCATGAGTTCAAGCCCCTCATAGGCTCTGTACTGACACTGTGAACCCTGCTTGGAATCTCTCTCTCTCGCTCTCGCTCGCTCTCTCTCTCTCTCTCTCTCTCTCTCTCGCTCTCCCTGCCCCTCCCCCCACTCTCAAAATAAATAAACTTTTAAAAAATAATGAAAAATTAGAAAAGATTAGAAATGAGGATACTGTATGAGTTTCCCATCTCTGTGTAACAAGTTACCACAGATTTAGCAGCTTAAAACAACACAATTTATTATCTCACAGTTTCGATAGGTCAGAAGCTGAGTTTAGCTAAATCCTCCACCTTCAGGCCTCACTAAATTGCAATCCAAGTGTCGGCTGAGTCAGCAGAGGATCAACTGAGGAAAGATCCACTTCTGAGATCTTTTATATTGTTGGAAGACCCTGTTTTTTAAGGGTTCTTACATGATTGAGTCAGGCCCACCCAGGATAATCTTGATTGTCAGTTGATTTTGATATTAGTTGATTCAGGACCCTAATAATATCTGAAAAATCCCTTTACCTTTGCCATATTTTGTAGGCTGGAAGCAAGTCACAGGTCTTGCCCATATTCAAGGGAAGGGGATTCTACAGGATGTGAACACCAGGGACTGGGAGTCATTGGAGCCATCCTACAGTCTGAGCACAAAAGGAACGAAATGAAAGGACATTTCAAGAGTCCAGGTAAAATTTTTAAGTTCCCAGACTAAGTTAGATTCAAAATGTTTAAAAGATATAAATACAAGGGCACCTGGGTGGCTCAGTCAGTTAAGAATCTGACCCTTGATTTTGGCTCAGGTCGTGATCTCACGATGTGAGATGGAGCCCCAAGTAGAGCTCTGTGCTGACAGCACTGGAGCCTACTTGGAATTCTTTCTTTCTCTCTCTGCCCTTCCCCTGCTCACACACACACATGCTTGCTCCCTCTCCCTCTCTCTCAGAATAAATAAACATTAAAAAAATAAACACACACCTTATATATAATTTGAATTTTTATCTAACTTTAGGTAATTATTAGTTTGGTCCTTTTTTTCTTATCTGTAGAACTAAACTCTGATCATATTCAAAGTAAATGTTTTGAAGTGTTTTGAAATTTAAAAGAAAAGAGCCACAAATATTTCAAATACCTGAATCATTCTAGCCAAGAGTAAAAATAAAGCAAAATATATGAATATCAGATTGCCATATGTTTTATGACTTGAAAAATATGGTACAGAATATAATTGATAAAATTTATGTTGCATTTTTTATAGATTTCTATGAAAGCAATTGTTTTAAAACATATACACACACAATATACACACATACATTTGTATTATTTTTCACATGTGAAATAATGAGTATCATGTGAGTTCTTAGCTTATATAATCTGAACTCTAATTCTGGAAAAAAATTAAAACTGAGCAAATGTTAAGATGTCAGTTGAGCCAAGGGCTAATGCACTCAGGGCTGAAACGCAGAGACATTTAATAGCTGTCTTAGAAACTGACAAACTATATGCCTCGATTGGCTCTAACTAGAAATGTCAGTCACATGTTCTTATTATGAGCTATAATATCTTTAAAAAAATTTTTTTTTACATTCATTTATTTTTGAGAAACAGAGTGAGACAAAGTGTGAGCTGGGGAGGGGCAGAGAGAGAAGGAGACAGAGAATCTGAAGCAAGCTCCAGGCTCTGAGCAAGCAGTCAGCACAGAGCCTGATGTGGGGCTCGAACCCACCAATTGTGAGATCATGACCTGAGCCGAAGTCAGACACTCAACTGACTGAGCCACCCAGGCGCCCCAATGAGCCATAAAATCTATGATTGAATAAAGGGAGAGAAAAACAAAGGTAATGTTCATTGACGTCTATATATCCATTACCCTGTTACACCTTTAGAGAACTTCTTAATGCCTGCATTCTTGAAATGCACAAAGTGACTAATAAAATTATTTTAGATTCTATGTCAGCTACCATATAATTCAGCTGAAATTAGAGCAACCAGCAATTGTAGGAGACCAGATTAGAATGCATGCAAAACACATTGTGAAGAGGTTGATTTCACTCCTTTAGGACCCACATGCACTGGTTAAGAAAGTTGTGAACAATCTTTAAGTGAAAATTCAATCTCTGGACTTATCTTTAACCTGAAAGTGGAAACCAGGGAGGAAAAAGTCCCAAATTTTCATTATTCCTCAGAGACAAATGTTATCAATCTCTGCTACTCAGAATATCCAGGGCTCTCAGAGACTCATCGTTCATGTTTTGCATCCTGGGCTTTGAAAAATGTCATATTATTTGCATCAAAGAAAAAAATTATTTCACAGGAAACAAATCTGCAGTTTCTTTCTAAAACCCCCCTTGTGTGTGAATGAAAATGTCATGGGATAGCCAGGAATCCAAACAGCCCAGATACCACCTCAATGTGCTTGCTTTTTTAGAATTCTGTGACATGCACACTGCCCGCTGGGGATGTGAAAGGAGACAAGTCAGAGAAGATAATGAGGCAATTTCAGGTGTCTTCACATTCTGTCAAAGTGAACATTGGAAAGTGTTTATCACTATTATTTATATAACATTGAAAGAAAAAAGATTTTGAAATTTGTTGTTGGTCTAGAACAGTAGGCTAACACTCCATGGATAATAACCAAAAGATAATTGCATACTAAGAATGCAGTATTTCACTCAAAGGGAAACATTGGGGGGGAAAAGGTCTCAAACTTTTGTGCCTTCCAAACTACCATTTTACATATAAAAATTAGCTCAAAAATATATTCTAAGGATTTTTTTTTATCACAATCACAATCCATTACGGGTTGAAAATAATATACGAATATAGCACTTCTGGGGGAAAACCCTTTATTTAGGAATTATTGCCATACAATACAAGAAACCCATTATATGTAAGTGTACAATTCAATTTGGCAGGTTTTAACATAGGTATGTAGGCATGCGATACCACCATAATTTTTCCTCATTCCTATTTGTATTCTCTATTCCTAACCCTCGCTAGCCCTACCTCCCTCAACCCCAGGCAACCATGGATCTTATTGTATCACTTTAAATTTCTTTGCACTTCCTAGAATTTTACATAAGTGGTACTGTTTATGTCTCACTTCTTTCACTTGGCATCACTATTTTGAGATTCATCTGTGTTGTTGTACTTTTCATTTCCTTTATTTCTAAGTAGTTTTCCACTGCATAGATGTAACACAATTATCTATTCACCTGTTGAGGGATATCTGGACTGTTTCTAGTTTGGGGCTATTATAAATAAAGCTGCCAAGAACATTCATGTAGAAGGCTATGTATATACACAAGCTCTCTTTTCTCTTGGGTAAACACCTAGAAGCAAAATGACCAGATCATATGGTAAGAATAGGTTTAATATTTTTAAAACTGCTAAGCCAGCTGCCAAAGTAGTTGTACTCATTTACATTCCCATTTTATATATATCAGTTCTGGTTCCTCTGCTTCCTCATCAACTTTGTTTTCGTTGTTGTTGTTTGGGTTTTTTTTTTTTTTTTTTTGGTTTTTTTTTTTTTTTTTGAGAGAGAGAGAGAGAGCATGTGCACTCACGAGGTAGGGGAGAGGGGCAGAGGGAGAGGAAGAGAGAATCCTAACCAGGCTCCATGCTCACCGTGGAGCCCGTCGTGGGGCTCAATGGGGCTTGATCCTATGACCCTGGGATAATGACCTGAGCCAAATTCAAGAGTCAGATGCTCAACCAACTTAGCCACTAAGGCACCCCACAGCCTCATCAACTCTTGCTGTGGTCAGTCTTTTTCATTTTAACCATTCCAAAAGGTGTGTGGTGGTATTCACTGCAGTTTAATTTGCGTTTCCTTAATGAATAATGATGTTGAGCATCTTTTAATGGGTTTATTTGCTATCTGTATATATATTTGGTAATGTCTCTGTTCAAATATTTTACCCATTTTTATTTTTTTATTGTTTTAAATGAGCAGCAGGCAAAGTTTATTAGAGTATAAAATTAGAAAGAATCGTATGAAAGCTCTCTTTGCAGAGAGGGAGACTTTGAAAGTGAATGCGCTTTTACCTGTTTTTAAATTGGTTTATGTACCTTTTATCAGATGTATGCTTTGCATATATTTTCTCCGAGTCTTTGGTTTCTTTTTTCATTCTCTTATAGTGTCTTTGAAAAGCAGAAGTTTTTAATTTTAATGAAGTCCAATTTATCAAGTTTTTTTTGACATTGTTTCCATATATTGTTTTCATATGCATGAAACCTTTGCCTAAGCCACAGTCACAAAGATTTTCATGTATATTTTCTTCTAGCAATTTTATAATTTTAGGTTTTACATAAGATCTAGAATCTATCTTGAGTTAATTTTTATATGTGGTATGAAGTTTTGATGAAAGTTTTATTTTTTTGCATATAGAGATCCAATTATTCCAGAAACATTTCTTTAAAATATTTTTCACCACTGAATTGCCTTTGCATCTTTGTCAAAAATCAACTGCCTTACATGATAGACACTTATCCAAAGAAGACATCCAGATGGCCAACTGATACATGAAAAAATGCTCAACACCACTCATCATCCGGGAAATACAAATCAAAACCACAATGAGATACCACTGCATACCTGTCAGATGGCTAACGTTCACAACTCAGGCAACAACAGCTGTTGGTGAGGATGTGGAGAAAGAGGATCTCTTTTGCACTGCTTGTGGGACTGCAAACTGGTGCAGCCACTCTGGAAAACAGTATGCAGGTTCCTCAAAAAACTAAAAATAGAACTACCCTACGAACCAGCAATTGCACTACTAGGTATTTATCCAAGGGATACAGGTGTGCCGTTTTGAAGGGACACAAGCACCCCAATGTTGGCAGCAGCACTATCAACAATAGCCAAAGTATGGAAAGAGCCCAAATGTCCATTAATGGATAAATGGATGAAGAAGATGTGGTGTGTGTACACACACACACACACACACACACACACACACACACACTGGAGTATTACTCAGCAATCAAAAAGAATAAAATCTTGCCATTTGCAACTACGTGGATGGAACTGGAGGGTATTATGCTAAGTGAAATTAGAGAAAGACAAATATCATATGACTTCACTCCTATGAGGACTTTAAGAGACAAAACAGATGAACATAAGGGAAGGGAAACAAAAATAATATAAAAACAGGGAGGGGGACAAAACATAAGAGACTCTTAAATATGGAGAACAAACAGAGGGTTACTGGAGGGGTTGTGGGAGGGGGGATGGGCTAAATGGGTAAGGGGCATTAAGGAATCTACTCCTGAAATCATTGTTGCACTATATACTAACTAACTTGGATGTAAATTTAAAAAATAAATTAAATAAAAATATAATAAGTAAATAGCCAAAAATAAAAATAAAAAATAAAAAAATCAATTGTCTTAAAAGTGTGGGTGTATTTCTGGACTTCCTACTCTGTTACATTGATTTATTCACCTGTCTTTATCCCAAGATCACATGATCTTGATTACTGCAGTTCTATAATAAACCTTGAACAAAGGTCATATTAGCCCATGAACTTCATTTTTGTTTTGCTTTTTTTCAAAATTGTCTTGGCTATTCTATATTCTTTGCATTTCCATATGAACTTTAAGATCAACTCATTAATTTCTATAAAAAGATGTGCTAAGATTTTTTTATTGATTTTATTGAGATTTCATTGAATCTATAGATTCAAGTGGGGACAATTGACATCTTGATAATATTTAGTATTCCTATCATAACATATATGAAGGGTACACCTCTTCATTTCTTTAGGTCTTTAACTCGTTTAGTAATATTTTGCAGATTCCAGCAAATAGGTATTAAACATCTTGTGTCAGATTTATCCCTATGTATTTTATATTTTTATACTATATATTATTATTTATATCAATTTCTGATTGTTCATCAACAGTGCATAGAAATAAAATTAATTAAGATAGAAGTATATAATACATGTTATTTAACATATTAAAATATAATTGAGTGTCTTATGTTCTGCCACCTTGGCAAAGTCACATTTAGTATCCTATTTGTAGAATCCACAAGATTTTCTGCATGTCATCTGCCAAAAAAAAACAGTTTTAGTTCTTCCATTCTAATCTGGATGCCTTTGCTTCCTCTTGTCAGTTGCACTGGCTAATACCTTCAATATACTGTTAAGTCAAAATGATGAAAACAGACATCGTTTCCTTGTTCCTGATTTTAGAAGGAACATTAAGACTGATGTTAGCTCTAGATTTTTCACAGATAGTCTTTTTCATGTTGAAGTAGGTCCTTTCTATTCCTAGTTTGCTGAGAGCTTTTATCAGGAATGGATGTTGGATTTTGTTCAATTCTGTTTATGTATCTTTTAGTTTGTTAATATGCTGATTTTTATTGATTGATTTTCAAATGTTAAAGCAATCTTACTCCTAGGATAAACTCCATTGGTCACAATGGTCACAATGTATGCTTTTTGTATGTTGTTGAATTTGACTTGCTAAAATTTTGTTTAGGACTTTTTGTATGTGTTAATGACAGAAATATGTCTGTAGTTTTCTTCTAGTACTGGTATCCTAGTTATTCTGCTCTCATAGTAAGTCTGGTCTCAGTTGTCATGAATCAAGAAGTATTCTGTTCTCTTCAATTTTCTGGAAGTATTCATGTAGTCTTGAATGTTTAGGAGAATTCACCATGAAGCCTCCTGGGCCTGGGATTTTCTTTGTGGAAATGTTTTTAAGTACACTGAATACACATTCAACTTCTTTCATAGATATAAGACTATTCAAGTAATCTACTCCTCTTGAGAGGGCTTCAGTAATTTGCATTTTTCAAGGAATTGTTCCATTTCAACTATGTTGTTAAATTTATTGGCCTAAAGTTGTTTGTAATAGTTCTCTATCCTTTATTTTTTTAACTTTGTTTAAGTTTACTTATTCATTTTGAGAGACACAGAGTGAACGAGCTTGCAGGGGAGGGGCAGAGAAAGAGGGAAAGAGAGAATGCCAAGCAGGCTCTACACTGTCAGCACAGAGCCAGATGATGGCCTCAATCTTATAAACTGTGAGCTGAGCTGAAATCAAGAGTTGGACGCTTAACCAGACTGAACCACCCAGGTGCCCCTTTACCCTTTACACAGCTGTTAAGACCTACTGTGATTTCCTGATTCCTGATACTGGTAACTTGTGTCTTGCCCGCCCCCTTTTTTTTCTTGATCACTCTGCCTAGAAATTGATCACTTTTTTTTAATGATTATTTATTTTTGAGAGAGAGAAACAGAGAGAGAGCATGCAAGAAGGGGAGGGGCAGAGAGAGGGAGACATAGAACCCGCAGCAGGCTCCAGGCTCCAAGCTGTCAGCACAGAGATCCACAACATGGACTCAGGGCTCAAACTCACTAATGACAAGATCATGACCTGAGCCAAAGTGGGATGCTTAACCAAATGAGCCACCCAGGTGCCCCTAGAAGTAGATCACTTTCATGGTTTTCTTCAAACAATCCACTGTTGGCTTCCTTGACTTTTCTTGTCTTTGTTTTCTATTTCATTCATTTCTATTCTCTTCTTTATTATTTCTTTCTTTTGTTTATTTTAGGTATCATCTGCTCTTATTTTTCTAGTTTCCTAAGGTGGAAGCTGAGAAAATTTATGAGACTTCTTCTTTAACGGAGGCATTTGGTACTATAAATGTCCCACCAAGTACTACTTTGGCAGCAATATCCTACATGTTTTGGTGTGTTGTGTTTTCCCTTTAATTCACTTCAAAATACTTTAATTTTTCTTTTGATTTCTTCTTTGTTCCATGGGTTACTTGGAATTTAGAAATGTGTTCTTTGGTTTCCAAATATTTGGGAATTTTCCAGAGACCTTTTGGTTATTGATGCCTAATTTAATTCCATAGTGACCAGAGGAGATATGTTTTTATGTTATATGTTTTATGTTCCATGCCCCAAAGATATAGTCTATCTTGATAAATAATAGTGCATGTGAAAAGAATATGTATTCTGTTTTTGGATGGGGTTTTTTAAAAATGTCAATTAGTTGAAGTTTATTAATAGTATTGTTCAAATATTTTATGTCCTTGCTTATTTTCTGTCTAGTTGCTCCCATTAGTCACTGAGAGAAAGGTTTTTAAATCTCTGCATACAACTGTGCATCTGTCTACTTGATGTTCTATCAGTTTGTGTTTCTTGTATTTTGAATTTTTGTTAGCTGTATAAATGTTTTGGATTGCTATGCCTCATGATAAGCTGACTCTTTAATCATTACAAAATCAAATTCTTCATCCCGACTAATAGTCATTGTTCTGAAATCTAGTTTGTTTCCTTTTAATAACCACTCCAGCTTTTCTATAATTAATATTATCATGAAATATCTCTTCCTATTTATTACTTCTTACCTATTTCTGTCTTTATATTTAAACTGTGTTTCTTGGGGCGCCTGGGTGGCGCAGTCAGCCAGGTCACGATCTCGCGGTCTGTGAGTTCGAGCCCCGCGTCGGGCTCTGGGCTGATGGCTCAGAGCCTGGAGCCTGTTTCCGATTCTGTGTCTCCCTCTCTCTCTGCCCCTCGCCCGTTCATGCTCTGTCTCTCTCTGTCCCAAAAATAAATAAACGTTGAAAAAAAAATTAAAAAAAAATAAAAAAATAAACTGTGTTTCTTGTAAGCAGCATTTTATTGAGTTTTGCTTTTATCCAATCTGACAATCTATGCCTTATAATTAGGGTGTTCAAACCATTACATTTAATACCATCTTTGATGTGGTTAAGTCTATCATATTTCTACTTTTTATATGGTCCATCTGTTCTTTTCTCTTTTTCCTCTTTTTCTGCCTTCTTTTGAATAAAATAAATATATTTTCCTGGGTATAGAATTCTAAACTGACAATTTTTTTCCCTCACAACTTGAAAGAGGTTGCTCCACTATTTTCTAACTTGTATTGTTTCAGATGATAAATCTACTGTCTTCTTTATTTTTATTCTTCTGTTTGTAACATGTATGGGGTAAGCAAATAAAAAATCACCCATGCTTGATTTCAATTATGAGGTTTAGGGCTTTTGAGCTAATGAGATGTGGATGAATTTTTTTTACTTTGTTTTGATGCTATAATTAGAGATGTTGAGACAGGGGGGAATGTATTTTACATGTGGGACATGTATAGATACACTTAGGGGACAGAAAAATGGACTATGGTAGGCAGAAAAATGACTCCCAAAGAGGTCCATGTTCTAATTCATGAAACCTATGTTAGGTTAGATGCAAAAGGTTATTAAAATTGCCAATAGAATTAAGGCTGTTAATCAGATGACCTTCAAATAGGGACATTATCCTGCATTATCTGTGTGGGTCCAATCTAATCACAAGGGTTTTTT
Source organism: Felis catus (assembly GCF_018350175.1). Taxonomy (NCBI): domain Eukaryota; kingdom Metazoa; phylum Chordata; class Mammalia; order Carnivora; family Felidae; genus Felis; species Felis catus. The sequence continues at coordinate 85,080,869 of NC_058373.1, read as the reverse complement.
AAAGTGGAAGAGAGAGGGGCGCCTGGATGGCTCAGTCAGTTAAGTGTCTGACTTCAGTTCAGGTCATGATCTCACAGTTCATGAGTTCTAGCCCCATGTTGGGCTCTGTGCTGACAGCTCAGAGCCTGGAGCCTACTTTGGACTGTGTGTGTGTGTGTGTGTGTGTGTGTGTGTGTGTGTGTGCCCCTCCCCTGCTCATGTTCTGTCTGTCTGTCTGTCTCTCTCTCTCTCTCAAAAGAAATAAACATTTAAAAATAAATAAGTAAAAGTAGAAGACAGAGGCAGAAAAGTGTGACAAAAAGAAATGTTAACTGTGGAAGCAGGATCACAGATATGCTAGGTGCTGGGTTTGAAGATGGAAGAAGGGGCCATGAGCCAAGGAATGTGAGTGGCCTCTAGACACTGAAAGAGATAAAGAAGCCAACTCTTTCCTAGAACTTCCAGAAAGGAATGCAACCCTCGGTGATGGTTTGTTTTCATCCTAGTGACACCCATGTCAGACTTCTGACCTACAAAACTATAAGATAGTAAATTTGGGTTGTTTTCAGTCTCTAAGTTTAAGGTATCTTGTTAGTAGCTATAAGAAACTAACACAATGTCTTTTTTCTTCTTTGGCTGACTTTAAGGTTTTCTTTTTTCACTAGTCTTGACAGATAGCATCTTTACATGCCATACACATATTCCTATCTTTTCACTAATAAAAAATGCAATTTAAAAAATTGTGCCATTAGAGAAAAAAGCAGTAGCTGAGAAAATGAGTAGAAAATTTAACAATGCATAGTTGAGTTAATTACACAAAACACTTTCTATTGAAGGTAGACATTTAAAAGACATTGCTGATTTCTTAGTTAACTGTAGACAATAGTTTTATAATGCTTATGCATTATTATCAAAGTACTAATATCTTAAAGTAAAGAAGAAAAAGAAGTATACACTAAAGCTGCCTCATGGTGGAAAGTATTCACAATTAATAATATAAATATTTCCTTACATATCCCACTGAAGGACATAATGTAGGCTATTTTATCTTAAACTGGCCTAATAAATTCATTTCAAGAATAATGCTTTAATGACACTATCTATTAATCTAACTAAATTCTATATTCTACCAGGATTACAGAATTAGATTGCCTTTTTAAAGCTCTTTTATTCTGCAATACTCAGACTGATTTTATATATAATGACATTAAGTGTCACAGTAGTCCTAAGAATTTCACCAGGAAACAATAGCCATTCCTAAATAAAGCCAATTCCCCATCCTACTCCCAAATGCTAACATTGGCTGGAATCAGGCAAACTCCCTGTTTGCTAACTAAAGCAACTCTGAGGATATTTTTAAGTAATTAAGGGTTAAGGGTTAAGGGTTAAAAGAGGGTATTCAGCTGTGTAGGTACAAGACAACTGAATTTTGGCCATGTAAGTTCACAATTCTCAGATATTTTAAGGTAATCTATGACCATGGAAACAAAAAAAAAAACTTTTAAACTTTAAAAAAAAATTACACAAGTCATGGCGCTCCTGGGTGGCTCAGTCAGTTAAGAGTTCAACTCTTAATTTCAGCTCAGATCATGATCTCGTAGTTTGTGGGATTGAGCCCAGCATCGAGCTCTGCTCTAACAGCATGGAACCTGCTTGGGAGTCTCTCTCTTCCTTTCTCTCTGTCCCTACCTGCTTATGCTTACTCTCTCTCTCTCAAAATAAATAGAGAACCTTTAAAAAAAATACACAAGTCATTTGTGTTCATTTTCAAAAAATTAGAAGAAAAAGGCAAGAATATAAACCCATAATCCCGTTGGCCAGGATAACCTCTTAACACATGGGTGTACCTCTGTTGATCTGGATAATTTCTATTTGCCCTTCCAGATCCCTTTCAATCCCACCACCCTGCTCTATGCCTTAGGAGGTCGATATATATGGATGGCATCAAAGACCCTTTTCCAGGCTGTCTTCTACTTGAGCTCAGTGAATGAAAAACACTGGTAAGAGAGTATGGGGAGGAGGGAAAGAGAGGCCAAGACATTCATTCTCCAGCAGCCACACTGTAGAGTTGCTATGGGAAGGTTACATGCCTTTAGAAACGTCACAGAGCCCGTCAAAGGCATTTCCTCATAGCTCTCCCTGCCCTCACAGTCCCTTCCTATAGCCCCTTCAGGTACACCTGCAGGTGGTAAGAACATCCTACCCTCCACACCCTTATCAGCCCCAGGTTCTATACTATTCCTTTTTGTTTCTCTATATGCTGCCTACACCTTTTGAATAATCCCTATGTTGAACTCTCCCCAATTACTCAAATTGAGTGTGTCATCTGTATCCTGCTCTACCTTGGCTAAAACCTTTTTCTAGGTTTTTAAGTATAAATTATATATGTTATAATTACATATATAATATTATATACACACATTCATGTTTTTACAAAATATCAGCATAATATGCCAGCTATTGTATAGCTATATCAAAATCTATACAAATCACTATTATTCAAAATTTTCATTGTTTCCATTTTTCTACTCTAAACAGTGATGCAATAAATATCTCTGTATATACATATGTTTTTGCCCTCTTGGCTATATTATTGTCAAAGGATACATTCTTAGCAGCAGTATATCTGGGACAAATATGTGCATATTTAAGGTTTTTGATATTGCCAAATAGCTTTTCAAAGAGGCCATAATGATATTCACTTCTCCATGTAGAGTACAAGAATGCCCAAATACCCATTATCTCACGAAAATTCTACCAAAACATTTTTTGAAGAAAGAAAATCAACCTCTTCATTTGTGCTGTATTCATACCACATAGTACTTGGCACTGAAGTTATACCCAAAGCCACCAAGTTGATAGCTGGATAACAATTCAAACATCAGCTCTTAATGCCAATTTCAGAAACCATAAAATAGAGCTTTCTGATATCTCCTCCCTTTCCCACATGGCCACAGTAAATACAGCCTTTTAACCTATAAAATGTAATGTGTAAAAATTTCCACTAATTTGTTGCAAGTGGAAAAACTCATACATATAAGGCTAAAAACCTAAGGCAAATTTAATAAAGTCCTTAATTTTAAAGAGTCCTTCTCTTACTCCTTCTCTTAAATCCTTCTTTTACAGAGTCTAAAGGAAAATTATCACACACTGAAACTTAAGCCAATCCCATAAAAATGAATTGAATCCTATGGCTGTGGAAGATATCAGAATTCAGTGTTATTGGGGGTACAAGGATGGGTGAAATGTGTCCATCTTCCCCCACAGCTGCTGTCTAATGCAGGAAACAGAAAGAGGCAGGAATAGCACTAATGGTGGCTTAAAAAGAGTGGAAATGAGGGGAGGAGCCAAGATGGCAGAACAGCATGGAAGTTTTTTTGTGTGTGTCTTGTGTCCATGAAATACAGCCAGTTTGACACTAAACCATCCTGCACACCTAGAAAACTAATCTGAGGATTAACAACAATCTGCACAATCTGAACCACACAAATCAGCAGGTACATGGGGCGGAGAGGTGAACTGGTGCAGAGAGAAGCCATGGAGAGCAGGGAGCTGTTTCTGTGTGTGGAGAGAGGACGGAGATGGGGGCGGGGGGGAATACGGGAAAAGCAGCCCCCCAAAAGCAGCTGGAAAGAAAGTGGAAAAGTGGAAACAGCTGCAGGGACTGAACTAAAAAGGGAGAAAAAAGAAAGGAGAGGATTTAAATTCCATTAAGACTATAAACAGGGGGAGTGCAGAGTCTGAAACTACAGCTCAATACCTGGAGAAGGGCAAATCCCCAGGAGCAGAGTGGAGTCCAAGGGTCTTCGGGCCACAAAGGGAGAGGCAGTTCCCCTGCTGGGAGGACATTTGGTAGAGTCCATGTGGCTACCACCACGGATTCCAGAGGTGCCAGCAGACCACAGAGAGCAACCACATTTTCTGGTGCTGGAACAAGGTCATGAAGGGTGAAGCCTGGTACTAGATGTGTGTTGTGATTTTCCATATCTCTGAAATGCTTCTGCTACACTGTCTCGCAAACTTTTTGTGGGGCGGGCTGGCACCTGGCCACAGTCTCTGGGCATCGGCAGGAGCATGATCCTGTGAACACTCCTGGGTGGGGCCAGTACCTGGCCATTGCTTAGTAACACTCTCCTGTAGAGGGTCAGAACAGGTCAAAACCTCAGTCCCTCCAAAGTGAGGGGTTGGGAAACACAGCTTTATCTGAGATAAAACTCAGGAGGGAGGTGCCACCTGGCAACCTTACGGCTTGGTGACAGACAGTGTAAAAGCAGGGAGTGGACGGAAGCTGGAGACAAAGATGGTCGCGACTGGGGGCTGGGGAGAAGAGAGTTCCGATACTAGAGACTGGGTGCCTGAGTGACATCATTTTCACCCCTCCCATGCATGCGCATACACACCTACAAGCACCACAACAATCCACCCCAGTAAGCTAAGCAGTGCCATCTAGTGGAGAACGGAGTCATTACACTAAGCCCCATTCATCTGTGCCAATCTTGCACTTCAGGAACACCCCAAGTCTCTCTGCGGGCTTAGTTTATGGACTATAAAGTCATAGTTTGACTTCTAGGGGAAAACAATGTAATTTCAATCGTATTTCAGTCTGTTCACTGTTAAATTATTCAATTTTCTTTTTTTTCTTTTTCATTTCTTTTTCTTGAAAACAGAAAAACAAAAAATTTATTTTTACTTTCAACTTTTATTACAAATTACAAATATTTTTTAATTTTTTTCTATTATATTTTTCACTTTTTGGTAAATTTCTCAAATTCTATTTTAATTCCATCATTTCATCTTATTATATTTCATTTCTTCAAATATTCCAATGTTTCTTTTTTTTTTCCTTTTCCCTTTTTCTCTAATCTGTCAAGCTCCTTTCAACACCCAGACAAAAACACACCTAGGATCTAGCATCATTTATTTGAGTGTGTGTGTGTGTGGCGTTTTTAATTTTTAATTGTAATTTTCTCTTTACTTAATTAATTCCTTTTCTTCCTTCAAAAGGGTGAAACAAAGGAATTCACCCCAAAAGAAAGAGCAGGAGAAATGACAGCCAGCACTTAACCAACACAGATACAAGCAAGATGTCTGAACCAGAATCTAGAATCACCATAAAAAGAATACTAGCTGGAGTTGAAAATAGATTAGAACCCCTTTCTGTGGAGATAAAAGAAGTAAACACTAGTCAGGATGAAATAAAAAATGCTATACTGACCTGCAATCTCGAATGGATGCTGCAGCGGCAAGGATGCATGAGGCAGAGGAGTGAATCAGTGATATAGTGGACAAACTTATGGAGAATAACAAAGCAGAAAAAAAACAGGGAGACTAGGCAAAAGAGCACGATTTAAGAATTAGAGAAATCAGTGACTCATTAAAAATGAACATCAGAATTATAGGAGTCCCAGAAGAGGAAGAGAAAGACACAGGGGTGGAAGGGTCATGTGAGCAAATCATAGCAGAAAACTTTCCTAACCTGGGGAAAGACACAGATATCAAAATCCAGAAAGTACAGAGGACCCCCATTTGATTCAACAAAAACTGGCCATCAACAAGGCATATCATAGTCCAATTTACAAAATACTCAGGCAAGGAGAGAATCATGAAAGCAGCAAGGGAAGAAAAAAGTCCTTAACCTACAAGGAAAGACAGATCAGGTTTGCAGCAGACCTATCCACAAAACCTTGGCAGGCCAGAAAGGAGTGGCAGGATATATTCAATGTGCTGAATTGGAAAAATATACAGCCAAGAATTCTTTATCCCGCAAGGCTGCCATCCAAAATAGAAGGAGAGATTAAAAGTGTCCCAGACAAACAAAAATTAAAGGAGTTCGTGACCACTAAACCAGCCCTCCAAGAAATGTATGGGGGACTCTCTGAGGGGAGAAAAACAGGAAAAAAAAAAAGACCAAAAGCAACAAAGACTAGAGAGGACCAGAGCACACCACCAGAAACTCCAACTCTACAACCAACATAAGGGCAATAAATTCATCTCTTTCAGTACTCACTCTAAACGTCAACGGACTCAATGCTCCAATCAAAAGATATAGGGTAATAGACTGGATAAGAAAACAAGATCCATCTATATGCTGTTTACAAGAGACCCACTTTAGACCTAAAGACACCTTCAGATTCAAAGTAAGGGGATGGAGAACCATCTATCATCCTAATGGTCACCATAGAAAGCCAGAGTAGACATTCTTATATCAGACAATCTAGACTTTAAAACAAAGACTGTAACAAGAGATGAACAAGGGCATTATATCATAATTAAGGGGTCTATCCACCAAGAAGACCTAACGATTGTAAACATTTATGCGCCAAATGTGAGAGCACCCAAATATATAAGTCAATTAATCACAAACATAAAGAAACTCACTGATAGTAATACCATAATAGGGGACTTCAACACCCCACCTACAGCAACAGACAGATCATATCATCAGAAAATCAACAAGGAAACGATGGCTTTGAATGACACACTGGACCAGACGGACTTAACAGGTATATTCAGAACATTCCATCCTAAAGCAGCAGAGTATACATTCTTCTCCAGTGCACATGGAACATCCTCCAGAATAGATCACATACTGGGACACAAATCAGCCCTCAGCAAGTACAAAAAGACTGAGATTGTACCATGCATATTTTCAGACTACAACACTATGAAACTCGAAATCAACCACAACAAAAAATTTGGAAAGATAACAAATACTTGGAGACTAAAGAACATCCTACTAAAGAATGAATGGGATAACCAAGAACTTAAAAAGGAAATTAAAAAGTACATGGAAGCCAATGAAAATGATAACCCCACAGCCCAAAACCTCTGGGACACAGCAAAGACGGTCATAAGAGGAAAGTATAGCGCAATCCAGGCCTTCCTAAAGAAGGAAGAAAGGTCTCAGATATACAACCTAACCTTACACCTTAAAGAGCTAGAAAAAGAACAGCAAATCAAACCCCAAACCAGCAGAAGACAGGAAATAATAAAGATTGGAGCAGAAATCAATGCTATCAAATCCAAAAAAAAAAAAAAAAACCCCACAAAAAACAAAAAAACAGTAGAACAGATCAATGAAACCAGAAACTGCTTCTTTGAAAGAAGTAACAAAATTGATAAACCACTAGCCAGTTTGATCAAAAAGAAAAAGGAAAGGACCAAATCAATAAAACCAAGAATGAAAGAGGAGAGATCACAACCAACACAGCAGAACTACAAACAATAATAAGAGAATATTATGAGCAATTATAAGCCAATGAAATGGGCAATCTGGAAGAAATGGACAAATTCCTAGAAACATATATGCTACCAAAACTGAAACAGGAAGCAATAGAAAATTTGAACAGACCCATAACCAGTAAGGAAATCGAATTGGTAATCAAAAATCTCCCAAAAAACAGGAGTCCAGGGCCAGATGGCTCTCCAGGGGAATTCTACCAAATATTTAAAGGAGAGTTAGCACCTATTCTCTTGAAGCTGTTCCACCAAAAAAGAAATGGAAGGAAAACTTCCAAACTCTTTCTAGGAAGCCAGCAACACCTGAATTCCAAAACCAGACAGAGACCCCACTAAAAAGGAGAACCATAGACCAATTTCCCTGAAGAACATGGATGCAAAAATCCTCAACAAGATATTAGCCAACCGGATCCAACAATACATTAAAAAAAATAGTCACCATGACCAAGTGGGATTTATACCTGGGATGCAGGGTGGGCTCAATATCCCCAAAACAATTAACATGATTCATCACATCAATTAAAGAAAGGACAAGAACCACATGATCGTCTCAATAGATGCAGAAAAGCATTTGACAAAATACAGCATCCTTTCTTGACAAAACCCTCCAGAAAATAGGGACAGAAGGATCATACCTCGAGATCATAAAAGCCATATATGAATGACCCAATGCTAATACCATCCTCAATGGGGAAAAACTGAGAGCTTTCCCCCTAAGGTCAGGAACAAGACAGGGCTCTCCACTCTCACCACTGTTATTCAACATAGTATTGGGAGTCTTAGCCTCTGCAGTCAGACAACACAAAGACACAAAAAGAATCCAAATCGGCCAGGAGGTCAAACTTTCACTCTTTGCAGATGACATGATACTGTAAATGGAAAACCCTCAAGATTCCCCCAAAAAACTGCTAGACCTGATCCATGAATTCAGCAAAGTGACAGAATATAAAATCAATGCACAGAAATCGATTGCATTCCTATACACCAACAATGAAGCAACAGAGAGAGAAATCTGGGAATCGATCCCATTTACAATTACACCAAAACCATAAAATACCTAGGAATAAATCTAACCAAAGAGGTGAAAAATCTATACACTGAAAACTATAGAAAGCTTATGAAAGAAATTGAAGAAGACACAAAAAAATGGAAAAACATTCCATGCTCCTGGATAGGAAGAACAACTACTGTTAAAATGCCGATAGCACCCAAAGCAATCTACATATTCAATGCAATCCCTATCAAAATAACACCAACATTCTTCACAGAGCTAGCACAAACAATCCTAAAATTTGTATGGAACCAGAAAAGACCCCGAATAGCCAAAGCAATCTTGAAAAAGAAAACCAAAGCAGGAGGCATCACAATCCTGGACTTCAAGCTGTACTACAAAGCTGTAATCATCAAGACAGTATGGTACTGGCACAAGAACAGACACTCAAGTCAATGGAACAGAACAGAGAACCCGGAAATGGACCCTCAAACGTATGGCCAACTAGTCTTTGACAAAGCAGGAAAGAATATCCAATGGAATAAAGACAGTCTCTTCAGCAAGTAGTGCTGGGAAAACTGGACAGCGACGTGCACAAGAATGAACCTGGACCACTTTCTTACACCATACACAGAACTAAACTCAAAATGGATGAAAGACCGCAATGTAAGACACGTAGCCATCAAAATTCCCGAGGAGAAAGGCAAAAACCTCTTTGACCTCAGCCACAGCAACTTCTTACTCAACACGTCTCTGGAGGCAAGTGAAACAAAAGCAAAAATGAACTATTGGGACCTCATCAAAATAAAAACCTTCTGCACAGCCAAGGAAACAATCAGCAAAACTAAAAGGCAACTTACAGAATGGGAGAAGATATTTGCAAACGACATATCAGATAAAGGGTTAGTATCCAAAATCTATAAAGAACTTCTCAAACTCAACACCCAAAACACAAATAATCCAGTGACAATATGGGCAAAAGACATGAAGAGACACTTCTCCAAAGAAGACATCCGGATGGCCAACCGACACATGAAAAAATGCTCAACATCACTCATCATCAGGGAAATACAAATCAAAACCATAATGAGATACCACCTTATACCCCTCAGAATGGCTAACATTAACAACTCAGACAACAACAGAATGCAGAGAAAGAGGATCTCTTTTGCATTGTTGGTGGGAATGCAAGTTGGTGCAGCCACTCTGGAAAACAGTATGCAGGTTCCTCAAAAAACTAAAAATAGAACTGCCCTACAAATCAGCAATTGCACTACTAGGTATTTATCCAAGGGATACAGGTGTGCTGTTTCAAAGGGACACAAGCACCCCAATGTTAATAGCAGCACTATCAACAATAGCCAAAGTATGGATAGAGCCCAAATGTCCATCGATGGATGAATGGATGAAGAAGATGTGGTATATATTTAATATGGAGTATTATTCTGCAATCAAAAAGAATGAAATCTTGCCATTTGCAACTACGTGGATGGAACTGGAGGGTATTATGCTAAGTGAGATTAGTCAGTCAGAGAAAGACAAATATCATATGACTTCACTCCTATGAGGACTTTAAGAGACAAAACAGATGAACATAAGGGAAGGGAAACAAAAATAATATAAAAACAGGGAAGGGACAAAACGTAAGAGACTCTTAAATATGGAGAACAAACAGAGGGTTACTGGAGGGGTTGTGGGAGGAGGGATGGTCAAAATGGGTAAAGGGCACTAAGGAATCTACTCCTGAAATCATTGTTGCACTCTATGCTAACTAACTTCAATGTAAATTACAAAAAAAAAAAACAAAAACAAAAACAAAAAAAAAAACAAAAAACTTCTAGCTAATCAAGAGAAAAGAACAAATGTATGCACAAGGGAATAAAATGGAGGCAATAATGGTAGATATGGATGACTTTTTCTTTACACAACTGTCTACATCTTTATGCTAAAATTAAAAAATATATATATGAAATATAGAATTTTCCAAGAAAATAAAAATGACAAGCATTACTTGATGAGATCAATATATATGTAAGAAATGGAAAATGTTAATAAAGAAGGCAGAACAAACTACTAACAGCACAGCCTTAAATTCTATTGTCCCATTGTCCTTCCAACCCTGGGTAACACCAACTCTCTACCTCCTCCAATTGTCCTCTGAGCCTTGCTGGAGAAAAATCACAGTCAAGTAGATGGAAGCTACTATAGTTTTATGGTCATCAACCTCAAATGGGCTCTCAGCACTGAAAAAAACTACAGAATTATGTTTTTCTAGTTGTCTTGCTTTCTATTCTCCACATCTTTGTAACATAGATAAAATCTTCTCTATTCTTCTCAAACTTCTGAATTCTGCCACACACACACCCCTCCCCACTCAGTCTTGCAGAATCACTCAGCAGGCAATCTGAGGCAATCAGGCTTCTGTTTTCATAGAGAAACAAAAGCCATCAAAAGGACCCCCTCAAATTCCTGCCACCAGAACAATAACACAAATCTATCTATATGTGAATCTTTTCTTCCCTCCTATTTCAGAGGAAGAAGTGGCCTACCTCTTATGACTTCTCAAGTGCCTTAGTCTGTCCTGTATCTTCAAACTGCCTCATTCTACTGGCTTTTTCCCATCAGTCTTCCAACATCTCCCTTCCCATGTGCTCCCTCCCTTTCTGCACCCCTTCATTTCATAACCAGCTACATTCTGGTATTTGCCCCTTGTCAAATTCATCACTGACCTCCATGTTGTTGAATCCAATCAACACCTTTCAGTTCTTCACCTGCTTGTCCCCTAGACAGTATTTGATACTGCTCTCCATACCTTATCACCTTCTGCCTTATTAACAGGGTTTTTATTTTCTACTTCGCTCGTATCTCTACGGATTGAATTTCCAATGTGTAATACAATTTGTAATGATGTATTGGTGCACTTTTTTAATCAGTTAGCACAAGGTAAAAAAAAGTTCAAATCCTGCCAAAGTAAGTCTCCTTTCCACCCTTACACCCCAGTCCCCCAGTTTCCTTACCCAAAGGTCATGTCTGTAAGCACTGTGTAAGCCTGGAGCTGCAGAGTACCATCTTTCCCACCATAAAAACTTCTGCTTGCCAGAAAGTGAAGCAGCACAGAAGTGACAGGGTTGAGAGATGCAGAGAGGCAGGTTCCTGATGACATTATTTGAATATATGGGTCTAACTGACTCAATCTCTGGACTTTTCCAGTAATAAGGAAGAATAAATTTCCTTTTTTTTTTTTTTTTTTTTTGTTTGGCAAGGCTACCTTGAATTGTGTTTCTGTTAATTTGCACATGAGGCAGTCCTGCCCCATGCAGAGGGAATAGGTTTCAGAAATTTCTAGAACACAAAATTGACAGGGTTTCATGATCAACTAGATGTGGAAAGTCAAATTTTCCAAGTGTAGGGATATGCCTGGAGAAGGCTGGATAGGGTCATAAGTCTAAGTCTGACAAAAAGGAGTTCACATTTCACAAACTTGCCACATGTGATTGTATGAGCAAGGGTGAAGATCAGAAACAAGTTAAGGGACCCAAAGCTAGTCATTGAGGTGGATGTTCAAAAATAAGCCAAAGTCTAGGAATCAGGCAGTAAAGATTCCACAAATTCTTGGTCTTGAGTAAGCTTCAGGTTGGGAAAACGATTAGTTTAGCCAAAGGAATCTGAGATATCAATTGCCAAGAAAAATTCAAGGTTCTAGAAATAAAGAGACCAAAGTTACACTGCCTTGGTGTAGGGATAACTAGATTTTGATAAGCAAGACAATACCCATGTGGAATGGAAAAAAGGGAAAGAAAGTGGGTTAGGTGGAACAAGACTAATGCTCGCAACAGGAGCTGTAATATTACCTTAGAAGAACAAGGACAGTTTGTTCTCTGGCTTCTTTTGCAGTTACTACTGAGAGGTGGCTCTGAGCAGAAAGGACAGTATAAAAAGTAGTTGTTGTTACTAATGTTAGGTGACTGTGATATAATCTATCTCATTAAGGCTGGGCTAAGGATAGGAAAACTAGATACACTGAGGTATTCCTAGAAAAAAGACTAAAAGAAGAGAAAGTACAGAGAGATCAAAGAAAAAAGATCATGCATATTCTGAAAAATAAAGATAAAGCAGAGAGGAAACAGGGAAGCTCAAATGACTGCGGGCAAAAACTGTGTTCCTCTCGGGAGCACAAGGAGAAAGTAAGTAAAAATACTGACATTAGAGGCCTAAGATGTTATGCTCAGTGTGGATGTCTTTTTATATTAAAGGTGAGTAATTCTGATCTTATAAGAATTCATTGCACTGGTGGGGTAGTATCTCTCCACATCATGTGTGAAGAATGAATACGGGTTCAATTTTGGCTCTGTGCTAATATAAACATCCTTTCCTGTCTGTACGCCACTCAGGATGGAACTGAAGTCTTTACCTGAAATGACAGAAAGCTGTCTGCACTACATTGCTGAGTTCCCCCCAAATCTGCCAATCACTCATAAGGGGCAGCATGACTCAAGGCCAAGGAATATAGGAACTGTCTGTTATTCATTGTGTGTTTACTTAGACAACAGAGACCATGTTAAACTTGTCAATTAGAAAACATTTTATAATAGGGCACATGGGTAGCTCTGTTGGTTAAGCAACCGACTTTGGCTCAGGGCATGATCTCGCGGTCCGTGTGAGCTTGAGCCCCACGTCAGGCTCTGTGTGCAGAGCCTGGAGTCTGCTTTGGATTCTGTGTCTCCGTCTATTTCTGCTCCTCCCCTGCTCATGCTCTGTCTCTGTCTCTGTCTTTGTCTCTCTGTCTCTCTCTCAAAAATAAAATAAACATTAAAAATTTTTAAAAAAGAAAACATTTTATAAGACTTTGGGAATATAATTCAGTGGTAGGAAAGGTTTTTGCTGAGTGTGAGGTTCCTAAAACTACCTTAGGAACCAGCACAAGACTGCTTTGCTCATGACCCTCCAGACTCTCATGCACGTCTGTCAACCCATCCAAATAAGTATAAAAACAACCAGAAGTACATGGACAATCCAAAGAGCTGGTTTATCTCTATGGGTTTTAATTAAATAATAATAAGAGTTGGACAAATGAATAAAGATCAACATGTTCTCTCCTGCAATTAAAATATTCAAACCATAAGGACAAAAAGTGTAAAGCTACATCATAAAACAATCATTTTCTTTCATGGAGTTAAGAGGCAGCCCTGGGAACTTCAATTTCCAAGGTGAAACAGAAATAATTTTCCCTATTTCTTCCATTAACTACAACTGAAAACATATTTTAAAAAAATAAGATTCTGTGAGGTGGAAAAGAAAGGCAGACTGGCTAAAGGACTTAGGATCTGAGGAACAACATGATGGTTAGTTCCCTGAGGTTTTGTTGTTTGTTTGTTTTTGTTTTTGTTTTTTTTGTCTTTTATATCTCAGACTTGGAGCTGAAGAAACCAGCCACCCATAATCACCAATGGGTGTAGACCAAAAAAATCCCTACAAAAACCTGCCCTCTCCAGCCAAAGGACCAGGAAAGAGACAGTCTAACAAGACAGAAAACTTCTAGGCAATAACCACTCTACTCCAGCCAAATACCACAGAAAAAGCTGTGGTCTCGTGCCAGGGAACTATGCTGAGTTTAAAAAGTCAAACCAAAAATTACATACTGTATGATTTCATTTATAAAACATTCTTGAAATGATAGCTCACTCACAAGTTTGACAAGGTGCCCTATTATCAGAAGGTCTTAGTTCCTCACCATGTAGACCCCTCCATAGGACTGCTTAGGTGTTTTCATGGCACAGTAGCCAGCTTCTCCCAGGGTGAGAGATCCAAGAGACAGCAAGGCAGAAGCCACAATGTTTTTTTATGACCTAGCCTCAGAAGTCACACTCCATCATTTAGATAACACTCTAATGGCTGCTCAGCTCAGTCATGTTGAGTGTGAGAGAGGACTCCACAAGGATTAGAACACAGGAGGTGAGAACATTGGGGGCCATCTTGGAAGGCGGCTACCACAGAACAGAAAATATCAGAGTGCAAAGCAAGAATGCTTAGCAAGAAATGTGCATATTGCAACAACTACTGTAGCCAACTCAGCAGTCTGAGAGAAACAGCCCAGCCCATGTGATAAGTACACACGTTAGCTGAGAAAGAGTCATTCAATCTTCTCTTCATTGGCATCCTTTTTGATTTTTGGAATCTGATGATCAATCTGATCCCTTGAATGGGAGAATTAATGTTGAGGTTTCCACAGTTTAATTTTGGATTAATATAATTCACAGTGGGTTATGAAGAGAACTAAGAAAGAAAGTTTTTCTGTGGTTTGCAAAAGTGTCTGGATTTTCAAGAGTTTCAAATAAGTTTTGTCACAAACTTTCAATGTGCCTTGTAGAAGGGACATTAGGAAATGTGACATTTTCTAGTATAATCATTGTAACACTATAGCAGAACTGGTACAGATTCCTCCTTAAATGGATGGTTTTATTATTAGAAGAAAAAAAACATAAAGTAAAAAAATATTAGAGGTGTGTTCAAGTTCAAGTGTTGGATCTAGAGATTTAAATAGTAATAAAATAAGAAGAGCATTCACTGTAATAATAAGTAATCTTAGACTTTATTAAACTATTTTTTTTAAGATTTATGTTTTTTAGGTAATTTCTACATGTAACATGGGGCTCGAACTCACAACCCTGAGATCAAGAGCAGCAGGCTCTCGTCAGGCACCCCTAAACTATTTTTTTAAATTTTTTAATGTTTTTTATTTTTGAGAGAGAGAAAGAGACAGAGCACAAGCAGGAAAGGAGCAGAGAGAGAGGACACAGAATTCAAAGCAGGCTCCAGGCTCTGAGCTGTCAGCACAGAGCCCAATGCAGGGCCCAAACTCACAAACCGTGAGATCATGACCTGAGCCGAAGCCAAAGTTGGTCACTTCACTGACCGAGCCACCCAGGCGCCTTGCCTCTAAACTATTTTTAAAAAGAAAAAGTAAAATAAATAAACAAATAAATAAATAAATAAATAAATAATAAAAGAAAAAGTTATGTGCAAGACCTAGTAATAAATGTTTTCTTTAAATATTATTTTAACAAAAGCACAAAACCCAAATAAACTAATATTTCACTTCTAATAATATACATACAAATGAAAGCTTTAAACCTTCCAAATTTAAAAATTCATTTGGAAACAATTCAAATACTGTCAAAGAAGCAAAACTAGACCATTATCTGCCTGTGATTATTAACTTTATGTCCCAAAGGGTGCCCAGATTAAACATTATTCCTGGGAGTGTCTGTGAGGCTGTTTCCAGGGGAGATGAGCATTACTGGTGAATTCAGAAAAGCAGGTTGCCCTCCCCAGTGTGGGTGAGCATCATCCACTACTTTGAGAGTGTAAATAGAGCAAAATGGAGGAGGAAAGAATAATTTGCCCCTTCTTACTTCCTGCCTGCCTGCTGAACTGGAACATGGTCTTCTCCTGCCCTTGGGATGGGATTTATGCCATCTGCTCCCCTGCTTCTCAGGTCCTTTGGATCTAGACTGGGACTGAGACAGTTAGGGACTATCGGAACAAGCCTCAAGTGAAAAACATCAGGCACTTGGGGAGCTTTCCGTTCACTGTTATTGTTAAACTGCTTCTCTCACAGAATAGAACCCTATGCAGCCCTATAACAATGGGCACTTCTCTATGTAAGCAGGGCCTTCTTGCTGTTGCTGGAGGCCAAGTCAAAGTACTTTCTGTCAGTGCTGTGTCTCTGTTCAGCTCGAGCTGTAGCCCCAGTAAAGCCTCGCCTGTCCTTTTGACTTTTAAGTCCAGCCTGGTAGTTCCAGTAACAGGATTCTGCCATCAGTTTTCCTGGATCTCCAGTTTGCAGATGGCGGATCATTGGACTTTTCAGCTTCCACAACCAAGTGAGCCAATTACTTATAATAAATCTCTTCCTGTAGAAATCTTATTGGTTCTGTTCTCTGAAGAAACTTGACAGTCATATCAAAATATGCAAAAGAGGAAATCATTCACGGTGCCACAAAAAAATGTTTCTAGAATTGTTGAATATTATGTGTTCAATTATTTATAGTAAATCAACCCATAGATTTAAACAGTACCTTTAGTTTTATAAAACCATATTAAATCTTACAGTAGAAATTATAGAAAATTTAGGAACTTTAGTCTTTGAAGTGACTGCAATAGATTTTGTTGATAACAACACAAATAGAGCATACCTATGACTTGAAAATTAAGATTCAGAATAATTTATCAGTAAATTATTAGTAAATTAAAAGTAACACTATATCCCGGATGAAACGTCACAGTCATGACATTCTTAAAAAATGTAAAGGAGGTAGGGTGTAGTCCTCATCATATCTCTTTAATGTACAGGTCCAGTATCAGCAAAAATCATACTGAGCACCGCAGAACAGTGGGCTGCTACAAACTGAACCAAGTGATAGCTCCAGTCACAGCTGCTGTGCTATGATTTTGATGTGTGCTATGTTTAATGGAACAGACTGACAAACTCTGGCATGTGGTATGCAACCATTATTCTGGCAAATGTGGTGTTTTAAATCCTTACCAGGAAAAAAGATCAGAAGCAATTCACACTCACTTGCACAAGACGTCACTACACATTCATGGTCTTGTCCCAGGGTTATACTGGGAGTATTAATTCTCCTGCTCTCTGTTACAGTGTAGTCCGAGGGAATTTTGATTGCCTGGACATTTCACAGAATATGATGCTGGTCAGTTATATTGAGGTATCTTACTAATTAACCCAGGAGATTAGAAGGGGTGAGGGGGGCAAGAACTCTAAATGCTCTGTTAAAAAACAGGTGCATTTAGAAAGTGGAAGAAGACCACACAGTGATTCAAGCACCTGCCCATAAATGAAGTTACCATGCTCAGTGAGACTGGATAGGGGGTCAGGCTAAGATGTACTATTTAAGGTAAAGGACAATTTCCTGAACCTTGAATCTCCTACTACTAACAAAGGCCATCTGAATAGTAGCCATCTTCAGATTTTGGAGGCAGCGTACACATTTGGGAATCCAACCCACTGCTCAGATGACACCAGATGCTGCTAGTAAGAGTAAGAGAGCAGTCTGCAATAGACTAAGTCTATGCTACAAGCAGCCCTGGCATATGGGTTACAATCCAGCAAATACTGTGTGCTAGAGGTGTCTGTGGTAGAAAAGGATGCTCTGCAGTTTCTGGCAAGTGTCAAAAAGGAGAGCTGGACTGCAGACCTCCAATGTTCTGGAACAACAGCAGAAAATTATACATCATTTGAAAAGCAGCTTCTGACTTGCTATCGGGCATTAGTAGGGACTGGGCACCTGACCTTGGGACAGCAAATGACTATGTGACCAGAGCTATTCATCAAGAATTGTAGGGGCGCCTGGGTGGCTCAGTCAGTTAAGTGTCCAACTTCGGCTCAGGTCATGATCTCGTGGTTCATGAGTTCAAGCCCCAAGTGGGGCTCTGTGCTGATAGCTCAGAGCCTGGAGTCTGCTTCGGATTCTGCGTCTCCTCTTTCTCCCCTGCCCCTACTTGCGCTCTGTCTCTGTCTCTCAAAAACAAATAAATAAAAAAGAATTGCATACAGTGGTACATAGATGGGGGGAGGGCAGACAGAAAGGACTGAGCAGATCCAGAGGGCACAGATAAGTAACACAAACATGTTGCCCATTCACCTGCCTCTGTTGCACCTCAGCTCACATCTGTGGCCTAGTAGATGTTCCCTACAGTTAGCTGACAGGAAGAAAAAATTGAGGCCTGGTTCACAGGTAAGATGGTTGATATGTTGGCGCAAGCCAAAAATACATCTGGAAATAATTTTTTAGAATCCTTTTACTGTAAAATAAAAGGATTTTATTCTACTGTGAAGACATAAAAATCCTGCAAAACAAATGTATAACCCAGGAAATTATCCTAAGGCAAACACCACCCTAATCAAGAAGTAGAATCTTGCCAGCAGCTCCAGAAGCTGCTTCCATGTGTTCCATCCTAGTCTCGACCCTTCTTTTCACATAAATAACCACCATCTGGCTCTTATAACAACCACTTCCTTGCTTTGTGAAAATGGTTTAGTCACGCAAATGCACATCCCATCACACTATCAGTGAGTCTTGCCTGGTTTAAAAAAAATTTTTAGGGGTGCCTGGTTAAGTGTCTGACTCTTGATTTTGGCTCAGGTCACGATCTCCACTCTGGGCATGAAGCCTGCTTAAGATTATCTTCCTGTCGGGGCACTTGACTTTGGCTCAGGTCATGATCTCAGGGTTTGTGAGTTCGAGCCCCACATCAGGGTTGCTGTTGTTAGCCTGTCAGCACGGAGCCCGACGTGGGGCTCTCTCTCTCTCTCTCTGAGCCCAATCCCAATCACGCACACGCGTGAAAATACATACATACATAAATACATAAATAGATAAATGAAATATTAAAAAAAAAGATTCTGTCCCTCTCCCCTTCCCTGTTTACATGCATGTACACATGCTCGCTCTAAAATAAAAAACAAAAAAGGAAAGAAAGAAACCTATATGACTTTTAAGTATCTCCTATATGTTCTTCTTCTTCTTCTTCTTTTTCTTCTTCTTTAATGTTTATTTATTATTTTGAGAGAGAGAGGGAGACAGAATCTGAGGCAGGCTCCACGCTCTGAGCTGTCACACAGAGCCTGACAAGGGGCTCAAACCCATGGACTGGGGATGGGGAGATCATGACCTGTGCCAAAGTCGGACGCCTAACTGACTGAACCACCCACGCGTCCCCTACTCTATAAGTTCTGCTATCCCATTCATGCCCTTACAGTTTTTTCAGTTGAAGAACTTGGGCCATTTGACCTATACAGTTTCCCACAGACAAGATTTTGCTGATTGCATATTCTTAATACAATCCAAGAGTTTCTTCTGTTCTCTTAATTTCTGCAAATTGTCAACTGGATCCAGAGAACGGATCAGACTCCAGTTCAAAACTATGAGGCACATAATTCTTATTATGTCTTTATTTTGTGAATTTAGTGGCCATTGATGTTTAGTGCTCATAGCCATTCATTAGAAATAGCCAAATGGAGGGGAGCCAAGATGGCGGAACAGCATGGAAGTTTTTTGTGTGTCTCGCGTCCATGAAATACAGCCAGACCAACACTAAACCATCCTGCACACCTAGAAAACTGATCTGAGGATTACCACAACAACCTGCACAACCTGAACCACAGAATTCAGCAGGTACGCAGCGAGGAGAGGTGAACTGGGGGAGAAAAAAAGCCGCAGAGGGCAGGGAGGTGATTTTGTGTGTGGAGAGAGGACAGAGATGGTGGGGAGAATACAGGAAAATCACCCCTCCCAAAAAGCAGCTGGAGAGAAAGTGGAAAATTGGAAACAGCCACAGGGACTAAACTAAAAAGGAAAAAAGGAGAAAGGAGAGAGGGTTTAAATTCCATTAAGATTGTAAACAAGGGGAGCGCAGAGTCTGAAACTCTGCAGCTCGATACCTGGCGGTGCTCTCTGGTGGGAAGGACGAATCCCGAGGAGCAGAGTGGGGTCCGGGAGGCTCTCGGCCACACAGGGAGAAGCGGTTCCACTGCTGGAAGGACATTTGGTAGAGACTGTTGAGGTCACCTGGTCCCAGCAGAACCCAGAAAACGGCCACATTCACAGGTGCTGGAACAAGGTCGTTAAGGGTGAAGCCTGGTGCCTGATGTGTGTTGTGATTTTCCATAATCCCTGAAAAGCTGCTGCTACACTATCTCTCGAAATTTTTCTGGGGCGGGCTAGCACCGGGCTACAGTCTCGGGGCTCTGGCAGCAGCAGGGTCCAGCAAGCGTTCCTCGGTGCAACCGGCATTCGGCCATTGCTTGGTGAGACCCTCCCGCAGGGGGTGCGGAATGGGTCAAAGCCGCAGTCCTTCAGAAGTAAGAGGCCGGGGAAAACAGCCGCATCTGAGACAAAACTCGGGAGAGAGGTACTACCTGGCATTTGGTCACGGACAGCGTAAAAGCAGGAAGTTGACGGAAGCTGAATACAAAGGAAGGGTGCACGATGGCTGATCGCAGAGAACAGAGTTACGATACTAGAGACGGGATACCTGGGGGACTCCATTTTCACCACTCCGGCACATTTGATTACGCACCTACAAGCATCACAACAAACCACCCCAGTAGGCTAGCAGCTCCATCTAGTGGAGAACGGAACTGTTACACTAAGCCCCGCCCAACTGGGCCAACCTTGCCCTTCAAGAACACAAGTCTCACCAACTGCTTAGTTTATGGACTATAAAGCACTTCATAGTCTGACTACTAGGGGAAAACGAAGTAATTTCAGTCGTATTTCAGTCTGTTAGCAGGTCTATCTATTCAATTTTCTTTCTTTTTTCTCTGTTTCATTTCTTTTCTTGAATACAGAGAGAAAAAATTCATTTTATTTTCAATTTTTATTACAAACATTTTTAATTTTTTTACTATATATTTTACTTTTGTGTAAATTTTTTCAAATTATATTTTACTTCCATAATTTTATTTTAGTCTACTACAGTGTACTCACTTTTTCAAATTTTCAAACGATTTTTTTATTCTTTCTCTTTTTAATTTCTTTTCTTTTTCTTAAATACAGAAAGAGAAAAAATACATTTAAAATTTTTATTATAAATATTTTTCTTTTATTTTTTCCTACTATATTCTTTACTTTTGTGTAAATTTTTTCAAATTCTATTTTACTTCCATCATATCACTTTAGTCTACTTCAGTGTATTCATTTTTTCATATTTTCAAACGATTTCCTTTCTTTTTTCTTTTTTTTTCTTCCCACTTCCCCTTTTTTCTCTAATCTGTCAAGCCACTTACAACACTCAGACCAAAACACACCTAGGATCTGTCACCATTTCTTTGATTTGTGTGTGTGTTTAATTTTTTAATAATATTTTTTAATTTTAATTTTTTTAATTTTAATTTTTTCTACCTCATTAATTGCATTTCTCCGTTGAAAATGACAAAACAAACGAAATCACCACAAAAGAAAGAGCAGGAAGAAATGACAGCCAGGCACTTAACCAACACAGATACAAGCAAGATGTCTAAACCAGAATCTAGAATCACCATAATAAGAATACTAACTGGAGTTGAAAATAGATTAGAACCCCTTTCTGTAGAGATAAAAGAAGTAAACACTAGTCAGGATGAAATAAAAAACGCTATAACTGAGCTGCAATCAAGGATGGATGCCGCGGAAGAAAGGACGGATGAGGCAGAACAGAGAATCAGCGATATAGAGGACAAACTTATGGAGAATAACAAAGCAGAAAAAAAAACAGGGAGACTAGGCAAAAGAGCACGATTTAAGAATTAGAGAAATCAGTGACTCATTAAAAATGAACATCAGAATCATAGGGGTCCCAGAAGAGGAAGAGAAAGACACAGGGATGGAAGGGTCATGTGAGCAAATCATAGCAGAAAACTTTCCTAACCTGGGGAAAGACACAGATATCAAAATCCAGGAAGTACAGAGGACTCCCATTTGATTCAACAAAAAATGGCCATCAACAAGGCATATCATAGTCCAATTTACAAAATACTCAGGCAAGGAGAGAATCATGAAAGCAGCAATGGAAGAAAAAAGTCCTTAACCTACAAGGAAAGACAGATCAGGTTTGCAGCAGACCTATCCACAAAACCTTGGCAGGCCAGAAAGGAGTGGCAGGATATATTCAATGTGCTGAATTGGAAAAATATACAGCCAAGAATTCTTTATCCCGCAAGGCTGCCATCCAAAATAGAAGGAGAGATTAAAAGTGTCCCAGACAAACAAAAATTAAAGGAGTTCGTGACCACTAAACCAGCCCTCCAAGAAATTTATGGGGGACTCTCTGAGGGGAGAAAAACAGGAAAAAAAAAAAAAGACCAAAAGCAACAAAGACTAGAGAGGACCAGAGAACACCACCAGAAACTCCAACTCTACAACCAACATAAGGGCAATAAATTCGTATCTTTCAGGACTCACTCTAAACGTCAATGGACTCAATGCTCCAATCAAAGATATAGGGTAATAGACTGGATAAGAAAACAAGATCCATCTATATGCTGTTTACAAGAGACCCACTTTAGACCTAAAGACACCTTCAAATTCAAAGTAAGGGGATGGAGAACCATCTATCAACCTAATGGTCACCATAGAAAGCCAGAGTAGACATTCTTATATCAGACAATCTAGACTTTAAAACAAAGACTGTAACAAGAGATGAACAAGGGCATTATATCATAATTAAGGGGTCTATCCACCAAGAAGACCTAACGATTGTAAACATTTATGCGCCAAATGTGAGAGCACCCAAATATATAAGTCAATTAATCACAAACATAAAGAAACTCACTGATAGTAATACCATAATCGGGGACTTCAACACCCCACCTACAGCAACAGACAGATCATATCATCAGAAAATCAACAAGGAAACAATGGCTTTGAATGACACACTGGACCAGACGGACTTAACAGGTATATTCAGAACATTCCATCCTAAAGCAGCAGAGTATACATTCTTCTCCAGTGCACATGGAACATCCTCCAGGATATATCACATACTGGGACACAAATCAACCCTCAGCAAGTACAAAAAGACTGAGATTGTACCATGCATATTTTCAGACTACAACACTATGAAACTCGAAATCAACCACAACAAAAAATTTGGAAAGATAACAAATACTTGGAGACTAAAGAACATCCTACTAAAGAATGAATGGGATAACCAAGAACTTAAAAAGGAAATTAAAAAGTACATGGAAGCCAATGAAAATGATAACCCCACAGCCCAAAACCTCTGGGACACAGCAAAGACGGTCATAAGAGGAAAGTATAGCACAATCCAGGCCTTCCTAAAGAAGGAAGAAAGGTCTCAGATATACAACCTAACCTTACACCTTAAAGAGCTAGAAAAAGAACAGCAAATCAAACCCCAAACCAGCAGAAGACAGGAAATAATAAAGATTGGAGCAGAAATCAATGCTATCAAAACCAAAACAAAAACCCCACAAAAAACAAAAATACAGTAGGACAGATCAATGAAACCAGAAACTGCTTCTTTGAAAGAAGTAACAAAATTGAGAAACCACTAGACAGTTTTATCAAAAAGAAAAAGGAAAGGACCAAATCAATAAAACCAACAATGAAAGAGGAGAGATCACAACCAACACAGCAGAACTACAAACAATAATAAGAGAATATTATGAGCAATTATAAGCCAATGAAATGGGCAATCTGGAAGAAATGGACAAATTCCTAGAAACATATATGCTACCAAAACTGAAACAGGAAGCAATAGAAAATTTGAACAGACCCATAACCAGTAAGGAA
The DNA here is from genome assembly GCF_018350175.1 of Felis catus. Lineage (NCBI taxonomy): Eukaryota > Metazoa > Chordata > Mammalia > Carnivora > Felidae > Felis > Felis catus. The sequence goes on along the minus strand of NC_058373.1, from coordinate 85,057,346 downwards.
ATCGAATTGGTAATCAAAAATCTCCCAAAAAACAGGAGTCCAGGGCCAGATGGCTTTCCAGGGGAATTCTACCAAATATTTAAAGGAGAGTTAGCACCTATTCTCTTGAAGCTGTTCCACCAAAAAAGAAATGGAAGGAAAACTTCCAAACTCTTTCTAGGAAGCCAGCAACACCTGAATTCCAAAACCAGACAGAGACCCCACTAACAAGGAGAACCATAGACCAATTTCCCTGAAGAACATGGATGCAAAAATCCTCAACAAGATATTAGCCAACCGGATCCAACAATACATTAAAAAAAATAGTCACCATGACCAAGTGGGATTTATACCTGGGATGCAGGGTGGGCTCAATATCCCCAAAACAATTAACATGATTCGTCACATCAATTAAAGAAAGGACAAGAACCACATGATCGTCTCAATAGATGCAGAAAAGCATCTGACAAAATACAGCATCCTTTCTTGACAAAAACCCTCCAGAAAGTAGGGACAGAAGGATCATACCTCGAGATCATAAAAGCCATATATGAATGACCCAATGCTAATACCATCCTCAATGGGGAAAAACAGAGAGCTTTCCCCCTAAGGTCAGGAACAAGACAGGGCTCTCCACTCTCGCCACTGTTATTCAACATAGTATTGGAAGTCTTAGCCTCTGCAGTCAGACAACACAAAGACACAAAAAGAATCCAAATACGGCCAGGAGGTCAAACTTTCACTCTTTGCAGATGACATGATACTGTAAATGGAAAACCCTCAAGATTCCCCAAAAAACTGCTAGACCTGATCCATGAATTCAGCAAAGTGACAGGATATAAAATCAATGCACAGAAATTGGTTGCATTCCTATACACCAACAATGAAGCAACAGAGAGAGAAATCTAGGAATCAATCCCATTTACAATTACACCAAAACCATAAAATACCTAGGAATAAATCCAACCAAAGAGGTGAAAAATCTATACACTGAAAACTATAGAAAGCTTATGAAAGAAATTGAAAAAGACACACAAAAAAATGGAAAAACATTCCATGCTCCTGGATAGGAAGAACAAATATTGTTAAAATGTCGGTACTACCCAAAGCAATCTACATATTCAATGCAATCCCTATCAAAATAACACCAACATTCTTCACAGAGCTAGCACAAACTATCCTAAAATTTGTATGGAACCAGAAAAGACCCCGAATAGCCAAAGCAATCTTGAAAAAGAAAACCAAAGCAGGAGGCATCACAATCCTGGACTTCAAGCTGTACTACAAAGCTGTAATCATCAAGACAGTACGGTACTGGCACAAGAACAGACACTCAAGTCAATGGAACAGAACAGAGAACCCGGAAATGGACCCTCAAACGTATGGCCAACTAATCTTTGACAAAGCAGGAAAGAATATCCAATGGAATAAAGACAGTCTCTTCAGCAAGTAGTGCTGGGAAAACTGGACAGCGACGTGCACAAGAATGAACCTGGACCACTTTCTTACACCATACACAGAACTAAACTCAAAATGGATGAAAGACCGCAATGTAAGACACGTAGCCATCAAAATTCCCGAGGAGAAAGGCAAAAACCTCTTTGACCTCAGCCACAGCAACTTCTTACTCAACACGTCTCTGGAGGCAAGTGAAACAAAAGCAAAAATGAACTATTGGGACCTCATCAAAATAAAAACCTTCTGCACAGCCAAGGAAACAATCAGCAAAACTAAAAGGCAACTTACAGAATGGGAGAAGATATTTGCAAACGACATATCAGATAAAGGGTTAGTATCCAAAATCTATAAAGAACTTCTCAAACTCAACACCCAAAACACAAATAATCCAGTGACAATATGGGCAAAAGACATGAAGAGACACTTCTCCAAAGAAGACATCCGGATGGCCAACCAACACATGAAAAAATGCTCAACATCACTCATCATCAGGGAAATACAAATCAAAACCACAATGAGATACCACCTTATACCCCTCAGAATGGCTAACATTAACAACTCAGACAACAACAGAATGCAGAGAAAGAGGATCTCTTTTGCATTGTTGGTGGGAATGCAAGTTGGTGCAGCCACTCTGGAAAACAGTATGCAGGTTCCTCAAAAAACTAAAAATAGAACTGCCCTACAAATCAGCAATTGCACTACTAGGTATTTATCCAAGGGATACAGGTGTGCTGTTTCAAAGGGACACAAGCACCCCAATGTTAATAGCAGCACTATCAACAATAGCCAAAATATGGATAGAGCCCAAATGTCCATCGATGGATGAATGGATGAAGAAGATGTGGTATATATTTAATATGGAGTATTATTCTGCAATCAAAAAGAATGAAAAAATGCCATTTGTAACTATGTGGATGGACCTGGAGTGTATTGTGCTAAGTGAAATTAGTCAGAGAAAGACAAACATCATATGACTTCACTCCTATGAGGACTTTAAGAGACAAAACAGATGAACATAAGGGAAGGGAAACAAAAATAATATAAAAACAGGGAGGGGAACAAAACAGAAGAGACTCATAAATATGGAGAACAAACAGAGGGTTACTGGAGGGGTTGTGGGAGGGGGGGTGGGCTAAATGGGTAAGGGGCATTAAGGAATCTACTCCTGAATCACTGTTGCACTATAAGCTAACTAATTTGGATGTAAAATTTTTAAAAAATTAAAAATAAATTTAAAAAAAAATTAAAAAAAAAAGAAATAGCTTAATGGTGATATGCAAATTCTATCATTTTATTTGTTGGATTACCTTTATAATAACACACTTACCCTCATTAACTCTTATCAGCAAGTGCTGCAATTCATATAGGAAAGGAAATGTTGGATTCCTTCCCTTAATCTACCAGTTTTAAAAATAATGAATTGTTTCTTTATCATTCTCCAAAGGTCACACACACACACACACAATCATGAACTTTGCAATTTAAACATTTTGATGGGTATCAATCCATTGTAATTATTGTCATTATTGAGCTCAAATTGTCCCGTTTTGGACCATTAGTAGCCCTTTAAAACTGGTTCCTGAATCATTGACATGATGCTAGTAGTATTTGATTCTTTCTATCTGGTAATGTAGGATATTCTAGGTTTGTTTTGTTCATTTCTTGCCCAGTCCTAGATTTTACCATTTCTCTAAGAACTCAAGTTTCTTTTAATGGAAATTGTAATAAGAATTGTAGATTGTGCCACAGTCTGGGCACAAAGGATGCTCACTGTTTCTGGATTGATCACTGTTTCTAGGCCTGTTCAGCAGACAGAACTAACAAATCTATGTAAAATATTGTTGCATCCAGATTGAGAGTTCCAGTTCCAACTCAAGCTTTTATGGAACTTCTTTTCTATTATCTCTGTATGTCCTTTCTTCCATATGAGAATTCTGATTCTCAAGAATGTAGAGGATGATAAAATTAATATATCCCGTAATTATTCATTTTATCTCCTACTACACACACAGCAGTCTCAGAATAATAATACTAATATTATTACCAATATGGTTACCGAAAACATTAAAAAAATTCATACCCTCTTCTGTTCTTAAGATAGTTGTACTCCGTTTACTTTGTCAGACCATAACATACTACATTTTCTATCTCTCTTACTCAGTGGTGTGCTAGAGCCAGCTCACACCAGCTCAGGATAGCGAATTGTTAAATATTCAGGAACTTTGCCAGAAACCTGGTTTTTAAACGCATCCATTGTTAAAACTAGATTATATAAACTTACAACTAAGTATATTAAAAGCAAAGGTAGAAAATACTCAAAACTCATCAGTTCCTAATTATTTTGCTACATGTGACTAGCTATGCTTTTCAGATTATTTAAATCTATTATATCTGCATGGTGAAAATACTATATTACTGTGTAATGGTGAGTGGTACATGACTCTTCTCAGCTCTGCATTCAGTGACATCACACTGGTAGACGTGATGTGAATCAGAATAGTCACACCACAGAAATTGGTAAATGACACAAATTAGGACTTGATTTGTTGTTGTTGTTGTTGCTTAACGTTTATCTATTTATTTTGAGAGAGAGAGAGTGTGTGTGAGCAGGGAAGGGATAGAGTGAGAAGGAGAGAGAGAATCCCAAGCAGGTTGTGTGCTGACAGTGACAATGTGGGGCTCGATCTCATGAACTGTGAGATCGTGACCTGAGCTGAAATCAAGACTTGTATGCTCAATAGACTGAGCCACCCAGGAGCCCCTTGATTTGTTGTTTTTCATGATTGTGTAGACTTTAAAAAGTGGAGAAAATTTTAATAATGAAAATTAAACTTTAAAAAGGGTATCGTGGGGGCACCTGGGTGGCTCAGTCGGTTGAGCATCTGACTCTTGATTTCGGTCATGGTCCCAGAGTTGTGGGATCCAGGCCCGTGTTGGGCTCCGTGCTGAGTGTGGAGCCTGCTTGGGATTCTTCCTCTCTCTCCCTTTGTCCCTGTCTCCTCCATGCACTCTCGATAGATAGATAGATAGATAGATAGATAGATAGATAGATAGATAGATAGATAGATAGATAAAATAAAGGACATTGTGTCTGTAGCCATTTTGAATAGCACCCCAAAAATGAGAAGATATTTGAACACTATTACCCAATTCATCAAAGAGGTCACTTGCATCATTGACAAATGAGTGCACTTCTGTTACACATCTTCATTGTTTCACATGTGTGTTACTCATTAACAGAAACAAAAATAGCAACCAACATTCACGTTAAAAGGAATCTCATTCATCAGTGATATGAGTGACTTCTTTGCTGAATCAGATAGGAATCATGCATGCATTTATTCAGGTCTGATTTTTGAGACACAATTGTTGGTGAGACAAATTTAAAAAACTGGTTGGACTTTGCAAAAAATAGCATCTCACACTGAAGTTACAGGCATGGGTTGAAAAACAAGGGTTTTTAATTTGAAATTTATTTCTTAAATAACCTCCTTGTACTCTTACCCTTTCATCTTAGTTATACAGTTAACCATATATTTAATCCTCGTCAGTCCTTATTTTGATGTCCTTCTGGTCATTTCAAATGTGTGAAGCTCATTCTCTTGTAGATTCCTTAGGCAGGGTTCACTGGAATAATGCTCCCTGAGTTCTTGCTTGGTGACAATGGCAACCTAATTTTCTTTTCCTTATAAGTCACCTGCTCTTTTTTCCTAGATATGCCCCAATTTGTTCCTTTTCCTTTACGTTCAGTGATTTTACTAGACTATGTCTTGTCGCTGGTCCTTCTGATTCAATATTCTCAGTTATGCTTTCAGTGTGAAATTCAAATGTTTTTTTTTCAGGAAAATTTTCTTAATTATAGTATTTAGTATTTATTCTGTTCCTTTACTTTGGCTTTCTTCTTCAAGGATGTCATAATCCATGTAACTAATCTTCTTTGTCCATCCTCAATATTTGTTCCTTCCTCTTGACTCCCTTCAATCTCATACTTCATTGATTTTTGTTGTTGTTGTTTTTAAATTTTCCTCCTTCACCTTCTGTTTCTTCCAAGGCAATATGTAATGGGTTTGTTCAGTCTTGTGTTCCTTCTAATTCAGTCTTCACTTTTGAAATGAATTTTTTTTTATTGTTTATTCCTTGCTGAGTTGTCACCTCATTTCTGAGTTTTTCTAATTATGATATATAGTAGATACCCCTTATCTGTGGGGAATCTGTTCCAAGGTGCCCAGTGGATGCCTGGAACCACAGATAGTACCAAACCCTACATATACTATATTTTTTCCTATACACACATACCTATGATAAAGTTTATAAATTAGTCACAAGAGATTAACAGCAATAATAAAAGAGAACAATTATAATAATCTACTGTAATTAAAGTTGTGTGAATGTGGTCTCTCTCTCAAAATATCGGACTGTACTCACTCTTATGACAATGATGATGATGATGATGTGAGATGACAAAATGCCTACGTGATGAGATGAAGTGAGGGGACGATGTAGGTGCTGTGACACAGTGTTAGGAGACTACTGACCTCTGATGATATGCCAGAAGGAGGATCATCTGCTTCGTGACCACAGATAACAGAAACCACAGACAGCGAAACCATGAATAGGGGTGGACTACTACTGTGTTTTGTTTTCTCAGGTCTTGTAACATTTTAATATCTTTCGTCATTTTGAAATAGTAGATCACAGGATTTTTGTGTTTAAATATGGAATGCTTGCAAACGTGCGTGCCATCCTTGAGCAGGGACCATGCTAATATCTGTATCATTCCAATTTTAGTATATATGCTGCCAAAGCAAGCACAATAGATGACAGTTCTGATCTGTATTGTGGGCATGTCTTTCTGGCATAGGAACAGTAGTGTACTTCTCTTTCTCTTTTTATTATAATAACTTTGTATGGGAATTGGCCTTAATACTTTTTAGTTATTTAATTTATTTTGTTTATTCATTTTTGAGAGAGAGAGACAGAGCAGGAGCAGGGTAGAGAAAGAGACACAGAATCCGAAGCAGGCTCCAGGCTCTGAGCTGTCAGCACAGCCCCAATGTGGAGCTCGAACTCATAAGATGTAAGATCATGATCTGAGCTGAAGTTGGTGCTTAACCAACTGAATCACCCAGGCACCCCTTAGTTATTTTTACATAAAAATGGTTTTTCTGGGGGCGCCTGGGTGGCTCAGTCGGTTAAGGGTCCGACTTCGGCTCAGGTCATGATCTCGCAGTTCGTGAGTTCAAGCCCCGCGTCGGGCTCTGTGCTGACAGCTCAGAGCCTGGAGCCTGTTTCAGATTCTGTGTCTCCCTCTCTCTCTCTGACCCTCCCCCATTCATGCTCTGTCTCTCTCTGTCTCAAAAATAAATAAATGTTAAAAAAAAAAAGTTAAAAAAAATGGTTTTTCTGGCCACCTACACTAAGCAAGTTACGGGAAACCTTCTCTAACATCACAGAGTTCTCTCTTTATTTGTTTTTGTGTGGGGCTCAATAATACAGTGCCTTAAATTATGGAAAGAGCCCTAATGTCCACCAACTGATGAATGGATAAAGAAGATGTGGTATATACATACAATGGGTTACTACTCAGCAATGAAAAAGAATGAAATCTTGCCATCTGCAACGACGTGGATGGAACTGGAGGGTATTATGCTGAGTGAAATCAGTCAGTCAGAGAAAGACAGATATCATATATTTTCACTCATATGTGGAAGTTGAGAAACTTAACAGAAGACCAAAGGGGAAGGGAAAGAAAAAAATATATTAAGTTACAAACAAAGAGGGAGGCAAACCATAAGAGACTTTTTTTAGATCTTTCTTTTTTAATGTTTATTTATTTTTGATAGAGAAAGACAGAGTGCAAGTGGTGGAGGGGCAGAGAGAGAGGGAGGCACAGAATTTAAAACAGGCTCCAGGCTCTGAGCTGTCAGCACAGAGCCCGATGTGAGGCTTGAACCCATGAACTGCAGGATCATGACCTGAGCCTAAATTGGAAACTCAACCAACTGAGCCACCCAGGTGCCCTGTAAGAGACTTTTAAATACAGAGAACAACCTGAGGGTGGAAAGGGGGAAGGAGGGGGAAGAGGAAAAAATGGGTGATGGGCATTGAGGAGGGCACTTGTTGGGATGAGCACTAGGTGTCTTATGTGATGAATCACAGGAATCTACTCCTGAAGCCAAGACCACACCGTATCACTATATGTTAGCTAACTTGACAATAAACTATGTATATAAAAAAACAGATCTGAAAAAATAAACGTGACAATTTTAAAAAATAATATGGTAGCTTGTTTTCTGAGCTTTTCTTCGTTCTATTGCCATACCCCACTTTAATCTACACCTTCTCTTTTCTTCATCTCTGTTGTCTCTATCCTGCTCAATTTTAATTCCATTTCTTCTTTGGAAGCATTTGACTATACTTAACCTTTTGTTCTTCCACAGACATTTCCAAATCAAGTCTGTCAATTTCCTGGAAAAGTCCATTAGAATTTATTTTCTATATTTCATTTGAGTATTTAAAAATTATATATATCTCAGGACTCCTGGATGGCTCAGTTGGTAGATGGAGCATGCATCTCTTGATCATAGGGTCCTGAGTTCAAGCCCCATATTGGGCGTGGAACTTACTTTAAAAAGAAAAAAAAGGCAACAAATATTATATATGTATCTCTTTCATACATTAGAAGGGTAAATACTGTTTCAAGATAGTTTTTTTTAGATGCATGTTTGTATATGTGTGTGTAAGTACACATGAATGTATTAGGACATGTAACCGTGTCAAAAAGTATGGAAACCACTGCCCTTGGTCATCCAGAAGGCTATTGCAGCACTGATTCCCCTTTGGGCTCCCTCTTTTCCATCTGGTGTTCATTTTCTTATTGACTGTTTTAAAACTACCTTTTATCGGGGCGCCTGGGTGGCTCAGTTGGTTAAGCATCCGACTTCGACTTTGGCTCAGGTCATGATCTCATGGTTTGTGGGTTCGAGCCCCGCATCGGGCTCTGTGCTGACAGCTCAGAGCCCTGGAGCCTGCTTCAGATTCTGTGTCTCCCTCTCTCTCTGCCCCTCCCCTGTTCATGCTCTGCCCTTCTCTGTCTCAAAAATAAACATTAAAAAAAAAACTACCTTTTATTTCTGGGCTCCATACAGATCTCTAGGGGAGAACTACTGACAGTGGTGATGGAGTCTGAAAGGGAGCTGGGAGAAAAAAGCCAGGGAGTTTCCTGCCTCCCTCAAATTTCACACCACAGGACCATCTCTTACACATCTGCTCATGCAGTCAGCAGGGAACTGCTGCTGAATTTTTTAGCTAGCCTTCTCATCCCTTGCCACACGATCTACAGGGTTGTAAAATTAGACAGTAAATCATAAGAGACTAAAAAAATGTTAGAAATGTCTTCACTCTTAGGAAAACAGTTTGAAGATAGTCTAGGCTCCTGCTGGAATTCTAACAGATAAACCTCAAAGCGCCCTCTGCTGGCAGCCAGTATTCACCACCACCTGTCGACAATTAGAAAATAATGCAGACTTCATTGGTACATATTTTTAAGATGGTGATCACACATAGGGATTTATAGTTATTTATATTTACTACTATATTCTACAACTAAAAAAACTGAATTAAAGCACCTTAAGTTAAAATAGCTCTAACTCATACAGAATCTACAATTTTGTTCTGTTTTGTTTTTACTACAAGTTTTCAAGTATTACAAACAAATCTAAACGATATTTTAAGATGAAATGGACTAGTCATTTATAATTGTTGAGAATAGTGCTTGCTTAAGCAGCATATATAATTGTTGGGAATAACTGTTACAATGTTTTGGACATTTTTATTATGAACAGGTGTAGTATGTCTGGAATAAGTGTATGCTGTGTGTCGGTGCTTCTAACTTCATATTTTTCCCTGGTCAAAACAAATAAACTCATAACTATCCTCTTTCAGTCTTTATGTAAAATTTCTAACTGCCTAAGAGAGATTATCATAAGGAAGAATAAAGACAAATTCTTGGATTTATGAAAATTAAATTTGCATTTATCAAAATTAAGAGTAGTTTATTACTATAGTACAGCCTTAAAATAAAGTTAAATGAAATTATATGGAAGAATGAAATAACATCTTGAAAATTTAAATCATTCATTTTAGTACTTTCTAAACTGATAGTTATTCATATATTAGCATAGTCATAGGAAGATATTTAAAATACCAACATCAAACACCAAATATCTTGCTCAACAAAATTAACTACTTTTTTGTGTGTATTTACACAATGATATACACAGTACTTGCCTGACGTTTTCCTAGAAAGATTATAAAAATTTTATAGTTCCTCATTTTCAAATCTTGTGCCTATCTATGTACTGAGGTCACTAAAACCTCACTATAACTTCGTATATAACTCAATGCACCGGAGACAGTATTTATCCTCAAGAGAAGAAACTATGAAACAATCTAGTTCTAGATCTTTACACAAAAGATCAATAAAGTAATTTATTTCCCAATATGAATATTAATTAATTTGCTATTTACAAATCCTCTATATTAAATTATTAGTTAGGCCATTCCTGGTTAATAAGTCTAGAGAGTCTATTGATTTAAGTAGATCATTGGGTAAAAACACAACTGTACAAAATTCTATTTTAAGAATGTTGAGGATAAAATTGGGAAAGTGTGGGGCAAAAGGTTACTAACAAGGTTATAAATTTCATAGGCAAATATAAACTGTTTAATGCCACATCCTTTCAGAGCACTTTGGCTTGTATTAAAGTTCTGATGTTTCCTTTTGTTTAATTACATACTTTGTTTCTATAGTAACTCTAAAGCATATAATCCGTTGCAATGTTCCTAAGCCTTTTACATGGTGACTTCTTTTCAGTCAGTAAACAGTAATAACAATATAATCCTTGTTTAGATCTTCATCTTCTTCCTGAAGATCCCTTAATTAGTACACAGCAGAATTAAATGCAACTGCAGTCTCACTATGCAATTTTGAATAATTAGAAGAAAAAATACAAATTCTAAACTAAGTTCCTAAGTTTTCTAGGAATTTACTGCCACCTTCAGGTTTTAATCAAAATGCATTAGTATTACAGCTTTTACATTTTTAGGAGTCCCTGGTTAACGCAGTAGAAATATTAACATTATTTTCTGGTTTTGAAAGCAGAGCGCTCTCTAACTTAGATTGCAGTACAAATGTCTTTCATGAATCGTGCTTTCATTTTGTCTTGTCTTTTATGATTCTTCTATAACATGTAATTGAAAATCAAAGCCTACAGTTTGTTTTACCAGTCATTACAACTATAATTACACACTGGGAGCTCCTAGAAGACTATCCAAAATATACTTAAGGATCTTTAGGTTAAATCTAATGAAAAACCCTTCAACAACAACAAAAAAACTGTCTTAAATGTTCCATGTCTTTAGCCCTCTAGCTAAAGACCACCAGGAACATACCTGTAACTGAACAAGGTGGGCCTCTTGCTCATTGCAGTGAGAGAGAACACATATCAGAGGGAACTGTGGGTGTCTGAGAAAGAAGGTGTTAAAAAAAAGGACTTACGGGGCGCCTGGTTCAGTCAGTTAAGCATCTGACTCTGGTTTCAGCTCAGGTCATGATGTCAGGAATCGGGAGTTCGAGCCCATATTGGGCTCTGTGATGACAGCAGGGAACCTGCTTGGGATTCTGTCTCTCTCCCTTGCTCTGTGCCCTCCCCCCCCCCCCCCCCCCCCGCCTCTCAAAATAAACTTTAAAAAAAGGACTTAGTGGGGCGCCTGGGTGGCGCAGTCGGTTAAGCGTCCGACTTCAGCCAGGTCACGATCTCGCGGTCCGTGAGTTCTAGCCCCGCGTCAGGCTCTGGGCTGATGGCTTGTAGCCTGGAGCCTGTTTCCGATTCTGTGTCTCCCTCTCTCTCTGCCCCTCCCCCGTTCATGCTCTGTCTCTCTCTGTCCCAAAAAAATAAATAAACGTTGGGGAAAAGAAAAAAAAAAAGGACTTAGAGAATTGTATCATATAAGGAGTTTTTGGTAGGGTTCAAAGAAGTGTCAGGAAGTGGGGGCAATTCTATGATTGTGTATCTTAATTAATCTTATTTATAAGACAGGAGGTATGAAACAAGGCCAAAGATGTAATTGATAAAGCAGCAGAAGTTGGTCATATTAGCAGTAGGGGGCAGGTTTAGTATTTTTGTTGTCTGCAGACTGGCCTTGTTTCTATCTATAGTTAAACAAGATTATGAGAGGGGGAAGGTCTTGTGTTCTTTGTCGCACTTCATCAGAGTCACAGAGTGGCCTTGTTTGATGTGGGTGCTTTACGAGATTGTTTCTATTCAACAGGAGAACGCCGAGGCCCAGCAGCGAGGGCCAGGCAGTTCCTGGTTTCCTCCTTCTCACGTGTGCATTTGCGACTCTACCAATATCTTTAGTTTTTATTCCTTGAATTTGTGGTGAAATTACAAAAGTTCATTATCCTTTTTAAGATGAAAATCAACAGAATATGAAGCCCTAGTGTTTGTGATAAATGTTACAAGGGTCAGAAACCGAACTCAGGGGTCGTCAGGCATGTAGGAGGGGGAGCTCTCCTCTCTGCTCCCAGTCACGGCCCAAGCCCGAGGGAGCCCTTGAGGGAGCTCTCGGCACCAGTCACGGCCCAAGGCCGCTCTCTGAGCAGGAGTGCCAAGGCAGGGGGAGACCCGAGGAGACACTGCCATTCCGGCCACTCTGCCTGCAACATGCCTCCTGTTCCCTCACCTGGTTCTCTGGACTTTCCCTTTTTTCTACCTCCATTTTGAGCTTTAAAAGATTCTCTGAGATTCTGGCCCTCTATTGGTTCTGTTCCTGCCAAGTGAATAAACTAGGGCACAGCAGGACCTATTATTTATTATTCACAGTAAAGGAACGGTGTGTGTATGTTGCTGCACTTCTCGATTTCTTTTTTGATATAATATGTCGTGGTGATCGTTTCATATCAGCCCCACAGATCTCCTTCATCCTTTTTAATGACTGCAGGGTATTCATGTTACGGAAACAACCATGTGCAATTCCACCGTATGGAACTGCTGAACAGTTAGATTTTCTCCTTTCCTTCCTTCTTTCTTCTCTCTTATCAAATAAGCCTGAGGTGAATCCTTTTGGACAAATAGTTTTGACCCTGGGAAAGAGTATACTTGTAGCATAAATTTCAAGTAAAACTGCTTAGTCAACTGGTGGGGGATTTTATAGTTTATTAGGTATTGCTACATTTTCCTGCAAATAAATTGTACCAATTTACACTCCCACTAACAGTATACAAGGGTGCCTATTTCTCTTTATCACCAGAAACACAGATTCTGGTGATAATTAATTTTCATCGTCATTCTTCTCCCTTCTCTTTTATTGCTGGTTTTCCTTCACGCTGCGTAAGCCGTCCTTTCAAGCCCTTTTACAAGTTTTTGCTTGCTTCATTGACTTTAGCTACCACTTGTGCTCTCACAATCCCAAATCTAAATCTCTGCCCTCACCCGAGTTATATATTGTTACCTGCTGGGCATTTCCATCTGGCCGTCACACCTTTTGAACTTAACACATAAAAAAGAAACACAAATATTATCTCTTCTTTGCATCCCTCCCCCAGTCCCAGCTGTACCCCTCTTGTGTTCCCACCCTTGATTCATGCAATGATCCACCCAAATTCAGACCTTAGGGATGCTGGGGTACGTGATTAAACTCATGGCCTTCAGGGCAAGACTAACTGCGAACTCTGCCACTTACCAGCTGTGTGACCACGGGCAATTTCTTAACCTTTGTGTGCCTCACAACGTCCTCATCTGAAAATGAAAATAATGACACCTGATGTTTCATAGGGTTGTGAGGAAAATTCAGTGAATTAATATATGCCATGAGCTTAAAACAGTGCCTGTGACATGATAAATCCTACGTAAGGGCTATTTATATATTTCGACCCCTCATAGATTTTAACTCGGAAACATTTTCTAAAATCACCCTTTTCTCCTGTGCCACTGATGCTACCCTAATTCAAGCCTTTAGTATATTTACAAGGATGATTGTGATGGCCCAACTGGTCTCCTTGCTTCCTGCCCTTTTCTCGATAGCAAATGTTATATTTCTAGAACCCAGAACTGTTTTTGGTTTTGTTTTACACTCCCTGCTGGACCTCAATTCTTTTATCTGCAGAGCACTGCAGTTCCACTTTTTCCAAGAAAGGCTTTTCCCCCAACCATGTGGCTCCCACCGGAACACCTGTTTCTCTCAGGCTCTGCCAGTCTTGGTCACAGTTGTTTCGGTGGGCGTATAACTCAGGCTGCCCCAATTAGAACCCTTGGCTGGGATCTCTCAAGCTGCAACGGTGGAAATAGACACAGTCTCCCTCTCACATTGATACCGACCGGGAAGGAAACAAAGTTTGAGAACGACAGGCAATTAAGTTTTCTGAGCTGTGGAGAAAGATGACACAGAGAGCCGAAGACACAGAAGATGCGTAATTTCTTGGCATTTAACTTCCTGCTTCCAGCTGGCCCACAGCCCATCTGAACCCCGATCTTCCTCGTGTTACATGAGTCTTCTAATAAATTCCCCTTTGTCTATTTTTCTGAAGTTGGTTTCTGACCCTTGCAACATTTATCACAAACACTAGGGCTCATATTCTGTTGGTTTTCATCTTAAAAAGGATAATGAACTTTTGTAATTTCACCACAAATTCAAGGAATAAAAACTAAAGATATTGGTAGAGTCGCAAATGCACACGTGAGAAGGAGGAAACCAGGAACTGCCTGGCCCTCGCTGCTGGGCCTCGGCGTTCTCCTGCTGAATAGAAACAATCTCATAAAGCACCCACATCAAACAAGGCCACTCTGTGGCTGTGATGAAGTGAGACAAAGAACACAAGAACCCTTGGGCATGAGAGGGTGCAACTCACATGGGTGTGTAGCAAAGACCCAGGCCAAGCTGACCCTGTGTAGTGGATACTGTTGTTATAAATACATATATAAAGTATAAAATATAGATTAACACTGTGGAGTGTTAATGAAAATGAAAAACTGCCACAGTCCGTAATTTCAACAGTGCCTGAAGTCTTTTTTTTAAAATCAGTTTTCCTTAATAAGTACAATTGCTCTTGGATGTATTTTTTTAAATTTTTTTTTAAATGTTTATTTATTTTTGAGACAGAGAGAGACAGAGCATGAATGGGGGAGGGGCAGAGAGAGAGGGAGAAACAGAATCGGAAGCAGGCTCCAGGCTCTGAGCCATCAGCCCAGAGCCCGACGCGGGGCTCGAACTCACGAACCGTGAAATCGTGACCTGAGCTGAAGTCGGTCGCTCAACCGACTGAGCCACCCAGGCGCCCCAGCCCATGGATGTATTTAAACACAATGTACTAAAATCATAAGCTTATCGTCAAGTGAGTGAAAGCACTTTAGTGATTCTGCCATTAACAATGCCATTTTCAGGGCGCCTGGGTGGCTCAGTCAGTTAAGCGTCCAACTTCAGCTCAGGTCATGATCTCGCGGCCCGTGGGTTCCAGCCCCTCGTCGGCCTCTGTGCTGACCCCTCCGAGCTTGGAGCCTGTTTCAGATTCTGTGTCTCCCTCTTTCTCTGACCCTCCCCTGTTCATGCTCTCTCTCTCTCTGTCTCAAAAATAAATGTTAAAAAAAAAAATGCCCTTTTCAAATTCTTTCAATAATAAATGAAATAGGATATTTCTTTTCACATCCCTCTAATATAAGCAGATGTCATTTAGCCTCAGCTGAAGGATCTGGTTTTCTAAGCAGTTTGACATAAATTGTAATCTGCTCCGGTAGAAATGAAATCGTCCATGTGGCCTGCTTCTGGACTAGTGTGCTGGCAAAGCCACCCACCTCAGACCCACATTAGACACAGGAAAATGGATAAGACAAGGAAAAGTAAACTCCAAAGACTGTTATTACATAACTTTTTCCCTTGACCTTACTTGAATATAAAATGTGTCTTTGAAGACAATACATTAGCTTCAAGTTTGGGAGCAAAGAATTTTAGACTTACAAGTTGCTTTCTAGCGATGGATAGATAGATGCATGGGTAGATGAGTGGGTGTGTGGGTGGCAAGGGAAGGAGAAAGATAAACACACAGTTCTCAAAATGATTAGCAACTTGAGATAAAAGCAACCGTTTTGGAGCACTCCAAATACAAGTTCTGCCACAGCATATTGCCTCTCATAACTTGTGAAAAACCTCACGAGCAGAAATTTCTAATAATATAGGATAAAGAGTAAACATATTAGAATTCTTACATTATGTTCATTTTGTTTTAAACATGAAAAAAATTACATAACAATGCTCTGTTTATACATTAAACATAGTTCCTGATACATAGCAAGCATTAAAAATTAGATACCATCACTGGCTGCCCATGTGTCAGGGTCTACTCTGGCAAAGCCTATGGTACAGAAAGAACTTAGAGGGGGAAAGTGGGCAAGACCTGCAGGGCCCATTAACAGAGGAGAGATCTTGGTCAGCAGGGCACCAGGAAAAAAAGTCAAAAGTAAGATGATAGCAATATATCCAGCACAATACCAGAAATGGGGCAGCCTCACCAGGAAACCGGAGACTCTGAAGTTTCACCAAAACAAATCTTCTGATCACAAGGTGGCTTTACACAGATTTTCCTAGAAGGAAAGAATTGACTTGAGGAGTCAGGTCTCCTTCTCATTTATACTTCCCAATTTAAGTGATTAAATTGACACTTGGCTTCCCCTTCGATCCACTGTGGGTCAGTCAGCCTGACTTACCCAGAAAGCTGTCACGTTGGGGCATGTATCAGTTTGCCAGGGCTGCCGTAACAAGATACCATAGACTTGGGTGGCTTAAACAATGCAAAGTTACTTCCTCACAGTGCTGGATGTTAAAGTCCAGGATCAAGGTGTTGGCAGGTTTGGTTTCTTCTGAGGGCTCTCTCCTTGGCTGGCAGAGTTACCTTGCTCTATCCTCAGAGTCTCCCCGCTGTGCACATGTCTGATGTCCAAATTTCCTCTTCTTGTAAGGACATCAGTCAGATTGGATTAGGATCTACCCTGAAATGATCTCATTTTAACTGATCAACCTCTCTAAAGGACCCTATCTTCAAATACAGTCACATTCTGAGGTGCTGGGGGGGTAATGCTTCAGCATATGAATTTGGTGGAGGGGGTGGAAGGGGGGAAGCACAATTCAGCTCATAACAGGATATATAAAGTTCAAGTTTCTGGGCCTGTGAAGTAAAGGGCAAGACTGGGCCGCAGTGACCCAATGGGGGAAACTGCCTCAGTTAATCCCACCTGACCTACCAGCCACAATTCCTGAGTTCATCCATAAAGACAATGTAAGGAACATAACGTTTTTCTCTAACCCCATTCTAACCTTTCATGTGCTTTTTAAAAACATTTGAGATTTCCTAATCTTTAGCAATTAAAATAGTTTCTATTCCAATTTGGCACGAGACTACATAAATCCTAACTAGTATATTCATCCTGCATCCACTTTTCTTACCTTATAAATTCATTTTAGTTCAGTTTTAGTGTACTGAACTTATTCGGTCCACAAACCAAACCTTGGAAATAACAGCTGACATCCTTGTTCTTCTTTTTGAACAATTATCAGTGAGGTGTACACGTTCTTGGAGTGGTGTTTGAGTTCTGAGTAGCAATAGGTAATATGTGTATCCGAACAACTTTCACATGAGGAAGGCTGCAATGAGAAGTATCAGTGCTCCGGCAACCAATCAGAGGAGTGTGCTATTAATATTTGTTAATCATTATTAATAATGCATTGGATTAGTGATGGTTGGACTTTTTTTAAGTGGCAAATGGCAGAAAGGGGTGGGCTGAACATGAAATACTAGGAGCGGTGGCAGGAAAGGCCCATAAATTGATCCTAAGACAAAGGCTGATCATAAACAATAACAGCAGCAGCAACTGATAAATTGTACTTCACAGATTCTAACAATCCTCCTAAACTAAATCCTCCTAGACTTTTTGACCAGACTCTAATGGCAAACTGCCAATAATAAAACACATTTTATAGTACTTTAATTACAGATGAACATACGCTTACCTGAATCAATGTCAATATTTCAGTTGTTACATGATACAGTATTAGGCTGTATATGTTTTGAAAGTAAATGCACTAAATCACAGTTTTTGAAATAATGATTTTCTATTTAGAATTTCAGAACATATACAGTACATGTTTATTAACCTATAACATATATGCATTTAAAAATTTTTTTTAATGTTTATTTACTTCTGAGAGAGAGAAAGAGAGAGAGAGAGAGAGAGAGAGAGAGAGACAGAGCATGAGCATGAGCATGAGCAGGGAAGGGGCAGAGACAGATGGAGACACAGAATTCAAAGCAGGCTCCAGGCTCCAATCTGTGAGCACAAAGCCTGATGCGGGGCTTGAACTCACAAGCCATGAGATCATGACCTGAGCTGAAGTCGGATGCTTAACCAACTGAGCCACCCAGGCGCCCCATATATGCATATTTTTAAAATAAGTATTACTTGGCCATCTTGAATATCTATACCCCAACAGAGGTTGAATTGTGGTTTAGGGAAGCAGAAACATCAGTTCAACACTCCAGTTCTCTGTATTTATTCATGTAAATTGGCCCAAATCATTCTTAGAGGTGGACAGGTTGTAACTCATAAAGAACTTATGCACCCATAATTCAAGACACTACAAATGACACTCAAACACATCTTTTTATTATATACTAAATTTAAAAATACAAATCTTATTAAAAATGCTTATGAAACATTGTATACATAAGTACTGTCAAATACTATTGGATTATGACATTATGTACATTTGCTAAGGTTAATTAGAAACAGAACAAAGTACATAACTTTGCTGATAACGAATTTCAGAAGTCAAATATTTTAACATTTGGCAACTGTGAAGTAGTGATCTGCACAGGAAGATGTTTGCAGAGGTAAAATAGTAAGAAAACAAACGGAATAATGCAGATATTCCTGCCCTAAGTGTTAATAAGTAGCTCTCTTCCTCATCCTCTTCAGTCTCATTGTAACAGAAATTAAAGTGCACAAGACCACCAGGAATACTTGATTTGGTTGTACCCTAACATATACTACAGCCAACTGTGCTGCCATATTGAGGGCTTCAATTCTTTGTACTGTTCCTGAGGTTTTAGAAGCTAATTTTGAATGTGGCTAAGGGAAGAGAGGTCAATACTTTCTAAATTGCACCAAGTGGCCTTAAAGTGTAGAAACACCAAAGATAAAAATATTAATTTGGGAATAGATTCAAGAAAATTATCCCTGTCTACTTTGCCCTAGGAATAAAATTAAGGTAAGAACCTAGTTTTACCTCTGGAAAATGCTTACTAAAAATCTGTTTCAAAAGATCAGACATGTACAGCAAGCACCACAATACTGTCGGTTACTATTCACCACTTATATACCACATCATAAATACCAGGCACAAACACCTGCCCTCTAAAGGTTCACGAGAAATATAGGTAGAAGCATGTTATTACTTGACACTAATTTTACTAATTAACATTAAGTGTAATTTGTAAAAATAGGTCACCACCATACAATCAAGGAAGAGGAGAAGGAAAGCTGCTAGTCTACAAAAGTGCTCCCTTTAGCTTTCAGACCCAATAGCTTAATGTTGGGTAAAACAAGATTGTAAAGTAAGGCCATCAGTTCTAAATTAGCTGATGATGCCATATATACATACTCACGTATATATGTTTAAATTTCAATTCTGATTTAACACTAATGTACTAGTACAAACCATTTATAGGAAACATTTTATGAGGCTTATTTACAAACACAATGAGTGACAAAGATACAGAAAATCAAAGAAACTGCAGACAAATATAGCCACTTAGCAACACAGTTCACTAAAGATAAGACAGATTTGCATAATATTTTTAAAAAACAAAGAAAAAAGTTTAGTAAGAAACCCCTACCATATACACCTATTGGTCATTGGACCTAAAAGGCAAATAAATGTAATGATCATGATTAAGTTTTTAGTACTGTCTCATTGACATATCAATATGAGGTCTACTCAGAGTACTACCTACAAATACAGTCTCTCGTGATTTGATGAGAATATTAAGTTATTGAATACATTTTTAACTCCCATGGCACATCACACTTGATAACACTAATAAGGTAGCTTTAGATAACACTTAAATCATGATTATGAATGTTTAATTGAATATTTTCCTTTCTGTAGCTGTGAAATGTAAAGCTTAGATTTGCTTCCATCAGGCCTCTTAAACCAAACTTCATCATGGTTAATTGTTGTAATTACAGCACTAAAAAAGGGGGGGAGAAAAGGAAGGAATGAATGAATCGCAATATGCCGCCTCCACTCATTTTAGAGTAACTAGTTATAAAACCAAAATAGCTGGACTGTAAGAGTAGATTCAGGTATATAATTATCATTTACCACAATGCTGCTGCATTATCAGCAGGTCATGCTGTCAAAAACATCACATTCAGCAATCCCTTTTCTTTCCTTGATAGAATTGGTCATGTTTACTATTAGAACTATTAAATGCACATCATTCCCACTACATCCCTAGCCCCCCATCACCACCCCAAGAAAACACAGTGGAACTAAGAACACTAAATATATAGTGTTCTATATATTTATATATATATATAAATATATCCAGTTCAGATCAGCCCTGGCTGTAGGAAATCTTTCAAATACCAAACCCTAATTCCCAGTATTTCCCAGTATCAAACCATCTATGGTACTTGTATGGGTTCTTTTTTGACACTATTTATCTAGTATGTAGAAATAGTTTTAAAAATAGATTTGTGTTTAACCCTCTTATACTATTTCATCTCTTTTTAAGTCACATTTATGCTAAGCAGTAAAGAGAATGCCTTAAAAGTAGTAAGATAAAGCAAAGAATCTAGGGGCATCACATATAACCTAGTAATTAGCTCAGTGGGCTTCTATGAGAAAAGTTACTATACACAATGCTCCTAGGATCCTAAAATTTTAAAGATGAAATTACAATTCAAGTAAAACCACATTTGGGGGCGCCTGGGTGGCTCAGTCGGTTAAGTGTCCGACTTCAGCTCAGGTCACGATCTCGCGGTCCGCGAGTTCGAGCCCCGTGTCGGGCTCTGGGCTGATGGCTCAGAGCCTGGAGCCTGCTTCCGATTCTGTGCCTCCCTCTCTCTCTGCCCCTCCCCCGTTCATGCTCTGTCTCTCTCTGTCTCAAAAATAAATAAACGTTAAAAAAAAAAATTTAAAAAAACAACAACAACAACAACAACAAAAAAAACCACATTTGGAAAATGAGTATTCTTCACTAAATACAAACACTTCATTTACCATTCATAGCTAGAAAAAGACACCTTCTTACTGTAGAAGGCTACCACTCTGAGAATTAAATCCTAAACTACTGAAGGAATAGAAACAATAATTAGCATTAATAGTTTCCAAATGAGTGACAAAACTTAGATAAACCAGATAAAACTTAGAAGGCTATAGGGGCACCCGGCTGGCTCAGTCAGTGGAGTGTGTAACTCTTGATCTCAGGGTTGTGGGACTGAGCCCCACACTGGCTGTAGAGATTATTTAAAAAAAAATAAAGTCTCAAAAAAAAAAAAAACCAACTTAGAAGCCTATATAAATAATTATATAAACCTTACTTAAGCCAGACTGAGTTTTTTAAAAGGCAGCTTTTAGTTTTCAAGTTGTATTGTAATTACTGTTACTCTTAAGGTTTTCATGAATTTTCCATTACTTTCCTACTCTAACTGATACACATTCTTGGTGTCCAAAACACTGTAACACCCAAAAAAAAAAAGTTAAGGATTAATATGCCCACCAAAAACTTGTAACGGTCTGATTTAAAGATCATATTAAAACCCTAACAATTCATCTATTCTAATAACTAACAGATAGGACCACTTACCTGGCTAAATAATTCCAACATTTCCTCTTGTGTTAATGCTTGTGCTCAAGAACTTAATATGTGACATTGGTGTGTAAATATTAACACTGGTGTACATACATGCTAAACAAATCCTATGCCAAGAGAAAGGAAGGATCCATAGGCAAATAATGGTGCATTACGAATGCACTCCGGACGAGGCAAATATTTATTGACAACAATTGTAAATTTTAATACTGAGCAACACTGAAATGATAGTTTTTACCTTGTAGGACATTCATCTTTTTTATCAATACATATTGTTTGTCCACGTATATACCATTCACCATCATAATATAATCTTCCTTCTTCAGATCTAGCACTGTGCAGATGTTTTTCCAGTTTCACAGGCGCTAAAGGGATCAGTTCAAAAACTGTTACATTAATAAGACATTGTCAGAAGAACAAAAGTGCAGAACATTACGAAGTAACACCAATCCATGCATATATGTGAAAAAAAACACTAAAAATAGTTCTTAGATATTAAGTCTAAATCTAATAGAAATAAGAGAATTTAATTTCTTACATTTCTTTATAGAATTCACTAAGTTTTAATATAACTACAAAATGAAGCTGTACAATGTACGATAAATCATCGGTGAACTAGACAAGTGCCAGAAGAAGGGGAAGCAGTTACATTATCAATTATGAGCGCCAATTTTAAGTAGGATTTAAGATATCATAATTCCAAGAGTAGTGGTCACTAATGAAACGAAACCACTGATGGGGGGAGAGCTCTTTAGTATGTGGATGACTTAATGGCCCTGATCCGACAAGTCTCCACAGAAGAGATCCCTGAACTTAGGTTAAATGACTTACGTTCTGTCTTCACTCTGTGTGGACCCAGTGTAGCCATTGCCTAATTAAAAAAAGAAGACATTGACTGAGTTTATAGACTGAGAGTATATTTTGGGGTCTATTTAATGTATACAACACTACTCAGGACCTCAAATAACTAACAGTGAAATGTAATCTTCAGCTGCTCTAATAAATTGTTAATGTCTAAGACCATAAGGAATATGTATATGTAAAGAACAACCATTTCTCCTAGAGGTGTTATCAATACCTAAAATGATCTCTCTCAACTAAGAAGTTTCTAAAAACGGAAAAATTTTAAGAAAAATAAGTCTCCACCTTCAAACAAGCACAGAAAATTTTGTAATTCTTGAATGTTTAATGACAGAACACAAGACATACAATAAAGTTCAAATACCCACTTTGAATTCATTCAACAGGTATTTATTGAGTGCCTTCAGTGAGCCAGGACTAGGCTAAGGACTAGGCACAAAAAGGTTATTTATTATTTTGGGGCAACCTAAATAAATGCTTTTCTGTACTTTTGCATAAATTATTAATTACATTGTTACAGGAAAAAATACAATCAAATTGCTGACATGTCTCTCAAAATATTCTTGCAATCCACTGTTACCTGTATTAGTATTAACTGCCATTAAGAGAATGTTGCAAAGTAAAGCATATTAACAGTAATATTTTGATGTAGTAGTGAAAAACCACAGAATCTTAAAAAAGTAGACTATAAGAAGATACTTGTATTCCATTGCTCTTTAATCATACCTTCCTAATTGTTGTCCAGTCTTCAAGAATATCAAGATCTTGTAGCATATAAACTATATATGGACGTGGAAAAGTCAAGGTCAATTTAGCTGTAAGAATTTCACACTTTGAATTATATTTCCAAACTTCCGTTTTTCAGAGAATTAGAACAGTGATTTCTGGACATAATCCTTCAGCAGGCTGAATTTTGACTTCAAATAAGTCTCCAAAAAACTTAGTACCAGGATAAATATATTCCAATATTTTAGATGCTATAAACCATATTCTCTTAATTCTTTGATATCATTGATTGTAAGACATACCACCAACCTAATCACTGTATTGAGGTTGGAATGGGAAAAGGTAGTGGGGTTAGGGGAGGGCACCTCAGGGAACACCAAGATCAAAAGCATATATTATTTTAATTTAAAAACATTCCGGGGCACCTGGGTGGCTCAGTCGGTTATGAGTCAGACTTCAGTTCAGGTCATGATCTCACAGTCTGTGAGTTCGAGCCCCTCATCAGGCTCTGTGCTAAGAGCTCGGAGCCTGGAGCCTGCTTCAGATTCTGTGTCTCCTCTCTCTCTGCCCCTCCCCTGCTCATGCTTGGTTTCTCTCTCTCTCTCTCAAAAATAAACAAACATTAATTTTTTTTTTTTTTTTTAGGATCTTGGGAATATTTTTTTTTTGAAATTTATTGCCAAATTGGTTTCCATACAACACCCAGTGCTCATCCCAAAAGGTGCCCTCCTCAATACCCATCACCCACCTTCCCCTCCCTCCCACCCCCCCATCAACCCTCAGTTTGTTCTCAGTTTTTAAGAGTCTCTTATGTTTGGCTGTCTCCCACTCTAACCTCTTTTTTTTTTATTTGTTTGCTTGTTTTTAATTTTAAAGACACTCCAATTTCAGAAACATTGAAAGTGTTAAAAAATAAACATATGAATTAAACAATCATGCTATAAAGAGCTAGTTCACATCAAAGCCTTTGTGAACTACAAAGCCATATTAATGGCTCAACTTCTACTCCCTTTAGAGTAGTAAACTCCCTCCCTACCCCTCTTAATCCTAAACTATATCCTTCTGACTTCATTCAGTTTTATAAGTCATCTTTTTCCTATTACAGAATCATGTAAATAAAGTCAGTGTATACTAATAAAAATTACAAAGATATGCACAATGCACCAAGGCAAAAACAAATTTAGAAAAGGATATCTGAAACAACAACTGGCTTCTTTTTGTCAGGACTGAAAGGATCCTTCCTCTTTTTTCTTGACTGAAGCTCATCATTCCACAGCTCTGGCAAGTAAATAAAATTGAGTATTAGCTGATTTCTGGAGATCAAAGTGGGGGAAAAGGCTATGTAATTTCATGGTAGCAAAATTTCACTGATACTATATATATGTGACTATGTAATTTCCTGAGCAGCTATATATTTATAAAATTTCCTCTGCCTTTATTAAAGTAAAAAATCAACTTGGCACTTAATGACTAATAACTGATGAACCATAGGTCAGGTACTTTGTTAAATATACATTACATGCATTGCTTCCTCTAATCCTCAAAGCTATCTCTGAGACAGGTAGTCCTATTATTTCAATTTTACAGATAAGGAGACTGATTTAGAAAAGCTAAAGTAACCATCACTCATATTCACCCAACTAGTAGGGATAGGGGTTCATCTGACTCCACCGTGCCTACCGAGAAATAAAACTTTAAAGAGGTAAAGTAATACACACACATGACCTGTAGGATAACCCAATACATCTTCAACCCACTGTAGAAAGCTTTTCCATAATACCCCTGAAAATACCAGTTTCTCATTGGACTGATCTAATTATTAAGAAGTTTTTCCTTTTTCTCAGACAAAAATCTACCTCCCTGTTATTTCTATCTAGTCTGTGTGTTACCAAGAAGAAAAGATTTTATTCCTTCTTCCACCTGATCTTTCAAGATTTAGAGGGAAGAACATATGCTGTAGTTGTCTTTCAATACTATTCATACATTATAATAATATCTTTATTATTCTTACAATATACTGTTCTTGCTTCTATAGTTCCTGTCACTTTCCTTTTGTCCCTTTTCATGTGCTCCATTTTCTGTCTTTCTGAAATGTGAATTCAAATCAAAGCAACAATCACAAACCTATCAAGTTCTTTAGAAGCCTCCCCCTTTCCCCTCTTATTAGGACTTCATTTACATAACATTTATATTAGGAGACTAGGATATTATGAGACACTCCAGTAAGCCACAGGTTCAGTGTCACTTAAAGTAAATATCACACATATCACACCACATCATTCCCATTACCTGAGGTAATTATCTTTTTTTTTTTTTTAAAGAGCATGCATTCAGAAGCACACATGAGTGGGGGAGGGCCAGAGAGGAGGGAGAGAGAATTCCAAGCTGGCTCCAAGCCCAGCACAATGCTGGGCTCAGTCTTACGACTGACCGTGAGACCATGACCTAAGCTGACATCAAGAGTCGGACATTTAACCAACTGAGCCACCCAGGAGCTCCCACCTGAGGTAATATCAATGCTGTGCCTATCCTCTTCAAGCCTTCTTATCTTCTCCTCCAGTTCACTCTGGACTGTATCATATAACAAAAGCTTTTCACTCTGAAAAAAAACAAACAAACAGATTACACTTAAGTAGAAATAAAAAATCAGTCCATCTTAACTGTGAGTACTAACTTACTCTTAAAGTACTTTAACACATGATGCTTTTGTTTGCTAACTTAAAACCTTTAAAGATAAAATGCCAAATACATGAAAGAAATAAAACCAGAAAGCACAGAATCTAAATACATATTTAAACACATACAATTAATTGTTTAAGAACATCTAAATTTATATGTGGTATGGAGGTAAATGTTTATTAAAAAAACTAGTAAGCTCCCATGGCCTTTTAAGTATAACCAGGTCCTACCTGTCTGTATAATGGAGAACCTGTCCTATAAAGTGTGTCATTATAAAATGGGTTTCTCTTTGCAACAGTAATTGGGCCTTTATTCCTCACTAATATCTCAACATATTAAAATAGACCACTGTAACACAAAGAGATTCAAGTATGAATTCTATAATCGTTTGAAATAATCTAATTATAGTCAAAATCGTAAAACTATACACTACATCCAAAAGACTATTTACTGGCAAATCAGACTAGAACCCAGGTCTACTAGTTCTAGCCAATTGTTCTCTTAATTATAAAACACCGTATGCCTTATTTTAAAATCCATAAAAGGTACATAAGTATAACATATAGATTCGTTATATAAAAAGCTTCTGACAGATTCCCAACCCACCACATGCTTACTCTAGTAAGGAGAGTAGGCTCCTGAGACATAGATACGACGTTCTGGTAGAGACTATTGGAATACAGGTAGATAGGATTTCTTGTGAAAGGCACAAGCCACACCCACTTGGCAGCGCTGCTAAGTGTGAATCATTAAGGCCTCTCTTACAGGTTTGAAATTTAGAGTCTACACATGCTTGAAGGTTCTCATGAGTGGTAGAGAGAAGATAGATTTTGTCAATTTGAGGCGAGCCAAGAGCTAGAGAAAGCAAAGCTGAAGAAGACTAAAACTAGATCTCATATGAAAAATCTTCCAGGCTGCTCTCTAAACTCACTTCCTTTTGGTTGTTTCCTCTGCCTTTGGTAAACTGTTATGAAATATTCCGGCCTTATCTACATTGTGCTACAAGCATTGGGAAACATTATATACCAGAGAAAAATGGAGAGCAGGCCCCAGTCACAGTCAAGAGAGTGTGACAACTATAAATAGATCCAGATTCTCCAACCAAAGAGGACTCTGAATGCAGAGTGAAAGTGATAAAGATTTTAAGAATATGAAACCTTAACTGATGCAGTCTCTTTCCTTGTTATTGATAAATTTGCTCTAGGCCAAGCAAAAATTCTAAAATAAGTCCACTAATGGACTTTCTTTATAAAAACAAAAAAACACCACCACAATGGGCCTGAAATGTTTGATGCTTTGAAGGCATCTCTAAAGATATAAGTCACAGTTTAAAAAAATGTTTTTAAACATTTTATTTTTTGAGAGACACAGAGAGACAGAACACAAGCAGGGAAGGGGCAGAGAGGGAGATACAGAATCAGAAGCAGGCTCCAGGCTCTGAGCTGTCAGCACAAGGCCCAACGCGGGGCTGGAACCCACAAGTGCAGAGAGATCATGACCTAAGCCTAAGTCAGATGCTCAACCGACTGAGCCACCCAGGTGCCCCTAAGTCACAGTTTAAAGTGTACAAATAGAAGTGCCTTGAATCTATTCTCAGTCTTATTTCTTTGTCCTTGTCTCCCTTATCCCCAAGCCCATAAGCCTTCAAAAGACTTTCCTGAATTGGAAAAGAAGTCATTAAGGAAGCAGCTAGAGGATACCTGGAAAAGAAAGGCTCATCCAAATTCCCTTGCTTTGGTGCCTGTAGAGACTTCTTTGTTCAATAGGTAATTTAGTTTATTTAAAGTACTTATAGATTTGTCTTCAAGGTCCCATATCCTTCCAATCTCCACACCTAACTTCCCTTTGAACGTGGACAGGAGTTAGTGACTCACTTTTAATGGATAGAACGTGGTAGAAATCTAGGTCATAAAAAACATCGTCGCTTCAGTCTTGTCTCTTGGATCACTCGCTCCGAGATGCCAGTCACCAGGTCATGGGGCTCTCAGGCAGTCTTTGGAAAGGCCCAAAGGACTAAGGCTTGCAATCAAAAACCATTAAAACCTGCCAGCCTTGTGAGTGAGTCACCCTGGAAGCAGATCCTCCAGCCCCCAGTCAAGCCTTCAGCTAACTGCTTCACTGGCTGACCTCTTTACTGCAACTTTATGGGACTCCCTGAGGCAGAACCAATCAGCTAAGCTGTTCCCAAATTCCTGGCCACACACACTGCAAAATAACAAATGTTTATTGTTGTTTTAAGTCACTAAGTTTTAGGGTAATTTATTATAACCAATTGGTTATATTGTATTGGATAACCAATACAAGGGGTCTCAAAAAACTTACTCCTATACACCTTGCCCCAAGAAGCCACTCTACCCAAATGAAAAGGAGAAGGAGATCTAGTGGGAATGATCTAGCGGGAAAGATCTAGCGGGAATTTCTAGGGTGGTGGTGAAGACACACCCACGAAGACAGATGCAGCTGGCCTAGAAAGCATCTGAAGGAGGCTGCAGGATGGAGCAGGAGGACAGGGGATCTAGGGGTAAAGGGGATGCTCCTCATGGATTATCTGATGCATTTGATCACAGGGAAAACAGCATCAGCGGGGCTTTCATAGATCTGCTAGAGCTCTGAGAAGAATTGACAAATAAGACTAAAAGTAAATGAAGCAATTATTAATTCCAAGGCTACAAATAGAGTTGTACAAGGAGGGCAGTTTGAGCACAGTATAACTCTTGGCTCAACAAACAATATTTACAGTTACAACAAAAACAAAAACTGAGACATAACAGTGTAAGAATGGGATGAGGGAAACTATTATGGAATCTTCAGCTTTCATAACAGGACACAAATAGATAATATTTAAAACTGATACTATTTAGAAATATGAGGGCAAATTCCAGAAGCAGTAACTAAAAGAGATAACTGCTGCTGGGATGTAGAATTTAGAGATGGGAGAGGGGGCTGCTGTGTTTCATTAGAGGCCTGTGCTTTCGGAAATATATACACACATTACCTGCTAAAAACAAATGTTTAAAAGTATTTAAGCTGTATTAGCTAAGTATTTAGAGCTGTAGGGAAATCCTCATAAAATGCTGCCTGTAAAAAAGTGATGATACAAAATAGTATAGATAGTCATACCAGTGATATGAAAATCAATTATACAAACATGCACATAACAGATTTCCTCTGCTTGGTAGACTATAGTTCGTTGCATTTCCTCCTTTAGACCTATTTCTCAAGTTTTGTTAGTACTTATTAATGTTATAATCAGAAAAAAAATTAAATAAACAGATAACCAAAGCCAGAGCCCTAAAGAGCCTCAATCTTCTCAAAAACTAGAATCCTAACCCTGAACCCTCAGGGTCTGAGACCTTGCCACCACCTGCTGTTGATCTTAACACTCATCTCCAGCTCTGTGGGGAGGCTTAAATGAGAGAACCTAAAAAAAGCATCACCACCTGTCCCAGTGTCTGGCACACTGTAGTATTCTATAAATGTGATCTCCTTCCTTATTTTGACACAAACCATCTGCTAACTCGATTGCCTCTGTGGTGTTCTGGCATGCGCTCTGTATGTATACCCACATGAACATGTCTAATCTCTGGTCCTGGCCCCTCTTTCTACCTGCTGCTAATCAAACTTATTTTGACAATTGGCAGTGAATCTCCCTTCTTCCCACTTCCAGTGCCTCTCAGTTATTTCTATATGAGCAAACTGTAGAACTAAGAAATAAGCAAATAAAAAGCCCTGAATAACAAAGTTCAGATTTAATGGTAAATTGCATGAATGACTAGAAACATCAAAGGATTTCAATCCTGGTTCTGCTGCTAATTGTGTGACCCCATGCAAATTACTTAACCTCTCTGAGCCCCATTCATAAAATCAAGATAATTCCTTTCATAAGGTGTGGTAAGGATTAAAATGAGCGTGAATATAAAATTTATAACACTCTAAGTTACCTTCCAGCCTTTATTTCCTCTGTCTAAAATGCCCTTGAACCACTGGTGAGTATTATATAAGTAAATAGATCATTTATAATATTAATATTAAGCATTTAAAAAATAAGCCATACCTAAATTAGAAGAAATTTAGGTAAATAATTGGCATCTCTATGGAGGAGGGAAGACTTTCAAAGCTGAAAAATGATGGAAGAGAAAGAATATCAATATATTTGTCTATGTAAAAAATATTATTTGAAAATACCTTGTGGACTTTTATTTCTGACAATATAGATGAGATATTGTCAAAACAAAAACAAAAATACTCAAAACCAAATAGAACTTCCCAACATACCTAGACAGATATTCTAAATAAAATACCACAAACATCTTTTTAAAAGTATAGTTAAGCTCTTAAAAAAAGTAAGAGATATCCCCAAGGACCAAAAATAAAGAGCTAAAAACCAGCACGCTAACCTGGTTTGAAGCTATGGTTTCCTTGAGGTTATTTGCAGGTGTCAATAACCTAGAGGCGTCGTTTTTAGTGGCTGTTTGGGAAAAAGATCTGGGGCCTAAGCAAAGCAGGGACACAAGAACTGGGATTCCTGCATAGCTCTGAAGGGTTATACCTTCAAGGAAAAGGCAGACTAGAAAAGATTCGCCTGAGGGAAATGCATCTGTGTCAGTTAGGCAATAAATGGAAAAGAAGTTTTTCCAGCAAATATGTCATCTTGGGCCTGACCTCTACATATCTGAGATTCAAATATAGATTACCTGCATCTTCTAGGAAATTCCAAGCCAAAAAATTAGAGCAGTCATGTGCTATTGGCACAG
This sequence comes from Felis catus, assembly GCF_018350175.1. Lineage (NCBI taxonomy): Eukaryota > Metazoa > Chordata > Mammalia > Carnivora > Felidae > Felis > Felis catus. Next base: position 85,026,959 of record NC_058373.1, on the reverse strand, counting down.
CAGGATGCCTAGTTCAAACAACCTAGCAGAAATAAAAGCAGATACTATCTGAAGAACCACATCCTCTGTCCAAGGCTCACAGAATTCCTAACAATAAAGCCTGCTATAGTCCAGAATCATGAAATAAGGAAAAAAGCTGTGAGATTTGTCAGAAATTTAACACACACACACACACACACACACACACACACAGCAAAAATAGACTCTGAAGAACTTCAGATAATGTTATATTAAATATAATGAAAATGAAAGAAAGGCAATACCAGAAAAGATAATATCTGAGAAACTTCCAGAATGAGTGGAAAACAAATTCTTAGATTCAGAGCGCATAACAAATCCAAGTAAGGAGAGAAAAATAATCTCTGTGGAGACACACTGTAAAGGAACTGAATAACAACAATAAAAAAGGCTTAAAAGTAGCTAGTAAAAGGAAGGAAAATAAAGTTATCTAAAAATGGGACTTCTAAGCAGACTGTGGAAAGTAAAACCCTAAAAATGCTAAGAGGAAACAATTGTCATCCCACAATGTTTTATCCCCTTGAACTGTCCTTCCAGAATTATTACAAATAAACCTATTTTGGACAAATAAAAACTGAGCTTACCACTAAGGGACTCTCTGAAGAAATGTTAGGATGTTCTTCAAGAAGCAAATAATGAATATGCAAGGAGGGGCTGCAACTCAAAAACAGTGAGCAAAAAAAAACTAGTAAAGTATGCATAAACCTAAAAAGAACTAAGTCAACTAAATCTAGGAGATCAAAATAATGCTTCATTTGAAAGGTAAAAAAGCAAAATGGAACTAAAGTACTGAAAACTATAACTTGTACTTTGGGAGGGAGTATCTAGAGTTAGAGAGTTCAAGTGTCCTTTAATTCAAGAGGAGGACAGAGTTATTAATATTTGATTCTAATGTAGATATGCATGGTGAAAAATTAAGCTAATCATTATAGAAATAGAAAGTATAAATGTATGATAACAAGTTTTAAAACTCAATAAATCACACACAGCCAGGAAAGGTCAGAGAATAAAAAAGGATAAAGCAGAAAAAATAGAAAATATAAAACAGGTTGGTATTAATTATCAAATAATCACTACAAATATAATTGGACTAAATTTACCAGTTAATAGACAGAGATTCTTAAAATAGTTTTTAAATCAACACATTAGCTCTTTATTTACAAATGACATGCCTAAAATATACCATAAGAAAGTTGGAAGAAAAAAAGAATAGAATAAAATGAAGAATAAAATTTGGCCAGTAAATGCCAGGCCAAATAAAACTACAGAAGCTATTTTAATTATCAGACAAAACAGACTTTGAGGCAAAAATCACTGTTACAGAGTAAAGTGCTTTTAAAAAGGATAAAATGTTACACTTATTAAGAGATATAAAAATTCTAAAATAAACTGGTAGATATATAAGCCATGAAAAATTAACATATGCCATTTACAATAGCATAAAAAAGAACAAAATACTTAGGAATAAATTAAGGAAATGAAAGACTTGTATATTGAAAACTATAAAACACTGATCAAAGAAATACAAATAAATCAAGACCTTCCTAGACTGGAAGACTTAATATTGTTAAAAAGTCCATACTAAAGTGATTCACAAATTCAATGCAATCTCTATAAAATCTCAATGGAATTTTTTTTTTTACAGAAATGGAAAAAAGGACTAAAATTAATATGGAACCACACACACACACACACACACACACACACACCCCAAAGAGCCAAAACAATCTGGAGAAAGAAAAACAAAATGAGGCTTCACATGACCTAATTTCAAAATATATTACAAAGCTATGGAAATTAACAGTATGGTACTGGCATAAAGACAGGCATATAGACCAATGGAAAAGAGCTCAGAAATAAACCCATGAACACATGGTCACCTAATCTTCAACAAGGGTGCAAAGAATACATAATGGGGAAAGGCTAGTCTCTTCAACAAATGGTGGTGTGGAAAAAACTGGACAGCCACATGCAAAGGAATGAAATCTGACCCTTACCTTACACTATACACAAAAATAAATTCAAAACTGATTAAAAATTTTAATGTAAAACCTGAAACTATAAAGCCCCTAGAAGAAAATATAAAGGATAAGCATCATGACACTGCTTTTAGCAATTTCTTGAATATGACACCAAAAGCACAGGGAACAAAAGCAGAAAGAGATAAATGGGATTATGCAAACTAAAAAGCTTCTGCACAACAAAGGAACAATGAGAGTGGAAAGGCAACCTACCGAACAGAAGAAAACACTCAAAAATCATGTATCTGATAAAGGGTTAATAATATTAAAAACACATAAGGAACACAACTTATTTATTTTTTTAATCTTTATTTTTGAGAGAGAGAGAGAGATACATAGCATGCAGGGGAGGGGCAGAGAGAGTGGGAGACACAGAATCCGAAGCAGGCTCCAGGCTCCCAGCTGTCAACAGAGAGACCAACACAGGGCTCGAACTCATGAACTGCAAGATTATGACCTGGGCTGAAGTCAGGACGCTTAACCAACTGAACCACTCAGGTGCCTCTAAAGAACTCAATTTAAAAATTAGGACTTGAATAGACCTTTCTCCAAAGAAGACATACAAATGGCCAAGAAGTACACGAAAAGATGTTCAACATCACTAATCATCAGAAAAACGCAAATTAAAATCAGTGTGCTATCACTTCACACCTATTAGTATGGCTGTTATCCAAAAACCAAAAGATAAGTGTTGGTAAGGATATGGAGAAATTGGAACCCTTGTGCACAGATGGCAGAATTATAAAATAGTGTGGTCACTATGGAAGACAGTATGGCAGTTCCCTAAAAAATTAAAAATAGAACGAAATGATCCAGCAATTCTACTTCTGAGTATACTCCCAAAAGAACTGAAATCAGGATCTCAAAGAGATTTGCACTCCTATGTTCATTTCAGCACTATTCACAATGGCCAAGATGTGGAAAACAACCTAAATGTACATTGAAGGACGAATGGGTAAAGAAAATATGATATATACATACAATGAAATATTATTCAGTCAAAAAAATTAGAACATCCAGGGACGTCTAACTCTTACCTTGGCTCAGCTCATGATCTCACAGTTCCACAGATCAAGTCACACACCTGGCTCTGCTCTGACAGCAAAGAGCCTTCTTGGGATATTCTCTCTGTCTCTCTTTCTTTCTCTCTCTCTCTCTTTCACCTCTCTCTCTCTCTGCCTCTCCTCCACTCACACTCTTTCTCTTTCTCAAAATAAATAACATTTTTTAAAAATTATGAAGTCCTGCCATGTGCTACAACATGGATCAACCCTGAGGATAATATACTAAATGAAATAAGCCAGTCACATACAGACAGGTATTGCATGATACCACTTATATAAGATATACAAACTAGTCAAACACGTAGAAGCAGAGAGTAGAATGGTGGTTGCCAAAGGCTAGAGGAAAGGGGAAATGGAGAGTTGCTGTTCAATGGGTATAAAGTTTCAGTTATACATCATGATTAAGTTCTAGAGGTCTGTTGTACAAAAGTGTGCCTATAGTTAAAAATATTGTATTACACACTCGATATTTGTTAATAGGATACATCTCATATTAAGTGTTCTTAACCACAGTTAAAAAAATTTTTTTAAGAAGAAAAAAGAAAAAGATAAAAGAAATTCCACAGGAGATAAGTTTCAGCTGGGAGCTCTGGAATCATGAGCATTCAGTCCCCAGGACTGTACCATCCTTTTTGATCAAAGGAATCCACAACAGTGGACATGCATTGTGGGGCATCTCATTATCAGTACCTTTGGCCTCCAGATCTGAAATGGTGAATGACTTTACTATTGTGAAAAGAACAGTATGTGGATTTTCTTAGGGCATAAAGAAGAAAACTAATAATAATAAAAAAAATAATAAAGGAGGTATTAACAAATCCACCATCACACGGAGAATTCTAACACACCTCCTTCAGTAACTGAAAGATGAAGCAGACAAAAAATTAGGATAAGTCCATACATACATAAATGAACAGAAAGTATTATGAGGAATAAGATACTTGCACAAAGTATTTCTCCCTGAAGTACTTATTAATCACAATAAGTAAAAACAGTAAGTTTACTTAGAGAAACCTGGAAGACACCACTGAAGTCAAGTGATCAAAGTGTACATCACCAATAATGGTACATATCAAAATTGTGTGCTACCTAATAGAATTCAGTGAGAAAAACACATCACTATTGTGATACTCTTACTGAGAGGCAAAACCCAACTCTAATCATGAAGAAAAAGCAGACCAATTCAAAACTGACATTCTATATAATAACTGGACTGAAAATTTCAAATTTGGAAAGACCAAAGAATTGTTCTACATAGAAGGAAACAAGACATGACACCTAAATACAAAGACAAAGACAAGTGATCCTGAACTGGATCTCTTTGTTCTAAAGGGTATTGTTGGGACAACGGCTGAAACTTAAATGGGGTCTGAGGATTAGACAGTAGTAATGTATCAGTGTACATTTCCTGATTTTGATGATTATAGTATTGTTATATAGGAGAGTGTCCTTCATTTGTTGTATTCAGGGGTGATAGTGCATCATGTTGCCAACTCATTGTCATCTTCATCAGAAAAGTTCTTTTGTACTTTCTTGCAACTTTTCTATAATATGAGGCTGTTTAAAAATATACAAAGACAAGATGTACTAAGCACCCATGGAACTGATGAATGCAATCTTAACTATATATTTCTATGGAAGAGAAAAATATGGGATATTCCTAACTCATTTTATGGATCTTGAGATCAAATCAAGGACAGTATGAGACTTAAAAATTAAGTCTCACTGATAAACATAGAAATGAAGCTTCTAAACAAAATATTAGCAAACTGAATCTGGTAATTCACAGTAAAAATAATTATTCCAGGAATCCAAGGATGGTTTAACATTAGAAAATACATTAAGAGCAAAAAACATGACTAATTCAACAGATGTAGACAAAGCCTTTAATACAATATAACAACTATCATGGTAAAAAAAAACAAAAAAAAACAAAAAAAACTTAGAAAATAAGAAATAAAAGTAAATTTCCTTAACTTGATAAAGAGTATTTACCAAAACCCAACAGTAAATATTGGAAAACCATAAGAAGCACTCCCTTAAAATCAAGAACCCAACCACAATCTGCTTTCACTGCTTCTAGTTTATGATGTTCTATCAGTGCCACTAAGACAAAACAAATAAGAGGAAGATCAGAATAGAAGAAACAAACTGCCATTATTAACAAATGACATTACTAGCCACATGGAAAATCTAATGAGTTTGTAATTAAATTATTAGAATTAAGAAGAGAGCTAGATAAGGTTGGATATAATATCAATATACAAAATGATTTTTTATACAGCAGCAATAAATAAAAAGTAAATTTTTTAAAAGATGTTACTAAACAAGAACAAAAAATTTTAACAATAACAAGTGTAAGAAGAGCAAGGTAAAATTATCAGTTTATTGAACTACCAAGAGTTACTAGACTGAAAGCAAGGTATTATGCTACCAGTGCAGAAGCAGTCAAACAGACAAATGAAACAAATTTAAATGGCTATAAACAGGGGTGTCTGGGTGGCTCAGTTGGTTAAGTGTCTGACTCTTGATTTCAGCTCAGGTCATGATCTCACAGTCTGTGAGATCAAGCCCTGTGCTGGACTCTGCGCTGACAGTACAGAGCCTGCTTGGGATTCTCTCTCTCTTTTTCTCTTTCTCTATGCCACTCTTCCCCAAAATAAACAAATAAACATTAAAAAAAAAAAAACAGCTAGAAACACTCTGGCATATAAGTGGACATTTGATATAAAAAAGATGGGGGAAAAAAGATGGGGGAAAAAGATGGAATTGCTGATTCATGGTATAACAACAGAGTATGGAATAAACAGTGTCGACATTACCTATCCATATGCAAAAACAAACTAGATGCATACTTTATACCACATGCAAAAATGAATTAGAGGTAGTCTAGCAATCTAAACGTTAAAAAGCAAAATTTCAACCTTTAAAAGCAAAATACATTTTTTTTTACTTCAAAACGGGAAAGACATAGAAAGCACATATCATAAAGGAAAGATGATAAATTTAGCTACATTAAAATGTAAAACTTTTGTTCATCAAGTTATCAAAAAGAGTGAAAAGACATTCCATTGCCTGGGTAAAAATATTTGCAAAGCACATAACCAGCAAAGCATTTATATCCAGAATATATAAAGAACCTCTACAGTTGATGAGGAAAACACTAACAGCCCAACATAAAGGCAAAAGATATGAACAGGCACTTCTTAGGAAAACAAATCCAAGCAGCCAGTAAACATCAAAAAGATGTTTCATGTCAGCTGTAATCAAGAAAATGAGGGATGCCTGGGTGGCTCAGTGGGTTGTCTGACTTTGGCTCAGGTCATGTTCTCACAGTTCATCGGTTCAAGCCCTGCATAGGGCTCTGTGCTGACAGCTCAGAGCCTGGAGCCTCCTTGAGATTCTGTGTCTCCCTCTCTCTCTGTCCTTCTCTCTCTCTCTCTCTCTCTCTCTCTCTCTCTCTCTCTCTCTCTCTCAAAAATAAATTAAATAAGTAAATAAACAAATAAATAAATAAATAAATAAATGAAACACATTCCATAATTTTTTAATCTAATCTTAATATTTTAATAATTTACAAAGATAGAATAAAATAATAAAAGATAAGAATGATGACAGAATTTGTTATTTTATTTCCACTAATGTATTTATGATCTTACCTAGGTTATACGAAAAGTTATCTGCAAAATGAGCACTAGTTTTAAACACTATCCAAAGAGACTTTCTCCATAGAGAAAAATACATCTATTTTTTTCCCCATAAATAGAGAATTATGTCCTAAGATGAGGAAATAGATCTAGAGAGTCAAATTAATAATAAGCCCAACATTCCAACTGTACCACTAGATTCACACTTTTTTAGTCTAAACTTGAATATTATACTAATTACACTAATATTTTCAGCAATGCCAAATGACATGATCATGACAAAGTCTTTTTAAGGGAACAGTTGCAAAACTTCTGAAATTATCTCCCTTCATTCTTTTCTATGGTCCCTTCTTTGTGTCCTATTTACAATAGAGCTTCTGCTGCACTTGTATTAAAAAAAAATCATACAAGTGATAAACTAAAGTACAATTTAATTTTGTTTCACTTATTTTATTTACTTTACCTACCACACTCAGAAAGACTTGAAGGGTTGAAATTAGATTAAAAGTACAAGTAAAATAACAGTACCTCACAATGCTGGCGAGAGGCTTGAATTTCACATTCATATTTGTTCTTTACAGATTCTAAGCAGAGCTCTCTATAGATTCCTGCAACCAAACACAATTACTCTGATTACGTTAGCATTAATGAGTTTCGTTAACACTTCCCTACAGGAATTCTGTCCAACTGTATTTTATAAGATGAGTCAGGAAGAAACTGACAAGTGATTCTAACTTAATCTTTAAAAATTGAAAATAAAAAGGCTCAGTTAAAATCCATATCAAAGCAGCCTAGAGAATTAAGAATTTAAGAGCGAGGAAGAAACTACACTGCAAATTTTAGTTCTTACTCCATTCTTCTAAAGAATACTCCTAAAATGTTTGATAGAGAATGAGCAAAATGAAAATAAAACTCCTTTCCTATGAAAAGTAATCTCTCAGGACTCATAATGGAAATAGTCAATAAACTCTGGTTTCATTAATCACATATTCTCCAAGTAACAAGTGGATACCATGACCAACAAAACCACTATTTTTTTTAACTATTATTTTCAGAGTCCAAACCTTCCAAAAGGATTTAATGTATAAACTGATACAACAAAATGTATAAACTGATAATGATATTTGAGTGCTCCTGATTTTTCTAGAGAATGGATGCTCAAGAGAGTTTCACTTCAAGCTACCAATGCAATAGTATGAAACAATAGTGTAAAATAGTATAAAACGTGGCGTGCAAATACACCATCACAAAAATGGCAAACAAAGGCTCTAGATATATACACCAAACTCAGTCCCATAGTTGACCCTAGAAATGTGATTCTTTCTTATACAGTAAAGGCATGGGACAGATATCTGGAACTATGCCATTAGCAACACATTCACACACACAATATTCTTTGTACAAGAGGCCACATAGTAGAAAAGTGAATAACTAATTCAAGTAATTCTTCCTAAACATCCAGTAAGTCTCAGTTGTTTTTTTTTTTTACTATCTTCTTTTAACCTCTTTTTTTTTTCACTTTTATTTTGCAATGAATATAGACTGACAAAAAGTTGCCAACTTAATATAGTACAGGTAGTTCCCTTGGACCTTTCACTCAGTTTTCCCCATGATAATATCTTACATAATTAGAGTACAATATCAAAGCCAAGACATTGACATTCATACAATCCATACACTATTCAGATTTCACCAGTTTTGTATGCACTTATTTACTTGAGTATGTATGGGTATAGCTTTATGCATCACTTAGTTCTTTTACAATGTCAAAGAAAATTAAGGACTTGTTTACTTTTCAGAGTGTGGTAAGCCAACTTGTAAAAATAGCAAGTTAAGTATCATATCATCTACATATTCAATATTAAGCATTCAAGAATAAAATTTGGTTTAAGGTAGAAATAATACAAAAAGAACCTATTATGAACAATGCTTTAGGTATTACATAATAGGTACAGGAGGATCAATTAGTGTCTCCCAAAAAGAAAAAAAAATCAGCACCTCCATTAGTTAAAATTCAGTTTTAGTCCAACTATGAAAAAACATAAGTGATCTTCAAACAGATATATCCTTTGTCATGTGTGCTAGGACACAATTCTGAGGCTGGATTCCAATAATAACAAAAGACTGAAACTTAACCATACAAGTATAGTATATTTTCATTTATTCATAGCCACAAATGAGTGACCAAACTTATCAAAATAATAAATTATCATTAAATTACAGAGTTGAAGACTAATTCCCTATTCCATAACATCCTGATCAAACATTTTGTCGATGTTTTTATAAATAAAAAAAATCCTTGTCACTCCTATAGATGAAAAGTACTAAGCGTACTAAGTTGAATCTTAATTTAGGTAACAGGAAAATTCAACTGAAATACTAACAGTTGCTCTTAATAAAAGTATCATGTCTCTAATTGTTTCACATGTGGAAGTATCGTCTCAACAACACTGCTAGCAATCTGATATCCCACAGCAGCAGAGGAAAGCAAGAGGCATTTAATAAATGATTGTGGGCTGATGGAGTGAAATGCTCTGTTCACTGTAAATATATTTGTGATTTCACTAACAAGAAACACTCACTTGACAAACACCTTTTAAATCTAGTGAAGAGTTCATATTCTACTAAATGGAAAAGATGTTTCACTTTCCTACCTGCTACCTTTGTACGAATTTGCATATTTTCTTGTAAAGTTGCCAGTGGTTCCAAATATTCTGGTGCTTTTCCAGCTATGACTTCTTGTAGTTTTGCATCCACCTGACTTAATCGTTCTTTATAAAGTCTTAACAAAGCAAAAATTAAAATATTAATTTTAAAAGCCCAACAAAGGCTAACATATCATTTTTAAACATTATCTCTTCCTAATATCATTCATATTCTAATAACCTACCAAGTGTATTTTTTTCTTGATCTAAAGTGAAAAACTCAGTTACATTACTTGACTTTATGCACATAATCACAAAGCAGATTTTATATTTAGATATATCATTCTTTAATAATTAACTCAGTACAAAAAATACAACTTAAGCTACTACTTTTTTGCACTCTACATGTTTGGTTTTAACTGCAGAACAATAAATCAATTCTAGGAGAAAAGGTTATTTAAAACACTTTTAAAACAAACAAAAGAAATCGGGGCGCCTGGGTGGCTCAGTTGGTTAGGCATCTGACTTTGGCTCAGGTCATGATCTCACAGGTTCCTGAGTTTGAACCCCGCATTGGGCTCTGTGCTGACAGCTCAGAGCCTGGAGCCTGCTTCAGATTCTGTGTCTCTCCCTCTCTCCCTCTCTCTCTCTCTCTCTCTCTCTCTCTCTCTCTCTCTCTCTCTCTCTCTCAAAAATAAACATCTAAAAATTTTTTTAAAAAACAAAGAAATCATTTTGAACACTTTGGATATAAACATTACTAGTTGTCAAAATAAAAAATTCCCTGGCTTCTCTCCACCTTTCCTGAAAAACAGTATTATAATATTCAGCCTACTTGGTTTTTAAAGAACAAAGAGGAAGTAGAGTGATGAAGGTAAAAACCAATGGCTACAGAACTTGTGTTCTGGCATACCCAGTTTGTCTGGACTGCGAAGAAGGTTTAACAAAATGGTTGCTCAGTGGATGCAGAAATGAAATATGGGGCTGGGAAACCCTGTTGCTCTATTTGTGAGTTTACATACAAATACTCTAATTTGCCAGCTGTCACACCTTTAACTTCACCTTGATTATCAATGACAGACAACTCAAAGTTTACTTCTGGCAATAATCCTACAGGATAGAACTCTTTTTAAGGATGGATGTCTACATTGTCATTCTTTACAAAAGGCACTTGTAATCCTGGCTTTGTGCATTTCATAGATATCCTAAAAATTTCAAAGCAGGTTAACAATTTAAGATCATTTGTAAATTCTTTTTTTTGACATTCATTACTTTATCAAGGGTGAAGAATATGTCACAAGGATGGCATGTAGTAAGTTCTAAAAGAAACCACTGATTATGCTTGTAGGTGTTAGTATAACTAGCAGTTGGCTTTTGAAAACATTACAATACCTGGCTTTCATATAAAAATTATCTTTCCTCGTGAAAATAGGAAGTGGTGGCACCTGGGTCCTTTAGTTGGTTAAGCATCCAACTCTTGATTTCAGCTCAGGTCATAATCTCACAGTTCATTAGACTGAGCCCCACACTGAGTGCAGAGCCTGCTTGGGATTCTCTCTCTCTCCCTCTCCTTCTGCCCCTCCCCAACTTGCTGTCATGCACGCTTACACACACTTGCACATACTCTCTCAAAAATCAATAAACTTAAAAGATAAAGAAAATATAAACCAATACAATTAAGACAATCAGGGAGGGGGCTGGAAGGATGGGTTAAATAGGCAATAGGGATCAAGAAATGCACCTGTGATGAGCACCAGGCGATATATGGAATTATTGAATCACTATATTGTAGACCTGAAACTAATATAACACTGTATAGTAACTAGAATTAAAATAGAAGCTTAAAAAAAAGACAAGAAAATCAATATTGAATGTCTATAATTGATCATTATAATTAGCATAAAGATTTATATGATTTTGAAGTATTCGAGCAACTTTGAGTATTAATACAATAAATATTTTCCTAAACAAAAATGGAAAAATTATCTGAGTTAACTACCAAAATAATACATTATCATCTCTGGGTTAAATTTTTCTAAAACTCAAGATAAAATGATAAACGAATGTGCAAAGTCAAAAAACTATAACGTGATAGTTATAGCTTTTGAAATCATAAATACAACTTCAGGCAAAATGCTAAAAATTCAATACAAATGATGAATGTACTAGAAAAACATCAGCCTTAAAATATCAATAAGATATCCTGAATAGGTGAACAGTGTCTTGAATGAAGAGGCTATGTGAATTAACAATATTCAATTAAGTACCCTTTTTAAAGAATAGATTCCTCAAAATCAGTACCATTTCAACAACCTTAAAATTCAAGTATAAACTCACCAAAGCCAAGAATCAGGAGTCCCTTAGCAGCAACCACAATACTATTCAGAGTAGATGCCCAATTAATGTTTACTGGATACTGAACATTGAAATACATGAAAATTTGGGCAGTGTAAGTTCCTCTATCTTTTTTAATGAAGTGGAAGAACCTTCCACCAATATCCAAACTGCCAAATGGTGGATTTTCTGCCTTATGAAAGAAGTGCTATTATGCCCTCTGGTGCTAGAACAGGAGAAGCAGGAGAATTTGTTGATGTTGTTGTTATCACTGTATCATTATATCTCCCACCTCTTCTACAGAGGATTTGAGACTGCTCACAGTACAACAGAATAAAAATAGCAACAATGCAATTGGGGCAGATAAAAAAAAAAAGATAATTATAAACCTGATGCAAGGATTATTTCTTTCTAAAACACATTTCTGAATACCAATTTCTTCTTCTTTTTTTTAATGTTTATTTTTGAGAGAGAGAGACAGAGCACGAGAAGGGTAGGGGCAGAGAGAGAGGGAGACACAGAATCTAAAGCAGGCCCCAGGCTCCCAGCTGTCAGCAGAGAGCCTGATGCAGGGCTCGAACCCACAAACCGTTTAAGATCATGACCTGAGCCAAAGTTGGACACTTAACCAACTGAGCCACCCAGGCACCCCTGGATACCAATCTCTTGAGAAAGAATCCTATTCATAGTGGTAACGGGTCTACTGTTAATATGTTTCTGAGATGAATGAGGCTGGTGGGAGAAATGGCTGGTAATGAGCCATGAAAATGGAAAATTCAAGGCAACTGCCAGCCCCAAGATGAGCAAGAGTAGGCTTAAAGACTGACTAGGTGCAAAGTTCTCCTTTGTAATATATTATATTAGAGCTTTACAGTACTTTTCATTTCTTGGATAACCATAAAATACACTTTAAAAGCTCAATAGGTGTATCTTAATTGTGTGAGAATTATTCATTCATGGATTACCAGTGCTAAAATATAAAAATACAAATTTGCTTCCTCTTTTCCAGAATGATTCTGGATGAACTCTCCATGTTGCCCAAATAATGGATCCCTTGGGGATCCAAACTAATTCAAATTTACAATCAATAATGTAAATCTTTAGAATAAAAAAATGATACCATGTTTTTTAAAGCCAAAGTTTTAAATTTTGGATTATTTATATCAATATGTTGCACTAGCTTGGAACATTTATATGTTCACCTCTCATACCAAGTTAAGTTAAGAGCAGAAATGTCATAAACAGCAGGATTCATTTGATAAACAAATCTGTCCCCTTTTAGTCTGGCAATTCCAGATATTAACCATGTTTTCATCTGTTCTCTGGGCCTCTCTAGGGAAGAGGTAAGAGCAAAGAATAAACAGCAAAATTATGAAGAATTAATGAACTGAAGAGCCAGCTTCCAAATAAATTAGGTGTCTATAGTCTCAGAAGTTTCTTTCATTTACAATTCCTAACACGTAGCTATACCCCATGACCCTGCCAGCAAGTTCTGAAGTAAAAGCTCACATTTAAGATTTTTTTTTAATCTGTATCTGCATCTATTCTGTTCTCTCCGATCACTGGGGCCCATTCTTGTGTAACCAACTTCTCATAAGAGTTCTGGCATTATAAAGAGGGGGAGAAAACAGTATCTAATAAGCACCACTATGTGCCAGCCAAGACTAAGAATTTCACCTACTGCTCATACAATCCTAACAGTTCACAATAAAATAGCTACTATTACACCTTTTTAATCTGTGAAAAAAGCCTGGATTCAGAGCCTGTGCTCTTTCTACTCCCCTATATTGCCTCCAAAGTAATGCCTTAGTGGAAGGAACGTCACTAGGAAGTCACTAGTCACTAGTACTAGGAAGCAGAAGGCCTGGCTTACTTTATCACTTGCTGATGAACTATGGGCAAATCACTTCACTCCTCTGAGCATCAATTTTCTCACAGGTAAGGATAGATATCTGCCAACCTTATACAGTTGCTTCCAGAAGCAAACTAATGTGAAAACATGTATGTATTACCCAATGTTGATTAAAACAAAAATCACATGCCATTTTGGGGAAATATTCTGTTATTCTAAAATTTTTAAAAAGCTACCTTTATTCAATCATTTAACAAAGAAATGAAAGAAGCAAATTAGAACCAAGGGTCCAACCACCCAGGGAAAACATTTTAATTACCAACATCCACATAGAAATCTTATTATACACCCCCAAACCTGTCTCAAAACCCTTAGTTTAGTTAATGAGGTCTTCAGAAGGCAAATAGTTGAAGCCTCTTTTAGAATAGTCTCATAAAATACAAAAAGGAAAATAGTTCAGTGAATAGAATTTCTCTTGTGCCAGTATACACGTGACATGGTTCAGATTCAGTGACAATGACCTTCTGACATCACTACTTACTGATCCTTGAGATCGGTAAACTGTTTTTCTAGATTGGACATTTCATCTAAACATTCCATTCTTCTTCTTTCACAGTCTTCATCATCCATTTCTATTAATAAAAAGACAAATAGCAAAGAAAAAAATTAATTTTATGTTCCAAATTATCTGAATGTTAATTCAAATGGCTAAAGAAAAAAAAAGAAAGAAAAAAACTGTAATACGAAGTTAGATATGCAAGGCCTATATTAAGCCTTAAGAGAAAATTAATGTTTATCCAAAATAATTTCTACTAAAGGTTTTAACTTAAAATATAATTGAGAGTTAAAGCTATAGCAATCTCTAGACCTTTTTGTTTTTATTCATTTTTAAATCACTTTAAACGGCTGACAACAAGCTTTACTATTAAGTAATGAATCCATTTTTGGTTTATGTTCCTTCAACTCAACAGAACTTAAACACCAAAACGATTATGTCCATTAAAGGCTAATATTGCTCAAAAACACTTTTAGAATTCTTCTTTCAGAACTGCTTACATGACAGATTTGCCAGTTACAAAAGAAGAAAACTAAACTCATTCTGTTTACCACCAGATTTGTTGGTCTCTTACTCATATTCCCATTGTTCCCTCTCCCCAAATTACTGTAAGTGAGAAAGAGGAAAATGAAAAGAAAAAATAAGCAAACTTTTGAAGGAAAGCAACTGTTAAATTACCAGCTCTCTCCTATATTCCTTTATCTTCTGTTTTTACATCACATATATTTCAACATAAGTGAAATAAGCGAAGCGTAAAATGATCTGCATCTCGATCTTCATTAAATAAAGGTCAAGCTATGGTAAAGAGTTAAATACACCAAGGAACCATAGGGTTCATTTTTTTTAACTTTCCTAAAACAGATTAAAATTATTTCTGATTCTTAATAGCTTACTCCTGGGCTATTTAAAACTTGGTCACGCAAGATGACTCACTTCCCAGTATCTCTGGATAGTAGAGGTGTTTTTCTGTAGCTTTAGGACCTGCTCAGTACCAATGTTTAAGAACAAAACTGTGGAAGTTTAACATGAAAGCCATTCAACAGAAAAGAAATGCTTTCACAAGAAGCAAAACTGCATAATTTATTTAAATAGTTTATTTGCACTTAAAAAAATCTGACATATAGTTCAAATTATTACATTCTTCACAAAGTAAGTTGTCCATTATTTTCTGGGAAGGAATAAAAAATCAGTGAAAAATCACTGAGAATTTTAACAAATAGATGTCACTTTGTGAGATCTTCAGCTCTCATCAAAAAAACAACACTTGGAGATAAAATGTTTTACAAATCTAAAAAATGTGTTTACACACAGCCTAGGTGTTCTTTCTCTGTATTGCTCACTTTTGAAATCTCACCTACTTTCACGGCTACACGGATGACTTCCAAATCATGCTTCCTAGCCCAAGCAGGTCCCAATGCTACATTTCCACCTGTCAGTTGACACTCTGACTTAAATATACCACAAGCACCTCAAAAGCAACATGTCTGAAATACTCTATCTTCCACCTTCATCTCAAATCTTTCACTTTTCTATTTCTATTCATGCTACCACCATCTCCTCGTATCTGGGGGTTTCCCCTTACCTTCACTCCTAAACTCGCATTCACCCATCGTGCATTGTGGATTTTGTTCTTTTTTTTTCATTTTTGAAATCTTTTACATCTATACTTCTTTCTCATTCTCTAGCTCAAATCCTCTCAACAAAATCGGTTTCTCACTCTTTTGAATAAGCCTTAAACTCTAGCAGCCTTTGCATTTTTTTCTTACATTCCTCCCAAGCCAACATATCATCCCAATCCAAATTCTACCCATTCGTCAAGATAATTGAGGTAATCCCACCTTCTTCAACTAGCCTTTCCTGGCCACCCTATTCAGAAAAGATTTCCTCTGGTCTCTGAAATCCTATAGCATTGTTTACAGTTAAGTATTTATTTGGCAGTTTAATCAAGTTCTGGTTTATGACAACTGTTTAATTGAGAGCAGATCATAACTATTTATTTACACCTCACAGAGTAGTGTCCAGTGCATCTCAAGGAAGTCACTCATAAAGGCTTATTTTGGAATGGCTAGTTTATTGACTGAAATTACGTACTTCCATGGAGATTTGCTTTTAAAGAGAAACCTGAAAAGAGGGTGTCCGGGCATTAACAGATTGTCATCAGTCCTTGCTTTACATAACCAATAATCAGGCCAAGACGAAAAAGTTTAAGTTTAATTCTCATCATATGGAAAGAAGAAAATCCAGGCTGGCATATATTCCATTTCTCTTTTTAATAACCATCCTGAAAGTGTGCAAAATCCATCTGTGGTGGTAATCTGCCCCCCCCCGTCCCCCAAAAACCCTACAAAAAACCTGAAACAGCCCCAAATTGGAAAAGATTACAAGAAAGAAAAGATCTGGAAAATTTCAGAGTTGCCCAATATCTGCCAGTTTATAAGTATATGAAGATCCAAAATCACCCCTGACGGGCTCTCAGTCTTGCAAAGTTCAGACAGATGCGGTAAATGGGACAGCTCCAAGTCGGCCCCCGCAAGAACGCTGATGTCAAGTGCTGATTGACAGGCTGACTTGGAAGCTGAGATTAACAAATTCTAAACCAGCCAAAAGCCGGCACAATTCTAACCGACCTCGGCCCTGACAACCCATGTTGAGAAGTAAGGGTTGGAAAGATGAAAAATAAGGAAAGAAGCCGGTGGTCTGGGGGTAAGAGGCATTTCCAGGGTCTCCCAGACAAGCTGCAAGGCATTCCCCACTTTGGTCGACAGCCGTGGGCACTGCCCGGAGGTCCCCAAGGCTGGTCCGACGGCGAGCAGGACTGCGCAGCGTCCGGGAGCTGGGCGAGCCCAGGCCCGCGCCGGGTCCCGCCCCGCCAGCAGGGACCTGCCTGGAGCCAGGCAGCGCCCCATGATGAGTCCGGGTGCTGCCGAGGGCCGGGAGCCAGTCTCCGCCCCTTCCCTCTCTCCCCGCCCAGCACTCCCAGCAGGACGCAGCTGCCCGGCGTGCGGAGAGCGGCCTGTCGTGCGCCGGGCGCAAGGACTCAGGGTCCCGGCCCCGGTGGGTTGCACACCTGAGCTATCTCCATCCTCGGAGACCGACGAGCTCTCCGTGTCCTCGTCCTCTGAGCTGCTCCCCTCATTTTCGGCGTAGTCCACCTCCATCTCATCGTGATGGTTCGTCTCCTTCTTATCCCCTCGGGAATGGACTGGCATTTTCCAGCCGCGCCGTCGCTTCCCACTCCCGGCGCCCAGCCCAGCCACCGCCGCTTCAATGAAGGGCGCGCCGAACGCCCCGACCCACCCAGCGGCCGAGCGCGTTCTGAACCCCCTCAGCTCCTCCCCGCCCCCGGCCCGAACCTCACAACCTAACCCGCAAGCTCTGCGCTGGGAGCTCTGCCATTGGTGGAGGCTGTCCTCGAGCCGGGTGGGGTGGAGCTTGCCCTGCTCCGGTATGGTTGGTTGCCCGTAATTACGGCGCGGCCTTGCAAAGTGTGTCGGGAGCTGTAGTCCTTACTGCTTAGACCTGCAGGGGCTGCCGCCTTCCAAGCTTCAACAACCGCGATCATTTCTTGCCTGTGGACTTCAAGTCCCACAAGGCACGAAACCTGATAGACTCGATCGCAGTATATAAACTAAACAGAAACAGATTGTGTGAATTTGGTCTGTATTTATTCTTTTCCCGCCAAGTGATTGTCTGAGCTCCCTGGCTATCCAAGATGTTACTGTCAGATGTGAAAAGGTGTTTTGCCTGAGGGTTTTCCTCCTCTTCGAGTCTGGAGGAACTGGAGAAAAGTCTCTTATACCTAAGTACCTTTATTACTGCTAATAAGCTATTTAATAACTGCAGACGATAACTTGCATTTTCTATGTTGCACAAAAATCTTTAAATCGTTATTGAAACGTTTGCAATCAATAATATAGAAGGAAAGGAAGTTTTATCTTGTCATTTTCATCTAGTATTTTTTGCATTCATTTTTTACTATTTATAGCCTGGAGATGACACCAGGCTTGATTTAACTTAAGTTTCCGATGGAAAACATACATATTTGACTCAGTGAAATGTTATATTTTCTCAATGATAGGTAAAATAGACGAGGAAGGCTCAATAAGTATCATAATCACGATAACTCATACTAATTGACTATTTTTACTCTGTGTTAGGTATCCTGGTAAGCTCTTTACATGAGTCATAATGAGTTCAATTCTCAATTTAATAGCCCTGAAGTAGGCGCTATTATTATCCCCATTTTACAGAGAAGGAAACTAAATTTTCAGACAAATCTAAAAACTGTATTTTAGCCACTCAAACTGTATTTTAGGAGACAGAGCTTCTTGTTGAAGTGGCAATTTGCTATTGAAATGTTTCATAGAATATTGTGGATTGTACAGTATTTGTTTCTAAAACAGGAGGTCCAAAGACATTTGAAAGAGGATGGCAAGGGTATCCAGGCATAATTGCATTAAAGTTGGATTTAGAACCTAATGACAAACCATTTCAAGTTCTATCCATTTCTACAGGGTAAAATCCAAACTTTAGGGCTTTTATTGTCTAGTGTCAGCCTACTTCTCTCCTTCTTACTATATTCTCCAAAACTGAACTTTTCAGTTGCTAAACACACAAACTGTTTCCCATTTCATTGTCTTTGCACATCCTATTTTCCCTGCAATCCTCTTCTACTACTTTTCTTTTTCAAGTCTGCTTTCTTGACAACATGCATTACCAGCACAGCACCTCCACCATTCAGTATGCCTTCATGTTCCTTCAGACTGCTGCTGTACTCTGTACTTTGCAACTTTGTACGTGTTTTCCATCACACTGTATTGTGAATTGTTTACAAGATGCATCTTACCTGTTGGATTGAGTTCCTTGAGAGCAGAAACTGCCTTAGTCTAGAATGCAATTTCAAAGGCATGCAGACATCAGGCAGGTAAAGTTTAAAGATGGAAACTGGAAGGGTATGAGTACATGCATATACATTATGTGAGTGGTGTGGACTAAAGGGGGCAGCTATTTTAGCTCCAGCCAATTGTTACTACATTAGAATTCTGACTTAGATGTTGGACCTTCCAATTTTTAAGAGAAATTGGATATTTAGATCTCTATGTGAAAAATCCAGATTTGTTAACATTTGCTCAGATATAGTTTTGTTGTTGGTGGTGGTTTGGTTTGCTTTGGTTTGGTTTGCTTAAACTCCAGACCAAACAAAAGCAGCTATGGATAAAATCCCTGGCCTCTGCTGGGGCACCCAGCTGGCTGAGTCCACAGAGCGTATGACTCTTGATCTTGGGGTTGTGAGTATGAGCCCCAAGTTGAGTGTAGATATTACTTTTAAAAAATCGATTTTAAAAATGTCCCTGGCCTCTGTTAATCTCTGTTATATCAGCAGCTAGCAGAGTGGGTGCTGAATAGAAATAATATCTTAGATTTCTGGTCACTCTTTATGTGCATTAATTCATTTAATCCTTATAACAATTCTATGAAGTAGATACAATTGTGCTTTACATTTTGCAGATGAGAAAACTGAGGCACAGAGCAGTTAGATTATGTGGCCAAGGTCACACAGCAAATAAGTAGCAGATTTACAGTTTGAACTTAGAGAGTCTGACATCAGAGCCTGTACTTAACCACCAGCATACAGTTCCCCTCTGGCAGGTGCATTCTGTTTCTACTGTTCAAAGAAAAACGGGAGGCGGGGGTACCTGGGTGGCTCAGTCCATTAAGCGTCTCTTGATTTCGGCTCCTGTCATGATCCCAGGGTCATGGGATCAAGCCCCACACCGGGCCCCTAGATGAGCATGAAGCCTGCTTAAGAGTCTCTTTCTCTGCCCCTCTTCCCAACTCACATGCTCTCTCTCACTCTAAAATTAAAAAGAAAGAAAGAAAGAGAAAAAGAAAAAAGAAAAACAGAAGTTGGAGAGGTGGCATAGATTCTAACCCTGGTCCTGTTAGTCACCAACCACTTAATTTGGCAAACCACATAATCTCTGGTCAGTTGTAAAGTGAGAAGATTGTATTATATTATCTTTAAGTTCTCTTCCATCACTAAAATTCCTGTCATTATTATATTTGTGTTTAAGGCAGACAGAATAATAGAACATTATGCAATTAGTTACATGATGGTGTTTTGCTTAAAAGGAGAGTTTCTCTCGCACCTCCCCAAACAGAACTTAGAAAAGATGTGTAGGGAATGTAAGAAGAACCATAAGGAACAAGAATTAATACAGCTGGGCAAGAATATTGTAACTTTAGAAAATAGAAGTTAATGTAAAGAAAACTGGGAAAGCAGAATGAAGTTTCCTTAATCAAGGCAGTTAAAGAGGTTGTAAGGATGTTTTCCGTTTACGTAGCGATTTACATTTTCCATAGGTCCTACACAATCATTAGATACATTCTAAGTCTCACTTTTCATTAATCCTTTCATACTTGGCCATTTATTGAGAGTCATCAGCAAAATCCATTATATCTTCACCCTCTCCTCTGAACAGATCCTTAACTTTCTTGTTCTGAAGAAAACATGGCTTTTCCCAGGACCCTGCTACCTTTGCACCCCTGCTCCCAACAGGCCCTGTCATGGAGTAGTTGTGTTCTTTGTCCTCCTGGTTCCTTCCAGATGATGCTTTCTCCCTCCTGCCTAAAAACCCCCAGCTTGTCATCAGGATATGACACAGGATCTCTACTTGTGGCTGTCATCTGCATACCCTTCAGGTCACTCCCTCTCATTTTTTGAAGATTTTAGCTCTTGGCTCATTCTCTCCAATGGGATGCCTATCATAATTCTTGGTCATTTTAGTATTCAAGTAGGTGATTTTATACCACTCCATTTCCTATTGTGTTTGCTTTGGTATAAAGTAGACATAAGATAATTTGGGCTTTATCTTTTTAGTTTTCCTCCCATATCCCCCCTTGGGGTACTCTTAAAAGTCTTTTTATGGAATATTTTAATATTACATAGTAATTTAAACACATAATAAGATATTCAGCATATTATATGTATAACACAGTACTCATCTCTTAGCTTTCTCAAATCTTACATTTAACCACATTTGCTCTAGACCCCTCCTCAATCCCAATTCTCCCTTCCTCTTTCCAAAATAACCATTATCCTGACTTTGGTGATTTTGATTGTCACCCACATGTACATACTATTTTTGTATATTTATGTATCCATAAATAATATATAGGATTGTTTAACATATTTTAAAGTGCTCACATTTTATTTTTTAATTTTTAAATGTTTATTTAGCTTGAGAGAGAGACAGTGTACATAAGAGCAGGGGGAGGAGCAGAAAGAGAAAGGGAGAAAGAGAATCCCAAGCAGACTCCTCACTGTCAGCCCAGAACCCAACTCAAAGCTCAGTCTCACAAACTGAACTGTGAGATCATGACCTGAGCTGAAATCAAGAGTCGGATGTTTAACCAACTGAGCCAACCAGTGTCCCTAAAGTGCTCATAGCTTAAAGAGGTGTCATATACTACACGTCATCCTACAAATTCCTTTTCCCTCATCAATTTTTTGAGATTTATCCATGGTGATATGGGTAGCTCTAATCCAGTTATTTTAATCTGCTGTCAGGTATTCCACTGAGTACATATATTCCTTCAAATGAATATTTAAAAATTTATTATTTGCTTATTAATGGACGTGTAACTTCAAAATTTTTTCTTATTAAAAATAGTTGTCTCAATGAATATTGCATGTATCTTTTGGGCCCTATGTGTGAGGATTTCTCTAGGTCACTGGTCTCCAAAGTGGGGCATATGTACCCAGGGAGTATATCCCGGGGGACAGGAAGAAAATACTAAAACTGCCATGTGTATTATGTTCAATTTCATCTTTGTCTAGAATAAAGTAGATATACAGAAGCAGTTTGAAGTCCATTTTTTACACCGATTCACCCTCATTATGTTCCTTGTGCTTACTTGTTTTTAATCAGCAGATCCTGCCTCTGAAGGGAGACAGACTTAATTCCAATTGTCACCACATGGTGGAGCTGAGACATCAATGTACAATCCACAAACCTTGTCCCTGCTGAGTGACCCTGGCCAGATGCTGGTGGCTGGAAAAACAAAGGCAGAACACCACAGGCTGCAACTAATAGCTTCAAATCAGGGTAAACATTTGAATCATTCAAACTAAAGGGGCTTTAGGGACCTACACTGACAACTAGATGAGACCAATTTATAATTATACCAATTATATGAGACCATGATTTCAATTGCTTAAGAATGAAACCACCTAAAAGGGCTTTGAAATAGCTTGTTCACTGGCACAGGATCCATCCCTGTATTCTCTATTCGCAGAAATTAATTCTAGGATTAGTTGAAGTATAAATCTGATGACGTTTCTGCTAGCGTATTTATGTTATTATTATTCCACTGTCTCATGGCTCAAATTATCATGTTCTTTTCTGTAGTCTAATTTTTCCGTTCTTTTCTGTAATTTTTAAAAAAATTTTTTTTAACGTTTTATTTTTATTTTTGAGACAGGGAGAGACAGAGCATGAACAGGGGAGGGTCAGAGAGAGGGAGACACAGAATCTGAAACAGGCTCCAGGCTCTGATCTGTCAGCACAGAGCCCGACGCGAGGCTCGAACTCACAGACCGCAAGATCATGACCTGAGCTGAAGTCGGCCACTTAACTGACTGAGCCACCCAGGCGCCTCTGTAATTTTTTTAAGTAGAGAAATTTTCTTTGTCTCTAAGATTTTTCTCACGGGTAAATATTTTATATGCAGTTTTATTTTTAATCTGTATTGTTCCTCTAAAGATAATTTTTCTGTGTAAAGTGGCTATTTTTTGTTTTGGCCTCCCCACTCCCCATCCCCTTTTTGAGGTAATAGCTTCCTGACTTTCCCTTCAAGAACCCACTCTGCTCCATTCAGCCCATATGGCTCAGGTGACCAATCAGAATATTATATTCTCTAGTTCAGGGATGGACATGTAGACCAACGTAGGTCATGATGGACATTGCCAGAACTTTTATTGGAACTATCATGAAGGAAGTTTGTCCTGTGAAATTAAAAGTTCTATTAAGCCTATATGAGCTTAAGTTTGCTGGGACCATTTCTCCTTCCACATGTGACTGGAACAGGGCAGCAGGGATGGGAACCAACACAGAGGAAAAGTAATGCTGAAATAGAAAGATTCCTGATTGACGTTATTTAAGTGCCTGCATCCACATGTGTTCAATGTTAATCCTTAGACTTTCAGTTACATGAACCAATAAATTCCTCTTTTTTACTGAAGCTGTTCTGCTTGGTTTTGTTTGCTTCTTGCAGCTGAAAGTGTTCTGACCAAAGTGGCTAAAAACATACATGTTTTTTGAATGGAAGAAATTAATATTTTTAAATATCCCATTGTAATTTCTTATCCATTCTTATCAAAAGTCCCTTTTCATATTTATGTATTAACTATCTAATATATACTACATGCCAGATACTATGCTGATTTCAAGAGATATTCATTGGTTAACAATACAGAAACAGCCTATGCCTCCATAGAGCTTACAGAAAAGGGGAGGAGTAAGTACTAAAAAATTAACTATACAAGTTGAGGTATGCTTTGTGTTAGTGATTTGAGAGTATATAACATGGAGACCTGACTGAGAGGAGGAGTGGGTGTTAGGTAAGGCCTCTCTAAAGAAGTAATATTTCAGCTAAGACTTAAGAGGTAGAGGTAGGAGTTAGCCCAGCTAGAAGGGAAAGGAAGAATCTTATAAGCTGAAAGAATAGTGTATGTAAGGGTCTTGATGTCAGAAAGTGCTTAGAGTATTCATGTTTGAGGAATTAAGAGACTGCTGTGGTTCAAGGTTGAAAGGGGCATGGGGTGAGGTTGGTGAAACAGGCAAAGGTCACATATCTGGCAGGGCCAAATAGATTATGGTAAGACAGTTGTTTTGTTTTAATCTTAAACGCAGTGGGTTGCCGTTGGGAAGTTTGTAGGAAGAGATGAGAAGGTTAGATGAGTGTTAAGATTACATCAGTTTTAAGATCAGATCTTTAAACGATCACTGGTTGCTTAGTGGAAAACATATTGGATAGGAACAAGGGAAAAGAAGAAATCAATCAGATGTTGAGGTAAGATAATAGTGGCTTGGACAGGGCAGAGGCTGTGTGGTGAAAAGAAATGAACAAATCTGAGATAGCTGGGAGGTAAAATCAACAAAACTTAGTAATGGATTGAATTTGGGGCATGAGAGACAGGATATAGGATATAGTCTACTTATCTCCCTTCTCTTAGAATTCATTTCATTTCACTATGCTAATAAATAACGTCAGCAGTCTTTGCTTCAACAGACCTCCTTAAAAGTATATTTCATTTGAGTTCTATATCCGTTGTATATGATTTGCAGCTCTCTCTGTCCTTAACCAATTATAATATTTCTTCTAGTATTTCTTGACTTCTGCATGAATGTTGCGTTTTCTCTAAAAATTAAATCTTAATCTATGAAATTACAAACAGAAAGAAATGACAAAATACGTTGACATTGGAACTGATGGTGCTAAAGCAGTGCTGGGTAAAATGGGCTAAAGCAGTGCTGGGCAGGTGAGCATGAAGACAGTGGCACCAAAGTGTACAAATATTCTTTATATTCTTCACTGCCAGTTTCACTTACAAATGTCCTTGATGAAGCAGTAAAATTATTCTGAATGAAATCCCGAGTACTGAGCACACATCTTTTTAACATTTTCTTTGGCAAAATGGGAAGTAGTATAGTGCAGTAATGCTGCATGCTGATGTGCACTGGTGGTCTTAAGGAAAAATACCTGTGCAGTTGAGTTGTGTGCTGACCTAGCAACTTTATTCAAGGAATGTCATTTTTACTGGAATGAACTGACCAACTAAAGATATTCAGAGTTGGTTCTTTGACAAATAGTTTCACAAAAAATCAAATAAACAAAGTGAGCCTGTTCCTTTTCGTAAAACCATTGACACTGTTTGTTTCCCAAGATAAAATCCAAGCTTCCAAATGAAAATTAGGAATTTAGAAAACTTTTACCCACCGTGATGAATATAACATCTAATACTTAAAGGATTTTCTGATGTATGTGATTTTTTAATTTTTATATTGCTTAATGAACTGTATTAACATTCGGAATGTCTGTATAACTTGTGAACAATTATTTTCCAAATAGCAATTGTACAATGTTACAAAATTATGTCTGGGTAGAAGGTTCATGTAAAGTACAAGACTTTAATGTAAAGAATACCAAAAGTTTACTCATATGCTTTTGTATTCCACATTGCAACTAATCTTTAAGAAACTACCACTTGTTGGGGCGCCTGGGTGGCTCAGTCAGTTAAGTGTCCACTCTTGATTTCAGCTCAGGTCATGATCTCACAGTTTGTGAGTTTGAGCCCCACATCAGGCTCTGCACTGATGACACCGAGCATGCTTGGGGGTCTCTCTATCGTCCCCTTTCTGCCCCTCCCCTGCTCTCATTCTCTCTCTCTCTCTCTCTCTCTCTCTCTCTCTCTCTCTCTCTCAAAATAAATAAATAAAACTTAAAAAAAAAAAAGAAACTAGGGTGCCTGGGTGGCTCAGGTCAGTTGAGTGTCCGACTTTCGGTTTCAGCTCAGGTCATGATCTCATGGTTCGTGGGTTTAAACCACATGTCAGACTCTGAGCTGACAGTGCGAAGCCTACCTGGGATTCTCTCTCTTCCTCTCTCTGCCCCTCCCCTGCTCTCCCTCTCTCTCTCTCTTTCTCTCAAAATAAATAAATAAACTTAAAAAAAGCAACTACCACATGTTCATTTTAGCTTAGTTTAGTTTTAGTGTATTGCCAACAATTATCTGAAAGAACCTATTAAAATATTCCTCTTTTCCAATTACATATCCTATGCAACCACATTTTTCTCATATACTTCAATCAAAAGAATATATAGCAGGGCATCTGGGTGGCTCAGTCAGGTGTCAGTTAAGTCCGAGTTGGTGACTCATGACTTCAGCTCAGGTCATAATCTCATAGTTTGTGGGCTCAAGCCCCACCTCGAGCTCTGTGTTGACAGTGCAGAACCTGCTTGGGATTCTCTCTCTCTCCCTTTTCCTCAGCCCCTCCCCCCACTTGCTTTCTCTCTCTCAAAAATGAATAAATAAACTTAATATATGGCATCATAAGAATCCAGCTGTCTTCTGTTAAGCCAAATATAAAAGAGATTTGCAAAAAAAAGGAAAATAATACTTTTCTCACCAAATAGTTTTTGTTCTGAAAAAATAGGTATTTTGAGGCACCTGGGTGTCTCAGTTGGTTAAGTGTCCGACTCTTGATTTTGGCTCAGGTTGTGATCTCACAGTTTGTGAGTTCAAGCCCTGCGTTGGGCTTTGTGTGGACAGCACGGAGCCTGCTTGGGATTCTTTTTCTCCTTTCTCTCTGCCCCCCCTGAACTCACATTCTCTCTGTCTCTCTGTCTCTCTCTCTCTCTCTCAAAATAAATAAGCTTTAAGAAAAATAGGTATTTTTATTTTTTCATAAACATGTCTGTTCAAAAATATATATTTCCAAAAAAATCATAAATGTTATCATGCACTGGCTTACCATTGTTATTTTTAAGTATTAAACTAATTTTAAATTTTCTCAGGTTACATTTTTTAAGAAGACTTTCATTTATTAGGGCAGTTTTATTTTTATTTAGTTTTATTTTAAGTCATCTTTACCCCCAATATGGGGCTCAAACTCATGACACAGAGATTAAGAGTCACATGCTCCACTGACTGAGTCAACTATATTTCCCTAGAACAGTTTTAGATTTATAGAAAAAAACTGAGCTAATAATACACAGAGTTCTCATATGTCCTGCATCCAGTTTCCTTTATTTAGAGATGATATGGTATATCTGTCACAATGAACCAGTAATGATACATTATTATTATCTAAACTACATAGTTTATCAGATTTCCTTAGCTTCTATTTAACATCTTTTTTCTACTCCAGCATCCCATCCAGAATACTTTATAAAATTCAGTTATCATTTCTCCTTATGTTCACCTTGGCTGTGATAGTTTCTCAGACTTTCCTTGGTTTTGATTACCTTGACAGTTTTGAGGAATTAACTGGTTAATTGGGGATTTGACTAATATTTTTCTCATTATCAGAATGAGGGTATAGGTTTCGGGGAGGAAGGACAATAGAGGTGAAGTGCCATTTTCATCACATTATATCAAGGGCTCACACTGTCAAGGTAACTTCCCACTGTTAATGTCGACCTTGATCATGTAGCTGATGGTGTTTGTTGTTTCTCCACTGTAAAGTTATTCCTCCCACCTCTTCCATTCTGGACACTTTGGAAGAAACTCATCATGTGCACACCATATCTAAGATGTAGGGTTATTTTCCATCTCTTTGAGTATCTACATATGTTTTTTGGAATTCCTTTTGCATGGCAGATTTGTCTTCTCCATTTATGTGATATTGATATAAATAATAATTTTAAATATTTTAAATAATTTTAAATTATTATTTATATCAATATGCACTCATGGATATTTACGTTATATTTTGAGTTATAATCTAATACTACTTTAATTTTTTTTGTCATTCACATTGTTTCAGCTTTGACCACTGCATGCTTTTTCAGTTAACATACTTACATCGTGTGTGTGTGTGTGTGTGTGTGTGTGTGTGTGTGTGTAGCATTTCCTTACTTTCTGGCACTACAAAAGGGTCCAGGCTGATCTTGTACTTTCCTGCCCCAGTCCTAGAATAAGCCATTGTTCCAAAAAGCCTTGGTTCTGTCAGAAAGTGGTATTAAAAACCAAGATCTGGTGCTAGGCATGCTTGCTGCTACTAGACTATCATTGCTTCTAAGCCCTGTCAGCTGACAGAGCAAGGAAATACATAGGAGTTTACTACTCCATCTGTAGAAACATATCTGTAACTATTTCTATATGTAACTATCTGTATCTATATTAAGCTAAATATGTGCTCATATTGATGTCTCCAACTGGAATCCACTACCAAATGGATCATTCTACCTTCCTCCCTGTGCTTATCTTAAAAACTCCTACTCCAGGGGTGCCTGGGTGGCTCAGTGGGTTGAGTGTCCGACTTTGGCTCAGATCATGATCTCACTGTCCGTGAGTTGAAACCCTGCATTGGGACCCGTGCTGACAGCTTGGAGCCTCGAGCCTGCTTCACATTCTGTGTCTCCCTCTCTCTGCCCCTCCTCCATCATGCTCTATCTCTCTCTCTCTGTCAAAAATAAATAAACATTAAAAAAAAATTTTTAACTCCTACTCCAACAGTGAGAAACTTGAGTCCCACCATCTGTCATCCATTTACTTATTTAATTTCAGTATACATGTGTAGCAGTATCAAAGTAACCCATACCTACATGGGAATCAACTTTATCAACTAGAATGCAGTGTTTATGTGCATTTTCTTTGGCCTGTAATCTCATAGATTCCATTCATTTCCTTTTCACCCAGCTTCTTCAGTGAGGTTATTTCATACATTGTAATACAGTTAGATTATTTTGTCACATTTTGTGTCCCAACTTGGGATCCTCTGCTCTCCTAAATGATCTTTTAATTTGCATATATTAGTATTTACTCTATGTGCTATGAAGTTCTATGGATATTGATAAATGCATAGAGTGAAGTATCTACAACTATAGTATCGTACAGGGTAATTTCACCACCCTAAAAAAATTCCCTGTGCTTTACCTATTCAACTCTTTCTCCTTCCCCCTAGGTCCCTGGCAACCATTGATTTTTACTGTTGCCAAAATGCTACCTTTTCCAGAATGTCATATAATGACAATCATACAGTATGTAACTTTTGCAGACTGCCTCCTTTCACTTAGTAATATGCAATTTTTATTTAATTTTTTTAATGTTTATTTTTGAGAGAGAGGGAGGGAGAGAGAGAGAGAGAGAGAGAGAGAGAGAGAGAGAGAGAGAGAGGGAATGTGATATGAGTGGGGGAGGGGCAGACAGAGGAAGACAGAATCTGAAGCAGGCTCTGTGCTGTCAGCCCAAAGCCCAACATGGGGCTCAAACCCACAAACTGTGAGATCGTGACCTCAGCTGAAGTTGTACACTCAACCAACTGAGCCCCCCAGGTACCTCTAGTAATACACATTTAAGATTCATCCCTGTATGTTCATGAAGGAACCTTGGTTTCTTTTTAGTTCTGAGTAATATTCCATTGTATGAATGCACCATAGTTTGCTTATTCATTCATCTGTCGAAGGACATATTGGTTCTTCCAGCTTCTGGAGTTATAAAAAAAAAGACACTATAAACACTGATGTGCAGATTTCTGTAAGGACTTATTTTCAGATCAATTGGTTAAATACCTTGGAGTACACTTGCTGGTTCCTATGGTAAAACAATATTTAACTTTACAATAGACTACCAAACTGTCTTCCAAAGTGGTCTGTACCATTTTACATTCCCACCAACAACAAATAAGAGTTCCTGTGCCCTGCATTGGTGTTGTCAGTGTTTTGAATTTTAGTCATTCTAGTATGTATGCAGTAGCATCTCGCCGTTGTTTAATTCTTCCCTAATGACAAATGATATTGAGGATCTTTTCGTATGCTTATTTGTCATCTCTGTATCTTCTTCGGTGATGTGTCTGTTCAGCCTTTTGCCCATTTTTCAATTGGGTTGTTGGTTTTTGTATTATTGAGTTTTAAGAGTTCTGTGTATGTTCTAATCAAGTCCTTTATGTGTTTTGCAAAGATTTTCTCCCAGTCCATGGTTTTTCTTGTGATTCTCTTAACAGTATCTTCGCAGAGCAGAAATTTCAATTTTAATAAAATCCTACTTGTCAATTTTCTTTCCTACATAGATCATGCTTTCGTGCTATATCTAAAAACCCATCACAGGCGCCTGGGTGGCACAGTCGGTTAAGCGTCCGACTTCAGCCAGATCACGATCTCACCGTCCGTGAGTTCCAGCCCCGCGTCAGGCTCTGGGCTGATGGCTCGGAGCCTGGAGCCTGTTTCCGATTCTGTGTCTCCCTCTCTCTCTGCCCCTCCCCCGTTCATGCTCTGTCTCTCTCTGTCCCAAAAATAAATAAAAAAACGTTGAAAAAAAAATAAAAACCCATCACAAATTAATTAATTAATTAATTAATTAAAATAATAAAATAAAAACTCATCACTGAATGAAAGCTCACCTAGATTTTCTCCTATGTTTTCCTTTTGAAGTTTTATTTTTTTTAATGTTTTATTTATTTTTGAGAGACAGAGAGAGAGCGTGAGCTGGGGAGGGGCAGAAAGAGAGGGAGACACAAAATCCAAAGCAGGCTCCAGGCTCTGAGCTGTCAGCATAGAGCCCGACGTAGGGCTTGAACTTGTTTACCGCAAGATCGTGACCTGAACTGAAGTCAGAAGCTTAACCAAATGAGCCGCCCAGGCGCCCCCTTTTAGAGGTTTTATAGTTTTGAATTTTACCTTTAGGTATGTTCCATTTTGAGTTAACTTTTGTGAAAGGTGTAAGGTTTACATGTGGAAGTCCATTTGTTCCAGCACCATTTGTTGAAAAGATTATCCTTTCTCCATTGAATTGCCTTTGCTCCTTTGTCAAACACCAGGTGATTATATTTGGGTGGGTCTATTTCTAGGCTCTCTATTCTGCTCCATTGATTACTGTGTCTAATTTTTCACCAATACCATGCTGTCGGGATTACTATAGTCATATAGTAAGTTTTGAAATCAGGTTGCAACAACTTTGTTCCTCTTCATTATGTTTTGGCTATGCTGGATCTTTTGTCTTTCCAAGCTACAAAATAGCTTGCTGGGATTTTGATTGATATTGTATTGAGTCTATAGACCAAGTAGGGAAGAATTGACATTTTTTTAAAACGCTTATTTATTTTTGAAAGAGAGAGAGAGAGAGCAGGGAAGGGGAAAAGAGATAGGGAGACACAGAATCCGAAGCAGGTTCCAGGCTCTGAGCTGTCAGCACAGAGCCCGATGTGGGGCTCGAACCCATGAACTATGAGATCATGACTTGAGCCAAAGTTGGTTGCTCAACCAACTGAGCCACCCAGGTGCCCCAGGAAGAAGTGACATCTTAAAAAAATGTAATGTTCTATTCATTGAACATAAGAGATCTCTCCATTTTTTTTGTATCTGATTTATTTCATTAGAATTTTGTAGTTTCCTCAGCTTTAATTTTTAATAATGCAATAGATTAGCAAAGCTCTTTGGTGAATCCTTAATAATTTTGATCATGACACTAAAAACTTTGAGAACTGCTGGTCTACCTCTTTTTTTTAATTTTTTAAATGTTTATTTAAATATTTTAAATGTTTATTTAAATGTTTTATTTAAATATTTTTTCAACGTTTATTTATTTATTTTTTTGGGGGGGACAGAGAGAGACAGAGCATGAACGGGGTAGGGGCTGAGAGAGAGGGAGACACAGAATCGGAAACAGGCTCCAGGCTCTGAGCCATCAGCCCAGAGTCTGACGCGGGGCTCGAACTCACGGACCGCGAGATTGTGGCCTGGCTGAAGTCGGACGCTTAACCGACTGCACCACCCAGGCGCCCCAAAATATTTTTAAATGTTTTTGAGAGAGAGAGACACAGAGTGTGAAAAGAAGAGGGTCAGAGAGAGAGAGAGAGAGAGGGAGACACAGAATCTGAAGCAGGCTCCATGGTCTGAGCTATCAGCGTAGAGCCCCCACATGTATCTTGAACCCATGAACTGTCAGATCATGACCTGAGCTGAAATCGGATGCTTAACCAACTGAGCCACCCAGGCACCTGAAGAACTGCTGGTCAACCTCTTGATCACTTCTTTGGGTTCTTAATTTTCTAACTGCTAACTTCAGGTCCTTGCCATTTGTTTCATTAGGATTGACTTGGCAAGCATGCTTCTCCTCTTACTGTTGTAACACAGTTGGCATTTAGACCTTCTCATTCACAAGTAATGATACTAAAACAGATACAATGTCTAACATAATAGACGTAAATGTACAAGAATAAAAAAAGTAAAACTGTACAACCTTGTAAAACAAAATGCAATCAACTAAGAAATCAGGACTGCACATAGTGATTTCCCTCCAAAAAGTATGGTATAAAAAAGGCAATTATATTGGAGAAACCTGACAAACCTGACAAACTACAAGGTGATCAAGATCAACATTAACAGTGATAACTCAGGGTGCCTGGGTGGCTGTGGGTTAAGCTCTTGACTCTTGATTTCAGCTCAGGTCATAATCTCATGGTTGTCAGAGCCCAGAGTGGAGCCCTCAATCGAGCTCCGTGTCCACACTGAGTGTGGAGCCTATTTAAGATTCTCTCTCTCCTTCTCCCTCTGTACCTCCCCCACTCACGTGCACATGTGGGCATGTGCCCACACTCTCTCTCTCAAAAATCAAAAACCAAAAAAAAAAAAACAAAAAAAAACAGTAGTAACTCATGCTGATAGTAGATAATATGATGTAATGAAAAGAAAACTTAGGCTCTGTGATCTTTTCCCTAAAACCCACAGCCTTTGTCTAATCATGAGAAAAACATCAGACAAATTTCATAGAGAGGCATCCTTAATAAACCTGACCACTTCTCCTCAAAATTCTCAAGGTCATCAAAACCAACAAAAATGTGAGAAATTATCACAGCCAGAAGGAGCTTAAGGAGAAATGATAACTAAATGTAATAAACTATCCTGAATAAGATCTTAGAATGGAAAAAGGACATTAGATCAAAAAAAAAATCTGAATAAGCTATGGAATTTAGTTGATAATAACATACAAGTATTGGCTTAGTAATTGTGATAAATATATCATAATAACATTAGATGTTAATAATAAGGGATGTTTATTATTTGGGCTGTGTGGGAGTTAGGCATATGGGAACTTGCCATACTATTGTAAATTTAAAATTATTACAAAAGTCTATTCAGTAAAAAGATCAGTGGTTGCCAGTGGTTAGGTGGAGGGATGAATAGGTGAAGCACAGAGGATTTGCAGGGCAGTGAAAATATTCTGTATGATTCTGTAATAGTAGACACATGTCATTATACATTTGTCCAAAACCATAAAAAGTATATCAATAAAATTGAACCCTAAGGTAAACTATGCTCTTTGGATGACAATAATATGTCAGTGTAGGTTCATCAGTTGTAACAAATGTACCACTCTGGTGGGGATATTGATAACGGGGGCGGCTGTGCATATGTGGGAGTATAGAATATATAGGAAATCTCAATACCTCCCTCTCAGTTTTGCTATAAACCTGAAATCTAACCAAAAAAAACAAAACCTATTAAAAGTTGATCTATTAATTTAAAAAATCTCAAATTTGAATTAACCTGACTTTATAAAAAAGGGTAATGTAACATGTTCACATTTGGAAGATTAATAATGACATATACTTCTTGGGATGTTCATGATTTTATTTATTTATTTATTTATTTATTTATTTATTTATTTATTTATTGAAGTTTATTTATTTTCAGACAGAGAGAGAGAACATGAGCATGGGAGGGGCAGAGAGAGAATCCCAATCAGGCTCCAAGCTGTTAGCACAGAGCCCAATGTGGGGCTTGAACTCACAAACTGTGAGACCATGACCTGAGCCGAAATCAAGAGTTGGAGGCTTAACGGACTGAGCCACCCAGGTGACCTGTGGAATATTCATGATTTTAAACTTAAGTTTTAAATTCTAGTTTTCACAAGCAATATTTCAAAGAGAATTTTCTGGGTTTTTCTTTTCACAATAAATATGTCTCCAGAGGGGAGAGCTTACACTTTCAAAGGATGTTAGTATTTCCATCATTAAGGAAAAGAAAAATCAGTCAGTGGGCTGGGCATGCTATATTGACATGAAACTTATGCCAATGTGTTTTACAATAGTGTTTACTTTTTGTGGTATGCCAGACATATAATTATTACTAATGATATGTTACATTTTTTATTTTCTAAAATTATTTCATTCATTCACCATTTACTGTGTGCCTGTGCAAGAGAAAGAATGGGAACTTACATCCATTCTTCCATTCAACAAATATTTATTGAGCACATTTTATTTTTTTATTTTAATTTAAATTTTTTTTATTGTTTGAGAGAGAGAAAGAGAGAGAGACACACAGAGATAGGGCATGCAGGGGAGGGGTGGAGAGACAGGGAGAGACAGAGAGAATCCCAAGCAGGCTCAGCACTGTCAGCACAGAGCCAGACATTCGGCTTGAACTCACAAACCATAAGATCATGACCTGAACAGAAATCAAGTCAACGCTTAACCGACTGAGCCACCCAGGCACCCCTTGAGCACATTTTATAAAGTGTAATTTGCAAGAAGATTGGGATACACCTTTAAATACAACCTGTATGGTCTCTCTCCTGAGGGAGTTTGCAATCTAGTGGGAGAGCAAATCTTCAAACAATTACACAAATTGCTCTGTTAAAAGTCTATGAAGTAAAGCAAAGGAAGGTTACATATCAGCCATTATAGAAGTAACTTTCAATAGCATTTCTCACCTAATTATCATAATTAAAGCTGTGGTTTATATATAAGGAAAATGGGTTTCAGAGAGGTTAAACTGTATGCCAAGGATCCCAGAGCAAGTACATCCTGAAGTGTAATGTTTAATTCAGAGCTATCTAACTCTAAAGATCATGAATGAAAACACTGTATTATTTCCTGAATCTTACAAAACCCTGCGTGGCAGTCCTTATATTGATTTTGCTAATAAAAAAACTGATGCTGAGAGGAACTAGAACCCAAATCCTTTAAATAATTCATTTATTTTGCCCACTGTATCATAATGCAAGCAAGTCTGTAACTTTTATGATACAAACATACAAGCCATGCATGCAGGAACTGCATACATTTTTGTAAACTTAAAAAAAAAATGGTGAGATTGTCATTGAAACAAGCCCCTATTAAGCAAAGTATTGTTTTGTTTTGTTTTGTTTTTACATAATTTTGGCAAAATTCTTACAGCTCTCTGCTGAATTTAAAAACTTTTTTATGGTAATCAAATATTTCTAGGGGTGAGAACGTAGGAGGAAAACAGTTCTACAAACAAGCAGCCTCACTTTTAATGAAATTATTTTATAGGGGAAAGTTTCCAAGAACTATTTTAATTCATACCACCCAGAATTTCACTGACTTTTTTAAAGGCAAATGCATATTCTTTGGGTTTACCCATCAATGTAATAGGACATCTTTAATTTTTCCTTGCAGAGAAAAAATTGACAATATATCCATGTTTATATGGGGTACAAATAAGGAAAAGAGGCTTAAAAAGAAAAAAAGAGGGGCAGCTGGGTGGCTCAGTTGGTTGAGCATCTGACTC
This sequence comes from Felis catus, assembly GCF_018350175.1. Lineage (NCBI taxonomy): Eukaryota > Metazoa > Chordata > Mammalia > Carnivora > Felidae > Felis > Felis catus. The sequence continues at coordinate 84,991,564 of NC_058373.1, read as the reverse complement.
TTAATTTTGGCTCAGGTCATGATTCCAGGGTCATGGGATTGAGCCCCATGTCCAGCTCTGAGCTGCACATGGACATTGCTTAATACTCTCCCTCCTTCTGTCCCTCTCCCCCAATTGAACTCTCTCTCTCTCAAAATTAAAAAATAATAATAATAAAGAAAGAAAAGAGAACACAAGTAATAGCAAAGGAAACCCAGATTAATTTTGTAGAAAGTGTCAGTAGCTCTGCTTAAGTTTTTTGTTGTCAAATTGTTTGCAGCAAAAACTTGGGATATGTGATAGCAAGTATAAAGAACTATATGAAAGAAAACATATAAGTAGTATATGAAAATATTCTTAGTAATAGGTTGAGAACAGAATAAATTGCCCAAACTGTAGACTCCAAGTTTATCTATCTGCTGAGTCTCTGGTGACCACAATTTATGCTCATTTTCATGAATAAATCATAGAAATGTTTAACAAAGACTATTTTTGTTTTTCTTTTTCCTTTCTTTATTCTTTGCATCTTTATTCTTGTCTCAACCATATACAGCCTTCTGATATTTTAAGACCTTAATAGCAATTTTACCTTCACAGTTGAAATAGATCAACATAAAAGATTTTTAAAAATTTCTTTAATTCCCCCCCCCCCCCCCCCAAGGCATAGAACCTATTTCCTTTTGAATCAAAATCTGGAAAGTAAAAGATTAGCTTTGCTTACATTCTGGCCTGCCCCTGTTAAGCACTGTTTCTCCTTGGGGCACCTGGGTGGCTCTGTTGGTTAAGCATTAGACTTTCTTGATTTCGGCTCAGGTCGTGAACTCACAGTTCATGGGCTCAAGCCTTACATCAGGCTTTGCACTGATAGTGCAGAGCCTGCTTGGGATTCTCTCTCTCTCTCTCTCTCTCTCTCTCTCTCTCTCTCTCTCTCTTTCTCTCTCTCCGCCCCTCCCCAACTCGCATGTGTGCTCTCTCTTTCTCAAAATAAATAAAAATAAACTTAAGGAAAAAAAAAAAACATTGTTTCTCCTTTCTTTGTCTTCCTACCAGCTTCTCTGCTTTTCTGGTGACTATGTCTCAACCCCAAAACAGGTTACTGTTCCTGAATTGACAGCAGAAACAGCAACTCTATATTCTAAATGCTTATTGAGTCCCCAGTGTTGACTTACTGTTGCTATAAATATGTATTGAGGACCTATCACATGCCAGGTATCATTCAAGAGGGCAGAGAGAGACAGAGAGAGACACAAAAAGAAAGAGAAAGACAGTTAAGAGAGGGAAGTCAGAAAGGAGAGAAAACAACTTGGAGCCTTGGATTATGGATCACAATCCAAGGTCTTCTCAAAACTTGTCTTAAGGAGAGATTACAGTCTGATATAGGGGAGAGGATGCGTAGACTGATTACAGCAGAGAGTGCAGTGAGCATGATGAGAGAGAAAAAAAGTAAGTGCTGTGGGAGGGCTTCAAAAGAGGGCTTCATGTTGTTTTCAAGCAGTTATTTGTTTTTTTCCTTTAAAAATTTCTAATCCCTATTCAGCCTACCAAATATCTTTAAAATATATAAATCAGGACTTTTCCTGTTGTGCAAGTAACTGAAGCCCAACACTAAGTATTGATCTGTGAAATAGAAAAGATCATGGCAATTCAAGCAAGTTCAATCCAAATGCCCAAACAATGTGGTCAAAACTCAGTCTCTTCTTTTATCTCCTCTGTTCTTGGAGTGTTGGCATGCACTATTCCCAGCAGATTCTTTTTTTTTTTTTTTTAAGTTTTTATTTATTTGGAGAGAGAGAAAGCATGAGTGGAGAAGGTGGGGGGAGAGTGATAGAGAGAGAGAGAGACAGAGAGAGAATGAATCCCAAGCACAAGCTTGATGCATGGCTCGAACTCATAAGCCAAGAGATCATTCCCTGAGCTGAAGCGGGGTGCTTAACTGACTGAGCCATCCAGGCACCCCTCCCCGGCAGATTCTTTTCACATGTTTGTTCCTAGCAGTTCCAGGCCTTCAGCCTGAAAAAAGAATTTCTCTTTCTCAATAGTTGCAGGAGTTTTATTGGACTGCCTTGGTCTTGTGCTGATCCCTAACACACTTGCTTTGCACAGGATGCTTGAGTACTAAAGTGTAAATGGGGCCGTGGGGCATGAGATCAAGTGAGATCAAGAGAGGGGTGGCTTTCCAAAGGAAAACCTAGGTATGATTACCAGAAGAAGGCAGGCAAACCAACATACATCCACTACCATCAATGTAGCTAATTACTTTTTTTTTTTTAATGTCCACTTCAGTAAGTTTAGAAAGAGTAAGAAACTAGGTCTGCAAGGTATAAAATCTGGAGATGTTTCTAGCTTCTCTGAAATTAGTCCCTCAATGCAAGTTTTATTCTTTGATCTGAAGTGCTATGCATTTCCTCATTTTAAGACAGATATTCAAGAACTAATTGCAAGAAGGTAAGACTATCGAGTGTTTTTTTCTTTTCACTCTTAAAATTTACATAAAACTGAGTGGATGCTCAAATCCTACTAAGATGTGGGAGTGGGGAGGAAACCACTGCCATTTCTAGCATGCATGGCTTAAAATGGTGAAAACCTGAACCTAAACAAAGGTTGTGATAATGGAGGGAACAGGACAAAATCAAGAAGTATTTAGGAAGTAGAATCATCAGGTTTTGGTAACTGGACAAAAGAAGAGAAAGGGAGCCTTCAGAGGATATGAGTTTCTGGATTGAAAAAACTGGGCTGATCGTTGTATTATCAATAAAGATACCAGATGAAGGAGGAAGATCAGGTTTGGGAGGAAGGAGGACAAAGCTGACAAGTTTCAGTTTTGTATATATTGAGTTTGAGTAGTTTGAGTATATTTGAATTTGAGATTAGTATCTTAAAAAAGACACAGGTAGGGACAGAGGTGTCTAAAATCACCAAATAAATGATACTCAGAATCATGGGATCAGATAAATCTTCTACTATCAAAAAAAACTTTTAGTAATATAAACATAAACATTTAAAAACTAACAAATATTCATTCTGTGCCGTAATAGGACATAAAGATAACTTTTGTAAAAAGCCCTTGTTTTCAAGGAGTTTCTACTCTTACACATACATCTTAATTTGTTTGGTTAGTTTACAATTGGTATATTAGATTTTCTTAATTTTCTTTAAAACAACTTCTGTTTTTTAGATTATAAAAGCAATACATGCTTTTTGTAAGGGAAATATAAGCAAAATATAAACAAGAAAATTAAAACCACCTGTAATACACTTTGCAGCTAAAATCACAATTTTGGAGTATTTTTTCATCTTTCAAAAATTGTATAAACTTTTTTTTCAGAGTTTTGATAACATATTTTCAGTTTTGTATCTGATTTTTCACTTAATATTGTCTTAAATATTTTCCATGTTATTAAAAAATCTTCATATTAGTAACTTTCACAGGCATATTACATTTTACCTATTGGACATTCATTTCCTTCCTTTCTGACAGACATTCATATTGTTTACAATCTTTCAGTGTTATAAATTGTGTTAATATTTTTTCATGCTTTCCTTTTTAAAAAATTTTTTTCCTCAATATTTATTTTTGAGAGACAGAGCATGAATGGGGAAGGGGCAGAGAGAGAGGGAGACACAGAATCTGAAGCAGGCTCCAGGCTCTGAGCTGTCAGCACTGAGCCCCACAAGGGTCTCCAACCCACGAACTGTGAGATCATGACTTGAGCTGAAGTCAGGCGCTTAACCAACTGAGTCACCCAGGTGCCCCTCATACTTTCCCATTTATGAATTTTTAGAATAGAATTCTAAAAATGGAACTAAAAAATCAAAGTGTATGAGCGTTTTTAAGTGTCTTGATACAAAACGCCAAATACTAAATTCCATTAAGCTTGTAGTAATTAATGCTTCTTCCCAGAAAGTAATAGGAGCATCTCCGTCTGTTTTAATCTTTTATTTTTTATTTAATCTTGAATTTATTTTTATTTAATCTTTTATTTTTTTTCATGTTTATTTATTTTTGAGAGAGAGAGAGAGAGACAGATCACAGTGGGGGAGGGGCAGAGAGAGAGCGAACACACAGAATCTGAAACAGGCTCCAGGCTCTGAACTGTCAGCATAGAGCCTGATGGGGAGCTTGAACTCTAGAACAGGGAGATAATGACCTGAGCTGAGGTCGAGTGTTTAACCCACTGAGCCACCTAGGTGCCCCTAATTTGATTTTAAAAAATTACTAGTGTGTGAACATTTTCACATGTTTTAGTTATGAGTATACACTTCTGTGAATTTTCCCCCATGTTTTCTATGAGTTTTTCTACCTTAGCCTTAGCAATTTCCTCCTGGATTTGTGAGCTTTTTACATATTAAGAAAATTCACCCTTAAAGTTCCCCAGATTTCTTTTCTCTTGTAATTATGCACTCTGTGACTGCATGCTTTGGGGATTCATTTATTTGTGCAAGACGATTTTATTATTTTTGTGTGTGTGCGCGCCAGATAATTTTAATCAAGAGGATGTACTATAACCCTACAAATCTCTTAAACTACAATCTTTAATAATCACTTCGTAAAACAAAACAAAAACTTTAAACAAAATTCAACTTAGGAAATGAAGGGGTGTTACATCCAAGGCCTTCAGAATTGGCATCTAAAATATATTGCACGACTGTTTTGATGTTTTGGAGCTACTTTTTAAGTTACTATGACATGGTTAACAGTGGAGATGAAGGACCTTAGTTTTAAACAAACACTACACGACACCACTCAGGGAGCTTTGCGTACAACGGCGCACGCAGTAATTCCTTTCCCTGACTTTCTCGGGCTCTACCTTTGGGGCCTTACACAGGAAAGCAAAGGTGATAAAGGCCACGGATGATCTCACGCTGGCATGACGTCAAGAAGCCTTGACGTCAGAAGGCGGTTGCCACGGGGACCATTCGCCACCGACGGCAGAGTCGTGAAACCACATCACCGCGCTCATCTCCGTTTCGGCCTGTGCAGGGTCTAAGCTGCTAAAGAAGCTTTAACCTTAAGGGGGCCTCAGGGAGAGAGGAGTTGTGCTGCCGCTGCCGAGAGCCCCACCTCCGCGGCTCCCGGTCCCGGGTCCCGGCCTGTGGCGGCGAGAGGCGGCCTCAGGAGGCAGTGGAGGCGACGGCGGCCGACCTGCCCGGGTCTCCCTCGCTCCGTGCAGGACTGGGAGAGGGTATCCGCCATATTGGAGCCGGAACCGAAGGTGCTTTGCAGCCGCGGCGCGAGGCGGGAGGAGGTGGCGGCCCTGGCCTGGATGTGAGAGGAGTCGGCTGCGCCGGGGCCCGCAAGCCTGGGGAGTGAATGAGCTGCTTAGGCTAGTATCCTCCCCGCCCACTCTCTCCACTTTCCGCCGCCGGGGCCGGGCCGGAGTCCCCGAGTCGGCTGTGGCGGCGGCAGCGGCAGGATGTTCTCCAAGAAGCCGCACGGGGACGTGAAGAAGTCTACCCAGAAGGTGCTGGACACCAAGAAGGACGCGCTGACCCGTCTCAAGCACCTGCGCATCGTCATCGGTGAGGAGCGAGGGGTGGCGGCGCCTAAAGGCCTTCACTCTTCTGGGAGCCCCTGGGGACTCTCCCTCCCGCCCTAGCGCTGTGCGGGAGTAGAGGGCTAGGCGTCGCCTCCGCGGAGTCGCGGGGAGGGGGGGGGTGGCGGATAATTTGGGGAAGGGAAAACTTGGCAGTTGGCAAATACTAATCACCGCTAACACAGGGCTATCTAATTTTGAGTTAATAGCCCGAACTCATTTTTATAAACTAGTATTACTCTAAAAACTTAGATCTTTTTTTAGACTTTCCGGAGGCTTGGTGTTGTCGATAATGGTGTTTATAGAATATGTGTCAGGTGACTACCGCCATCCCAATCCAAGTGGGAAAAAAAAAAAAAAAACCCTCTCAAACAATATAAACCTTAATCTTTGAAGTTTCTTGGCTAACGAGGGCGAGGAAGCAGTTACACCTCTTTGGGAAGTGGCTGGTTTTCAAAAATCTTAGGGCAACAGCCCCGCCCTTCTGTTAGTGTACCTTGTTCATCATTACTGTCATTTAGAGGGAAGGTTATTATTAATTACAGAAAGCAAAGTCGTTTATAGCTTCCTTTGCTTCTCGAGAATTGTTTACGATCCTGTTTTTACTTATTTTTTTTTTTTTTATTCTCTGTTGCTTTCTACATCCGTTTGGCTGGCAGACCAAACAGTGCTCTGAATTGTGGTAATAGTGTTAAACGAATCTTTTGGATACTTGCTCATTTCATAGGTTGATGAGGGCTGTACTGGTATTTATGGAACATGTGGTCCTGTACTTGGATCTTTTTAGGTGGAATTTGAGGTGAAAAGGCAAGTTACTTTGCATTGATAGAGTTATTGGCAGAACTGAGTTTAGAACCCAGATGCCTGAATCCTAGTTCAGAGTATTATTTCAAGCTCTTTTCCTAATGAGTGTTTTTCTGAAAAGTGACGTTTAATTAGTGATGTAAGTCCTGTGTTTTTGCTGCATATTTCTCTACTCTGTTGTTTACTCATACCATCAGGATACCACTAGTAATACCCAACATTTGTATGTTTTACAAAATGATTTCACATAAATTATAATTCTCACAGTAACTGTAGAGGTAGATATTATTATACTCCTTATTTTACAAATTAGAAAGCTGAGGTCTGGAAATGTTAAGTGGTCATACAGCTACTAGGAAGCAGAGCCAGAACTGGAGCCCAGATTTCATGTCTTTGTTTTTTTTTACTCTTCCTACATTTATGGCAGCAAATCTTTATCACAGGTAAGTTGTATTTATTCCTGTGGAATAAGAAAGCAATTAAATCCAGTTTGTCAATATAAAAAGAGATCCAGCTTTCAAGAAAATATAAATCTTAATATAGTTGAGATAGTGATCTTTTTATTTTCATTCTACTTCTGAGTTAAGCCATTGAAGAAAAGATTTGGCTAAGAGTGCAACAGGGAAAGTCAATGTGTGAGTGTAGGAGATATATCACAGATAATTGCAGTTTGAAATTGGAGACTTAATGGAATTTGGCACCTATTTGGGACAGACTGTAGCTTGAGTAAAGGCGGAGCTATAAAGTTAAGTTCCAGTAGAGTATTGACATTTCCTAAATTAACTGCTGTATTCCTTAGTTATAGAGGTGAGGGCACGGTTCATACATCTTGGGCGTAAAAGGTTTTTACATCTGGGTGACTTGGTCTAAATTAAGAGGCCACACGTGTCAGGTATTTTGTAGGGTCTGGCTTCCTTGGTTTGAAGACAAAACTAATTAAAAAAAACACTTTTGCTTTTTATTTGTGGGCTTTTAAAAAATGAAGCATATGCTGTATATAAACACTTAAAATATCCTTAAGAACCTTCAAATAGAGAATATTGTGCTTTCAGACTCCCTGCCCTGTCAGTGGAGGAGTTCCATAAGAGAGATTACTGTGCTTCCATAGTCTTATTTTTATTTATTTATTTAAAAAATTTTATTTTATTATTTTTTTTAAAGTACATTTATTTTGAGAAAGACAGAGACAGTGCTGGTGGGCAGGGACAGAGAGATTGGGAGAGAGAATTCCAAGTAGGCTCTGCACTGTCAGCACAGGCTTGAACCCAGGAAGCTGTGAGATCATGGCCTGATTTGAAACCAAGAGTCGGGCGCTTAACCCATTGAGCCACTCAGGTGCCCCTACGAATCTTTAATTCTAGTGTAGTTAACATAGTGTTATACTTGTTTCAGGTGTACAAAGTAGTGATTCAGCAGTTCCATATATCACTCAGTGTTCATCAAGATAAGTGTACTCTTAATCCCCTTCACCTATTTTACCCACCCCCCCACTCACATGCCTGGTAAACATGTTTGTTCTCTGTAGTTAAGAGCCTATTTTTTGGTTTGTCTCTTTTTACACTTCAGTAGTTTCAGAACAGTAGTTCTGAACCAGGGACAATTTTTTCCCTCTGGCAATAATGTCTGGAGACACTTTTGGTTGTCACAAATAGGGGGAGAGGATACTGGCCTCTAGTGGGTAGCAGAAATGCTGCTATATATCTTACATTGCACAAGATAATCCATCACAACAATGTTCTAGCTCTAAATGTCTATAGTGCTGAGGTTTAGAAACATTGTCAGGATATGGAGTGCAAGATAGACCTCCAAATGTTGTACTTGTTATGGAAAGAGCCCAAATGTCAATTGACTGATGCATGGATAAAGAAGATGTGGTATATATACACAATGGAATATTACTCAGCCATAAAAAAGAATGAAGTCTTGCTATTTGCAACGACGCGGTTGGAGCTAGAGCGCGTGTTATGCCAAGCAAAATAAGTCATTCGGAGAGAGACAAATAGCGTATGATTTCACTCATCTGTGGAATTTAAGAAACAAAACCGTTGAACATAGGGGAAAGAAAGAAAAAGAAGGAGGCAAATCATAAAAGAGACTCTTAATTATGGAAAACAAACAGGATTGCTTTAGGGGAGGTGGGCAGGGGTGGGGGATGGACTAAATGGGTGATGTGTATTAAGGAGAGCACTTGTGATGAGCACTGAGTATTGTATGTAAGTGATGAATCACTAAATTCTCCTGAAACTAATATTATACTCTATCTTAGCTAACTAGAATTTAAATAAAAACTTGAAATATAAAAAAACAAAACAAGAACCACTAATGTTGTACTTTGTTCTTTTTTTAATGTTTTATCTTTGAGAGAGAATGCACGTGTGCATGCATGCTCACTCATGGGAGAGGGGCAGAGAGAGGGAGACAGAGGATCCCAAGTGGTTCTGTGCTGACAGCAGAGAGCACCCATCACAGGGCTTGAACTCACAAACCATGAGATCATGACCTGAGCTGAAGTTGGACGCTTAACCTACTGAGCCACCCAGGCACCCCTTGGTTCTACTATATTAATTAATTGAATAAAATATTTTGTATCTTTAAATGGTTACAGTTTTATTTTGCTTGAAATATGGTTAATGTAATTCCTTAGAAAATGAATGGGAGAAAGTAGAGTGACAAAAGCTGTAAGACATCTTAGAGGGCCACCAGTCAGGTACCTTATATTGTAGATGAAAGGGTCATTTCAAATCATTTCTAAAGTAGGGGCAAGTTTGCAAAGTGGGCATTGCCAATGACACAGGATTTTTACTTTTGTTTGGTCCCATCTGAACTATATTTTTAACCCTTAAAATGAACTGCTGTTCGTTCAGGGTATTTGTAGAGAATTCAGTGCATCCAAATATATGAGAACATAATTTAAAGATACAATCTAAAACTTTGCTCTGGCATGTGTTCGCTTGGGACACATAAGACAATTCTAGCTGAATTTGTAGAACTTGACTCTGAAGGATTTATATTTAAATTTGCTGCGTTTATTGATATTGCTATATATTTTATTTGTAGGAACTGGAAGTTAGAGTTTTTAAAAAATAGAAATTAAGCCTTGTCTAGTTTCTAAAGTTTTATCCTCCCCCCCCCCTTTTTTTTTTTTTTTTTAATTTTTTTTCTCAACGTTTATTTTTGGGACAGAGAGAGACAGAGCATGAACGGGGGAGGGGCAGAGAGAGAGAGGGAGACACAGAATCGGAAACAGGCTCCAGGCTCTGAGCCATCAACCCAGAGCCTGACGCGGGGCTCGAACTCATGTTCCGCGAGATCGTGACCTGGCTGAAGTCGGACGCTCAACCGACTGCGCCACCCAGGCGCCCCTCCCCCCACCCCTTTTTTTCAAATAAAAGCCTTAAGATAATGATACTAAGTTAGCACATATAAAGTAGCTAACATAAGACCTGTATATATTGGATATTGACTAAATGTTAATTTCTTCTGTGGCAAGGTAACAGTTCAGTCTTAATGATTTAAAAATAAAAAGAGTGCTTATTCAGCTGATAAATATATTGACTATTGTTAGATCATTCTTTCTAACAGTTTTATTGAAGTATAACTGGTGTATAATAAATTGCACATATTCAAAGCATTTTATTTGAAATGAATAATTTTGATATATATACCTTGTGAAGCCATTATGACAATTAAGATTAGGAACATACTCAGATATTCCAGGTAGCAAATATATCTATAGCCTCCCAAAATTTCCTTTCGCCCTTTTGTAATCCCTTTCTCCCGCCCCTGCACGCAACCCCTTGCCTCCTTTCCCTGGGTGAAACTGTGTGTGTGTGTGTATGGAATTATACAGTATTTACTTTTTTGTTGGGTTTCTTTTATTCAGCCTTATTTGAAATCCATCTCTCTTGTTTGTGGTGTGTCAGGAATATATTGCTTTTGTTGTTGACTAGTATTCCATTGTATAGACATGCCACAATTTGATTATCCATTTACTTGTTGATAATGTGAGTTTGCAGTTTGGGGCTGTTACACATAAAACTGCTGTGAGATGTACTTGTTTATAGACACCTGCTTTCTTCTCTCTTGGACAAATACCTAGAAATGGAATGGCTGGAGCATGGAGCATATAACAGTTGTGTGTTTATTGGCATACTGTTTTTTACGATTTTACATTCTTTTTTTAATTTAATTTAATTTAATTTTTAATTTTTTTTAACGTTTATTTATTTTTGAGACAGAGAGAGACACAGCATGAATGGGGGAGGGGCAGAGAGAGAGGGAGACACAGAATCGGAAGCAGGCTCCAGGCTCTGAGCCATCAGCCCAGAGCCCGACGTGGGCTCGAACTCGTGGACCGCGAGATCGTGACCTGAGCTGAAGTCGGACACTTAACCGACTGAGTCACCCAGGCGCCCCCGCGCTTTTACATTCTTACTAGCAGGGTATGAGGATGATTTCCTCCACATATGTACCAACACTACTTTACTTGGTATGGCCAGTCTTCTTAATTTCAACCACTATAATAAGTATATAGTGGTTATAATTGTTTCTTTGATATCTAATAATACTGAGCTTTTTAAAATGTGTTTATTTGCTATTGTATAACTTATTTGAAGTGTCTGTTCAAATTTTTCATTTATTTTTAAGTCGAATCGTTTGCTTTCATTCAGTTTTGAAAATTCTTTATATTTTTTGGATACAAGTACTTTATCATATGTGTGATTTGCAGAGCTTTTTTTTCTTTTATTTTCGAAAAATGTTTATTTTTGAGAGAGAGAGAGCACAAGCAGAGAAGGGGCAGAGAGAGAGGGAGACACAGAATTCCAAGTAGGCTCCAGGCTCCCAGCTGTCAGCACAGAGCCTGATGCAGGGCTCGAACTCACAAACCGTGAAGATCATGACCTGAGTCAGATGCTTAACCGACTGAGCCACTCCAGTGCGCCTACAGAGCTTTTTTTTTTTTTTTTTTTTTTTTTTTTTTAAACAGTCTTTGGATTGTTTTTCTTAACATCTTCGATTAGGTCTATGTATCAATTTTGTCTTTTATGGTTTATGCTTTTGGTTTTTATAGTTTATGTTTTATCCAAAATCTTTGCCTAAGCCAAAGTCACAAAGAATTTCTCCTATCCTTTCTTCAAGAAATTTGATAATTTCAGGGGTGCCTGGGTGGCTCAGTCAGTTAAGCATCCAACTTCAGCTCAGGTCATGATGTCTTGGTCTGTGAGTCCTAGCGTGTGCTGGGCTCTCCATTGACAGCTCAGAGTGGAGCCTGTTTCAGATTCTGTGTCTCCCTCTCTGTTTACCCCTCCCCTGCTCGTGTTCTGTCTCTCAAAGATAAATAAACAATAAAAAAAAGTTATAACTTTGGGATCTATATTTAGATCTGTGATCCATCTTTTTTTTTTAGATCCATGATCCATCTTGAGTTAACTTTGTAAATATGGTTTGAGATAGGATTGGCTTTTTTTTTTTTTTTTTTTTTTTTGGTAAATGGATGTCCAATTGCTCCAGAACTATTTTTTGAAAAAGACAGCCTTTTGTTCACTGAATTGCCCTTGCACTTTTTCCAAAAGTCGTTCGTCTATATATACGAGGGTCTATTTCTGGACTTTCTATTTTGTTCCAGTGATCTATTTATTTGTGTTAGAGCCAGGACCCCTCCCTCTCCCTACACACGCACACAGACACAGGTTTTTGTTTGTTTGTTTTTTACGGTAACTTAATAAGTGGTGTTGTCCCTGCAACTTTGTTCTTCCTTTTCAGAGATTTTTGTGGGGGGGGGGTTATGGGGTGTGGGGGCCATACCAGGTCCTTAACATTTCCATATGAGTTTTAAGATTATCTTGTCAGTTTCTTTAAAAAAAAATAAATAAAAATTCCTGCTGGGATATTGATTCACAGTGTGGTGAATCTGTAGGTCAATTTGGGGCGAAAGTGACAATACTATTGAGTTCTCTAACTTATGAACAAGGTATATTTCTCCATTTATATACAGCTTTAATTTCTCTTGACAGTGTTTTGCAGTTTTTAATATATAGGTCTTACACATCTTTTGTTACTTATCCCTAAATATTTTCCACTTTGGATGTTGTTGTAAGTGATATATTTATATCCATTTCTGGTTGTTCATTGCTAGTGTAAGGAAATACAATTTTTTTTTAAAGTTTATTTATTTTTGAGAGAGAGAGAGAGAGAGAGAGAGAGGGGGGGGGGGGGGGGAGGGGGGGGGGAGGGGCAGAGACTGAGGGAAACAGAATCTGAAGCAGGCTCCAGGCTCTGAGTTGTCAGCACAGAGCCTGACTTGTGGCTTGAACTCACAAACTGTCACATCATGACCTGAGCCAAAGTCAGATGCCCAACTGACTGAGCCACCCAGGCGCCCCAGAAATACATTTTTTTTTTTTTTAGGTTTTTTTGGTAATCTTTGCATCTGGTGTGGGGCTTGAACTCAGGACTGCAAGATTAGGAATCTCATGCTCTTCCGACTGAGCCATGCGGGCACCCCTGATTTTTTTGTGTGTTAAGCTTGTGTGCTGAAATCTTGCTAACTCATTTAGTTATTCTATATTATTTTTTTATAGATTCCTTTGGATTTTTTACATAGTCTCATCTGTGAATAAAGACAGTTTTACTTCTTCCTTTCCAAATGTGGTTGCATTTATTTTTTCTTGGTTTGCTGAACTCACTAGAACCTCTAGTACAGTGTAGAGTAGAAGTGGTGAGAGTGGGCATCCTTGTATTGTTCTTGATCTTAAGGGAGGGTAAAGCAAACAATTTTTTTTTTTTTTTTTTTTTTTTTTTTTTTTTTTTTTTTTACTATACAATGTGATGCCTTTAATTTATCGTGTTGAGAGAGTTTCATTTTTTACTGAGAGTTTGGATCAGGAATGGATGTTGGATTTGTTAAATGCCTTTTCTACTTCTTTTGAGATGAACAGGGTTTTTTTTTTTTATTTGTTAATATGATGAATTAAAATTACTGATTTCAAATGTTAAATCAACTCTGCAGTCCTGGGATTAAATTTCACTTGGTCATGATGTATTGTCATTTTTATATATTTTGTTTGATTTGATATGCTAAAATTTTGTTTGTAATTTTTGTATTTATATTCATGAGAGAGATTGGCCTGTACTTCTTTTATAATGTTTGTGGTTCTGATACCAGGTAGTGCTAGCCTTACTGAGAAATATTTATGTAGAATTGGTTTATTAAAAAACTTTTTTAGGGGCGCCTGGGTGGCTCAGTCGGTTAAGCGGCCGACTTCGGCTCAGGTCATGATCTCGCAGTTTGTGAGTTCGAGCCCCGCATCGGGCTCTGTGCTGACAGCTCGGAGCCTGGAGCCTGTTTCGGATTCTGTGTCTCCCTCTCTCTGACCCACCCCCGTTCATGCTCTGTCTCTCTCTGTCTCAAAAATAAATAAACGTTAAAAAAATTTAAAAAAAAATTAAAAAAAAAAAAACTTTTTTAGTTTATTTTTTGAGAGAGAGAGAGACGGAGCATGAGCAGGGGAAGGGCAGAGAGAGACACACACAGAATCTGAAGCAGGCTCCAGGCTCTGAGCTGTCAGCACAGAGCCCTGCCCAGGGCTCAGACTCACAGACCATGAGATCATGACCTGAGCTGAAGTCAGATTCTTAACCGACTGAGCCACCCAGGCGCCCCGTAATTGGCTTTATTTTTAACTTAAGGTTTTGGTGGAATTCACCAGCCAAGCCATCTGGATCTGCAGTTTTCTTTGAGGGAATGTTTTTAACTACTTTAATAGAAAGATAGCTATTCAGGTTATCTATTTCTTCTTGAGTGGGCATTGGTAGTTTTTTTTTTTTTTTTAAGGAAATTTCATTTCATCTGAGTTGTCAAATTTATAGGCATAAAGTGGTTCATAATACTCCTTTATAATTCTTTTGATATCTGTAGAATCTGTGGTGATGTCACTTCTCTTTTTTTAAAAAAAATTAAAAAAAAATTTTTTTTAACGTTTATTTATTTTTGAGACAGAGAGAGACAGAGCATGAACAGGGGAGGGGCAGAGAGAGAGGGAGACACAGAATCTAAAGCAGGCTCCAGCCTCCGAGCCATCAGCCCAGAGCCCGACGCGGGGCTCGAACTCACGGACCGCAAGATCACGACCTGAGTTGAAGTTGGACGCTTAACTGACTGAGCCACCCAGGCGCCCCTAAAAAATTTTTTAATGTTTATTTCTGAGAGAGAGAGAGACAGACAGACAGACATTGCACGAACAGGGGAGGGGCAGAAAGAGAGGGAGACACAGAATCCGAAGCAGGCTCCAGGCTGTGAACTGTCGGCACGGAGCCTGATGTGGGGCTCTAACTTGTGAACTGCTAGATCATGACCTGAGCTGAAGTTGGATGCCCAACAGACTGAGCCACCCAGGCACCCCTAATTTCACCTCTTAATCTTGATATTGATAATTTCTCTTTTTCTGATCAGTTTGACTAGAGGCTTCTCACTTTTATAAATCTAAAAGAACCAGCTTGTGGCCTTTACTGATTTTCTGTTTTTCTATTTTTATTTCATTGATCTCTGCTTTGATTTTGATTCTTTCTTTTTTTTTTCTTTTTTTTTTCTTTGGCTTAATTTTAGTTTCATTTGCTCTTATTCTAGTTTCTTAAAATGTAAATTGAGATTACTGATTTGAGACCCTTTTTTTCCACTGTAGGCATTTTATGATACAAATTTTTCCTAAATAACATCTCACAAATTATGGCATTTTGTATTTACATTTTCAGTTAGGTCCAAAATACATTCTACCTTCCCTTTTGATTTCTTCTTTGATCCATTGGTCATTTACAATTGTGTTCTTTAGCTTCAAATATTTGTGGATTACTCAGATATTGTTCTGTTACTGAATTCTACTTTAATTCCATTATAGTCAGGTAACGTGTTTTAGGACTTGATTTCTTTAAAATTGACTTGATAGTCCCAAATATGTTTTAACTTGATACATGTTCCATTTGCACTTGAAAATGTATTCTGTTGGATTGAATGTTCTAAAATTGTTGTTCTAAAAATGTCAATTAGGACAAGTTGCTTGATAGTGTTGTTAAAGACTTCTATATCCTTGCTGAATTGCTGTCTGCTTGTTTTTATCAATATTGAGACTGAGATTTCTGATTGTAATTGTGGGTTTGTCTATTTCTTTATGCACTTCTATCAGATTTTGTGTCATGTATTTTGAAGTTCTGTTATTAGGTACCAAGCACTTAGGATTATTCTTTCCTCTTGATAAATTGATTTTCACCATTATGAAATGATTTTTTTTAAGTTTATTTATTTTTGAGAGAGAGAGTGTGTGTGTGCATGGGAAGGGCAGAGAGAGAAGGAGAGAGAGAATCCCAAGCAGGCTCCGTACTGTCAGTGCAAAGCCCCACGCGATACTTGAACTCACAAACCATGAGATCATGACCTGAGCTGAAATCAAGAGTCAGATGCTTAACTGACTAGGCCACCTAGGCACCCCATGAAATGATCATTTTATGTCTGGTAATACTCTTTGCTTTGGAGATTGGTCTCATAATGAAAATGTTTGGAAGATGTACATTTTTTTTCCTTTGTCACTATGCTGTTTATTATATCCCTAGAACTTACTTATCTTACAACTGGAAATTTATACCTTTTGACCACTTTCACCCATTTTCCCCACCTCTTGCCTCTGGCGACCCCCATTCTTTTCTGTTTTTGTGAGTTTTTTTGTTTTTAGTTTTCATATATAACTGAAAACATATAGTATCTGTCTTTCCCTGACTTATTTCTCTTAATGCCTTCAAGGTCTATCTTGTGTTGTAGCAAAAGGCAAGATTTTCTTTTTCTGTGTCTGAATAATATTCCATTGTGTACATATGTGTAGCGTGTATAGCATGTATACTTATGTGTATACATGCGCAAACATTACATTTTCTTTATCCATTCGTCCTTTGGAACAACTTAAGTCATTTCCATGTCTTAGCTATTATAAATGCTGTAATGAACAAGGGGTGCAGATATCTCTTTGAGATACTGGTTTCATTTCCTTCAGATATATACCTAGAAGTGGAATTGCTAGATCATATGGTAGTTCTGTTTTTAATTAAAACAAATTTTTTAATGTTTATTTGTTTTTGAAAGAGAATGTGAGCAGGGGAAGGACAGAGAGAGAGGGAGACACAGAATCCGGAAGCAGGCTCTAGGCTCTGAGCTGTCACTACAGAGCTCCATGCAGGGCTTGAGCTCATGAACCACAAGATCATGACCTGAGCTGAAGTCATACGCTTAACTGACTGAGCCACCCAGCCGCCCCTATTTTTAATTTTTTGAAGAACCACCCAACTGTTTTCCACAGTGGCTATACCAATTTACATTCCCACCAACAGCATACAAGGGTTCCCTTTTTTCCACGTCCTTGCCAATATCTGTTTCTTTTGATAATAGACATTCTAACATGTGTGAGGTGATATCTCATTGTTTTTCATTTGGATTTCTCTGATGATTAGTGATGTTGCGTACCTTTTCATTTACCTGTTGGCCCTCTGTATGTCTTTGGGAAAATGTCTATTCAGATATTCTGTCCATTTTTTAATTGGATTGTTTATTGTTGTGCTATTGAGTTGTATGAGTTCTTTATATATTTTGGATATTAACCTCTTATCAGTTACATGATTTGCAGATCTTTGCTCCAAATTCTGAGGGGTGCTTTTTCATTTTGTTGATGCTTTCCCCTGTTATGCAGAAGCCTTTTAGTTTGATGTAATTTGGTTATTTTTGCTTTTATTGCCTTTACTTTTGTTGTCAAATCCAGTCATCAAGACCAGTGTCAAGGAGAGGCACCTGGGTGGCTCAGTCAGCTGTCTTAGGCTCAGGTCATGATCTTGTGGTTCATGAGTTTGAGCCCTGCATCAGGCTCTGGGCTGACAGCTCAGAGCCTGGACCTTGCTTCAGATTCTGTGTCTCCTTCCCTCTCTCAGCCCATCCCCCGCTTGTACTCTGTCTCTCTCTTTCTTAAATAAACATTAAAAAATTTAAAAAGACCAACCTCAAGAAGCTTACCACTTACATGCTTTTCTAGAAGTTTTGTGGTTTCAGATCTTAGTTCACGTCTTCAATTTACTGTTAATTTTTGCATATTTTATAACATAGGGGTCCAGTTTCATTCTTTTGCATGTGGCTGTCCAGTTTCCCCAATACCGTTTATTGAAGAGATTATCCTTTTTGTATTGTACATTCTTGGCTCCTTCGTTGTAAATTAATTGACCATTTATGCAGTGGTTTATTTCTGGGCTCTCAGTTTTGTTCCATTGGTCTAGGTGTCTGTTTTTATGCAAATATTTACCATTTTGATTATTTTAGTTTTGTATTAGAATTTGAAATCAAGGAGTGTTGATGTCTCCAGGTTTGTTTTTGTTTCTCCTGATTGCTTTGGCTGTTTGAGGTCCTTTGTGGTTCCATACAAATTTCAGGATTGTTTTTTGTATTTTTGTAAAAAATGCCATTGGAATTTTGATAGGGATTCCATTGAATTTTAGATAGCTTTGGGTACTGTGGACATTTTAACTATTCTTCTAATCCATGAGTCTGGAATCTTTCTGTTTATTTGTGTTTTCTTTGATTTCTTTCATCAGTGTCCTGTACTTTTTAGTGTACAGATCTTTCATCTCCTTGGTTAATTTTATTCCTAGGTAATTTTCTTTTTAATGGAGTTGTAAGTGGTTTTTTGGTTTTTGTTTGTTTTTTAAGTAAGCTCTATATCCAATGTGGGGTTTGAATTCACAACCCCAAGATCAAGTCACATGCTCTACTGATTGAGCCAGCTAGGCACCCCTGGGTTTATTTTCTAAATTTCTCTTTCTCATGGTTCATTTTTAGTGTATAGAAATGCAACTGGATTTTGTATATTGATTTTGTATCCTGCAACGTTGCTGAATTTATTAGTTTTAATGGTTTTTTGGTAGAGTTATTAAGGTTTCTTATGTTATCTGCAAATAGAAACAGTTTTATGTTTTTGTTTCAGATTTAGATGTCTCTTATTCTTTTTGCCTAATTGCTCTGGCTAAGACTTTCAATACTATGTCGTATAAAAGTGACAAGAGCGGGCATCTTGTCTTCTTTCTGATCTTAGAGGAAAATCTTTCAACTCTTCATCGAGTATGATGTCAACTGTGGACTTGTCATACATGGCCTTTATTATGTGCAGCTACATTTCTTCTATACCCAGTTGGTCGGGAGTTTTTATTATGCGTGGATGTTGAGTTTTGTCAAATGCATCTCAATAGATGATCATGTTGATTTTTATCCTTCATTTTGTTAATGTGGTGAATCACATTGATTTGTGGATGGTGGACTATCTTTGCATATTTGAAATAAATTCTACTTAATAATGGCTATGATCCTTTTAGTGTACTGTTGAGTTTGGTGTATTCCTATTTTGTTGAGGATTTTTGCATCTATGTTATTTAGGGATATTGTCCTATAATTTTCTTCCCTTGCAGCGTCCTTGTCTTTTTTTTTTTTTTTTTTAAATGTCACAGTAACACTGGCCTTGTAAAATGAGTTCGGAAGTATTCCCTCTTCTCTCTGAGAAGAGTTGGTAATTATCCTTTAAATGTTTGGTAGAGGGGGCGCCTGGGTGGCCCAGTTGGTTGAGCGTCCAAGTTTGGCTCAGGTCATGATCTCACGGCTTGTGAGTTCAAGCCCCGCATTGGGCTCTGTGCTGACAGCTGGGAGCCTGGAGCCTGTTTTGGATTGTGTGTCTCCCTGTCTCTCTGCCTCTCTCCCCCTTGTGCTCTGTCTCTTTCTCAAAAATAAATAAACATTAAAAAATTAAAAAAAAATGTTTGGTAGAATTCACCAGTGAGACCATCTGGTCCTGGACTTTTCTCCTGGAGAGGTGTTTGAATACTGACTCCATCTCCTTACTTGGAATTGTTCTGTCCAGATTCAGACCAATAAGTGCTCATTTAGATATAGATGATGTACATTTAATGTCATTATTGATTTGGCTAAGTTTGAGCCTGTCTTGCTATTCGTTTTCCATTTGGCCTGTTGTTAGTTCTCTCTTTTTTTTCTTTCTTTCTATTATTTGAATAAATTTATGATTCTTTTAAAAATCTCCCTCGTTGATTTTTTAGTCATAATCTCCTACTTTATAATTTTAGTGATTGCTTTATGATTTATAATAAACATCTCTATCTTATCAGAGCTACTGTTAGGTGATATACCACTTATACCACTTCTCTTTTGTATGACAACTCTGTAAGAGTGTACTTTCATTTCTCCCCTCAGTCTTTATACTTTTCTGGTTATACTGTTGCTTATACATGTTACTTTGCTTAAGCAAAATTTTTAAATTTATAACGTACTTACAATATGTTATTTTGTTTAAGCAGGGTTTTTTTTTTTTTTAATTTATTTTTGAGAGAGAGAGACAGAGCACAAGTGTGGGAGGGGCAGATGGAGACGGAGATGCAGAGTCAGAAGCTAGCTCCAGGCTCTGTGCTGTGCTGACAGCTCAGAGCCTGATGCGGGGCTTGAACCTGTGAACTATGAGATAATGACCTGAGCTGAAGTCAACGCTTAACTGACTCAGCTGTCCAGGCGCCCCTACGCAGTTATTTTTAAAGGATTTTTAATTATTACTTAAAGAATCATTGCCCATTGCTCCTCATTTCTTTGCAGAGATAGTTATTTCCCTCCTTCCAGTATCATTTCATTTCTGCCTGAAGGACTTCTTTAATGTTTATTTGTGATGATGAGGGTGTGTAGGTGATGAATTCTTTATGCTTTTGTGTGAAAAGTCTTTATTTTGCCTCTTTTTGGAAAGATATTTGGCTTTGTTTAGAATTCTATGTTGATGGCTTTTTTCCCTTTGTCCTTTAAACATTTTATTCCCCCGTCTTTTTTTTTTGTTTATTTATTTATTTTTTAATAAATTTTTTTTCCCAACGTTTATTTATTTTTGGGACAGAGAGAGACAGAGCATGAACGGGGGAGGGGCAGAGAGAGAGGGAGACACAGAATCGGAAACAGGCTCCAGGCTCCGAGCCATCAGCCCAGAGCCTGACGCGGGGCTCGAACTCACGGACCGCGAGATCGTGACCTGGCTGAAGTCGGATGCTTAACCGACTGCGCCACCCAGGCGCCCCATGTTTATTTATTTTTGAGAGAGAGACAGAGCATGAGTGGAAGAGGGGCAGAGAGAGAGGGAGACACAGAATCCAAAGCAGGCTCCAGGCTCTGAGCTGTCAGCACGGAACTCAATGAACCGTGAGATCATGACCTGAATTGAAGTCAGATGCGCAACACTGAGCCACCTATGCGGCTGCCAGCCCTCCCCCACCCCCATCTTTTTGCTTGCTTTTTTTTTTTTTTAAGATTTTATTTTTAAGTAATCTCTACACCCTACATGGGGCTCAAACCCACAACCCCGAGATCAAGAATCACATGCTTCATTGACTGAGCCAGCCAGGTGCCCTTGCTTGCATTACTTTTGATAAGTCTGCTATCATCCTTACTCTGCAAGTAACATCATTTTTTTTCCTAGCTGTTTTTAAGATCTTCTCTTCCTCTGTTTTTGAGCAGTTGTACCGTGGTGTAGTTTTCTTAGTATTTCTTGGCTTTTGGGGTTCATTGAGCTTCTTAGCTTGCTTGAGTTTACGTTTTCAGTAATTTTGATCATGTTTCCCTACTTCTTCTTCCCCTCCTTTTTTGGAATTTCATTTATTAGTATATGAGAGAGTATTAATATTAGATTAGTATATTGGGAAAGTATTAGTAGTATATTAGAAGGTCTCTTGGCTTGAAAAGAACGGACATTCTTTTCATGTTGGGGGATTCTTTTTTCTCTGTGTTTTATCTTGGATACTTCCTATTGTCTTCAAGTTCACTAGTATTCAGCTTTATGCAGTCTGCCATTAATCTTATTTAATTTTCATCTCAGATGTAGTTTTTATTTAGTTCATTTTGGGTATAGAATTATATCATTTGCATGTCTTTTTTTAGCTTCTTGAACACATGGAATACAATTAAAGTAACTTGACATACTTCTGTGCTCATTCTAACCTCTGTCACTTCTGGGTCAGTTTTAATCAATTGATTATTTTCCTTATCCTTGGTTTTTTTTCCTGCTTCTTTCTCTGCTACCAATCTTGGGATAGGTGATACTGTGAATTTGGCCTTCTTAGCTTTTGGGCATTTTTGTATTCCTATAAATTCTTAAGCTCTATTCTGGGATGCAATTAAATTACTTGAAAACAGTTAGAGCATTTCAAGTCTTGTTTTTATGATTTCTTGATGGATCTATCTGGGACTAATTATTACTTTTATGAGGCAACATTTTCCCAAGTATTCTGCTCAATGAATGCCCTGCAAATTGTGAGATGCTTTTTTGTTTTTTTGGTTTTTTTTTTAGTTCAGCTCTTGGAAACAGGTGCTATTCTCAGTCTTATGTGAGCATCTGTTACTGTTCTCTCAAATTCTTTCACATAGTTCTTTGTCTTAGAAAGTTTCCTTAATGATCATAAGGAAGGGGACTTTCCCCAGTATACTGAGTTCTCACTGTGTGTGTCTCTTTCTTCTTTGGTGCTTTGCCTGTGAATTCTAATTATCTTCGTTTCCCTAGACTGTCAGCTGATAATCTCAATTTATGGATTCCACTGGCTCTGCCTAATTCCCTTTCTTCATTACCGTGGCCTTGAAACTCTTAAGTCAGTAAGCTGGAGCAGTCCCAACATACCTGTTGGTGTGACATCTGATAGGAATGACTTTCTTTACCTGATGTCCATACTTCCTTGAAAAAAACAAACACCCCCACAAAAAACCCTTACATAAGTTTACAAGGCATTATACATCAGATGTTGATAATAAGAGGTTCTCTGAAATGAATGAGACTGAAAATTGGCTTTATACAAAGCAACTTGCTTCCCATTTTTTACTTTTTTGCATTTAGAGAAGAAATTTACTATCAATTGATGACTGAAAAACACTTGTCTTTCTCCAGTCTGGATATATTGTTTTCCCAAAGAAAATTAGATTAAAATATCCTAAATCAGAAACGTAAAGAATATTCGGTAGTCATAAATGGTAATGTATAAGGACAGAAACAAGTACCATATGTTCATTAATTAAATAAGTTAAAAATGGTACAGATGAACTTTGAACTGATATGAGTGAAATCTGTCATTGTAGGAGTCCTTGTGAATTGTAAACTGCTTATAAGAATAAATTGATTTGATAATTGAATATATTTTTAAGGGTTCGATATGCAAAGTTAGTAATTCTATATATATGACATTAGACTCTTTTTTATTCTTTAATTTGTGTGTAGTCTTTAGTTTATATTCTTTGAGTCTTACTGATTTGAAAAATTAATTTGACCTAATTGAAATACTTTATCTTTGTGTATTTAGGAAGAAGTGATTTACTGAGCAGATTATTTACGTGAATGTTACTGATTAATTTGCTTACTAAAATAAACTGTTTCAAATACTGTGAGCTGCCTCTGCATTAACATTTACTTTTTATTAAAAATTTTATTGCATCTAAATAATTTTACATGGCTTATAGGCCTTCATAAAACGTGGAATAGAATGCTTAGTGATAAAAAAGATAACTAAATAGCCACTACTTAAAGAAAGGAAACATTATCAGATTCTAGAAATGAGCTGATTAATGATCTCAGGCATTGAATTTGGTTCTTAGGTTTCCTGGTGGCTAAAGTGAAAAGAGAAACATGTTGGGTTAAGTTTTCAGTGTCTTAAAAAAGAAAACGTACTTTAAAAAAAAACTTTTTTTCTTGCATCTAAATTCAGTCACAGCTTATGTGTATATGTATGTGTGTTCATATATTATCTAATGTCTTTTCTTCTAGAAGGATCCTGTGATAGAAATAGATCTTGGAGAAAATAGGAAATAGGCATAAGTATGTTTGTTAGATCTATTCTTTCTAATTTCACATGTCTATATAATCTGAATGATTTTTTAATGTATTTCTGTAAATGGCATCATTCTTCAAGTTACTAAAACATGAAATTGATTTTTGACAATGTGGTAGAAAAATAAATGGATGTAAGGGTAGCCCACAGACACCTCAAAGTCTTAAGTGTCCCTACCTACATATATGTATCTTTGTCTACCACAGTGTCTTCTTTAATTCTTGTTATCCCTCTCTGTTACTTTACATTTCAGCAATATTGAATGAGAAATCACTTTCTGTGATACCTGTACCTTTGTTAATGATATTTGTTGTATTATATCTTCCCACCAATCACTCTTAACACCTGAAGGCTTCTGCTCTTCCTTTAAGGCTCATAGCTTTGGTGAAGATGTCCCCATCAGATGGGCATAGGAACTTTTCCTACACTGTGCTATTTACTTCTAGTAATTTGGTTATTTTATTACAGTGTATTCATTTGTATGACTATATCTTAACCTTCCTGAGGGCAGAGGTATGTCTTTTCATCTTCATGTCTCCGGGTATAGTATAATGCCTGGCATATAACAGGTGCTCAGTAAACATTATGTAGTTCAAGAATGAATATGTTAGGTATGAGAACAAAGTTGCTTTTTTGTGAACAATTTTCTTTCAATTGATGGTGGTAGAAAAAACATTTTAAGTCAATGTCCTGATTAGAAAGAGACTTTGGTTTTTCCCCATTGATGGGGAAAAATTGAGAGCTTTACCCCCTAAGGTCGGGAACATGAAAGAGATGTTCACTCTTACCACTGTTCAACATAGTACTGGAAGTCCTAGCCTCAGCAATCAGACGTCAAAGAGAAATAAAAGACATACAAATTGGCAAGGGAGAAGTCAAACTTTCACTCTTCGCAGATGACATGATACTCTACATGGAAAACCTGAAAGACTCCACCTAAAAACTGCTAGAACTGGTATGTGAATTCAAGAAAGTCTCAGGATGTAAAATCAACATTCATAAATTGGTTGCATTTCTATACACCAATAATGAAGCAGAAGGGAAATCAAGGAATCGATCCCACTTACATTTGCACCAAACACCATAAGATACCTAGGCATAAAACTAACCAAAGAGGTAAAAGATCTGTAAGCTGAAAATTATAGAAAGCTTATGAAAGAAATTGAAGAAGGCACAAAGAAATGTAAAAATGTTCCATGCTCATGGATTGGAAGAACAGATATTGTTAAAACGTCTATACTATCCATGGTGCCTGGATGGCTCCGTTGGTTAAGTGTCTGATTTCGGGTTGGGTCATGATCTCGCGGTTCGTGGGTTCGAGCCCCATGTTGGGCTTTGTGCTGACAGCTCAGAGCCTGGAGCCTGCTTCAGATTCTTTGTCTCCCTCTCTCTCTGCCCCTCCCTTGTTCATGCTCTCTCTCTCAAAAATAAACATTAAAAAAAATGTCTATACTACCCAAAGCAATCTACACATTCAATGCAATCCCTATCAAAATACACTAGCATTCTTCAAGAACTAGAACAAATAATCCTAAAATTTGTTGGAACCAGAAAAGACCTCGAATAGCCAAAGTAATGTTGAAAAAAAAAAAAAAAAAAAAAAAAAAAAAAAAAAAAAAACGAAGCTGGAGGCATCACAATTCCAGACTTCAACCTGTATTACAAGGCTGTAATCATCAAGACAGTTTATGGTACTGGCACAAAAACAGACACACAGATCAATGGAACAGAATAGAGAACCCAGAAATGGACCCACAAATGTATGGCTAACTGATCTTCAACAAAGTAGGAATGAGTATCCATGGAAAAAAGACAGTCCCTTCACCAAATGGTGCTGGACAGTGACATGCAGAAGAATGAACCTGGACCACTTTTTTACACCATACACAGAATTAATTCAAATGGATGAAAGACCTAAGACAGGAAACCATCAAAATTCTAGAGGAAAAAACAGGCAATAATTTCTTTGACCACAGCTGCAGCAACTTCTTACTAGACGTGTATCCAGAGGCAAGGGAAATAAAAACGAAAATGAGCTATTGGGACTTCATCAAGATACAAAGCTTCTGTATAGCCAAGGAAACAATCCATAAAACTAAAAGGCAACTGACTGAATTGGAGAAGCTATTTGCAAATAACATATCAGATAAAAGGTTAGTATCCAAAATCTTAGAAGAATGTACCAAACTCAATACCCAAAAAACAAACAATCCAGTGAATAAATGGGCAGGAGATGTGAACACTTTTCCAAAGAAGACATCCAGGTGGCTAACAGACACATGAAAAGATGCTCATCAGATCATCATAGAAATACAAATCAAAACCACAGTGAGATACTACCTCACACCTGACAGAATGGCTAAAATTCACAACTCAGGAAACAACAGATGTTGGTGAGGATGTGGAGAAAGGGGAACCTTTTTGCACTATTGGTGGGAATGCAAACTGGGACAGCTACTCTGGAGAACAGTATGAAAGTTCCTCAAAAAATTAAAAACAGCTACCCTATGACCCAGGAATTGTCCTACTAGGTATTCATCTGAAGGACACAAAAATGCTGATTTGAAGAGGCACATGCACCCCTATGTTTATAGCAGCATTGTCAACAATAGCCAAATTGTGGAAAGAGCCAGAATGTCCATTGACTGATGAATGGATAAAGATGTTGTATATATGTTTATATACATATATATACAAAGGAGTACTATTTGGTGATCAAAAAGAATGCAGTTTTGCCATTTGCAACAAGGTAGGTGGAAGTAGAATGTATTCTGCTAAGCGAAATGTCAGGGAAAGGCAAATATATGATTTCACTCATGTGGAATTTAAGAAACAAGACAGATGAACATAGGAGAAGGGAAGGAAAAAGCAGACAGAAAAAAAGGTAAGCAAACCATAAGAGACTCTTAAACACAGAGAACAAACAGGGTTGCTGGAGGGGAAGTAGAAGGGGCATTGAGGAAGGCACTTGTTGGGATGAGCACTGGGTGTTATTTGTAAGTGATGAACCACTGGATTCTACTCCTGAAGACAATATTACACTGTATGCTAACTAACTTGATTTTAAATAAGTAAATTAAAAAAAACACACAAATGACAACCTGCAAAAAAAGAAAGAAAGAAAAAAGACCTTGGGTTGTCTTTAGTACCTGTGCAGAGAAATTGGTTCAGAACCTAAAGTCTGTATAATGTAAAAAATAAAAACAAAAAACAGCACTTTAACTGAAAAATGTTTATGGCATTATGGCAGAAGTTACCAGATAATCTTCCCTCATTATTGAAAGAAATCTTCATGACTCTTATATAACATCTATTTTTTAGAAAACTTCTATCTGATAGCCCAACAATAACCATCCCCATTTAATAGAATACACTGATCTGTAGATACTAGAGAGAAGATGAGTGAATGTAATGCAGAACATCAAGTGTGTGGCCCTAATCCGTCATCGCAGCCATAGGAGACAAATACAGATTTCTTAGTGTCTTGACCTTTTGCTCTTCCTTATGAATTTGGGAATCAGTTTGTTAAATCCCTAAATAATGTTTGGTAGGACTTTTTTTATTGTATGGACTTGAATCTGTAGGTTTAATTTAGAAGAGGTTAACATGGGTAGGGTATCAATTCTTCCTATTACAAGGAGACTCCATTTATTTAGCCTCTTTATAAAGACTTGCCCATCTTTTTTATAATTAAGAACAGTTACATTAAAAAAAGAGGTTAAATTTTAAAAGGAGGACTTCTGTTATAGAAGGATCTCATGTGACCACTTCATTAAATGGTGGTTTACATAAAGATCAAGAAGAAAGAATGCTCATCTGCATAAAAAGTGATAAGTAGATCACTACTTTATAACAGAATTAATTAAAAATAGTTGGAATTCTTCATAAAATGGAAAGTAGTAAGGAAACCTATTTTATATTGGGATAGGAAAGGCCACTTTCAAAACTTACACCAGAGTTAAAAATTGTCACAGAAATGATTAATACATTTACCTGTTTAAAACATTTTGTATTTCTAACAGTAAAACCTTTCATTAACAGAGTTAAAAGATAAACACCAAACTATGAAAACACTTGCAGCATGTTTAAGAGAGCTAATTTCTTAATTTATGGACTGTAAAATGTTTATCAAATTTGGAAAAGATTGTGATGTGTGTTATCGAGATATGTTACAAACAGACCTTCTTGGCGTGCCCGCTCCCTCCTCCACTGCTGCCTCCTCCTTCTGCTCTGCTCCTGGTGATGCTTGTGTGCTGGTTCACTGAGGTACCAGGTGTCTCTTTTGTGAAGCAGCAGCGAAGGAGACTCTGGTGTTTACTGTGGCTGATGAAAAGCCCAAGGAAGGAGTAAAGACTGAGGACAACTATCATATTAATTTGAAGGTGACAGGGCAGGATGGTTCTATGATGCAGTTTAAGATTAAGAGACATAAACCACTTAGTAAACTAATGAAAGCCTATTGTGAATGGCAGGGTTTGTCAATAAGGCAGATTAGATTCTGATTTGATGGACAGCCAGTCAATGAAGCAGACAAGCCTGCACAGTTGGAAATGGAGGATGAAGATACAATTGATGTGTTCCAGCAGCAGACAGCAGGCATCTACTAAAAAGAGAACTGGCTACCTTACTCCAGAACTCTGTTCCTCCAGACCACGACATTCTCAGGAAACCGCAATTTGGTTCTACCACATCCTGACTACCACAGTATAGTTTTCTCTGTTCTTTCATTTTGTATGTGTATGTGCATGAGTATATTGTATTTTTTAAATTAAATGGCCAATGGTATGTTTTGATTGACACCAAATGAAGATGGGATGGGGAAAAATGCTGGTTCTGTGAAAATACCCCCTTTCTCCATTAGGGGTATGTTCATTCAGCTCTTATCTTTATATTCCAGTGAGTTATTTTTCTCTCAATGTTTAAGAAAAAAAGAACAACATAAAAATCCTTGCATACTTTTTCGAATGGCGAATTCTCATGTTTTTCTTTTATAACTATATGAAGCTGTTACATATAGGGCAATCTGTCTTTACATAAGGATAAATTACTCTAAATAAATCCTAGATAGTTTTCCCTTCAAGTCAAGCTTTTCTTTCTTTCTTTCTTTCCTTTCTTTCTTTCTTTCTTTCTTTCTTTCTTTCTTTCTTTCTTTCTTTCTTTCTTTCTTTCTTTCTTTCTTTCTTTTCTTTCTTTCCTTCCTTCCTTCCTTCCTTCCTTCCTTCCTTCCTTCCTTCCTTCCTTCCTTTCTTTCTTTCTTTCTTTCTTTCTTTCTTTCTTTCTTTCTTTCTTGTGTTCATTTTTGAGAGAAAGAGAGAAGCAGAGTGTGAGTGGGGAGGAGCAGAGAGAGAGGGAGACAGAATTGAAGCAGGCTCCAGGCTCTGAGCCATCAGCACAGAGCCCAATGCAGGGCTTGAATTCACAAACCGTGATCATGACCTGAGCTGAAGTCAGACACTTAGTCAACTGAGCTACCCAGGCACCTTGAGTTTTGTTTTCTGAATAAACTTCTGTTTAGGGGTGGTGCGTAGGTGGCTCAGTTGGTTGAGCATCTGACTCTTGATTTTGGCTCAGGTCAAAATCTCATGGTTGGTGAGATGAGCCCTGAGTTGGGCTCTGAGCTGAGAGTGCAGAGCCTGCTTGGGATTCTCTCTCTCCCTATCTCTGTGCCCCCACCTTGCTGCTACACATGCACTCTCTAATAATAAATAAACATTAAAAAATTGTTTTTTTAAAAAAAGACCCTCATAATATTGCCGGTGGAATGTAAATTAGATGGCATTTTGACTGTTAAGCATCAAAATTTTTAAAATGTACATATATGGGGCTCCTGGCTGGCTCAGCCAGTAGAACATGCAACTCTTGATCTTGGGGTTGTGAGTTTAAGCCCCACGTTGGGAGCACAGCCTACGTGAAATGAAAGGAAAGAAGAGGGAAATGGAAATGGAATGACACGTGCATGTACATTGAAGCCAGCATTTTCATTTCTTAGAATTCTAAAAAGTGGTTACATGTGTAGGATCCACTGCAGTGTTTAGTGAAAAATTTGAACCAACCTAAATGTTCATTATTTGGAGATTAATTTTGGATTTTAGGTATAATACTACAGTTGAGTGTTAGGAGTCTCAGGAAGTGTTAGGATTCTAATAATTACTAAATAAATAAGTTCACTTTTTCATATGAACACAAAGTATATTTCACATATGTTTCTGTCACTTCACTATCTTTGAGAAGTTTTTTAAGGAGTGAACATTTTTATAGAAGCAGCTGTCATATTAGTAATGATAACTCGTATTTTTGACCACTTATATGTGGCAGGCCTTGGACAAAGCATTTCACATGTGTTACCTGACTTAATTCTTGTAACAGACTAGTGTGAGAGATAGTAATTAATCCCTAGAAACTTGACTATTAAAAAGCTAGTAAGTAGGGGGATATAGTGGAGAAAGTCAGAATATCCAGGTTCTGATCTCACCTATATTATTCACCTAATATTTTTGTAGATACTTTACATATCTTATAAAATTAATAACACTTCATGTATTATTGGAAGATTACATGAAAAAATGGATTTGAAGCACAAAATTTATGGGAAGAATTTAAAACATTATTTGAATTTTGATTGGAATGTTAAAAGTGATAAAATTAAAGATATTATGACCTATTCAAACTCAGTAAGAATTTGTTCTTGAGAAATAGAATACAAAACACTGAATGATCTTTTTTTAAGTTTTTACTTTAATTTTAGTTAAGATACAGTGTCATGTTAGTTTCAGGTATACAATATAGTCATTCACCAATTTTATACAACACCAGTGCTCATCATGAGATGTGCATTCCTTGATCCCCATCACCTGTTTAACCCATCTACCCACCTACCTCTCCTCTGATAACCATAAGTTTGTTCTCTGTAGTGAAGAGTCTGTTTCTTGGTTTGTCTTTTATGTTCTTTGTTCATTTGTTTCTTAAATTCCACATATGAATGAAATCATAATGGTATTTGACTTTTTCTGACTGACTTATTTTGCTTAACATTCTACTTTTGAGCTCCATCCGTGTTGCAAATGGCCAAATGATAATGGTTTAGATTCTGTATTTTCAGTCTCTAAACTACTAAAAAGGGACAAATTAGAAAATTATTTAAAAGTTACATTTTGGGGAAACAAGATTTGAATGAATGAAAGGAAATTCATTGTTGGTATTTTATTTCAGTTAAACACAAGGAAATCCTTAAATTGTGTTACCTAGCAACAGTACTCTTTCCTTCCCCACCCAGAACTATTTTGAAGTAAAATTGCTAGTAAAAGGTACATTTATGTTAACAAAAATATGTTGTCATTGAGTTCTTTTAAACCAGAAGGTTCAAAGTTCCCAATCACCTTTCCTTTTCCATCAGTTGTCTTTGGAGCCTTATAAAGGCAAGTTGATTGTTACAAGAAGCTGCTGCTCATAAACATGCCGTTTACTGTAATATATCTTTAAGGAAAATAATTATGCCTCTGTGCTGTAACTTATTTCTTTAAAACTCTTTTGGGGCAGGCACCTGGGTGGCTCAGTCAGTTAAGCATCCGACTTTGGCTCAGGTCATGATCTCACGGTCTGTGGGTGTGAGCCCTGCGTCAGGTTCGATCTCATGGACTGTGAGTTTGAGCCCTGTGTCAGGCTCTGTGCTGCTAGCTCAGAGCCTGGATCCTACTTCAGATTCTGTATCTCCCTCTCTCTCTGCCCCTCCTCTGCTCACTCTCTCTTTCTCTCAAAAATAAATAAACATTAAAAAAAATTAAAACTCCTTTGAAGATGATGGATTTGAGCAACCATTTGAATAAATATATAGTGCTTTGCTAGATTTCAGGCAACTGCAAAGGAGTAAAGGGGTTGATGGCACAATAAAAGAATCATGTCGAATATGAAATGAGTATAAAAGAGAAAGATGGTAGGAATTTGTAATAGCATTTACTTTCCTTTATTCATTGTAATATATTTTTCAAACACGCTTATGTTTATTTTCAGTATGCAAAAGGATGCCTTTGAGTGTAGGGAAGTGAGAAATTATTTTCTATTTGAGAGGTCTAGAACTGGATCCAGAATGATAGTAGCAATGTATTTTGATTGCTCTTCTATTTCTGACCACTCAACTAAAAGAAAGAGAGAGACATTATTTTATATAATAGCAGTATACTAAGAGCTAGCTAGTGTTTGATCCTGTAAAAGTGAAGGTAATGCATTTGTTCACAGTAAACATCAGTAATTGGTGATAGAACAGTTCGTGTTTCTAGACTTAGAAAAGAAGTACTTTTTTTCAGCACTTTTTAAATTCTTTTTCATAATTCTTTTTCAGACTAGCCTAGAAGTTCTAGCTTTCAGATTCAGTTAGCCAGATAAGGTTGAGCAGATCTGACAAATTGGGATGTCAAGGAGTTGAATATAAGACTAAAAGGAATAGATTATCAAAATAAGAAAGAAACATAAATCTACGTCTTTTAGCATTCTCTCCCCATGTCTCCTTACCCTCTTCCCCTGGCAACCATTAATCTACTTTCCATCTCTATGAATCTGACTATTCTAGATGTTTTGTATAAATGGAATCATAACATACGTGGTCTTTTGTGTTTGGCTTCCTTCATTTAACATAATGTTTTCAAGGTTTATCCATGTTTTAGTATTTAAGAGTACTTCATTCCTTTTTATGGCTGAATAGTAATTCAGTTTTAGGGATATACCACATTTTGTTCATCAGTTGGTGACATTTGGGTTGTTTCCACTTTTTGACTATGAGGAATAATTATGTACAAACATTTATATCGTTTTGTTTTTAATTTTGGGTATATACTATTCCAGGAGTTGAATTGCTGGGTCATACAGTAATTCTGTATTTAACTTTTTGAGGAACTGCCAGACCATTTCCAAAGCAGCTGTATTATTTATATTCCATCACCAGTGTACAGACATTTCCCTGCATGCTTGTCAATGGTTGGTATTATCCATCTTTCTGAGTATAGCCATTGTAATGGATGGGAAGTGGTGTCTCATCGTGGTTGTTTTGTTTTTGTTTTTTCCTTGGAGGCCAATCCAGTTTTTTATGGGAAACCAGCATTTCTTCAGTCTTATCTTCATACCACTCTGCTCTTTCAGTGTTAAGCGGGGCATGGGCAGATGGCGATTCCAAGGCATCTTGCAAAGTAGACAAGTCACCTTAGGGGCAAACTTTACCCATTCCAAAATTTGTCTCACATTAGCAGTCAGAATTTGGGTGTCACCTTGAATCATTGTTTTCCTTACTCATTAAGGCATTCATTGTGGTTTTGATATACATTTCCATGATGGCTAATGAAGTTGAGCATCTTTGCATGTGTTTATTGGCCATTTGTGTATCTTGTTTGGAGAAACGTCTATTCAAATCCTTTGGCTAATTTTAATTGAATTATGTTTCATTCTATAGTTGAGTTACATATTCTGGATAGTAAGCCGTTATAAAATGTTTAATATGTAAGTATTTTCAGAAATCTGTAGATTGTCTTAATTTCTCTATAGTATCCTTTGAGACAAAAAAAGTTGTGAGTTTTGATGAAGTCCAGTTTATTTTTTTCCTTGTTGGTTGTGCTGTTGGTGTCATAAGTAAGAAATAATTGACTAGTTCAAGATCATGTTTCTTTTAAGAGTTTTATAATTTTTGTTTTACATTTAGGCTTTATGAGTTAATTTTGTGTACGGTATGAGATAGTGATTCCACCTCATTCTTTTAAAAAAATTTTTTTTTTTAATGGTTATTTCTGAGACAGAGACAGAGCATGAGTCGGGGAGGGGCAGAGAGAGAGGGAGACACAGAATCCGAAGCAGGTTCCAGGCTCTGAGCTGTCAGCACAGAGCCCAACGCGGGGCTCGAACTCACAAACCGTGAGATTATGACCTGAGCCAAAGTCAGTTGCTCAACTGACTGAGCCAGCCAGGCACTCCATCCACCTCATTCTTTTGCACATATTTTTATCCCAGTTGAGTTGTCTTAATACCTGCGTTGAAAATCATTTGACCATTAGTGTAAGAGCTTATTTCTGGACTCTTAATTCTGTTGTATTCATCTCTATATCTATTATCCCAATACCACACTGTTTTGATTACTGTAACTTTGTAGTAAGTTTAGAAATTTGAAAGCATCCGGTCTTTTTATTCTTTTTTTTATTTTTTTAAAAGTGAGGTATAATTGACCTATAACATTACATTAGTTTGAAGTATACAACATAATGGTTCAGTATTTGTATATATTGTGAAATGATCATCACAATGGGTCCAGTTAACATTCATCACCATATATGTGATTACAAACATTTTTTTTTCTTCTGGTGAGCACTTTTGAGATCTACTCTTTTAGCAATTTTCAAATATACAATATGGTATTATTAGGAATAGTCACCATGCTATACATTACATCCTTGTGATGTATTTATTTTACAACTGGAAATTTGTAGCTTTTGATGTTCTTTTTCAGGATTGTTTTGATTATTCTGGGTTCCTTGTATTTTCCTATGGATTTTAGGATAAGGGTTTTTTTTTTTTTAATGTTTATTTTTGAGAGAGAGAGAGACTGAGTGTGAATTCGAAAGGGACAGAGTGAGAGGGAGACACAAAATCCGAAGCAGCCTCCAAGCTCTGAGCTGTCAACACAGAGCCCCATGCAGGGCTCGAACTCAAGAACCAAGAGATTATGACCTGAGCTGAAGTCGGACACTCAGTTGACTGAGCCACCCAGGCACCCCTAGGATTAGTTTGTTAATTTCTGCAAAAAGCCACTTACGATTTTGATAGAGTTTGCATCGAATCGTTAGATATATTTGAGAGAGTATTTCTATCTTAACAGTATTACTTCTTCTTTGTCTATGACCAAGTAATGTTTTTCAGTTTGTTTAGGTCTTTATGATCTCTCAGCAATATTTCATAGTTTTAGTGTACAAATTTTAATTTCTTTTATTCACAAATATTTTATTCTTTTCATGCTATTGTAAATGGCATTGTTTTTTTATTTTCATTTGTGGATTATTCATTGCTAGTGGATGGAAATTCAGTTGATTTGTGTGTTCATTTTGTATTCTGCAACCTAGTTGAACTTGTTTTTTAGCTCTTACAGTTGTGTGTGTGTGTGAGAGTGAATTCCTTAGGACTTTTTTTTTAAATATCCAAGATCATGTTATTTGTGAATAGAGATTAGTGCTTCTTTATAATATGCATGGCTTTTATTTCTTTTTCAGGTCTAATTTCTTTGGTTAGCACTCTTAGTACACTGTTGAGTAACAGTAGCAAAAGGGGAGGGACATCCTTGTCTTGTTCATGTGTTTAGAGGTAAAGTTTTTAGTCTTTCACCAATCAGTATGAAGTTAGCTGTGGATTTTTCATAGATGCCCTTTATCAGGGTGAGGAAATTACTTAATTTTTTGAGTGTCTTTATCATGAAACGGTGTTGGATTTTGCCAAGCACTTTCTCTGTGTCTATTGAGACTATTATATGTGGGTTTTTATCTGTATATTGATATGATGTGTTGCAATGACTGAGTTTTGGATTTGAATTGACCCTGCATTCTGAGATAAATCCCACTTAGTCATGGTGTATAGTACTTTTCATATTTTTCATACTCAGTTTTATAGTATTTTGTTAGGATTTTTGTGTCTGGATTGATAAGGAATATAGATCTGTAGTTTTTTTGATTGATTTTGGAATGAGACTAATAGTGGCCTCATAGAGTGAGTTGGGAAGTGTTCTCTCTTTTTTGGAAATGTTGACAGGATTCACCTATGAAGCCATTTGGTTCTGGGCTTTTCTTTCACATCAGTTTTATTAATAAGTCTTTTTTTTACTTCTTATAGATCTCAGATTTTCTCTTATTGGAGTCAGTTTTGGTACTTTATGTCTTTCTAGGAATTTGTCCATTTCTTACAGGTTATGTAATTTGCTAGCATATAGTTGCTCATAGTATTCCCTTATCATATTTTTAAATTCTGTACTGTTGGTAGTAATGTCCTTTTTTCCAGTCCAAATTAGTAATTTGAATCTTCTCTTTTTGTCGTGGACAGTCTGGCCAAAGGTTTGTCAATTTTGTTGATCTTTTCAAAGGATCAGTTTTGGTTTCATTGATGTTTCTGTGTGTGTGTGTGTGTGTGTGTGTGTGTGTGTGTGTGTGTGTGTGTTTTCCTCTATCTCAAATAATCCCATTCTAGTTTTTATTATTTCTTTCCTTCTGCATGTTTTAGCATTAATTTGCTTTTACTTTTTGATTTCTAGTTTCTTAAGGTGGAACATTGCATTATTGATTTTTAGATCTTTACTTTCATTTAGACATTTAAAGCTGTAAATTTTCCATTTAGTGCTACTAAATTCCCTATGGATTTGAATTAATCTAGAATCCTTTCATTTCAGCCTGATGGACTCCCTCCAATATTTTTTATAGGGTAGGTCTGCTAGGAATGAATTCTTAGTTTTTGGGTACCTGGGGATATCTTAATTTCTGTTTAATTAAGTTTTGGTAGATATTGAATTTTTAGTTGCCAGCCTTTTTCTTTGAGCTCTTTGACTATATCATCTCAGTGCCTTCTGGCCACCATTTTTTTTAATGTTCATTTATTTATTTTGAGAGAGAGCAAGAGCAGAGGAAGGGCAAGGAGAGAGAGAGAGAGAGGGAGAGAGAGAGAGAGAAAATGAAAATCCTAAGCAAGCTCTGTGCTATCAGCAGGACCCCATTTCACAAACCATGAGATTATGACCTGAGCCGAAATCAAGATCTGGATGCTTAACTGACTGAGCCACCAGGTGCCCCTAGCCACCATGCTTTCTAATGAAAATCAGATATTTTTGTTATTGGGGCTTCCTTATTAAGTGATGTGTTGCTTTTTTCTTGGTGCTTTCAAGATTCTTTGTCTTTTGACAGTTTTGTTGTAATATGTCTAGGTATGGGTTTCTTTGACTTTATTCCCCTTGGATTTTATTGAGTTTCTTGAATATGCACACAAATGTTTTTAGTCAAATTCAGGAAGTTTTCAGCTGTTATTTCTTGAAATAATAATGATTTGTTTCTTTTTTCTCTTCTCTGGGTCTCCTATTATACGCGCATTGGTATGTTTGATGGTGAGCCACAAGGCTCTGAGGCTCTGTTCATTTTTCTTCATTATTTTTTCATACTCTTCCTCGGACTGGATAATCAACTAACCTGTCTTTGGCTTAGCTGACTTTTTATTTTGACAATTCAGATGTTTTTCATTTTGTCTCTCTCCCTTTTTTTTCTTCATTTGTTTTGTTTTTTAAATTCCAAATGAGTGAAATAATAAGATATTTGTCTTTTTCTGACTGGTTTATTTCAGTTAGCGTTATATTGTCTAGATCTATCTGTTGTTGCAAATGACAAGATTTCATTCTTTTTTATGGCTGAATGATATTCCATTGTGTGTATATGGTGTGTATATATATATATATATATATATGTGTTGTGTGTGTACATATATGTACACGTATATATGCATACATATACACACACCCCACATCTTCTTTATCCATTCATCTATTGATGGACACTTGGGCTTCTTCCATAGTTTGGCTATTGTAAATAATACTGCCATAAACGGAGGGGTGCGTGTATCCCTTTGAATTAGTGTTTTTGTTCTTTTTGGGTAAATACCCAGTAGTGTGATAACTGGATCATAGGGTAGTTCTATTTTTTTAATTTTTTGAGCAACCTCCATACTGTCTTTCGCAGTGGCTGCATCAGTTTGCATTCCCACCAACAGTGCACAAGGTTCCTTTTTCTCCACATACTTGCCAACACTTATTGTTTAAGTTTTTGATTTTAGCCATTCACACAGGCATGAGGTGATATTGCCTTGTTTTGATTTGCATTTCCCTGATGATAAGTGATGTTAAGCATCTTTGCATGTGACTAAGGGCTATCTGTATGTCTTTGGAGAAATATCAGTTCATATCTTTTGCCAATTTTTCAACTGGGTTATTTGTGTTTTTTTGGTGTTGAGTTGTATAGCTTCTTCATACATTTTGGACACTAACCATTTATTGAATATGCCATTTGCAAGTATCTTCTTCCATTCAATAGGTTGTTTTTGAGTTTTGTTGATTGTTTTCTTTGCTGTTCAGAAGGGTTTTTTTTTTTTTTTTTGATGTAGTCCAAATAGTTTATTTTTGCTTTAGTTTCCCTTGCCTCAGGAGACACATCTAGAAAGATGTTGCTATGACCAATGTCAGAGACATTACTGCCTGTGCCTCTTCAAGGATTTTTATACTTTCAGGTCTCATATTTAGATTCTTAATCCATTTTGAGTTTGTTTTTGTATATGGTGTAAGAAAGTAGTCCATTTTCATTCTTTTGCAAGTAGCTGTCCAGTTTTCCCAACACCATTTGTTGAAAAGACTTTTTCCTATTGCATATTCTTTTCTCTTTATCGAAGGTTAATTGACCATATAATTCTGGGTTTATTTTTGGGCTTTATATTCTGTTTCTTTGATCTGTGTCTTTTTTTTTTTTTTCTTTTTTTGCTAGTACCATACTCTTTTGGTCCCTACAGCTTTGTAATATAACTCGAAGTTTGGAATTGTGATACCTCCAGTTTTTTCTTTTTTTCAAGATTTCTTTGGCTATTCAGGGTCTTTTGTGGTTCCATACAAGTTTTAGGATTGTTTGTTCTAGTTCTGTGAAAAATGCTGTTGGCATTTTGATAGGGAATGCGTGAAATATGTAGATTACTTTGAGTAGTATAGACATTTTAACAATATTTATTCTTCCAACCTATGATTATGGTATGTCTTTCTGTTTCTTTGTGTTATCTTCAATCTCTTTCCTCAGTGTTTTATAGTTTTCGGAGTACAGGTCTTTAACCTCTTTGGTTACACTTTTTCCTAGGTATCTTATTATTCTTGGTGCAGTGTAAATGGGATTGTTTTCTTAATTTTTCTGCTACTTTATTATTAGTTAATGGAAATGCAGAGGATTTCTGTATATTGATTTTATATTCTGTGACCTTACTGAATTCATATGTCAATTCCAGTAGGTTATTTGTGGAGTCTTTAGGGTGTCATATATATAGTATCATGTTTTCTGCAAGTAGTGAAAGTTTTACTTTTTCCTTATCAATTTGGATGCCTTTTATTTCTTTTTGTTGTCTGATTTCTGTGGCTAGGATTTCCAGTACTGTGTTGAATAAAAGTGGTTAGTGCAGACATCCTTGTCTTCTTCCTGGCCTTAGGGGGAAGGCTCTTAGTTTTCCCCCATAGAGTATGATGTTAGCTGTGCGTTTTTCATATAAGGACTTTATTATATTGAAGTTCCCTCTAAACTTGCTTTGTTGTTTTTTTCCCATGAGTGGATGTTGCACTTTGTCAAATGCTTTTTTGTGTCTATTGAAATGACATATAGTTTTTATCCTTATTGATATGGTGTATCATGTTGATTGATTTACAAATATTGAACATCCTTGCATCCCAGGAAAAAATCCCACTTGATCGTGGTGAATGATTTTTTTTTAATGCATTGTGTATTTGCTGTGCTTATTTAAATTCTTTAGACATGGTTTCCTTTGTTATTTTAATCATACTTAAATAGTTGGTGGCATCTATTAAATCTAATTTTTGTGCTTCTACAGGGAGAGTTTCTCTTAACTTTAATTTGTCCTTTATATGGCACATACTTTGTTTTTTTTGTGTGTCTTGCAATTTTTGTTGATATCTTGATATTTATTTACTTAAAATTTTTTTTAACGTTTATTCATTTTTGAGAGACAGAGAGAGACAGAGCATGAGCGGGGAAGGGGCAGAGAGAAGGAGACACAGAATCTGAAGCAGGCTCCAAGCTCTGAGCTGTCAGCACAGAGCCCGATGCGGGGCTCTAACTCACAAACTGTGAGATCCTCAAAGTCAGACACTCAATCGACTGAGCCACTCAGGTGCCTCGATATCTTGATATTTTA
Organism: Felis catus; assembly: GCF_018350175.1. Taxonomy (NCBI): domain Eukaryota; kingdom Metazoa; phylum Chordata; class Mammalia; order Carnivora; family Felidae; genus Felis; species Felis catus. Next base: position 84,952,376 of record NC_058373.1, on the reverse strand, counting down.
AATAATGTAGCAACTCTGGCAACCAGTTTCTGCTTCCTTCCCAGGGGTTGTTGTTATTTCTGTTTGTTGTTGTTGCTGTGTGTTTCTGTAATGACTTTACTGAACTAACTCTCTGCAGTCTGTTTTTTCCTTCTACATGACCAGAACTTTGCTTGTTTACCTTCATGGTCTGCTAAAGATTGAATAGAGACTTCATATAAGCCTGGATCAGTAAGTCTTCTAGTCTTTGCCAAAGGGTTCTGTGTGTGTATCGGGGACACGATCAGTATTAACCAGACAGTTTACAATTCTGTTTTAGTTTTCACATCCTTCTTGTGTAGAATCTGATGGTCAGCCAGAGATGAAAACCTAGGTCTTTTTCTAGTCTTTCCAGAGCATGCTTGCAGCCTTATGCATACAGGTGGCCTTGTGTATTCCCATTAAATTGTCTGAAATTTTCAACGTTACCTGTGGATAGTTCATTCCCTAGCTTTTCTTTTTAAGGTTTTTGTTTTCAGGTGTGTGTGTGTGTGTGTGCGCGCGCGCGCACGCGCGTGCGCCTGGTTTTTATTTATTATTATCTTTTTTTATTGGTTAGCTTGTTATTTGCCTCATCAGTGATTACTGCCTCAGGCTGCTGTGTTATTAAACAGTTGCCACTGATTGTTTTCAACAGATGTTCCCAGGGAAGAAGCTGTTGGATTGTGTGGACTCTGAGTTAAGTCGAATAAGGACAGTTTTTGCAAGTGGGATTGTCCAGGGAGAAGCTAGATAAGTCAAATACTGATAATTCTCTTAAGTTGAGGGTTTGAAAAGGCTCCTGTCCTGTTTTGACTCCTCCTGGGACTGATTAGGGTATTGGTTCTTGACTGTGATTGTGGGCTATTGCTTTTCAAGGCTGTTATGGAGGGGGGAGAGAAGGATGGGAATAGGGTAAGTTTGAGATGCCGCTAAGCTCACTGTTCTTATTAAGATTTATCCATTATCCTTGAACAAATGTTCCTGGTTGTTAATAATCCTCTGGTTAATTTCTAGGTTTCTAAAAATATTAATTTTTTACTGTTTTTGGTTTTGTTTTTATTGCTTTTATGGAGATTTTTGAATTGCCTTCTTCCACCAACTCAATGATATTACTTCTAACCTGCTTTTAACTTTTTAATTTCTATGCTTTTAATTTTTATTTCTTATTGAAATATACTTGACATGCAATATTATTACTAGTTTCAGGTGTTAAACATAGTGTTTTGACAATTACATGTGTTATAAAATGCTCACCATAATCGGTATAATTATCATCTGTCACTGTACAAAGTTATCACAATGTTACTGACTATATTCCCTGTACTGTACTTTTCATCCTAGTGACCTATTTATTTTATGACTGGAAGTGTATACTTCTTTATCCCCTTCACCTATTTTTGCCCATTGCTCCCATTTCCCTCCCCTTTGCAAACCACCAGTTCTCTGTATTCGATAGTCTATTTCTGTTTGTTTAAAATAGAAGTTCTTATTAATATTTTTCCATTTCATAGAAGTGTTTTTTTAATGAATATTTTTAGTGGTTATCTATTTAATTGTATGGATGTAAATTTATTTTGTGACATTATTTACTGTGTAGTGGGGAATAGACAAGGTAGTGAGTAGTTCAGAATGAAAAAAAAATAGTGCTAGTATGTCATCTGAATGAGCCTGGGATTTATCTTGTTTGCATTGGAAAGCCCTGGAAGCAGATCAATGATACAGTTAAATTATTCTGGTAGTAATATTTGGAGGATGGATAAAAAGGCGAGAATGGCGTGAGAGCTAGTAGATAAGAGACTAATAAAATTCAGGCAAGAGACCACAAGGTATGAAACTAAATGATGGGGGGTGGTGGGCAGTAGGGAACGGAGAGAAAGAAATGTATTGCAGAAGTATTTAGGAAGGTAAACTCGGCAAGGAAATGAATGATTTGGTGAGGGATAGGGGGGTGGGCTGGGATGGTGGACAGAACCCAAAAGAGAGGGGAATGAGTCTGAAAATGAATGCCAGCCTTCAGAGATAGGTGGTACTACCAACCTCTCTTTGAAGGCTGAAATTCATTTCAAACTCATTCAAAAGCTAGAGAAGATGAAGGAAGGTGGATTCATTTGGGGGGCAAGTTGAGTGAGAGATATCTGTGGAAGATGTAATTGGATAGGTAGTGTATAAGACTCATACTCGAGAGGGTGTGAAATAGCAGCTATGGGTTTGAGAGGTATTTTTGTATGTAGATAGAGTTCAAGTTGCAGTATTTAATGAAGGTGGAAGAGGACATATTCCTCATACACCTCAACATTTAAAGGGAGGGTACAGAGGAAGAGAAGTTCATAATGGAGATGGAAAAAGAGGAAAAAAGAAAATGGAATGCTCACCCCCTTTACTGAGCACATCAAAGTTTTAATTAATCAGTGTTGCTAACATTTTCCCAATGATTTTCTTATACTTTTCCTTTAGCACTCAGTGTTCTATTTAGCCATAAATTTTAATATCACAGCCATTTACCTGTTTTGCAAAGTGGCATGGAATAAGACACAGAGTTTTACCTTACACTTAGACCAGCTTGGTTTTGTCTTGGCTTTTTTGAATCTTTTTAGTTTAGTTTTTATCTTTTATAAACTAAGTGAAGAGTAAAATGAAGCTAATAGGACTTACCTTTTAAAATTTAAAGGATAAAAGTTTAAAGTTTCTATGAGAATTCAGAAAACTGAAAGAAAAGTGTTTAGCTCAATCCTTAGAAAACAGTAATGCTTAATAAATATTATCTTCTTTACTTCCCATTTTCACAACTGTATCAGAATTCTTTTCCTTCTTTGCTGTATGTTATGAGGAAAGCAACTTGTACCTATTTACATGAATAGTGTTTAACTGCTTACACTAGGTGTTGGAATGCTTTGCTTGCACAAATGAATTTAATGAGTGAAATTTTAGGTATTGTGATGAAGTTAGGGAGGATATAGTTAGCCAATGTAAGGAGAAATACTTCAGGGTAGTGTGCATATGAGTGGACTAAATCCTCTTAATTCTTGGTATCTTTTATTATTTACCAGTTCTGAAACTTCAGATAATCCACCTCAGCCTCTGTGTAACTTTCTTTTTTTTTTTAATTTTTTTTAATGTTTATTTTTGAGAGAGAGAGAGAGAGAGAGAGAGAGAGAGAGAGAACGAACGAACACGAGTGGGGGAGGGCCAGAGAGAGACGGAGACAGAATCTGAAGCAGGCTCCATCCAGGCTCTGAGCTGTCAGCACAGAGCCTGACGTGGGGCTCAAACACACGAACCACAAGATCATGACCTAAGCCGAAGTTGTACACTTAACCGACTGAGCCACCCAGGCGCCCCTTCTGTGTAGCTTTCAAATAATTCTTGAAAAATACCATTCTTTCAGAATCAGTTTGATTTAAAATGGCCAGAGTGTTGTCTTATGCTGTGGACTACTGCCTGAAGTGTGCCTATTCTAGTGTTGTTGATTCAGGACACAGAGCTGATTTGGAGCCATTTAGTAGTTTAGTGTGACCTGGGAAAGTTGCCTGTCTTCTTCCAGGCTTAGTTTTCTTATGAAATGGAGATAATAAACTTATTTCAAAAACAATTTGTGGAGTAAGATTGCATATACGTAACTGTCAAAGTGGTGTTCATGCAAATGTAAAACATTAAACATAAGTGGTTATAACTTTTGTTTTATACTCACAGTTACCTTACAGTATAATATTTAATAAAACACAAAACTGACTTTGCTCTTAAATTAGGCATTGTATCTTTGTGTAAACTAGATTCTTTTTTTTCCACTCTCTCATTTTCTCTGTGTTTATTGTGGAATCCTTGAAGGCAGGAGAATAATTTTTATTGTATTACTTTATAGAGTTGAATGAGACTTAGAAATAATTACTTTGGGATCACGGTCACTTACTAATGCTTCTTTTAGTGTTTGTCTTTTCCTTTTTATTTCTGGGAGTTGTTATCTTGCTATCAGTTGTAACCATAATCACATGTCAGGAGCTTTTCTGCAGTTACTTTGAAACATCAGTTTGATAAGGAGATAAACTACATATCTTAAAACGATTTTGCTTGCTTTGAAATTTTAGTAGGTTTTTAGTGTGGTTTCCAGCAGGACTTTTGTCTTTTGTATTACTTCTTTTCATAGTGAAGGAATAATGAATAATATATGTTTGAAAGAGAAAAACAAACATCTTAAACATTTGTACAAGAGAAGATCCCTAGATTTATCTTCATGAATTTAATCACCCAGGACAGTTATCAGTAGGGAAATTAACTTGCCTGCCTTCTGCATTGTTAAATACAAGAATGAGCTTGCCATTTTTATTCATTTTATTATTGGTTCATGATATAAAAATGAAAATCAATTTTAATCATTTTCTGGGAGTCAATATTTCTATTGATTCTGGGAATCATAATTCTTATGATTAGTGTGGGGTCATTAGACTATATTTGTGAAAGCATTCAGAAATGGTCATTTTGGGGTTTTATTTGCATTGCTTTAAATTCATAAATGTATTACATGTGCTTTCAGAGATTCTTAAATTTTTGTCTTGTGGAGCATATGTTCACATGTGCAGCAGGCTTCTGTGGACACAGATGGCCCACTGTGGACACAGTTTAGGTATTCAAATATTCTAGAATCATGGCATTTCCTAGAATATTACTTACTCCATTTTTGGAGTTCCATTCTCCTCTCTCCCTTCACTTCAGAAAACATAATGGAATGAAAATGAGTGGAAATTGTCTTGAATCTATATAATTAAATTTTTTTTAATTAAAAATTTTTTTTCAGTTTATTTATTTTGTGAGAGAGAGAGTGTGAGTGGGGTAGGGGCAGAGAGAGAGAGGGGAGAGAGAATCCCAGGCACTGTCAGCACAGAGCCTGATGCGGGACTCAAACTCACAAATATATTTAGATCATGACCTGAGCGGAAATCAAGAGTCAGACACATAAACCAATGGAGTTACCTAGGCACCTCAATTAGTTAATTTTAAAAATAGGTTTATTGAGGCATAACTGATATATAGCAAATTGTGTATATACATACTAAAAAAAAAATTTGTTCCATCTTTATTTATTTTTGAGAGAGAGACAGAGACAGAGTGCAGTCAGTGGAGGAACAGAGAGAGAGGGAGACACAGAATTCAAAGCAGGCTCCAGGCTCTGAGCTGTCAGCACAGAGCCCAGTGTGGGGCTCGAACCCACAAACCGTGAAATCATCATCTGAGCTGAAGTCAGTCACTTAACCAGCTGAGCCACCCAAGCGCCCCACAAATTGCACATATTTTAAGTGTACAATTTTTATTTCTTATGGGCAATATATAGTTGGATTTTGCTTTTTTAAAAATCCAGTCTGACAGTCTTTGCCATTTTGGGTCAATCATTTTTATTTAGTGTGATTATTGATATAGCTAGATTAGCATCTGTTATCTATTCTTTATCCCAATTGATCACTGTTTCTCTTTTTCTGTCTTCATTTAGTTCAGTCAAGTATTTTTTTGTGATTTTATATTCTCTCCACTATGGGTATTACTAGTAACTTTTCTGTTTTATTTTAGTAGTTGCTTTAGTGTTTATAGTATCCATCTTTAACGCATTGAAGTCTGCCTTCAGGTGTGAATGCATTACTTCTTAATTAAGAATGTTAGAATAGTGGACTTTCATTTTTCTCTTTCCTACCTTTATATTTTTATTTTCATGGATTTTATTTTTACTATGTTATAAACCCCCCAATGCATTGTTACTATTTTTGTTCGAACAGTTATCTTTGGATAAGTTTGGAATAATGAGAAACAAGCTTGGGCATTTACCTTGTTGTTACTTTTTTTCAGGTCCATATTTCTGTCTGATAATATTTCTTTCTTTTTTTAAATTTTATTTTTTTAATTTACATCTGAATTAGTTAGCATATAGCACAACAATGATTTCAGGAGTAGATTCCTTTATGCCCCTTGCCCATTTAGCCCATCCCCTCTCCCACAACCCCTCCAGTAACTCTCTGTTCTCCATATTTAAGATCTCTTATATTTTGTCCCCCTCCATGTTTTTATTTTATTTTTGCTTTCCTTCCCTTATGTTCATCTGTTCTGTGTCTTAAAGTCTTCATATGAGTGAAGTCATATGATATTTGTCTTTCTCTGACTAATTTCGCTTAGCATAATACCCTCTAGTTCCATCCATGTAGTTGCATGATAATATTTCTTTCTGCCTGAAAGACCTTCTTTAGCATTTCTATTAGTATTTGGACCTACGGCTGATGAATTCTTTCAGCTTTTGTATGTCTGAAAATGTCTTTATTTTGCCTTTAAAAAAAATTAATTATTTTTTAATTTACATCCAAGTTAGTTAGCATATGGTACAACAATGATTTCAAGAGTAGATTCCTTAATGCCCCTTACCCATTTAGCCTATCCCCTCTCCCACAACCCCTCCAGCAACCCTCTGTTTGTTCTCTATATTTAAGAGTCTCTTATGTTTTGTCCCCCTCCCTGTTTTTATATTTTTGCTTCCCTTCCCTTGTGTTCATCTGTTCTGTGTCTTAAAATCCTCATATGAGTGGATTCATATGATATTTGTCTTTCTGCAACTAATTTCACTTAGCATAATACCCTTAAGTTCCATCCATGTAGTTGCAAATGGCAAGATTTCATTCTTTTTGATTGCTGAGTAATACTCCATTGTATGTATGTATGTGTGTGTGTGGGGGGGTGTGGAGATTTATATATATATATATCTCCACACCCCCCCCACACACACATACATACTATATATATATATATATATATACACACACACAATATATATATATATATACACACTATATATATATATATATATATATATATATATATATATATATATATATATATATATATATATCTCCACACACACACCCACACACACACACACCACATCTTCTTTATCCATTTATCTATCAGTGGATATTTGGGCTCTTTACATACTTTGGCTGTTGTTGATAGTGCTGCTGTAAACATTGCAGTGCATGTATACCTTTGAAACAGCATACCTGTATCCGTTGAATAAATACCTAGTAGTTATTTTGCCTTTGTTTTTGAAAGATATTTTTACTGGATATAGAATTCAGCTGGACAGTTTTTTTTCTTCATTACTTTGAAGATATATATTGTTTTTATTTGCATTATTTCTGATGAAAAATATGTCATCTTTATTTTAGTTACTGTGTACCATGTTTTTTTTTTCTTCTAGCTGCTTTTTAATATGTTCTTTTTCTCACTGTTTTGAGCAATTTAATTATTATGTGCCTTGATGATTTTTTCATGTTTCTTGTTTTGGAGTTTGTTGAGCCTCATGCATATGTGGATTTGTGATTTGTATCAAGCTTGAAAATTTTCAGCCATTATTTCTCCAAATATTTTTCTGCCCCTCTTCCTTGGAATTTCAATTACTTTTATGTTAGGAAATGGTTGTATAAAATCTACCATGCAATTAGTAGGTTTTTTCTCCTTAGAAATTTGTTGGTCTTTGCTTTTTATATTTTGAAACTGCTAATGCAAATTTGGAATTAAAAGCTTCCTGGTACAGCCTTTTTTCAAAATACAGTGATCCTCTTTAATTGTAGTAATTCTTGCCTTAATATTTACTTTGACTCTTACCAAGGAATCAACAATGGTATTTTGGTCAATGTGTAAATAATATATTTTTATTTCATTCCTTTAATCATTTTGGGTTAAATTTTTTTTCTTAATAAATACCTTGTAGCTTAATTTTTGTGGTTGTTTTAAAATACAGTGTGATTATAACTGTGTCTTAGTTGAAGCATTTAATTTATTAACTTTTTTTTGGTAAATACTGTATTTATATTTCTATCATTTCATTCATCTTTTTGGGGTGCTTTTCTATACTCATTTCTGTTACCGTAAGTTTTTCTATATTTTTGTCCTAATGGTTAAACGTTTTATATTTTGTTATTATTCTTAGTGGTAACTCAAAACATTTTAGTAGCATACTAATATTAAATTATAAAGTTCATCAGTATTTCTGTCATCCTCTTAACAAAGTAAGATCTTAAAATAGTCTCTCTAGCATTTTTGTTGCATCTTTGACATTGTCTATTTTTTTACTTTCTCCTAATTAGTAACCTTTTGCATTAGTAGCTTTTTTAACATTAGTATCCATTTAGATTTACCCATACATTTTGCAGTTTCTTTGTTCATTTTTGCTTTTTGCTTTTCACTCTCCAATGTTAGTTTATTTCTCTTTCAGAATATATCTCTTGTATTTCTTTGAGTTTGAATGAGGGTTTTTAAAAATTTTTTGTTCTTACATTTATTCATTTTTGAGAGAGAGAGAGACAGAGCACAAGCAGGGGAGGGGGAGAGAGAGAGAGGGAGACACAGAATCTGAAGCAGGCTCCAGGCTCCCAGCTGTCAGCACAGAGCCTGATGCGGGGCTCAAACTCATAAACCGCAAGATCATGACCTGAGCTGAAGTCAGATACACAACCAACTGAGCCACCCAGGCACCCCTGAGTGATGGTTTTTGAGTATTAAACTGTAAGGATGTTAGAAAATGCCTTTTCTTCATTTACATGTTCAGGTTGTTAATAGTTTTCTTTTTTAAAAAATGTGTTCATTTATTTTGAGGGAGAGAGTATGGGGGGGGGGGCGAGAGAGGGAATCCCAAGCAGGCTCCACATTGTCAACATGGAGCCCTATGCCAGGCTCAAATTCATGAACTGTGAGATTGTGACCTATGCTGAGATCAACAGTGGGGTGCTTAACCGACTGAACCATCCAGGCGTCCCTTGTGTTCATGTTATTTGAAGTACTTTAGCTGAGTATAGGACTTTAGATTGGCAATTATTTTCCCTTAGTTCTTTCAGTATAAAGTTGCACTGTCTTCCTGCCTCTATTAGGTTAATGAGAAGTGTACTGTTAGTTTTGATATTACTATGTAGGTAGCTTTTGTTGGTTTTAATATTTTCATTTTGTTTTTGGTGTTAGGATGTGTCCATGTGTAGATTTGTGTTTATCCTGCTTGGGATTCAGTATGTCATTTTTCATCTTAAGATTTACTTACATATTTCACCAATTTTAAATCATTCTCAGGTATATATATTTTTAATATTGTTTACATTTTTTCTTCCTTCCTGGAACTTTTAAGGTAGTTTGTTATCCTTATCTTTATATTTTCCATCTTACTATTCTCTGCGTTACATTCTGAGGAATAGCTTCAGTTCTGTCTTCTAATTTATTCCTTTTAGTTTCCTCCCTTTGTCCTTTTTTCTCTTCTTCCCTTTTCTCAATTTCTTCTCCGTTTCCCATACACTCCCTACTTTTTTTTAGAGCCTAATAGTGTATTATTCATAATTTATCCAGCCTGTTTGTGTGTGCATGTTTTAAAGTTTATTTATTTTTGAAAGAGAGCATGAGCATGAGCATGGGGGGGGGGGGGGTTTCAGAGAGAGAGCATAAGAGAGAATCCTAAGTAGGCTCCATACTGTCAGTGTAGAGCCTGACTTGAGGCTCAATCTCATGATGTGAGATCATGACCTGAGCTGAAATCAAGAGTTGGACACTTAACTGCCTGAACCACCCGGGCATCGTCTGTTTGTGTGTTTTTAATCTCTCCCTCCTCTCTCTTTCTTTATTTTTTTATTTCTTACCCTGTTTTCCCCCACCATGTAAATTTTGTGAATTGGTGATCAAAAATATTTTGTAAAAGAGTTTTTATTTGCTGACTGGTTCATTACAAATAGATATAGAGAAAAACAAAGCAAAAAAAAAAAAAAAAAAAAAAGCCCAACAAGGAAATTAGCCTAATTTTGATCCAGTATCTTTTATTAGTAAGTATGTAATTTTCAGGTTTTCCTCACATGCTGTATGAGAAGGAAATTAAGAGAAGTGGTCTTGGCTCCTAAATAAGCTTGTAAAATCTTGAGTTGATTCATGTTTGCTTTTGTTTTGATTTTTTTGTTTTGCTTTGTTATTGTTCTCTCATTTTCTTCTTTCCCCTGGAACATTAGTTACGTTTGAAACATTAATTTCAGGAAATGGAGAGCTAATTATAGTAGCCTATTTTATTTTGATCTCATAGTTCTTTGTTACTCTAAACTATTGTGTGGGAAAAATAGGATACTTTTCCTGTTTTTCTCAGTTGTGTATGTTTTTATTTTGAAAGTTTGTAAAATGTGTTTATTATATGATAGATCTTGTTCTTATAGGCAGATAATAAATTACTAGTGTTCTATTCCTAATTTTCTTATAGATGTATTACATTGGAGGCTGAATAACATAGAGATTAAGAGCATGGGCACTAGATCCAGGCTGTGTAGGATTTAAATCCCTGTCTCTGCTTCCTACTAGCTGAATTGCTTAAACTCTCTCTGCCTGTTTCCTCGTCTGTAAAATAGGGATAATAGTAGTACTCATTTCATAGTGTTGTTGTGAGGATTATAGGAATTAATTTCTGTAAAGCACTTAAAAGAGAGTCTAGCATATAGGAAACATTCAGTTTTTATTAGCCATTTTGTTTTTCTAGTTCTGTGAAAAGTCACACAGGTATTGTTACAGATAGGAGTTGAATCTGGGTTTTCTGATTCCAGTCTAGAGGAAGCAATGTTTTGCCTGTCAGTAGGTTATGCAGTCTTTTCTAATATAAAAATTTCCAAGCTAATAAATGAATATAATAAAATTAAAATAACTTATTTTAATCAGTACTAAAACACATCTGAATACATATGTGCTGAGTACTGTGTTAGGTTTTGGGAATGCTAAGATAGACACAATTTCTATTCTAAAGAAGCTATAGACTAGTCTTGGAAAGAAGACAAGAAAACACTTAAAACATGTGATTTCCATAAGGTAGAAATGTAGAGAATCCAAGGGAATAGAGAGAGCATCCACCCCTTCTTTTGTGAGAGTAGAGCAAAGGGGTAACAGTCTTAGAAAATTCCATAGATGAGAGGTCACTAAAGAATGACTATTCACAGGGTAAGCTAATACATGAAAGAGAGTTTAAAATGCTATATGTTGTTACTACGTAATTTTATTCTGAAATCTTCTATTGCTCCTTAAAGCATTTCAAGAAATTTACTGATATGTACCTTTAATTTGAGTTTATTAACGATTGACTTTTTTCTAGTTGCCTTTTTTATATTTATTTTTCATTATAAAATAAACATGTGCTTTTTGCAAGCAAAGTTGAATAATGGGAAGCATATACTTAAGGTAAAAGTTCTGTATTCCCCTTTTTCTTCAGCCTTCTCAATCTCCCAGAAAATAAACTAAACAACAAAATGTGTAATATGTATACATCTGCATAGATATATTCCTTTGAATAATAAATTCAGTCACTTTAGTTTGTTTTCAAGACATTTTAAAACATACTTCAAGGCTAGTTTTTCAATTTTATTTTTATCAAAACATTCTAAGCTGTAGCTAAAATGAATTATTTTTATGCATCCTATCATGCTTCATAGTTTCCTCACTCGTTTGTCTTTGCTTATGCCTAGAATGCCCTTCTCATTAAACCTCACGAGTTCATGTTCAAAGTTTTTCCAGTCTTTAAAAGTCTTTTCATATAATCCATTAAGCTTTTCATCTTTCCCTACCTTCACCCCTCTTTTAGCTTTGAAAGTAATTTTGTGTTTCTAAATTGCCATTGCATTTTGTCACTTCACTTTCAATATGTAACACTTTGTACTGTGCATACAGTTATATGTTTGGCTTTGTGTGCCCTGGACTATACGGAAGATCCCTTAAGAGCAATATTATCTGTATTTGAGCTTTGTAATACTTAAGTGCCTATTTATAAAGCCTGTTGTTAGGTACCTATTTGCTGAATAAATGTGTTTTATAAAATATATAATTACTCCTAGAAATACTGATTTTAAACTGTCTTGGGGATAAGTTGGGAGAAGCATAGCTATGAATTGAAACTAAAACTTCTTTTTTTGGTTTAGCTAAATATCCAAAATAAATTTTGAGTATATCTTTCTGAGACTTTTTGTTTTTTTGTTTTTTTGGGTTTTTTTTTTTGGAAACAAAGGTTATGGTAACCTGATCTGACCTGTTTTTAAAATTAAAGCTAAAGTCTTTGAAGACTAAAGTTGTGAGAACAAGAATATAAATCAATGAATATTTCAAATATTTTAATATGATAGAATTTTAAGAGCAGTTCTTTGCCTTTTTGAAGGAAATTTGCCACTGTGACTATTTAACTGAATGTGATTTAACATATATATGTAATCACTAAAAACTGGTTTCCTTTCCTTTTCAGAGAATGCAGAGTCTATCGATCTTAAACAGTTTTTTGACCAACATTTTTCACATATATATTATGTGTTCTTTGAGAATTTTGTGACTATTGAAGCTAGTCTGAAACAGAAAGGTAAGATGTTAAAATTGGTCCTGGCTTATGTTGATGTTTCAAATAATTATCTTAAATATTCACTTAAAAATAGACTCTTGGACATTGGAATTTTAGTGTTTTTTCACTTCTTTTTGTAAAACATCTTTTAGACACCCTCTCACACTTTGGGTTAGTAGTACTATCTTCATTCCTTTGAAAAGGCTCAGAAGATTTGCTTTTCCCTGGTCGGATTGATTTACCTGTTTCCTTACCTTCTTTGCTTTGCTCTTAGGTGCATATGTAAATTGAGCAGTCATTCTCATACTTTCATTTTCAGAATTCTAAGTTCTCCACAATATATTATTTGTTTTATGATATAAATATGTAGAATCTAAATTTAATTGTTGAAAAAAAGTAGAGAGAGATGCTATAGTATTGTTTATACATTGAACAGAATATGCTTTAAATATTTTATTAAAGAATCACTGAGAAAATAATGCTTGAAATATTTTAAGCTTTTTAAGTGGTGGTAATAGGACAAAATGATAATGTTTAACACATTTTTCTGTAAAAATATTTTAGGTCACAAATCTCAAAGGGAGGAATTGGATGCTATACTTTTTATTTTTGAGGTAAGTATCTGCCCATCAACTATTCCCCCCCCCCCAATAATTCCTGGAACTTACAAAGGAATATATTGAAACTATGAAGCATGTAACAGAAGACTGAATTTGCCACGCTTTCTAAAAACTGAATCATGTTTTTTGACCTAAAAATATACCTAACTTAATTCTTAATTATTTTTTGAGATACATGTATTTTTTTTTAGGTAGAAATAGAATTATGTTTTTATGCATTTGACACCACAAACTTGGTAGTACTATAAGATAATTGTTTTATAAATTATTTTTCTGTGTAACTTTGGATTGGATTGGGGCAAGCCTTTATTGTTAAAAATAGAAGGAATTAGTAATATTTGATGCTTTGCTAAAATTTATATTTTATTTTTGGCATCCTGATAAAAATTAGGGTTCCCTCACTTTTATTTATTTATTATTTTTTTAAAATGTTTGTTTATTTTTGAGAGAGAGAAAGAGAGAGAGACAGAGCATTAGCGGGGAAGGGACAGAGAGAGGGGGAGACACAGAATCGGAAGCAGGCTCCAGGCTCCAAGCTGTCAGCACAGAGCCTGACCCAGGACTCGAACCCACAAACTGTAGATCATGACCTGAGCTGAAGTTGGACGCCTAACCAACCGAGCCACCTGGGTGCCCCTACGGTCCCCTCACTTTTAAAATAACTCCTTGCCTCTTCATTCTGTCTTTCAAGTCAAGCAGTGATAGGAGTATTCTGATCTTTATTGAAAATTCAGATATCTGGAGAAAGCCATGATTCAATCTTGTGACTTCAAGGACAGTAAAGAATTGGAAATCAGTATCTAAAATTTGAGCTATTTTGTCTGTTGGTAATAAAAGATAATTCACTGTTTTGTATTTTGGGTACTTGATATAGTTTAGAAGAATTTGAACAATCTGATATTTCTTAGCTGTTGATTTAGTTATTGATTTAGTCACAGCTAAAAAAAAAAGTTTTTTGTTTTTTGTTTTTTGTTTTTTTTTTAAGAGTTCCAGATGGGAGTAATTGGTGTTGGTACCTATTTTGCAGTTAATTTTCAGTAATCAGCGTTTAGGAATTTGCTTATGTTTATCTCCCCAGGTTTGCATGGGCTGTTTACAAGGGGAATATTAAAACATAGATATTTTGAGAAAGAATAAAAGCATCAGCAGAAATCATTTAGGTTATGTTCTCTAATCAATACGGAATTAAATGAGGAAATCAATAACAAGGAAATTTTGTAAATTCATAAATATGTGGAAATTAGTGAACACACTCCCGAATAATCAATGGCCCATAGTTATGACATACCACAACTTAGGGAATGTAGCTAACCAAGCATTCAGAGGGAAATTTATAGTTCTATAACTTAATATGATAGAAGGAAGAATGATGTCACATCAGTTACTTAAGTTTCCACTAAGAAACTGAAAAAAGAAGATCAAATTAAAACCCAAAGAAAGCATATAAAGAACATAGCTAAAATTATAGTAAAAATAGGGGTGCCTGGGTGGCTCAGTCGGTTAAGCATCCAACTTCGGCTTGAGTCATGATTTTGCAGTTTGTGAGTTCAAGCCCCGCCTCGGGCTCTGTGCTGATAGCCTGAAGCCTGCTTTGGATTCTGTGTCTCCCTCTCTTGCTGCCCCTCCCTTACTCATGCTCTTGTCTCACTCTCAAAAATAAATAAACATTAAAAAAAAAAGATTATAGCAAAAATAAATGGAAGAAAGTTTTAAAAACTGGAGAATACCAATAGACCTAAAAGTCAGAACATTGAAACATCAGGAAAACTAATAATATTTAGCCATACTGACTAAAAAGAGTGAAGAATTAAATTATTAAATTCAGGAATTAAAAAGGAATACTACCCATCTTATAGAAATTGTAAGGATTATAAGAGAGTACTGTGACTAACTGAATGCCAACAAATGTGATACATTTAAATGGACAAGTTCCTGTAAAGATAAAAGCAGTGAATTGATTCAGAAAGAAATAGAAAACTGGAAAGACTTACAAGTGAAAAAATGAATTCATATGTAAATAAATTCCCACCAAGAAAAGCCCAGACTCAGATGACTTTACTAGTGAATTTAAACCAGACATTTAAAGAAGTATATGAGTTCTTCACAGATTCTTTAATAAAAAAGAGGTGACATTTCATAATTCATTCTGTGAGGCCAGTGTTATGCAACCAAAACCAGACAAAAACATTACAAAGAAAGAAAATTATAATAATATAAATTTATTATATTTTATTATTAAAATATAATAAAATATTTTCATGAGTATTGGCACAAAAAATCCTCAAAAAAAGGTAAATGAGATCAAAATACATATAAAAAAGGATTATACAACATGACCAAATGGGGTTTATCTAAGTATTACAAAGTTTAACATCTGAAAATAAATCAACTAACATACAGTAATAATAGAATAAAAGACAAAAAAATACATGTCATATCAATAAATACAGAAAAAGCATTTGGCAAACTCCCAGTACTTTTTCATCATAAAACACTTAACAAAATGGGAATAAAAGGAAACTTTGTCCACTTGATATAGGACACCTACAAAAATACACAGCTAAGACCATACCTTATGCTAGGTACGGAGTACCTCTTTCTTAACATTAGTAAGAAAAGAGGGGTATCTACTCTTGCCATTTCTATTGAATATTGTACTTGGTCCTAGCCACAGCAATTAGGCAAGAGAAGGAAATAAAAGGCATCGGGATTGGGATGCCTGGGTTGCTCCCTTGGTTAAATGTCCAATTCTTGATTTTGGCTCTGGTCACAATCTCATCATTCCTAAGATTGAGCCTAGTGTTGGGCTCTGTGCTGACAGCATGGAGCCTGCTTGGGATTCTCTCTCTCTTTTTCTCTGCCCCTCCCCCATGCACTCTTTCTGTCAAAATAAACAAACAAACATTTTAAAAAAGCATGAAGATTGAAAAGAAGTTTAAAAAAAAAAGTATCAGCAGAGAAAGCAAGTTAATAATTTCTGGAAAGGGGCGCCTGGGTGGCGCAGTTGGTTAAGCGTCCGACTTCAGCCAGGTCACGATCTCGCGGTCCGTGAGTTCGAGCCCCGCGTCAGGCTCTGGGCTGATGGCTCCGAGCCTGGAGCCTGTTTCCGATTCTGTGTCTCCCTCTCTCTCTGCCCCTCCCCCGTTCATGCTCTGTCTCTCTCTGTCCCAAAAATAAATAAACGTTGAAAAAAAAAATAATTTCTGGAAAATGTTCCTTCAGACATTCATGATTGCCCCTGTTCGGGAAACTGAGATGGATTGATTAGTTGATAGAAGATCTTTTAGGGCATTCCTTCTATTAAAAAATAATGTTTATTTTCCTGTATGTAAATATATACTGATCAATGGTTTGTCTTTAATGAATGACTAAATTTTCTTAGAATATAAAGATGTTAGATATAGGGTTTCCATCTTTTGGAAAAAATATTTAACCTGTGTGCTTATGTTTTGCTCCTTGTAATGGGAATAATAATATCTGACCTCTACCTTTGGAGACTAATAATGATTTTTAAAAATTAAGAATTATAAATTAACTGATTTCCTCTTTTTGGAATGAAAAGCACCATTATGTAGTGTTCAAAATATGATCTGGGATTCATAATCTGTTTTCTTCTGTTAAAACTACACATGGTTTCTTTCTTTCTTTCATCTTTGTATTAACCGCATAAAAATAAGACATGTTGGGGTGCCTGGGTGGCTCAGTTGGTTAAGCACCTGACTTTGGCTGAGGTCATGATCTCATGGTTCGTGAGTTCGAGCCCTGTGTTGGGCTCTGTGCTGACAACTCAGAGCCTGGAACCTGCTTTGGATTCTGTGTCTGCCTCTCTCTCTGCCCCCATTCTCGGTCTGTCTCTCAAAAATGAATAAACGTTAAAAAAGATTAAAAAAAATAATAAAGACATGTTTATTTACATTTTATAAGGGGTCAAATCTAAAGTATAATAGGGGCACCTGGATGGCTCAGTTGGTTAAGCATCCGGTTTCGGCTCAGGTTATGATCTCATGGTTCCTGAGTTTGAGCCCTGCGTTGGGCTCTGTGTTGACAGCTTAGAGCCTGGAGCTTGCTTCGGATTCTGTGTCTCCCTCTCTCTCTGTCCCTCCCCCACTCATGTTCTCTCTCTCAAAAATAAATATTAAAATTTTTTTTAAATATAAAGTTTAATGGTCATAATTTAGGAATCCTTTTGAGTAGTTTATAAACTTTCTCAACTTAAATTTCATTTCTTTCCATACCAAAATAAATAGAATTATGTAATTGTTGGCCAGAGAAATATGAGGAGGGCAAAGGCAAAGAAGTTTGTGTATCTCATGTGGGACCAGCATTTATCTGTGAAGAACTTTATAATTTCTCATGATCCTCTTGTATGAGATGGACTAAAGAAGATCATATTAAATGGAAGATAGAAGTATAAAACATGCATACTGTATTTTGGGCAAAATAGTACAAAAGTACACATTTTAGAATTAGGCATATTAAGATTGAAATTCCACTTTCTTTTTGATTTTTTACTTTTTAAAATTTATTAAAATTTTTTTTTAACATTTATTTTTGAGAGAGAGAGAGACAGAGCACAAGCTGGGGAGGGGCAGAGAGAAAGGGAAACATAGAATCTGAAGCAGGCTGTGGGCTCTGAGCTGTCAGCATAGAGCCCAACGTGGGGCTTCAACTCACGAACCGTGAGGTCGTGACCTGAGCTGAAGTCCAATGTTTAACCGACTGAGCCATGCAGGCACCCCTGGAATTAATTCCACTTTCTAACTTAAACACATTACTTAGCCCATTTTCTCATTTTTCAAATCAGATTAATAAACATTTTTTAGGATGGTTGTGAGGTTTGATGAGATATCATTATATAAAATGTCTACTGTTTGGCCACTATGAACATTTGGTTAGTGGAATTTCTAAATAATGATAGTAGTAAGAGCAGCAATAACAACAGACACACATACAAAACTCATTCAGCAAGCGGATGAGTACTGAGAGCATAGTTTAGCAGCATAGTAAGGCAAGCTGTTGAACTAGAATAATTCACACAGAAGAAATTTGTGAAGGGAATTAAAGGTAAAATTTTGAATTATATGTAAAAAGTGTTTATTCCCAATTGATAGAAGCCTGTGTTGGCTTAAATGTAGGGATCCTGAATTTTTAAGTATTGTTATTATACCTATAGCCATCATAACATATAATACTTTTGGGTTCACATGAATCAACTCAGTACAAATACTTTATACAGTATAAATACTGATTTGATTTTTATGAAATCCAAATATTTCTCCTACTTTTATAAAAATAGGAAGAACTACACAGAGATAAAATGTCACTAATATTAATATCTGAAAGATTTTAAAACTTACCAGTAATAGCCATAATAGAGAAATTCTAAGAATAGTAAATGATCTTTTTGAAAAATGTTTTAGTATTTAATCAATAAGGAGAAATATATTTACTTTCTACACCATTGTAAAGATAAATTTCATTAATGTCTTGTTCCAAGTCTTAACATAGCTTGTTGGTTTTTTTTTTTGGTGTTTTCAAATATTGATGACCAGTGCTGAAATAGTGCAAGTACTGTCAGATCAGTTCAAATACTGTTTTGTGTTTGTGATGCTATCTTTTACATAAGAAACTCTTAAAAGCTTATTATAAGCTCTTTGTTTAATTTTTCACATTGCACAGAATGTGGACTCATTACTTGCTTTTCATTCTTTTCTTTGTTTTATTCATACTGATTTTTAGAAAATTTTACAACTTCTTCCAGAAAGAATTCATCAGCGATGGCAGTTTCATAGTATTGGTAAGTAATTTAAATATGTATTTGACATTTGACATAAATGATAATGCTCTTTAATGGGCTGGTCATTATTTCAAATGAATTTATGGTTTATTTTTTAGTAAAAACAATATAAAGAATACTGGACTTTACTTACTGGGAGTATAAGATAAAAATATAGATGAAAGATTACCAGTCAAAAGGCATATTAAATTTCTTTGTTCCTTTACTTTAGCAGTGGTGATAAAACTGTAAAACCAAAAAAATAAAAGTGGGCTCAGCCTCAAAACAAACATCTCAGAATCAGAAATGGAAGAGAAATGTAAAGTGCCAAATAGAGTGTGTGTATGTGTGTGTGCGCACACACATACACACACACACAGCACATCTTCTTTATCCATTCATGAATCAGTGGACATTTTGGCTCCTTCCACAATTTGGCTATTGTGCTATTGGCTATTGGCTATAGTGCTGCTATCTCCACTATTACAGTGCTGCTATAAACATAGGGGTGCATGTGCTCCTTTGAATCAGCATTTTTGTATCCTTTGGATAAATACCTAGTAGTGCAATTGCTGGATTGTAGGTAGCTCTATTTTAATTTTTTGAGGAACCTCCATACTGTTCTCCAGAGTGGCTGCACCAGTTTACATTCCCACCAACAATGCAAAAGGGGAACCCTTTGTCCACATCCTGACCAAGTATTGTAATATTTGTGTAATTTGTAGTCTCTTACTGACCAGTCTAGCTAGGCATTAGTCATCAGTGTTGACCATTTCAAAGAACTAACTCTGGTATTGTTTGATTTTCTCTGTTCTTTTTCTGCTTTCTATTTCATTGGTTTTCATTTTAGCTTTTTATATTTTTTAACTGTTTTGCTTGCTTTGGGTTTAATTTGTCTATTTGTATTTTCTTATGGAAGTCTAGGATATTAATTTGATATCTTTTTTCTTTTTTGATACAGATATTTAAGGCAATAAATTTCCCTCTAAGCTTTGTTTTAGCTTATCCTGTAAGTTTTAATGTTGTGCTTGTGTTTTCATTTAGTTGAAATATATACATACATATATATATATGTATATATACATATATATATATATATATATATGTATATTTAGAGAGAGAGAGCATGCGAACAGGGGAGTGAGTAGGGCAGAAAGAGAGAGTAAGAGAATCTTAAGCAGGCTCCACACTCAGCGCAGAACCCAATGCAGTTCCCACAATCCTGGGATCTTGACCTGAGCTGATATCAAGAGTTGGACACTCAACCAACTGAGCCACCCCAGGTGCCTCAGAAGTTTTTAAAAACATTTTTTTTTTAATGTTTATTTTTGAGAAAGACAGACAGACTGAGTGGGAGACAGGCAGAAAGAGAGGGAGGCATAGAATCTGAAGTAGGCTGCAGGCTCTGACCTGTCAGCACAGAGCCTGATGCAAGGCTTGAACTCAGGAACCGTGAGATCATGACCAGAGCTAAAGTCAGATACTTAACCGACTGAGCCACCCAGGTGCCCCAGAAATACTTTTTAATGTCCCTCTTGGTTTCTTTGACCTGTAGTTAAAGAGTGGTTTTTTGTTTTGTTTTGTTTTTTAATTTTCAAGTATTTGATGTTACCACAGATTTCTTTCTGTTGTGATTTCTAACTTAATTCGTTTTTGGTCAGAAAATACACTTTATGTGATTTTAGTCTTTTTAAGGTTTTGAGACATTTCGTGGCTCAGAATATAGTCTCTCTTAGATGATGTTCTGGTGTGCTTGAGAATGTGTATTCTGTAGTCATTTAAAAGATTAATGTATGGCAATGATATGATTTTTAAAGAACAAGGAAGTTCTTGAATAAATGGAATCTTACGCAGTATCTATGAATGATAGGCTTGATAGTATAAAAAGAAAAATTCTCATTCAGAATTCCTGTAGGGACTTTTTACTATAGCGTAACAGATTTCTCCTAAATTTATATGGGAAATCACAGGCAAAGTATATGGAAGAGTAAAAGGATGGTAGAAGGAAGATGGTGTTGTTGTATATTTCCATACCCAATAATGCTATAATAATTAAGATAGTGTCACCGTGTAGGGATGGACAAGTGGATAATGGAAAATAACATGGAAACCAGCTGAAGACCTAGCCTTATACATAGAAATTTGAATTATGATTGAGATAGCATTTCATTTCATTATAAACCCTAAAAGAGTTAGTACCACAACTGGCTCTCCATTTGAGTAAAAAAATCTGTTATTGCCATACAGAAATAAGTTTAGGATGGATTTCAGGTCTTAACTGTTAAAAGTAACACTTTAAAACTTTTTAAAGTGACTGTTGGTTTATCTTTATTACTTTAAGGTAGGGAAGTATTAAGAAAAGCATTGGTGAATTGACTATATTGAAATTTAAAACTTTTCTACATCAGAAGATACTTTCTCTCCCAATCAAAAAAAACATGGCTGAATTGTTTGGAAGTATATATTTCCAATTCAAAGAAGTGACATAGAATTAGTAAGCAGTGTGTATAAGGAACTCTCATAGTAAACAAAATAACATAATTGAAAAATGAACAAATGATATCATAAGCAATTTGCAGGAATTTGAATGATGAAAAGATGCTTGGTGTCACTAAGAAACATCAGACGAAAACATTATGAAGATATGTTTTAGAGCTTCTACCAGTATTTTATGTTGCCAAGAATGTGTTACCATAGCATTCTCATACACTACTAGAAGTACTGGTAACTTTTTCAACTACTTTAGAGAGAATTTTCTATTATTGAGTGAAGCTGCAAGTGAGTAATTTCATTCCTGGTAATATATCCTGGGGAAATTCACATGTCTACAGGAAGTCATGAACAAGAACCTTTATTATAGTATTCCTGAGAATTGCAAAAAATTTGAAAACAAACCAAATGTCCTAACATAAGTAAGATTATTGGAACATAATGGAATAGTAAATATATAGCAGTTAAAGTGAATTAATTAGAGCTATATAGATTAGTGTAGATGAATTTCAGAAGCTAATGTTGCATGTGAAAAATAACTTATAGGAAGGCTTATTTTGTATGATATATATAAATGTATGTTTTTTCAAAAACTATTAAACTTCAAACTTAACCAGATTTGATTAGTTTTCCACTTATGTTCTTTTTCTGTTCCATAATCCAGTCCATGATGCCACACTGCATTTAGCACATATAGATTTTTTTTTTTTTAGGGGAGTTGATTAAAGACTGGGATTTACATAGTATTGCTTTAAGAAAATGAATTTGCTTGAACATAAGAGAATTGCAGATAAAACAGTTAAAATTTTTTTTTTAGTTTATTTTTGAGAGAGAGAGAGAGAGACAGATTGCAAGCAGGGGAGGAGCAGAAAGAGAGGGAGACACAGAATCCAAAGCAGGCTCTAGACTCTGAGCTGTCAGCACAGAGCCTGATGAGGGGCTTGAACCTATGAACTGGGAAATCATGACCTGAGCTGAAGTCAGAGGCTTAACCGACTGAGCCACCCAGGTGCCCCCAGTAAAAGTTTTATTTGAAATATTAAAGCTTATTTTTGTATGACAACTGAAACTTAACCAAATAAAATCTAGGCTTGATCTTTGTGTCTGTGTGTTTTGTATATGTATAATCTTGAGGTTATTAGAAAGAATAAAAAATACAGTATTGGAAAAAATAGCTGTGGAAAAAATTCTTGTTATTGGTATAAGTTTTAAACATATAAACCAACTCTAAATATTTTATTGATTTATAAATAAATACTCATAATATGAAAATGTTTTTGGAAATAATTAATACCAAAATCTGGATAAAGACTGGGACAGTTTTTTTCTGGGGAAGGAAGGAAGGAGAATGATTTGAAATGGTTTCAAAGGAGGCTTCAATGATACTTGTTAGATAAAACCTCATAGATCATGTAAATAAATGAAAATTCAAAATTATAAGAAATACAGGACTGTGTTAGATATGTTCAGACCAAATGGTTGGTCTCTGGATGGTTATTAATGTAATTTTAGTATTTTATTATAGAATTGAAATATTGTATAAATTAAAAGAAACAAAGATGGATTTGAATATTCTGAAAAAGAAAATTAGTACAATGAAAATGTTAGGGAATATTAGAGTTACAGAAGTTTATGTGGTTAAATGAAAATTTTCTGCAGTGGTTTTTATTTGTATTAGTGATGGAGGAAGTACTTAATTATATTCTTAGTGTTAAATAAGAGATGTACAGAGATTGTTGTATTAAGTGCAGTTTTGTGTTTAGGGTTTGTTTTGATAGAATAAATCATGTCTAATTGCAATAGATGATGTGTTGTAAAGGTGACTTTTTAAATTCCTTTCTGGTCCCAAGATTATGGCCAGAGGGATATCAGGGTCACCAAGAATAACTTGGAGGTTGCCAAGGACTTGTTTTAAAGTGTTTTCAAGTCTGACCGAGAACTCTGACATTTGGAAACAAGTAAGAAAATATGAATGTTTAAAATCATCTTTTCTTTTCAGGATTGATTTTAAAGAAACTACTCCACACAGGAAACTCCTTGAAGGTATGGTTGTCTTTCTTTTCTATGACTTTTTAAAAACTGAGTAAAGCATATAGTCTCTTGTTCTACTTTTCCTACATCAACTTTTTTCCTAAAGAATTTTGAATTGTTTACTTAATTGAAGTTAATTGACTTAAAATATAGGAACATACTCAGTGTGTGTGAAATATGTACTAGGTTGATTAGGCTATTGAAAAACTATTGTTGGGGTGCCTAGGAGGTTCAGTTGGTTAAGTGTCTGACTCCTGGTTTCAGTTCAGGTCATGATCTCATGATTCTTGGTTTGAGCCCCTCATTGGACTCTGTGCTGATGTTGGGGAGCCTGCTTAAAATTCTCTCTCCCTTTTTCTCTGCCCCTCCCTTTTTCTCTGCCTCTCCCTTTTTCTCTGCCTCTCCCTTGTTGTCTCTCTCTCAAAGTAAATAAACTTAAAACAAAGAAAAAAACTGTTGTTTGCCAATGCATTGAGTGATTCACTAGAAATACTTCATTCTCTGATCCCAGAAGATAAAAACTATTTAGTCATTCAATAAATTATTCTTTATATTACCATAACTATGCTTAGATGTAGAGAGAAATAAAGGATCTATATTAAAAAGTTGGTTTTATTTCTTTTTCATTATCTCATTGTGCTGTCAGAAGCTACCTTGTCTAAAAGCTTCTCATTGTAGATTAAATGAAAGTTTCATATTGTAGGTAGGTTTGGTGTCAAGGCTTGGAATAACAGCATGAAGGATTAAGTCTTCCTAATTGTTATCTTGTTATCTCCCTAAACTGTGAGGTTGGCAGCCGTTGAACAGCTTTGACAGTGGCCATTTACCAAGCTGTGGTAGGCCAATTTCCAAAGCTACCAGTGAGGTTAGGTTAGTGAAGAACTTGATGTTTTCCTTGTCAGAGTTTGAATGTTTTTCTATCTTTTCCTGTTCTCTTCATGGGAGAGAATTTATGCATTGATTCAAATATTTGTTGTCTTCTGTAGATGAGTTATTGTTCTAGGTGCTTAGAATAGAGTCATAGGTCACAATTTCTGTTTTGCAGGTTAGCAGCAAATAATAAGTACATGACATAATTTCAGAGAGTGGTAAGCCTTTTAAGGACAAGAACATTAATTTAGCAGTGCACCAGGATCCCCATTACGATTCTTCATTTTACCAAACTCATTATAGCAAGGAACAGTTATTGCCCTCTTTCTTCTTGTATTAGACCATCAGAAATGATTTTCTGATTTTTTACAAATGGAAATTATAGAATAAAGATTACCTGATGGCTTTCAGTAAGAGGCCAAGTTTATTCTGTAGTTGTTCAAATCTATGAATTTAATTTTACAAGTAATGAGAGCTCAATAAATGACATGGATGTAATAGCTCTTCCTCCTTCCCTCCCTCCTTCCTTCTTCCTTTTCTTTTTCCTTTCCCTCTTTCTTTCCTTCCTCTGTTTTGCAAAGTAACATTCTCCAATCATCTAAAGAATTTTGG
The DNA here is from genome assembly GCF_018350175.1 of Felis catus. Taxonomy (NCBI): domain Eukaryota; kingdom Metazoa; phylum Chordata; class Mammalia; order Carnivora; family Felidae; genus Felis; species Felis catus. The sequence goes on along the minus strand of NC_058373.1, from coordinate 84,927,628 downwards.
CCTTAAAAGTAAGAAAATATTTCCATTGTAAGTAAAAATACTGTTTTTATTTATTTTAGATCAGGCGGGAAGGTGTTCGTCTTTTTTTATTATGGTTACAAGCTCTTCAGAATAACTGTAGCAAAGAACAACTTTGGATGTTTTCTTGCTTAATTCCCGGATTTTCAGCACTACAATCTGAACATGGACCTCGAACTTTAGATAATCTCATTAATCCTCCACTCAACCTTCAAGAAAGTAAGATTCATGAGATCTTATTCATTAGTATTTAAAATTTTCTGTGTAGTTAATATAGGTTTAAAATGTCTGTACATTTATTAACTGGGTAATTCAAGGCCATGTTGTAAAATGTAGGTTTTATTATTTTTTAGGTATGATGAGGCCAACAGATCAGATGATTGTCGTTAAAAAAAATATATAGTTACAGTTCCCAAGAGGAGAGGGCATGCCACACCAGGGAGGGTGGCCACATGGGGAAGTACCAGGGTCAGTCAGGGGTAGGGTATCATAGGCAAGAGCCTATATGATTTCTGTAGGTAGAATGTGTGAGGCAGTGTGAGCAGTTCTGCGGCTCATTTGGATAATTTTAGCAGGCTCAGGTGCAAACGGGCTTTCCCTCATTGTCACTCAGGTACCTGGGTGATTAGGTGAGGGGATTAGTGGCCTTGAGTGTGAGGGCCGAATAGAAGTGGGGAGTAGAGGTGTGTACTCTGGACTGGATGGTTTGCACCTGGAAGGAATGTTCTCCAGCCCATGTTTATGATCTCTAGGAATTAGCTAGCCAGCCCTGGGAGGGCCATTCTTCTCTCCCTGGCCAACAAGTCTTCTGGCATCAAAGCATCAGAAACACCTAGTTAATATAAGCCATTTTTTACATTTATCTTTCATCTCTAATTCTCATATGTCCTCTTGTATCCTTGAGTTAATTTGGATGTACTTTGAAGTACAAGAGTTTTTTATTTTGTGCCAAGAGGACTATAAAAAAACCTACTTTTGTGAACTTAATTACTGGGCTAATATTTATTGAGAAACAGGTTTAGGAATCTGCCTGTACTAAACTAGGTGCTGCTTAGGAAATATTTAAGAGAATTCAGCTAGTTGTTGGTTTTCTTGAATTTGTGGTTGTTACAATGAATGTTTTTGAATATTTGAAAATTTTTGAAAATGAACATATTTCTTATTTTATACATGGACTTTTGTAATCAAGGAACTAAGATGTTATCTTTTCTTTTTGAGAGGGAAATAGCATTTCCTTTTTTGAATAAAGTGTTACCTTAAAGGGTAATCGTGGTCATTACTAGAGTACTCTGTCCTTTAATTGATGAGCTCATTATTTTTGCTGTTACTCATCATACTATGGAATTTTGGAATGGACACACTTAATGTGAATTTTAAAATATCATGAGAAGTTTTTTTTCAAGCAAGATTTACTCCTAAGCCCTTCATATCTGTCTGTCCATCCTTGTCACATTATCTCAGTCAAGGGCTTATGAAACAGCTGTTATTAAACTTCATGGTTGTTGTGATGGATCGTCCGGATGATCTCAGATTTATTTCAAGCTTCAGTCATTAGAACATTTTCAAGCAGTATTTGTTGCATATGTGTTTTACAGTTAATGTTTTTTGGACCACATTATTTCATTGTTAATTTTGTTTTGTAATTATACTGAACATTTCTTTTGTCTTTGGATAGCTCAAGTCACTATAGAGGAAATCACTCCTCTTGTCCCCCCACAATCAGGAGACAAAGGACAAGAAGATCTCACAAGCTATTTTCTTGAAGCACTTTTAAAATATATAGTAATTCAGGTATGTTTTATCTTCTTAAATATCACCCCTCTTACCATCATTTTTCCCTCTCTTACCATTGTTCTGTTAGAGTAGATATTTGTTTATTGTCCTGAAGAAGGACAAATTTTTGCTTTTGAAAATGTATGTTAGTATGCCTTTCCTGGAAAAAAAAAATCATTGGAGGGATTATTAATCCCTTAGGGAGCTAGAGAGAGAAATTTTTAAGTAGACTGTTTCATGTATAAACCTTATGCGGTCCAGTTTCTAATCCTTTCCTTTATAATGAGCAGCTGTGGTCTTTAAAAAAAACTAATAACTGGTTTAGGGATCAACCTGCCAAGAAGCCAGTAGGGAGGTAGGCTGAGAATGGGGTGTGGGTACAGGAATGTAATTTATACTTGAACCTGTTTGTACTGTATATTTCTAAGTGAATGTATTTTGTAAGGTAACCTCTTCACATCTGCATAGGAAATGTGCATGTTCTGATCAGTGGAAACACTCAGCATATATACATTTCTTGTAACTGTTCCAAACATAAAGATTCCCCATGCCTTAGAAACTAACATTATAAAGTTAATTTGGACCCTGAATGAGATTACCAAGATTTAAATCTGATTCCACATCTTACTGATAGTATGACCTTTGTTAAAATTAACCTCTGTGGCTTAAAATAGACATAAAAATAATACATATCCTACTTTGGTGTTTGAGGGTTAAATAATTAGTGCAAAGTACTAGAATAAAAAAGTACATGATACAAGTAAGTGTTGTGTGAATAGTAGTTGTTACTGTCATTATTATTACCAGTTTTTCTTTTTTAAAAAACAACTTTTACACTCCATATAGGTTTTTAAATGTTTTGCTGGTTTATTGAGATATAATTGGCATACAGTAAACTGCAATATTGAAATATACAATTTGATGAAATTTATTATATGTGTACAACATGCAGCCATCACCACAATCAATATAATGACCATATCACCCCTAAAAGTTCTCAGATGCCTTCGTAATATATCCTTTTCCACTCCTAACTGCTTCCTAATCCCAGGCAACTATTGATCTTTGTCACTATAGTTTGCATTTTCCATATTTTTATGTAAATGGAATCCTGTAGTACATACTTTTTTTTTGGTCTGGCTTCTTTTTTCCATCATAAATATTTTGAAAATCATCCATATTGTTGTATATTTATAGTTTGGTTCTTTTTATTGCTGACTAGCTTTTCATTGTATGGATATACCACGCTTTGTTATTCAGGTGATAATGAGTTTCCAGTTTTTGCTATTGCAAATAAAACTGCTGTGAATATTGATAAACAAGTCCTTGTGTATATGTAAAATTTCCTTTTTGTGGGTAAATACCGTTAGTCAAACAGCTAGGTTGTAGAGTAGGTATATACTGATTTTTTAAGGCGCTACCAAGTGTTTTCCGAATGGTTGTGCCTTTTTACATTCCACTAGCAATCTATGAAACTTAAAAGTTGCATCACATCCTCATCAACAGTTGGTATGGTCACTATGTAATTTTAGCTATTCTAAAGTGAATGTATAGTGGTATCTCACTGAAGCCTACTCTGGGCTTTTACCATCCCCCTACTTAGATATCTTCCTCCCCCTACTGAAATTCTCACACCCTGTGTTTTACTGCTCTTTCCCCTTCTATCCTCACCTCCTTACTTCATGGACACTGTCCTCACCTCCTCGTGCTCAAAGTCCCCACTGGGCAACTGCTTCTACTATATCCCCTCCATGGAGGCCCTACTTCTTATGCAAGCTCTGATTACCTGCACTTGACTGCCACTGCTTTTACTCCTTCTCTACTCTCACATATACCTATTTTGTATGACTTTTAAGGCTGAATTATTCAGGATGGGGCAGTGGGGAAAAGAACATTCATATCTTTGTCATTAGTAGAGCCGAGTTTGAGTCAACTTTGAAAATTTTCCAGAGCATACTTTAACTTCTCTAAGATTTTTGAAATATAACTTATATAATGCATTTTCATGGCATTAAACCCTCATTTTAAGATTTGTCCTTTACATATATTTAGCGTGTATATCTTTAGAGTGTAATAGACTAGTGTATTGCTTAAGTAACCTTTTACAAGCTTGTTTATAATAACTAATAACTGTTTCTGTTTCATGGAATGATTCTCATTATATTTTTTATTATTAGGTAAAAAGTTTAGAATGGAAGAACAAAGAAAACCAAGAAAGGGGATTTTCATTTTTGTTTTCACATTTTAAGAAATATTACTTGCCTTATATTTTCCCAAACATCTGCAAGGAGAATAGTTTATATCATCCTGTACTTGGTAAGTAGTCTTTGGAATTTTCTAAAAGATCACATGTAAGAATAAAATATACTTCATTGTAGGGGCACCTGGGTGGCGCAGTCGGTTAAGCGTCCGACTTCAGCCAGGTCACGATCTCGCGGTCCGTGAGTTCGAGCCCCGCGTCAGGCTCTGGGCTGATGGCTCAGAGCCTGGAGCCTGTTTCCGATTCTGTGTCTCCCTCTCTCTCTGCCCCTCCCCCGTTCATGCTCTGTCTCTCTCTGTCGCAAAAATAAATAAACGTTGAAAAAAAAAATATACTTCATTGTAAAGCTGGCATTTGTTACCTGAAGAAGACTGATAACTTTAGTATTTTTATTGATTCCTTAGAAATATACCTTGATTCATATAGAAAGTGGAATTCTTTTAATAGGAAAGTTTCACTGAGAGTGAAGAGATTTTTTTAAAAAACATATTCTTTGGGTCTCACCAATTGGAAAAGTTAACCTACCAGCAATATTTGTGATTATAAATTAAACTGAATTCTAATATTTCGTATGATCTTTAAACTACATTATAAATTTTTTTAAGGCCCCCCCAAGGGTTTGATTTAGTATGTCTTATTTAAATTATGTATGAATAATTACAGTGTCATATGTTTTGATGATATATTATCCAGTATTTAGTGGCTGTGCCAAAATGGCTGTGTGTGCCTTGAAACTAGAACCTTCTTGACAAATGTTGGTTAGAAGCAGACCTTCCATATATAGGAGGCACTGGCAATTTGTATGTGGAAATGTTCTTTTTGAAGAAAGATTTTCCTATTTTAAGCTTTGCCAAGTTTAGGCAACTCATAGGTTTAGGCATAACCATTAGAGCTAGTAGAAACGAATTAAATTAGAGTAGCAGATCTTTGCCACTGAGAACAATATTTACTTTAAAAACATTTTTGCTGTAAAAATCAAGGAAAAATTCTCATACTTTGTATTACTTCAAAATTTGTGTCTCAGTCTTAGGTTAATTGAAGTGAGTTTTCATTAATTTCAAATGGCTCTGGAACGTTCTCTACTTAGGCAAGATTCATTGAGCTTTTCAGTGATAAAATTGCAAAAACACGTTTCCATATATCAGCCATATATGGTTCACTCTTGTAGATTCCATGCTGATATCTAGCAGATTATTTTAAAATGTCATTTTAGTGCCAAATCTGCTTCTAAAACAAGAGTATCATGACAAGTGTTTTCTCAAATGTTTAAAAATGCATATTTATCTAAGCATAATTCTTATTTCGGTCTTTGTTTTCCTTTTATTTTTCATAGATATCCCACAGGTGAGACCAAAGCCACATTATGTTATGATAAAGAAGGATGCTGAAACCAATGAAGCAATCTATTGTACAAAGGAGCCTTTCATTAAGGCTCGGGTTATTGTCATTCGTTGGCTGGTTTCTTTCTGGCTTGAGCCAAAGCCACATACAGGACCTCATATTCCTGGGATGGAAGGTGAAGTCTTGCCAAAGAATATTCAGGTAATACACCACATAAGGCAAACTTGTTAAAGTTAAAAATGGCTTAAGAGATATGACTGTGGTTTAAATTGCCTTATGTGTAGAACACTTTTAAAGCAAATGATAGTATTTTTTTTGTATAAATGTATTTTATGAATCCAAATTTTAACAATTATTATAGAATTGATAGTTTTTTTAATAAAAAATAAAACTTGGAAGACATAGAAGATCATTCTAGTCATGTGAGTCTCAGCTTTTAATTTGTTTCTGTATTTTATATTAGTTGTGCAGTATTAAAAATATTCTGAATTGTACATACAGATTTTTGCAGTTGGAAGCAATCTGTAATCAAATGGTTGTAGAACCATCATAATTCTTTGTAGATTTCCAAAGCATTCACAGAATGCTGACTTAAAATCTTATCTCCCAGGGTACTTGGTTGGCCCAGTCCATGGAGCTTGTGACTCTTGATCTTGGGGTTGTGAGTTCAAGCCCCGTGTTGGGTGTAGAGATTATTTAAATATAAAGTCTTGGGCGCCTGGGTGGCTCAGTCATTTAAGCACCCAACTTTGGCTCAGGGCATGATCTCACGGTTTGTGAGTTCAAACCCACATCAGGCTATCTGCTGTCAGCGCGGGAGCCCACTTTGGATCCTCTGCCCCCATATCTCCCTGTCACTCCCCACTTGCACGTTCTGTCTCTCTCAAGAATAAATAAACATTAAAAAAAATCTTTTTTTTTAAATTTTTTAACATATATTTTTGAGAGAGAGAGAGAGCATGAGCAGGGGAGGGACAGAGAGAGAGGGAGACAGAGAATCTGAAGCAGGCTCCAGGCTCTGAGCTGTCAGCACAGAGCCCGATGCAGAGCTCAAACCCACAAACTATGAGATCGTGACATGAGCCGAAATCAGATGCTTAACCGACTGAGCCATCCAAGGAGCCCCCCAAAAAATAAAATCTTAAAAAAATAACGCCTTGCCCTCATCTCATTTCCCCTTTTTTCAACAAGGGCACTGAGTCTAGAAATGTGATATAAAATTGTATGGCTATACAATGGAGGGACTAATCTATAAACTTCTAGTATTTCTTAATTAAATAGTTGGTCTTTTTCATACTTCATTATCACTTTCTCCTTTTTCCTCAGTGTGTGTTTTTCCTGAACTTATCTATATTATGGTATTTATTTTATAATTTTTATTTTCCTTTTCTCAGATTTTCTTCATTTAGTTTAAAATATCTTATACCGTGTGTGTTTTTGTATGACTTCTTAAATCTTTCACAAATTAAGTGGAGGTATAAAGTGGGTGTTTAATTGACTAGCTCTCAGAATATTTCAATTATATTCCCCCTTAGCCTTTATTTATCTGCAGTTGACTATGGGTATGTTTTCCCTAAAACTTTGTTTCACTGTCTCTACACAGAATTCTTAAATATAGAAACTCTCAAGCAGAACTATTTTCCATGATCTCAGAACTTAATGCACTAAAATCATGGAGGTTTTGATTAGGAAGGCATATTTGAGATTATTTACTTAAACCCTCTTGTTTTATAGACGACAAAACTGAGACTAAAAATTGAGTAACTTAATGGAAACGAATTTGCCATACCATGATATAGTGCTACTACTATCATAACATGGTAGTAATTTCCTTATCACCAACCTTACTTTATCGCTAGTCTTAGGCTTCATCTTTAGTCATGGTGAAAAATCTTTTAAGTTAGTAGAATATAGAATGTTCTCTTGAGTTTGTTTGTTTCTTTCCTTCCTTCCTGCCTGCCTACCAGCCAGTCAGCCTTCCATCCTTTGTTCCTCCCTCCCCGTTTCCCTTCCTTCCTTCCGATTTTATTTTTAAGTAATCTCTACACCCAGCATGGGGCTCAAACTTAAAACCCCAAGATCAAGAGTCACATATTCTACCAATAGCCAGCCAGGCACCTCACTCTTGAGTTTTTTTTTATATTTTCTTTAGGCGTCATTTCTACTTCTGTCATAATTTTTTTTTTTGCCATTCCTTTGTTTTTTTGTAACTTGTTTGTACTGTAAACATTCTAAAAGCAAATTATAGGTGGATAGATGATTAGTGAGTATCACTATGAATTATTTGGATTGCCACTTAATTATTTAGAATGGATTCTAAATGAAATCTATGCCTGGGGTGCCTGGGTGGTTCAGTCCATTGAGTGTCCATCAGATTCTTGATTTTGGCTCAGGTCATGATCCCAAGGTTGTGGGATCAAGCCCTGCATGGGCTCCATGCTGAATGTGGAGTCTGCTTAAGGTGTTCTCTCCCCACCCCGCCTCGTTCTCCTTTCTACCTGTCTCCCCTGCTCATTCACTCTCTCTTTGAAAAAAAAAAAAAAGTCTATGATCTATGCCCAGTTTTAAACAATAGTGTAAGTTATTTGTGGAATGCTTTGAGTTCTACCAGTATTTGCTATTAGAAAGCAAAATCCCAGGGTGCCTGGGTGGCTCAGTAGGTTAAACATCCAACTCTTGATTTCGGCTTAGATCATGATCTCACAATTTGTGAGCTCGAGCCCTGCATCAGGCTCCTTGCTGGCAGCATGGAGCTTTCTTGGGAGTCTCTCTCTCCCTCTCTCCTGCCCCTCCCCTGCTCTTGGCTTCTCTCTCTGTGTCTCAAAATAAATAAACTTTAAAAAAAAAGCAAAATACCAAATTAAATGATTATGATATTCTCCCTCTTTTCTTTTTATTTTAGAGAGCAGCTGCTAGTTTGGTATCCAGAGAAGAAAACAAAAATGATAATGCTGATAAAGCAGATAGAACTACAGAACCAGAACAGTCCCATTCTAATACAAGCACTCTCACGGAGCGAGAACCTAGCTCATCTAGTCTCTGCAGTATTGATGAAGAACATCTCACAGACATTGAAATAGTTCGCAGAGTTTTTTCTTCTAAAAGAAGTAATGTAAACTTTGTCACAGAGATATTTCGTCAGGTAAAGTATCTTTCAGTAATTTTAATTTCTAATGTAGACTTTGGTTTTTAATGTTGAATATACTGACTTTCAGCTATTTAAAATTCCTAATAGAAATGTTTGTTTGTTTTAAGTTTATTTATTTTGAAAGAGAGAAAAAGAGAGCATGAGCAGGAGAGGGGCAGAGAGAGGGAGAGAGAGAATCCCGAGCAGGCTCCAACACTGTTAGTGCAGAGCCCAATGCAGGGCTCAAATTCACAAACTGTGAGATCATGACCTGAGCCAAAACCAAGAGTTGGACACTTCACCAACTGAGCAACCTAGGATCCCCTTAATAGAAATGTTTTTTAAAGTTCATATTTAATTTTAAATTTAATTTTAATTTTAAAATTTGCTGTTTTAATCTTTTAATATTTTCTATTTATATTTTTTAGTTTATGATGAGTTTAGTTTAATAACCAACCATGCTCCTCCTTCTGTTATTAGAACAGTTTTCTTAGTTACTCACTTTCCGGTTTGAAACTTTATTTCCTACCATTTGATTAGTAAATTAAAATTATTTTATCTTTCATTCTCTACAATCAGTAAAAAGTGGTTTAAGAGTATAAGAAGCAATGTTTTCATTGCCTTTATCCTCCTTTCAGAGGCTCAGTTTTGTCCTCTAAGACATTCTGAAATTAAAGTTGCGTAAGGTAGATATTTGGGGACTAAAATAAAGAAATGGAGAGAAAGAAAAAGAATAAAAAAGTATCATATAAGGATAGCTAGAAATTCCTAAGTGCACGTTCTAAATTACATAGAAATTTTATGGGAAATAAACCTTATAAAAACTAATCATTTGCTCTTAATAGCAAAGGTACTTAACTTTTGCCGGTAAACATCATTGAGTTTTGTAGCTGAAGGGGATCATTCAAGTCTCACAGCAAGAAAGTGGTAGATTTGGGACTAAAACTCCCAGATCCTGGTTCCCCTGGCAGTGCTGTTTATATCACATTGCCTTCACTTGCCAGGGAGCTGTCTAGGCAAAGCACATCTTCACCTCATATACATATTTATTGATACGCAAAACAGAGGCATCATTATCTTTGTAAAGAAACAAACTTGCCTTGGCTTGTTTCAGCAGCACAAACACTAAACATTAGAATGATACAGAGAAAATTAGCATGGCACCTGCACAAGGACCACAGGCAAATTCATGAAGGGGTTCTATATTTTTGTGTTCATGAGTACAAAATGTATACAATTATATACAAATGGATTGTTTCATTCAACCCCAATAAAGTGACTATCACAATAAAAAAAAAAAAAGGAGACCAACTTGCCTTACCATTTTGTCCGGCTTTGGCAGTGGTTCTGGTTGCCAAATTTTACAGTTTGAGTTGGTAGACTATTTGACAAATGGGAAGGGAAAGATATTTGGCAAATAATGTTGGAATAATTTACTTGTGGGAGAAATCAAAGCAAGCTTATAGAACTATTCGGGTTTTCGAGTAATAAACTTTGTATAAGTTTATTTTTCTAGGAATTTGTTCATTGCATTTGTTTTCAGATTTGACAAAAAGTTCATTACATTCTTTTATAAACTTTTTAATCTCTGAAGCATTTATATTCATGTTCCTCCTTTTCATTCCTGTTAGTATTTATTTGTCTTTTTTTTTTTTTTTTTTTTTTAATGATTCTTGCTAGAGATTTGTCATTTTATTAGTCTTTTCAAGAATGAGCTTTTGGCTGTTAGTCCTCTCTGTTTTATACTTGTTTTTCTGTTTTATTATTTTTTGCTCCTTGTTATTTCATCTTTCTACTTGATTTTGTTTTTTTTTTCCCTAGCTAATTAATTTTAGTCTCACATTTTTCTCAAATGATTTTTGAGGCTATTAATTTACCATATGTACTGTTTTATCTATATTTTACATATTTTGGTGTATAGCATTTTTTGTTATTATTCACATGTAAATATTTTCTAATTTTCATGTTAATACCTTCTTTGACCTTTGCAATATTTATCAATTTGTGTCTTCCAAACAGTTTTCTGGTTTTTTTTTTTTTCTTACAAATTTTGATGTGATTCTTTTAGAGAATATAGTCTGTATGATACTAGTTATTTACAATGAATTGAAACTTATGGCTCAGAATGCAGTCATTTCTCATAAATGTCCTGTGTGCTTGGAAAGAATGTATGCTTCTCTGTTGAGTTCAGTGACCATTAACGTCTGAACTTTTCTATATCCTTACTAAAGGTTTTTGGTCAGTTTGACCTTACAGTTATGGAAGTCTTATACTCTGATGATTTGTCAGGTTTATCTTTGTAGCTCCATAAATTTTTCTTTGTATATTTTCAAGCTGTGTAATTAATAATTAAATACATATAAGTTGAAAGTTTTATATTTAAATGTGGCTCAGCTGTATAAGCATCTGACTCTTGTTTTTGGCTTAGGTCATAATCTCATGGTTTATGAGTTCGAGCCCCATGTTGGGCTCTGCACAGTGCAGAGCCTGCTTGGGGCTCTCGCTCTCTCTCTCTCTCTCTCTCTCTCTGTTCCTCCCCCACTTTGCTCTCTCTCTTTCAAGATAAATAAACCTTTTTTTGAATGTGAATTAAACATTTTATTTTTATGGCCCTTTTCACCTACAAAAATTATTTTTGCATAAAGTCTATTTTATTTACTATTAGTGGATTTATACCACTTTTTTTTTTTTTTTAAGTTTATTTATTTTGAGATAGAGCGAGCGAGCAGGGAAGGGACAGAGAGAGAGGAAGAGAGAAACAATTGCAAGCAGGCTCCATGCTGGCAATGCAGAGTCCAACACGGGGCTGGAACTCACTAACTAAGATCATAACCTGAGCCGAAACCAAGAGTTGGATGCTTAACTGACTGAGCCACCCAGGTGCCCTAACTTTCTTTTTATTATGAACTAGCCTCTGGGGTGGCTGGCTGGTTCAGTGGATAGAGCATGGAACTCTTGATCTCAGGGTCATGAGTTCAAGCCCCCTGTTAAAAAAAAAAAAAAAGAAAGAAAAAAAAGTAGCCTCATACTTTTTTTAAACAATCTTTTAATTTTTAACTCTTCTATATCATTAGATTTTGTATGCCTCTTGTAAATATGGTTTGATTTTTAAAAATCTTTGTCTTTTAAATGGAATATTTATATTTATTATAATTATTGTTATGTTTGGATTTATTGGTAGCATCTTATTTTGTTCTATTTTTTTTTACCATGTCTGTATTTCTTTTGTGTCATTGTCTTATTTTTTGCCCTCTTTTTAATTGATACTTTTTCACTTTGTATCCTTTTACTGTTACTTGGTTTGAAAGTTATATTCTATTTCTTTTTCTTCAGCGATTATTGTATAAATTTTAACATACATAATTCACTTTCCAAGGACTAAAGTTATTTTTTACCCTTTTTCTAATCAGTACAAGGATCTTAGAACCTTATTACTCTTAATTCCCCCCCCCCAACTTAACCTGTTATTATTGAATAATTCAGTTCTATTTTATGTGGTTGTTTAACTCCAGTATTATTATTGTTCTGTGCATTCAGTATTGATTTACGTTTAGTTATCTGTTTATCATTTTCTGTGATTATGATATCTTCCCTTCCAGATTTTTTAGAATCACTTTCCTCTGCTTGAATGAAGTTCATCATTTAGTGGATGATTCATCATTTTAGTGGCTGTCTGTTGGTATCAAATACTAAAAATTTTTGCCTGTCTGAAAATGTCTTTTATTTTTGAAAGACTTTTTCTACTGGACATAGACTTCTAGATTAACAATTATTTTCACCCAGCACATTTTAGATACTCAGATACTTTCCCACTGTTCTTTGTTTTACGTTGTTGCCGTTGAGATGTCAACCAGCAGTTGAACTAATAAGTCCGCTATCTTTGCTCTGGCTCTTTTTAATATCTTCTTTTAGTATTTGGCATTTTACATTTTACTGTGGTATGCCCAGATCTAGGTTTCCTTTCATTTATTCTTTAGGGGATATTTTAGGCATACTTCATTTATGGATTAATATATTTTGGCAATTCTGGAAAATTTTCAGCCATTATCGCTTTAAATATTGCCTCTGTCCCATCTATTTCTTGTCTTTCCGGGACTCTGACAAGATGTATGTTAGATCTTTTTTACCTTAAGTGTCTGTTAACCTCTCATTCATATTTTCCATCCCTTTGTCTCTCTATGCTACATTCTGGGTACTTCCTTTTTAATTACAACTGCTTCTGGAAATTGGCAAGTCTGCTCAATTTTATTGTTTCTAGTTCTTATGTTTTACTTATTTATACTAAACATAGTTATTTTATATTGATTGATCATTGTAATATTCCTGAGGTGTTTGTAGATCTGATCATACCATATTTTGTTTCTATGTTCTCTTTCTTATTGTGGTGTATTCTCTTAAGGTTTCTTCCAATATTTCATGATTTCAGAAATTTAGAATTTTGACTCTGAGCTTTTTCATCTTACATCTTTATTTGCTGATTTGGTTTATTAAAGGTTGATTCTCTCAGAAATGAGTTGCATTTGCTGCTTCTAGGTGCAAAGAGACACTAACAACCTGTCGTTAAACTGAATCCTTGATTTGAGGTTCAAGCTAGCCACATAATATGAACACAGAATATAAAACTATGTTAAGGCTAGCTTTTAGTTACAGTGTGTCTGGGGAGATTTTTGTTGTTATTGTTATCTACTCTGCATCTAGGTATGGGCAGTTTTCTTTACAAACTTTTAATGGTTGGGTTTATTTCTCATTCAGCATTGCACTGACAGTATGTAGTTCTGACTTTGTTTAGTTTTCCTGTTGTTCTCCCTGCTTTGGCACAATAGGTCCATGGAAACCAAAGTAATTGGTTCCACTCAGAGTGAAAGCCAGCTTTCTTGCTCCTCCTAAAACTTAGCTCACTGAGTTTGGATTTCATATAGGTTTTTATTTTTGAATATTTTTTTCTGCTTTTTGGCTTATCAATGCATTTAAAAAGATTAAAGTTGGGGCACCTGGGTGGCTCAGTTGGTTAAGCATCCAGCTCTTGATTTCGACTCCGGTCATGATCTTGGGGTCATGGGATTGAGCCCCATGTCCGGCTCCATGCTAAGCATTGAACCTGCTTGGTCTCTCTCCCTCTCTTTCTCTCCCTTCCTCTCTCCCACTCTATGTAAATAAATAAACAAAAAAATTAAAATAACAAAAAGATTAAATGTATTTTTAATATACATTTTGATTTTTCAATCAGAAGGTTTGTTGAGTTACTAGTCCACCATACTCTTGGAAACAGAATTCCCCTTATTGAGTTTTTAATAATGCTCTTTATATTTGAAATTTTTAAATTTGCATTTGCTTATTTTTCACATCTGCCCTAGTCCCTTTTTGCAGTGGCTCATTCATTCTTTATTCATATTCATTTTCTTAAGTAAAACATGTTAAAAATGTTCATTTTATATTCCTTATTTTACTACCTCTATCAGCTAGTTTTTGTAAGTTTTGGCCTTCTTGGTTGTTGTTTCTGTTTTCACCCCTGTTTGTTTATTTTGGGTTTTTGTGTTACGGATTTACATTTCTGTGGAATTTTGTGGGAATTAATTTGAAACTTGGGTTGAAAGATGTGTTCCTCTAGAGAAGAAATGCTCTTGCTTCTCCCAGGTATTTGGTGATCCTGTCAACCTTGGTTTACTTTATTTATTTTTAATTTAATTTTATTTTAACTTTTCAGTAAGCTCTATTGTATGCCCAGTGTAGATCTTGAACTCATGACCCTGAGATTAAGAGTCACATACTCTACCAAATGAGCCAGCCAGGCATCCCAGCCTCGGTTTACTTTAAATTATAATTCTCAGTTTATGATTCTGCCTACTTTGCACCACTCAAAGTTATGTGATGATCAGCCTGAGAATACGAATTTGCAGGAAAGGGTGTTCTTCCCTCCTATTCCCCTACACTAAGTCAGTAGACAGGTTTCCTCACTGACTCTTCTCTGGAGTTGAGATTTTTTGCCTTCCCCTCCTAGCTCACCTTTGTATTCAGGTTGCCTACATTGGTGTCAGTTTTACACATAGGAGCCTGATCTGTCTCTCCCCTCTGAACAGGTAGCTATTTAAACCCAACACTGTAGGCTATCCAGGGCAATAGCCAGCAGCTTCATTGCTCACTTGCTGTCTGGATTAATACACACATTTTGGTCTAGACTCAGAATATCCTTACAAGCTGAGCCATTCATTTAAAAAGGTCTGTTGTATTTTTTGATGTGACAGTTTTTAGGTGTTCTATGCAGGAGGATTCCAGGATATCTTTTAAATGATATTGCTGGAGACTGAAGTCCTCGGAGATGTTTTTATTCTGATAATTATTTTTTAAGTGATTTTTAAGGCAGAACTTAAGGAAAAATAAATTTGAGGATCGTGACACCAGTGGATCATTCATGTTTTGAAAAGGGATTAATTTCTAAGATTAGGTATATAGTGGGAAAGCTATTTTTACTTGCAGTAATGCTGATAAATTTTCAAAATTGAGAATTTGTGAAATAGTTTCTTTCCTTACTTTGAAGGCTCAGATGTTCCACAATATAGATAAAATACTCCATTAATTATCAGGTATATGACCATGTAATGAGTTTGCCCCTAGCAGTCCCAGCTAGAGCACAAGTCTTTCTATAGGCAAATAAGTTTAGTAGAAATATGTTTACTTAATGTTTCTCAAAATTATCATCCTCAAAGCTTTCACAATTACTGTTTTCCCTATCTGAATTTCCATCCTTCAACCCTCCTTTCTTTCCTCTTTACCCTTTATCCCTTTTTTTTCTAACCTGATACTCATCTTTTATTACTTTTAAATATGGCTACACCAGAGAAGTCTTCCATGACCACCCAAAAATAGATGCACCTGTATGCATATGCACACACACAGACACATGCACACATACACACACATAGTATCTTTTTATGATGTTTTTGAAAATTATTTTCTTCATAGTACCTCTTCTGAGTTTTATATTTATTTAAAAATTATTTTTAAAATTTTAATCTTTTTTTCTACCCTCCATGAATACTTCTCATATTCATTCATCATATCCTCAGTGCCTGGCATAGAGTAGGCACCTAATAAATATTTGGTGAATGAATCAAGAAGTTCTGTAACTGTTGAGTACCAGGTACTTTATTAGTGCTACCTGAGGGCTAACATTTATTTCTAGAAACTAACTCTTGAAATAATTTGTTATATAGTTGATGATGTTATTTTAGGGCCAGTGTAATGATTGAGTTTTACCTCAGATGAAGATATTTATATTGTTATTTGTCTTTAAAACAAAGATACAACTAGAAAGCATAAAATCCCCCAAATCATTTGAAATGATAGTTATTCTCTATGTTCAATAGAAAGGCATATATGCACTCCAGGCATTATATATTTATGTCTGTATATGTATAATTATATCTGTATATGATAATACCTACATAATATTTCATACATATGTATATAATTATATGTGTGTGTAAATTTTTTTTCTGCAAAGTCACTTTGAGGCACTAGATTGAAAACTGTGGTTTGAGGCTTCTGGGAAGTCAAAACTATTTTCATGACAAAATAAAATTTTATTTACTTTTTTCACTGTCATTTTTTCACGAGTGTGAAGTAAAGTTTTCCAGAGATACCTGATATGTGATATTGTGTCAGATTGAATGCAGAAACAAGCAGATAAGAGAATCCAACTGTCTCCCATTTATTTATTTATTTTTAAATGTGTATTTATTTGAGGGAGGGGGCAGTGAGCAGGGGAAGGGCAGAGAGAGACGGAGAGAGAGAATCCCAAGCAGGCTCCATCTCAGGATCTTGAGATCGTGACCTGAGCTGAAATCAAGAGTCAGATTGAGCCACCCAAGTGTCCCCCCACTGTCTTTTATTAAGCTAAACATTAATGATATTTGCAAAAATGTAAAGCAATGTATTTTGGAAAACCTGCTATTTGTGTTAACATATAGTAGGGTAGGGGTTCTGAGACCAAAATACAAACCACTGCTTTCAGAAGACAGTGGGATGCCTGGGTGCCTCAGTTAGTTAAGCATTGGACTTTGGCTTGGGTCATAATCTCACGGTTTGCGACTTTGAGACCCTCGTCAGGCTCTCTGCTGACTCAAGCTCAGAGCTTGGAGCCTGCTTCCAATTCTGTGTCTCCTTCTCTCTCTGCCCCTCCCCCACTCGGTCAGTCTCTCTCTTTTTCTCTCTCTTTCAAAAATAAACATTAAAAAATTTTTTTTTAAGTTAAAGAAAAAAATAAAAAAGAAGACAAAATTTCCCGGGTCTGCTGAATGCTCACTGTACTTGATTTATCTTAAAGAATGTGTTTATCATAATCTGGGTTGGTTAATAATAAAAAAAATATTAAAAATTCAGAGATCATGTTTTATTACTGTTTATTCACTGAAGAAGAGAGTCATAGCTACCAAATTCACAAAACTGGATCAGATTATCTTCAGCTAATACTGTTAAATATTTGATTTTTCTTTCTCCTGTTGTTTTTATTCCATCTCCATGTATTTTTGTTTGTGTCGTAGTTTTATGGTCATAGAATCAAAACTGGAGATGACCTCTTGTAGGTCTATCTACAAACAAAATTTGCTGAACATATAGATTTAAATATGTTTTTTGAATGATAACTTTCCTTATTATCAGTTAATAATTGACGTGATTGGTGCTTCTTCATAGGGACAAGGTGCTGATGTATGATTTTGAATGTTCTGGTTTCTGTGACAGTTATTTCTCGTTGTAAATGTATAAATCGGCACTCTGGTTTTGTGCATCTGTTTTTTTAGCCATGGCTAATCTCAGTCTTTCCGTAAGATTCATATTTAGTGTGTTGGCAAAATCAGACTTTAGAGCTTACAAGGACAAAGGTTATTATATACACTCTGGGTTTTAGTAAATTCATTAGGCCACTTGGGATATGGTGTGACAGTTTATGCATTAATAAATACCAGCTCTGGATATTATTAATATTTTTTAAATGATTAAAACTTTATGTTTTAGATCAGCTTTAGGTTAATAGTAAAATTGAGCAAAAGCTACAGAGGTTTTTCATGCTAATTTTAAAAATTCATTTTTCAGTATCTGAGAATAAAACTTTTGAGATTGAGATTTTTTTCTTATACTTTGAACCTTTTTTTTTTTTAATAACATATTTTATTTTTTTGAGAAAGAGAGAGAAAGTGAGCAAGGGAGGGACAGAGAGAGAGAGAGGGAGATAGAATCCAAAGCAGGCTCCAGGCTCTGAGCTGTCAGCACAGAGCCCGACGTGTGGGGCTCGAATCCACAAACCATGAGATCATGACCCGAGCCGAAGTTGGACTCTTAATCGACTGAGCCACCCAGGCACCCCTATACTTTGAACCTTTTTAAGAAAGCTGAGATGTTGCTGCAAATATGAATGCCATTACGAATGCTGCAATTAAGAATGCTTCTTAGAGCAGACAGTGATGATCCAAATCATATCATTGACCATTAAGCTGCTAGAATATGAGAATGAGAGTTTGGGAGTGGGTTTGTTTTTTTAGATAAAAGAAAGTAGCAAGTATGTAAATTGCTAGGGAATTAACAACAGCAAATAAGTAAAAGTTACCAAAACTGCATTAAATGTCCTGTTGATATTACACATTAACTTTTCATCGTTATCTTGGAAAGCTGATTTTCTTGGTTAGTTTCATTCAGATAAAGTACTTGACCCCATGATAATTATTAAATATACCTACTAATAGCTCTATAGGAGGAAGTGCCAGGGTTTTAGGTAAAGGTCTTGTGGCTTTTAGAGTTGAAATTAATAGGTACTGGTTGTAAAAGGAAAAATTAAAAGCAATTTAATTCCATTTCTGTGTGTAAAGAGAAAGTCCAGTAAAAATGTAACCACATGAACACAAACATGCATAAAGAAAGGAATTTGGGTAGTGAGATTAAGAGTATTTTTACTGTTGGGGCCCCTGGGTGGCTCAGTCGGTTGAGTGTCCGACTTCGGCTCAGGTCATGAGCTCGCAGCTCGTGGGTTCGAGCCCCGTGTCAGGCTACGTCTGGCTCTGTGCTGACAGCTCGGAGCCCGGAGCCTGCTTCATATTCTGGGTCTCCCTCTCTCTCTCTGTTCCTCCCCCACTCACTCTGTCTCTGTTTCTCAAAAAAAAATAAATGTTAAAAATTTTTAAAAAAAAAAGAGTATTTTTATTGTTTTGTTTTTGCCTGCCTGAATTGTGTAAAAGGTTTTTTTATTGTGAATATGTTACATTTTTGTGATGAAAATATTTACTTTTTTTTTAAAGTTAAAGCAACCCAGAAAAGTACATAAAGGAAAGAATAATTGTAAGATATTCCTTTTAATATTTTAAGTATTTGCCTTATTATTTAACTTATTTAACTTTATTATATGTAAAATGAAATAAAACTGCAATGTTTTTTCTTTATATGCTTATAGTTGCCTTTTACATGTAATTTGTATTACTTCTTGGAGTCAGATTTAATTTTAATTAAGTTCCCATATCAAAGTTTATTGTAGTAGTAATCTAAAAAAATAATAAGTTACAAATGTATATTATCAAAAGTGATATTTATATTAAGCTTTGTAGGAGCATAGTTATTTCATGAAACGAATTTTTTCATTCTGAGGTAGCACAATTGAAACAAATCTTGGCTTCTTGTACTTGAAATCTGTGTCTATCTACCGAAAGCATTTCTTTTTTTTAAGATTTTATTTTTAAGCAATCACTGCACCCAACATGGGGCTTGAACTCACGACCTGGAGATCAAGAGTTGCATGCTGTCCTGACTGAGCCAGCCAGGTGCCCCTACCAAAAGCATTTCTGTGTCATCGTATATACAAATTATTTGGAGACAAAAGTCTCTTTCTGAGAATGAATTGATTGACTTTTTAAGAGTCATTTATATCGTAATTTATAACAAGATAAAAATGCATGTATTAGCGGTTTGTGGCAAAGAAAAAAGTATCACCATGTATGTTCTCTTTTTTTTCCACTAGGCATTTTTGTTACCAATTTGTGAAGCAGCAGCTATGAGAAAAGTGGTAAAAGTATATCAAGAATGGATCCAGCAAGAAGAAAAACCTTTGTTTATGCAAGAGCCTGAAGAAATTGTGATCTCCTCTTCAGACTTACCTTGTATTGACAATGTCACAGACCGTGTTATTTCAATGGAAGAAGGAGAAAAGAGAGAAGAGGTAAACTGATAATACTTACATATTTTAGTATAAGTTTAATAGATGAGACTTTCATGAAAGTATAACACATGAACATACATATATTTAATAGGAAGTTAAAGATACCTTTTAATATATTTTGCAGCTTAGGTAATATGGTAGTTACCTCAGTTACCCTGTCTTAAAGCTCTTTGATGTCACAACTTTGAAAAATTAATATTGAGGTTATATACTAATTCTTTAATTCATTGTCTAGATCAAAATTAGATGCCATTATAAAAGGTATAATAAGTGAGACTAATAGGAGGGTGGCAGAGTACAGGAAGATCCTGAGCTCACCTCTTCCCATGGACATATCAGGGCTACAACTACATACAAAGGGACACTCACAGAGAAAGACCTGAGGACTAGGAGACCAGCTCTTGCATAGCTAAAGATAAATGAAAAAAATATGGGATGCCTGGCTGGCTTAGTTGGTAGAGCATGTGACTCTTAATCTCACTGTTGTGAGTTTGAGCCCCATGCTAGGTGTGTAGAGCTAGCATGCTAGTGTAGAGCTTTCTTCTTTAAAAAAGAAGAAAGAAAAAGCCACCTTGAGAAGGGTAAGTGTGGCAGAGAGGTAGTGAGGTTGGGAACCAAACCTCCCGCCCAGCAACCCACAAGTGGTTTGATAGCACAGGCACAGAGGTTCCTTTCTTGAGGAGCAAGGGGATTGAGCCCCACATTGTACACCCACACCCAGGAGATCTGCACAGGAAAAATGAGCCCCCACAATGTCTGGCTTTGAAAGTCAGCAGAACTTAACTTTAGGAGCTTTCAAAATCATTGGGCCTTTAAGTCTGGGACAGCTGGTGCGGGTGGGGGTGCTGGTTGGGGAGGACTAGGAAACTGAGATAATGCTCTTAAAGGTCCTGCACACAGTCTCACTCACACCCAGCACAGAGGCAGCAGTTTGCAGAGCACCAGAGCTATACATGAAGGATATTTATTGACTAATTTTAGGGCATATGCTGGAGGGGCAGGGGTCTGTAGGGACTTTTCCTTGGAAATGGAAACACTAGTAGGCACCATTTTCTTGCCCTTATTTAGCTAGCTGTCTTAAGGGCTCTACTTCTGACACTCTCCACCTACATTGCTAGCACCAGTTGCCCTATTTTGGCATTCCCCTGCAAAACCAGTCCACCCTTCCAGCAGACTCCCTCTTAAGCTGCTCCCACCCTGCCACACCCAGTGGGCAGCATTGACTGGGACTGGTGTCCCTCCAAAGTGACTCCTGCCCTGGGGAAATGAGAGACTGGTCCTGTCTACCAGCACCCGCACAGTATCATGCCTGGGCCTTTCAGCCAGCTGTGCCAAGGTCCAACTCCTCCCACCAATGCACCTATAGCAGTCCTGCCTGGGCACTGCAACCAACAGGCCCTGCCTACCAGAATGTCCAAGCAGTCAGAGCTCATTCACAACTGAAGGGTGCATGCTGCACACAGAGGAGAGCACCTGGTTTTGGTGATGGCAGGGGAGGGGATTGTGCTTCTGGACCCCAGAGGACACCTTCCACACAAGGCTGCTACCTTTGAGAACAAGGGATATAGCTGACCTACTGCCTAATGTGTTGCCTAATGCAAACACAGAGTCAGACAGAATGAGGAGACAGGAATATGTTCCAAATGAAAGAATAAGAAAAAAAAAATCTCAGAAAAATAACTAAAAAGGAATTAAACAATCTACCTGATAAAGAGTTAAAAGTGATAGTCATAAAGATGCTCACTGAATTTAGGAGCAGAGTGGATAAATTCAGAACTTCAACAAAGAGATAGAAAGTATTTTTTAAAAAATCAGGGTGGCGCAGTCGGTTAAGCGTCCGACTTCAGCTAGGTCACGATCTCACTGTCTGTGAGTTCGAGCCCCGCGTCAGGCTCTGGGCTGATGGCTCGGAGCCTGGAGCCTGTTTCCGATTCTGTGTCTCCCTCTCTCTCTGCCCCTCCCCCGTTCATGCTCTGTTTCTCTCTGTCCCAAAAATAAATAAACGTTGAAAAAAAAAAATCAGATCTGAAGAATACTATAACTCAAATGAAAAATACACCAGAGGGAATCAACACTCAGGAAGAGAATGCAGAAGAATGGATCAGTGATCTGGAAGACAGAATAGTGGAAATCATCCAAGTTGAGCAGCAAAAGGAAAAATAATTTTATGTAAGATAAGGTAAGGGACCTCTAGAGCAACATTGAAAGTATTAACATTTGCATTATAGTGGGTCCCAGAAGAAGGGAGTGAGAAAGGAGCTTATTTGAAGAAATAACAGCTGAGAACTTTCCTAACCTGGGGCAGGAAACAGACATCCACGTTCAGGAAGCATAGATAACCCCAAATAGGATGAACCCAAAGATGTCCACACAAGACACATAAGAATTAAAATGCCATAAGTTAAAGATAGAGAATTTTATTTTTATTTTTATTTTTTATAAGTTTTTTTTATTTATTTTGAGAGACTGTGTGTGTGTGTTCACATGCCAGGCGGGGAGGGGCAGAGAGAGAGAGAGAGAGGGAGAGCGAGAATCCCAAGCAGGCTCCATGCCGTCAGCATGGAGCCTGATGCAAGGCTGGATTCCACAAACTGTGAGATCATGACCTGAACTAAAATCAAGAGTCAGATGCTTAACTGACTAAGCCACCTAGGTGCCCCAAAGAGACAATTTTAAAAGCAGTAAGATAAAAGCAACTTACATACAAGGGAACACCTACCTATAAGACTCTGAACTGTGTTTCCAGCAAAAACTTTGCAGGCCTAAAGAGAGTGGCTTGAAATGTTTAATGTGCTCAAAGGAAAAAACCTGCAAGTAAGAATATACTGCAAGGCTATAATTCAGAACTGGAGAGAGATTCTCAGACAAACAAGTTAGAAGTGTTCATCACACAGCACAGCCTTACAGGAAATGTTAAAATGACATCTTTATGCAGAAAAGAAGAAGCCATAACTAGAAGTAAGAAAATTATGAAAGGAGGAAAACATTTCACTGGTATGAGAAAGTAGGGGAGGGACAGTAAAGTATTCTCAAAACTGAGAAAACATTTTGAGAGTGGAAATCAAAGAAGGCAACTCCATATGGTTTACAGAGTTTTATTATTGTAACTTACTGACCAAGGGTCAGGCAGACAATGATTTAGGTGCTGTACAGCTATTCTCCACAGAGTCTGGACCTTAAGCCCACATATTTTATGGGACAAGAGATGCACAGAAGGGTGTTATTGTGTGATCAAAGGGCTCACATGCACCTCAAAAGATTTGCGTGCACCTGATTGACAGGTAACCTTTAAATAGATCTTGTGGTACCACCTGTGCATCATGAAGGAAAAAGACTGTGATATCTCTAACAGATTCATGGGAGGCCAAAGTGGGCTCCCTCCATTCCAGCCTTGGAAGACACTTTTAAAGTATGTATCTTAATCTCTAAGGGCCTGGAACATGTAGCCCAAGACAGGTTATTGAATGAATATGAACAAGATGGAGAGCCACAGGTGGAGTCAGTATTGTCAGCACTCCTACAACTGGTAAACGCAAACATATAATAAAGGAAATAGGTCAGCCACTTGTAAAGCTAGCATGAAGGTTAAAAGAAAAAAGTAGTCAAATCAGCTACATTTAAAATAAATAGGTAAGGGATACGCAAAAAACATGTAAAATATGGTGTCAAATACCTAATACATGATGAAGGGGAGGTAAAAATGTAATGCATTTAGAATGTATTTGAACTTAAGTGATCCTCAACTTAAAATATATGACTATATACATGGGGTGTTATACACGAACCTTATGTATGGCACCCACAAGCAAAAAACCTATGATAGGTGCACAAAAAATAAAGAAATCCAAGCATAATACTGAGGAAAGTCATCAAGACATAGCAAGACACTAAGAAAGGAACAGAGAACTACAAAAACAGCTAGAAAACAATGAACAGAATGACAATAAGTACATACCTATCAGTAATTACTTTAATGTACATGGAGTAAATGCTCAATCAAAAGTCATAAAGTAACTAAATAGATTAAAAAAGAAGACCCATTTGTATGTTGCCTATATGACACATACAGACTGAAAATGATGGGATGGAAGAGATATCCTATGCAAATGGAAATGATCAATAAAACTGGAGTAGTAATACTTGTATCAGACACAATAAACTTTAAAACAAAGACTAAAAGAGAAGAAGGGCATTACATAATGATGAAGGAAGCAATTCAACAAAAGAATGTATTTGTAAATATACATGCGTCCAATATAGGAGCATCTAAATATTTAAATATTAATAGACATAAAGGAGAAATTGACCAGTAATACAGTGATAGGGAACCTTAACATCACACTTAAATCAATGGATTGATTGTCCAGGCAGAAAATTAAATTTTTTTTTAATGTGTATTTATTTTTGAGACAGAGACAGAGTGTGAGCAGGGGAGGGGCAGAGAGAGAGGGAGACACAGAATCAGAAGCAGGCTCCAGGCCCTGAGCTGTCGGCACAGCACCCCAACAGACAGAAACTTAATAAAGAAACAGTGACTTTGAGTGAGACATTAGACCAGATGGACTTAACAAATATGTACAGAACATTCCATTGAAAAACAACAGAATACACATTTTTTATAAGTGCTCATTGAACATTCTGCAGGATAGATCATGTATTAGGCCACAAAACAAGTCTTAGTAAATGTAAGAAGGTTGAGATCATATCAAGCATCTTTTCCAACCACAACATTATGAAACTAGAAATAAATTAGGAAAAGCTGGAAAAAGCATAAAGACATGGAGACTAAACAAGCAGTGGGTCAGCAAAGAAATAAAAAAAATAACCTTGGGAGCACCTGTGTGGCCTGGTTGATTGAGCATCCAACTCTTGATTTTGGCTTAGGTCATGATTCCCAGGGTTGTGGGATTGAACCCCACATCAGGCTCTGTACTGAGTGTTGAGCCTGCTTAAGATTCTCCCTCCCTCTGCCCCTTCTCTGCTGGCATGTGTGCGTTCTCTCTCAAAAAAAAAAATAAAAATAAAAAATTAAAAAAATACTTTGAGATAAATAAAAACAAAGACAATGTTCCTCAATCTTTGGAACAAAGCAAAAGCAGTTCTAAGAAGTTTGTATAAACACAAGCCTACCTGAAGAATCAAGAAAAATCTCAAATAAACAATTTAACTTTATACCTAAAAGAACTACATAGAAAAAGAAGAATAAAACCAAAAGTTGGTAGAAGAAATAAAGATGAAAGGAAAAATAAATGAAACAGAGACTAAAAATACAATAGAAAAGATGATGAAACTGAGAGCTGGTTCTTTGAAAAGATAAAATTGGTAACTTTAACTAGACTTATCAAGAAAAAGAGAGAGGACCTAAATAAATAAAATCAGAAATGAAGAGGAAGAAGCAACAACTGATACAACAGAAATACAAAAGCTATTTATAAGAGACTACTATGAAAAATTATATGACAACTTTGAAAAATTATATGCCAACAAATTGCACAACCTACAAGATGAATAAGTTCCTAGAAACATTCAGTATTCCAAAACTGAATCAGGAAGAAATAGAAATTCTAAACAGAACAATTATTAGTAATGAAATTGAATTAGTAATCAAGAAACTCCTAACAAACAAAAGTCCAGGACCAGATGGATTCACAGGCAAATTCCATCAGACATTTAAAGAAAAGTTAATACCTGTTTTTCTCCAACTATTCCCAAAAACTGAAGAGTAATGAAACCTTCCAAATACATTCTGTGAGGCCAGCATTACCCTGATACCAAAACCAGACACAGACCATACAAAAAAAGAAAACTACAAGTCAGTATGTTTGATGAACACAGATATAAAAATCCTTAACAAAATATTAGCAAACTGCATTCAACAGTACATTAAAAGAATCACCGTGATCAAGTGGTATTTATTTGGGGGATTCAAGGATGGTTCAACATTTGCAAATCAACATGATACACCACATTAACAAAACGAAGGGTAAAAACTATATGATCATATCAATAGATGCAGAAAAAGCACTTGACAAAATTCAACAACCATTTATAATAAAAACTCTCAGCAAAAAGGAACATACTTTAACATGATAAAAGCCATATATGAAAAACCCACAGCTAACATCATACTTAAAGATGAAAAACTGAGAGCTTTTCCTCTAAAATCAGGAACAACAAGATAAGGATGTGTATTCTTAACCACTTTCATTCAACATGGTATTGGAAGTCCTAGCCACAGTGATCAGACGAGAACAAGAAATAGAAGGCATCCAAATTGTTAAGGAAGAAGTAAAACTTTGGAAATGACATGATACTATACGTAGAAAACACTAAAGATTCCATCAAAAAACTGTTAAAACTAATAAATAAGTTGAATCACAGCATACAAAAATAAACTTAAAAATCTATGGCAGAAGAAGCAAAAATATACAATGGAGAACAGACTACTTCTTCAGTAAGTGTGTGGGAAAACTGAACCACTTTCTTACACCATACACAAAAATAAACTCAAAATGGATTAAAGACTCAAGTGTAAGACCTGAAACCATAAAACTCCTAAGAGAAAACGTAGGCATTAAGCTCTTTGACATCTGTCTTAGTAATGTTTTTTTGCTTTTGTTTTTGCTTTTGTTTGTTTGTTTTTGGGGGTCTGCCTCCTCATGCAAGGGCAACAAAAGCAAAAATAAATGGTTGGTACTACATTAAACTGAAAAGCTTTTGCATAGCAAAGGAAACCATCAGCAAAACAAAACTGTGTCCTAGCAAATGGGGGAACATATTTGCAAATGATATATCCAATAAGGGGTTTATATTCAAAATATATAAAGAACTCCTAGAACTCAACACCAGAAAACCCAAGCAATCTGATTAAAAAATGAACAGAGACCCTGAATAGACATTTTTCTAAAGAAGGATATAGGGCCAACAGACACATGAAAAAATGCTCAACATCATTAATCATTAAGGAAATGCAAATCAAAACTACAGTGAGGTATCACCTTACACCTGTGAGAATGGTAGTATCAAAAAACAAGAAATAAGTGTTGGTGAGGATGTGGAGCAGAGGGAACTCTGCACTGTTGGTGGGAATGCAAATTGGTGCACCATGGAAAACAGTATGGAGATTACTTGAAAAATTATACATAAGAATACCATATGATCCATTAATTCCATTTCTGGGTATATTTAACTGAAAAAATGAAAACACTAATTCAAAAAGATATATGCATTCCTATGTTCATTGTAGCATCATTTTCAGTAGCCAAGATATGGAAACAACTCCGTGCCCATTGGTAGATGAATAAAGAAAATGTGCTCTCTCTGTTAACACACACACACACAATAGATGTTACTTAGACCTAAAACAGAATGAAATCTTGCCATTTACGACAACACGGATGGACCCAGAGGGTATTATGCTAAGTGAAGTAGGTCAGGGAAAGAGAAATGCCATTTAATTTTACTTAGATGTAGATTCTAAAAAACAAAACAAATGAAGAAATAAAACAGGACCAGACTCATAAATATAGAGAACCAGCCAGTGGTTGCTAGAGGGAGGAAAGGTGGGAGAGATAAGCCAAATAGGTGAAAGAGATTAAGAGCTACAAACTTCAAATTATAAAATAGTCACAGGGATATAAAGTACAGCATAGGGGATATAGTTAGTAGAATTATAATAACTTTGTAAGGTGACAGATGGTAACTCCACTTATTGTGGTGATCATTTTATAATGTATATAAATGTCGAACCACCATGTTGTATACCTGAAACTTGTATAAATAATTGTATGTCAATTATACTTAAGTAAAAAAGGTATAATATATTGGGGCGCCTGGGTGGCTCAGTCAGTTGGGCGGCCGGCTTCGGCTCAGGTCATGATCTTACGGTCCATGAGTTCAAGCCCCGCGTCAGGCTCTGTGCTGACAGCTCAGAGCCTGGAGCCTGTTTCGGATTCTGTGTCTCCCTCTCTCTGACCCTCCCCCATTCATGCTCTGTCTCCCTCTGTCTCAAAAATAAATAAACGTTAAAAAAAATTTTTTTTAAATAAAAAAAGGTATAATATATAAAACTGGCATTAGATAAAAATGAATGTTATAATACATATTCCTTAAGGATGCTTACCAAACTACAATTCTCCCTTAACCTGCCTTATTCTAGGAGTTTGGTACTTATCACAAACCCAGAATATTCTGAATTCTTTCTTGGAAATTTTCATACTATTGCTCATTGCAGTGTAAAAAAAAAAATCCTTAAGTGCAGAATAAGCTGGTCTATGATGAGACTGGAGTTTACTCATAGAGGAAAAAAAGAGGAGGGAAGACAGAGAAGTGAAATTTGAGTACCTGGTATCATTTATTCTTTAAGCATAAATTCTTTTTTTTTTTAATTTTTTTTAATGTTTATTTTTGAGAGAGGGAGACAAGAGTGCAAGTGGGGGAGGGGCAGAGAGAGAGAGAGAGAGAGAGAGAGAGAGAGAGAGAAGGAGACACAGAATCTGAAGCAGGCTCCAGGCTCTGAGCTGTCAGCGAATATAAATCACTGATTTATATTTCTGATAAATTTAATATATATAATAATGATTTAAAATTTGGTTTTAATTATAAAATGGAGTTGTTACAGATTAGGATAATTATACATGTGTTTTTTTATTCACTTAGTATCTGTGAGATACTTAAAAGACATGTAATACCGTGTGTGTGTGTGTGTGTGTGTGTGTGCAAACTGTCATGCATCTTGTAATATGTTTAGCATTCCCTGGCTCATCCTGTTAAATCTCAGTGGTATTCTCCATTCTTGTGACAGCAAACTCCTAGAGTGCCCTGTAAAATATTGTAATACCCTCATGGAGAACCAATGTTGGAGATACAAACATGAAAAGACATCTTTTCTACCTTCACATAACTTCTGGTTTAGCAAGAAGACAAACATGAAAAATAAATATTATAAAAGAATATTGCTATGATCCTAGAGTCTGATAGGGAATACCTAACTCTACTTAGGCTTAGAGAAGTCTTCATGCAGGAGGTAGTATAATATGAAGTGCATGTAACAAATAGGGAAGGAACCACATGGTGTGAATAGCATCTACAAAGATGTGAGAGACCCTAAATATATCTACTGTACATAACTATATATATATTATATATATACATTCTGTATGTACATACTATATGTGTATGCCAGAATTTATATGCCATTGTAGTGACTCGGATTACATTATAGATAATGGAAAGCCTTTGAAGGATTATGAATAGAAGAATGGCATGGATAGTTATATATTTCAGAAGATCATGTCAAGCCCAGAATGGAAGGTAGATTGGAGGCAAGGAGACTAGTTAGGAAATATTAGCAATGTTCAGAAGGGACATAAGTACCCAGGACAGTGGAAATTGCAATGGAAATACAAGATATGAGCTGCTTCGGTGGTAAAATCAATATGCCTTGATGATTAATTGGCTGAGAGAAATGAGGAGTGGGGAGATGTCCCAAGTTTGTTTCTTTTGCAACAGGGTAGTTGTCATTCACATATGACTAGGAATTTTTACAAAAGCAAGTTTGGTGGTGGTGACTATGGTGCCTAGAGGGGTTGGTAAGAATGGGGAGGACATGGTTAATAAACTTTTAAGTATTTTGAGTTGGAGGTGCTTTTAGGTCATTCAGGAAGAAATGTTCAGTAGATATCTGATCATAGGATTATGAGGTTTAAGAGAAGGGGTATAGTATACTGTGGTATATTGTGTTGGCTGTGCAGACAGAGCTGATTTCCATTACTTCGGTAATGGCAGAGTAGTTTGTATTAGACTAATAAATCCCCTGCATATTGCACTTATAAGCTCTAGACAGAATATTCAAGAAAACAGGAGACTGTTTGAAGATGTTGAGGAATGACCAAAAGCAGAAAATAGCTAGAAAGAAACTTACAAAAATTAAAAAAAAAAAAAAAAAAAAAAACAACAACACAGTCTGTTTTTGCGGCTTTTCACCTAAAGGAACTCCTTAGTCTGCAAGGAGTTTGACAGCTAACACTCAGGCAGAAAGATACAGTCTTAGTGGTTTGAAGTACCTAATATTCTCTGTCTTTGGGTAATAAGAATTTTAATACTCTAAAGTAAAACAAATAGAAACTGTTTTCTGTTGATTTATTTAAGTTATTTGGATTCCAAGGGCGCCTGGGTGGCTCTGTCAGTTGAGCATCCGACTTCAGCTCAGGTCATGATTTCATGGT
Organism: Felis catus; assembly: GCF_018350175.1. NCBI lineage: Eukaryota > Metazoa > Chordata > Mammalia > Carnivora > Felidae > Felis > Felis catus. Next base: position 84,897,686 of record NC_058373.1, on the reverse strand, counting down.
TCATGGATTTGAACCCTGCGTCAGTCTTGCTGCTGTAAGCACAGAGCCCGCTTTGGATCCACTATCCCCTCTCTCTCTTCACCTCCTCCACTCACGCTCTCTGTCTCTTAAAAATAAATAAACATTAAAAAGTAAGTTATTTAGGAGCGCCTGGGTGGCTCAGTCGGTTAAGCATCCGACTTCAGCTCAGGTCATGATCTTGGGGTTTCAGAGTTCAAGCCCTGCGTTGGGTTCTGTGCTGACAGCTCAGAGCCTGGAGCTTGCTTCAGATTCTGTGTCTCCCCCTCTTTCTCCCCCTCCCATGCTCATGCTGTGTCTCTGTCTCTCAATAAATAAACGTTAAAAAATTTTTAAAAAATAAGTTATTTGGATTCTGTCATTTACTTTAGAATGGAATTTATGTTTTACAGAACTGTAATATAATCCTATTCTTAAGTGTGTGAGTTACAGAAGGGAGATTCATATATTATATCCATAGAAAAATGTCCCTATATCTGAAATGATAAAATTTCTGTCTGACTCTTAGGGATGACTTTTTGTTTTCTTTTTGTTTTTGTCAATGGGAAGAACCTTTTTCACAGTGAACATATATTGCTTTTGTAATCAAATGAAACATTTATTTTGAAAAGATGCTTAGTAGGAGGACCCAATAATTTCCAGTTTACTTCTTCAGCTTATTATCTTGTTGCAGCATTCTTAATGAAATATGAAAAACTTGGTATTTTTCTTCAGGAAAATGGGACTGATGTTGCTGATCATGTTCGAAATTCTACTTGGACAAAAAATGGCACCTACCAAGATGTTCTTCATAATGCCTCCGAAGAAGCCACAGAACAAAACATACGAGCTGGTACCCAGGCAGTTTTGCAGGTGGTTCACTTCTTGGTTGTTTTTTAAAAATACAATAAAATAATCATTAAATATTTCAAATATATGTTTAAGTATTTCAGTGTACAGTATAATTTTTTAATAAAATCAGTACCCATGTTTATCAGTTATCCTTAGGACATATTAATTTTGTTTTTTCCTTAACTTTTGCTTCCTAATATATATGTATTACAGCTTTAAAGTTTATATAAATTGTGTCATGGTGTACTGTCATCTGGTACTTTCTTTTTGTATTAAACGTGTTTTTGAGATGTGTTGTTGATACATAGCTGTAGTTCATTCATTTTAGCTACTTTCTGGTATTACAATTTATGGTTATTTCACATTTTACTTAACTCATTTTTCTGTTGATGTTTTTTAAGTTGTTTCCAATTTCTCACTATCAGATAGTGCTGCATGGAGCATTCTTACATATGGTTGTGGGTTGGTTTTGTTTTTTTTTTTTGTACTCTGTGGGAGAATTTCCCTAGGTTGTATACTCAGAAGTGGAGCTACCAGGTTGGATAAGTTGTACATTATCAGCCTTACTTTACTGTTACTACCAAATTGTCCTCCAATGTGATTATAATAATTTACATTTTCTTTGGTAGTGTCTGCGAGTTCTCATTTCCTTGTATCTTCCCCACTATATAGTTAGATTTTAATTTTGGTGCCTCATATATGTGAAATGTTATTTTATTTTTTTAAGTTTGTGTTTCCTTGTTTTCATTTAATTTCATCACCATTGAAATTGAGCATCTTCTTATGAATTGCCTATTTGTATGCTTTTTCCCTTATTCTGTTGGGTTGTCTTTTTCATATTGATTTGTAGGAGTTCATTGTAGTCATTCATTTTTTAAATCAGACTGTTCTTGTCAAGGCCACATGTGACCTCCACATTGTTAAATCAGATGTACATTTTTCTTTTTATTTATTTTAACTTATTTTTTTAATATTTATTTATTTTTGAGAGAGAGAGAGAGACAGAGTGTGAGCAGGGGAGGAGCACAGAGAGAGGGAGACACAGATCTGAAGTAGGCTCCAGGCCCTGAGCTATCAGCACAGAGCCCGATGGGTGCTCGAACTCATCAACTGTGAGATCATGACCTGAGCCGAAGTTGGATGCTCAACTGACTGAGCCACCCAGCTGCCCCCAGAAGTACATTTTTCAATCCTAATCTTACTGGACTTGTCAGGAGCATTTGACAGAATAGACCATTCCCTCCCTATTAAAACTTAACTTGGCCTTCAGAGTAGCATCCCTCCTGTATTTCTCCTAACTCAGTGGTCACTTCTCAGAATTTTTTACTGGTTTGAAAAAAAAATTTTTTTTAATGTTTGTTTATTTTAGAGAGAGAGAGAGAGAGAGAGAGAGAGTGAAGAGCATGAGCTGGGTAGGGGCAGAGAGAGCGAGAGAGAGGCAGACACAGAATCCGAAGCAGGCTCCAGGCTCTGAGCTGTAAGCAAAGAACTGTGTGGCTCAGACTCATGAACTGTGAGATCATGACCTGAGCTGAAGTCAGACGCTTAACCGACCGAGCCACCCAGGTGCCCCTTTACTGATTTTTTCATATCTCCCTGACTATTCATGTTGAAGTGCCCAAGAATCAGGTCTTGGATCTTTCTATTCTCCTGTTTGATCTCATCCATTCTTCTGGCTTTAAATGCTATTTACTGCAACTTCTACAATTTTGTTTCTAGTCTGAGACCTCTTGTCTGAACTCTAAGAGCCTTGAACTCAAATATTCAAATGCCAAGGTAGCATCTTCACTTAGATATCTAATAGACATCTCAAACTTGATGCATCTAAAATTTGGCTTCTCACCTTGCTCAGCAAACATGCTGTTCCTGCAGTTTTCTTTGTTTCGTTTATAGCACGTTTTTCAGTTGTTCAAGCCACCTTGTCTCCTGTGTCTCTTTTATATCCTACATCTAATTTGATACCAAATCCTGGCCATCTTCAGAATGTATGCAGAATACTCCTATCTATTAGCTGTTCAACACTCACGCTACCTCTTGTGTCCAAGCCTCCATAATTTTTCATCTGAGTTATTGCAGTAAACTCCTAATCAGTATCCTTGCTTTTGCTCTTGCCCACCCGTCACGCCAGTATGTTCTCAACACAGTCGCCAGAGGGATCCTGTTAAGTCAGATCATGTCATTTTTCTACTCAAACCTGTCCACTGGTTTTGCATTATCACTAAGCATAAAAGCAAAAGTATTTCTAATGGTCTATAAGGCTTTACATCAAGGCTCCTCAGAATGTGGCCCATAGACTATAAGATAATTAAAAAATTGAGAGTAAGAGTTTAGAAACTTAAGTCATTTAATATATCTCTTGATTTTGATGAAGTTTGTGTTTATATTTTTATATGTGTTTTTTCATTTCCTTTTTCCTGTTAGTTCGTTTATATTGTATTTTACAAATAGGATTGGTCTGCAAAGTTTGAGAAGAAAAACATTCTTTTACCACTGTGAGTGTAAGAAGTTCTCCACATGCTCTGGTTCTGTTTCTCAACATCATTACCCAGTTGCTTCCCCACTTCTTCACTCCACTCTATGTCTATAGTCCTTGCTGTTCCTTAAATATGCGAGGTAGGCTTGCACCTCAGGTCCTTTAAACTTGCTTTTTCTTTTGTCTGGACTGCTTTTCTCCCAAATTGCTCATAGTTGTTTTATCTTTCCTTTTACAATTCATTCATATTTACATTCCTTTGTATCCTCTCCCTGCCCCCTTCCAGCTTTCCTTTTGCACTTACTAGGTCCTCCAGGGTAATGAGGTGATAGCGAGTACTTTGGTCTTATTCTTGGCTTTTGCCAGTACTTCTTAGGTTTAATTGCTGTTATATCATTTGTTATAGTTCTTGATATGTGCTCTTTTTCAGATTAAGGAATTTTACCTTTTTTCTTAGTTTGCTGTTTTTTTTTTTTTAAGTAGTAAGTGCTAGATGCTTTTTCTGCATACATTGTGATGATCATCCTTTTTTCCATTTTAGTCTGTTTATAGGGTATTCTTTGTTAATAGACTTTTCTAATGTCAAGGTATTCTTAAATTTCTGGGGTAAATACTACTTGGTCATAAAATATGTATGATACTTTGATCAATTTGAATTGCCACTATCTTCTCAGTACTTTTGTCTATTTGGGCACAAGTGATATTGGTCTCTTACTTCCTTTTCTTATATAGTTCATGTCTGTTTTTGAGAGCAGGATTAGGGTTTTATAAAAATTAATTGGGTAGTTCTCCTTTTTTTGTCTCTGAAACTGTTTAAAATAGGAATCATCTTCCATGCTAGGCAAAACTTTGCCAGTAAAGGTGTCTAGGCCTGGTGTTCAGGGATGAATCAAGGAGGCTTTGATAACCAGGTCTTTTCATGATTATTGATGTATGCATCTTTTTTATTTCTTCTTGAGTTAGTTTTAGCAGTTTATGTTTGTCTACAAAATAAATACATTTAAAATTTTTTCAGTTTTATTCAAATGAAGTTATCCATTGAAACTATCATGTTAAAATTCTCTACTGGATATATTGTTATGTCCTTATCTTATGTCTAATTTTTATTTCTGCCTACTTGGTCAGTGTTGGTAGACTTACAGAGTCATCTATTCACTATTTTTTTTAATTTATTAAAAAATTTATTCATTTATTCATTTTTTTGAGAGACAGAGACAGAGCGTGAGCAGGGGAGGAGAGAGGGAGACACAGAATCCGAAGCAGGCTGTAGGCTCTGAGTTATCAGTGCAGAGCCTGATGTGGGGCTCAAACTCATAAACCGTGAGATCATGACCTGAGCCAGAGTTGGCCGCTTAACCGACTGAGCCACTCAGGTGCCCCATCTTCGCTATTTTAAAGTTAGCTTAATATTCTTTTCTCACAACTATGTTTTATTATGTAGTTCATCCAGGAGATTTAAATCAGAATTATGGGTATAGAAAATCTAAATGTCCAAGGTTCACAATAGATGTAATGTTCTGTGCTTCCAAAGTGTCCTCAAGAGCCTTTGTACACACCTGTCAACCATTATAATAACTTTGTCTTCGATAACAAAATACAATAAATTATTTGATTATAACAAGCTTTTTATTTCTTTACAATAAATTAAAGATGTATATTAATTGGGGCGCCTGGGTGGCGCAGTCGGTTAAGCGTCCGACTTCAGCCAGGTCACGATCTTGCGGTCCGTGAGTTCGAGCCCCGCGTCAGGCTCTGGGCTGATGGCTCGGAGCCTGGAGCCTGTTTCCGATTCTGTGTCTCCCTCTCTCTCTGGCCCTCCCCCGTTCATGCTCTGTCTCTCTCTGTCCCAAAAATAAATAAACGTTGTATATTAATGGATCCTCATTAGTAGTACTATAGTATATGATCTATTCATGCAGTTTGTTATTACCAAAGCAGATAAACACACTTAGCCTGTAAACATGAAAAGAAAGGATAGATGGTATTTTGAAAATTGTTCTTGATTTAGGTATCATCTTTTATTCTAAACAGTTTTTCTTTTATTGGTTCATTTTATGACAGCAGTAGAGTTATTATATTAAAGCTCTCAGTTTTTAAAAATGCTGTTTTTCACTTGGTTTATTTTTTTCACTTGGTTTATTTTTCTTGGGTGCCTAGTAGTGATTTTTTATTTGTCTAGATAAACATAAAAACAATTGTTTAATGAGTTTAAGCTTCAAATGTCAAGCTGGGGTAGAAATAGGGTTAGAATTAACCTATAGTCTAGATCACCCAGTGATCAGCATCTAAATTTATTTTTTTCTCTGAATATGAAATTTGCTATTAATTTTATAATGAATAGCTAATTATTTCTTTTGTCTTAGGTGTTTATTATAAACTCATCAAACATATTTCTTCTTGAACCTGCAAATGAAATTAAAAACCTTCTGGATGAGCACACAGATATGTGTAAACGCATTCTTAACATTTATCGGTTCATGGTTGTGCAAGTATCAATGGACAAAAAAACTTGGTAAAAAATATTTATTCTTTTTTTTTTGATTGTGTATATGAATATAATAATTTTTAGAGGGATAGTGTCTGTGAGCAGAGCTTGTCACAGTATTGTAGAGGCTTCTATTAATGAATGGAGAAATATTTAATGTAATAATTAGGATGACAATAGTCTCCACTTTATCTCAGACATTTTTGATCAACCTTCTTGGATTATATTTTAAAGTGGACACCCCCACCCCACTCTCCCAAATGAATACATTCATGAATAAATGAAATTATGCATGTGTGAATAAAAGTATACGGAAATGATTAAATGTAAGAATGCTTTATTCCTCAACCTGGCATTCAAGGCCATGTACAGTGAGATCCCTGCCTACTTTTCTGTCTCTCTTTTAAGCCTAAACTCCACCCTGCAGAATGGAATCCGGTTCCCAGCTTTACCAAATTGCTCTTCTCCTGCACAAATTCTTGAACCTTTTTTAAGAATACCTAATTCTTGCCATGTTTTTCTGTTGTAATAACTGTGCTTAGATTTCACCTTCCTTTTTCCACATATCCTTACTTACATTCTTTCCCCTCACTTCACTTCTTTTCATTCTGTGTTTTTACCTGTTACAGTTTTTGTCAAAATTGTCTTAATTCCTAAGTTACTTGTATAAATTGTCTGTTTATCTCTGAATTGAGAGGCCCTAAAAAGTATATCTTGGTTGTCTTTGTTTTTATATTTCCTATGTTTGTGAGCATAGAATTTTATGTATTACTTGTACACTATAAATATTTGTTTAATTGAATGGAAAAATAGGCCTTTTGGGGAAAAGAGCAGCTCTTCAGTTTTTGCAAAAATGATACATCTTCGTTGTAAAAATCAAATGAAGAAAAGTTGTAAAAAGAAAATTAAAGTTTCCCCAAAGCTCACTCTCAAGAGGTAGTCATTGTTTTGCCCTTTGATGAATATTTGGTTCACCAAACCATATACATAGTCATAATATAGTATTATGCTGTTTGCATGTACCATAATTTTCTTAACCAGTCATCTTTTGATGGATATGTAGTTATTTCATTTTGTTTTTGGGGGGAGACAAGACAGTGATCATCCTTATACATACATCATTTTTCTCCTTTGACTTATTCTTAAAAAGTGGGAGTACTTAGTGAAAGAGTATGCTTAATATATGTTTTGCTGCATGTGGAAAAATGACTTTATTTTGAAAAAAATTCTTTATTAGCAACGTTGATATAGTTACATCTGGAAGTAGTTTGTTATTAACTTAATTGGAACACTTTTCTATGCCAGGTATCTTTAAGCACTATACATGCATTTTCTTAATGCTTGTAGCAACTCTGAGGTAGATAATCTCTCTGTTTTACATGGTGATTCTTAGGCACACAATTTTGTTCACATAGCTGAGATTTGAATTGCGGTCCTTATGACATCTGAGCCTAGGTTATGATTAATCAGTAACTGTACTATTTTGGACCATTCTTTTGTTAGTCTCCTGCCCCCTTTCCTTTTTTTTTTTTTTTTTTTTTTAATGTACTTTATATCAGTGCTGTTGAGCCAGGTTAAAGTGAGAGAACTGCTCTCTGGAACACGATTTTAGAATTAAAAAAATTTTTTTATAAGTTCCCTAGAAGTGATAGTATTATGAGAGATTACTCACATATTTACATTGAATTTACAAGATTTTATGAATTAAAATCATTACTATTATATTACAAAGTAAAAGGTTATAGATGAGTGAGTGTTGATTTGACCACAAATCATGTAAGATTTATTTGGAAAATGTATACTTTATTGCATATGTAGTTGATTTCAAATAGCTTTCATTTCATACAGCTCAGCTAGAAGCCTAAGATTACAAATGTGGCAACTTTGATTTCTATCTTATGAATGAATGCATATATTTATTTGTTAATAAATGTAGGATATTTTTCACTGAGTGATACTTTTCTATCTTAATCTGCCCTCCCTTCCCCAAAAAATTACGAATCTAGATCTGTGATCTCTTGCTGCCTCTGCCACATTTCTCACATGGACTGTCCCACATATTGCTATGCCTGGAATGGGCTTGCAAACAAACCAAAGAGGAGGTTGTGATAGGGAATTGGACTGTTAGCCTGGCTGTATACCAAACTGAAATACCCGTTTCACATGTGGTTGAATCAGTTTCCAAATTATCAGCTGCAAATAAGGTAGTTTTATGGTCTTAATAATAAGCATCTAGGAGAAAGAGGCAAGGTAGAGAAAATATTAGGATAGGCTTGACTTGGAGTACACAAGGAGAATAAAGGGTTAAAAAATGGCCAAATTAAAAAGGATGGTCCTTGATTACTTGTCAGGATCACTATGATCTATTGATCCTAACACTTCTAGATGTGTACTTGTTCTCCATATTATAAAGATGAAGTAGATGAATAGGCATCAAGGTAGAACCAAATTGTATAGCTAGAGTGTTCTTCAGACAGCTCCCTAAAGTCAGTCACTACTTCATTTTCAGGGGTTGGGGGATGGGAGCAGTCTCCACATTCTCACCTCCAATTCATCAGCTTTGCATACGTTTTTATTTGATGGGAGGGTTTTATGAATGAAAAATGGTTTTAAAATGGTTGGTATAGTTTATAAAATGGAATTTTTAATTTTAACATTTAAAGAATTCTAAAAATTTGAAAGATATTTGATATTTGAGTTATGGAAAGATAATACATTTTATAATAAATATTAGTTTTAAAGTTATTTGTTAACCAAAAACAAACATATTCAAGAAGGAAACATTAATTAATTTTTTTACTTTAAGGGAACAGATGCTGCTTGTGTTGCTCAGAGTCACGGAGTCTGTACTGAAGATGCCATCACAAGCTTTTCTACAGTTCCAGGGGAAAAAAAATATGACCTTGGCAGGTCGACTTGCAGGACCACTTTTCCAGGCAATAAAAATAAATAAATAAATAGATAGATAAATAGATGGACAGATATGTATTTTTATAAGATTCATTGAGCCCTGTACTTGTTCCTTGGGAAAAAAAGCTTTAACTTAAAGATCATTTCACATTAAAGGATCTTTTGTAGAACTAAATTAAAAGTGCTTATCTAAATAGGCGATTTGCCGTACATAGACGCTCACAACCTAGTATCAGAGTGAAGGAAATACCAAGTCTGTGAAAAAGCATTGAAACAGGCTGATGATACTGAACTTTCTCTCTTGTGTGGCATATTTATTTACATGCTTGCAAAAAAGCTGCCAGAGAGCTTCATGAGTAATGGCCTGATTGTTTCCTTTATGAGTTTGCAAATCTCTGGCATTGTTAGAAAAGCAAAACTTTGTTTTATGTTGTTCTGTAGTAGTGAAAAAGTAGTTGACAATAAAAATTCTTACTTATCGTGCAGCTTCTATAAGACTTTATTCAAGTCTATCTTAAGTATCAGTGGTAGTTTGATTACATAAGAATTACTGTGTTTTCTAGCCTGAGGATAGAGTACTGACTTTAAATGTATCATGGATTCTTTGGAAAATAGCAAAATAATATATTCTTAAGATGACACATTAACTATAAATACATGGATAAAATGGTTCTTAATATCATAGATAAAAGCTATCTCAGATCTAATTCTTGTCCATAAGTATAGTCTTTCAAATTATTACTATTTTTAAAAGTGCTCATTTGCCTAAAATTTTATGCTGGTAGTGAATAATCTTTTGAAACCAGTTATATTTATTATCTAAACTCTTCTTAACTTCATTACCCCTCGACCTTTTTTAGTGTTTGTTTATTTTTGTGAGAGAGTGGGATAGAGCGAGTGGGGGAGGGGCAGAAAGAGAGGGAGATAGAGGATATGAAGCAGGTTCTGCGCTGACAGCAGAGAGCCTGATGTGGGGCCAGAACTCATGAATCCACAAACCATGAGATCATGACCTGAGCTGAAAGTTGGATGCTTTAACCTACTGAGTCACTCAGGCATCCCCTTCATTAGCCCTTTTTAAAAAGATTTCTCAATTGTTAGAACTAAACTAATTTTGAGAGCTATAGGAAGGCAATTTTAGCTTGCTTTGTGGAATAACTTTATTGTAGTGTGAATGTTTAAATTTAGAATGGAGAATCACTGGTTATTTTCTATACTATAAGCTCTGCTCATTTTCAGCTTATATTTAAAGTATAAACATGTGAAATTTTTAGTATAAAATATAGAGTGAAGCTTTCAAAAAATCTTTTTTCAATAGGAGTACATACCAACTTGTATGACTTGTTTCAACAGGAGGTTCTATCTTTAGTAGAAATCCATATAATCTTAGGAGTAATGGCTGATCAGAAATTTCTGCCCTTTAACTAATAAATTTTTTTATTCTATGACTGGATTTATTATAGAACACCTTTAATTCTTCTGGTGTCTTCAGAATTAAACTTAATTTAATTCTTCAGTTTACATACAATTTTTCAGGAAATTTCATTAAGTATATCTCTAATAACTTATTTTTTTGGAATATTCAAGTTATATACTGATTTTCATCTTCAATTTGAGACTGTAGGTTTTGGTTGATTTAGCTCAGTAACCATTAACTAGTCAATAATTTCAACACTTAGTAGTGTGGAGACTCTTTTTAAGCAGCATTTATTTTATTTAACATTAATGCAATACAGCATGAAGGATAGTTACAACTTTAGGGATATTTCTTTTCAGTTTTGATAACCTACCCACATTGCTTAGAATGTTGGGAGTTGGCCATTGTTGAAAAGAAATTAATAGTAGATGCTAATGGTTGCATGGATTACTTTTACAAGTATTATGTACCAAGAAAGCATCATGGGTATTATGTGGTTTAAAATTCTGCTTGTTTTGGGTAATATTTTCATAATTGAATATCTGAACTTGAACATATTTCATGGTTATTATTTGTCTTTATAGACTCTTATCGTTGCCTGGATCAAAGCAAATCTAAATGTGTACATCTCTCGAGAACTATGGGATGACTTACTCTCAGTATTATCATCATTGACCTATTGGGAGGAGTTAGCCACTGAGTGGTCACTGACTATGGAAACACTAACTAAAGTTTTAGCTAGAAATTTATATAGTTTGGATCTCAGTGATTTACCATTGGATAAGCTGAGTGAACAGAAGCAAAAAAAGCACAAAGGGAAAGGTAAGAGTTGTCCACAGAGATGTTCCACGTAAATTTGCTTAAATAATTTGGTCTGGGAAGATGGGTGAAGCCAGGGAGATGGGTGAGGATAAAAAAGTCATGTTTTCTCTGAACTATTCCCTCTTGCATTTACCCAGAAGTTTAAAACTTTTCAACAATAAAACATGTAAGTGCCTTGTAATTTTTCTTGAAGAAACTTAAAATCATTACTAATTTTGATGAGAAATAAAGTGTTCTGTACATGTCTAGCTAAAATTTAAATAAATAATTTAGAATCTTAAATATTTTATTTTTAATAATTAACCAAAATACTCTTCCTTTTTATTATATGGGATTTTTTTGTTAGAGTTTAGGTGATTTCATATTACTCTATTTAAAAAGAATTATTGGGAAAATTGTTTTGAAAGCATTTTCTTAGTTTTAACCAAAAGCAAACATTCCCTAGATGTAGATTATGTATCTAGTGAGTGTTACAAAGGGGGAGGGGGACAGGACATAGTGATTATATTGTTAATACGTGTTTTTATAATCCTTGATGTATTAGTATTTTTCGTTCTTAATAATTAGTTGGTAGCTAGAGATTATATCTGAGTCACATTTCATATTTAACAGTAGCCCATGGTAGTTAATTATGTGACCAAACTACTTTTTCCTGGGCTATTTATTTCCCAAGGGACTATTATTGGCAGATAAGAGATTTATTAACTTCGACCACAGGATGGCTTTTGGTTAGCTCATCTCTTAACCTTTTTTGCTTGTCCAAATGTTTCTTTTGTAATGGAGCCAAGTGGATGGCAGAGGATTTAATAATAGTTTATTTTTGATGGTGTATTTGTAGAATTCTGTATCAGTTTTGGAATGTGACGTAAGATGAGGTTCAAAAAAGCCTTAACAGCACACAAGCATTTAACTTGATACTTTATAATACAATGTGAGTAAACCTGAGATCTGAGACAAGGTAGCCCACATAATTTGAAGAGATTATTGATCAGGTGACAGTATACTTAGATTGAAAATCTACATTTCTAGGAGTTGGACATGAATTTCAGAAAGTTTCAGTTGACAAGTCATTTTCTAGAGGATGGAGTCGTGATCAGCCTGGCCAAGCCCCAATGAGACAGAGAAGTGCAACAACTACTGGGTCCCCAGGAACTGAAAAGGCAAGGAGTATAGTACGGCAAAAAACTGTTGGTATGTACTCTTTAAAATAATGAGACTTGTATAGGGCGATATGTTTATAGTCCTTAGTAACAATGTATGTAAATATGTAGTTTTCTTACCAGTTAACTTTTGTTTTTAAAGAAAAAACTTCTGTAGCAAAACCTTTTTTTCAGTACTACTTAGAGTCTGATGACATGCTGTGTTATCCCTTTATGCTGTTAAGATCTATTTTACATCATCGTTTTTATGTAGTTTATTTTACTGTAGGTATCTATAATCTTAAACTGTTATTTTGCAGAATTGAAGAAGTAAAACTGTGATTCACTTTACAGAACTAATGCATTAACTGGTATACTTTCTTATAAGTGAAGATGCTCACAAACATGGAAAATTAGGGTAGCTAATTTTCAGTGTAGCCTTTCAGTGCTACAATTATATAATTAGACTGGCTTAAAAAAACTTTCAACTAGGAATTTATGCTCTCTAATTGCAGATACCTGAGACCAAGTTGGAGTCTATTGCTAAGTTCCTTGCTGCTCTTAACAGACATGGAAGAAAGTTTGTAATCTTGGAAATAGCAGCAAAGGAGCAATGATGGGAAGAATTTCCCATGGATGTAGGATCACTCAGTATATTCTGGACCTAGCTACCATCTTACTCCTTTTGCTCTCAGAGACTTATAACTTGGTCTGAATTGTAATAGAAAGAGTGCCGAAATGAAAAATAAGCAGGCTAGCAGGCTTTGTCCTAATCTCTTTTTTCACTCTCCTTTATCACTGAATAGCTAGATAATCTTAAACAATTTACTGAACTTTCTAGGCTTTATTTACTTCATCTGTGTAATGGGAATGATAATACCTTCTATGCCTGAAACAAAATAGCTTGAAGTTACCTTAGGCTTTACAATTTATGATTTTTATGGCAGGAGCATTTTTTGTGGATGTGTGTCTATATTTGATGGTAATCAATGAAAAACACTATTAATTTTAAAGAAAGTTAAAATAATTAAAAATCATGGTTAATTTTAAATCCTTCAAAAGAATTATATTTTCACAATTGTTTTCTGCCTATAAAATAAGTATAGAATTATATTAATTGTCTGTGTCAAGAAGAACAAAAAATGATACAAGGAAAAAGGATATTGATGAATTAAAATTGATAGAATATTTAAAGTTTGGTATAGAATCACTTTGAGATTCTTAGGAAGATATTGGTTACATCTGAAATGTCTGTCTTCATTTTATATTAATGTCACATTTAATGAAAATATTTGTGTATTGTTTAGGACAGAATTGTTCTTTTAAGTTTAAAATTTTACTGTTTTACTTAAAGCTTGTATTTTTTTCAAAGTTCCTTATATAATTTTTCTGATTATAGTAGTAATTTATGCTTAGTGTGGAATGTAAAATTTTAAATGTAAAAAAATTTTTAAGAAGCATCAATGAGATAATTATTAACATGTTGGCATATTTCTCATCTTTAAAGAGCATATAATGAGTAAAATACTCCTCTTAAATTCATGCCTATGAATACTTTCTGGTACCTATGTCAGAACAACCTTATCTAGCCTGTTCATTGACAAACCTATCAAATAAAAAGTTAAAGCATTAAGAATTTTGTTAAGAAAGGTGCCTGCGTAAAGTTGGAGAATACTGAAAAGAGCAGCAGATTAATTTAGGATAGTGTTTGGATATATATTTTCTTAAAAAAATTTTTTTATGTTCATAGTGAATGTACACAGTTAAAAATTAAATTTCTGAGAGAGTGTATACATTTTAGTAAGTCCCTCATCACTACTCCTATCTAAGGTTTTGCTTATGCCAACACATTAAAGGATGCAGTGAATTTAGGACTTACTTTAGAATACATTCGTGAGAAGTAATAATGTGTTTATAGTTATGATTTAGGAGCTGGTATTTGACTGTTGGAACAAATATATCACTGTTTCTGTTTTCAGATTTTCCTCTTGGTTTATGTTTATTATAATATTGCGCCTAAGTTTGGGCACTTATAAACGTATTTCTGCCAGTGGACAGACATGTATGTATGATGTGAATTTTATTTAATTATAAAAATGGAGAAATATGTGTTACATTTTAGAAATGAGAAAAGGCCAGATTTGCCTTCCTCCTATTTGTTTTGTGTTTGTGTGCTTTTAGTGATGTGTTACATTTGCTGTTCATGAATTTTGTATGCTGCATGGGAATTCTCTAGTGAAGGTCACAGTTTTTGACATAATGTGTATATTTTATGATCCAAGATGAATTTATGTGGAGTGTGTCTATTTTTCTTTTTTATTCACCTTTTTGAGAGGGGTAAAGATAAGAAGCCTTCAAAAATTGACAGTTTATATGTTTGAAAATTTGTTTTTACTTTTTGATGTTATATTTTTCATACTGCCCTTTCATCTACATAAAACACATATTACAGATTTAAAATCACTCATGCATGTGGCTTAGGAATGTATGTGGCAGTTGGAATTTCAGTGGCTTAATAGAGATTTCTGACTTAAGCTTTAGATTAGTAAATCCCTCAAAATCCCAGTAGCTAATTCATTGTAAATAACTTTCTATAGTGCAGGTTACACGGTTGTGAGGCACTAGGCAAAATTTTAGGTATGTATGAAGACCTATAGTATAATGAAAAATAGAGGGGTACATTTGTGTAGAATTCATTCAGAATCATAACATACTTGAACCACTGTGTTCGTAGAAAGTTCCGAGGGAAATGCTCAGGCTCTTCAAGTTGGTGATAGGAAAGAAGGAACAGGAGGAGTTGTAATCTCCAAGGAATTATGTAACTCAAGGGAGAAAAAAATAGAAGAAAACCTGTAATTCTTCTGTAGAATTGAAAATTGAATCAAATTAGTTTTAAAAGAATCAATGTAATTTTAAAATAAGTATCTCTAAAAGTCACATCTGATTATAATTGTAGATGGTATTTTAATCTTTTGTGTTAATAATCACTACATATTTTGCCTATATGTTTGTGTCTTTGCTCTAGTAAGATTGAATGAATGATGATCTTGAAGTCTGCATAGCTGTGTTTCACATTAGATTGTAAAATTGTGTCATTTTCTTAAGGAGAAGAAACTAGTAGGAAAACACTTAAGACGAGATTCTGACATTTTGTATGTGAGTTCAATTGTAAAATAGTTACTTTTTTTTAAAAATGTTTATTTATTTTTGAGAGAAAGAGAACAGGGGAGGTGCAGAAGAGAGGGGGACAGAAATCTAAAGCAAGTTCCACACTAAAAGCAGAGAGCCTGACGCAGGGCTTGAATTCACAAACTGTGAAATCACGACCGGAGGGGAAGTTGGACACTCAACAGACTGAGCCTTCCAGGCACCCCAAAATACAGTTATCTTTAACATATTACTTGACAAACCATATACCGAAGGCAGATTGTTGCCATTAATATAATCCAATCCTCCATGTTTTGCTGCACATAAATTTACCTAAAAGCTTCTCTTAAAGAATCTTTATTTGCCAACATTAATAAAGTTTTTGAAAAATGTATAGTTATAAGCTATGACATATATTTAGTTTTCTGTGAATACTTTCTTTGATTTTCTCCTCCATATGTTCACAACCGAAACTGTTGTTTTTTTACATAATTATGCTGGACTCCCCAAATAGAGTATTCATTCAGTAAAGCTTTGTTGAGCTCATATATGCCAAGCGCTAGGATTATAAAGATAAGAGGATATAGTTGTGTGTTTGAAAAGTTGGGAGGCTGACATAAAAAACATATAATCCACTAAAAATAGATTGTAAGGTTTGCAAAAGCAGGGATTTTTAATTATTTTGTTCATTGCCATATTGCTTGTAAGTTAATCACATGGGAGAGTCTGAAAAGCTTCACAGGTGAGATGACATTTTGAGTAAGGAGTGTCAGGAGGAAGAGAAGACCGAGGATATTATGAACTCACAAAGCCATGCTGTTGTGAAAGAGCATGAACATTTCAGGGAACAGTATAAAAATCTCTGTGGCAGCAACATACGAGAATAGAGAGAGGAGATGCAGTTTCAGTGGTTAGTATAGTTAGTATAAGGTCACATAGGCCTTGTGTGAATAAACTAAGGAATTTAGGCGTCAGGGAACCAAGAGTTTCCAGTAAGCAGGAAACCTAAGATTTTGAAATGATATTAATGTTCACATTTTTTTTTACCATCACTATTATACTGGATATTATGCAGTATTGTTTCTTTTAAGTCCTCTATTCATACGTAACAGTATATATAACGTCATTTGTTCAAGAATCCCTAAAAGTTAAGTTAAAAACATGTTTGGAAAGTATAAACTTGATTCTTAATTTATTTTTAAGTCTGCTAAAATCTGTCTTTAATTTTATGAACTGGTGACTCCTTAGAGACTACCAAATACAACTACAAATGTAATTTTTGAAAAGTAATCCAGTTTTTAAGTTTATCTTTAAGAACTTTATAAAGTTACATTGTATGCTTAAGACTTTGAATTACCACAAAGTTGTTTATTTTTCTCAGTAACTTGATTTTTCATCCAGATTGCAAATTCAGTTTTCTGTATATATTTCTACTTAAAAATTTTAAATTATGCTGTTACACTTTAATATAAATAGGAGATACTGATTGGAGTAAGCATTCTTCTCCTACCAAGATTTAACAGTAACCATGAGATTCGATCCTTTAGATTATAAAATGTTCTAAAAATGAGTGACTTCAAAACTTTGTTAGGGAAGAGTATGAAATTAGAAATTGTTTTTAGAATTCGGCTTCATTAAAAAGAATGTCTCAGAATTGCCTCAGAATGGCTCTAAGAAATGCCCAAATATAGTACCAAAATTTCTTTGAGCTAATGATGTTGGGTTCTTTTCATTGTTTCCATTAAATGAACTTTCCAACCCTTGGTTTTGAGAACATAGTGCTAATTTAAAGTGTCTGCTGATTTTTAATGCTGTATCATTGTAACTGCTAATAATAAAGAAACATTTTCCTGCTTTACACCAAAAACTTTACATTCGAAATATCATGTGTTCTCTGATTTCTTTTCTTACAGCTTGCCAGTATTTGCCGTGCTGAAATGTTTTAATTTAAAATTTCCTTCCTTTGTATCTTTTAGTTTTCTCTGTTGCTGCTTTTTCTGTGACACAAGCCTTTCATTATAGTCACTCTTCTTTTTTCCTTCCCCACTTCTTTCTTTTCCTTTTTTAAAGCCATGAGAAGCCGATCCATTGGTGAATGTGCTCTGCCATCGGCCTATATACGCAGTGCTAAAAGTGCTCCTGTTCTGATCCATACTTCCAAACCCTTCTTGCCTGATATTGTTCTCACTCCCCTTTCTGATGAGCTTTCAGGTAGTGCCACCTCTGCTAATTTCTGCACCACCCTTTTCACTTTTTAATCCTGCTTTCAAATTTTGCTTAATCAAATAAACTCTTCAAAGTTAATTTCTTTGGGGGAGGTGTGGGAAATCGGGAAAGTGGTTGAGAAATCAACATTTTGAGTTATTTGAATTCTAATGCTGTCCTTGCAGTTCATTCTGGAAGTGCTAAGTTTAGTGCTGTGCCAATGTCCAATATTTTGGGTTGTAAATTTTTTTGTTTACCTTTGAGTGGTTTCTTCTCAGGTGGTAAAAGGAGTAGTAATGTATATTTATGTCATTATGTCTGACTAAAGATGATTTGGAAGATAACAATCAGAGCCTTGGCTTTTAATTTCCCATTGTTTTGACTAATGATATGGTAAATCTTGAATAATGCATCTCCATCATCTGTAGTAATGGAAGTAAGCAAGGGGAATCAATAAATGAGAAAAGTATACAATCTTAGAGTTGCTTTGGAATAAATCTTTGTATTTATATTAGAGTATAATAGTATATAGGATTCTAAGAACTCATTTTTAAACCAAATAAATCATTCTGTAAAGCTCCAATTTTCAAGGAACCTCAACATTCGGTCATTTTTCCAGTTCTGCCTCAGGTCCTTGATGCCCAGTACTAGGATAAGATGGTCTGCTCTTTAATAAGGTTTAATTACCATGTAATAAGATGTATAGATTCTGGGTTCAGTTCAATGAGTTTTGAGAATCTACACACTCCTATTAACCATCATCCCAAACAAAATATAGAACATTTCCATTACCCCTCAAATTCTCTAGTGACACTTTTCAAGTCAGTATCCCTCCTCCCCACACAATCAATCACTTTTGATTTCTATCACCGTAGATTAGTTTTTTTAAAAAGAATTTTGTGTGAGTAAAATCATACAGTGTTTTGTTCTTTAGAAGCAAATGTGTCGAATAATTACTATGCAAAATGTGCTAGCTCAAAGAAAAACACTTGTACATTCTTGGGTACATTATTTTTAGTTTTTTTTAATGTTTATTCCTTTTTGAGAGAGAGAGTGGGAGTGGGGGAGAGGTAGAGGTAGACAGAATCCGAAGCAGGCTACAGGCTCTGAACTGTCAGCACAGAGCCCGATCCAAGGTTTGAACACAGGAACCAAGAAGTCATGACCTGAGCCAAAGTTGGACACTTAACTGACTAAGCCACCCAGGCACCCCTTTCTTGGGTACTTCCTTATCACTCTTATGAGTGTATCCCTGACATTGCGTCATTTGGTGAGGTTGATGTTTTTTGTCTTTTAAACAACGCATCTCTGCATCCTTTCAGTTCCTAATGGTTTGAAAGCTTATGCAACGGAAAGTGCATTTTTATAATAATGATATTTCCGGTGAAGTCCTTTCCATCATCTGTAGCCTCATTAAGATCAGCTTTCACCCAAACCAAGGGGGTACCTATTGAGGGTTAAATATATGTAGATACACAGACACTCTTGTGGTTGGTGTTCTTTGAAAATATTGTAAATGAAAAAAAAACCTTATTATTTTACTTTTCTAAAAATGAGAAAATAAAATATTCAATTATTGGATGTGATATGTTTGTGTTTTCTGGTTTAGGATGCCTTGATTGATAAATACTTAGACATATTCTGTAATATGTCTAATATTTTGGCAAATATGCATGTTAAGTGCTGAAATCTTTTTTAAAAGTTTAAAGGTGAGATTGTTCCTTTTAAAATGCTGTAAGGTAATGCCTTAACTGGGATAAGTTCCTATTTCAGAATCCTTCACATTTATGTAATTCAGAAGGAGGTTAATAATTTTAATGGCTTAATGGGGGAGGTGTTCTATGAAGAATGTTTGAAAGGAATTTTCTAAATTGCAGTTTTATTTGTTGTTGCTTTCATTTCCCCCATTTGGGGTAACATGCATTCTGTGTTAGATTTAAAGAGTTAGATAATGGTGAGACACCAGTCACTAAATCAAAAACAGACTTTATCTTTGATTATCAAAATAATGTTAATTTCAGAAAATATGGATTGTGTAAAAAAGTATATGAAAATATACATAATCTTCCGAGTGCTTATTTACTGATAACTTAAAATACAGATACCTCCAGTTTTTTCTGCATGTGTACATATAAAATATAAAGGCGTAATTAGACTTAGTTATTTTGAATAAAAATCTTTTTTCTTTTAAGACTTAAAAGATACAAAGAACATGGAAAGTAGCAGCAAAAACTGATAAGTAACTTGTGAATTCAGCATATTCCATATTGGTTGTATAAATTTACATCCCTGTCCAGGAGATGTTAATAAGTATCCAATGGATCAAAGATTTATAGTGTATATCAATATATTAAAGACCCCCAGAAGTCAGTTTTTTAAAAAGAGACACAGACACGCACGCGTGCGCGCGCGCGCACACACACACACACGCACGCACGTGTTTATTTCTCAAACTTATGTAAGCATGATAACTTTTCCAGGTACACATATTCAGGTTCTATAGCATTAAGGTTCCAGAGAGAACAAATTTGGAAGCATTGAACTAACCTTATAAATTTAAAAACTAGCTGTGAAAATTGGACAGGATTATTCTTATATAAACTTATATAGTAGAATTCTGAATTGTTGGATTTTTTCTTCATTGCCTCTGATTGTTGGAGGCAAATTGAAGGCCTAAGCATTTGCTTCTTCAGGTGTTAGGTGCACTGAGGCAGTAAGGAGGTGGGACAGTGATGGGGACAGATAGGGAAAAGAAAAAGAGGTTCAGAATGAAGAAATTTTTAAAAAATAAATAGTCCTAAGTTTTAAAAAGAAAATTGCCAGTCTTAGATTCTCAAGCAAACTATTTACTTATGTTTGTAACTTATGTTACAAGGTTTTGAGTAAATTTTACTGTAGAACAGTTTAATGTACAGGGGCACCTAGGTGGCTTGGTCACTTGACCATCTGACTCTTAATTTCAGCTCAGGTCATAATCCCTGGGTGATGGGATGAGGCCCTGTCTCAGGTTTCGTGCTGAGTGTGGAACCTGCTGGAGATTCATTCTCTCTGTCTCTTTCTCTCTCTCTCACTGCCCCTCTTCTCAACTCGCACATGCTTGCTCTCTCTCAAAAAAAAAAAAAAAAAAAAAAAAAGAATATTTCATTAAAAAAAGAATAGCTTAATGTTCAGAGAAAATTAGTAAGGATAGTGAATTACATAGGAAAAAAGGTTTTGTTTTGTTTTGTTTTAAGTTTATTTGAGAGAGGGAGAGAGTGGGGAAGGGGCAGACAGAGGAGAATCCCAAGCAGGTTCCACACTGGCAGTGTGAGCTGGACGCGGGGCTCAAACTCCTGAACCATGAGATCATGAGCTGAGCAGAAACCAAAAGTGGGACCCTTAGCTGACTTAGCCACCCAGGCGCCCCACGAAAAAAGATTTTTCGTAGTTTTATATCTCTCCCTCATATGAACAGGCTTAATGAACTCAAAATATTTCCTGAGCACATCATTTAAGTCAGCTGTTGAGGTTTCTGTAACTGGCTTCACCAAAAAAACAATGAAAATACATACAGTCACTCTAGTTCTTGGTTAGAGGTAGAGTTCTCCAGAAAAATATTTACCTGATACTCTTGAATACTTATGAGGATAAAAGGAAACTCTGTTTAATTCCTCTTATTTTTAACACTAAGATTTTTTTAAATGGACCATCAATTTTCGAAGTACCCTATCTCCATCCAGCCCTTTTTTTCTCCTCCAGTATTCTTGTTTAAGTGTCCATTTTCCCTACACTGTTGTGTGATGCTATATGGTACAGCTTTATATAAACTAAACTAGTTGTATAGCTGAATATCCTTGAAGAGTTCTTCTTAAGCCCTGGGGACTAGTTCAAAGGCATTTGCTGTATATCATTCTCATTAGTTCTTAATGACAGACTCATGTGTAACAATTGAAATAATATTTTTTCCCAGGCATCTGCCTCAGGTTTTGATAGAATATTGTGGAGGTTGTACAAGCACTTTTTTTTTTTAAAGCTCTACAAGTAATAGAGGTGTCTAGGCAAGCATGCTCTCTCCCTGTCCTTTATTCTTACACTAAGTTTTAAGTGTAACTTACTTTTAAGCACTTACTTTTAAGCATTTGGTAACTTAGGCTGAACAGTCTCCATTTTCCTGATAAATGGATTAGAGAGAAGCCAGAAATCTCAGTAATTGTTCTTAAGCAAATTAACTTTTATTGCCAAAAATAATACTTTAATGAAAGAAGGAATTTAAAAAACATAAGCACGTGGGCACCTGACTTTCTTCATACTTTTGCAACTGTTTCTTATTTTCTAATTAAGTAGTGTGGGATTCTCACCGGAAATTAAGTTTACAAACCTATTTTCTTTGAATGAGTTCTTAAAATTGCTAACTTGTTTGTCATACTTTTTGCTATTAGAACTCTAGTCTGTCTAGGTCATGTTACACAGGCTGCTAAAATTTAACAGTGCTTCATTATTTTTTTTTTTAATTTTTTTAAATGTTTATTTTTGAGAGAGAGAGAGAGAGACAGAGACAGAGACAGAGACAGAGTGTGAGTGGAGGAGGGGTAGAGCTAGAGAGGGAGACACAGAATCAATCCAAAGCAGGCTCCAGGCTCCAAGCTGTCAGTGCAGAGCCTGACCCAGGACTCAGACTCACAAACCACGAGATCATGACCTGAGCTGAAGTTGGACGCTTAACCAATTGAGCCACCCAGGCCCCACCAGAAAAACAAACTAATCCACAAATAATTTCCAACACTTTCATACTAAACATTATTAAGGAAATCCAGAGTCGAAACTGGGCGTTTCTAATACTTTGTAGGCTCTATAGGAAGCATTTTATACATGTTCAAAAGGTTTTTTGATTTGTTAAAAAACTTTTTTCTTGTTTTGCTCATTTAGTACTTCAGTATTATTTTAGATTCAAATAATTTAGAGGCTGCTATTTTTCAAGGTAAAATACAAGCAGCATAATTGTTTTGAAGACCATTTTCGTTTAAAGCTGATGCCACTGTTATTTTCAGCAAACCATCACAAAGTTTTTTAGTTGTTTTCTTCTGTATAATTTACTAATGTTTATATTTGACTGATTTTTTATTTCTAAGATTCTTATCTTTAGACAGATAAATCATTATGCCACTTCATAATTTCTTAATACATTAATTTTTGCCATCTTAAAAAAATTAATGAATTACCTCATGAATATGTGACATGTTATTCAGGATATTTAGAATGTGGACTAAGTTTTGCCTTCAAATCCCAGCTCTCCACTTGCTAGTTGTGTAGCCTCAGGCTACACTTAAATAGTTTCTTCATCTATAAAATGGGGATAACAACACTTACATCACGGTGGTGTTGTTAGGATTAAGTGAGTTAATATATGTTAGATGCTTGTAACAATGCCTAGCTTGTAGAAAAGACTATATGGTTTAGCTGTCATTTAGTATTTTTCTCCTTAACAGAATACAGGTATACAGGCATTTCTTTAAATTTTAGGTCTGCTAGAATTAATTATGCTTAATTTAATTGCTGACATTGATTTCCTGTCAACAATTATTTTCTTTTTTGATGTTATGCAGTTAGTATTCTTATATGCCTATGTAAGAACTATATTTAAAAACTTAAACATTGGTTTTTATTTAAATTCTCTAACAGTACATTGCTGATAGAAAAAAATATTGTTTTGTTTTTTTTTTTAAGCTCTTGCCCTCTTAAACTTGCATAAGAATTTTAGGTATTAATATGTGATAAAAAAATTAGGAGAAAAACAGACTGAAATAATGGCTAAATTTGCCTTGCAAGGTGAGGACTGGGTTGGGGAAGAAATTCTTAAAAAGAGAACTTCACAGTAATCTTTACTGGCTTGTTTAGAATAGAAAAATTATGAAATACCAGTAAAGGAACTTAAAATTTTAAACTAATACTCTGCTTTTTTTCTGAGGTTCATGTATTTGCTAGGATCATAACATTGGTATTTAAAAAGGTTTTAAGATTTTAATTTTAAATTGGGGCTGATAAAATAACTATAAAATTCTTAAGAATTTTTATAGAAAATGAAGATAGTCTTTATCCTTTGCTAAGTCCTATTAGGATATTTTGTGGAAAGGAACTTGGAGTACATGTTAAATATAATCTCTGTCCTCTAGGCAGAGGTTCTTATGATCTATTATGGGAGATAAAATAAAACCAAGATACTTACATTCGTTGAGACACACAAATAAGCATTCATTATCTTCTGCCATAGTAAATAATGGGTATAAATGCATAAATGTTTGGTTTCTGAGGAGTTGTTTCACTTTTTTCATTTAAAAGAATTACTAAATGGCGTGTATGAAGAAATCCAATGTTGTTTTTAGAATATTATATTTTCCTCAACTTAATGATAAAATCTGTCTTAACTTCTAGAGGTATTGTGTGTTTGACCTGTGCTTGGAATCTAAATGTGTATCTTCAGGAATATAGTGGAATCTTGTCATAATACAAACTTCTCTTGATCTGAATCTGTGTATAAAGTAGCTTCTTTTGGACTTTGTACAAAAAGGGCTATATAGGTAAAATAGAAGGACCAGCCTCATTTTTTTTTAAGTTTATTTATTTATTTTGAGAGAGACACAAAGCACGAGCAGGGGAGGGGCAGAGAGAGAGGGGATGAGCGAATCCCAAGTAGGATCCACATTGTCAGCACAGAGCCTGATGTGGGCCTCGATCTCATGAACCATCCAATCATGACCTGAGCTAAAATCAAGAGGCAGATGTTTAACTGACTGAGCCACCTATATGCCCCCAGCCTCCTTTTATTCATAGCATGAATCCCAAGAATATTTTGCATTGCTATCCCCATTTTATAAATGAAAACACTTTTTCAGAGTCTGGAGTAAGAAAACCTAAGTTCTAGACCCAGCACAGTCAGTAAGTTAGTGTGTGATCTTAGGGAAGTCACTGTTTTGCTCTGAATGTAAATCTTCTCATTTTCAGTTATGGTCCTGTTACTTTTAGCCTTTGCATTACAAGCCTAATGAGTAACAACATCTGACTTTTTGACTCTTTGTCCTTTTTTCATAATATTTTGCTGCCTTGCAAAAACAAAATTTTTAGTTATTTCTTGGTAATGTAAAGGCCAGAGTGGATTTTTAGGCACTGTATTTTCATTCTAAAATTTCTAATTTGCATATATCTGTACAGTTTAATAGTATTTCATCTTGTGATTTTCAATTTTAAAAATATTTTTGAGGATTTACCATATACTTAGCAGCGAAAACAATGCAGTGATATGGAACAGTAATCTGGCTTCTCATACTTTATGGCTTCACCTCTTTGGGCCTCTGTTTCTTCAGTAAGAGAATTAGATAATCTGTAATGTCCATTTTGACTCTAAAATCTGTGATTCTTAGAGATGTAAGAAGACATACAGTTTTTAAGGTTTAATGCTTGCTTAATGGAAAGGGCCAATGATAGGCAAATAAGGTTTCTTGCTAGAAGATTAAGTGGTGTTTGTGAGAATGAAGAATACAACTAATTTTTTAACCATGTATTTTATTTGATAGGATGAATAAATTTTAATGCTATAAAAAAATAAAGCAAAACACCTCAGTAGAACTGTTTCCTGGCACAGAGAACTTGTGGAAGAGGGTGGAGATTCCCATTTGCAATATGTGATCACATAGGCAAGATTTGAAGAAAAGATAATGCCTCTTGCCTGGCAAGGAAGAAATGAGAATTTATGAGACCCTATAAGATTCTGCAGTGGGATACTTAGATCAGCTTTCTTTGTTAAGAGTTACTTTTTTCTGCTTAGAACTTAAGTAGGAAAAATTGAATAGTAAGTTTAAATTGCTTTATGTATTGGCACAGCTCTATCTTTAACTGCACTTCCAAATGTTTCATCACCTCACTGTTACTATGCATGTTAACATTTTAAAATGTATTCTGATAGTTTTCTAATTCATTGACACTACATGCTATATTGGCTTGTGCCCATCGTTATTTAAAAACAGATTTCTACTTTTAATAGATTTTATTTCATTGAGCTTACAAAACAAAACTCAGAATTTTTTTTTATTTTAAGCATATGCTTAGGGTATGGTTGAAATTAATCCTATATTTTTCATGTTCATATAGTTTCTACTGTTCATAATTTTTCTTTTTTACAGATATTGATGATGCTCAAATACTTCCCCGCCCAACTAGAGTCAGACATTTTTCACAAAGTGAAGACACTGGAAATGAAGTTTTTGGTGCTTTGAATGAGGAACAGCCATTGCCTCGAAGTAGCAGCACTTCTGACATCTTGGAACCATTCACTGTTGAACGAGCCAAAGGTGCAGTTCCTGTCATTGACAGTTCATCCCGTCATGCGCCAAGCTTGCAGAGTTCCACAGAGGCTTCTTCAATAACTAGATCCACTGAAAGCCACATCACTGATACTCATAGTAGAGAGTCTTCTCTGGAAGTTGGTGATAGCATATATGATCATCTTTGTCACTTAATAGATCCGGTAGAACTTGCAGATTCAGCTTTTGAACAAATCCAGTACATTGACCTTGAAGGAGATGACGATCTTCTTTCCTCCCTGAAAGAATATTTTAAGGAAAACCAGGAAAATCATAGTAGAAATGAGTTAGGTAAAGATGTAGCTTCTCAGGAATTGATTGTTGGAGTAAATAGGGATGAACAGTCATCCTTAGATAAATTAGAATACATAGACCAGGAAAGTAAATCAGAAAATATCACCTCTTTTGTTGGGACTCCTGAAAACATTCAGTTTCAAAAAGAACCAAACTCCGCTGTCTTCGTGAGTAGTATTGCACCTAACCAGTTAGACAGTTTTATGAGAACAAAAACTTATGAAAAAGCTAAGGAACTAAACAGTGATAAACAGTCATCAGAACCTAATTCAGGTAGCCCTTGTGATAAAGAAATGAGGAAACACCTGTATAGACAAACAGCCACAGAATTAGATGCCTGTGTAGATACAACGCTAGCTGAAAAGGTTAAGGGTGTGCAAATTAATGAAAAAATCACTGTCCCACATGTTATGCATGCCAAGAAAACTACACTAAAAACACCTGTTAACCACAGACTGCCTCATGTTACAAACACTAGCAAGCTTTCTCCAACTAAAAGGAGCTTGTCTGAAACAGTAACTCCTAGAGCCAAAATCATGAAAATTACTACTAAAAAACGAAATACTGTTCATGTTACTTTTAGACCATCTACTGAGTCAGTTCAGTTTTATAATCCTCTGGAAAACAAAGAGGCTCCATGGAAGATGAGACTGCGGAAGCTTGGTGGTTTTAGTAGTAGTAGTAATAGCAACAGCAGCACCAGCAACCCCCATGCCAGCTCAAATAGTTTTACAGAGATAGTGAAACCTGGTGTGTACAGGCCTCTAGATTCAGTTGGTACAGCATCAGTAAGTAGCAAAACAAGTAAGGAATCTACAGAGATTCCCACCACTATATTACAAAAAGAAGGAATTGCAAGTAATCAGTTAGGTAGTCGTAGTACTCTTAGGTCATCAAGTCATGAGGCAGGACTACAGCAGGGCTCCCTGGGTGGCGTTTATAAAACTGTTGTACATGCTCTTTCGAAGCCGAAGGCAAATGTTTCCCCACAGAGGCAGAACAGAATGCCACCAGAGGCTCCACTGAGGGATCTGTACAGTCATGTAATGGGCTATTTTGGAAGGAAAGCTGCAGGTGAGCACTAACAGTGTGCAGAGCGCAAAAGGAGAAAGACAGCACCAGTTTGGCTTAATGCAACTGAAGCAAGCTATAAGCAATCAAAAAGCTTTGGGATGGTCACTGCTTTCTCTCTGTTTGGTTATGCATGCGCCTTTTCCCAGCTGTATTTTTCCCAGCATAAAATGTTTATTTAAATTACTAATTTCCCTTATAAGGCATTTAGTTAAACCTCTTTGCTGCTGAACAAGATAGGAAAGAGGAAGAAAATAGGAAAATTTTAATGACCTTTCAGAGGCTATCTAAATCAAATATTTTCCTGAGTATGCACTACATGAGACATGGAATTAAGTTTACTAAGTAGTTGGAATACTTTCTTCCCTGGCCCCCTATAGTTTATATTTAAAAGGGCACCAGCTATAGCTGATTGAGTTCATTTACTTTTATGATTGATATACTTGGTTTTATCTTTTTTCTTGGAAGAGTATTATTTTGATATTACATAACATAATGGAAATCAAGGTCGTACAACCAGCACTAACATTTTTTAGTTACCATTGAAGGAGAAATTATTTCTTAAATTTCAAAGTGGATTTAGTTACCTTTAAGCCATTTAAAAACAAGCTGCAGGCTTCTTAGTTTTGCATTCATTTGTATAGAATGCAAGTCCTTAAAACACTTACCAGTACTTTTCTTTTTTCTGAGATTTTAGATGTGCATAAAGGTTTCATGATAGCCAATCATGATTTTAATATGGAACCTCTATGGACAGATTACAGAAAGCAAGATTATGGTAACTGTCTTCTCTTATCTTGATTCAAATTAAAATAACTTTACAAATATAGAAAATTAACTTTCAGCAGTAAGGTAGGTTTTGATTTTGTTTGTTTAACATGGTTTTGTTAGCATGATTAACAGAATGCTGTATAATGCATCTTGCATTGAGCCATTAATGCCACTTGAGGGCAGTATTTGACAGCTTAGCAAAGCCTGGCCAGTAATATAAAGATAATGGTATTTCACAATGAACTTTTGACCAGTGTATTTTCTTAACCTGAAATGCTTTTTAGTTTATTAGGAATGTAAGCCATGCTGATTTTCTTTTAATTGCAGAGAAATTAACTTTTCAACAGCATAATGTGAAATAAATAAATATCATTTTTTCTGTAAGTTTGTTTCCCAAGTTTAAAACTTTCTTGTTAATGTAGTCATTAAAAAAATCAAAATAACTTTTGTGGGGTTTTTTTTATATAGAAAAACCTTTGTGAAAATAAACCTTTTTTCTTAAAACAAATTAGATTTTGTAGTGAACTGAAATGACATTATGTCACAATTATAGATTATCTAAGCTTAAATGCATTTCTATCCTACTGAGATGTGCATAGATTGAAGGGATAGATTTCTTGCAAATATTCCTTGGGGAAGAATGGAATTCTAAATTATTAAGGCCCTAAGAAGCAGCATAGAGGCAGGAAGACAGATAAATATACCAGTTTCTTTATAGGCAATATTAACCTAACTCCAACTAGTGCTTATCTATCAGCTTTCTTGCTGTTTAAGGTCATACTGAAGATTGACTAACATCTGCTTAGTTAAATAAAGTAAATATCAATTTACTAATTCTTAAAATTAAATCTAAAAGGAGAGAAATTATTCATAAATGCATGTTTGGCAAATAATTGATATGGCATAGGTAATTTGAGTTTTTTTTGTTTGTTTCAAATTTAGGAAATGCAGTTAAGTCTTTTCTCACTATATATAGTTATTTATTTATTTTTAGTCAATAAAGAGGACATGAGCCCAAAACTGCCCCCTCTTAATAGTGATATTGGCAGCAGCAATGCTAATGTTCCTGATCTGATGGATGAATTTATAGCAGAACGACTTCGAAGTGGTAATGCCTCAGTAAGTGTTGTTTTATTTTATTTATTTGGTTTTAGTGAGGAGAGTAGAGAAATTAAAAGATACATACTTTTGTGTGTGTGTAAATTTTCATTCAAAACAACCTTCATCTAAAATTTATATTTTTGTAGTATTTTTTATTCAAAGATCTAAAACAAATAGGCTTATAGTTTTGACCAGGGTAAAAGATTAGAATACCTATTTGTTTACCTATTTAGGAATAAGCCCCTACCTTCCTCGTCTTCCCTTTGCTTTTCATGTTTGCTCATAGGTTCTCTTCCTTCCCACTGCCAACCCTTAGCAAGAAAGAGGTCTTCTGGCCCAACTCCCATAAGTTGATGGCATAAGTATTGATTGCTTAATAATTACACATAACTTCAGAGTAGATTTTAAAGTTATCTTTGTTTTGAGTATTAGAATTATGGCAAAATGAAAATAGAACCAATTTTACCCCTAATAATACTTAATTATTAAGGAAAGAAATACATGTGGAATTGCTTTATTTAAATGGTCCTGTTCCATTTGGATTTCAATCTTTAGTGAATGTCTGTAGCTCCATTACATTTCCCTTTTATTTTCAGTTTCATTTTTTTCCTTGAATGGGAAAAATTTTTTTAAATCATTATATATAATCATTATAGAATAACCTCTTTGCCATCATTTTTTCCTCCCTCCACTATCTCTATTTGCTGCTGCTTTTTTGAATTGAATACTTTGCTCTTTCTACAGTCTTAACTTGAATCTATGGATCCTTTTGAGACTTAAGAGTCTCAGGCCCAGTACCATATAATAACTGGGTCTCTACTTTAGATAAACCAACAGTAGTTCAGGTTATGGCTCCATACAATTACATAGATTATTTAGTTAGTGTGTTTTCACCCTCCTAACTCAGGCCCTAAACCTCAACATTTATTGTGATGATTGTCTTGGCAATTCAGTATTTCAGATGTTTAATGACAAGAAGAAATTTTAATGGTAAAATGTTTCTTGAATTTTTAGACTATGACAAGAAGGGGAAGTAGTCCAGGCAGTCTTGAAATTCCCAAAGACCTCCCTGATGTTCTAAACAAGCAAAACCAAATGCGCCCTATTGATGACCCAGGTGTGCCCTCAGAGTGGACTTCTCCTGCCAGTGCAGGGAGCAGTGATCTTATCAGCTCAGATAGTCATTCGGATTCTTTCAGCGCTTTCCAATACGATGGCCGAAAATTTGACAGCAAGTATCTTTTTCTGTTTGAGCAATATGGTTTTTTGTTGATTGTTTTCTGTTTGAGACTTATGGATTATATAACCATCACCTTCCTCTCTAATGCTATTTATATGGGGTTCCCATGTATTTTGATTTCATTTTTCAGTGAAATTCCAAAGGAAGTTTTAGGGAATCACTTCAAGTTGGGACCACTTTATTTCACCAAACTAAATTAAAGACACTTAAAAAACAAAAAAACACTGCCCTTTCATAAAACAAATGGTATTCTAAGACCAAACATGTACAAGGGAAAAAAAATTAAAATTGACTTGATATTAGAATAAAGGACAGTCATGGTTATGAGTTGGCACTATTTCATTCTTTGCAAACCACTGTATAGTTATGTTCAGTGCTTCAGTATGTTCAGTACAATTATGTTCAATGTTAAGTTACTCAGACCTTTTCTTGAATAATCACTTCATATTAAAATGACAGCAGTGGTATTATTTGGTGCTGTATCACTGCTACATAGCTAGCTATATACACTTGGCAGTGAAGAGTACCGATATTTAAAAAAAAGAATGTGGGGGCGCCTGGGTGGCTCAGTCGGTAAAGCATCTGACTCTTGGTTTCAGCTCAGGTCAGGATCTCACAGTTCGTGGGTTTGAGCCCCACATTGGTCTCCACGCTTATAATGTGTAGCCTGCTTGGGATATTCTCTCTCTCTCTCTCTCTCTCTCTCTCTCTCTCTCTCTCTCTCTCTCTCTCTCTCTCTCTCCTTTCCCTGCTCACACTCTTTCTCTGTCTCAAAATAAACTAAAAACAAACAAAAGAAACATGAAAACTTTGGGAACCACATTAATGAAGAGCTGGGAGACGCATTGGAGAAACATGTTTCCTGCCCTCATATATTACTCTTATCTCAGACTGGAATATATGACTTAGAGAAAAATGGTTTTTACTGTATGTGTGCCATTTTTATTACATATATGTGTAGTTGAAAAGCATATTACCAGCTATCAAAAAACATAGATAATAGTGATGATACATGATATGCGTGTTTAATCATTACTGTTAGTAATAAGCTATGAGAACCTTTAAAAAATTTATTTAACGTTTATACATTTTTTGAGAGACAGAAATAGAGCATGAGTAGGGGAGGGGCAGAGAGAGAGAGGGAGACATAGAATCCGAAGCGGGTTCCAGGCTCTGAGTTGTCAGCACAGAGCCCGACGTGGGACTCAAATTCATGAACTGCAAGATCATGACTTAAGCTGAAGTCACACACTTAACTAACTGGGCCACCCAAGCACCCCACAATTTATCTCTAATTATAAACTTCCAACTGTTAAAATTATTTGCACTTGCCTGAGTGGTATGTAAATAGATTTAGGGGAATGTTAATGTTTAATCATTTTTGCTGAAGTAGCTGTGTCTTTTGTAAATATTTTTGTTTCATGGTTGAGACATCTATGTACTAGCATTTCTTCTTCCTATAGATTTTGGCTTTGGAGCTGATGCTGGGATTGCATCCTCTGCTGATGTGGACTCAGGTTCTGGCCATCACCAAAGTGCTGAAGAGCAAGAAGTGGCTAGTCTAACCACACTTCAGTTGGATTCTGAAACAAGCAGTCTTAATCAACAAGCTTTCTCCGCTGAAGTTGCAACGGTTACTGGTAAACTTACTTAAGGGAATGTCTTCCTTAAATGTATTTTTTTAAGCCACCAAAGAATATGTTTAGGATTTTATTTGATAGGTTTTAAGTATTATTACTGTTTAAGTACTATTTTTTTTTCATTCATCTTTATAGAAAAGTGAAGGAAAAAACACATTAATGTAAGAGTTTCTTGACCTGGAGTCTACATGGATAAGTTTCGGGGAATTAGCTGAACTCCCAGTATTATATACAAAATGTTATATGTGTTTGCATCACTGCATTTCCTGCGGTGATGTTTAAATGATAACCAAAAAGTAGTTGAGAAGTACTATCTCTTTTTCATCATCTTTCACAGTTAGCCTAGATTTTTATAGATTTCTTTGGCAAAGTATTTATTATAGAAACTGTAGGGAATACTGCCTAGTAGAAGGCCTACTTACTAATATACCAATATTCTATGTTCATACAACAGTAAATTATTCTTTTCAGCAATTTTTAAAATGCAGTTAAATATATGATGAGTAGAATCCAAGAAATTTACTCATGAAATGCAGGGTCACATTATTGCAAGGTTAGTGCAGTGACCAGAGGGATCCTGAGCAGTTTCTAGCTCATAGTTCAGTGGTTCCATTCTGTGATCCAAATTCATTCTGGTTCTCACTGTAGTTTGATGCCTTTTGATGGGTGATTCCAGTTTAGGTATCAATATTGTATCCTGTGGTTCATTGGAACTTGCAAGACTAAATACTGATTTCTGCTTGTCTGAATTTGTCAGGCACAGTTCCTCAGCTACATCAAACATGAAGTTTGACCAGTGGAATCCTTGATGGGCAGAAACCCATCCTTTGTTTTCCCATCTTACCCCTTCTTTTCTACTTCCTATCAGGATTACTAAGAACTGTAACCTGCCCCATTAAAGAATAGAGACTGAGTGGAGGACAGGAGCCAACTGAGTTAGATCATAGTCCCATTATTACGAAATTTAAATGACTCAGAGAGAAATACTATGGAAAATTCTTATTTTATAGTAAACAGCTGTTATTGTAGTTGTTTTTAAAATAAAATGTTCAACATTACTAGTAGAGAATGTAAATAAAAACCACGAGATACCACTATACATATAATTAAACAACTGAAGTTAAAAACACTGATAATACCAAGTATTGAAGAGGATGTAGAACAACTGGGAATATCATGTCACTCATGGGAATGCAAAATGGTAAGGTTTCTCTGCCAAAATATGCCAGTGTCTTTTAGAAGTAAACATGCATTTACCTCATGACTATTACTAGGTATTTACCTCTGGCAGCTGTATTTGGAACTTCATGACAGCATTATTCACAGTAGCTAAAAATTCAAAACAGCTCAAGCGTCCAGCAACTAGTGAATGGATAATCAAATTGTAATGTAGTCATTCACTGAATATTCATTGAAATAGGACTCAGAAAAAAAAAAAAAGATTAACATATGTGAAACCATAGCTGATTCTCAAAAACATGCTAGATGAAAGAAGTCAAATACAAAAGACTATATATCGTACTTTATTATTCCATGTATAGGACATTCTAGAGAAGACAAAACTATAGTGATAAAGGTCAGTAATTACTTGGGGGGGTGGGAGTCAGCAGGGGATCAACTGCAATTGGGCACAAGAAAGCTTTTCGTGCTGATGGACATTTCTTTGTTTCGATTGTTATTGATTATGGACTGCATACAATTGCCAAATTAATATAACTGTACAGTTAAAATGGGTGACTTAAAAAACTAAATGTGGAAGTTTATTTTCTACGGTCACACAAATTTTAATACTATCAAAACTCTAGATATTTGGACAGTGTAGAGAGTTAATGAACTTTGAAAAGAATGGACTTTCAAAGTAGAAATAATAAAATGGCTGAGAAGTTTTTTTAACTGATTTAGAGATCCACTGTACAACCCTCTCAGTCTGTGACTCAAAAGAATCCCACCACTACGTGTCCCTTAATCTGGGGACCATCTATTTTGAAGGAGGAGTTAAATATCATGCTCTCCAGTAAACTACATAGGTTTCTTATAGTTTTCTTAAAGCCCTCAGACTATTAATCAGACTGTGATGTTTTCAAAAGACTACTGTATGTGAGAGAAGTCTGACCTCACTTTTTCTTTTTTATTTATCTTTAGTCATCAAAACTGGAGTTCCCCACAACAATTCTAAAAACTTAATATGTAAAGAGAACTTGTTTTAGGCCTTTTGCCTCAATATGAGTTTTGGATAATTGAACTTCAAAGAATTTTTAACATGTATATAACCTATATTTACTACACATGGTGACCATTTCTAGGACTCTACTAGGAAGTTTTATAAGGAATTCTTTCTTGATTAGTGCCATTTGTAGTAGTGTAAGGGTGTTTAAAAAACTAAAGCAGTTCATGGATCAAGTTCTAATTAAAAGATAAAATTCAGCAAAGAGTACAACAGCATATAATCAATATACAAACTATTCAACACACTTTGATTATTTTCTCAAGTATATTTTGCGTATATTCTCACAGTTAACTTTTTAAGAATAGCTGTGTTCTATCAAAGGGATGTTAATAGTCATGAAATCTTTTATTTTCCTGTAATATTTTCAGAAATTATTGCAGAAACTTAATATAGGAGATAAGAACAAAAATTTAATGGATAAATATTAATATAGCAATACTTATATTTTAAAAATGCATTCTTTAAGAGGAGAACACCTATAAGTCAGGTGTTCTACATTGTTACTAATAAAGTTGAAGACAGTAATGATTCACTAATAGGTAATCTTAATAAAAAATTACTTAAGTTTTAATTCTAAAAAATGAATCAGATTTTTATGGATGAAAATAATACATGGAAGTAAGAGAAATAGATTTGTATTACAAAGCATTTGACTAAGGCTGATGATTTTTTAAATGTTTTTTATTTTTCAAAATGTTTATTTATTTTTGAGAAAGACAGAACGTGAGCAGGGGAGGAGCAGAGAGAGAGAGGCAGACATAGAATCTGAAATAGGCTCCAGGCTCTGAGCTGTCAGCACAGAGCCTGATGTGGAGCTTGAACTTGGGAATGGTGAGACCGTTACCTGAGCTGAAGTTGGACGTTCAACCAACTGAGCCACTCAGGCGCCCCCCCTTTTTTTTGTTTTAGTTTTGAGAGAGGGAGGGAGGGAGGGAAGGCGGGCGGGCGGGCAGGCAGGCGCATGCGCTGGGGAGGGGCTGAAAGAGAAGGAGACAGAGAGTTGAACCAGGCTCCAGGTTCCGAGCTGTCAGCACAGAACTCAATGCAGGGCTGGAACTTACGAACCACAAGAGAACCACAAGATCGTGACCTGAGCTGAAGTCGGACGCTTAACCAACTGAGCCACTCAGGCGCCCCTGATGATTTTTTTGTCGTGTACTTATAAAATATTTGATGAGTATTAAGGAGATTGTTTTCATTATGCCCTCAATAGTTTGTGTTTGTACTAAAATATAGAATTTTTACATTTCTGTAGCTACCTTTTAACATACGATTTTGTGCCATATGAGTTTATTCCAAATCTCAAATGAAGGAAAGGAAATTGACTACCTACTGTGTATCATAATTGAGCCTAAATGAAATCATGATTGTCATTCAATAAGGGATTCTTAGCGTTATATGTTCTTTTTAAGGCATTTATTGTGTTATATTTAAACATTTGTATAAACAGCGTGGAATGACACATTTGTGGAATTAAAATAATACAAATACGTAATTTATTAACTTGGTTTTTGCTTTACTGTATAAAAGGAGGTAACGGGACAGAGTTTTAGAATTATTGAGTCCAGAATGTTGATATTTCATTGCTAGAAAGAAGCTTAAATAAAAAGACAAATACATATTTTTTTAATTGAGGCATAATTGCATACAATATTATATTAGTTTCAGGTGTACAACATACAGTGATTTGACAAAAGTTAATACAGTGTTATTGACTATATTCCCCATTCTGTACCTCACTTCCCCATGACTACTTACTTATTTTATAACTAGAAGTTTTTACTTCATAATTTCCTTCCTCTTCCATGCCCCCCTCTCCTTTGGCACGGCAGCTACCAGTCAGTTCTCTGTATCTATGAGTCTGGATTTTGTTCTGTTTGTTTTGTTTTTTAGATTCCACATAAAAATATAATCATATGGTATTTGTCTTTTTCCGTCTAACTTATTTCACTTAGCAAAATCCCCTCAAGGTCCAGCCATGTTGTCGCAAATGGCAAGATTTCATTCTTTTTTTGTGGTTAGGTAGTATTCTTTTGTATGTATAAGTCACATGTTCTTCATCCAGTTCATCCATCACTGGACACTTAAGCTGCTTCCATACCTTGGCTATTGTAAATAATGCTGCAGTGAGCATAGAGGAGCAAATATCTCTTTGAATTAGTATTTTTGTTTTCTTTCTAGATAGATATCCAGTAGTAGAATCGCTAGATCATAGGGTAGCTCTATTTTTAATTTTTTAAATATGTAATATATTGTCAAATTGGTTTCTTAAATTTTTTTTAATGTTTGTTAATTTTTTGAGACAGAGAGAGACAGAGCATGAACGGGGGAGGGTCAGAGGGAGGGAGACACAGAATCTGAAACAGGCTCCAGGCTCTGAGCTGTCAGCACAGAGCCCGACGCGGGGCTCAAACTCACGGACCGTGAGATCACAGCCTGAGCCGAAGTTGGACGCTCAACTGACTAAGCCACCCAGGCACCCCACAAATTGGTTTCTATACAACACCCAGTGCTCATCCCAACAGGTGCCCTCCTCAATACCCATCACCCACCCTCTCCTCCCTCCCACCCCCCATCAACCCTCAGTTCTCAGTTTTTAAGTGTCTCTTATGTTTTGGCTCCCTCCCTCTCTAAACTTTTTTTTTTTCCCTTCCCCTCCCCCATGGTCTTCTGTTAAGTTTCTGAGGATCACATAAGAGTGAAAACATATGGTATCTGTCTTCCTCTGTATGACTTATTTCACTTAGCATAACATTCTCCAGTTCCATCCACGTTGCTACAAAAGGTCATATTTCATTCTTTCTCATTGCCAAGTAGTATTCCATTGTGTATATAAACCACAATTTCTTTATCCATTCATCAGTTGATGGACTTGTAGGCTCTTTCCATAATTTGGCTATTGTTGAAAGTGCTGCTGTAAACGTTGGGGTACACATGCCTCTATGCATCAGCGTTCCTCTATCCCTTAGGTAAATTCCTAGCAGTGCTATTGCTGGGTTATAGGGTAGATCTATTTTTAATTATTTGAGGACCCTCCACCCTGTTTTCCAGAGCGGCTGCACCAGTTTACATTCCCACCAACAATGCGCATGGGTTTCCTTCTCTCCACATCCTTGCCAACACTTGTTATTTTCTTCTCTTTCTGATAATAATCATTTGACAGGTGTAAGGTCATATCTCATTGTGGTTTTGATTTACTTCCTTGATATTTAGTGATGTTGAGCATCTTTTCATGTGTCTTGAAATATATCTGTTCAGATCCTCTGCCCATTTTTAATCAGATTGTTTTTTATTGAGTTATATGAGTTCTTTATATATTTTGGTTATCAGACCCTTTTCAGATATATGATTTGCAAATATGTTCTCCAATTCAGTACGTTCCCTTTTTGTTTTACTAATGGGTTTCTTCAGTGTTTAGAGGCTTTGTAGTTTGATATAGTCCCACTTGTTTATTTTTGCTTTTGTTTCCCTTGCCTGAGGAGACATCTAAAAACCATTGCTAAGACCAATGTCAGGAAGCTTGATGCCTGTGTTTTCTTCTAGGAGTTTTATGGTTTCAGGCCATATGATCAAGCCTTTAATCCATTTCGAGTTGGTTTTTGTATATGATACAAGATAGTGGTGCAGTTTCATTTGTTTACACATGGCTGTCCGGTTTTCACAACACCATTTATTAAAGAGATTATCCTTTCCCCATTGTATATTTTACCCTACTTTGTTATAAATTAATTGACCATATATGTATGGGTTATTTCTAGGCTCTCTGTTCTCTTAATCTTGATTTTTTATGCCAATACCACACTGTTTTAATTACTACATCTTTGTGGTATAGTATGAAACAGGGAGCAGGATATCTCCAGCTTTGTTCTTTCTCAAGATTGTTTTGGCTATTCAGTCTTTATAATTTTAGAATTATTTGTTCTAGTTCTCTAACAAATGCTATTGGTATTTTGGTAGCGATTGCATTGAATCTGTACATTGCATTGGGTGATATAGACGTTTTAATGATATTAATTCAGTCTGTGAGCATGGAATATCTTTCCATTTGTTTGTGTCTTCTTCCGTTTCTTTCGTTTGTGTTTTATAGTTTTCATTATAGAAGTCTTTTACCTCCTTGGTTAAATGTATTCCTAGGTATTTTTTTGATGTGATTATAAATGAGTTTTTTTTTTTTAATTTCTCTCTTTTTTTAATGTTTATTCATTTTTGAGAGAGAGAGAGAGAGAGAGAGAGAGAGAGAAACAGAGCGTGGCCGGGGAGGGGCAGAGAAAGGGAGACACAGAATCTGAAGCAGGCGTCAGGCTCTGAACTGTCAGCACAAGCCTGACTCAGGCTTGAACTTGCCAACTGTGAGATCATGACCTGAGGCCAAGTCGGACACTTAATCGACTGAGCCACCCAGGCACCCCTTTATTTCTGTTTTTAATGGTTCATTATTAGTGTATAGAAACACAGATTTTTTTAAAAAACATATTTTGTATTCTGCCATTTTCTGAATTCATTTATTCTAACAGTTTCTCGGTAGAATCTTAAGGGTTTCCTATATGCAATCTGCATGGAGTGACAGTTTTAATTTTTCCTTTCCAGTTTGTGTGCCAGTTATTTATTTATTTATTTATTTATTTATTTATTTATTTATTACCTAATTGCTGTGGCTAGGACTTCCAATACTTTGTTGAATAAAAGACAGAGGCATCTTTGTCTTGTTCCTGATCTTAGAGGAAAAGCTTTCACGTTTTCACCATGGAATATGATGCTCGTTTGTCATATATGACCTTTATTATCATATTGAGGTACCTTCCCTTTATACCTAGTTTGTTGAGAGGTTTTTATCATCAATGGGTGTTGAAGTTTGTTCAGATACTTTATCTACTGAAATAATCATATAATTGTTTTAATTTAATTTTTTTTTTTTTTAATTTACATCCAAATTAGTTAGCATATAGTGAAAAAGTGATTTCAGGAGTAGATTCCTTAATGCCCCTTACCCATTTAGCTCATATCCCCTCCCACAGTCCCTCCAGTAACCCTCAGTTTGTTCTCCATATTTATGAGTCTCTTCTGTTTTGCCCCCCTCCCCGTTTTTATATTATTTTTGTTTCCCTTCCCTTATGTTCATCTGTTTTGTCTCTTAAAGTCCTCATATGAGTGAAGTCATATGATATTTGTCTTTCTCTGACTGACTAATTTCACTTAGCATAATACCCTCCAGTTCCATTCACATAGTGGCAAATGGCAAGATTTCATTCTTTTTGATTGCCAAGTAATACTCCATTGTATATATATATATACCACATCTTCTTTATCCATTCATCTATTGATGGATATTTGGGCTCTTTCCATACTTTGGCTATTGTTGATAGTGCTGCTATAAACATGGGGGTGCATGTGTCCCTTCAAAACAGCACACCTGTATCCCATGGATAAATGCCTAGTAGTGCAATCGTAGGGTAGTTCTATTTTTAGTTTTTTGAGGAACCTCCATAGTGTTTTCCAGAGTGGCTGCACCAGCTTGCATTCCCACCAACAATGCAAAAGAGATCCTCTTTCTCTGCATCCTTGCCAAAATCTGTTGTTGCCTGAGTTGTTAATGTTAGCCATTCTGAGGGGTGTAAGGTGGTATCTCATTGTGGTTTTGATTTATATTTCCCTGATAATGAGTGATGTTGAGCATTTTTTCACGTGTCGGTTGGCCATCTGGATGTCTTCTTGGAGAAGTGTCTATTCATGTCTTTTGCCCATGTCTTCACTGAATTATTTGTTTTTTGGGTGTTGAGTTTGATAAGTTCTGTATAGATTTTGGATACTAACCCTTTATCTGATATGTCATTTGCAAATATCTTCTCCCATTCTGTCGGTTGCCTTTTAGTTTTGCTGATTGTTTCCTTCACTGTGCAGAAGCTTTTTATTTTGATGTCCCAGTAGTTCATTTTTGCTTTTGTTTCCCTTGCCTCTGGAGACATGTTGAGTAAGAAGTTGCTGCGGCCAAGATTAAGGAGGTTTTTGCCTGCTTTCTCCTCTAGGATTTTGATGGCTTCCTGTCTTACATTTAGGTCTTTCATCCATTTTGAGTTTATTTCTCTGTATGGTGTAGGAAACTGGTCCAGATCCATTCTTCTGCATGTTGCTGTCCAGTTTTCCCAGCACTACTTGCTGAAGAGACTGTCTTTATTCCATTGGATATTCTTTCCTACTTTGTCAAAGATGAGTTGGCCATGTGTTTGTGGGTCCATTTCTGGGTTCTCTGTTCTGTTCCATTGATCTGAGTGTCTGTTCTTGTGCCACTACCATAATGTCTTGATGATTACAGCTTTGTAGTATAGCTTGAAGTCTGGGATTTTGAGGCCTCCAGCTTTGGTTTTTCTTTTTCAAGATTGCTTTGGCTATTCAGGTCTTTTCTGGTTCCATACAAATTTTAGCATTATTTGTTCCAGCTCTGTGAAGAATGCTAGTATTACTTTGATAGGGATTGCATTGAATATGTAGATTGCTTTGGGAATAATCATATAATTTTTGTCTTCTGTTAATGTGTATCACATTGGTCAATTTATGGATATTGAACCATGTTTGTCTCCCTGGAATAAATCTCACTTGATCATGGTGTATGATTGTTTTTATGTGTTGTTTTAACTCAGTTTATTGATATTTTGTTGAGGATTTTTGCATCTGGGTTTATTAGGGATATTGGCCTATAATTTTCTTTCTCTTTTTTTTTTTAATGTTTGTTTATTTTTGAGAGACAGGGGGGCAGACTGCAAGCAGAGGGATGGGCAGAGAGAGAGGAAGACACAGAATCAGAAGCAGGCTCCAGGCTCTGAGTTGTTAGCACAGAGCCTAATGCAGGGCTCGAACTCAAAAACAGTGAGATCATGACCTGAGCCGAAGTCAGTCACTTAACTGACTGAGCCACCCAGATGCCCCTATAATTTTCTTTTTTTTTGTGATGTCCTTGTTTGGTTGTGGTATGAGGATAAAACTGGCCTCATAAAATGAGTTTGAAAGTTTTTTCCTCTTCAATATATGGAAGAGTTTAAGAGGGATGGGTGTTAAGTATTCTTTCAATGTTTGGGAGAATACACGAATGAAGCTGTGTGGTCCTGGACTTTCGTTCATTGGGAGATTTTTGATTTTGGATTCAATCCCCTCACTAGTGATTGGTCCATTCAGATTTCTGTTTCTTCATGATTCAGTCTTGGAAGATTATAAATTTCTAGGAATTCATCCATGTCCTCTAGGTTGTATTTCTGTAGTATTGGTTGTAATGTGTTTTCTTTCTTTTCTGACTTTGAGTTCTAGCTTGTTTTTCTTATGCGTTTAGGTCATTTTTATCTTTTCAGAGAACCAGCTCTTAGTTTCATTGATCTCTTTTATTGTCTTTTTAGTCTCTATTTCATTTATTTCTGTTCTGATCTTTATTATTTCTTCCCTTCTACTAACTTTGGGTTTTGTCCTTTTTTTTTCTCTAGTTTGCCTAGATATGAAATTAAATTGTTTACTTGAGATTTCTCTTTCCTTGAGGTAGACCTATATTGCTATGACCTTCCCTCTTAGAACCATTTTTGCTGCATTCCATAGATATTGGTATGTCATATTTCTGTTTTCATTTGCTTCTATGTATTTTTTTAATTTTTCCTTTAATTTTTCATTCACTTTGTAGGTATTTGGAAACATATTTAATCTCTGTGTATTTGTAGTTTTTCTAGTTTTCTTCTGGTAGTTGATTTCTAGTGTCATATTGTTGTGGTCTGAAATGATTTCAGTCTTGTTGAATTTACTAAGACTTATAAG
Source organism: Felis catus (assembly GCF_018350175.1). Lineage (NCBI taxonomy): Eukaryota > Metazoa > Chordata > Mammalia > Carnivora > Felidae > Felis > Felis catus. The sequence goes on along the minus strand of NC_058373.1, from coordinate 84,855,774 downwards.
ACCTAAAATGTGATCTATCCTGGAGAATGTTCCATGTACACTTGAGAAGAATATGTATTCTGCTCCTGTGGATGGAATGTTCTGAACATATGAGTTAAGTCCATCTGGTCTAATCTGTCATTTAAGGCTGATCTTTCTTTATTAATTTTCTGTTGAAAGGTCCTGATATTTTAGCGGCTTGCTTGGTAGTAGCATCACCTCACTACAACCACCACAAAGTGTTAAATAAGTATTAATTTATGCTATACATAATTTAAATTAACATGAGTTTCTGCTATGTACCAGACACTACACTAGGCACTGGCAATACTTCAGTATATAACATAGATACAGTCCCTGTTTTTACAGAGTTTCTGCATTAGTGAAGATATTTAAAACTAAACAGTGTGTTTCAAGTCAGTGTTAGTCAGTGTTATAAGTGGTATAATGGGGAAGTACAAGTGCATATTGCAGAGACTCCTTATTCACACTGGGTAGGTCAACAGTGGGTAGGCTTCTAAGGAAGAAGTGTCTAAAGTAAGACCTGAAAAATAAAAAGAAGTTAACCAGACCTATAAGAACAGGATTATGGCCCCATGCAAAGGAAAAACATGTGGAAAAGGCTAGCTCTGTGGCTAGAACTTAAAAGTAACAGGGGAATTATGGAGTGATCAGAAAGTTGAAGAAAGACTGGAAAACCCACTAATAAGTTTGGGCTTATGCTATGGCCAGTAAAGAGCCATAGAATATTTTAAGTAAGGAAGTAACATCTGATTAGATTTTTAGATCTTTTTGCTGCCTTATGAAGAATGGACTGGGAGGAAGGAATAGGGAGGGGTAAGAGGGAGATTGACGACTGGGGACCATCAGGGACCACCATAAACCAGGCTAGCAATGATAGTAGCATATAGAGCCATGCAGAGCATGTTCTTCTCAGGAATAGCCCCAGGTCTGAAGTAAGTGAAATAGAGTAGCAGTGGGTACTAGAGTTTCTCTAGCTGCATCAGGAATGGACATTATCACTTTCACAGATGGCTTCTATTAACTGCTATGCCCAGTTCTGATTCCATTCTAGTACCCTGGAAGAAATCAAATGAGACCCCTAGATACAAAATCGTGTACAGTATTATGATTTTCTTTACCTCTTTGGCCTTTGATGCTTCTCAGTTGTATATTATTGGGATTTTAAGCATTACATCTTAGGTAGAGAGTATTGAATATTCTCTTTATGGTAAGTTTATGAAATTATATTTACAGGTTCAGAAAGTGCTTCTCCAGTCCATTCAGCTCTGGGATCCAGGTCACAGACGCCTTCTCCTTCCACACTGAATATAGATCACATGGAACAGAAAGATCTGCAGCTTGATGAGAAGCTCCACCATTCTGTTCTTCAGACGCCAGATGACCTAGGCAATATTTGGAAATTAGATATTTGCCATTTTTCCTTTCAGGGCATTAGTGTTAGGAGATCTTAATTTAGACATCTTAAACTTTTGATTAGATAGAGGAGTATTATAAGTCTCTTGAACTTTTGTGAGTCTTTTGGAAATTTGTTACTTAACATTTTTTCTTGCTCTTAAAAATATAGTCTAATATTTGTTGTATTATTATAGTTGACTACAGTCCTGGCATTAGTGATTGCATTATTTTTGTGTGTTAAATTATCATTTATTGATATTGTGCCATTTCCTAAAGCAGGAAGTATTTTTAAGTAAATGTTATAAGTGACTAGGAAACCTTAGAAACTGCAAGTTTTAATAAAAGTTATTTCTGCTGAGTCTTACATAATGTAACAAAGATCAGGATAAAACATCATTTTGCTATTATGCCCAAGACAATGAATAATATAAAATACCAGTTTTCATTGGTGCTGCAGTACATTTACTCTCTATAACTTCTGGCCTTATAGTTTTAAGGTACTCATTCTGATAATATGCATTTATCTTGCAATTACATAACCCTTATGGTCTGATTTCTGGATTAGTTTGGCCTTTTCTTTCCTCCTTTTGGCCTGCAGTTTTTAGTTCATCCTTGCTTTTAGTTTCTTTCCCCAACAGTGGGAAAAAATTTCTAACTTCTAGAAAAGTTACAAGACTAGTAAAATGAATACACATTAAGCCTTTAGATGAATTCACCAGTTGTTAATATTTTACCACTTTATCTCTGTATCTACATACACACATGCACAAAAACAACCCTGCCACCCCCCCCCCCCCCTTTATTTCCATGTAAGTTGGGGAGGATCAGAGGGAGAAGGAGAGAGAAAATCCCAAGCAGCCTCCACACCCAGAGCAGAGCCAGATGCATGGCTTGGTTGATATCACGACTCTGATATCATGACCTGAGCAGAAATCAAGAGTTGGAAGCTTAACTGACTGAGCCACCCAGGCATGCCACTTTTCTTTCTTTCTTTCCTCCTTTCTTTCTTCTTTCCTTCCTGCCTTCTTGTCTTTCTGTCTGTCTTTCTGTCTTTTTTCTGTCTTTCTCTGTTTCTTTCTTTCTGTCTGTCTGTCTTTCTTGAGCTATTTAGTAGCGAATTGCAAATTTTAGACCCTTTACACCTAAACACTTTAGTGTTTCCTGTATAACCACATTGTAATGGTCACATTCAGCATATTTAACATTGAAACATCACTGCAATTTTTTTTTAATGTTTGTTTATTTTTGAGAGAGACGGAGGGAGAGAAAGAGAGACAGAACATGAGTGGGGGAGAGGTAGAGAAAGAGAGGGAGACAAGAATCTGAAATAGGCTTCAGGCTCTGAGCTGTCAGCACAGAGCCCCAATGTGGGGCTCAAACTCAGGAATGGTGAGATCATGACCTGAGCTGAAGTTGGATGCTTAACTGACTGAACCACACAGGTGCCCCCATTACTGCAGTTTTTAATCCAAAGTCAAATTTCCCCAGTTGTTTCAGTAGGAATATCTTGTATAGCTACACCACACCACTACCAACCCAATTCAGGATTCAAAGGAGGATCACACATTGTTGCTGGCTTTGCAATTATTTAAAATTTTGTTTTTGAGAGGGATAAGTTAGAGACAAATCAGTTGATTTTTCACCATATTATGAAGGTTCCATAGAGTAGGGAGATATTAACAGTGATGGTTAAAACTACAGGTTTTTTTTTTCTTTTATTTCAATGAGCTTACACCAGATGGTTATTTTTTATTATTATGAAAGACTAGTAACTTTTTTTATAATACAATCATTGTACACTTTATGTAGAAAGAGAAAAAAAGTTAAACATTAGGCATAAAGGATGTGCATATATTAAGAATGAACTTGTAAATTGAACTTGTAAGAATGAACTTGTAAATTATGAGTACATTGAGATATTATCAAGTAGGAATAATCTTAGTAATGATTTCGCCTTTTCTGTTATATACACTGAATAGAATAATGGGTGTTTTTTAAGTTGGAGGAGACCTATAATGATATTTAGCTAAACCATCTATTTCATAGTGAGAAGTATAGCATTAGGTTATTAAATAATTTGTATGACATCACATAATAACAGTAATATCTCTTTTAATGCTAAGCCTGATTTAGTTTTGAAATATAGAAATACATTTCTTTGGAAGTTTTAAGTACAAAGAAACAGGCTTATGAAGACTTCCTACAAGATCTGCTTTCAGCCTGCGATCTTCTATTAATTTGATGATACAACCTGAAGTAGTCATTTGATAAAGAGAGAGTATATACTTACACATATGATCTTTATGTCAACCATATACTTCTAGCAGCATCATTTCCTCCTTAGATAAATCCTAGTACAAGTTCCATTGAATAAGTAATTATTGCCATAATATGGAATCACGAACTGGTGAGGTTTTGATCTTATTAGGAAAAAATAACACTAGTGCCTATTGACATTTTTAAATTTTGCTTTTATAGATATTTAAGATTGTTAATTTGACTCTTTCTTGTTTTTGTGATTCTTTAGAAAAATTACTAACACCAACGTATTGGTTTATTTTATAGAAATCAGTGAATTTCCATCTGAATGTTGTAGTGTGATGGCAGGGGGTACACTCACAGGATGGCATGCTGATGTTGCTACTGTAATGTGGCGAAGAATGCTAGGCATTTTGGGAGATGTCAACGCTATTATGGATCCTGAAATACATGCCCAAGTTTTTGATTACCTCTGTGAGCTTTGGCAAAATCTAGCTAAGGTAAAAAAAAAAAAAAAAAAAAAAAAAAAAAAAAAAAAAGAAAACTGTTAAGAATTCGTAGAAGCCTTAGACCACATTGCCCCTCCCCCCCCCCAAACCTCCTTACTATAAACTAGTTCCTGGCAGGGTAAAGTCACTGAACCATGTTTAAATATATAGTTAGTGATAGAAATTGGACTTGAACTCAAGTTTAAGCTAAAACAAACTGGAAGAACAGTTTTCATAGATTTGTTGCATTTTATTTGAAAATTACAGATTAGAGATAATCTTGGCATTTCAACTGATAACCTGACCTCCCCTTCACCACCAGTTTTGATTCCTCCACTGAGAATTCTTACACCTTGGCTTTTCAAGGTAAGCTTAATATATAAAAATTATAATTTAAAAGTTTCATTTAATAAATACACATGTAATCTGTTTTAAACATTTGATTCTTTAACTTTTGTATAGTTTTCTAGAACACTTGGTTTGTGACTTGTCATTCATTACCGGTTATATAGAGAGGAAAACGGGCATAGCATAATTATTATACTGGTGCATCATTTTTATTTAATAAAACAAAAGTGAATATAGAAAATTATGTTTTAATTGTATTTAAGTGAAGTATAAATCTCGAATTTATATCAAAGAATATGCTGTGTACTTTCATTGTTTTAGTTTTTAAGTTTATTTATTTTAAGAGAGAAAGCATGAGCAGGGGAGGGGCAGAGACAGAGGAAGAGAGAGGGAGAGAGAGAGAATCCCAAGCAGGCTCCATGCTATCAGCACAGAGCCCGATGTGGGGTTCGATCTCACAAACCATGAGATCATGCCCTGAGCCAAAACCAAGAGTCAGATGTTTAACCAGCTGAGCCACCCAGGCACCCCTACTTTTGAAGTTTTAATTTTTTTAAGTGTCATTTGATACGTTTGGTGCATTTTCCTAAATGAAACAGTGTGTGGTTATTCATAACCTATGTTGTATCATTTTAATGATAACAATAGTTTCAGTAATCCTGATATTTCAATTCATTAAGAAATTGGGCCAACATAAAAATAAATGAAAGCAAATATATTGCTTGCTGTATCACTTTAACAGTATTTGAGTATTGAAATCAACATCTTTAAATTGTAGGCAACCATGTTGACTGATAAATATAAACAAGGTAAATTACATGCTTACAAACTTATTTGTAATACAATGAAAAGAAGACAAGATGTTTCTCCAAATAGAGATTTTCTAACACATTTCTACAATATAATGCATTGTGGATTACTTCATATTGATCAGGTAAATATATACTTTATAACCAATTGCTTTATAAGTTTATCTTTGATTCTTGATTATTTAACTCTTTTAAGGTCTAGAATTAAAAATACTGTCTTATGTAGTCATTTATTTGTAAGTTTCTTTGATTTTGTAACCTCATTTGTTCTTAAGACATAGTTGAAAAGCTGTTATGTTAGGGGATTGACTTGATTATTAAATGTGTCTTTCCTAAACATAGTTGAAAAGCTATTAATTAGGGGGTTGATTTGATTATTAAATGTATCTTTCCTCTAATGTTGTAACAACTAGTTTGCTTCTTTAAAGTATTAAACCATCTTTTGCTTAGACTGACTACATCTTATTTTAATGTCCTAATGTACTTATTCTTGGGTGTTTTGTAATTGTTACTTAATAATTGGCACTAGAGGCATGTGGATATGCTCATCTAGTAGTGAAATAGAGGATTTTTCTTCTCTAAGAGCTAGCCCATCACATTTTCTTATTTCCATAGATTGTATTAGCACAGTGACAATTATATTGACTTGGCGTTTGTATCAATATAATCATCACATTAGAAAGTCAAAAATTTGACTGTAGAACATTATTTCAAGGGTCTTGATCCTGGCCATAAAACTGGAAAAAAAAAAAAAAAAAACAGAAACAATCACAAAAAACTATGGGAGGTTGTAAGTCATAGTAATGAAACATTTTTATCATAATGTGGTTAAATTTCACTTGCAGTTGATTTAAAGAACATTAAATTAATATTGAAAGAAGTAGTTATATCTCTCCTCCTGAAAAGTGAAAATACTACCTGCATTAATTTGAAATAATTAGTGTTCTACCTTATAAACATGTCTCAAACAAAATGACGATCTTAGTTATTGACAAAGAGACCTTTTGTTTAAGATAAATCAGATTGAGTAATACAGTGTAAAACACTGCATCCTCATGGTGAATTCCAAAGGCTGGATATTTGTCATGAAAGGACTTCAGTTGATCTAATAAAGAGAATATCTCCAGTTGCCACATAATAGGTTATGCAGTTTTAAAGATCAGAGATATCATATGGAAGCAAATGGATGAGAGGAGGAACTACTCTGCAGTTCAGTTTTATAACACTTGAGCCTTATATTTTCAACCCCCTGAAGCAAAAAGCCTTCCATCTTGCTGTCTAGTATGAAAAAAAAAATGCTGTATTGATGTCAGTTAAATATGTTTTAAGTTTATTTTGCTTTGACAGTATAATACCAAGCATGGATTATTTAGAAGAATTAAAATTAGTCTTTCCAGTTAGGCAGTGTATAGTAATTGCCTGTTTTATTATTTCATATGTTATCTATTTTTAAGGGTATTGATTAGCTGATACCCAAGATTAATTTATGATATTCTTTTCCCCTTCTTTTCTTACTTCTAAGGATATTGTCAATACAATCATCAAGCACTGCTCACCTCAGTTTTTTTCACTTGGTTTGCCTGGTGCCACAATGCTTATTATGGATTTTATTGTAGCAGCTGGTAGAGTGGCTTCTTCAGCATTTCTCAATGTAAGTTTTTATCTCCTGTTCTTTATAATATAACAGACTGTGGTTAAATAGGCTCAACTAACAGAACAACAGAGAAGGAGCCCTTGTTAGTAAATTTAACAAGCTGATGATCAGGAAAACTTACAGTTTAATTGAAATTGCTTTTATTTTTTTAAGTAAAATTTGAAGTATAAGAAAGTACTAAAATTAGTTGATGGAATTGACACAGGAGCTATAAAAATGGATTAAAATCTGATAAAACAAAATTTAAAATTGAAGAAGTCTATGGAAACAAGTAGAGGCAGGGAAGAAACTAAAGAAAGGGCCGTGGGCCATAGCAAAAGAGAAGAAACAGATGAGATAATCCAGAAATATGCTCTAGGAGTAAACTCTAAACTCTGAAAAGCATGTGAGGATTTTTCATAACAGTTACGGAACTATGGAGACAATGCCAAGTAACTGGTATAGTTGGAACACGTCCATATTTATGTAGCAGAGGTAAACTAAAGAGGAAGACAGTAGCTGGTTTATAGTGCTAGAGAGGTTAGATTTTATCCTCAGGAAAGAATGAGCAAACATTGAGGGATTTTACGCAAGGAGTGGCATGATCAAATTTACTATGAAAACAATTACTGTTCAGTAGACCAATTATTCTAAATGACTAGTCAGCACGTTTCCTGCACTTCTTTAAGGTTGTGCAGGAGAGTGGCACCTGGGTGGCTCAGTTGGTTGAGTGTCCGACTTCAGGTCAAGTCATGATCTCACTGTATGAGTTTAAGCCCCACATTGGGCTTTACATTGACAGCACGGAGCCTGCTTTAGATTCTCTGTCTCCCTCTCTCTCTCTGCCCCTCCCCCTCAAAAATAAACATTAAAAAATTTAAAAAAAAAAGATTCTGCAAGAGAATTAAACCCTGATGTCCTTAGGAATCCATTTTATGTGATTAAATTTACCTCCTGTGCATCTAGAAGGATACTAGTTCTGTAACATCCTTGGGAAAATTTTTAAAAATAGTTATTTTCTGTTTGTGTGGTTCATATGAGGAACAGTTGTTGAGAAAAACTGCATAGGAAAACAAATCATTACAGGAATCAAACCTGACACCTCATCTCTACTGTAAGTTTAAGGTCAGTCTTTTCCTCTGGATGATGTTGAAGATACATAGTCTAAATCTTCCTCTTTGGATTCTGTTTTAGATCCCATACACATCATCTTCCTTCCCTTAATGGGAAGCCCCTTTTCTCCCTCTGCCAGGCAGTTTACAAAATAACTAATTAGGTTTTACCTTTATTAATTATAGTCACATTATAAGTATGCTCCCGTTATATCCACATACTTGAACATTCTCAGTTACCTTACCCAACTTTCAACAAAAACCCTTAGCTAATCTCTTTTTTTTAATTAAATACTGCGTTTTTTATCAGTTTCATTTTTATAACTAATTTTTTTTCATTTAGAGACTTTAATTTTTTAAGTAATCTCTACACCCAATGAGGGGCTTGAATTTATAACCCCAAGATCAAGAGTCACATGTTCTACTGACTGAGCCAGCCAGGTATACCTACAGATAATTTTAAATTGGGATGGTGGCTACAAGCTTGCCCTACCCCTTTATGGTATTGTCTTTTGTCTGCAAATAAGGATTTTTTTAAAATATGGAAATGAGTTGTTTTGTTGATAATCATAATAGTACCACTCCACTGCCTCTATTAAAACAATTAGAAACATAAGGAGATCCTGTGGAAGATAGGGTCTTGTTTTATGTAAATAGAAGGATTATGTTTCTAGCAAATTTTTAAAGCATTTTTTTGGTATTATTAAACATATAATTCAATTCACAGATATTTTAGTAAACAAAGAAATATATTAGTAAGTGGGTGTTGGTGGGCGTGCAAGAAGGTAGAAGAAGAAAAAGAAATGTTCAGTGCTGGGGCATCTAAGTGGCTCAGTCGGTTAAGCGTCTTACTCTTGGTTTTGGCTCACATCCTGATCTCATGGTTTCATGAGTTCGAGCCCCAAGTCGGACTCCACACTGACAGCACAGAGACTGCTTCAGATTCTCTGTCTCCCACTCTCTCTGCCCCTCTGCCACCCCCACTGTCTCTGTCTCTCAAAATAAGTAAACTTTTAAACAAAGAAAGAAATGTGGAGTGCTGATACTTCAGAAATGGCTTAATATATATATAGCTAAGAAAAAGAGGAAAAGTTACCTTCATCTGCAGGCCAACCATAAATTCTTACTTTGTTTTTAGTTAAGTACTATAGGCAATGCTTTTTTCACTTGGCATAATATTATAAAAACTGTCTAGACTAGTGCCTATTTCTTGAAGATACAATTAATGTTTTTATCCTTACTTTTATCCTTAGGTAGTAACAAATATAATCTAGTGACATTGAGTCATCTGCTCATTAGTACACTATGTTTTGGTGTGTGAATTGTCTTTAAAATGAAAGTATGTATATTTTTTCTCAAAATTAGAGTAAATTTATGCTGTCAGCTAAGCTATATTCTTATTTGCAGTCCCATTAAGTGTGGCTGATTTCTGCTTAATTTGCTGTTCTTAAGGAGAGCTCTGCATTTACTGAGAATAGCAGTAGTTTATGTGCAAAGTATAGGTGAAAACCTCAACCTTTTTGTGTTGCTCCTTTCGTTTTTAATTGTGTCTTATGCTCTCACTTCTCTTTGTACTGTGGTTAGGTCATGAAGTAATTTTCTGGTAATTTAATTACATAGTCAAATACATTTTAAAGATTTAAAAAATCTGATACATAGGCACCAAGAGTGGAAGCACAAGTTCTTCTGGGATCCTTGGTTTGTTTTCCTAACTTATATTGTGAACTCCCTGCTCTCCATCCCAACATTCCTGATATTGCCATGTCTCAGTTTACAGATGTTAAGGTAAGAAATCAGTTGTGAATTTTTAGTATTTAAATGACTTTTTAAGTAATGTATGTTTGATAAAATTTGTGTTCTTTTCCTTTAGAAATCCACATAATCATTAAAGAACATTAGCCAGCCATACCCATCAGACACAAAGCTAGAAGGTCTGTTAGGAGCATAGCCTTTTTTGTGTTGATAACTTCTTTGGAAATGTTTTCTCATTATTGAATCCATTCATATGCCAATATCATAGGATTCTTTTATTCGCTCACTGAACATTTATTGAAACATCTTATGAGACAGATAGTAGGCTACTTCTAAGGCTTCTCAGATTGAGATGGTACTAAACCTGCAAATTTGACTGACTCTCTCTCTCTCTCTCTCGTAATTTCCCAATGTGATGTATCAAACAATGTAATGGAAATATTCTGTTTTGCTGTAGGAAAGTGTGGAATTGGGGTGGGGATCTTATGTATCTGAGGCCTCATAGCTCCTCAGAAGTCATGCTGATAATTTTTTTTTTAACTTTGGTTTTCTCTGAAAGTTTTTCAATCCAGTTTTTGTCAGGAGTTCTGCATGTATTTTTCATGCCCACCCATATTTCTCTTTACAACATTTATAACATCTATAATTACTTATTTAGTGTTTATACTTCAGACAAACACCACAGTAGGTCCTATTTACCTAGTAAAAGGTCCTATTTACTGCTGTATCCTCAGAGTTTAACAGGCTGCTTGGCATCTGGGACTCCTGAAACATTTGTTAAACAAGTGACTTTCAGTTACACATAAAATTGTGTTAGGTCAGTGCAGATTTACAATGACAATTAATAAAAACTATACCTTTGGTCTTCAGAGATGTCATATTTTTGGTTTCTTCTGTTTTCAGAAGATCCTGAAGGTCAGGGATAGGTAGTAGTTTTTAAGTTTGTTAGGGATTAGCCTAGCTTACTACATATGATCTGCATTTCAGAGTGGACTTGTTCACTTCTGGCCATTGTATATAGGTAGTAATGGCTGAAATGATTAAAAAAAATCAAACTTTGGGGAAGGGGTATTTCCAAAATAAAAGCTAATTCTGTTAATGATGAAGAAAGCAAAAAGCCTAAGAAAATGATATTCTCATTCAGAAAAGTGAAGATTTAAGGGAAAGTCACATGCCACAGTGGTCATATGTAGTTTTCACATTTTCACTGAAAACCACTCCCCGCGTACTCTAAACTGCAACCATATAGCCACATGGGACATACCATGCTGTTTTTCAATTCCGTGCCTTTGAAAACCCATTTCTTTCTGCCTAAAACATCATTATATAGACCTGGTTTCTTCTTCTTGTCTCTCTTAATCACTCAAACATAATCTTTGACCTTGATCATTTGTCAAAATCCTATTTACCTAAGACCCTTTTGTGAAGTCTTCTGTGACTTTCTGAAGTTAAAGTTAAGATACTGTTGTCTTAACCATCTGTTTCTTTCCAGCATTTAAGACAGGATCTAAGACATAGAAAGCTCTTGGGCTTAAATGGATACCTTTCAAGTATCTATTAATTGCCAGCCACTGGGCTAGATGCTAAGTTTACAAAGATAAGTAGTTTACTCCTCTTAAGGAGCTTACAATCTGTGTAGCTGATAAGTGCTTTTTGAATATATGAATGAATGAATGATTATTTTTGAAAAAAAGGAATAAATAGATTCTTAATCATCAAACCTAATGTCATTCTTGTTTTCCTTTCCTTAGCCACTATAGTACTGGTCCAGTGTTGATGTTCCTGACTTCCGAAATCTCTTCAATTTTGACTTATGTTGCACAGATCTATCTTGATTTTCTTCTTGCTTCTCTAAATATTCTGTGACTCCTTAATAGACTAGTTTTCTTTCCCTGCTTGCTAAACATAAACTTGTTACAAGATCCTCTTTAGATAATGACTTTCTCTTTATTCTGCCTTTTGAATGTTTTATTCATTTACATAATTTTAACTATTATTTAGCACTTATCCCCAGACTCACATATTATCATGTTTTACAAATTATCAAAAAGAAGAAGCTTGCTTTTAAATGAATATTTCTCAGAGTTTTGAAACGATGTTCGTACTTTTGAGCAATTAAATCTTTTTTTCATTATAGTGAGCTTTTTATTACTCTTCTAATCAGGAAAAAAGGATTCTTTTTTCGAACATATGTATTTGGTTATAAATTTCAGAAATAATTTGTTTTAATTTGTTTGTGCTGCTCTAACAAGATACTACCAAAAAAAAAAAAATAGTACCGACTGGGTTGCTTATAAATGACATAAATTTATTCCTCATAGTTCTGATGGCTGAGATGTCCAAGATCAAGGCTCCAGCAAAGTTGTATTCTGGTGAGGTCTCTCTCGCTGGTTTATAGCTGGCACCTTCTCACTGTGTCTTCACAGAGTAGAAGGAGTTAGAGAGTTCTGTGGTGGTATCTTTTATAAGAGCATTAATTCCATTCATAAAGTCTCCATCCTCATGACCTAATAAGCACCTACTAATGCCATCATCTTTGGGGGTTAGGATTTTAACATAAGAATTTTGGGGGGACATAAACATTCAGACCATACCATTGTTTTATTTATTTAGCTAATTTTATGAATAATATTAGACTGTATTAAAAGTATATGGGTGAGGGGCGCCTGGGTGGCGCAGTCGGTTAAGCGTCCGACTTCAGCCAGGTCACGATCTCGCGGTCCGTGAGTTCGAGCCCCGCGTCAGGCTCTGGGCTGATGGCTCGGAGCCTGGAGCCTGTTTCCGATTCTGTGTCTCCCTCTCTCTGCCCCTCCCCCGTTCATGCTCTGTCTCTCTCTGTCCCAAAAATAAATAAAAAAACGTTGAAAAAAAAATTAAAAAATAAAAAAATAAATAAAAGTATATGGGTGAGAACAAAGACTTTTATTTCCTTGTTGTATCCCTAGCACCTGGCACAGTGTCTGGGCTCATAGTGGCCATTTAATAAATACTTGTTGAATGGATGAATGAATGAAATTTTAGTCATTACCATTATTTCTTTCTTTATTCTAGGAACTTATAATCAAAACTGTATTAAGCTCAGCAAGAGATGAGCCCTCTGGCCCTGCACGGTAGGTCAGATATCCTTAAGACTTGACATAACTATTCTGTTTTTGGAATCTTATTGTAGAAGTTGATTGAATTATTCAGCAGTCCAGATTGTTTCAAATACACAAAAGCTGTTTTGAATTATAAATCTAAATTATTTATATTATTAAATACTTACTCTTTTCATGATTTGAATACAAACCTTCCTTCATTAATAAAATCCTAGGGGCACCTGGGTAGCTCGTTCAGTTAAGCATTTCACTTTGGTTCAGGTCATGATCTCGCGGTTTGTGAGTTCGAGGCCTGCATCGGGCTCTGTGCTGACAGCTCTGAGCCTGAAGTCTGCTTCAGAGTCTGTGTCTCCCTCTCTCTGCTTCTCTCTCTCTCTCAAAAATAAGTAAACATTAAAAAAAAAAAATCTTAAAAAAATAAGATCCTGGTCACCTTGTTCAGTGTCTTTACCTTCTATATCTAAAATGATTTGATTTTATTCAAGTACATTTTGCTTTCCCTTCAGATTTTATTTGTCACTATCTCTTATGCAATACTTTGTAATGTACTAGTAATTACCCAATGAATATTTTTTAAGTTGAATTCAAAGGAAATATTTTTAATGTAGAAAAAAATAGGAAAATTTATAAATATTTTATCAGGGTATTTTTAAAAAATAGAATATAAAAAGACTTTAGAATGTTTTCCCTTCTAAACATCTTGTTAAGAAGTGAAAACTGTCATTTTCTCTGTTTTACTAGACCTTTCCAGAAAGATGGAGATTTAAATCAGCAGGATACCAATAACACACCGTGTTCCTTCTTTTCTCAAAAATATCATTAATTTATATTTTCTATTTCTTGAAGCTAATTCTAATACTATGTAATTAGCCTCAGTAGTAGTCTGCGTTTACTACTATTCTGACCTACATGTCTGGAATGCTTCCTCTTTTCCTAACATCTGCACATTTTTTTGACCCAAGGTTCTAAAAAATATGGATTATGGCTTTGACCATTTGGATTCTAATTGCAATTTAAACCTTTTAACAGCAACTAGAATTAATGTAAAATGAGCAGTTTGCTTAAATGAGACATAGCTCTAGCCTTTAATGCAGTTGGATATTTTTCTTAATAGCCAAGTTTAACTAGAAACAAATCTCTTTGAATAAATTCTTCTTTTACATTAGTTTCATTTTAATACTGGATAACTACTCCAGAAAATGACGTTGTCTTTCCATTATTCCCCTATTTTCATTTCTGGTAGCCTTAACCCCAAATGTGATTATTATCAATATTATTTCTTTAACATTTGCTATGCTAATGATTAATAATGATAACCTTTTAAGTTTATAAGGATTTTCCTGTCAAATTGTTCCACTTAATCCTCATCACAATTCTAAGAAATTACTGGAATCATTATTCTTCCAACTTTACTAGCAAAAAACTGATGGCTTAGAAAACTAACATTTATTCTGTGCTAGGCACTGTTCTGAACACCTTATTACCTCATTTAATCTTTGCAACATTTCTAGGACATATGTGCAGTTTTTATCTGATTTTTTTATAGATGGGAGCTCAGAGAATTTAAATAATCTGCCCTATCATCCAGAAATGGCAGACCCATGATTGCAACTCTGGCGTTTTGTCTTCAGAGACGTATCAGATATATAAGTAATAAGTGACAGAACCAGATTTGAACTTCGAGCTTCAGATCCTAGATCTTCTGCCTTTTTTTTTTTTCTTCTTTTTTAAACTGTGTTGCCTCTCAAGTGAAAGAACATTGAAGCCTAAAACATAGCTGCCCAGAAGTAGACTTGGGAATCATTAACACATTAGCTTGTCTTGAGAGTATAGGGAAATCCCAAAAGTTGAATGTAAGTATTTTCTAAACTTGCTTTCCTTTCAGGAATGTGAGGTCTTAGAAGACCCCCAAATCTGACCAGGAGCACAGACTTGAGCCATACTGGGACTAGTCTAAATTATTTGAATATCTTGAAGAATGTAGGAAACACACAAACATACACACACCCACACATGCACACACAAATTTGATCTTACCCCTCAATTATAAAAATGTCTGTTAAGCATTTTACTTCTGGTCTGTGTTAATTAGCTGCATTCATGGAGTTTATTATTACTCTAGGATTACAGTGCTTCCCACTGCTAAACCTGAAACTTGGTTATTTAGATCTAGAATATTTATAGGTGGGCAACAGTAGGGAAGAAATAAAACAGTAGACTTCGCTTAGAAGACTTTATGGTAGTTTTTTTTTAATGTTTATTTATTTTTTTGAGATAGTGTGCAGGTGGGGAAGAGGTAGAGAAAGACAGGATCTGAAGCAGGCCCTGCGCTAAGAGCAGAGAGCCCAGTGTGAGACTCGAACCCACAAACCTGATCATGACCTGAACTGAGATCTGACACTCAACTGACTGAGCCATCCAGTCATCCTTTGGTACTTTTGATAGTAAATAATTTATTAGCATTAACACTGTGATAAACTGAAAGAAGACACTTAACTTCTGATCATCTGTGTTCAGGAAGAAAACAATTTCTGCATTGAATTGTTCTGAAATTTAGCATTCTACTGAAAAAAATGTTAAGAATATCATCATGGGGAGGGGGACACCTGGGTGGCTCACTCAGTTAAGCATCCAACTCTTGGTGTCGGCTAAGGTCATGATCTCAGGGTTGTGAGATCGAGCCCTGTGTCAGGCTCCATGTTCTGCACAGATCTTGCTTGGGATTCTCTCTCTCCCTCTCTCTCTGCCCCTACCCCACTTGTGTGTGCGTGCTCTTGCTTGCTCTCTCAAAATAAATGAATAAACTTTAAAAAAGAGAAAAGAATGTCCGTATCAGGACATGCCAAGTATAGCAGAATACTAGAATGAGTTGACATTTTTAAGGAGTTGAGGGAACCAGTATGTGCTTCATCAGAAGCTTATACTTGAACACACTAATGGAATTTTTACTGATTCTTTTACTGATTCTGATCATCTAATAAGTCCCTTCAAGCTGAAACTCAGTTGAAGTAGGGAAATGAAGTTTCACAAGACATTCGGGGATAGAAAAAATTATGCAAATTCTGTTTCTTTTGGAATCTCTTTATAAAACATATGAATTTTATTTGTATTGCCAATTTGTTTTAAAGAATTTATAGCTGGCTATGTTAGATTTAAGTGTTATGAAAATAATCTTTGACCCAGCAGCTTCATGTTTTCGCTGAAGTTCATTTGGTGCTGTCAACAAAATCACACTTTCCTTTTTTGAAAGCAGGTTACATATTTGTTTGGGACGCTTTATGGCAATATCAATTTATTAACATAGGTTTGTTAGAAAGATCCTGTGTGTTATCCCCTCCTATGAGATTGTTAGCAAATTATATTTGAAAATTAGGCTTTTAGTTTGGAGCCCTGTGCTTTCCTCCTACTTTCTCTTGCTAAGAAGAGCTAATATACAGAGTAAAAATTGATTCATTTAAACAGTGCATGTTCTTTCTAGGATGGTTTGTTTTGGTATTTTGGTTGGGGTGGTGGTTTCATTTCATTTCAAGTCTCATGCACTTTTATTTATATCATTGTTGGTTGCCTTTTTTGCAGATGTGTAGCACTGTGCAGTTTAGGTATTTGGATTTGTGAAGAACTAGTCCATGAGTCTCATCATCCTCAAATTAAGGAAGCTCTGAATGTAATTTGTGTTTCCCTAAAGGTAAAAAAAAGAACCTATTTAGTGGAATATATTGATACAGGATGCATGACTTTTTCTCCAAGTGTTTATTATATCTTATGTCTTTATAGGATAAGACATTTATTAAATGTTACATTTTATTATTATTCATTTATTAACACATTATTTCCTTGATCTTGACTTTTTCCTTGAGTGGTCCTACTCTTGAATGTAAGGGTATTGTGGTGATCACCAATTTTATCTCAGCTTTTTATGTCATTTAATTTGTAAGGTCATTTATATTTTCCTAATCATTATTTTTGTAAGTTACTCTTCAGTCCTTATTACTTCCTGAATTCTTGAGCTGTTGCATGATTTGGGCTTATTATTTCAAGTTAAATGGTCTCTTTGTAACTAACAAGAGTAAGATTTGTTAAAAAATAATAGCCTAATTATTTGGAGAGTGTGAATGAGTAAATTTTTTGCTTGGGAAAGTATGCATGATATTATTTTTGTCTTAAAACTTGTAATGCACTTTCTATATAGAATGTAAACATAAAAAGTACAAATATTACTTATATGACAAATATTTGTGTCATAGTATGTGCTATGTTTGAGGTGCTTTGCTGGTCAGATTGAGGGATATCAGAAGGAAAAAAATTATAAAAACTAGATTCAAAAGTTAATATGATGACTGGAGAGATTAAAATAAGAGTAATAAAACAAAAAGCTGAGAGAACCAAATGAATAGTGCATGTGAAATGCTGACCGAGGTCAGAGGAAACTTCAACTTTGACTTGGGTGTTAGAGAAGACTTTGGAAATAGGAGACATTTGCTTAGGGCTTGAAGAGTGGGGGACATGTGGTCATAAAAAGCTGAGCTTAACAAGTTTGACTTTATGCCGTTCGGGAGTCATCTGAGAACTTTAAGCATAAAGAATGTGAGCATCAGAGCAGTTCTTTAGAAGATTAATTTGAAAATATTGTGTAGAGTTGATTGGAATGGGCAACAGATTGGAATGGAGAAAAGACTGAAAAGATTACAGGCTGTTGCAGAAATTTAGGTGAGGGAAAATGGAATAAAACTTTAATGAAGACAAACATTCAAAATCAAAAATAAAAATTGTGTTTTTGGAATATATTGTGAATTCTTATTTTGCAACTATATATTTATCCTCTTAATAGTATTTTAATACACAAATTTAGAGTAAAAAAAGAAACAGGTATGAAATTTAAAGTTTTTCAACAACTAATGCATTAATGAATAATTTGTTGTTGTTGTTGTTATTACAGTTTACCAATAAAACAGTAGCCCATGTAGCTTGTAACATGCTTCACATGCTGGTTCATTATGTACCTAGACTTCAGATTTACCAACCTGATTCTCCCTTGAAAATTATTCAAGTAAGTATTTCTCATTTATTTATTATGACCCTGTTAAAAAACCTTTAGATTTGGATACCTTGAAATATAAAATTATTTAATAATTTCTTTAAATTTTGCATGGCTAAATAATGGCAACCCAGGCTGGTTTTTTTGGTTTTTGGTTTTTGGTTTTGGTTTTGGTTTTAGATATCAAAGTTCATGACAGTCCTTTTGTATTTTATGTTAGGAGACTCTGTTCTTGGTTTTAAATGCTACATGCAAATTGATAATTGCCACCATCTTTATTAATGTATATTCTGCTTCATTCCCTCTCTTAGGTGAGAAAACATAGCATCCCTCCAGTTACCAGAATCAGGATATTATTTTGATTCATCCCTTTTCTTTCCTCGTCAGCTAATCATAGCTGAAATTTGTTTTTGAAAAATTATTTTTTAATTTTAATTTTGTGTCTCCAACGCTTCCTGCAACACCTGACCTCCTATACTTTATACAATACCTGATCTGTTTCATTATTTCTTTCTTGAGATGCTGTTGTAGCCTTCTGACTAATCCCCTGGCTTCTGAGGTCTTCCCCGCCAAGTCGTCATTTCACATTCACATGACTCTGACACCTACCTGAAAAAAACAAAACTCAGCAATATCTCTGAGTGGTTTTCCTTTGCCTATAAAATAAGACCCATGTTCTTTATCTGGGAATTTGAAGCCTTCAGATGAGGCCTCAACCCATCTTTTTAAAATTATGTAGAGATTCCTTTGAAGTATCCTGTTGCCCACATACCTGAGTTGACTTACTGTCTCCTGAACATACCTTGACTCTTCCTACCTGAAATGTTCTACTTCTTTTATCCTCCCTTCATCTTTCAGTGATTGGTTTAATACCATCTCCTCAAAAAATAAGAATCTTTATCTCTTCTCTCCAACCAGAGTTTATCTATCTTATCTTCATATTCTAATAAAATTTTTAGGAAATATAACAATATTTATTAAGCACCTATTATGTACCAGTCGCTATACCAGCCACTTTTTCATAAATTACCTCATTTAATTCTTAAGTCTTTTGAGGTAGACTGTTATTTGCCTCCCACCACCTTTATTTAATATGAGAGAACTGAGGATTTAGTAACTATATGAAGTCACAAGCTAGCAGGGTAGAAATAGTTCATACCCAAGTGTGTAAGATTTTAAGTCCAGGCTTTTCTGGCTCAACCATTTTGCCAACCTCTATTTCAGCACAAAATATATTTGTGTACAAATTCAAAAATGCCCTCTAAGACAGGGCATTTTTCTTCTTTATTATTTTTTATGCCTAGGGTGACTTTCATGTAGAATATGTTCAGTGGGTATCTGTTGAGTTGAAAATATGTAGTATTATGGTTAGGAAGTTAGGTTTGAGGATTAGACATTCCTGGTTTAACTAACCCCTGATTCAACCATTTACTAACTTTGTAACTACGAACAAGTTACTTGGCTCTCTGAACTCACGTTTTCTTTATCTTTACATTTTTCTTTATATTTTTACATTTTCTTTACATTTGTGATAAAAATATCTAGCTCACAGAGTTGCTCTGAAGACTAAATGAGAAAACATATCAAACAGCTTAGAACTTTTTGCCTTAAAATTATGAAGCATTAATTTTAATCAATGTTGGCTGCAGCTATTATAATTATGCAGGACATGATTACTGGGTGTAAATGTGAATGCAATGTATGTTAGTATTAAAACGTTTGAAGATTTTAACCTTTAAGGTTGATTATTCTGTTTGAAAATTAAGGCCATTTTAAAACATTTTTTTAAACTTTTATTTATTTTTGAGAGAAAGAGAGTGTGAGCAGAGGAGGGTCAGAGAGAAAGGGAGACACAATCAGAAGCAGGCTCCAGGCTCTGAGCTGTCAGCACAGAGCCCAGTATGGGGCTCGAATGAGCCGTGAGATCATGACCTGAGCCGAAGTCAGAGGCTTAACTGACTGAGCCACCCAGGCGCCCCTGAAAATTAAGATTATTCTTTAAGCAGATTTTTCTTTTTTTCATTTGAAAGTCTGCAAATCCTTTCCCTTATTTTCTTTATCAGTTTATATATTATTGATACTCACCTAAGTACTTCTTAAGTATGCAGAATTTTTTCACATTGCTTCATTAAACATTATAGGGGTCAATGGCTACAGATAAACATGAAGAGTTATTATATTCCACTTCTAGTTGAATGGAGAAGTGAAATCCCAAAATAGTGGAGCATTTCACTAATGTTTACCTGTTTGCATAGTTATGAATAGAAGCCCAGCCAGTTCCAGTACCAATATTAAGCGGATGCATCTAATATTCTACATTCTATTAGCAAATAAAAGCCTTTTACTGTGTAAAGTACATTTACATTTCTACTTGATGCATTAAAGCAATAACTTACGAAAATATAATAGCATACAATAAACTTACCCCTATACATTTTTAACATGCACATAAAAAAGTTTAATGAGATCAAAAAATTTCCAGGGTAAATAACACTGTATGTGAATATTTTGCCTTCTTTTAATAATTTTTTATTATTTCATATTTTTTATCAAATTTATTCATTACACAGCTTAGTGTACATGTTAATTTAAAAAGCCAGATTATAAATTTTTTTAAAGCGTATATTTATCTACACACACACACATGTACACAGAAATGTCTGGAAAGACAAGAGAGTAGATTTCTTTTTCTTTAAGTAATGTCTACACCCAACATGGGGCGTGAACTCAACCTCAAGATCAAGAGTCACATGCTCTACTGACTGATCAGCCAGGCACCCTTAGAGTAGATTTCTTTATTTTTTTTCCCTCCAACTTTATTGAGGAATAATCAACAAATATAATTGTATATATTTAAAGTATATAGTGAGGGGCGCCTGGGTGGCTCAGTTGGTTAAGTATCCAACTTCGGCCCAGGTCACGATCTCCCAGTTTGTGGGTTTGAGCCCCGCATCGGGCTCTGTGCTGACAGCTCAGAGCCTGGAGCCTGCTTCAGATTCTGTCCCTCTCTGTCTGCCCCTCCCCTGCTCGTGGTCTGTCACTCTCTCTCTCAAAAATAAACATTAAAAAAAAATAAAAAATAAAAGTATACAGCGTGATGATTTGATAATTATGGAATGATTACTAAGGTAAAGATAATTAACACATCTATTATCTCACATAGTTAACTGTTTTTTGTTTTGTTTTTTATGGTGAGAATGCTTAAAGTCTCCTCTTAGCAACTCCTAGATATTCAGTGTATGATTAACTATAGTCACCATGCTGTACATTAATTAGATCCTCAGAACTTACCCTTTTTATAGTAAAACTGAAAATTTATGCCCTTTGACCTATATTTCCCCATTTCCCTCTTCTCTTCCCAGCCTCTGGCCACCACTATTCTATTCTCTATTTTTATGAAATCACCTGTTTTTGTTTACTTGGTTGGTTGGTTAGTTGGTTGGGTTTTTTGTTTTTGTTTTTGTTTTTTTTAAAGATTCCACATATAAGTGATACCATACAGTATTTGTCTTTGGCTTATGTCACTTATGGTAATGCCTTCCAGTTTCATCTATGTTGTCACAAATGGCAAGATTTCCTTTTTTATGACTGAACATTAATATTCCATTGTGTGTATATATACATAGATTTTTTTGTATTCATTTATTCATTGTAGGACACTTATTTAGATTGTTTCTGTATCTTTGCTATTGTGAATAATACTGCAGTGAACATGAGTGTTGAGGGATCTCTTTGAGATACCCATTTCATTTCTTTAGATATACAGTCAGGAGAAGGATTACTGGATCATATGGTAGTTCTATTTTTAATATTCTGAGGAACTTCCATACTGTTTTCTATAAAGACTGTACCAGTTCAGATTCCTGCCAACAATGTATAATCGGTTTTCTTATCTCCACATCCTTGCCAACATCTGTTATTTCCTCTCTTTTTGAAAATAGCTATTACAACAGATGTAAGGTGATATCTCATTGTGGTTTTGATTTGCATTTTCCTTGTGATTAGTGATATTGAGCACCTTTTTATATACCTATTAACCATTTGAATGTCTTCTTTGGAAAATGTTTATTCAGGTCCTTTGCCCATTTTTAAATTGGATTATTTCCTTTTTTGTTATTGAGTTGTATGAGCTCTTCATATATTTTATATATTAGTCCCTTATCCAGAAACATGGTTTTCAAATATTTTCCCCCGTTTCATCAGTTGCCCTTTCAATTTATTGTTTACTTTGCTGTGCAGAACTCTTTAGTTTGATGTGGTCCTATTTGTTTATTTCAGCTTTTGGTGTCTGTGCTTTTGTCTTATCCAAGAAATCCCTGCCAAAACCAATGTCAAGAATATTTTCCCAATGTTTTCTTCTAGTTTTATGGTTTCTTCTAGGAGTTTAAATTTAAGTCTTTGATCCATTTCAAGTTAATTTTTGTGAGTGGTGTAATATAGGGGTCCAGTTTCATCTTTTTGTATGTGGATATCCAGTTTTCTTAGCACCATTTATTGAAGATACTGTCCTTTCACCTTTGTATACTCTTGGGGCCCTTGTCAAAGATTAGTTGACTGTAAGTGTGTGGCTAGTGCCTATGTCCTAGGCTCTCTATTCTGATCCACTGATCAATGTGCCTGTTTTTATGTCAGTACCTTACTGTCAGTACTGTTCTGATTACTATAGCTTTATAATATAGCTCAAAATCAGGAAGTATGATGCCTCTAGTTTTGTTGTTCCTCAAGAACACTTAGGTTCTTTAGGGTTTTCTATGGTTCCATATAAAATTTAGAATAGTTTTTTTATTTTTAAAAAAAATTTTTTTTAACGTTTATTTATTTTTGAGACAGAGAGAGAGCATGAACGGGGGAGGGTCAGAGAGAGAGAGGGAGACACAGAATCCGAAACAGGCTCCAGGCTCCGAGCTGTCAGCACAGAGCCCGACACAGGGCTCAAACTCACAGACTGCAAGATCATGACCTGAGCCGAAGT
This sequence comes from Felis catus, assembly GCF_018350175.1. NCBI lineage: Eukaryota > Metazoa > Chordata > Mammalia > Carnivora > Felidae > Felis > Felis catus. Next base: position 84,832,870 of record NC_058373.1, on the reverse strand, counting down.
CAGATGCTCAACCAACTGAGCCACCCAGGCACTCCAGTTTTTTTCTTTTTCTAAGAAAAATGCCATTGGAATTTAATAGAGATTACATTGAATCTTAGATCACTTTGAATAGTATGAACAGTTGATCCAGTTCTTCCAATCTATAACATGGGATATCTTTCCATTTATTTGTATCTTCTTCAGCTTTGTTGATCTGTGTTTTATAGTTTTCACTGTATAGATCTTTTACCTCCATGGTTACATTTAGTCCTACGTATTTTATTTTGATGCTACTGTAAATTGTATATCTTTCTTAATTTCTTTTTCTGACAGTTCATTGTTAGTATATAGAAATGCAACTGATTTTTATATATTAATTTTGTATCCTGAAACTTTACTGAATTCATTTATTAGTTCTGACACTTTTTTGGTGGAATGTTTAGGGTTTCCTGAATATAAGATGATGTCATTTGCAAACAAATAATTTTACTTCTTCTTTTGAGATTTGGGTGCCTTTTAATTCTTTTTCTTCCCTAATTGCTATGGTAGGACTTCAGGTATTATGCCGAATAAAAAGCACAGTTGTGGGCATCCTTGTCTTATTCCTGACCTTAGAGGAAAACTTTTAACTTTTCACCATTGAGTATGACTTTAGCTATGAGCTTGTTGTATAAGGTCTTCGTTATGTTGAAGTACGTTCCTTCTATAACTAATTTCATAAGCAGAATAGATTTCTTGAGTGATATGATTGCAGATGTTTTTTATAAATATTTTTGCTTATCTATATCCTCTCATTTTCTGTTAACATATATGTGTGTTTATATTGATTCATGAATTGAATTTGTAAGAAATCCATTTATAGTTGACAGTTTATATAATTCTGGTTCTATATACATGGGGATTTTAAATGATTGATAGTTAAGTATACTTGAAAAGCTTACCTATTTAAAAATTACTTTGAAATAACATTGTTAATGTATTTAGGATTTAAAAATGTATTTAAGGTAAACTTTTATCAACAGATTTTATATCGCTTTTTTAGCATTAACATTTAAGTTTTAAGATGCATCATTTAACATATTTTTGAACTCTTTTTTTCTTTGCTGACAGATCCTAATAGCCACTATTACCCATCTTTTGCCAAGTACAGAAGCTTCATCTTATGAAATGGATAAGAGGGTAATTTAAGTTTTGTTTGATACTTAATATGTATTTATCTAGTAAAGTCTTTATATTTTAAAATTGCAAAGATACATATATTTACATGGTAAACATTAATTCATTTTGTGTTTAAAAATCACTATAATGTGAAATATATCTTTACATTATTTAAGTGTAAATTATATTTTAGTTCAGATTTCGAGTTAATCATGATTATTCGATAAAGTCTTCGAATATCAGGGTTTTGAGGAATGTTGGAGAACATTCTGTTCATTTATAACTATTTCCTTTTATCCTGCCAAGTTACGGCCTTTTTTATGCCTGAAAATTAGTAATTCCGAGGAATTCTTCAAATCTGAAGGCAGCCATGTATCTTTATGTAGCTGTTATCGGTAGAAAATAACAAAATTTCCATTAAGGAGAATACGTATAATAGAGATATGACACACAGAAAAAGGCATACCCTCTGGCCACAGAAAGTTCTACAAGATTGAATTTACTCAGTAAATTCATTGTGAGACTATTATAATTATTTCAGGTATTGTATTTATCAAGGTAAAGTTTTTGTTTGGTTTCTTTTCATAGTTTCTATATCTTTCCTGAAATCTGCATTTCTTCATCAATTATATTTATCTTGTCTTCTAGATTTTTAACATTTTTTTTTTACCGTTTTATATATTTTATTTTAGAGGTAATGTGAAGAGGGGAGAGGGAAGAGGGAGAAGGAGAGAGAATCTTAAGCAGGCTCCACAACTCACTGTGGAGCCTGGCCTGGGGCTCAATTCCATGACCCTGGGATCATGTTTATCATAATTATTTTAAAGTCCTTATCTGCTAAATTCATTATCTGGGTTATTGCTGAGTCTGTCTATTGAAATATTTCCCTCTTGACTATGGATTCCATTTTCCTGTTTGTTCATATGTCTGTTAGTTTTTTATTATATATTAGGCATAGTACATAATATATCATAGAGACTTTAGATCTGTGCTGCCCAGTATAGTAGCTACTAACCACATGCGACTTTAAATTTAAATAAAATTAAGAGTTTATGTTAATGGGGTAGCTGGGTGGCTCAGTTGGTTAAGCATCTGACTCTTGATTTCAGCTCAGGTCATGATCTCACAGTTGTGACATTGAACCCCTCAGAGGGTTCTTTTCTGGGCATGGAGCCTGTTTGAGATTCTCTCCTTCTCCTTCTGACCCTTTCACACTTGCACGCATGCATGCATGCGAACACTCTCTCAAAAAATAAAATTAAATAAATAACAAAATTTAAAACATTTATGTTAAAAATTTGTTCCTTATTTGTGCTAGTCACATTTCAGGTGCTCAATAGCCACGTAGCCAAATACACACCATTTCCATCATTGCACAAAGTTCTATTAATCAAGGCTACTCTAGATTCTACTTACTTCCTCTGAAAATTATTCTTTTCCTTTCCATTTTCACATCCCAATCTTGCAATTCTATTCTCCAGATCTCAGTGTCATCATCCTTTAATCATATGGTATTGAAATTTCAAGTATGTTTTATTTCTTAGGCTCTGCCCATTAATTTACCGAAATCTGAAGGTATAATTATGTTTCAGACCTATTCTCAGATATTTACTTGTGTGCCTTGCATAACTTTTTAGCTTTTGGTCTCTTCATGTTATTCCTCTTGTCTTCTGTATCTCTAATTGTATGAGTTTACCTCAGAAATTTTTATTCTTCCTCTTCATATTCAGTTTAAAATCCATTTGATCAGATTATCTAGACCTTGATAAATACATTTTTCCTCATCTTTAAAAGATACATATTCTCTATTTTAGCCAGGAGTTCTTCATTTTAGTATCTCAGACTGTGGTTTAGAATTTCAAATCTAATTTGTGAAAAGTATCTGGATAACTAGCCATTTCCTTCTAGATCATCTTTGTCTTCCAAAGCCTAGCTATTAATATGAAAAATCTCCACTATTCAGTTTTTGTTTCTTGCTCACTTAATTCATTAAATATTTATTGATCACAAAGTATGTGTATGATATTCTGCTTGGAACTAATTAAGTAGATATAAATAAGGTAGCCTCTGCCCTCATGGATTTTAAAGATTAGAGCGGCAAGTGAGCAGCAATCCAATTAGAGCGGCAATCCAATATAAGAAATGCTTACTATAAAAAGCAGAAAAATGTGTATGACACAGGGTAGGATAGAGGAGGAAGTGATTAACTATCCAAGCAGAGGGCTTGTTAAGGGAGAACTTTTTTTTTAATTTTTAAGAAAATTTTTCTAGCATTTACTTAGTTTTGAGAGACTGAGAGAGACAGAGCATGAGCAGGGGAGGGGCAGAGAGAGAAGGAGACACTGAATCTGAAGCAGGCTCCAGGTTCTAAGCTGTCATCACAAAGCCCGATGCAGGGCTCAAACCCATGAACCATGAGATCATGACCTGAGCCGAAGTCAATTGCTTAACTGACTGAGCCACCCAGGCACCCCAGGGGAAAACTTCTAAAAGATGATAGGGTTTTCTACATAAATGGAGACAAGAATTGGAGTCAAAATGTTATTCCAGTTGTAGGGAATAGCATGTATAAAATCATGTAGGTATAAAATGTATGGTATGTTATGGGAGAACAATAGGCATTTAGATATTATAGGATGTGAAGTGTATGCTTCAGAGAAGGGAAATTAGGCATCAGAGATAGAAAAGGGTCAGGATATGGAGAGCCTTGGATGCCAGACTAAGAACTTTGGACCTTTGTGAAAGTCCTTTTTTTGAAAATGACCTTTTGGGGATGCCTGTGTGGCTTAGTCAGTTAAGCGTCCAACTCTTGATTTTGGCTCAGGTCATGATCTCACAGTTGTGATTGAGCCCTCACATCAGGCTCCATGAGGAGCATGGAGCTTGCTTGGGATTCTCTCTCTCCCTTGCTCTCTGCCCCTCCCTCACTCACTCTCCCCCTTTCTCTCAAAATAAATAAAAATTTTTAAGTGAGTTTTTTGGGGGCATCTGGGTAGCTCGGTCAGTTAAATGTCCGACTTCAACTCAGGTCATGATCTTGCAGTTCATGAATTCGAACCCCATGTCAGACTCTGTGCTAACAGCTTGGAGCCTGGACCCTGCTTTGGATTCTGTGTCTCCCTCTCTGCCCTGCTCGTGCTCTGCGCACACAAGTGCTCCTCTCTCCCTCCCTCCCTCCCCCCCCCCAAAAATAAATAAACATGAAAAACTTGTTTTATTTATTTTTTTAATTTTTTTTAATGTTTATTTCTGAGAGAGAGATGGACAGAGCCTGAGTATGGGAGGGCAGAGAGAGAGACACAGAATCCGAAACAGGTTCCAGGCTCTGAGTTATCAGCACAGAGCCCAACAGGGGGCTTGAATTCACAGACTACAAGATCATGACCTGAGCCATAGTCAGACACCCAACTGACTGAGCCACCCAGGCACCCCCAGAAAAAAAAATTTTTTTAAGTGACATTTTGGAAGGCTCTTTAATGTACTATGAAATACTAGATTTGTGAAAGATCACTTAAAAGTGTGAATGTTGACTTAAAAAAAATAATATGGTAATTATTATAATCATCAATGTAAGAATTGATGTCTTGATAAGGCTAAGAAAATAAAGAGTAAAAATTCTCAGAGTGGAATGTACAAAGTCCACAGTAATCAAGAAAAAAAGAGCAGATTTTTTGAAGATGAATTTCCGTTTTTATTGTATTGCGTGTAAGGAATAATGCCTAGTAAAATGCAGCAAAGCAACTGTTTGCCTAAAGTGGTAAATTTGAAGCTCAACACAAAATTATTGGCATCATCAACACATGAGTAGTATTAAACTATGGGAATGTATGAGATCCCTTAAGGAGAAGTTACAGAGTAAGAAAAGTTAGCAAAGTATAACACCTTGAAGAATAACAAAGAGCAAACAGAGAGGGGAGGGGGTCACCAAAATAGAGACACAGAAGGCTCCTGAATTTTCTTCCGCCTGTGGATGCACCAAAGATACTGCTACATATGGAGCATTTCTCTGGAGAAATCTAGAAACTAGTTGAATGATCCTGCACATCAGGCAACTGAAAAAATACCCACATTAAAATACATAACGGATGCTGAGAATGTACTCTTGTAATAAACTCCACCCTTGGCATAGCTTCATATAATCAGAAGAGAACCCCCCAACTCCCAGCTTCTCTCTGAGGAGAGAAGTGTTTAGACTACACGCATCTAGCCCGCCAGCTTTTAAGTCTGCCTCCCCATAGATGGGCTTCCAGGTCACCTGCCTCTGAAAATCAACAGGGCTTGTCACTGCCTGATGTGTAGGATCATTCAGCTAGTTTCTGTCTGGACCCTCAGGCAGCAGCTGGTAAAGAATGCAGTCAGATCTTTTCTAGGGATAGAATAGTGGAGGGTCCTTTTTGCCTGTTCCCTCTGTGCTGAACCCTGGGGAATAGCCATAGCAGGTGCTCATGCTCCTGTTAACAAGTGCTCCTTTGTTTCCCTAGAAAAGATTTGACTACATACTTTCCCAGCTGCTGTCTGAGAGTCCAGCTTCTAACCAGTCTTCATCTAGGTGCTGACTGCAGTCCTCCTGGAAGCCCCTAAGAACCAGTGAGCACTCCCCCTGTATTCTCTCCCTCTGGCTGACTTCAACAAGAAAACCAGGTCTCCAGCTTCTCCCTGAAAGGAGCTTGTCAACACTAAGTGAGAAGCTCCCGAATCACCTATTTCTGGGAGCTGACAGAACTTGGCACTCATGAATTCTCTAGAAACATACAAAACAGAGGTGGTTCTCTTTGCACCGGCATTCCCAGCGACTCTTTCCTCTGGCTCAGCATAGAATGAGTAAGCAAAACGACCCAGCTCTCAATTTCTCTCATAGAGGCTAGACTGTATAACTAATGTCCCAACTTGCCCAGCTGCTTCTTGAAAGTCAGGCTTCCAATTAGCCTGCATCAGGGAGCTGAAGGGATAGGCAATTAGCAGTCCTTCAGCATCCTGAATAGGTATATTGGCATTTCCTACCCTTTTGGGACACAGCTTGGACAGTCACAAAGGTTTGAGGGGCAGCTAAGAGCTTGAGCCAGTTTACTATTTACCTTTCCCAATTAAAAAGTATCTTGTGGGAAGACACTTGGAGACTGTATAAATATCCTATCACTCATTAAAACATTACTAAGTAGTTTTGCCAGCAATTGAAACGCTTATCAGAATTAAATATTATGATAGCTCCAAATGGTGATTTCCTAATTCTGTCATTACTTTTATCTTCATTAGTTTTCTGTGATAAGGAAGATATTTCTCTTATTCCCTATCCATCTTGCTAGTGTGAGATCATGATTCTTACTTTATGCAATGAACTGTAATCCTTAGTTTTTTTACTATCATTTTTTTTTAATTTTTTTTTCAACTTTTTATTTATTTTTGGGACAGAGAGAGACAGAGCATGAACGGGCGAGGGGCAGAGAGAGAGGGAGACACAGAATCGGAAACGGGCTCCAGACTCTGAGCCATCAGCCCAGAGCCCAACGCGGGGCTCGAACTCACAGACCGCGAGATCGTGACCTAGCTGAAGTCGGACGCTTAACCGACTGCGCCACCTAGGCGCCCCCTTTACTATCATTTTTTATTTTGAAGCTCAAAAGGTCCCCGATTTAACCAGTGGGAGTGGCCTTCAAAGTGGCTTCTTTGTCCTTTTGACATATCCTCCTCATTATCCTTTCAGTATATCCTTAATTTCTGTCACCACAGAATTTTTTAGACCCGCCTATATTTCCCCTCCCCGGTACTGGAATTGGCCATTTCTCCAAGGAACTCTGGTTCCATTGAATAGAAATAGTATTTTGAAATAGATTTAGGTGCTAGGTGTCTACATTGTCATTGGGTTGTCTTTTTTTCCCTAGGCCCACTGACCAGATAGAGCTAGAAAATAGATGATATGTACACACACACACACAAATATATAATATGTATTTTATGTAAAAATGTAATATATGCATATATATGTTTCTTTGTGTGTATTAAAACACCATGACTTTACCTTGACACCTCTGATTCTAACCCAACACCACAAGGTTCAATCTTTCCTCCCCCTTTACATGTTTGTAACTACCAGCCCCAACAGTGAGAACCTAGTTCCCATTGTCCACATTTATCCACAGCAAAGTACTTCTTGTGCAGTTATAGAAAAATAAAAACAGTTTCAGAATATATTTATGCCTGTATGTAGTTACCAAGAGAGTATATAGTTCAAAAGCTGTGTTTAAAAGTTATTTGGATTCCTTCTTCTCTTCTTAGCCTCACCTCCGTATGGTTATATAATTCATTTGAAATACAATTTAGGTCATTTTTTCAGTTTCTATTCCATTTTAGTGTTTTTTTCCCCATCCCTGTTGTTTTTATTTATTTATTTTTTATTTATGGTGTGCCTATTTGTTTATTTTTACACAAATGAGCAGATACATTTATGTTTTCTCCTTGTTTGTTAAAAGATATCATATTCGGGGCGCCTGGGTGGCGCAGTCGGTTAAAGCGTCCGACTTCAGCCAGGTCACGATCTCGCGGTCCGTGAGTTCGAGCCCCGCGTTGGGCTCTGGGCTGATGGCTCAGAGCCTGGAGCCTGTTTCCGATTCTGTGTCTCCCTCTCTCTCTGCCCCTCCCCCGTTCATGCTCTGTCTCTCTCTGTCCCAAAAAAAAAAAAAAAAAAGATATCGTATTCTAGGTATTCCTTGGTACTTTAGATTTTTTACTTGCAGGATATCCTGGAAATTCACAATACATCAATTGATGAATATCTTCCATGGTCTTTTTTGTGGCTATGTAGTGTTTGTGCTCCATTATGTGAGTGTACCATAGTTTATTCAACTCACTCTCCTATACGTGGATGTATAGGTTATTTTCAGAATTTTGCAATTGCAAACAGTGCTGCAGTGACTCACTCTGTGCCTGTGTATTTTTACATTATTGGAATGTGTCTTCAGGGTATATTCCTAGAAGTGGAATTGCTGGGTCAGAAGGTAAACAGATTGGTAATTATGTTAAATATTGGCATTACCACAAGCCAACTGTTAAGTGTCTGTTTGCCTAGAGTCTCATCCACACATTGTGTCTTATTTTGAACATTTTGCCAGTTTGATGGGGGAGCAATGGCATCTCAGTGTAGTTTCCACTTAAATGAAGTTGAATATCCTCTCATATTTACTAATGGCCTTATTTTTTATTTTTGTGACTTGTTTATTCATATTTTCATACATTTTCTGTCAGGTTTTGGTGTTTTCCACTCAAATTTTTATGTACTAGGGATATTAGCTCTTAACTGGTATATGTCACAAATATTTTCTCTTTTTTCCCTCATTTGCCTTTTGATTTTGTTTACGGTGGGTTTTTGTTATTGTTTGTGGGGGAGATCACGGAAAAAATTGGTTTTTATGTGGTCGATTTATCTTTTATTGTGTCTGAATTTTCACTGTACCCTGGATAAAGAGGAATTCACCCCTGTTTTCTTCTAGCACTTGTATGGTTTCATTCCTTACAATGTTTATCCCTCATCCATTTGACGGTTATTCTGTATGTTTTGAGATAGGGAGTTAATTTTTGTTGTTTTTCCAAATGGATAATCAGATTTAAAAGTTCAGCTTTGCCTTTTAAAGTGAATAATCGGGGCGCCTGGGTGGCGCAGTCGGTTAAGCGTCCGACTTCAGCCAGGTCACGATCTCGCGGTCCGTGAGTTCGAGCCCCGCGTCGGGCTCTGGGCTGATGGCTCAGAGCCTGGAGCCTGTTTCCGATTCTGTGTCTCCCTCTCTCTCTGCCCCTCCCCCGTTCATGCTCTGTCTCTCTCTGTCCTAAAAATAAATAAATGTTGAAAAAAAAATTAAAAAAAAAAATAAAGTGAATAATCAGTGTCTAAAATTACTGGGATCTATTTCTTCAAATTCCGTACTAGCCATTTTTAGACTCTTGGTGACAAGCTCTCTTTGATACTATTTTTTTTTTAATTTTTTTTTCCAATGTTTTTATTTATTTTTGGGACAGAGAGAGACAGAGCATGAATGGGGGAGGGGCAGAGAGAGAGGGAGACACAGAATCCAAAACAGGCTCCAGGCTCCGAGCCATCAGCCCAGAGCCTGACGCGGGGCTCGAACTCACGGACTGCGAGATCGTGACCTGGCTGAAGTCGGACGCTTAACCGACTGCGTCACCCAGGCGCCCCAATGTTCATTTATTTTTGAGAGAGAAGAGAGAGACAGAGGGCAAGTGGGGCAGGGGCAGAGAGAGAGGGAGACAGAGAATCTGAAGCAGGCTCCAGGCTCTGCTGTCATCACAGAGCCCGACACAGGACCTGAACTCACAAACTGTGAGATCATGACCTGAACCAAAGTCAGATGCTTAATGGACTGAGCCACCAGGCACCCCTAATCATGAATGTTCTTAATGGCATCCAGAATGGCGAATCCTTTCCAGAAGGTTTTCCATTTGGTTTACCCAGATCCTTCAGATGAATCACTATCCATGGCAGCTATAACCTTATGAAATGTCTTTCTTATATAATAAGATCCGAAAGTCAGAATTTCTCCTTGATCCAGGGGCTGCAGAATGGATGTTGTGTTAGCAGGCATGAAAACAACATTAACCTCATTGTGCATCTCCATCAGAGCTCTTGGGCTTAAAATATTCAGTAAACCGTGTTGTAAACAGATGTGATGTTATCCGGGCTTTGCTGTTCCATGTATAGAGTACAGGCAGAATAGAGTTAGCATAATTCTTAAGGGCCCAAGGATTTTTGGAATGGTAAATGAACACTGGCTTCAACTTAAAGACACTACCTGCATTAGCCCCCACCAAAAGAGGCAGCCTGTCCTTTGAAGCTTTGAAGCCAGACATTGACTTCCCTCTAGCCATGAAAGTCCTAGATGCATCTTCTTCAAATAGAAGGCTGTTTTGTCTACATTGAAAATCTGTTGTTTAGTGTAGCTACTTTCATTAGTTTTCTTGGCTGCATCTTCTGGATAACTGGCTGCAGCCTCTGTATCACCATTTCCTGCCTCATCTTGCACTGTTATGTTATGTAGATGATTTCTTTCCTTAAACTTAATGAACCAATGTCTGCTAGCTTTAGACTTCTTTTCTGTAGCTTCCTTACCTCCTTCAGCTTTCATAGAATTTAAGGGAGTTAGAGCCTTGCTCTGGGTTAGGCTTTGACGTGAGGAATTTTGCAGCTGGTTTGATCCTCCATCCAAACCATAAAACTTTCTCTGTATTGGCAAACACAGCTGTTTTGCTTTCTTATCATTTATGTGTTCACTAGAGTAGCACTTTTAATTTCCTTCAAAAACTTTTCCTTTGTATTCACATCTAGGCTGTTTGGCACAAGAAGCCTAGCTTTCAGCTTGTCTTGACTTTAGACATGCCTTCCTCACTAAATTTAATTTCTAGCTTTTGAGTAAAGTGAGAGTCACGTGACTCTTTCACTTGAACACTAGAGGCCATTGTAGATTATTAATTGGCCTAATTTGAGTATTGTTGTGTTTCAGGGAATAGGGCGGCCTGAGGAGAAAGGATGGGGAATAGCTGATTAATGAAGCAGTCAGAACACACACAATGTTTACTGATTAAGTTTGCTAACTTACATGGACACAGTTTGTAGCACCCCAAAACAATTACAGTAATAACATCAGAGGTCACAGATCACCAAAATAAACATAATAACAATAAAAATGGAAAAGTTAGAAATATTGTGAGAATTACCAGTATGTGACACAGAGACACAAAGTGAACAAATGCTGTCAAAAAATGGTGGTTAAACACTTGCTTAAGACAGGGTTGCCACAAACCTTCAATTTGTAAAGTACACAGTACCTGTGAAGTACAGTAAAGTGAGGCACAATAAAATAAGTATGCCTGTATTTTGTCCACTTGATCTGTCTTATACTGAGTGGTGTGTTAAAGTTTGCTAAATGTTTTTATATTTCTTTGCATCTATTGTAGTTTTTGCTTTATAACGATAGTCACTGTGTTATTTGATACATAGATACCCATAAGTCTTCATTTCGTTTGAGTTGTAGCTTTTAACATGAGTGCTTTTTGGTTTGAATTCTAATTTGCGTCTGTGTTTCTTTGTCGACAAGATATATTTCCTTTGTTCTATTTTTTAAGTTCCTTTTGGTATTCAGGGAATTTTGTACTTTGTTCTTGTGGTTACATTTCTATGTATGCCTTTTAAAAATACTTTTATTTCCTTGCTTTCTTAACCTTTTATTTTTTGAAACACTTTTTTTGTGTGGTTTGTGATTATTTAATGGTATCCTTTATCTCATCGCATATACGTTAATAAATGAGCTTATTTTACTTTTTTTCTCTCTTTGCCTCCATTTTTAGTTACTTTATTTCTACATATAACACATAGGATAAGTCATGTAATAAATGATTCTTCCACGCGCATCTCTACCTTTATTTTTTTAGTCTTAGCTTTTGTAACTACGTGTATCAAATACCATTCTTTTTGCTGAAGTTCCTCAGTCAACTATTTGGTTAGATGAAGTTCATCTTTATTCTTCAGGACAGGCCCATAAATACAGAATTCCCTGAGGGCTGGTATATTTAAAACTTTTTTTGTAACCCTGATACTTGAGAAACATCTTTGCTAGGTATAGAATCCTTAGGTTCACATTTACTTTCCTTGAAGTTTTTTGTTTTTTTTAAATGTTGCCTTGCTTTGTGTATTGTTTTTGAGAAGTCTGAAGCCTGTTTTATTCTCTTGCCCTTCTAAATTATTGCATCTTTTTTTCCAGGAGGCCCTAAGGATATCTTTTTTCTTTATGTTTGAAGTCTTACTTTTAAAGTTTTACCAGGATATGTGTTAGAGTTGATTATTGCAGGTCAGTTTGTCCTGGCTTCTGGTGAACCTTTTTAACATGTATATATACAGAGACTCCAAATATGTAAATTGGATATTCTTTTTCTCTCTTTATCTCAAACATTTTTTCTCTGACACTTTTTATCTTATTTTAAATCTCGTTTTTATTCTTTTAATTGTTTTCCCACTATTCTTCAAAGCCCCATATTAAATTTTGTTTTTGTTTTTTTCAAATTTATTCTTCTTTAGGCATCCTGTAATCTAGGCTTCATTTCTCATATGATTTTGTCATTTTACTTCTTTTCTTGACATGAAACAATTCTTCCTTTCTTAGTTCTTAGTTTTTAATTTCTAAATTCTAAGAATTCTAGTCTTAGTTTTTAATTTCTGATTTAAGATGGGGTTTTCTTTGTCCTCCATATCTAAATGCTTTTACTTGTTGGAAGGAACATGGGTGTTGTATGTAAATAATGAATCATGGGAATCTATTCCCGAAGCCAAGAGCATACTGTATATACTGTATGTTAGCTAACTTGATAATAAATATATTTTTTTAAAAATGCTGTTTGATAATATGTAATTTAGATTAGAATGTTGTGTTATAGTTTTCTTCTCCTTCATAAATGGGTTTTTTGAGCAGGGGTTTCATCAGTTGAACTGTTTAGATTCTCATTTTTTGTTTTCTAATAGTTTTATATAGATGAAGGTTGCTTCTGCATTTCTGTGAATAGGACTGGTGGCTTGGGGTGGTTTATAAGATTCCTACTTCAAGAGCTCCCTCATCTGGTGATTCAACAAAGTTTAGTGTCTTTATTGTCTTTTTAAGGGGAGGAATTGTAGATCCATCAGTTTATTAGATGATGCTTTTTAAGGAGGAGAGAAATTATAAGCCCATCAATTTTTAAAATTTGTTTAAGTCTTGCAGGATCCTAAATTCTGCTTTTTCTTTTTACTACATGTTTGCCACAGGATGTCTCCCTATTCCTTCTTAACATTCTTCTTCTCCAAAGCATTACCTTTCCTGTGTGTACTTTTAAGTCCTTTTTTCTACTCCATATCTACCAGTACACTTTTTCAATATTCTCATACTTAGGGTAACTTTTTCTTTCTGACTTGGTTTTTAGCTTTATACCTAGTTCTTGCTTCTCTTTTACAGTTTTTCCTAAACTGCCCTTGCTCTTCATGAAAGTTTGTAATGGGATAATGAGGAAAAGCTTGCTGGGATTTGCTGACAGTTTCTACTCACAGATAATTTGAAGTCTGGATGTTCTGTTTTTTGGTTATATTGAGGATGTCAGTTTTTTGATGTTTTATTGGTTCTTTTTGTTCTTTAAAAGGAATGTAGAAATATTTTTGATATATGTGAACTCAGCCTTTCATTTGTGATCTATTCATTGAACAGTTTTAAATAAGTCAAGCTAATTGATGTCTGTTCTGTTTTAGGCTCAGCGTTTTATAGGAATTTTAAATAATTTTTGCCGTCCTGTTTATTACACTTAAAGTTCCATTGTGCTGGCTTTAAAATACGAGGAAGAAACCCACCATAATGTTCATATACAATATCTTAAAATCAGATCTAAGTAAATATTCATAGTAGAATTAGGGTTGATTTTATTCCTGAAATAAATTTTGGAAGACAAAAAATAAGTTGGTGAATTTCTGTTAAATGTATTAAAGCTCTTATTTTGTGAGTTTACAGTCATAATCATCTCTTTTGTTGTTGTTACAGTTGGTTGTATCCTTACTTCTGTGCCTCCTGGACTGGATCATGGCCTTACCTCTAAAGACACTGCTCCAACCAGTCCATGCTACAGGAGCAGAAAATGATAAAATAGAAAAATCTGTCCTCAATTGCATTTATAAGGTAACCTTATTTGCTTTATTGTTTATTTGGCAACCACAGTTTTTAAAACCTAAAGAAATAACATTTCTTGGTATCACATTTTTGTTTTTAGAGCTAGATATTTTCTAAGAACATAAATTTATCTTATAGTACCTAAGAGTAATTAAAACTTCTTCCTACAAGATGCTTCTGCTTTACTGCAGATTTTTGAAAGGAGTCAAATCCTTATGGAATGTGAGAATCATTAGTTAAATTTACTCATTCTTGTTTTTAAAAGGCATTAAATTTTACCTTGATTGAAGAACTGAGTTTTAAAATATTTAAAAATTTTTTCAAGCTCTTGTATTACCAGTTGTCATTTTTCTCCATTTATCTTTATTTATTTGTCTTCACTGAAAAGGAAAACTGTTTTCCCTCGTACTTCCAGGTATTACATGGGTGTGTTTATGGAGCTCAGTGTTTTAGCAATCCAAGGTATTTTCCAATGAGCCTCTCTGACTTGGCATCTGTAGATTATGACCCTTTTATGCATTTGGAAAGTCTGAAAGAGCCTGAACCTCTTCACTCTCCAGATTCAGAACGATCTTCTAAACTTCAGCCAGTGACAGAAGGTAAAAGGAATTCACTTTAGGACAGTATTATTGCTTGGATTCTCTCAAAGTATGATTTGAGGCCATAAGTAAAAATAATGGAGATGAGTATATCTTACTTTGTAGTTCTGTATCTCACCATGTGTATTCTAGCAAAGTTCATTTTTAGTTTAAAAAATAACTTCAGAAACACAGTTACTAAGATTATATGTGATGACACTCCCTTTATACTTCTAGTGAAGTTATTCTGGTAAGGTTTTTTTGATACTTTATACATCATAAGATTTCTATAATGGAATAAGAGATTTAGCTTTGGAGTCTAAAAAATGTGGTATTGAATTTTGACTCTCATTTACTAGCTGAGTGGCTATGTCTGTTTCCTTATCTATAAAATAGGGCTGATAATATTTATTCCCTCGTGGTTGTTTTGAGTCCTGAATAAGATAATATGTGTAAAACCCTTTGTACAGTTCTTGGTAGGTAGTGAACTCAGTAACTTTTTTTTTAAGCCACATTGTTTCTACATTCAGAGAGTTTACTTTCAGATATAAGAGAAAGATGTAAATAAATAACCTTTAAATACGAGTATAAAAATAAAAGTACACTTAAGACACAGAGGTAGTTTAGAGGAACCCAGCAAATTATTGAAGGGTTTTAAGAAGGTTATATACATGAGAAAATTAGTACTGAGAGCAGTTTGAAAGCAGTGTTTTATGGAGTTGGCAGATTATGGCCCATGCCTGCCACCTGTTTCTGTAAATAAAGTTTTATTGGGACACATCCATGCTTTCATTTATGTATCATTGTGTCGGCTTTTGTGCAACAACAGTAGTGTTGAATAGCTGCAAACGAGATCATGTGGTCCAGAAAGCTGAAAATATTTACTGTCTGCCCCTTACAGAAAAAGTTTGCTGATCTCTGGTAAAGATTGATTTTAGGAAAGTTAAACCAGGATCAGAGAAACCAATCATGAAGCTGTTGCAATAGGCCTACCAAGAATTGCTAAAGGCCTAAATTGGTTAGATCTCTCCCAAAGTAGACCAAGAATATGAGAAAGGCTAGAGGTTTGGGAAGGAGAATGAGGAGGTGCAATATTGCAAATGGTGTAGTTTGGGATGAATGTTGGATAATCATATGAAGACCGCTAGTGGGCAGTTTGTTGTATATGCAGATCTCAATCGTAGCAGAAAGGTCTTTGTTAGGAATCTATATTTGTCTGCACGCACACACGCGCACGTATGTGTGTATTCTGAGAAGAAAAAAGTTGGAAAGGAAGGAAAACTGGGAGAGAATAATTTCTCAGAAACAAAAACAGGAGAAAGATATTTAAAAGATTGGGTAATGGTATTAAATGATAGGCCAGATGCAGAAAGACTGAAAAATATGTCTGCTTTAGTTTCAGCAGAGAAGTAGGAGGGAGAAGTGGATGGCTGTGGGTTGAAGAGCAAAGAGGAGTTAAAGAGATAGAGCCATTTGTCAAAAGTACTCTTTAAAGAATCTGGACTGTATAAAAAAGAAAGATAAATGATAAGACAGTAAGTAAGCTAAAAAATAATTCTCAGCAGAGGTAAAGGATTTCTAAGGATGAAGCGACTTGAACTTCTATAAACTGAGAAGGAAGATGGCAAGGGGATCATTAGTAGGGTGAAGCTCCTGAAGAGTGAGCTAGAAAGTATAGATGCTAATATTAGTCCTTATTCTGACCCAGAAAGAAAAAGAAGATGGAAGTAGATTAAGGGAATTAGCAGATGTTATTGAGAGTCCAACAGAAAATGGAAACTACAAAATTTTAGTTGCACCAGCCAGCATTCAGTAAGGTGGATGTGGCAGAATACCTGGGAACTGTGGTTTTCAGAATGTTGGTATATGGTTTAGCCATGGAATCAAGGCTTGGTGAGGGTTGAACTGATGCTAGGAAATGGCTAATAAGTTGGAAGAAAATGGAGTGATTCATTGAATCAGAAAGTAAATGTTGCTAGTAAGTTAGAACAGTGATGCTCAGCCTTGGTTGCACATTGAAATACTGCTGCTCTGTTCGCATCCATAGAGATTTTGATATATTGATTTGGGATTGCTAGGATTTTTTAAGGCTTTGTGGGTGGTTAATATGCAGCTGAGGTTGAGAATCACTGAGAGCATCAGTATGTTAGGACAGTAGTTTTTAAAATGAGTTTTTAAGCAGTGGAACCCCTGCAAATAAATTTCACAAGGAAGCCCATTTTGTAAAACTGATAAAAGCAGAGCTGCAGCAGGGTGGAGGCCTTGGATCCCACTGAACTCTATTCTGTCCATCTCCTAACAGCCCTCTCCAAGGACTCTACAAAACAGAATGGGAAAATTACTAGATGAGAGATTGTGGTCAAAGAAGAGTAAGCTATTAAGTGAGAGTTTGATTTTTATTTAATTTAAAAAAATTTTTTTAAGTGTATTTATTTTGAGAGAGAAAAAGTATGCAAATTGTATAGGGACAAAGAGGGAAGAGAGAGAATCCCAAGCAGGCTCCATACTGTCAGCACAGAGCCCAACGTGGGGCTCAGTGTCCCAAACTGTGAAATCATGACCTGAGCCGAAACCAAGAGTTGGACACTGAACCGACTGGGCTACTCAGGTGCCCTGGACGAGTTTGATTTTTAAAGGTGTAATAGTTATAAATGTTCAAGACATCTAAGATGTGGCCATGATGATGGATTGGTGACATAGAATGCAAATAAAGATATGAAGTTACACATCAAAGAAATAGGGCTAGGGTTTGGGATTGGTCACAAATTGCTAATAGTTTCTCTAAAACACAAATACAGTTGACCCTTGACCAGTATGGGTTTGAACTGTGCAGGTCCACTGACACATGGAGTTTTTTTTTTTTACTATAAATATATTTTTTCTCCTTTATGATTTTCTTTTCTTTAGCTTTATTATAAGAATACAGTATACAATACAAAAAAACATTCAAAATGTGTGTTAATCAACTGCTTATGTTGTTGGTAAGGCTTTGTGTGAACAATAGGCTATTCGCAGTTAAGTTTGGGAGAAGTAAAAAGTTAAAACGTGGATTTTTCACTGCATGGAGGGATCAGTGCCCTAACCCCCATATTTTTCAAGGGTCAGCTGTATACAGAACTGAAATAAGAATATAAGATTTAAATTGAAGCTCAGATATAGTCGAGATATACTGGGAAGCATAGTATAGCAAAATAATTTAGATCATAATTGATACATAGACAACTTTATATATTTAATTCTTTAGATTTGGTATAGTAAAACTGTTTATTTTACTTAAAAGCAAAATTATCTGAAAAGATTAGTTACTTTTTGCATTATTCTCAAAAGGGTAAAATGATGAAGCCTGAGGGCAGTATAGCACACTTGTTAAACCGTGAAATAAGTAGTTTACTTATGTAAAGGGAGTTTTTAATGTATTTCAGACAAAATTTACTGTACCATTAACAGTTACAGTAAAAGACACAAAGGTAAAGATTTAAATAGATGAGTTTTATATTGATACCAAATACTCTGTGGAGTATTGTTCTCTAAATGTGCTAAGTTGTTCCCTTTGGACTTTCTTAAAGGTATAAAGGACCAGATTAATGCAGAACCTTTTAGGAACAGCTGTAAGCCAACAGCAGGTGATCCTGTGGTCTATAGTGACAACATGCTGTGTTCGTTTTTTTTTTTTTTTTTTTTTTAATATGGCAAAGTGACTAATCATTGTGCCCTTGTCTAAGGCATGTTTCATCATCTTCAAGCACTTTTTTGGCCAAAGACTTCTAAACATAGAGTGTCCCTAATAAGCTCAGTATTAGATTGAACAAGTCTGATTTGAGGACTATTGGCAGGAGTAGGTGTAATTATTAAATTTACTAAATAATAAAGCAAGGTAGTAAAGTTGGCTTTTTGTCAAATAGCAGTAGTCTTATTAGCAAAAAGTCATCATTTGCAGGGTCAGAGTGAAAGGAGGCTCCAAAGGATTCATTTTGTCCTAATTACAGTTTCACCTATACATATTATGCAAAGCTAATATTTAAAGCATTTGCCAAAATTAACTTCCTCTGCATGTTCTATTAGAGTGCAATGAATTGCAGCAGCTTTTTATGTCTTGCTGCTTTTGTATGCTGTAATAATCTGTAATTATGGGTTTGCTGCAAATGCTGGAGGGTTTGTTTAATCTGACAATCTGAAAAGACAACCCTGAATAGACTTATTTAAATGAGTGTTAGTTACACAAAGCCTTAGAAGCATCGATATCTTCATGTTACATTTTCTCACAAGGCTAGTTATTTAGAATTTCATTTTGAATATCTAAATTAGAGAATTTCATATGTTTTCTTTATATCTAAATTGATTTTGAGGAGAGATACATATGTTCCATAGTTCATAACTCAAAATTTTAAATAAAATTGTCCAATTAACAAATTGAGAGATTTTTATCCTTCCATATTTATATATATCCTGAGTTTAGAGAAGCAGCTTAGGAAAGAAAATGCTGTTACCTACATCTAAAATCTAAATATAGTTTGTAAGTATTCTCAGCGTTAGTAATTATGACAGATTCGTAAATGAGTTCATTTGAACTGCATTCCCACTGTCTCTTCCTTTGAGAAGAGGATGTATAGGATGGACAGGAACCTAGGACTAGGGTTTTGTTTTGGGGAGAGCTGGCTCATTCTTGCAGTTTATTTATAAGTAAGTTTGAAAAAGGAACTCATAAAACCTGTGATACTTATAATGCTCTCAAAATTGAATGATTTATATTGCTTCTGTTATATTCAACTTTGTATACAAGTTTTCAATTCATCTTTATTAAAAAAAAATCTGTATTATTCTTAAAGAAAAATGGTGTTTGAGGTGTTTCAGTGATTTCTCTAAGATCACAGATCAAGCCAGAGGCGAAGTCAGGAATTTTTCTCTGTTTTGTGATGTTTCTATTAAATTATATTCTTTCACTTCTCAAAAATGTTCTACAAAAAAGATTCATTGCTTAGAACAAGTCATATATTTAAGTTTATCACTCAAAAGGAGGAGGACAAAGAAAGAACAGAAAATTCTTTTCATACATCAAAAAATTTGTAATGTCTTTAATTACAATTTTTTATTAAAATTTTTCTGTTTGTTTATTTTTGAGAGGGAGAGAGTACAAGCGGGGGAGGGGCAGAGAGAGAGGAATACACAGAATCAGAGCAGGCTCCAGGCTCCAGACAGTCAGCACAGAGCCCAACACAGGGCTCAAACTCACGAACCGCAAGACTATGACCTGAGCTGAAGTCGGACATTCAAACAATTTAGCCACCCAGACACCCCTTTTATTACCATTTAAAATGTGATTAGGTCTTAGTTAGATGAGCTTTTCAATTGATCTGGCCTTTATAGATACTAAGGTATGCTAAATAATACTATTTTGAAGTTACTATACACAGGGAAAAAAAGTTGAATTGTTTCCATATGTCACAGTGATTTGCTAAAAGAAAAGGGCATTTTTAAAAAATGTTTATTTATTTTGAGAGCAATTGAGAACACTAGTGGGGAGGGGCAGAGAAAGGAAATCTCAAGCAAGCTCGTGGCTGTCAGTCGGAGCCCGACATGAGGCTCAAACTCACAAACCATGAGATCATGACCTGAGCCAAATTCAAGACTCAAGACCCTTAACTGACTCAGGCGCCCCGAAAAGGGCATTTTAACAAAAGATAAAAATACGGAAATTAAAGTTGTGGTAAAGATGGAACTAACACTGAACTGGGAAGCAAAAGACCAGCCCTGTTCTTTGGTAGACCAATCCCTTAGCTCTTGTGTACCCACTTGTCCTCACGTTCAAAATGATGAGTACTGGCTAAATTGTCTGTAAGGTCCCCAACAGCATGAACTTTCATTACATTCTAAGTTTTAATGAGGGGAAGGGAAAGCAGACACTACATTCAAGCCACTTCTCTGTTTTTTCATCCAATGACATATCTTTTTACTTGACCTGCATATGGTCTTGAAAAAATGTAGGATTGAATTAAGGTTAATCATTTAGTGTTATCTAGTGTTGAATAGCTGATTTTCAGAACTAGGCATATTTATAATTGAAGAACAACTCAATATAATTGGAACTTTTTAAGTAAACTGAAAAATATTCATATATATACATGTATGTGGTCATAAAACATGATTGATAATGGAAGAAGATTAAAATTTTGATACTCCAACATTTCAAAGTCAACCAAAGTTCTCTTTTAGAGTTGGAATAATGGAAAAAGATGTTTTTGCTATTAATGGCATAGCAGCTGGTTTCTTGCTGATCTCTGCTTGTAGTCAGTGAGGGCTATGGCCTTGAAAATATAACACTATTCTTTTCTCTTGCTTCTTTTTAAGCATCACATGAGCAGTGCACAAGCTAATGTCCTTACAAACTTTTTTTTAATATGAAATTTATTGTCAGATTGGTTTCCATACAACACCCAGTGCTCCTCCCAACAGGTGCCCTCCTCAATACCCATCACCCACCCTCCTCTCCCTCCCACTCCCCATCAACCCTCAGTTTATTCTCAGTTTTTAAGAGTCTCTTATGGGTTGGCTCTCTCCCTCTCTAACTTTTTTTCTCCTTCCCTTCCCCCATGGTCTTCTGTTAAGTTTCTCAGGATCCACATAAGAGTGAAACATATGGTATCTGTCTTTCTCTGTATGACTTATTTCACTTAGCATAACACTTCAGTTCCATCCACATTGCTACAAAAGGCCATATTTCATTCTTTCTCATTGCCAAGTAGTATTCCATTGTGTATATAAACCACAATTTCTTTATCCATTCATCAGTTGATGGACATTTAGGCCAAGGGGTACAGGAGTGCTGATGCATAGGGGCACTTGTGCCCAATGTTTATAGCAGCACTTTCAACAATAAACTTTTTTTTAAAGTGGAGTTTATTGAGATATAATTTACATAAAATATAATTTATTTTTTATGTTGGAATTTTACTACATATTATGTTGGTGGTTACACAACTCTGTACAGTTGCCAAAATGCATCACAAAGTACACTTAAAACTAAGGAATTTATGTAGATAATACTTTGATCATCAGGACATTCTCAAATCTAGATTTATTCTGGCAGATAGGCCATAGTGTTTCCAAATGATTAACTTTCAGAATATAAACAGTGTTCAGACAAGATCACTCTATGACTATGGTAGAACAATATAGAGGCACAATCATTCTGTAATCATGTCTATAACTAAGACAACACTGTATGTACACACACATACAAACACACAACTAAACATCCTCTTCTAACATAAATGATGAGCGCTTCCTTACCAATGGCAACTCCTCCCCTGCCTCGTAGATGAAAAGTATCAAGACTGTCCCCAACTTCCCGACACCACTCATTTTGGAATTGGCTTCCACATCAACCTGCTTGCAGTCGCATCAGCAGTGTTTGGCTAGTGGGCTTTGCCAAGTTATTGTCTCTCTCCACTTCTTCCTTCCTCCCTTTATTCTGTTTTCTGTCTTCCTTCTCCCCCCACTCTTCCTCCTCCTTCAGGTCCTGCCATTTCATGCCCCTGACTGCTGTGTTCTTTGTTTTCTTTTTTTACTCCTTGCTATGCATATGCTCCTTATCTATTTGCTTTCCCTAATGTGCGTAAGGAAGGGGAAAAAATGCTTCTGACATCCAACTAACTGGGACCACAATGACCCAAAAGAATATCTTACAAAAATACAATACATAAGCAGGCCCATAAAATATGATTTCCCTGAAAGTTTTCATGGTATATACTGGTTACGTTGATTCACTGTTTAAATTGATCCTGACTCCTAAAGTTTAGTAAAAGATTATTTTCTCTGAAACTTTTACATCATTGATAAAACCATAATTAAATGCCATGTTAAGGCATGCAGTTTCTCTGAATCTACTCATGAGATAAGCAATTTATCAGTTGGATTTCATTGGCTTTCTAATCTGTGTACTGAGTGATTTTAAGTGATTTATAAGACTTGTGATCCTTCTTTGCAAGTATGATTTACATGGGTGCCTGGATGGCTCAGTAGGTTAACCGTCCAGTTCTTGATTTCGGCTCAGGTCATGATCTCACAGTTTGTGAGTTTGAGCCTGGCATTGAGCTTTGCACTGATAGCGCGGAGCTTGCTTGGGATTCTTCTTGCCCTCTCTCTGCCCCTCCTCTGCTCACACGCTCTCTCTCTAAATAAATAAATAAAGCTTTAAAAAAAAGAAAGTGTGATTTCTTTATAAAGGCTTAAGTTTAAATTGTGAATCCATAAGCAAAACTTCGAAAAGGGCTTTTTAAAAAAATTAACAAAACTTCATCAAGAGTTTTCTTCTTTGCCATCATTCTTATAAAACAGAATCTAAATTGAAAATATTTACTCTAATATTTGAATATGATTTTGATAATGTGATGAAATCTCCATTTGTTTTCTAAAAATTTCATTGTTACATGACTTCCTACCTAGGAAGCAGCAGTATCCCCACTCACTTATATTTCTTATTTCTAGTGAAAACTCAGATGCAACAAGGATTAATCTCTATAGCCGCCCGCACTGTTATTACACATCTGGTAAATCACTTGGGCCATTATCCAATGAGTGGTGGTCCTGCTATGTTAACAAGTCAGGTGTGTGAAAATCATGACAATCATTACAGTGAAAGTACTGAACTTTCTCCTGAACTTTTTGAGAGTCCAAATATCCAGTTCTTTGTGTTGAACAATACAACCTTAGTGTCCTGTATCCAGATCAGATCAGAAGAGAGTATACCTGGAGGAGGTTTATCAGCTGGCCTTGCATCAGCCAATTCAAATGTCAGAATCATAGTACGTGATCTCTCCGGAAAATATTCCTGGGATTCTGCCATCCTGTATGGACCACCTCCTGTAAGTGGCTTGTCAGAACCTACATCTCTCATACTTTCATCATCTCGTCAAGAGAAGGCCGAAGAGCCTCCTACATCTAATGAATGCTTAGAAGATATAACAGTAAATGATGGGGTTTCCCTCCAGTTTAAAAGAGGATTTAGAGAAACTGTACCAACTTGGGATACCATAAGAGATGAAGAAGATGTTCTTGATGAGCTTTTGCAATATTTAGGTATAACTAGTCCTGAATGCTTACAGAGAACTGGAATTTCACTTAATATTCCTGCTCCACAACCTGTGTGCATTTCTGAAAAACAGGAAAATGATGTTATTAATGCTATCCTTAAGCAGCATACAGAGGAAAAAGAATTTGTTGAGAAACACTTTAATGACTTAAACATGAAAGCTGTGGAGCAAGATGAACCAACACCTCAAAAGCCTCAGTCAGCATTTTATTATTGCAGATTGCTTCTTAGCATATTGGGAATGAACTCCTGGGACAAAAGGTAAGAATAAAAGAATTTTTTTAACATTAATCTTATTCATCTTTTGATCAAGCATTTTGGTCTCTGTTCTTTTCCTCACTAAATTTTATCTGCCAATTAGTTGTTTGGCCACTGGACAGATTTCAGATCAGGATTCAAGGGAATAAAAATAAAACTCAATAAATTAACTATTAACATTTTCATAATGAGTAGTAGAACTATGACTTAGAAATTATAAAAAATAAAAATTAAAAAAAAAGAAATTATAGCTCATATAATTGAAAGAAATCTTTTTTTCCCAACCTTCTTGTAAACTGATAGGAAAAACTATTTTTTCTTATAACGCTTCTGACACCAAATGTGGGTTTTCCACACCAGGCAGTTCCAGCACTAACTGGAGTCAGCACAAACAGATTAAGGGCTCAGACCCACAAGTTCTGCCTCCCACTTCAGACAAAAGTTGCAAGTCCATACTTAAAACTAACTAGCTACAAATCGGATAACCACCTATAATGATAATTCACTATAATGACTCATTAAACATTTACTTCTATTTAGCGGTTTATTATAAAGGTTAGTTAAAGGTACAGATGAACATAGAGATGAAGAGGCATGTAGGGTGAAGTCTGAAAGGATCCCAAGTTGCAGGAGCTTCTGTTCTGTGGAGTTGGGGTCTGCCACCCTTCCAGCACATTGAATTGAGTTGACTAACCGGGAAGCTCTTTGAACCTCATAGTGTAGGGATTGTTATGAATACCTCTTCATATAGGTATGAGTAATTATTACCATTCTCCCTTCCCCATAGGGAGGCTGAAAGTTCCAAGCTTCTTTTTATTTTTATTTTTTTAAGCTTATTTATTTATTTTGAGGGAGACAGAGTGCTAGCAGGGGAAGGGCAGAGAGAGGGAGAGAGAGAATCCCAAGCAGGCTTTGTACCAGCAGCACAGAGCCTGATGCGGGGCTCGAACTCACAAATCGTGAGATACGACCTGAGCCGAAACCAGGAGTCAGATGCTTAACCAACTGAGCCGCCTCTGAAGTTCCAAGCTCCTAATCATGGTTTGTGCTTTCTAATGTCCAAGCCCTATCCTGAAGTTTTCTAGGAGCCCACCAAGCATCACCTCATCAGAACAAAGATGTTTCTGTTACCAAGGAATTGGAAGGGATTTAGGCACTCTATGTAAGATGTTCCTGTCACCTTCGTCACTCAGGAAATCACAAGAGTTTTAGGAGCTCTGTGTCAGGAACTGGGAGCGGAGCCGAAATACGTATTTCTTTTTATGTCACATCAGCCTAACAGGTTTTTTAGAGTGACAGCGGTATGATCTTTTCTTGTTTGTATCAGAGAACTTAACTCAAGATTTAGCATCAAATCAAGAAAAGAATCTTTATTTCATTTTTTAAAATTTTGTTTTCTTACATATATTGTAAAAAACCATGTTAAAAACTTGAAATAAACACAAAGTATTCATGTAAGAGTTAAATGAAAAGGCATTAGATTTAAATCAGAAGAACCAGGTTAAGTCATTTAATCTTTAAGCTTCAGACTATAAGTTGAGGAAATAACTCTCATCTCACATGAATATGAGAATTAAATTAGATAATGTACATAAAATGCCAAAATTGTACACTAGTGTAAAGCATTACTGTACATTTGATTTTTAAAATTTCTGATACTAAAACCTGTAGGGAAGTGGAAGAAGCAGCATTGTTTATTGTTTTTGTTCAATTTGCAGTAAGAGGGGAGCTCAAGTATCACTGGATGAATAAATCTTAAGAGTAATTTAAATGCAGGCGAAGCATTGAAATGGAGTTCTACTTGATTGACCAGTGTTTATAATCTTAATTTAAATCCTTCCGTTTATTAGAAGGGAGTATCCTCTACCTTATGGGAAAGGCATTTTGTCAGGAACACAGTTTGTCTGAATGGTATGTCCAGACGTAGGTAATTGCCACTCACAGGAGTGCACTCTATTCTCTTTTACTAT
Organism: Felis catus; assembly: GCF_018350175.1. Lineage (NCBI taxonomy): Eukaryota > Metazoa > Chordata > Mammalia > Carnivora > Felidae > Felis > Felis catus. Next base: position 84,807,156 of record NC_058373.1, on the reverse strand, counting down.
AGGATGGTCCATATTCTGTCTCTTAAAAAAATGAAAGGTGGGAAGCTATATTTTGCCACAGCAAACATTGATTTGATGAATATAATTTGTACATATTTAGCACCTATAGAACCTATTTGGTGAAATTTCTACATTGCTTCATAGTGTAGAAAATACCCATAAGGTAAAACAAGAAAGCAAAGCAAATTCCATCTGGATTACTTGGTAATCCATATGCTTACTTGGTAATGATTTAGATTTTGTGAGTATTTTATTTCTCATTAGGAACAGCTTTCTTACATATTTTTAGGGAACTCTTAAGGAACCTACAAATATTTTTGTCCATTTTTCTGGATATGAGCTTTATAAGCTTCTGCAAGGAAAAATTGAAGTGACCAATAGATAATGATCCACTAACAGAAATCTGTGAAGGCCTAAGTAGAAATAATGACCTATATTCTTTACATTTCTTTTAGGGTCTGTTCTCCTTTGTGTTATAAGTATGAAAAGGCAAGAAAAGTGTTTAAGAGTTGCATGAGTAGAGTGGAAAGTGTTTCCGGGACTGTCATGTTGTTCACTGCAAAGGTGATGAAAATGTTTATAAATCTCTCTGTTTAGGAGGAGCTTTCATCTCCTGAAGAAAAATGAGAAACTACTGAGAGAACTTAGGAACTTGGATTCCAGACAGTGGTAAGTTGTTGGAGAACCTTCAAATTTATAACTAGCAACTGTCAGCTATTTCTCTTTATGTGTGAATAATACTGTATTGTTGATTTCTAACTTTCTGAGAAGAACTACATTTCATTTATTTATACCTTTCAGTAATAAGCTTTTTGAAGAAAGTTCAGGGCTATGTTAAAGTATTTGGTATCTCGGAATTGTTTACCCTTTTTTATGCATTTCAGAATTCTTTTGATTGCAGAAATCTAATTGAAACTATAAAATCTCCTTTGGTTTTCCTGTATGTAGATATTACAAGTATACCCTTTTTGATTAGTCTCAGAGGTCTCAAGTGAAAGGACTGGTGAATACAAGCTAGTACATACTAAAAATATTAATGGAACAAAGATGGATGTAGGTTATTATATTGCTGTAAATCTGATTTCTGATTAAGCTCTTGGATTATGTACCCATTTACGTGTAGGTTTTGATATGTAAAACTCTTATATCATTATTTTAATGGTATCTAGGTTCTTGATGCATATGGGATGTATATGGACAAGATTTCTGGGAAACCAGTGCTAGAAATTGCAGAATATCAATTAACTGGAATTCCTGTAAGGTTGACATGTATATGTGCTACTTTCTTTTCTAGACTCAAAAAATAAAATTTATGGGTAAGTGCTTTGGGGCAGTATAACTAGAAACACATTAATAAAGCGATGCTTTGAATGTTACCATTACTCAGAATGCCTGTATTTCTGAGATCTCAAATCCACAACCTACTTAACATCCATTTCTCACTCTCTCACATCTTTGTCAGCTGCTGTTTTGTACTTTCATGTTTCCAGTTTTTTGCTTTTTCTGTTTCCACGGTCAGTCTGCCACCAACCTCTGATTTCACTTGCCCTGTCCAGCTAATTCGCACATTGTCAACTATAAAAATACTATTTCTGGCATTTTCAAAACTACTCTTCCATTTAAGTTTATATATGTAGGTATGTAGATAATCAATATATATATTAATTCCAATCAGTTCTCCAATTGGAATCATTCTTAACATCTACTTTCTCTACTCCTAGGCAGAGGTATATTACTAGAGAAAATGTTCAAACCATTGTGATATAGGAGTTATTGTAGATTCATGCTCCTTAACTTCATCAATACCTTCTCTACTGTTCGGCAAATTTCTTATCCCTTGTTTACTTCTTACCTTGTTTCTCAGAGTAATTATTATAAACCGCTTCTTTGTTTTTTAAGCCCTTCCTTATAGTCAAATGATCATCTTTATTCTAACCTCATTAAGGATTCAATTCAAATGTTTGACCTCTTATATAAAAGTCTGGTAGAACAATAGTTCCTAACCTTTCATCTTCCTCCACACAGTCACATTTTAACACACATTAGTCACATCTTATAAATTAAATTCAGTGATTCTGACGATTAAGGAACTAATTTGAATCAAGCCAACCGTATGCCATCATTATTCTATAGGAATGCATAGTAAAGATAATTCATTCCTTTCCCATATCAAACAACTCTGACTTATAACTTTCTCTCTTTAAAATTCCTTTTTTTTTTTTTTAAATCTGTTTATTTTTGACAGAGAGACAGAATCTGAAGCAGGCTCCAGGCTCTTGAGTTGTCAGCAGAGTCTGAGGCGGGGCTCCAACCCGCCAACCCTGAGATCATGACCTGAGCCAAAGTCGGACACTTAACCGACTGAGCCACCCAGGTGCCCCTCGCTTTAAAATTTCTGTATTGAGCCATCTTTTCTTGCTCACCTTCAGTTTCAGAAAAGCCTTTTTTCCCCCATCTGTACTTCTACTTACTACCTTTTCTGACTGCTCTAGGATCTTCAAAAAGTTATCCCATGTTTATCTTGTATTTCTACTTACCCTTTACCATCAGCACACCTGTTACCTTCCTTTAAACAAAACTTCTCAGTTACCATCCTTTGAAGCTACAGTCTATCTTTTTTATGCCTTTTACTACCAAATTTTATGAGAAAATAGAATCTTTACTCAGTTCTTTGGTTTTTGTTGTTCTTAGCTTTTCTTAGAATAATCTTTTAAAAATAATGTTTCATTTCTCTGGTTATTATAGAAAATATACAATAGAAAAATAAACAATCTACCAGTAAAGCCTTGGATTACAAGTAACTTGTTCTTTGAGTGTTCCACAGGATGAGCAAACATTTCTAATAAATTTTAACTTGATAAGTGAGCCAGTGGTTCTTGAAATTGGCTTTAATATACGAGTGCTTTAGATTGCAAGCATGTTTCCAGAACAAATTATGATCACAAACCAAGGTTTTACTGTATTTATAACACTATTCTTAACATTTGTTTATGTAATTTTTCTCTTTTTTGATAGACATACATTTGATTTGTTTGTTTTAAAAAACTGGAATCACAGTAATATATATGTACATAGTAAGTTATCTTTTAAAAAGGACTTTATCATTGGGGTGCCTGGGTGGCTCAGTCCATTAAGCATCCAATTCTTGATTTCGGTGCAGGTCATGATCTCACAGTCATGAGATCAAGCCCTGTGTCAGGCTCCTTGCTGAGCATGGAGCCTGCTTGGGATTCTTGCCCTCTGCCCCTACCCCCAGCCTCTCAAAATAAATAAATAAACATTTTTTAAAAGGAACTTTATCATATTGTGAGCATTTTCCTCAGCCATTTTGATATTTTTCAAAAATAATTTTTTATGGTGCCAAGTTCTGTGATTATTGGACATTTAAGTTGTTTTTGTCATGCCCTAGGATAGATTTCTAGAAATAGAATTATTACATCAAAGCATAAGAACTTACTTCAGGTCATATATATTGCAAAACCACCTTTCACTAAGTACTAATTTCTACTCCTACCAACACTGTATAAGAATACTTACAGAAATTCTACTTGGCCAACACAAGGTGTTAATCACATTTCTAAATCTTTCCTAGCTTGAGAGGCAGGTCATGTTATCTCTTTAATTTATAGTTCTTTATTAGGAACAAAGTTAATATTTTTCATGTATTTGTAACAAATTTTACTCTTTTCCAATTCCTTCTTAGTGTCCTTTTTCTATTTAAAGTGGAATTTTTCTAACCTGTAAGAGCTCTCTTACATATATGGTTATATAAGGATTAACTTTCGTACTTATTGTGGGAGTTTTCCCAAGTAGTTGTTTGGCTATCAGTTTTCAACAATTTCACATTGTTTAACATACAGGTTTTTCATTTGTATGTAATTATGTCTCTCAGTCTTTTTTCTTTGGATTTTTTTCAATTGTTTAATCATACTTCAAGAATTAATTCTGTCTTGAAATCAATTAAACATTCTATTATATTTCCTTCTAGATCCATAGTTACTTGTTGGAGTGGTAATTATTTTACATTTAATTCTTTATTTCTTCTGGAATACGTTTTAGTTTATGCAGTAAGAAATTAATATTGGAGAATAGTCTTTCTCTGTAATTTGTTGGTAATATATACCTTTCCCATTGATTTAATGTTTCCTTTATCAAATAGTAGCTGTGTATTTCAAAACTATCTGTTCATTTCTTTTGATTTTTCTATGAATTTTGTGCAGATGTTAGTGTTTCACTTATTGTAGCTTTATATTTTAATATCTGATAGGCCCAGTCTTCTTCCTCACCCTCCTCATACATATTCTTCTTTTCTTAGATATTTTCACCTGTTTATTCTTCTAGATACATGTTAGAATTAGGCTGTTGTTTTCCAGAAAAAAATGCCATTGATATTTTGCTTTGATATGCAATAAAACTTTCATATAGAAAGAATAAGCACATTTGTTATCATTCTTCCCATTAGTAATCATGGCATGTTTTTCATTTATTCTGGGGCCCAGACATTACTTTTAGGGTTATTTTATTGCTGTGATGCTATTCTAAAATTTTTTTTAACATTTGTTTATTTTTGAGAGATAGAGCACAAGCAGGGCAGGAGCAGAGAGAGAGGGAGACACAGAATCCGAAGCAGGCTCCAGGCTCTGAGCTGTCCGCACAGAACCCAATGCGGGGCTCGAACTCACAGACCGCGAGATCATGACCTGAGCTGAAGTCAGCCACTTAACCAACTGAGCCACCCAGGCGCCCCTGCTGTGATACTATTCTAAATAGAATTTATTTCCCATTATATTTTGCTATCCAGATACTTTAGTGAATTCTCTTATTTATTTTAAACATTTTATAGTTATCTCAGTCTTAGGATCTGTCTAGGTATATAATTATCTACAAATAATCTCTTTTCTAAGAGTTATGCCTGGTTTTGTCTATATCATGTTTTATTACATTGACTAGAACTTGCACTAGAGTGTTCAGTAGTTATTGTAAGAGAGAGTGGACATCCTGTTAAAGGAATCTTTTTCAGCATCTATTCAAATTTTCATATAGTTTTGCTTTCTTAACTAATTGATGTACTTTAAAACCACTACATTGATAATACTAAGTAATTCTTGCATTCTTGGGATAAACCCTACTGGGTCATTTGACTTCCTGTTGTGTTAAATATACTAGATTTTCATTTTGAATTAGTGTATAGTCCATTTCTAAGCATATTCTATATTTAAATTTTTATCTGTTCTTATTATGTTTTTAGAATTAAGGCTATAGTCAGGTTCATGAAATGAATATTATCTGTTGTTTGAAAATTTAGAACAATTAGTAAAATTTCTAATTCTTCCCATTTGTCTCGTTATTAGTCTCTGGGTTTTCTTTTAGCTCTTGGGTCATTTTCAATTTATTTTATCTTTTTGGTTTTTTAGAAAACTCTTTTTCATTGAGACTTTCAAAACGCATACGAGCAGGTAATAGTATCATAATTCTGTCCTATTCCTTTTCTCCTTTTATTTTTGTTGGACTTTTTTTTTCTCTTTTTAAAAAATTAATTAATTTATGTATTCCCATATTATCCCTTCAAAGTTTTTCAACCTGGCTTTATTGAGATAGAATTGACATACAACATTTTGGTAGTTTATGGTTTAAACATAATGATTTATAAATATACATATTGCAAAACGATTACCACAATAAGGTTAGTTAACACATCTATTTTAGTTACATGTTACAATTATTTTTTGTAATGAAAACTTTAAAAAACCCTCTTTCTTAGCAACCTTTAAATATATAGTACGGTACTGTTAACTATAGTTAGCATGCTGTACATTACTTCCCCCGAATTCATCTTACAACTGGAAGTTTATGCCCTTTGACCACCTTCACCAATTTTGCCCCTTACCCCCTCCCCACCCCTGGAACCAATCTGTTCTCTGTTTCTATGAGTTCAGTATTTCAGATTCCACATATAAGAGAGAACATAGAATATTTGTCTTTCTTTGACTTATTTCACTTAGCATAATGCCCTCAAGATTCATCTAAATTGTCACAAATGGCAGGCTTTCCTTCTTTTTTTTATGGCTGAATTCCATTATTTAGTTGGCTCTTGAACAACACGGGTCAGGGGCACCAACTCTCCCCACTCCTGTCCCCGTGCAGTTGAATGTCTGTATACAGCTTTGACTCCCCCAAAACTTAACTACTAATAGCCTGCTGTTGACCAGAAGCTTTACTGATAGCATAAACAGTCAACTGACATATGTGTTATATGTTGTATGTGTTATATATTGTACTCTTTAAACTATAGGAAAAATGTTAACTGAGAAAATCATAAGGAAGAGAAAATATATCTATAGCACTGCACTGTATTTATTGAAAAATTTTTGTTTATAAGTGGACCCACACAGTTCAAACCCCTGTTGTTCATGGGTCAACTGTACACGTATACCACATTTTCTTAATCCATTCATCTGTTGACGGACAGGTTGTTTTTCACACATCGGCTATTATAAATAATGCTGCAGTGAACATGGGGATGCAGATATCTCTTCAAGAGAGTAATTTTGTTTCCTTTGGATATATACCCAGAAGTGGGATTGCTGGATTATGGAGTAGTTCTGTTTTTAATTTTTTGAAGAACCTCCATACTGTTTTCCATAATGGCTGCATCAATTTACATTCCCACCAACAGTGTACAAGGGTTGTCTCTTTTGTACATCTTTGCCAGTACTTGTTATCTCTTGTCTTTTTGATGATAGCTATTCTAACAGTTGTGAGGCGGTATCTCCCTGTGGTTTTGATTTGCAGTTCCCCAATAATTAGTGATGCTGGACACCTTTTCATGTACCTGTTGGCTATTTGAATATCCCCTTTGAAAAATATCTCTTTGAGTCCTTGGCCATTTTTCTTAGGTCCTCTTTTCTTTTTTTGCCCACTTTAATTGCATTCCTTGTTTTATTACTGTTGAATTGTATGAGTTACTAATATTTTGAATACTAACCCATTATCTGATACATATATATAATTCGCAAATATTTTCTTCCATTTCGTAGGTTCCCTTTCCATTTTGTGTATCATCTGTTCTGCTATGCAGAAGCTGTTTAGTTTGACATAGTCCCACTTGTTTGTGTTGGTTTTGGTTTGGAGTTTTGGTTTTGTTGCTTGTGCTTTCATATCTAAAAAAAATCACTGCCAAGACCAATGTCAAAGAGCTTACCTTCTATTTTTCTTCTAGGAGTTTTATGTTAAGTCTTTGATCCATTTCATGTTAGTTTTTGTGAGTGGTATAAAGTAGGAGTCCAGTTTCATTCTTTTGCATGTGAATATCTGTTTTTCTCCATACCATTTATTGAAGAGACTATCTTTTCTCCATTGAGTATTCTTGGATCCCTTGTCAAATATTAGTTGACTGTTTATGCATTGGTTTGTCTCTGGGTTGTCAGTTCTGTTCCATTGATCTTTGTTTTTATTACAATGCAATTTGATGACTATAGTGTTGTAATATAATTTGTAATCAGCAAGTGTGATGCCTCTAGCTTTGTTATTCTTTCTCAGAATTGCTTTGACTATCTTGGGTCTTTTGTGATTCCATATGAATTTTAGTATAGTTTTTCTGTTTCTGTGAAAAATGCCATTGGGTTGATAAGGATTACAGTGAATCACTAGATTACTTTGGATCAAATGAACATTTTAATACTAATCCATGAACCACAGGTTATCTTTCTCTTTATTTGTTTCTTCAATATCTTTCATCAATGTCTTAAAGTTTACATTATGAAAATCTTTTATCTTGGTTAAATTTTTTCCTAAGTAAATTTTTTGGATGCTATTATGAGATTTTCTTTATTTCTTTGGCAGATAATTCAATGTTAGTATATAGAAAAATGACCGATTTTTGTATCCTACATTTTTATTTAATTTGTTTACTAGTTCTAACAGTTTTTTTATGGAGTCTTCTGGATTTTCTTATAAGGTCATGTCATCTACAAAAGGAGATAATTGTATTACTTTCTTTCCAATTCAGATGCTTTCTATTTCTTTTTCTTGCTTGATTGCTCTGGCGAGGACTTCCAGTACTATATTGAATAAGAGTGATGAGAGTGGGCACCCTGATCTGTTCCTGTTCTTAGGAAAAAATCTTTCAGTTTTTCTCTGTATGATGTTAGCTGTGAGCTTGTCAGATAAGGCCTTAATTATGTTAAGGTGCATTCCTACTCTGTCCAATTTGTTGAGAGTGTTTGTCATGAATGGATATTGAATTTTGTCAAATTCTTTAGCTGCATCTATGGAGATGATTATGTGAATTTTATCTTTTATTCTGTTAATGTGATGTATTCCATCTATTGATTTGCATGTGTTGAACCATCCTGGCATCCAAAGGATGAATCTTACCTTATCATGTTGTTTGATCCTTTAATGTACTGTTGAATTCTATTTGTTAGTATTTTGTTGAGAATTTTTGCATCTGAACTCATGAGATGTTGGCCTGTAATATTCTTTTCTTATAGTATTCTTAACAAGCTTGGGTATCAAGGCAATGCTGTCCTGATAAAATGAATTTGGAAGTATTCCCTCCTTTTCACTTTTGTGGAAGAGTTTGAGAAGGATTGGTATTACTTCTTTAATTGTTGAGTAGAATTCACAGTGAAACCATCTGGTACAGGGCTTTTCTTTGTTGGAAGGTTTTTGATTACTGCTTCCATCTGCTTACATGTTTAGACTTTCTGTTCTTTGATAATTAAGTCTTGGTAGATTGTACATTTCTAGGAACTTACCATTTCTTTTAGGTTGTCCAATTGTTTGGCATATAGTTTATCATAATCTCTTATGATCATTTGCATTTCTGTGGTATCAGTTGTAATATCTCCTTTTTGTTTATAACATTCATTCAGGTTCTCTTTTTTGTGGTTTATTTAGCTAAAGGTTTTCCAATCTTGTTCATATTTTCAAAGAACCAGCTCTTGGTTTTGATCATTTTTTCTGTTTTCCTATTCTTTATTTCATTTATTTCTGCTCTAGTTTTTATTGTTTCCTTTCTTCTGTTAACTTTGGGCTTAGTTTATTCTTCTTTTTCTAGTTCCTTTAGGTGTAAAGTTAGGTTATTTATTTGAGATCTCTTTTCTTTCTTTTTTTTTTTATTTTAGAGAGAGCACAAACAGGGGAGAGGGGCGGAGGGGGAGAAAGAATCATAAGCAGGCTCTGTGCTCAGCGCAGAACCCAGCGTGGAGCTGAGAGCTCAATCCCATGACCCCGGGATCATGACCTGCACCAAAATCAAGAGTCAGACGCTCAACTGACTGAGCCACCCAGGCACCTCTCTTTTTTCTTGATGTGTGTATATATCACTATAAACTCCCCTCTTGAAACTACTTTTGCTGCATTCTATAAATTATGGTTTGTTGTATTTCCTTTTTTGTTTGTCTCAAGATATTTTTAATTTCCCTGTTGATTTCTTTTTTGACCCATTGGTTGTTTAGGAGTGTGTCATTTAGTTTCCATGTATTTGAATTTTTCAGCTTTCCTCCTGTTTATTGATTTCTAGTTTAATTCCTTTGTGTTTGGAAAAGATACATGATATAAGATTTCTATCTTCTTGAATTTGTTGAGATTTGTGTTCCAGCACATGATCTGTCCTAGATCATGTTGGCCTGTAATTTTCCATGTGCACTTGAGAAGAATGAATGTGCACTTGAGAAGAATATATATTCTGCTACTGTTGGACAGAATGTTCTATATATATCTGTTAAGTCTGTTTGGTCTGTAGTACTGTTCAAATGTACTTTCTTGCTTGATTTCCTGTCTGGATGATTTGTTCATTGTTGAGAGTGGGGTGTTAAAGTCCCCAGCTGTTACTGTATTGCTGTTAATTTCCCTTTACTGTTACTGTTTGCTTTATATAGTTAGGTGCTTCAGTGTTGGATGCATAAATATTTATAATTGTTTTGTCTTGACGGATTGACCCATTTATGGTAGTGACTTTTTTTTTTTTTTTTTTTTTTTTACCGTTTTTAACACACAGTCTACAAATATAGCAACCTTTGCTTCTTTTTGTTGCTTTACCATTTGCTTAAAATATTGTTTTCCATCCCTTCATTTTCATACTCTGTGTTGTGTTGTCTGTAAAGCTAAAATGAGTCTCTTGTAAGCAGCATATCATTTGGAACTCACTTTTTTTTTTTCTGATCTATTCAGCCCTTCTGTCTTTTGATTGGCAAATTTAATTCATTAACATTTAAAGTAATTATTGAGAGGTAAAAACTTACTAATGCCATTTTTTCATTGTTTTCTGTTTTGTAGATAGTTTGTTTTTGCTTTCTCTACTGGTGTCTTCATTTGTGATCTAAAGACTTTTTAGAGTAGTATGTTTGAGTCCTTTATCATAATTTTTTGTGTATCTACTACAGGATTTTCCTTTGTGGTTACATGAGGCTTATATGAAATATGTTATATTTATAATGTCTTATTTGAAGCTGATTAGAACTTGATAGCATACTGAAACTTTAGATTTTTACTTCTTCCTTGCATTTTAGGTTATGATGTTACTACAGTTTATATATTTTGTATATTGTGTATCCAATAACAAATTATTATGTTTATGATTTTTTAAACATTTTCTAACTTTTAAACTAGAGTTGTAATTAATTATGTACCATGATTACAGTGGGCTTTCTTGTCTTGATACAAATAATCTACTTAATCTTTCCAAAGAAACAGTTTCTCATGTATTATATTCTATTATGTTCTTTTTTTTTTTTTTTTTAGAAGGGAGAGCCCTTTTTTTTTTTAATTTATTTATTTATTTTGAGAGACAGCAAATGGGGGCCAAGAGAGAGGGAGAGAGAAAATCTCAACCAGGCTCGGCACTGTCAGCAGGATGGAGAGCCCCATGTGGGGCTCCAACTCACAAACCATGAGATCATGACCTCAGCTAAAATCAAGAGTTGGACACTTACCTGACTGAGCCCACCAGGCACCCCTGTGTTCTATTTTTTAACTCATTAATTTTTGTTTATTATTTCTTAATTTATAAGTTTTATATTGTTCTTTTTCTTCTAGAATTGAATGTTATTTGTCTTAGTTTTATTATTTTTTTTATTTTTTTAATTTTTTTTCAATATATGAAATTTATTGTCAAATTGGTTTCCATACAACACCCAGTACTCATCCCAAAAGGTGCCCTCCTCAATACCCATCACGCACCCTCCTCTCCCTCCCACCCCCCATCAACCCTCAGTTTGTTCTCAGTTTTTAAGAAGTTTTATTATTTTTTAACAATGAAATAGTCTTAGGGTATAAAATTTTTCTGAGTATATAGCTCCTATCGATTTTTTTAGCCTCAGCTTAAACATTTTTTTTTTTAATCCTTTCCCTAAACTACCCCTAACTCTTTACCTTCTCCCTAGTCATGTTTGGACCTTCAATGTGCTCTCACAGACCCCTGTAACTCTTCCTTGTCATAGCATTTATCACACCATATTATTATTATTTCTTAGATATTTTTATTACTTCTTTCCAAGATAGTTATAATAACTCTCTAGGTAATCTGTGAGTTCTCGTGTCCTAACTCTTCCCCATGATAATTTATCTTTGGTACTAGATGGTCAAGTCCTTGAGGGCAGGAATCATATCTCTTTTGCTGTCTTGCTCATCATGTGTTCTCAGACCTCACTGCTCTACAGAAACTATCCTTCTGAAGGTTAGTATCCTGACCATCAAGTCTAAAGTTTTCTCAGTCCTCACCAGGCCCTTTGATTTATCTGATTAACTAAATTTAGTTAATTTAATAAGCATTTTAAAAGATTTAAAAGATTACAGCAGTTAGATTTACAAAATAATTGATTACAAAGCACAGAGTTCCCACACACCCTCTTTCCTCCTTCACATAATTTTCTCTGTCTCTTGTATCCTTGTGGTAACGTTTGTTAAAATTGCTGAAACAATATTGATATATTATTATTAACGGAAGTCCATAGTTTACATGAAGAGTTCATTCTCTGTGTTGTACATTGTATGCATTTTGACAAATTAGTAACACGTATCCACCATTACAGTATCCTATATAATAGTTTCACTGCCCTAAAACCCCCCTGAGTATTATATCCCCTAATTTAATACTATTGTCTCTTCTCTAAAATATTCTTCTCCCCTGGCTTCTGTAACACTATAATTACCTTGTTCAACTCCTAGTTTTCTATTATTCCAAGTTTGTCTTCACTGGTTCATCTTTTACCTCCTAACCCCGTAACATAGCTATCCCTCTCATTGTGATATCTCTCATACCTTCTCAACCCCATTCTTACCATGTACTCCTCCTGTCTTTCAATTCTCAGTCATAATTTTGCAGCTGCATGTTACAGATTTTTACCTGCTTCCTCATTACCATTTCAAAGTCACCATTTCATTGCCAAATCAAATTCTCTCATAATTTTCTTGGTTATGTTTAGAAATATCGTATCAGTCACCTAAACTTGACCATTTCCTTTCTCTTGCCCTTCCTCTGTCTTTCCTTTGCTTCTCTTGCCCCCAACCCCTTGATTCATGTTCTTATTACTTTTAAGAGAGTGTTAGAAGGTGGGGGAGTGGGGTGGTAAAGTATCCCCCAAATTAACAAGGCCCTTTGGGAATGGAAAACAAAGCAGGCAACTCCACACAGTTTACACAGAATTTTTGGGGGGTAACTTACTGACACGGGGGATCAGGCAGAGGACAGTCCACAGCAGCTGCATAGTTATTCTCTGCAAAGTCCAGACCTTAGTCCACAAATTTTATAGAACGAAGAGACATGCAGTAGGGCATTGTAGTGAGATCAGAGGGTTCACAAGCACCTTAGATTGTTTGCATGCGCCTGATTAACAGCTAACCTTTAATTAGACCTCATGATACCACCTGTGCATCAAGGAAGGGAAAGACAATGTTCTCTCTAACAGATTCATGAGAGGCCAAAACAAGCCATCTCAGCCTTGGCAAGCATTTCTAAGGAATGTATATTAACCTCCAAGGGGCCCTGAACACGTAGCCACAAGCAAACATGAGTAAGATAGTGAGCCAAAGATGGAGTAAGTATTGAGAGTTATAATAACTCTCTTAAGTATAGGCTCTCATCTCCTGACTTCCCCATCTAAACAGTCCTCACCACCAGAATAATATTTCTAAAGTAAAATTTTGATTTTTTTTTTCCTTAGTGTCTTTCTAGTGCGTGGACTAGACTCTTTAGTCCAGAGCTCAGTTCATACCTGCCAGTCTTGGCCGTTCATGGTTCTTTATGTTACCTTATGCTCTTCTACTTCTTGGCTCCTGCTAAACTACTACTTGTCTTATATATACCTAGACTATATGGAGGACATCTTATTTGAGAAAACATAGGCATTTTTTTTAATACTCTATACCAAATGAATGCATGCCATTTATTAGTTTGCTTTTTTAAAAAAGAAACAACAGTTTCCTTTCTTTTTTCAATACAGTGGGTTCAAATAAATTCACTCTATGTGACATTAAAACGAATTTTGAGCTATTTCTCAAGAAACCGGTAGACAAACCTGATTATAGGCACACCTCATTTTGCTGTGCTTTAGTTTATTTCACTTCGCAGTTACAGCCATTTTTACCTAGTGAAGGTTTGTGGCAACCCTGTGTCAAGCAAGTCTGTCAGCACCATTTTTTCCAACAGCATTTGCTCACTTTATGTCTGTCTGTCACATTTTGGTAATTCTCGTAATATTTCATACTTTTTCATTATATTTGTTATGGTAATCCATTATCAGTGGTTATACAGCTTGCTGAAAGCTCAGATGATGGTTAGCATTTTTAGTAATAAAGTTTTTTTTTAATTGAAGTATGTACTTTTTTAGACATAATGCTATTGCACACTTAATAAACTATGATATAGTCCAAATGTAACTTAGAAATGCACTGAGAAACAAAAAAAAATTCATTTGACTTTATTGCTACATTCACTTTATTGTAGCCTAGAACTGAACCTGCAGTATCTCTGAGGTACACTTGTACTTGTCTGATGAACTAGGGAGAAAAAATGAAAAGTTACATTATTTTTCATAAAATGTTTATTATGAGAGAAAGTAATGTGCACATGCAGGATAAGGTAAGCAGAGAAGGCCAGGGGGAGGGGGAAGGGCGTGGGTAGAATCCCAGGCAGGCTCTGCACTGCAGAAGCCAGTGCAGGGCTCGATCTCACAAACCATGAGATCATGACCTGGGCCAAAATCAAGAGTTGGACACTTACCCAACTGAGCCACCCAGGCACCTCAAAAAAGTTACATTGAGTTATACTCATCTCCCTAGACTATTTATAGATCTTTTATTTTCTTTGACTAGATTAACTGATTCCTGTTCCTCATGGTTGAACCACCGGATTTTTTTATTTCAAATCTCAGAATTTGTATTATTATTTCTATTGCAGTGTATATGTAGGGATTCAGAAGTGCTTATAACTTAGCAGACTTTGCTTTGAATTTTCCAATGGTAAGCTCATAATACTTTGTTAGTGCTATGCGTATTCTTATATGGTCACATAGAAGTTGCAAGTTCATTAATTTCTTTTTTTTTTTTTTCTGGTACCTTATTGTTCATTTTTGTGGTATATATTAAGCTAATGTCAATATACCAAACATTTTAGCAGCAGTAGTTAGTAAGTAGAAAAATAAGAAGAAATGGTGAAAGATTAAAATTTGAGATGAAAGGGCAGCTGAGCTCTGCTTTTACAAATTGTAAGAAGGTCGCGGCACCTGGGTGGCTCAGTTGTAAGTGTCCAACTTCAACTCGGGTCATCATCTCACAGTTCATGGGTTGGAGCCCCATGTTGGGCTCTCTGCTGACAGCTCAAAGTCTAGAGCCTGCTTCAGATTATGTCTCTCCCTGTCTCTCTGCCCCTCCCCTGCTCGTGTTCTGTTTCTCACTCTCTCTCAAGAATAAATAAATGTAAAAAAAATTTTTTTAATAAAAAAAATTGGAAGGTCATAGATAATATAAAGATGATTTCTCTTTTACTTTTGCATTGTAAAGATTTATATTCTCTTTTTTCCTACATGGCACATATCTTTCTCTCAACTTTTAGATTTTTTTTTAATGTTTATTTATTTATTTTCGGGGTGGGTACAGAGAGAGAGGAAAACAGAGTACCCCAAGCAGGCTCCACACTATCAGCACAGAGCCTAACACAGGGCTCGAACTCCTGAATGGTGAGATCATGACCTGAGCCAAATCAAGAGCCAGCTGTTTAACCTACTGAGCCACCCAGACACCCCCCAACTTTTAGATTTATATAGTACTAAGTGAACAGTTCTGAGTCTTTCCAGTTTTATAAATTATGATTTATGAGTTCTAATTAATAGTCCTTTGCCTAAATAAAATGAAAATGTTTGAAATATTGCAAGAATTCCCAAACCATGACACAGACACACAAGGTAAGAACACGGAGAAGTTCCCTTTCTGCCAGGATCAGAATTTATATATAGTGGATCATGCTTTGAAGTTAAGTTCTTAACAGCTTTCTTGAGATGTATTTCTTATACCATACATTTTACTCATTTATTTTTTTTTAATTTTTTTTTCAACGTTTATTTATTTTTGGGACAGAGAGAGACAGAGCATGAACGGGGGAGGGGCAGAGAGAGAGGGAGACACAGAATGGGAAACAGGCTCCAGGCTCTGAGCCATCAGCCCAGAGCCCGACGCGGGGCTGGAACTCACGGACCGCAAGATCGTGACCTGGCTGAAGTCGGACGCTTAACCGACTGTGCCACGCAGGCGCCCCACATTTTACTCATTTAAAGTGTACGTGTTTTTGGGGTGCCTGGGCGCCTGGCTGTCAATTCTGGAGCTGTTCTTGAAATTAGCATCCCCTTTTAACCCACATCTGAATGTTTCTAAATAGTTTAAAAGCTTGTTTTGGGGCGCCTGGGTGGCGCAGTCGGTTAAGCGTCCGACTTCAGCCAGGTCACGATCTCGCGGTCCGTGAGTTCCAGCCCCGCGTCGGGCTCTGGGCTGATGGCTCAGAGCCTGGAGCCTGTTTCCCATTCTGTGTCTCCCTCTCTCTCTGCCCCTCCCCCGTTCATGCTCTGTCTCTCTCTGTCCCAAAAATAAATAAACGTTGAAATAAAGTGTACGTGTTTTTAGTGCATTCAAGGGTTGTGCAACTATCATGACAACCTAATTTTAGAATATTTTAGTCCCTTCGAAAGGAGACCCATACCCATTACCAATAACTCCCCATTACTGCCAACCATCCCCCACCACACTCACCAGCTCTAGAAAATTTTCTTTTTTTAATGTTTATTTATTTTTGAGACAGAGACAGAGCATGAGCAGGGGAGGGGCAGAAAGAGAGGGAGACACAGAATTCAAAACAGGCTCCAGGCTCTGGGCTGTCTGCACAGAGCCCGACGCAGGGCTTGAACCCACAGACCATGAGATCATGACCTGAGCCAAAGTCAGATACTTAACCGACTGAGCCACCCAGGTGCCCCATACTCCTCAGGTCTAGACAATACTAATCTACTTTCTGTTTCTGCAGATGTGCCTATACTGGGCATATCCTACAAAAGGAGTCAAACAGTATATAGTCTTTTGTGGCAGGCTTCTTAGCACAGTGTTTTCAAAGTTATCCCATATTGCAAGTATATCTCAGCACTTGATTTTTTTTATTGCTGAATAATATTCCATTATATCAATATACTACATTTCTGCTTATTCATTCATCAGTTGATGGACATTTGGATTGGCTTCACTTTTTAGGTATTAATAATAATGATGCCATGAATATTCATATACACATTTTTTACATGGACACTTTATAATTTTATAAACATTTTTATAAGACTTTTACAGTTTTAGACCTTATATTAAGATCTGTGGTTCATTTTGATTGTTGTTTTTGGTGTAAGATCAGAAGTTGCGAGGTAAGAATTCAACTTCATTCTTCTGCTTGTGGATATCCATTTGCCCCAGCACTGTTTGTTGACAAGACTCTTCTTTTCCCATTGAATTGTCTTGGTACTGTTGTCAAAAAGCAATTGACAGTGAACATAAAGGTTTATTTCTGGACCAAAGATTCTGTTCCATATAGACCTGTTTGTCACTTCTTATGACACTATCACAGTGCATTGATTGCTGCTGCAATGTAGCAAGTTTTTAAATTGGGATTATGAGTCCTCCAACTTTGTCTTTTTTTTCTTTTCAAGATAGTTGTGGCCATTCCAGATCTTTTATATCTTCCTATGAATTTTAGACTGAGCTTGTCAATTTTTACAAAAACAGCAGCGGGGATTTTGATAGGGATTACATTAAATTTGTCGATCAGTTTGAGGGTACTATCTTAACAATATTAAGTCTTTCCGTCCATGAGTGTGAAATTTTTTTTTTAAAGATCTTTAATTTTGTTTGACAATGTTTTGTGATTTTTCAGAGTATAAGTTTTGAACTTCTGTTTTCAGAGTATAAGTTTTATGCTTTACTTTTTGTTAAGTACTTTTGTACCTATTTACCTAAGTAATTCATTAGTTTTAGTGACATGGCTTTATAAAAGGAATTTTCTTGGGGCGCCTGGGTGGCGCAGTCGGTTAAGCGTCCGACTTCAGCCAGGTCACGATCTCGCGGTCCGTGAGTTCGAGCCCCGCGTCAGGCTCTGGGCTGATGGCTCAGAGCCTGGAGCCTGTTTCCGATTCCATGTCTCCCTCTCTCTCTGCCCCTCCCCCGTTCATGCTCTGTCTCTCTCTGTCCCAAAAATAAATAAACGTTGGAAAAAAAAATTAAAAAAAAAAAAAGGAATTTTCTTATGTTTGTTTTCTGATTGTTCATTGTTGGTATATAGAAATACTTGATTTTTACATGTGGGTATTGTATCCTGAACCCTCCTGAACTCATTTAATAGCTCTAAAAACTTTTTAGTAGATTCCTTTCTATATACAAAATCATCTCATCTGCAAGTGGATGTAGTTTTATGTATTCCTTTGCAGTCATATTACTAATTGATTCTCTTTGTTATTGGTCTACTCAGGTGTTCTGTTTCCTCTTGAGTTGAATTTAGTAATTTGTGTCTCTAGGTATTTTTCCATTTAATCTAAGTTATCTAATCTGTTGGCATAAATTAATATTGTTCATAGTTGCCTTAGAATCTTTTTTATTTCTGTAACATGTATAATGATATCTCTTTAGTTTCTGATTTTAGTAATTTGATTCTTCTTGTTTCCTTGTTCAGTCTAGCTATAAGGTCCAATTTTTTTTTATTATCTCAAAGAACCAATTTTTGATTTTGTTGATTTTTTTCTCTGTTGTTTTTCTGTTCCATTTCATTTTCTTTCCACTCTAGTTTTTATTAATTCCTTCCTGTACCTGCTTTGATTTTAGTTGCTCTTCTTCTAGTTTTTTAAGGTAGAAAGTTTAGTTATTGATGCAAGATCTTCCCATCTTTTTTTTTTTTTTTTTAGTTATTTATTTTGAGAGGGAGATTGAGAGAGCATGAGCAGGGGAGGGTCAGAAAGAGAGCAAGAGAGAGAATCCCAAACAGGCTCCACACTGTCAGTGCAGAGCCCCATGTGGGGCTCGAATTCACAAACCTTGAGATCATAACTTGAGCCGAAATCAGTCAAGAGTCAGACGCTTAACCAACTGAGCCACCCAGGCACCCCATCTTTTTTAAATATAAGCATTTACATCTATAAATTTACCAATGAGCACTGCTTTACCTGCATGCCATCACTTTTGGTATGTTATGTTTTCATTTTCATCATCTCCAAGTATTTTCTTATTTCCCTTGACATTTTTTCTTTCAGTTATTTAGGAGTACATTGTTTCATTTCTACATGTATGTGAAATTCCCAAAGTTTTTTTTCTTTTATTGATTTCTAATTTCATTCCATTGTGATTAGAAAATATACTTTGAATAATTTCAGTCTTTTCGAATTTATTGAGGCTTTTTAATTACCAAATGATCTGGCCTGAAGGATGTTCTTGTATTCTTGAGAAGAATGTGTTTCCTGCTAGAAGAATGTGTTTCTCCACTTTCTGGAGTGTTCTATAGATGTCCTTTTAGGTCTAGTTGGTTTATAGTGTTGTTCAAGTCTTCTATTTTCCTGTTGATACTCTTTTCTTTGTCTAATATTGAAAGTAGGGTATTGAAGTCTTCAACTACGATTGTAGAAGTGTCTGTTTCTGTCTCCAATTCTGTTTTTGCTTCATTTATTTTGAAGCTCTGTGTGAGTACATGTGTGTTAATTTTATATCTTCTTAGTAGGTTGACCTTTTAACATTAGGAAATGTCTCTTTTATCACTAACATTTTTTGTTTTAAAGTCTAATATTAACTATAGCCACCCCAGATTTCTTGGTTACTGTTTGCATGGTATCTTTTTCCATTTATTTTACTTTCAACATTATTTGTGTCTTTGAATCAAAAGTGTATTGGTAGTGGTGGTTGTTTACTTGATCATTTATTTTCTAATGATGGGGCTAAACTAATCCTACAAAGTCTATTTCCCCACAATGTGCAGCCTCAAATCTCCCTACTCAAAAAATTTTTTAAAGTTTTTTATCTTTTAGCAGGGCTACCATGGGTTCTCCCTGGGCTGACATAATCTAATATTTAAGTTTCTACTTTGGCCCCCTTCACCAGTTAGTTTTTTGTTGTTTATTGTGGATGTATGTGTGGCTTAGAGGTTGCTGTCATAGTCAGAGTATTTATATTTTTAATCCCATGTTCACCCAGAGACTAGTACCTTGGAGGTTTGCTCTCTGGTTGCTCCAAAGAGAGTACGGCCTTGGATATGCACAGTCATTGACTGGATGTTGTTTTTAAGTTGTGGCTTCCTAGGAGTTGACCCTGAGTTTAAGTAGAGTACTATGAGGCTTAACTTTGTGTTGGTAAGTCTGTGTGGGTTGGGGAATGCCTTCCTATCTGTCCTGCATCTTATTCTGATTGCTCTTGTGTGGGTTCCAGTTAGTACATGTACACAGGTTTCTTGACCCCTAGACTTGACTGTGTTCTCAAGAGGGTTCTTCTTGGCTGTCTCTTTCTACTTCTCTTTCTCTCTTGGCTGCTGTGCTCTTTTACTTGTGTCGGGAGGTGCTACTTCTCTTAATTGCTTTTTTCCACCATGCTTTTTCTTGTTTTTGACAATACCCGTAGGCATGGAGTTTTGTTTCAAAATAAAATCATTCCCCTCAGGCAGAGCTGCTACTAAGCTCTTTGTCCATATGATCTGCCCTTCACCCTGATCAGAACACATGTAGTGGCAGTACTCTGCCACTGTATTGTACCTGAGCTGGGGTCAAGGACCAACTTTTCCTAGAGTAATACCCTACCTCTATAAGCGGACACTTGGGGAGGGATTGGCAGTTCTTCATCTTCCTACCTTTCTTTCCCCTATCAGTGTGAAACCTTTATCCCACTGATAAGCTAGGGTGGGGAAAATTGGAACAGACTCAGCCTTTTGCACCTAGAATTTCTGTTGTAAGAGAGGCCATAGCTGCCTGGAATAGTTTATGCAGCATGGAACTGGGCGGAAGAGAAACACAGCCAGCAGACTGCTGCTCCCAGGGTGAGACCATATTTCCAGTCTGGGACCTGGAGGGGATGAGGAACCCTTATTTTGGCCTAAGTACAATGCCCAGGGTAAAGTTGTAATATGGAAGTAAAGGGGTAGCATAAGGGAGCAATCATGGCTCAGATACCAAAGATTCACTCTGTTTTTACCAGATTTGGTAGATTTTCTTAAATGTATGTTTCGCCATTTGCTATATGCCCTTAAGACAATATTAAGAGACTTTAAGTGATTTTTAAAAAATCATCCTCATCACTAAGATTATTATTTTGACTGGGAAAGGGTCCACTGAGATTCTTACTCTATAATTCTGGAAGTTGTCCCCCTCCCCCCCCCCAAAATTATATTTTATTCCTTGGGTTAGATTATCCCGCCAGTACACTAAATACACCGAAAATCGCCTAAGTGTTCACCACATAAAGTGAAATATTGCTATCAGTGAAAGCGGCTAAAATATCTTCGTTCCTGATTTTAAGTTGCTGATGTTGAAACCCACATTCATGACCTTATAGCTCCTTCAAAATGTGTAGGAAAATATAGTTGTCTGACTAACCTTTCTTAGGTTTGTTTGCTTCCTTTTTAATTCCTACATACTATAGTAGTGAAAACATTACTTCTGATCATAAAGTTCATTAGTCCATGCGTTGTTAAATCACCCTAGACCGAATGTAGTATGCCCTAGTTAACTTGGAAGGCCAAATGTCACTCAAGAAATTTGTTTTTATGAGCAGTTTTAATTTGAGGGAGACCTTAAAAAAATGTCCAAGACCTTGTCAGTTATTCCATATGGTTCTATAATATTTGTGTATAAATTTCTTATTTTGTACTTTGAAGAAATGGATCATTTCTCACTCATATTTCTACTGCGATACTTAGTTTTATTTCTAAAACACATCCATTTAACTCTGGGATTCATCTACATTGTACAGTAGATAATTCTTTAGGTGCTTCATGCATTCACACATGTCTTTCCTGATACTCTTTTCTCCTCTTCATTTGTCAGATCTCACTTGCCTTCACCAAACTTAGCATTACTCTTTCCTTTAAGTGTCGCTCTGTTTCTCCAGTCAGAAGTAATCATACCTTTCTTTTATTCCACTGGCAAGTTTATAACTTTCCTAATTTTTTACTTACAATTACATATCTTCCTCTGTAGGTTATAAGATTTAATTCATTTTCCTCTTTTTATTGCCACATACTTTGTACATTGAACTTAATTATTGGATGAGTGAATAGATAAATTAATGATTAAATGAATGGTGTAATCTTTTATTTTACAGTCGAGAGACTCACAAGATCGCAGTGTTCTATGTTGCTGAAGGACAAGAAGACAAACATTCCATTCTCACCAATACAGGTGGAAGTCAAGCATATGAAGATTTTGTAGCCGGTCTTGGTTGGGAGGTATTGTTTTTATTTCTTTTTTTTTTTTTTTATGTTTGTTTATTTTTGAGAAAGATCGCAAGTGGGGGAGGGACAGAGAGAGAGAGAGAGAGAATCCCAAACAGTTTCCGCACTATCAGCGCAAAGCCCAACGCAGTGTTCAAACTCAGGAACCATGAGGTCACAACCAGAGCTGAAATCCAGAGTTGGACACTGAACCGACTGAGCCTCCTAAGCACCCCGATTGGGAGGTATTGTTTTTAAATTATACCAAATATCATTGTATTTTTATTTGGAAGCAGTGGTTTTCTTTTGCTTTCTAGCTTATTTTAGAATTACTTTAGGAGACTCAACAACTTAACGATGGGTTTGTTATTGTTTCTGCTTGATTTCCCATCTGCAAAGACAGAAGCAGTTCAGACCTTGAAAGGAAGGTTGTTGGTTTTTTTAATGAGTCAGTATATTGTTAGAGAGCACTGAAGTCATAGGTTTAGGAGAGCTGGAGTTTCCTCACAGCTGTGACCACTAGACAAGTGATCTTCAAACTAAGATATGAATATCTTTAGTGCTGTACCAAGGCTTTTAGGTTAGTTTAGAGGAGATTAATTTCTAGTTCCTCAACTTTACTGAAACTAATGCCTGAAAACCTTTCTGCAGTCACTTGCCTCACCTTTTCAGTTCTTCAACTTTGTAAAAGAAAGGCATACCACACACTCATTTGAGTCCTACATTGCCCCAAAATGTTTGATGCCAAAAAAAAAGTTCATTCAAGAAGGCATGTTCTGAGAGAGTCTCTGACAGCAAATCAACAAATGTTGAAAGGCACTGCACTTCATGTTATCCTGGCAACCTGCTCGTGTCAAGGTTCCTGTACCAAATCTGTCTATCTTAGAATTGTTAACTCAGAAGGGAAGTATTTGTCATAGAAATTTGGATTAATATGTTTACCCAAATTGACACAGGAAGTGTCAGACATTTTCTATCAGAAAGGGAATTTGATGCTGGCTGATGGATTTGTCATTAATAGCAGGCATTTTATATATATTGTATCAGCCAAATCAGTAGCTCTACAATTTTGATGAAAATATATTAAAAGCATATACATGTGACATACAGTACACTAGAAATGATATCTTTTGTAGTAGTTTAAACTAATGATGAAAATTTTCATTATAGTTGTCAGTTTAATACATAGTTTCTTAAAATTGTTATAGTACATGAGCAAAATTGTTGAAGACCACTGCACTAGACTATAAGCTCCTCCTAGAGGAAAAGCACTTTGATCTCATTGAACTTTCCTTTGTTTGTTGTTGTTAAACTAGCCTTCATTTTTTTTTTTTAAGTTTATTTATTTATTTTGAGAGTGAACAATCAGGGGAGGGGCAGAGAGAGAGGGAGAGAGAGAATTCTAAGCAGGCTCTGTACTGGTGGTACACAGTTATGAGGGGCTTGAACTCACAAACCATTAAATCATGACCTAAGCCTAAACCAAGAGTTGGACGCTTAACCAACTGAGCCACCTAGGCGCCTCTGATTTTTCCTTTTAAAAGATATCCCGGTGCCTTGTACAGTGTCTGATACATAAGCCTTTAGCATTCGGTATATATTTTTATGGCTTACCTTACATGTTATTTCACTTTGAGTTACTTGGGGTCTCTGTTCCTGTTTGCGTATTTGTCAAGGTAATCTATTTTAGGCAATAGATATGGGAAGTTCAGTTGAGATTAGTTACGTGAAAGGGCTTCAGAAAGTATAAACACTCTAAATAAGTTTTCTGTTAAAAAAAAAAACAGAAACATATTAGTAAAAGCAAGAGACATTTGGAAAAGAACAAATTAGCAGTACTCACATTTCCTTATTTCAAAACTTAATACAAGCAATAGTAATCAAACAGTATGGCAGTGCACCAAAAATAGACATATTGACCAATGGAAAAGAATTGAGATTCTAGAACTAAACTCATATATCTATGGTCAACTGATTTTTAACAAGTGACAGCACCATCCAGTGGAGAAAGAATAGTCTTTTCAACAAATGGTGCCAGAACAACTGGAAAGCCACATGCAAAAGAATAAAGTTGGACTATTACCTCACACTATATACAAAAATTAACTCAAAAAGGGTCAAAAACCTAATTGTAAAAGCTAAAAGTATGAAACTCTTAAAAGACAACATGAGGTAAATTTTCATGACCTTGGATTTGGATATGGCTTTTTTTTCCTTGCTTTATGGAGGTATAATTGACAAATAAAAGGGATTTTTAGATATGACACTAAAAACATGAGCAACAAAGGAAAAATAAATAAATTGGACTTCAGACTTTAAACTTTGATGCTTCAAAGGGCATCATAAATAATGTGAAAAGACAACCCACAGAACTTGAGAAAATAGCTGAAATCATATATGTGATAAGGGACTTCTATCTAAGATATACAAAGAACTCCTACAAATCAATAATTAGAAAACAACCCAATTAAAAAATTAGGACCTGAATAAACATTTCTCTTAATAAGATATACAGATAGCCAGGAGGCTCATGAAAAGATGCTCAACATCATTATCAGAAAAATGCAAATCAAAGCCACAGAAAAAAACTACTTCACACCCATTAAGATGGCTAGGATCAAAAAGTCGAATACTAACAACTGTAGGGTAGGATTCACCACAATCTGAACCCTCTTACACTGCTATTAGGAATGTGAAATAGTGCAACTGCTGTGGAGAACAATCTGGAAGCTCATCAAATAGTAGAACACTGAATTACCATATGGTCAGAAATTCCACTCTTAGATAGGTATCCAAGAGAAATGGAATTGTATATATAGACAAAAACTTATACATGAATGTTCATAGTAGCATTTTTCACAATAGCCAAAAGGTGGAAAAAACCCAAATGTCCATCAATGGGTGAATGGATAAAATGTGGTATATTACTATAATGGAATATTATTTAGCTATGAAGAGGAGTGAAATCTTGATGTGTGCTCCAGTGTGGGTGTACCTTGAAAATATTATGTTAAATGAAAGAAACCAGTCACAAAGACCAAGTGTTATGATCCATTTATATGAAACACACACACACACACACACACACACACACACACACACACACATACGTGTACAGAAAATAGGTTTGTGGTTGCTTCAGACTAGTTGGAAGGATGAGGGAAGATCAGGGTGATAGCTAAAGAGTACAGGGTTTCTTTTTGAAGTGATGAAAATGTTCTAAGATTGACTGTGGTGATGATTGCACTTACCTGTGAATATATTAATGTGCATTGAGTTGTAAAGTGGAAACTTTCACTTTTAAGAAGATCAAGAGGCATACTCTGCTTACTCTTCACACTAAGTGTAACAAAAACTTTGGACATTACATATAAAACAAATATTAAAAGACTCTGAAAGGCGATGAGAAGAAGACAGACCAACTCAGGACCAAGGAATGACATCATGATGGGTTCTCAAGGTTTTCAAGGTTTTCTTTTTGTCTCATATATCTCCAACTTGAATCTGAAATAGCCAGCAACCTAGAAACATCAACAAGCGTTGACCAAAAGAATCCCAACAAAAGCCCACTCTTTCTAGCCAACGGATCAGGAAAGGGGCAATCTAGAGAAAGAAAATATTTAGACAGTAACTGCTCTACTCCAAGCAAACACCAACCAAACTCCAACAACCAAAGTAACTACTTTGACTTCCATCTCCATTTCTGACAACAAAGGTCAGTTAGGGAGCCTAGACTTTCACCCTCATGAGAGTCCACACCACAAGGTCAGTGGAGACTACATGAGGAACCTGGAAATCTGTTGCCACCTCCAGCATAATGAGTTACCCTGCCTCCTCCACTGGGTAGATCACAGGAAGCCTGGTGGAAAAGTAGGCCTTTCACCATCATCCAGCAGTAATGAGACTAACCCTACTAACTAAGGACTAACCTTGTCTCAGTGGATACGACAGAGGAAACCAGAACTCCTGCCTCCACCTAACAGTAATGAAGATCTCCCTTCTGCAGGTGTCAGCAGAAGTTAAGTGGGGAACCTCCATCTAACTATAGTGAGGCAGTAACCACCTCACTTCTTTGACAGAGCTGTGTCACAAAACAGCCAACTAAGACAGGAGGATTAAATAGGATGTATAATCTCATAACATGAAAATGTCTAGGCTTTGATCAAAAATCATACCAGGACCCAGAGAGGCCTCAAACTGAATGAAAAGAGGACAGTAGATACCAACACCAAGTGACAAAAATTTTGGGATAACCATAATATAAATATCTTCACAAGCAGTGAAGAACACAATTGAAATAAATGAAAAATAGGAAGTCTCAGTAATTAAAAAAAAAAAAAGGAAGATACAAGAAAGAACTACATGGAAATTTTAGAACTGAAAATTTCATTACTGAAATAAAAAGCTCAGGTGGGCACAGCAACAGAGTCAGATAGATATGGGGGTACAGAAGAATCAATAAACTGAAAGATAAAACAGTAAAAAATGTGAACAGCAGAGAGAGAATAGGCTTTTTTTTTTAAAGAGAGAGAGCAAGAGCACATTGTGTGGAGAAAGGGGCAAAGGCAGAAGGAAGGTAGGGGTGGTGAGGGAGAGAAAGAGAGAATCTCAAGCAGGCTCCATGCTTAGCACAGATCCTGGCACAAGGCTCGATCCCATGACCCTGGGATCATTACCTGAGCCAAAATCAAGAATTGGACACTCAACTGACTGAGCTACATAGGTGCTCCAGAATAGATTTAAGGACAATGAACAAAGCATCAGAGACCTATGGGACTATGACAAAAGATTTAACATTCCTGTTATCTGAGGGAGACGAGAAAGAGGTTGAGTCTGAAAATTACTTGAAGAGATAATGTTGAAAACTTCCTAAATTTGGCAGGAGAAATAAAGCTAATAAAGCTACAGATTGAAGAAGCTGGGTGAAACCCAAACAGGATAAATCTAAAGGAATCCATACTAAGACACATCATAATTAAATTTCTGAAAAATAAGAAGTCTCAAAAAAATGTCAAAAGCATCGGGAGAAAATTTGTTCCTCGTCTATAAGGGGAAAACAATTAGAATAATAGTGAATTTCTCATCAGAAAAAAGTGACAATATTTTTCAAGTACTAAAAGAAAAAAATGCTGTCAACCAGAATCATATAGCTAGTAAAGGAATAAAGCAAAACATTCTCAGATGAAGGAAAACTTAGAGAACTTGTTGCCAGCAGACCTACCCTAAAAGAAGAACTAAAAGACATTCTATTAACAGAAAGGAAGTGATAGAACCTTGGAACACCAGAAAGTAAGAGCGTGGCAAAAAAAAATATGGGTAAATACACTAGGCTTTACTTCCCCTCTGATATTTTCATAGTTATGTTTGATGGTTGATACAAAAATTATTTCACTGTCTGAGGTACCTGGGTGGCTCAGTTGGTTGAGTGTCCGACTTCAGGTCAGGTCATGATCTCATGGTTCGTGAGCTCAAGCCCCACATTGAGCTTGCTGTTGTCAGTGCAGAGCCTGCTTCATATCCTCTGTCCCGTCCCCCCCCCCCACCCCCGCCCCTTTATTGCTCACACTCTCTCAAAAATAAATAAAAACATTTATAGAAAAAATAAAATAATTAAAAAATTATTTCACTGTCTGATGTCTTTTAAAAAAAATTTTTTTAATGTTTGTTTTTGAGAGAGCGCAAGCAGGGGAGGGGAAGAGAGAGAGGGAGACACAGAATCTAAAGCAGGCTCCAAGCTCTGCACTGTCAGCACAGAGCCCGATGTAGAGCTCAAACTCACAGACTGCGAAATCATGACCTGAGCTGGGGTTGGATGCTTAACTGACTGAGCCATCCAGGCACCCCTATATGGCATTCTTGAAATGACCATTTTAGTGTGAAAAACAGATTACTGATTGCCAGGGTTTCAGGGGGTAGGTTAAGAGGGAAGTGAGGATCCTTGTGATGCAAATGTTGTTTCTTAATCGTATCAATGCCAGTGTCCTGGTTATAATACAGTTTTGCATTGGAGGAATCTGGTACAAGTCACATAACACTTCTTGTGAATCTACAGTTATCTCTAGATAAAAATTTTAATTAAAAACATAGAGACCATCAAGTATTACAAAAGTGTTTAGAACAAAGGAACACTAAAATGAGACTTTTTCTCCATGACATGATCAGAGAATTGACCTGAAGATAAATAACCTGTTCACTAAAACAAAACAAAAGGTCTGCACTTATATGCTATTTTTCACCTATCATAATTAACAAAGATCATAAAGTTTGATAATATATTTGAGAGGCCATGAGGGAAACAGGTATTTGTATTCACTGTTGGTGACATCTGTAGAGAGCTATTTGGTAGTGAGCTTCAAATTAAAAGTGCATATGCCCTTTGACTTACAGTTCCACTTTTAATTATTTGTCCTACACTTCTACTTTCACAAATGCAACATGACATGTATTCTGTGTTATTCACTGCAGCATTGACTATAATAGCAAAGACTGGAAACAGCCTAAATATCCTTCAAGTAGGGGACTAGTTAAATTATTGTACATCAAGAAAATAAACTTCTGTGAAGCCATGAAAACAAAACAAATGAGGAAGCTCTTTACTTACTAATGAGTACTTTTCAGGGTATTTTAAGTGCAAAAAAAAGCAAGGTGCAGAACATTATATGTGTGTGCTGTGTGTGTGTATACACACATACATATAAGAATTTAATTGCATATACAGAGAACGTTTTTGGAAGGATATTTAATAAACTGCTTTCTGGAAGGGGAACTGAGTAGCTATACACAAGAGCTATCAAAGGAAGAATTTTGGTATATTTTTGAATTTTTAATTATATGAATGTATTACTGAGCCAATTTTTTTTTTAATTTTATAAGTGATGAGGCAATCTTGTAGTGGTGTAAAAACTAATTTTTCATATGTTCAGCCATTGTAACTGATATTGATAGTTGAGACATGTTTAGTTCACATGGTACAAAGATTGGTTTTTATAATTCACTTTATCAGTTACTTGGATTTTTTTTAATTTTAATTTTTTATTGAAGTATAATTAACATACTGTTATGTTACTTTCAAGTGTACAGTATAATGATCCAATAATTGTATACATTACTCAATGCTCATCACAATAAGTATACTCAATTCCCTTTATCTATTTCACCCACGCGGCCCCCCCCCTTCCCTCTGGCAACCCCCAGTTTTCTATATTTAAGAGTCTGCTTTTTTGTTCCTTTTTTTCTTTGCTCATCTGTTCTGTCTTTTAAATTCCGCATATGAGTGAAATCATAAGCTGACTGACTTATTTTACTTCGCATTATACCCTCTAGGTCCATCCATATTTCAGATTTTATTTTTTAAAAATATACATATAAAGTGGTTTCTCCGAGTGAAGAGATGCAAGCAGTGTTTAAGTTTCTTTTTTCTTTTGTGTTTCTTTTTCCTTTCTAGTATTTCTTTAATTTTCAGTAAGACAAGACAAGTTGCTGGCTTTGTGTATCACACAAGTCCAAGGAATATCACTCAATGCAGTGACCCTGATATTAGCATGTCTTTTATTTATACTCGGGAAAAAAATATGTGCAAAAATCTGCACCGATTAATTTGTACTTTTTTAATGCATGAAAAGTGCAGTTCTGCATTTTTGTATTTTTGTTCTGAGCTGTGTGATAGGTACTGTTAATTAAGAATCCAGTTTCAATGTGTAAATATGACATATCTAATTAATCATCTTATCAAAGTGACATTATTGTTTTAACTTTCCAGTCTTGGTTTTTGCCACTTGATTTTTCTCTCTGGCCTTGGTGTCCTCCCATAGCCTTCACAATTTAGCATTAACACCTAGTAGCCTAACAAAAGATGCATAGTGCACAGCAGTTGATTTCTTTCCTAATTAACTCCTACTAATTAGGCATCCTCAAATACCTAAGAAAAAGTACCAGTGTGAACAGAGCAGCTCTAACTAATAATTCTGGATCAAGCATTAGTTGAGAACATGCAAAAGGCTTGTTCTCCATATATTTTTGCAAATTGAGAAATTTGAGTCTTTTTCAATAGTAAGTTCCCGAGTTTTGTTTAGTTGACTAATATTATGTGTCTCTTCATTGCTCCCAGGTCAATCTTACAAACCACTGTGGTTTCATGGGAGGACTACAAAAAAACAAAAGCACTGGATTGACCACACCGTATTTTGCTACCTCCACAGTAGAAGTAATATTTCATGTATCAACAAGAATGCCTTCTGATACTGATGACTCTTTGACCAAAAAAGTAAGTGCTGAGAAAAAACATTGAAATCCTAGTAATTAAGAAAATAAATATATAAAATATGTAAGTAATCTAACTGATCAAGCACTATTTCTGAGTACTCCACACTCTTCATCTAATGCTGTCTTCAGAAACAGGATTGTTGTAAAGCAAATGCTGTTTTCTTTAACAATAACGTTGAAAGTTAATTGCCTTAACAAAGGATTTGTCTTCAAGAAAATGGGGATATGACAAATTGAGAAAACTTCTTTATATGTTCAAATTGGTGAAATTGTATTTCAAGTCTTTTCATACATGGATAGATATAACTGTTACACTGAATGAGAGAGAGCAAAAAATATAGATAAATTATTACAAAGCACTTAAAATATAACACTTTATCACAAGTTTTAACTAAAACTAACAAAGCAAATAAAGTAAGCCTTCATTAATTATGAAAAACATTTTACTGCCTTAGAATTTATGAGAGATATGATGGAATGGTTTTGATGGCCCACATCTTTTAAAAACCTACACTACCATTTTTCTGTGGCTGGCACTGGCATTCAAAAGTTGTTCTGGCACAGTTGTATATATTCAGTCCATGTTTGGTTTTCTTAGGGAGAAATATTTTTCAGAGTAAAACCTTACCTTGTCCAACATTTCTTTACCTTCTCTTCCTCCTCCTCCTTCAATTTATTAAAAACTGCTAACTTAATATCATTGGTCATTTTACTTGATACTCTTCTGCCTGATATCAAAACTCTTTATGCTTTATTAATAAACTGTGAAAATGACTATTCTCCTGCTCTTTTGTAAAGGAACTTCAGAACTGCTCGCAAATATTTGGTAAGATTGATTTAATACCCTTGATGCTTTCTGTTTACAGTTTAGAATACTATTGGAAATTGCCTACTAAATGACTAATGGTTGATAATTATATATGGATGCTAATTAGATTGCAATGAGTAGTAATTTAGTAGTATAGAATTTCTTGTCCTGTAGTTTTTAGAAATAGAAAATGAACCATGAATACTGACAAGAAGATGGTAAAGAGTTGGATTGGAGTATAAAACTTCATTAAAACTTCAATTAAGCACTTTCTTCCATCAACTCATGTTAAATCTCTATGAAAATAAGTCACACCTAGAGACAATTATGAGTATAGTGCAAAAAGATCATTTTAATCATTAAGAACTTGCCCATGACTCATATTTATCATTATCATTTTCAGGGCTCCATATACAATTTCTAAAGTCTAAAATTAATAGTATCTTAGATTGCAAACACAAGAACAGAACAAAGTACATCATTTTTTGTTAAAAAGCTTTTTTTTATTTTTTAAAGAAAATTATGTCAGGATATTTTTACTTCACTATATTAAGCATGATAATTATGTGGTACTTAAAATCTTTTTCCTCTGATGCAAAAATTCTCAATAAGATACTAGCAAATCGAATTCAGCAGCATATAAAAAGAATTATTCACCATGATCAAGTGGGATTCATTCCTGGGATGCAGGGCTGGATCAACATTCGCAAATCAATCAACGTGATACATCACATTAATAAAAGAAAAGATAAGAACCATATGATCCTGTCAATCGATGCAGAAAAAGCCTTTGACAAAATCCAGCACCCTTAATAAAAACACTTGAGAAAGTTGGGATAGAAGGAACATACTTAAACATCATAAAAGCCATTTATGAAAAGCCCACAGCTAACATCATCCTCAATGGGGAAAAACTGAGAGCTTTTTCCTTGAGATCAGGAACACGGCAGGGATGCCCACTCTCACTGCTGTTATTTAACATAGTGTTGGAAGTTCTAGCATCAGCAATCAGACAACAAAAGGAAATCAAAGGCATCAAAATTGGCAAAGATGAAGTCAAGCTTTCGCTTTTTGCAGATGACATGATATTATACATGGAAAATCCGATAGACTCCACCAAAAGTCTACTAGAACTGATACATGAATTCAGCAAAGTTGCAGGATACAAAATCAGTGTACAGAAATCAGTTGCATTCTTATACACTAACAATGAAGCAACAGAAAGACAAATAAAGAAACTGATCCCATTCACAATTGCACCAAGAAGCATAAAATACCTAGGAATAAATCCAACCAAAGATGTAACAGATCTGTATGCTGAAAACTATAGAAAGCTTATGAAGGTAATTGAAGAAGATATAAAGAAATGGAAAGACATTCCCTGCTCATGGATTGGAAGAATAAATATTGTCAAAATGTCAATACTACCCAAAGCTATCTACACATTCAATGCAATCCCAATCAAAATTGCACCAGCATTCTTCTCGAAACTAGAACAAGCACATCTAAAATTCATATGGAACCATCAAAGGCCCCGAATAGCCAAAGTAATTTTGAAGAAGACCAAAGCAGGAGGCATCACAATCCCAGACTTTAGCCTCTACTACAAAGCTGTAATCATCAAGACAGCATGGTATTGGCACAAAAACAGACCAATGGAACCGAATAGAAACCCCAGAACTAGACCCACAAACGTATGGCCAACTCATCTTTGACAAAGCAGGAAAGAACATCCAATGGAAAAAAGACAGCCTCTTTAACAAATGGTGCTGGGAGAACTGGACAGCAACATGCAGAAGGTTGAAACTAGACCACTTTCTCACACCATTCACAAAAATAAACTCAAAATGGATAAAGGACCTGAATGTGAGACAGGAAACCATCAAACCCCTAAAGGAAAAAGCAGGAAAAGACCTCTCTGACCTCAGCTGTAGCAATCTCTTACTCGACACATCCCCAAAGGCAAGGGAATTAAAAGCAAAAATGAATTACTGGGACCTTATGAAGATAAAAAGCTTCTGCACAGCAAAGGAAACAACCAACAAAACTAAAAAGCAACCAACGGAGTGGGAAAAGATATTCGCAAATGACATATCAGACAAAGGGCTAGTATCCAAAATCTATAAAGAGCTCACCAAACTCCACACCCGAAAAACAAATCACCCAGTGAAGAAATGGGCAGAAAACATGAATAGACACTTCTCTAAAGAAGACATCTGGATGGCCAACAGGCACATGAAAAGATGCTCAACGTCGCTCCTTATCAGGGAAATACAAATCAAAACCACACTCAGATATCACCTCACGCCAGTCAGAGTGGCCAAAATGAACAAATCAGGAGACTATAGATGCTGGAGAGGATGTGGAGAAACGGGAACTCTCTTGCACTGTTGGTGGGAATGCAAATTGGTGCAGCCACTCTGGAAAACAGTGTGGAGGTTCCTCAGAAAATTAAATAAGACCTACCTTATGACCCAGCAATAGCACTGCTAGGAATTTACCCAAGGGATACAGGAGTACTGAGGCATAGGGGCACATGTACCCCAATGTTTATAGCAGCACTCTCAACAATAGCCAAATTATGGAAAGAGCCTAAATGGCCATCAATTGATGAATGGATAAAGAAATTGTGGTTTATATACACAATGGAGTACTACATGGCAATGAGAAAGAACGAAATATGGCCCTTTGTAGCAACGTGGATGGAACTGGAGAGTGTGATGCTAAGTGAAATAAGCCATACAGAGAAAGACAGATACCATCTGTTTTCACTGTTATGTGGATCCTGAGAAACTTAACAGAAACCCATGGGGGAGGGGAAGGAAAAAAAAAAAAGAGGTTAGAGTGGGAGAGAGCCAAAGCATAAGAGACTCTTAAAAACTGAGAACAAACTGAGGGCTGATGGGGGGTGGGAGGGAGGGGAGGGTGAGTGATGGGTATTGAGGAAGGCACCTTTTGGGATGAGCACTGGGTGTTGTATGGAAACCAATTTGACAATAAATTTCATATATTGAAAAATTAATTAATTAATTAAATAAAATAAAATCTTTTTCCTGTGACCTTTGTTGAAATGTCAAATAAGTAAGATTTCTTATTTTCTTCAAAATAGTCATGAGGGTTTGTCCTTAATTACTTAAGAAGTTTCTGAAACAGATGTTTAACAATTCATTATCATAAAAAAATTAATTTTGGAGAGGATTATATCATTTAAGAATTGTTAAATGGTTGAGTTCTAATTAAAATTATATTATTAAATGGTAAAATTTGTAAGTGCTGGATTTATTAGAGAATTTTGAGGGATTAAACATTGAACGCTAATAGTTTGTTTCATCCACACCTACAGAAAGTTTTTGTTGTTCTGGTGGTAAAAAATATAATCTATCATTGTCACCTTTAAAAAATTTTTTTTTCAACGTTTATTTATTTTTTGGGGACAGAGAGAGACAGAGCATGAACGGGGGAGGGGCAGAGAGAGAGGGAGACACAGAATCGGAAACAGGCTCCAGGCTCTGAGCCATTCAGCCCAGAGCCTGACGCGGGGCTCGAACTCACGGACCGCGAGATCGTGACCTGGCTGAAGTCGGACGCTTAACCGACTGCGCCACCCAGGCGCCCCTAAAAATTTTTTTTTTATTTAATATTTTTAGGGTTTGGAAATTTCTTTTTCACCAAAGTATAATTCACATACAGTGTCACATTAGTTTTAGGTGTACAGTATAATGATTCAACAGTTCTGTACATTACTCAGTGCTCATTATTATTATTGATAAGTGTACTCTTAATCTCTTTTATCTATTTCACCTATCCTTCCACCCTTCCCCCCTCTGGCAACCACCAGGTTTCTTTCTCTGTATTTAAGAATCTGATTTTGTCTTTGTCCATTTTTTCTTTGTTAGTTTGTTCTTTTTCTTATGTTCCACACATGAATGAAATCATTTGGTATTTGTCTTTTTTTGACTGATGTTTCACTTAGCATTATACCTTTTGGTCCATCCAAATTGTCACTGATGATAAGATCTCATTTGTTTTTATGGATGAGTAATGTTCTAATGTATATATATTTCCACATCTTCTTTATCCATTCATCTGTGGATGAATACTTGGATTGCTTCTGTATCTTGGCTGTTATAAATAATGCTGCAGTAAACACAGAGGTGCATATATCTTTCCAAACTAGTGTTTTGTTTTCTTTGAGTAAATACCCAGTAGTGGAATTACTGGGTCATATGATAATTCTGTTTTCCTTACTGTTTTCCACAGTGACTGCACCAGTTTGCATTTCCACCAACAGTGCACAGGTGTTCTTGTTTCTCTACATCCTTGCTGATACTTATTATTTCATGGCAGTTCTTTTGTTTTGTTTTTGATTCTAGCCATTCAGACTGGTGTAAAGTGGTATCTCATTATGGTTTTGATTTGTTGTTCCCTGATGATGTTGAGCATCTTTTCATGTGTCTGTTGGCCATCTGTGTGTCTTCTTTGGAAAAATGTCATTCAGGTCCTCTGCCCATTTTTAATCATGTTATTATTTTGGTGTTAAGTTGGACAAGTTCTCTATATATTTAAGATAGTGTATTAAGTCCTTATCAGATATGTTATTTGCAGATGTCTTCTCTAATTCAGTAGGCTGCCTTGTCCTTTTGTTGATGATTTTCTTCACTATGCAAATGCTTTTTATTTTGTTGTAGTCCCAGTAGTTTAATTTTGCTTTTGTTTTCCTTGTCTGAGAAGGCATAGCTACAAAAATGCTTCTGTGGCTGATGTCAAATTATTGCCGATGTTTTCGTCTAGGAGTTTTATGGTTTCATGTCTCACATTTAGATGTTTCATCCATTTTGAGGTTTTTTTGTGTGTGTATGGTGTAGGAAAGTGGTCCAGTTTCATTCTTAAGCATGTCCAGTGCAGCATTCTTTTGCATGCTGTCCAGTTTTCCCAGTACTGTTTGTTGAAGGGACTGTCTTCTCCCCCCGTGTATATTTCTCCCTCCTTTGTCTTAGATTAATTGACCATATAAGCACTGGTTTATTTCTAGGCTCTCTGTACTCTTCCATTAATCTATGTGTCTGTTTTTGTACTAGTACCATACTGTTTTGATTACTAATGTTTTGTAGTGTATCTTGAAATCTGGGATTATGATACCTCCAGCTTTGTTCTTTCTCAAGATTGCTTTGGCTCTTTGGGGTCTTTCATGGTTCCATACAAATTTTAGGATTATCCTAGTTTTGTAAAAATTGCTGTTGGTATTTTGATAAGGGTTTTATTGAATTCATAGATTGGTTTAGGCAGTATGGACATTTTAAAACGTTGGCTTTTCCATTCCATGAGCAAGGAATATCTTTCCATTTGTGTCATCTTCGGTTTCCTTCATCAGTGTTTTATAGTTTTAGGAGTGCAGTTTATTCCTAGGCATTTTATTCTTTTTGGAGCAGTTGTAAATGGGATTGTTTTCTCAATTTCTGTTTCTCCCTCTTTTTTATTAGTGTCAAGAAATACAAAGTATTTCTATATATTGACTTTGTACCTTACAACTTTACTGCATTATTTGTCAGTTCTCGTAGTTTTTTGGTGGAGTCTTTAGAGTTTTCTATTGTATAATGTCATTTGCACATAGTGACAGGTTTACTTCTTCCTTACAAATTTGGATGGCTTTTCTTTCTTTCTCTTTTCTGATTGCTGTGGTTAGTACTCCTAGTACTATGTTGAATCGTATTTATTTGGGTTCTTTTTTTTTTTTTTTTTCAGAGTCTGGCTAACTTTTCAAAGAACCAGCTCCTGGTTTTATTCATCTGTTCTATTGTTTTTAGTTTCTATTTCATTTATTTCTGCTCTAATCTTTATTATTTATTCTACTGGCTTTGGGCTTTCTTGGTTCTTCTTTTTCTAGTTCCTTTAGGTGTAAGGTTAGGTTGCTTTTTGAGATTTTTGTTTTATGAGGTGGGCCTGTATTACTATAAATTTCTCTCTTAGAACAGCCTGTACTGCATCTCAAAGATGTTGGACCCTTGTGTTTTTATTTTCATTTGGCTCCATGTATTTTGTATTTTCTCTTTGATTTCTTGGTTGAACCATTTAATGTTTAGTAGCATGTGTTTTGTCTCCATGTATTTTGTTTTTTCCACATCTTTTTCTTGTGATTGATTTCTAGTTTCATACTTTTGTGGTCACATAAGATGCATGATAAGGTTTAAATCGTTTTTTAATTTATTGAGTGTTGTTTTTGGTCTAATGTGATTTATTCTGGAGAATGTTCCATGTGCACTTGAAAAGAATATATATTTCCCTGTTTCTGGAAGGAATGTCTGAATATATCTGTTAGGTCCATCTGGTCTAATGTGTCATTCAAAAGCTACTTTATGTCTGTTACAAGTTGCTTTATGTATTGAGTACATATATATTTACAAATGTTACAACTCTTGTTGGAGTGTTCCCTTTATGATTATTGTCCTTCTTTGTCTCTTCAGACAGTCTTTGTTTTAAAGTCTATTTTGTTTGATATAGGTGTTGCATCTCCAGCCTTCTTTTTGCTTCCATTTGCATGGTAAATGTTTTCTCATCCCTTCACTTTCAGTCTGCATGTGTCCTTTGGTCTGAAGTGAGTTTCTCTTAGGCAAGATATAAATGTTGCTTTTTTAATCCATTCAGTCATCCTTTGTCTTTTGATTGGAGCATTTAGTTCATTTATATTTAGACTATTTATTGATAGGTATGTACTTACTACCATTTTGTTACTTGTTTTGCAGTTCTTTTTGTAGCTGTTCTCTGTTCCTTCTTCTCTTGCTCTCCCCTGTGGCTTGATGGCTATCTTTAGTATTAATGCTTTGATTTTTTTTCTCTTTATTTTTTGTGTATCTATTACAGGTTTTTGATTTGTGGTTATCATTAGGTTCATGTGTAACATTTTATGCATATAGCAGTCTGTATTAAGTTGATGGTCACTTATGTTTGAATCTATTATTACTCCTCAGCCCACATTTTATGTATATGATGTCATACTTCATATCCTTTTATTTTGTGAATCCCTTGACTGATTTTTATAAAGATAATTGGCTTTACTACTTTCGTGTTTTAACTTTAATACTGGTTTTATAAGTGGTCAATCTGCTTTTATTATATGTTTGTGATTACTTGTGAAATTTTTTTCCTTTCGTTATTTTCTTATAACTATTTTGGCTTTTTCTTCCCACCCAAAGAATTCCCTTTAACATTTCTTGTAAGGCTGACTTAGTGGTGATGGTTTTGTGTGTCTGGGAAACTCTCTCTCTCCTTCTACTCTGAATGATGATCTTGCTGGGTAGAGTATTCTCAGTTTCAGGGTTTTTTCCTTTCAGTACTTTGAATATATCATTGCATTCCCCTCTGGCCTACAAAGTTTCTGCTGAAAAATCATCTGACAGCCTTATGTGGTTTCCCCTGTGTATAACTTTTCTCTTGCTGCTTTTAAAATTCTCTCCTTCTCACTACTTTTTGCCATTTTCATGATTATGTCTTGGTATGAACCTCTTTGGATTAATTTTGTTGGGGGTCTCTTTGCTTCCTGGATCTGGGTTTCTGTTACCCTGCCCAGATTAGGGAAGTGTTCATCTCTTATTTCCTTCTCTCTCCTCCTTCTGACATCTCTGTAATGTGAATGTTATTATGCTTGATGATGTGAGAGATTTTCCTTAACCTATTCTCATTTTTTATTATTTTTTTCTGTTCACTATTCAGCTTGGTTGCTTTTCATTGCTCTTCCTTCCAGATCACTGATCCATTCTTCTGTCTCCTGATCTGCTGTTGATTCCCTCTAGTGTGTTTTTTATCTCAGTTATAGAATTGGAGTTCTTCATCTCTGACTGGTTCTTTTTTATATTTTCTATCTCCTTCTTGAAGATCTCATTGAGATCCCCTACTGTTTTCTCAAATCCAGTATCTTTACGACCATTACTTTGAATTCTTTATCAGGCCTATTGTTATCTCTGTTTCATGCAGCTCTTTTGCTGTGGCTTTGTTTTGTTCTTTCATTTGGGACATAATTCCTCTGTCTCCTCATTTTGTCTGACTCTCTGTGTTTGTTTCTGTGTATTAGGAAAGTCAGCTACATCTCCTGATCTGCAAAGTAGTAGCCTTATGAAGAAGACATCCTTTGGTGCCCTCTAGCACAATGTTCTCCTGTTCATCAGAACCAGGCACTTCAGCAGTGTCTCCTATGTGAGCTGCATGCTCCGTACTGTTGTGGCTGAGCTGTGTTTACATTCAGTACAGTCAACTACAGTGGCCCACTTTGCCTGTTGTGAGCATACTGGGCAGGAGTTTGGCCCCTGTGCTGTTAAGGGGCCTGTCTGGGGCCACCACAGGCTTGTAGTTGGGTGGTATCAGCAGTCAGACCAGATACCTGCCCTCAACCTAGGCACTATATGGCTCTCTCCCTGTTCTGCTCTTAGAGGCTTCCATTGATGAGTGGGGCCAACAAACCAGGTGCCTGCCCCTAGTCACATGAGTAGGGGTGCAGTCACACTGATCAGCAGGGCACTCCCTTTGCATTGCCAGTTGCAAGGTTCAGCTGCCAGGACTGTGGGCACACTGGTGTGTGTGGTTATCTTCTCCTGTCCCCAAGACACAAATCACTTTGGAGTGGTGCAGGTTTCTGCTAGGGTTATTTGCAGCAGGGTTTTTCAGAGCAGGAGCCACTTTGCAGGAATGTCTGTGGAGTAGGGCTGGTTGGATGGGGTGGGAACCACGGTGCTAACAAGATACACAGAGAACGTTCACTCTGCTTCCCACAAATATCTGGCTGTCTAGGGTGGAAGGGAGGCAGGCGAGGAATGGTCTGCCAGCCAGCACTTTTGTTTTTGGAAAATTCTTCCAAAGATCCCTGCCCCTCCAACACGTTTTGAGATTAGTAAATAGATTAAATCTACTTCTCATACTCCAGTTGGTTTTTATTTTTAATGTTTATTTATTTATTTTTGAGAGAGAGAAAGAGAGCACACAAGCAGAGGAAGACCAGAGACAGAGAGGGAGACACAGAATCTGAAGTGGGCTTCAGGCTCTGAGCTGTAAGCACAGAGCCAATCGTGGGGCTCAAAACCATGGACCATGAAATCATGACCTGAACCGAAGTTGGACGCTTAACTGACTGAGCCACCCAAGTGCTCCTTCATTTATTTTAACGTTTATAGGGGCGCCTGGGTGGCGCAGTCGGTTAAGCATCCGACTTCAGCCAGGTCACGATCTCGCGGTCCGTGGGTTCGAGCCCCGCGTCGGGCTCTGGGTTGATGGCTCGGAGCCTGGAGCCTGTTTCCGATTCTGTGTCTCCCTCTCTCTCTGCCCCTCCCCCGTTCATGCTCTGTCTCTCTCTGTCCCAAAAATAAATAAACGTTGAAAAAAAAAATTTATTTTAATGTTTATATATTTTTGAGAGAGATTGGGAGAGAGAGCATAAGCAGAGGAGAGGCAGAGAGAGAAGGAGAGAGAATCCCAACAAGTTCCATGTTGCCATCACAAAGCCTGATGCAGGGCTCAATCCCACAAACCATGAGATCATGACCTGAGCCAAAATCAAGAGTCAGACACTCAATCAACTGAGCCATTCAGGCGCCCTACCCCAGTTGCTTTTCAAACTGGTGCTTCTGTGCTGTATATCTCCTGGGTTATTTGTTATGCTGGCTCTTTAAGGGTGGGAACTCAGTTTTGTTTATTTTTTTTTAATGTTTGTTTTTTGTTTTTTGTTTTTTGTTTTGAGACAGAGACAGACAGAGCACGAGCAGAGGAGGGGCAAAGAGAGAGGGAGACCCAGAATCAGAAGCAGTCTCCAGGCTCTGAGCTGTCAGTACAGAGCCCCGACTTGGGGCTCGAACTCATAAACCTCAAGATCATGACCTGAGCCAAAGTTGGACACTTAACCAACTGAACCACCCAGGCACCCCAGGAACTCAGTTTTAAAGTAGTCGAAGTTAAACCCTACTGATTGAAAAATCCTCAAAGTTAAGCCACTGGTTTTCAAAGCCAAAGTCTCATGGGCATCCCCATGCCTGGGGTGCCTGGGGTTGGGTCTGATCCTCTTGCTTCTTTATGTTTAGAGTGTCCCTCTCGTTTATGATTTTTCTCACAGGGACAGGGGAGGATTCTGGGAGGGAGAGTTCCCAACCACGCTTCTGCTCCTTCTACCGTTTTTGATGTGGTCTTCTCTGTACCATTAACTATGGAAGCTCTGTTCTGCCAGTCTTCAAGTTGTGAGTCATTTTCAGAGTTAGTTTCACTGATGTGGCTGTTACCTCAGTGTGTCTGTGGGATGAGGTGAGCTTAGGATACTTTGACTCCACTATCTTCTCAGAAGTCCTGTCTTAACCATTTTTAAATGTACAGTTCATTGGCATAAACATTTATAATGTGCAATCATCACAAGTATCTATTTCCAGAACATTTTCATTTAGTTCAAAATATTTTTAATTTTCTCTTGAGAATACTTTGACTTATGTGTTATTTAGAAGTTGCTTAATCTCCAAGTATTTGGGGGTTTTCCAGCTATCTTTTTGTTGTCGATTTCTAGTTTAATTCCATTGTGGTCTGAAAATAGACATTGTATGATTTCTATTCTTTTAAATTTATGAAGGTGTGTTTTATGGCCCAAATGTAGTCAATCTAGTGAATATTCCATGTGAATCTGGGAAGAATGTGTAATCTGCTATTGTTGGATGAAGTAGTCTATAAATGTCAATTATATCCAGTTGATTGATAGAGCTGTTGAGTTCAACTATATCCTTACCAATTTTCTGCCTGCTGGATCTCTCCATTTCGGATAGATGGGTATTAAAGTCTCTAGCTATAATAGTGGATTCTTCTACTTTTACTTGCAGTTCTATCAGTTTTTTGCCTAATATATTTTGACCCTCTGTTGTTAGATGCATACACGTTAAGGATTGGGTATGTCTTCTTGGAGTACCAGCCTCTTTATCATTAGGTGATGTCCCTCTTTATCCCTGATAACTTTACTTGCTCTGAAGTCTGCTCTGTCTGAAATTAATATAGGTACTCCCACTTTTCTTTCTATTGGTATTATCATGGTATATTTTTCCATTCCTTTACTTTTAATCTAGATGTCTTAGTATTTAAAATGAGTCTTATTTTTTTGATCCACTCTGACAGTGTCTGTCTTTTAATAGTATACTTAGACCATTGACATATAAAGTGATGATATAGTTGGACTAATATTTTCCACATTTGTTACTTTTTTCTATTTGTTACCCTTGTTCTTTGTTTCTGTTTTCGTATTCCACACGTTTTTTGCCTTCTCTAGTTATAACTGAGCACTTTATAAAATGATTCCATTTTCTCTCCTTTCTTAGCATATCAATTATACTTCTTTTCTTTTTTAACTTTTTTTAGCCACAGCCCTGGAGTTTATACTGTACATTTAGAGCTAATCCAAGTCCACTTTCAAATAATACCATACTGCTTCATGGATATTACAAATACCTTATAATAACATCATATGTTTAATTTTTCCCTTCTAGCCCTGTATCATTGCTATCATTTATTTTACTTATAGATAAGCATATATATATATATATATATATATATATACACACACACACACACACACACACACATATGTATATATACACACACACATAAGCAGACATAATCAAATGCATTGTTCCTATTACTGCTTTGAACAAACTGTGATCTATTAGATCAATTAAGAATAAGAAAAATGAAAGTTTATTTTCTCTTCAGTTATTGATTACTTGGTGCTTTTCTTTATA
This sequence comes from Felis catus, assembly GCF_018350175.1. NCBI lineage: Eukaryota > Metazoa > Chordata > Mammalia > Carnivora > Felidae > Felis > Felis catus. The sequence goes on along the minus strand of NC_058373.1, from coordinate 84,764,417 downwards.
TAGATATGTATTTCTAACCTGTATGATTTTCCTTCTCTCTGAAGAACTTCTTTTCACATTTCTTGTAAGGTAGGTCTACCGGCAACAAATTCCCTCAATTTTTGTTTGAGAAAGTCTTTATTCTCCTTTACTTTTGAAGGATTATTTTACAGAGTACAGAATTCTAGGTGTCAGTAGTTTTGTTTCTCAGCACTTTAAATATTTCACTTCACTCTCTTGCTAATGTGGTTTCAGGGGAGAAGTCAGATGTTTTATCTTTGCTCCTCTATAAATAAAATAGCTCTTTTCCTCTGTCTTAAGATTTTTTTCTATATCTGTAATTTTCTGAAGTTTGATGATATGCCTAAATGTAGTTTTGGGGGCATTTATCCTGCTTAGTGTTCTCTGAGCTTCTTGGATCTGTGATTTGATATCTGACATTAATTTGGGGCAGTTCTCAGTTTTGCTTCAAATAATGCTTTTGTTCCTTTCTTTCTTCTTCTTCTCTTATGTGTGTTACAGTGTTTGTGGTCCCACAGTTCTTGGATATTTTGTTTGGTTTTTTTTTTTTCCAGTCTTTTTTCTCATTGGATTTCAGGTTTAGAAGTTTCTATTGTTATCAGACTGAGGTTCTTTCCTTAGCCATGTCTAGTTTACTAATGAGATCATCAGAGGCATTCTTCATGTCAGTTAGATTGTTTTTTATCTCTAAAATTTCTTTTTAATTCTCCCTGAAAATTTCTATCTCTCTGCTTATGTTATCTATCTGTTCTCACATGTTGTCTGCTTTTTCCATTAGAACCCTTAGCATGTTAATCATAGTTGTAATTTTATCATCCCTATCTAACTCTGGTTTTGATGTATCTTCAGCCTCTTAGCCCTGTCCATACTGAGTCTCCAGGAATTTGCAATTACAATTTACATTTTCCTACCTTGCCACAAGTTTCAGACAGAGGTGTCTGCTTTGTTGTCATTCTCCATATTTGCCTGCCTGTCCAATTTTGGGGGCAGTGATTTGCTCTGTGACCTTACTTCTCTAATCTAAGAAGTGTATTTGATTTTCCAGTTTGTTCAGCTTTTTACTTGTTAGGATAAAGTGGCAACTTCTAAGCTTCTTATGTACCATACTATAAACTGGAAATCCCAGATTTTTTTTCTTCTCAAACACAAACTCTACCCATTAACAGTAACTCTCCATTCTCCCCTCCTCCCAGCCCTTGGTAAACACTAAGTGAATTTGCCAATTCTAAGTACCTCATGTAAGTGGCATCATACAGTATTTGTCTTTTTGTGTCTGTCTTATTTCACTTAGTATAATGTGTTCAAGGTTCATCCATGTTGTATCAGGTGTCAAAATTTCATTTCTTTCTGTGGTTGAATAATATCCCATTATATGTATATAGCATATTTTGTGTATTCACCTGATAGACGCACTGGGTTGTTTCTACTTTTTGGCTATTGTAAATAATGCTGCACTGAGCACTGTCATGTAAGTATTTGTTCGAATCCCTGTTTTCAATTTTTTTAATTTTTTTAATGTTTATTTTTTAAAAAGAGAGAGTACAAATGGGGGAGGGGACAGAGGATCCGAAAATGGGCTCTGTGCTGACAGCAGAGAGCCTAATGTGGGGTCCGAACTCAGGAACTGTGAGATCGTGACCAGAGCTGAAGTCAAATGCTTAACTGACTAGGCACCCCCCAGTTTTCAATTCTTCTAGATATATCCCTATGAGTGAAATTTCTAGGTGATAGGGAAATTGTATGTTTGGTTTTCTGAGGAACTAGAACTATTTTCCACAGTAATTGTGCCATTTTACATCCCCACCAGCAATGCAAAAGAGTTCCAATTTTTGCACATCCTGCCAACACTTGTTATTTTCCATTAAAAACAAATGTAGATATCCTAGTAGATAGATGCATAGTGGTATTTCATTGTGGTTTTGAATTGCATTTCCCTAGTGACTAGTGATGTGCTTTTCATTGCTTTTTGGCATTTGTATATCTTCTTTGGAGAAATGTCTATTCAGTCTTTAACTCATTTTTTAATTAGGTTCACATTTTTGTTGTTGAATTATAGAAATTCTTTATATATCCTAGATGTTAATCCTTTATCTGTTATATGACTTGCAAATATTTTCTCCCATTTTGTGGCTTGTCTTCTCTCTCTTGATAGTGTCCTTTGATGTACAAAAATTGTAATTTTGATGGAGTCCAATTTATCACGTTTTTGTTTTGTTGCCTCTGCTTTTTTTTTTTTAATTTTTTTTTCAACTTTTATTTATTTTTGGGACAGAGAGAGACAGAGCATGAATGGGGGAGGGGCAGAGAGAGAGGGAAACACAGAATCAGAAACAGGCTCCAGGCTCTGAGCCATCATCCCAGAGCCTGACGCGGGGCTCGAACTCACAGACCGCGAGATCGTGACCTGGCTGAAGTTGGACGCTTAACCGACTGCGCCACCCAGGCGCCCCTTGTTGCCTTTGCTTTTGGTGTCAGTTCAATAAATCATTGCCAAATCTAATGTCATGAAGATTTTCCCATATGTTTTCCTCTAAGATTTTTATCATTTTAGCTTTTACATTTTAATTTTTGAATCCATTTTTGGTTAATTTTTGTATATAGTGGAGATCAGGGTTCAACTTCATTCTTTTTCATATGACTACCTAGTTTTCCAACCACTGTTTGTTGAAAAGATTGCACTTTCTCTCATTGAATGATCTCGGCATTCAGGTCAAAAATCAGTTGACTTTATATGCAAGGGTTTATTTCTGGATTCCGTATGCATTTCTTTGGTCTAAATGTGTGTGTGTGGGGGGGGGTCTTTTGCTTTAATTAAATGCTTTAATTACTGTAGCTTTGTAGTAAGTTTTTCAATCAAGTAGTAAGAGTCCTACAACTTTGTTCTTTTTTTTCCCCCCAATATTGTCCTTACTATTCAAGGTCTTTTGAGATTTCAGATGAGTTTTAGGATAGGTTTCTCTATTTCTACAAAGAACTTAGTTGGGATTTTGATAGAGATTGCATTGAATTTTTGGACCACTTTGTGTAATACTGTCATCTTTGTGTGTGTGTGTGTGTGTGCGCGTGTAATACTGTCATCTTAACAGTATTAAGTTTTCTATTCAATGAACATGGGATGTCTTTCCATTTATTCCTGTAGTCTTTAAAGTCAGCACTGTTTTGCAGTTTTTGGTATACAAGTCTTTTTCCTCCTCGGTTAAATTTTTCTGTAAGTGTTTTATTCTTTTTGATGCAATCATAAATGGAATTGTTTTGTAACCTTTAATTGTTCATTGTTAGTATATAGAAATGCAACTAATTTTCATGTGTTGATTTTGTATCATGCAACTTTGCTGAATTCATGTGTTAGCTGTAACAGGTTCTTTTGTGAAATTTCTACTTATAAGTTTCATATTTTTCAGTGTTTCTATGGAGAAATAAGAGCTTAGAGCTTCCCTGGTCCACCATTTTTCTAATATCACACTTTAGAAAAACTTTTAACTTTTTTTCTTTTAAGCTAATTCTAAATTTAAAATTATTGGGGTGTCTGGGTGACTCAGTCAGGTAAGTGTCCAACTCTTGATTTCTGCTCAGAGCATGATCTCACAGTTTGTGAGTTCGTGCCCCACATTGGGCTCTGCACTAATGGCATGGAACCTGCTTGTGATTCTCTCTCTCCCTCTCTGGCCCTCTCCCGCTCACACACATGGTGTCTCTCTCTCTCTCTCAAAATAAATAAACTTGGAAAAAATAAATAAACTTAAAATTATTTGGTAATTTACCAAGTGGAAAAGTGCTAATATTTTTCCCACTTATTTAGTAGGGAGGAAGGACACAGGCAATTGCATGGCATAATATTCCAGTTATTTAATATTGAGATGTCAGAAGTATTGTTACTTTTTTTTAAGTTTATTTATTTTGTGAGAGAGAGTGCATGCATGTGAGTGGAAGAGGGGCAGAAAGAGAGGGAGAGAATCCCAAGTAAGCCAGGCGGGCTGTACAATGTCAGCACAGAGCCTGATGCAGGACTTGAACTCACAAACCGTGACATCATGACCTGAGCTCAAGTCAGACACTTAAATGACTGAGCCACCCAGGCACCTCAGAAGTATCCTGACTTAAAATGTAAGCATATATTTATAATTTTTTAGAAATCTATTTATTTAAAAAAAATTTTTTTAATGTTTATCTTTGAAGGAGACAGTGTGAGTGGGGGAAGGACAGAGATTGAGGGAGACACAGAATCTGAAGCAGGTTCCAGGCTCTGAGCTGTCAGCACAGAACCCTGTGTGTGGCTCATCTCACAAGCTGTGACTGAGCTGAAGTCAGACGCCCAACCGACTGAGCCACCCAGGCGCCCCATTTTTTAGAAATTTTAGAATGCAAGCATGTGAATTATTTCAGTTGTTAAAATAATTATGCCTGTTGGGTTTTTTGTTAATGCCTGTTTTACTGAAGAAAATTACCCTCATTACTTAGGCTTTTTTACTTAAAGCAATTTAAAGGGTTTGTTTGTTTTAGTGAAAATTTTAAATTGTCACTACTTCCACATATATGGTACCTACCATATGAAAGTGAAGCCCATCAAAATTATAAACAATATTTAATAAAGCAACATCATTTTGGAAGGGTATAGTTCTCCTAGGTAATTTAAATCAGTTTAAATAAAATCTGTATCAGGATGGGACTAAATTGAGGCAACATTTCATTTAATTCAGTAGAAAGGAAAAAATATACCTGGTCTCATAATTCAATATAACTATTCCAAACCTTTTTTTTTTTTTTTGATAGAAGTCAAAACAATCTTAACATTTATTTCTCTATATATACTGAGTTTTCCTTTCCCTATTCCCTGTGAATCTTGCCCTTAATCTGCTTTTCAGAGTCCTAGTATGTAAGATTTTTCCAACAGGCTTATATCTTAGCTCTATTATAGTATCAATTTTGTTTTTAATAAAAGGTTAAATATTTAAACTTAATCATAGAAACCAGTTGTCTTATACCAGTTCTCCCTAATAAAAAAATCACTTTCTGTATTGGTATTTTTTTCTCCTGAATTTAATAAATTCCACATTAGTGGTAATAAGTTGAGGCCTAGAACATGTGTCCTATTACAAATGAACAATTGGGTATCATTAGGTTGTCCCCCTTTCCTTTGTACATATATCTTTAGGTGTGTTAATCCATTCAGTAGACACATTAATGAGCACTGGTTGAAGTGTAATATTGGAGGAAGTAAGGCTCGTTGACCTCAGCATGGAGTTTAATACCTCTAATTAAATTAGGTAGTCGACAGTCAGTATAAAGAAATAGCCGTGCCTCTGGCAAGCTAGAATTATTTACGACTCTGGTTCTGTGTTTTAAACTTGATTGGAGAAAGTCATTTATATCTATTTTATAGAAACTAATTTTAGTTCTCACTTTTTATTTACAATATCATGTGGTGATTTTGTAAATTATTTTTAAGCATTTTATTTTCTCAGAATGAGAGGTAAATATCCTTGAACCTGTTTAAATGTAGTGTTTTATTTCTTGTGAAGGGAAGCTTTTTCAAGTCTTAAGACAGTAGTAAGAGAATTTTTACAACATAGACTATACTTCTTGAGCAAATTAATCAAACATTCAGTCTAACAAAGTACTCTCTTAGAAATATTATACAGCCAAGTCAGTTTCCTCTGAAAAACCGTTAATGTAATGGACAGCACTTCATTTTCTGTTTTGGAATTTGGTCACAATAGTTTCCCAAATAAATGAGCTTTATTGACCTGCTTGGTCAGATTTTAATTTTAGACCTATTTTTCTTTATCTTATCTAGAAATAAAATTGAAATATACCTTACTTTCCAGAGAACTTGTATGCTAAATATAGTCTGGAAAATGAATTCAAAAACAAATTTAAGAAATAATAACAAAACTTTTATTATTTTAGTAAAAGTAGAGTTAGTATAATAGTCAATGGTACAGAATTATACTCATGGTTTTGACCCCAAACTAACAATCTTACATAAAATAATTCTATTTTAATATCATACCCTCTACCCTTAACCCCAATTTCTGTAAATATATTCTTTATGACAAGAGTATAGAGAAATGGCTCAGAATAAATTTATCTCACTGCTACAAATGGTATAATTTGGATGGTATGGCAGTGACTTCTCATTGCATGTAGAATAAAGTTCTAGTTCTTCACTACGGCCTTCAGTGCCCTACATGATTTGGCCACCTGCCTGCCTACCTCTCTGATCTCATCTCCTGTCACTTTCCTTTTCATTTAGCACAATCTGGCCTCACTGGCTCTCATTCTGACCTGCCAGCATGTCAAGCTCATACCCGTCTCAGAGGCTATGCACTTATGTTCTTTCCATTTTAAATGTTCTTTCTCCACATCATCAGGCTTTCTCACTCTCACTGTTCTATCCTCAGATTCACATGACAGTTTGTCAGAGAGACTTATCCAAACTTTCCAACTAAAGAAGTCCCCTTCACCCAGTAACACTACCACATTACCCTATTTTATTCTCTTTATAGCACCTACAGCTCCTGTCATCATCAAAGTGGCGTATTTAAATAAATGCCATAATTGCAGATAATTCTATTTTTATGCTGTGCACTACATAATGACAAAAAATTTACCAAGATAAGTACATGATACTATAACTAGACTTAACCTAATCATGTCTTGTTCCTCTTCTCTTTTCTCTGAGCCCTTTCCTAGGTCTCCTCTCTTTTTCCTGTGGTCCTTTTTCTTTCCCGCCTGTGTTTCTCTTTTTCTTCAGCGCAAGCATACAGACTTGAACACCCTCTGGTGTTTTTCCAAGAACTGTGAAGTCCATGTTCGTCCAAATGTAACCAAAAAAGTCACCCCACGTGTCTAAAAACTGTTGCTTCTCCTCCTCTGAAACTTCAGAATCCAACAGTTTCCAAATATAATAGCTTTGTTTTCTTGAGTTTCTGTAATGGAAAATATTTTAAAGGAAAATTTTATACTAGGCTTTTGGTTGTACTAGAAGAAAGTCCAGTATGGATTTTCTTTTCTTTTTTTTCAGTTGGTTGTTGGTATGTTTCAAAAACCAGTTTTCAAGCCATTGTCTTTTCAAACACACCTTCTGCACTTAAGTCACACATTTCAATAAAGCATTTTCAAGACTATCTTTTTAATAGTCAGCAGTATATGTTGAGTGCCCACTCTGCTAAGGTAATTGTATACTAGATACCATGCCTATTGTTTCAAGAACCTTTTCTTAATTACTAAAAATGAATGATGCACCAGTTTGCATTCCACCAACAGTGCAAGAGGGTTCCCATTTCTCCACATCCTCTCCAGCATCTATATAGTCTCCTGATTTGTTCATTTTAGCCACTGTGACTGGCATGAGGTGATATCTCAGTGTGGTTTTGATTTGTATTTCCCTGATGAGGAGTGACATTGAGCATCTTTTCATGTGCCTGTTGGCCATCCGGATGTCTTCTTTAGAGAAGTGTCTATTCATGTTTTTTGCCCATTTCTTCACTGGATTATTTGTTTTTTCTGGTGTGGAGTTTGGTGAGTTCTTTATAGATTTTGGATACTAGCCCTTTGTCTGATATGTCATTTGCAAATATCTTTTCCCATTCCATCAGTTGCCTCTTAGTGGAGGTTCCTCAAAAAAATAAAAAATAGACCTACCCTATGACCCAGCAATAGCACTGCTAGGAATTTACCCAAGGGATATAGGAGTGCTGATGCATAGGAGCAACCTGTACCCCAATTTATAGCAGCACTTTCAACAATAGCCAAACTATGGGAAGAGCCTAAATGTCCATCAACTGATGACTGGATAAAGAAATTGTGGTTTATATACACAATGGAATACTATTTGGCAATGAGAAAGAATGAAATATGGCCTTTTGTAGCAATGTGGATGGAAATGGAGAGTATTATGCTAAGTGAAATAAGTCATACAGAGAGATACCATGTTTTCACTCTTATGTGGATCCTGAAAAACTTAACAGAAGACCATGGGGGAGGGGAAGGGGAAAAAAAGTTACAGAGAGGGAGGGAGGTAAACCATAAGAGACTCTTAAAAACTGAGAATAAACTGAGGGTTGATGGTGGGTGGGAGGGAGGGGAAAGTGGGTGATGGGCATTGAGGAGGGTACCTGTTGGGATGAGCACTGGGTATTGTATGGAAACCAATTTGACAATAAATTTCATATTTAAAAAAATGAATGATGCAGACAGCAAGTGAACATATAAAAATATGTATGATCCTAAAATGTATGAAAGTATGTTTTTTTTTAACATGATTGAGGAGTATATGATAGTGGGGTTTTTTGCTATATGTGGGTATCTGAAAGATAGGGAAAAGAATGAGGGCTCGAAGCAGTGAGTATTACTCAGTTTCAGTTTCTGCATGTTCATACCACAATCTCCTGAACTGCAAAACCTAATTAACCTCTGTGCATTCTTCAAGTACCGTAATAATCAGTTTTCTTTGTTATTTGCATTCAGAGAAATTTATTTAGAGTATTATCTTTATCATTAATTATTCATTTATTAATTCTTTTACTCTGTCTCCTTCACTGGACTTGAAGCTTTCTGAGAGCAGAGACTATGTCTGGTTTTCTTTCACCATTGTATCTGTCTGTGCCAACCAGCACAATGCATTTAGTCACCTCTCAGTATTTCCTAATGTATCAAGAAAGATAGGTAAGAAGGAGGGAGGGTAAGAGAGAGGCCTTTTAAGAACTTATGAACTAGTGCAAGTATGTAGGATGACTTGAACATCTGACCTAGGGCAACGTTTTTTAAAAAATGAAGAGATACAGGTAAGGAAAACAGAAATTGAAGACTTTCAGATTTTGATCCTAACTAATTATAATTAGTAGTTAGGTACTTTCAACAGAAATGGGGAATTCAGAGGATAACCTGATTGTGTGAAAGATGATAAGTTACTTTACATGAAATCTAGTCTCCAGCTCCATGAAATGAATGCTATTTTGTGGCATTGAGGAAATCTAGAATTGAATGTAATCTCTGATAATTGTAGAAAATGAGAACACTGTCTTAAGATAGGCAAACATCTGATTTTCATAAAAGGACATGGAACAGTCCACTAACTACAAAAATTACTAACATTCATGAGCTCCATGTCAATGCCTGACAAAATAGGATTATTAAACAGATGGTTTGTGAGCACTTAGATAATGAAGTAGTGATCACTAGGAGCCACCATGAATTCACCATAACAAATCACATCAAAGTAACTTAATTTGTTTTAATAGGATTACTAGACAGGGAAGGCCATAGACAGTATAAAGCATTTAGCTAAGTTGTTGTGGACAAGTTGAAGAAATGTGGTCTTAATAATAGTTCATTAAGTATATTCATGACTGGTTGTATAATCATATCTGGAGACCTAAATTAATTATCTAATGAGAGGCATATAGAGAAGTGGTTAAAGTATGGTTTTTGGAATTAGCCTGCCTGAGTTTCAGCTCTGGCTCTACCACGTAACTACTTATGTGACATGAGGCAAGTTTATTTATCTTCTTCAGCTTCAGTTCCTCACCTGTAAAAAAAAATAGGGGTAATAACAATTGTACTTACTTTGTAGCATTGTTGTTAAAATTCAGTTATGCCAAAGCACTTAGAATACTAAGAATTTAATAAATGTTGGATATTTTTTCTTTTTTACTTATTTTTGGAGAATACAAGCAGGGGAGGGACAGAGAGATGTAAACAGGATCTGAAGCAGGCTCTGCACTGACAGGCTGACAGTAGTGAGCCTGAAGTGGGGCTTGAGCTCATGAACTGTGAGATCACAACCTGAGTCGAAGTTGGAAGCTCAACCTGAGCCACCCAGGTTCTTGATGTTGGATATTATTTTAACCAGGAGGAACATTGAAATGACTTGCCATATAAGGCTGTTACCCAGATTTGTCCTATTTGACATTTTTATCTAAAATCTAAATAAATACACAAGAAATTGAATTTAAGAATAGCCCAAATCTGGGAAAGAGAGAGCCAACACATTGAATAGCAGAACCAGACTAACAAGATAGGTTTAAAGATAATCTGAACCTGGCAAGGTAAAATTTAATAAGAATAAATTCTCTCTTGGAGAGAGCCAAACCATAAGAGACTCTTAAAAACTGAGAATAAACTGAGGGTTGATGGGGAGGGTGGGTGATGGGCATTGAGGAGGGCACCTGTTGGGAGGAGCACTGGGTGTTCTATGGAAACCAATTTGACAATAAGTTTCATATTAAAAAAAAAAAGTAAAATAAGTAAATAAATAAAAAGAATAAATTCTCTCTTTAATTCTAGCAGTCAGTTGTACCTGCTTAGGACTTTATACGAACAAGACTGAAGGGTTTGAATTAATCACAACTACTATTTGAGCCAACTTTGAAAAAATGCAGAAAATAATTCAGTTAACAGAACAAAGAAAGTCATCGCACTATGAGCTTACTGTACTGGTCAGAGCATGTATTAGTAATGTGTTCAATTCCAGACACCACAGTTTAATAGAAACATCAATAAACTGAGGTAAATAATTCAGGATAATGAATAGCTTTGTAAACTCAAGGAGGAAGTAAGGACACATTTAACCTGGAAAAGAAAAGTTGAAATCTACGTTAGAGCAATCTTCAAATATCTGAAACGATACTATATAGAATATAGACTGGATTTCTTTGGTAAGGATCATTGTAGAAGAACAGGCTTCAGGAACGCAAATTTTAGCTTAGCATAAAGAATGTTCTAATGATTGTAGCTCTTTAAAAATGAATAGGCTGATTCATGAAGGTATAAAGTTCCCAACCCTAGAAGTACTCATTCAGATAGAAGCAGGATTACTCGTCAGAGGTGTTGCAGTGGGAGTTCCCGTATGGGGCTGGAAATCAGAACTTTACTTAGGGTCTCTTTCAGTGTTAATATTCTATAATGTATTGAGGATTTCAATTTTGTACATGTTAATTTCATTTAACTTCTTTATCTTCATGAATTGATAATGATAATCTGCTGCCTATATTATATAGCTGAATTAAAATTATTTCATCAGCATTTGAAGTGGATTTGGAAGAGTTGTTTGGTTGCCAATCATTTTACCAGATTTATCCCATAAACAGAAGTCTTGTACTCTCTTTTAGAAGTGATTAGCATCTGGGTACAAAAACATGTAGGTAGGAACTCTTTGAGAATTTTTGGAGTATAGAAAACCTGGTGAGTATACACAGGACACAACCTTGTAAGTCCTTAAGAGATAGAGAATAAATAAACATCAAATATTATATAAAGTATTCATGTCAAAGTGTCAAACACACTTCACTTCTGAAATTTCTATTAACTGTTAATACTCAAAATTCATTCTTTCAGCAATCTCTCAAAAATTCCTAAGATATACATACCAATGATTAGCAATTTCTCAATTTGTGTTTATTATGTAGTAAGTTTTAAAGACTTAAAGATACAAAAACATGCCCAATCATGACAACATAATTATTTTTAAAAAAAAGGTAAGGGATAGTCTTGAAGCTTCCCCTCAAAATGCTTGAATATGTTTAGCATGACTTTGTTATATGCATGGTTCTTTGCCACAAATATCTTCATTACAACATCTCAGTAAAAATGTATTATTTTTTTCCCATTAAACTTTTATGACAGACTTTTAAGACTGTGGTAGATATTTGAAGACAGGCTTTGTTTATAAGATAAAACTTTAGTTGCCCTTTTCTCTCATTTCTTTAGATAAGTAGGCACTAGAAATTATAGATAGCTTTGGCAAGAGTTCAAGGGTTAATGTAGCAGATAAATAAAAGGAATTTTCTGTAAATTGAGACCTGCATTATTTCAGTTGTCTTGTCTTTCCTAACCTAACTCATTTAATTTTAAAAAGTAAATACTTAAATTCTTCCTGACAGTGTGCTCAGCTTTTACTATCGTTTATTACTTCAATTATACTTGATATCACTTAGAACAATCTGCCATTTGGAAATCTCAGTATAGCCTGGAGCTTAGTATTAGATCTGGCTGCTATTGTAACATGTACAGCATATGACATTAATGTATCAAAATTAGATTGGATCATCCCTCCTGGTTAAATTTATTTCACATTTCTTTTGTATTCAGTTAACATAAACCTATTAGGGAAGCTGACACATGGGGATGGCTGTATAGGAAGGATATTTTTAAAGTATTTTGATTAAAAAATGAAATTATAGAGCCATAGCTTTTCTAAGTTGTGTAATCTGTTTGGTTTTTTAAAATGTCACAGAGCCCAAGTACCGAATTTATATCATTCAAGGGGTGTGTGTTTCGACACGTGTGTGTGTTGTGGTGTAAATAATGAAGAATTAAAACTTAAACAATATTTTGATGATTAGGCCTACCATCATGAATTTAGAGCAATGAGTATGTTTATTGTTTCCAAAAGGCAAAAAATATTTAATACGCTTAAACCTAAAAAAGTCTCCTTAAAAGAAAATAAATATTTTTATACTATATTTCTAAAATAATAGATTCTGGTCTATAGGTTTAGCTGGATACTGTCTTTAGAGTAATAGCTACCTCTATCTTATAATCCATCGAAGTATGTGAGGGGGCATTTCTTGCTTAAGAATACAAATGTTAAAATTCAGGGATTTACCTTGTATTTTCAGATACTTTAGTGATGTTCATAGTGATTAGGATTTTCTAGATCGACTGGTGTTTGGGACTTTAAAAACCATTAGAACAATGGTTCTTGGCTTTTTTTGGTATTACGTACTCCTATTTGATAGACTCTTCTCAGAAAAATACACAAATAAAATTTTGCCAAGTAATTTTCAAATATTCACAGACCCCTTGAACCTGGGTTAAGAACTCCAGGGTTAAGGGGCCCCCGGCTGCCTCAGTCAGTAGAGTGTGTGACTCTTGATCTTGGGGTCATGAGTTTGAGCCCCAGGTTGGGCACAGAGCTTACTTAAAAAAAAAAAAACTCCAGGGTTAAGGCTAACAGAAGAGAGCCTTTCATTAATTGGATTTGACTCCTTTTTTTGTTGTTATTTAAATGACACATTTAAACTTCTCTCTTACTCTGTGGTCTTTAAGCCAAGTAAATTACATATTTCAAAAACAAATCATTTGTATGTTAGCTCATACAAAAACTATTGATGACACCCTAGTTCTCTCTTCCAAACCTTCCCATACAATGTGTCCATTTATCTGAAAGCAGTCAAAGAGTCCATGTGAGATATGCACCAAAAATGCACTCAGATGTTGACAGTGACAGAATCCATTAATATACTAAGATAACCACATTTTATATTAAAATACATGTTTATACAATAATCTCCATGAAGAAAACTCAAGACTAATGGGCATTAAGTTCATTTTTCTAATAACTTATTAGAAATCCAACTTTTGGATGCTTTGCTTTTTTATCATTTTAACCACCATAATGTTAACTCTCTCTGATTGCCAGAAGCCTTTGTAAGCACCACAAATATTTAAACAACATCTTGAGACTGTAACAAATTTCAAGAATCTGTTTGGAAGAATTTTGTAGGCAACATTTCATAGGCAAAGAAACCCTGGAAATTTGTTGAACCAAACAGTCAACTTTCTCTTAATAGGTTATTTACCCAATTTATGAATTACCTATTTCTTTTCCTTCTCTTCCTGTTGCCTTCTTTAGGCAGTTTTACTGCTCATTAGCACTTTGAGAGAATGGTCAGAAAAAAAGGAGTAGAATCTTAAAACACTCGCTTGTTTAATTTTTTTTAATGTTTATTTTTGAGAGAGAGCACGCGCGCGCGCAGGTGGGGGAGGGCAGAGAGAGAGGGAGGTTTTAATTTCTTTATCTTTTAATATTTTGTATAGTATAGTATGTTGTCAGTAGCTGTATGAAAAACTGTATGCTTTTTCTAAAGCACTATGAACTATTTTGGTTTTCCAGTTGAGACATTTGGGAAATGATGAAGTACACATTGTTTGGTCAGAGCATACTAGAGACTACAGGAGAGGAATTATTCCTACAGAATTTGGTGATGTCCTTATTGTCATATATCCAATGAAAAATCACATGTTCAGTATCCAGATAATGAAAAAACCAGAGGTAAGAACTTACTATATTTTAATAATATTTTCTGAGCTCTGAATGGGTTTGTGAGTTTCTTCTTTCAGAGGGATTAGACTAGGCATCAGGTTGTGAAAACAGGGGGAAGTGAGACAAAGACTCGTGTAACAATGTAAATTGTGTAAGTCTGGTTCAGAAGGAGCTAAAACAGAAAAAATAGCAAGAAACTGTGTTCAAATGGGAGAAGTGCCAGAGCAGAAGTTCCTTTGTACTAAGATCACAACAGGATTACCTTTTAATAAGAGGATGATTATAGTTTCCTAAAAGGTACAATAAGAAGCAATCATTCCCTTTAGGTCAAGAATGTATGGTTCCTTTATTTTTAGTTGGTATATCTTACTAAGGAGTACATGATTATTTAATCGTGTCACTTTTAATAAATGAAAGTTCTACAAAGTATTAAAAAAATTTGTTCTGGTTGGATGTCTTATACCATAGGGTTGAAACACACTTTCAAAATAATAAAAGTGTGATAGTGTTTGGGTATCTTTCTTACTTTTTTTAAATCAAATACTTTTAATTTATAGAAAACCTAGTTTTTGACAGTTGATCATGAATCTTTAGAATTTCTTGAATTAGACTAACTTTCCCACATGTGAATTTGAGCTTACAGCCAGGTTTCTTTAGGGTTTATATAAACCAGAGGTCAGCAAACTATGGTTCACCTCCTATTTTTGTATAGCCTACAAGCTAATAATGGTTTTTACTTTTTTAATGGGTTTTTCTTTTCTTTTTCTTTTTCTGTTTTTGTTTTGTTTGCCCCTTTACCCCCAGGTTTTTCTTTTTTTAAAAAAATCAAAGAAGAATATATAACAGGGACAACATATGGGCACAAAGCCTGAAATATTTACTGTATTATCCACATCCCATGCCCTTGCCTTCAGCTGTCATCTGTACCAACCATATCCAAATAGAATTACTTTGAAACTGTCAGTCATCTGATAAAAGTGACAGTTATCAAAATAGATTTTTTTTCTTTTCTTTTTTTTTTTTTTCAACGTTTATTTATTTTTGGGACAGAGAGAGACAGAGCATGAACGGGGGAGGGGCAGAGAGAGAGGGAGACACAGAAGCGGAAACAGCCTCCAGGCTCTGAGCCATCAGCCCAGAGCCCGACGCGGGGCTCGAACTCACGGACCGCGAGATCGTGACCTGGCTGAAGTTGGACGCTTAACCGACTGCGCCACCCAGGCGCCCCTAGATTTTTTTTTCTAATAAAACTAATGAAGGTCTTTTAGGTTCTATAGTAAAGGTGGTCACAAAAATAATGAAAAACTAACTTGCTGCCTATGAGAATGTGTTATCTTTATTGTGTTTACTCAGTGGCAGAAATTTATTTCCGGTGTTGAATTTTTGTGTACAGTTGAGACAACAAAAATTTGAAAATTGGCAGGGAATATAAATTATTTAGTCAGTTAAATGAAGCACAGTTCTGTTTGAATAGGAAACCATGTAGACCTTTGGCATTTTTTATTTATTGTCTTCGTGTGAATCATGGAAAAGAATTAAATTTGAATAGTATTTCTACTGAAGGAAGAACTAAAGAGGAAGTAGAAACATTTTTGTGTGCAGTGTCTTGATTGTTCTTATTTATAACAACCTTTCTTCAATATGAGTATAAAATTATGTTCTAATTTCTCAATCAGGTTCCCTTCTTTGGTCCACTTTTTGATGGTGCTATTGTGAATGGAAAAGTTCTACCCATTATGGTTCGAGCAACAGCTATAAATGCAAGCCGTGCTCTAAAATCTCTGATTCCACTGTATCAAAACTTGTATCCTTTTTGACAGTATGGTTTCTACTCTAATACATGTCTGCTTTCCAAGGTAAGTATGTCTTACGGGTCAGTACCTTTGAGTTTCTGTTCATTGATATATAGAGATAGAGTTCCTCCCCAGTGTTTGTGCTGTTGTGATATGTGAATGATGTATTCTCTTTTATACACTACTAATCAGTACTTATCTTTTGGTTAACTAATTAGGGTCCCATGCTAGGTACTCTGATACTATGCATGTATAGAAATAACCCTAACAGTGATCATAAAGTACTCAATCTAGTTAAGGAAATATACAGTTTTTAGTGTGTGTGTTGTAACAGAGTTATGTACTGTTTTGGAGGTACAATGAGAAGCAGCCTCAGAAGTGTGAGGATTGAATATTGAAGGATGACGAGTAAGAGGTAATCAGGTGGATGAGATTAAGAAGAGCATTCCAGGCAGAGGGAACAAGATAAAGACGTTGGAAGTATGAGAGGACATGGAGTGTTTAAGAACATGGCTTCTGGAGGGGCACCTGGGTTGGTTAAGTGTCTGACTTCAGCTCAGGTCATGATTTCGTGGCTCGTGGGTTTGAGCCCCACGTCGGGCTCTGTGGGGAGAGCACAGAGCCTGCTTCAGATTATGTGTCTCTCTCTTTCTCTGCCCCTCCCCCATGCGTGTTCGCTTGCTCTCTCTCTCAAAAATAAACATTAAAAAAAAAAAAAAAAGAAGATGGCTCCTGGAGCCAGATTTCTGGACTCAAATGCTTAGCTATCTAGCCTTGGGAATATTTTTTAAATAATTTGAGCCTCAGTTTCCATATCTATAAAATGAGGATGATAACACCTAGCTCACTGTGTTATAAGATCTGAATGAGTCAGTATGTATAAAGCTCTTAGAACAATGCCTGGGACACAGTTTTAATTGCTTTCTGAAATGAATTTCTATTTCCATATACTTTTTCTATATGATTAAAAACATTTCAATTATTTTTCTTAATAAATTGTGGATGTTAAGCTTCACAGGGAAGGCTTTTTAAAATATCCTGAGTTCTATTCCACATGAAATGGATTTATCGTAAGTCTGCCACATATATTCTCTTCTTTTGATGAAAATTGACTTAAGCAATCTGATTCCTATGTAATTTCTCATGTATTCTGACACTGTGAAATGGAATTATAGGTGGTGGATCATGGCATGATATATTGATTAAGCTTAATGACATTTATATAGCATTTCTTACTTGTGACAGTTATATCTTCACTTTAAGTTGAAAGATCAGATTTGAAGTGGTCATTGTGAAATGTAGGGATTCAGTTTATTATTTCCTGAATATCTCTAGAAAGGTAGCTAATCCTACAAGGAATGCGCAGATTATTACCCATAAGCTCATTTTATCCACATTGTCAACTCCTCTGAGGTTGTCTTTCTGATCTTGGCCTGATCCTGATGTTCATCCTAAGGTTAGTGTCCTCCGCCCTTTCATTTAAGACACAGTTGAAAGAATGCCTTAAATCTTTTGGGAAAGTGGTGAGAGAGAAATTAGATTGTAGTAGAAAATTCTATTTGCCTCTTGTGTCATAAAACAGGAACTCCATTTATTGAGCAAACACAAACTATTTCTGGCCTGAAGTACAAATATTTAAGATGTACACCTTACCAAGTAGTTAAAAATGCAAAATAAAAGTGTTGGGGGCTATGACTTAATTTCTTTTTCCTGCACCTAAGTTTATACTCTTTTGAGAACTATTTCAGATTTACATGTTACACTAGAGGTATGGTGGCTGGATTTGCAGTTAGAAAATAATTATTTTAATTCAAGCTCTGCCTTGTAATCTTGGTCTAGTCATAGAATCTCTAGACCTCACTTTCTTTGTCTGTAAAAAAAGATAATACCCATCTCAGAATTATTGTCAAGATTAAATGAGGTAATGAATTTGGATGTGCTTAGGAAATGAAATAAGGTACATTATTTTGTGCAGTGATTAATTCTGTTATGTGTAAAGATTACAGTCAATATAAAACAACTCTACCCAACACCAAGGAATTGCCTAATTGAGTTTTTATGTTTGGTTGGTTGGTAGGTTAATTGACTGGATTGGATTTTCAGGCCTATTTCACGAAGTTCTTAATAGTTAGTTAATCTTGCTGAGACATTAATAGATACAACATTGGAGAAAATTTCTAAGATGAGAGATAATTTCAGATGTAAAGAGTAAACATGAACACTATTTACACAGCCAATATGAGCAATTTCCATCAGCAAAACTGCTTCTGGAACACACAGAATAAAAACATAAAGTCAAATCAAAGAAATTTTTCTTGACTTGGAAGCTTGAATTTAGAAGCCATATGGAAATTATTTCCCCATACTACTTAAGGATATAAAGATACTCTTAGCCTTTGCTAATCTGAAAAATAAATAGTCATCTTTTACAAAGATTCATAAAGTTCTGTATTCTAAGTATCAGGGAAAATGATTTCACACAGGTAGATTGCTTGATTTTTCAATGAAACCTTATATACTAAATTACAACTAGATGTTATTAAGATCTTGAATTACAGATGTCTTTTAATTTTAAAAAATATATATATATTTCAGAAATACATTAAATTTTACAATGTATGTTTTTTGACAAATCCAGGTAAGTTCCCATTAAGGAAAAAAAATCACGTGTCCTAAAACAGATCAATAGAATTTAACAGAAATTACAAAAGAAACTGAAATAGAAGTAGGCTTTGAAAACCACCAGTTACTACTTTAATAAGAGAAATAAGAGGATAAAAGAATATGTAATAAACTCACTTATATTTGGATAATTGTACTGCTGCGTTAGTTATTTTATGGCCAGTGAAAGTACCCACTAAGATTCCACAGCATAAATTGTGCTATTTATGATCATTAAATACAGTTTAAATTTTATCCTGGGAACATCTTCTGTAACTATGAATCTAATGTTGTTCACTAAATGAGGACAATATTGATTGTCATATGCTGTCCAAATCGATCATGCTGGCAGCCAGAATTACAGTAATCTGTCAGTATTGATGACTGTCTTTCAAGCTTTGAAACCTCTCCTTCACTTCACTTGTCATTTCTTGCATTACTTGTACTTGAAAAACATTTTCTTGCAACCTTGGTCTTTGTCAGCTAGGGGCTTTTTTTTTTTTTTTTGGTCTCGAGCTCAATTTGTTGGTTTGATCATGCAATTAGAATTGAAATGCAATGCTGGGGAGGAAGAATAGGCAGATTCTGGGTAACCATTGGCCCTGAGGGGAATTTCAGGTTGATCTTAGCCATCATTTGTTAGTTAACCTGTGTGTGTGTGTGTGTGTGTGTGTGTGTGTGTGTGTGTGTGTGTGTGTGTTGGGATTGGGTTGTTTCTTTCTTTTGGCTTTTTTGTAGTGGGAATAATAATTACAAAGTACTAATTTCATGATCTTAGCTATCATGACTCTATACATTAAGTAAAAATTTAAAAGCAATTATTTGTTACGATCCTAGAGACATTTCAAGTATGTACAAATGTTAAATATGCTATCATGTATGTACTGTGTCTTTTTTTTAACATGAGATTTATCATACAAAGAAATTTTTAGAAGTTACAGTATATAATCATGTTGCATTAGGGTTCTCAGAGAAACAGAATCAATTAGATGGAAGCGTATACCTAGATAGAGAAAGATTAATTTTAAGGAATTAGCTCACATGATTGTGGGGACTGGCAAGTCTGAAACCTGCAGGAGTTCCTAGCTAGAGTTGATATTGTAATCTGTGTCAGAAGTCATCTGGAGGTAGAATACCTTACTTCTGTGGGGACCTCAGTCTTTTCTCTCAATGCCTTTGATTAATTGGTTGAGGTGCACCCACATACGTGATAGAGGTAATCTGCTTTACTCAAAGCCTCTGATTTTAATTTTTTTTAATATTTATGTATTTATTTTGAGGGACAGAGAGAGTGAGCATGGGAGGGACAAAGAGGAGAGAGAAACAATTCCAAGCAGACTCTGTGCTGTCAGAGCAGAGCCTGATGTGGGGCTTGAACTCACGAACCATGAGATCATGACCTGAGCTGAAATCAAGAGTCGGTCACTCAACTGAGCCACCAAAGTCTCTTGATTTTAAATGGTAATTGCCTCTAAAAAAATAACTTCACAGCAACATCGAGACTGGTGTTTAACCAAAAACTGGATACCATGATCTAGCCAAGTTGATGTAAAATTAACCATCTCACATGTCCCATTTTTCTTAAATATTTCTTTTTAACCTTTTTTACTGTAAAATATAATTTGAGAAAAGTACATAAATTCTAAATGTATTATATGATGAATAATTACAGTTTAACCACCACCAGTTCAAGAGATAGAACTCTTTCTCTTCTATCAAAAATATTTACTGGGGCGTCTGGGTGGCTCAGTTGGTTAAGCATATGACTTTTGATTTCAGCTCAGGTCATAATCTCACGGTTTGTGAGACCAAGTCCCACATTAGGCTCTGCAGTGACAGCAAGGAGCCTGCTTGGGTTTCTCTCTTTCCCTCTCTCTCTCTGCCCCTCCCCCACTTGCATGTGCACACATACACTCAAAATAAATACTCTCTCTCTCAAATAAATAAACTTAAAAAAAATTACTGATCACTTTTATGATTGTAGTAAAGATTTGAGAGACATGTAGAGACAAATCACAGTTGAGCCTTGAACAACATAGGTTTGAACTGTGCAGGTCCACTTATATGTGGATTTTTTTTTCAATAAATACTGTATACTATTGTAAATGTATTTTTTCTTATGGTTTTCTTAACTTTTTTTTCTAGCTTACTTCAAGAATACAGTATGAGGGGCACCTGGGTGGCTCAGTCAGTTAAGCATCTGACTTGATTTTGGCTCAGGTCATGATCTCATAGACATGAGATTGAGCCCTGTGTCAGGCTCTGTGCTGAGCACAGCAAGGAGCCTGCTTGGGATTCTTTCTCTCCCTCTCTCTCTACCTGTCTCCCACTCTCTCTCAAAATAAATAAATAAACATATAAAATATAGGGGCACCTGGGTGGCTCATTGGGTTAAATGTCAGACTTAGCAGGTCATGATCTTGCAGTCCATGGGTTCAAGCCCCACGTTGGGCTCTGTGCTGACAGCTCAGAGCCTGGAGCCTGCTTCGGATTCTGTGTCTCCCTGTCTCTCTGCACCTCCCCAACTCATGCTCTGTCTCTCTCTCTCAAAAATAAACATTAAAAAAAATTTAATGTATACCTCTGTTTTAAAAAATAAAGTATGAAATGCATATGATATACAAAATACGTGTTTATCAACTGTTACCAGTAAGGCTCCTATCAGCAGTAAGCTATTAGTAGTTAAGTTTCGGAGAAGTCAAAAGTTATACACAGATTTTAGGGCTACATGGGGTGTTGGTAATCTACACGTTGTTGAAGGGTTCAACTGTAGATGATAATTGTTTCTCCAATAAGCTTATAACTTAATAGGAGAGAGAATAATGTAAATTAATAATTATAACACAAGATAAAATATAACACAGGATAGTAGGGTTATAAGATAAAATGCTCTAGGAGTTCCAAAGAAGAAGTCATTGCTTTCAAAGTAAGAAAATAAGGGAAGAATGCATAGAAAATCTGGGCCTCAGAGGATGAGATTGTAGTAGATGGAATGCAATATGTATGTTATAATTCTTGTAATTTGTATTTTGGGGCTTTATGTGTATGTATGTATGCATGCATGTATATATGTACATATGTGATATTCTGAAATACTCAGTATGGGGGATATTATAAAGTTAAATGGCATCCTTAAAAAACACATTCTTCCTAGGTTTAATATTCTTTCCTGCTGAACCAATATTATTTGATTTCTTCTAATCTGTTTAGATTTGACCTTTTTGTAAATGCCAGAATTGGGTTTCTGTTTAACTTTATCAGACAAATTACCAGAAGTCAATGATCATTCTTCAATTAGTCACAGTTTGTTATCCCTGCAGTTCAACTACTCAAATGTAAAGAACTTGTTGCAAAAGTATGAGAGCCAAAATGAAATGAAATGTAATTGATTGGCTCCACTAATGTAGTTTGCCATTCATTATGATAGAACATTATAAAACCTCTTAGGGAGGCCCATCAATATTGCTGCCATTTCGTGTTAAGAAGAAAGTGAGTTTATTGAGAAACTACAAAATTTTATGTATACTGTGTTTTGAAGATTATTTCTTCAGAAAGATAATATTCATAAATATGGACTGTCCTTAATTTATAAATTATATTTTAAAGTATGGAAGCTGATTGTTGGGAAATCAGCCTGGGCTTCTGAGTCCAGAACCACTTAATAAGTGTGTCACTGTCTTTGTCTAATTTTATTTTAATCTGTAAAAAAAAAGTACCAAACTCAACACTGTTATAAGGATTAGGTGAAATTATCTAGATGAAGCACTAAGCAGCCTGTCATGTGGCAAGAGCTCAGAAAATGGTAGCTACCTCGTACTTGATGGTGATATTATTATCCTCTATACTGGAGATACTCCTCTAAAACACAAATATAAGTATACTAAAAGACTTGTGATGGCTCGACCGTGTACTGCAATTCTTATCTGAATTCTTTGGCTACGTGCAAGCAGTTGTTACTAGCTTATTAACCCTCCCAACCTCATATTTCTCACTGTAGTTTTGTCAAACATACCTGTACTCCTTCCAGCTCTGCCCCCCCCCCATCCTTGTGCTCATCTCCCACCACACTGACACCCAGGACACCCTACATGGGTCTAGCTAGACCATATTTATCATCCCTAAATGCCCTTCTCTTTTTCTCTGTTTTTGCCCCAAGTATGCTCTTCTCTACTGTCTTCCACCTAATATACTCATTCTGTATGACCCAAACAAAGTAACTTTGTAAAAAAAAAAAAAAAAAGATTTCCTTCTAGTCTTAAAACATTTGTTATAGGACTTACCATGTGTGTGCACATATTAATGAGTCTTACTTAAACTGGTTTTACTGACTTTCAGCACAGCAGTAAGTGGCTAGCAATTTGGGTAATAGTACAGGGTAGGGTAGATGGATTCATGGGTAGATTATTCATGGGTAGATTAACTATTCATTTTTTCCTTTTAACAAAATTTCTACTCATTTCCCAATGTACTTTTAAAAACAAGTTCTTTGTTTTTGTTGTTATAATTTGTGGTTTATATTAGCCTAGGCTACAACTCTAAGAGCATGCTGGAAACCTAAGAGCAATAGAAACTATCTGATAACATGACCAAGCCAGAATAGGGTAGACACAAGAGTGCTGTATTTTGACTGATTCATCATTATATTTTTATTAGAGAACATTTGGTTTAATGAAAATAATCAGAGATCAATAATCAGTGAGGTTTCTCCATCCACTTCTTACAGTCAGAGGAAGGGGAGGGAAGGCAAGATCTGTCAAGGAGAAAACGGAGCTAAGACACTTGTGTCTTGATGAAGTGACAGATGTCGTCTTAGGAAGAGTACGATTTGGTGTCCCTCACACACAGCCCCCGAGGAGGAAGGCAGCCATGGCTGTAGTCCTGAAGGCTTATACTTGCTGCTGAATGGCAAGGAAGGCAGCAGCCACAGGAGAGCTGTGGGGGGTGGCGGTAGGAGTGTACATATTACTGAGGTCTTTAGTTTTACTTAAACCTTTGCACCACCTGCGTCACTGATTCATTCCATTAGGAGCCCTCAATATCTTGTAAGTGCCATTCATTCTACCTACTTTCTAAACGAAAGTCTTAAACTTCATGGACAAACTGGTTATTTGTTACAAACTCTAAGATTTATGATTATGGTCATTCATACTTCAAAAAAGAGAAAATGGTTCTTTAAATAAAATGCCTTATCAACTAAGTGATCCAGGTTTTGTGGCTTTGGAAGTGCTTGCAGCCCTTGTGCCTTTGATATTAATCATTGTAGTAGGACCTCTCCAAGAGCTGACAAAGGTACTTATTTACTTAACAATGTGCTCTGTCATGGGAGCCGGCTTCAGTCTCCTGTGTTAAAGACATGGGCACTGCTATTAAAGATTGTTTTTTTTTAAGCTTGTAATTAAGCATCCCTCTCCCCTGACCTGGATTTTACTGCCAAACCTTATAGTCTATGTATGCACACAGAGTAATTATTTACACAGGAACCCTGGATATGTGCAACATTTCTATTATGACTCTAATGTATTCTTGTATCACTTTTAATTTGTTCAGCTGTTCTTTTTAAGGAATAGCAATAAGGGCCTATTGATGATGTTAGTGGTATTTTGAGAGGCTTCCTTACA
The DNA here is from genome assembly GCF_018350175.1 of Felis catus. NCBI lineage: Eukaryota > Metazoa > Chordata > Mammalia > Carnivora > Felidae > Felis > Felis catus. The sequence continues at coordinate 84,740,298 of NC_058373.1, read as the reverse complement.
GTCAGTGTGGGAATATTTTATTGTATACCTTTAAAGGTGTTAGTTTAGGTCTAGCAAATCTGCCTTTGTCCTTTCAAAAAGATATAAAAGCAGTAAATATTAAATCTCTCTGATACATAATGAATTTTTGATAATAATGAAACTTATTCTATAGAATTGAACCAATGTCTGAAAATAGCATCTTAATGTTCTCTAGAGATTATCATTTTACTAATGTAGACCAATAATAATTACTTTTCCTATATTTAAACAATGGGAGCTCACAAAAATGACTTCAGTATATGACCAACTTCTATTTCTATTATCATTGTATTAATTATACAGATATTTTCAATTGTTATTCTCTACCAAAAACATTCAATACACCAATGACAAATTTAAGTATTAAAAAAAAAGCTATATTGAACAACAGCAAAATGACTAAATATGTTTAAGATCCTTTCAGAAATAAATAAAAATCTATGAAATAAGTCATTATAAAAGGGGGGAAAAGTGATTATCTCAATAGAAGTTGAATGGCATCTGACAATGGCATCCAACCTTGTTCATGTAAGGGAAAAAAGAAAAAGTCTATATTTCTTCATCCCAAAAAAGCAATTTTGGATCTTTCATTTTTTTTCACCAAGTATTTATTGACTACCTTCTATATGGGAAGTGGTGTGAGAGAAAAGCTAGGGGTAGCAAGATAGCTACTGCTTTCATGGAGCTTACAGTCTGGTACAGGAGAAAGAGAGCCCTGTGGGTGGGTAGGTAGGTATGGGGATAGGTAGATGGATGAAAGAATGAGTGAATGAATGAAATGCCCTCTGATGAGGAGTCCAGCAATAGTGATACCTACAAAATACGATGGTAAAGATGATTAATTTTATTACAGTGGGAGAAGATAGTAGGGAGGAAGAATTAGGAATGGTTTTACTGAGGCATGAAGGGATAAAAGTGTAACATGGCTAAGAAACACAAGGAGTTCCTCACTACCAGGTGATTTAAAACAAAGGGAAGACTAATAGCAGCTGAGGTCAAAACCAGAAAATGTAGTCAAGCAGAAAAATCAAAACCAAACCATAAACTTGATTTTTTAATGTTACTACCAATAATATAACAGCCGGTGTCTAAGGTGACAGTTCCTTCTGCTTTTATATAATTTTTACCTCTTGAATAGCAGAGCACAGCTTGAATGTATTTTCCTTTTATAGTAAAGCCTTTCTAAAATAAGTTAGATTGTTATTTAAAGTATTTTTTATACTTAAGTATACAGTAATTGCCAGGCTAATAACTAGTATTATTTTTCTTAATGAGACTAAGAAGTTCTCTAAGTGTTTTGATAATATTTACACATATCTGCCATTTCAAAAAGGCACTTGAGATTTTCATAATCTAGTTATATGATAGACTTATATTTTTGCATAACAGGCCTTCTTTACACTTTTCCTGTAAAGTACTTTTATACATTGTTGTGCTTTTACACATTATTATACTTTGTTACTGATGAATGAAGTGTTTTTTGATTTTTTGGTTTTGTTTGTTTTTTTTATCCTAGTCTGATAGTACATTGGCTTCACAACAAAAATAGCAAAGGAAAGGAAAGCACCTCACCATCTCTTACCTGCTTTGTCGAATCCAGAGTGGCAGTGTGGTCTGCGTATGCCAACCTTTTTTGTTTGTTTGTTTGTTTGTTTGTTTTGAGAGAGAGCATGAGTGGGAGAGGGGCAGAAAGAAAGGGAGACAGAGAATCCCAAGCAGGCTCCGTGCTGTCTGCACAGAGCCCAGTGTGGGGCTCAATCCCATGAACCGCAAGTCAACAGGAGCCAAAATGAAGAGTCTGACGCTCAACCGAGGCGCCCCTACATATGCCACTGAGCCACCCAGGCGCCCCTACATATGCCAGTCTTAACAATTGGTTCATATCATAGTGTAACAGAAAGAAGGTAGAGAACTCTATCGGGTATTGAGCAAAAAGTCTTTAAAAATAACAAAACTTGGGGCGCCTGGGTGGTTCAGTCAGTTAAGCAGACTCTTGATTTCGACTCAGATCATGATCTCACAGTTTGTGGGATCAAGCTTCACACTGGGCTCTGCACTAACAGCGTGGAGCCTGCTTGGGATTCGCTCCCTCCTGTCTGTCTGTCTCTCTCTCTCTCTCTCTCTCTCAAAAATAAATAAAAAATTTAAAAAAATCATAGAACTTGAAGTTTCTTTACTTCCATCTTTATTAAATTCTTACCTGTGATAGAACAGGGATTTTTTTTTCTGTTAAACCCTTACGTTTTTTTTTTTTTTTTTTGATTGGTGATTAAGGTGCACTGGTATGGACATATTATCATTCACTACACCTACTACATATTTTACAAGTTTTATTTTAGTCTTTGTTTAATATAAAAACAGATTTAGATGCTATTTGGGGATTTCAGATAGCAAAGAATGAAGGATGTAAAGCTGAAATTAGTCTTTAACCTTGTTTGACATAGGAATTGCAGTGCTTTTAATCCATTCTTTTCCTTTTACTAAACATAAGGGCTTTTGCCATTGAATTTTTAATAACTCAATAATGGAATTAAAATTAAACTATGGGTCACAAATCTCCCCATTTTCTTCTAACTGCTTTTTCCTCTCAAACACTAGAATACAGCCTATTTAAATCTTAACTTTTGCTTGCCAAACCACTGTTACCGTCCATCTGTTCATGCCAATTGTAAAGAAGGTTCGGTTTTTAGTGAAGCTTTGCATTTCACATAAGGTATGTGAAGTGAAATTTCACAAGGGACATGATGGATCCTGATTCTTAGTGATAAACCTTTGGGGCCATCAGGGTTGGCATATGGTCCAGTATGATATGAAGGCTTGGGTTCCCTGGCTTCACTTCTTTGGCGTGAAGCTGATAAAACCTGGCTCTTGAGTATTATTTCACTGGACACCAATCATGGGCAGCAGGAACTGCCCATTTAACTCTCTGTGGGAAGGAAGCCCAGAGAGCATTCACAATGGTACCATTGTCGAGTTGCAAACTGCTCTGAACAGCTTGACAGCACTAGGGAGGAGGGGAAGGGGTTGCTTTACTAATTGCTGTTCAGAAAAGAGAAGGAGCAAAAATAGCTGTTGTAGAACTGATGTTTCTACATTTACTGTCTTGATAGGAGTGTTGACTTTTATTTAGCACATACCTACTATCAAAAAGAAAGCAAATAAATATATTTAAGCAACCACCTGGAGTAATGCCTTGTTAACATGCCATTATCTATTTTAAACCCACCAGATTATAGCAGAGCAAAAGTCAGTTTAGCTTTATGATATTTTTATGTTTAGATAAAAACAATATATTTTTTTAATCTTCACAAAAATTTTTTTTGAATTTAAAAGAAGGGAAAATGAATTAAAAACCACCACAATTAATGTATCAGATAAAGTTAAAGACAAACTTGGCTTAATTTCCTTTATACTATGCTTTTTAGAATTCCCAAATATCATCTGAATACCTATAAGCTGTATTAATGTAGAAATGCAAATTAATCTTATGCATAACAATTGCAAGTGCTAAAATAATCATTATAGATAAACTAGTCAGCAAATCTTAAGGTTAAATACCAGATTTATCATTTAAATGGGTAGCTGGTAACTATTTCAGTCACTCCTGGTTCTCTCTCCTTGAAGTCTGTTTCGAGTATCTTTAAAAATATGAGGGTTTCCCTTTTTATGAAGCACTGTGGGCCATGATATTTGTATAAACACTACTCTTGGTGTTTGCATTTTCTGGTCAGTCAAATCAAGCAGTTGGTGGTTCTGATCCAAAGAAACAATGATCTACAACCAATCCTAAAAAAAAATTAGAGGTTTTTTAAGCCTACAGTATATTTCCATAGATGATTATTTCATCTGAACTTAAGTTGACCAAATTATATTGCAATATTATACCTTATGCAACAACATGTCCTTTAAAAGGATCAGAGAGATATTTTCAGAAAACTTTTTTAGTTTATAATTTTTTTTAACGGGATGCTCTTGCTAAGTTGGTGGAAAATCAAATGCATGTTTTGTGAAATGGTAACAGTCTGTAAAAGGTACTAGTGGTCCATCTCCTCATGTCCCCTTAAATGCTTTTAGTAAATGGACACCAGTGCAGTATTTCAAAACCAGTAATTCATTGAATGCCCATTCTTCCTTTTACTGCAGAGTAGATTATATTTAAGTCAAGATTAATGGGTAGATTTTGATGTTAAAGTCCAGTCTCTAAGCCCATCATTCCCTAGGGGCATATAGTGCATTAGTTTAAGCCAATATACTGTTTATCATAGATTCTATGACACAGTCTTAAATGACAGTTTGTTGTACTTTGTAACTACTTACCATGATAATAAATCACTTTTTCTGTACTCCTGATAATTACAGCATTTAAACAAAATCTTAATTAAGTTAGTACACATTTAGGGAGAGATAACACGTAAGTAATTGTACACTGTAAAATTTCACTTATTTAGTAATTTTTTTCCCTTTTGTAGTCTTCTAACAAGAGTCCAAGTTTAGTATTTAGTTCAAACACCTAAGTTCATTTCCTCAACTTTAATGTATTGAAATTTTTGTTACCAAAAGGAACAATACAGATTGTTTCTAGTCATCCCCCAATGTTTTTTAAACTCTTAATCTAACACTTGTGATTCTGAAGCAGTTCTGTTGACTGTGAAAGTCTTGTTATTATGTACGGTAACATTTTTAAGTACATCTTACCAAGAATGAAAGTCTAAAATTTTAACTTCATATTAAATTTGAAATCTAGGTAACTTAGTTTTTCTTTTAGATGTTTTACTTCATTCAACTTTCATGAAAGTGGAATAGATACACATATTCCATAATCATATTAGTGCTTTTTAGAAACCATCAGTGATTATTGGATTATTAAATCAGGAAGGATTTTTAGAACCTTTAGGGAGGTTTAAATTTTTAATCCTATTTATTTAAGGTTAATCTTTTTAAATGTATTTACATGAACTTTGGTAGAATTGGGCTTATCAACTTTTTACTTAATGTTTTCATTTAGTAATTGGCTGATTTATGAGCAATTATATATGGTCCAAATTTTATTCAACTCCAGCTTTCAATAATAGGACTATCCTCACACTGCCTTAGCACCTGTTATGGATTTTGAGTCATCTGGCAGCCCATGGGACTTAGATAAAGAAGTACCAGGTGTCCTGCCTGTCTCCTAATTGAGACGCAGTGAAAACAATATAGACTTGGCAGTATGGTTAAAAGGATGGATTAAAGCCCAGCTTTGTCTACTCTGACAAATCACAGCTTTTCCCTCATTGCGTAGTGGCAACTACTAAAGAATTTGATTAATATAATGCATCATAAAAATCATACACAATAATTTGTTATGACCTGTTGCAGACTTTCAGAAGAATTTCTATTAACATAGTACAAATAAACAATATTAATACCAAGATTTGTTCTATTGGGGGAATTTTATTTTTACTGAATATGAGCTACACTTCATGTTTCTTGATGAAATTAGCTACTGTAAGAAAGAAATGGACTATTAATTTACCAGATGCTTTATAATGTAAGCAAGTATATTACTTTCATCTTATAGGTGAGCCATGCCTAGTAAATAGTTCATGGGATACTTAATTGCCCTGTATATTTCAAGAAAACATGTCCCTTTATTACTGCAAATAAATTAGCCACACGATCCTTGAGATGTACTTGCAAAATATATCTACATATATCCTATATCAATAAAATTATTTTTCATTATTTCTCTAAGACCCTGTGTAAGGACATCGCTTCAGAATATTTGAAGATATTTCAGGGCCTTTTCGAACTAAAAAGCCAAATGTGGTTTATTTTCTCATTTTTATTAGAGTGTGCCAAGAATTTTTATGTATTATATATAATGTTCTTGTATATAAACATCTTTCAAAAATTGCCAGTCCTCAAATTTAAGCTAACATTTTGTTGGCCATACTTGAACTAACTAAAATGCTTCCTATACCTTTCTTTTCTCCATACAAAACTGAAATCATTGAGATTGGATATAGAAAAGAGCACTGGACTATTAAATGACCAAAGTTCTAATGCTGACTCTACATATCAGCAGCTTTGTTTTTCTGAGCAAATCTATGTTTGTATTCTCCATCCAGGCAAGGCTTATTGTGAATAAACGTATTATAACGATTTTGCTAAGCTTACTGAAAGAAATGTTGGTAGATGATTGTTGTATACTTCCTCTAGTTCGGACTGTCCCAAAATACTCTCAATAAATGATGCCCTGGCATGCCTCTCAAGATAGTCTTTTTAAAAACCTAAATATTTAAAATTCTGAGTATTATTTTTCAAGGGTGTTATTACCTGTGTTCTTATAGTGTGCCAGAGCAGTTTTGGAAATCTGCCTAAAATGGTTTTGAAATTACCCTTCGCTGATTTTTATCTAGAGATTTTCTTGACATTTCTTCCCTTTCTCCTTTCTTTACAGATGGCCATTGAAATGAATAGAAATAGTTTATTAACTAAATTTGTTGTCTCATACCACTGTAGAATTTATGCAAAATTTAAAGATTTTTTTTTTAAGTTTATTTATTTATTTTGGGAGAGAGAGGGAGAGAGAGACAATCCCAAGCAAGCTCTGCACTGTCAGCATTGAGGCCAGCTAGGGCTTAAACTCACGAACCATGAGATCATGACCTGAGCCAAAACCAAGAGTTGGATGCTTAACCAGTTGAGCCACCCAGGCACCCCAAAGATTTCTTTAAATTTAAAAAGTTGTCACAACCAATGGGGTAAAACATTTCAGTGCTAAATTGTAATGAGTTGTAATTACTTTCAAGATTTATAGGATTTCTTCTTTAACAATTATGATTTTTTTTAAGTTATTAGTTTTCTTTTTTCTTAATGTTATACCTTATGTATATATATGTTGTATTTTATTCACTTTTTCTTCTTCCAGAGAAGGTCAGCAAGATCAAGGGTGGGATGGAACCAAACTTTCTCACAAGGATTCAAACTCTGTCTCTAAATCCAATCTTAGGAAAGTCCCAACTATATTGGCCCCAAAAGGTTTTGCTTCTGGAGATCTAAATTGGGGTTCAAGGAAGGGGTTGTTTGCATAACAGTCTTCTAATCGACTGTGAAAACTTTATTCATTCCTTCTATAATTTATAAACATCAAGTACTTCTGGTCTTGTGTTAGGTGCTGGATATAGAAAGATAATAAAAGACATGGCCTCTGGCCCCATGACATTAGTGTCCCTGCTAGTTTGTTAGGAGAACAAGCACAAAGACAAAGGCATACTTGGGAGGGGGCGGGTGCCTGGGTGGCTCAGTCTGTCAGGCGTCCAACTCTTGATCTTGATTGATCTCAGCTCAGGAACTTGATCTCAAGGTTGTGAGTTCAAGCCCTGCATTGGGCATGAAGCCTACACGGGGAGGGGGACGGGGTGGGGGAGGAAGTGGCAGGAGCATACTTATTATTTAGTAACTGGTGCTGAAAAAAGGGAGGAAGCCCTGATTTGTGGCATTTGTCGAGTCCTATGATGTGAAAACTTTCACCATAGCCAATTTCAGTCTACCAGCCATCTTAGAAATGTGGTGAATATCATAAGTAGTACTCTCCAATTTTTTTTTTAATAGGCAGAATTCTCCCTCTGTTCTTGGGAAAATCTATACAAAAAAAGGAAATAAAATTCCTATGTGCTAAAACAGCAAAGAAATCACAGAAATATATGAGTGCAGGCAAGTGCTTAACTAAATTAGGAATTTCAGAATGGGCCTTAAATCCCTGAGGCTATGATATTGAGTACAGATATAAACATTCCATACTTTGCCTTCACTTTAAAAGGAGCCAATATTTTTTATCTTGTTTAGGAAAGAAAACCTTAAATCTGAACTTAAGAGGAAATTAAGTGGTGATAGGTCTCATATATATGTTTACAATTATAATTTTCATTACTCCTTTTTGTGAAAAATGCTTCATATTCTTCCTATGTGCATTATAATGTATACATACACACTTCCATTTTTTTTTTGAGACTAGTCACAAATTACAGTTGAGCTAAATGTTTGTAAAATCTATTTGCCATGCCATGAAAGTAGTGATCACAAAACTGAAGGTTTTGCCCTTATCTAGCTAGCTAGCTAGCTATCTAGAGCAAGCAAGCCAGTGGGGGAGAGGGACAGAGAGAGAGAGGAAGAGAATCTCAGACAGGCTCCACACTCAGTGCGGAATCTGATGCGGGGCTTCATCCCACAACCCTGGGATCATGATCTGAGCCAGAGTCAAGAATCCCAGATGCTTAGCCAACTGAGCCACCCAGGCACCCTGAAAGTTTTGCCTTTTCTAACAGTAAAAGCAGTTCAGAATCATATTAAGAAAATTGTAGAGAATGAAGGGTTGTTGCTTCTTCAAAACCAAATCTACCTTTTGGGGCGCCTGGGTAGCTCAGTCAGTTAAGCATCTGACTCTTGATTTCAGCTCAGGTCATGATCTCACGGTTCATGAGTTCGAGCCCCATGTCAGGTTCTGTGCTGATGGTACAGAGCCTGCTTGGGATTCTCTCTTCATCCCTCTCTTTCTACCCTGCGCACACTCTCTCTCAAACTTAAAAAAAAAAAAAATCTACCTTTCGTGTATCATCCCTGTACACTAGTAAAATTGAAAAATGTATTATCCTCCTGCAGTAGCTTTTCTTCATATTTTTTTCTCATGAGAAATCCGTTTCCTCTCATCAAAATAGGTCAAAAGGCCCTCAGTACATACCACAAACAAGAAATATTATCAGAGTTCTTGTACATAAATACAGGTATATTTCGTAAACAGACATCGAAAATTGCCCTCAGGGAGACAGCACCTGCTATTTACAAAGACTTGAGCCAAAAGCCAGAAAAACCATTTTCAGCACAGATGTAGGGGGACTTTTGGGTTACCCCATATTTATATCCTTTATCTTCAATATCCTTATTACATAAATAGGAGCAGGTGGTGGTATCCCCATTTAACATATAGAAAAACTGCAGCACGGAGAATTCATGCATCTCTTTCCAGGACCGGGCAGAAATTGAACCCTAGTTCTTGACAGCTGGTCTTGATACAGTGACACAGAGCCATAAATAATTTCATATGTAAGTTTAGAATCAAAAGTAGTTACTTAAAATGAATAATAATGTTAAGCACAGATTAGGTTTAAAGTATTTATACTACAGAAAATGTTTAGTTCCCTTTATTAATTTTAGAATAGTAATATTCCCCCCTTTTCTGCTTTTGCAGAAAGTAGAAGGAAGGAGGATTAGTGGATAATTATATTGCTGATTGCAGCACCTGTGTGTTATTTCTTTTGATTGGCTGGTTCTGTATTAAAGATTCCTACCAGCTAAAAGTCTCCCTCATCAAATGGCTTTTTGTTAGCTAGTTTTGGCTTAGGTTGTTTTAAATTTACAACAAAAACCTTAATTCAACTTAAACTTGTACTTTAAATTGTGTTTTGAATTTGTTTATCATTCCCTTTTTATCTCACCCATTTCAGTTTTTTAATTTCAATGTCAATGGCAACATGCACTCACAATAGGAATATAGCTTGAGCTCTCCTGTTTTTGCTAGCCGTCAAGTTTGTGTATGTCACCCAATTTATAGGTACTAATAACTCTTCCCTAGAGAGTTGCCTTTTAAGGCATAAGTGTTCTAATCTATTATGAGGAGATATAGGAATTAATGGCTTTGGATTATGGTTGCCATTGCAGATGCTAACAGCACTGTGTTTAACTTTATCATCATCTCAATCACAAAACATCCTGTTTATAGATTCGAACTGTGGTTTAAGTGTTAAAGTTCCTTGTGTCTCCTTAATATATATTTTCTGAAAGGGGGGAAAATGTAAGTACTATAGATTAAGTTAGTTTGTTTTGATGTTGTTGTTAATCTGGCTACATCAAACTTGGAAAATTATAAAGAATATTTAGCTTTTAGAAAGTGAGTTACCAAAAAAAAAAAAAAAAAAGGAAACTTTCGGACATTAGGCTGCCTAACATGTGATACATGCTGCAGTTTTTCATTTAAATTCAACCATTAATGATTGTTTTCACTCTGCCACCTGGACTTGAATTATTAAAAATCATTTTTAGAAAGCATCATTTTACTTACTGAAGATTAAATACATTAAATAAATACATCATGTGTTTTTATACAAAATGAATACATTATAGCTGGATAATTTTAGTTTGTATAGCTTTATATTTGGGTTTCTTCAGAGTTTTGTATAGTGAAATAGAATTACACTGCAAATGTATTTTACATAGATATTCATTTCTTGCTTTAATAAATTTTACTACATTGGAAATATTCTGCTTGCTTTAGAAATATTAACATTTGCTTTCTTTCTGCCTAATTCTTGTGTAAATATAATAAGATAAAGTAAAATATTTCATTTATAGGCCCTCTGAAAGTAGAGCATTTTAAAAGCAGGTAGGTGTCTCCACCCTACTTTTCATGAAGCATTTTACCCATTCAAGCAGACTTTTAAAAACAGCTTGTTTTGATAGCAGACTGTTCTCCTGTGGGCCTTCAGCCTTTGCTTCCTGGCAGCACCTTTGGTGCGAAAAGAGAGTGATCAATTGGGAGACTATCAGTGCCAGCATGCATAGAGTGATAAGTTAACACACCACTGGGAATTTCTAGGGCCCACCAAGATACTTCACTTCTAATGTGCTAACAAGCTCATTTTTCTACCTCTTGCCTCTTCAGTTATTTTTTTTCTCAGAAGAGCTTAGAAGTTGAGTGCATCAGGCATAATGAAAAGCTCTGTAGGAGGGAGAAGCAATAACCCCATTTTTCCCTTTTCAGCCAAATAGAAAATTAGTTTCTGGTAATACACAAAGGCCAGTATTTTTTGTACAAGGGGCACTGCTGTGAATCAAAGGACTCTATTAACTGCAGAAAATTCGGCAGCTGTGAATCTCCCCCAATGAAAAAAGTACTTTCCAACAAGTTGTGAGATATGTGGTATTATTTAGATTGAACCATCAGTTACATCCTCTTCCACTTATAACCATATACCTCCTTTTAAAAGTGTGCCTATATTACTTTTCTAAGTTAACATTCAAAAATACCTACATGATTCTTCCATAAAATACTTTCCACTGATCATTTAATATAGCATCTTCTTCTGTTGCTACCCATTTGAGAAGAATTCTTTTCAAAGTTCAGTCCCACTGTACAGAACTGAAAATAATGGATTGCAAGAAATTGGAATTCAGATTATTTCAATATTTAATGCACAAAATAAACTGTAACGCAAGAAAAAGTACTTAAGCCATTTGGAGGGCAAAAGACATCACAGTCTAAGTACCTACTGAATATAATCTTACCTTTAACTCTTAGCTTTTTTTTTCTTCTTAATCAATAACCTTTTGTAGATGTAACTGGCTGTGTTATCTCCAATTGAATTACCACTTCAAATTATCTTCCTTACAAATCTTTTTCTTGGTCTTGGTTGTAGACTTGTTCTACAATTTCTAGAAATGTAGAACTACAGTAATTGAGTAGCAATTTTTAAAAAGAATAAAGAATTTTGAGGAAAAATATTAAAATGGGTTTTAGAAAACAAGAAAAACTAAAAGGCAAATTTTTATTAGCTTTATACGTCTATAAATGTCTTATATAAAGCCTATCAACATAGCACAAACAGTACAGTGGGAAAACTTCTGAAAGTTGTAGAAGAAAGGTTAACTGATTTCTCAGTTCAGGAACTATACGACACGAAGTCAGCATGTGAGTTTTTCCTGATAATTGTATGTTGCTGCCTGCTGCTCTACATTTTGACAGCCATTTCCATAGTTGCTTTCGTGAACAACAGAAATATTCTCTCTCTTTCTCGCCCTCTCTGTGCTAACAGCACAATCAGGCCTGCTGAAACAGGAAGCCTGGAGTGGGTTGTTCAAAAGCAACAACACTTCAAGGTACTGGTTGCTTGTCAATAATATCAGAGAAGAAAATGTGGTGAAAGGGAAGTACAGTATTTTTCTGTCAGTGTCAGTGCCCTGTAGATGCTTTGTTAGACAGTATTTAGGAGTCCCGTGGACTCTTTGCAAATATTCCTGCTTGTTTCAGTCTTATAATTGACTAGATATTTTTTCCTGACATACAGATTCAACTATGTATTTATCTTAACCCCATGGAGTTATTCGAGGATTACAGCAACAGTAGTCCTCCATTCAAAATGAGAACAATTGTTGGGAAAATATAGGGATTTTAGAAAAAGAAGAAGATATGCAGGAATTTCTCACAATAAGTCTTTACAAATGAAAAATACAGAATTTCAGACAGTATTTTAAACAGCATTCTAATATTTATTGTGTGGCTTTTCAGAGCAAATCTGTAGATTGAAGCCAATTTAACAAGATAAAATGAGCCGAGGCTGACCTGATAGCAGTTGAATCCTTTCTCAAGTACATGGTTCCCTTCATTCTTCCAACAGTTTAGTGGTAGTATAATTCTTTCCTAATAAATGTCTCCAGGTTAAGCTGCCATTTATATGGTATCCTGAAGAGTAAACTTATGTTAAAAACTGTATTTTTTACTCTTTAAAAAGCCATACTTTTAAGTGGTACGCAAGAATAGTGAATAATTAAGAAGTAATGGCTTAGCAATCATAGCAGTCCTTTTTGATAAGATCTGTTCTTTTCCAATGTAAGCTGCATTGAAGTACATCCTTAACTGAAGGAAATCAGCTATGAGGAGAGAGCACGATACCTGCAAACAATTGTCCAGCATCATTTAGAACCAACGACATTTGAAGATTTTGCAGCACAGGTTTTTTCTCCAGCTCCCTACCATCATTTACCATCTGATGCCGGTAAGATTAAAAGCAAGTTTTAGTTACTTGTCATTAATGGAACTTGAAATGCAATACCCTTTTGTTCTAAACTCTTAAAATAGAAAACTTAAATAAATTTCATCATTGAAACATTTTCATTATTTAATATTTGAATTTGGCCTATAAATTTAATGTATACTTTTTTTGACCTAAGTGCAGTTCCATTAAAAGTCAACAATCTTCATAAAAGTACATGCACCACATTTTATCTGAGCTACTGGACAGTGACTGTTGTGTTTCATGGGATCATTCCTGAAGTATCTGCAAAAGAAATACAAGTTGAGTACACATTCTCTCTCAAATTTAGAGGATCAAATTTTATGGCCAGGAATATTGCCTTATCTCTAATTTTACAAATAAAGTTAAATAATTGTCTAGGTTTAGAAGTAATTGGTACAGTAAATTATTTTATAATATTTAAAGATTATAAGAGGGTACTGCATTTTTACAGTTAACTAATTTTGAAAAAAATCATTAAGAAAATAAATGACTCATGGCCTTCCTATTCTGTAATACTTTGCACTCCTTATGATTGTTTCATTTATTTTATTTTCCCTCTTTAGATCATTAAATATCAGTTCTGTTTATCTGAAGGTAAGACAAAGTGTCAACCAAAACACCCTTTGTTCTTCCCCCATTTCCTTTTTAAAAAATTAGCAAGTGCTAAGCTTGTAACTCAAACAATAAGCAAACTTAACACTGCCCTCATTCATACTAAACATTTCAGAAATTGTCACTAAATTTCTTCCAGAATTATACTTACTAACCCAGGTCTGCATGAAACACTAACACTGGTTCTGGGATAAAAATAACTAATAATAGAACCACCCCCTTGGTTGAAATTAGTTACACCTTGTTGTATTGACCTTTTTTGTTTCTCAGCATGAAAAAAAATAGTACTACTGAGCTGATGAAATGGTGTGTCTTTGTATTTTGTAATGTTTTGCATTGTTATTGAATATCTTAATTCATCAGATAGTTATTCTGTGGTGTGCTTTGCACTGTACTGGGCACCTGAAATACAAAGATGACTATTTGAATGGTGTTCAAAGGAACAGGAAAAAAGAATACAATATACTTGAAGTTCATCCCAAGAAGACTTCAAATTCTTATTATGATATATAAGTGTTCTTTATATTAAATAAGTTTAAAAGACATAGTAGTCCTTTTCTGGCCTAATTTATTTGGGGGGGAAAAAAAAAGACTAAATCTCAATTGAGATTTAGTTGATAAAATTAAACTTTCCATTCCTGTCATCATGTAATTTGCCATTATAAAAATAATATTACCAAAAAACTTAGAGCCTTTTCAAAATTAATATAAAACACCTATCAAAGAAGAAAATTATATAGACTAGGTTGAATCTTTTGAAAGAGAAAGAGATCTTAAGATTCAGTTCAGTGGATCGACACTGTCTAAAATTACTTAGTTTGGAATGAAGAATGATGGTAAAAGAAAGGTATTAAAAGTAAATTAATGAACAAAATAAAAACTAGTTAAATATAACTGGAAATTTCATTGTTTAGTAATAGAGAGTATCTGAAAAATACTGAGCTACATTATTAAAATAGATATGAATAACACTTTCATGTATCACATAGTTGAATCATAAGTTTCACAACTGAAAAATATTAATAGGACTATATTCAGACTAACTTTCCCCCTTAAATTTACAAAAGCCATCAGTTTTCATATTGTAGTTTTTTTACCAACTGGTGTCCTTCATATTCTTCTTAATGTTCTCATATTGTGCATTTGGCCAGTTACATAATGTGGGAAGCAGTAGTCTCACTTTCTGAGGCATAGTAACCAAGTCAAGGTTCTGTTGGCTTCATTTTTTAATGTATTTTACTACTTTATTAAAACTTAGTGGCGCGCCTGGGTGGCTCAGTCAGTTAAGTGTCTGACTCCAGCTCAGGTCATTATCTCACGGTTCATGAGTTCAAACCCTGCATTGGGCTCTGTGCTGACAGCTCAGAGCCTGGAGCCTGCTTCAGATTCTGTTTCCATCTCTCTCTGCCTCTACCCCATTCGTGCTCTGTCTCTCTCTCTCTCTCTCTCTCTCTGTCTCTCTGTCAAAAATAAACATTAAAAAAATATTTTTAAACTTAGTTATATCAATAGTAATGAAGATGTGTATTTTAACATAAACTTAATACTATGCTACAAAGTATTTACTATGCTACAGAGTATTTTCAGTTAATTTTTTAAAGTTGTTTTTGCCCTCACGAACCATTATAAAAGCATGCAGTCTAATTTTTAAAAGGGTGTTGTTATCTGTAAATGACTTGTTCCAATATTACTGAATACATTTTTTTTTTGCAGACTTTTTAATACTTGGGAAAGATAAAAATTTTTAGCTAGTGGTTCTCAATTCAACACAATAGTATAAAATTGGAATATTTGCTCTTTTCTATAGTAGCAAAACCATTATGATATCTGAAGAATGATTATCTTTTTCTTCCAGTCATCCCAAATTTTTATCATAAACCACCCCATACATGTAGAACTCCCTTTAAAGTTATAAGTCAAAGTGAGAGAAAAAAAGAAATGAAATAAACACATAATAGCAATAGGGACCTGACTTTTACATAATAGTGTGAAGTTTTTTAGATTTTTACTTTTAAGCATAATGATAAAATTCAATTGTCACACTGAAAAAATGCGTTCTAAATTGTAATTGAGAATCAACTTTAGATATCCTATGCGTAACCCATGTATATAAAATAATGCTAATTGGTAACAAATACAATCATTTGAAATCAAGTTTTAAAGAAGTGCCAGTATGACAATCATATAAAGAATATAATCTGTTCTTTCTAACCAATCCTATAATTCTATTCAGTGGAATAGTGTAGAAAACCACTATTTTTTAAATTTACTTGGTTCAAGATTCTCTAAAACCTGCTTTCTGGTTAACACTAATGCATCAACTGTTTGACATTGAAATCCAAAAAAGATACAATTTTTAGTGTTATTTAAATTAGTATGAAAAACATTTTTGGTGTGTCATAGCTGATCCATAAATTTCATAACTGTATTTTCTCAAAAGGGACTCTGTGACAGTAGACTGATACTTAAGGGAAATTATTTTTATCCCTAAGGTCATTGAAGGAGATATTGTGATGTCACACTTTTGTTGATCTCACATAACTACATTACCCATTATTAGATTTTTCTTGTCCTTTATTTTTAAAAAAAATTATAGGAAAAAAATCCCTTTATCTTTGTCAGGCATGTGTGTGGAAAATATCAAAAGTTTTACAGTGGCCTCCTTTTTTAACTTTATGTTCATGAATCTCTCTCCTCTGACTCTCAACTTTAAAGTTTAAAATGAATTTTAAAATGAAATTACTTCTTTTCTTGGCCAGGTTACATTGGTGGTCCAAAAATCTAAGTATTTTTCCCTAACATCACACTGTCTTTTCAAATCAAGTCTTTTTTTTTTTTCTTTAATAAAAGAAATTCTAGGATGCCAGCAACAAGAAACAGGATCCTGTTTTGCTGAAAGTACACAGTAAATATTGTCTTTCTTAATGTCAGCATTAAAAATACACCCATAATTGTTCCACTATTTTTTTACTGTTATCAGCCATAAATATTTTTGAATGCTTATTGTGTAGTCTATCCAGAGTTACATCTAATACTCTGTTACTTAAATTGAGTAGATACCTCTCTTTGGATTTATTGTTTTTCTACAAATTGGAAGTTTTAGTACTCTAAATATTAGAAGGTTGATTGGTGTTTGTCTCTGTTATGCATATATAGACATACATAAATATATATCTAATATACATACCACTTTGTTGAATTACTTTTAGGTTCCTTTAGGTTACACATAGGTTCCTACTTAAATAAATGTGAAAATTGTAATAAAATTCAAATATTTCTGTGCCATCAAAATAAGAGATAAAGTGATAATGAATACCTAGAGTAACATCTAATCTTCATTCTAACTGCAGTTTTGCTCTTAATTCACAAATATGTATTGCCACATGTAGATAGGACAGTATTATGGTCAGATCTATCTCTTTAAAAGTTATTTTAAACTTTCCTCCCCTTTTCAGGCTTTGAAATGATCTGAAAGAACACACTGGAGCTCCTCAGAAGATAGTTATTTTATACATATCCTAGATGTTATTATTATTTATAAGTGCCAGTAGGAAAATCAGTTTCCTTCAACACAGAACATAAGCTATATATTTGTTATGTTTTTAAACCTGAAGTTATAAGCAGTCAAATGTATTTTGAACTTGAAAATTTGGCTTATGTCTTGTTGACCAAGAGGCAAATAATATTAGTCTTAAAGTCCATTAACCTTTTGTGACAATAATTACTAAATTCAGTTTCCACATAGAACATTCAGATGTATAATTTTTGTAGTGAAAATAATAAAAGAATAATTGAACAATTACTGAGTGCCAGGCACTGTGCTAAGCACTATATGTGCATTCTCTCATTTAATCTTCGCAGCAGTTCTGGGGGCCTGAGGGGTGGGGGGAGTTTATCCAGAGTCACCTGATACTTGGTAAAGCCAGAATCTGACTTCATAGTCCATGATCTTAACTATTGTAATTACCTGTGTAATCTAAGTATTTTCATTCCCTTCTTGCTGTTGAAATTGCCCTACAACCTGTCATATTTACAAATTAGGTATTGTTAAAGATTCTCATTTTAAAGATTCTACTTTTCCACCCATTGAAAAATCTTTTTTTTTTTTTTTTTAATAGATTAAAGTTGCCATGGGAGAAGTATGGAGTATGGGCTTTGGAATTAGACTGATCTGGATTTAAATCCTAGTTCTGTTATTTATTATCCACATAGACTCAAGTAAATTAATCTCTTAAACCCAGTTTCTCCATCTGTAAGGAGATAAAATATGACACACTTTAGACTGACATGTTCTAAATCTTCAGTAATGGCAGTATTTTATATCTTCATTCAAAATTAAGCCACTTTATTTGCCTGTATTTCTGTACTGTTTAATTTTAGGGGTGCCTGGCTGGCTCATTCGGTCAGGCATGTGACTCCTGATATCAGGGTTGTGAGTTCAAGCCCCGTGTTGGGCATAGAGATTACTTTAAAAAAATAAATAATGTGTTGTTTCCTTTATGACATCCAGTGGTAGTGCATACGTGCTAATCTTAATCACTAATCAACTCCTTTAACAATATTAAAGCACTAAGATTATTAGGGTAATCTGAAAACTTTAATAAGTAAGGTTATATTTTGTGGGACTACCAACATAAGAGTGGGTAAATTCTTTAATTTTCTCAAAACTAAACAGTATGTTGTGTCCTCCACATTTCAATGGTTATATTTTCTAAGTGGTAATTTTCATCAAAAATATTTCTAATCTCTGTCTCTTCCAGTCCTCATCTGTTCTGATTCAAAGTCTGTTAAATTTTACTCTTATCTGTTTAGTAGCTTTATTATATAGCTACACTTACTGTATACCTGCTGTATGCCAGATCTTTGCATATCCAATCATTCATCCCTCACAACTTTGCAAAATAACTAGTATTTAGTATCGTCTCCATTTCACAAAAAAAAAAAAAAAAAAAAAAAAGATCAGTTTACCCAAGACCCAAAAGCTAGTAACTTGCCAGACTTGGCATTTAACCTGGGCCTGTCTAACCCATCCCCATATTCTTCCTAAAACATCACAGTGCCTCTTAGTTCAGTATTCATTGGATCTACTTTCAAAGTCAAAGTATTTTTTTTTATAACTTCAGTGGTTTTAAATGGTCATACCTGTCAGCAAGCAGTACAAAGCCATGATAAATAACAATCCACTGAGTTCCCTCTTGTAATCCGTATAGACCCCAAAGTCGTGTTCATTATAATCAGTGTACAAAGTATAAATCAATTATACCATCAAGATAAAGACAGAGTATGTACTATAAAATATTAGAGATACAGTACATAGGACCCCATAAATACTTTTTACTTGAGGATATATTAATAGAAATGATTAAAGCAACATTTTTTATGACTCAGGTGATAGAAATCAATACTTAGGCAGAATAGGGTGTGAAATGAAGGGTAGGTATTACTGTATTCTTTACATCTAAAATTGAGATCTACTGTAAATTATTTATAGAGTTTGAGTATGCCCAGTATGTACCACAAATATCATTTGCCAAAACTGAAGAGGTACTGATAAGCTATATACCACACATGCTAAAAAGCCTGATTTGACTCTCAGTTTATTGAAGGGGGATTTCACACTGCAGGCAGTAAGGGAGACATGGAGAAATTGCTGTTTTTGAGGAAAATAGCCTTTGGTTTTGGCATGCTCTAAAGCAGTATTCTCCAGTAAAACTTTCTATAATGATAGAAATGTCCTATATCTGCACTGTTCATTATGGTTGCCACTAACCAGATACGGTTGCTCGACACTTGAAATGTGGCCAGTACACCAAGGACCCACATGTTTATTTTCACTTAATGTTAATTTTTAATTTTAGTGTGGCTATGCCTACCTCTTTGGACAGTACAGCTCTAGAGATTTTATGACTTAGTGATTATGATAACCTGCCACCAGTACAATGAGCACTTTAAAAGGTAGATGTTTACAGAATCTCTCATAGACTTTTTTTCTTTTCTTTTTTTCCTATTTGAACTTGTTAGTTGGTAAGTATAACATTTGAATTTACAAAGCATCGTCCATTGTTAAACATCATCACTCTAATGCATTGCATGCCCAATTTCATAATAAAACTTGATTACTCTCTTCTCTGCTCCTCAGTTAACACCTGTAAAATTCTGCAGTGTCTCTCATATCTGTTCTCTGTCTTCTCTTTTGTTTTCTCACTTCTGCTCGCTACTCCATTTCTTCATTCACAACAAAGAAAGAAATGCAGTGATAGTTCTCTTCCTCCCAAAACCTCCGCTAGAAAACATTGGCCATCTCAAGGTAAACAGCCATGGGAAGGCCTCTCATGATTGGCCGGGAATAATATGCATTACCAGAAAAGCATGAGCTACCGCTCTTCACCTTCCTTCTGCCATCCATCTGCAGTGCTTCCCTAAAAAGGGCCATGGATTCATATTCTCCTCTAGGTTTTCCAGTATGGGTCCAGTATGAACCAATTCAGATCTTCAGGAAGAGTAAAGGTGAACAGAAATATATTTCCTTCTCCTTGTGTTTTGAAGGCCAACCTCATTTCAGTTAGAAAACAAAGAATTGTTGGAGAAATTACTTTGAAAAGAAGGGCAATTGGACCTAGATTCCAAGTAGTGAGAAAATATTTCTTCCCTGATAATATGTTTGTTCTGAAGTATAATTCTAACACTTCACCTTAAAAACACTCTGAAGTATTCTACCAAGATAGATTCTTAATAATACATCTCTGTAAGATCAGTACCCCTTATTGAACAGTTTTGTTCAATACTCATATCTTCAATTTAGGCACAAATGTTTCATTACATGGAAGTGTTAGTATGATTATTTCCACGTTTGAAATTTCTCTGAGGTGCTCCTTTGGCTAACAAATATGCCAAAAGTTTTCCTGCAGAGTGAAGAAATGTATAATAAGCCTGCAGCCTGTGTGAGGTGTTTGTGACATACATAAAGAAAATGTTCACATACATAAGGCCCAGAAAATCTGGATTAAAGTGTCTTAAAATATACAGAATTTTTAAATTTTTGTTCTATTTTCAGATTGTTTTATTTTTTTTTTTTTGGAGGGCTTTTATTTTTAATGTAACTTCTTATTCAGAAAATATCTGAAGGCCTATAGTGTGCAAAGTTCTATAGCATTGCTGTATGTTAGAGAATCATAATTCATAGAAATACGGTGCAGAGGTAAAGATACTACTACGTAAATAACACAAAAAAATTTCCAATTTGAATTTGTTTTTGCTTCTTTTAATGTTTGTTCATCCTACTGGCTATTTACTTGCTGTGACTGGATGGAGTAACTGCAAAAATTTAAGTTAAGGAAAACAAAAGCATTGCTTATCTCTTCTAAATGGAAGACATTTTGAGGGGTCAACTTGTCTTTTATTAAATTTCAGATAAGAGTTCTTGTCTTCCTCCTTCCCCTAGGAATTTATCTTGCCCCTTTCTAAAAGCATATTTAAATACCCAGCGTGTATAATGGTCTCATTGTGTTGAATTTCTTTTTAGAACCATTCGGTGCTGTTGTTTTCAAGGTCGAGCAATGGAGACCCTTCTCTTGGTTATACCCTGTACTTTAGAGATAGGAATTGGTCCTTCTCTCACCTGCTTCTTAAGCCCTTCCCTGCATGCTAATGATGCTTTGGATCCCTGTCCTGTCTGGCCCAAAGATTTTGCTTCCCATTGCTTTTTCTGAGGAGCTCTCTGGTTAGTCCTGGCTCTGGAAACAGTGATTGGTGCTTTCTTGCTAATATAATTACGTGAGCCACCAGATGACTGGGTTTTAAATAAAATCTTAGTAGGCTGTTGTAAAAGGCAAGTTTTGGCCTTGCTTTTTCCCCTCAAAAGACCTCATTAAGGGTTGGGATCTATGCTACAAATGAGTAGCAGATTATATCTTATGGGGTGAGAGGCCAGACAACATGTGCTAATGCTCTTAATATTTCCCACAGGCTCCTACCCAGAGATTCTATCCAGTGAAACTCCCACAGCAACGCAGGTAGACGGGGCTGACCTGGCCTCTCCAATGTCTCCTCGAACTAGCAAAAGCCGCATGTCCATGAAGCTGCGTCGATCCTCTGGCTCAGCCAATAAATCCTAAGGAGACAAGCAGCCCAGCAGTGTGATCAGCAGTAGCCACCTTAGCATGAACATAGTGTTAACCCTTTCAGGCCTTCGTGTTTGCCATAACTTGCATGTATCTTCCTGAACATTTATTTTAAAAAAACACTGGATTTAAGTAATTTGTAACTTAATAGGTTTGGGTTGTTTATTCAGTTGGTTTTTCCCCCCCAATACTCTAAGCTGCCATATTTTTGGGGGGTGGAGTTTTATTCTACACCCTTTACCTTCCTAGATAATTATGTCTAAGCAGTTTCACTTTTAATTTCATGATTAACTCTGAACCAAAATATAATTGGACAGATAGTCTCATTTTATTTATCGTGCCCCATTGCAACTTTATGGCTCAGTAAATATATGATTGTTTTTTACAAATGTAAATTTTTAAATTTAAGCATTTGTAAAGTTATAGCAAAAGTTGCAAATCTTAATACACAGGATGTGTATGGATTATTTATGTTATGAAAATAAAACACTTAAAATAAATTGTTGTTTAGTATTCCAAATTCCAACTAACATAATTTTAGCATTAACTTTTTCTTCCCAAAGCAATGCCTCATTTCTTGGCTGTGCAGGTGATGCCATGACATATCTAATAAGAAAAATCACTGTGCTGAACTTTGATTTATGTTTAGCTTCCAAATATTTTTCTAATGTTTTGCTTTTGAAATGGTATCACTGTTAAATGCCATTTTTATTTTGAGATTGTGGCCCTGTATTATTGGCTGCTGGATCCTGGTGTATCGATGTTCTTTCCTAAGTACCAGAAAGAGGGTAACGGGGGGATGGGGAGAAAGAAAGAAAAGAAAAAAACTTTTCTGATATAAATGTGTTGCTTAAATTATGTGTATTTAAAAAGGGAACATGACCCAGGAGTCTAAGTTAAATATTATATTAATACTGAACTTGCTGGTGCAAGCTGGTATACATTCCACCCCCCCCCCCAGAAATACTTTCCTACAATAAATAAGCTGCTCACATTTTGTTCATATTTTGTTTTGAACGGGCATCTCCTAAGGAAATGTAGCATGACATCAGTACTAACTGCATGTGTAAATACATCATACCGGCAAACTATAAAATATAAATTATGTATCATCATTCATGTAGTATCTACAAATTTGTAACAGTGAAAGAAAAAGATATGGTATTTAATAATACAATAAAAATATTCTTATCACAATGTCTATGAGCATTGATTTGTCTTTTATATTTCTCAGCTGTCTTTAATATATTTTCAGACTTAGTAAGTAGAACTATGTGATTAATGGAGAGGTGTAAAGCATAAACCTAGGTTATCTTAGCAAATCATGAAAAATGAATTCAAGTTCTCTAGTTAGGATACACCCCAAGTTATTTCTCAGAGATTCTACCATAGTCGTTAAAAATGCAGGCAATTTTCTACCTTTGTAAGGGCTGGCCAGAAATTTAACCCAATACACTTGGTGAAAGCATCAATTAAGCTTAGCCTTCTGCTTCTTTGATTTTTAAATTTCATTTTGTTTGGTAATACACATTCAGGGGAGAAAAAAACTTTTTGCAGACAGTTTCTAAATAACCTTTCAGAGTTCCTATGCACTTAAGTTTTTTGTTTTCTTGTAAATAAAAATAGATTCCTAGGAAACTGGAAGACAAAATTCCTATGAAAGCTTATGTAGAAGATAAACGAGTCCCTGGGAACAAGGTTAAACAGTATAGTTTCCCACAACCAAGGCAAAGAATTACAGAAAGGAAAGTCAAGGTAACTGCTTACACATTTCTATGGTGCTTTCATTTTTTAATAATGAACAGCTAATGGATTGATGAAATATAACAAAATGGAATGAAAATGCCAACTTGGAAACAGTGAAGTTAATTAGCATGGTTAACATTTTTTTCATCTTTGGATAAAACTACCAGCTTTTTTAAAGAAAAAATACTTAAAATATATTTTCTGTTGACATTTTTAGGTGGTAAAGTATCTTTAGATTTAAAGCCTTTTGGAGCTTAATCTGTGCAAGCCATACTTCAAAGGAAATTTTTCCATTGCATTTCTGCACCATTATATGCATTTATAAAATATACTTTCTCCTGTCTGTATTCTATCTAAATGGGTCACTAAGAATCTAAAGTAGGATACTAGCTTTGGGGAGATAAGAAATGTGGCTTTGAAAAATAGGCTGTGTTCAATGAGATTCTCAGGACAAACACAGAACACAAGAAAGCACCAGCTATGTACATTTATTTGGTGGTAAGCATCTTACAAATATGGGCTATCTGTCGAGCAATACTCAGCCAGTGTCCCAAACTCTGGCTATTAGAGCATGGGTACAGAGTGTGCACTGAATATGGTTTACAAAAAGAAATTTCAGAAACAGATTGCTGCTGAAAAATGAATATTGAATGAAAAGTCATTCAGTTCCATAGTGGATTATAGATAGGTATTAACATCTTCCTTAAGCTGAACATAGTTTCATATATAACACTGTATAAGATTTACAACAGAAGGATTAAACAATTTGGATGAAACCCTACTAAAACAGTCAAACTTCCGGAAATGAGTTTTATATTTCCAAAAAAAAAAAAAAAAAAAAAAAATATGTTAAAGTATCTCTTCCTGAAAACACACAAAAAAGCTAAAGGTGAGAATTTGGGGGCATCTCAACCCCCTCCAAGTAAAGTAGCACCCTCTCCACCTCCAAACACTAACTTAAGAATGGACTACTAATACTTGAGAAAGAGAACGTTTACAGGGAGATCCCCATATCCCCCCAAAGCGCAAACATCCCCTTACATTTCCTGCCCACAGGCAGAGGTCTTGAGTCTTTCCCCAACCCCCTGTACGTTTGGCACCAATCACATAACTTTTAATTCACAGAATATACAATGCAAGAAATCTGACCCTATTGAGACAGAAACTACATAGGCGCCTGCAATGGCAAGGAAAAAAAAAAAAAAGACTACCACTTTTGGTAGTTAGAATCATTTGCAGATATTGAGACATGCACATATTCACTACGACTTTCCATAGGAATTACAAGTCATATAGGATTCGTTAGGGTCTCCAGAATGAGGGGGGAAATCCTATTTTCGTGGGGTAAGAGAGAAGGCTTTTAAAGTGACAGTCCTTGACCGCGAAGGTTTATATCATATACATACCTGCTCTAGAGAGGGATTTTACATTTCGCTGTCCGCTTCTCTGGCGGAACATTGACTACTGGGAGTTTTAGGAGAGAAAATATAGGCAGCAAAGAGGGTAAACTTGCAAATTCAAGAAATCCCCACAGAAATTCCCTTGCTCTGTTTCCTCCAAAGCCAACCGCATAATCTTCCTCATCTCTGTCCTCAACAGCCAGGCCGCAACGGCATCTGCAGCAGCAGTACCTGCCGACTTTCTGAGGGGTGGCACTTATTTATGTGCCGGGTCAGCCCCGGGGAGCTAAAAAAAGTGGACGGGCAGTGTTTGCACGAGAAAATTTGCTGAGCACTCCCGTCGGATGCCCCGCCTGGGCTTTGAGCTTCAGGGGGGGCCCCAGCCAGAGCAGGCAGGAGCAGCTCCTCACGGACCGCGTGCCACAACCGGTGCTTGTCCCTGATGTCTGCGGAAGGGAAGTGGGCCCCGCACAGCGGGCAAGCGAAGGCGAGCGGGGCACCGTGTTCAGAGCCAAAGCCCGGGGCAAGTGCACGAGCAGAGCCTGCCTCGTGAGTGCCTAGGTGCTTGCGCAGATAGGCTTGGCGACGGAACTTTTTGTGGCAATATGGGCACATGAAGATCTCGGGTCCCCCGACACCACTGGCACTGCCTGGCCCAGGCACCCGGCGCCCCAACATCCCCTCCGTGTAGGGGACCTGAGGCAGCGGTGGCTCGGGGTGGGACACCTGGAGGCCCGGGTGTGGGGCGCTGTCCTGGTGCTGCTCCGCCCTGGAGCTGTCCCTCGCCTGCAGGTGCTGATCCGCCGTTTGCTCTGCCCGGCTGTTCTCCTTCCCCTCCGCCAAGAAAGATGCAACAGCCCCAGAGTCTGGGGAGGCTGAGGAAGGAGGTGGCTTTCCGTCGGCTGAAGAGACTGTGGCAGCATTTGCCGCTGCGGGACGGGGCTTGTGCCAACGGCGATGGGAGGCGAGGTTCGCAGGGCAGCTGAAGACCTTGTCGCACTCAGGGCAGCGGTATTCGACGCGTACGATGCGGGAGCAGCGGTGCTGAGCCAGAGCGAAGGGGTCCGCGTACTGCTCCTTGCATAGCTGGCAGATAAACTCCCCCAGTGGCGTGCGGCTGCCCCCCAGGCCCCTGGACGGTGCTCCGGGCTCCTCCTCCTTGATCTTCAGGCCCAGAACAGGGGACGTGGTCACTTCATCTGCGAAGCTCAACTTCCTCATGGCCTTTGGCTTCTTGACTCCGGCGGCCGCGGGTCCAGACGCGCAGGCCGGAGGTGCCTTGGCACGGCGCTCGTTGCCAGCGGCCCGCTTTAGGCCTTGCAGGGTGACCGAGAGGGGCGCAGGGTCTGGATGGAACTCTGGCTCTGGGAATGGTGCCCGGAGCGGCAGCAGGAACTGCTCCCCGGAGGTCGGTGCAGCTGCTGGCGCCGCCGAGCTGGAGAAAGCAGCCACCGCGGCGGCACCCCCGGGGAAGGACTCTGCAGAGACGGGTGAGCTGAGGCAGCGCTCCAGGAATGCCCGGCGCAGCTCCACGCCCGCCGGCTTGGTGGGGCTGGGGCTGGGCCCGGGGCCCTCCCTGCCATCCGCCCTCCACTCCGCAGCACCTTCCTGCCCGCCCTCCCCTGGGCTCACCCTAGCCGCCTGACAGGACGACCCCGACAGCTCGCAGGCTGCCGCCTCCTCCAGAGTGGGGGGTGCCACCTGCTCCGCACCTGGCTGGGGAGCACTGGAAGCCTCCTCGGGGAAGGGCGGCGCCCCCTGGGGCCCCAGCAGTGGGAAGATCCGCTCAGCTAGGCGCACTCGGTAGGAGCCCCCTGTCCGTTTAGTTCGCTTTACCAGGAAGCCCCTCGGCATGGTGGAGTCGGGAGCGCTCTGGGGGCAAGGAGTAAAGGGGGCGCCGCGGGGGCTGAAAGCGGACGAGCACCGCAGCTACCCGAGCTTCGCCACAGCCGTCATGCGTGGGCTGCCTTTATAGCTGAGATTCGGGCCGGGGGACCACCGGTAGCCTTCAGGCTGGGCCGGCCAATCAGGAGTGGGAGCGGGCGCCAGGGGCGGGGTTTTCGCCTGGCTGGGCTCTCAGGGGTCCAAGAGGCTGGCTGAGGCGCGTGCCCCCACCCCACCACGCAGCGGCCTCCGCGCGGCCCCAGCATCTGGCTTCGGGGCTGCCTCCCCCCCTGCCGCCCACCAGCGGAAGAAGATATAAAAAGGTAAGGTCCAGAGTGTGAAGAAGCTCGGTACTCCCTGCCTCAGCTGCCTCCAAGGACCGTCCAGGGAGCCGGGCGGAGAGGCAACCGATGAGGCGCCCTCCTTTCGGGCCGGGCCCCTGCTGCACCGCACCCCCGACACGCGTGGGAGTCTGAGGGAGGCCGAGTGGGGGGAAGTCGAGGGGAAGGGGCTGCGGACAGCGGGTGTTGGGAGGCGACCGAGTGGGTGTCCGCCGGGGAACGGGTTAACGTCCTCTGCCCTTATTGAGCTGATGAGAAGCTGCGACCGAGCGGCAGGCTGGCTAAATCCACCGCCTTGTGCCTACACTTGACGGCGGGAGCACGTCTGCCATCCAGTATCGATCGACACTGCGCGCGTCTGTGATACTATGAGAATTCATCTGGGAAGAAGGGCTCTCAGTGCGGGAGATCGTGCGTGCTGGCAAGCCTCTGGAGCTCAGGACGCCAGCCGGTTTCTGGACCCTGGTCCTCAGGGCTTATAAATGTCCCCTCCCCGATGGGAAAAGGAGTGGGGAGGGGAAAGTAGGATCTAATTTTCGACTGTCCTCAGATAAAGTGGTTTCTCTGTTCACACCTTCCACTTGTACTACCCAGAGACATGACTTAGTGCCTAACTGACCTGTTTAGCATGGAGTAGATTGGGTGAGAAATACTGGCAGAATCAGGATTTCATCTGCTTCCCCTTATACAAGTGATACTTTGCAAAAGGTGTGCTATGGGCCACATTTAATAGATTCTCATCCTTCACTCTGTAATGTGCCCAGCACTGTTTTAAGCACTAGAAGAGATGTGAAAGTTTGTAACACAGCTGAACTATGAAATGATTAGAAAATATGACAAATGTATAATTAAGTGCCAAAAGTCCATAATATAGATAAGTACAACGTGAGACTAGGAAGGGGAAAGAACTCAAATCTCCTTACTAAATCAAATTGGAGAAAAAGACTGAGCAATGTAGTTTTAGACTATAGATATAACAAACAGATGTAGTCATCAATAACACACATCCTCAGATCCTCTCCCTCCTAAGTGAATGAAGTGTTTTTACATAGAGTGCATTATTTTGGGGACGCTTGGAAGCAATTATATATTTTTATCATTAACAATATTTTAGGCATTCTACTTAAGGAATCTCTAATCTTTACACACATACACACCAAACGGAAGGAGATATTATTTCCTCTCCCTTTTTTGATGAGGGGATTGATCCACAGAAGTTAGGTAAATAACTTGCAAAAGTCACCCAGAGCTCAGATTCAAACTGAGGCCTGGCTAATTCCGAAGACTTTTCCACCATACTAGTGACTTCAAACTTTTTTTTTTTTTCTGGTCACATCCCACAATAAGAAATATATATTATGGTACACACATGTAACTGAAACAAAAATTTCACAAAATACTATTTAGTTTACCTAGGTATAATGCATTCTTGTATTTTCTATGCAATTATATTTTCTTTTTTAAAATGTTGATCATAGCAAACAAATTGATTTCATGACTAATGGACCCACAATACAAAAAACACCTTTATTATGGTGTTTCCCATTAAAAATCATGAAACCATACAAAATGAAATAAACTTGATACTTTATAATCAAAATTAATATTTGGAATCACTATGTAAAATATTTGGGCCCTTTTTTTAAAATATAACTTATTGTCAAGTTAGCTTACATACAGTGAATACAGTGTGCTCTTGATTTGGGAATAGATTCCCATGATTCATCACTTACATACAACACCCAGTGCTCATCCCAACAAAATAATTGAGCCCTTTAATAGTGTTGATAAATTCAGTTTCCCAAATTGATCATTTCTGACACATCAGTTTATGACTTGTATCTTCTCCTTTCCTTTCTCCTCACGGCCCAAACATATTGTGTGGTGTTGACAATTTTATGTAAGATTTTAATACTTTAAGACAGCCCCTTTCCAAGAGGGGCTTTTCCTCAGATGTATGTAGTACTTTGTAAGAACTGCCATAAGAATTGCAACCATATGGGGCGCCTGGGTGGCTCAGTCTGTTGGGAGTCCAGCTTCGGCTCAGGTCATGATCTCCCAGTCCGTGAGTTCTAACCCCGCATCAGGCTTTGTGCTGACAGCTCAGAGCCTGGAGCCTGCTTCGGATTCTGTGTCTCCCTCTCTCTCTGACCCTCCCTGGCTACATTCTGTCTCTGTCTCTCTCTCAAAAGTAAATAACCCCCCCCCAAAAAAAAAGAAAGAAAAAAAAAAGAAAAAACAATTGCAACCATATGACCCAGCATTTGTGCACCTAGGCAATACACAAAAAAATTGAAACCAGGCACTGAAACACATCCTTGTACGCTGGTGTCCACTGTAGCATTGTTCAGAAAAGCCCAGAGATGGAAACAACCCAGTGTCCCACAATAGACCGATATATCAACAATATGGGATATACACAAATGACAGTATATTATTCAGCCATAAAAAAGAATGAGTGCTGATCCATACTACAACATGGATAAATCTTGAAAACATTATGCTAAGTGAAATGAGCCAGACACAGAAGACAAATATAAGATTTCACTTAAACTGAAATATCTAGAATAAGCAAATTCATAGAGCTAGACTGTAGATTATTGGCTATCAGGGGTTGGGGAAATGAGAACTTACAGTATAATGGTTACAGAATTTCATTTGGAGTGATGAAAAAATTTTATTAATCAATAGTGGTAAAAATATATAGTGGTGATAACATTGTGAATGTTGTCAATGCCACTGAATTGCATGCTTAAAATTTTTTTGTTATATATTTTAAAAATGGGCATTTTTGTTATATATATTTTGCAATAAAAACTGTTCAGACACACACAGAACAAGTGGAAGGCAAAATCATGGCATATCAGACTGTGAAAACAATGTAAAGGACCAGGTCATGTAATCTGGACTTTATGTCATAGGACAGGCACAGAGAGGCATTTAAAGTTTTAAAGTGAGGAAGTGACATTTGCTTTTGAAAACGCAGGAGGAAAAATATCTTTGGGTAAACTTTCTGCCGGAGAGAGAAAGGGAAACAGATATAAGAGTCTCCTTCTCTCAGTCCTTCCCCTTCCGACTAACTGAGAATGTGGGTCTTTTTTCTAGAAAAACTAAAATGAAGGAAACTTAAAAAGTCTAAAGAGCAGTTATAATAGAAGAATACTTCATAGAGTGATTGGCGTAGAGCTGATATTCAATACATGACCATTTGAATAAATATTGTCAGTTATTAGATAGACAGCAAATGTGTCATCCAACCATCCCTCCAGCCATCCTGTCTTCCATCTGTACATCTATTCAATCACTCATCAATTAATTGTGGTATATTCTTTCTGTGATAGTTCAGAAACACAGCGTCCAAGGAGTATCTACTCTGTTATTTTCAGGAAAACGAACTTGTCTAGGAGACGGCCAGGGCCACCTGGAGCTGTTATTAATCCTAACCACCATGTTACAGAAATTTACCCTGAAATCTCTAGTTGACCCGAAGGTCATCAACATCACCCCAGTTGCCAAAGAGTTCCCTTCTATGCTGCCTCCTACCAGCTCTGCTTCATTCCTGTGGAAGGAAGGGCAGACTGCATGCTGCTGTGCTGTCCTCCTACAGCTCGTCCTGCTCCAGAGGCATTCTGACTTCCTTCCTACTCTACCCCCTTCCTGGAAATGCCTTCTCTGGCCCCTCCTCTCTATCACCCCATTGTCTCAGTATCCAGAGATCATCCAACCTCCATTAGACTTTCCTGATTTTCACTGCACAAACATATCTGCTACTCTTCAAACTCGGAACACTTATCTCGTATTAAGTTAGTACTATGTTATCACTATGAAACAGAGCAAGTAATAGTATACAATAATACACAGCCATTTCTCTTCTGTGTATTCAAAATAAAAGGCATTATTATTTGTTTTCACAAAAGAATTACTGTCAAGTATTTTCTAACAAATCCAATAGTTTCAGTAGTTCTCCCTCTCCACACACACCCCCTTCACCCAAAAATAATTTGATTACAACCTTTCTGCAAATCAGTGTAGCGATGTATATCAGAAGCTTTTAAAAATGTACATACCCTTTAATTCACCAATTGCTTTTTTAGTAAATCATTCAAAAGAAGGACAAAGCTTTATGCACAAGACTGTTTATTACCCATTATTTGTAATTATAATCAGAAACTGCCTTGAGTAAATCCTGATGCAGCTATACTATAGATGAGTATGCAGCCCTAAAAATACAATGACGTAGACAAATACATATGCCATAATGTTAAGTAAATACACCATGATGCAAAGTTGCAGGTACAATAAAGAGCTCAATTATGGGAAAACAAAATGAATAAAAGAAGGCAATATGCCAAGATGTTGTTGGAGTTGCCTCTAGCTAATAGGGATTTTAAACTTCCGTTATTTTTTTTTTAAACTTTCTTGCTAAAAATTTTGTCAGTAACCATGTGTCACTCTGATAATCAGAAAAAAAAAATGTGAAAGCTGCCTTAACTCCTTTCTGGTGTTAGATGTGGTATCCCGCCCCTAGGACACTGTTGGGAGAAATGACTGTGCAACATGGAAGAGTAATTGCACAATAAAGTAGCCTCTCCAGAGCCACCTGTTTGAGCTCTGGCCCTAGAAAAGAGGTGACAAGTGTTTATCATGCCACAAGCCTTTCAGTTGAAAAACATTTTGGGGAAGAGATAAAGGGTTAAAAGGTAGAAAAATGGCTAAAAGTTAGGGAAGAGAAAGAATTTAAATGAATACTCTCCACTTAAGTATAAACTTAAGTAAAAGGGGCGCCTGGGTGGCTCAATAGGTTGAGCGTCCGACTTCGGCTCAGGTCACAATGTCGCATTCATGGGCTTGAGCCCCACATCAGGCTCTGAGCTAATTACTCAGAGCCTGGAGCCTGCTTCAGATTCTGTGTCTCCGTCTCTCCTTGCCCCTCCCCTGCTCATGCTCTGTCTGTCTCTCTCAAAAAATGAACATTTTTTAAAAATTAAATTTAAGTAAATCCTTCAAGATCTGAACACTTTCTCCATTTTTCACTTAGAAATTATGATGAAGAGGACAGTCCCTAGCAAGATTGTGAAATCTTTGATTTATATCTTTTTTTTAATGTTTGTTTATTTTTGAGAGAGAGTGATAGCTCAAGTGGGGGAGGGTCAGAGAAAGAGGGAGACACAGAACCTGAAGCTGGCTCCAGGCTCTGAGCTGTCAGCACAGAGCCCAAAGCAGGGCCCAAACCCACGAACCATGAGATCATGACCTGAGCTGAAGTCTAATGCTTAACTGACTGAGCCACCCAGGAGCCCCTACATCTTTCTCTCTTGACAATGATATCTTTTCTCCCTTTTTAACACTTAGGACCTTTATCTGCTCTGTTATAATTTGATAAAAACCCATAAACAATGAATTGTCTCTCAAGCTATTTGCATTTTAAGCTATTTCTAATTGTGGAATAAATTACTTGGATTTAAATTCAGAAATTTTGAGACAATATTAATTGGGATTTTTTTTTTTTTTGGAAGAGAGAGACTGCTTTCCCTGAAATCGTAGTGTGTATAAGACAAACTCAA
Source organism: Felis catus (assembly GCF_018350175.1). Lineage (NCBI taxonomy): Eukaryota > Metazoa > Chordata > Mammalia > Carnivora > Felidae > Felis > Felis catus. The sequence continues at coordinate 84,707,780 of NC_058373.1, read as the reverse complement.
AAGACTACTTTTTCGTCACTTGAATATCAGAAGGATTACTCAGAAGGAACTTTATTCCTTCTATTTCTCTGCTTCCTTACCTTCATGTAGACATGCTCCTATAAAAGGTTAACATTCTGGCATCTACTAGAGGCCTATTCTCCCCCAAGAACTTGGAAGTCAAACGGTCTCTCACAAGGTTCAAACAAGAGTCTTGATTTCCTCTCCTAAACATTTTCCTCATCTTGGTAAATGGCACCTCCATTCAATTAGCTGCCTAAACGAAAACCCAGAAACTTTTGGTTCAAACTAAACACCCCATATTCAATCCATTGGCAATCCTTATCTGCTCTACCTTCAAAACATTTCCTGAATCTGCACATTCTTAGGTTCTCTACCACTGCCCTCTCTTTGGTCTCTCTGCATCCACCCTTATTCCACCATAATGTTTTCTTCATTCAGCAGGAAGATGGATTCTATTAGAATGTAAATCTGATCATCTCACTTTTTGCTTAAAATCTTCACTCTTTTGCTCAAAACCCCGCCATATTTAGAATCAAATCCAGAGCTCTGATTGGGCCCTGGCTGTTCTTAAACCACATCTCCCACCACCCTCTTCCTCATCCATTCTGTTCCATACACATTGGTCTCCTCATTAACCTCAAATATGACAAGCACACTATCACTTCAAGGCTGTTTATTCTGCCAGAATGTTCTTTCTTTAGATATGCTCATGATTCATTACTCACTTCATTCAGGTTTTTACTTAAAAAATACCAGAAAGATCTTCGCTGACTACCCTAAAAGATAGCAGCCTATATCCGCCATTACCCTTCATCATTCCCCCCCCTTTACTTAGCTTTCTTTCTCTTCATAGCACTTCTCACACTGTCACCATATTACGTATTTATTTATTTGTTAATAATCTGCTATCCCCCAGAAAGCTACAAGGCCCAGGAGGACAGGTTCTTTGTTTTGTTAACAGCTGTATATCTAGTATCTAGAACAATGCCTGGCATATATGTAAATTAATTGATGACTAAAGTAATGAGCCACTGGATTCAAAAAGGCATCACTGTTTTTTATTACTACAACCTACAGACCAAGAACCTACTTTTCCTGAACATGGAGGAGGGAAGATAAAGTCATAAGCAGCTTGATTCTAGGCATTTGGGAATCTTGATGCAGAAAAAATGAGAGAAATTAAAAGGTCTTCTTTGCATCTTAACCCCTTGGAAGGTCTTTTCTTCCCCACCTCAGTCACCTGACCTAGGGTTTAGACGACTCCTGTTTCCTTCCTCTGAAGCCCTGCTCCTACAGGGAAAATAATCCCTTGTTCATAACCAGAGTTTCTACTATCTTAAGCCATTCAGTGCCCAGGAAACTAGAAGAATGAAAACAGAAAGAAGCTTGTCAGCTAGATGGGAAGACAAGACTTGCAAGATAAGGGTACATGTGTCTGGCATGGTGCATGGAGGGTGGGATCCAGGTTATTAAGGGGTTCAATCTAGGAGATTTTTTTTTTAATCTAGGAGCTTTAAAGGGAGAGGACATAGTGTAATAGTCAAGGGCGCAGGCTGTCAAGTGAGAGGGTCTTGAATTCAATTCCAGCTCTACTACTAGTTGTTCAATCTTAAACAACTTACTTGGCCTTACTATAGCTTCAGTCTCCTCATCACAAAATGGGAAGAGTAACAGTTATCTTAGAGTGCTTTATTACATATTGTTAGGTATATAAAATGCTTAGCACCATGCATGGCACAGAGTGAGCTCTAAATGAACAGAAGGCATTATTACTATTATCTAAGTGTCTGAGGTGAAGGAAAACTAGTGATACTAATGGCAACTCTCAATTCTATGGAAATGATAGAATAATCTCTATGACTGGCTTACATTTTATACTCAATTATGATACAAGACAGCATGGATTATGCATAGCATTTAGTACATTCAAAATTAATTTTGTTTCATATGGTTAAAAAAAATTCACAAAAACATATAAAACACAGAAGACCATGCAGTTTAGAGGATTACGCCCATGATTTGGAGACAGGCCTGAGTTTGAATCCTGACTCTGCCACTTACTTGCTATCTGCCTAGGATAGGTTACTTACCCTCTGTGGCCCCAGTTTCTTGCCACAGAGACATCACAACATAATATTCTCCATAAGTGAGGCATCTGTCTGTTGTTTCTTGTGGTAAGGGGCTATGGTAGGAAGGGGAAGAGCTGAGGCTAGAAAGATAAATTGGGGCCAGATTCCAAACATTATATACCACACTACATTGAGTGTGGGTATGATTCAGAGAAAGCCAGTGGTTTTTCCTAAAGCATTTAAATTATATAATCAAGTAATTGTTTTGGAAAAATCACACTAATGGCCGTGTTGCAGGAAAGCTCTGGGGTTGCAGTAAAGATGTGAGAAAGAAGGTTAAGGACAGCTGGGCTGAGATAGATGTAAGGGGTTCAGCCGGATTTTTTTTTAGTATAATTGACACACAATCAGCCAGAGTATTAAAATAGTTGACGAAAAAAATGATGTGACCCTAATTATTCAAATACTGAATAGATTTAAATAATCGATTGAAGATCCATATTACACTATCTCTGTGAGTGTTTTTCTCCCTATGGTAAGCAGTGAAACAGATACACATTCTGAAAACTCGAAAGTGAGAGGAACACACAACTTGACTTTCACCTGGTTGTAAAAGCCTTCCTTTTGAAATTGGGATTCACTTCAGACACTGCAAGCAATTGGCAGAGTGAACTTGAGCTACAGGAAAAGGATTTTCAATGGCATAAGAAGCCATAATGGAGAGGGATTTTAATTTCTGTTATGCTGTGTATATGATAGTTCTTCTCCCTTGGACATCCCCACATTCCTAACCACCAGCACTAGCCATCTTCTGAGATAACTCTCTCTCATCAAACTATATTAGCCAATGCTTTGGCTCAATATATAACTCTCTTCTACTGTAGACACTTAAGTTTTGTCAATGCCACACAAAGACACCTTCTTCCTAATTTTTAGAGATTCTGTAAGAATATTTTCCTCCTTACTTCCAGTCTCAAGCTTGACTCTTTTCTGGAGCTAGTTCATTGCTCATAAATTTGAGCACTGTCATTTACTGAGGAGGAGACCTTAGGAAATTTACTTAATCTCTAGGAGTCTCAGCTCTTCATCTCTCTTTTTTTTTTTAAGCATTCTTTTTTTTTTTTTTTACCTTTTTTAAAGTTTATTACAGAGAGAGTGTGTGAGAGAGAGAAAGAAAGAGAGAGAGTGCGCAAGCATAAGCAGGGGAGGGACAGAGAGAAGCCCAAGCAGGCTTGGCATTGTCAGTGCAGAGCCCAATTGCAGGGCTCAAACTCAAGAGCCATGAGATCATGACCTGAGCTGAAACCAAGAGCCAGACACTTAACCAACTGAGCCACCCAGGCACCCCAGTTCTTCATCTCTTAAGTAGACTTACCAATACCTACATCATAGAATGAGAATTAAATTGAATGAGATAAACTAATATCCTCTCCACAACTGCCTCACGCTAGTGTTCAATATCAGTATAGTATATCTACTTGGTGCTGCTTATAAACTCATAAGGGTAGAGACTATCTACTCAGCTTTTCACTATACAGAATAATGTGAATGCCTGTTCTAAACGAATGTTCTGGAATAATTATGAAGATCATCCACCTAGCTGGGGGGAAAGTCTTATTAATCTTTATATATTTAGATTTAATAAATTCCATTCAAATGCTTAAAAAGAATGTGTATCTTGAAGTTGTACATAACAAGTGTTAAATATGTATATATTTATGTAAATATATAAACATGCCCCCCAATATATATATGGTAATTATATTATTTCTTTTTGTAGTCTCTGAATTTTTGCTCTATATATTTTGAGACTTGGTCATAGGTATATATGAATTAAAAGCAATATCTGTTAGGAGTGCCTGGGTGGCTCAGTTGGTTATGGATCTGACTTCAGCTCAGGTCATGATCTCGCAGTTTGTGAGTTCAAGGCCCACGTCAGGCTCTGTGCTGACAGCTCAGAGCCTGAAGCCTGCCTCAGGTGCTCTGTGCCCCTCACCTGCTCACTCTCTCTCTTTTTCTCCCTCTGTCTTTCTGACACACACAAGTAAATAAACATTTTTTAAAAGCAGTATCTGTTTAATTGAATGTTTCATCAGTATAAAGTATCTCTCTCATAAACATTAAAAAAAAATTTTTAATGGGGGGTGGGTGGCATCTGGGTAGCTCAGTCAGTTAAGCATCTGACATCAGCTCAGGTCATGATCCTGTGGTTCGTGAGTTCAAGCCCCAAGTTGGGCTCTGTGCTGACAGCTCAGAGCCTGGAGCCTGCTTTGGATTCTGTGTCTCCCTCTCTCTCTGTCCCTCCCCCACTCACACTCTGTCTCTCTGTCTCTCAAAAATGAATAAACGTTAAAAAAATTGTTTTAAATAAAGTATCTCTCTTATCCATAGTAATGCTTTCTGACTGAAATCTTTTGTCTGATGATTTCCTCTACACATGTCAGCTATTTTTTCGTTGGTGCTTGTAAGTTATGCATTTTCCTTTTAGCATTCATCATTATGTTGAATTTCAGCATTCATCATTATGTTTTAAATGTGTCTCTTGTTTAACAACACTTTTGTTTTTTAACCAATCTTTAACTTTTAACTGGAGCATTTAGTCCTCTCGCATTTGTGTAATTGCTACTATATTTGGAATTAAATCTAACCACCTTCAAAAATATTTTCTGGGATGCCTGGCTGACTCAGCAGAGCATGAGACTCTTGATCTCAGGGTCCTGAGTTTGAGCCTGACATGAGGCACAGAGATTACTTAAAAAAAAAAAAAAAAGTGTTTTCCATTTATCCAATCTGACATTTTTTTCTCTTTTAGATTTCTGATTTTTATGTATCATTCCCCCTCTTTACCAGTTTAAAATTATACCCTTTTTTGTGTTCTTTTATTAATTTAAAATTACATCAGAAATACTTTTAATTTATCAGTTTTTTTTAATTTAAAAAAATTTTTTGAGAGAGAATGTGTGAGTGGGGGAGAGGGCGGGCAGACAGAGAGAGACAATCTTTTTTTTTTTAATATTTATTTATTTTTGAGACACAGAGAGAGACATGAGTGGGGAGGGGCAGAGAGAGAGGGAGACACAGAATCCAAAGCAGCTCCAGGCTCTGAGCTGTCAGCACAGAGCCTGACGCTGGGCTCGAACTCATGAGCTGTGAGATCATGACCTGAGCTGACGTCGGACGCTCAGCTGGCTGAGCCACCCAGGCGCCCCCAGACAGAGAGAATCCTAAGCAGGCTCCACATTTGGTGCAGAACCTAACAAGGGGCTTGATCCCTCAACCCTGAGCTGAAATCAAGAGTCAGACGCCCAGTGGACTGAGCCACGCACCCCATCAAAGTGTATTTTTGATAATATAAGGAAGCTAGAGCACTTTAAATGCATTTATACTTTTTTGATATATGCTGTTATTGTGTATTTTAACTTTCTATTTTTAAAAATCCACAGGAAATTATCATTGTTTTATACAGTTGATATTCATTAGATTTACACATTTTCCACTTTCTGTGCTCTTAATTCTTTTTGTATTTCAGACTTTCCATGTGAGCTCATATTCCTCCTGCCTAGAATACATGTTTTGAAATTTCCTTCACTCTAGGTTTTCTAGGAGCAGATAAACTAGCTCCAGTGTGTCTGGAATGTCCTTATTTTACCTACTAGAGAACTCTAGGTTATTTTCTTACAGCACATTCAAAACAATATTCCACTGTCTTCTGCTTCCCATTTTTACAAGTGAAAAGTTAGGTGGCGGTATATTGTTTTCTTTTAATGTGTTTAGGTATTGTTTTCTATTCATTTATCATGCTTTCAGTTCATAAGACTTCTTAAAATTAGTGCCCTGTAGTCTTTTGTCAGTTTGGAAATTCCTCAGCATTTAACTCTTTAAATAATTGCTTCATCTCATTCTTTCTTTTCCTTCTAGAATTCTAATACTATGCTAGACATCTTTACTATATCTCCTGTGTCTTTTACCCTCTCATATAAATCCCCCCTCTTTTTTTTCTTTTGCTTCTCCATGCTGCATTCTGGAACATTCTCCCGATACATGTTGAGGTTCACTAAGTCTTCAGGTGTAGTTTAGTCTACACTTAAAATCTTATTGGGTTTTAAATTTTTATAAATTTCACTTATAAATTTACAAAAATAAATCTATAAAATTTTATTTATAAATTTTATTTAAAATGAAGCCACAATATTTAAAATATTTTGAATCACAATAAAATTATATTTGGTTCTTTTTTGAAATTCAAACTTGTGATGTTACTTTTTGTGGCTTCCTGTTCTCCATAAATATTGTCAAGCTTGTCTTTTATATCTTTCAACATCACCATAATTATTTTTTAGTTTTGTTTTTTAGCCCATGCCTCATAATTCCAATATTTAAAATCTTTGTCAGTCTGTTTTTTGTTGTCTGTTGTCTCTGCTAATTCTTGCTTATTTAGTTTCCTTGTGTACCTGATTGTCTTTGAAAATATGAACATTGCATTTAAAAAATTTTTTATAGAAATGATTTAGCCTATGATGAAGGTATCTTATTTAAGAGAGGACTTGGGGGCACCTGGGTGGCTCAGTCGGTTAAGCATCCGACTTCAGCTCAGGTCACGACCGTACAGTTTGTGAGTTCAAGCCCTGCGTCAGGTTCTGTGCTGACAGCTCGGAGCCTGGAGCCTCCTTCGGATTCTGTGTCTCCTCCTCTCTCTGCCTCTCCCCAACTTGTGCTCTGTCTCTGTCTCTCAAAAATAAATAAATGTAAAAAAAAATTAGAAAAAAAAGAGAGGACTTGTATTCTTTGCTTCTGCCAAGCACCTGGAGGCACCACTAATCAAGAATTATTGCAACCTAAGTTCAAGGTTTGAGATTCACTGAGCCAGGCTGAATACAAACAGTAAATATTCAAGGGCTTTGGGGTCCCAGTATCTTGTGGGGCAGGATTTCCCATTAGACTTCTAATTGTGTACACAGTTTTGCTATCTAGCCCCCTTACATTGCATGTCTATCAAGATGAAGATTCTGATTTTTACCAATTGACAATTCCTTCAGGGCAGAACAGCTTCCACATTTGGATTCCCATTTTCCTTTACCTCTCGTCTGGTAATTCCATACTATCTTTTCATAGCCTTGTATGTTTTAAGAATATTTTTAAGACCCAGATATTTTACTTCAATCTAATTGAAGATTAGATTTGGAGAATCAACCTAATTTAGCCTAACACTACCAGAACTATGAAGTCAGACTAACATTTTATTTATTTTTTTTTTCAACGTTTATTTATTTTTGGGACAGAGAGAGACAGAGCGTGAACAGGGGAGGGGCAGAGAGAGAGGGAGACACAGAATCGGAAACAGGCTCCAGGCTCTGAGCCATCAGCCCAGAGCCTGACGCGGGGCTCGAACTCACGGACCGCGAGATCGTGACCTGGCTGAAGTCGGACGCTTAACCGACTGCGCCACCCAGGTGCCCCAGACTAACATTTTAAACATTTCTGACAAATATTGAGAAACTGTCCTTCAGAAAGTTTGTGCCAGTTTATACTTCTGTCAATAGGTTTAAGAATGCCACTTTCCATTCTCCTTTGACTATGTTCTTCACTTGTAAGAAGGTATATTTGTCAATAAGGTAAATGAAAAGTATTGTTTTATTAAAATAAATATGTACTTAATTACTAATGAAGTTTAACATCTTGTAATCTGTTTATTTAAATTGTATTTCACCTTTATAATTTAACCTATTCAAATTTTGTTATTTTTCTTGGATCCTTTGGCTATCATAAATCTGGTACCCATCTAGAAAAGCTGTATCAGTTGTTGAAATATTGAAATATTTCCATATCAATTAGCAAATAGCCATTCCTTTTCAAATGATCTCCACTTGACTCCCCTAGTCCCTCCCGCCTCTCCCAACCACTACCTATCTCCCCATTATCTATCAAGTAAAGAGTCAATATCTAACATACCAGAGGTCTTCAGGGTCCTGCTCTAGTCCTATAGCCAAAGTCAGTTCTGACTGGTTAGTAGTCATTTCACAAATACTGTTAAGTATTTTCATGTAACCCATGTGCATATATATTGAAAGTATTTTTCCCATTTGACAATAAGAGTTTAAAACACACCATACTGTGTTATTTTTCCTTCCATATCTTTTCCATAACTTTTCTTTAAAATTAGTTGCTGTTTCTCTTGAAATTATTACCATTACTATAGCTATTTTCCTTTAAATTATCTTTCAGCGCTTAAAAATCTATAGAGGAATTTAGAAGATGTTCATTGAATTTTACTGTGTTCTGGAAACCCATCAAACATATGGTTATCCATTTTAATGCCTTTGGCAGATATCACAAATTCCAATTTTGTAAATGACAGTAGAAGCCCAAATAAATTAATAATTCATTTTGGACAAGTAGGAAAGTATTCTGGGCTAATTTTTATTTATGATATATTACCTACTGAAGAAGGAGTAAACTAATTTTTGTGGACTAAATTGTTTCATACTTGCCTACAATATTGATCTATAAAGATACCAGCTCTTTTATGGTCTTCTGCCAAATATATCAACTAGATATTATGATCTATTTTTTATGATTACTGTGTTTTAAATCTGATAACCACACCATTGCATTGTTATCCAGGCAACATCTTCCCAGCATTTCAATTATCTTAATCTCATGCAGACCCACATCAAAAGCTTTTACAAACATTTAGATATATTGTTTGTCCATGGAGTTTTCTTTATCCACAAACTTGTTGAGTAATTTTATAAGACCAAATAAATCAGATTTGCCTGGCATAATCTGTCTTCATAAACAAATGCTGTCCGCTGCCCATCACATTGTTATCTAAATGATTTCAGATCAATTTGGTTCACTCTAACTTGGGCAATTGCATTCTGCCAGCCCCAAACTCCCTCTGTTTTTCAATTGGAGACATTATTCTTCCTTTCACTTAACAAAGTGTTCTGTAAAGCAAGCAGGCAAGTATCTGAACCAATAAAGCCTAGTTGCCTGAAGATTTGTGTCTGATAGGCTAACTGAAACTATGTATTATATCCATGTCATAGCTTTAACTGGTGACATTATTACCTAAATCATTGTACTAGATGTCATAAGTAATATTTTGTGTTACATCAATGGGAAATGTGGCAAAACAAAGAAGGTCTTCCTTTCGTGTGTACTTATGGTACATACACTAGATTCCCTGCTACCTAATTAGATTTAGTTGAAATTGAGTTTTCTATCAGAGGTTAATAATGAGATACAATGGATAGGAGATGATTTCACTGGAAAATTTGTTATATGTTATACTAAGGCAAAATGATCACTGTGCTTTCTTCAAGAAAAATTCTATATTTCAAGGTAAAGGAACAAAATATTCATTATTTACTATGCCAGTACATAAAACATAGAAATTGGTTCATGTTATTCCTCTCGCTTACATTTATATGATGTTCTTTGAAATCTGTGGCTCATCTCCGTTAAGTGACATTTGCCTAAAACTGTATGTTAACTTGTGGGCAATCAAAAGAAGCACTAGGCTAGCTAACACCCTTAATGGGCTTGCAAAGTAGTTTTCCAGAAGGAGAGACAAACAACCTTCCACTTCCTTTTGGTGTTCTTATATCTTATATCTTAATTTCAACCAACCTCAGCTTGAAATTTATTTATTTACTGGGGGGGGGGGGAGGAAGAGGGAGAGAGAGCAAGTGGGGGGGGGGAGGAGCAGAGAGAGAGAGAGGGGAGAGAGAATCCCAAGCTGACTCCACACTGTCAGCACAGAGCCTGATGGCGGGGCTCAAACTCACGAACTGTGACATCATGACATGAGTCAAGATCAACAAGAGTCAGAGGCTTAACTAACTGAGCCACCCACATGCCCCCAGTGCTTTAAAACAAACAAACAAACAAACCCAGATTCCACCCACTAGAAGAGTGTAGGTATAATTTTTTCCTTGGAAGCCATTTTGCTCAGCATTTATAGCACCAAATCCACATAGCTCAAGAAAAAGGAATTTGGAAGAAGATACTACAAGGCAGCATAAAAAGAACAAATAGAAAATTGTCATTATTTACTCACTGAAAGTATCCCCTTTACAGATAGAGTTAAAGTTTCTTTATCCAATAATGAATTGATCAAAACCCAGGAGAAACACAAGTAAAGACCAGAGTCAATATTTATAACATAAAATCATTATATTCTCTAATCTTCGTTGTTCTTATTGCTAAGTTTTTTTTAACTTAACAACATGATAGCTCATGAAATCAATTATAACATCTTTCTTGGTTTCTTATTTTCTATTGTCTAAATATCAACCATGCTTGTTTAGTGGAAGAAATGAAATAGTGTGTGTGGGTGGGTGTGTGTGTGTGTGTGTGGGTGTGTGTGTTGGAATTGGTTGTTAAAAAAAAGACAGTATTATTGTGAAAGAGTAGGATAGAATGTCTCAGGGTTGGCTACATTTCCTTTACTTCCTTCACATTCCTCTAGGGAACTTACATAGAAATAATTAGAATATTGGCTTGACTGCTATTGTCTAACAGAGTTGCCTGTTGTTAATAAAAACTTTACCTGTCTCGGTACATTGTAACTACAGTGCTTATATGTGAGAAGTGCTATGGTTTAGGGGTGCCTGGGTGGCTCAGTTAGTTAAGCATCCGACTTCAGCTCAGGCCATGATCTCACAGCTTGTGAGTTCAAGCCCTGCATCAGGCTCTGTGCTGACAGCTCAGAACCTGGAGCCTGCTTTGGATTCTGTGTCTCCCTCTTTCTCTGCCCCTAACTCACTTGCATTCTGTCTCTGTCTCTCTCAAAAATAAATAAACATTAAAAAAAATTTTAAAGAAGTGTTATGGTTTCCAATAAAGCAGATTTCCCCAAACGCTTACTTGTTGTTAATGTTTTGCCGGGGGTGGGGGTGGGAGGAGGTTGTTTAAAGATGGTAGAAATGTAAAGACTAAACCAAGAGAATTTTAACATTTTCAACTAAGGTTTCTCATCTGAACTATAGTACACGGTAAATTATTTGACTATTCTCCCAATTCTCCAAAATATAGTACACAACTAATACCACTCTAGATGCACAGGAGAAAAGTTAATTTGTTACATACAATGGATGCCTTAGGGCATTAGGGTTTAATTCTCCCCTAAACCAGTTAAGAAAGACTTACAGCTATATTTAAATATAATTCCTTAAATCTTACATTCAACTTCAAAATAAAGCTGAAACTAAGATGTAAGCAGTTTTAATAATTGTAAATCTATTATGAATAAAGAGATTGATTTGCTCCCCAAAAAAGGTTCATTGTGATTAAACTGTTGAAGTTAGTTTAACAATGAAAGTAGCATTGCTACCTCAAATCTTTTATGAAACAAGAAAGTAGGCTGCTAGTTAATTTTAAAAAGGGCCACACAGTATATTCATTAGCACTAACTGCTTGAAAAGTCCTAACTTGGTGTTAAGATCAATAGGTTTTATTCCTCGTTTGTTCAGAAACTTATTGACCACCTAACTTTCTAAATGTTTGGACTTCCAACACTCTGTTGAAAAATATAAAAACAAATAACTCTAAGCACCCCTTTTCTCATGGGAATGTTGAGCCTTCATGTCTTTACATAGAGGAAATCAGTATGTATTTATCTTTTATACATTATGTATAAATAAGAAACTAGGACTTCAATATTTATTCTTATTGAGCTATTGCATCTATCTTCCTCGGGCAGAACCCTTTAAAGAAAGTTTCAAAATGATACAGAAAGCAGGCAAGGAGGGAAAAGAAAAACAATATTTGTATAAATAAAGGCACAGAGCTGAAACATACTGGATATCCATTAGTATATTTTTTAAGAGCCCATGCCCATAAATACATAATATTTCAACTGAGAAGGTTTGTACAGATACACTCTGTAGAGATGTATACGGCGTACAACTACGAACATGTTTTGGACAATTATGTGTGAAATCCTGATCATGACCATTTTCACTGAACAACTCTACTAGGGGTGGAGGATTCTCTGAAACTGAAATTGCTATTTGCACGATGTGGTGCATTGAAGCAATTCAAGGCTTTCATTCCACTTCACTGGAAATGAAGATTCACTATATTAACGTTCTCTAGACACTTATGTGCGAGGAAATTATGCCCCTCAATTACAAATTCTTCCAGCCTTCTCTCTCTTTGCTTCTCGGTTTTCAAGTCTCATTTCAAATACTCCACAAAATATTTGGCTTCACTTGGCATAAAAGAAGCAAACCCCTGCGCCTCTTTCCCCCACCTTTCTATGGAGATAATAACACTCGCCTCTCTCATAAAAGTATTGTGAGGCATAATATTTTGTAAAGCACTTTAAAAACCTTAGATATGAGAGCTAATGGAAATAAAAACTGTATTGCCATCTATTCTCCCAGCTCCTCTCAAGCTGGCCATTTTCTTTTTTGTTTATTTTTTTTCTCTTCGTTTGGATGTTAAGAAGAAATATTGTTTTGCTAGTGAATGTTGGAGCTTAGATTACCTCCAACTTCTTCCACTTCTATTTCTTTGTGACCTCTTCTGGTTTCACTACTAAAGAATCATAGATTGCTTCCAAGCACGCACCCAGAACTGACTCAGATACGTTCTGCTTTGTTGCTGGAGCAGCTGTATATGGTCTAATCTCAACAGCCAAGGGCCCTTTCAGATACTAATTCATAACTAAAGTCTTCATGATGGCATCACCGGACACTATCATCACTACATGCCACTACATGACCTTCTATTCATGCCCTGTATCCACAAGTCCAGTATCTGTACTAATGGAATGTATCATCTCTCTCATTGCATTGTGAACACCCTTGAGGGGAGTGATGGGTCGCTCTACAAAGTACCCAGCACGGTGTTTTACTCATAGCGGGTATTCAATAAATGATTTAAAATGATTAAACAAAACTAGATTTTATGTTTTTTAAGCTAGCTGCCCGGCAGAAGCCTTTAGTGCCAAATTGGACGGAGCCTAGACACGGAGCTGTCCATTTCCAATCTAAAGTAATCCACGTGTTGGGAACTGCTTGATAAGGCTCTAGAAGTTAATCTGGATTGTTTTTTATGTATGTGCAAGCCAAATCCTGACTCAACTCTTCTCGCTGAAACTGAATAAAGACTCCATTGTAGGATTTAAAGATATGACCCCCTTTTCTATCTACTATACAACCATCTCTTCAGAAGAGTACTCTTGGAATGCATCAAAGTACATGATAAAAGAACACCATAAAAGCTGAATCGAGGAGTACCTGAAGTACACAATGAAAGGATGACGTTGAGTAAATTAGTTAGCCACAGAGGCCTTGAAGTTGGAGAGACTCCGTTTCATGTCCCAGCTGTGCAATTTGCTAGCTGTGCCACACTGAATGATTTACTTAACCTCTCTGAACCTGAATCCTCATCCTTAAAATAATATTTTACTTGGAGTGTTGTGAAGATAGTTTTACTATAAATAATACCGACAAGTGTCTGACCCCATGTAGAAGCTCAGTAAATGTCATTATCCTTAGTTTTAGAAAACACAGTGTGCAAAATTATGAAAATGAACTAGAGAGTCACCTTAACCAAAGTAACAATGAAACACTTACTCCTGCAAATTGCCCTAGGGAAAACCTGGGAGACTGAACAACAGAGGTTTGTTTTTGTTTGTTTTTTTTTAATCAGTGATTGGGCAGGAAACCACAACTTTCTCTCTGTCCCTTCACACCCTTGGTTGGGTTCAGAGGATGAAAACTTTGATCAAAGAATTACAAATCAAGAATATAAGAGGATGAAAACTTTGATCAAAGAATTACATATCAAGAATATAAAACCACTGAGTCTGAATAAAATTCCTTCTGATTTTCTCATAAGGTTGCTCCCTGAGATGGAAGAACTCGAAATACCACAAGTCCTCTGATCATGTAGCCAGTTTCCATAAAACAGGAAAGAAGGAACGCAATGAGGTCAGCAATTGATCTAATTACAGAATTCCCATGTCTTGCTCCTACAGGCTCCATGTAGGAATTAGGACTAAGTACTGGATTCTAAATTAGAGTAATATTTTCTTCCAGAATGCTGGGGAAAAGCTAAAAGAGGCAGAGTTACTCTACCTCCTCTATCCCCAGGTTCTTTTTAAAAAAATTAAGTGGAGGATTATCAAAGAATACATTTTAGATCCCAACAATTTTTCAGGCATCTCAGAAATTTATGATCACAAATATCAGGAAAATGTGACCACAAATCACAACAGGAGTAGATCACGTAACTGCTCTTTTCCTCAAAACTGCCTGAAGAACAAAGTCACAGAAGACATTTTAGAAAAATTAAAGATACAGACAGATAGCTGGTAGTAATAGACCGACAGATAAGAATTATTAGTGAAATCCCATCATAGGAGGGTTCTCTAGGGTGAAGGATGTCAAACTTAATGCTTCAAAAGAGATTAAAAACATATTTGAAGTGACAGTTCCTGATCAGTCAAATAAATAGGTGAAGATTTGCCCGTGGGGAGAAACAAAGTCTCTCAGTTTGTCTCAGCCTACCTGAGCTAATACAAATAATTATTACATTTTCCAAACAGAAGCAATGACGACTTGGAATTCTAAGAGTACATGACCGCTTATAGTAAGAGATTGGACAAATGAATGTTGCAAAGCACACAGTTCAGACACAGTGCCATTTTTTATTACGTGTAGGTTAAATAGCTGACAATGAGGACATTTGAAGTAATTGACAGGAACTAAATATTTTGGGAAGTCTTAAGTCAGTAGTAGTATTGAATGAGGCTTTCCTTCTACTTCTATTCTCAGGATGTTGCTAAAATTCAAGAGGTCACAGGTAGAAAAATAATTTGGTTGGTAGAGTATTAACACTGATTATATTCTGGGTCTGCTGATTTTTCTTTCCCTTTTTGAGAATGTGTACACAACAGGAGAAAAGAAGAGAAAGAATTTCTAACCTGCTATAAAAACAACTCATTTAGCCTAAAAATGTGTTGTGCAGTTTTACAATATTGAAAAATATTTGGAGACAGCCTCGATTTCTTAAGTCTCTGTAAAAAAGCAAAATAGCACTCATAGATTTTTCTGTAGTGCTTAATTCTGGGATGAAATTTTAATTCTCTTAAATTATATCTCTTATCAAGTGGATTATGCAATTCTAATGCAAACTTCCACATTATTTCAGCTTTTCTCTGATTTTCCACAAAATTTATAAATCTGTACCTTACCTTGTGTAAATGGCATGTTCTGGATTGTGTTGTTCTCATTTGTTATTGCTATTGCTATTGCTTTTTGTGTGTATGTATTTTCATGGGTAGATTATTATACTCTCTTTATGGCTGCGATGACCCATATCTTTCACATCTTGATGTAACCCACAGCATCTAAAACAGTTGAGTATTTACCATGTTTTCAGTGGCTTGACTTGAATAAAATGTTTATGAAGGACTTTAAAGGTCCTATGTCTATTTCTGTCTTCAGGATCACACATTAGTCTAGAGAGATACAATGAGTCCTTTTGTTAAATGCCAGGAAACAGTGGTTTCTACCACCTCTAAAGGCAGTCCTGTCTAATATTAAAAGTCCTTACCAAAAGGAAATTATTTATATATGTGTACATATATAGAAATATATGCAAAAATCCTTTATTTTATCCAAAAAGCTGCAAGTGGCACTTGCTACATATTTTTTAGGAAATGTACCTTATAAGGCTTCATTTTGCAGAATATCAGGGAAAAATCAATGGGATAATTAGTGAAGAGAAGGGGGGAAATATTAATGAATCTAGAAGGCATGAATGACTATTAAAAATAGCATTTTAATCCCCAGCATGAGATTTTAAAGGTGAACATATGAAGTTAACCTTTTAATACAATGTTTTTAGTTTAGCAACACCTCTTCACTCAAGAACTGTGTGCCTTTGGGGCGCCTGGGTGGCTCAGTCGGTCAAACGTCCGACTTCAGCTCAGGTCATGATCTCACGGTTCGTGAGTTCAAGCCCCACATCAGGCTCTGTGCTGACAGCTCAGAGCCTGGAGCCGGCTTTGGATTCTGTCTCCTTCTCTCTCTGACCCTCCCCACTTGTGCTCTGTCTCTCAAAAATTAATAAATGAAAAAAAAATTACAAAAAAAAAAAAAGAACTGTGCACCTTCCAGTGGACCTTTAATGTTCTCACCACACACACACACACACACACACACACACACACACACACACACACACAGAAGGTAACTCGGTGAGGTGATGGATGTGTTGACTAACCTTACTGTGGTATTCATTTCACAATTTATACATCTATCAATCACGTTGTGTACCTCAAACTCACACAGTGTTAGATGTCAATTATATATCAATAAAGCCAGGGAAAAACTGTATACCTCAAAATAAATGAAATTGGGGTTCAAGGAGACTTCAAGTCCATTCAAAATATGAAGATGCCCAATGACTAAATTACTAAACTTTTAGCAATCTACCTCTTTCTCTGACATCTGATTAAAGTGTTATATATTAATTATTGTTTTGAGCAAAGGCCCCCAATTTCACTGAGTTCACCAGCTCTAGACGCCTACAAATATGTTTTGCTATAAATTACTGGCACTGTTTCTGTTGATATTCAGCATAATCAAACATTTGTAAGCATGCTGTCTTTTCAATCTGTTCAGCTGATGCACTTTACCTGATCTTTTATTAAAGTAATCAAAACACTTGCTGTGTCGCATCTAATGAATGTTGCATGTATGATTAAGTGCTTTCATTCATATTGCAAGTTTGATTTAATGTAATCTGCCTTTCAGACAGCCATTAGCCTAGCTCCTACATGAATTCGATTAATTGGCTGAATTCTTCCAGATGTCCATTAAGCATTACAGGAATTTCTATGTAGAAACAGCAGGGACTGTCTAGCACAGAAGCAAACAATGAAATGTTATATTGCTGCCATGACTTACAAAAAGCTGGATTCATTTTCATTAATAAAACATCTGTACTCCTGCACAGCTATGCATTGAGATGCATTTATTTTATATGTTTATTTCTCTTATGACTGTAAATAGAGAGTTAAATAGAAGCACATTTACTGATATGTAGGCCCAGGGTTTAGCGGATGCTGATTGACAAAACGGCTCAATTCTGAAAGTTTACAGAAGGTCCTAAACAGAAGAAAATAAACGAACAGACACCTGTTTGAAATAGAATTAAAGATTGTCTGGGATTACAGCAACAGAATGACATTAGAGACTTATTTTGAAATGGTTTTATTGTCCTACATGCTCCCATATTCCTTAAAGAAAATGACAAATGTGGTTCTGGCTGGGATGACGCGTGCAGCTGCTTTAAGAAGCTTTTGTTTGTTTTTAGTCTTGTATTGTTAGTTCTTAAAAAGCAGGGAGAGATTTAGCCTCGTGCAGTCCTAGCCCAGCACATTTTACCACTTAAGTGCTCTTGACCAATCATTTGGGAGGCTTACCACAATAATGGAAACAAAAAGTAAGTTTCAGATGAAACCAGAATTAGGGACAATGACATATTTTCTAACAGCAAATATTCATCGTAAAATTAAGATGGTAATGACTTTTTGTGTCTCTTTTACAAGGACCTACAAGTTGATTTTTACATAATGAAGGTGGAAATCTTTTCTTAGGTCTAGAATTTTAGGAAATTATTATATTGTAACTACATATCATCCAGACCATAAAGACATGTAGTGTTTGAACTTTAAGACTAAATTGCCCTGTGCTGGCTTCAGCAGCATGTATAGTAAGACGAAAATGTCTTTTATCCTTTCTTTGCACAATTAGACAAAATATGTAATATAGAGAGGAGAAAAGTAATTTTCTCATAATATACATGCAAATCATTAACTGTAACATAAATACTCTAAAACAATTGACCTTTGAAATTTTAAGTTTTACCTCAAATAACTTCTCTATTAGTTTCTACTTTATGGGGGCTTTTATTTAAAAAGTGATTCTTGGGGCACCTGGGTGGCTCAGTCAGTTGAGCATACAACTTCCGCTCAGATCATGATCTCATGGTTTGTGAGTTTGAATCCTGCATCGGACTCTGTGCTGACAGCTTAGAGCCTGGAGCCTGCTTCAGATTCTGTGTCTCCCTCTCTCTCTGCCCCTCCCTGGCTCATTCTGTCTCTCTCAGTCTCTCAAAAATAAACATTAAAAAAAAATTTTTTAATTAAAAAATGATTCTTTATTACCTAGTGGTTTATTTTAAGTGTGAGCTGGTGGTATTATATTAACTGGAAGAAGACATCTTTTAGGATCAGTCATATAAGCCATGATAATAAGATGATGGCAACAGAATTTCAAAGACGGGACTTGAACAGACATTATCTTCCTTGATCAGAAGTTTGTTAGAAAATTTTGGAGGGACAGAAAAATCCTATAAAGGAAAATAATTGGTGCTAATATGCAGACTTAAAAATACAAATTTAAAAATACTCACTGAGAAATATTTGAGTTTACCATCTTTTTCACAGTCGTTCAGCAAAAATTCATTGAACACCTACTACAGAAATACAAAGCCATATAAACCACAGTCCCTGAACTCACAAGGAAAAGAAAACATGTAAGTGCAAGGCAAGAACCATAATAAAGTCCTACAACAGGGGCGCCTGGCTGGCTCAGTCAGTTGAGTGACCGATTCTTGATTTCAGCTCAGGTCATGATCTCACAGTCATGAGATCAATCAAACCACATGTTGAGGTCTACACTGGGCGTGGAGCCTACTTAAGAGTCATTCATTCATTCTCTCTCTCTCTCTCTCTCCCCTCTGCCCCTCCCCGACTTGTGCGCAGGTAGGTTCTCTCTCCCTCACACATGGTCTCTCTCAAAAAAAAGTCCTACAACAACGTAAAAGTGGGAATGTTCCTCTTGTTTCCCTCAAGCTTCTCAGAGGACTTCTGAGCTGCATCTTAAAAGATAAGTAGGACTAGACATTCAAAATAAGGAGAGGAAGTAGGGAGCATAAGGTGTCTCAGGTACCAAGAATGGTGCATACTGGGATAGGGGGGAGCATCTGCCCCAACCCCCAGTCCCAATGTTTCCCTTCATGTCAAGGCACATCGGTTAGAGTAATGTTCCTGGATTCTTTCCTTCCTCTCCCTCACTCATTCCTCATCAGGGGAAAAGGAATGACTTCATTGCTGAAAAGTGATTACTGAAGGACCAAGAACTTGATATGCTTAAGCTCAGATGCCTTCTTCCTCCCTCCTCTTTCTGATCCACCTGGTCTGCTCTTGGCCTCAAGTAAGCTTAGAAGATTGGCCCCTGAGAGAAGAGGCCAGTAATTATCTCATTCTTCCAGGGACAAGATGGGTCAGTGTGTCTAGAGTTCAAAATTAAAAAGCCCCTTATTTCCCACACCTAAGCCACATTCTTCTATCTAGCCATCATTAGTAATGAATGTGATATTTTGCTCTTAAACTGCCTCCTTTATCTTTATCAGTTGTCTTGGGACTCAGGGAATTGGGATACTATTTATTGTCCCCCCGCCAAAAACCCCGACACTCAAGACATGTACAAGCCTAGAGCCATGAGAATCGCACTAGGAGTGTTGAGTGTTGGATGATTCAGAGAGGTGAACAATGAGACTGGGAAAGAAAGGAGGCCACGTTGCAAAAGCCACCAAGCCTCAACAAGAATTCGCTAAAAAACTTTGTAGCAATTATGAAGATGAAGATGTTATCTAGGAAAACTGGCTAAATGCCCTAATAGAGCGTTATTGGCCGTGGTCCCGGCTTCTCAGGCTCTGACTCTAAAGCTTTACTATGCATTAGGATCATTTGGAGACCTTAGTAAAATGCAAATCTCGAGCCCTACCCTCAAAGATTCTGATTCAGTATGAGTACAGTGTGAGTCCAGGAATCTGTATGGTTAACAAGCCCCCTAGGTGATGTTCATGCTGGATTTTTAAAAACCACCCTTGGAGGAATGCTATTTGAGGGTCTGAGTTTCTACTTTATGATTCAAGAAATTCAATTTTGTAAGAATACCAGAAGATGTTCACATTTATGACAACCCAATTCCCAAAATATTTAAACATAAACCAGAATACTGATTTATTTATAGTAAGAACTATAACTTTAAAAGGACTGGAGTTCTTAGAACCGTAGAATGCACATTCTCTCCCTGTAGGAAAACCCATATGGGAAACCACATTATAACAGAAAATTGCTTGATCACCTTGTAATCAAGTAGTGGACTTAGCTGGAGGACCTTTACTAATGGCATCAGGCTAGTCTGATGTACTCATCTCTTCCAGTACTGGAAGCTGCTGGACAGAGACCCTTGCCCAGTACTGTAATGCAAACATACGGGCAAACCCCTACTCTTGAATTCTCCTTTTTCTAGGCTTCTTTTTTTTTTTTTTAATGTTCATTTATTTGAGACAGACAGAGAGAGAGAGACAAAGCTCAAGCAGGGGAGGGGCAGAGAGAGAGGGAGACACAGAATATGAAGCAGGCTCCAGGCTCTGAGCTGTCAGTGCAGCTTTTTCCAGGCTTTAGGTAACAATAAATATAATTGATAAGGTTACAGATTTAGATATACTAATAGAATCTTATTTCCTTGAAAACATCCTGTTACCACCTTGAATAGATTTGAATGCTCCCAGAATTCACCTACCTGTTTACAGAGTAGTATTGAGGGCTCGCTGACTAGTTCTACAAATGAACGCCAGCTTTACAATGTCAGAGATCTTGCCTTTCTGCTCACTTTATCCCAGGCGCTTAAAATGGCGCTGGACATAAAAGAGTAGTCAATAAACCTATTTCGAATGAATCAATGACTGGTCTCATGTATTACATGACCATTTTTTCAGTTTTATCCTCAGAGGGAAACCCTAATTCCAAAATCTAATGTATATTACTGTCGCCCCTGTGGATTAGCCACACACCTCAACAAAATGCCTAAAGCAATATCAGTTGCTTTTGTTACAATTTTGTGAGAGGCACGTTATATGTTGTCAGAACTTGTTTTGAGTTTTAGCACCAATCTCTGAAGAGTTGATGCTCTGTGAGTTCCCAACTGGTTAAAAGGAATAGGAAATCTCCACTTGCTCAGAAATAAAAGAGAAGAGACATGGAGCTGACCAAATACTATTTCTTTTTGTATTTGTATTCTGTTAGTATTTGTGACGGATGGCTAACTCTAAGAACTTTTTCCTTGGTGTGTAAGTGAATGTCACCCAACACTCCCTGTAAACCTCTTCACAACAAATGTAAGGAGGAAGTTCCTTAGCTTCTGAGTGTAAGAAATGTTGATAAATATTATGAAGCTCCAACTAATTAAAAATGAAATGCAGCCAGCTAAGCTCCAGCCATTTTTAATTTACAATATTGCTTTGCTTCTGAGGCAAATGTGGACAAGTCACAACTTCTTTTGATGCCTGAGGGATTGAAAAAATTAAATCAGCAGGATTGGCTATTGATGTTTTCTAGCAAATGTTTTGAAATGTCTGCCTTTCATCCATCTTGCAGGAAAACGGGATTGCCTTGTGAGCCTTCAAAGATATTAATTCCTTTAATAAATCCTGATTTGTATGTTGAAAACTTCCAACGGTTAGCTTTCTGTAGCAATCTCAACATCAGGGGTAAATGTTGCCCGCAGGCAGACTCCCAATTTTTTTCCAAGTATCATCACTCTTAGTCTGAAACTAGAGCTACACTACAACAGATTAAACACACCTTCTGTTCAGCCTCTTTTCGTAACATTTCTTTGTTAAATTGTTTGCAAGGCAAATTTCATGACAGGCTGTTTGCTTTCCTGGTGATCAGCACTTAATGAGATAAAGCACAAACATAAGCAGTGACTGTCCCAGTTCTGGGCTTTGATCCCTGCCCCTCTAACCAACGTTGAAAAACAGTGAGAGCAACTTGAAATTCTAAAAATATGGTGAATATTTGTCACACAGTAAGCCAATCAGAGCTGCATCCAATAAAAAGAACAATAAATCGAATATAGGAAGTTAAAACACAAATGCACGGAGATAATACCATGAGTACAGGCTCTTAAACTAACTGCCTGTGGGCTTGAGGGTGGAGGAAAGCTGACCCCCTTGGGAAGATGCCATGTACAGCACCTATCTCTCCAATAATTTCCACCACAGTGACACACAAACATAGTAGAAATAAGAGGAGAGCAACAAAACCATTAGATGACCCTATGGAGGACAGCATTATTTCAGGGGGGTTCTTTTACTAAAAGGAAGCATTTGTGACATTGGTTTAAAATGTTCTGGAGAATTTCTCCTTGAAACTCCTGCTAAGGGAGTATATAGCAATGTGGCTCTGCTGAAAAACAAGTGTAAAGCTTTCTTTTTTTTTTTTTCTCAAGCCATTAAGAAAAAGATAAATAAACTGGTTTTTGTGGGAGAGAGAGAAGCTAAATAGTAATAAACAAATGAGCCAACACCTTGCCCTTGGAGACTAAATTAAAGAGGGAGGGTCTGGAGAGCAACTGACTTTAGAAAGGGAGACAATTGGGGCGTCTGGGTGGCTCAGTCGGTTAAGAGTCTGACTTCGGCTCAGGTCATGATCTCAAAGTTTGTGAGTTTGAGCCCCGCGTCGGGCTCTGTGCTGACAGCTCAGAGCCTGGAGCCTGCTTCCGATTCTCTGTCTCCCTCTCTCTCTGCCCCTCCCCTGCTCATGCTCTGTCTGTCTCATAAATAAAACATTAAAAAATTAAAAAAAAAAGAAAGGGAGACAGCAAAGAAAAAAAACTAGTGCAGAGAGCAGTATTAGAAAGGTTTTGAGGGACAAATTGAAAGCTTGTGACTTAGCAGGGCCTAGTGTCTCTTTTCCATGAAGAATCTTTACCATTCTGGAATGAATGATTTCCTTTAGACTGATATTTTCTGGAAGTTAAGAGTCCTAACTAGATTAACTGTACATAAATAAGCAATATTGGCACAAGACTACTAGTCACAGAACTATATGTTTAAAGATATATTTTATTGTTCCTTTTTTCTTTTTAAATTTTTTTAAATTTTATTATTTTTAAAAATTTGCATCCAAATTAGTTAGCATATAGTGCAACAATGATTTCAGGAGTAGATTCCTTAATACCCCTTACCCATTTAGCCCATCCCCCCTCTCACAACCCCTCCAGCAACCCTCAGCTTATTCTCCATATTTATGAGTCTCTTCTGTTTTGTCCCTCTCCGTTTTTATATTATTTTTGTTTCCCTTCCCTTATGTTCATCTGTTTTGTCTCTTAAAGTCCTCATATGAGTGAAGTCATATGATTTTGTCTTTCTCTGACTAATTTCACTTAGCATAATACCCTTCAGTTCCATCCACATAGTTGCAAATGGCAAGATTTCATTCTTTTTGATTGCTGAGTAACACTCCATTGTGTGTGTGTGTGTGTGTGTGTGTGTGTGTGTGTGTGTAACATCTTCTTTATCCATTCATCCATCGATGGACACTTGGGCTCTTTCCATACTTTGGCTATTGTTGACCGTGCTACTATAAACATGGGGGTGCATGTGTCCCTTCGAAACAGCACACCTGTATCCCCTTAATAAATGCCTAGTAGTGCAACTGCTGGGTCATTTATTCATTTTTGAGAGACAGAAAGAGACAGAGCACTAGTTGGGGAGGGGTAGAGAGAGAGGGAGACACAGAATCTGAAGCAGGCTCCAGGCTCTGAGCTGACAGCACAGAGCCTGATGTGGGGCTCAAACTCACAAGCCATGAGATCATGACCTGAGCCAGAGTCGGACGCTTAACCGACTGAGCCACCCAGGTGTCCCATATTGTTCCTTTTTTCTTAACAAGGTATAATAATGAAAAGTTAAACATTAAACACTTTAAAAATCCTATTTTTCAGGGGCACCTGGGTGGCTCAGTTGGTGGAGCATCTGACTCTTGATTTCAGCTCATGATCTCACTGTTCAGGAGTTTGAGCCCCTCATCAGGCTCCATGCTTATAGCAAGGAGACTGGGATTCTCTCTCTCTCTCTCTCTCTCTGCCCCTCATCCCTGACAGGCACATGAGCACACACACACAGGCTCTCTCTCAAAAGTAAACATAAAAAAATAACAAAAATTCTACTTTTTCAGATTAACTACCTGATTATACACAGTATAGAAAAATATGTGTGCATATATATAAGTACACAATTACAAAAACTAAATCAGGTGTGTACATTGTTGCCAAACTTAACCATTTGTTAACTTAAACAGCATGGTCTGTCTTTACTGAAGCAAAATACTTAGGATTAAAAATGTTAGAGGCACCTGGGTGCCTTCATTTCACTTCGTCTTCTGGCCTTCAAGGAAACCTCTGAAGGGATAGAGACTTCAAGGACCATAGATGATAAGGTATACAGTCTCTGCAAAAATAGTCTGGAAAAGTCACTAACCCACAGGCTCAGTCGCTTAAGTGTCAGACTTTGGCTCAGGTCATGATCCTGCGATTCACACGTTCGAGCCCCTCATCGGGCTCTGAGCCTGGAGCTTGTTTCAGATTCTGTGTCTCCCTCCCTCTCTGCCCTTCCCCTGCTCATGCTCTGTCTTTCGCTCTCTCTCTCTTTCAAAAACAAATATTTTTTTTAAGTTGGAATTTCCATAAGTAAATTTTAATTTCATTACTGAAGAATTACACTTACACTTTACTAAATGTTAAAATATATATTATCCTTCACAATAGAACTCTAAAGAGAACTCTAGTTACATTTATTACTCACTACTTTACTACTCACCCTCAGAGTTTCTGCTTCTCTAAGTCTGAGGAAGATTCTGAACACCTGTTTTTTAAAAATTCCACAGGCAAATGTAATGTGCAGCCAGGATAGAAAACTGTGAATGTAAAGGAGCCTGAATGTAGAAATTACGGTCATAATTGGGAACAACATCTTTCATTAAAAGTAGAAATAAACTGGACACGTAAGTAGGCCTCAAAGTATTCCAGAAATACTGAGTCAGTACAGAAATTAGAGGTGCTTTGTAAACCAACAGTTTGGTGTATTTAATGCTAACGGTGATGACGTCAATAAAATGGTGGAGTAGGCAGTTCTGAGCTCTTGTTCCTCAACAGAAACATTGAAAAACAAGCAGAAATTATCAGAACCAACTTTGTTAGAACTCTGGAAAACACACGTTTACAGCAACCAAGTAAACCGCCAAGAAAAAGACAACTTGAAAACAGTAGAAAAGCCTTGTGGCATTTGTGCTTGCTCTTGCCTCATGTCCACCCACCATGGTGACAGTGGTGAAGTAGCAGCCGCCATGTTCCTAGTGTGGACCCTGGTCCCTGGTTCCAGGGCAAGCAGAGCAGACCTTATCTGCAAATTATTGTGTCTGTCTATTCTAACCTGTGTGGGACCACCTGAAGGACTGACCCCAGTGCTTGTCTCTGTTTGGACCAACTCAGAACTCAGGCCAGGTGCCTGAACAAGGCAACTCAACCCACAGAACTCAACCCGCAGATGCCTGGAACAAGGAATTTAGGTTCAGACATAAACTACCTAAGGCCCAGGAAGGAAAAACTGAGGGAGAAAGGAGTCTTTGGGAAATTAGAACATTCAAAAGCACGCATACATACAAGGAATAAGGAACATTCAGGGGAATTTAGAAAGCCACACGAGGGTTTTTGGTCCAGGGGCAACACATATGCTCAGAAAAGAGTTGAGAGGATCCTAAGTTTTCATCTCAGGCTGATCCCTGGGCTCAGTGTGACCTGTTTAAGTGCTGGAGTGTCCCAGCACAGAGTCAGTCTGCAAAGACTGAAAGAGGTGTTTGGTGGGTGTGGGGTTTTTTCTATGTTTTTTTTAATTGGGAGGGGGTGGCAATGTCACTTTGGTTTTTTTTATGTCACTTTAAAATTAATTTATTTCATTTCATTTCACTTCATCTTCTGGCCTTCAAGGAAACCTCTGAAGGGATAGAGACTTCAAGGACCACAGATGAGAAGGTATACAGTCTCTGCAAAAATAGTCTGGAAAAGGCACTAAACAACAGACTACTACAGCCTTCATCAATCAAAAAATAAAAACTGTATGCCTTGTGATATTTGTTAAAAACTGGGCACTTGAGGGGCACCTGGGTGGCACAGTTAAGTATCTGACTCTTGATTTAGGCTCAGGTCATGAACACACAGTTTGTGAGTTTGAGCCCTGTGCCAGGCTCCATGCTGACAGTGTGGAGTCTACTTGGGATATTCTCTTTCCCTCTCTCTCTTTCCCTTCCCCACTTGTCCTCTCAAATAAACAAACATTAAAAAAATTAAACAACAGAAAACAGGCATTTAAATATTACAATATGGTAACTCTGGAAATCAGATTCTCCTCCTTTTCTAGGGCTTACTGACACATCTGATATGTCATTTGCAAATATCTTCCCCCATTCCGTCAATTGCCTTTTAGTTTTGCTGATTGTTTCCTTCACTGTGCAAGAGCTTTTTATTTTGAGGAGGTCCCAATAGTTCATTTTTGGTTTTGTTTCCCTTGCCTCTGGAGATGTGTTGAGTAAGAAGTTGCTATGGCCAAGATCAAAGAGGTTTTTGCCTGCTTTCTCCTTGAGGATTTTGATGGCTTCCTATCTTATGTTTAGGTCTTTCATCCATTTTGGGCTTAGTTTGTGTATGGTGTAAGAAAGGGTTCTAGGTTCATTTTTCTGCATGTCTCTGTCCAGCTTTCCCAGCACCATTTGCTGAAGAGACTGTCTTTATTCCATTGGATATTCTCCCCTGCTTTGTCAAAGATTAGTTGGCCATATGTTTGTGGGTCCATTTCTGGGTTTTCTATTCTGTTCCATTGATCTGAGTGTCTGTTTTTGTGCCACTACCATAATGTCTTGATGATTACAGCTTTGTAGTATAGCTTGAAGTCTGGGATTTTGAGGCCTCCAGCTTTGGTTTTTCTTTTTCAAGATTGCTTTGGCTATTCAGGGTCTTTTCTGGTTCCATATAATAGGATTGTTTGTTCTAGCTCTGTGAAGAATGCTGGTGTTATTTTGATAGGGATTACATTGAATATGCAGATTGCTTTGGGTAGTATTGACATTTTAACAATATTTGTTCTACCAATCCATGAGCATGGAATATTTTTCCATTTTTTTGTGTGTCTTCTTTAACTTATTTCATAAGCTTTCTATAGTTTTCAGTGTATAGATTTTTCACCTCTTTGGTTAGGTTTATTCCTAGGTATTTTATGATTTTTGGTGCATTTGTAAAGGGGATCAATTCCCTGACTTCTCTTTCTGTTGCTTCATTATTGGTGTGGAAAAACTGTTTTTCAAATTTACGTGGAATTGCAAGGAACTCTGAATAGCCAAAACAATCTCGAAAAAGAAGAACAAAACTGGAAGACTCACACATCTCAATTTCAAAACTCACTACAAAGCTACAGTAATCAAAACAATGTGATACTGGCATAAGGACAGATACATAGACCAATGGAATAAAATTGGGTCTCCAGAAATTAACCCATACACTTATGGCCAAATGATTTTTTACAAGGGTGCCAAGTCCATTAAATGGGGGGAAGAATAGTCTTTTCAACAAGTGGTGTCAAGACAACTGGATTTCTACATGCCAAAGAATGAAGTCAGACCTTTCTCTTATATATAAAAATTAACTCAAAGTGGATCAATGATCTAAAATAAGTATAAGAGCTAAAACCACAAAACTCTTACAAGAAGGCATAGGAGTAAATATTCATGATCTTGGATTTGGCAATGACTTCAAAAGCCTGAACAACAAAATTTTTAAAATATATAGGACTTCATCAAAATGTTAAACTTTTGTGCATAAAAAGACATTATCAAAGAAGTGAAAAGACAACCTACAGCATGGTAGAAATATTTGCAAATCATATATCTGATAAGGATTTATTATCCACAATATATAAAGAACTTCTACAACTCAACAACAAAAAGAAAACACAATTCAAAAATGGGCACAGGACTTGAATAGATATTTCTTCAAAGAAGATAAACAAATGCCCAACAAGCACATTAAAAGATCCTCAACATCATTAGTTATTAGAGAAATGCAAATCAAAGCCACAATGAAATGCCATTTCACACCTACTATGATGGCTATAATTTTCTTAATGGAAAATAAGTGTTATCAAGGATGTGAAAAATTCAGAACCCTTGTGCCTCGCTGGCGGGAATGTAAAATGGCGCGGCCGCTATAGAAAACACTTCAATAGTTCCTCAGAAAGCTAAAATACAATTACAAAATGACCCAGCCAACAACTGCATTCTTTCTAGGCATATACCCCAAAGAATTAAAACAGATACTTATACACAATGTTGACTGCAGTATTATTTGCAATAGCCAAAAATGGCAACAACCAAAGTTCCATCACCAGATGAATGGATAAACAAATGTGTTATATACATACACTGGAATATTTTTTTAGCCTTAAAAAGGAATGAAATTCTGAAACCTACTACTACATAGATGAACCTTGAAAACATTATGTTAAGTGAAATAAGCCAAACACAAAAGGACAAAATATTCTTCCACTTATGTAAAATATTTAAATGGCCAACAGTACATGAAAAGGTACTCAACATCACTAACCATCAGAAAAATCCAAATCAAACCACAATGAGCTATCACTTCACACGTCAGAATGGCTGTCATCAAAAAGACAAGAGATAACAAGTGTTGGTGAGGATGTGGAGAAAGGGAACCCTCGCGTCCTGTTTGTGGAAATGTAAACTGGTGTGGCCGCTATGGAAAACAATATGGAGGTTCCTCAAAAAATTAAAAATAGAACTACCATATGAACCAGGAATCCCACTTTTGCGTATAGATCCAAAGAAAATAAAATCACTATCTCAAAGAGATATCTGCACCACAATGGTCACTGCAGCATTATTTACAATAGCCAAGACATGTAAACAACTTAAGTGACCATAAATAGATGAATGGATGAAAAAGTTGTGGTATACATATACAATAGAATATTATTCAGCCATAAAAAAAAAAATGAGAAAATCCTACCATTTGTGACAACTGGATGGACTTCAAGGGCATTATGCTAAGTCAATAAGAAAAAGATAAATACTGTGTGATCTGACTTATATGTGGAATCTAAAAAACTATAAACCCATAGAAAAAGGGATCAGGCCTGTGGTTACCAGAGGTGGAGGGTGGGGGAAGTGGGCACTGGAGGAAGTTGGTCCCAAGATATAAGCTTCCAGTTATAAGATAAACAAGTATGACAGATGTAATGTACAACACAATGACTGTAGCTAATGCTGCTGCAGGATATACAGGAAAGTCGTGAAGAGTAAATCCTAAGAATTCTTATCACAAGGAGAATTTTTTTCCTTTTTCCTTTTCTTCTTTCATTTTATTTTATCTATAAGAGATGACGGATGTCAGCTCAACCTACTGTATTCATTTCACAACACAAACTATCACATTGTACACCTTCAACTAATACAGTGATGTCTGTTAATTATTTCTCAATAAAACCAGAGAAAAAAGAAAGAAAACATGTCATATATGTACAATTTCACTATTATGTCAAATCATTATTCTGTACACCTTTAACTAATATAATGTAATATGTCAATTATTTCTCAATAAGACTGAAAAAAGATCCTTTCCAAATGTTACCTTGACCCAGACCTATCACTAAACATTCATTTTTACGGGGCGCCTGGGTGGCGCAGTAGGTTAAGCGTCCGACTTCAACCAGGTCACGATCTCGCGGTCTGTGAGTTTGAGCCCCGGGTCAGGCTCTGGGCTGATGGCTCGGAGCCTGGAGCCTGTTTCTGATTCTGTGTCTCCCTCTCACTCTGCCCCTCCCCCGTTCATGCTCTGTCTCTCTCTGTCCCAAAAATAAATAAACGTTAAAAAAAAAAATTCATTTTTACCCAGTGTGTGGGAAGGGGTGGGGGGTAGTCTAAAATAGGCAAATTCATAGAAACAGAAAGTAGATTAGAGATTACTAGGAACCGGGTAGAAGGGGAAATGGGGAGTTATTTCTTAATGGTTACAGAGTTTCTGTGGTGATAAAGTTTTGGGAATAGATATGGTGATAGCTGCACAACATTGTGAATGTGATTAATGCCACTGAATTTTACACTTAAAAATGGTTAAAATAGTGAATTTTATATTATATATATTTTACTACAATAAAAAAAGAAGAGAAAGAAAAAAACTAACGGCTATGATTCAGGACAGTGCTTTCCTCTCTATAGAGAAGGGTCTAGGATACAATTGGCAGAGGTTTGTTCTAGTTAATTGTTTGCTTTAAAGATTTTACTTTAAGTAATCTCTAAACCCAACGTGTAGTCAACGTGGGGCTCGAGCCCACAACCCCAAGATCAAGAGTCACACGTTCCACCAACTAAGCCAGCCAGGAGCCCCCAGTTCATTATTAATGTTCTATTCATCAAATTGATGGGTACATGGATATTTTTAGTATATTTTCATACTTTTTATTATATTTTGCATACTATAATAAAAGCAGGGTGTTACAGAAGCACACAGATGTGTGCTTAAGCCCAAAGAAATGATCAGATATGGATTCCCAGAGAAGCCTAGATACAGCATACAACACTGTAAAAGTTCCAAGAGGTTAAAAACTATGTGCCATTTACCCACTATTCTATTCCCAATATCTGGCACATGAGTGGTACTTAATATTTGCTGAATTTTTAAAAATTCATGGCTATCACTGTAAGAAAATTTAATGTCTAAGAAAATCTGGATTCAGATAAATCTGGGTGATACTCACTTTGTACAAGATTTTACAATAGAATTCTTACATAAAACAAGCTCTTTTGGTGAATTTAAGTTATTATATGGTATATAAAAATATGATTTCCTTACAACTTTGAATAATAAGCCTGTATCATAGAATAAAATATAGGATAACAGTTAAAGGCCTGCACTTTGGAGTCCACAGCCTTACCCCTGATTTCCAGTCCTGCTACTTAGAAGTTATTTGACCTTGGACAAAGCCTTGTCCTCTCTTGGTTTGCTTATATGTAAAAGAAGGATAATAGTACATATCTCACTGAGCTATTATGAGGATTAAATATGTAAAGGCACCAGTCTTATACTCAGTAAGTGGTTTCTCCAAAAAGGTAAAAACATAAATCTGACCAAAGAAATAATAAGTCTTTCCACTCATTTTTCAACTCATACACTCTCCTTATAGGACACATCATTTGAACAAATCATTTGACACACGTGACCAAATGTGACCAGTGCGCATTTAAGAAATGGCTGGCCAGGGGCACCTGGGTGGCTCAGTCAGTTGAGTGGCTGACTTCAGCTCAGGTCATGATCTCACGGTTTGTGATTTTGAGCCCCACCTCGGGCTCTGTGCTAACAGCTCAGAGCCTGGAACCTGCTTCAGATTCTGTGTCTCCCTCTCTTTCTGCCCCTCCCCTGCTCATGCTCTGTTTCTCTCTCTCTCTCTCTCAAAAACTAATAAAGGTTAAAAAAAAAATTAAAAAGGAAGAAATGTCTGGCCAGGATTAATTCTTCAATCTATAATGGATAGGACAAAGTTAACTAACAACGTCTGTAAACCCATCTGGATTTCCTCCAAATTGTCAGGAATTTTGGCCCTCGGTTCTGGCTTCAGTGAATAAGATTGCCCTAGGACTTTGAGAATTCATCAGGCACTGCTCTCAAGTTTTTTTAGGTTCAGAGTAAGCAAGATCCACGGCCCAGAAATGGGACCAGCCAGCCCCAAAAGTAGTTGTCAATGCCCACACTGCTTCCAAACACCCAGAGTTAGAAAGGAGAATTTTAAGACGAGAAAATCTGTTGGTATGGCAATAGCAGGACAATTTCGAGTCAGTATGGATCACAGACACAATCTTAGATATATTTCGTTCATCTTCTTTAAATCCCTAAAAGGTAAATTCTTTCGTCACGGAGGAAGACACCTATGGCTCTAAGAGGTCCCTTGGTGTGACATGAAAGTATGGTAGAGACGGGGGAGCCTAGGTGGCTCAGTTGGTTAAGGGTTAAACTCTTGGTTCCAGCCCAGCTCATGATCTCATGGTTCATGGGATTGAGCCCTGTGTCAGGCTCTATGCTGACAATGTGGAGCCTGCTTGGGGTTCTTTCTCTCCCTCTCTCTCTGCCCCTCCCCTGGTCTCTCTCACTTTCAAAGTAAATAAACAAACATTAAAAAGAAAAAAAGAAGTAAGGTAGAGTGTCATGTAATCGAGTTTCTCAGTGCAGGGTTTTTCCTGGGGCTTCCTAAATTGGCCTCCTGAGAATTCCCTCATCTTCTCAACTAAATAAATGAGGACAAAAATGCACCAGGATCAGAAGAACTAACAAAATCCTGTATTTGATGATTTGACTCCTGGGAAGCAAAACAGGCTGGAAATATCACTAGTAAAATTGGATGGAGAAACGATGTAATAAGCCACACAGTCCTAGTCTGAACGTGGGAATAAAGTTTTGCCTCCTTTTCCCTACAGTTTGGTAATTATATTCCCATAAGTAGGTTAATTGTTTTAATAGTAGTTGCAACCACAAGGGAAAACAGAGTTGAATGGTGGGCGTTTTGATAACCTTTGTATGAGAGAAAGAGTTGCCAGTCATTCAGGAGTGAGGCAGCTGGGGAGGCAGCAGTCTTATCTCTCAGGACACAGGAGCTATCAAGATCATGGGGGGGGGGGGGGGGGGGGGCTGTTATTGCCGTTACAGCTGAGTGCTTGGGAAGCTGACAAATAGGCTGTGTGTGTGCTGCTCTGGCAAGCAAAAAAAGACAAGACAGTGATGTCATAAGAGCAAAGAGTGACCCTTCCTAAGAGATCTATTATAATGCAAGGCCATTATCAGTCCCATCACTCCCACACATACAATAAAATTCATGGTGGGATTGTATTCAATCCTAACAGAGGAGTGAAGAAAGTAGATTTCCTTTTGTTTTCCTCTCAGACCTGTCATCATCTTTGCAAAACAACTGTCCCTGCAAGTTGTGCCAGCAGGACCACAGGAACTCGCAAGGCCACAGGAATACTAATCTTGCTCTTTGGGGAACTGGAAGCAGTTGCTATATTAATGCAGAAGAGGTGGAAGTCTGTCTCGAAAGAGCACTAGGAAAGAACAGACTTTTACCTCCTTGCTGAGGACAAATATAATAATAGTAACAATAGTTAAAAGTTGTACATTTGACAATTTTCAAAACATTTTCTTAGATAGTATTTCATCTGATCTTCATCATCTCGCTCTCCTGTGTAATCTGGGCTAAGTTGCTTAACTCTCCGAAGTTTAGCTGTCTTAACTGTCAAGCAGGGGTAATACCACTTACTTCACAGAGTTGTTGTGAGGATGAAAACAAAGTGTATATAAAGTGCTGAGCACCATGCCTGAGGGAAGGATCACTGATGCTAGTTCCCAGAGCTTTGCTGTAACAGCCTTCAACATCCGGTCACTCAGCTCCTACAGACCAGTTCTGGGTCCAGAACCTAGGTCTCCTGACTGTCCTGCCATGCAAAGGAAAGCAGCAAGGAAGGGAGAGAATCCTACTTTTCACCTGTCATGTACTTAGGCTTGCTCTCATTCCCATGCCTCATTGGTCTGAACTAGACAAACAGTAGTGAGGATGGACACAGATTTAAATATACATGTAAATATATATTTTTTTAAGTTATATTTATTTATTTGAGAGAGAGAGCGAGCATGAGCAGGGGAGGGGCAGAGAGAGGGACACACAGAATGCCAAGCAGGCTCCGCACTATCAGCGTGGAGCCCAATGCAGGGCTGGAACTCACAATGATCATGACCTGAGCCAACCTCAAGAGTTGGGCTTTTAACTGAGTCATCCAGGTTTCCTGAGGATGGACACAACTTAAAGGCAAAGAGGTTCATTTCAGTTCATCTTTCTTTATGCTTCCAGCCTTCCCACGGCTTGTCTTTAAGTTTCCTTTATTCTGGTTTTGTGCCTGAAACATTACATGATATGAAAAATAGTTCTACACTAAACCCTCGACAAGATTGAGATTGTGTTCAAAGCACTCACATAAAGAACAGGAGGATGAAATAGCCAACTCCATAACTGAAACTAGAACGAATCACAGTAAAACAAGAATTATTATTCTTGACTGGATGCTATTCCTAACATCAGCTAAGTAACTACGTACAAAGTACAAAAGCTTCATTTTTTGATTGCTAAGATTAAATTCAATAAAATTGTCTATAATCTATAATTTTCTCAGGTTTGCCTCTCCATAGTAGATCAAACATCAGTAATTAGATTTCTGCCTGACGAGCAGGGGAAGAAAACGGTTTCATTTTGGATAAAAATCTTCCCAGTGGATTGAATTGCATGTTCTTTCCTTTACCTATCACCATGTAGCGATTGCACCTGTGTTTGTTTGCCTCGAAGTATCAAAATGTTACCCTATAATTTTCAGCAGAAAGATGCCAGAGTTAAAGTTTGATTCTAACTCTAGATGGAAGGCTTATTCTTCCCAAAACTCACTGCTTGACATCATTCATCATTTTAATTTTGATAATATCTATCTCCCCCATTGTCAATGGCGGTTCTCTTTATTTTAAGAAACATGATGATACGAATAGTAACTACACAGGCACTTTAGAGTTGAGAAAATGTTTTCATACACATCATCTCTTGATCCTTAAGATTCTGTGAAATAGGAAGTGCAGATAATATTTTTACAGAGGAAGCTGAGATTCAGAGAGACTGAGAAACTTGAAGATTTCCCAGCCAGACAGACCTAGAACTGACACTACTATATCATGTTTTCATGGTAATAAAACTCCAACAGAGTACTGCAGGGCAACAGCTGGTTATCTCATCATGAAATTATAGTAACACACAAAGTGCCTGAGCATGCACAAAAATGCATATGTGTTATTTTTTTTAATTCATTTATTTATTTGGGGGGTGGGCAGAGAGAGAGGGGGAGAGAGGATCCCAAACAGGCTCCTCACTGTCAGCACAGAGCCTGACGTGGGGCTCAGTCCCACAAACCATGAGATCATGACCTCAACTGAAATCAAGAGTCAGACATTTAACCAACTGAGCCATCCAGGTGCCCCACTTATGTGTTATGTAGGTGACCAAAAGATGGCATCAATTGTTATCTTGTATATGCATTTCTACAATTTGTGTATTTAGTAGGATATGCTATGAACAATTTTGAGATTTTCTTTACTGTGATGGCTATAATTATGATTTAATGAAAATAGCTTTTATCTGATTCAAAAAAATGATACATTTCCCATTCTAATAATACAAAAAAAAATTAAGAACGTAGTATATATCTGAAATTCTAGCACCTAGAATGAAACTCTGCTCCTTTTAGAATCTCTCAAAACACATGCTTTTATATAAACAGTATTATAAAGAAAGCTACCTGGCATTTTTTTATTCAATGACATCTTAAATATTTTTTCTTGGCAGTACATGAGATCTTTATTTTAACTGTTGAGAGTATACAATGTATGGATGTACCCTGTCTTTTCATCTAAGCCTCTACTGATGAACTTTTAAGCTATATCCATTTTTTATTTTTCTATTATAAACTACACAGTGATGAAAATTTAGGATACATTCCTGAAAGTGATACTGAATCAGAGGATATTCCGATATAGACAGACAGACGGAGATGGCCAGAGGGCCCTCCTGAAATACTCCAATCTGTACTCATGTTGACAGTAATAAAGAGCACATTTCCCCACACTCTCAATGTCAGGTTTTGCCAAATAATTTTTACCTCTTCCATTCTGAAAAATGAAAAATATCCTATTGTCGATTTGCATAATTTTGATAACTAGTGATAGTAAACATATTTTCTATGTTTTTGGCCAATTTCTTGATTTTTTATTTCCCTCTACATGTTCTTTGTCTATTTTTTCACAGACATATTTTTATTATAGAAATGTGTTACAGTAGGAAAATTAACATTTTCTTTTATATGTGTTGCAGATATTTCATCTTCTTTGTCTTTAACCTTTTTCCAAATGGTTTTTTACGGCACAGATTTTTTTGCTTTTTGCTTTTATGTAAAAAAGTCTTTTCTTCTACACTTTTCTGTCATGCTTAGAAAGGCCTTCCCCACCCATAGGTTGTGAAAACATTCATTCAAGTTTTTTTCTGTAGGACCTTTATGGTCCCCTCTTAAGATTTGCTCCTTTAAGAATCTGAAATTTGGTTTATTATTTTTTTTTTTTAACAATCAGAAGTCACATTTTTTTTTTTTTTTTGCAGAGTTGCTAACTTGGAAAATGTTTCTGTAAGGCCATTTATTAAATAGACCACTTTTATCACAATACTACATTTTCATATATGCCTTTATCTATTTCTGGGTTTTCTCTTCTGAATTACTGATCTACCAGTACCTATATAAATATCACAGTCCTTTCATTTTTATAGTGGTTTTATAATATATTTACTATTTGGCAGCCAAGTACTCCCTTGTCACTTTTCTTTTACATAAATTTCCATTCTTAAATTCACCTTGTCAACTCACACAGATTTCACTGAAGTTCTGAACTGTTAGGGAGAATGTTTCTATAATACTGACCCTAGAAAACACTTAAATATTTATCAGTACAGAGTGGTTATAGCAATTGCATTCACCTATACTTATAGGATACCATATACAACCATAAAGTTGCATGGAAGAATCAATAAGACATGATTTAGGGGTTTTTTTTATAATTTTTTAAATGTTTTTATTTATTTTTGAGAGAGAGAGAGACACACACACACAGAGTGCAAGTGGGGGAGGGGTAGAGAGAGAGGGAGACACAGAATCTGAAGCAGGCTCCAAGCTGTCAGCACCAAGCCTGATGCGGGGCTCGAACTCACAAGCTGTGAGATCATGACCTGAGATAAAGCCGGACACTCAACCGACTGAGCCATGCAGGCACCCCTGATTTAGTTTTTTTAAAACAGGTCTCAGGAGGGGTGCCTGGATGGCTCAGTCAGATGAGCGTCTGACTTCAGCTCAGGTCATGCTCTTGCAGTTCATGAATTTGTGCCCTGCATTGGGTTCTGTGCTAACAGCTCAGAGCCTGGAGCCTGCTTCAGATTCTGTATCCCCCTCCCCGCCTCCCTCCCTCCGTCCCTCCCTCCCTCCCTCTCTCTCTCTCTCTCTGTGTCTATCTCTCTCTCTCTCCCCTGCTCATGCTCTGCCTGTCTCTCAAAAATAAATAAATGTTTTAAAAAAAATTTTTTTTAAAAAGCAGGCCTCAGGAATTCTGCTTTGGTAAGATGGAATAGTCATACTCCTCTCTATTCATTCCTCTAAGTACAGCTGAAAACCCTGGACAAACATAAAACATAACATAAAACAAACATAAGAAGACTTAAAGGCAGAGAGGCAAACTGACTCAGGACCTTGACATAGTATGAGTTCCTGGATATTCTTTTACTTTATATCCCAGAGATGAATTTGAAGAAGCTGGCAACCCAGAAATTTCAACAGGTGCAAACAAAAAAAGCCCCCCAAAAAGACCTCTCTAGCTGGGGTACCAGAACACAGCAGTTTAGTTAGACAGAAAACTTTCAGACAATAATGCACTACTGTGCAGGAACACTACAGGAAAATCTGTGATCCTTACATCCACTGATGCCAAAAAAAAGTCGTAGTTGGAAGACTAGACTTCCACTCTCAGTAAGCTTCAATGAGGTGACCCAATACCTTCTTCAGGGTGGTATCAGAGGAAGCCTCATGGAGGGTCAGGACTTTCACCATTGCCCAGCAGTAAAGAGGCCATCTCCACCACAGCATCAGTGGAGACTGCAAAGAACCAGAACTTCCACTCCTACCTACCAGTACAAGGAGCAACCCTTCAGGTGTCAGTGGGAGCCAAGTTGAGAACTTGGGACTTGTACATTCTCCTGGCAGTAATGAGGCAGTGTCCCCACCCTACCTGCCATTGCTAGAGTAATATCAGAGAAATCCAGCTTAAACAGAAGATTTAAATAAGATCTAGAGTCTTATAATATAGGCAAAAAATATTCAGGTTCTAGTCAAATAACACTCATCACATCAAGAACCAAAAGATCTCAAAATGGATTACAAAAAAGACAATCAATAGATGCCAATACTGATATAGATATTAGAATTATTCACAAGAATTTTAAAGCTACTATGATAAAAATGCTTCAATGAGCAATTATAAACTCACTTGAAACATATGAAAAATCAATAAGCCTAAGAAATAGAAAATCTAAGAGCCAAATGGAAATTTTAGAACTGAAAATGCAGTAACTAAAATAAAAAGCACAGTGGGTGGGCTCAGTAACAGAATAGAAGAGACAGAAGAAAGAATCAGTGAACTAGAAGACAGAACAATAGAAATTAATATGAAGAAGAGAGGGAAGAGGATGTACAGGTTACATCTAGGGAAAAAATTGAGATTGAGGGTTGATAAAGGGGGGATTTTATCTTTTTCTGTGTTGTTCTGTATTATTTAAATCTGTTGCACCAGGACATTCATGTTACTTGTATAAAATATTCCTAAATTAAAGAAAATTGCCTTTTTGTTTATTCTAAGACTTTTTTTTATATCCCCCAGACTTTTACAGTTTTCTTTATACAAGTACTAAAAACATTCTTAGACTTTTCTTGAGTATCTTACTTTCTTTTGTTGCTCTTGTGAACGAACTATTTTTTCCCATTATATTTTCTGACTGGTTTTTGTTGGTATAGAAAGCTATTGATTCTAATTTTCTATTGAAAAATCAATAGAAAGCTATTGATTCTAATAATTTTTTAATCTACTCTGATTACTAAAACTTATCATTTATAGATTTTTAGATGATGTGCCTGATGCAATTATGTAAAGTCTGTTTTGTTTTGTTTTGTTTTGTTTTGTTTTGAATAGGCTCCACACCCAACATGGGGCTTGAACTCACAACCCTGAGATCAAGAGTAATGTGCTCTACCGACTGAGCCAGCCAGGCGCCCTGATACCATTATATATAGAACAACCATCTGTAGGAACTGGAAAGTATTACGCTGAGTGAAATAAGTCAGTCAGAGAAGGACAGATATCATATGTTTTCACTCATATGTGGATCTTGAGAAACTTAACAGAAGTCCATGGGGGAAGGGAAGGAGGGAAAATAGTTACAAATGGAGAGGGAGGGAGGCAAACTACAAGAGATTCTTAAATACAGAGAACAAACTGAGAGTGGACGGGCAGGTGGGGAAGAGGGGAAAATGGGTGATAGGCATGGAGGAGGGCACTTGTTGGGATGAGCACTGGGTGTTGTATGTAAGCCAGCTTGATAATAAATTATATATATTTTTTAAAAAGAACAACCATGGGGCGCCTGGGTGGCGCAGTCAGTTAAGCGTCCGACCTCAGCCAGGTCACGATCTCGCGCTCCGTGAGTTCGAGCCCCGCGTCAGGCTCTGGGCTGATGGCTCAGGGCCTGGAGCCTGTTTCCGATTCTGTGTCTCCCTCTCTCTCTGCCCCTCCCCCGTTCATGCTCTGTCTCTCTCTGTCCCAAAAATAAATAAACGTTGAAAAAAAATTTTTTTAAAAAAAGAACAACCATCTGCAAATAATTATATCTTCTGCTTTCCAATATTTTTCCTATTTTGTTCTCTTAATTGTATCACCTCCAACTCATAGAACAGTATTAACCAATAGTAAATATTTTTTATAACATTAAGAGAAAGGCTTTTAGTGTTGTACCCTTAATTGATCCTTGATTGACTGATTCATTTATTCTATGTATTAACTCTACCATGTGCAAGTCATTGTGCTAAACTCTAAAGATCTGATGAAAAGCAAAAAGTCACAGATCCCTTAGTCTGGTGGGAAAGACAGACATTATCAAATCATCAGGCTCATCAATATCTAATTACAAACTGAGATAACTGCTAGGAAGAAAAGCAACTTGATTCTACGAGAATATGTAACAGAGGAATATAGAGAAAGAAGAGGTACTCTTTTATGCAATAACTAAAGAAGAATTCCATTAAGCCCAGTTTAAGTCTACAACCTTTTCTACCAAGAGAATATAGAGAAATTGAGTTTCATATACCCAAATCCTTATGACTATTCAATGGTGCAAATACCACTTGCTCTGTGATTTTGAGTCAGGATATATTTCATATCAACTCATGAGAGCTATTATTTGTAGAGTGCCTAACTCTTTGTTACTTTGCATCTTACCAAGCTTCCCAACCACCATTTCAGACAGGCATTACTGTCCCTACTTTACACTCAAGAGAGTTCAAGTGGGCAAGCTAGACAAGTTTTAGGGCATAGATGATTATCAGGTAATGTTCTGATTGCTATTGATTGATGGCTTTTACCATACAACAGGGAGGCTGGTAAGACTAGGCATTGACTTAGACATTTTATATCATTAGACTGCATACTTCTTAAATGTATAAATTATGTTTTAGTTATATTTATATCCCCAGTACCAAGCATAGGGCCAAGCATTTAGGAAGTGTTCATTAAAATGTCCATTGACATTGACATTAAATGAATGGCTTAATCATGGATTGCTATGCCTACATAGACCATGAGCCTCAATGACCTTCATATTCCCATGTTGTCTAAATTTTAATATACTAAAGCAGACTTTTATCAATTGTTAAACTAGGAATGTTTTCACATTTGGTTATATATTAAATTCTAATCAATTTCAAAGTTTTATAATATTGTCTAATGAAAATGCAATCAATAGGGATGCCTGGCTGGCTTAGAGGAGTATGCAACTCTTGATCTTGGGGTTATGAGTTCAAGCCCCATGTTGGGTGTAGAGATTACTTAAAAATAAAATTTAAGTAGATAAATAAAATGTGATCAATAAATACAAAAATTCTAAAATAAAATTTAAAGAATGTTTTGGTAGGTAAAATGTAACTTCTGAAAACTAGAATAGGGACATATGAGAAGATGCTGATGAAGTTGGAGACATTGAACCTCTAAATTCTTAGTTTCTTTGTCAGTATAAACAGACCTTCCATTCCTGTCAGATGAGACTAACCCTGCTTTGCCTAAAGAATCTGTAATGGACTCCCCTAAATAGTTGCCTTAAAGGACACTTCTAAGGGGTGCCTGGACGGCTCACTTGGTTAAGCGTCCGACTCCAGCTCAGGTCATGATCTCACTGTTCATGAGTTTGAGCCCCTCATCGGGCTCTGTGTTGACAGCTCAGAGCCTGGAGCCTGCTTCAGATTCTGGGTCTCCCTCTCTCTCTCTGCCCCTCCCCTGATCATATTCTTTCTCTCAAAAATAAGAAACATTAAAAAGAAAAAAGACACCTCTAAGTCTCCTCAGGACACACTCCTGTCGCCTCTCTTTGCTTTTAGATCTAGATTCAATCCCAGCAGGCTCCAAAGAATGAGATACAAAGCATAACTCATAAGAGGGTATACTATACAAAAGACATGGATAATTTGTCTAATTTATGCGGGGAGGATTATGCAGGATATATGTAGGAATGGATATTAAGAATGTGGATAATGGTAAAAGGAATATAAAATTGCATAAGGTCAAACGTATTGATATAAGCCCACTAGACAGAGATTCTAGATTCAATGTTTTAACTCAAAGGGTTAGAAGGGCCTCTAACAGTTTATTTGGTTGATTGGATAAAACATAGACCAATAAGTTGCCTACAGTAAATGAAGTAGAACTTTCAATTCTCTTGGGTATATGCTTATAAGTATATAGGATGGGAGCTTTTATTTTTTTAAGGATAGTTTTGCTGGATATAGAATTCTTGATTTTTTTTCCCTTTCATGTACTTTCAATATGTCATTCCACAGTCTTCTTTTTTGTTTTTGTTTTTTTTTCAGTTTATTTATTTGAGAGAGAGAGCGCACAGGGGAGAGGGGCAGAGAGAGAGGATCCCAAACAGGTCCTGCACTATCAGCACAGATGCAGGGCTCAAACTCATGAACCATGAGATCATGACCTGAGCCAAAATCAAGAGTCAGGACACTTAACCAAGACACAAAGGAACCCCTGACTTTTATTATTTTTGATGTGGAATGAGCCATTAATTACATTGTTCTTCCCCTGTACTTGTTTTGATTTTTGTTTTCTGTTTAAAGATTTGCTATTTGTCTTTGTCTTTAAATAGTTTGTGATGTATCTAAATCCAG
Organism: Felis catus; assembly: GCF_018350175.1. NCBI lineage: Eukaryota > Metazoa > Chordata > Mammalia > Carnivora > Felidae > Felis > Felis catus. Next base: position 84,665,654 of record NC_058373.1, on the reverse strand, counting down.
GTGGACACTCACTGAGATTCTTGAATTTATAAATTAATACTTTATATCAAATTTGAAGTTTTCAGCCATTATTTCTTTCTTCTTTCTTTTTTTCCCCTCTTTCTCTTTCTCTCTGGGGCAATCATTAGGTGTGTGTTGATACACTTAATATAACCTCACAGGTCTAAGAGGCTTTGTTTGGCTTTCTTCGGTCTTTTTGCTCTCTATTCTTCAGATAAATATTGACTCCACACAATAGGCTTTTTATTTTAGTTATTGAACTTCTCAATTCTAGAATATTCATTTGGTTCTCTTATTTATTATTATTTCTAATGTTTATTTTTGAGAGAGAGAGAGAGAGAGAGAGAGAGAGAGTATGCATGCACACACAAGTGGAGGAGGGGCAGAGAGAGAGGGAGACACAGAATCTGAAGCAGGCTCCAGGCTCTGAGCTGTCAGCAGAGAGCCAGACACGGGGTTCAAACCCAAGAATCACAAGATCATGACCTGAGCCAAAGTCGGACACTTAACCAACTGAGCCACCCGGATACCCCTCATTTGGTTCTTTTAAATAGATCCCATTTATTTATTAATAGTCTCTATTTGTTGAGAAATTATACTTTTTCTTTAATTCTGTAAATATGATTTCCTTCTTTGAACACATAATATATAGTAATTCTTTTAACATATTTACAATTGCTTTGGAAACTTTGCTAAATCCAACATCTGGGACTCTCAGAGACCGTTTCTACTGACTCCCCACCCCCCTTCCAAGTATGTATCATACTTCCTTGTATTTTTTTTTTGCATGTCTTGTGATTTTTTTTTTTATTTAGAAAATATGGACATTTTAGGTAATATGTTGTAGCAATTCTGGATTCTAATTTTCTTTCATTTCCCCTCTGAGGATTTTTGTTGTCGCTGGATTTGTATTGTTGTTGTTTTCAGTAACTTGCCAGGAGTTAAACAGAAGAATCGTTTACCTCCAATGTATGTGGCCACTGATATCACTGCTCAGAGTTTTTTAATTTTAATTTTTATATTTTAGCCTGACTTCCTAGCAATTATCCTTGTGGTTGTATAGCTTAATGGCAAGACAATGATTAGTCAGAGATATGCAAACACCTCAAACTTTTAAAACTTCCATTCTTTACTGGTAGATCTGCACTTGTTTTAGTGATGCACTTAAACGTTTGGACAACTTTCAAGTATGCCCATGCTTTCACTTTCTGCTGCAGGGCCCTCCTGGTCTTAATGGCACATGACTTCAGGCTCCCAGACAGCCAGAGATGTTTGACATTCTTATCAATATTTATCTTATTGCCACCTAGTGCCCATTAGTAGATGAAGATAAATAAGTTGTGATTATATATATAACTATATATATAAACTTACACAGTGATGGATAGCAATTATATCTCATTAAAACTGGATTTGAAAAGATTTATCTTACTGCTAAGATCTCCCTGTTATATTTCTGTATAGACTTCCTTTCTGCCTTTTGCTTAAACCAAGACCTAAGGCTAAGAGACCTGCAGCTTTTCCTGTTTGCTGAATGTGGGTTTTCTACTCTCTACTCCAAATCAAATTAGCCTCTTCCAGCTTCTGATTTACAGAGCCAGTACCACCCTAATAGAACAACAGCACCCACGAACTAGGGTAGCAGATAAACATAGCCCCTAGCAAGAACATTCATTCTTCTAGTGAAGCCTCCCACTCTTCCATTCTTCAGCAGTTTTTAATGAACATATGCCTTTCAATTTGTTGTTTGCCTGAGCCCTGTAGATTCCCTGAGCCCTAAAACGATTGATTTTGAAAATTTTATATAATTTTATGGTTGGTTTTAGGGAAGAGGATTTGTCAACCTCTTTACTTCTCTATAGCTAGAAATCCATCTCAATATAATTTTATGCCTATCTGAACTTAATATAATTTTATTCTGGTCTGACATTTCTGCCTTTGTTAGGGATACTTTAATGATTTTTACTTTTAATTTTTTTTAATGTTTATTTTTGAGAGAGACAGAGTATGAGTGGGGGAGAAACAAAAAGAGGAGACACAGAATCCGAAACAGCCTCTAAGCTGTAAGCTGTCAGCACAGAGCCTGGTGTGGGCCTTGAACCCATGTACTGTGAGATCATGACCTGAGCCAACTGAGCCACCCAGATGCCCCTTTAATGATGTTATTCTAATCTTATACCCCTACTTTGCTTCATATGCTGTAGCTCAAAAAGTTAAAAATAATCTTATACCCCTACTTTGCTTCATATACTGTAGCTCAAAAAATTAAAAATAGAACTACCCTATAATTCAGCAATTGCACTACTAGGCATTTATCCAAAAGATACAAAAGTGCTGATTCAAAGGGGCACATGCCCCCCAATGTTTATGGCAATGCTATCAACAATAGCCAAATTATGGAAAGAACCCAAGTGTCCATCAACTGCTGAATGGATAAAGAAGATGCCGTGTATACATATATATACATATATATGTATATATATGTACACATTTCTGTACACATTTATATGTATGTGTGCATGTATACACACACACACACATACACACACACACAATGGAATATTACTCAGTGATCAAAAAGGAAGAAATCTTGCCGTTTGCAACAATGTGGATGGAACTAAAGGGTATTATGCTAAGCAAAATAAGTCAGAGAAAGACAAATACCATATGATTTCACTCACATGTGGAATTTAAGAAACAAAACAGATAAACATAGGGGAAGGGAAGGAAAAATAAGATAAAAACAGAGAGGGAGGCAAACCATAAGATACTCTTAAATATAGAGAACTGAGGGTTAATGGAAGGGAAGTGGGTAGGGGGATGGGCTCGATGGGTGATGGGCATTAAGAAGGACACTTGTTGGGATGAGCACTGGGTGTTATATGTAAATGATGAATCACTAAATTCTACTCCTGAAACCAATACTATGCTGTATTTTAACTAACTTGAATCTAAAAACAATTTTTAAAGGACTATGTAAGAGAGAAGGGCTAAACATGCAATAAGTAACTTAGGATACAGGAACTGCCTTCTAAAATTCAACTGGCAAGAGGCCCCATGAATCTTCTTAGTATTACTAATGCACTTATGATCTTCCTTGGGAGGCAAAACTCCACATATAAAATTGGATAATAAACACACATACACATACATGCACACACACAAACACACACCCAGAAAACTACACTTAAAGCACTTAGGAAATGTGAAAGAATGCTTCTTAAGTCCTTAAAAATAATAAGGACTTGGAAAAAACCCACAAGATTATTAATATTATATTCTACATATAATATACTATTACTCTAGGAATTGTTATAATGGTAATTTTCTTCTTTCTGCTTTTAAGCATTCTGCAAATTCTTTATAATAAATGTAGAACATGTATTACATTTATAATGAAAAAACTGTTCTAAAATGTGTACAGAAAACATGTAAGGGAAATTCCACTGGAAATACAGTATGAGTATGGAGATAACAAAGAAAATGATCTATGTAAGGAAGGTAGAAGATCAGCATTACTTAAGTAGAACAATGTAACTGCAAAGTATACATACTAGAACCTAATGAACTAACGTAGGTTATTTAACAATGAGTATTATCATGATGGGGCACGTGGCTGGATTGGTCAGTAGAGCACACAACTCTTGATCTTGAGGTTGTGAGTTCAAGTCCCATGTTGGGCACAGAGCTTACTTTAAAAAAAAAAAAAAAGGAGTATCATAATGATGCTATGAGAAATATAGACCTTAATGATAATGATTGTATTTGAGGGGTTAGAGTAAAGAGAAATAAAAAGCAAAGGACTAGCCACCGAGTCTAAGGTAATAATACAGAAATAAGACAGACTAAGGATGAGAATGATAGCTTCAGAATTGAATAAGGAAGAAGAAAGAGAATAAAATGTGACACATACAGAAAGAATCACCAGAATTTGATACATGATTGAACATGAGAGGCTGAGGAAAAGGATGAATCACCAACAATTTTAGGACTATAATACTAGGCATCCAGAAGAATGGTGAGACTAGGAAGGCTCTCAGCATGTAAACAATAAAAATAAAATTCAGTTTTGGACCAACAAACATTTTGGTGCTGGTATAATATACAAGCAGAGATTCAATACAGACATCTAGTTGTCCACAGAGGTAGAACTCATAACACGCACACCTGAAAAATGGCATTTGAAGCTGAGAGTGCATGAACTTTTCCTAGATATTAGCTGCCCTATGCAGACCAAAGTCTAAGTCTTGGAGAACTGCAGATACAGGTCACATGGTATCAGAGCTAAAAGGAAACAATATAAGCATCCAAATGAGGGTCTTTTTTGTTTTTAAGAATAGAATGGTGAAAGGAGAAGTCAAGATTTTAAAAGACTATCACACAAAAATGTGTACATGAATGCTCACAGCAGCTCTATTCAAAATAGGCCAGAACTGGAAACAACCCAAATGTCCTTCAAGTGCTGAATGGCTGAACAACTTATGATACATTCATACCATGGACTATTACTCAGCAACAAAAAGGAATGAACTAGTGATACATGCAGTGACCTAGATGGATCTCAGAGAATTATGCTGGGTGACCAAGGCCAATCTCAAAAGGTTACCTATTTCTATTATTCCCTTTATATTATGTTTTCAAAATGATAAATTTATGGAGATGGGGAACATATTAGAGGTTACCTAGGGTTAGAAAGGGAAGGAAGTAGAAATTACTATAAAGGGATGACATAAAAGATCTTCGTGATAATGGATTAGTTCTGTATCTTGATTGTGGTCATAACACGAACCTATGTAGGTATTAAAATTGTATAGAACTATACACACACATACACAGATGACTGCATATAAAACTGGTGAAATCTCCATTTCATTATACAAGAGGATACAACATTTCATCACACAAGATGTTACTATTGGAGAAAAATTGGACAAAAGGCATACAGGATCTCTGGGGTTTTTTTTTAACGTTTATTTATTTATTTTGAGAAAGAAAGACAGTGCATGAGTTGGGGAGGGGCAGAGAGAGGGGGAGAGAGAGAATGCCAAGAAGGCTCCACACTGTCAGTGCAGATTTTTTATTTTCTCTCTCTCTCTCTCTCTGTCCCTCTCCCCTGCTTCTGTGCTCTCTCTAAAATAAAACAAAGGAAAGAAAGAAGAAAATGCTATATATACACAATGGAATATTATTAAGTCATAAAAAAGAATGAAAACTTGTCATTTATGACAACATGGATGGGCCTTAAGGGCAGTATGCTAAGTTAAATGAGCCAGACAAGAGAAAGACAAATACCACTTATACGCAGAATCTTATAGAACAAAACAAAACAAACACCAAGCTCATAAGACACAGAGAACAGTCTGGTGGTTGCCAGAGGGCAGAAAGTGGGGGGTGATGAAATGGCTGAAGAGAGTCAAAAAGTAGAAATTTCCAGCTATAAAATAAGCAGGTCATGTACAGCCTGGTGACTATAGTTGATAATACTATATTGTATATTTGAAAGTTGCTAAGAGAGTAGTTCTTAAATGTTCTCATCACAAGAAAAAAATGTTGTGACTATATATGGTATAGGATGTTAAGTAGACTTATTGTGATAATCATTTTGTAGTATATACAAATACCAACTCATTATGTTGTACACTGAAACGAATGTAATATTTCAGTTACTCCTAAGGAAAAAAATGAAGAAAATGAATGATGAATAGTATCTTCTTCCAACTAAACCCAAATAATCCATAGTCTGTTCCTTAATTACATTCCACAAAGTTTCTTAACATTATAATCTATACCAATCAAAATGGAAAAGGACTTCAGAATAAAGGAAAGAGGGAAGCCTCTAGGCTGTAACAAGCAAAAGCAAACACAGTTTGAGGAGATTTTGGAGGTGCTATACCTTAATGTCATATTTGTCAAAACTGATCATAAAAGAATGTAAATGGAGGATTCTCTGCCTGTTTCTAACTCATTGTCCTTCAGGAGAATTAATTGTTTAACCAGGATTCAACATCCTGCAAAGCCAGGATTGGAGGATATCAAGGACTTACTACCAAATGGATTATTGTCACAGAGCAGAGAGAGCCTTATAATTAATATGATAAACAGCTACATTTTTGTTTTCTGGTACCTTCATGTTGTACTCAGCGTTAGTATTATAGAAAAGCAGGAGAGTAGTTTGCAGAATAACTTATGTGATAGGAAATCACTAGTGTATTTGCATGCAGTTCAGCATGTGGGACCAAAGAAATTCAACTCGTCTGATCCGAAAATAATCACCCTTGAAGCAGAATCCTATTAGGCTCAGAAATTTAATATATAAGACAAAATGTTTCTACTTATCTCCAAAGTCCCTATTACAAAACCTTATATCTAAAGGCCATACTGTCTAAAATCTGATTCATCTCTCCCCAATTCTCTTTCCCAAGCACTCCTTGAAGAATATATTATATATTTATATTACAATTTACATATATTTATATATACATGTAAAATATACATGTATACATAGCTCTTCTCAAAAATTGGTTCACTTCTGGGGCACCTGGGTGGCTCCGTCGGTTAAGCATTTGACTTTTGGTTTCAGCTCAGGTCATAATCTCACGGTTTCATGTGTTCAAGCCCTGTGTCAAGCTCTGTGATGGCACCATGGAGACTGCTTGGGACTCTCTGACTCTCCCTCTCTGCTCCCCCCCCCCCAAAAAAAATAAACTTAAAGAAAAAATAATGGTTTGCTTCCAATTTCATGATAGAAAGCTTTCCTTTGCCTCTTAATATAGCTATATATCATGAATAAATACACTTTTATTACTAACTTGGGGAAAAGTCCTGGAAAACCTTGCTCATCTATTTTGAGTTCATATAAATCAGGATTAGTGTTTCAGAATAAACATAGAATCTTTTTAAAAATTTTTTTGTTAATGTTTATTTATTCTTGAGAGAGAAAGAGAAAGACACAGCATGAGCGGGGCAGGTGCAGAGAGAGAGAGGGAGATATAGAATCAGAAGCAGGCTCCAGGCTCTGAGTTGTTAGCGCAGAGCCCGACACAGGGCTCGAACTCACGAACCACAAGATCATGACCTGAGCTGAAGTCAGATGCTTAACCGACTCAGCCACCCAGGTGCCCCAAAAATAGAATCTTTACTTAAAGATTTTTTAGATTTTTAGGGTTTTTTAAGATTTTTTTTTAGAGTTTTTAAAGATTTTATTTCTAAGTAAACTCTATACCCAAAGCAGGGCTCAAACTCACAACCCCAAGATCAAAAGTCCTATGGTCCACTGACTGAGCCAGCCAGGAGCCCCTAAAAGTAGAATCTTTAAACTTCAAAACTGGGAAGGGACCTAAAAGGTTCTCTATCCAACCCCTTTATTTTACAGGTAAAGAAACCAATTAATTTCTCAAGTCTATGGAAACAATAAGGTTAGAGAGACAAGAAGCCTAATATTTTTAGTACTGTTCTTAAAAACTGGAATCTAGTCTTTGTACTTTTGCCCACCCCCCCCCCCGCCGCCCTCAACACACACACACACACAATACCCAAACTACTACACTATTCTTAATGTGTCCACTATTATAAACAATGTTGCAATGAATATTCTACATGTCTCTTCCAGCACATGTGCAAGGGTCTCTTCAGGGATATGGCTCTAGAGTAGAATCGCTATAAATATTGACAAATTGAAAATTACTAGATATTGAGAAATTGCTCTCTAAAGTGTCTGATTTTTACTCCCACCAGAGTCTGAGTCCCCATTTGGTCTACTCATGCATTTTTTAACTCTGGCCAGTCTGATGGGTATCAGTGGGATATTATTGTTTGGAGTTAAATTTCCTTGATCACTATTTATAGTAAGCATCCATTCATATGTTCATTGCCCATATTGGATTTCTTTTTCTGTCAATTGTCTGTTTTTCTTCTTTGCCAATTTCTCACAGGTTGACCAGTAGTTCTTTATATAGTCTGTATATACTAATCATTTGTTGCCGTTATGTATTGTCAAATATCTTTTCCTAGTGAGACCTAGTCTTATCCATTTCCAGCAATCAGAATACCTGGAAAAACCTAAAATATAGAAAAATGTGCCAAGTTTTTAAAGACAAAAAGGAAGAGGAGGGAAAGAGCGATTTCACACCTTGCTCTAAGATATAGGCATTTGAAGAAGTCTGCACACCAGATTTGATAGGACTAATCATCAAACCATTTTAGTTCAAAATATTTGATTAATTGATTTATTAATATTTTTACAATCATAACTTCAGGGCATTCTGTGTTGGTGATGGTAAAGATGACAGTAGCTTTTTATTTTATATGTTGGGGTTTTTTTGGTCCCTCTGGGCAACTATTTATTAACCAAAAGTGATTTTTTAAATTTTTGCTCACTTTTTAGCAAGTCACTATCAGTTGACAAAGGCTCATACATAGGTTAGTAAATGTTAGCTTCTAATCTCTTAAGATTATTTCATTACTGTTTTCTCTTTATCCCTACCCCTGACTTTTTTTTTTTTCTATAGAAGGCACAATTACATAAAAGATACATAGAGTCCACATTTGCTTTGCTCAGGCATAGGAATTATTCTGGGCTATTTCCATACAGGCAGTATCTCCTAGACCTTCTCTATAGATGCCAATTAGAAGATTAGCGTCTTTTCTCTCTCCCTCTTTGCTATTAAATAGTCACACAAAAGCTGAGCTGACAAATTACTCTCTCCATGGTGCTCGACAAAGACAGACAATAGATCATCATCATTTACTATACTCAAATCCTATTAATCACAGATTAATGAGAACATGTCTAGTGGGGAAGAAATTACCAGAATGTGGGCCTATTGGCTTGTTACTCATGTAACATCTGCTCTGGCTTTACCTTTAGTGTCATGTCATCTTTTATCACATTGAAATAATGTTTGCTCCAGAAACATAATTAAGATAATGGCGCAGATTCAGAGCCCTTCCCTTAATAATTAAAGAACCGGGGTTATATTTCTTAGTCCAATGGCTTTTTAAAAACTAATTTCCCTCTGTTCTTGATTATTTCCTTTTTCTTTTGCTCATAACGATCTATCGAATCTTGGGTTTTCCCCCCCCTCTGTAAGCTATGTGATTAATACTCATTCCCAAAACTAGGACAAAGTCAGAATTTGAGTTCCATTTTCTATTGAGATAAAATTCACATAACATAAAATTCATTGTTGTAACCATATTAAAGCATACAATTCAGAGTCCCCTTTTATAATTTGAAATATTCTAAATTCAAATTAATACTCAGAAAACTCTATAAAGCTTGTGGTGAGCATTCAGTACTGCTTGCTTTCCTCAATCCTCATCTGCAGTGTGCTGTTTTAATTTTTAAGAGTCAAACACTTTTATTTTTTTAAATACGCAGCTTACCAATGTGCCTTTTATTCTTAAGCCAATTTTCTGCTTTACTTTAAAGCATAGAAGTTAAAATTTGAGTTGGAATATTTAATATTCTTGGAGGTCTCCTCCTGTTCTCTTGTCTCAACAAGGGGTAAAACTTGGGGAACAAATATAAAGTTACGTTTAAAAAATCCAATGGTATCTTTAATCAGTTGATAAAGAGGAAAGAAGAATCACAATTTACAATTAAAATTGGAGAAAGTAATTGCTCATGATATTAAAATCTAGAAATGTACTTGTCACTCTTGGAAGGCAGTGGTGATTAGTTCTCAGGGCTGGGTAAGCTGTGATCTAAGGCTTTGTGATTAAGTCGTGATTCAGCACCACAGGGATAAAAACAGCTCCACAACCTAGAGCTGGCAAGGGCCAGTTGAGGGAGGGGGGGAAGGAGGATTGCAAAGAGCTTCTTAATTAAATTTTAATTATTGCTAATTAGAACTACTGTTTTTTATATCCCCAACAAGGAAGACAAGAGCTGATCATGCCTTTTTATTATTCTGCTAATTAGTTTCCCAAAGAGAGGTTTGAAAGGGCAGACTGCTTTGACAGTATCCAAGTTGTTAGCTGAATTCATGTCTGAAGGTAGATCCCAACTGAAAGCTTGAGCTTTAATATTTTCAGGTAGTTCCTTTCCAAAACTAAGATTTTATTCCAGACACTCATGAAATGAGCTATTCCTATCCATTACATAAAGAAATCCATGAATTAGTTTTCCTTATCTTCACACAGGTCTCAAAGATTTTTGTTTAATTATTAAAATCGATGGTGCTCCCTCTACACAATTTAACATCCTCATGTAAACTTTATGCTTTTGTGAATTGTTAGAGATGACCTCTACCAGATGTTTAAAAATAATCAAGTGGATACATAAAAAGTGACAGCCAGTTTTCCCTAGCAGTGAACTTAGTGCTTTGCAATAGGTAACAACAAAATCCAAGCCCCTACCCTGAAGAGTTCCCAAGTTCTATTAAATACCATTTAAGATGAAATACTCAAGGTAAATCACACTTCAGACTGCAAAACAGAAACCCTAATTGCAAATTCGAAGACATAATCCCAGAAGGTTCCCAAGACCTATTAGCATTATAAACCCTCTGCAAAATATGAATCCTGTTTTATAAGTGCACACATTTCATACTTCTCCTCCCAAGATAATAAAGTTAAGAGTTCTGAGTTAGTGCAACTCCCTGTGTTAATTACAATACAATCCATCAAATGAAATTACACTTCTGGAATCAACAGCACTTGGCCAAGCACACACACATGCCTTGACAGCCTTCCTTTACAGTTGGAATTACATTAACACATGTGTTTGTTTCCTCACCTTTTACAGACACAAGAGCCCTGTGATATGTTAATTCACACCAAATTCCAATCCTTGCCCTTGTCTTCATCTTCCCAACTCAATGATATGATGTGTCAACACCTTTCATATTGGGAAGAAAAATGCTTAGACAAGATTTTGTTTTTATTCACTTTAATTAAAATTACAGAAACTAGAAAACAAAGAGTAAATAAATTAAATCTGCCTTTCAGTGCCATTCACCATCTGCCCTGTCAATATTCACTATGATCTGAATTATTCTAAAAAGTCATCTGGGTCTTTCTTACTCTGATTAGTCAATTAGCCACATCTCACACTGGCTTAAAAGGTGTTTTTTTTCAGGTCAGTGAGTTACCCTCACAATCTTAGAGCAGTTGACATACCAATAAATAAAGACTTCTGAGATTTCCCATTAGTACTCAAAGATTTCTGCTGCTGCTTTATTTAGCTTATTCAATATTTGAAAGCTCTCTTTTCTCTTCAAAATCATCAACATCCCATGATCATGTTTTATTTTTTATTGTATACTTTTATATTATGATTAACCTCATTTTTACAAGTGAAGAAAGTCCACTAGAATATTATCCAATCCAGTTATGCTCCTTTAACAACTTGCTTGTTACACTGTTGGTGCCTGTTTCACTGTATTAGTCAATAGGAATACAGTGAATTGATTTTTTAGAGATACAGTGAATTGATTTTTAAGGAGATACTTGAACTATCCCACACTGCTATGGGTGACTATGGAAAAAGCCTCTAAACTGGGTGCCTTTGCAGAGAAAAGGGGTGAGATAAGGAATGAAGGGGGAAAATAACAAAATAGAACAGGAAAGCGACCTTGCATTGAATAAAAATTGTGTGCCAAGAATTGGGGAGTCTGATTAATTCTATTCTGTGCACCTGAGACTCCCTGACACCAACCCCTACCAAGACCAAACCAAAACAAAAAGAAAACCTGTAGCCCAGTTGCATTCAAGGATTGAAGACCTTGGTACATGTAGTTCCACAAGGCTGGAACTAAATTCATGACTTCTCAAAGAGTCATAAACTCCACGGTGCCCGGGTGGCTCAGTCAGTTAAGGGTCCAACTTCAGCTCAGGTCATGATCTTGCAGTTCCTGAGTTCGAGCCGTGTGTCACACTCTGCACTGACAGCTCAGAGCCTGGACCTTGCTTAGGATTCTGTGTCTCCCTCTCTCTCTGCCCCTCCTCCCACCCACCCCCCTTGCATTCTGTCTCTCTTTCTCTGAAAAATAAACAAACGTTAAAAAAAATTTTTTAATTGGAATTCTCTAATATTTTATTTTAAATTTTGGCAGGCTTAGTGAGTTATAAAGTCTAAGTTGTAAGAGAGAACAAATATCTAAATTAAAGCATATGTGGTAGGCCTGATAAAAAAAAATCAGGTAGCAAGAAATATCACTTTTTTTTATATAAACACTTAATTTCTGACCTCAGCCCCCTGATCTCCTGGACTCGTGGAAAAATTAAGATTAGTTGTATTTAAAGCCTTTCCCTCACTTCTTTGGAGTTGTGTCAAGATCCTGATCTCTAGCATTTGGGGTGGGCCAAACTGGAGTGTGACTGGTTCTAGCAATCAATCACCTTTGTACACAGGTTACCACTGGGTCTTCCATGGTTTGGCCTAACTGGCATCTCCAGTATTGGTGGTTCTCTTCCACTTCATGGATGTATTGGGCTTGGAATCTTCCTCAAAACTCACTAAATCCCCTATGCCTAGAGTTCTGGAGAAGCCCCACTTTCTACCCTACTTCTCCAGGATATCTACCTCTACCTGAAAATCTCCTTCTCCCTTATTCCTTCTCCACAAACTCTCTAAATTTTCTGAAGAGCTTAAGCTTTTGGAAACAAACACCAAAAAGTCTTGCATAATACCCCTGCTTTCTGCCATGTAGAGACCCTGAGCAGGCTATTTACATTAAATCAGGAAAGTAAAATAGATTGCAGATCTAAATGGAAAGGGAGAGAGAGCGCGCACCATAAAGTATGAAAAGAAAGGAGAAACTCTTTGTAACCTTGGTGTAGGGAAAGAACTAAGTATGACTTCAAAGCCAGATATCACTAAAGAAAACATAGGATTTAACTACATAAAAATATAGTTAAGTTCACCATGGCAAAAAAAAAAAAAAGCTACTATGTGTGATATCAAAAGAAAGATTACAAATTGGAGGAAAATGTTTGTCATCTCACTTATCTAGAAGGAGCTCCTACAAACAAAAATAGGGAAAAGGTCATTAACCCAATTTAACAGTAAAAAGCTACAGTTCACAGAAAAGGAAATAAAAACATTTTTGAACACAGGAAAAGATACGTAACTTCACTTATTATAAGAGAAATGCAAATTAAAACCATACTGAGATAACATTTCTCTGCTATTAAATTGGCAAAAATCCAGAAGTCTGAGAATACATATTGTTGGCAAAGCTGTGAGGAAACAGCCTCTCTCATACATTGCTGGTAGAAGTGTAAATTAATAAAACTCCTATGGAGGGAAATTTGCAATATCTATCCAAATTACAAATGTGTATATCCTTCAGCTTAGCAAATATACTGCTGGGAATTTATCTTACAGATATACTTGCATAGGTCATTCAGTGAAACACTATAATAGCAAAAGATTGAAAAACCATCTAAGTGTGTATTAACAGGAAATTAGCTAACCAAATCATGCTACATCTATATACTGGAATATTTTGCAGATATGTAAGAGCAATGAGAAAGCTCTATATGTTTATATGGGGAAAAAAAACTTCAGGACACGTAAGATGTTTTAAGTGTGGAATAGTGCTATCGTTTGTGTAAAAAAGAAGAGTGCATATTCATAACTACTCCTATAAACAGAAACTCTGGAAAGATTCAGAGGAAACTAACAACAGTGATTATGGTAGAAGATGGGAACCGGGCAGGTGGTACCAGATGTGAGAGGGGTACTTATAGTTCTATAAAGTGGCTCTTAAATGTGTACCTTTTACTCTTTAGCCATACGCTCTCTGATCGTTTCTACCACTTAACTGTGAGTTAGAAATTTTAATAAATTCTGATGTTATCATTTATAAATTTTGGTTATAAAATTTAAATCCAAAATTGTTCATTTTCAAATTTTGAAGGTATCTAGGCTTTAAAAAATTGGTTTTTAAAATTCCCCTTAGAATGACTATCATAATGCTGAACATTTTGGTCTTTTTTTAAAAAAAGAATACAGGTAATTTTACTATGATCATATCTTTTTAAAAGTACAGATAAGCTCTTTTTTTTTTGTAAATATCATTACAGTATGATCCATACAGCCAAATTCTATTACGGGAAATTCCAAGAGATGTGTATTTTACTATATTTCTTATACCAGGAGTGTGTAATTAAAATTGATCAAAATGTATTAGCCAACAAATGAAGCTTGAAATCTATGGTTAGAAGAAAATTTTTGTTTTAATATTATTTGTGCTACTGGATTTGATCCATATTATTGATGTCAGCACAATGTATTTTTTCCTTTGGACCACCCAACCTAGCAGAGAGGTCAAAACCATAGACTCTAGGCTCAGACTATCTGGTTCATGTGGATTCACACACTAATTGTATGACCTCCGGCAAGTGACTTCACCTCTGAGTGCTTCTGCTCCTTCATTTTAAAATGGGGACAATAATAGTACCTACCTTATAGAATGGCTCTGAGAATTAAATCATTTACAGCCTGCACATACAAAGTACCTAAAGGATCCAAGAATATACAATGGGAAAATGACAGTCTCCTCAATAAACGGTGTTGGGGAAACTTAAAAGCTACATGCAAAAGAATGAAAATGGACCACTTTCTTACACCATACACTAAAAAAACTTTAAAGTGGATTAAAGACTTGGACATAAAACCTTAAACCATAAAACTCCTAGAAGAAAACATAGGCAATAAGTTTCTTGACATCAGTCTTGGCAATGAGTTTTTGGATTTGACATCAAAGGCAAAGATAACAAAATCAAAAATAAACAAATGGGACTCTATCAAACTAAAAAGCTTCTGCACAACAAAGGAAACCATCAACAAAATGAAAAGTCAATCTACCAAATGGAATGAAATACTGTATTTGCAAATTATATATCTGATAAGGGTTAATATCCAAAATATAAAAAGAACTCACACAACTCAATAAGAAAAGAAACAATCCAATTTAAAAAATGGCAAAGGACAGAATAGACCTTTTTCCAAAGAAGACATACAGAAGGCCAACAGGCACAGGTACATGAAAAGGTGCTTGACATCACTAATCACCAGGGAAATGCAAATCAAAACCATAAGAAGGTATCATCTCACACATATTAGAATGGCTATTATCAAAAAGACAAGAAATAACAAGCATTGGCAAAGATATGGAGAAAAGGGAATCTTTGTGCACTGTCTTTGGGAATGTAAATTGGTGTAGCCACTACAAAAACCAGTATGCAGGTTCCTCAAGAAATTAAAAATAGATCTACATATGATCCAGCAATTCCACTTCTAGATATTTATCCCAAGGGTACAAAAACACTAACCTGAAAAGATATCTGCACCCCCATGCTTACTGCAGCATTACTTACAATAGCTAAGATATGGAAGCAACCTAAACGCCCATCAATGGATAAATGGATAAAGAAGATGTGGTGTGCGTGTGTGTGTATAAAATGAAATACTTGGGTGCCTGGGTGGTTCAGTCAGTTGAGCATCGGTCACTTAATTTCAGCTCAGTCATGATCCCAGGGTCATGGGATTGAGCCCCGTGTCGGGCTCCACACTGAGCATGAACCTACTTAAGATTCTCCCTCTCCCTCTGACCCTCTCACCTGCTCAGGTTCTCTCTCTCTAAAATCACACACAAAAAAAAGAACTACTACTCAGCCATATAAAAGAAAGAAGCCTTGCCATTTGTGACAACATGGATGGACCTGGAGGGCATTATGCTAAGTAAAATAAGTCAGAGAAAGACAAATATCATATGATCTCACTTACATGGGAATCTAAAAAAGCAGCAAACAAACAAACAAAAAAACTGAACTCATGGTTACAGAAGACAGATTGGAGATTGCCAGAGGCAGGGGTGAGAGGAGGGGGCAAAATGGGTGACGGAGGTCAAAAAGTACAAACTTCTAGTTATAAAATACTAAAGTCATGGGGATGTAACCTACAGCATGGTGACTATAGGTAATAACACTGAATTGTATATCTGAAAGTTGCTATGAGAGTAAATCTTCATGATTTACAAGGAAAAAATGTGTAACTATGTGTGGTTATGAATATTAACTTACTATGATGATCATATCATAATATATACAAACATTGAGTCATTATGTTTAAAATTTGTTTTAATGTTTATTTTTGAGAGAAAGAGAGAGAGAGACAGATTGAGAGAGACAGAGTGTGAGCAGGCTAGGGGCAGAGAGAGGGAGACACAGAACCCAAAGCAGGCTCCAGGCTCTGAGCTGTCAGCACAGAGTCAGACATGGGGCTTGAACTCACAAACTCCAAGATCATGACTTGAGCCAAAGTCAGACACTTAACCAGCTGAGCTACCCAGGCTCCCCTTGAGCCACTCTGTTTTATACCTGGAACAAATGTTATAGGACAGCTCAGAGCCTGGAGCCTGATTTGGATTCTGCGTCTCCCTCTCTCTCTTTCTGCCCCTCCCCGACTTGGGCGCGAGCACTCTCTCTCTCAAAAATAAATATTTTTAAAAATTTTTTATTGTTACAGATCAATTACTTCTCGATTAAACAAATTTAAAAGAAACAAAGAATATAAAAACAGGAACTTTGTCTATAAACCCTACGTAAACATACTGAAAAACAAAAGAAAATGTTCTTTCGTGTATTTTCCTCTGAGAAGTATCCGGGAGGGCTACCAAAGGAGAGAAGCACACCAAATCTGAAAAGCACTGAATCATCAATATTATAAGTTTATATCTGGGAGAAAACCATCTATGGTTCACATAGTGCAAACAAAGTAAAGCTCAAGAAAATTATTTTGCTTTGGGGGGGGGGGGGTGACATGCTTCCCAACAGGGGGCATGCCACTTTAATGAGTCATACAAGAATTTGGAGAGAGAGGATGAGATAGTGACCCTTAACAAAGGAGCTGGAGTTGGAAAGGGAGTAGAGAAATAGTGCTTTAAAAGAAATTAAAACTGGCCAAACTATCAGGAAGGAGATCACTTATCAAAACCAAGGAAGTTTCAACTTAAGAAAGAAATCATTATTGGCCTGCCTCTCCACCACTCAGTCCCCTCTCAGGCAGATGGATTTCCTTTGGCTGTTTGTTTTGAGAATGAGGAATAATGATTCATCAGAAGGGTAGGTATTTATCTTTCTTTCCCAAGGGGGTGAATCCAAACCGATTCTCCATCTTCCCAGGCTTCCTATTGCAATAATGAAATTCCATTACATTGAAAATGATGTAATTCCCCATGGGGTTAGGTGTAATCAGACTTGACCTATATGGATATGGTGGGGATGAGAACTGAAGGATAGGGAAATTAACAGAAAGAAAAGGACAGCAAGTAGATTTGCTTTGCTTGCTTGACTCTGCTTTAATTCAGTTACACAATGTTGGTCACAGATTTGCTTCATTTCTGATGAGAAAAAAAATAATGCAAAATAACAGATAAACTGTCAAACAGCTTCAGAATTTAGTGTTCTCTGAACAGTTATCAGGGTCTGTTCTTCCTCCTTCCAGCTCGACTCCTTCCCCACCCCCTACCAGCACCATTGATCAATTCTCATTATTAGCTCTTAGAAAAGCAGACAATCCCTGGGACAAGGCTGGCTTCAGATCAGAGAGTCAATATTCTACTGTAACAATCTGCCAAAAAATGCAATTCAGGCACATTTAAAATGTGTCTCCCCAGAGGAAAGCAAGAAACAGAGGCCATTGAGAGGGCCCTCACTATTTAGTTTGATTCAACCACAGCTGCCTCTGACATTTCGAAGCCAGTCAGGGTTATCATCAGAAAACGCAAGTGAGCAAATGCGGAGTGACAGCAGACCATAGCACAAAGGCTGCCTGCTTCAGGAAGTTTATCCAGCTCCCACCACCATCCGCCCCTCCTTCTGCGCCCCACCCCCCACCTCTTATGAAGAGCTAAGTCCGTGATATGGACTCACAGAGAGCGCCAGAAGGGCAACATGTGAGAGGTGGTAAAAAGGGTACATCACCCATGCAATAGCATCACTTAAAAAAATAATTTATGAGGCACAGGCTGAGTACCAAGTGAAGAATACTTCTCTTGAAGAGCCTTTGGAGTTGCAAGGCACAGGATAAACACTAAATAATTCTCTCGGTGTATATGCCTATGTGTTTGTAATTGCCATTTTGTAATGAAAAATTATCAAGCATCACAATTTTCTATCATTCAAACATGTATACATACATTTGACAAATATGATATGTACATAATCAAAAACAGAATGGGAAGGGCGCCTGGATGGCTCAGTTAAGTGACTGACTGACTCTTGATTTCAGCTCAAGTCATGATCTCACAGTTCATGAGATTGAGCCCTAGGTCTGGCTCTGTGCTGACAGCACAGAGCCTGCTTGGGATTCTCTCTCTTCCTTTCTCTCTACCCCTCCCTGGTTCTCTCTCAAAGAAGTAAGTAAACATTAAAAACAAAAACAAAAAAGCCCAGAATGGGATAGAAATAATCTTGGAGAGGGGCGTCTGGGAGGTTCAGTTGGTTGGGCCACTGAGTTCAGCTCAGGTCATGATCTCATGGTTCGTGGGTTCGAGCCCCATGTCAGGTTCTGTGCTGACAGCTCAGAACCTGGAGCCTGTTTTGGATTCTGTGTCTCCCTCTCTCTCTGCCCCTCCCCTACTCATGCTCTGTCTCTCTTTTCTCTCTCTCTCTCTCTCTCTCAAAAATAAACATTTAAAAAAATTTTTTTAAAGATTACTTAATGTTTAGTGATAATAGTAATAAAAAAGGACACAAACCATGTGATAAAATTCTAATTTTAGTTTTTAAATGTATATAAAAAAAGACTATGGAACGTTAACTACATTTCTGGATTCTTGGATCCAGTATAAATTTTCCTATAGTTTCGATTTTTTGATCATTGATAGATTTTTCCTTCGTTTTCTTCTTCCCCAACATCAAAACATTGATCATTGGTCTTAATTAATATGCAATTATTCTATAATCAAAAATATTTTTTAAAATATGCATCACTTTTCTTATCTATACTCTTATTACAAGATAAAGTTTATGGTTCTCTTGAGAGCTAGCACCAGAATATTTTAAAATACAAACTTTCTTTGCACAGTATTTGGAGTATAAGATGGGGCCCCAAAGTATTAGAAAAAGAGGTAAAAATTCCTTGCATTAGTTTGAGTGAAGAATTCATTGTTATGGTGAGAACAATGGTTAAAGTAAGGGGGTAAGAAGTAGAGAACTATTAAGTAGAAAATGGAATACATAAATACAAAGCTATTTATATTATCAGTAACTTTTAATCCCACATGGGCACTTGTGCACATGACAAAAAAAAAAGAGGTTGGAAGAAACAATAAGTTATCTTTTCCATGGATTATGTTTTCTTCATAATTTGTCATATTTTTCAAATTATCTACAGTAAACATGTATTAATTTTAAAATCAGAAAAAAAAAGGGTTATTGTATAAACCAGAGGAGTTCAGACAGATTAAGAAACAGAGAAGGGGCGTTCCAAGTATATGGAATGCATTGAGCAAAGTTATGGGGTAACATAGCTTGAACACAGCAGAATGGGCTCGAACATAGTCTGGGTGTCATAATGGCAAGTCTGATTGATACCAAGAGTTCTTGTGAGAGATTGGTGGGAGAGAAACTTAGAAAGGGAAGTTAGGACCTGATGAAGGCCTTGAATAGCAGTTTAACCCCCTAGCACCTGGCTTCCTGAGACTGGAATAGAATGGAGGAAAGTATATACCATGCTGCTCTAGACAAGTTTGCTTCTGAGACAAAGTGCCAGCAGAACTGCCAACCCAAGCCAAAATAACGAAATATCAGAAAACCCCATGGAAGTCATAGAGGGTCACAGACATGAGTCAGGTGCCAGACCGCTAAAGCATTGGGGAAATTGGACTGATACAGCTAGGGGATTATTATGGGGCAGCCAGGCAAGGCTGAGTCTACAGCCAGGTTATAATAAATCTTACATTAATGCCACAGAGTCCTCTAAAGCAAGAATTATTTCTTAAGTTTATTTATTTATTTTTAGATAGACAGAGAGAGTATGAGTGGGGGAAGGGCAGAGAGAGAGAGAGAGAGGAAGAGTCCCAAGCAGGCTCCACAAGGTCAGTGTGCAGAGCCTGATGCAGGGCTTGAACCCAGGAACTGTAAGATCATGACCTGAGCCAAAATCAAGAGTTGGATGCCCAACGAAATGAGCCATCCAGGCACCTCTAAAGCAAGAATTCTTAATCAGAACATCAAAATTACTTGTGAAGTTTTGGGTTTTTTTTTTTCTTCCAAGATTTTATTTAAATTCAAGTTAGTTAACATATAGGGTAGTATTGGTTTCAGGAGTAGAATGTAGTGATTCATCACTTATGTATAACACCTAGTGCTCATCATAACAGGTGTCCTCCTTAATAGCCATCACCCATCTGGCCCATCCCCCCACCCACCTCCCCTCCCACAACTTTCTTAGTTTGTTTGCTATAGTTAAAAGTCTCTTAGGGTTTGCTGATTTGTGAAGTTTGGTGTGTGTGTGTGTGTGTGTGTGTGTGTGTGTGTGTGTGTGTGTGTGTGTGTGTGTGTGTGTATGTTTAACATACAAACACATGTCCTGTACTGTCCCCTCTGGCTAATACACTTACTCTCTGGATCTGCCCTAATATAAAACCCTCAGTTGATACCACCCAGAAGTTGTTCCTTCTGGGAAGGCAGACTTAAAGAAATGATTATAGGAGCCTACTGAGATCAAGCTCTTAGGGTTTATTGTCTCCTAACCCAAGAAGTTCAGATGACTGATCCCTACAAAAACCTTCACAGTCCTAACGTGGCATCCCTCTTCCCAAATTATTAAGGATGTTCCTTGGGTTCATTCCACATTTTATCACTGTGCTCATCCTCCTGCTAAATCTGTTTAAAGAAGGCTATTTTTCATTCAGTTTCTGGGTGGATAAATCCAAGTTACTCAGCAAATTAAAGAGACTTCCCTGCTACAGTGCTAAATTTCTCCAACCTCACGATGCCCATTCCTGGAAGAGGCCAACACTTTCAACCTCAGTCAGGGCTATTTTTTAGCAAATGAACCTGAGGTCAGTGCTTTCCAAGCCTCCCTGAAGGCAAGAATCTCAGATTCCTGGGCCCAAATCTAAACCAATAATTACAATTTCCAGGAAAGATATCTGGTAATCCACTCCAGACAAACACTCTTACAGTTGAAAGTTACTTCTGTAAATGCATCCTTTTATCTAACCCCTAAGCCCAGCTCATTTGGGTGAAAGAGCTCTATAGTGATGGCTATCTTTTGTACTACCTGGGAGAGTCTAGGAGCCATCACACCTGAGAAATCTTCACTGGCTGTGGGCTCCCTGCAAGTTGAGTCAAAACAGACACAGTTGGCTCTGTTCCCCTGGTTACCTTGTCTGATGCAATCTCGAACCTTTTTCTGAAGGAAGCAGTCAGGCAAATGGGTCCTCCCCCACAAGTGGATTAGAAAACAAAGTATCAGAGATCCCAAGCACCTGCATCACTTCATTCCACAGATTTTGCAGATATGTGGCCACATCTGGTTCTGTGACAATATGACTCTATAGGCCACTAAGGCATCCTATAGCAGCAACATTTTTTTTATGCCTTTGCCATTAAAGTTCCAACTCTAGTCTGGACTGGGGTTATGGAGGCATATTTGTCTCACTAGTTCTCCTAGTAACCCTCTGTATTCTACAACACTCCACCCATTTCAGGGTCTATACACGTGTGCCCAGATGAAATATAGACAGACAGGACTGAGTAGACCCCTGAGGGTAAGGTCTAGGACACCTGTTGCCTACTTTATGCATCTTCCTAATCCTTTGACAGGCTTCCCTTAAAAAACTTGGAGAAATCCAGAGTCTACCCCAATTCACAGCGAACACTAAAAATAGAGAACAGAAGTGAGACCCCTGGAAGCAAAGACCAAACACACAAACACGCTACAAGTAGGACCCAGCATCCATTACATACAATCCTGTTCACATGGATCACATTCTTCTCAACCTGCTCCACGTTTGATTTGACCAGTAAATAGCCTAATTGCTTTAGCATAAGACGATTTAACCACCTTAACAGCTTTGACACCTCCCACTCTTTCAGCCTCCTAAGTCACAACTCATCTTCCTGGTTCAGTACATCTAGACCAACCACACAGCAATAGACCTCTGCCCTACTGCAGAGCCTTTCTCTTGGAAGTTGATTTTAGGAATAAACCGAGTGCACAGGGTTCAGGACATCCAGAAGTTTCCATGTCTGACAAGAGGACCTAAAGAAAGTCTTGGAAGATTTTGAGAAACAGAGTGGTACAATGAAATTGTACTTTAAGAAAGCTAATCTGGCACCTGCAGGGTAAATTTGAAAGAGGTTGCTGACATCATGGGAAGGTTATTGTAACAATCAAATATGAGCATCTAAAAGTCTAAAATTTGTAATATGGTGACATAAAGGAATATGCGTATATTAGAGGCACTGGAAAAGAAAAATTAACAAATTCAGTGAGTAAAAGTTTTTCCCAGAAAAAAAAAAAGAAGGCCTAAGAGAGACTGTCAATGGAACTGACATGACCTGAAACAGAGATAGGGCATAAGAAAACTGGATATTGGAGAAAGCTGGTATTTCTAAGGGGTGAGCAATTTTAAGGATTATTTACTACCTATATAGAAAACACTGAGCTCCATAAACCAAAGGGAAATAAAACTTTTTTTCCTTTGTGTGTATGTGAATATGCTTACTGTTTTCTAAATTCAAGAACACCTTAGCCAAAAAAAAAAAAAAAAAAAGAATCTGAACAGATAATTCACAGAGGAAGAAATCCAAATGGCCAATAAGTACTTGAAAAGATGTTCAATAGTGGAACTTTAGCTGATAATGATTGATTTCTAAAAATAGAACGTAGACAAAAATCAAGGATAGTATAACCAATTACCCTTGAAAACCTCTTTAACCTCCCATCAGGTTCCTGATTTGGAGGACGGAACACTACATGTGTGCATGGATTGTGTTGGGGGACTCCCCAAGACCACCCTCGGTTTCAGTGATTCCCTAGGACTCACAGAACTCAGAAAAACTGATGGTTTTAATTACAGCAAAGGAAAACATTCATAAAGCAGCACTGAACTGTCCTCTCTCAACAAAGGTACACAGACAGTGCTTAATTCTCCCAGCAACACTGTGTGACAACACGTACAAAGGATGGTCAAGCAGGGAAACTCACTGGAGCCTTGGTGCCCAAGGTTTTGATAAGAAGTCAATCACATAGGCATTGAGCACCTGCCTAACTGACCTTAGCTAGTCAATCTCTAGACCCCCTAAGATCTAAGTAATACCATGTGGCTCAGGGCCCCAGGTGAATCAAAACAAGTGTTCACCGTAAATCACATTGTTAACATAAGCTATCTGGCTGGCATGGTCTGTGTTCCCCATACACAGATACCATTATCAACCAGGATATTTCAAGGGCTTACAGGCTGTCTCCCAGGAGCTTGTCCAAAGCTAGTCCTAAAGACCGTTAGAATACACAGGAATACACCTATGCCTGCTGAGTTAACCCTTTACTGCTCATGCACATAAAAATGTGGCCTATAAATTAGATTATCCATGTAAAACCTAACCACATACCACTGTTTAAAAGACTAGAATCATAATCCCTCTTACAGAAATACACACAAGCAAATAATAGATATGAATAAAGATCTACATTCAAGGATGACAATAAAAGAGCAAAAGTTTGAAAACAAACTAAATGTCTGAGACTAGAAAGGTGGTCAAATAAATCATGGTACATTCATATCTTGGACTACTATATATCCATTAAAATCCAGATATTTTTAAGTAAATAAAACATGTTATAAAATATAATCAATCCTCATGATTCATGGACTCTGTATTTGTGAATTCACCTATTCTCTAAAATTTGTAAACCAAAAATATCTCTGTGCTTTTGTGGTCATTTCTGAACTTTCACAGAGTGGCAAAAAATTGGAGTCTCCTGACAAGTACATTGCCAGCTGAGGTTGAGCAAGACAACACTCTGCCTTCTTTATTTTTTTTTTAATTTTTACTTAATTTTTATTTTAGAGAGAGAGAACACGTGCATGAGTGGGGGAGAGGGGCAGAGGGAGAGAGAAAGAGAATCTCAAGTAGGCTCCACACTCAGTGTAGGAACCCAGTGGGGCACTTGATTCCACAACTGAAAGATCATGACCTGAGCCTAAATCAAGAGTCTGACACTTAACTGACTGAGCCATCCAAGCGCCCCCACTCTGCTTTCTTGTTTCAGCTCTCAGACTATAAACATGTATTCTTTTCATGGTGTATTTACTGCCGTGTATTTCACATTTCTGTGCTTTTTGTTGGTAATTTCACTGTTTAAATGCACCCAAACACAGTGCTGAAGTGTTGTCTAATGTTTCAATGTGCAAGAAGGTTGTGACATGCCTTCTGGAGAAAATACATGTGTTAAATAAGGTTCATTTGGGCATGTGTTTTAGTGCTGTTGGCTAGGAGTTCAATAGAAACAAATTAACAGTACCTATTAAATAAATGGTCTTCAAACTAAAACACACATATAACAAAGTTATGAACTGGATCAGTTGATGAAAATGTGGCCAGAGGCTCTGAACCTAACCCTGTACTTTTCCTGGTTCAGTACTCAGTTCAGCGTTCACAAATTCATTGTTTGCAGTGACTTTATAGAACATAATTTCCTCAAAAAATGAAAACTGTATGAGCATATACAACATGGAGGGATATATATCAAGATAGATATTAATAAAAAGAATTTTTAAAAAGAAGAGTGTGGTTGAGGGGCGCCTGGGTGGCTCAGTTGGTTAAGCATCTGGCTTCAGTTCAGGTGATCTCGCAGTCCGTGGGTTCAAGTCCCACATCAGGCTCTGTGCTGACGGCTCAGAGCCAGGAGCCTGTTTTGGATTCTGTGTCTCCCTCTCTCTCTGCCCCTCCCCCACTCTCACTCTGTCTCTCTCCCTCTCTCTCTCTCTCTCTCTCTCTCTCTCTCAAAAATAAACATTAAAAAAAGAAGAATGTGTTTGATTTTAATTTTGTTTATATTTTGCTATATTTGCCAGATTTTCTATCAGCAACGTGCTTGTTATATATATACGTATAAAATTGAGGGGAAAATTATTTATATAATAAATAAATGTAAGACCTTTAGAAACAGATTATGCCAATTAAAGATCTTAGTAACATTCAGAAAGCCAGAAAGGGTGGGCACCAAATGTTTCTAAAGGTACCAGAGGCATAAGTAACCAAGTCAAACCACCTAGGTGAGTACATGGGCTCTCCCTTTGGAATGGGGGCTGGCGGCTGGGACAGAAAGGTGACTGAATAATATCGTGCTTACTCATAAAAACAAAACAGAACAAAACTTCATTCTATTCATTGTCAAAGGCACAGAGGGAAAATTCTTGTTGGCTTCCCCTTTCAGTCCATCTCCAAATAAAGCTTATTTATGAGCTGGGAGCTGAAAAGGGCTGAGAATCCCTGATTTGTTCCCACACCGATGCGTGGTGGTAGAGATAATAAAGCTGCTATGAGCCTTGTATAACCCATCCCACATCACACAGTGGTCAGGTTCGGGCTTTAAGTGAATGTGTCATTTGAAAATCAATGCTAAAACCATGGAAAAACGCACTGTGGCATGGTGACGGTCTCACCCCCGGGGTCTCTCTGGGGATCTGTGTGTTGTCAACACATCACCCTCACATTACTCACAGGCAGTAGCAGCTGTGGCAGCATTTTTTCATCCTTGGTTTGTTTCAACTCCCCGGAGAACATATAGAACACACCTCCCATTTATGCCAGCTCCTCCTTTGCAAAGGATCCCACAAGGCTTCATTAATTTCTAAAGCTAGCCCCAGAGGTCATTGTTGCTACTTTGGGGCAAAGCCCTCCCTGATAGGGGACAGGAACCCAGGATAGCCATTTGAATTAAGAAACAAAAAAGCATTCCTACTATGGGGGAGCTCAGCAAAACTGCATAGGACCAGTTAACCTGGGATTTAGTCAGACATTCTCACCTTGACAAAGAAATAATGGCTGCCATTGGCTTTGAGGTGAGGACCTCACTCTGGGAGTCTAAAAAGCATTTAGAACAGGTAGATTCCACAGAATAAAGTATAAGTCAAAGGGAAATCCTTGGTTGACAAAAAATTTGACACATCTTGAAAGAAATACCAATGCAATGGATTTCCTTATCTAATGTACTCAAAACTCCAAAGGAATTAATTTTCCTCTGATACAGTGCAGCTGGATATTAGCAAGAACTACATGAAAAAATGAAGGTCAAATGCATCAAGCAGGGAGAACACAAAGCAATTAATGTGAGAGAAAAAGAGGACGGTAACTCTAAAGGAAACGGAAATAGGATATTAAAATCCTTCTGATGATCACAGACCAAGCCCTCTCTCTTCAGCAGGAAAAGGTTACATTAACCAAATGGCCTGGAAGTTCTTAACATAGATGAGAGACACACAAAGAGAATGTTTCCTGGGCAGAGAAGGAAAAAGGTTTGCTCAAAATGAGAAAGCAAACACTCTTTCAAAAAACTTTCCTATTAACTACTTAAAAATCACCTCAATAGAACTGTGGGCAAAGATCATGAACAGGCAAGTCAACACACACACACACACACACACACACACACACACACACACAAAATCATTCATAAACATTATAAGATGCTCAATTTCCCTTATAATTAATCAAACTAAAACAATAAGGTGATTATTTCTACCTATCAGATTGGAAAATATTTACAGATTGATGATATTCAGTGTTGGCAAGAGGGTAGGAAAGTGTGATGGGGAAATACTGGAAATGCTGGAATTGTTAATTAGTAGCACTCTTTGGGAGGAAAATATAGAATTTTTTTTTTTTTTTTTTTTTTTTTGAGAAAGAGACAGAGGGCAACCTGGGGAGGAGCAGAGCGAGAGAGACACACAAAATCCTTAGCAGGCTCCAGGCTCTGAGCTGTCAGCAAAGAGCCTGGCAGGTCCCAAACCCATGAACCGTGAGATCTGACCTGAGCTGAAGTCAGATGCTTAACCAACTGAGTCATCCAGGCGCCCCTGATTACATTTTGAATGTTTATCTCCTTTGACTCAACATTTCTGTGTCTAATAATGTGTATCATAGAAGTATGCAAGCATTCAAGGGTGTTCAGTATAGCATTGCTTATAGTATTTTAAAATTCTAGAATAACCCAATTATCCATTGAGATTGGTAAATAACTATGGTACTTATAATGGAATACTATAAAGCTATTTAAAAAATGAGACATATCTTTACATGGTAATATTCATTAAGAAAACAAGTTGCCAACAGTATGAATAGGTAGAAGGTTTCTTTATGGAATGATGAAAGGTGCAGCTAAATAGTGGTGATGGTTGCACAACACTGTGAATGTACTAAAAGACAGTTTTATCATCAGAGACAGAGAAATTTGGGGCCAAGAAGGATGTATAAACAAACCTTGTTGAACTAATCCTGATCTTCCTAGTTACCATTTCACCATTTACTATCCCTAGCCCAAATTTCTCTGTCTTATCAATTCTTCACAAATTTATTTTTTCCTTGTCTAAGAGGTATAAAAGCTTCCTGCTCTGGTCACTTTTTTGGGTCTTGATTCTCTTGTGAAGGCTCCCATCTACATGTAAAAATTTAGTAAAATCTGCATGCTTTTCTCCCATTAATCTGTCCTGATTGGTTTAATTTTCAGATGCAGCCACGGGCCCTAAGAAGGTTGAGGAAAAATTTTTTCCTTCTCTATAGAACTGTATTATTTCAGAACTGCGAGTTTGTAAAGACTGTTTTTCTTGCATTTCCTAATTCAATAAAGAAAAAGAACATGTACAAACCCTTTTTCACGATAGATGCTGCAATCTAACCTTCAGTAGGACTGAAATGTAAACACTCATTTATCTAGAAGGAATTGGGTACTAAAGTCTATATACCCTGAATTATGCTTCTGTTTCCAAACCAAAGCATCCGTGACCTTCAGACAATAAAAGGAAATGTAAGATTCAGGGTCAGAGGATTGGAATTCTGGTTTCAGTCCAACCAGTGATTTGTTGTGTGAATAAAGGAGAACTCTTTAACCTCTCTAGGCCTCCATTTCCTCAACTCTAAAAATGGAAGATGGCACTAAGAGTGGTAAATGTATGTGATCATATGAGAAATCAAGAAGCCAAAAACAAATACTACATTCAGAAAATTCCATTTAGGGAAATGCCTATTATTTTATATAATCTTAAGAGAGTTGGGTAAGGCAACTAAATTCAGAGCTATGGCCAAAGTACACATTTGTGAGGATGGTCAACAGACTGTATGCTTACGTGACATTTTAAAAACCTGGAAATGAGGCCTATGAGAGAATTTCTATGAATGCCATGAAGT
Organism: Felis catus; assembly: GCF_018350175.1. NCBI lineage: Eukaryota > Metazoa > Chordata > Mammalia > Carnivora > Felidae > Felis > Felis catus. Next base: position 84,637,280 of record NC_058373.1, on the reverse strand, counting down.
CCTTCTCTAAAGAAATATTTGAGCATTCTAAGAAGATGAGAAGTTTACTCAACTAAGCTAATGTCTCTTCTGGCTTTAAAGATATGTGATTTTGCAGACAATAGAAAAAAATTGTATTCCTTGCTGCCCCCTTGTGAGATTTAGGGAAAATATCCCTTGGTTTATTAAATTCATTTTTTAATTCAGCAAACATTTATTATTGTTTATAGTGTGCCAGGCACTCTACTAGTGATGAGAACATACAAATAATTAAGGCACAATGCCTACTCTAAAGGAACTCACAGATTAACAAAGGCTAGCAACAGCCAAACATTTACAATGCAGTGTGATAATGACAGGTTCAAGGACTTACTGAACCACCTACTTCAGCCAGTTTGGTTTGGGGAGGTAGGGTGGAATACTCCAGAAAGTCACCCCAAGAAGGAATGGGAGAGGTTAGCTGTTTCCAAAAGACATTTAGTGGTGGTTGGGGTTAATGAGACTCCCTGATACGGCGATAACAGAGATGTGGTGATAGGGATGAAAGAAATAGAGTCTAGGAGAACAACAAAGACTACGTCTGTACAGCCAAACCTGGACTGAATACCACACGGAAATAAAAGAAACTTGGGGCACCTGGGTGGCTCAGTCGGTTAAGCATCTGACTCTTGATTTCAGCTCAGGTCATGATCTTATGGTTTGTGGGATGGAGCCCCACATCTGGCTCTGCAGATGACAGTACAGAGCCTGCTTAGGATTCTCTCTCCCTCTCTCTCTGCCCCTCCCCCACTCATGCCCGCACTCTTTCTCTCTCACAAAATAAATAAACATTAAAAAAAAGAAAAAAGAAAGAAAAAAAGATGGGGCACCTGGGTGGTTCAGTCGGTTGAGCCTCTGACTTCAGCTCAGGTCACGATCTCACAGCTCATGAGCTAGAGCCCCGTGTCGGACTCTGTGCTGACAGCTCAGAGCCTGGAGCCTGCTCCCGATTCTCTGTCTCCCTCTATCTCTGCCGCTAACCCACTCGCATTCTGTCTCTGTCTCTCTCAAAAATAAATAAACATTAAAAAAAAAAAAAGAAAGAAAGAAAGAAAGAAAAGAGATTTAAAATGGTCAGTCTTTTCAGTTCTTTCAGCATAGTCTCTGGGAGTTATTTCCTATCAGTATCTTGGCGGCCATATTTCATATTTAATTTCTCTTCTAATCTCAGCTATTATCATTTAGTACTTTTTTTTGTTTTTTTAAGAGAGAGTGTGTGTGCAAGCCAGTGAAAGGGGCAGAGGGAGAGAGAGAAAGAATCTTAAGCAAGCTCCATGCTCAGCACAGAGGCCGACAAGGGGTTTGATCCCACAACCCTGGGATCATGACCTGAGCCACAATCAAGGATCAGACAATCGAGCAACTGAGCAGCTCAGGCACCCCTTAATGTGGGACCCAAGGAATTTAACAAAAATCCCCTACCCCTGGACAAGCAGAGCAAGACTAACTCCATTTTGTACCACACCCACCGTATCATGTATAACCCCCACATGACCTACTTATTGCTTAAGACACTCTCCCACCCTAGTCAAGCTGCTGAGCACACCCTTACTGGAAACCAGCTCAAATAGGAATGTGGAACCCCTAACCGCCAAAGAATGTAAACCCCGCCTTTTGCCCACCAAACTTGCACAATTCTGACCAGAGTGATAGGCTAGTTGAAACAGTTACTATAGGGTAAATTGTAATTCAACTGGCCACCTGCGTGTGGACTGACATGACTACGCAGCTTTCTGTGTGTGTTACAATCTCATTGGCCACTGGCCCCTATAAAACTGCTACACCTCTTAACCTAGGGGTCCAAGTCCCTGCTCCACCGTGTAGGGTATACTTGGGCCCAAGCTCCAGCCTGCAAATAAACCCTCGTGCGTTTGCATCGGTATCAGCTCCTTGGTGATCTCTCGGATTCAAAATTGGGGGCATTACACTTATCATTTAGTACTTTTAAGGATTTTATTAGGGCATAGTTACTATTTTACTTTGGTAACTGTAGACAAAGACCAGGTAATATTCAAACCATAATAACTCAAACACCAGTGTCATCAAGAATTTTTAACAATAAATAAAAGCATTGGTGGTGTCAGGAAACAAGTTTAAAAAAAATCAATTTCGCTTTCTGCCCATGGACGCCGCCGAGTAAGCATCGTGAAAGTCTCCCCTCCCACCACCGTCATGTCTAAGTCAGAGTCTCCCAAAGAGCCTGAACAGCTGCGGAAGCTTTTCATTGGAGGTTTGAGCTTTGAAACAACCGATGAGAGTCTGAGGAACCATTTTGAGCAACGGGGAACGCTTACGGACTGTGTGGTAATGAGAGATCCAAACACCAAGCGCTCCAGAGGCTTTGGGTTTGTCACCTATGCCACTGTGGAAGAGGTGGATGCAGCCATGAATGCAAGGCCACACAAGGTGGATGGAAGAGTTGTGGAACCAAAGAGGGCTGTCTCAAGAGATTCTCAAAGACCTGGTGCCCACTTAATTGTGAAAAAGATTTTTGTCGGTGGCATTAAAGAAGACACTGAAGAACATCATCTAAGAGATTATTTTGAACAGTATGGGAAAACTGAAGTGATTGAAATCATGACTGACCGAGGCAGTGGCAAAAAGAGAGGCTTTGCTTTTGTGACCTTTGACGACCATGACTCTGTAGACAAGATTGTCATTCAAAAATACCATACTGTGAACGGACACAACTGTGAAGTAAGGAAAGCTTTATCTAAGCAAGAGATGGCTAGTGCTTCCTGCAGCCAAAGAGGTCGAAGTGGTCCTGGGAACTTCGGTGGTGGTCGTGGAGGTGGTTTTGGTGGGAATGACAACTTTGGCCGTGAAGGAAACTTCAGTGGGCTTTGGCGGCAGTCGAGGTGGTGGTGGGAGTGGGGATGGCTATAACGGATTTAGTAACGATGGAAGCAACTTTGGAGGTGGTGGAAGCTATAATGATTTTGGCAATTACAACAATCAATCTTCAAATTTTGGACCCATGAAAGGAGGAAACTTTGGAGGCAGAGGCTCTGGCCCCTATGGTGGTGGAGGCCAATACTTTGCCAAACCATGAAACCAAGGTGGCTATGGCAGTTCCAGCAGCAGCAGTAGCTATGGTAGTGGCAGAAGGTTTTAATTACTGCCAGGAAACAAAGCTTAGCAGGAGAGGAGAGCCAGAGAAGTGACAGGGAAGCTACAGGTTACAAGAGATTTGTGAACTCAGCCAAGCACAGTGGTGGCAGGGCCTAGCTGCTACAAAGAAGACATGTTTTAGACAATACTCATGTGTATGGACAAAAAACTCGAGGACCGTATTTGTGACTAATTGTATAACAGGTTATTTTAGTTTCTGTTATGTGGAAAGTGTAAAGCATTCCAACAAAGGGTTTTAATGTAGATTTTTTTTGTACCCATGCTGTTGATTGCTAAATGTAATAGTCTGATCATGACGCTAAATAAATGTGTCTTTTTTTTAAATGTGCTGTGTTGGGGCGCCTGGGTGGCGCAGTCGGTTAAGCGTCCGACTTCAGCCAGGTCACGATCTCACGGTCCGGGAGTTCGAGCCCCGCGTCGGGCTCTGGGCTGATGGCTCAGAGCCTGGAGCCTGTTTCCGATTCTGTGTCTCCCTCTCTCTCTGCCCCTCCCCCGTTCATGCTCTGTCTCTCTCTGTCCCAAAAAAAAAAAAAAAAAAAAGTTGAAAAAAAATGTGCTGTGTAAAGTTAGTCTACTCTGAAGCCATCTTGGTAAACTACCCCAACAGTGTGAAGTTAGAATTCCATCAGGGTGATGCCAGGTTCCATTTGAAGTTTATTTGCAACCTGCTTGGGCACAGAAGCCGTTGTCTCCACAAACATTGGTGTGGTTGAACTGACAGTTAATGTGTTGTGACCTGGAGTTCACCGTTAAAAGGGTCACCCAAGCAAAGTCCTGGAGTTTATTTGGTTATTAATATGATTGTTGGCACATCCTATGCAATGTATCTAAATTGAATTATGGTATCAGATAAAATTATAGATGGGATTAAAGCTTGTGTATCGTCCATTATCATGTGTAATCAATAAATGATTTAATATTCTCTTGAAAAATAAAAAAATTAAAAAACTTAAAAATTTGGGGCACCTGGGTGGCACAGTCGGTTAAGCGTCCGACTTCAGCCAGGTCACGATCTCGCGGTCCGTGAGTTCGAGCCCCGCGTCAGGCTCTGGGCTGATGGCTCAGAGCCTGGAGCCTGTTTCCGATTCTGTGTCTCCCTCTCTCTCTGCCCCTCCCCCGTTCATGCTCTGTCTCTCTCTGTCCCCAAAATAAATAAACGTTCAAAAAAAGAAAATTTAAAAAAAAAAAAAAAAACTTAAAAATTTAAAAAAATTTTTAAAAATCAATTTCTCACAGTTATAATCTCCAGGACTATCTAGAAGACCTAGCAGATGATTGGTTGGTTGAAATAATAAATTTGCATGAATGACTAGAGAGTGAATGAATTTGAATCAGTGAATGGTTCTGATATCAGCCTGTGAGGAGAGGGTAAAATATGGGTTACTAGAAAAGAAGGAGATGAGTAGTTGAGAAAGGGAGAGCCTCGTATAAGCTAAGGCCATTTATCAAAAGAAACATGAAACCGGTACATGGATTAATTACTAATTAGTGCTGAGTAATTTAGGGGGCTATTTGAGGGCACAGGTATCCAAATATAGACAGAATCTGACTTGGGTCTTTGAGCCTCAGGGGATTATTTACTGTACATCTATTCTTTGGAATATGAAGAGACTGAAGCGGGGCTTAGGACCCAGAAGACCTCCCTCTTCCACTTCCCCCCAAAATGTTGGCCTGTGTTACAGGCTTCAACCACTTCTTTTCAAGACCTAGACACAAATCTGGTTCAATAAAAACAATTAGCAGAAGAGAGAACATTCAAGAGTTGTAATTACCTAAATGTCCCACCATTAACCATTTGAATGTCTAAATCCTCTACATTGATTGTTTTAATGAATGATAATTAAAACCAAATAACCTCTAGGCTCATTTGATGCTACAGTGACAAAACTGAACCTCTAGGCATTATATTGCAAGGCCCGGAATTGAGCCAGGGGAAGCCAGATAGATAAAGTACAAGGAGATGGTGAGCGGAAAGGTACTGGTGCACACTGGAGTAGAAAGAAGGTGATGGGGGTGTCTGGGTGACTCAGTCAGTTAAGCGTCTGACTTTGGTTCAGGTCATGATCTCACGGTTTGTGAGTTCGAGCCCCGTGTCGGGCTCTGTGCTGACAGCTCAGAGCCTGGAGCCTGCTTCGGATTCTGTCTCCCTCTCTCTATCCCTCCCCGACAAGTGCTCTCTCTGTCTCTAAACAATAAATACATGTAAAAAACAAACAAACAAAAATATTAAAAAAAAAAAAAAAAGAAAGAAGGTGATGGCTGCCCTAGCAAACACATTTCAGTTAGTTATCCATTGATGGGAGAGCCCTCAATACCACTCCCTAGTTAGGAAAATTCTTCCAGGAAAACACTTTCAGTCAGAAAAATGCCTTTGTAAAAAATAGTGGTGGGGTGAGAGCAATCGCTTCCTGCTATTGCCTACCACCAGCCGACACGCAGCTCAGCCCCTGGCTTCTGCCCTCTGAAGCAATGGCTTCCCTCATTGTCAAATCACTTTACCCAGTTCCAGAAGGCCTGCTAGAAGATTATGTGTTGTCAGCAAAGACACATGAGAGAGGATTTTTAACTTTTTAAATCTAAAGTAAGAATTTTGCAAGGCAGAATTTCCAGCCCAAACAATATTATAATGGAAAGAGATTAAACAGATTTTGTGGAGACCGCCTTCAGGCAAACAAGCTTGAGCAATGGAATGTGGAAAAGGCCACAGTGACCACCTGGTTGATACAGACAGGCCCATCAGGTGACCCACCTCAAAATGTCCTTAGGCCCTAACTGACCAATGGGCTCCTTACGACTAGGCACAGTTACCAAAAAAGGTAAGATTCTATACATTGCCAAACCTCCTCTTTTTCCCCCTTTAAAAGCAGCCCCCGCCCACTGCGTCTTTGCAGACAGCCACTCTTCTGCTCTCGTGCCCACCGCTCCCTTGTGGTGTATTCGATACATTTTTGTCTCCTTTGTTCTGCCTCAGGTGAATTCTTTCATCTCCCACACCATTGGCTTCCACCTGATCTGATTGTTGCCCCACATTTGGTGGCTCCCCTCCTATGAAGAGATACCCCATTTAGACACCACAGATTTGGTTTGCCATATTCATAATATAGAGGAAGCCATCATCTTGAATAAGTTAAAGGAAGAAACTGTCATACTCATCATTATACCCTGGTGCAGCACGTGTTCACAAAAATAATTGTTTGAACCCAACTCAACACAAAGTAATTTAAACTAAAACCCAGGACAGACCTAACAATATGAATGTACAAATCATGCACTAGTGGATCTTTCCAAAGCACTATATTTGTTGAAATTTTGAAATACATACAATGGCAGGCGAGCAGTCTCCATGATTGCTTGCTCTGTGGCACGTGTAAAGACTGTTCTAAGCTTTTCTTCTGCAGGACAAGCATTTCTAAGTTGAAGTCAGAGCCAGAAAGTTTGGGCAGTTCAGCACTTTTTATAACCAATCAGTGAATCAACATTTATAAAGCACTTACTGCGTGCAACGTACTGTTCTAAGGCGCTGGGATTATAATGGAGAGTCACTGGGGTTGAAAAGGGACTTTAGTCACCTCCATTTTGACCTTGGTCTGTACTTCCTAACTGATTTAAATTCTCCTTTGTTTATCTCTTAACTCAGACAAAAAAAAAACCCAGGAGGCAAAGCATCCTCTGACAGGAACATAATTACCCTTCAAGCAATAACAACTGCCCTGAGCCAGCAAGACCCTGCTTGATTGACCCCAAGATAATGACTTTTACTGCCCATCTGCATGTACCCACTGACCTTTGTCTCAAGTTTTCCTTATATAAAGGTAAAAGTATTTTCCGCACTGTGAAGACAGTCTTTGAGAGGCTTAGTCCCCTGCCTTCTGACTGGTGACGTCACTGAAATAAATTTCCTGTCTTATTTCACTACTGCTCCTCTTCCTGCCTTGGGATTTGTCAGTGGCCGGTGGTGGCTCCTGGTCCACTTGGGACCCCCAGAGCCTGGTGCTCTTGCACCCCTGTGCCCCAGTTACAGGATCCCCTAAAAGTACAGGAAGGCTCTTCCCCAATGAAATACAAATTACCCCCAAATCTTCTATTTGCTTGAAATGTTTATTAAGACCCTCATAATCAAATAAAACTTGATACCAAGTGCATGGGTTGATTATTAATTAGCGCTGACTGATTTAGTGGGCTACTTGAGGGCATAAGTATCCAAATGTAGACAGAAAGCAACTATTTTAAAATAGTGTGGGGCACCTGGGTGGCTCACTTGGTTGAGCAGCGACTTCGGCTCAGGTCATGATCTCACAGTTCATGAGTTCGAGCCCCACATGGGGGGCTTGGTGCTGACAGCTCGGAGCCTGGAGCCGGCTTCAGTTTCTGTGTCTCCCTCTCTCTCTGCCCCTCCCCTGCTCTCTCTCAAAAATAAGTAAACATTGAGTGCGCCCCGCAGTCCTTCGGATCTGTCTCTTGCTTCAACAGCGTTTGGACGGAACAGACCCAGGGACGCCCATTCTATCGGCCTCCGACCACCCTCAACCTTTTTTCCAGTCGCAACCTTCGGAGCCATCTTCTCGCCACCCTCTGCCTCCGGGACCAGCCAACACGCGATTTTGAATTTAGCTCCTCATTACCAATCAACCCCGAGCACCCAAATTAGTCAGAAGTACTCCACAGAGGTGGAAGCCACCGTCAACATGCACCTGCGGGCCTCCTACACCTACCTGTCACGGGGCTTCTATTCCGACCGGGACGACGTGGTCCTGGAGGGCGTGGGCCATTTCTCCCGCGGGGTGGCTGAGAAGAAGCGGGAGGGCGCCGAGCGTCTCTTGAAGATGCAAAACCAGTGCGGGGGCCACGGCCTCTTCCGGGAAGTGTAGACGCCGTCCCACGATGAGTGGGGTAAATCCTTGGACGCCAGGGAAGCCGCCCTGCTTCTGGAGAAGAAGTTGAAGCAGGCCCTTCTGGATCTGCATGCCCTGGGCTCTGCCCGCGCAAACCCCCATCTCTGTGACTTCCTGGAGGATCACGTTCTAGATGAGGAAGTGAAACTCATTAAGAAGATGGGCGACCACCTAACTAATCTCTGCGGGCCGTCCGGTCCCCAGGCTGGGCTGGGCAAGTATCTCTTCCAAAGGCTCACCCTCAAGCACGGCTAGAAGTCTCTGGAGCCCAGCAGCCTTTGAGAGCGTCCCTCTGACATCCACCAGGTGCCAGGGCTTGTGCCTGAGTCTCTCCTTGTAGCCACTAGGCAGCTTTTTAACCACGTGGAGCCCTCTCCCAAGGGGTGGACCAAATGAAAACAATAAAGCTTTATGCAGCAAAAAAAAAAAAAAAAAAAAGTAAACATTAAAATTTTTTAAAAATAAAATAGTGCAATTTTCATAGCCTGGGTGTGTATAATAGGACCCATGCACAATGGCATCTATGATGTGCCGAATAAATGAGTTCACAAAATGCACACTATAAATTAAACAATCATAGAAAACACAGTGCCAACTTCTCCCTTAGTAATCTTAAATTCAGATGCCTGTGTTTGTCATTTTTTAAAATATTTATTTATTTTTGAGACAGAGAGAGCACAAGTGGGGGAGGGTCAGAGAGAGGGAGACACAGAATTCGAAGCAGGCTGCAGGCTTTGAGCTGTCAGCACGGAGCCCAACACGGGCCCGAACTCACGGACTGTGAGATCATGACCCAAGCTGAAGTCGGATGCCCAACCGACTGAGTCACCTAGGGGCCCCTGTGTTTGTCATTATAGCAAACACTTTCTCTTTTAATTGTTTCCTTTTGTTTTTACCATGTACATGTATTCTCTATTACCATTCCTCCATCCACCTTACTCCTACCAAATCTGTACCCCATAATGATACTTTTTTCTTTCAGGGAACTATCCAAGTTTGCAAAAGTTGACAAGAGGCATATCTCTTCAGCAAGAATAGGTCAGAAAAAAAAATTACTATATTGAATTAATTTCAGATGATGTAAAGACCGAAATGGGAAAAGCAAAAGTCTTAAATGATTAGAAACCCGTTTGGGAGACTGACATACAGACACAAACAAGATCCAAAACACAAAACATACAGAAAAATATTCATAAATTCAACTACATTAACACATAAAGCTTCTAAATAACAACAGTGACCATTTTAAAAAGTTAAGAAAAAGCTACAGACTGAGATGATATTTAGGAATGTAGATTAGCACAATTACTTTCAAGGCAATTTGTCTACATTTCATAAAGTTGGAAATACACATATCCTATACCCCAGCAATCCTACTGTAAAACGTATAGCTGGAACAGTAATTCTCAAACTTTAGCTTGTGTCAGAACCACTGGGGAGCTTGTGAAAATACAGTTTGTGGAGTCCCACCACCAGTTTCTGATTGAGTAAACCTGGGTGAAGGCCCTAGAATTTGCATTTCTAACAAGTTCCAGATGATATTGATGCTCTTGCTGCTGATTCAGGCACTACATTTTGCGGATCACTGCCCCCAAAGAAACCTCATACCTGCACTTAAGGGGACACATGCAAAAAAATGTTCACCACAGGATTGTCCACAGTTGTGACAAACTAGAAACCAACAATAAGGAAATGGATGGATAAATGTATATTCAAGCAGGGCAGTTAAATGAATGAACAACACGTATCGATATGAATAATTCTCAAATCCTAATGGTGAGGGGAAAAAACAAGCTGTAAAAGAATATATTCAAGATACCAATAAGGTAAATCTTATACAACAGTCTACTGTTTACGTGTACATTCACATGTACCAAAAGTACAAAAGCAGGGATAGCAAAGATACATGTTAGTGAGGGGTTAAGGGAATTAAGATTGGGAAGGGGTTCAAAAGGAGCCTCGCTGTATCTGTGATCTCTTGTTTCTTGAAAACTGACCTGGAGCCCACTCCTTTCCAATTCCCTCCTCCCTACCCCAGCAGAGGGCACTGAGAAAGTGAGATCAGCCACCGTGTCTGGAGGAGAACTGCAAAGCATGTTTCAACGGGAGCATCCCTCTCTGCACAGCAAAATGATACAGGATTGAGAATGATCTATTTCACTACTTTTCATTTCTTTTTTCCTGGCTTTCTCTTTTTTAATATTTTTTAATGTTTATTCTTTTTTTTTTTTTCTTTTTTGAGAGAGAGACACAGAGCACGAGCAGGGAAGGGGCAGAGAGAGAAGGCGACAGAATCTGAAGCAGACTCCAGGCTCTGAACTGTCGGCACAGAACCTGTTGCAGGGCTCAAGCACACGAACCTCAAGATCATGACCTGAGCCGAAGTCGGACGCTCAACTGACTGAGCCACCCAAGTGCCCCAGTGTTTTGGGGTTTTTTTCCTGGTTTTCCAAACAAACTTAGACATCAGTACCTGCCTATATGGAAGGAAGGAAGGAAGGAAGGAAGGAAGGAAGGAAGGAAGGAAGGAAGGAAGGAAGGAAGGAAGGAAGGAAGGAAGGAAATGATGGATCACACCAGCACTTATTAGAAGGATAATGGCTCTCTTTAGAGAATAGATATATTTTATCATCATGGTGTGTGAGAGGCACAGTGGGAGCCACAAAATCAATAATAACACCAACTTATATTTCCATAGTACCTTTCCGTTTCCAAGCTGTTTCACTGGGAGTAGAAAATAGACAGTTATATAAAGTAAGAGAAATTCAATGTACGCTGTTATGACTACCATAGGTTTGGGCTCTGATGAAAAAAATTCCTTCTTCCTTTGAATGTGAAGAGGTTCAGGGCATGTTAACCCCAAAATATGCTGCTTTGACATATAGACTATTTTGAGTTAAAGGCACTGGAAAACAGTGAATATAAGAAAAAGACTCTGACTTTCCTTCTGGTTCTTAAAGGCAGGAGATGAAATTCCCATGCACAGATGTCCTCCCAATGCAAAAAGGAAAGTGACATTCTTATCATCAAGGACGAGAAGCTGAGACCCAGAGAATCCTACACAAGCAGACCTTGGTAAAAGCATCCTCTCCCTTCAGCTGCCCCACAGTCTAGTCACTTCTGCACACTTGCCTTTGTTCAACTTTGTACAAAAGCAAATAGGTTTTGCCATTTTTTGAGTCTTCATTCCTTAGGAGGTCTCATGTGTCACGTAAAACTTAACGTAAGTAGGGGCCAGTAAATATTTGTGGGACATATGAATGAATGAAGGAATCTATCTTTCTTGTGGTCTCTGTTCATCTTCCTATTTTTTAAGTTTATTTATTTATTTTGAGAGAGAGAGAGAGAGAGAGAGAGAGAGAGAGAGAGAGAGAGAGAGTATGTGTGTGTGCGTGTGTGCCTGTGAATGGGAGGGGCTGAGAGAGAGAGAGAATCCTAAGCAGTCTCCTCACTATGAATGCTGAGCCTGATGCGGGGCCGAACCCATAAACCTCGAGACCATTACCTGAGCAGAAGTCAAAAGTCAGACACCTGACTGACTGAGCCACCCAGGCACCCCTGTTCATCTTCCTATTAATATTCTCCCCACTAATTCTAGATACCCTCCAGAGGGTGGTGCACTGCCAATGTACCAAGATATTTCAATCTTTTGCTTTTAATTCAACCTCACATGCCCACTATACAAGAGGCTGCTGCAGAATCTCACACTCTCTGCTACCAAACAGACATCATTTTATTTTCTCCAAAAGAAGAAATTCAAAACAGAGTCCCCTTCACATCCCATCTGCCACCAACGCTTATCACTTCTTTCCCTATAATTGTTTCAGTCTTTTGTCACTGTTTACCATTGTTAATATAGCTCAGAATAACATAACAAATTTTAACTGAACATTGCCAATACAAAGTATTTTAAATTAATCTTACTTGACCCTTAAAACTGTATAAAACTGGGTATTTATCTTAGAGAAGTGAGGCTTGTGTTCATACAAACCTGTATGTTTATAAAAACATAAATGCTTACAGCGGTATTATTTGTAAGAGTCAAAGACTAGAAACAACTCAAATATCCCCCAGTAGGTGAATGGATACACTGCGGTACACTCATATAATGGAACACTACTCGTTAATTACTCGTTAATAAAAAAGAACTATTAACACATGCAACAACCTGGATGGGTCTTAAGAGCCTTCTACTGAGTGAAAAAGTCAATCTCAAAAGTTGACACATTGTATAATTGCATTTACATAACATTCTCAAAATGACAAAGTTATAGTGATGGAGAAGGGATTGGGTGACAGGGAGGGTGTGACTTTAAGGGATGATACAAGGGAACTTCCTTGTGGCAGTGGACCAGTTCTATATCCTGACTGTGCCAGTGGTTACACAAATCTATATATTTGAAAATTTCATAGAACTATGCAGCAAACCACCCTCCAAATCAGTATTTGTAAGAACTGTGAAATCTAAATAAAATCTGAATTATTGTTAGTATTTACCAATGTCCACTGACTGGTTTTGATAGTGTTATCATTGGAGGAAGTGGAGTAAAGGATCCACAGGAACTTTATACTGTGTTTGCAACTTTGAGGATACAAAATTATTTTGAAATAAAAAGCTTACAATGACTATTTTATTTTTTTAATGTCTATTTTCGAGAGAGAGAGAGAGAGAGAGAGAGAGAGAGAGAGAGAACACATGCACACGCACAAGCAGGGGAAGGGCAGAGACAGAGGGAGACAGAGGATCCAAAGTGTGCTCCCCACTGACAGCAAAGAGCCCGACATGGGGCTCAAACTCACAAATTGTGAGATCACAACCTGAGCCGAAGTTGGAGGCCCAACCAACTGAACCACCCAGGCACAATGACCACTTTTAATTAGAAGGGCTACCAAGTAAAAAATTCACTTTGGGAAGATCCTCACTTGCAAACATTAGGGCTACAATTAATATTCTGTAGATCTACATATTCTGAATCCTTCCAAAAATTTAATAAAAACAATGACACTCTGAATTGGTAGCTGATAATTGTGATTAATAAGAAGCAAATGTAATTTTACTAACCTGGAGCTATAGCTGCCATCAGGGTTTCCAGAATAACTGCTTCCACTGAATTGGTCTGCTTTTACTCTCCATAAGGCTAGCCTCCCCTACATCTGCTGTGCAGGAGTCACCTGGCCTGAAATGTGATTGGGCAGGGGGTGGGGCACATAAAGCTAGTACTCAAAACAGTATGGTACTGGCACAAAAATAGACACATAGATCAACAGAACAGAATATAAAGCCCATAAATAAACACAAAATTAGAAGGTCAATTAATCTTTGACAATGTTGGCAAGAATATGCAATGGGAAAAAGACAGTCTCTTCAACAAATGATGCTGGGAAAACTGGACAATTACATCCAAAAGAATGAAACTGGACCACTTTTTTACACCATACACAAAAATAAGCTCTCACATTAAGGACCTAAATGTGAGACAGGAAACCATCAAAATCCTAGAACACAGTATAGGCAGTAATTTCTCCAACATTGGCCATAACAACATTTTTCTAGATATGTCTCCTGAGGCAAGAGACATAAAAGCAAAAAGAAACTCTGGGACATCAAATAAAAAGCTTCTACATCAAAGAAAACAATAAACAAAACTAAAAGACAACCTACAGATTGGGTGAAGACATTGGCAAACAACATAGACGATAAAGGGTTAGTATACAAAAATATAAAGAACTTCTACAACTCAGGGTGCTGCTTAAGCCTGCTTATGCTCTGTTTCTCTCTCTCTCAAAAATAAACTTTAAAAAAATAATAATTAAAAAAAGAACATACAAATCAACACCAAAAAAACTCCCATATTATCTACTTTAAAAGTGGGCAAAAGACATGAACAGACATTTCTCCAAAGAAGACATTCAGATGGCCAACAGACACACAAAAAAAGATGCTGAACATCACTCATCATCAGAGAAATGCAAATCAAAACTACAGTGAGAGGGGCATCTGGGTGGCTCAGTCAGTTAAGTGTCCAGCTTCAACTCAGGTCACTATCTCGCAGTTTGTGAGTTTGAGCCCCACATCTGGCTCTCTGATGCCAGCGTGGAACCCACTTTGGATCCTCTGTTTTCTTCTCTCTGCCCCTCCCCCACTTGAGTGTGCACACATTCTCTCAAAAATAAAATAAGCATTAAAAACAAAAACTACGGGGCACCTGGGTGGCTCAGTCGGTTGAGCGTCCGACTTCAGCTCAGGTCACGATCTTGCGGTCCGTGAGTTCGAGCCCCGCGTCGGGCTCTGTGCTAACTGCTCAGAGCCTGGAGCCTGTTTCGGACTCTGTGTCTCCCTCTCTTTCTGACCCTCCCCCGTTCATGCTCTGTTTCTCTCTGTCTCAAAAATAAATAAACGTAAAAAAAAAAATTAAAAAAACTACAATGAGATATCACCTCACACCTGTCAAAGTGGCTAAGATCAAAAACACAAAAACAACAAGTATTGGCAAGGATGCGGAAAAAGTAACCCTGTGCACAGTTGGTGGGGATGCAAACTAGTACAGCCACTGTGGAAGACAGTATGAATATTCCCTCAAAAAGGTAAAATAGAACTACATTACAATACACACTACTGGGTATTTACCCAAAAAATACAAAAACACTAATTCAAAGGGATATCTACACCCCTATGTTTATTGCAGCATTATTTACAATAGCCCAGTTATGGAAACAGCCCAAGTTTCAAGATAATTGAAATTTTCAATTATTCAAGATAAATGAATAAAGAAGATGTGAGATAGATACACACACACACACACACACACACACACACACACACACACACTGGAATACTATTCAGCCATAAAAATGAATGAAAGCTTGCCATTTGTAACAACATGGATAGATCCAGAGAGAAAATTCTAAGCAAAATAAGCCAGTCAGAGAAAGACAAATACCATATGATTTCACTCATATGTGTAATTTAAGAAACAAAACAAATGAGCAAAGAGGGGGGAAAAAAGAGAGAGACAAACCAAAAAACAAACTCTTGACTATAGAGAACAATTGGATGTTTACCAGAGGGGAGGTGGGTAGGGGGATGGGTGAAATAGGTGGAGGGGATTAAGAGTACACTCACTTATCTTGAGGGGAGCCTGAGTGGCTCAGTCAGCTGAGCATGTGACTCTTGATTTCAGCTTGGGTCATGATCCCAGGGCTGTGGGATCAAGCCCTGTGTCGGGCTCTGCGCTGAGCATGGGGCCTACTTGGGATCCTCTCTCTCCCCCTCTGCCCCTCTCCCCAACTCATTCTCCCTCTCTAAACTAAAAAAATAAATTAAAAAAAAAAGAGTATTCTATCTTGATGAGCACTGAGTGATACATGGAACTGTTGAGTCACTATATTTTATACCTGAAACTAATAAAACACTATGTTAACTGGAACTAAAATTAAAAAAATCAAGTGTACAACATGATGATTTATGAATGCAATGTGAAAGGGGAAATAAGTTAACTTTTGTAATTTGGTTTTATGTCATTTATAATTTGATTTTATGTCATTTAAAAATTTCCCTTTGAGATGGAACAAGTTTAAAAAAAAAAATCAAGGCTGAAAAAAGGATTCTGGGAACATAGTAGATAAGAAGCACCAGAAATCTGTCTCCTAACCTAGACAACAACTACACTGGTAGAATCTGTCTGATGTAACTATTTTGGAGCTCTGGAGTCTACGAAAGGTTTGAACTTACAGGGAAATGCCTGGATAGCAAACAGGTTAATTTGGGTCCATTTCAACTCTCAGTTCAATAGCAGCTGCACATCCTTTACCCTCCAGCCCTACAGGCAGACAGCTCTATGGGCATTCCTGCAGCAGCCTGCATACAACTATGGAAGCCAGTGTTTGCAATAAGGATTTTGTCCTCCAAATACTGGGGATCTGTACCCTGATTCCCTAATCGCTGCATCTGATCACACAGGTGCAGACACAGAGATGGACAGCTATTATTGCACTGCCCCGTGGGCCCCCTCACCTCACATTGTTGCACGCCTCTCCCCATCTGACTGAAGCAACTGCAATGAAATTTAGAGGACTAGACCATCTCCCCACCCCCCCCCACCCCGCCCTGCCACCTCTTCATTTTCTTCTTTTTCCCATTTTGGGAGTCAGACATTAAAGACTAGGGCATTCAGGGGCACCTAGCTGGCTCACTCAGAAGAGCATGTGACTCTTGATCTCGGGGTTGTGAGTTCAAGCCCCATGTTGGGTGTAGAGATTACAAAATTAGAAAGGCATCATATAGGGGCACCCGGGCGGCTCAGTCGGTTAAGTGTTTGACTTCGGCTCAGGTCATCATCTCACAGTTTGTGAGTCTGCGGCCCACATCAGGCTCACTGCTGTCAGCACGGATCCTACTTTGGATCCTCTGTCACCCCCTCTCTCTCTGCCCCTCCCTGCGCACAGTCTCTCTCTCTCTCAAAAACAAATGAACATTAAAAAAAGGAAATGAAAAAGAAAGGCACCATATGTCCCCAGAGAAAAGCACAGACTCAAAAAATGACCTGAGAGCACCTTAATTCTATACTGCAGGCTGACCCTTCACACAGAAAGCCTACAATTTTTTTTAATGTTTATTTATTTTGAGAGAGAGAGAGAATATGAGCAGGGGAGTGTCAGAGAGAGAGAGAATCCCCACAGGCTCCATACTCAGCACAGAGCCAAACACAGGGCTTGATCTCATGACCATGAGATAATGACCTGAGCCCAAACCATGAGTCGGACACCTAACCAACTGAGCCACCCAGGCACCCCAGCCTACAAGTTTTCTGAAAAGCAAAACAAAACAAAACCAAAAGCCAAAAAATCTTGGTAAAGGAAGAGAATCTGATTTCCAGAGTTAGGCCATATCATTAGATTCAAATATTCATGTTTTCAACAACAACAACAACAACAACAACAACAAAAAACCCACAAGGCATACAAAGAAACAGGAAGAGGAAAAAAACCACACCAACAGACCCGTCTCAATAGGTGGACCTACTACACAAAGTCTGAACAAAGTAGACATATCAATAGGGAGATGATTACCCCATCTAATCCCCATCGTAACCAAAAGAAACCAAAAAGAGATTCTAGATCCCAAAAGCACAATAACTAAAATAAAATTTTCAGAGATGGATTTGAGCAGGCAGAAGAAAGAATTAGCAAATTTGAAGAAAGAACAATGGAAACTATCGAGTCTGAGGAATGGAAAGAAAAAAGATTAAAGGAAAGTGAACAGGGTCTACCATCAAGCAAACCATCACACACAGTGTGGGAGTCTCAAAATAAGAAAGAGAAAGGAGAAGAGATTATTTAAAGAAATCAGGGCTGGGGTGCCTGGGTGGCTCAGTCGGTTAAGCGTCCAACTTCAGCTCAGGTCACGATCTCGCAGTCCATGAGTTCAAGCCCTGCGTCGGGCTCTGGGCTGATGGCTCAGAGCCTGGAGCCTGCTTCTGATTCTGCGTCTCCCTCTCTCTCTGACCCTCCCCTGTTCATGCTCTGTCTCTCTCTGTCTCAAAAATAAATAAAAAACGTTAAAAAAATTTTTTTTAATTAAAAAAAAATAAAGAAAGAAAGAAGGGCTGAAAACTTGCCAAATTTGATGAGCTATGAATATAAACACCCAGCAAGCTCAACAAATTCCAAGTAGTATGAAATCAAAAGAGACCCACACCAAGATACATTGTGATCAATCTATTGAAAGAAAAAGAACAAGAGAGAATCTTAAACACACCAAAAGAGAAGTAACTCATCATATCAGGGACCCTCAATAACATTATTCACATATTTCTCATCAGATACCGTGAGAGCCAGAAGGCAGTGGACTGAAATATTCAAAGTGCTAAATGAAAAAATTGTGAACCAAGAATCTTGTATCTGGCAAAAGTGTCCTTCAAAAATGAGATAGCCTCAGATGAGGGAATTTGTTACCACTAGGCCTACCCTGCAGGAAATGTTAAAGGGAGTCCTGCAGGTTGAAATGAAAAGACATTAGCCTATAACTCAAAGCTGTGTGAAGAAATAAAAATATTGTGAAGGTAAATATGTGGGCAACTATAAAACCAGTATCATCTGTAAAAAATGGTTCGTAACTCTACTTTTTGCTTTCTACATGATTTAAGAGAATAATACACTTTTAAGATTTTATTTTATTTTATTTTATTTTATTTTATTTTATTTTTAATGTTTATTTATTTTTGAGACAGAGAGAGACAGCATGAACGGGGGAGGGTCACGGAGAGAGGGAGACACAGAATCTGAAACAGGCTCCAGGCTCTGAGCCATCAGCACAGAGCCTGACGCGGGGCTTGAACTCACGAACCGTGAGATCATGACCTGAGCCGAAGTCGGACGCTTAACCGACTGAGCCACCCAGGCGCCCCTAAGATTTTATTTTTAAGTAATCTCTCCACCCAACATAGGGCTCAAACTTACAACCCCAAGATCAAGAGTTGCAAGCTCCACTGACTGAGTCAGCCAGACACCCCAAGAATACTACATTAAAAAAAAAATAAAACAATCATTAATCTAAAGCTCATATTCTTATAACTGATTTATGATTCCACATTCTATTTCCTACACAACTGACTAATACATTATACATAACAATGATTAATTTATGGTTTGGGACACACCATGTATAAAGATGGATCCTGTGACATCAATAACTAAAAGTAATGGGGAGGGAGCTATATAGGAGCACAGTTTTCGTACGTTATTAAAGTTAAGCCAGCATAAATTGAAATTAGAATGTTTATAACTTTAAGCTGTCAAATCTAATTCCCATGGCAACCACAAAGAAAATAGTTACAGAATATACACAAAAGAAGAAGGGAATTAAGGCATTTTACTACAAAAAAACATCAGCTAAACACAAAAGAAAACAGTAATGCAGGAAATAAGGGACAAAAAAAAGCTATTAGGCATACAAAAACACATAGCAAAAAGACAGGAGTTCCTCTTTATCAGTTATTACTTCAAATGTAAATAGATTAAACTCTCCAATCAAAATACAGAGGTTGACAGAATGGACTTAAAATAATGATTTAGCTCTATGCTCTCTACTGTAGATTCATTTTATTTTATTTTTTTCAGAGACTCACTTTAGATCCAAAGACACAAATAGGTTGAAAGTGAAAGGATTAAAAAAAAGTCTTTCTATGCAAATAGTAGCCAAAACAAAGCAGAGGTGGCTATACTAATATTGGACAAAATAGACTTTTTAAAAAGTTTGTTTGTTTGTTTGTTTGTTTGTTTGTTTGTTTATATAAAGAGAGCACATGCAGGGGGAGTAGAGGGGTGGGGGAAGGGAGAGAATCCCAAGCAGGCTCTGCACTGTCAGCATGGAGCCCAATGCGGGGCTCAAACTCATGAACCATGAGAATGTGACTTCACTTGATCTTAGCCAAAAGGCCAAGAAGTGATTCCGTGAGAACATGACTTGAGCGGAAATCAAGAGTTGGAGGTTTAACCAACTGAGCCACCAGGCACCCCCCAAAATAGGCTTTAAATTTTTAAAAGTTTGCAAGATGGGGTGCCTGCGTGGCTCAGCCGGTTAAGCATCCAACTTCAGCTCAGGTCAAGAAATCCAGGTTCATGAGTTCAAACCCCTCTTTGGACTGTGTTGACAGTTCAGAGCCTGGAGCCTACTTTGGATTCTATGTCTCTCTCTCTGCTCCTCCCCTGCTTGCACTCTGCACTCTGTCTCTTTCTCTCTCGAAAATAAATAAACATTTAAAAAGCTTGCAAGAGTCAAAGAAAGACATTATGTATTAGTAAGTGGTTGAATACAATAAGAGGATAACAATTGTAAACATTTATGCACCTAATAATGAAAATCAAAATATATAAAGCAGAAACTGACGGAATTGAAGGGGAAAGTGGAAGTTCCACAATAATAGTTGGAGACTTTAATACCTTATTCTTAATAATTAATAGAACAAATAGAAGATAATTAAAGGGAGGATTTGAACACAATAAATCAAATAGATCTGAAAGGCATATATAGAACACTCTACCCAACACCAGTGTACACATTCTCCTTAAGTGCACATTGGACATTTTCCAGGATAAGCTATATGTTAGGCCACAGATGAAGCCTCAAAATACTTTAAAAGATGGATAGCATACAAAATATCTTCTCTCATCACAAGATGAAGTTAGAAATCAGTAACAGAAGGAAAACTGGAACATTAATAAATTTATAGAAATTAAACAACACACTCTTAAATAACCAATGAATCAAAAATGAAATCACAAAGGACGTTTTCTAATTTCTAATTTTCTAATAGTTAGAAACTAATGAAAATGAAAACACAACATACCAAAACTTATGGGACACAGCAAAAGGATTGTTAAGGGGGAAATTTATAGCTATAAATGTTTATATTAAAAAAACAAGAAAGATCTCAAATCAATAACCTAACTTAACAACCTAAGAAACTAAGAAACAAAGTAACAATAAACTCAAAGCTAGCTGAGGAGAAGATAATATAGAGCATAAATGAATGCAATAAAGGGTAAGAGTAATAAATGTAATAAACAATGGAGAAAATCAATAAAACCAAAAGTTGGTTTTTCAAAAATATCAGCAAATCGATATACCTTTAGCTAGATTGAATAGGAAAAAAGAGAAGACACAAATTATTTTAAAAAAACAAAAAAATAAAAATAAATGAAAGTGGGGATATTACCGCTGAATCTACAGATGTAAAAATTATTATAAGAGAATACTATGAGCAACTATATGCCAACAAATTCAATAAACTAGATGAAGTGGACAAATTCCTAGAAAACACGAAAACTGTCAAGTCTAAATAAGAAATAGAAAATCTGAATAGACCTGTAACAAATAAGGAAACTGAATCAAAAACCTCCCCCAAAATAAAAGCATTAGACCTGATGGCTCCGTGGTGAATTCTACCAAACATTTAAAGAAGAGCTAATACCAATCCTTCTCAAACTTTTGAAATAACTGAAGAGGGGAGAACACTTCTAATCTCATGAGATCAGCATTTCTGTGATACCAAAGCCAGTCAATGACACTACAAAAAAAGAAAACCACAGACTATTATCTCTTATGAGCATTGACGCAAACGTTCTCAAGAAATACTAGCAAACCAAATTTGACAGCATTTTTGGTCAAAATTTTCTTTAAATTCTTGTTAGTTAACATATAGTATAATACTGATTGCAGGAGTAGAATTTAGCGATTCATCACTTACATGTAACACCCAATGTTCATTACAGCAAGTGTCCTCTTTAATGCCTATCACCCATTTACACATTTACCCCACCCATCTCCCTCCATCAGTCTTCAGTTTGTTCTCTATCTTTGTGAGGCTCTTGTAGTTTGCTTCCCTCTCTCTTTTTTTTTCCTGCTTCCCATATGTTCATCTGATTGTTTCCTAAATTCCACCTATGAGTGAAATCATACAGTATTTGTCTTTCTCTGATGGACATATTGAGCTTAGCATAATACACTCTAGCTCTTATCCATACCATTGCAATTGGCAAGATTTCATTATTTTTGATGGCTGAGTAATATTCCATTGCATATTTGTGTATATACTACATCTTCTTTATCCATTCATTAGTCGATAGACATTTGGGCTCTTTCCATAGTTTGACTATTGTTGATAATGCTGCTATAAACATCAGGGTGCATGTATCCCTTTGAATCTATATTTTTTGCATCCTTTGGATAAATACCTAGTCGTGCAATTGCTGGGTTGTAGGGCAGTTCTATTTTTAACTTTTTGAGGAAACTCCATATCAAACTCAACAGCATAATAAAAGGATAATACATCATTGCCAAGTGGGAATTATTCCTGGAATTCAAGGAGGGTTCAACATATAAAAATTGATCAGTATAATACACCATATTAACAGAATGAAGGAAAAAACCCTTCATGATCATCTCAATTGATGCAGCAAAAGTATTTGATAAAAATTCAACATTCTTTTAGGATAAACACACACACACACACACACACACACACGCACATGCACACGCACACGCACACGCACACCAAACTAGGAGAAAGAAAGAACAAAAGAACATCTAAATCAGAAAGAAATAAGTAAAATTATCTCTATTCACAGATAATGTGATCTTATATGTAAAAAATCTTAAAGATTTCACAAAAAAAAATTGTTAGAATAAATTAATTCAGCAAAACAGCAGGATATAAAGTACACACAAAAATCAGTTGAATTTCTATACACTAATATTGAACAAACTAAAAAGGAAATTAAAAAAAAAACAGTTCTACTGGGGCACCTGGGTGGCTCAGTTGGTTAAGTGTTTGACTCTTGATTTTGGCTCAGGTCATGATCTCTCAGTTTGTGGGATCAAGCCCCATGTTGGACTCCGTGCTGGCAGCTTGGAGCCTGCTTGGGATTCTCTCTCTCTCTCTCTCTCTCTCTCTCTCTCTCTCTCTCTCTCTCTCTCTCTCTCCCTCTTCCCCTGTGTGTGCCCCTCCCCTGCTCTCTCTTTCTCTCTCAAAAGAAATAAATAAACTTCTAAAAACTAAATAAAAAATAAAAATAGGGGCACCTGGGTGTCTCAGTTGGTTTAGCATCCAACTCTTGATTTCGGCTCAGGTCATGATCTTGTGGTTCTGATTCATGAGATCAAGTTCCGCATCCCCTGCTTGGGATTCTCTCTCTCCCTCTCTCTCTGCCCATCCCCACCCCCCCCCCACACACATACTCTCTCTCTCTCTCTAAAAATAAAAAACAAATAAATAAAAATTTAAAAAAACAGTCCTACTTATAATAGCATCAAAAAGAGTAAAATACGTAAGAATTAGCTACCTAAGGAGATAAAAGACTTACACAATGAAAACTAAAAGACATTACTGAGATTAAAGACATAAATAAATTGAAACATATCCCATGCTCATGAATTAGAAGAGTTAATATGGTTAAAATATCCTTACTACTCAAAATGATCTATAGACTCAATGTAATCCCTGTCAAAATGCCAATGACATCTTTTGCAGAAATAGAAAAAAATGATCCTAAAATTCATATGGAATTTCAAGGGACCCAGAGTAGCTAAAACCATCTTGAAAAAGAACAAAATTGGAAGTCTCCTATATCCTGATTTTGGAACTTACTGTAACACTACAGTAATCAAAACAGGGTGGTGGTGGCATAAAGATAGACATAGAGACCAATGGAATTGAATAGAGAGCCCAGAAATAAATCTTCTCATATATATGGACAACTGATTTTTGACAAGGGTGCCAAAGCCTTTTCCCCATTCAATGGGGAAAGGATGGTCTTTCCAACAAATGGTGATGTGAAAACTGGACATCCACGTGCAAAAGAATGATCTTGGACTCTTACCTAACACCATATACAAAAATTAAGTCAAAATTGGCCACCAACCTAAACATAAAACTCTTAGAAGAAAACATGGAGCAAAAGCTTCATGACATTGGATTTGACAACGATTCCTGGATATGACACCGAAGGCCCAAGCAACAAAAGGCAAAATAGACAAGTCAGACTTCAAGAAAATGTCAAACTTTTGTGCATCAAAGGACACTTTGAACAGCCTTTCCTGAGAGTTGCCATGGTTTCCTGCTTTGACAGCGCCTGGAGGGAAAAGGCGCTAACCCAAACCCCCGCTGGCTGCTCAGAGCCAGCCCTGGGCACCGCCTCACAGTTTCAGACTGCCCCAAAGCCATCACCCCTCTCCAGCAGGGGGGGGGGGGGCAGCTGCTGTTGCCTCTCTTCAGCTGCTCACTGTGACCTCCTCGTCTCCCACACGGATGGGCCGGAAATACCACCAGGACTCAGAGGCCACTATCCACTGCCAGATCAGCCTGAAACTCTACACCTCCTACATCTACCTATCCATGTCTTACTACTTTGACCTCAGTGATGTGGCTTTGAAGAACTTCAACGAATATTTTCCTCACCAATCTCATGAAGAGAGAGAAAAAGCTGAGAAACCGATGAAGCTGCAGAACCAATGACCACATCCTCCTTAAGGCTATCAAGAAACGGGACCAGAAAGGACTGGGAAAACAGGCTGAATGCAATGGAGTATGCATTTTACTTGGAAAGCATGAATCAGTCACTACTGGTAATGGCCAGAATGGCCACCGACAAAAAACCCTACTTGTGTGACTTCACCGAGACTCATCACCTGAATTAGCAGGTAAAATTCACCAAAGAATCGGATGACCACATAACCAACTTGTACAAGAAATCTGGCACGGCAGAGTGTCTGTTTGACAAGTACGCACAGACAGACAGTGATAACAAGAGCTAAGACTTAGGCTGAGGGTAACTTCCCTGGCCATAGCCACAGAGGTGACTTCCTGGTCACCAAGGTAGTGCATGCATGTTGGGGTTACCTTTACCTTTTCTATAGGTCTTACCAAAATGAATACTTAGGTTATTTCATTTGTACCATTGCTTCAAATAAAGCAATTTGGTACTCCCTCCAAAAATGAGACTTTTGTGACAGAATGAAAAGGCAATCCCTAGAATGGGAGAAAATATTTGCCAACTATATACCCGCTAAGGGATTAATGTCCAAAATACAGGGGCGCCTGGGTGGCCTCAGTCAGTTGAGCATCCGACTTCGGCTCAGGTCATGATCTTGCGGTCCGTGAGTTCGAGCCCCACATCGGGCTCTGTGCTGACCGCTCAGAGCCTGGAGCCTGTTTCAGATTCTGTGTCTCCCTCTCTCTCTGACCCTCCCCCGTTCATGCTCTGTCTCTCTCTGTCTCAAAAATATATAAACTTTAAAACAAAATACATAGAGAACTCTAAAACTGAACAACAAAGAAACAAATAACCTGATTCGGGGGCACCTGGGTGACTCAGTTGGTTGACTGGCTGACTTCAGCTCAAGTCATGATCTCACGGTCCATGGGTTTGAACCCCGCGTCGGGCTCTGTGCTGGCAGCTTGGAGCCTGGAGCCTGCTTTGGATTCTGTGTCTCCCTCTGTCTCTGCTCCTCTCCTGCTTTTGCTCTCTCTCTCTCTCTGTCTCTCAAAAATAAATAAATGTTTAAAAAAATTTTTTAAATAACCTGATTCAAAAATGGGCAAAGGACTTAAATAGACATTTCTTCAAAGAAGATATTCAAATGGACAGTAAGCGCATGAAAAGATGCTTAACATTATAATCATTAGGGAAATGTAAAGCAAAACCACAGTGAGATAGCACTTCATATCTATTGGGATAGCTACAATGAAAAAATGTAAGGGGTGCCTAGCTGTCTCAGTCAGTAGAGCATGCAACTCTTAATCTCAGGGTTGTGAGTTTGAACCCCATACTGGGAGTGGAAGATACTTAAAATAACTTTTTAAAATTTGAAATAAAAATGTTGGTAGGGATGTGGATAAATTGGAACCCTTGTGCACTGTTGGTGTGAATGTAAAATGGTGCAGCCGCTGTGGAAAACAGTATGGCAGTTCCACAAAAGATTAAAAATAGATGTAGCATATGATTCAGCAATTCCACTGATGGGTACACACCTAAAAGAATCGAAAGCAGGGGCTCAAAGATATATTTGCACACCCATGTTCAGAGCATCATTATTCACAATAGCTAAATCAACTCAACGGTCCATAACATGGAAGCAACCCATCGGTCCATAGACAGATAAATAAGCAAAATGTGGTATACACTTCTAATGGAATATTCAGCCTTAACAGAGAAGGAAATTCTGATATATGCTACACATGGATGAACCCTGAGAACATTATGCTAAGTGAAACAAGACAGCCACAAAAAGACTAATGCTGTATGACTCCATTTATATGAGGTACCTAGAGTAGTCAAAATCATAGGGACAGAAAGTAGAATGGTGGTTTCCAGGGGCTAGGGAGACGGGGAATAGGGAGTTATTGTTTAATGGGTATGAAACTTCAGTTTTGTAAGATGAAAAGAGTTCTGGAGATGGATCGTGGTGATAGTTGCTCAACAATACAAACATAACTAATGCCACTGAACTGCACACTTCAACATGATTCGGATGACAATTTTTATCTTTTGAATATTTTACCAAAAATTTTTGAAAAAAAGTCAGGGCTAATTCAGTCCAAATCCAGTATGCACATATGTAGACTTTAGTCTTTATGTTTTTAAGTTTCTATGCAGTTAGTAAATTAAGCAACTAATTTGATTTGCCACCCCTCTATTACCTCTCACGTCCCAGGGGCATAGATTTTACAAATCAAGCTTCCCTATATACTCAACAAGTGAGAGAAGATTATACCCTATCTAACCAAACTGTCTTAAGCATGAGTGTAGGACAAAGGCATTGTCATACATGCAAAGCCTCCAAAAATTTACATTGCAAGCATTCTTTCTTGAGAGACTACTCTACAACAGAAGTCAGTCCATAACTGCTGGTATAAGGTAGCATGTGTTTTTCTCTAAGGTCCCCACAGAACCTATTACAATTACAAACTCCCTGGGGAAGGAACCACATTTTATACTCCTGTTACTCAACAGGATTTTGAGACTGTGTTCATATTAGAGATTCAATAAATGTTATTTATTCTAGAGGTATTACCAACAGAAAGTGAATCTTCTATTAGCAGAACTAGGGGAGGAAAGAAGTCACCTGGGACACGGGGAGTATTAAGTCTCATTTCTATAGGCAGTCCCCCCAAGTCCATCCAACCTCACCTCTAGTTCTTGCCAACATACACCCTTCCAGCTGGAATCCTCTTGGCTGCCTCTTCTGGAAATGATCGTTATTCATATTCTCCGTTGTCAAAAAACTCCTTGTGCTGGGAAAATAGAAATGGCTGTGCCCCACTTCCAAAGACAGACTGTCTCTGCAGTTCCACTAAGTCTCACTAGGTGGCAGTGACACCGTACAAACAGGTTCCAGTTTGATCTCTGTTTATTGAAAAAATCCATCTCCTTTTGCCATTGAGGTTACAATCTTTATTTTTAGTGTGATTTGATGGGCCTTGTCTGTAATTTAACAATATTGGAATCAAATTCTGATACCTAATCACATGGATGTAAGCTCTATTAGATTTCAATTAGCATTCACTCTGATTTGATTATCAAGCTTTAGCCATTCAAATGGCTAATAGGGAAACATTTAGATAATTGCAGCTGTCTGGCATTATTACATTTGCTATCATTTCCACAGAGTGATTCATTTAAAGACTGGGCCATAAAATTTGTTTTTGTTGGTGGAGACAAGAAGTTATGGCTTTTGGGGTTGTGGGGCACTATTAAGCATTACGCTATTATGGTCAGACATTTGGGGTTGTTTTTCTCATTAGGAGGGAAATACAAGTGTAGGGTGCTTGCCATTTAACTCTTTTCCAAAAAGATATTCTTGATTCTCCATCCACAATATGGTTTCCTTTGACAAAAGAAAAGAGGCATTAGTCAAGCTTCCTTTTCCTCTCTTTTAATTGAACTGAATTACATTTGAACTGAACAAATTAACCACATCAAAACTTATCTCCTACACAAAGGCCTTCCTGAGTAAGTGAAATTGGGGTCTCCCTTCTCACCTAATACCATTCCTAGGTACAAACACTAGAGGTGTTTCACCAAAGTTGCTAGACCTCTTGGTGAGGATACTGAGGCATGCTTTAAGCATAGATGGAGTAGTTGGTTAAATGACCTTTAAGGGCACTTCGGGGCCCTAACATCTAAGATTTTAAGGATCAACAAAATAATTGTCCCTGCCCCCAAAAGCCCTCAGACCCTAGAAGCAGGACCAGTGCCTAGGAGCAGTTCACAAGTACTGTATTCCTCTGTGTGGGACGGACGGCCTGCTCTAGAGAGGTGGGGGACCTCACCTGCAGAAAGTCACCTCTATTCCGTGTGGGCTGCTAAGAGCCAATTCAAATTGGCGGGGGGGAGTCATTGATGAAAAGTCATGTGTTTTTGAATCCCATGCTTTAGTCTATGGCCTTAACACCCTGAACGCGCCAGATCTCATCTGAACCCCATGCTTTAAAATTTTTACCCACAGATAACTTGATAATGCATAAATATGGCTTCCAAACTAACTTCTGTTCTAGGAAACAGATGTGGTCTCTGAAGATTCAAAACCAAATTGTGAGGGAAAGCTTAGAATTCTCTTTTGTTCTGCTGGAAACTATTTCTCATGTACTGATGTGACAACATGAATCCTCATAGATACCGCTCCATTCTCAGAGGTCTGACATAACCTCTTAGAGTCCGGGACTGCATCTTTTTAGTCCCACGTTTGTGCGGGACCCAGCTCAAGGCTCTGCAGACAATAGTCAGGCACTTCACTGTGCCTCAGACCCAATTCTATCCCAAGTCATATTGTTTTTGTGAGAACATAAAAAAAGGCAAAATTTCTTAGAACAATCATCCATCCAGCCTAGTAGTTTGCCTTTGACTGTGGCAATTGTTACTTTTAAGATTTCTCTATGTTTGAATATAAATTCAGTAATCTGCCAGAAAGACAAACATGCTAGCCTGTCCTTTAATGTGTTAATGAATCGTTTTTCTCCCCAGTACAGGTGGCTGCGGGGTGCGCCAGGCCCCAAAAGGCTTGACCATAAAAAGAGTGTAGGCTGACAAACTAAAGGTCTGAGCCACCGCCCACGACTCATATGGGTGGGGTCAATTTTTCCCAGAAATGCACACAATGTAACTTGTAATACAGAAAAAATGCAGCAGACATTGCCAGGGCAATTCTCTTGGAATTTAGTGAAGAGATGGGGGGGGGGGGAGGGCGGGGAGTGCCCCAGTGGATTAGGGAGGGAGAGAATGGGATAGTGCACACATACACATAAAAGGTAACCAAAGAAACATTTCCTTCTCTATTTGTCTCTATTTGTCTTTCCAGGCTGGTCTGCATTCAATTGTTTTGGTAAAACAAGCAGTTGAGCAAACTCATTAGCCACTAATGAGATCTCACTAATGAGATCTTAGTACTGGGAGATCCATAGCTCAAGTCTGGGACCTAGTGTTCCCTCAAAAGTAAATAGTACATTTTGGTTCAAGAAAAACAGAGTGATATCTTATGGAAGAATTTTCTAAATGTTGTTAAAAATCAATCCCTAAGATCCCCAACACTGATCTGGTGCTCTATTATCTCTGATTTCATTTCCTATTAGTCTTCCCCTGAGTCACTTTAGGTCACTCACAC
This sequence comes from Felis catus, assembly GCF_018350175.1. NCBI lineage: Eukaryota > Metazoa > Chordata > Mammalia > Carnivora > Felidae > Felis > Felis catus. The sequence goes on along the minus strand of NC_058373.1, from coordinate 84,608,081 downwards.
TGAGTCCTTGCTGTTCCTCAAAGGGTGTTCCCACCTCAGGGTCTTTGCACTCACTGAATACTGTGCAGACCATTCTTCCCCTAGATACCCACACAACTCACTCTTTCCTTCCTTCAGATCAGTCTGTCAATGTTGTCCTTTTAACCTCCCAGCCGTCCTCCTTAAAATTTTAAGAGGTCCTCTTTTTTTTTATTTTTCTTAGTAATCTCTATGGAGCTCAAACGCATGACCCCAAGATCAAGAGACACATGCTCTTGATCGCCAGTCAGGGCACCCCAAAATTTTAACATGTCCTCTTGCCCTGACATTTCTATCCTTTTCCCCTTTTTCTCTTCAGCACTCTCACTAATTTATTATATATTTCACTCATTTATCTAGTATATTTGTGTCTCCTGCACAAGGGACCTCCCTGAGAGCAGAGTTTTGACCATATCCCCCAAAGCTACAAGCGTATATAGAAGAGTGAGAGTGCTCAAAACAGAGGTTTGAATAAAGTTCCGTTCCATATTCATACTTTCCACAGAGACACTCTGATGCATGAAAAAAATATTCTAAGCAAATTAATATTATAAGGAGGGTTACTTAAAGAATGATTAAGCAACCTGGGAGATTTAACTGCTTTCTAGATTCCTCAAGCACTTTTAAGTGTTAGGGATAAAGAAGCCATATACAATAGTGGTTCTCAAAGTGGTCCCGGGCCAGAAGCAACAGAGAACAGGGAAGTTGTGAGAAGTGGGTTCTCAAGCCCCACTCCAGATCTCCTGAATTAAAATCTTGGGGGAGGCAAACCATAACAGACTCTTAACAAAAGAGAACAAAATGAGGTTTGATGGAGGGAGGTGGGTGGGGGATGGGCGAGTGGGGGATGGGTATTAAGAAGGGCACTAGTAAAAAAAAAAAAAAAAAAAGAAGGGCACTTGTTATGATGAGCATTAGGTATTGTATGTAAGTGATGAATCACTAAATTCTACTCCTGAAATTCTACTGTACGTTAACTAGAATTGAAATAAAAATGTGAAACATTAAAACAATAATAAATAAATAAATAAATAAATAAATAAATAAATAAATAAATAAAATCTTGGTGGAGAGATCAGCATTACCTGTTTTAAAAGCTCTCCAGGTGACTCTAGTACAAGCTGATGTTTGAGAACCCACCACTGATCTAGAGGAAAGAGCTGTGGGCTAAATACATAGAGAGCTGGATTCAAGTCCTGATCTATTTCATTGGGTGATTCTGGTACATCCCTTAACCTCATCTACTTCCATCTGTTCACTTAAAAAATGAAAGAGATGCTGTATTTTTATTACATGCTTTTAATGTCCTAATGGTAAACCTTTAATTCACAGCCCCAAAGGACCCCTTTAGTTCGCCTTTGTATGTTTGTGAGAAAACATCATATCTCAAGTAAAACCTTTTCTTTCAGCCTGGCCTTTTTCTTCTCAAGTCAGCCTTGAGAAGAATTAGTGAGCAATTCACACAGACACACTCAACACTCTTCACAATGATCATCCCCTTGCACGGCTCACCTTTTTCAGCCTCTGGGACAGCCCTCTCTCCTGGTTTCCTTCTCATTTCTCTGAATGTTCTTTCTCAGTTTCCTCCACTGGCTTCTTAGCCTCAGCTCACTCCTTATGTGCTATTATTCCCGTTTTCCACCTTGGACCTCTCCACACAATTCCTGCGTGGCTTTGTCTTCACCCTGCCTTTATTTCTCGATAAGGGCATGACTTTTAGATATTTCATTCTCTTAGAACTGCCCACATTAAATCACCTGTTCTATATCCAGCAGGCTCTCAAATAAGCATGTCCAAGACACAACTCAGTCTCTTTCCCCCAACCCACTTCTCCTGTTTCCCCACTGGGCAGCCCAAGTCAGAAATTGAGAGCTCCTAGATGCTTCCTCTCTCCTTCCCTCACATCCAGTTAGTCACCATGGCTGGCAGATCCTCATTCTTGGATCTCTCTTTAGCCATCTCTCTTCTTCATGTTCCAGTCACTGCCTTTAGCTGGTCACCAGCTTCGTGTCTCACCCACTCCAGTCTATCTGCCACACTGTCTTCTGAAACACACACGGCTGATGGCCACCATATAAACTCCCTCGGTGGCTTCCAGGGTGCTGTGCCAGCTTCTCTGCTTGGTCACATGGCCACGCACCATCTCCTTCCTGCCTAACCCTCTCATCTTCCTCTACCACACACCAAGCCTCCTCACACAACACCAAGTTGTTCTACAACTCCGTGCTTATGCTTTGCCACAGGCTCAACCTTCTCTGGCATGCCCTTCGTACCCCTCTGACCGACCCCTACTTGTCCCTCAAAAGCCATCCTTGACCAGCCCTCCCCATCTGCTGTGGCTTCCCCCGTTCTTTGCTTCCAGAGCACTTTGTTCTTACCTCAACCAGAGCCCTTAACACTCCTTACTAGAATCACTCATTTACCTATTTCTCCACATCTATAAGGTCCTTGAGAATGGGAGCCCTCTTTGATTTTCTTTGTATTTCCAGACCTCAGTACAGTGCCTGGTACAAAATAAGTATATAAGAAATGTTTGATGAATTCGTGTTTATTTTTTGATTTCTATAATACGTTTTTCTCTTTAGAGATTTCTTTTTCCATATTAGCCATGTGTGTCAATATTTCACATTATCTTAACCAATCTTTTGACTAAATGTAGCTCCAGGCAGTTAGGGACAGACGTCTTTGCTTGATCCTGGAGTAGGAACTAGGAACGTGAATTCACCCGGAAGGAAAGCCGCCGATCTGAGGTCTAGGGGTGAGGAATAAGAGCCTGTCTGTAGAAACTGTGATATTTTGAAAGCACCAAATTCACTGTCATCTTGAGCCTTTTTCTGTGGGGCAAAAGGGGTGACAGAGGTAGGGGCTTTTGTCCTCTCTTGTGGGCAGATTTCTTTGGTGAGTTTTCCTTTTGTGGTGCCTGTGGCCACAAAGGAGGCTGCCTCAGGAACCCCCACCTATTTTTAGCCTCAGTTCAACACCCTCCAGACAGCAACCTTCTCACATACCACTACGTTAACTTTCAATCTTGCTCTTGCCAATATGAATCACCCAGGGTTGGCCTGGAAAATTGCTAGACCTGAAATGAGAACAAAAAGACTTGCAGCCAAAAGGTAAAGTCTTGGACAGTGGAAAGTTGCAGTGATTCCCTGACATCTAATATGTCTAATAGCCCCCCTTTGCTACTGTTACCCAAAATTTCATGTATATTCCTATGTAATGTGATCTGAAAGAAGTTCTCTGTGATCAGTCTGAGTTGTGGCGCCTACACCAGAAAACCTAAACTCCTCCCTAGGATTTCCTCTTTAAGGAAAACTTATCTGAAAAATGAGTGGTTCTAGATGTTACCTGAGTCAGATAGACTACACCAGGCTATTTTCTGATTAGGTTAGTTTCTGTATGCTTTGTTAAACTAGGTCGGTCAAACTCTTGACATATGATATTTGCTATTGGAAATTCTGCTACTGAAAGCCATCACAGATCACCTTGGAAGGGCAGCTGCTGGGCCTTCCCAGTTGCACCTCCACTGGGTCCAGCCAGCCATGTGTCCATGCACCTTCAGCCTTGCGGTCCATTGATGGGAATTCTGGGGATGCATCATCCTGCCTGACAAGCTCTCAATCAACCAGACTGACTCCCCCCATTCAGCCCCCTTCCCCTCATTCTACATCCCCAAAGGATTTTTGACCCAGGGGGTACTCTAAGCAAATGTTCAACTATTCCTCTAGACTGGAGCTCCTGCCCCAGTTTCCTTGTTGATCTCTTGTCCTGGGGAGCTGGGCTAAGCACTAAGCAAGACTCTAAAACCTCATCAATTTCCAAAGTAAAGGAGTCTTCCTCCTAACTCTGGGGCCCACCAGAGGTAACTCTCAGGCAGCAAAAGAAGAAAAAAGAGAGAAAAGACGGGGAGGCAGGTACTGTCCAGGTCTATTTATAGTCTCCTCACTCTTCTTACAAATGCTCTAATGTCCAGGTGCGCTGCATCTATGATGGCTCTGGTTTGACTTCCTGTCCTCCTAACAGCCTTTATTCCACAATGCCTCCTTCCTTTATAAAGTGAGAATAACACCAAGGCAGAAGCTGGGCCAGATGAGTTCTTGAGATGATTTTCAGATAGAGAAGAAAAGTTGATTGGATGAAAAGTCAGGTAGTGACAGAGAAGAAAAGTCAAAGAACAATTATGATAGGTCTGAGGAAAAGGGGATACTCATGCCTTAAACAATGGATGGACAAAGGAGACACAGAAGAAATGAATGCTTTTCCTCCACACCCAGCAGTGCCCATTCCACCCCACATTCTTAAGTGTCTAACTGGAATCAGATGAGGACATGAGGAATAATTAGGCAGCGCAAGGCAACGTGTGACCACGGGCCCCATACGTAAGACAGACAGTAAGAATTAGAAGGTTCAGAAGAGAACAGAGTTCTCCAGGGAGAGGGAGGACAGGGAAGGACTCTTGGAAAGGGCCCGCCCTGGCAAGGAAACAGAAAGAAGTTGGTCCTTGGACCGAGCAAGAGAGCAGAGGACATATCCCAGGGAAGCCCAGAGAAGTTGGAACAGAGTGTTGGTGCTGGGGAGAAATGGGGACTAAGAGTGGCCAAGCTAGGCAGAGTCTGATTCTGGAGGGTTTTAAATGCTGCCTGAGGAATTCAGACTCCATGCTGCAGGTCACGGTAGGTCTCTCCAGGCTCCGTTACAGGAAATAACATGACAAAATGTGTGTTAGAAACAATAGTGAAAGGGAATTTAATTGTATAATTGCAGCCCTTGTATGTTACTTGAACTTTTAACCATGTGCAAGTGTTATATTTCAATTTAAAAACTAATTACCATAGAAAATGCAATGTATAATTTGTGTCAATATCTTTGCAAATGTTTAAAATAAAAATTGTCAAGGGGTGCCTGGGTGGCTCAGTCAGTCAAGTGTCCGACTTCGGCTCGGGTCATGATCTCGCAGTTTGTGGGTTCGAGCCCCATATCGGGCTCTGTGCTGACAGCTCAGAGCCTGGAGCCTGTTTTGGATTTTGTGTCTCCCTCTTTCTTTGCCCCTCCCCTGCTTGAGCTCGCTCGCTCTCTCTCTCTCTCTCTCTCTCTCTCTCTCTCTCTCTCAAAAATAAATAAACATTAAAAAATTTTTAAATAAAAATAAGCAACATTGTACAGTGTGGAGAGCAAAGAAAGGAGGGGCAGCACAGGGTGATAGGTTTGCACACTGACTTCTGCCTTCTGAGTGAGGGGCTTACCCCCTTCTGAGCCTCTAATTCCTTTAAAACAGAAATAATGGTACCCACCCAACAGAATGGTTGTGAAGATTGAAGTATGCCAAATGGCAACCCTGGTAAGCATTCAAGGACTGTACGCATAGATGAGAGGCTACTATGGTAAAACAGGGCCTTCACTAATGAGGGGACCGTGAAAATGGAAGGAGGGTGGCGCTGGAGTCACAGCAAAAGCAGGATGAGAGGAGGTGCTCAGCTAGAAGGGTTTCAGGAGAAGGAACACTCACAGCTTTCCCTTGGGACTGTGACGAACGATGGATGCACTGTCGTGGCACTAAGCATCCAGCCTCAGTGGACACCTTTAACCTGACTTTCCCAAAATCCCCTCAAGAAAACGGGATTCCTCAGAGAACAGTTATTCCACAGACGGCCTGAAGATGTCACTGGAGACAGTTCCATCCACACTGTGCTCCTCCTCTTGGCGGCTGGATCCTGCCATTTGTGAAGGAAAAATTCCACTGTGGCTCCTTACCTAATTCCCCTTCCTCCATGCTCCTGACCTGTAGGCAGCCTCCTCTTTTTCGTGTGAATCCTTGTCCTTCCCCGTATCTCCCCGTCCTGATGCCCAGGCCACCTGGGGGTGGATCTGAGTCCTTTATGGACAATGTCAATGTTGTGACTAGGTTCCATGTGTGCTTCCCTGTTCTCTCTCCATTGTCTGTTCACATAGATTATTTACCAAGACCTACAGTCATGCTGTCACCCCCACCCATGGTCCCCTTGCTTCCTGAGTTTCAGTCAGTGAATGTCGGGGCACTCCCATTCCCTATCTCCCACGGTCTTTAACTTCTCTTCTAAATTGTCCCAGTTTTTTTTTTTTAAAGTCCTTTCTTTTTTTTTTTAATTTTTTTTTCAACGTTTATTTATTTTTGGGACAGAGAGAGACAGAGCATGAACGGGGGAGGGGCAGAGAGAGAGGGAGACACAGAATCGGAAACAGGCTCCAGGCTCTGAGCCATCAGCCCAGAGCCTGACGTGGGGCTCGAACTCATGGACCGCGAGATCGTGACCTGGCTGGAGTCGGACGCTCAACCGACTGCGCCACCCAGGCGCCCCAAAATTGTCCCAGTTTTTAAATATTAACATTTAAAGATTTGGAGATGCATTAATCCACTTTGCTTTCTGAAAATATTAGTGTTCTTGGCACAATAATCCCTAAACTGTAGGCTATAGGCAGCCCTAGGATATAGGAAATGATGAGCATTCCTGAGCCAAGCTGAGTGACTTACCCAGAGGCAATATGTCACAGTCATGAGACTAGACTCTGACAGCAGAGACCTGGTAACAAAGGAAAGCCATTCTAGGCCAATTTCCCCCTTTCTCCTGCTCACAGCTCCTGCTTGTGACTCTTCTTACTCTGTCCCTCATTTAATTTCAGTATTTACAAATAAGCCTAAAAATAACTTTCAGAATCAATATTTTTATAGGTATCCCTCATTAATTGCTTCCGAGACTCATCTCAATTTCTAATACTTATCCAAGTAACCTGGGGCTCTACTCCAGAGGAGAGAGGCTCTAAAAGGAGTTTTGGGAAAGATATTACCTTATGATTACAAGAAAGGGCTGAGGATCAAGGTTCCTAAATCTTTATTTGTAAGCTGAAGCCATCTTTTAGCAGCTATGATTCTGTTTACCTTTGTCCTAAATCATTCCCAAGACCTTCGACCAAAGAGGGGAAAAAAATGTCCACATATAGTTTCTTTTTTAAAAAAAAAAAAACATTTATTCATTTTTGAGACAGAGGGAGATACAGAGTGTGAGTGGGGGAGGGGCAGAGAGAGAACTAGACACAGAATCCGAAGCAGGCTCCAGGCTCTGAGCTGTCAGCACAGAGCCTGACGCAGGGCTCGAACTCACTGGCTGTGGGATCATGACCTGAGCTGAAGTCTGAAGCTTATCCGACTGAGCCACCCAGGCGCCCCTACCTAATGTTTCTGATAGTAGATTTTAACTCTGATGCTGACGCCCTGCCACCTGACTATGGTGCCCAAGAACAGGGACCTCCTATCATTCATGTCCTATATCCTGCTACCAGGCTTCTGTGTGGAATTGCCCAAATGCTGAAAATGTCCTCATGCCCTGACTAAACTCAGAATGAATTTAACACACCAGACAAAACAGCAAATATAATGGCATGCAGAGGAAGCAATGTGCTCTTAAGCCTCCACCCCCTTCCTGATCCAGCTACTCCTCCCTAAACACAACAGAACATAAACAACCCCACACACCTATAGATATTACTTGGTTACTGCCAACAAACAATGAAAAGGGAGAGCCAGGAATTTTGGCCAGGGTGACACGTGCAGGCCTCCTTCTCTGACAGCAGGTTGTCCAACACGCAGACTGGGCACGTGGTTGGGGCACCAGCAGAGCAGGAATGCCTTGAAGAGGTGTTCATTAAAAGGAGTTAAATAAAATAAGATAAGATAAGATAAGATAAGATAAGATAAGATAAGATAAAATAAAATAAAATAAAATAATAAAATAAAATAAAAATAAAATAAAATAAAATAAAATAAAATAAAATAAAATAAAATAAAATAAAATAAAATAAAATAAAACAAGACTACCTAAGTAGTCTTTGTGAGAAAAATCAGAACTTTGTTGTATTTGTTATACTTGTTTTACAATGCAATGTTTAAAAATTCTTTGGGGGAAAGATAACTCTCCTCTTAGGGCTTAGAACCTCTGATTCTAATCCTGCCTGCGAGGAGCAAAGCAAAACTTCCTGGACAGACACAACTGCGGTCCCGGCCTCCAGTTGCACAGAGGAACAGAGACCCTGCGATGCCAAGGAAGCAAAAGGCTAGTGCCTTCCCCCAAAGCACCATAAAAACATCATACCTCAGCTGAAAAAGAGGTTGTACACACATAAGCCTGTGGGCTCAACTTAGCCAGAAGATGCAGATATGTATTTTGTTTGGTTCCCACGTTTTAAAATGTTCACATCAAAATCCATTTTCTGATTTTTTTTTCTTTAACAATGGAACATCAGTACTGAATTGTGCTGCTTGGTAAGAATTGCCTGAGCTGAGGGTGAGGGACGTGGTCTCCCAGGTCTAGTCTGTCAGAGATGCCACTACATCCCTCTTGGACGCACATGGCTGGCCTCACTCATTTGGGAAACACTCCTGGCCCCTCTGCGTTAGGTATTTGAGTTTGAGACCCTTTAAAGCTTTGATCCCCCATTAATTTGCAGAATTTTTTAGCAAAAGAAACACATGAAGGCTTTGACAGTGTTATTTTCAGTTCAGTGCAAATGAAGGTCCTGATGGTCTTTCCTCAGAAGAGGTCCCAGAGCTTGGGAGCTCCAGGTTCCGAGAGGGATGGAGGGCAGCAGTTGCTAACTATCACAGGAGGAAAAGACAAGGCCTGGGACTGAAAGTGGAATATAAATGCCGAGTTTCCTAATGGGGCTGTCCATCTGTGGTGTGCCTGACTTGCCTGCCCTTCAGGGCGGTGCCATGGCCACTCTCTCTTCCAGTCTGGCTGTATCAAGCCATCGGGTAGCTTTCTTCCAGAGTTCAGTTTGCTGGGGCTAACACAATTTTAGTTTCAATGGGCAGGGCAACTGGCATAGGACACCCTGTCCATGATGTTCAGCAAAGCCAAATATATTGGACAATGCTCTAAGCTGCTAGACCACTGGGCACTTCAGACGGTAGGTCCAGTCCACACTGCATTTCCTACCCAGGAGGAGTGCATGAAAGGCCTGTGTTCACACAGGCCTCTGTCGGTGCTCCTTCTTCCATGGGGGTGCTCCTGCCCAGAGTGAGGCCCAGTGAGCATCACTGACCATCCTGTCATTCTCTCTGGCTCCCTTCTGGGCTAAAATATAAAACCACTTTGAAGTTAACATATTCATTCCTTTGTCTTTTGCATTAAAAATTTTAAAGGCAGGGGCACCTGGGTGACTCAGTCAGCTAAGTATCAGACTTCGGCTCAGGTCATGATCTTAGGGTTCATGGAATGCAGCCCCAAGTCAGGCTCTGTCAGAGCCTGGAGCCTGCTTTGGATTCTGTGTCTCCCTCGCTCTCTGCCCCTCTCTTGCTTGTGCTCTGTCTCTCTCTCTCTCTCTCTCTCTCTCTCTCTCTCTCTCAAAAGTAAACAGTGAAAAAAATTAAAAAAGGAAAAAAAGGCAAATGACATTAAAAATGAGTTATCTAAGGTTTTAACCTCTTTAGAATGTTGGGAGAAGTCTAAATGCCCAAGAGTTCATAAAGGTGTTGTTAAGCCAATCATCAGTCTTGCTGTCTTATTTTGCCCCACCTGCTCGTTTTCTGACTTCCAAGTACGTTCTTTTATTGTCTAAATTGTAACGTTTGTTGATTTAAACCACATAGAGCTACCTATGATAGAAAATATGTTGGATCACATTATTCAAAACTGTCTCCCAGGTTGCAGAAAATCATAGGGTACCTCCTTGGGAATCCCCACCACAGGGACAGGTCATCAAGGCTCAGCACCACCCAAAATTTCCAAAAGCACTATGACATATCAGGGAATGCCTGGGCCTGACTCTTACCACTAGGTGTCACACTACACAATCAGGAATAAAGACTACCAGTACTTCAACTCCATCAGGAACACAGAGCAGTAAGAGGTGCAAAGAAAGCTATTCTTGAGATACTTTTTATTTATGCATGGTTTTCTTTTTTAATAATCATTTTTAAACCTGGAGCTAAAAATCCTCCTCTAAGATATATAAGTGGGGCACTTAGAGTTCAAGATTTCTGTACTTTTTTTTTTTTTTCTTTTACAGACATGAATATTTCCAAACAGGGGAACATCTACCCTCTATTTTACCTCATGATTGGAGTAGAAAATATTTTGAGTATCTTCTTCAAATTATAGTATATTCAATATATACTATATATTTTCACAACATGTTTTCAACAGTGTTAACACAAAAATTGCTTTGGCCAAATGATTAATATGTTGGGATAGAAATTAGGTAAACTGCCATGGAGTGCCTAGGTAAATTTCTCTCCACTTCAGTTTCTTTGGGAGAAAGTAGGAACAATACCTATCTTACAAAATTAGTTCTGAGAACGATGTTTGCATAAAGTCTTGGAGTCCTTCCAAAAACTTATACTGTGATATTTCTAAGAGACACAGTCACCCTTAAGCAGCTATACATGCATTTGTGAACAAGCAATAAAATTTTTAAGCTCAGAAAAAACCTTCAATGACATTAAATCCAATCTTATTATAGAAGCAGGTATACCACAGCAAAGTTAACTAATCTCTCCAATTAATGTGTAGTTAATTAGAGGTAGAACCTGGAATTGAGATTTACTTATAGTTGCTGTTCTACCCTGCCTCAATAATTATATATTTTGTACATCATGTGCCTCCAGAGACAATGGAGTCTATGCTTGGGAACCTTTCATTGTAACATGTGATCATTACTATCCTGAAGGTTTTATTTCTTGATTTTAGGTTTTTTCCCCCTTATATGGTTTATCTTACCCCCACTGAACCAGATTCCCTATTTCAGATAGTTGGAGGGGTGTTAGGAGAATGGCCAGTCAGGTTAAAGATGCTTGCAATAATCACCAGAAATTTCTGCACAACTATAGAGGCTTCTGGGGCTAATTCTGAAGAATTCAGACCCAAGTTGCTTTCTTTTGCCTGAACCAATTCTAGAAGTAGATGAGTTCAATTACAGGCTTGTTGGCTAGGAGATGGGGGTGGGGCAGGGAACATAAGTTCTATTGCTGCAGGTGAAACCAGAGGATGAGGAGTCTGGAGTAGTTACACATATTCCCGGGAGAGGTCCAACTGCTTCCACCCCCACCCCCATCCCAGGACAGGTGTGCATGGAGCCAGCAAGGGGGTAATGTTAGGGCTGCCATGAGCCTCCTTGTGGTGTGCTTAGCAACTACTTTATTAACCATCCTTAAGGCCCAATCTTGTGTAAGGCACTACTCAACTAATTAATTCTTTAGCCTCTTCCAAATGCTCTTGGAAAGTCGCCCAGCTCGGCACCCAGAAGCAGTCACAGGATCCATTCTCTACTGCAGCACAATGCAAATCAGAGAACATGACCTCAATAATTATTTTGTTAAGGCAAGGTAGCAACCTATAACCTCTACTACAAAGATTAACACCTTGCTTTACTTGAAAAAACATACGGTCATATTCAGCATTTTCCCCTGAATGCAGGGCAGAGTGCTTCCCTCTCCAGTTAGGACTGTTAACCCCCAGGAAACCATTTGAGGGTTCTCCAAGCATTTAGACTTTTAATGCCAAAGCATTCACAACTTCTACCTGAGGAGAGGGAGTGCTCGGGGACTTGCTACCTGTCCCTGTGCTGCAAAGAGCCTAGTACTGGCAGGATGGCAGAGGCAGTCTGCAACCTTCTAACCCGCCAGGGCGTCCTTCCCCGCAGAGAAAAGTTTGGGGAAACAAATCCCCTCGTCTAGCCATCATTTCCACTCCCGTTTTCAAAAGAGCAAAAATCGGAAAGGACCGGCAGTTTGGCAAACCCCAAGGAGGAACTGCCCGGCAGGTCTGCGTTCTTTGGGATCTCAGCAGTCGACGACCCCAAATCGAATCGAACGTGGGAAACCCCAGGGAAAGGTTTCTTGCAGAGGGACAGGATTACTAGGTGCAGGCTGCAGGGAAGTACCGGGGGAGGGGGCCTTAGTCGGGAGGACTTTCCAGCCACTCAGCGTTCATCAAAAAGTTCCCAGTACATGACCCCAGTGGCTCATCGCAGGGAGTTTCTCTGATGAACCCCGGCTCAGAGTTTAGGCTTCTCCCCCTCCCGAGCAGAGGACGAGGCCAGTTCTCTTTTCTGGTCTGACTGGCTTGGAAATTCCCCGCGCCTGACCCCGCCCCAGAGAAATCCCCTGCCAGCGTTTATAGGGCGCCGCGGCGGCGCTGGCGAGCCCACAACAGTCGCAGCCAGCGGTCCTCCCCTCCGTGACACTGCGAGGCAGCGAGCGCGCAGCCCGCGGCCGAGCGCACCTGGGCAGCAGCGCCTGAGCTTTCACCGCGCCATGTTTCAACCCGCCGAGCACGCCCAGGACTGGGCCATGGAGGGTCCCCGGGACGCGCTCAAGAAAGAGCGGCTGCTGGACGACCGCCACGACAGCGGCCTGGACTCCATGAAGGACGAGGAGTACGAGCAGATGGTGAAGGAGCTGCGGGAGATCCGGCTTGAGCCCCAGGAGGCGCCGCGCGGCACCGAGCCCTGGAAGCAGCAGCTCACCGAGGACGGAGACTCGTAAGTGTCGCGGGCCCGGGTGGGGACGCCGGGCCTGCAGCGCGAGGCCCGCGAGGCGTCCGCAGATTGGGGTTTATGCACCGCCCCTGAGACCTTGCAAAGCAGCGGGCTGCGTGGGGGGGGGGGGGGGGGGGAGGGGGGCGCAGAGGATTAGGGTCAGATCCCGGGGCGGCGTTGCAGCAGCTCTGCCTTGCAGCCGCGCGCACCCCTCCCCCCAACCCCGGGTCCCGGTCCTCGGTCCTCTCGGCGGGGGCGGGGCGGCGGCGGGGACGCGAAGTCCCGGCTTGCATAAGAGGGGCGGGAGTTTCTGCCCCGCTGGCGGGCGCCGCGCGGCCGGGAGGGGAAGTACAGGGCGTTCCGGCCCGGCGGGAGGGCGGGGCGGTCTGGCCGGCGCCCGCCTAGGAGGAAGGGGGGGGGGGGGGCCGGAAAGTCCCTGGGCGCCTGCCAGGAACACTCAGCTCATAATAACCTCGCGGAAAACACCGCGGCCTCGGCCTCCAGAAACCCCGGCCTTGCGCAATCCCCCGCAGCCCGCGCCTCCCTGGGCCCCACGCAATGCACTCAGCGGCCCTGGGGGTTTTTCCCTCTCTTACCCTTAGGTTCCTGCACTTGGCCATCATCCATGAAGAGAAGGCATTGACCATGGAAGTAGTCCGCCAAGTGAAAGGAGACCTGGCCTTCCTCAATTTCCAGAACAACCTGCAGCAGGTGCGCCGGCTTGCCCAGCCCCGTGCCTCTGGCCCAGTGAGGAAGTTACATTCTAGCACAGTTGCTCCCAATCCTTCCTAAATTAATCATCACTGGTCATTATCTGCCCTGACCTTTTACATTGGAATCAGCCAACATCCTAGAGAGTAAAGAAAATCCCATTGATTTGGTGAGGACTTTATGAAAGCCCACCTGGGGCCTCTGGGATTTGTCTTGCCCCTTACACCTGTCCGGGAGGAGCATCACCCACAATCAGGAGCTCTCTGGGGTTCAAGGGAATACAGACTGAGTTTGGGCCATGCTAATGCTCTTTCTGTTCCCTCTTCTGTTTGTAGACTCCACTCCACTTGGCTGTGATCACCAACCAACCAGAAATTGCTGAGGCACTTCTGGAAGCTGGCTGTGATCCTGAGCTCCGAGACTTTCGAGGAAATACCCCCCTACACCTCGCCTGTGAGCAAGGCTGCCTGGCCAGTGTGGGAGTCCTGACTCAGACCTGCAGGACCCAGCACCTCTACTCCATCTTGCAGGCCACCAACTACAATGGTAGGTCTGCCTGTCCTACCCTGCCCATTAGAAGGCAGGTGACATGGAGAAGGGAGAGGTGGGCCGACTTTAGGAGTCCAGGCAAAAGCTTAAAACACTCAACACTTGAAAGGTTGAGAAAATATGCGTGCAAAAGGCCTATTTGATCCCTTTATAAAGTTCATTCAGAACCCATGTTCTGGCTTCTTCAAATTCAGAAGAATTTGTTCCCTAAAAGGATAGGTGAAAGGTTCTTCTTGGGATCTGAGGGTTGAAACAAGTGGTTGGTTATACTTTCTTCATTGTTCTCCTAGGTCACACATGTCTACACTTAGCCTCTATCCATGGCTACCTGGGCATCGTGGAGCTTTTGGTGTCTTTGGGTGCTGATGTCAATGCTCAGGTGAGTGCTTCATGTCTCCAGATGGAATGCATCAGCTTCCAGGGCCCTCCTAAGATTTCACATATTTTTGTTGCAAGCAGAAATTCCAAACTCAGCTGTAAACATCTCAAATTCCTATTGGTTTCAGGAGCCCTGTAATGGCCGAACTGCCCTCCACCTTGCAGTGGACCTGCAGAATTCCGACCTCGTGTCGCTTTTGTTGAAGTGCGGGGCTGATGTCAACAGAGTCACCTACCAAGGCTACTCCCCTTACCAGCTCACCTGGGGCCGTCCAAGTACACGGATACAGCAGCAGCTGGGCCAGCTGACCCTAGAAAACCTTCAGATGCTGCCAGAGAGCGAGGATGAGGAGAGCTACGACACGGAGTCAGAGTTCACAGAGGACGAGGTGAGTCTCCACTTTGTCACTCTGCACAAAGCACTGCCTTCCCAGGCCCCTAGAGCTACTCTTTATCCAAAGATCTCAATGTAGTGAAGTTCTCAAACTTCAGGGTGCACTCCTAAGAGTGTCTGTCTTCTTTGCCCTTTTTGAAGGAGAGGAACATTAAAGGAAAACTCCTCAGCCCCTGAAGTTAACTTATGTTTGGGTTATGGAGAATAGAATCCAAGAATACTTGAGTTCCTTCCAGGAGCAGCCCTCCCCATTATCCCAGGGCTTTTGGCAAAGCTCTGGGAGTTTAACGTGCCTTTTTTTTCTCATGTGTTTAGCTGCCCTATGATGACTGTGTGCTTGGAGGCCAACGCCTGACGTTATGAGCTTCAAAAAGTACCTAAAAGAACATGGACTTGTATATTTGTACAAAAAGAGAGTTTTATTTTTCTAAAAAAAAAAAAAGAAAAGAAAAAAAAAATCAAAAGGGGTTACTTACAACCATACTTCACACTGCGTGGCCTGAAACATTTACTGTTCTGGATCAGCCCCCATTTTTTTTTTTTTTTTTTTTGGTGAACTTTGGAAGGGGGACAAAGAAGATCGTTGGAATTCAAAGAAAACCACTTTCAAGCCTCACCTCTATGGGGTTTTTGGAGAAGGTTATCCAAAAATGTGATGAAAGGATTACATTATATTTATTGTGCTTTTGCCATTGAGTTACCATGGATTCCGTGGCTGAGCTCAGTGGTATCCTGTGACGTGTAACAACCAAGTGTGTTGTTCAACCTTTTGGCGGTGTGGGGTTAAAAGTCACTACCTATCAAGGTTTGTGTTACCCTCCTGTAAATGGTGTACATTGTGTATTTTGTTGGTAATTATTTTGGTACTTCTAAAATGTGTATTTATTAAACAGATTTTTACAAACAGAATTATCCTGATCATTCTCATTGGGCTGCAGCGGGGTTCCTAATCTGAGAGTTATCCGATCATCCACTGGCGGTGGAGAGTTGTGTGGGAGCACTTACCACAACCAGCCACAAAGACCTTTCAGAGAGCAGCTTCTCACGCTGTGTATGCAGGACTCCCAGCCGGGGTTTGCAGGCGGCCCCGGGGCTCTGTGTGTGGGAGGGGAGGCTGTTGCAAGAAGATAGGAAACACCATTCTCAGGCTGGGGTGGCAGCAAGCCGCTTGGCCTACAGCTGGAAACCTCCATTGTCAATTGCTTTCATCTTGGTTTAATCTGTGCCAAGACCGTTTCACTTTAGGAAATTATTTGGGTCAAGTGGGATATGCTGAAATCCTATGTCATAGAGCTGGGAAAGATCTTGACTATAATACTGGCAGTTCCTAAGGAATGGGCTCGGGAATGGGACTGCACTAATGTTTTTTTAGCAGGTACCCACCTCTGAGCCTTCATTTCTTCACTTATAAACTGGGCTGTTGTGAAGATTGCACAAGACAATGTACGTACAAAGCATAGCAGAGTGCCAGGCACACAGTGCTAAAGAAAAATACAAGCTATTGCACAACATCCTGTATTTCACAGGGGAAGAAACAAGTCCAGAGAGAATGTCCTGTCCTAGGTCACCTTGCAGAAGAGGCAGGCGGTCAACTAATACTTGTGTTTTCGGGTGGTTAACATCTTTTACCTGCGTTCCACCTCTAAATTAACCTATTGTTACCAGCTGTAGTATGAAGGCTTGAAAAAATCTTTTTCCTCAGTGCAGTCTAATTCTACTTAATGGATTTGACAAGAAATCAGTAACTTGTGAAATTTATGTTTCAATGCTCTGTATCGATGTTTTCATCCCTAAAATACATCTCTTGCCTAGGTAGAAAGAGTAATAAAGGAAAGTTCGTGGCATTCTCTAAAATACAGAAGGGCATATAAATACAATTCATGAACTTTATACCTTAGAAAACATCGCCATTAAGTTGTCCCTTTCCAGATCCGTAAATGCTGTCAAAGTCAAGTGAATATGATGGTCACCTTCCTCAGACCAAAAAAGAGCCAATACACAGTGGGTCTTTCAATGTATAAAGTGTATGTATTGCTGTCGACTGGACTGACCAAAGCCAGTCCTGTCCCCCTCCTACAGCTTCAGTCATCCAGGCCCCCATCACTGAAACTCCTTGTGCATCCCAGAACACATGAACCCAGCCGCTTTGTGATGTGACACGTGAATGTCGACTAGGTTCAGCTCTGTCAGCTGATGAGTAGAAGAGGTAAGAGGGGTGTGGGGGCAGAGGAGGGAGGAATATCCACCTCATATCTAAAAGAACACAGGTTGGAAACTTGGCTTCCAAATTTGGAATGATTCGCTTAGGTCTGCTCAGTCAGACGTGTTTCTTTTTCCCCCTGTGATGGCACTGAATTTGTGCCAACTTGCTCATCACTCTTACTCCAGGTCTATGAGAAGACTGGAGAAATGGGACAAAGGGATGTGGCCCACTCTTCGGAAGCCTCCTTCATGGCTGGCTTTTGTGTGGGGGTGACACCTTCCATGGTCATGGCAGGGAGGGGCCTCTTCTGACCCATTTGGGCCCAGCCTCCCACATTTCTAGGCTTCGGCTTTTCTGCTCTTCAGGACCCCAACCCTCAGGGTGGATTCCATTGTCTGCATAAATCTTGAGGTCGCTTGGCCCAGTTTCTTACTCTCTGGTTCTTCTTCCTGTTTCTCCATCTCCTTTCTTTCTCTTCTTTTTATTTTAAACCTACTTTCTTTCCTTCATGCCATTGGTTGGGTGGCTGGAGTCTGGAGTTCCCTAAAGAAAAATTTTAGAATGGAAACATTCTAATCTGTAGAAAGTCTTCAGCAAATTTCTAAGCAAACCAGAAGTTTTCAAAGAAAACAGAGCAGCAGACCGAGAGCCTTTTAGGCACTTCAATTTTCTCCAAGGAGCCAAAGGTCTTGTCAGGACAGGTAGAAGTACGAGAGCCTTGGGAAAGAGGGAAGTGACAGAAGAGGGAAATAAAAAGTCACATCAGCAACTTCCTTGAATTTAGTTCCTTGATTCCTTCTGCCTGCCTCATCCTCAGGACAAATTTCCTTTATAGGTCACATGTTCCAAGTCCCTTCCAGAAGGAAGGGTGTTTCTTTAAGAGGGAACAAACTCCAGTCTGAGCAATCTGAAGACCTTGTGGGGCCTGGGTGCTTGGGGGTATTTGCATTGAAACTTCGATTGCTACTGGAAGTGATTAAGTGCTGACGGTTAGAACTGAGTCAGTGAGATGGGTTCTTCCTTCGCCCCCTTTCCTCCCTGTTTTCATCAGCTTGCCTTAGGTGCAGTTGAAGTTTCCTTTGGCAAGAAAGGTCAGAGTGGAACTCCAGTCAGAAACATGCCCAAAAAGCATTCCCCAACACTGGTGCTTGGGCAAGAATAGCCCAGGTCGTGTCCCCCATTTTAAGGGAGCATTACAGGAACTAAAAACAGATATCCTGTGTGTTTCCCTCCTAGAGAAGTAGAACTCTCAGATGCATTCATTCATTCACATTATAAAGCACTATCATTCGCCAGGTCCTGTGCCAGGGACCAGAGACCCTAAGAGGAACCAGTCACAGCCTCTGCCTCAAAGAGCTCCTTGCTTAGGCCAGAAAGAGAACTGAACAAGCACATTTAAGACAGGCGGGTAAGATGAAGCACAGAGTATGATGTGAGCTCAGATCAGGGGTCCCTAACACTGAGTGCAGTGGGGGAAGGGGTCACGGGATTACACTCATGTGAGCTATTTGCCCCCACCCCTTCCCCGGCCAGTACTATCTATTCTTATTCCATGTCCCAAGTGACCAGTGGCACCCTTTTGACAAGTGGCAGAGAACAAAGCTATACTCAGAACAAAACTTATGGGCTGGGATAGGCTGTTCATTTTTGTATCTGTGTGTGATCCTGGAATCCAGAGCTGAGTCTGGCATCTGCCGCCAGCCTTTGAATTAATGGCAAATGATGTGCATGCCTTAGGCCAGAGCATCTTCAACTCAGCATGCAACGTGGCCTGGAGATGGTGTTGAAATGCAGGTTCTGATTCAGTTGGCCCAGAGCTGGCCTGACACTTGCATTTTTAACAAGTTCCCAGACAAGGTCTGTGCTGCTGGTCCGAGGAGCACACTCTGAAGAGCGTTTTGAATGACATTTTGAATAAAATGCTGTTTTAGTTATTTAAGGCCAGCACTTGCTGGCATTCTCCAGCTGGTACCACTGCAAACCAGGATAAGCTCTTCGGCAGCCACATATGAGGATGATCCAGCATCGGGCAACATGAGTCTTTTGGAAAGTAGGGCAGGATCCTGAGCACTGCTGGCCAAGACCAACAAAGCTGCCATTGAGACAAGTAAGTGTAATAAGGAAGGAGGCTGACCAAAGGTATACAAGGCCAAAGGTATAATCAACTGAGGTCCAAGAAAGGAACAAAATTCTTCAAGGAAATGTATTTGAAGGGTGATACACTAATTAAGAAGTTGACAAGTTCGTTTTTATTTTTTTTAATGTTTATTAATTTTTGAGAGAGAAAGACAGAGAATGAGCAGGGGAGGGGCAGAGAGAGAGGGAGACAGAGGATCTCAAGTGGGCTCTGCACTGACAGCAAGAAGCCCGAAGTGGGGCTGGAACTCACAAACCATGAGATCATGACCTGAGCTGAGGTCAGATGCTTAACCAACTGAGCCACCCAGGAGGCTGTTTTTGTTGTTGTTGTTTAAAGTTTTATTTATTTATTTTGAGAGAGAGAGTGTAAGCAGGGGAGGAGCAAAGAGAGGGGGAGAGAGGAGAGAGGGAGACAGAGGGGGCAGGGGAGAGAATCCCAAGTAGGCTCTATGCCCAGCACGGAGTCTGATGCAGGGCTCAATCCCACGGCTATGAGATCATGACCTGAGCTGAAATCGAGAGTTGGGCGCTTAATAGACTAAGCCACCCAGGCGCCCTGACAAGTTGGTTTTTAAAATGAACTTTTTGTACCTTCTTATAGGATTGGTGTGGCATGTGGCCCTGACCAGGCCCCTAGAAGGAGGGGAGGGAGAGCTACTTCCCTATGACATAGTCCCCACTATCCTTATCAGAATATGAGAAGCCCTAACAAAGAGTTGACGAAAATATACTGGGGAAAACCTTAACCAAAGAATAACTTCTCCCTGGGGCACCTGGGTGGCTCAGTCCTTGAAGCGTCCCACACTTGATTTTAGTTGGGGTTATGATCTCAAGGTTGTGGGATCAAGCCCCCAGCCCAGCACCGTGTTGAGCCCTGAATGGGGTTCTGTGCTGGGCATGGAGCCTGCTTGACATCCTCTTCCTCTTTCCCTCTGCCCCCTCCTCCTCTCATGTTCACTCTTTCTCTCTAAAAATTAATTAACTAATTACTTTTTTAAAAAGAATAACTTCTTTTAAATGTTGCCATCATTTCATATTTTTAATTTATTGAATATAAAGTACTAGCACAAAAATAGACACATAGATCAGTAGAACAGAATAGAAAACCCAGGAAGAAACCATAATTATACGGTCAATTAATCTTCAACACAAGAGGCAAGAATATGCAGTGGGGAAAAGACAGTCTCTTCAACAAAGGATGTTGGGAAAACTGGACAGCTACATGCAAAGGAATGAAACTGGAACACTTTCTTATACTATACACAAAAATAAACTCAAAATGGATTAAGGACCTAAATGTGAGACAGGAAACCATCGAAATCCTAAAACACAGCACACACAGTAGTAATTTCTCGGACATCAGCCGTAACAACATCTTTCTAGATATGTCTCCTAAGGCAAGGGAAATAAAAGCAAAAATAAACTACTGGGACTACATCTAAATTAAAAAAAAAAAAAAAAAGCTTCTGCACAACAAAGGAAACAAACAACAAAACCAAAAGATAACCTACTGAATGGGAGAAGATATTTGCAAATGACATATCCAATAAAGGGTTAGAGTCCAAAATATACAAAAAACTATACAACTCAACGCCAAAAACCCAAATAATCTACTTAAAAAATGGGCAGGAGTGCCTGGGTGGCTCCGTCGAATGAGTGTCCGATTTCGGCTCAGGTCATGATCTCACAGTTCCTGAGTTGAAGCCCCACACCGGACTCTGTGCTGACAGCTCAGAGCCTGGAGCCTGCTTCACATTCTGTGTCTCCCTCTCTCTCTGCCCCTCCATGTTTGCACTCTGTCTCTCAAAAATGAATAAACATTAAAAAAATTTTTTAATGGGCAGAAGACATGAACAGAGCTTTCTCCAAAGAAGACATACAAATGCCCAATAGACACATGAAAAGATGCTCAACATCACATCATCAGGGAAATGCAAATCAAAACCACAATGAGATATCACCTCACACCTGTCACAATGGCTAAACTCAACAACACAAGAAACAACAGGTGTTGGTGAGGATGTGGAGAAAAGGGAACCCTCTTGCACTGTTGGTGGGAATGCAAACTGGTGCAGCCATTCTGGAAAACAGTATGGAGATTCCTCTAAAAATTAAAAGTAGAATGGCCCTATAATCCAGTAATTGCACTACTGGGTATTTACCCGAAAAATACTAATTCAAAGGGATACATGCACCCCAATGTTTATAGTAGCATTATCTACAGCCCAAGCCAAATTATAGAAGGAGCCCAAGTGTCCATTGATAGATGAATGGATAAAGAAGATGTGGTATATATATACAATGGAATATTATTTATCCACAAAAATGAATGAAGTCTTGCCATTTGCAACAACATGGATGGATCTAGAAAGTATAATGCAAAATAAAGTAAGCCAGTCAGAGAAAGACATATGCCATATGAATTCACTCCTATATGGAATTTAAGAAACAAAACAAATGAACAAAAGAAAAAAAGAGAGAAAGAAAGAGAAACCAAAAAACAGGCTCTTAAATATAGAGAACTGATGGTTACCAAAGGGGAGGTGGGGGGGTGCGGTATGGGTGAACTAGGTGAAGGAGATTAAGAGCACACTTTTTTTTTTTTTTTTTTTTTGAGAGAGAGAGAGACAGACAGAGAGAGAGAGCATGCACAGTAGGAGAGGGACAGAGGGAGAGGGAGAATCTTAAGCAGAGCCCAACCAGGAGCTCAATCTCATGAACTGTGAGATCATGACCTGAGCCAAAATCAAGAACTAGACTGAGACATCCAGGTGCCCCTCTGGTTTTTTTTTAAGATTTTAGTTTTAAGCAATGTCTACACCCAAGTAGGGCTCAAACTTATAGCTCTGAGATCAAGAGTCACATGCTCCATGGACTGAGCCAGCCAGGCATCCCACAAATACACTTATCTTGATGAGCACTGAGTAGTATATGGAATTGTTGAATCACTATATGGTACACCTGAAACTAACATAATACTGTATGTTAATTACACTGGAATTAATTTTTTTTAATTTATTGAATTATAGCTTATATGGAAAGCATTCAGCTATTTAAACGTAAGTTTTTAAAGTCTTTTAAATTGTCGTATTTTGTTCGTACAATGTATTTTTCAAAATCTCACTCAACTGATCTATGGTAACATATATCATGGGATAAAATAATAAATTCACCTTTTATTTATTAAACATGTATACAGCATTTCCTATGTGCCAGACACTATTCTAAATGGTTTGCAAATATTAATTCCTGTAATCTACAAACCACCCTGTGAGGTAGGTGCTATTATTATTTTCATATTTTTTTATAAGGAAACTGAAGCACAGTCAACTTAAGAACCTCAGCCCAGGCCACACAACGCCAGGCTTGGGTGGGCTCCAGATCCACATTCCCAACCTGTTGGAATAAAGCAGGCTTCAGGGGCACCTGGGTGGCTCAGCTGGTTAAGTGTGCAACTCTCGGTTTCGGCTGAGTTAGAGCCACGCATTGGGCTCTGTGCTGACAGTACAGAGTCTGCTTGGGGTTCTCTCCCTCCCAATCTCTTGGCCTCCCCCCTCCACACAACCCCCCCCCCCCCGCTCTATCTCTGTCTCTCAAAAATAAATAAACATTTAAAAAAATAATAAAACAAATAAATAAAGCAGGCTTCAAAGGCACGCATGGGATTCCCACTGACTGAAGTGATCGCAACTCATCAATTTTGAACCTGTTTCTTACACATTCATTACAGGTATCGTACAGAAATGGGATAAATATTACAAAGGATGGTTTGAATTCTGAGGTGTCCTGTTAAAGGAAGAGTGTCTCATAGAAACTATATGATAAGGCAGAGAATGGAAGATGTGAGCTCGCAGGAAACCTCAGTAACCTGAACAATAGTGGGGACCCGGATTCATCTCTGAATGTTTAGTGTTGAGTTTCATGTGGTGCTAAATAAAAGGAAGTGAGGCATGTCTGTCCTTCCAGGAGTTTCCAGTTGTGTGGTCTAGGTTCACTTGTGATTGAGGCTAGGTGTACCCAAAGTCACCACATTAAACATTTTGGTCAGACTTCTAAAAACTTGGCTGTATTTTAATATTCATCTCCAGGGAGGCCTAATACAAACTAGCAAGTGCAAGTTTTAAGGACTAATGAATGGGCTTCTTTCAGGTGAAATGTTCTAGTGTTGATTCCATTTTAAGTTGGGTTTTAACGTTCTCCTTCCAAGCCCTCACACACACACACACCACCGCCATTGGGAGGCAACTTCCCAGGACAGGACTTTGCCGTGTGACCCACCGTGTGTGGCCGGCCAGTTGTAGGGGACGAGCAGCCCTGGCTCCAGGGTCAAAAAACATTTCTGGGGGCGCCTGGGTGGCGCAGTCGGTTAAGCATCCGACTTCAACCAGGTCACGATCTCGCGGTCCGTGAGTTCGAGCCCCACGTCGGGCTCTGGGCTGATGGCTCAGAGCCTGGAGCCTGTTTCCGATTCTGTGTCTCCCTCTCTCTCTGCCCCTCCTGCGTTCATGCTCTGTCTCTGTCCCAAAAAAATAAATAAACGTTTAAAAAAAAAATTTTAAAAAATAAAAAAAATAAAAAAAATAAAACATTTCTGGGTATTTGCATTTAACTCAGTTGTTCTCCACAAAACACAGAGTAAGCCTCGGGTTTGAAGGAGAGGCCGGAACCATTGATATGTAAATACCATCAATTTACAAGTCAAATGGAGTAGAAAGCTTTCACCTTTTTGAAGGCAGAACTGGGAATAACTGTTCCACCAGTAGATTCACCACCAAAGAGCCTTGCTGGGGTGTAAGCAGTACTTTCCAGGTCTGAAATGCACACCCAGAGATGGGCAAGAGTGGCTCTACGCACAGGATCCTCCGCCCACAGTCCCCAAAGCACCCCAAGGGGATGACACAAGGTCAAATCTCAATGAGAATTTCAAGTTTGTCTTAAGCGGGTCTTTCAATGCAGGGCTTGATTGGGATTGGCAAAAGTTCAAGATAACAGCAGTTTGGGGTTGGAAAGAGCAAGGTGAGGGGTTATTTAAGGCGAGGGGTTTGAAGTGTCTCAGGCATGAACTGTCTGTTGATGCTTCCTACTAAAGAGTTGATGGGTCTCAGGAAATTCCTATGATAAACAATCAAGTTATTTGCCTAGGCAAGAGCAGCTTGGAATAGTTAAGTTACTATAATGAAGTTGAAGAATAGTTATGTTAATGTAGACAGTAAACGAGGGGGCAGGATGGGGTAGATTCATCCCCAACCTGACTAGTCATTAGGCCTAGAGTAAGGGTCTGAGGAATAGGAGGACACATGACAGGGACATTGTGATAAATTAAAATGATTAAAAATTCAGGACATAGACCCGTGAGCAATTGGGGGGGGGGGGTGGCAGGGGGAGAGGGGGAATGGGGCTGGGGGTGGGCTAACAGGGAGTTTGCAGAGGAAACTCTACACTTGGAGCACAGAGCAAGTGAGGCAAGGGTCAAGAAACAAGTTTTACATGTTCTGTCATTTCACCTGTAATTGAAGAGCCTGAGCTACAACATCTCTCTTTAAACGCATTAATTCACATCATAAATTCACACCACCAAGTACCCAGGTAGTCCAGCTACTGGTGAAAAATAATAGGAGGCATCATTTCTCAAACAGTGGCTATATGCCAGCCATTTTACATATAAGATCACTACAGGGCAGAGGTGGCATTATTAGCCCCATTTTACAGAGGTTCAGAGAGGTTTAGCAACTTGTCTGAAGTGATGCAGCCAGAAAAAGTGGCAGTGCTGGGATTCGAACCCTGCCCCCTGGGCCCCCAAGGCCCTTTGCCACCAGGCTGGCCAGGGTGAGCCTCCTCATTTACTGAAGATGTCTGAAGCTCCCAACAACTGCCATTTTCCACTACTGCTGTCGTTAGTCTTGAATAGCTCTGACTGCCACACAAACCCATTTTACTCTGAGAAGCCACTTGCTACGACTTCTATTTCATAAAATTTCCTCATCGGAAAGGTTGGAAAAGTACCTCACAGGAGTGTCTGAAAGGTAACTGAGAGGGGGGCGTCTGGCTGGCTGAGTCAGAAGAGCATGCAACTCTTGATCTTGGGGGTCGTGAGTTCGAGCCCCACGTGTAGAGATTACATACATATCTACAAACTTAAAAAAAAAAAAAAGTAACTGATAGAGCTGCTACAAGTGCATAGGAAACTCACCGCACAGCTGTGGACGCAGTGCTGGGAGAGTTCTTGAAAGCGGCTGGTAGGAACCCACCTGCAAAGGAGACAGAAAATTCCACGTTCTCTGGGCCTGCTGGGAAACCCTGTGCAAGGTCATTTGTGATTAAGTTTAGACCACATTCAGCTGACCCTCTGAGGCGGAGATTGGTACAGTGAGCAAATGCCCGTGGGGCCTGGGGGCAGCTGTTTCAAGGGGCGTCACCACTGGTGACTATCTGGACAGAGGCAGCCTCCAGAGGGACTTCCCAGTTAATAGTATGTGGGGGGTGTCCTTTTGTAAGTATACAGACCTCCTTCCTCCTTCATTCTCTCAAACACTGTTAATGCTGCTACAAGAATGAGGGCGGTCTCTCACTCTCTTTCCCTGCCTTTTCCACAAGTGGGCAGGTAGAAGGAAAGGCAGGGTCTCCATAATTAAAGCTCACTTTCCTCATAATGAGGCAGGCCTGAGGATACACCAACCTGGCTCCCACTCTGGGCCCCAATCTGTACCACTGCGCCCCTGGGCTAGTTGCTTAACTTCTCAGCTTCTCAGTTTCTCTTGTGTAAAGCAGGATGGCACAGCTCTCTGGCAGTTGCTGTGATGCTAGTGTCTGTGAAACTCTGGCAAAGCGCCCCGCACGTAGTAAAAGCTCAGATGACAGCTCGTCCTATTAGGATTAGTCACATGAGCAGGCGCCTGGGGGGGGGCTCAGTCGGTTAAGCTTCCTGGGTTCTAGCCCCATGTTGGGCTCTGTGCTGACAGCTCCGAGCCTGGAGCCTGCTTCAGATTCTGTGTCTCCCTCTCTCTCTGCCCCCACCCCCCACCCCGCTCACGCGCGCGCGCGCGCGCTCTCTCTCTCTCTCTCTCAAAAAATGAATAAACATTAAAAAAAAAAGTATTCACATTAGTAGCATCGAAGCAGCTGACAACCCTCCCTTTGGCATCCCACCCCTGCAAGTAGCACTCCTTCCTCTACCTCTCAGGGAAGCCCAGGACCTGTGGGACCAGATTCTCTAGGGACAAACTAGGGCTAGGAGCTTACCTACAGCTTCCATGACCTTGTGCCTTGCCCCAGGGCTCCACCCTCACCCAGCCCCATTTTGGCCTCCTATTGTCGTCGCCTGGAATGGGGACCAGACAGGCTGAGGGGAGCCCATTCAAACTGTACCTGACACACAGGAATTTCCACAGGGCTGGACCAGGAGGGCCTGATCAATGAGGTGCCTGACCAAAGGTGGGAAAATGAAGGTTATTGTGGGCCCCGGCAGGGGGGCAGCAGGCCTGGTGGCTCCTGACCTCGACAGCCCTGTAAAGCCTTGGATGGTGTAACCTTTGCTCCCGTAATCAGGAGGGGGTCAGGCTCAGTCTGCCCAGGGGAGGAGGCTCAGTGGAAAAGCAGGGCCTGCTTATGGAGGGTGACACACCCCCCTCTCTTGGGGCCTGGCCGGGAGCCCACTGATAGGGGATGGCTGGTCAGGCACATCGTGACTCATTATGAGAAAGTGAACTTTTATTATGAAGACCCTTCCTTCCCTTCTACCACTTGTGGGAAAGGCAGGGAAGAGCGCCCTCATTCTTGAAGCAGCATTAGCAGCAGTTTGAGAGAATAAAGGAGGGAGGTCTGTATACCTACAGAGACTCCTTCCTCATGCTATTAAGTGGCGGCGGGGGGGGGGGGGGGGGGAGGGGGGGGGGAGGGGGGAAGGGGGGAAGAGGTGGGGGGAGCACCTTACAGAGCAGTTTGCATAGTATAATCTTGTCAGTGAGCAAAAAACTATACAAAATGTTGTGCCCACCAGGATTTTCAGTTTGAGGGAAAGAAACAAATTCTGGATAATTTAGGCAGAAAATATTTGTGAGAGGATTTGGGGGAGCCCTCAGAATCTCCAGGAAGGCTAGGGAGCCAAAGAGAAGAACTAGTGAGCTCACCATGGCAGCCTAAGTTGACCCACTGTGGCCCTAATGGAGTCCACACAATACCTCCCATTATTAGCCTCTGATTCAAGGTCCCGGGAGAGGGTGTGATTGCTGGAGGCTCTGTCATGTGCCTGAGAAAGGAGGCTGAGAACGTGAGTGGCTGGCATTTTTGCTACAAGTTATGGCTTCTCCTCCAAACATAATAAGTGGGTTAGGATGACAAATTTGAGTGACATATGTCCCAAGATGTTAATGGTAGTTATTTCTGGGTAGTTGGATTAAAGGGTGAGGTGTTGTTTTCGTTTTTTTGTATTTCAAGCAGATAAAAATGCAGAAAGAATATTAAAATGAACCCCCATCCCTGGCTTCAGTTATCAGCTCTTGGGCAATTTTGTTTCATGTATACTTCCATCCACCTGCCTTCCCTCTCTTATTTTGAAGTAAACACCAGTCATCACATGTACATTCATAAAAGGTCATATAAGTTCACTCTTAAATATCTTAGTCCTTATGCCTAAAAATACAAACTACATTTTATTTATTTATTTTTATTTTTATTTTTTTATTTTTAGGTTTTTATTTATTTTTGAGAGAGAGAGAGAGAGAGAGAGAGAGTGTGTGAGCGGGGGAGGGGCAGAGAGAGAGGGAGAAACAGAATCTGAGGCAGGATCCAGGCTCTGAACTGTCAGCACAGAGTCCGACATGGGCTTGAACCCACAAACTGTGAGATCGTGACCTGAGCCAAAGTCGGCTGAGCCACCCAGGTGCCCCGATTTTATTTCTTTTTTTAAAAGATTTTAAGTAATCTCTACACCCAACATGGTGCTCGAACACACAACCCCGAGATCAAGAGTCGCATGTTCCACTGACTGAGTCAGCCAGGTGCTCCAGAGAAGAGCACTATTTTAAAGGTGTAACTTTAATACGATTATCACACCTAAAAAAAAATAATTAACAATAATTCAGAGGGATTTTTAAAATTCTCCATATATTTCTCTATTACTTTAGCTGTCAGGAAAAAATAAAGCTATTGTCATATTTAATTTGTTCTAAAAAACATTAACCACAGTTAGGCATGCCTCACAAACTCAGTCTGAGACAGGGGCCAGTCAGGAAACACAGAAGCATAACGCAGGGTGACAGGGGCCATGGTTTGGGTCACAAGTAACAGAAGTCCCTGGTGCAAGGGCTCTGGAGGCTCACCGAAGTGGTGAGGCCATCAGACATCACCTGGGCCTCCACCTGTGCTCCTCTCAAACAAATAGCTCTGCCTGTTTCCTGTGTGTCCTGTCACATGGCAGGTGAGCCTGGCTGTGGCTGCCAAGAGCACAGGTGATAGGCACAGGATGGAGACAGGCCAACCCCTCAATGAATCTCGCTCTTTTTCTTACACACACGTTGACACACATCCACACTCTTAACACATACATTCATACTTACACATTCACCCACACACATATGTTCACACCCCTGTCCCATAAACACTCCAAGGGAGACAATCAGATGGGTCTAATTATATCCCCAAAGTAGGGCATGTTTACACCTGTCAAGTCTTGACAGCCTGCAGCGAATCGGCCGATGAGCCTAGGCAGATCGATGACCAGAAGGAGAGCCACCATGAGCTGGAGAGCCAGCCTAGTAGGCGCTCACCTCACAAGAGGTCTGCGCTGGCAGAGGGTTTGGTTTCAGGAAAAGCCCCAATGCGGAAAATGGTTAGAAAGTCATACGGAGCATGACGCAGGGTTGGCGGTGGCCCGGGCAGCAGCACCCACCGGGGAGAGTCCTGTAGACTACAGCATTACCGACTCCCAGACTCTGCACACCAGTCAGGCTGTGGTCCGTGTGACTGGGGCCAACAGTGGGCTCTGTGCCTTTGTGGACCGTATGTGTCTCCTTTTTTCTGGGGTGCAACAGGGCAAGACCAGCTGCACCCACCCAGTTCATAGGACTGTAATGATGAAGGAAGAAGGGAGAGAAAGGGAGACCTTTGGATGGCCCCTCCATGACCTCTTCCAGGGCTGGGGCCTCATGAAAGAAAGGGGCGAACAACAGTGTGGGGAGGGGGCTTTGCATGGAATTTGTTCGACTGGGAAACTGGGAGGAACCATCAACAGCCACCTGACCCATCCCAGGCCTTCTACAGAGGACAGCAGCAGCCCACAGGGAGGGTCAGTGATGCCCCAAACCAAGACAAGTTCCTAGAAACCCTGAACCAGATCCAGAGAGCCAAATTCTTGCCAGAGTTTGGACAGACAAGAAGGGACAGGCTTTCCAACAGGGGAAGTGCCAAGGTGGGTGTCCAGTTGGAGCCATTGAAGGAGTACACACAGGGCTTCTATGGTCAGATGGCGGGAGCGGTACCAGATTAAAGGAGCATATGGATGTCTAGACTTGACCCACACTAGGTTCTTGAGCAGAGAAGTGACAGGATAAAGGGCTCCAGTGACACTTAGCACAGCTAAGGATGCAGAGTGAGCTATAAGGGAAAACAGTTAGGAAGCAGTTGCAGTTGCCCAGATGGAAGGGATGGGGGATGAATTAAAAACAAGATATATTGTGAAGAGAAGAGTGTGGGATACTCTGGCTGACTCCCCATTACTAACTATCAGATGAGTGCTTGACTCAGGCTGATGCTTGCATCCATAATCTGTAAGCCAGCCCCAGCAGGTTTTAAGCAAAGGGGAAGTTGGTGGAAGCCCACAGGGAGTGGAGAGCTCACAGAATAGACAAGAGATTGGGAAGAGCAGGCTCAGGAAAGTCAGGAACCGAGCTCTCTAGAGAGCCAGAAGAAGGTCATGGCCTGTGCACCAAGACTGCAGCAACCCGGCTGCACCTGCTTGTGTAAATGACCTCTAACCACTCACTGTCCTCAGCTCACTTGCCCAGGATCTGAAACCCTAGGCAAGAATGTCCATTGGCCAGGTGGAGGCCACATTCCTGTCCTGACTGGGCAGGAAAGGGGGTGGAGTGGAGAGGATTTGGCTGCCTTAAATCTCTTTGGTTCTCTTTTGTTGAGGGAAGTAGGGATGAGGCAGTCTCCTTCGAAGGAGATGAGAATGCTCTTTGTGGGTGCTGGACACCCCCCCAAAATGACAACTTCCTTCCACCTAGCCCTTGCTTCCATCCCACTGATTCCCCAGGTTGCTGAGATCTCTGACCAACACTATTCCTCTCCTGAAACTGCTCTCCACTACTACTGCCCTTGTAAGGGCCGCTCAAACATCCTGTGTTGCTTGATTTTGGGGAGTGCATTTGAGGTTCCTGCAATGACAGAGAATGCCTGCCCCTGGGCAAGTGGATGAGTGGTGGGCTGACCACTGGGCTTTCAGGACAACTCAGGGTGGTCTCTGACTCCTAGGGTAACTTCCTCCCCTAGTTAACCTTCACATAGCTCCAAAGCAAACCTTCCAGCATCCTCAAGATGAAGCTAAGTTCTTCTGGGGGCACATGAGGTCCCAAGGATCTGGTCCTGCCTGTGTGGCCTCCTTATCAGCCACACACACTTGCCACATTCTGTATATCCTTGCTTCTGCTGTTCCTCTGCTGAAAGACCTCTGGATCCACCCACCAGCCCAGGTCTGGCTGAGGCTAGCAGACTCCTCTTCAGCTCGCAGAACCCCTTCCCCAATCTCCCTAGCATTCCTAAACCCTCCTCCTTCCATCCTATCACATTGGTACATATCTCAACCTAAGCATCTCCCCCTGCCCAAATATCACATTGTGTGATAGTTGTTTGCAATACTTTTTTCCTTTCAGTTAGAAAGGGGACTTGACACATAATTTGTAAAAAGTCCTTTTTAGCTGCCCCCACCTCCCCCCACCCACCCCACTGCTGCATTTCCCTCCCTTCTCCCCTCTCTGTAGAGGTAGCACTTTCCTGAATTTGCTGGGTAGCCTCCATATCCATTTTGTTTACTTTTATACACTTCTATTTACCCATAACCAGTGCTCAGTACCGGTCTTTGGTGGTGTTGATTTTATGCTTATTTACATCAGTGTCGTCATGCTCCAAGCATCATTTGGTGCCCTCATTTTCCCTACTCAGCATCATCATGGCAACCAGCACACTGTGCTGTAACTATTTCTCTCTCACCATTTGTGTCCCCCTTGGAGGGCAGGGCCTGTATCTTTTCCCCTCTATATTCCCAGTTAGGTGCTCAATAAATACTTTTGAATAAATATATGAATATGAACACGGCTCGAGTTAATTTCAATATTTCTACTGAGAATGTGAAGTCATGGTAGCTGCTTCATTTCCCATCTTGCCTGTCTCCATCAAGTTCTACTTTGAGTTCTAAACTTTATTTATTTATTCATTCATTTTAATGTTGATTTTTGAGAGACAGAGACAGAGCATGAGTGGGGGAGGGGCAGAGAGAGGGAGACACAGAATCTGAAGCAAGCTCCAGGCTCTGAGCTGTCAGCATAGAGCCCTACACAAGGTTTGAACTCACGAGCTGAGCCCAGCTGTGAGATCATGACCTGAGCTGAAGTCAGACATACAGCCCACTGAGCCATCCAGGTGCCTCAATTAGTTCTAAACTTTAAATCCACATGGATCCTGCTCATGCACCCCCTCCTTGTAATCCCCTAATTTCCCATATAACATCTTCAGTTCTCCTGATCTTTTGGAGGACATTTGAATAAAAGTTTGTGAAATGCAAAATCAAATGACTATAAATGGCCCCTCTCAGCCAGCAGGAAGAAATCAGATGACCTAATCCCAGCCATCAGAAAGGGAGGGCTCACGGTGTCTTCCTTTTATACATTTAGTTCTTTTTCTTTATAAAGGAAATGCATGTTTCTTAAGAAAGAAAGAAAGAAAAAAAGAAAGAAAGAAAGAAAGAAAGAAAGAAAGAAAGAAAGAAAGAAAGAAAGAAAGAAAGAAAGAAAAAATTCAACTCAACAAGACTTTCCTTACCCAACAAACTCAGCTACAGAGTAGCTCTCAAATTACTATTTGAATTATTTCTTCCCTGATTTAAAAAAAAAAAATTTAACGTTTGTTTATTTTGGGGACAGAGAGAGACAGAGCATGAACGGGGGAGGGTCAGAGAGAGAGGAAGACACAGAATCTGAAACAGGACCCAGGCTCTGAGCTGTCAGCACTGAGCCTGATGCGGGGCTCAAACTCACAGACTGTGAGGTCATGACCTGAGCCGAAGTCAGACGCTTAACCGACTGAGCCACCCAGGTGCCCCATTTCTTTCCTGATTTTATGCCATTTTTTTCTTTATACAGTTGTGTATATATACTTTCATAATCTATTTTAAAAAGTAACATAATGTAAGCAGTTTTCATATTATATAAGTTATTTAAATAGTAAGTCTTAATGGTTGCATAAAATCTAACAAGTAAATACTGTAGTTTACCAAGTCACTTCTCTAATATTAGATACTTAATTTCCACTTTTTTTTCTTTTTCTTTCTTTTTTTTTTTTTTTAGTACTGGAAAGAATGTTGAATACAGAGCTTCTAATGTATTTAAGGTGATACCTTTGGGATGGAATTTCATAAGAGCATGTATTGACTGGGCCAAAGGGCATGGATGGGCTTACTAAGGCTCCTTACAACATTGCTAAATCTGTGCACTTTCTGGGAGCAAGCCCCAGTCTCCCAGCAGGGTATTAGTAAAGAACACTTCTACAACAGTACTTTTTCTAACCCTGGATATTATACATTTTTAAAGTCAGCTAATTTGATAGATGGGAAATATACCCTATTTTAAATGCAAATATTTGAGGGTGCCTGGTGACTCAGTCAGTTGAGCGTCAGACTACATTTTGGCTTAGGTCATGATCTCAGCCAGGGTCATGGGATTGAGCCCCACAGTCAGTCTCCATGCTGAGCTCCTCGGGCCCTCTCCCCGCTGCTCGTGTGCTTTCTCTAAGATGGAAAAAAAAACTAAATGCAAATATTTGATTGTTATACCTTTTCAATTGGTTAGTAATCAATTGTATTTTTCTTTTGTGATTTGTCTACTCATATTCTTTATCTTGGAATTATATTATTTTTCTTTCCCATTTAATATACAGTAAGAGTTTTAACACTTTGTCACCTTGCCTATCAATATCTTTCACCAGATTTTCTTTTAGTTTTTAAAAAGTTTATAATCATAGTATTGGACTTAGTTGAAATGTTTAGCCATGGTATTAAATCTCAGGCATACCATGTGTTTTCTAATGCTGTTTTCTGAGTGTATTTTCTCCCACAAGGTACATGCTACTTCTGTGCTATTCCTGGGAAAGGATTTCACTGTCTACATTTTATTGGGATGCAGAGGCCATAGGCCAGCCTAGAGGTATTTCCTTCCTTGCCACAAGAAATAATCTTTACTCATCTCAGTTTGGTGTGGCTTAAAATATTTTTAAATCAAATCTATCAATCTTTGTAAAAATTTTTTTTAAGTTTATTTATTTTTGACAGAAAGAGACAGAGCATGAACAGGAGAGGGGCAGACAGAGACGGAAACACAGAATCAGAAACAGGAGCCAGGCTCTGAGCTGTCAGCCAGAGCCCGATGTGGGGCTCGAACTCACAAGCAGTGAGATCATGGCCTGAGCTGAAGTCAGATGCTTGCTTAACCAACTGAGCCACCTAGGCGCCCTTATCAATCTTTTTATTTTTATTTTTATTTTTTTTAAGAGAGCGAAAGAGAAAGAGAGAATGTGTGCGAACTAGGGGGAGGGGCAAAGGCAGGAGGGAGAGAGAATCTCAAGCAGACTCCACACTCAGCACAGAGCTCCATGTGGGGCTTAATCCCACAACTCTGGGATCATGACCTGAGCTGAAATCAAGAGTTGGACACTCAATTGACTGAGCCATCCAGGCACCCTGATTATTTCTCTTTTAAATTCCGAAAGTCCTCTCATCTCCAATGGTTATATTACTTATTTTCTTTTGCTTTCCTTTAAATTTTGTGGGGTTTTTGCTCTTTTTTTTTAAATATCTAACTTCATTCCATATGGAATTTATTTTGGTGAGGTAAGTATAGGGTCAGTTTGGAAACAGGCAACAAGAGCTATATTTATATTCTCTGACCCACTTTAGAAGTACACTTCCAAGAAAATAATTCAAAATGGAAGCTTTTTCCAGATGTTCATGGCAGCACTATTTATAATAGAAACAGTGTAGAAAGTTTAGATACCTACTCCAGAGGAAGAGTTAAACACACCATGACACAGAATAGGAGAAAGAAAGGTACGTGTGATGAATTTTAATATCTTTAAATGTTTATTTTTGAGAGACAGAGAGAGAGAAAGTGTGAGTGGGGTGGAGCAGAGAGAAGGGGAGACACAGAATCCAAAGGAGGCTCCAGGCTCTGAGCTGTCAGTACAGAGCCCGATAATGCAGGGCTTGAACTTACAAACTGTGAATCAAAGTCAGACACTTAACCAACTGAGCCACCGGGGCGCCCCTGAATTTTAAAAAGAATACAAAATGTACCTACTCTATGTTTACACTTACATATAATCAGGCAAGAAAATGACCATAGCCTGGGGAAAAGACACAAGTGGTAGGGTTGTGAGTAAATTACTGATTGCAGCTGGGCAGGGGTGGCCCCTGGCTGTCTGTCCCTTTCTTGAAAGGTATTCAGAAAGGGGATCTGGAGTTGGGAAGGGTGCCCCTGAATGAATTGTTTTCCCTTTAAATTTAAATTCTATTAATATCAGCAAAAGATTTATTACATTAATACAGCAGCTGCCTGACATTTTCAATGGATATGTTTCAAGAACTTTGTTAATCTCCAAATACGTACATAAGGAAACATCCATCTGCTCACCTGCTGGACCGTGTCTTCACAGAGACTCCTTGTGTGTCTCTTGCTTATTCTTGCATCTTTTCAACCATCACTAGTAGTCATTTTCTGGGTCTTGGGTTCTTCTCGAGAGACAGTGGGAGCAGAAGTGGGGGTGGGGCAGAAAGAGAGGAGAGAGAGAAACCCTAGAAGGCTCCACAGGGTTCTATCTCACAGACCATGAGATCATGACCTGAGCAGAAATCAAGGGTTGATGCTCAACTGACTGCGCCACCCAAGTGCCCTCAACCATCACTAGTTTGATCTCTCACATGATGTCTTTCTTTTTTTCCACAAGGAGAAAGTGTTGAATCCCACTGCCCCCATCCCACACTTCAGGAGAACTACCCAGTAGCCAAGGTGAGTGGATGCCATCCAAACTTTGACAAGTCAGGTGCTGCACAGACAGCCAGGCTCATTCACCAGTAAGTAATTCTCACTTCAGCACTGGCCTGGAGACACAATTCTAACACTGTCCTTGCAAAATCACAATCCCGACATCAGGTTTGCTCACAAGTGATTGGACCTGACATCATCAAATCCATAACTATTCGCGGTCCTCTGGAAAAGAAGGATGTTGCGGCAGACTGCTACATTGTGGTAGACTGTGCCCTCCCAGGAAGCAAGCTTCCTGGAATCCTTGTCCTTGTGTAGTCCCTCCCACATCATCCCTGGCCTTGGCCATGTGTCTGGCTTTGGCCAATGGGACTTTAAGGAGGCATAATACACGAACAGCCTTGATAAGCGCTTGTGTTTTAGGTTTGTCTGCTTGGCATATTCCCTCTTAGAACCCAGCTGCATGCTTTAAGGAAGTCCTGGCTAGCCAGTGGGAGTGTGGAGATGCCTGGGAGAATGAGACAGCTCATGGAGAAGAACAGAGGTGCCCAGTTGAGCCCCCAGCTGAAAGCAGCCACGTGAGTAACACCATGTGGAGCAGAAGAATCTCCCAACCAACCCACAGGATCATGAAAAATAATAAATCAAGGTAGTTTTAAGCCACTAAATTTGGGGTAGTTTGTTAAACAGTAACAGATAGCTGAAATACATGGAAATGTGCATGCAGTATATACTGTAGTATGTTAAGTGAGAAAGTAAAATACAGGGGTGCTGCGTGGCTCTGTTGGTTTAGCATCTGATTCTTGATTTTGGCTCAGGTCATGATCCCAGGGTCATGGGATAGAGCCCCATGTCAAGCTTCACGATGAGCGTGGAGCCTAAGATTTTCTCTTTCTCTCTCTCTCTCTCTGTCCCTGTCCCCCACTCATGCTCTCTCTCTCTCAAACCAGTACTAAAAGCCACTTTAAAATTATAGAAAATGGGGCACCTGGATGGCTCAGTCGATTAAGCGTCTGACCTCAGCTCAGGTCATGATCTCACAGTTCGTGAGTTAGAGCCCTGTGTTGGGCTCTGTGCCAAAAGCTTGGAGCCCAGAGCCTGCTTTGGATTCTGTCTCTCTCTCTCTCTCTCTGCCCCTTCCCTGCTTGTGCTCTCTCTCTCAAAAATAGATTAATAAAAAAGATTTAAAAATTATAGAAAGTGCTGTTCTTAGGTTCCTTTTTTTTTAAGTTTTGATTTAAATTGCAGTTAGTTAACACACAGCCTAAGATTAGTTTCAAGTGTACAAAAGAGTGACTCCACACTTCCATACTTCCATCCATTGCTCATCACAATAAGTACAATCCTTAATCCCCATCACCTATTTAACCCATACTCTCACCCACCTCCCCTCTGGTAACCATCAATTTGTTCTCTGTAATTAAGAGTCCGTTTCTTGGTTTGCCTTTCGCTCTCTTTTCTCCCCCTTTGCGCATCTGTTTTATTTCTTAAATTCCACATATGAGTGAAATCATATGGTATTTGTCTTTCTCTGACTTATTTTGCTTCGCATAATACTCTGTAGCTCAATCCAATGGTAAGATTTAATTCTTTTTTACGGCTGAGGAATATACCATCGTATGTATATCTACCACGTCTTCTTTATCCATTCACTTAATGCAATCCCTATCAAAATACCAATAGTATTTTTCACAGAGTTAGAACAAACAAACTTAAAATTTGTATGGAACCACAGAAGAACCCAAATAGTCAAAGCAACCTTGAAAAGGAAGAGCAAAACTGGAGGCATCACAATTCTAGAATTCAAGTTATATTACAAAGCTGTAGTCATCAAGACAATATG
Source organism: Felis catus (assembly GCF_018350175.1). NCBI lineage: Eukaryota > Metazoa > Chordata > Mammalia > Carnivora > Felidae > Felis > Felis catus. The sequence continues at coordinate 84,571,089 of NC_058373.1, read as the reverse complement.
GTACCGGTGCAAAAACAAAGAGATCAATGAAATAGAAGAGAAAACCCAGAAAATGAACCCACAACTATGTGGTCAATTAATCTTCAACAAAGAGAGAAAGGATATCCAACGGAAACAAAAGTCTCTTCAACAAATGGTGATGGGAAAACCAACATTTTGCAACATGCAAAAGAATGAAACTAGACCACTTTCTTACACTATACACAAAAATAAATTCAAAATGGGGTGCCTAGCTGGCTCAGTTGGTGGAACATGCTACTCTTCACCTCAGGGTCATGAATTCAAGGTCATGTAGAGATTATTAAAAAAATAAATAAATTAAAAAAATTTTTTAATGGATTAAAGACCTAAATGTGAGACCTGAAACCATAAAAATCCTACTGCAAAGGACAAAAAGCAAAAATAAACTATTGGGACCTCATCAAAATAATAAGCTTCTGCACAGCGAAGGAAACAATCAACAAAACTAAAAGGCAACCTACAGAATGGGAGAAAATATTTACAAATGACAAATCTGATAAAGGGTTAGTATCCAAAATCTACAGAGAACTTATCAAACTCTACACCCCAAAAATAAATAATCCAATTAAAAAATAGGCAGAAGACATGAACAGACATTTCTCCAAAGAAGACATACAAATGCCCAATAGACACATGAAAAAATGCTCAACATCACGCATCATCAGGGAAATGCAAATCAAAACCACAATGAGCTATCACCTCACACTTGTCACAATGGCTAAACTCAACAACACAAGAAACAACAGGTGTTGGTGAGGATGTGGAGAAAGGGGAACCCTCTTGCACTGTTGGTGGGAATGCAAACTGGTGTAGCCATTCTGGAAAACAGTATGGAGATTCCTCTAAAAATTAAAAGTAGAATGTAAACATTAAAAAAAAGGGGGGGGGGGTGCCTGGGTGGCTCAGTTGGTTGAGTGTCCAACTTTGGCTCAGGTCATGATCTTGCAGCTTGTGAGTTTGAGCCCCGCGTCGGGCTCTGTGCTGACAGCTCGGAGCCTGTGAATCCCTCTCTCTGCCCCTAACCCACTCACATTCTGTCTCTATTTCTCTCAAAAATAAATAAGCATTAAAAAAATTAAAAAAAAAAAGTAGAATGACCCTATAATCCAGTAATTGCACTACTGGGTATTTACCCGAAAAATACTAATTCAAAGGGATACATGAACCCTGATGTTTATAGCAGCATTATCTACAGCCCAAGTCAAATTATGGAAACAGCCCAAGTGTTCATTAGGTTATTTTTTTAAGTATATAGTTCTTTGAGTGTTATAGGGGATTTCAAAAAGTCTATCATGGCTCTTAGTCTCAAGAACTTCCAATCCTTGAGAAAAGTAGTGCCAGGCAGCTTTTGGGAACAATACTTGTGACTCCCAGCCCAGAGAGGGACTGGCTGAGTCGGAGAAGTTCTGGGGTCAGCAGAAGGCTAGGATGGCTTCTAGAAGAAGCAACTGACATCCTCTTTTTTGGAAAAGTGGCTCTCAGTCAGGAAGAAGTTCCACTATGAAACAAAATGATTGTGTATATGTGTATGCATGTGAATGTGTGTGTGCATATGCATGCTAACAAAAAGTAATCCAGCACTAGAACCTTCCCCAACGCTGCCCAGTCCTGAGCCTCTGTGGTTTTGGCAGTGTCGGTTCAGTCTGTAGGCTCTGGGACCTTCCTGGGACTCACTGATAAGTCTTGAACTCTCTCAACTCTTCCAGTCAACTCAGGCCTAATCATGCTGTGGTTGCCATCAGCAAGTGCCTGACATGATGTGAGATGTCAACTGGGATGTTCTAAAGTTAACTGAATGCTTGCTGGCTAAAATACACTATATGTGAAGTTTGTGCAAAATTAGGAAGATTATAGCATTGGTAAGGAGGGCATGACTTCTGGGAAAGTATTTTTTAAAAAATAAACAACTTAAGTAATTTTGCAAAATAAGCAACTAGTAAAACAAAAAAATTTTACCTCCATCCTTCCAGTTTCTTGACTAATTATAGTAAATGTCCACATACATTTACAAAATACATTTATAAGAGGAAATGGACATTAATGAAAAAATCAGAAACCATTGAGCATACTGTGAGTGAAAGCTTTTGGGGGGCATCTGCTTTTGAATGTGATTTCATGTCTTATTCATAGGCAAATTTTCTGTTGGCAACGTTGCTTCTTGGACTCATAGTTCAACATTTCCCAGTGTTCCAGAAGAACACCCTGGCTACCACCAGGGCTGAACTAGTCTAGGATGCTCTGCAGAAGCACATCAGGTCACTCAGCCATTCCAGACTCAACCGTTTCTGAAAAGGTGAGCGCGCTATTGCTGCCAATCACGAATCTTGTAACTGAGCCCAGGGCCATCAGCAAAAAGTTCAGGAGTCAGGAAATCCTGGTTCAATCCACTTAGTTAGAGGGAACAACAACGTTCTTGCGAAACTTCTGGTTCCCTTTGTGAAATGAAGAAGTACTGAGTCACCTTTCTGAGGTATTCCTGCAATGAGCTTCCTATATTTCCCAAGATTTTTTACTTCATTTTCCCTTGATTAAGAAAGTAGTACAATGAATAGCCCAGTAAATGTCACAGAAGGTAGAAAGCCACTGGTGTTGACAACGAGGACTGCGTCAGGGTCAGGAAACTGGAAGCCGGACATGCCTTTCTGTTTGCTGAAATCTCCATTCATAGATGCAGGAAAGATTGCTGAGACCCTGTCCTGGGAAAGGAGTGGACCAGCCACACAGTGTTGATTTTCCTCCCAAATGGTGTCCTTCAACAACAACTTTGAGTTCTGATTGGAACCTTTTGTTCTAGCTGCTTAGTGAACAAGACCTCTGTGATCTTGATAAGGGGAGGCACCTTTCCTATTTTTTCTGGCTTCTTAGCCTGGCATTTTGGCTTGGTTTCCAGCCTTATTGTTTCAGTCTGTTCGAATAACCAACTCTCTGGTGAGGGTTCTACGACCCATCCTTCAGCAGGCAGCACCGGGACTGGGGCTAGGGTCAGGCTGAACCCATTCCCCACCGGTCCTCTCCATGCTCACTTGTTGCCTCAGAGACCCACTGGGCACCCAGGGGTGGAGGCCGGGCAAGGATGTCTCACAGCTCAGAGGAATAGTCATGGAACTATTGGGGTCCTGATGGTGGCATAAAAAAGAATTAAGTTCCCTGATTTTGGAACTCCGTGTGCCTGAGCAGCCTTTGTGACTCTCTGCTCAGAGGACCCCTCAACATCCCATCAAGGGCAGGGAGGCCACCACAGAATCACTTTCAGGGGGAGGGGGGCAGTAGAACATAGTGGTTAATGGTGGCCTCCTGGCCTTACCACTTGTCAACCATGAGGTTTTGAGAACATCATTCAACCTTTCTGTGCCTTGGTGTTCTCATCTTTAAATTGGGGGGGTTGGTAGTTCTTATCCATAGAGTTAAAAGGAGAAATCCAAATGCCATGGTAAGCTCTCAATAATACAACCATGATTATTAATTGTAAGGTGGGGAGAATAGGAAGTCTTTTTATCTGCTCTGCTCCAGAGAACAATCTCAATCGGTTCCTGTTAATCTGGCCCCAACCCCCATCCTCACCCCTGCTTGGGCTGTAGAAGGCCTTGTCCCAGCTGGGATGGCCTAGGCATTAGCACTCAGACCTTCTTCAACCTCAGTCCTTGGATGTCTGTGGCTTCTGTTCTAGAGTGACTGTTTATCCAAATTGAACACACACTGTTCAGGTAGGACATGAATGGGGAAGTGGAAAATTGCCTAGGAATCTGTGTACTGTGCAGGAGGAAAGAGCACTGACATTACATGGAAAAGGTGGATTGATATAGATGAATGTTAATGTTTACAGTCGACTTGGGGAGATCCAGAGAAACAGAGGATTTCAGGGAAGGAAAGGGAACGGTAACTCCAATAAGGGTCATCAGGAAAAGCTTTGGAAAACAGCATTTACTTTTCTCTAATTTGCCAGGATCATCCCTCCCAGCATCTGAACAACCAGGTTTCAACAAAGTATCTTTCACCTGAGGCTCTAGGCCTTTGGCAAAGGGTTTAGAAAAGCTGCTCAGAAGACAGCTTAGTGCCACAGGAGAGCAGGGTTGGCGGGAAAGGTGCAGTTCCAGGCTTTTGGATTCCTGGGTTCTAGCCCGGCTCTGCAACCCAGGCCCTTCCTTGTCTGTGAAATCAGGGTGGTTAGGAAGTTGGCCAGAAGCTCCCCAACCTCTCCTGGCTTGCTACGTCCAGGATCCTTTGCGCTCCAGGCCCTGCCCCCACCCCAACCATAAATCTGGGCACCTGGGGAAGAAGCCCCAACAGGATTCAGCTGACTCATGTATGTTACCGTAACAGGATACATTTCATATTGCTCTCCGGACCTGGAAAAAGCCGAGAGTGCCAAGGGCGGACCTGTACGTGAACGCTTCCTGTTTCTCCCAAGGCTCACAGGCTTTCCGCATCCCGGGAGCAGCGCAGGCCAGCATCTCCCGAAATGCCCGAACCTCCAGGCCTCACTGGTTCTTTAGAGCGCTGGGCGTGGTTTCCGTGCGCTCAAACCCTCTGACGCAGGAGCCGGGAGCTGTCACCGCCCCCCCCCCCCCCCCCCTCGCTGCTCCTCGGTGTTGCTGTTGTGGGAAAGAAGGGGTTAGCTCCGCAGCCTGGAAGCTCCTTAAGGGTTCTGTGCGCCCCGGCGTGCGCCGCACGCGGCTGGCGCGGAGGAGGGGGTCACATTGATCCCCGGTGCATCCAGAGGCTCCACATCTGGAGGAATGTGCTCGTCACATCCGTCTGTCGTGTTCCTGCGGGCCCTCCTCCCAGGATGGATTCATGCTTCCAGACTATAAGCCCTACCAATTCCTTTAAATGCACCGCTCTTGGATCTCCCAGGCTCTGGGCGTCCCCAGTGGAGGGTGGCATTCGTGGAGGTCATTTTGACAGGATACTGTGGGGGTGAGGACTGGATACGAGGAGAGGGTCTGAAATATCTGTTGTGCACATCACTGGTGTAACCGTCACCCGCACAGCAGGTAATTCCTCACTGCAGAGTTGAATAAAGAGACTTTTAAGAAAGGCGAGGGGGAGGGTGTGCGGGGGTGGGGGGCGCTTGAGGCTCAGCGCAAGGCCTAGGGTAGCAGCAGTGTTCACGACCCTAGAGGCCTATGGGGGAGAGAGGGCGGCGATGGCCGATGGCCGAGCCCTGCAAGAGCCCGCAGCAGCGAGCGGGGGTGGGTGGAGGCAGGGAACGGCCGGCCGTGCTCTCCCTCCCGCAGCCGCCCTGGACGCCCAGCTTCTGTGTTGCTGTCCCTGCGGGGCAGAGAAGGGGGCGGGAGAGAGGAGCCGGAGGGACAACCTTCATGCACTGCTAGCTCACGTCTAGGTGGTTTTGTTTTGTCTTTGCAGTTTAGAGATAACCGTATAAAATTAGCTGCATCCAGAGGTCTCAAAAGTCAAGGGAGTCCCCCTGAAACGCCAGGCCTCTCTCTGGCTTTGTGTTCTGGGGCCATTCGTGGAGCACATACTTCCTCCTCTGAGGTCTCTAGCACCAGCCTCAGGTGCGCGCTCTTCTGCTCCGTGGCCACTGTCACCAGCATGCTCAGGTCTCCTGTCCAGAAAAGCCCCTGAATCGCCGTTTCCACCCCGAGACCACTTAGAAATCACAGCTGCTTACTTATTGTCCCTTCTCTGGGCCACCGTTGTGCGGAATCCCAGCTGAAGGAAAGCACCAGTGACTCCAAGTTACTTAAGAATAAAAATATACTTCTTATCCCAACAACATAAAACATTAAGAGGAATTATGTTTTTTACAAAATCCAACAAACCACCCACGATTGTACCTACCAAGCAAAAGCGGTACCTTTGTAAGCAGAGCAATGATGAAACAGACTGGGGCCACTTGATCTCAGGTCCTGGGCAGACCTTTAGGTGCCAGTCTTGTTTCTAATAGTCTGAAAAAGAGTTGACAAAAAGTAATGTTTATTGGATACTTCCTAGGTCCTGTAAACCTGGACAAGTTTCTCAACCCTTCTGTGCCCCCAACTTTTTATCTGTAGAATGGGAATAATCTCAATGCCTCTTAGGGTTTTGTGAGTCTTAAATGAGTCCATCTCTGGAAAGTACTTGAATGGTATCTGGTGCACAGAAAAGCGGTATTTACATGTTACCTCAATATCAGCTACAATCACGTGGCAGCCCAAAGGGGGTTCACGGTCTCGGTCTCTGTTTTTGAGACTATGGCTTCAGGGCTTCCTCAACACCCAGGGCCAGCCAGCCATTAAGTGGAGCCATGAGGGGCGCCTGGGTGGCGCAGTCGGTTAAGCGTCCGACTTCAGCCAGGTCACGATCTCGTGGTCTGTGAGTTCGAGCCCCACGTCAGGCTCTGGGCTGATGGCCCAGAGCCTGGAGCCTGTTTCCGATTCTGTGTCTCCCTCTCTCTCTGCCCCTCCCCCGTTCATGCTCTGTCTCTCTCTGTCCCCCGAAAAATAAATAAACGTTGAAAAAAAAAATTAAGTGGAGCCATGGGTCTCCTGATCTTCGTTCCCTGGGGAGAGATGTCTCCAGAACTCTCTCTCTAGGCCCTGCCTCCTCTAGCCTGAGTGCCAGGCACCTGGACCTGCCTCTGTGGCACTTGGTGGTGGAAAGCGGCCCTGAGTTAGGATTCAGAAGATACTCAGTGTGGCAGCTGAGTGACCTTAATCTTTGGCCCTCAGGGTTCCTATGTGTAAATTAGAGATAATAATTGCCCTCCCCACAAACCCACATGCAGGGTGGTTTTAAAGACCAAATGCAAAATAACTAAAAGTTCTTTCTAGAGGTGACATCATGAGTCTCTGCTGTGCCTCCAACCCCAAATTGCACTTTTTTTTATTATTTAAAAAAATTTTTAATGTTTATTTATTTTTGAGAGACAGTGAGAGCAGGGGAGGGGTAGAGAGAGAGGGAGACACAGAATCCGAAGCAGGCTCCAGACTCCAAGCTGTCAACACAGAGCCCGATGCGAGGCTCAAACCCACGAACTGCAAGACCATAACCTGAGCTGAAGCTGGATGCTTAACCGACTGAGCCACCCAGGCGCCCCCCCCCCCCACCAAATTGCACTTTTTAAAGCTCAGCTGGGGGGTAGAATGGATTGAAAATAAACCAACCTCGATAGTTGTGCAGGGGTCTCAGGGGAGCTCCTTAGCCATATAGAGTCCCTGTCTGCCCCCACTGCCAGGCTGCTACAGGGAGGAAACCATTAGCCCGAGTGAACTCTTGAAACACTGGGGGCAGTTGTTCCATCCCAGGTGGTTCCCATGTTCCAGGAGGAAGTAAGGATCTTGCCCCCAAAGAGCCCAGGATGGAGTCTGAGGGGAGGGTCTTCTGGAAAAGGCGGCCCAGGCCTTGGATGTGAAGCAAACCTAAGCAAACCCTTTGCAAACCTAAAGCTCTTAGCTGCAGCTGTGGGTAAGGGAAAGAGCCTGGGAAGGTAAGGAGCCCTGTCGGCAGAGCATCCTGCAATGGGGGAAATAAAAATAGAGATAGGGTTCTCCCTGTCCCCACCCCACTTGAAGAAGCCTAGCACTGGCCTGGCACTTAATAGATGCACAATGAATTTGTTCTTTTTATGCACATGTGCACACACACACACACACACACACACACACACACACACAAAACTCCATTTGGCCTCAAAGTACCTGCTATGTGCTGGACACTGTGCAAGTTCAGGGGACCAGGTGCAAGAACTGACCTTGACCTCTGGGAGTTGTATTTGGTGGTTGAGATAAACTTCAGCCTGGGAGAGAATTGGAGCCCTAAGAGGAGCCCTGGGGAGGTGCTCCAGAGCTGGGAGTGCTAGTAGAAGGGCCCCTAGGCTGAGGGGACAGCAGGCACAGAAGGAGAGGGCAGGAGCTCTGGGGTGACTGGGTTAGGCAGAGGGAAGATTCTTGGATGGTATTTTCTTGTTACATACCTATTTGATCTATTCTTTGGTACTTTCTGGAGAGGCAGGACCTTGGCTGCCCACCTTTGCAGGCCCCCCGTTGTGGAACCCCCGTTGTGGAAGGGGATGGCAGTGTAGCTCTTACCCCAGATAATAGCACAGGTGGACTGGAAGAATCTACAGAAGAGTCCTGTCCTCTGGGTTCCAGGAGAATCCTAACCAGCCACAGTCCTCATGGGACTGAATGTTTTCCCCGAGGTAGCTCCTAGGACTAACTCCAGGTGCAAGGCCTGGGTGCCACCCATCACTTCTTCCCTCCTGCCCACCCCACTTTTAGGAGAAGGTAGCCAGTTCTGTCCACATCTGGCTACCTGTAGGATGGTCCTGGGGTGTCAGATCCAGAGTAGGAAAGGAGAGGGTGGAGAAGAATCCTCTTCAGTGGTCTGCCCCTTGGGTGGGTGTCTCGAGCTAGGCCATCCTTCACACCACCCAGAGAAATCAACTCCTCAATTACGATGATGGAGCTTGTTTCCTCCAGCCACATATTTGCATGAAAAGCTGGGGACTGGATATGGGGGAGGGAAAGCGATAACTCTTGAGAGTTGACACCAGGGCTCAACTCTGGTGCCAATTTGAGTTGTGCAGGTTTAGAACAGGAACATGAAGGGGTGCCTGTGTGGTTCAGTCAGTTAAGTGTCTGACTTCAGCTCAGGTCATGACCTCATGGTTTGTGAGTTCAAGCCCCATATTCGGGGTCTATGCTGACAACACGGAGTCTGCTTCGGATCCTCTGTTCCCCTGTCTCTCTGCTCCTCCCCCACTCATGCTCTCACTCTCTCTCTCAAAAATAAATTAAAAAACATTAAAAAAAAATGAGGAACATGTATTGAAGAGCACCTACTATGTGCCAGGCCCTTTGCATGTATTCTGCATGAGGTAGGTATGTGAGGTAGGTGTTCTAGACACATTTTATAGGTGAGGAAACTGAGATAGAGCGAGTTTAATTGAGTTGCCCGGAGTCACACAGCGACCTGAGAGGAGTAGAATCTGGTTCTGCTGGCAGGGCTGTCTTTTCTGACTGAGGGTCCCTCAGCAAGCTCCTGGGACAGTGTAGATTCTGGGCGGATGGCTGCAGCTCAGCTTGATGCTGCAGCCTGAGGAACCGTGTGGAAGGCCGGCTTGGTGAGCATAGCAGCCGTGTCACAGATGGGTCAGGGCTTTGGGTGTCCTGCCGGCCAGTGAGGAACCGTGCGAGGCGTTTGCACAGGCTACCCTATTCCTGAAGCCAGTGGGGGTCTCCAAGTCTTCTGGCGTGGGTGAAGGCTGCTTCCCAGTTGATGCGCTTGGAAAAGCCCCTGCCTCTACCATGGGCCACGGAGTGCTGTGTAATTTCCTCTGTGGGTCAGTCCTCCACCAAGGGCTGTGACAGGGTGGTGAGTCAGACCGCAGCCTGTCACTGATAAGCCACCAGCTGCCTAGCTTCTAGCCTGCTTGGTGGACGGACATCGGGATGGCTGCTCACTGCCTTCTCCCATCTCTGCTCTGCCCTGCGTAGGAGAAGTGGGGCTGCTCAGGGGAGGGTCAGACAGACATCCGCTGTGGGTCATGTAAATCTCCAGGGTCAGGAATTGAGGTGCCACCCTCAAGCTGTTTGAACCTGGCCTGATCACACCATTCATCTCCCAAGCAAGAACATTCTCTGTCTTCCCCTCAAGTTCGGGAGACCCACAGGGGAATCTGCTCTTCTCAGAAAAAAGCACTCAGCTTAGGTGATTAAAAAAAAAAAAAATCAGTGGTTATTTCAACTGCCTTCAAGGAATTCACCATGTACGGACGGGCTTTGAAACTCAACAGCTGGCTTTTAGAAGACAAGAAGGATTATCTTTGGATCCCTTGCTGTGAGCTGACAGTGGCTCATCCAGAGTCCCTCAGGGTAGGGAGGCTGTCACAGGCTGGAGTGCCAGTCATACTTCTGGGCAATTTAAAGCCACGTGCTCTGTGTCACCAAGACTGTGACTCAACCGTGTGCTTGCCAAAACTCATTCACAGAGGGGTTGAAACTGCTCTGTAGGCACTTTTCGGAGTGAGGGCTCTTCATGTCCTGGAGGGAAACCGGGGATGCACAGGAGATGAGCCTTCCCAGCAGTCCAGGTGAGGGCCCCTTCGAGCCAGGCCCCGTAGGTGTTCGCTTCTGTTACCTCAGCTCCTAGGCTTTCCATAAGTGTCTGTTAGATGACTGAATGAACAACAGAAGAAACAAAGTGAAGCTGGCACAAAAACCTAAAGCCCATACTTTTCTATGCGTGTCTTGCTGCTTAGCAAAAAGGAGTGATGCTCATGTGGTCCCCACAAGGGAGCCTGAACCTCCACAGACAGACCAGATGCCTGGCTGGCTGCCAAGAGATCCATGCACCCCGAGGGCTCACCCTTTCTCTGCATTCCTCCAAGAAGGTAGGAGTTGGCCCCGAACACCTTGAGGGAATAAGGCCACTCATATCTGGGCTATTTCTGGAATTTTAAATTTTTTTTTAATGTTTATTTATTTTTGAGGAAGAGCGAGAGAGAGAGAGAGAGAGAGAGAGAGAGGCAGAGTGTGAGCAAGGGAGGGGCAGAGAGAGAGGGAGACACAGAATCCAAAGCAGGATCCAGGCTCTGAGCTGTCAGCACAGAGCCCAAAGCGGGGCTCAAACTAACAGACCACGAGATCATGATGAGCTGAAGTCGGATGCTCAACCGACTGAGCCACCCAGGTGCCCCTATTTCTGGAATTATAAAGAGTTTGTGTTGGCTGAGATCCTCAAAAGAGATTTCTTAAATTATTATTATTTTGCTCCTTAAAGACAAAAACAAAAACAAAAACAAAGGCCTGATGACAGGTGCTAAGAGTCCAGGCTAGATCAGCATGGCCAGGCTGGGAGGAGTGAGCAGCCACCAGTGGGTCTGGTCAGGCAGCCCTGCAGAGTGGGCAGGCAGGTCCTCACACTGCAGTCTCCATCAACCCATGCATCTCCTCACATCTTGAAATCTCCATCTTCAGTTACACCTGCGGGCTGGACAGCCACATTTAGACCAGCTCCTGCCATCACTACTCCTCACGGCAGAGCGCGACCCAGGCATCTTGGCTTTTTTTCTTTCCTTTTCTATCCTTTTTCTATCTCTTCCTTTTTCTTTCTTTGCCTTCTCCTTACTTAGTCTAATTGTCAGCCTGGCTGGTAGAGACCAGAGGCCAGAGAGGGTGTGACACTAGACAGAGACTTCCAGGGGCAGCAAGAGCCCAGTAGTGAGGATGGGGTGCCTAGGGGGTTCCTTGGCCCGCCATGTGACAAGCAGATCCGGCTTATCATCCTGGAGACTTGGTTCCGAGGTTCTGCCCAGGAAATAGCTATGGGGCAGGAGAGAACAGGGGCAGGGGAGAGACACCAAGATTTGGGTCTCTAAGAGAAGAAGACAACAAGAAACATCAACAGTTTTATCGGGCTGATCACATAAACTGCCAAAACACCAGAGCTGCGTGGACCAGAAATACATCAAGCATTGGTGGCTGGAGAATTCGAGTTTGTTCTGTGCTTAGAACTGTGACGTCCACATGGGAGGATTTTTCACTGGCTGGGGCCTTCCACAGAAGCGCATTTTTACCATTCTCTGCACCATAAACAAATGCAAACCCTCATGGCAAGCGGTTTTCAAAGACTGTTGTCTCTAAAAGGAAATCGGGACTGCATTTTCCCACAAGAACTTCAAGGAATTATGATTACTCAGAACTCCCTCTTGACATTCTTGTGAACATTTGAGAAATTCCCAGTGCCTCCTGTCGCCCTGAGTGCGGGAAGCCAGGGATGTGCCGACTCACACACAGCCCAGAGAATGCTTTCAGGCTCATAGCAACTGCATAAACCATTGCATAACTGCAATCGCGCCTTTTTTTTTTTTAAACTTTGATAATGAAAGGAAATGCAAATAAAGAAGTAATGACTTCTGGGAAAATCATGCCTAGAAGATGACTTCTTCCTCTCTATCCCTCCCATCTCCTCAAAAGTGCTCCTCTCTAGATCTCTTTTTCAGGAGCTGAATTCCCACAGCAATTTTCCAGGATTGTAAAGGGACATGGGACAGTCCGCGTAATTAATTCTGTGAGCTCCCCTATTTTGGGGCTCAAACATTCCCTCAGGCCCAGAGATGGATTCAGGGACTCTCCGGGCTAGAACTTCTGGCCACCAGCCAACTTCCAATGCAAAGTACAACTCCAGTCATGAAACAGACATGGAGAGCCTCACCAAATACTACAGGCTACCGGAAAAGAGTTAAGGGCCTGCGTGAGCCCGCCCCCATCACTCAGTAGAGAGAGACAGCTCACCTTTGTTACCTACAACCATGGACAATAGGTGTATAGGGACTGGATATGTAACCAGATATGTAACTGGATCTGGTAACCAGAGGGCTACCAGAAAGCCCAAAGAAAGTAACTAGTCACATGCATGCTACAGCACGCAAGGGGAAATAGCCACTGGACAGAAGAGAGTTCTGGAAAATAAAGTTTCCTAGAATTTTCTGCCTGGAGAATGCTGTAGGCAGGTAGACACATGCCTCATTTTTTTTTTTAAGTTTATTTATTTATTTTGAGGGGGTGGGGAGAGAGTGAGAGCAAGTGTGCATGAGCAGGGGAGGGGCAGAGGGAGAGAGGGAGAGAGAGAATCCCAATGTTCAGCATGCAGGGCCTGAACGCACCACTGTGAGATCATTACCTGAGCCAAGATCAAGAGTCAGACAATCAATGGAGCCACCCAGGTGCCCAAAATGTTTAGTTTCTAATGAATGATTTGTTTTTCTAAGAAAGAAGAAGGAAGGAAGGAAGGAAGGAAGGAAGGAAGGAAGGAAGGAAGGAAGGAAGGAAGGAAGGAAAGAGAAAGGAAAGAAAGAAAGAAAGAAAGAAAGAAAGAAAGAAAGAAAGAAAGAAAGAAAGAGAAAGAAAGAAAAAGAGAGGGAGGGAAGAAAGAAATGGGAAGGAAGGAGGGAAAGAGGGAAGGAGGCAGAGGGGGAGGGGAAGAAAAGGGGTGGGGGAAGAAAAGAGGGAGGAAGAAAACACAAAAGGAAAGAAGAGGGGTGCCTGGGTGGCTTAGTCAGTTAAGCATCCAACTTTGGCTCAGGTCATGATCTCACAGCTCAGCTCGTGAGTTCGAGCCCCACATCAGGCTCTGTGCTCAGAGCCTGGAGGCTGCTTCAGATTCTGTGTGTGTGTGTCTCTCTCTGCCCCTCCCCCACTCACACTCCGTGTGTGTGTGTGTGTGTGTGTGTGTGTGTTTCAAAAATAAACATTTAAAAAAATTTTGTTAAAGAAAAGGAAAAAAGATAAAAATTCTAGAGCTATGCTGTTCATATGGTAGCTTCTGCTCGCAAATGGCTTTTGGGTCCTTGAAGTACAGCTGATCTGAATTGAGATACGCTGTAAGAATAAAATATATGCTGGATCTCAGTACAAAGACAGGCATGTAAAATAAATACCAATTAATAATTGTTATCAATTACACAGGGAAATGATGTTTTGGAGATTAAAAAAAATCTTTAATGTTCTTATTTATTTTTGAGACAGAGAGAGATAGAGCATGAGCAGGGGAGGGGCAGAGAGAGGGGTAGACACAGAATCCGAAGCAGGCTCCAGGCTCTGAGCTGTCAGCACAGAGCCAGAAGCGGGCGAGTGTCTCTCACAGAATGTGAGATCATGACCTGAGCTGAAGTCGGATGCTCAACCAACTGAGCCACCCAGGCATGCCTGGAGATTTTGAATTAAACAATATACATTAAAATGAATGTCATCTATTTTTCACTCTTTTTAATGTGGCTCCTAGAGCATTTACAGTTACATCTGCGACCACACTCCATTTCTCTTGCAGCGCTGCTCTAGGTAGCTGCCTTCCGTGGCACAGGGCTGCCCTGGGGTTCCAGCCCCACTTCTAGCTCCTGCCACACTGTAGAGGGCCTCAGCTCCACCCCTTTCCCTGGACTGAAAATGAACTCGCTCAGATGGGAGATGTCTTGATTCTTAGATTCTCCAGAAAAGATCCAAACATCTCCCTGGAAAACCCTTTTGAGTTTCAAGCAGTCGTGTTTGACCTTTCAAAATCCTCTGCATTGCATGAAGGCGCACAGGGGCTTTCTTGCACTCGTTCGAGAGATGGTAGGTGGCTGTGTGATAGCAACGGAAACTTTGAATAGGATGTGTGAGTCGTGGGAGGTTTTGGTGAGGCCTCAGTGGGGACTAAGACATTGACAGACACTGTTAAAGTTTGAATCCAGGTTCACCGGTAAATATTTAGGAGAATTTTTTACATTTTTTAAAAGTAGTCTTAGCGTCCGACTTCAGCCAGGTCATGATCTCGCGGTCCGGGAGTTCGAGCCCCGCGTCAGGCTCTGGGCTGATGGCTCGGAGCCTGGAGCCTGTTTCCGAGTCTGTGTCTCCCTCTCTCTCTGCCCCTCCCCCGTTCATGCTCTGTCTCTCTCTGTCCCAAAAATAAATAAAAACATTGAAGAAAAAAAAAATTAAAAAAAAAAAAAAGTAGTCTTCACACCAAACCCGGGGCTTGAACTCATGACCCTGAGATCAAGACCTGAGCTGAGATCAAGAGTCTGATGCTTAACTAACTGAGCCACCCAGGAGCCCCCTAGGAGAATTTTTTAAAGTGGCAGAATATCGCGGCAACGTTGACAAAACATTTCTTCCAAAAATATGTGTTTGAGCACCCTCTCTTTGCCTGGAGTAAACTAAGCGATGAGCACAGCCATCTGCTGTGGAGCCCTGGAAGGCAGAGAGGAAAGGCTGGGTGTGTGATGCGGGAGGGACAGGGTCCAGGCGCCAACAGTATACCTGCTCAGTTTCCCAGGCCTCCAGCCACCGTGTGCAGACTTTTACAAAGTTGAAATTATAGTAAAATTATAGTATACTTGCATGTTTTGCTTTATACTTCTTTCTCATAAATGCTCAGAAGTGTTTTCCATGTTCCTATATAGTCTTCATAATCATCCTTTTTAGTACTTAACTAATACTCCAAGTGACTGTATCATTTTGTAACCTCCTGTGGGACAGTTTCCAGTTTTGTTTAAATAAGATAGCAGCAAAAATGCAATTTGCTTTCTTTGCTGTCTTTCCTTTTGGATTTAATTAATTGCCAGAAAAGAAAGAAACTACCGTGTTCAGGGGTATGAAATCTTTTCTAGTTCTTGATGGATATTGCCAAGGCGCTGTCCAAAAGGCATGTATGAAATTATATTGCTTGCCGCGATGGATGTACATACTAAGTTTCTTACAACTTTGCCAGGATTGAAGTTACAGTATATATATGTATATATGTGTATGTGTATTCTTAAGCATTTAAATTTGCAAATGTATATATACATGTACATGTATACATACACATAATATGTATTATACGTTTGCAAATTGTATTGCATATGTTTTGAAGCTTGAGATTTTTGAAGCTTTTATAAACAAAATGTTTATAGACAAGTAACACTATATATATATTTTTTTTTCTGAAAATGCCATGATATTGTCTTGAGCATTTCTGGACTCTGCATGCATTTCTGTCTTTAAATTGTTCTGCACAAGTTTAAGAAACAAAACAGATGAACATAGGAGAAGGGAAAGAGAAATAAGATGAGAGAGGGAGGCAAACTGTAAGACACTTAAATACAGAGAACAAACTGAGGGTGGCTGAAAGGGTGTTGGGTGGGAGAATGGGCTAATGGGTGATGAGCATTAAGGAGGGCACTTGTTGGGATGAGTTATAAGTAAGTGATGTATCACTGGGTTCTATTCCTGAAATCATTATTACTCTATATGTTAACTAACTTGGATTTGAATTTTAAAAAAAGTGCTATTGTCAGCCTCAAATATTTAAAAAAATTTTAAAAAATGTTCTGCAAAGATATGTCTCTTTTTCTCCATTTATTAATTTATTTATATCAATATGGACTCATTTTATATTTTGGGTTCTACTCCAATTGATTGTGTTGCCCAAATCTTCCAGCTTAGGCCATCGGGATCTCTTTCATTTGGCTCCTGTGCCCCTTTGACATACCCTATCAATGTATTTGTAATTATCTCCTTACTTTCCAGCACTCCAAGGTGCTCCAGGCTCATCTTTCTCAGTCTTAGAGTCAGTCTGTTCTCCACGGGGCCCTGTTATTGGAGAATGGTTCTAGAAACCAAGATCTGGGTGCTCAGTGTGCTTATTGCTACTATGGTGTCGTTTTTCAGGTTCTCAGGTGACAGAGAAAAGACACATGCGTGTTTACCAGCCTGCATCAGGGGTAGATTCCCATAAGTGACATTTCTGGATCAGAGCAAACCCACATTAAACATGTTGTTACTGCCTAGTTGTCCTCAAAAAAAAAAAAAAGGGTGTTTTTCACTCTTCCCAGTGGTGCTTAAGAGCACCTGTTTTCCCACACTCTCACCAATACTGAATAGTAGCAAATACAAAATTAGCAAATTTTTACTGATCTGATGAGTGGAAAATGGGATCTCCGTGTTTGAATAATTTGAATTGACTTTGAACTTATGTTTCTAGTTTTCTCACTGCTCATCTGTTACTAGACTTTGAATTTCTTCTTTCATCTTCTTTTATCTTGTATAAGCATTTGCATCCTTCCAAATAATATCTAAAATGACTCTTTTAAAACTCTTTGCTGACCTCACCTTTGAGCTTAGGTAGATTTTGCTGAGAAATGGAAGCTCTTTTGACAGACTGACAACAGCACAGCTGGGGACAAGAGGACTCATTTTCCATCTCTCTTTGCAGGCACTTCCTTATTAGTCCTTCCCAGCCCCATCTAGAGCCCCTCCGGTGCTCCTTCCTCCAGGATAAACTATTCTAGAACACGTCAGCAATGCCTGCCTTTGGGAGGTTGTGAACTTTTGTCACAGTTTCCAGGGTGACTGTGACTCAGCCCCTGTTCCTGAAGTCTGAGGCTGTCCACCTAGAAAGCGCTCATTCCCTAGCACAAACATGCCTCCCTCAGCCTCAGGCCAGCAGAAGCTCTTCTGTGCCTTCCTCCCCTTGCTCCTCCACTTCCGCTCCCCACTTTAACTCACAGTGTCATTATACAAATGAAACGTCCACAGACACGAACCATTCAAACAGTACACAATTATCCTGTGAAAATATATGGGTATTTGTTTAACCTCTGTGCCTCTTCAGAAATAACCATGCATAAACAGGCATATATTTGCATATAGATTCTTTTTTTTAATGTTTATTTATTTATTTATTTATTTATTAAAAAAATTTTTTTAAGTTTCTTTATTTCTGAGAGAGAGAGAGAGAGAGAGCAAGCGCATGAACGGGGGAGGAGCAGAGAGAGGGAGACACAGAATCCAAAGCAGTCTCCAGGCTCTGAGCTGTCAGCACAAAGCCTGACCCGGGGCTCAAACTCGAGAACTGCAAGATCATGACCTGAGCAGAAGTCAGACGCTTAATCCACTGAGCCACCCAGGTGCCCCATTATTTATTTATTTTTGAGAGAGAGGGAGAAAGTGTGAGCAGGCAAGGGGCAGAGAGAGAGGGAGACAGAGAATCTGAAGCAGGCTCCAGGCTCTGAGCTGTCAGCACAGAGCCCGACGAGAGGCTCAAACTCGCGAGCTGCGAGATCATGCCCTGAGCCGAAGTAGGACGCACAACAGACTGAGCCACCCAGGGGTCCCTATACATTCTTTTTTTATAAGGCAACTGGCAGAAAACTCTACACAGTGTTCTGCACCTTGCTTTTATTTTTAATTGCCAGTGTATTTTGAAGATCTTTCCACATCAGCCTACACAAATCTGTCATTTTGAATGGCCACATGGTATTCCACTGATGTGTTATTGTTTATCTAGTCCCATTTTAATAGATATTGGGTTTTTCCTTTTTTTTTTTTTTTTTTTTGCCACTAGAAAGAACGCTACTGTGAACATCCTTGTGGACCTGTGGGGTTATACCTGCAGGGTAAATTCTTTAAACTGGAATTTCAGGGTCAAAGAAAATGGTGTACTTTAATTCCAATAGATATTGCCAATTTGCTCTCCGAAGGGGCTGTGCCAATTTACCCTCCCATCAACAGTCATGAGAGGGGCTATCTCCCTGTCGTCTCTCACCAGCATCCAGCTCCGTTATACTTATAAACCTCCTCCCAGCTGATAGGTGAAAACGGTATCTCATTATAATCTTAATTTGCATTTCTCTCATTATGGTTGAGGGATGTATTTCCTTTTTTTTTTTTTAAGTTTATTTATTTATTTTGAGAGAGAGAGAGAGAGAGAGAGAGAGAGAGGGAGCGCACTAGCTGGGGAGAGGCCGAGAGAGAGGAAGAGAGAGAATCCCAAGCAGGCTCCACCCTGTCAGTGCAGAGCCTGATGTGGGGCTCTGTCTCACAAGCCATGAGATCATGACCTGAGCCGAAATCCAGTGTCAGACACTCAACTGACCAAGCCACCCAGGCACCCTGAGGGATATATTTCAAGTGGCAAGAAGTCATGTATATTTCTTTTTCTGTGAACTACTTATATCCTTTATGAATTATCCCATATGTTGCCAGTTTTTATCTTACTGATTTAGAAGCATTCTTCATATATGAAGGAAATTAGTATTTTTGTGATATATGGTATAATAATTTCCCCCCAGTTCATTGTTTGTCCTTTGTTGGTAGGCTTTAAAAAAAAAATACATGCTGCCCTTATAGATTCTGTCTTACAGCTGGTTAGAATTTCAATATACATATTTGTGCGTGCAATAATCGACTTTCTCATTTCTACATTTCATCTCCCATCCCCCTGAGGGGGCAGACACGTCTTGTCATCAGTTCAAAGATCAGCTGGTCCTCTCGTCCCCTCAAAGTTCCTGGGATGGTCCTGAGTTCAGTACACGAGAGGACAGATGGAGCACCTTCAATTCTCCAGGCTAGCTGGCCAGCTGGCATCTACTGGGATTCCCTGGCTGGTCACTTTGGGCTGTCACTTCTTGTCCACAGGATCCCTCCATGTCTGCTCTCTCCTCCATACCCCTATGCCAGTTACACAGGACTCTTTCTGCCACCCACAGCGAGGCAGAGACCCATCTGCCTGACACGCCACAGCCATTTCTAACCTGGACCTTTGCCACTTCCTCTGGGTTCCGCCTAGGAAACCCAGGCAGGGTTTCTTTCTCAGGACCTCAACAACATCCACGTATATCTCAGGACACCCCTCACCTCTGCCCTCTTCCCAAGCCCAGACTGGCAAGCCTTGCTATTCCTTGTCAAGGAGCTCCCACATCTATTCCTGTGTTTTCCATTCCTCTGTGGACTTATAATTCTGGAACTCAGAGGTCAGGAAGATTTCTTTCCATACTTTTTCTTCTGTTTCTGTCTCACATCCTTTCCCTGAGGCAGCACACACAGAATGGTCAGAAGTGTGTGTGTGTGTGTGTGTGTGTGTGTGTGTGTGTGTGTGTGTGGTTCCTGGGGAGGGAGAGGCCAAAACTTGTCAGGAACCCCAGGAGAAAGCAGCCAGGTGTGAAACCCTGTGAACTTCCCCAGCCTCTCCCAGCAAGGCTCAGCCACACCCCTCATTGCTGGGGGTCTGTTCTCTCTTAGGCCCTCTCTGATACCATCTGAGGCTGCTGTGGGTTGAGTGGTTGCCTGTGCCCCCTTTGTGGGTGGGGGCTGGCCCATCTTGCTATCCTCTGTGGCATCTAGACCATGGGCCTTGCACATCTGGGCACTCAGGATGTATGGCATTGAAGCACCTGCTGGTTTTACCAAGCCAGCTTGTCCTTGTTCTCAGTGCTCTCCGAGAGGCCAGAAAGGTGGGGCATCAGTGAGAGGGGTCCCCAAATACCCTCCTCAGCTTCTGCTTTCTTCTGAAGGCATTCCTCAGCTGACCTTGAGAAGCCAGGGTGAAAGAAGGTTTTCTCCAGAGAGCACTGTCGGCAGATGAGGCCTCCTCACCCAAGTTTGTCTCCCCTAGTCTCCATTCCTACTTTTGCTGTTCCTGCAGGCTAGGGGGCTGGATAGCATGAGATGACCTCAGACCTCAGGTCCTCAGGAAGGGATGTTGGAGGGAGGAGCCAGAGAGGAGGTGAATACAACTGAATTCATTCCTCATGAATCCCATCCCTACTGTACTCCTGGTTCCATTTTTACTTTGCCTCTAGCTAAAAACCCTCTACCTTTAAGCCTTCTGTTGGTGAGGACAAGGTCCCTTCTGGGAAGTCTTTCTCTTTCCTGGGCAGGGCCAGCTCTCAGGACCATGCATACATACCTTTAGCTGGTCTCCAGCCTTCCAGCCATTTCTAGTTGTTCCCTCCAACATTCTCGAGGGGCTCAGCCTGTAATCTGATCTAGTTTTGCTGACCCTGTTACCTCACATCTGTGCCCATTACCCCCAGCGGCTTACTGTCTCCAGTACTTTCATGTTAATTAATATTTTCCTCGGTAGCATCTGAGCAACACTATCCACCAGCAAGCTTACCTAGGGACTGCAGGCTGAACTCTGGGAAATGTCCACAGTAGTGGAGATTTGAGGTCAGGAAGACGGTCCAGCCCCACCTCTGGCATTGACTGGCTGGTCCCTTGACTTCCCTGAGTTTCTTTCTTCATCAGTAATGAAAAAACCCAGTATGTACTTACCTCACAGCAGGGTGAGGGCTACAAAGGCATCATGTGCATATTTCTAAAACATGTGCTATTAGTAGTAGTATAATGTGAAAAGCATTTTTTATAATTGACCCTGCCCTATATCTAGCATAAATCTGGAGATATATACAGATATATATATATATATGTGTATATATATATAGAGGAGATATATCTATATATCTGTATATATATCTATATATCTGTATATATATATCTGTATATATATATATATATATATATCTGTATATATCTGTATATATAGATATAGATATATAGATATATAGATATATAGATATATAGATATCCCCCCCCCAGGGGAGGGTGTGTTCTCTACCATCTTGTTTCTCCTTTTTCTACAATTCTTTTTTATTTTTAATTTTTTTTTAACGTTTATTTATTTTTGAGACAGAGAGAGACAGAGCATGAACAGGGGAGGGTCAGAGAGAGGGAGACACAGAATCCGAAACAGACTCCAGGCTCTGAGCTGTCAGCACAGAGCCCGACGTGGGGCTCGAACTCACGGACCGCGAGATCATGACCTGAGCCGAAGTCGGCCGCTTAACCGACTGAGCCACCCAGGCGCCCCTACAATTCCTTTTTTAACTAGAAGTTGGAAATGGCAATGGCAGTGTTAGGGAGGAAAAGCAGTGCTGGGTGTGGGTGGAAAGATAAACAGGCTATCAGCAGCCACACCCCCTTGAGTAGGTGCCAGCAAGTTCAGCTGGGATTGAATCAAGTTTGGAAACCTCGCGCTGAGCTCCTCACATCAGCAGATGCCAGCCAGGCTCCCTGCCCCTGCAGGTGCGGTGCTCCCCACGAGCCAGTGTGAGGAAGGCAACCCCACCCATGGATGCTACGGGGGCCACCGATGCCCTCTTCCATTACCTTGTGTCATTGTGGTTTGTTACACCTGAAACATAGGCCACCAGGGAGGGTGCTGGGCCCAGGAGACGTGGGCTGGGCTCACTGCAGAGCCAGAGGTGAAGGAACAGTTAGTTCCCTGAGAGGGAACAGCAAGTCAGGAAACTGGAGGACTGGAAGGCTCTGCAGTCACAACAGTGGTTGCTTTCCCTTGTAGGGAGGCAGAGTGGGAGATGCAGGGTAATGAGCCAGGAAAGGAAACAGGAGCTTAGAAACAAACTGCAGCTATGTGTGCAAAGATTGAACACACCTTCAGTTTCCATCAGGGCGGGAAGACCGAATCATATAGGGACTATCCATACAAGGGCAGGCTGAACAGAAGGATGAGAATTGCATTATTTATTGATGTGACATGACATCCAATATGTATCACTAAATGAAAAAAGCAAGATGCCAACGGTGTATAAAAGAAGCTACCATTCATGTTTTTATTTGTGTGCATTTGCTTGAATATGTGTAAAATGTCTCTGGAGAAATTCACTGAGAAACAACTTCAAGGAGTTCATGTTTAATGGGTGCAGAGTTTCATTTGGGGTAGATGGAAAAGTGCTGAGAAGGATGGTGCAGGTGGCTGTACAACAGTGTGAATGTACTTCATGTCACAGATTGTACACTTAAAAATTATCAAAATGGCAAATCTTATATATATTTAACCACACTAAAAATACTCCCAAACATTTCATCAGTTGCCTGTGGGGAGAGCAGGGTGTTCGAGAGAGAGAGGAAGGGAGAATTTTACTATACATCCCTTTGTGCCCATTTAAATCTTTTCAAAAAATAATTAAGAAAAAGGAAAAATAAATGAGGCAGCAGACTGATAAGACCCCAAAACAAGCTAAGCCTTGCCGGATGGGTAGCCGTGAGCAGTACAGGGCTGTGGCTGGCTCACTTATACAGGAACTTTTTTTTTTTTAATTTTTTTTTAATGTTTATTTTTTTTTGAGACAATGTGAGAGACAGAGTGCAAGCAGCAGGGGGACAGACAGAGGGAGACACAGAATCTGAAGCAGGCTCCAGGCTCTGAGCTGTCAGCCCAGAGCCCGACGCGGGGCTCGAACTCATGAATCATGAGATCTTGACCTGAGACAAAGTCTGACGCTTAACCAGCTGAGCCACTCAGGCGCCCCTTCACAAGAACTATTTATAAAGATGTAAAGGGGGGAAAGAGAGCATGTGGACAGTGCAGCACCCTGGGGTCAAAAGCAACAGTTACTCATACTACTTACTGGAATTAGGAAGGAGAGAATCATTGCAAGAGGCTGCCTGACAGAGGCTGTGACCTTCCTTCCCGGGTCACAGCCAGCCTGGGTGACCCTACAGGGAGGGTCTTCCTGACTTCCATCTTTTCCCTTCCTTTAGTGTCTCATGGGCTCCCCATTGGCCAACACCGAAAGGCAGCCGGAGGCCAGGTGCACCTGTCAGGGCAGGATCAGTCACGTGGGTCAGCTTGCTCTGGACACAGCGCAGGGTGGCAAAGGATGAGGAGAGGATCTGGTGAGACAAAGGGACCGTCTCTGTGACGGCTTGCAGGTGCCCTTAGGCATCCTGATCTGTAACAGGGATAATTGTACCTCTCCGATAGGCTGGTAGGAGTATTGAATTTAATATCCACGTACAGTGCTTAGAACAGTGCCGTGCACGTGGTAAACCCTATATGCGAATTGTGACTTACTTATTACAGCCTCCCCTGTGAGACCCAAAGCTTTCCATGGTTCCTACTGAGGCCCGGTGCAATGGAGCAGGCCCATTCCGTGAGGAGAAGGGGGAAGCAGCAGTGAGTGGCCTGGTGAGGCCGGCACCTGGGAGTAACAAAAAGAGCTACTCATCCAGCACCTCTCAGAGGCAGCCCTGTGCTGGGCCTGCTGTATCCATTGTCATGAAACCCTCACCACATGTGCCAGCTGGGTGGAATCTTCTAGCCTTACAGCTGAGGAAAGACTGCAGCTCAGAAGGGGAAGCCCCTGCCCAAGGCCACACAGCTAAGAAAAGTTACTCTCAGCAAGCACTCACCATGACAGCCCTCCCAGCTGCCAAGTGTTCCTTTAGAAACTCAGAGCCCAAGAAAGATTTACAAATTGCAGTACAAAAATTGCAGAATTAAGGATACCCTCTGTTTACAGAATTTCTCCGAGCTTCCTAGCCCTTATATAGAGGGTAAATCTCATTTAAAAATATTATGGTCGGAGCTCCTGGGTGGCTCAGTCAGTTGAGTGTCCAACTTTGGCTCAGGTCATGATCTCGCAGTTTGTGAGTTCAAGCCCTGCGTCAGGCTCTGTGCTGACAGCTCAGACCCTGGAGTCTGCTTCGGATTCTGTGTCTCCCTCTCTCTCTGCCCCTCCCTTGCTTGCGCTCTGCCTCTCTTTCTCTCAAAAATAAGTAAACATTAAAAAAATTTTAAGTATAAAATAATCTTATTTTTGAAGCAGCTCTTTCTGCCTATGGGTCATGTCCCCGTGCTTTAATAAAACCACCTCGCTGCACAGAGAAAACAACCTTATTTTTGAAAATAGTTTTTAAATACATTATTTTAGGGGCACCTGGGTGGGGCAGTCAGTTAAGACTCTTGATCTCGGCTCAGGTCATGATCTTGCAGTTCATGAGTTTGAGCCCCACATCTGGCTCTGTTCTGATGGTGTGGAACCTGCTTGGGACTCTGCCTCTCCTTCTCTCTGCCCGTCCCCTGCTTGCACTCTGTCGCTTTCTCAAAATAAATAAATAAACATTAAAGATACATTATTTTAAAAGAGCACCAATATAATAAAGTCAATTTGTTAGTCAAAAATACTTTAAAAAATGTAAAAGACAATGGCCAGGCCATATATCAGCATCTGTCAATGGACACATGGGCCACGTCCTTGCTCCCTGTCCCTGTCTCTTTACAAACTGACAAATGAAGGGTGCCTGGGTGGCTCAGTCAGTTGAGCATCTGATTCTTGATTTCAGCTCAGGTCGTGGTCTCCTGGTTGGTGAATGAGAGCCCCACATCAAGCTCTGTGCTGACAGCTCACAGCCTGCTTGGGATTCTCTCTCTCCTCTGCCCCTCTCCCGCTGTGTGCGTGCTCTCTCTCTCTCTCAAAATTAATTAGTTAATTTAAAAAAATGAAAGCTGATTTTCATCCCTATCAGTCTCCATTCATGGTAAATATAAATGAATGAGTGAGTGGATGGACAAATGGTGTATTTGAAGGAAAAATAAACCAATGAGAAGAGGTGCCGGTGATGAGCTTGAAAGACAGTTTGGATATGTGGGAAAGCCTTTGACCCAAGGCTGAGGAGAGGATTTCCCTCAAGAGGTGGTACAGTGCCCATTGGGGTTTAGGACAGGAGAGTGATGTGACTCAGGCTTTAAGGAGATTTATCTCACTGAGGGGTAAGAGGACGGTAGGGAAGCTAGTAGTGCCAGTGTCACCATTTGGGGGCTCAAGGTGACATCTTCTTTGGGAAAGAAAGGGAAGGAAGCCTGAGGACCAGTAAAGAGAACTGGCAGGATCTGGTGGGTGCCTGGGTTGGGGGCCCAGGAGAGGGAGAGGTTGGAGATACGCTGGTCCCTTTGGCAGCTCCAGGGAAGCCAAGCAGTGGGGAGGAAACCTTTTCTGTCAGCATTAGAGTTATACTACCTGCCTCCCAAGAGTGGGGGTGATATGGAGATCATTCTTGAGTCAAGACCTGTGTCTGAGGCTCGATGTCTCCCTTGTGCCCAGAACGGAGGACGCCAAGGCTACAGTACCACACTTCCTCTGATTCTGGCCCTGTTTCCGAGGTGAGGTTCTGTCCTCTACTTGAGTGGCTGATGGGAGGCATTGTATCCTTCGTTACAGTCCCTGAGACTTCTCCCAAGCAGGCAGACCCTGGGCAGAACATTAATCCAGACACGCTTTTATATCCCTTAGCATATTTCCAGGATACCCGGTGGATAACTTGTCAACCACCTGAGACCATCATCTGTCTGTGCTGAATCCTCAGAGGCTGAGACAGCATAAGAACAGAAGATGCTAGATCATCTATCTTTTGCTCTTTACAGTCCTGCCTCGAATGTCAAAGTTCAGAATGAACTAGACATAAGAGAGAAGACAAACCATAAAGAAAGTGACTGCCCCTTCCATTCAGGCACACAGAAAGGCATGCTGGTAAGGAGGCCAAAAGGCCACAGACCGGAAGCTTCTGATTCTTGTGTGCAAGGCCAGTGCTGGGTAGATGGGATATTTATCAGTAAGAATACAGATCAAGTAGTCAGCAGCCTCTTCTAGTGTCGCATGGATGACTTATGACACCTGTGAGCCGCAGGCTGCTCCTCACACAGGGGTCAAGTCCCTTGCCCGAAGCAGCCTTGGTTGTAAGAAGGCTGTCTCTGGAATCAAATGGCCATTTTCAAATTTTCAAATGAAACTTCTGAGTGATCCATGCCTGTTCCTGGTGGAGAGGACAGGGCTAGGCCATAGTATCAAAGACACTTTGGCAGCTCTGGCCATGTCCTTCATTCAGCACATATTTATGGAGCATCCCCTGGCTCTGTCTGCCTTCTAAAGTTCCAGCAGAGCCTGGGATCACTCTAGGGTGAGGGCTGATGCATTTCAAGTGCGTGCTCAGCTCTCCTTGGCCACGGGAACCCAGGGCCAGCAGCAAGTAGGTAGAAGCCAGGAGGGTTGTCGAGAATGGGGCTATGGCCAGTGGAATCCTTGGGACATGCATGGGGCACGGGAGGCCCTTCAAGTCCTGGGCAGCAGGTTCCTCAAAAGCAAAACCACTTGAAACACATCATGTGGGACAGCTGAGGCCCCTATGGCCAGCCCCCAGCAGCCCAGGAGGTTTCTGTTGTGGAAAGCCCCGGCCAACAAGGGCAGCTGCTGGCCAGATATGCCCAGAGATGCATCTCCTGCCACACCCCTGCACAGTGCCCAGGATGGCTGCGAGCAAGGGGCTTGGGGCCAAGGAACAAGGAGGTGACTCTGGGGAGACAGCCACTCCGAGGGTTCCCTTGGGCTCCAGGACTCAGCCCTAAGCTCAAGCTCCCCCCCCCATCTTGGCTCTGTTCCCCTCTTCTGTTCTCAGCTCTTGTCTTTCCCCCAGTGGAGGCAGGCTGGGAGGCTCGACTGCCCTGGGTAGCTGCCAACAAGCTGTGGAAGACAGGGGCTTGGCAAGCACACAGTGTCGCCTCTGTGGGAGCAGTGGAGCTAATTATACTCAGCTGGCGGCAGCAGTGGCCGGGAGTTTCCCAGCTCACTCGCCTCGCCTCCTTCTGTGTGGTAAACACTAAAGGGAGGTGTGGGGACAGAGGGTGGGGAGGTGTGGGCAGGAGCCCAAGTCAGGCCTTGAAGGGGAGCCAGGTGGGACAGCCCAGCCAGTGCTGGCTCCAGCTAGGAACCTGACTTAGAATCCTTGGATGTGGGGCCAGTGTGACACCCCCAGGGTTCAGGGTCCTATTGAAGGGGTCCAAGCCTCACCCAGCTGGGATATGGTAGAACCAAAATGGGATGGAATGCTTGGGGAAGGCCCCGAGAAGGGGCCTGGTGGAGAATGTACTGTGTCTGCCTTTCCTTTTCCTACAAATCTTGGGGACTTTCCTGGGGTCAAGGCTGCTGTGTACAACTGTGCAGGTGTGGGCTGAGGCATGAGTGGGGACTAACCCAGATGGTGCTGGGTTGTGTCCATCTGCATGACAGGTCACCTTTTTCCAAATCACACAAAGGCCTGGTGCTGGCTGGTATCTGGTGCCCACCAGGCCGGAGTCAGAGGAGGCTGTTCATCAGAGGCGAGCCCTGTACACTGGGTATCTGCCGGCCTTGGGAGTCCTTCCCCAGAGGATGGGGTGATGCTTTCAGGTCTGCACATCTGACCTGGTGTGGTGGGTTGGTAAACTCTCGGCCCAGGAGGTGACCAGCAGGTTTGCAGAGTAGCCTGAGGCCTCTGGCTGAGAAAACCCAGATCCCTCTCCTCCTCCCCAGACCGGTTGCTTCCACATCTTCCCTGCCTGCGTTCTAGCTTTTGCCACTGTGGCAGAGTCACCTCTGAACCAATCAGACGTCATCGCAAGTGGCTTGGGTCACACAGAATCAGGATGAGGAGTGAGCCTGTGCAAGCCAAGGCCGGGAGTCAAGTACCTTGGAGCAAGACCAATGATTTAATTTCATACCTATCATTACATAATGCACAAGAATGTTTAGATTTACGAAAACTAATCTCAAAGCCCTATTCACTCCTTCAGCAAACATTAACTGACCACCTCCTGGGTCTCACTCAGTATTGTTTCTGAACTCAGCAGGGAAGCGGTTGCACCACATCACCACTCACATTCTAGTGAGTAAGACGGACGAAAAGGCAAGAAAACAACAAAATAATTGCAAATTGCAAAAAAAGCCCCAGGGAGCAAATAGCATGCCACAGTGGAGAGCAATTGGCCTGTGTGAGTGTTGAAGGTGTAACTGAGCTGGTCCTGCTTCACTTTTTTATTTTTTAATATTTATTTATGTTTGAAAGAGAGAGAGAGAGAGAGAGAGAGAGACTGGGAGAGGGGCAGAGAGAAAGGGAGACGCAGATTCCAAAGCAGGATCCATGCTCCGAGCTGTCAGCCCAGAACCCAGCGTGGGGCTTAAACTCACTAACCGAGAGATCATGACAGGAGCAGAAGTCGGATACTTAATCAACTGAGCCACCCAGGTGCCCCATGGTCCTGCTTCACTTCTGAAATAAGATCATAAGAAACCTACCCAAATCATTGGCAGATGTAAAACAAACCCTGAACTACCTCCAGACCAAATCCAGAAGAACCCGCTTCCCTGCACACCTACTCCAAGCTGCAGCTGCTCACAGAGGAGAGGCCCTCAGGGAGCCTTTGCTGACAAGAGGGCTCACAGACATGAGGGACGTGACCACAGACATGAAAGACGTGCCACCTCGCAGGCACCATGGGAGAGGGAGACATCAGGTCTCTGTCAGGGTGGCAGGAAGGATTCATAGAAAAGGTGAGGGAATCGAGGTTGGTTTTGAAAGATGAATTCAAATTTGCAGGCCCACAAGGGGGAGGCCTACCCGGCACAGAGGTGCAGAGCAGGGTCACAGGAGTGTGCTGGAATGGGGTGCAGTGGGCACCCTGAGAGGAGAGGCCCAAGGCCTCCACCCGGAGGGTCAGAGAGCACCCAAGAAAAGGATGCATTCCCAGACCTCCATGGTCCCCCCCTCCTCCTGCCACCTCTGAGGCTCTCACGGGGTTTTCCCAGGCTGTCAGCCTGGCCAGAATTCCATAGGGCAAGGTCCAGGCAGGGTGACAGGAAGGGGGCAGGACTCTAGGGAGGGGCTCCTTCTCCTCAGGCCTGGCCGCTCGTTTGTCTGTAGAAAGCACCAGGATACTGAGAGATGCTGCTCTTACTGAATGTCTGGGCATGAACACAGAAATTCAGGGAGGGAGGAGCTGGCTAGGGAAGAGGAAACAGGCTTTGTATAGAGGTGCCCCTGGTCTGGGTCTGGCCTGAGTAGGAGGGGCAATGGTTCTCAAACTCGAGGGTGCAAAATTCACCTGGGGGCAGAGGGGACTGTTAGCATGAAGATTCCCTGAGCTTCTTCCCCTCCTTTGAGATCAGAATGTCTAGGGTGGGACCCGTGAATGTGCAGTTTTAACAAGTGCCCAGGCAATACTGATGCAGGTAGCTGGTGGGTCCAGAGCCCTGGAAATTGGGCCTACATGGCACAGAAGTCACCAGGGAGGCTGGGAATTGGTGGCTCACTATGGGGCATGGCAGCTCCAGAGACCCCAAGACTTTACCTTTGGTCCATATCAGTACCCGCCTCCCCCCTCATTCCACCACAAGATCTCAGAAGGGGGGCTTCTTGCTGGCATTCCCACCTGCTCTATCTGTGCTCTGACACATAAATGAAAGCCCCCTCCTCCATATTCTCAATAATGTTTTTTTCCACCAGAAAAACAGCCTGAACAAAGCAAACGTGAGGATTTGTGGTGGCCTCGGTCTGGGACCTCAAAGATGAATGCATTTTACCTTCAGGTAAGTCCTTCCCCACCGCCAGCACTCAGCTGATAGTGATGTTGTCAGTGGACAAAGATGAATATCCCACAAGAAAGGCTTGAAACCACCAAGCAGTAGAGAGAGCTCACAGCTGCTAAGAACCTGGTGGCATCAAAGCTTTACTTCTCTGCTCACCCCACAGCTGTTAGGTTACACATGCCACAGGCAGGGGTGAGTATCCTGGTTGGCAGGAAAGTTAGAGGGGTGGAGAGGCCCAAGGAGGACCTCAGGCAGGTCAAGGATGCTGCCCTCAACTGGCCACCCCTCTCCAGGGTCAGAGACTGACACAGTAGAGGCACACCGTGCTTACCTGGGAGCAGATGGGCCTCGTTTGTGTAAATTTTAGGGCCTCAAGATTCTTAATCACCTGCAGCCCACTGTTTCCTAAATCCTGAACTCCAGCCCTGGGGAGGTGAGCGTCTGGACTGTGGGGCTGCCCTTAAGGCCCTTGCTTGGGGGGCTGGGCAGAATGAGGCCTATGTTACGACTTGCTAGACTTTGTGGGAGGCAGAGCTTTTGCCCTGATAATTCTCGTCCCTTCCCGGTTCTAATCCAAGCTGTAGCCTGTGGCTTTTCTCCCATGAGAGCTGCCAAGCTGGGGGTTAAGAAGGGTTGCCCTGCCTGAATAGGAGATAGGTTCACAGGCTCAGCCCCAGAGCCCCAGACTCCTCCCTGACTTCTGGCTGGTGAGATCCACATCACTGACCACAATGAATAAATTTAGCTGCCTATTACCATCCAACACGAGCAAATTACACTTTGAAATTGTAAGGCAAGTTTACTTTGACTTGCTTCTTATTTGGCCTTATATCTCATTGGGTCTACACCCTAATTTGGAGGGCTCAGTGTGAAAATGGGACAGCTTTGCCTACCTTATTATTGTTAACCACCACTCCAGAAAGGCCATTTCAGAAAGCTGAGCCAATTCATACCTGTGTCTTCTACGGGCCTCAAGGGAGGCTCTGGGCTCCCTGTTGGAGGCGTCGGGATGCTGCAAGACTTGGAGTCGGGAGCTGGGCGAGAATAGGATGAACTGTGCTGGCTTTTGTAAGACAAGGCTGTGTGTTCTGGGCAACAGCTGCCTGTGGAAAGACTTGATGGCCATTGAATTCCAAACAGACCTGGCTTTGAATCATCGTCTACCACCTGTGTGTCCTTGGGCAAATTGCTAATCATTTTGAGCTTCAGAATCCCATCTGTCAAATAAGCATGACAACATCCATCTCATAGGATTGCTCTCGAGAGACAGTCGGTGGAGGTAGTCGGTGGAGGTAGCGTTTACTTCAAGCACCAGTCTGAGGGCCTGGTACACAGTAGATGCTCAGTCAGTGTTCCTGCTACCTCGCCTTAATTAGGAGCCAGAGCCCCTAGGATTCCATTCCTCTCCTGAGCAATCATGACCTGATCACGAGAGGCAGCAGCTGCGAGAGGAGGAGGGTTGGCTGCTCTGACTGCGCGGCCCTCACCAGGTCCTGGCCCTTACCCCTAGACGACCGGCGCTCTTGTGTGTCACTGCATGAGTCACGACCCAGGACTGTGGGACTTACAGGTGTTTGCTCACATGTCTCCACTTTCTGCTCTGGTCAGGACAATGCTTTTAAATTAAACAGAGATAAAGGCTAAACATGAACACAAACTTTATACAAACCATATATATATATAATATATATTATATATATAATATATATAAAACTTTATTATATATATAATTTTTAAAAATGTTCTTTATTTTTCAAGAGACAGAGAGCACAAGCAGGGGAGGGGCAGAGAGAGAGGGGGACAGAGGATCCGAAGCAGGTTCTGTACTGACTAGCCGATAGCAGCGAGCCGACGTGGGCCTGACCTCACGAATCGTGAGTTTGTGACCTGAGCCAAAATTGGATGCTCAACCGACTGAGCCACCCAGACGCCTCCCATTTTTATATACTAAACAGACAAAAAGGACCTCAGAACATCTGAGGGGGTCTCTGGTTTGAGCTCTGTTCCCTTACACGCAAAGCCAAGGCTTTTGTCTGGTCCCCACGTGGCCCTGCTGTGAGTTCTTGGCCCCGTGGGTGCGGTCGCCGAGGGCACTGAGGAACACGGGCCTGTCTTGTCCTCCTTTCCCGGGTCTCTCAGAGGCAGACATTGCAGCTGCCTGAGCAGTCCCAGGAGCACATTTGCATTATTTGGTGGCAACAAGCAAATTTCCTGGAGGGGGTTT
Source organism: Felis catus (assembly GCF_018350175.1). Taxonomy (NCBI): domain Eukaryota; kingdom Metazoa; phylum Chordata; class Mammalia; order Carnivora; family Felidae; genus Felis; species Felis catus. Next base: position 84,539,395 of record NC_058373.1, on the reverse strand, counting down.
TTTGGAAGAGCTGGGAGCCTTCCAGAGTGAAAGCCGAAAGAAGCAAGAGAGCAGGAGGCCAGGAAGAAACAGGCCTGGGCAGAGGTAGAGGCTGTGGGGGAACACAGCCTTGGCCTGAACACTGGGCTGAGGGATATCTGGGGCGCTGAACCCCTCCTCCACCCTCCTGAGCTGCAGAGGGCGAAGCCAGGGCCTGAGCAGGCCCAGGCACTGCCTGAACCACCCATGCTGACCTGCAGGAAAGCTTGCCCAGCCCAGGCCTGTGTCAGTGGCGGGTGATGATCTATTTAAGGAGGAGCCGACAGGGCTGTAAGATGGAAAATCCCCATGGCGCTCCTACACGTGAGGCAGCACCCAGGGTGGGGGCTGGGCACCGTGCTCCACTCAGGCCCTGACTATAGGAGGCATGTGCCTGACTCCTGGGTTTGGCAGGGCGGCTGCCACCAGGGTGCCAGCAACTGAACAACTTCGAGGAGAAGGGAATAGAAATCTGGCCTTTGACCTTCCTCTTTATTCTTGTGTCCTGAGAAATGGCCTGATTCCAGGCTTAGTGTTCATATGTGCTGGGTGGGATGCGGAGGCCATTAGGAAATGAGAGAAGGCAGACCCGTTTTCTGAATATAAAAAAGGTCCAACGACCACTCGAAATAGGCTGGGAATCTGAAAAAAAACAGGTCATAGTGGTTTAAAGAAATCAAACAGCATTCCACAAGCATGTAAGTCACTATTAAAAGTCAGATGCAGACATTCTAAGGTGCCACCAATACTGATGAACATCAGGCTGTACTGGGCTTTGGGCCTCAAGGAAGAACACCCATGGGGCACCCGCTGTGTGGTGGCACCGTCACATAGTCTCTCCTTCAGTTCTTGCTTGGTAGGGGCCCTGTGAGTGGGAGGGTGTGCTTGATGAGTACAGAGCAACATAGAAACACTCCTGATCTCTCTGCCCTCTCAGTTTCCCCCAAGAAGCCAGGCTCGAACAGACTGTCTCAAGGCCCTGGGAATGTAGGTGTTTTCCATCCAGTCAGTCTCTGGAGCAGAAACTTCATGTTCCCTGTACTCCAGGAAGATGAGAAGGATCTAGGTATCAGCGGATGTGTCCCCAGTGTGGGGCGGCTGTGTGGGGCCCAGCCAAGGGAAGAAGGAAGGAAGCCATGCAAGATAGGACTTCCCCACCTCAAGGCCTACAATCTGGCTCCAATCACCTGATAAGCAAGTTGGTTTGTTAGCTAACCTATAGTTTTCTACAGGTGACAAAGCCACTAGGAGGTTGCAAAATCTCTCCCACACAAGCAGATTTCAAGAGGACATGCTTTTTCCATAGGGATATGAAGAGAAGGTGCACAAACCCTGGACGTTCTATAGAGGCTGACTAGCATGGCCCAAAACTACAGAGAGGAACTCAGTAGCACAGGAGGATTTCTCGTCTGTCCTCCCCATTCTTCTGGCCAGTTAGTGCTCCTCCACCTCTGCCCCTCCCTCCCTAACTGGCCTTGACTCACACACTCTCTGGGTGAGGCACCTGCCCTCTGGCCTCCCTCCATCTGTTTTGCTCTCCTCCCCAGGCTACCCAGGGTGAGGAGCCTCTGGCCAGGCAGGCTCTAGGTACAGGCCAGAGCCTTACTGCTCTGTGCTGGGGTCCAGCTGAGCCAGGACCACCAGGGTTCTTGAGGATTCTGCAGGCCCTGAAGGTGTGGAGGTGGGAGGAGATCTGAGCCTGGGTTCCCCTCAGAGCTCCGGGAGACTGGACTCATGGAAGGGTCAGAAGCTGCTTGCTTCCTGATGCCATTTTGTGTGTTCTTCCAGGACAAGAAGGCTCTATCCAGGACAGGATTAGCCCCAAAGGCCGGGGACCCCCGTGGGGAAAACTTACAGCCTGTGGATGTCATGAGCAAGTGAGCAATGGAGGTTCCCAGGAAGGAATCCCTTCACCCAGAACGAAGGGGGAAGCTGGCTGAGCCATGAGCCTTGTGCAAGTTACTGAGGCCACACCTGCTCAGCTCTGGCTTGAGAGAAAGGCTTTTTCACTATAGTCTGGCTTCTGCCCTGTCCACCCCACTACTTAGGTGAAAATTTCCCAGGAAATTGTAATTTGGAAGGTCAGAATGCTTTAGAAACTTGAAAGCATTTAAGAGCCATTCTGGAAGAGCTACACCATATTCTGTTGATAGTACCTACTGTTCTCAGCACTTTAAGTGCATTATGTCATTTAATACCCACAGCAACCCTTTGAGATGGATCCTATGATTATATCATTTTACAGAAGAGAAAACTGAGGCTGTAAATTACTCAGCTGTGGATCAAGAATTCAATGAGCCTCTCTGTTGGAGAGTTGAAGTCCTTGGCACTTGAATCTAACAGAGAGAGCCTGGGGGTGTAAGTGCCCCTTTCCCCCACCTCTCTAGTCTGTCTCTGTCACCTGGGTCTCCTCAGACTGTCTGAAATGGAGCAAGGCAGAACTGAGACTTCAGTGGTGGGTGTGTATGTAGCCAGCAGGCGCTGTTGGCATGGTGTTTTCAGCGGGATCCTCCTCACTCCCAGTTTCGCTCTTGTCTGATGTCGGGTTCTTGTAACCTCTGCATGGAAAGCCCCTCCCTCTAAGGCCATCAGCTCCCCCCCACCCCCACCCTACCACTTTGTGTAAAGGAGGCCTGGTACTGGGGTTTTTCAGAAATGTGAAATCAGCTGTGAGCAGCCGTGAGCGCCTGCAGCCCTTCCTGCTTCAGAAGAAACCATACAATACTCTGTTTTACAATGACGTTTGTTTTTTAAGAACACAGAGTAGAAGAAAAAAAAAAAAAAACCCAGAAGGGATCTCCGTGTAGTTTGTGGCAGGAAAGGAACACACTAAGCATATGACAAATGAGAGTTGTTAGAGGCATCTTCTCACCCATCACAGGCAGGTTGCTGCTGGTCCCTGGGGGCCCCAACAAAGCCCATCTGGAAGACGGCCTGGAGGCTGGTTTGGCACAAGGTGCCTGCCTTCCATGCCCAGTGTGCTTCTGTGAAGGCTCCACTCCCTACCCTGCTGGATGGAGGCAGGATGCAAACATCTCAGTGACAGCTCACTCGCAGGAGATGCTCTGAGAAAGAAGCAAGAGCCCAAATCCTTAGCACCCGGAGAGAATTAGGCTGCATCGCCTTGTTTATCACTGTGACCCCAGGCCCAAAACCTGGGTCTGACTTGTAGCAGGGTCAAAAATATTTGCCGGTAAATCAGAAGAACTAAAGAGAACTTGCCTACATTAACAGGAAATGGTGCAATAACATGGCCCCTGCACAGCAGCTCTCCTCCCCGGGTCCCTCCTAAAGCACATGTTGTCGGGTGGTTGCTGGACACAGAGGCACAGAGAAGCTGGCAGCCTGCTCCAAGTCACTCCCCAAGTCTCTCCAGCCATTCTATTAGGATCAATGAGCTACTTTTTTGGAGGGGGTGATTTTGTCCCATCGTGTCCATCCAAAACCTAGAGCCATCACAGAAGCACACTGGGCATGGAGGCACCTTGTGTCACCATTACTTAAGAAGTGCCTTGGGGCGCCTGGGTGGCTCAGTGTGTGAAGTGTCCAACTCTTGGCTTTGGCTCAGGTCATGATCTCATGGTTTGTAGGTTCGAGCCCCACGTCGGACTCTGCACTGACAGCGTGGAACCTGCTTGGGATTCTCTTTCTCTCTTTCTCTCTGCCCCTCCCCATCTCCGCATTCTGTTTCTCTCTCAAAAAATAGGCAAACGTTAAAAAAAAATCTTTAAAAAAGAAATGCAGCATGGCCATCCTCACAGAAGCTTTCTTGCCTTCCCTTTTGGTGAGAACTTACATAAGCTCCCTGAAACTTGTGCTCACCAGGCCCCTGGAGGCTGCCCAAGGAGTCTGGCCCTAGTTATACTGACCCAGGCAAATGTAGCTCTGATGGTGGTTATCAACTAGAGAGCTAGGACCCATTGATAAACCGAGGTTCTGCCTTTATCCCTGGAAAACCCCAGCGAGGCTGGGCACTCTGTGGCTGTTCGCTGGGGCTCCCCCCAATTCATCCCTACTCTGCCCAGGGAAACCAGGTCTTTCCTGTTCTTCTTCTGCTTCTCCTTTTCATCTTCATTCCAGTCCCCAGTAGAGCCTTAATCACTGTAGCTCTTGGTAAAACCTACATGACTGGGTTAACTCTGAGGTTTGCAGGTCAACTTGTGCAGTTAGGCCAGATGCTGATTTCTGTGTGAAAGATGTCTAATGCAGACAGTCTTTTTGTGGTAACCTCTCAGAAGGGGCATGAAGAGCATCACCAAAGTTTCTGCAACACCACTTGTCTTATGGGACAATGGCACATTCCCTTCTTCTAAATGTGTATTTCCCTGTATTCCCTTCACGTCCCTCTGGATCTTGAGCCCTTGCAAGGGGAACCCCAGGATACAGTTGCTGCAAGCTGGGCTGCTGAGAAGGGTTAATTATTGTTAGACATTTGCATTTTTTGTCCCCTTGACTGACTTTAGGACTCAAGGATGAGGTCAGAAAGGCACAAATGACATTAACCTAATGTACAGGGGTCACGTCCTGGACACCCACTTGACTCTTCAGCACCCCAGAAGCTTCCCACTTACCAAAAAAGGAGTAAAGGGGAGATAAGCCCCAAATACACTTCACTATGATCATGCCACCGTTAATTACCTGTTACAATATTTCCTAACCAGCAACAAACACCAGAACTACTGGGGAGCACCTCAAAATACACATGTCCAGAGCAGCATCCTGGGAACCTCTGAGTTGATTGATCATGATTGATCAAGATTGGAAGCCAGGTTCGTGTTCTTCACAAGAGTTCCCCTGGTGGCTCTGATGTGAAACCCTGGCTAAGAACACTAAGTCAGACATTTCAGTTCAAAAATCTTCACTGCTTACCCTCATGAGATGTGGGCATAGAAAAGTGGTATTACAGAGAATTTGAAACCACACTGAGCTCAGTGATTTCCTTCTTGGTAGAGAGGTCAGTGGGCAAAATAGTGCTTTTTGCTACCCAGGAGGCTCTTTTTCAGTCAGAAGCACCTGATGCTTTCTCTAAAGCTAAGGTGAGGCAGGTTCCCAGGGCTAGAGGTGAGGTCTAACGGATAACCCACAAGCAGGGTGAGATTGTGCACCAGGGAACTTTGTAGGTTCCCCAACGTGTGCTGTGTGTGGCACTGATGATTTGGCCCGGGAAATGTAAACACTTCATGCATGCTCAGAGTTTGGGCCACCTGGGTTAGGGATTGTCTGTGCTCTGAACTGGGGAAAGCAAGCATCCCATGGAGAGTTTGAACAAGGGGTCTTGACCAACACGTGACTAGCTGAGCAAGACTCCTCTCCAGATAATGCTTCCCTCCAGGCAGGCTGTGCAAACACTTCAAAAATGGGTAAGACCCTCCATACCTTCACTTTTGGTATTTCACCAGGAAAATGTGGGCTTAAATTTTCTCATTAAAAAACTGAAAATTTCCATCAGGTTTTCAAAATCCATGCTTTTCAGTATAGGTTTTTAGAATTCAGAACTTAATTTTTGCCTGGTCGTATAAGTAATACATAATCCATTTAAAAATTTGGAAAATACATTAAGGTATAAGAAATGAGAAAAATTATTCATAACTGATATGAACACTTTGGATTATCTCTTGAATTTTTCTCCAAGCATTTAAAAAATTAATAGACTTTATTTTTTAGAACAGTTTTATTTTTTTTTAATTTTTTTTTTTAACATTTATTTATTTTTGAGACTGAGCTACCCAGGCGCCCCAGAACAGTTTTAAATTTACAGAAAGATTGAGTGGATTGTACGGAGAATTCCCATATAACTCCCCTCTGCACCCACACACATACCTGTTTTCCCTATTATGAATATCTTGCATTAGTGTAGCACATTTATTTGATACATTATTATGAAGTAATATTGATACATTAACTAATGAACCAATGAACTAATATTGATACATTATTATGAACCAAAGTCCATGGTTTATATAGATATTCACCCTTTGTGTTGTACATCTCTATGGGTTTTGACAAATGCAGAATGTTGTGCATCCACCAGTACTGTATCAAACAATAGTTTGACCACCTTAAACCTGTGCTTCTCTAGTCGCTGATCCCTACCATCCTCCACTTTCCTTCACCTGTTCCAAATACCTAGTAATCATTGATTTTTTACTGTCACTATAGTTTTGCTTTTCCAGAATGTCATACAGTTGGAAGCTTAGTCTTTCCAGACTGGCTTCTTTCACTTAAAATGTTCACTTACAGGTTCTCGATGTCTTTTCATAACTTGATAGCACATTTCTTTTTAGAGCTGAATAATACTCCATTGTCTGGATGTACCACAGTTTGTTTTCCAATCACTTATTGAAGGACATCTTGCTTGCTTCTAGTTTGGGGCAATTATGAATAAAGCTGCTAAAAACATTTGGGTTTTTTTGTTTGTCTTTAAAGTTTATTTATTTATTTTGAGGGAGTGTGAGTGGGGGAGGGACAGAGAGAGAAGGGGAGAGAAAATCCATCCCAAGCAGGGTCTGTGCTGTCAGCACAGAGCCCGATGCGGGGCTCAATCCCACTAACTGTGAGGTCATGACCTGAGCTGAAATCAAGAGTGGGACGCTTAACTGACTGAGCCGCCCAGGCACCCCTAAAAACATTTGTGTGTAGGTTTTTGTGTGGGCATAAGCTAGATCTTACAGCAAGATGGTATCAAACTGCCATCCAGAGTCATTCTCACCAGTTTCTGCTGCTTTTTATCTCCACCAGAATTTCATATAGTCAATTTGTTTTAAACCATCCTAATAGATGTGTAGTGATATCACATTATTGTTCTAATTTGCAACTCCTGATTACCTACAGTGTTGACTCCATGCTGACAGCAAAGAGCCGGATGCAGGGCTCGAACTCACAAACGGAGACCGTGACCCAAATCAAAGTTGGTCCTCAGCCAACTGAACCACCCAGGCACCTCTGCCAGTTTTTGAACTGGGCATTGTCTTACTGTTGAGTTTTAAGAATTATGTATTTTGGATATCAGTTCTTTATCAGATATGAATGTGCAAAGATTTTCTCCCAGCCCGTGGCTTGTCTTTTCCCTTTTTTTTTTTTTAACGTTTATTTATTTTTGAGACAGAGAGAGACAGAGCATGAATGGAAGAGGGTCAGAGAGAGGGAGACACAGAATCTGCAACAGGCTCCAGGCTCTGAGCTGTCAGCACAGAGCCCGACGTGGGGCTCGAACTCATGGACCGCGAGATCATGACCTTAGCCGAAGTCGGCCGCTTAACCGACTGAGCCACCCAGGCGCCCCAGTCTTTTCATTCTCTTAAGTGTCTTCACAGAGCAGAAAAAGTTTAGTTTATCAGCTTTTTCTTTCATGAATATGCTTTTGGTGGTGTATCCAAAAGCTCATTGCCAAACCCAAGGTCACCTTGGGTTATGTTACGGTCTAAAAGTTTTATAGTTTGTTGTTTTACTTCAAGTCTATGATCCATCTGGAGTTACTTTTTGTGATAGGTGAACGTTTTGCATGTGAATGCCCAGTTGTTACAGCACCATTTGTCAAAAAGACTATTTTTTCTCCATTGATTTGCTGTTGCTCCTTTTTTCAAAGATTAGTTCATTATATGTGTGGGAGTCTATTTCTGGGATTTCCAACTGTCCTAATTGATTTACCTATCCTTTTACCAATACCAAACTATCTTGACTACCCTAAGTTTGTAGTAAGCCTTTAAGTCAGATAGTATCAGTCCTTTGACTTTGTTCTTCTTTGGTATCTTTGGCTATTCTGGGTCTTTTGCCTCTCCATAGAAACTTTAGAATCAGTTTGTTGATGTCCACAAAATTACTTGCTGGGATTTTGTTTGGGATTGTGTGGAACCTATGGATTAAGTTGGGAAGAATTGGCAACTTGACAATATTGACTCTTCCTATCAATATCGACTCTTCCTTTTCATTTATTTAAATCTTTCATCAGGGCCTCCTGGATGGCTCAGTCGGTTAAGCATCCGACTTCAGCTCAGGTCATGATCTCATGGTTTGTGGGTTCCAGCTCTGCGTTGGGCTCTGTGCTGACAGCTCCGAGTCTGGAGCCTGCTTCAGATTCTGTGTCTCCCTCTCTCTCTGCACCTCCATCGCTCATGCTCTGTCTCTCTCAAAAATAAATAAACATAAAAAAAAAAAAACCTTTAAATTTTTCATCAGTTTTAAAACTTTCCTCATATGGATATAGCACATATTTTATCAGATTTATATCTACGTATTTAATTTTTGGAGGGTGCTAATGTAAGTGGTAGTGTTGTGTTTTAATTTCAAATTCCAATTGTGCACTGCTGGTGTATAGGAAAGCAACTGACTTTTGTATATTAATCCATATCTGCAACCTTCCTATAAACACTTACTAGTTCCAACAGTTCCAAGAGTTTTTTTCTACATTGTTTGTATTATTGAAATCATAGACTTTGTAAACAATCATATGCTATTTTTTCTCTCAATTATGTCATGGCATTTTCCAATGTAATTAAAAAATTTTTTAAACACTTTTAATGGCAGCAAAATATTTTACTGAGCTATGATTAGTTAACATCCATCTTTAACTTCATGCATATTCCTTATTAGAAATGCAGAAGAGTATAAAAAAATGTGCTCATAGTTCTACCATAAATAACCAAATTAATTTCCACAGTTCATATTCTATTGTTTTCCTTCTACTGTTTTTTTTTCTGCCAATGGTTTGCCTTTCTTGGGCAATAGCCTTCTTTGAATATCTGATGAAAGCTATGGGTCTCTCCCAGGAAATTAAGATATGCACTAAATTTTGCAAAGTTCCAGAGTTCTAGAGGCCTCTATGGCCCATCCCAGAAATGACTGACAAGAGGCTGGGACGGGGCTACACTTATGGCTGCCCTGGGGGATGAGATGTTGGGACAGTTACATGTACCAAATGTACAACCCCTTCTGGTACCCCACCCCTACCTGCTGTTTGCCACCAAGGGCAAGGGCGTGGCAGGTGGCACCAGGGCGAGGGCTATCTTCCTGCTTCCTCCTACTCGTCCTCCTCTGCTGGGGTGGCCTCGTCATCTCTCATGAATTACAGGCACTTTGACAGCTATCAGCAGGCGCAGCTCACGGCCCTTCTGTTGTGGGTGAGCCCAGGTCTCTGAGGAAGTTATAGTCACAACAACAGCAGCAACAACAAAATAGAGACAGAATATATAGAGAATATTCCCTCTGTTGACCTGAATATATCCTATGACATATAATTATAGAGAAAATATGTGTTCTATTTTTGGAACAGTTATTCTTGGTATAGAATAATGGCATTTTTTAGAATTTTGAATCTAGCCACCCAACTGATGGTGGGGAGGGGAGAACTTGACCTAAGTGATTGTAGGTTTCATCTAATGCCCTGACAAAGAAGTCTTAGGGTCAGGCAGTTGTGTGTGGGTCTACTCCTGTCATCAATGCTTGTGTGATCTTGGACAAATTAATTTACTGAACTCAGTTTTTTCACTTGCGGTAGGGGACTATTGATAGTATGGATCTATGATCCTTTCTGCATTAACTCTTATATATCCCAGACTCTTAAAACACACACACACACACACACACACACACACACACACACACACACACACACAAACAGAACTAGAGTGACTTAATGTTCATACTTAAATTGATCATTTCCATTTCTTCTAGCTCATTTAAGCATAACTTAGCCAATCCAAGAAGCTTAATAATACTATTTTATACTTGGGGCATCTGGCTGCCACAGTCGGTATAGCATGTGACTCTTGCTTTCAAGGTTATGAGTTCGAGCCCCACATTGGGTGTGGAGATTACCTAAAAATAAAGTCTTAAAAAAACAACACTATTTTATACAGTAAAACCTTGGTTTGCAAGCATAATTCCTTCCAGAAACATGTTTGTAATCCAAAGCACTTGTATATCAAAGTGAATTTCAAAAACCATTGGCTCAGTTGTGATCATGTGACATTTGATGTCATGTACTCTTCTTATTGAAAGACATTGCTCATTTATCAACTTAAAATTTATTAGAATGTTTGCTCGTCTTGCAGAACACTCACAGAACAAGTTACTTACAATCCAAGGGTTTACTGTACTTAAATTTGTCTAGATTTTGCATAATGTAAAACTTATTTTTCTAACAAATGAGGCAATTTGCATTTTCTACCACTAAGAGGTATTTTCTTACAAAATAGCCAAGGTATTTGCTAGACTTTCACCCATGACTCCAGAAGGGTGGAGTCGGTCAAGACTCTAAGGGTATAGTTGTCTGTTCAGTGAAGTAGGCTGAGGGTCTACACAGACCCCACTTTGAAAATGGTAGTACCTTTACAGGGCCTAGTGGATATAGACGGGTAATCCCAGAGCAGCAGCCCCTGAACTGGAAGACCTTGCTTCCCCTTTAGGACTCATGACTCAGCTCTGAAGAGGATGTGGTCTGTGAAGTTTCCTGCTTTTAGTGGTCACAAGTTCACATGGTCTCCCCTTTTGTGGGACTGGTGGCTACAGATACAGGAGCAACTGCCTCCAGGCATTTGTATTAGGCCAGCAGCCACGTTCACCTGTTGTGTGTGGTGACAGCCTGTCTCACCCAGGGCAAATGAGGACATGAAACGTATCAACCTTAGAAATTGCGAGATTTTTGGATCATCTGTAACAATTAGCGATTCATGTCACCAGGGTATCACTATGGGAATTTAAAAAGACTTAATTCTGTTCAGTAATGATTTTTCTGAATATAATCTGCTCTTCTTCTCTTCTTTTTCCCTTAACACTGTTTATAGTGGCATCTCTACTATAGGCCAATTCCTTAAAGTCTGCTTTAAATAATTTTAAGGCAGCATAGAAAATACATATATTCTACAACTTTCCTGGCCTCATTGTTTCTCAAAGTAACTGCAATTTTTGCTCTTAAAAATAGTGCATCTTACGGAGTAGAGATTAAATGTGTATCTCAAAACCACTAATAACAATGCCAATCTTTTCACTCTGGTTAAAACCTCTGACAGAACTTGGGAGTCCAGTTCAGGAATATTCCATTTGAATGAATGAAGAAATGCAAAATAAAGGTCTTGCCTCACATGCCAGCATACAATCAGAGCAAGTTATACAACCACAGTTTTTAGTTTGCCATTTATTCATTAGGCCATAGAGCTATAGTTTAAACTTCTGCCTGTTAAGTTCCTAAAGCCAAAGAAACTTGGATCTCTGTCAACAAAAAGAATAAAGTTACAATGTAAGGATGGTGGGCACTAACAGTCTGCATGCACCAGAGGCTTACGACTTAAAACTTGAGGTGAAATTAAGACAAGATGCGATTATTTTCCAAAAGCACTATTTTTTTTTTTATTTATACAGAGTCCTAACCACTTCAGTGGCAGGAGGAGTGGGAGAGGTTCCTTTTTCAATCCAGGGGCCTCCATAATGTTGGTCTGTTGTTACCAAACACACAGGCAAGTGGCGTCATGGATTTGGTAAACTAACTACATACAATGTTTAGTCTCTCTCTGCTAGAGCAACAAGGTGAGCATCAATCTCTGCTTCTGTAAGAATCCTAGAAGGCAAGGAGAAAAAAACCCGTAACTATTTTACTTTTTGAAAACTTTTTCTTATCTAAAATTCCAAACACACGAAAGTAGAATAGATAGTAATGAATTCCTGTGTACCTAACACCCAACTTGGACAATTATCAATTTACAGATTTAAAAAATCTGTATACCTGTCATCCCTTTAGAATTCCCAAGTATTTCATCAACTTTATCTATACACAAAATGTTTACTTCTTTGACATCAGATCTAAAATTAGGTTTTCTGAAAGCAAACTCTTTTAGTTGTAGCTATGACAGAAAATATTTAAAGCAAACCTATACATAATGTATTCTATTTTAGCTCCAATGTCAAAATGCCCTTTAGAAAAAAGACGGACATCTGGGTGGCTCAGTTGGTTGAGTGTCTGACTCTTGGTTTTGGCTCAGGTCATGATGTCATGGTTTGTGAGACTGAGCCCATGTTGGGCTCTGTGCTGACAGTGTGGAGCCTGCTTGGGATTCTCTCTCTCTCTGCTCCTCCCCCACTTGCTCACTCTCTCTCAATACAAATAAATAAACATTAAAAAAAAAAAAAAGAGAAAAGAACTTGCAGGTCCTTTAAGCAGATTTATAAATTGCTCCTGCAGGAAAAATACTGCTAAAACCAAACACACAATTACTTCCCACAGAAAAAAAAAAAAAAAGTATAGATTTAAAAAATTTTTAATTCCATGAATTTTTCTTAAATCATTCATGTTTAAACCACTTACCTACAGGCAACAAAGAGAATAAATTGGAAGAAAAAATGCATAGTAACAAAAAACTCTGTAAGGTCCAGTTAAGCTTAGTTTACCACCTTTTTTCCCAACCCTAACCATTATCAAGTATCCCTGTAACTGTGACCTAAGAGTAAATACAAATTATAGTTAACATGCCTTCCAGCAGTTCCCTGCATCTGTGGATTTAACTGAAGTATTTTTCACAAGTGCATCCAGATTCATGGTAAGTAAACCACCTCACAAGGTTCTGGGGGGATTACGTGAGATGGTATATGTTAAGCACCCAGTACAGATTTGACTCATGGAAGCTATAAGGTTGATCTGTAGGAGTTAGTTACTTAGTAAGAACAGACGAGCATCCAGCATCTGCAATTCAATTAGCTATATTCAAAATTTGGGGTTTCCAAAGATCTCCAGACAGGGTCTGATATAGACCAGTATTTCATATTACTCTCAAAGCTCCACTTAAATAATCACTAAATAATCAAAGCTTCACCTGAAAAAAACTAAAAACTACTACTCTGGGAGATGAGGTTTCTATTGGCAATAAGGTAAAAAAAGGTAACACTTATGCTTACTTTACTCCTAACATAAAGAAGGTTATTTTATGTTGCCTCTGATATTTGATATAAAATCACTCAGAAATGAGAAGCAGTTATGTCTGCCTTAAAGAGATTTCTGATAAGTTTTAAAACAGATCTCTCAGGTAATGAGGGAAAAAACTGCAATTAAAAAAAAAATGCTTTTTCCCCCCAAGTTGTAGGACAAATGGACCCACACACTTCTACCCTTCTAGGCTGTAATTTATCTCTTGGCAAACTTCTTTAAGCACCTGTCCAACAATATAACTCACCTGAATTTAGGATTTTCAACTGTAACTACTCCAACTTCTATTTCTGAAGGTTTAAAATCAATTGATAGAACAGTAGATAGGCATGTAATTGCAGTCTGAAAAAAGTATCAACATTAAAATAGTATTTTTCAGAGATTCCAAGATTTTTCATTCCAAGCTTATTCAGATCATGAATTAACCACAAACTATTCATTTTTGTTCCATGTTTCAGTGATGCAGTTCTACAACCACGTGTTACCAACAGATTGCTTAATTCTAATATGTTGCCTGCCAATGAGAAGAAACTTGGCTTATACTAAGTCAAGTCATAAATGAAAGGGGTCTATCAAAAAACACAGGATGAATCACACACAACAGTCTGTTTGCTTGATGACCTCTACATGCTGGGCACTATGCTTAGCACTTGGGGTGAGATGGGGGAGAGGATAAACATGAATGATACAGCCTTCCTTCAAGGAAAATTTACAGTAATAACAATTTAAGAATGTTTTAAAGTGGCTCTGTATCTGATGTGATTAATCATTTATGTAATTATGAACTGCAAGTAAAAAAGACCTTTTATAAACATTTAAACAGGACACAGCACCTCCCAGATGAGAACTAGCTTTATATCTCCCGTTATTATAAATAATACTGCCAACCAAACATAAAAGTATTAGATAGTAATTCTTCTTTTGTCACTTACCAGAATCATGTTTTAAGTCTTTAGAATGGTTGTATCCCAGACCCTCCTTTCCAAAATTTACTAAAATTTTTGTTTTCAACTTCTTGGCAGTAAATAAGAGGTTTCCTTGGTCTAAGATTACTAAACATTTATGTAAAATTTTAGCTTGTTGTGTCCATTTAAAACATCCCAATCATAATGAATAATCAATCCCCTATCATTCCTGCATTAAGCTAGCTCTGCTTTTGCATCCCAGATAGAATTTCTCTGTCAAGTTATCGCATGAGCATATATTCTTTAACCAAGAAGATGTTTGTTTGCTGAGAATCTGGTATGTGGCTGTTTCTCCTTTAGGGCCATAAGAGTAACACTGCGGACTCAATTTTTTCACTTTTGCTCCCAGGAAGCTTAAGCCTAATTTGAGTCACAACCATGCAGGTCTCAGGCCCTGGTCTTGAATTCTCATTTTTAGTTACATCTTCCCATTTTATAAGTGTTTTATTGGAAGCAGTTTCAAATACATTATGGCATGAGATAAGGAATTAAGTGAATACAAGCAGTCCTCATTGTTCCCATGTCAGCTGAATGACACCAATTTTACTATTAAGCCAACAAACTTGGTTCTGTGATAAATCCAGAACAGCCTTTTTAGATGGTCAATTTATACAATGATCTTCCCTATTCTATTTAGCATTAAAAAAAAAAAAAGGTCAGATCCTTTTGACTAACTTACTTCCACTGTCTGTTCAAATGTCCAATCAAATTTCTTCTTGACTTTTTTTTCAAGGAAGCTGGTTGATTCAGTTTGTTTAACTCCTGCTGCAGTGGCTTTAAACCCACAGTAGTAACCTGCAGGATCACACTTGTACACCTGAGGGCCTTGTTCTTCATCTATACCAATTAAAATCATACCTAAAAAGAAAGACCCTCATGAAATATCTTATACTTTTGTACAACACAATTTCTTCTTTCTTTGTATTGTCATAAAGCTATTGTTAATCACTATTCTGTCCATCTATTTTAGGATATGTATTTTGCTTAAAGAACACTGATAAGATACAGGTTATCACCACAGATAAACTAGGTAACCAAGAACTTTCCATTTCACAAAAGGCTTATCAAAGATGTTTTTAAAATTTGAATTATTACAATTACAATTTACAACTTTCTAAATCCTTGCTATTACTCAAAGCATATTCCTCTGAACCCTTGAGATGTTACCAAATAAATCTGAATTGAATTGAATTGAAGTTGAATTCAGTTAAATTTTTCATCTTCCTTTTAGAGAAAATAATATATAGTAGTATGGTAAATGTTCTGCTGTAGACTGACCTACTTAAACTTAGTAGTTCTTTAATTTATTTGACCAAGGAAGACTTTTTCTCTTTTTTTTAAGAACTTAAGGTTCTAAAGAATTTAAGGTTCCAGGGAACCAAAATTGTGGAATACACCTTGGGAATGGTGGTGCAAAACGAAATACACCTTGAGGCTACTTCCTTATCTTCAGACTGCCCATCTTTGATACTGCTGGTATACATTCCTCTAGTAGTCAGGAGAAACCAAATTCTAAATTCTGTACACAGATCTTTATTATTACAAATCCATTATGTTATAATGACATACAGTTAAAATAAACACCACACCAAACTTCTTTCTACTCAGCAAAGCAGGTAATAAAGTATTTAAAGAATGACTTAAATCCTGTTTCTTGTGTTTCTTGTATTTCTAGATTTGAACCTCTTTTATGTACAGGCATGCCTCGTTTTATTGTGTGTTGCCTTGTTGAACTTCACAGATACTGCATTTCTTTATAAAGGTTTGTAGCAACCCTGTGTTAAGTCTATTTTTCCAATAGTGTTTGCTTGCTTCATGTCTGTCACATTTTGCTAATTCCTGGAATATTTCAAACATTTTCCATTATTCTTATTATACTTGTTACAGTCATCTATTATCAGTGATTAGGACTTGTTGAAAGTTTAGATGTTAGCATTTTAGCAATAAAGTATTTTTAAATTAAGGTATGTACATGGCTTTTTTAGATATAATGCTATTGCACATTTAATAGAGTACAGTGTAAACATAACTTTCATATGCACTGGGAAACCAAAAAATTCATTTGACTCACTATATTGTGATATTAGCTTTATTGCAGTGCTCTGTACTGAACCTGCAATATCTCTGAGGTATGCCTGTAGTTTCCTGTTTTAAGATTCAGTAGTAGTCAATCACTTTATTCACATTTAGAGATGTTTTACTGAGTCTACCAATGAGGAATTTTGAAACTTATTTAATTGATAAACACTATGACAGTGATCAGATATCTGTTTTATTCAAAGGTTATGTCACCCTCTAATTTTCTTTACATTTTATACTTGATATAAAGTATAGGCCAACACCAAAGAGATATCCACTTACTGCTTGAGGGAACAAACACTTTTTTACTCCAGTCTTGCAAGATGAGCTGGGTTTAATAGATGGTAAGGACATGAAGGGCAATCAAGGCAAAAGGAACAACATGCACAAAGGCATCAAGACATGAAAGGTCTTGTTATACCCAGGTGATGACAAAAGACCCACGCACTACCGGGACTTCAGGTGAGGAAGGAAAGCAGTACACGGAAGAAGGTGCTTGGGAATAAACTGCATGTCATATTAAGGGGCTTGGAATTTACACTGTAGCTGATGAGGAATCAGTTTTTCTAGGGAGTAACAATCAAAATTTAATTTTAAAATGATAACTCACATAGCAACATGGAAGACAGACTAGGAAAGAGTGAGAAAAGAGAGAAGAGACAAGTAAACTAAGTGGCAAAGGCCAGAGATGATGAAGAAGGAACAGAGGAGACAGGAAAGAACAGATATTCTGAGGTGAAGCTCGAAGACTAATCATATGACCAGGGAAGGTGGAGTAGGCGTAGCAAAGAGAAGTTGAGGATAAAAGTAGGAAAACAGCAATGATTTCAAGTCTGAAGCATCTGCAGGCTGTGGAGGAAGGGACTGGGCTAACACTCACGTAGTAGTGACTGGCTGAATACAGGTAGTAAACGAAAGTATGAAAGAGGGTGAGATCACTGACACAGAACCAAGAGGGAGAGAAGGACCACAGAGAAAGCCTGGTGAGCATAAACATTTAAAGGAAAAGCAGAAGATGAGCTAAGGAAAGTGAGGAAAAGGGGGAAAGAGCATCACTGAAGAAACTGAGGGAGCATTTTTAAATGAGAGGTCAAAAATAGGGTCATATGTTACAGAAAAATCATTACACTCACTGTTTTAATTCCCATAAACGACACAATGTCAAAAACAAACGTGTTCAATTTTTCAGGATAATGTATTACATTCGATCTAAAATCAGTAAACCTCATCTCTCTCCTAATAGAATTTTACTTATTTTTAAAAAACATAATATAGTCTACAAATATGAACCACAGGTATATGTGCTTGAGCCTAATTCTTTAGGGTGATCAAAAAAAGAGCTACATTGTTAAGATGCCTATTGAGACATCTGCATGGAAAGAGTAATCTGGAATTGCAGTACAACTCCCATTACAACAGCCCAATGTAACAGTGACTTGGATCTTTCAAATCAAACATCCTTAAAAGAACTATTTTAATAAAGTCTAATAGCACCTAAAGCTTAAGAGATAATACCTAAAATACTGTTGTGAAACCTACCCTTCATTGTTGATTTATTATAGAGAGTTCCACCCTTTATATAATTTTCTTTTATTCCTCTTTTTGAAAAAATGTAATTCATTTGTGAGCCTTGTTGGCATACTTACAACAACCAAGAGGCCTCATTTCAGCATTCTGTGTGTAGACCTGAGAAATATCAGCAATTCTTTTGCACAGCATGTCCACAGGAATCTCATAGCCATACTTGTACTTCCAATTAGCTGCCTCATAGCGTGCCCTCTGTACCTGGGATCTGCTGTCCGCTTAGAGCAGAAAAAACAAGTTTACTTCTTTAGAGGAAAGAGTGAACGTAAAATCGGACAATTTTCCATTTTCCATACATATATAAAATCTTCACTCTAACTTAAGGAAGGTAGAGTGGTCCACTATGGTTTCTTCTACCACCAACAAACGGTCGATGACTCAGCAACAAATACATGACAAAAAAGGAAAACATATTTAAAGATGGAGTTCTACACACAGCACTTCCTTTTATGCTGAGTCCTTTATCAGCCATCAAAATAGTTTCTACAAGTGTTTAATAATTCCCAAAAGAACAAGTTTTAAGGAGAATGTTTCTCTTATCTTTTTTGTAGGCTTGAATTTTCTCTTGATTTCAGAAAACAGAAACCCAAAGTAATTTTTATAATTCTCATCTACTTCTAACTGTGCCATTATTACCAGGTTTGAAATATATGGACTTAACTGCCCTTAAAGTATTAACTATATATGAAATAAATCATCTATGAGAGGGGCCTCAGCCCAGTTTCCCTGACAGTAGTATACAGATCTAATTCTATTATACTTGTGATTTCAAAAAAGCTCACAATACTCCGAATATACTGATACTAACCTTGGAAGATGGCAAATATACTCCTATATATCAGGCACATCAGGCACTAAAGGGAGCCTTTTAAAATTAATACAAAACTCAAAAATAATTGAAGAAAATAACAAATCTAAGTAGACATCAAATCAGTTACCTGTCATTCCTGTCATCACACAGCCAATGTTTTCAGTTATCTTGAATAAGTGAGTCACTGTGCTAGAATCCAATAATTTGTCCTAATGAACAAAAGAGATCAAGATAATTTTTGTAAAATCAGAGGTCCCAGTGCAGGGATAAAAAAAATACTATGGAGTTATGATACACTATGTAACAAATGTCTTCTGTTCATTATATTGTTAAACCCAATTTTTTAAAAAAGGCAGGGGATAGACTTTGTCTTCCTTTGTTAGATGATAGGTTTCCTGTGGGGGAGAACTATAGCACCAAAGCCTGTTGCAAGATTCCTGAAGAAAAAAGACCTAGAATTCCCACTGTGCTTGTAATCATTACCACAAAGTTCAATATGTTAATTCTGTCTACTCAGCTAAACAGTCCATAGCTGCTGAGTAAATACTTCTGGAGTGAAACGGGAAAGCACGAGGAAAGCAAGAATGTTAATGTATATAGGTTGCAATATAACTTTGTACAAACTCATGAAAAATCCTTACATTATATTCTGTAACAACAGGTTATCTGAGCAGTATTACTTACAGGTACTTTCTTCTGTGTGACAATTACTGCACAGTCTTTCCCTCTGACAGCTACTGATGTAAGGCCACCCTGGTTAATAGCCTTAAAAGCATATTCTGGAAAACAGAACAGCGTTTTTAAAAGGTGGAATAAATTATTATAGATTCATCAAATGGAATAAGCAAGCAATCACTGAAAAGAATGAGCCAGAGCTATACAAACTAACATGGAATGCTGTCCAAGACATGCAAAGTTAAAATAATAATGATAATAATAAATTCTAGTTAAACCAACTCCATTTCTTTTCATTTTACTTTACTAATCATTTTCATCAGACTAAGTACCAACTTTCCAAAAAAGATTTAATTAATTTATCATATCAAGTCTTTAAAAAAAATTTTTTTTAATGCTCATTTTTGAGAGAGAGACAGAGTGGGGA
The DNA here is from genome assembly GCF_018350175.1 of Felis catus. Lineage (NCBI taxonomy): Eukaryota > Metazoa > Chordata > Mammalia > Carnivora > Felidae > Felis > Felis catus. The sequence continues at coordinate 84,519,926 of NC_058373.1, read as the reverse complement.
AGGGGCAGAAAGAGAGGGACACACAGAATCAGAAGCAGGCTCCAGGCTCTGAGCTGTAAGCACAGAGCCCAATGCGGGGCTTGAATTCACAAACTGTGAGATCATGACCTGAGCTGAAGTCAGACACTTAACCAACTGAGCTACCCAGGCACCCCTATCATATAGTCTTTATCAATTACATTTTATAGTTTGAAAAGTTTGTTTTGTGGTCATTATTTCTACCAAGTCTGGTTTTCCTGGGTCAAATTTAGTTGCTCTAAATTTTCTCAAGATCTACTACTACTGCTAATTTTGGCCAGTAACTAATTTGACCATATGCAATTTTAATTGCTGTTAAGATTATTCTGTATTGTCTTTTCCCCTACCAAGTTGAAATTTTCTGGATCATAGTTTTTCTGATTTTCATGATATCTAAAACAAGGATTCTTTAGTTTGTCTATAACAAACTTCAGCTTGTGCACTTCTAGCTGATATCAAACCGTTCCCCAGGTTAAAACAGATGGATCAAAGAGGGAGCATGAAAACAAACTACTTTAACACCATGCAGTTGACAACAACTGCTTTTGAAGAGTAGAATTACAAATGAGACTACCCCTTTCTATGTTTTGTATTTCTGTAATATCTAAATCTAATATAAACATACTTTGTAATTATAAAAGTAGCAACAGATGAACTATTGGAACCTCATCAAGATAAAAAGCTTCTGTACACAAGGAATCAATCAACAAAACTAAAAGGCAACGGACAGAATGGGAGAAGATATCTGCAAATGACATATCAGATAAAGGCTTACTATCCAAATACATGAAGAACTTACCAAACTCAACACCCAAAAAAACAAATAATCCAGTGAGAAAATGGGCAGAAGACATGAATAGACACCTTTCCAAAGACATCCACATGGCTAACAGACATGAAAAGATGCTCAACATCACTCATCATCAGGGAAATACAAATCCAAACCACACTGAGATACCACCTCACAGCTGTCAGAAAGTGGAGAAAGGGGAACCCTTTTGCAAGGTTGGTGGAAATGCAAACTGGTGCAGCCACTCCGGAAAACGGAATGCAAGTTCCTCAAAAAATTACCTACAGAACTACCCTACAACCCAGAATTGCACTACTAGGTATTTATCCAAAAGACACAGGTGTGATGTTTCAAATGGGCACATGCATCCCAATGTTTATAGAATTATTGATAATAGCAAAAGTACGGAAAGAGCCCAAATGTCCATCGACAGTTAAATGGATAAAGAAGATGTGGTACAGATACACAATGGAGTATTACTTGGTTATCAAAGAGAATGAAATCTTGCCATTTGCAGCAATGTGAATGGAACTAGAGTGTGTTATGCTAAACAAAATAAGTCAGGCAGAGAAAGACAAATATCCTATAATTTCACTCATATATAGAATTTAAGAAACACAGCAGATGAATATAGGGGAAGGGAAGGACAAATAAGGTAAAAACAGAGAGGAAGGCAAGCCATAAGAGACTCTTAAATACAGAGAACAAACTCGGGGTTGCTAGAGAGGAGGTGGATGGGGGGTGGGCTAAATAGGTGATGGGCTTTAAGAAGAGCACTTGTTGGGATGAGCCCTGGGTGTTATATCTAAATGATGAATCACTGGGTTCTATTCCTGAAATCGATACTACACTGTATGTTAACTTGAATTAAAAAAAAAAAATTAAAAGAAATTAAAATAAAGTATTAGTCATAAAAATAGCAACAGAAATATTTGCTCACTGTAGAAAATACGGGGATTATAGAATACAATGTAAAAAAAAAGTCACTCATAACTCTAATCATTATTGACATTTTAACATAATAGATGTTTTAAAAATTCTGTCAAGTATTACTCTGGGCATAGGGTCTGAATCCTAGTCTCCTATGTTCAGAAAGCCAACTGGTGATGAGGACCAGCCAAGAAAGATACTACCTGTGCCAAAGAACTTCCTTTAATAGGAGCTATAATAAAAAAACTCATCAAATATTTCTAAGTAGCTATAGATTGAAGACAGAAAAATAGAGTAAAAAAGACTCTAGCAAAACACCATAAAGAAAATCCTCAAATCTACCTTAGATTCAACTAGATTATAATAGTTTATTTTTACCATCACCACAAATAATTTCTAAAGCATAATGTTTCAAAATGCTTCTCAGTTCTATTTCTCATATGGCCAAAAAGCTTCTATCAGATCAAACCTCCACAGATAAAAAACCATAAACTCTGAATAACTACCTGAAGACACCAGAAAGTGACAAACAGTAGGCAGATTCTAGAAGGGGAGGACAATGCTTGGAAGAAAGGAATGGCATGAATGAGTTTCCCGTTTTCACAGCTTATAGACTGAGTGCAGGCCCTGGTCAGGGCTAAATACCCACAGAAAATTCAGTCTTTTTAGCCTGAAGAACTAGAAAACAGTTTGGGGGTAACTACAGCTACTGGAAAATGAGGGAAAGAAAGGAGAGAGCCAGAGAGGGAAAGACTCAACCCATATATTATGTTACCCAAATCTCTGGCTGATTCCATAACCACATATACACAAGACAGACTCCAGGCAGCTTAGCTAAGGATAAAAGAAAGGGAGATTTGAGCTGCCACCCAAATTAATTGCCTGCTAGAACAAATCAACATTCTTTGGAGGAATATAGCAGAATCCATGTCAACTGCATTAAATATTAATGGATAAAATACTCCAATTAAAGGCAGAAACTGTCAGAATGGATAAAAAAGCAAACCTCAAATATATGCTATCTACCACAGACACACTTCACTAAATGAATGGAAAAAAAGATTACCATATAAACAGTAAGCATCAGAAAGTTGAATGGACAATATTAATATCAGACAAAGTAGAGATTTCAAGACAACAAATGTATCAGAGATAAAGAGGGACACTTCAAAAAAATGTCACAGAATGTCAAAAAATGTCATAGAAAAATCAATTCATAAGAAAGAAGACAGAACAATCTAATGTATATGCACCTTATAAGAGTACTTTAAAATACATAAAAGTAAAATTGACAAAATTAAAAAGAGAAATGGCCAATCCCATCCAGTTTAAGATTTTACCACCACCACCACCAGGCAACTGAAATAGACATAAACACACAAAGTAGACATTCATGATATGGACCACACTATGGATCACCTTGACTGAGTTGTATCTAAAGAACACTACTGGCAACAACTGAAGAATATACATGCACATGGTGTAATACAAATGCACATGGTACTTTTACTGAGATAGAGCATATATTAGAGACCATAAAACAAGTCTCAATAAATTTTAAAGTATTGAAATCCCTATTTGAAAAATTTAAAACACCCTTCTAAATAATCCATGGATCAAAGACATAATCATAAGAGAAACTTAAAAATATTTTGAGCTGACTGGTAATAATGTATCAAAATTTGTAGGATGCAGCTAAAAGAAGGAATTGTATTGCTATGGAAAAATACCCTAAGGTGGCCTCCTCTCTATAATCCCTGCCTCCGGGTGTTCACACCTTTGTGTAATCCCCTCCTCCTGAATGTGAGCAGGACCTGTTACTTGCTTCAGACAAAATGTGGCAAAGGTGATGGGATGTCATTCTCCTAATTACATAAGACATCTTAAAAGCAAAAACGTATGTTACCTTCCATTGCATATTTCTCCTACCGTCATCTTTTTGTAACATTGTGTTTTTTTTTTGCCTTAAAGGTAAATGTCTGCCCCAAATGAATATGCAAATTTTAAAAATAAAAATGTTTAATTAATACAGTTTAATGCTTCTAAGAACAGCCAAACTAATTCCAATTACTTCATAAGTTGAAATGTACACTGATAGCTTTGAATGCAAAAATATTATCAGAGGTAACAATTATGGCATTTACAGATGTCATTAAGTGAGCTTATAAAATGATTTACCTGTGACATGAGGCTAATTTCAGTCCTTAACTATACTTGTATGTGTCTCATTTATCAATAAAATTATATAGTTTATATATAAACATATATATTTATCTAAATATAAACATTATATAAAGACTCTGTCTTGCTAGCAGACTAGAGATTCCTCTTGCTGGCTTGCTAAATGGTTGTATGACAAAGAACCATGGGTGTCTTCCAGTGAACAGTCAGCTAGTAGCTGGGACCCTCAGTCTTATACTGAAAGGAAATGAATTCTGCCAACATCCTCAGTGAGCTTGAAAGCAGAGTCTTCTCTAATTGAACCTCCAGATTAAAACACAACCCAGACAACATGATTGCAGCCTTGTGATATTCTCAGCAAACTACTCCTGACCCACAGTAACAGTGACTTAATAAATGTATTAGTTTTAGCGGCTAAGTTTGTAGTAATGTTTATGCAGCATAGAAAACTAGTATGCTAGCCTTGTTTATATTAGACAAGGTCTAAAATCAATTATTTAAGTCACTACTTTAAGAAAATAGGAGGGTGTCTGGGTGGCTCAGTTAGTTGAGCGCCCAACTTTAGCTTGGGTCATGACCTCACTGTTCATGAGTTCAAGCCCCACATTGGGCTCTGTGCTGACAGCTCAGAGCCTGGAGCCTGCTTCAGATTCTGTCTCTTCCTCTCTCTACACCTCCCTTGTTCACACACTCTATCAAAAATAAATAAACCTTAAAAAAATTTTTTTTTAAATAAAAAGAAAGAAACTTAGAAGGGGCACCTGGGTGGCTCACTTGGTTAAATTTCCGACTTTGACTCAGGTCACGAGTTCACAGTTTGTGAGTTCAAGCAAGCATGGGGCTCTCTGCAATCAGCTCAGAGCCTGCTTTGGATCCTCTTTCCCCCCCTCTTTCTGCCCATTCCCCTGCTCATGTGCTCTCTCTCCCTCTCTCAAAATAAACATCAAAAAAAAAATAAGAAACTAAGGAAAGGTAAAATAAACCTGGTTCCCCCCAAATTTCCTTATCTAATTCCCATCTGTATCAATTCACCTTCTCTGAGGAACCTTTCCTGGCTCTCCCTGGCTATGTCACTTTCTTTCCTTTTTTTTTTTTTTTTTTTTTTTAAGATTTTTATTTATTTATTTTTTTGGAGTAATTTCTACACCAAACATAGAGCTTAAAGTCATAACTCTGAGATCAAGAGCCACACGCTCAACTAACTGAGCCAGCCAGGTGGCCCATGTGTCACTTTCTATAGTAACCTTCTTTGTACTGTTATTTTAGTACTCACCATGTTGCACTGTAATTTCCAATAAAACTTTATATAAATGAATCCCTACTGTAATATTACCAGTGTAAAATATATATTTTATAGTAATTTCCAGAAAAATGGAAACTGCTGGAGTAAAGAATCTTGAGACAACATAATAAGTAAAAAGTATCTTCTAAAGAAACACTGGTAGGGTAAAAATATAGTTTACAGCAGAGGGGAGCATGAAGGCTAATTAAGAAAAAAACAGAACAGCATAAGGGGAACATTTAAAGGTGTATTTGTTTTTTAAAGCCAGAATTCAAATATTGGAAATAGTAATTAAACACTTTATTTCCATCACTAAAGATTGGGGCTTTTAGGGTAAAATTTCAGAAAAACTTACAAACTAGCAAGCACTATTACATTAATCTCCATAATCTGTTTTTGAATGCCCAAAATTATGCAGGATAATAACTGATAGTCCATTTCCCATTTTTTAAATGGAACAAATTATAATGAATTACACTCAATCTCAAGTCTTCATTTCCTTAAATACATAGTAAAATACATATTTGTAAAGTATTAGGTTGACCCACGAAAATCACTTTAATAGGTAAAAAAAATAGTAAAATATCAGCAGTTTCACATGGTTCAACCTAACAATAAACCATTAGGTTAGAACGCAAATTGCTTCCTTGACCACAAACAAAATGGTAAATCAACAGTTGTTTTGTATAGTTATCTATTTCAGTCATCTCTTATTCACTTTCTTTCCTTATACTTTTTCCCAGCACTTTCCCAACTTTTCTGGGAGTCATTTGTATAGTACTAGGAAAAAAACAGGGGAAAAATATAAAAGATACTGTGATAAAACGTTCAGGACAATCACGATACCAGACAATGGCTCATACTACGACCTGCAACAGCAGAGATGCATATCCCCTTTATGAACACTCATCGGCTTTGCAAGGCATCTATAGATGATTCTGAGGTTCTGCCAATTACAGGACTATACTCAAGATTTTCCCCACCCATAATTTTGTTTAAAATGCTGTACTGAGTTTTGAGAGATAGATATGGGTTTTTTTCCCCCATATAAACATGGGCTGGAAAAATAAAAAAATGAAATGAGAGATCTATACATTCTATGAAGTTTGGTTATGGAAAAAAAAAACAAACAAACACCAAAAAGGGTTGTTCTACTGGGGCAAGGCAGGTATTCTGCAAAATATGTCTATTTAATTTCAATGCTGCATGCTAGAAACTTTTTGTAAGATTTTTGGAAGCTGTTTATTCTTCTGTCTTTCCCTAACCTTGGAACATAAATGAGAAGTGCATCTCATTCCTTAGCACCACCTATTACCCTCTTTAAAAAAACTGTGATCTTTGGGGTGCCTGGATGGCTCAGTCGGTTGGAAGTCCGACTCTTGATTTTGGCTCGTCATGATCTCAGGTCCTGGGATTGAACCCTGCATCCAGCTCTGCGCTGGGTGTGGAGCCTCCTTGGGATCCTCTCCCTCCCCACCCCCTCTCTCTCTGCCTCTTTGCCCCCCTCCTCCACTCACTCATGGGCGGTCTCCCAAATGAAAAGACAAAACAACTGTGATCTTTAAGCAGGTGGGGTCATTAGAAATCTTGGCACTGGCATGGGGATGTAGAGGGTGTATATGAGGTTTGAAAACATAGTAGTGTTTGATCTCGTTACTTTCTGGTGTAGTTATGATATGTATGTATTTATGTATACAGACATTTAATTTCAAATCGATTCAAGGAGGGCATGAGAAGTCTAGGTTCAGAAACACCATTTTTTTTTAATGTTTATTTATTTTTGAGAGAGAGAGAGAGAGAGAGAGGGAGAGAGAGAGAGAGAGGTGCATGAGCAGGGGAGGGACAAAGAGAGAAGGGGACAGAGTATCCAAGATGGCCTCCAGGCTGACAGCAGTGAGCCTAATGTGGGGCCTGAACTCATGAACTGTGAGATCATGACTGAGCCGAAGTCAGATGCTCAACTGACTGACCAGGTGCCCCAGAAATACTACTTTAACACGAGTTTTTTTTTTTTTAATAGCAAAAAATGTAAACAGTAAATACTTCCCAGTCCATTTATTTATAAAACTCTTGATTCCATTTTTATCACCCACTCATTTCTTCCTGACAGCATCCCTCACTGAAACATTTATGGAGCACTTACTTTGTGAAAGACACTGTTCTAATAAGTACATTGTATGTATTAAGTCATTAAATCCTTACAGCCCTATAAGGGACATGAAATTATTATTTCTATTTTACAAATCAAAGAAAATTCTCATAGTTGGTGTGGAGCAAGAACTTGAACTCAGGAATCCTGGCTTTGATACTATGCCAGACTGGTATTTCTAGATTAGAAAAGTGTCCTATCCAGTCTGATTCTACCAGTCTATTTCTTTCCTGCTCCTTATCAGTATACTCCCTTCTTAGAAGCAACTGGGCAGTGCTCATATCCCCCTGGCAGGCACATTCAAATGACACTCCTCTCCTCCCTTGCCAGACCTATCCAGCAAAGGATCAGCAAAATCAGGAGAGAAAAGCCCGAAAATAGTGAGGTTTATTTTGTCCCACCTGGGCCTTAGTTTCTTGACTGATAACTTAGGGATTTCTGAAATTAGACTTCAAAGCTGGTGCTCTGTGTATGGTTCTACAATTTTTACATACACACACCCTGAATACATTCATTATAAGAAAATTTTCAGTAGTTACTAAAGAGTACAAACAACAATGAGAAATCTTCCTCTTACTCCCTTGGAGCAAACACTGTCAACAGTTTGTAATTATGGGTAACATTTTAACTTTAAATTTGTATCTCTATTTTTTAAATTATTGCCTTTAGACTACATTTATGTTTTGAGTCCTACTATGGAAGAGGAGGAGCATACACTCACCTCTCCATTAATCTTTCCTTCCCCAGTCACCTCCCCATTTTTGCTTTATTTTTTTCCGCTATCAAAGTTAACAATTTGCACTCATAATTCTTATATACTTTGTCTCTGGTGGATTCTAAAGTTTATAAACTCATCAACAGCATTCACAATATTATAACGTACAAATATTTCACTAGACAACCAAGTATGGATAGACCATAAAAAAGTAAATACTCCATGCTTACAGAGCTACTAAGTAACAGACCAAAAAAATGAGCCAAAGAATCAAATAAGCACCTAAAAACATTTACTGAGCATTTAATACTGTGCTAAGCACTCTACATGTATCATCATATTTAATCCTCAAAACAAGCACACAGGAAGGAATTGTTAACCCAACTCTGCAAACGGAAACTAAGGCTAATGTTAATGTCATAGATCACTTGCCCAGGTTGGCTAGTATGCATTATGCAAGGGTCTGAATCCAGGTAAGGCTCCAGGGCCTGACCTCTTCGCTATACTGCTTGCTCACACTAACTGTTCTTTCACTTTCCCTTTCCTAGCAATATCTAATTAGTGCCCTGAATAGCAGAATGTGTTATTCAACAAGGCAGTGCTTAAAGTCACCCTGTCTAGAGATTAAGCTTTTGGACTACATGTTTCATTCCAAATCTTTTTAAATTACTTAACTGACACTATATCCAGCCTTTCCACTCACCTAATCTGGAAGTATTAAAGACTACTTTTTGGCTGGATTTCACAATATGGTATATAGCAAAGCAAAGAGTAGGTCTGACTTTTCCTGTTCACATATTAAAAATCATAAAATAGAACATTCAAAGCAGTAGTCCAATATAGAAAAATTCTCTAAAACTCGGGAAATAAACTAAAAATGAAACTTCCTTGAGGAGTTACCTTTCTTCTGTCTTTGGTCATATTTTTCGATTGAGGATGAGTGAAAAGGGTTACTGAATTACCCTTGTTTCTTGCTACCTTGTAAACAGTATATAGCCATACACTGTGTAAATTTCATTCCAAGTTATCTTGAACTAGTTCTAAAATTTACAGGTGAAGAGAACCTCATTTATAGGTCAACTCTCTTATGATTTCCAACCAGAGATGGTATTACTGTCCTCCCCAAAGCACTGTGGCGGTAAACTCACTCAAAAATCAAAGGATCATGGGGTCAGATGTAAATCAGATTCTCCAGATATTAATTAAATTCCCTATGGCAGGAGATTAAGAATCCCTGACACCATTTCAATCCAACAAAATATATTGTTACACTGAATGAATGGTAAATAGTTTAGGGTTTATTTCCACTAAGGCTGTCTTTCAGGAAACAGCTAGTTCACCACTTCTCATCCACAATTCAAAACAAGTTTTTAAACTATTTAGAAACATTCAGATGTGGGTTAAAAGGGGATGCTGATTTCAAGAACAGCTCCAGAATTGACAGCCACTCACTCGATCTGCCAGTTTTTCAAAGATGTCCTGATCTGTAGATCCTTGTAATCTGGCACTTTTTACTTTTCTTTTTATACGTTTGTTTACGTTATATGTTACTCCCTTTAAGCTGTGAGCTTCAGTATAGGAGAGGGTGTGACATCTTTGCATCCCCTAGGACCGCCACAGTGTCCTCCACATAAAAGGGTCTGAATGCCAGTGTGGAATTAACTACTACAAGGAAGTACATGTTGCAAACAAAGGAAAACGGAGAGGAGTGTTTTAATGGCAAACTTAAGGTGCCAATTATTCTTTAGAGAAGTCCAGATGTTGGGCCCATCCAGGCCAAAACGTAACAAGTGAAGAGGCGTCAAGAAACCAGAGTCCAGAATTGCAGTCCTACCTTCCTTAACTCTTTATTGTGTCCAGGAGGTGCGGCCTCTCGCCCTTAAGAGCCCGAGGCCTTCAGCCTTCGGGCCCCCCGATCCCTGCCTCCAGACAGGCGTGGGAACACCTTGGGAATGGACCCTGACTCGGCCTTTCTCCCGTCCCAGCTCGGGCCATGCTTCAGTCGCGGACTAAACTCCGGCCGCGTCTGCCTGTTCCAGGCCGTACCATGACAGAGCAATTCGAGTGGACCACAGGCGGACTCGGTTCACTCACCTACTTGGTAGAGCCGACCCTCGGGTGAAAAAATGGTAATGTGGCGATCAAACCCAGCGCTGGAACCACGGGACATGTTGGCGCACCCACTATTTCAAGCACTGTCTCTGAGCCCCGTAGCTCCCGTACCAGGCGTACAACCCCCCCGGAAGTTGCAGCAACTGCTTCCGGGGCACCGGCCGGCTTCATCCGCTCTTACGCGCGGAACTCGTGACTCCAGCTCCAATTCAGGCGCGGAGAGCGTTCCGAGGCCACACCCCTTCTTGGGGGGTGGGGAGAGCAGGGACGGTGCGGCGTGGGGGGCGCTTTTGGTGAGCGCTTGCGTCAGCTACGCGTCTGAGTTCTGTGCAGATACCAGGTGAAACTGGCGTTGTGGCGGTTTAGAGTTTTCATCTGGAAAGTGAATGGACTGCAGCAAGGACGAAAAAGCTTTCTGGGGGCCCCGAGTAATAATCTGCCTACCGGTGGGACCTAAATGGATGGATGATGTGTTTAAGTCTCTCGTTAGTTTGGGGACGTATGTATCCAGCTTGTGTCTAGATTTCTTGCGTTCTTTCTAATCTACTTTTTACCCATCCACTTTTCTTCCTACTACAGGAGAAAATGCGTTGCAGGTATTGCGGCAGTAACCGTTAATTTTAGGTACAGAAGGGAGCGGGTTCTAGTAGCTACTGGAAAAAACAGAACTGTCTTCTGGCCAGGCAAGGCCAGCAATCCCGACAGTTTTGTCTTAGAAGTAGAACTGAGGAAATATAGGTGAGGAATATGAGGAATCATGAAGTTAAGTTGCTTTAATTGATAAGAACGGAAAGGACATGGAGTATAGCCCTGTTCATTTGTTGAATGAACTAATGAGAGTAGCGGACTGGGTGGCTCCGGAGAGGAAAAGTGGCTTTTCAAATTGTAAAACGGTGCCTATTTTGATTTATCCCCAAGGCACACTCCTATTTAACCAATATTGAATGCAAAACATGACGTTAGGCTGGTGTCCCTAACCTCCCCCGTTTGTGCATCTGGGAGGCCGGTTTTGCCAAGGTTTCTGGCACTTGAGTGCCTGCTGTAAGTTAATACTAAAGCAAGGATTCTTACCTCTTTAACATATTTTCTCCTAAGCTCACTTTGCATTTAAAGGAAAAAAATGTGTAAGACCCTCTTAAGTAGTTCTTAAGGAAACCCCAAATGTCAACAATGTTTTTAAAAATTAAACCTCCAGGGGCGCCTGGGTGGCGCAGTCGGTTAAGCGTCCGACTTCAACCAGGTGACGATCTCGCGGTCCGTGAGTTCGAGCCCCGCGTGGGGCTCTGGGCTGATGGCTCAGAGCCTGGAGCCTGTTTCCGATTCTGTGTCTCCCTCTCTCTCTGCCCCTCCCCCGTTCATGCTCTGTCTCTCTCTGTCCCAAAAATAAATAAACGTTGAAAACAAAAAATTAAACCTCCATTTTTATCAAGCTGAAAAAGTCCAAAAGTGAGACATGATTAAGATAATACTAAATGCATACAACATCTTTGGCACACGGGGTACTTTCCAGCTCTAATTTCCAAGTGTACCGATAAAAGTTGTCCCTTACTTCTGCCACAGGTCCCTACCCTACCCTCAGGACCAACTCCTGACCTTTTGGGTGCTTTTTTCCTCACACTCTGAGCAACGCTAGTGTATTATAATTTACCAGACTTTACCTGAATAGTCATAAAGAGTTCTCTGTAAGGCTGCTAAGGAGGGTGAACTCTTTTAGTTGCACAGCCTCAACAGCCCCCCACCCCCACCCCATGCTAATGTCTCCCAAACCTATGTCTCCAGCTGGACCCTTCTCCAGAACGCATTCTTATCTAATTGCCTGTGGGATGTTTTTCACTTTGAGACAAAAGGTACCTCAAAACCCAGTGTATTTAAAACAGAGCTCATCATGTCATTTCTTCCCCCACCAAGCCAGTTCCCGCCCCTTGTACCACACTTTACAAGTACTCAGAACCCAAACCTTGCAGCAGTCTTCGATTCCTCAAAACTTCTTACTCTGTCCCTATAGTATCCTCATCCTTCATTTTCTTTTTTTTTTTTGTTCTGTAATTCATAATTTTGTTCACTGTTTATTGTCCCATCCCCCACCCCACCCCCACTGGCCCCACCCCCCCACTTGCTCCATGAGGGCAAGAATCTTTGTTCACTCCTGTAGCTCAGGCAACTTGAACAATGCCTAGCATATATCAAGTGCTCAATAAATACTAGTTGAATGAATGAATCCCTTACAGCATCGGGGTTAGGAGTACATCCTTTTCTATTTAAATATGGATTTAAATGCCATTTGTGGCATTTACTAGATATGTGACCTTATGCAAACTCTCTAAGTCTGGATTCCCTTATCTATTAATTTTGGATAAGATCCACTTTATTGGAGGCTGTTGTGAGGATTAAATGAGAAGGCAAGTGAAGACCTAAACAAAGTACCTAGCATGTAACCTGGCACATTAAACAGTTTATGTTATTGTTGCTTTCCTGTCTAGTCAGTTACCAAATCCTGTTGATTATTCCTATGGGATAGGATATGTCTGCTTGTCATTCCCACTGCCATGCAGTGATGGGATATTTAAAATCACAGACACTGGAAGCCATTAGAATGTCACATGTTCAAAGAAATCCTCATCCCTTCTTGAGGTTACATTTAAGCTGGGCCCTGAAAGAGGCATTGGATTTCAGATGGTATATACATTTTAGTACTCAACCTGGAAAGAATCAACCTCATTTTCCACACAAACACAAACTGAAAGCTACAATTAGAACATTAGACTCCCTTAGGGCAGTGGGCACATTTATTTTGCTCCCCAGTGTATCCTCAATGGCAAACCATGTCTAGCATGAAGTAAGCACTCAGATCATTCAATGGATATGCATGCTCACTATCTGAGTTTTCTGTTATGTTTGTTTTTCCTAATTTGGAGAGAGTTGTGAATAAATGAGAAATCCAAATTTCAAAAACCTAAAAGGTCAGAGATTTTATATTAGAATTTGAGATTTTTTTCCCCATACACAAATGAATTCCTCTGGGAAATCTTTCTGAAAGACAAACCCCTCGCTGATTCCACTGCTAAGGGAAATCCCCTGGAAGCAGACTGAATATGTGCCACTGGGTGCCAAGCAGCAGCCAAACTACTCACCCAGGTGGACTTCCCCCTTGGGTTAGGGAGCTTTCACCAAAGTCGTCAATACTCTTGTAGCTTTAACACAGGCCTATGGGGGCAGACTTGCTGTGTCTGTGTGGAAAATTTGATCTTCCTCTCTGTGGGGCCACCAAGTTAGACTTTTTGAAATGACTTTCTGGTTTTTTGAAAAATTTTAGAGATGACTTGACATCTTGTGAGTCTTGGAAAATCTCCTGGGGGCCTCCATTTGGCAAAGCCCACATTCTCCCCTGGGGGTGGAGGTAGGTGGAAGGTTGGGGTTACCCACAAGGCAAAGGTAAAAAGTGGCAGCGTAGATTCCCAGTGACTGCAGACATGCTGAATCACGTGGTGTTTAAAGGCAAGATAAGAATTTAGCCCTTAGCTTACAATGAGCCCAGGGAATATAAAAATGGAGCTTATCTGTGTTTCCATGTGATATTAGCAGATGTTGAAACACAATGCCCTGTGAGTTAGCCATCAACACTGGTAACAGTATTTTAGGAGAGTGAGGATTTCTTGATGTTAAGGGACCCCAAAGGTCAACTGGAGCCAGGACAGAGCTCAGGATGTAGCAGCTTGGGTGGACAGTAGGAGGGAGGTAGACCTCTGCCCAGCTCCCTGGTCAGACTTCCCAGTCAGGTGCTTCTCAGGGGACTGAGGGCCGGGACCTGGCTCTATTTGTATGTTTCCCTATTTGTATCGTTCTCACAGCAATGTCAGTCCTACAGCTCTTCCTCCAGTAGCTATGGTTGGCTGCCTGGGAGTTGTCATTCTGGCTGAGTCTCTGGGAAGGAGAAAAGTGATGTCTCTGTACTCTAGTTCTATATAATTTATGGGCAGAAAAGGACAAATGCACCAAATGTGGGGGAAGTGTGCTTCTGTGACTTACATGAAGCACTTGATTATGCCTTTACTTGAAAGTCCTTCAAATCCTTTACGTGACCAGATTCCAATAAAGCAACACTCCCCTGCCCCCTTGTCCGTAACATCTTGTGTGGTTCTCTCATCCTCCAATACCAATGGTGGGTACAAGATGATGTCTGTCGACATAGCAGTCACACAACTGTCATTTCCATTCTGCTCCATCCTTTCCTTACCAGTCCATATAATTCTGTGCCTGGATTCTATTAGTCATCGCCAATATTGAGAATGTTGTCCTTTGCTATGAAAGGGAATAAACTTGCATCAGCCTAACCCAAAGGACATTTAACTAAAACTATCCAGGAATCCCCCACCTTCCCTTATATAGAGCCAAAACTTTTTTTTTCTTTTTTAGAGCCAAAACCTTTAGCTTTCAGTTTACCCTTGATTTTTAGCTATAACAACGTCAGTATTATCCTCTTACAACTTTTGACGTTTCTCTTGCTTTCTCAAACCCTCCTTAAATGAAGATGCAGTGCTTGACTGATCTCTTGTTTCTGGAAGCCAAAGGTCTTGAGAAACACTTGAGAGTTCTCATGGGTCTCCCCAGAATACTGGAAGAAGCAATGGAAGACCCCAGCTGTCTTGGGCTTAACCGTTGGTGGTTTTTAACATACAACTTCCCCTTAGGCATGATAACACAGGAAGCCCTGCATAGCTTAAGAGAACAGCAAATGTTCCAGTGAAAAATCTGAAGGGGAAGGGAGGGGCCTGAGTCTCGAACATGGTCAGGCTCTGAGTGTCAGAAGCGCTGAATTACAATCTGAGCCTTGCCACAGACTACCTGATGACCATGACCTTGGTTTCTTAAACAGGCAAGCATGCTGTACCCACCTTAAAGGCACAAAGAAAAAAAATATTAACCACTACTGTGAAAATAAGTCACATACTAATAGACTTGAACTCAGCTTCTCTCTTTGTAAAGGGGAGCCACTGGTGAATAAAGGACTGGATTGTTGGCTATTTTGCTTTGATCTCGCCCTAGTACAGAAGGAAACCAAGTACTGCACCAACCTGCACTGCACTCTGCTATTGTTCAGAAGTGAAAGTCTATTTTCTTAACTTGGAGAGCAGCCAGTTCTTACCCACCCTGTCCCACACACATGCAGCCTCACCCACGGCTGTGGACAGGGGGGTGGGAACTGTAAGCATCAATCAGTTCATTGATAAGATTTTCATACCTATCATCTTGAGGTCTTTAGGAATGTTATTTAACTTCATTCGCTCTGCTCGACACCCTCACCCTTACCCCCATTCCAGCCCCCTAATCAGGTGGGGAAAGGGAGGTACAGAAGTTGGCCAGCACCAAGAGACCGAATTAAGGACAGAGAGGAAATAAGACTCAGCAGCCTTCCCTTTAGCCTAGAGACACTTCCTCTTCCTTGAGGTTTCCTAATTGGCTTCCTCTAATTCCTATTTTCTTACCACAAAATTAAGTCATCTCTGATGCTCAGAATCAGCCAGCCTCTCTCGGGGTAGTAACAGGGGAGACAGCAAATGAATGAGGTTTCTGATCATTATAACCAATATTTTCAGTCACTAATTTAGGAACTAGTTTTGAGAAGCCAGTTATTGATGGGAAAGTAAGAGAATGCTCCAGTCTTATTTTCTCCTTGCTTTGAAATGATTGATGGACCTGAGTTGAGATCCCCAAATTTCACCCCAAATGCATTTTGTCCACAGTGGTCCAACAAAGGCAACTTTGGAAAATCAACCAATAACAGATCTAAAACATTTCCAAGAGTAAAAATTCTGGAATGAGGTCTTACAGGTGTATAGCAAATTTTATTCCAGTTATCACAGTGCATGTACATAATGATGCCTAATACATCATACTGAATTCATATAAGACATAGGGGGCTTACATGGTAATGATTATAGAGGGTGGCAGTGAGAAGTTAATATTTCTTGAGGATCAAAGGATCAGACACCAAAGACTGTGTTCTTGAGTTAGCCAGCTCACACACAAAATACCATGGAGCAAGAGGGGAATTCACTCAAAGGAGAAGTGGGAATTGGAGATAAAAATCAGGAAGATATTTTCAAACAACTTCTCCAAAGTCATTCAACAAACATGTATTGAACCCCTTCTATGAGTAAGAAGCTGGGCTGGCTGCTCTGGGAGGCAGAGAGATGAACCAGACAAGGGCCCCACCACAACCAGAGTTCAGTGGGGAAGATGAAACATGACTAAAAGCAACACTAACAGACAGTTCATGATACATAAGGTAGACTCCAACAGAGCACTGTAAATGGCAAATTACCTTGGGCCATAGGGAATGTACGCTTCCTGTTGGAAGAAGTATATGTGAGCTTAGCATAGGAAGACAAGAAATCCTCCAGGTGTGTTAGTTGTTGGAAGCAATGTCAATCAGTGGCACCAAGATGTAACATGGAGTGGGAGTGACACGAAGAGAGAAGCAGAGAAGGGAAAAAAAGCCTGTGCTTAGGACATGGCAATGGCCTAGCTTGACTAGGACTCACAAATGTTCTAGATTAGGACACAAATGCAAGGAAGAGGCCTTGAATGCCTAAGCTAAGGAACTTAGGCTCTGGTTGGAAGGCAATGGGGAGACATTTAATATTTTTGCTTTAAAAAAAGAATTTTTTTTTTTTTTTTAGTGTTTATTTTTGAGAGAGAGGGACAGAGTGCGAGTGATGGAGGGGCAGAGAGAGAGGGAGACCCAGAATTCAAAGCAGGATCCAGGCTCTGAGCTGTCAGCCCAGAGCCTGACACAGGGCTCGAACTCACGAGCTGTGAGATCATGACCTGAGCCGAAGTCAGACGCTTAACCAATGGAGCTACCCAGGTGCACCAATATTTAATGTTTTGGACTAAGGGAAGCAGCATAATTAGAACTATGCCCTGGGAATATAAAGCTAGTGGCATTGTTTATGATGAACTATATATAGATGGGGATATCAATCAGGAGGCTATTGTGAATAGTCCAAGTGAATGTTTCTGAAGGCCTGAACTGGGGTGGTAGTAATGGTTATGAAAGGGAAAGAATATTTACAAGAGATTTTTAAATAGCTGTCCCCCTATTGTTAAAAGTAATATACTACATAGCAGTGCTAAATAGCAGTGTATACTAAATAGCAGTGCTATTTGTAATAGGCAAAAACTGGAAGCATTTAAATGCCCATGAATGGTACAATCTATAGTTGTGGTGTTCACACTATACAACATTGTACAACAATAAAAATGACTGAAATACAGTTACATGCAACAATATGGATGAACTTCACATAATGTTGAAAGGAAGAAGCCAGCCACAAAAGAGCACATCCTGAAGATTCCATTTATATAAAGTATAAAAACAGGCAGAATGAATCTATACTGTTAGAATAGGTAGTGTTTAAGTTTGCGGGGGCAAGAAATGATGGAAGCAGGCATCTGCATTCTGCTAACAGAATCTGATGAACAGATTGTGATAAAACTCCAATTTGATTTTTTCTCTCCCACCCTTTCTTCAATCTTTCTTTCCCCTACACGAAAACCTGGCAGGTCCCATTACTTTGCTGTTCCTCAGACAATATGCAGTTCTATGGTCACTTTAAGTAATAAATGAAGTCTCAATTCAGAAATCAGAATATCCAGTTCTAGAACAATAAAAATTCCAAACAGCACCACATCATTTCTAATCTGCCAGTTTAAGTTGGTTTCAGATTAAAGCCTCCCAGCGGAAAGGGATTGGGAACGTGGTTGGCTTTTCTGGTTCAGTCACTCCTGGTTCAATTCTGCCCCCAGCCAAGGTGGAGGATGGACAGTGGAGGGCTAGGATGGGAGGGTAGGTAAGAATGAATGGTTAATGTTTTCTAGGCCTAGCAGCTACTTAAAGCTGGTGCTTCTGGTGAGCCTGGTTAAAGCTGATGCTTCTTCTCTTGGCCACTCTTCTAGGGCCGTATATCTTTATGTGTAGGTGGCTACTTGCAGCAACTTCTTCAACCCTCTGGGCATCCAGAAGTTCCTCTCCAGCCCAAGACAACCCAACCCCAACACATCTGGCTCCCATCTGGCCCTTGGGAAACCTTTCAAGGCGGTGGCCTTGACTCAAGGGAGCCTCTGACTCCCTTTCCAATACTGCTTTTGGCCCTTCTGTCATCTTCTATATTTGCAGACACACTCAGGCCCCATCCCCGGAGGCTTCAGCTTTCTCAGGCACCAGAACTCTGGGTCACCCATACTGTAGGAGGCTCTCCAAGTCCTCCTGCTGAAGCATCTTTCTTGGGATCCTGGGGGCAGAGGACACAACTCAGAGCCTGGCAATGGCGCTCTAAAGAAACTTCTTTATCTTTTTCTTTCCTCTGACTCTTTTATATGTTTGGCCTGGCTAAGAGGCCAGAGGTTGTGAGTCAGATTCTTCTTTATTCTTTTTGTAAAATCTGTGTATGTACCTCACATTCATCTGGGAATCTTAGTATGTACTGTATTTGTGCCTCAGTGGAATACAGCATATATATTGTAACAATTTCAGGCTATGCAGGAGATGAAAAGAAGAAAGTAAAAATCATCCACAGTTCTAACACCCAGAGATACCTATTAATATTTTGGAATCAATACAATGTTACTTCTTTTTTTTTTTAATTTTAAAAAGACTTTATGTTTTTAAGTAATGTTTTATCCTACATGGGGCTTGAACTCATAACCTTGAGACCAAAGGTTGCATGCTCTACCGACTGAGCCAGGCAGGCAGCACAATGAAATGTTATTTAAGATACATTTCTCCAGGTATCTCTTTCCTTCCCTCCTATTTAAAAAATGGGATCATAGGGGCGCCTGGGTGGCGCAGTCAGTTAAGCGTCCGACTTCAGCCAGGTCACGATCTCACAGTCCGGGAGTTCGAGCCCCGCATCAGGCTCTGGGCTGATGGCTCAGAGCCTGGAGCCTGTTTCCGTATCTGTGTCTCCCTCTCTCTCTGCCCCTCCCCCGTTCATGCTGTGTCTCTCTCTGTCCCAAAAATAAATAAATGTTGAAAAAAAAAATGGGATCATATTAGACATACCATTTTGTAGATGCTTTTCATTTAATCCATGCCAACACACAGAGTTTCATTTTAGTCACTGTAACATTAAAAACTACATTTACTTTTTTATTCCCTTGTTTTGAGCACTTAGTTATTTCCAATTTTATTATTATCATCAGTAACACTATTATGAACGTCTTCAGGTACAAAGCTTTACAAAAGAACTTTTTTTTTTTGAAAGTCAAGAGTCGACTAGCCTGCAACAGACATTTTGAAGGTATAAATCAACACAATTTGCTAATTGAGTAGGTATGCGAGTAAGGGGAAAGGAACAAGAAAAAATAACAAAGTAAGGCAGGAAGTTGCTTTGGGTGAAGATGAGTGGTTCCCACAGTGGTTCAGTTTGTAGGTCCTCAGGCCACCCAGGTAGAGATACTCAGCTGCAAATGTGGAATTAGAAAGAAACCAGGGGTAGAGATGGTGCCTACCTTTGAGATGTTTGTCTATTATACTAACCCTAGCAAGGCATGGTTTATGTCAGGCTACAAGCCTAAAGGTATTTGCAGTTAGCTGCGAAAAGAGCCAGTGGAAAGGGATTAACTGAAGAGAACAGGTCTCAAGCCACCAAGAAGGGACAGAATGGAGGCAAGTAGAAAAAGTAACCTAGAAAAGAAAAGGGAGAAAAGTTCAGGATGGGAAAGTTACTGGAAAGGACAAAAATTGCTGAAGAGGCTTCAGCAGATTGCAGATGGCTTGTAGATCTTAGTTAAGTCATCTGCTGACAGTGAGAATAGTGAGGTTATGACTCAGGACTCAGACTCACGAGTGTTGTGTATTATTATTTTAAAATAAGCTTGAGCTCACTTGAAGCTACTCACGATACTACTCAAAATATGGTCTGTAGCATTGCATCACTTGGTACACCAGACGTTAAATCAGAATCTGCATTTTAAACAAGATTCCAGATGATTCTATGTCTATTAAAGTTTGAGAAGTACTGCTGTAGCCCATCTTCCCAATTAACAGAAAAGGGAATGGAGGTTTTAGGAGATAAGCCATTTTTCTTTCTTTCTTTTTTTTTTTTTTTCAACATTTATTTATTTTTGGGACAGAGAGAGACAGAGCATGAACGGGGGAGGGGCAGAGAGAGAGGGAGACACAGAATTGGAAACAGGCTCCAGGCTCCGAGCCATCAGCCCAGAGCCCGATGCGGGGCTCGAACTCACGGACCGCGAGATCGTGACCTGGCCGAAGTCGGACGCTTAACCGACTGTGCCACCCAGGTGCCCCGTTAAGCCATTTTTCAAGTTAATATTGCAAAGGGTGAGAGAGCTCCTTCAGGAAATTAATGGGAATTCAATTAAAGATGAAAACAAGGATCTTCAAATGAGAGTGAATTTCCAGCTGTATAATTTCACGACTTTTCTAGCAATACTTGTGTGTAGGAATGGAGGAAGTGGAATGGTTTGGGGCTGTCCAAAATTAGGTTTAGGTAAGATGCTGCAGGAGGTGAAAGGAACAAAAGAAGGCAAGCAAAGGCAGATGGGGATGGACAATAGAGGCCTTTAGGTAAGGAAGGGATGGGCCAAAGAATACACCAAGGAACTGGTAGTTGGGATGAAGGAGTGGGGCTGGTAAAGAGGTTGTGGTTAAAATGAAGAACTTAAAAGTTTGAAATCCTGAAGGTAGAACACTTTTTTTTTTTTTTTTTAGGTTTACTTATTTATTTTGAGAGAGAGAAACAGAGAGCAGGTGGGGGTTGGGGAGGGGAAGGGACAGAGAGAGAATCCCAAGCAAGTTCCAATCAGCACAGGGTTCTATGAAGGGCAGGACTTGATCTCACAACCTGTGAGATCTGGACCTGAGCCCAAACGGAGAGTCAGTGCTTAACTGACTGAGCCACCTAGGCACCCCTGGAACGCTTTTAAGTAATTTAAAAGGTCCAGGTTGGCCATCTCACAGGGGGCTGAAAATGACCAGGTTTAAGAGGTTAAGAAACAAGACCAACATATGAGTGGTGTTAGAATCTCCGGGGATAATGGCAGTGGACCAGAATAAAAAATCTGGTGACATTTGTAAAGCACAAACTGTTCAATACTGATTGCCTCACATAAACTTCCCTTGGTGGGTCAACGAACAAAAAGAGCCATGTGATTTGCTTTAAAAGATAAAAAGCCCTTTTTATCTGTGTAAAGCAGCAATCCTTCCTGAGACTTTCTCTTCAAAAACTTGGTCTGACTAGAGTTTATTTCTTTAGCAGTTGGACATCAGAGGGCCTAACTTGGAAAAGATCCATTTCTTCAAAGATCTGACCACTCCTGCCACAGAATAAGACTAAATGCCAAAGGACATGGCCCTTAATTTGAATCAATAGATACTATCAGAGTGACAGCTTCCTGGAACACAAATTTCCTTCTGAACACAAGGAAGCCTTGAGTAGTATGAGTATACAGCTCTGCAAGTAGTAGTTTATGGTATACAACAGCCCTAGCTTAACTTGGCTGGCTCTCTTTATGAATTTACATTATTATGATTAGAGTATACGAAGAAGAAATGGTAGAAGACCATACAAACGTTTTCATTTTCTCTCAGGTGAACAAAAAGTTACAAAAGAGTTTACAGAGAATTGATCCTTTAAAAAAATCATGTGCATGTAATAGCCATATCTACTGTATGTATAAAAACTTAGTAGCAACAGACAGCACAGCTTTGGAGCAAGGGATAGAAAAAAAAACCGCAGCTGTGGATTCTAGGACAAGGTCACTGAAATGAGGAAAATAGAATAATATATTTTTAAAGACTTAGGAATAGGTGCACCTAGCTGGCTCAGTTAGTACAGCGTGTGGCTCGATCTCAGGATTGTGAGTTTGAGCCTCACACTGGGAGTAGAGATCACTTAAAAAAATAAATAAACTTACAAAAAAAAAAAAAAAAGACTTAGTAGTTCAGTACATCTTAAGCAACAGGGGACTTACCTTCGGGAAGACCTGCCATGACCACTTCCAAAGGAACCTATTTCATGGAAGTGGAGGCCCATTCTCTTCTCCCAGGCCAGGACACCACTCTGCCCCAGACAGCCCAAGGAACAGCAGAATTGTGAGAGAATTCCACTGGCACCTGTCAGAACCTGGACATTCTCTGTTCTGATGTGGTCATAGAAAGCAAAAGAAATCTGTTCAATTTTAAAGGTTTCTATGTGAACTAAACTTGATACCAAGTAATGTTCTAGTCTAGCTGAGAGTGATAGGGCAATCTGACCCAGTCTCTTCAAAAATGAATTTACGTCTCTACCATAGTAGAAATTTAAGTCCCTAGCAGTGATTTTTTCCAGCATTTGCTTTTTGTGCTGGATTTTAATTAACACCAAAGAGATGGTGGGGTAATCATTTTAATGTGGTTGAAATTTCCATCACATTTCTTGTCAGAAACTACCAAAACCCCTTCATATGACACTGTTATTTACAATAAATTATCGTGGTTACCTTAATAATCTAATCCATTTGATAATAGTGAACTGAAAGGACTCTGTACAAACTATTTTTGGCTGCCATCAATGACTACTAGATAATTGTCTTCCTGTTTATTTCAATTCCGGGTTGAAAGCAAGTTGTGTATGTAGGGTCTCTGGAAGCATCCGTCAGACTGAATATTGCCAACAAAGAACAAATCTCGGAAGACAGAGCTTCCCTAGAAGTATTTTTCAGTGGCAGAGCTTCAGGGAATTTTGAAACATCAAATGAAATAGACATGACAAGAGAAAATTAAAGACTATCTCTCCAGATTTACTGCATTTACTCATTGGTGTTCCCATCTCTTATATTTTTTCATCTCACTGCTTTCTATGGCTTTTTCTAAGTAGTTCTCTAAATGGAAGTCCCTTTGCTTATAGAGTGTACATTCAAGCA
Organism: Felis catus; assembly: GCF_018350175.1. Lineage (NCBI taxonomy): Eukaryota > Metazoa > Chordata > Mammalia > Carnivora > Felidae > Felis > Felis catus. Next base: position 84,496,819 of record NC_058373.1, on the reverse strand, counting down.
GATTTGTTATTAGCTGGGACCAGCAGGGAAAAGCTGGTCTTCTTGCCTTTCTTTCCTCTCTCAGGTGCCTTTTACTCACCTCCTTTCTTCTCCTTGTTTCCCTCCTGCCTCCTGTAAGACTACTGGGCTGTTAGATGCTTCATTCCCCACTACCACTCACCCTCCCATGTATGTCTCACCTAGGGTTGTCAGATGTACTAAATATAGGGTGCCCTGTTAAATGTGAACTTCAGATAGGCAATATTTTTAGTATGAGTCTGTCCCGGCAATACTTGAGACATATTTACACTAAAAAAATGTAAGTGCAAATTTAACTCCTAGTCCTATATTTTACTTGAGAACCCTACTCATTGTGGGCTATAGGGGGCACTAACAGCTGCCTGGTCTCTCTTACTGAGAACTCTATTTGCTGAAAGAATACCTAAATCAAAATAGCACCATTTCAGGGTGCCTGGGTGGCTCAGTTAGTTAAGCATCTGATGTCTGATTTTGGCCCAGGCCATGATCTCACGGGCTGAGCTCCTCGCTGATGGCGCGGAGCCTGCTTGGGATTCTCTCTCTCCATCTCTCTACCTTTCCCCTGCTCATGTGCTGTCTCTCTCTCTTTCTCAAAATAAATGGGGTGGCTGGGTGGCTCTGTCGGTTAAGTGTCCAATTCTTGGTTTCAGCTTAGGTCATGATGTCACAACTTGTGAGTTCAAGCCCCGTGTCAGGCTCTGCACTAATGGCACGGAGCCTGCTTAGGTTTCTCTGTCTCCCTCTCTCTCTGCCCCTCCCCTGCTCACACTCTGTCTCAAATATAAATAAATAAACATTAGAAAAAATAGGGGCACCTGGGTGGCTCAGTCGGTTTAGCGTCTGACTTTGGTTCAGGTCATGATCTCACGGTTCATGGGTTTGAGCCCTGTGTCAGGTTCTGTGCTGACAGCTCAGAGCTTGAAGCCTGCTTTGGATTCCGTGTCTCCCTCTCTCTCTGCCCCTCCCCTGCTCGTGCTCTGCCTCTCTCTCTCAAAAATAAAAACAAACAAACAAACAAACAAAAAACATTTAAAAGAAAAAAGAAATATCACCATATCTTCACAATGGTCTATGTTGCTATACTCCCAGTCATTCCCACAAGGGCTCCCTTAGGTGTTTTTCACTCTAGGAATTCCAAATTACTGAAGGACGGCTGAAATACCAGATCTGGACTCCATTTAGCTTTGCCCTCAATTACCCTGATAATACTAATTTTTAGCAAATGAGTATAAGACTCACCATGATGGACAGAATTCAGGTGCCCATATAACACACTCTTCCTTCCATTCCTGCTTTAGAATGAAGCTATTAGGGAAAAAGAAATCCAACGTGAACATATATGATGTATTTTATAATACATCGGGACAATTTTTCAAAAAATGATAAACCTGCTACAGGACCAAAGAGCAAGTAATTATATTTAAATGCAAACTTGAAGACACAAATTAATGTGAAGAACAAGACACCTGAGGTGAGGTAGTGTCAATGTAGTCCTGAGAGAATAATTAACTCAGGCTTCCCCTTTGAGATCTTCTCTTTATTCAGTCCGAGAACAGCAGGAGGCAAAGAGAGTATAAATTCAGGAGCATCTGAGGGAAACACAAAGCACTTTAGAAGACTGATTGATTGATCGATTGATTTAGAGAGAACATGAGTAGGGGAGAGGCAGGGAGAGAGAGAGAGAGAGAGAGAGAGAGAGAGAGAGAGAGAGAGAATCCCAAGCAGGCTCCATGCTGTCCGCACGGTGCCCCACATGGGGCTTGACCCCATGATCCTGGGATCATGACGTGAGCCAAAATGAAGAGTCGTACACTTAACTGACTGAGCCACCCAGGCGCCCCTGGAGGTATTTTCCAGTGACAGAGTTAATGCTCTTTCAAAGCCTTCATTTGTTCATAGCTGACTTAAAAGACACTATTAATCCAGAAATAACTTTTTTTTTGAGTTTATTGTTTTTAATTTACTTTGAGAGAGAGAGAGAGCAAGCAAGGTAGGGGCAGAGAGAGGCGGACAGAATCCCAAGCAGGCTCTGCACTGCTAGTTGGGCTGGGCCTCATGAACCGTGAGATCATGACCTGAGCTGAAATCAAGAGTCTGATGCTTAACTGCTTCACCACTTCACGAACTGAGCCACTGAGGCCCCCTTGAGCATAACTTAAAAGAATTCCTCTTCCCATTGTCTCAGACTTTGCTTAACTGGTAGCTTTTTTTCTTTTTCACTCAGAATACAAAAGGGCAGCCTAAGTGTTTGGTACCAGCTCCCTTCCTTCAGAAGATCCCTGCACTCCTCAGTGTCCTGTGTCAGTGTCATTTACACTAAGCAGACCTAGAATTCCCTTACTCCTGGACAAAGAACAGATGCACCTCAACTCAAGCAGAAATTAGGATTTTTTAAATTATTTATTTATTTATTTTAGTAATGTCTATACCCAGTGTGGGGCTTCAACTCACAACCCTGGGATTAAGAGTCACATGTTCTTCAGACTGAGCCAGAGTTGTATTTTTTAATGGTATTAAAGAGTTCAAAAATAATGTAATTTCCCTGACACAATTTTGTACACTGAAGAGCCATTCTACAAATGTGGACCCTTTAAAGAGGTACTCCCTTGTTTCTTTGCTCTCATTCTTCCCCCTTTCTCTTATGTGGCTAAGTCCCTCAGTCTAAATACTGGATGCCCTATGATTCAGTCTGTTTGAGTTTTTATGAACTACCCTAACCTAAATCACAGTGTAGAGAAGGAAGATTATTTGGCTGGGAATCAGGGAAGGTGGGTTACAGTTGAAATGTCTCCACGAACTAGCTATGGGATCCACAGAAGCCATTTCATCTTTCAGGGTCTGTCCCTCCTCTATAAAATGCTACTGCTGGACTTTCTGTTCTTCAAGGTTCACTCAAAGTTCTGAGATTCCTTTTGTATTCTCCCCCATCTCCATGTGCTCCTTGTGAGGTATTTGTGTTAGGCTGTCAGATAAGCTTATTTAACAAACACATTTCTCCTTTTTAAAAATTTTCCAAAAACTAGGATAGTTACTTTAAAAAAATGTAACTCACTGAAAACACAGTTTTCTGTCTGTAGTTTATGAAATTTAGAAAATAAGCAGATTGGATGTAGGAGAATTTTCTGATCTTCAATATTTTCAAATTATTGCACACTTTTCTGGAAAGCTATTTTTTCTAGGCACGCAGCAGAGTAGGATCCAGTAAATGGATAAGGGGATGAAACATTCCCCTCCTGTGTTTTTCCTGAATAGTCTCTCTGTGCATAATACACACCCTACTTATATCTGTGTATATGGCTTTATGTAAGTGAGGTAATTATTTATTTCATGTAAATAATTATCTTAAAAAGTTTTTTAATACTTATTTTTGAGAGAGAGACAGAACGCGAATGGGGCAGGGGCAGGGAGAGGGAGACACAGAATCGGAAGCAGGCACCAGGCTCCGAGCTTGTCAGCACAGAGCCTGATGCGGGGCTCGAACTCACGAACTGTGAGATCATGACCTGAGCTGAAGTCAGACATTTAACTGACTGAGCCACCCAGGAGCCCCAATAAATATCTTTTTTTTTTTTTTTTAATTTTTTTTTCAATGTTTATTTATTTTTGAGACAGAGAGAGACAGAGCATGAACGGGGGAGGGGCAGAGAGAGAGGGAGACACAGAATCGGAAACAGGCTCCAGGCTCTGAGCCATCAGCCCAGAGCCTGACGCGGGGCTCGAACTCCCGGACCGCGAGATCGTGACCTGGCTGAAGTCGGACGCTTAACCGACTGCGCCACCCAGGCGCCCCAATAAATATCTTTTTAAGGTTAATGTTTTTTGAGCTACATTGTTGTAAAGGCATCCATTTCAAGTAGTGTGATAAATCGACCAGTATACACATACACCTAAGTTAGCATCACCCAGATCAATATAGAGGGAACTTTATATCACCCTCCAGAAAGGTCTCTTGTGCTCTTGCCTCAGGCAACTACTATTGTGATTTTTATCACCATAGACTGGGTTTGCCTGTTATTTTTTTTTTTTTAAGTTTATTTATTATTTATTTTTGAGAGAGAGAGTGCACAAATGAGGGAGGAGCAGAGAGAGAAACAGAGAGAATCCTATAGAGGTTCTGCACTGTCAGCACAGAGCCCGATGTGGGGCTCAAACTCACGAACTGTGAGATCATGACCTGAGCCAAAATCAAGAGTCGGATGCTTAACTGACTGGGCCACCCAGGTGGCCCCAGTTTTGCCTATTCTTGAGTATTAAATCATACATAAATAAAGAAAAAACATAAAGTATTGTGGACATGAATATGTCCAGCTAAAATTAAGGCCCAGTGAGGTATAAGCAGGCTGGCAAGGAAGTAAAAGAGAGGCAAACATGAAAAGTTAATCACTTTGTTAAACTAAGTCAAACTTGATTAAATGAAAAAAAATCTGTATCCTTTAAAAAGCCCTCATATTCTGAGTGATGGAATTAATAGTGTTCACAAAATATTGAACCAATTTGAAAAAGGCATTGTAGAATGAAGAAATGACCACAGGCTAAAGAGAACAAACTGCTCCTTTCTCTCCCACTCAAATTATTGGGTGGTAAGTAAAAGTTGCTAATAAGCTTCTGATTTCTTGGCCAGTTTATCACAGAGGACCATAAGCGATTCAGTGTGAGTAGCAGATCATGTGTAGAGGATGAGATCATGCCAGAAATGGTAGAAGGGGTTTAGAAACAACATGAGTAGCCTAGGCCTAGATGCATTGGCTCTGCTATTTGTGGACCTGGAAGGTGAGGTCAGGGGTAGCAAAATGGATACCAGAAGCACCTGTTGTCCAAGTGAATGGCCAAGCTGGCCCGACAGGAGAAACGTAGACTTCACTCTGCCCTGACTTCCCCAACTATGGATAAATTCTCCAAAAACAAATGGCTGGTAAAAAAAAAAAAAAAATACAAATACAACTGCTTATGAAAAGATATTATATTTTATTTAATTTAAAAAAAACCCTCAATTTGTTGACACCTGGACCAAACAGGACAAAGTGGATCACACAGGAGCAATGCTCTAAGCAAGCACTGACTGAAGAGCTCTGATGCCAACCAGAAGGGCACCCAAACACAAGTTCTGCATGGGGTATAGTCTTTATGTCTTTCGGTGAAGGCACAGCCATTTGGTTGGCACTTCATAGGAATATCTTTCCAACAAGTCTTCATCATATGGTATGTGCCATGAGTCTCCAGTTGTTTGCACCACTGTGTCATAACTGGGGATATGCTGTTGAATTAAAAAGGGAGCCAAACATTGAGAACAACACAGAGGGGTTACCTGGCCATTTCCCTTTCTTTTCTGACAACTTCTCAGTTTGCTTCAGGAGTATTCTCTGTCTTACTTAACAATGGATTTTCAAAGAGCAGCTAGCTCTGTGAAGATGAACCCTAGCATTAGGGGTTTCTTTTTTGGGGGAGAGTTCATCTTTAAGGTTAAAGACTCTCTACAGGAGAGTCTATATTTGGACTGAAAGAAAATTTTCATATATACAAAATAGAGAAATAGTATAATGAACTGCCATGTATGCACCACCCAGCTTCAGCCATTATCAACTCATGGATAATTTTATTTCATCCATACCACCCCCCAAGATTATTGTGAAGCAAATCTCAGCTATCATATCCCTTCTTCTATAATATTTAGTATGTACCTTTATTTTTATTTGTGAGAGAGAGAGAAAGTGGGAGAGAGGGGCAGAGGGAGAAAGAATCTGAAGCAGGCTCCATGCAAAGTGTGCAGCACGAGGTGGGGCTCGACCCCAGGACTCTGGGATCATGACCTGAGCCGAAATTAAGAGTTGGAAGCTCAACTGACTGAGCCATCCAGGCGCCCCTCAGTATGTACCTTTAAAAAGTAAGGATCGGGGCGCCTGGGTGGCGCAGTCGGTTAAGCGTCCGACTTCAGCCAGGTCACGATCTCGCGGTCCGGGAGTTCGAGCCCCGCGTCGGGCTCTGGGCTGATGGCTCAGAGCCTGGAGCCTGTTTCCGATTCTGTGTCTCCCTCTCTCTCTGCCCCTCCCCCGTTCATGCTCTGTCTCTCTCTGTCCCAAAAATAAATAAACATTGAAAAAAAATTTTTTTTTTAAAATAAATAAATAAAAAATAAAAAGTAAGGATCTATTTTGTAAATATAAGATCAATACTATTATTACACTTAAGAGTTAATAATTCCTTATCATCAGATATCTAATATTTACATTTCCCCAATTATTAAATATGTGTACATATATTTTACAGTTGATTTCTTTGATTAGGAGTTGAAATTAGGTTATTACATCATGACTGAATTATCTGTTAATTTTAATTAGAGCTTTACTTTTCATCTCTGTTTTTCTTGTCATTCTGTTGTTGTTGAGGAAACCAAGTCAGTTGTCCTGAATAGTTTCCCCCAGTCTTGATTTTTCCTATAGAGCTGTTGTTTTGTATATTTTTTGACCATTGGACCACATATACCTTGGCTAGTGTATTTTTCTATAATAGCTTGCCTTTGGATTTTTTCCCTTTGCTTTCACACAAGAGATAAGAGATCTCATATTTTCAGGGATCTAAACTAGAACCAAAGGAGAACTCAATTGAGACCATGCCGCAGAAGTGAACTAACAGGAAAAAGAGTTACTTAGCAGAAATATGACGAACCATAAGGGATAAGGAATTTTCAGGAAAATAAAAAACATGTATGAGGAGTTATAATCGGTGACATAACTGAAGTCACAATTGATGACATCTCAGATGTTTTTGATATGTCAATTAACGTGATGTGAGGCTGGTCTATGGAAAATTTTGCTCTGGCAGACTTTCTGTGTCCAGGAGCTGGCTAATCCCAAATACCAAACTACAGCTGAGAAAAATAAAGCATTCAGAACCTTCAACTAAGTGCAACATTCTTTGACTATGCCACATTCTTACTATCTATCTATCTATCTATCTATCTATCTATATGTGTGACTATATACTGTACTTGACTCTGTTGGCATTATGTAGAGAACAAATAACATACCTGAAAGGTTATTTTTGATCCTGGAAGCCTATTAATGATTGCTAGCTGATGGCCCTGCTGCCACTTAAAGAAGAGGCGCTGGGTCTTGGCATCATGTAGACAGGCCTTGTGGTCCCGCATCAGATCTTTTGTGATAAACTTGCAGTGGTTCCCCGAGTGCAGCGTGGCATACAGAAGGAATGGGTCGTCTGCCGAGCTAAGCCAGGCATAAGAAAGAATACAATTAAGCACAGCCCCAAGGAGGCAGAGGATGGCATTCTTCACCACGCTTTTTACTTCTTACTCTATCTACTTTCCTCAGAGGTGCTCTGCATTCTTAACTGACATGATCTCAGTGATGCTTACAAACTACCTGCATCATGTCCTTTGCTAGTAGACAGCATTCTCTAGAACACAGGTTGGAAAGCTAAGTGGAAGGGAATGCAAATGCTCAACTTGGTCCACTGTAGTGGGCTCTCCCACTAAAATGAAGAATTCTAACAATGACTTTCTCTTCACATTCACAGAGAACCCTGGTTCTCTGTGTGCCCAAGGTGTTGTTCCTATTTGCCTTATCTACCACAGGGCATACCCGCGCCACCCCCCTTCTCACCTTTCCTCATTTAAATTTGAGGAATATTCAAAATATTAATAAGGCAGGATGACACTTCCTTGCAAGCTACCAAAAATAATGGGCTGCCCTCAAAGCTAATAGTGGTATCTCAAAGAAGCTTCTGGGTAGTCACCCAGATCAGCACTCAAAGGCATCTCCTGCTATGAGATGAACCAGTGACTCAGAGTTTCTAACAGACCCTCCACTTGAGCACTTACCACTGTAGTATGTGTGCTGTAAAAACAGCCAAGTAGTTGCCTTGCTCAGGAGATTTGGACTATAGCACGTGGTATGCCTTATGCCTTGATCCAAATGACCCAAAGTAGGACCATTTATAGTTTATTTTATACTCAACTATTTCAAATGAAATGATAAATGACTAGAATCCATCTGCCTTTAAAATCTCCAGGAAAAAAGAGAGCGGAAAGAAAAATAGAAAAAATGTAGGGGGTTATATGCAACAATATCAGAAAAATGATAGTAATTGCTGGAGCTGGGTGACACTTCCATGGAGATTCACTATACTATTCTCTTATAGTATAGTATCTGTTTGAAAAGGCTTCTTTGGTACATTAGTGGAAAATAGAATTAATGTTAAAAACTTAAATATTCAAATCCAAAGCCACAGGAGGTCACTGAATCAGTCTTTACAACTGGGTTTGGAACTTTAACAGACACAGTAAACACAAGCCCCAAACCAAGCATGAGACCAATTTCCAACAGGCTTCTTGGTTGTAACACTGCATTTATCCAGTTCCTCCACCTAAGAAAAATAAAAGTGATGATGATGGCACTTACATATATGCTTTCCAAGTACTTGGTGCCCTGCTACAGTTTTTCATGGATTATTTACAAATATTATCTCACTTAATCTTCACAGAAACCCCATGGGGGTTATATATGAAGACACAGAGGGAAACATCTTCCCAGATAGGAGGTGGCAGGGCTGATATGAATCTGGGTAGACTAATTCCCAAGCCTGTGCTCCTCTTGTCTATCCGATGCTGCCTAAAGTGAGTGTGAAGAGTATTATTATTGTCTTCTACTCACAGAGACAAAGAAGTAACCCTTCCTGTGAATACATAAAAGGACTTAGCTAAGGAAAAAGGGATTGCTTTGGGATCTGAACGAGGGGTTAGCCCCCTGTTCCATGCACAGAGAGTCATTTTACCTTTTTAGGAATAAATGATTTGGGGAATACTGACAAATCTTGAAGCTACCACATTCAACATAATGAAACCTATACCCAGGACTGAGGTACACACATGATCCAGGCAAAGTTAAAAATAAACTTTTGTCAGCATAAATCGGATGTAAAACTAAGTGTATGTTAAAAGTTTACACGTCCTGTTGAGGGTCTGTGCCCCCTCCTGATTAGCTGCTTTCTTCTTTATGGACACTGTACCATTTTGTCACTCACCATGTTTTCCATGTTTCTTTGGATTCCTGAGAAGCTGTGGCTCATAGCAACATTCCCTTTATATTTAGAATAAATTCCAGGCTCCTTGCTTGCCTATCCGAGTCCACAGGTGTTCTGTACTATGGTCCTTTCCTTCTGAGTCCAGAACCTCCTGCTTTTCCTTCTTGCTGCTACAGCTCATCTACGATAGTTTGTTTGCTTTCTTCAAACATGTCAAACACATTCCTGCTTCAGGGCTTTTTGAACAGTGGCTGTTCCCTCTGCTTCATATGTTCTTCCATCCACCCTCCCCCATTTTCTCAAATGACTCCTTCCCTCTGGTTTTGCCCCCTCCAAAAGGCTATTCCTGACCACCCCATCTACTACCCTCTGACCTACCCCCTACCTAATCCTTTTTAATCTATTTACTCTGCTTTATTGTCTTCCTAGCCATTGATCACTGCCTGGAATTACATGACCTTTTTATTTGTTTACCTATTTACATCCCAAGAAGGCAGGCACTCAATGAACGACTGCTGTTTTCCAAGAACACAGAGGGTGCTCATATTTATACAATACTGGTTAAATGATCTGTGTAGGACCTTATGGCATGCATTCTGTGTACTCATCTCACTTCTGACTTTATCTCCCTCCTATTTCTCCTTTATCCTTATTTTCTTATCCATTTAAATGTATCCCGCTGTAGAAAGTATATTTTCGTAAGCTGCTTCAAATCTTAAGAATGAGGCTGAATATACGTACATATATACATTCAGACACATGCACTTTAAAAATGGCAAGAATAGGTTACTAACAAGCAGATGATGGAAGCCTAGTGTAATTTACCTAGTGCCTTCAGTACTTACATGTTGTCAGCAAAGAAGCAGCTGGCTTGCTTCTGCACCTTTTTCATCTCATCCTTTCTCCACCTGGAGTGCTGTGTTAGCATGTGCTTTCGGCCCAAGACCAGCAGCTGCAGATTCTGCTTGGCTAGTTGAGAGACCACATGCAAGAGCTAAAAAACACAAAGCCAATCCCCAAAAGGGCCAAGAGAAGAATGTCAAGTAAGTGGAGTGATTCTTCTACCTGGTAGTCTCAATGGTGAAACACTCTTTTCTGGTTAGGGGTAAGAAAACATTCCTTAAAACAATTCTGCATCTTTGTAAGCCTGAAGCAAATGTTTCTTTGTTACAACTGCAGCCTACTGGTCAGGCTACATTACATTGGGTCTCGTGGTGGGGGGGGGGGGGTGGTTTCCTAAGCATAGACAAAATAGGTTGTTGTTGTTGTTGTTGTTTTACATTTAATTATTTTTGAAAGACAGAGAGAGACAGAGTACAAGTGGGGAAGGGGCAGAGAGAGAAGGAGACACAGAATCCAAAGCAGGCTCCAGTCTCGGAGCTGTCAGCACAGAGCCCGACGCAGGGCCCCGAACTCACAAACGGTGAGATCATGACCAGAGCCAAAGTCGAACGCTTAACCGACTGAGCCACCCAGGCGCCCCCAAAATGAATTGTTTTTAAAGTGTGTTCCGCAGAGTCCACTGGGATAGAGACAGAGAGGTTCAATGAGGATGGGGTTTAGTTCCTATACTCCCGACCCTGTTTCAACCAAAACAAGCTCAGCTTTGGTACATTTATACATAGGTATTCTGCATAAGTTGTCACTTGAATAAAGTGAACAAAGTGTTCTACTTTTTTTTTTTCTTGTAAGTTTGTATATGGCTGGAATAGATTGCATCTTTTCAGCCAACTTTTCCATGTCATGATTCTGCGGAGACTGATACCTTTCACTGAAATTCTTTTTTCCACTCAAAGATCTGTCAATTTCTGTTCCCCACCCAAAGATTGTTAATATGTATTTACCAGTGGTTTTATTTCATGCATTTTTATATAATCTTATAAGCCATAATTTTAAAAGGCTAGTAATCAAAAGCAAACATCTACACTATAAGAAAGTTTGGTTCATTGATTCAAACACCTCAAAAGATACTGAGAGGTGCATCTCCTTTAGAATGCATTTATAACATCCCTTTATTTATTTATTTTAATGTTTATTTATTTATTTTGAGAGAGAGAGAGCGAGAGAGAGAGAGAGCATGTGAACAAGCAGAGGGGAGACAGAGAGAGGGAGCGAGAGAATCCCAAGAAGGCCCATGCTCAATGTGGAGCCCAATTCGGGGCTTGATCTCACAAACTGTGAGATCATGACCTGAGCTGAAATCAAGAGTTGGACACTTAACCAACTGAGCCACCCAGGCACCCATAACATTCCTTTCTTAAAACTATGCTGAGATTACAGATTATTTTCGGTGAGTTCAATTATAAAATGGCAACTGGATTCATTAAGAAGAATGACAATTAGTTTTAAAATTTTCCATATGAATTTCCATTGGATTATCACTTTATATTTTTAGTTTACTACTATACCCTGGTTTAGATAAATGGCCTTGAGTTTACTAATATTAAGTTAAAAAGAGGGGCCCAGGGAAGAATAGAAAAGGATTAGCTTGAACTGCTCTGGGGCACCATCTTGTGGCTTAGAGGTCTGTAGTAGCAGCAGCTCTCTGAAATGATGCTAACAAAAGAGAATAAAAGAAAGATACAGGAAAGAAAGATGAGTTTACAGAATAAAGGCACTGGCCTGAAACTCTATGACAGTCTAGCCATGAGCAGACTTCCTCTGCAGTAAATTCCAAGGCTAGATCCAGTGGGCTGGGTCAGAGTCACAGGTATACTCAGAATAGTAAAGAAAAAGAAAATTTACCTTAATTCTATGTTAGATCAAAAATAAAAGTGGGGGGGATTTCCACTTCTTGGAAGATGGAAGTAGATCTACTTTTCCTTATCTCTAAAGTACTACTAAAAAGCCCAGACATTCTACAAAACAAACATATAAAGACTTAGAAAGTTTGATGTTTCCAAAAATCAAAATGTTTTCAAACACATCTAAAATATAAAATACATCATAGGGGCACCTGGCTAGCTCAGTCCGTGGTATGTGCAACTCCTGATCTCAGGGTTGTGAGTTCAAGTCCCATGCTGGGTGTGGAGATTGCTTAAAAATAAAATCTTAAAAAAATACCATAAAATGAAATTTATACCCATTTTGCACATAAGAAAAATATCAGAAATTAGAAAAAAGAAGACTGTGAAAGGTACAGAGAAAAAAGCAGACTGGCTAGGGACCTGAGGGCATGAAGAATGACATGGTAAGTGAGTTCCCTGTATACTCTTTTTGACTCATATATCCTAGACTTAGAGTGAAGAAGCTGGCAACCCAGAAATGCCAATGGGTACAAAAAGACCCCAAGAAAGGCCCAATTTCTATAGCCCAAGGACCAGGAAAGAGGCCATCCAGCAAGACAGAAAACTTATTACAATGATGACACCAGAAGACTGTGGTATTGTGTGTGTGTGTGTGTGTGTGTGTGTGTGTGTGTGTACATATATACATGCAGTTCCCAGAGCAGCCATTAAAAATCTACACTAAAACACACTATATATTAAAAAACAAAACACAGTAAAAAACCCAGGACAGATACATAAAAATAGAATTCTATAAAAAAGTTCAAGCAGCCAATAAGAAGGCAGGAAAAATGAAACAGAAAAAAAAATAGAGATGATATAAAACAAAAAATAAAATGGCAGGCATAAATCCTAACATTTCAATAAGGACATGAAATACAAAGGGTTTTAATACACCAATTAAAAAACAGAGGCGGGCAGTGTGGATTAAAAAACATAATCCAACTATATACTATGTAAAAGAAACTCATTTTAAATATAAAAATATAGGATAGTGGAAAGTTAAAGGATGGAATAAGTTGAATCATGCAAAGATTCATTAAAGGAGTGCCAGAGTGGCTACATTAATATTAAATGAAGTAGAATTTAGAGCAAAGAAAATTACCAGATATGCAGAGGGACATTATGTGATAAAAGGATCAATTCACCAAGTAGACACAGCAATCCTAAATGTGTGTGCACCAAACAACAGAGCTACAAAATATGTGAAGCAAAAGCTGATAGAATGCAAAAGTGAAACAGACAAATCCATAATTATAGTTTGAGATTTCAATATTCCTCTCTCAACAACTGAGAGAAGACCCAGACGGAAAATCAGCAAGTATATAGAAGAACTCAACAACACCATCCATGTTCATGGATTGGAACACTCAAGACAGTAAAGATGTCAATTCTCCTCAAATTGATATATGGGTTTTAAATGCAATTCCTATCAAAATCCCAGCAAGTTTTTTTTTGTAGATATAGACAAGATTATTACAAACTTACAGGGTAAGGCAAAGGAAGAGCAGCTAAAACAGTTTTGAAAAAAAAAAATAATAAAGTGTGGGAAAAATAAGTCTACCTCATCTGAAGCCTTATTACAGAGCTAAAGTAATCTACATTGTGTGATATTGGTAAAGGGATAGGCATATAGATCAATAGAACAGAATAGATGACCCAGAAATAGACCCATATAAATATGCCAAGGAAAGGTAAGTTTTTCAACAAATGGTGCTGAAGTAATTGGACATCCATAAGTAAAAAATGAACCTCTATTTAAATCTCACACCTTATACAGAAAATTAAATCAGAGAAGATCATGGACTTAAATATAAAGCATAAACTATACAGTTGTAGGAAAAAAACCTAGGAGAAAAATCTTCATGACCAGAGATCTACACAGAGTTCTTAGATTTGACATCTAAGACATTGTCTATAAGAGGAATCTTTGGGGGTGCCTGGGTAGCTCAGTTGGTCAAGCATCTGACTGTTGATTTTGGCTCAAGTTGTGATTCCACAGTTCCTGACTTCAAGCCCTGCATTGAGCTCTGCGCTGACAACATGGAACCTGCTTTGGATTCTCTCTCTCTCTCTGCCCCTCCCCTGCTCATGCTTTCTCTCTCCCTTCCTCGCTCTCAAAATAAATAAATAAAACTTTTTAAAAAATTAAAAAAGAGAGGAATCATTGATAAATTGGACTTCAAAATTAAAACTGTTGGCACTGTGAAAGGTCCTGTTAAAAAAGATGAAAAGACAAGTTACAGATTGGGAGAAAATACTTGCAAACCACATATTCAACAAAGAAGTGATATCTAGAACATATAAAGAACTTTCAAAACTCAACAGTTAAAAAAAAGCAAATAATCCAAATAAAACATGAACAAAGACCTTTTCGAGTGCTTGGCTGGCTCAGGTGGTAGAGCGTGTGACCTTGATCTTGGTATTGTGAGTTTGAGCCCCACATTGGGGGTAAAGTTTACTTAAAAACAAAACAAAACGGGTGCATGGGTAGCTCAGTCAGTTAAGCATCTGACTTCAGCTCAGGTCATAATCTCACAGTTGATGGGTTTGAGCCCTATGTTGGGCTCTGTGCTGATAGCTCAGAGCCTGGAACCTGCTTCAGATTCTGTGTCTCCCTCTCTCTCTGCCCCTCTTCTGCCCATGCGCGCGCACGCTCTCGCTCTCTCTCTCTCAAAAACAAATAAAAATGTTAAAAAAAATTTTTTTTAAAACAAAACAAAACCCAAAGAACTTTCACCAAAAAATGCACACAGATGACAAATGAGCACATGAAAAGATATCCAAAATTATTAGCCATTAGGGAAATGCAAATTATAACCCAATGAGGGATCACTATATACCTATCAAAATGGCTAAATAAAAAATAGTAATGACACCAAATGCTGGTGAGTGAGGACAAGGAGAAACTGAATCACTCACATATTGCTGGTGGGAATTTAAAATGGTACAGCCACTCTAGCTACAGTTTCTTGTAAAACTAAACATGCAACTACCACATGACCAAGGTATTGTATTTCTGGGCATTTATCCCAGAGAAATGAAGACCTATGTTCACATAAAAACTTGTACACATATGTTTAACTACTTAGGTTTATTTGTAATAGCCAAAATCAGGAAACAATCCAGATGTCCTTCAATAGGTGAACAGTTAAACTGGTGCATCTAGATCATCGAATACTAAACAACAATAAAAAGGAACAAACTATTGATACTGCAACAATCTGGATTGATTTCCAAAGAATTATTTGAGGGAAAAAAGCCAAACACAAAAGGTTATGTACTGTGTGATTCCACTTACATAACATGTCTGAAATGAGAAAATTATAAAAACTGAGAACAGATTGGTGGCAGCTGTGGGCTAAAGACAAGGTAAGGTCAGGAGGGAAGTAGGTATGGCTATAATAAGGAAACAGGAGGGTTCCTTGTGGTGATGGAAATGTTCTCTATCTTGACTGTAACAAGGTCAATATCCTGGTTGTGATAATATAGTTTGGAAAGATGCTACCATTGGAGGAAAGCGGGTAAAAGATACACGGGATCTCTGTCACTATTTCTTACATCTGTATATGAATCTACAATTATCTCAAAATAAGAAGTTAAACAAAAAAGCCAAAATAAAACAAAACCCCTAAACCAAAACAAACTGGGGCTCCTAAGGACAAACAGGTATGTGACAAATATCCAATGCATCCTGGATGGTCAGTATGAGATATAAAAGGCAATCCTCTCCTGAGACTATCAGCAGGAAATAAGTTTAGATAAGAAAGATAAGGAAGGGTTTTCTTAAACTCAGGACAGTCATGACCAGAGAAACCACAATCCACTCTGGACTGTTCTAATGTGGAAAACCATGAATGAGATGGTAAGGGATAGTTCTGGGTTTGTCTAAGTAATCTAGAATCTGAGCCACATAATAGAACAAAATAAATAGTATGGCTCCTTCTGGAGAGTATCCAAAATTCCAAATTGATTCTAGAACTTCTCTGGGTATCTCAAGGTTAACCAGAGATTGGATCTCAATGCCACCACCACCCCCCACCCAACCTCACTGCTCCTTAGGATGTCTAAAGGATAATTTTCCAAAAGCCAGAAGAAGAAGAATAAATTTCAGACTAATATTTGATGCAAACATTTTCTGGTTTGGCTTCCATTCTAATTTGGTTTATCTCCTACAGGAACAGATAAAAGGTTTTTGTTTGTTTGTTTTTGTTTTGTTTTTTTTACTTGTAAGTGACACTTATTTTTGGTATAAAATTGCTGAAAGGTAGTTCCTGAGCTTAGGGTAAAAATACATTTGGCAGGGCCACATCTGTTAGAAATAACTGCGTAGGGATACTCAGGAAGTAGAAAAGCTGCCTGGGAGGTGGTAGAGGCCAATGAGACCAAGAGTTTTTCTGAGTAATCCTAAACTCCAAGTGTAACTTCCTTTCCCTATTCTTAACTTTATACATCACCCCCTGCAGTCTCTTGCGCTTCCTGGGTTGTGTGGACTGTAGGTCTTCAAAAACTCTTAAGCCTTTGGGATCTGATGTCTACAGAAATTAGTTTTATGCCAGTTCTTCAGCAAGATAACTATAATCAGTATACCTTATATATGAGAATAGTTATTATCAGATACCTTCTGGAAAAAGTTTTGGAAAAAACCCAAATGTCCATCAATAGATGGAAAGATAAACAAAACGTGTATATACACACAACAGAGCATTATACAGCTTTAAGAAGGAATAAAATTCTGATACATGCTACAACATGGAGAAACCTAGAAGACATTACGTTAACATTACGTTAACTTAAGACATTAAGCCAGACACAAAAGAAATATTGTATGATTCCACTTATGTGACGTATGTAGTCAAATTCATAGACAGAAAATATACTGATTGTAAGGGGTAGGGGTGGGGGAAAATGAGGAGTTATTGTTTAACGGGTACAGAGTTTCAGTTTGGGAAGATTAAAACATTCTAGAGATGAATGGTGACGATGATGGGACAACAATGTGAAGCATTTAATGCCACAGAACTGTACACTTAAAAATGGTTAAAATAGAAAAAAAAAAGGTTAAAATAGGGTGTTATATGTATGGGATGAAATCATTAAATTCTATCCTGAAAATAAAATTATACTAAATGTCAACTAACTGGAATGTATTTATTAATTTTTTTTTAATGTTTGTTTATTTTTGAGAGAGAGAGACAGAGTGCAAGTCGGGGAGGGGCAGAGAGAGGGGGAGACACAGAATCCAAAGCAGGATCCAGGTTCCGAGCTATCAGCACAGAGCCCAATACGGGGCTCGAACTCACTAACGGCGAGATCATGACCTGAGCCGAAGTCAGATGCTTACCCGGCTGAGCCACTCAGGTACCCCATTAACTAACTGGAATTTAAGTAAAAACTAGAAACTCTAAAAATGGTTAAAATAAATTTTATGTTGTGTATGTTTTGCCACAATGAAAGTTTTATTATAGAAATCTAAGAATATAAACAAAAGTCAGTCAAATATAATCACAATACTGTGTGCCTGTCACTAGTTTCAATAATTATCAGCTTATGGCCAATCCAATTTCATCTATATCCCCACCCAGATTATTCTCCCATTCATATTATTTTGAAACAAATCCCAGACATTATATCACTTCATCTGTAAATATATCAGAATATACTTCTAAACATAAGGACTGTTTTTTACAAATAAGCACATAATACCATTATCACATCTAAAAAATTAACAATAATTCCTTAATGTCAAATATACACTATTCGTATTTCTCATTCATGATTTTTTTTTTACAGTTTTCAAAAAAAAAATCAAGATCTAAAAAAGCTCCATATATTGCAATTGCTTGACTGCAGTTAAAGAAATGTGGCCGTTTGTTTTACAGTATTTCCTGTATCATGTAACATATTCTCCAGTCCTCTGTTTTTGTTATAAATTAGTAGTTGGATCTAGGGAGTCAACCAAACTCAAGGATTTTTTTTGGTGTGTACTCATGTATGTGCATGTATGTGAAACTCCAGTTCCTTCATAGAACATGAATGAGAACTTCTCTGTCAGTCAATAAACAGGGGGCATTGGAGATACAGATATAAAGACACAGTAATCCCTAACCTCCAGGAGTTTACAGTCAAGTGATTCTAACAGAATTGAATAAGTCTAAGAGGGAGCACAAGGGATGGGCACTTTAATCACACTGAGGGTAGGGAGAGTGGTCAGGGACGTCTCCACAGAGGAAGCGACCGCTGAGGTTTCAGATGAATTATCCAGGCAAGGAATGGGAATTTCCAAGGACAAGGAGCAGCATGTTGAAGGTGGAAGCTCTTTATTAGTACACCGAATTCGAGGAACTGCAAGCTGTCAAACGTGTTTCAAGCAAAGGTGTGGGATGACCTGAGGAATGCCACAAATAAGGCTGGAAATAAATGTAGAAGTCAGTTCACAAAGGTCCTTGTAAGTTGTGATAAGGAATCTTTTCCCACCTGAAAGCAATGAGGAGGAAACAAAGAATTTAAAACAGGAGCATGATATGACTACCAAGTTAGATCAAAACCGTGAACTTTGAGAAGGCTAGACTAGGAGATCAAGTGTGGGGGGGAGGGTTCTGCAGTAATTCAAGTAAGAGATGAGAACTGAGGCATGGGCAGTAAAGCTGGAGAGAAGAGAGCCTTCGAAGTTAGTAGAGTTAGTGGAGCAGAACTGATCAGGCTTAGTCACTGATTACCTGTGGAAATGAGGAGAGGGATAAACCAAGGAAGACTGGGACAACTGGACAAATGTTAGTACCAAGACAGGGTCTATGAGAAGAAAAGCTCATCATATCCCCAGGTGGGAGATATCCAGTGGGCAGCCAGTTATGTGACTCTACTATCTAGCAGGGAGCTCTGGGCTGGAGACAAAGATTTCAAGGCATCATGGAGTAGAAGTTTAAGAGGAAGGATACAGACAGAGAAAGGAATAAAGCTGAGGATGAAATATGAAGAATACTATTTTTTGAAGGCTAGAATGATAAGAATTTAATGTCAACTGAGGAATGGTCAGAGAGATAAAGAAAAACCAGGAGACAGAAGTCTCTCAGACTATCAAGAGCTTTTAAGAAGAAAGGAGAGGCTAAGTATCAGTGCTTATAGAGACACCAAAGTGTGGCCTGCAACGTGGAGTCATTTTGAGGAAGCCACGGGGACAGGAGTAAGATTTCAGTTGGTTTCCTAAATTACATAAGGTTACAGTTTGCTTTTTCCAGAGAGACTGTTTTACAAGCATATCTGTATTTTGTTTACCAAAAATAACAATTCTGCTTTTTCATTTCAGAAACGATGTTGTGTGGTCTCTTCAAAACTTCCAACCTCCAGAAGCTTCATTTTGAAGGGAGGAGGTATTTGATTTTGTTTTTTTTAAAGACAGAAGACTTGAGAATATTTATATCCTGATCAGAAAAAGTCAGCGGCAAGGTAAAGGATGAAGATACAAGGCACAGAAAGGATAATTGTTGGAACAAGTTTCCTGAGAAAGCAGTAAGAGAATCCAGAGAATAGGCAAGAGAGAAAGAGAGAACACCTCTAGCACTGAAATGGATTTGAGCATAGATAAATTGGCATGACCATGTGGTTCGTCTATGTATGTGTGTGGTGTGTATGTTGAAATGTGAGGTCACTCCTCCTGACAGTTTCTATTTTCTGTGTGCGACAGGAGGTGAGTCACTGGCAGTGGGATGGTGGGGAGGGCAGAGCAGGAGGCTTGAGGGCAGAGACACGGAGGAGATACAGCTGGTGTGAGATTAGGAGTGAGAGCTGACCTCGGACTCACAGAGCAAGCCAGACAGCATAAAAACCCAGAAGAGGGTGGAAGCCGGGAGTGCCTTGAGGCAGCAGCAGTTGGCAGAGTAGGGAGATTTTCAGCAGGCATCATCCTGGCTGAGTGAGAAGGCCAGTGTGGGTAATGATAATCCCTTGCTCCACATTTGGTCCAAAGGCACTTACAGGTGGAACCATCATCAAAACATCAGTCATCTAATATCGCTCTCCCTATTTACTACTGAAGATCTCATCCCAGATTTTTATCAGTATAGGATCTGTGGTTTGGGGGTTCTGGCCTGAGTCAGGAATTTCAAATTCCTATTTTATTTATTTACTCAGATTGCTTTATTTTTAAAATGTGAAATAAGTTACTTCCCACCCTCTTCACTCCCCCTCCCACTATCCTCAACAGTATTATGAACATTTATCTATCAAGATATCATCAATAAAAATGTAAAATGACATCAACTCACATACAACTTCTATATGGAAAGATCTTTGGAGCAAGGATCTCAAAACCATCTGGCTTTCACGGCATGTTCTTTCTGGCAATGTTTCTCCCCTCTAATGACTTTTGGAAACCACCAGGGGTCAATTTGATACGGGGTCCCAGGAGGCCGCATGTTAGTGCTGAAGTATGTTTCCTTCCTCAACCTACCTCTCCACCTTCAGCCCTACCTTTCTCCTTTTAATGTATTAGTGTGTGTGGGGGGGGGGGGAGAGTGGGGGGTGGTGGTGAGAAGTTGTATTTACTTATCTTAGCCTTAGTTAAGAGCAGACACCCCCCCCCAGTCCCCAATTCTATTCAGCTAGTTGGAGCCCAGTACCCAGTGGATAAGGCACCCAGTATCATTCCCTGGCAGCTTCTGATGGTAATATTCAACGTGTGAAATGAATAAGTGTAAACAGCTCTTCAGGAATCATGGAAAGTTGAAATTCCTGCATTTGGCTGTGGACAGTTTTCCTTAAAGGATCTAATATACAGATGGGAAGTGGGAAAAAAAAGAGAAAAGAGGGAAACAAACTACAGGAGACTCCTAATAACAGAGAAAAACTGGGGGTTGATGGATGGAGGTGGGTGGCAGATGGGCTAGATGGGTGATGGGTATTAAAGGAAGGCACTTGTGATGAGCACTGGGTGTTGTACTTAAGTGATGAATCACTGAATTCTACTCCTGAAAACCAATATTGCACTGTATGTTAACTAAAATTTAAATAAGGAAAAAAAAAGGACCTGATGTAGAAGGGGAGCTTAATTAAAGTAGAAGTTGTTCTCTCTGAAAATGGTCAGCAGCTGTTTATAGGTAAAAACTGATCAGGTGGGGTGTTTGAGGAGCAAGGCATCATGCATTTGACTGGTCCAAGCTTTTGGAGGCCTCATTTTTTCTCAGATAAAACCATACTAGTGGTCACACCAAGGAAGATGTGAAGTGATTTTGTCTTTGACCTGTCTCCTCTTTACAATTACACACAGCTGTAGTTCAGCACCTGAACTGCAAAATGAAAAATTAATTAAAAAAAATTTTTTTTAAGTTTATTTGAGAGAGAGAGTGCACAAATGGGGTAGGGTCAGGGAGAGAGAGGGAAGAGAGAGAGTCCCCAGGCTCTGTGCTGTCAGTGCAGAGCCTGATGCGGGGCACAAATTCACGAACTGTGAGATAATGACCTGAGCCAAAACCAAGAGTTGGATGCTTAACTGACTGAGCCACTCAGGAGCTCCAGAAAGCAGATTAATTTTAAATACAATGTTGCTATGGGGCACCTGGGTGGCTCAGTCAGTTAAGCATCTGACTTTGGCTCAGGTCGTGATCTCATGGTTCATAAGTTCGAGCCCCGAGTCAGGCTCTGTGCTGACAGCTCAGAGCCTGGAGCCTGCTTTGGATTCTGTGTCTCCCTCTCTCTCTGCCCCTCCTCCACTCACACTCTGTTTCTCTCTCTTTCTCTCTCTCAAAAATAAATAAACATTTAAGTCAAAGGCAAGCAAGAAAAGTAAGTAAAAATTCTTTGGGTCCTTTTCTTTCATGTGCACTAATTAATATTGACAATTATTTCCCACAAACTAAGAATATGAAATCACTTTAGATACACAATGAATGATTCTATAGAGGCAGTGTTCTCAGACTCAGAAGACTACAAACACAATGTTTATAACTGATGCACTGTGCTCTCCACAAAGTTTACAGCAGAAAAAACAAGGCAAGTCATAACTTACACTGAACAATGGAGTTTTCTACTTGTTTCTGTGTTGTTTCTACCATCTGCAGGTAAGCTCATATCTAGTTTCATTCTCTCTTCTGTTTTTGTAAGTCTCAGTGTTCTCTTGAGCTAAGTTTTGGGAAGAGAATTCCTGCTCAGGTGACTGCTATATTCAACATTTTTCTGTATACCTTGGAAAATACCAACAAGGAGGAGTTTAGGAAAACCACCAAAGTTTTGGCTCAAAGCTTCTCATCATGTTTTCATTTGCCAACTACTTACTGGTGCTGTCTCAGCCTCAGTTCTATCTTAGAGAGAGATATCATTCTTTACTTAAGGAAGATGAATGATACTTCGTTGGTGGAACTGTTCAAGAGCTATCCACCATGTAAGATGTAGATTAGCACTTGATGAAAATGGGAGAATTAGAAGAAGATGAAAAAAGGAAATGTTTTAGAGAAGCGGCAGAAGCTGGGGTGAGGAGGGGAGGGGTACTTTACTGGGTGGTATTCAAATGGAAGCTTCAGGGGCGCCTGGGTGGCGCAGTCGGTTAAGTGTCCGACTTCAGCCAGGTCACGATCTCGCGGTCCGTGAGTTCGAGCCCCGCGTCGGGCTCTGGGCTGATGGCTCAGAGCCTGGAGCCTGTTTCCGATTCTGTGTCTCCCTCTCTCTCTGCCCCTCCCCCGTTCATGCTCTGTCTCTGTCCCAAAAATAAATAAACGTTGAAAAAAACCAAACAAACAAATGGAAGCTTCATAAACATGGTGGTAGAGTTCCAGAGAGAAAAGGCTGAGACTAAACCAGGGTTCCACTCCCATCTCTGGGACCATGTACTCTGACCACAGAAGATTTAAAACTTTGATGACTGACTATGTAAATTTCTTTGAATCTCTTGGAAGAAAGTATATACACAAAATACTGTTACTTTATTATGATGTCATAAATGATCCCACTGGTTTACACTAGACTCACCATGTTCTATATATCCTGCTTTCATCAGTCTTTGGTATTTTGGGGAGATTTGAATGATCTCACGTTGTCTTTATTCAATGAAACAATTCTACTGAGGAAGAGAAATGCCCTTCCTGCCCTGGGAACATCCTGTCAAGTGTGGGATGTGTTTCCTGCATACCTTGTCTTCTCTGATGCCATTAGCACCCACACAATTGTCCAGCCTTTTAGAGAATGATTAACTTGGCCAAGATGGATTTCCCCAGCTAGCTGAGAGTCAGCACTGTCTAGAAAACAGAAGATTTGGCTCCTGACTCATAGTATGACTTTTCTCCAAACATTACATGCATCCTTTGGTCTTTTTAGTTTCTCTGTAAGATATTTGCGTTTCCTTTATCACTGTGAGACAGAAAAGGATAGTATTTTGAAGACTGAAAACTAATTTCAGGAAGATTAAATTAACTTACTCGGATACATTTTAATTTCCACTTGCAACAATTTAATAAAAATTTCCACTAGGGTTCTAGATCCAGTCCATGTACGGGGAGTAATCTGCTCACACTGGTAAAGTATGTAAATACTTTCAGGCTCATAGATACCATTTAATGACTAGAAAAGAAAGAATATGATGACTGGGGCTGTGGAGGCTTGAAAATTTATGTAACCTTTCCATGGCTACATTGATTTACATAGGTTCTGTTTTAGTAGAGAGCCACACACAAGAGTATATTATGGCTATTGATTTTGTTCACTTAAAAACTTTTTTTTAATGTTTATTTATATTTGAGAAAGAGAGACAGAGTGTGAGCAAGGGAGTGGCAGAGAGATGGATATAGAATCTGAGGCAGGCTCCAGGCCCCAAGCTGTCAGCACAGAGCCTGACATGGGGCTCAAACCCATGAGCAGTGAGATCATGACCTGAGCTGAAGTCAGACACTCAACTGACTGAGCCACCCAGGTGCCCCTTGATTTTGTTTTCTGGAACAAGCCTGTCAGTTCTAAATATATGAGAGACATAGGAATATAAAAAGACACCTTGGATATCTCCAGTTAATGTTCCAAGTCATCTATACAGTTCTGTAGTGGAAAGGCTGATATGGTAAATGAAACTGAATAGAGACATAAAAGAAACTTTTGCAATTCATATCTAGTATTTGATAGTATAGTAATTAACAGCAATAAGCTTTGATATCAGGCTGCCTAGTCAAATTCTGGCTCTACTGTGTCAGAGCTGTGTGACCTCAAGAAAGTTACATTTCTTTTTTGGGCCTCTGTTTCATCATTGGTAGAATGGAGATACAAATTGGGTTATTATGAGGATTCATTTAGATTCATTTAGCTACAAAGCACATGGAAAAATACTCAATAAATGCTAGCTATTATTAGACAGTACAGTCTGGATTAGTAAATTTAGACCTCCCAAACCGCACTGTATTCCCACTCCCTCAAAAAACAAAAACAAAAAACAAAACAGAAAGAGAATAAAACAGATAAAAAAGAAAGAAAAGAGAGATTCTTTTGGTATTATCACAAAATTTCGGTGATTTTTGTATTAATCTGTCAACACTTGTTAAGAGTAGAACATAAGCTTTCAAGTTAAGAAGACAAAAGGAACACATGCATCTAATATTAACCCCACTTGAAACCCTACTAAAACTATAATACAGAGCCTTCTAAAATGACAAATCCACAAGAACCTGGAAACAAGGGAGATAACAGCAATAAAATTTGGAAGCTGGAAAGGAGATGGACAGGTGGTAACTAATCTTGCAGATCCAACAAAGTCAATTTTGAAGAGGGATGAACTAAGAACCAACCTAGTTTCTCAAAATACTCCAGAACTGGAAGCAAAGGAGGCAGGCTAACTGGAGGCGTATGTCTTCACTCAGAAGACCTGGATAAAAGCTGTTAAGGAAGCATCAGATTCCTAAATCTTCCCTCCCCACTCCACATACATACTGTTTCTGCTGTGGTGGGGGTAGGAAGTCTGAAGGTTCATTACTTGGATGTGGTAAATCAAAGGATCTCTATATTGGAGTACTGTGCACATTTTACAGTGTGAGTACAATACTGAAAAATAGGCATGACGTGAATATACGTATATTGAAAGCAGGATGTAGAGAAACTCAGACCTGTTCCTGTTCCTCTACTTGGCTCTCAGAAACACTGGCAGTAGTAAGCCCTTGGCCCTGCAGTCAAGAGATTGGAAACTCTCCTTTGGGGAATCTGACCAGGCAAAGAAAAAACCCTAGACATACTGACTGTTGGGAATTCCCCAACAAATGGCCCACCCAGATCACCCTACCATGAAGTCAATAAGCCCCACCTACACACCCAGAGCTTCTAATCAGCTCTTGAGATTATGTTTAATCTTAAGCACATAGCAAAGAATTATCACAGCTGTGGAGAGCCTATGACATGGAAGAGTCTAAAATAAATAAGAAAAAAAAAACAACAAAAGACTATAAAGGGACAAGGCCAAAATCCTACAAAAACTTATCATTAAAATCATGAGATAATATATATTCATTATGTATTTTTTTTAAAGGAAGAAAATAAAGAAGAGCTCTTAGGAATTAAAATATGGCTGCAACCATGAATTTTAAAAAAAAGCAATAGAAGGGTAGAAAGAGAACACTGAAGAGGCCTCCCAGGAAAGGAGCAAAGGGATAAAAATTAAGAAATTTAGAAGACCAGCCTGGAAGATCTAATATCTGAATAAGAGACAGAGAGAGACAGAGAAGAAGAAAGGGAGAGAGGAAGAAGGGAACGAACAGGGAAAAAAGAGAGGAGGGGTCATCAATGAAATAATCAAAGAACATTTCCCAAAACGGAAAGATACGAGTTTTTAGAATGAATGGATAGCAACTTGACCATATCAAGTCACACTACTGTAAAAGCTTACAATGCTGGAAACAAAAAGACAATTCCAAAAGCTTCCAAAGAGAAAAAAAAATCATATAGAAAAGACTGGGAGTCAGAATGTCTTCAGATTTCCACTCTTCCTGTAAGCAGCCTGAGATGATCTCTGAAAATGGTTCACTATTCAGTTGACCCAGAAAATCATACAAAATCATGCAAATCAAGAGGTTCAAGGGTGCCTGAGTGGCTCAGTTGGTTGAACATCAGACTCTTGATTTCAGCTCAGGTCATGATCCCAAGCTTGTTGGGATTGAGCCCAGTGTCAGGCTCCGTGCTGAGCATGTAGCCTGCTTGTGATTCATTCTCTCTCTCTCTCTCTCTCTCTCTGTATCTCTCCCTCTCCCCCCACCCCGTCCCCCATGCTTGTGAGCATGTGCTCTCTCTCTCAAAAAAAAAAGAGGTTCAAATCTTCATGTTCACTTTAACAACACATGTGAAACTGCCTAGGCCATCAAGGGTATGCACATCCAAAAAGCCACACAGTATCTGAAGGATGTCACTTTGCAGAAGCAATGTATGCCATTCCATTGCTACAAAGAGTGGGGCTAGACACAAGGTTGGTGTCCCAAAAAGAGTGCCAAATTTTTATTGTACGTGTTTAAAAATGCACAGAGTAATGCTGAACTTAAGGATCTGGATGTAGATTTTCTGGTCATTGAGCACATCCAGGTGAGCAAAGACCCCAAGATGTGGTGCAGAACTTACAGGGCTCATGCAGATTAACCCATACATGAGCTCTCCCTTCCACACTGAGATGATCCTTACTGAAAAAAGAGCAGATTGTTCCTAAAGCAGAAGAGGAGGTTGCACAGAGGAGAAGGATATCCTAGAGGAAACTGAAGAAACAAAAACTTATGGCTCTGAAGTACATTCTGCATAAACTAAATGCAAATACAAGTAAAAAAACAAAAACAAAAAACAAATGTCTTCAAATTTTCAACACTGGAAACATAAAGTACTATCTTTAAAATTCTGGAAGAATATTATTTCTAACCTAGAGATCTATTTTCAGCCACTCTATCATATGTAAGAATAATATAAAGACACTTTCAGACATGGAAGCATTCCAAAATTTTACCTCCCATGCATCCTTCCTTAAGAAGCTCCTGGAGAATGTTTTCCACTAAAGACACTAACCCAAGAAAGAGGAAGACAGGAAATAGAATCCAATACAGGAGAGAGGCAATGGGAATTGCAGGAGGATGGTGAAGAGAGATTCCAGGATAATTGTCTATGTATCAGATTCAGAGGGCAATCAATCTAGATTGGAAAGTGAGTCCAGAGACAGCCACACTGGGGACAGTCATCACCACGATCTCCACTACCATCACATCATCGTTTTCATTTGAGCATAGAGTGCTCAAATGCGTGAGCTTGTACTTGGCTGTCTTAACCACAGTCTGGAGTTACTATACTCTCTACTCCCTGCCCTGCTGCCTGGATCGGTAAAGACTTGCATTTTACTGAAAATGCAAGAAAGTTTTGTTTTGATCTACTCCTAAAAGCTGGAGGAAAGCCATGTGAGTGTAGAGGCAGTAAACAGCAGCCTGTTTGGTTTGACCATATTTCTGTCAAATGTTGTGTAACTGATCCAAACTATAACTCTGCCA
This sequence comes from Felis catus, assembly GCF_018350175.1. Classification (NCBI taxonomy): domain Eukaryota; kingdom Metazoa; phylum Chordata; class Mammalia; order Carnivora; family Felidae; genus Felis; species Felis catus. The sequence continues at coordinate 84,469,509 of NC_058373.1, read as the reverse complement.
GATGCCTGATAAAACCTCTGTTTCCTAAGACTCATGCCTAACGCTGAATGCTTACTTCCCCAGAAGGGGCTCTTACAAGCTCTCAGAGAAGCCATGAACCAAAGATTCTGTTCACCTTCTCCAGGCAGTTGTCATCTAATAGCAACAACACTGGTCTTTCTTTACACAGCTAGGGTTGAGCTTGCTACTTGGTTTTTCAAATCTAAACAAAGAAGAGCAAGAAAATTATTTATACCATACTCAGGGTGTCAGGATGAAGAAGAGGTTAGTAGAAGAAAGAAAAATAAGTTAGGGCAGAGAGCTTCTTAATCTGACAGGTATAGGAGAGTTTTATTATTACTATTCTTTACATCATACATTTACATTTAAAGTGTTCTTGGGGCGCTTGGGTGGCTCAGTTGGTAGAGCATCCATCTCTTGATTTTGGCTCAGGTCATGATCTCCCAGTTCACGGGTTCTAGCCCCATGTCAGGCTCTGCTGACAGCATGGAGCTCACTTGGGATTCTGTCTCCCTTGCTCTCTCTTCTTCCCCTGCAGGCGTGCATGCATGTATGATCTCTTGATAATAAATAAACTTAAAAAAAAGTGTTTTTTATAGATGATTATGTTTCTCTCTCTCTCTCTCTCTCTCTCTCTCTCTCTCTCTCTCTCCCTCCCTCCCTCACACACACACACACACACACACACACACACACACACACACACACAGGCTCTGTAATATGAATCATATGAAGTTCCCAATATTCTACCATTTTTTGGCACAAAAACAGACACATAGACCAATGGAATAGAATAGAAACTCCAGAACTAGACCCACAAACGTATGGCCAACTCATCTTTGACAAAGCAGGAAGGAACATCCAATGGAAAAAAGACAGCCTCTTTAACAAATGGTGCTGGGAGAACTGGGCAGCAACATGCAGAAGGTTGAAACTAGACCACTTTCTCACACCATTCACAAAAATAAACTCAAAATGGATAAAGGACTTGAATGTGAGGCAGGAAACCATCAAAACCTTAGAGGAGAAAGCAGGAAAAGACCTCTCTGACCTCAGCCGTAGCAATCTCTTACTCGACACATCCCCAAAGGCAAGAGAATTAAAAGCAAAAGTGAATTACTGGGACCTTATGAAGATAAAAAGCTTCTGCACAGCAAAGGAAACAACCAACAAAACTAAGAGGCAACCAACGGAATGGGAAAAGATATTCGCAAATGACATATCGGACAAAGGGCTAGTATCCAAAATCTATAAAGAGCTCACCAAACTCCACACCCGAAAAACAAATAACGCAGTGAAGAAATGGGCAGAAAACATGAATAGACACTTCTCTAAAGAAGACATCCGGATGGCCAACAGGCACATGAAAAGATGTTCAGCGTCGCTCCTTATCAGGGAAATACAAATCAAAACCACACTCAAGTATCACCTCACGCCAGTCAGAGTGGCCAAAATGAACAAATCAGGAGACTATAGATGCTGGAGAGGATGTGGAGAAACGGGAACCCTCTTGCACTGTTGGTGGGAATGCAAATTGGTGCAGCCGCTCTGGAAAGCAGTGTGGAGGTTCCTCAGAAAATTAAAAATAGACCTACCCTATGACCCAGCAATAGCACTGCTAGGAATTTATCCAAGGGATACAGGAGTACTGATGCATAGGGCCACTTGTACCCCAATGTTCACAGCAGCACTCTCAACAATAGACAAATTATGGAAAGAGCCTAAATGTCCATCAACTGATGAATGGATAAAGAAATTGTGGTTTATATACACAATGGAATTCTACGTGGCAATGAGAAAAAAATGAAATATGGCCTTTTGTAGCAACGTGGATGGAACTGGAGAGTGTGATGCTAAGTGAAATAAGCCATACAGAGAAAGACAGATACCATATGGTTTCACTCTTATGTGGATCCTGAGAAACTTAACAAGAACCCATGGGGGAGGGGAAGGAAAAAAAAAAAAAAAGAGGTTAGAGTGCGAGAGAGCCAAAGCATAAGAGACTGTTAAAAACTGAGAACAAACTGAGGGTTGATGGGGGGTGGGAGGGAGGAGAGGGTGGGTGATGGGTATTGAGGAGGGCACCTTTTGGGATGAGCACTGGGTGTTGTATGGAAACCAATTTGTCAATAAATTTCATATAAAAAATATTCTACCATTTTTGAGGTGCAAAATAGCAACCTCCTATGTTTAAATCTAATAGTTGAGGCTCAGCAATGTACCTTATGCCCTTGAAGTGAGTTAAGAGCCTAAGTTTCCCCATCTGCAAAGTGTAGAGTGAAAAATAAAACAACAGAGAAGTCAAAGTGTAGAGTGAAAAATAAAACAACAGAGAAATCAATGTAATGAACTCTCATAACTGTGTAACTCTCATACTATGTATGCCCAATACAATAATTCCTGTCCTCCAAAAAGTTAAAATGTAAGACTAATGGGGAAATTCCTTTTTGTTTCCCAGAGTAAAGATCTGGCAAATATTATATTCACATAAGTATAGTTTAATGTAATGTAACAATGAGAACTTAGGAACAGTTTTTAGAAATCCCCAAACCCTCACATTTCCCTCACTTCTGCTTTTCTTAAAGAAATAGGGGCACAGAAACTGGAAATGGCAGGAAGCAATAATGGGGATGTGATTTGAGGGAGAGGTGTGAGAAGAGGAATTAGATATCAAATGAGACAAGTGTATTCACTATGCTCTAATCAAGGCAGAGATATGGGCAGACTGAGTTGGTTCTTGGTAGAAGAGCTATTTTGAGGCTTTTTCCAAGCATACAGAATAAACACTCATGTAAACTAAAAAGAATCATCTTCTTTTCTCCCTTTAGCATAATTTACTGGGCAATTCTGGTGGGTCAGAAGCACTTTAAACATCTTTATATACATCTTCACTTCATCCTCATAGACGTTCTATGAATTTGGTACCATTATTACCACCCTGCTCCTAATGCCCTTTTACGTACGAGTAACTGAGGCTCAGTAAAGTTAAGGAACTAGCTCAAGGTCACAGGCCAGTAAATAGCAGAGCCAGGTTTCAAACCTGGGCTAATTCTAACTTCAAACCCATTCTCTTAATCAGTAACCCCCTTATACTGAATACATCTTGATTCTAACTCCTTTCTTTTCAAAATGTTCCCCCTTCTTAATCCTGCCCCTTAATCTATAGCTGTGACTATGATTTTTCCAGTAACATCTATTGCTTCCTCCTTCCTGAGTTGTGGGAAATCCCTAGCTACTTTTTTTTGACAGCCTAACGCTGTATTTCTTACACTGGGGTATGCACAAACAGTACTTGGCAACATATTGGGGGCACCCAGAAGCCCATAGGATAAACAGGCACATCCTCCTGGACTGACCATTTTACTTCAGTTTTGAGACTCTCCTTGCTTCTGACTTGAAAACAAACACAGAACTGCTGTGATATCTTCAACTGCAAGATCTCTACTGACTTTTAAGATGAAACAAACAAGACTCCAGATATATTTTCTATTTGTGGCAGGGTCATATACTGCAACCTCTGGGTATAGGTGCTTTCTCCTCTACAAGTGTTAAGGAGTGATCACTGGGCTGTAAAGTAGGTCAGCAGAGAAGAGCACTCTAACCAGCCCAGGAACAAAGGCAGACTATGGAACATTGCCCTAATCTGACTGTTCAAAGACACTTCCAAAACTTTGTACTTACTGGAAATGCATATATTTTTAAAAATGCAAATTTTAGAAAACTATGTTTAATGATGGCATTTCTGTGCAAAATGCAAAATGCAAAATGTGTGTATGTGTGAAAACAGTCTTGAAAGATGCACACTTAACTGTTATCAGTGGTTTCCTTTGAGGAGCAGAACTGAGAGAACTTTCAATTTCTTCTTTTTTTTTTAATTTTTAAATGTTTGTTTATTTTTGAGAGAGAGAGAGAGAGAGAGAGAGAGAGAGAGAGAGAGAGAGAGAACAAGCAGGGGAGGGCAGAGAGAGAGAGAGAGGGAGACACAGAATCCAAAGCAGGCTCCAGGCTCTGAGTGGTCACAGAGCCTGACGCAGGGCTCGACCCATGAACCACGAGATCATGACCTGAGCTGAAGTCAGACACTAAACTGACTGAGCCACCCAAGTGCCCCAAGAATTTTCAATTTCTGTCATTTGATAGTATTTGACTTTTTCCCCAATGAATATGTATACTACCTTTAGAAAACAAGAAAAACATCTGATGGTTAAAAAATAGAAAGAAGAAAGTAGGGGAAACGGGTAATGTCGCCAAAAGGTACAAACTTGCAGCTGTAAGGTAAGTAAGTTCTAGGAATGTAAAGTATAGCATGGTGACAACAGTTAACAATACTGCATTATATATTTGGAAGTTGCTAAGGAGTAGATCTTAAAAGTTCTCATCACAAGAAAAAAAAAACTATCTATGTGAAGTGATGGATATGTTAACTAAATTTAGCATGGTAATCATTCACTATTTTGAATATCTATAAAGCGAATCAGTATACCTCAAACTTTAGGTATACAAATCAGTATACCTAAAACGAAGGGGAAAAATAGCAACAACAGCACACACAGCAATCCCCCAAACTAAAGATAAAAAAGGATTCCTAGAGATCTTCCAAATCAGTAATTCTCTGAATGACTGAGCCTAAAAGGTCAATCTGAAAATCAGCAGATCTCAGAGTAGGTTCTACCTGAATTTATTTAATTCAATTCAGCAAATATGGTGTCCACTCTGGCAGGCACTACTTGAGGTGCTGGGATATATAGACCTTTTTTTTTTTTTTAATAGATCTTTATATCAATAAGATTCACTTCTTTTCTTCCAAGAGTTCTGTCCAGGGACACAGACATGTAAACAAATCACTGTAATATATATAGTTTTAGTGCAATACAAAAATTTACCAAATGGATATAACTCTTCTGCTCCAGGTGACAGAAGGGTAAGCAAGACATGGTAACCTACCCTCAAGGAGCTTAGAGCTCACTGGGAGTAAATATAAGGTGTGGGCAGAATCTCTACAAAGGAGGCTGAAAAGAGAGGCCTGTGGCAAGTATTGAAAAGAGAGGCCTGTGGCAAGTATTGAAAGTTAAAATGAAATGAAACTTCCTAGTCACATGGGGGAAATACAGGGGAGAATATTCTAGATTAAAGAAGTAGCAAATGCAAAGGCACAGATGAATGAAACAACACAGTATGTTTAAGGAAAGGCAGGAATTTTAGGATTGGTGGAATGTACAGTGCAGGGTAGGAGGAAGGAGGTGCTGAGAAGGTGAGAGAAGGGCCAAGAGGTACGTAGAAGTCAAACAATCAGGACTGTACACTGTACAGTACCTTGGGTTTATGTGATGACAAGCCTCTGAAGAGCTGTGGCAGCAGAGTAGTGACACTTTCAGATGTCCATTTCAGAAAGAGCATTCTCACTGAGGTTCAAAATGTAGGGAGGTCAATTATTAAACTTCAGCAGTAGTGAGAGATGAAGAGTCTAAATAAGACAGGACAAGACAGACGAGAGAAGTACAGCCCAAGTGAAATATGACATGAGCTGCAAATATAAGTTTGGTAGCCACATTAAAAACAAATAGAGGGGGGCGCCTGGGTGGCGCAGTCGGTTAAGCGTCCGACTTCAGCCAGGTCACGATCTCGCGGTCCGGGAGTTCGAGCCCCGCGTCGGGCTCTGGGCTGATGGCTCAGAGCCTGGAGCCTGTTTCCGATTCTGTGTCTCCCTCTCTCTCTGCCCCTCCCCCGTTCATGCTCTGTCTCTCTCTGTCCCAAAAATAAATAAACGTTGAAAAAAAAAAAAAAACAAATAGAGGGGCGCCTGGGTGACTCAGTCAGTTGAGCATCCGACTTGGACTCAGGTCATGATCTCACGGTTCGTGGGTTCCAGCCTGCATGGGCTCTGTGTTGACAGCTTGGAGCCTGGAGCCTGCTTCGGATTCTGTGTCTCCCTCTCTCTCTGCCCCTCTCCCATTGATGCTCTGTATCTCTCTCTCTCAAAAATAAATAATAAAACATTAAAATTTTTTTTAAAAGTTAAGAAAATAAACAAAAAGAAACACAAAATATTTTTACTTAACACACTACATCAAAAATGTAGTTCAATATCAAAAATCAAAAGTTCAATATGAAATTAATATAAAAATTATTAATGAACTAGTTCCTATCCCTTTGTACACTAAATCTTCAAAACATGGTGTGTTTTTCACACTTACAGCACTTCTCAGTTTGGTTAGCCACACTTCAAGGGTTCAACAGCCCCACTGACTGGTGGCTACCATATTAGTGCAGGACTGGAGGGATTAATTTAGGAGGCAATATTGATTTGCAGGATTTGTTAATTTTGTGAATGTGGAGAATAAGAAGGTAGAAATACCTGGAATTGCTGGCTTGGGTAACTGGATGGACAGTGGTACCAGCAAACCAAATAGAGGATATAGAAAGAAGAATAGGTCTGAGGGAGGGAAGGGAGGAGACAGAAAGTTTGGTTTTAGAGTGTTAACTTTGCAATGAAGTTATTTGCCCAAGCTAGTAACCTAGCTAATACATGACAGAGCCAGAATCCTGACCCAGATCTCTTTGATGTCAAACCTTTTCTAAAGATTACTCTAAGTGAGGATTTGACAAAAAAGAAGGATGAGGCATGGGAGGTCAAAGTCTCCCTTTATTTTCATTCAATATGAAATACCTTCACATTGACATGTCTCAGAAAACAAAACAAAAAAATTAAAAATCCCAAGTATGTGAGGCTTTTCATTCCATCTCCAAATTTCGTGCATTAATAGTACAGCCATAATTTTCAGTATTTTTGAAAGACAGCAAGAGATTTTTTGAAATATGCCCAATTTAAGAAATCTAATGTAAAAAAATACACTTTCCAAGGCACTATATCCTACTTTGTAAATTTACACCAAACCTAGAAATGGGATTTTTAAGATTTCATCAAAATTATGTCCATACTGTAGGTGAAGGTATTAATTTTTAAGACTCACCAGATAGTCAGAAAATTACTAAGACCTTCTGATATGCTAAAAAGTGCAGTCTGATTCTATTTGGGAATTCACAGATGTTTACTTGAATTACATTTTGATTTCTCCTGCATATACGCCTAGGAAGAGAGTATTGGGAAAACGATACATACAAAAGTAGGTGGCATAATAGCTGTCCTTGAGATTATTTGCTGCTTCAAAACACAACTGGTTGCCTTAGAAATGACTATGATCACACACACTCTCACATGTACATGCACCTGCCCATATATGCCCCAAAGCTATCTATGAATGGGAATGAACAAAATAATTTGTTTTCAAAGGCATGATTTTCCAAAACAGAAACAGGCAAAGTGAGAAAACTTACCTGAGTCAGTTTTAAAACAAAGAAAAGAATGGTTTAAAATTTGACCACTATCCAGGAAATGGTAGCCACAATATTTTTAAAGGATGCTAAAATTAGAATGTATGTGTACAGAATGCAGTCTGAGTAGTAACTCTGGTGATAGTGAAATGATTTATAAACCACCAACTCTGTGCCAGTCTGCACAACATTCCTATCAAGCACTCTGTTTAAAAAAACTTTTCTCATTTTTTAAATAGAGAACAGAGCAGAAGACCCTTGGTTTTCCAGTTAGACAAGGCAGGACAATTCATGTCCATGGGAAAGTTATTTCAGTGTGACATACCACTGAGTTGAAATGGCAATGGTATGGCTTCATTTACTTACTCCTATTAGGCAATATAGGAAATGCAGAAGCAATAATGTGCCTGTTATCTGTCACCTGCCAAAAGGAAGGACAATACTGTTTGTAAGATGTAGACCAGGCAGGCATCTAATTCTAGAAAATATTGCAGTTGGGAGTTATCACAAGAAAATCATTTTATGAACTGTCTTAGTCAGCTTGGGCTACCATAACAAAATATCATAGACTGGGTGGCTTAAACAACAGAAATGTATTTCTCATAGTTCTGTAGGCTGGAAGTCTGAGATTAGGGAGCCAGCATGGTTGGATTCTGGTAAATGCTCTCTTCCTGGCTCACAGACAGCTGCCTTCTCACTGTGTCCTTGGCGTGGCAGAGAGAGAGCTGTCTCTTCCTCTTCTGACACTAATCTCAGGTCTCTTCCTCTTCTCATAAGAACCCCCCATGACCTCATGCAAACCTAAACATTGGTAGTTAGGGCTTCAACATGGCAGGGGTACACAATTCAGTCCATAGCCCATAGCATGAATCAGATCATCTGTTCTTATTTACCCACTGCCTGATCTAACCAACTCATGATATGCTGCCAAGCTGGCATTCAAACGGTGAGAATTTGATCATTTGCTTTGAGAAATATTGTTCGTTTTCGGGGAGGCAGAACATCTTTGAGAAAAGCACAGTATATGGATTCCGTGCAGTACTAGACAGCTGTTAACCTCTGGGCAAATCACTTAACTTCTGAGCCTGTTTCCTCATATGTAAAATAACAAAAATACAACCACTTACTCCAAAGAAACATGTGAGGATAAAATCAGATAATATCTATGAAAGGACTCAGTAAGCTGTAAAAGACTACATATTGTTATTGTTAGGCTATGAAAGCACAAAAATGTGGTCCATTTATACATGGCTTTGACAGATCCTAAAAGATTACGATTTTAAGAGAATTAAGTTTTCATGAAAAAAGAGTGGACATATATTTGCAAAGATGCTTTAACTCCTTGACTTAAGCACATTCATTTCTTCTTGGTTTCACTGTCATCACTTGACTTCAAGATGCAATTAGGTCTCCTGACTGGTCTTCCAACCAGGATTCTCCTGGATCACTGCCAGGTTACTTTTCCTGCTATTCATTCTACTTTCTGGGATTCATCCCAATTTCTGGGATTCTAGGCTATCCTAAATTGTAGGTATGACAAATCCAGAATTACCTGGTGAGGAGAGGGCTACATATGCAGGTTTGGAAATTATAACACAGAACAACATACACAACACAGGAAGAGTAGCATAGTGGGAAGACCATGGACTTTGGAGTCAGATTGGCATTTGAATTCTGAATCTATTGCTTGTATTTATTTACTCTAGGAAATGGTTTAATTGCACCTCAGTTTGTAAAATGGAAACGTAATTGCTTACTTCATAGGGTTATTTAAGCACAGTGTCTAACTTTATTAGTGTGTGTGTTTTAGTTTCTGTCCCTTCATATAAAACAGATAGAAAAATAGGATGTTAATAAAAACAAAATGGTTATGTGCATTGTATATTTAGAGTTTTGTTTGCTCCACTGCATAATCAGGTACTATATCTAAAGTGCAAGAAGATAAAAAGGCTACATTGGAAAAGGGAACAATTTAACAAAATAGTTCACATCTGTTCCCAAAATAAATCTTTTTTTTTTTTTTAATGTTTATTTTTGAGAGAGAGAAAGGCAGGGCACAAACAGAGGAGGGGCATAGAAAGAGGGAGACACAGAATCCAAAGTAGGCTTCAGGCTCCGAGCTGTCAGCACAGAGCTTGATGTGGGGCTAGAACCCACGAACCGTTGAGATCATGACCAGAGCCAAAGTTGGACACTTAACCAATTGAGCCACCCAGGCAGCCCTCAAAATAAATCTTTTGACATATTCAGATATCTCCTTGGTCAAAACATCAAATGTAAATCTATGGTTACACTGTAAATTAAGTTTGAGATTTACATTTTTGTCTGTAGACTAGGTTGGATTTGAAAGAAACAAAACTGGAGATGAGAATCCAGTTACGAGGATATGGTAGCTATTTAAGCAAATGCTAATAAAGATTTGAAGAGAAGGCTATAGAACAGAGGGAAGGAAGAGAACTGATTTGAGAAATAATTAGAAAGTAAAATTGGCAAGACTTGGTGAATGACTGGATTTGAGGGCTATGGAGAGGGAGAAGTCACAGACCACACCCAGGTTTCTACACTGGATGCCTGGAAGGATGGTGGTATCATCTGTAGGAGTAGAGGTTAGGGATGAAGATGCTGACTTCAGTTTTGGACATTCTTAGTTCAAAGTACGTACTTGTCTAGGGTAGAGATGCAGATTTGGAACTTGACAGCCCAGAAAGTGGATGAGATCCACTAAGGTGGAGCCTGAGACAGAGCTTCAGGGAATATCAACACTTAAGGGGTAAGAGGAGCTCAAGTATAAAAGATGACAAGGAATGGTCAGAGTACAAGAAGAAGGATAAGAGTATGGACTCACAGAATTTACATTTCAAGAAGAAAAAAAATAAAGTACTAAATATAAGAGAAAATGTCTGAATATCTGTATCTCCCCACTGAATTCACATATTGAACGCTAACCCTTAGTGTGATATTAAGTGGGGATGGGACACTTTTGGGGGTGGTGATTAGGTTATAAGGACAGACCCCTCCTGAATGGGATTAGTACCCTTAGAAAAAAGGCCAGAGAGATCTCCCTTGCCCTTCTGCCATGTGAGAACACTGTGAAAAGTTGGCTATCTATGAACACAGAATCAGGCCCTCACCAGACACTGAATCTACAGAGCCATGAACTTGACTTCCCAGCACCCAGAACTGTGAGAAATAAATGTTTGTTGTTTATAAAGTTACCCAGGTTATGGTATTTTTGTTATAGCAACTCAAATGGACTAATACAAGGACTAAAATATGTCCATTGGAACTGGCAATTAGGAAACAACTGATGGCCTCAGTGGGGCTAGTTTCAAAAAAGTGATGGGGGCTAAGCCATCCCTTAGGGGTTAGGGAGTAAATGGATAGCAAGAAAGAAATTGTATACTAGTCTTTTGAGAAGTTTAGATGAGGAAGAGAGACACCAGAGCAAGCTAGCTGTTTATGAGTTAGTGATTAAAGCAATGGAGATCCAAAGAATCAAAAGCATGATACAAAGAAGCCAAAGTAGAATTTCAGGAAAGAGGGACAAATAGATCTGTTACAGAAGAACATGGATTTTGGAAAGAAGTATTTATAATCCTGTAACTTTGCCCCTTACTAGCTATGAGACAAATTACTTAACCCTTTTTGAGTTGTAGTTTCCTTATCCTTAAGAAAGAAATACCACTATCTGTGGATCCGCTGTGAGAATTAAACGAGATGCTACATATAAAAGTGCCTTGCACAGGCACCTTCTGCTTGCTCCACAGAACATACTCAACAAATACTAGCTTCTATCTCCCCACAGAAGTCACTAGTAACATTGAAGAGTGTCATTTCAACTAAGCAGTGAAGATGATGTTAAATTGTCCTAGATTAAGGCATTCAGTTATGAAATATTACAAATAGGGAACAAGAATTGAAAGAGAAAAAGGATCTGAGAGAGTTAACCATGTTTGAAGCCTAAAAAGGATCAGGCAAGTAAACTGCCAAGAAAAACTAAGGCCAGAGGAGCCCTCATGTCTTACATATGATTAGTGTACGTCCCCAAATTATTTGAAATAGAGGTCCCCCACTGGTCTATAAAGGGTGCAATTTGCAACAAAGATGGAAGCTGTAGAAAGCTGGACATGGAAAGGATCACAGGTCAAATGAGCCACGTCATGGAGGAAAGTTTTGATGGAGCCTGATGCTGTTGATCATTTCAGCAAAGATCGAGGAAACAAAATATTTAAGAATATTAACTTCCAAAGCAGACTTGAATTCAAGCATCCCTGGGCCTGTTAACAAATGTGAAGCACACAGCTAGAGAATTTGTGGGTAGAAAACATTCCCTAATTGCACAATCTCTAAACCTTCCCATCTGATTCTAACTATAACAGATGTTCAAACAAATATACGTCTCAAGTTTTCCAACCCAAATGCACAAAGAATTACTCTCTTCAAACATACATTCATTCTAATAATTAGTCTTGACATGACAGCTTTCTTAAATAAATTCAAAGTTATTCCAGATGGGGTGTGTGTGTGTATGTGTGTGAAATTATCAATATTTTCAGCTTCATATGTTGGTTACAGAGAAAACCTAACGTTTAAAGAATTTAGAACTGCACAGACTCAAAAAGCAAGATAATGGTATAATGGAATCCAATGCTATTCTTTTTTCATATCTCTCTTCCTAAATAAATACAAGAAATGCAACTCTCTCTTCAAAATACAGGGCACAGACTTCTTACCAACTGCACATTTACTGACCTCAAATCAAGGTGGATGAGCAACCACATAGCTCGGAAGAAAAAAAAAGAGAGATGCTGTGATCATGTGAGGGAAAAGAAAACTAGAAAAAACTTCCCATGTTTCTCTGTACAGGGAAGAAAGAAAGAAAGAAAGAAAGAAAGAAAGAAAGAAAGAAAGAAAGAAAGAAAGAAAGAAAGAAAGAAAGAAAGAAAGAAAGGAAGGAAGGAAGGAAGGAAGGAAGGAAGGAAGGAAGGAAGGAAGGAAAGAAAAGAAATTAGAGAACTCTTTAAAGGCAAAGAAAAAAATCTTCCAATTACTACTGAAGGTAAAGAAAGAAGTGGTAAGTGAATTTGAGAGCAACTTAACACAGGTAGTCTGAAGAAAGACAAAGGTTGGTTTCTCCACAAAACTTCTTCCACCCCCTGGGAGAGAACTTACGTGCTTTCCTTAAAGAAAAGAGTTGCACTCTGGCAATGCTGGAACGTGGGAAATGACTGACTTTATTATAGGAAATTAATTTTGACAAACATCCAAATTAAGCATAGTAGACAAGGTCACTGTGTGGAGTTGAGCTGGCTGTGCACTGCACAACTCTAGGGCAACATTCACACAGACTAAGATGTGAGAGCCTCTGTGGGTGATGCGCAGCAGCAGCCCTGATGGCAGGCATGTATTGAAAACAATGTGAGCTCCAAGAGGGCAGGGGATTTTCTCTGTTTCATTCATGGTATCCCTGGCACAAAGAATAGGGCCTGGTACTTAAGATGATCAATTAAAATGTGCTGCATGAATGAATGCATTAGTGAATAAAAGAAAAGGGGAAAACTGAAGTTTGAGAGCAGAGGGGAAGTATATGTTAGAGCAGGATTCCTTTCAACTGGAAGACTGAGCAAGTAAAAAAATCCAGAACCTTGGAATGGAATTCCTACCTGTTATGTAGGAGGAGAAAGAAGGGATGACAGAACCAGTTTGAACTGTCTTGCCAAGTTTTATTGCGCTCTGGCATGGACTTATTAAGAGTGAAGCTAAAGTTATATTAATAAAGAGGGGTGGAAAGACCATGTTGGCATAGATGGGAACTTTTCTTCTTATTTTTTTCTTCTTAGTTAACAGGCTAAGTATGTCAAGAAAAGTTCACTCAATTGCTTTTTTTCTATCAAAAGTATCTACATGGCCATAACCATACAGGGAGGTGGAACTCAGAAGAGGATTTTTACCATAATATGACTCCCCCCCCCCAACAAATAAATTCTTGAACACATGATCAAGTAAGATGAACACTGCAGAAGTGATCTCTAAATTGTTATACACTACCATAGTGTTAGCTGTTTTTATTATCCAATTAATAGAAACAGAATTCACAAAGAAAGATTAACCAGTCACGTAATGTCTACTGACCATATTCTGAACTTGAGCGTATATGCATGTATATAAAATAGGTAACTTATATTATTCCTTGATTTTCATTCTGTTCTATTTATCAGGTTTCAACTAGACCTGTAGTCTGTTTCCTTAAGACCCTCAACATCATCTTTACATGATCCCATTAAATATATATAGAATTTCTAAGGACATGGGCTGTTTCTATGGAACTTCTTTACACATTCACAGTATTTTTTTTAAGTTTTATTGATTTATTTTGAGAGATAGGGAGAGAGAACACTCTAGCACAAGTGAGGAAGGGGCAGAGAGAGAGAAGGAGAGAGAGGACCTCAAGCAGGCTCTACCCTGTCAGCACAGAGCCCAATGCAGGAACCAAACTCATGAATTGCAAGATCATGACCTGAACTAAAATCAAGAACTGGACGCTTAACTGACTGAGCCACCCAGGTGCCCCATATTCACAACGTTTCTTAAAATTTCAGCTACAAAAATTTATTTCAGGAGAGCTGATGCCTCTATATGTCCTATTATGATTCCTCTGATGACATATCACAAACAATTCATCTCACCAAAGAAATTTGCTAAGTTGCTGTAAATTCTGAGCAATACAAAGGTACTTACTGAACCATATTTTTTCTGTTCACAATCTGTTTTCTGCCATGGGTTTTGGGACACACCATCTGTAATTTCCATTAAAACAACAAAAGCAAACAAAAACAAAACACATAGCTCTTCGCTGTATAAAAAATCTGTAGTTGGCTTCTCTGGGAGGAACCACTCCTACTCACAGCCACTTGATGTTTATCAGGATCTATTAGTTGAGAGCTGTGAAAAATAGAGTGGGAAGTTCCCTGTAACCAAAACAAAAATGTTACAAATACTTACGTGATCCTTAGCAATACCTGTCTCCTATCCACCATATGTTTAGGAGTTTAGTAGGTTATAGAACCCACGAAATAAAGGACAACTCTTCATGTGGTAATGTGATGTACCAAGCCATTAAAGCTTTATTTATTTTTTAATTTTTTTTTCAACGTTTTTATTTATTTTTGGGACAGAGAGAGACAGAGCATGAATGGGGGAGGGGCAGAGAGAGAGGGAGACACAGAATCGGAAACAGGCTCCAGGCTCTGAGCCATCAGCCCAGAGCCCGACGCGGGGCTCGAACTCACGGACCGCGAGATCGTGACCTGGCTGAAGTCGGACGCTTAACCGACTGCGCCACCCAGGCGCCCCTAAAGCTTTATTTTTCTATGGGTAATAAATCCACATGGTTCAAATATCCAAAAGAAACCAAAGGGTATTCACTGAAAAGTTTCCCTCCCATCCTATCCTCCAGCCACCTAGCTCCTTTCCCCAGAAGCAGCCAATATTTTCCACTTGTTGGGTGGCCTTCTCAAGAGACATGAACAAGCAAGTGTGTGTGTGTGTTTTTTCTTTCCCCTTCTTTGCACAATGGGTGGCACAATGTATACTGCTTAGACTCCTAAGCACTTCTCCCACTGTGCCATGGATAGGGAATAGGCTTCTTATATAGGTTTTTTTGTCGTTGTTAGATAGAACGATAGCAGTTTCCTCAAGTGCTGTGTTGTGAAGGAGCTTGAGGCCAGCAGGCTTGAAGGACAGTATGTTGTGAATGTTCTGTAATATCTGCTACAGCCATCTATTCCCGTTCTGTGCCTTACTTTATCTTCTACATGCCTCTATTTATTATAAGAATTACCACACTTTATTATGCTTGGGAAGGGGTGTCTAAAGGTAGGTACCATGCTCTTTTATGGATATAATGCAAGGTGCCTACCCAGCACAGGACCTAGCATATAATTAGCATTTAATAAATATTTACTTAGTGAATCCCACAGCAAAATTCCCAACGTTTAGGGAGAATGAGAGAGCTTTTCATATTCATGGAAGAGCTACTTCCCTCCATACAAAGATAGATTTGATCAGCTCTGGAACTGTAGATATACAATGATGGTGTATTTGAAACACAGGTGACAGTGTTCTCCCTGTCCCAGTCAGAATTTTCAGCAATGCCATGTGGCACTCAACCTCCTTGAGAAAAAATAATTTTACAGAACTTTACACAGGATCCTATATGTATAATCACCTGGTTTCCAATCACTGCCATGTAAAGGGAAAATGGTTGTATAACATGTGATTTCTGAAACAAAGGTGAGGTGAGAGGGAGGTCAGGTGATGGTGAAATAAAAATGAATGGAAACATCATGAGTGAAAAAGAAAGTTTATGATTATTTTTTAAAAATCCAGCAAATGAGAAAAATTAAGAACATTTCAACTGAACTTTACTCATTTAAGACTCCATCTGCTAATCATTCTCATATAAGTACTGCCATCTACAGTACATCTAGGAATCCTGGTATTTTTTTAGGGAGGAAATAACAGAAATGAAACGTCTGGTACACAACAGGCTAATGTCTTCATGCCCTTTTAAATACATGCATTTATCAAAGTTACATGGTATATTTTCTCTTTGTCATTTTGAAAAGTAATAATGCTTAATGGGTTGGTTATTAATTTTTAAAATTTTATAGTGTAAAGCTAGAGCTTATGATTTTAAGTCTTTAAATTACATGTTATGTAACTATTAATAGTGAAGAAAAAAAGAACTAATTTATAATTTTAACCTAGAATTTTAAGAAATATTTTAATATGCTCAAATTCTCATTCACTTCATTTTTTTTTTTATTTAAAATTTTTTTTTTCAACATTTATTTATTTTTGGGACAGAGAGAGACAGAGCATGAACGGGGGAGGGGCAGAGAGAGAGGGAGACACAGAATCGGAAACAGGCTCCAGGCTCTGAGCCATCAGCCCAGAGCCTGACGCGGGGCTCGAACTCACGGACCGTGAGATCGTGACCTGGCTGAAGTCGGACGCTTAACCGACTGCGCCACCCAGGCGCCCCCTCATTCACTTCATTTTGTTGTAAGACACAAATTGGGACTCTCCAAGGAGAAGTAAAGAGAGTCCCTTTTTTGAAGTGAAAAGAATCTCTTATTTTTGGTGGGATTCTCTTTACTGACCTGTGGGTTAGTGTAGGGACAGACAGGATGGAAAAGGAGGAAGGGCCATCAAAAGTGAACAGACTGACTCATATTTGTAGGTACAAGCTGGAAAAGCCTAAATGAAGTTATCCCAAACCACAGGTGATCTTCATGTTCCCAAGAGAATATTATACCAATGTGCTGTGTTGTCACAACACAGCTTTTAAGGTAAATAAGTGGAATCCATTCAAAATACACTTTAGAATCAAAAAGAAGAAATTTGATTTTGGAGATAACATAACCACCAATATTAAGAAGACAGTGAATTTTTCTGGGTTGTTTATCCAACTATTGCCAACTGGGTATAAAATTTCATCTTTTTTCTCAAATCCCATCCTATTATGGGTACGAAGTGTTTGACAATAGGAAAAAAAGGGTGATATTTAGTACTTCCCCCACACACACCCTTTACTCCCTACCTCCCAAGAACTACTTTGCTACATAGTGCTATTTGAACATGTTGTCTGCACACAGAATCAGCCCCCCTTCTTTCCCACCTCCTCAGCTCTAGTTATAGAAACCTAACCTAGTCATAAAGAACCAATTAAATGGTGATGTCTGTCCATAAAGTATTCTTTTATTCCTCCTTAGCTAGAAGTAGTTTTCCTTAGCCTATGATTTTTTTTTTTTTTTAAGTTTTTCTGAAATACTTCTTAGGGCCCTTATAAATAGTCTACATATGAACAACTTGAGTATTTACAAGATTATAAACTCCTTTACAAGGAGAGAACTGCATTTTACTCACCTTTGTATCTGCCACAATACCCAGCACTATGCCTGGCACAGGATAGGAAGTCAGTAAAGATTTAACGAATAATGTGTGTTTACATTTCAAAATTTATATTGTCCACAAGTAATTTTTTTGAGAAATATCATGGCACAAAGATCAACAACAGAAGGGTCTTTGTTAAATATTTCTTGGGCAAGGAAAGCCAGAATCTATGGCAACTACAGTAAAATATACATACTTAAGCTCATGGTTTTTATAAGAGTAATACTTAGTGTCATTAAGTCACTAGCAGTCTAGTGACAACTTAATATTATAACTTGTCAGAGCTGTGGTTAGGCTAGGGGCATTTGATTTACAAGGAGCTAAAACTTCTAAAGTTCTTTTCTAATCATTAATTTATAGACTAGACAGATTGTACTACTGCCAGGGAGATGTTGTAACTACCAGAAAGGAAAGCATAACAAATTCTAAAACATACCAAATGTTGGGAAGAAGGGCAGGTATTAGAATCCTTAGCCTTTTGTTTACTGATTTCATTTCTTGGGTCTCTCTTCACTACAGTAGAAAAATGCCCTACCAAGGTATTCAAGTGTTGAGGCTCTCTTATTCAGAGTTCCTAATAAGTTTATGTATGTGGTATGTTATACTACATAAAATTAACTACAACAGAGTTTCTTTTAAAACAATCAAGAACAATATATTCAGAAAAGAACACAAATCTATGCAGAGATATGGAAAAAATTAATTTATGATACTAGCAAAACCAATCAATATCAATGATTAGATATGAACATGGACAGGTGGAAATAATTATCAGGAAAAATTATAATTAAGCTAAAAGAGAAATAGCTGAAAAGACACTATTAGTGTAACCCTGGAAACAATCAATAAACTTCCCACAATCTCAACCCAAAACATACCACAATCAACCAAAAGGAGTTTGTGGTCAAAGATAAACAAGAGCTAGATACAAACCATGTAATTTCAAAGTTGGGAAATGGGGAGAGAACCAAGGAGACAATAATTATCAGGGAGGGAACACTATTGTAATTAGGTAGCTTTGGGGAAAGTTATAATTATGAAGGTCAAGGTGCTACACATCTGATAAAATCCTTAATTAGTTGTTGTTTCAGTAATGTTTCATGTTCTTTAGGTATTTTCTAGTATAGGCTGTAACATTTTTTTCCATTGGAACTTTAGAAAGAAAATAAATTGGAAAGGCTGCATTATGTAGTGTTTAGAGCATAGGCTCAAGCCAGATTTCTTTAATTCAAATTCTAGCTCTTGCTTAACTAGCTTTGTGACCTCAGGGATGTCACCTAATCTCTCTAAGCTTCAGTTTCCTCATCTACAAAATGGGAGCTAATACTGGTTCTCACCTGATAGGAGGATTTGTTTTTTATGAGGGTTAAATGATTAATTTAGTAAATTAATTTACTGTTTATAAGGCACTTTGGAACTGTCTCCCACAGAAGTGCTACATGAATGTTTGGTAAATAATATCGGTCCTCAATATTCCCACTGTTCATCTGACTTAAAAACTTTGAGATTGATCTGATTGCTGCAGATATCTGGCACCCCAGTCCAAGTTAGCATGTTCCAATTTTAAGGTCCCCATAGACCACTCTGATGGCCATGATCGAGAAGATCTCCAGATGTACATATTATGATGACACTAGGTGTAATTTGAAAAATGGTTTTCTATTTTTGAAAAAGCCCTGCTTTGACTTTACTGTCTGTCCTTCATTCCCCCTGCTATGATTTCTAACTCTGTTTCTACAATTTTAGTTAAAAGATAGTTATCCAGGAAACAGTATACCTCTTACTCAGGGTGCTTCAGTGTTCACTGCCTCCAAATCTGCCATGACCCTAAAGAAATTAAAGGGCACACACACACACACACACACACACACACACACGTCAGGGGAATACATAGAGAGAGGATATAAGAAGATATGCATCATTTCCACTGTTAGATATATGACAGTACACATTAAAGCTGTGGATAGAGTGGGGTCTGAAGTCTCAATAAGACCATGTAAAATCAAGAAGAGCTCCCACATAGAGGTGCTGGTGTGATACCTAAAGAATACTATAGTAGAGCCTTTCAATAATTTATCAGTGAAAAATCAAGTAGATGGAGAGTAAGATAATGGCCTTATTCCTAATAACAATCTCTAGAACATGGATAACAAGAAAAGGAAAACTTGAAAGGTTAACACATGGAGGCAAGTGTCACTGAGACTCATGACACTGGAAAGGTATGTTCTATTCTAATGATGCTGTTGTGGTTGACGAACTGTGATGCTTTCCTAATACAGATTACAAAACAGATATAGACACGACATACAGTAGTAACGGGAAATGTCACCTCTCCCAGCATGGGTGAGAGGTTTCATTCTGGTAAAAGTAGAGCACCTGATAACTTGATATCATATTGACAATTTCATTTCTCAGCAGAGGAAACAACAAAGAGAACTGCTATTCAGGAGTATAAAGACTGTCGAGGAGGAAACTATAGATGATGTGACAACGGCTTTAAAAGACACGATGGTCCCCACTAGTCTGGACTTTATAAGAACAAAGGAAGGAAACATTTCCCATGGGAGGACCCTAGACCCTGAGAGAGAAAATGTCAAAGTGTTCAGACATAGTATGGAGTAATTCCAAGCTAGAAACTCTAACAGGGAGTATAACCTAAGACAAGTTGAAGATAAGGCTTTAAAAACAAAATTGTAGGGGCGCCTGGGTGGCACAGTCGGTTAAGCGTCCGACTTCAGCCAGGTCACGATCTCGCGGTCCGTGAGTTCGAGCCCCGCGTCGGGCTCTGGGCTGATGGCTCAGAGCCTGGAGCCTGTTTCCGATTCTGTGTCTCCCTCTCTCTCTGCCCCTCCCCCGTTCATGCTCTGTCTCTCTCTGTCCCAAAAATAAAAATAAAAACGTTGAAAAAAAAAAAAGTAAAAAATAAATAAATAAATAAAATAAAAACAAAATTGTAATATTATTGACTCTATTGAGAAAAAAAGGAGAGAAGCAGCTAAAGAAAAAAATTAAACACAGGTAGAGATGCATTTATTAAAGGATGAATACAAAAAGTGGTGCAAACTCACTACAATAATATCAAGAAAGTTAATGCCCAGAAGGAGATTATTTTTTTTCCTAAGCACATGACCTTTTTGTTTCCTGCTCTTCCTTGCCTCCCCCCTCTGCCCCACCCTGCTTCTCCTTCAGGTCAGAACTGCTGGTTAAGTTCTACCTAGCAAGGAGACCAGAGAATTAGAATCTCAGCCTGGGAAAAGAACTTGAGAGTACAAAATGGGGCAAAGACAGTATGTGTTAGGGACTTGGCAGTATCCAAAATAAGCTATTTTATGGCCATCAGAGTGGTCTATGGGGACCTTAAAATCGGGACATGCTAACTTGGACTGGGGGTGCCAGATATCTACAGAAATCAGAGAGACAGGGCTAGCCCCATCAGTGGATCTGAGTGGTATGTCCGTATTTCTCATGACTTTTTCTGTAGGTAACTGTTATTTTGAGCTTTTTGTTGCTTTTACTGAATATGCTCTGAAGTTCTTGAACCAAATCTGTAGTACTGTTACACATATGTCAATTTTTGAGGCCATTCTTTCCAAATACTGGACTCTGAGTGTAATAAATACTGAATAATGTCTCCCAGCTGTTTCTTGGTGAGTATCATTTGTTTTCATCCATGGATGCCTCTGGTGCTGGTCTTTGGTGAGATCCACTGAGCCTGGCATCCTTTAATCTCTGCTGTTCATATATTCAGGTCCAATGACTACTACAATTTGTAAGTTATGGACAACAGAAAATAAAAGTTCCAAGTTATATTCAAGTTGGAAATGCTGCACAAAAGACTGAATGAGAAAAGAAGTACAAGAGAAGTGACAAAAAAATAATTACTCCAAGCCAGTTCATTTTTCTAGGCCTGGATGAATTTCATCCTAAGATACCAAGAAAACGTATATATATAATTGTGCAGCCATTACTGGTTATCTCTAAAGAAGGAAGAATGGAAGTCTGGAGATAAACAAACATGACTAATTTCAAAAAGGAAGGAAATATAAATCTCGAATACCACAACACCAGTTCAGAAGAGGAACAAGACCAAAGAAGGTCAGAGTAGTAACACAACCAAGGTCATACCACAGGAGTGGTTAATTAGACACTGCCTCTGGGGCCCGCCACTGGACCCTCAGGTGAGCATCCTTGCATGTCGTGCAGGCACACACACCACAGTCACAGTAGGGCAGGATACAGACTTCCACTGCCGTTGTGAAATGTCTCTAACCGCATCTGTGTCTTTATATCCTCCAGAGTCAAAGTCCCAGGAGGAAAAGCCCACCTGGCTAAGCATGGATCTTGTCTGTCCATTTTAGTTACAGGGCTGGGACCAGAATGAGGTGACTAAGGCCCTTGCCTTGGGCACAAAATTTAAAGGGGCACCAAAAAATTCACTGAATAAGATGAACAGTACTTTAATGCAGTAGTTTGCACGATCAAAATCAATGCACAAAAATCCACGATGAACAAAATACCAAAATTTAAAGAAAGACAGGTTCAATAATAGTGCCACGCCAAGCCATACCAGTGCCTATGACAAAAGGGACAATCAATAACAGTGATTCAGTTTTTCTTTAAAATTTCGATATTTTGTTCATCATGGATTTTTTTTTTTTAGTTTATTTACTTATTTAAGTAATCTCTACACCCAATGTGGGGATCAAACTCATGGCCCTGAGCTCATGAGTCCCATACTCTTCCAACTGAGTCAGTCAGGCACTCCCATCATGGATTTTTTTTTACATTAATTGTGATTTTTAAAATATTGCATTAAAACATTTATCCTTATTAATTACTGCATTTTGGGGCATCTCCTTAAATACTACAGCTGAGGTGAGTGCCTCATTCTTACCCCAGCCTCAGGCCTGCCCCTTGGTTCCAAGGAGCAACAAGAACTGTTTGGAGCCATCTTTGATTTCCCCTGTGGGAGGGCATGGCTCCAAAATAGGAAGTGCATGTGGATGCTCCTTCTGCCTGGAACATAAATCTGCCCTGCCTCCCTCCTCTCTTCTTGATTGTCAGGTCTCAGTTTAGATCTCACTTCATCACTACTGATTTAGTTATTCCTCTATGCTCTCTCAGTATCCTATACGTAAGCTTACCAAATATTTACCACAGTGTTTTACAATTTATTTGTTTACATCCTCCCCCAAACTACAGTCTTAGATGACACAGATTCTGGGATATTCATCCTTACATCATTCTAATACTTAACATAGTGACTCATATTAGGCCCTCAATAAATACTTTCTGAATGAAAGGTATGGAAGCCATATCATAGGGGAGTAAATGAAATGAAAAGTATTGATTCCAGAAAACAAGACTCAGGGAAATATAAATAGTTGTCCTCATCTACCTGAATGGCTGTCATGAGGAAGAAGGTTGAGATTGCATTTCTCAATCTTTTGTCCATTCTCCACCCTCCTGGAGGAAGTTCATGACACATCCATCACAACTGGCTCACAATGATATTAAATATTCATTTAATATATTTTTTAATGGGATTTTTTTTTGGAGGGTGATGGTGGTAGTATATATGCTGGAAAGGATCTCATACCCCTAGAAGACTGTGTCAGAATGCTAGAGAAGCAGTACATGTGTTATTCTCCCCGAACCTGAGAATCATGGGACAAGTTTTTCTTATCCCATATAGCTTTATAGGAGATCTAGAACCCACTGTCAAATATTATCCCAGAACAGGTTTTGGCTCAACAGAAAGAAGGATTTTTACCCTTTAGAACTGCTCATAAACAAGATAGGTAGAGATGAGAAATGATGAATGTGCCATGACCGTGAACATTGCAGCTCCTTATCAGAATGTTGCAAAGTGAATCTGGCAGGAAGTGGAGTGAGATTAGGGTGTGGGTTGAATAGTGAACCTCAAAAAGATATATCCATGTCCTAATGTCTGGAAACTGTGAACTTGTTTGAGAAAAGAGTCTTTTAAGATGTAATCAAGTTAAGGATCTCCAAGGTGAGATCATCCTGGATTACCTAGATGAGTCCTAAATCCAAGGACTACAAGAGACAGAAGGAGAGAGGTCAGAGACACTGAGAAAGGGACATGAATATGGAGACAGGGAGAAATGAGACAAGTAGATTTGTGAGAACTTCTAAATTGAAGAATCTTTGTTTCTAGTCATTTCCTGCTTAGCAAAAAACCAAAACAAAACAAAACCAAAAAAAAAAAAAACAGAAAACCAGAAAAACCGAGACCATATGGAAAGCTACCACTCAGGAAAGCTCTTCTGCGATGTTTCCTGAAACTGACACCTCTACTCTTCATGCAGTAAAGAAAAGGGTAAGTATTTTAATACAATCAAGTAGCATTTCTGTTGGCATACAGAAACTACAAAAAAGTTAACTGGTAATGTTGTGAAGTTGATGGTACCAACTTTAACAAATGCATGAAGCTATGTCTAACACGTAGGATTTAGATGTAGACTCCATCCAAATGTCATGTATGGTCACTTAGGAAATGGTAGCTAATCCAAATTATGCAGGTAAGGGACAAAGTATGCTCTTCTGAGGGTCCACCAAACACTTTTCAAATACTCAGTGTCTAAACAATGTCACGTGTAGGCCACTAACTTTCATAAATGCTGTATGTCCCTTTGTAGAAAAAAATGTTTCTGTAGGCCCATCTTACTCTGCCCATAACTTGCTATTGATTTACAAAATGGGCTTTAAAAAATCTGTGACTATTTCTTAAGCTTTTAAAGAAAATGTAAATACCCAAAAATAATGACATTCCAATTTCACACTTTTTGGATTGTTAATTAAAAAGGGGGATAGCACAACTAAGAAAAAGGAATAAATCTTAACTATATGTCACCAGTGATTTTTACACCTTGAAATTGTTTTCATAAGACCAAATACTTTAAATAAAAAGGAATATTTTTCTCCTTCCAATATAAGTTTTATTTGCTAATCACAAAACCATTTTATCAAACAGCCTAGTGTGTGATGGAGTTGGGTTGCACACAGATAATAAGAAAGACAGATCCAAACCCAGATCTGGGAGATCCAAACCCAGATACCTTTGCTCCTGCGCTCTTAAGCCGTCTATCATGGTGTCTCCCAAGTTATTATTCTATTGGTGTTAACAGGCTACCCTGAGCCGGTCCACCAGTGTCTAAATTTATTTAGTTGTTCAAAATATTTAACGACAGTGTACTATGTGAGAATGTGTTGAGCCACAAAGGTGAAAAATACAGAGAACTGCAAGAAATAGAGTGACATGTAGGGAAGAAAAAACATGGACTGTAAGAAATGTTCATCGATGGCACAAAAACAGACACATAGACCAATGGAATAGAATAGAAACCCCAGAACTAGACCCACAAACGTATGGCCAACTCATCTTTGACAAAGCAGGAAAGAACATCCAATGGAAAAAAGACAGCCTCTTTAACAAATGGTGCTGGGAGAACTGGACAGCAACATGCAGAAGGTTGAAACTAGACCACTTTCTCACACCATTCACAAAAATAAACTCAAAATGGATAAAGGACCTAAATGTGAGACAGGAAACCATCAAAACCTTAGAGGAGAAAACAGGAAAAGACCTCTCTGACCTCAGCCGGAGCAATCTCTTACTCGACACATCCCCAAAGGCAAGGGAATTAAAAGCAAAAGTGAATTACTGGGACCTTATGAAGATAAAAAGCTTCTGCACAGCAAAGGAAACAACCAACAAAACTAAAAGGCAACCAACGGAATGGGAAAATATATTCGCAAATGACATATCGGACAAAGAGCTAGTATCCAAAATCTATAAAGAGCTCACCAAACTCCACACCCGAAAAACAAATAACCCAGTGAAGAAATGGGCAGAAAACATGAATAGACACTTCTCTAAAGAAGACATCCAGATGGCCAACAGGCACATGAAAAGATGTTCAGCGTCGCTCCTTATCAGGGAAATACAAATCAAAACCACACTCAGGTATCACCTCACGCCAGTCAGAGTGGCCAAAATGAACAAATCAGGAGACTATAGATGCTGGAGAGGATGTGGAGAAACGGGAACCCTCTTGCACTGTTGGTGGGAATGCAAATTGGTGCAGCCGCTCTGGAAAGCAGTGTGGAGGTTCCTCAGAAAATTAAAAATAGACCTACCCTATGACCCAGCAGTAGCATTGCTAGGAATTTATCCAAGGGATACAGGAGTACTGATGCATAGGGCCACTTGTACCCCAATGTTCATAGCAGCACTCTCAACAATAGCCAAATTATGGAAAGAGCCTAAATGTCCATCAACTGATGAATGGATAAAGAAATTGTGGTTTATATACACAATGGAGTACTACGTGGCAATGAGAAAAAATGAAATATGGCCTTTTGTAGCAACGTGGATGGAACTGGAGAGTGTGATGCTAAGTGAAATAAGTCATACAGAGAAAGACAGATACCATATGGTTTCACTCTTATGTGGACCCTGAGAAATTAACAGGAACCCATGGGGGAGGGGAAGGAAAAAAAAAAAACAGGTTAGAGTGGGAGAGAGCCAAAGCATAAGAGACTCTTAAAAACTGAGAACAAACTGAGGGTTGATGGGGGGTGGGAGGGAGGAGAGGGTGGGTGATGGGTATTGAGGAGGGCACCTTTTGGGATGAGCACTGGGTGTTGTATGGAAACCAATTTGTCAATAAATTTCATATTAAAAAAAAAAAAGAAATGTTCATCGATGGGTGAATGGATAAGAAGATGTGGTATATATATACAATGGAGTATTACTCAGCAATCAAAAAGAATGAAATCTTGCCATTTGCAACTATGTGGATGGAACTAGAGGGTATTATGCTAAGCAAAACTGGTCAGTCAGAGAAAGACAAGTATCATATGACTTCACTCATATGAGAACTTTAAAACACAGAACACATGAACACAAGGGAAGAGAAGCAAAAATAATATAAAAAACAGGGAGGGAGGGGTGCCTGGGTAGCTCAGTCAGTTAAGCATCTGACTTCGGCCCAGGTCGTGATCTCACAGTTTGAGTTCGAGCCCCGCATCAGGCTCTATGCCGACAGCTTGGAGCCTGGAGCCTGCTTCAGATTCTGTGTCCCCCTCTCTTTTTGCCCCTCCCCTGCTTGCATTCTGTCTCTCTCTCTCAAAAATAAATAAACATAAAAAATAAAAAAAAAACAGTAGGGAGACAAAACATAAGAAACTCTTAAATATGGAGAACAAACAGAGGGTTACTGGGGGGGCGGGGGTTGTGGGAGAGGCGATGGGCTAAATGGGTAAGGGGCATTAAGGAATCTACTCCTGAAATCATTATTGCACTATATGCTAACTAACTTGGATGTAAATTAAAAAAAAAACAACAACAACAACAACAAACTATAACATAACGAGTGGCAAATGCTACAAGACCGAGACAAAATAGGAATTCCAAAGAGAAAGAGATTATTTTTAGCTTGAAATAAGAGTAGAGTGGTAGAATCTGGGAAAATTTTTGAGATGTGCCCATGTGATATCTCAGAGTCAGCTCACTGGAGGAGGTAAGCAATGGAATGGTGATGATGATGATAATATCACCTATTAACTGAGCACTTACCAACATTTAAATTGCATTTTTAAATTTAATTCTCACTAAAATCCAATGGGTAGGTATTTGTCCTCCTTTTATAGACGAAGCAGTCAGAGAGACTGCATCTCTGTGGCATCTAAGTGGGCATAGGCCTGGGATCCTGCTAAGCATGGACAACAACAACAATGAACAACATAACCTCAAACAAAGAATTATCTGGCCTAAAATGTCAATAGCGCCAAGTTTAAGAACCCCTGGGCTACGCTATCTGGTCTCAACACTCCTGATTAAGATAGAACGAGGAATGTTCTACTTTAGAGAGCAAGTTAGAAAGAAGGAGATGAAAGAGGTAGAGAATGAAGAGGACTGAACAGAAAAAAAAATAAGAAGAAACTCTGTAGCTTGAAGCTGGATAATTAGTATGAGAAACATTAAAAAAGAAAGAAAAGAAAATGAAAAAAGAATGGCCACTCTTACAGTTTCTGACAGAGGAAAAGAACTAAAAACAGAGAACACAGGCAAGGCAAGGCAAATCAAAGTCTTTCTCAGAACTAAAAGAACACGGGAATCTTGAAGGAGGTTACATGTAAAAACTTGAAGTTACACTGCTCTACTGAAAACCCAGTGATGTGTGCGTGCATAGGAAAGTCTTTTAACACCAAGTAAATCTAGCAAATTATATCAAGGTACTTTGGTGAGGTTTGTTGTGGGGTGCGGGACAGAGGGGGAATCAAAAACAACCCCAAAATAAAACTAAGGAATTAGGATAGACTGACAACATCTCTGATATAATTATTATAAAGTATTTAAAATTTTGTTGTTTTAGGACTAATAAAACAGTTCTATTTATATATTTTAAAAATAAGTTTAAAAATGTAATCTACCTCTAAATGGCTTTTTGGACCACAGTGGCCAAGATTCATCTGATTTCCTAACAAGAATGAATTTAGGAAGGGGGAAATTTTCCAAAGAAACAAAGAAAAAATTAGATTAGGCCACTTAAAAACTAAAAGCTTGGGAAAATATTTGCAATAAATATAATAAGGTCCAATATACTTGCTTTATAAAGAATGCATACAAACAAAATAAATTTTAGGCCCAACAGAAAAAAAAGCATAAACATATAAACTTACAGAAATAACATAAATTCACAGAAGAAATCGAAACTGCTAACAAACATGAAAACTGTCAGTCTCATTATTTACTTAAAAAATACAAATGAAAACAAGATACTTTAGATTCAATGTAATCCCTATACCAAAACATCAGCTGGCTTTTATGTAGAAATTGACAAGCTGATCCTAAAATTCCCATGGAAATTTAAGGGACATAGAATGACCAAAACAATAAAAAAAAAAGAAGGTGGAGACTCACATTTTTCAATTTCAAAACTTACAACAAAGCTACAGTAATTAACACTATGTGGTACTGACATAAGAACAAACATACAGATCAGTGGAATAGAATTGAGGGTCCTGAAATAAATATTCACATTTATGGTCAAGCTAGATCATACCTTATACCATATATAAAAATCAACTGAAATAGATCAAAGATCTAAATATATACATATACACACATTCTACATACATACATATACATATATATATACATATACATATATATATTTACATACACACACACACACACACACACACATACACACTCACTGGTAAAAAAATTGAATGAGACAAAAAAAAAGAATAGAAATACACCAAAATATTAATACTGAGTGTTGAGATTACGTGTACTGAAAATTTTTTCTTTGAAATATTATTTGCCAGATTTTCTAAAGTCAACATTAAAGAAAAGCTTTTAGAAACATCAATAACATTAAGAATTGGTTTATATTACCTTATCTATATAAATTTAGGGTATGAGATGCTATTTCTCAAAGGTTGGTAGTCTGAAGACATAAAATTAAGCTGAGATTCTATCTCTGTTCAGTTTTCAAGAAAATGCTAAGGCTCTCAGAAATACCACAGCACCCTCTTTTGGAAGAAATGCATTGTTTTTCACAGGGAGTCTGCTGGAATCACTAAGTTTTAGAACTGAGAGTCTCTTAGTATATTAAGCCTGGTCTCCTCATTTTATAAATAGGAATTTCGGGTTCAGAAAGGAAACACTACCCAAATCATAAAGGGAGGTAGCAGCAGAGCTGAGAATAGAGCCCCACATTAGATCCTAACCAGAGTATTATTTTTTTTCATTTTTTTATTAAGCACATTAGAAAATTTTTTTATTAAAAAATTTTTTTAAAGTTTACTTATTTATTTTGAGAGAGAAAAGTGTGTGTGTGTGCGTGTGTGTGTGCGCGCGCGCGCGCGTGTGTGTGCGTGTGTGTGTGTGTGTGTGTGTGTGTGTGTGTGTGCGCGCGCGCGCGCACGAGCAGGGAAGGAGCAGAGAGAGAGGGAGAAAATCACAAGCAGCCTCCGCATGCTGTCAGTGCCGTGTCGGATGCAGGGCTCGATCTCACAAATTGTGAGACCATGACCTGAGCTGAAATCGAGTCGGACACTCAACTGACCAAGCCACCCAGGCGCCCCTAAACACATTTTTTAAAGATTAAAAAAAATAATAATACTCTGCCATTCTTTGGTAAGTATGAGAGCCTAAACTCAAAAAGTACTCTAGGCACCCAGCCATTTAAAAGAATTATTTTAGAAGGGGCGCCTGGGTGCCTCAGTCGGTTAAGTGTCTGACTTGGCTCTGGTCATGATTTCATGGTTCACGGGTTCGAGCCCAGCGTCAGGCTCTGAGCTGTCAGCACCCGCTTCAGATTCTGTGTCTCCCTCTCTCTCTTCCCCTCCCCCACTTGCACTCTCTCTTTCTCTCTCAAAAATAAACATAAATTTTTTAAATAAATAAATAAAAATAAAAGTATTATTTTAGAAGGGCACCTACATTCTTGCCTGTTGCTTGATACAAATCAGAATAAGAATTTATAGGAGCGCTTGGGTGGCTCAGTTGGGTGAGTGACCAACTATTGACTTTGGGTCAGGTCATGATCCCAGTGTTGTGGGACTGAGGCCTGTGTTGGGCTGTACGCTAAGCATGGAGACCGCTTGGGATTCTCAATCTCTCCCTCTGCCCCTCTCCTGCTCCCTCTCTCTCTCTCTCTCTCTTTCTAAATTAAAAAAAAAAAGAATTTATAATACCTCACAACCTTTGCATCTATTAATAACACATCCTTATTATAAAAAGCAACAGTAGGGGCGCCTGGGTGGCTCAGTCGGTTAAGCGTCCGACTTCAGCTCAGGTCACGATCTCGCGGTCCGTGAGTTCGAGCCCCGTGTCGGGCTCTGGGCTGATGGCTCAGAGGCTGGAGCCTGCTTCTGATTCTTTGTCTCCCTCTCTCTCTGCCCCTCCCCCGTTCATGCTCTGTCTCTCTCTCAAAAATAAATAAATAAACGTTAAAATAAATTATAAAAAGCAACAGTAGATAAGAAAGTAAAATCATTCTGTTTGGTTCTAAAAAAATTATTTTCTAAATCTATTCTCTAGTGAGAACAGATTCAATATTAGTTTGGGGCTTCTGAAAAAAATCTGCTAACAGATAACTGACCTAATGTACTGGGATATTATTCTGGAGTAAAGTCCTACAATTTCACTACTTAGGCTGGTTTATGAATGTCTATTCATAAAGGGAAAGAAACAGTATATAACTCTTTTCCAAAAATATAAATAATATAGGGACTATTTCAGCCTTTATTCTCCTATTTGTAGATCTGAACAGTATACCTACTTCCCTGATAGGCAGTATTCTTTGAAAGAACACCCTGTGTTTTCCTCTTATTTGAAGGATAACTAGCAAAAAAAAAAAAAAAAAAAAAAAAAAAAAAAAAAAGACACGTGACAAGTGTTGAATAAAAGAATAAAGTATGGCTTCTATCATCAGCAGCATTTTAACAGCCTTTAAAGTGTACTGAATACTGGGCACATGATACTTATTCCTGATTGATAGTTATTTGTCTATTGATGCATCTATAAAAGTAAGAATCATTAATTCTTTTGACAAATATTTACTGAGCAGCTATTGTCTGCAAGGCATGGTTTTAGATGCTGGGAATATAGCAGTAAATAAAAGAGGCAAGGTCTCTGCTCTCATGGAAGAGAGAAAGCAAAATGAGAACCAGTAAACAAAGAAAAACAAATGAATAAGGTGATTGTGAAATGTGAAGACAACAAAATGGGTACCTAAGAAAAAACATAAAATTAATCTTTACAGTGTTGAACACCCACTAAAAATTGTTCACCAGTTCCACTGTAGCAACTGAGCGAATCCTATATATATGACTGTCCATTATAGTGCAATGTGATGTGGGCATAAAGCCTATAGTGGCTTGTTCTACTGAAG
The DNA here is from genome assembly GCF_018350175.1 of Felis catus. Taxonomy (NCBI): domain Eukaryota; kingdom Metazoa; phylum Chordata; class Mammalia; order Carnivora; family Felidae; genus Felis; species Felis catus. The sequence continues at coordinate 84,438,286 of NC_058373.1, read as the reverse complement.
AAAACTGGAGGAGGTGAACTGTTGTGCTCTTTTTCTTCTCTTTCCAGAAGTTTAGTGGGCATATCTAAGTATTCCAGATATTTAAATTAGTTTATTTATCTAGTATCTAAATTAGGCAATGTTTCAGGTATTTCTAGCTAGTCACATGTGTTGATTTTCAAGATAATTAACACTTACCAACATGAGCTTCTTCTTACGAAATTCTGCCACTGTCAGAATACTAGCTATTCTTGCCACTTCTGCTGACTTCCCAGTCTAACTCTTCTCCATGGGCTCAGTCAAGACTCCTAACTATGAGCTAAATGTTAAAAATGAAAACCACCCAGATGTAACTGAAATCAGAAATGTTTTATATAACTTTGACTTTTCCTCATCCATTCTGAAAACAGAGAATGAGATGATGCATCTTCACTATGCAAAATTATATTTTTTTAAAGTTTATATATTTATTTTGAGAGAGAGAGCATGGCCAGGAGAGGGGGGGGAGGGGGAGGGGGAGGGTGAGAGAGAGAGAGAGAGAGGATCCCAAGTAGGGATAACCCTGACACAGGGCTTGAACTCATGAACTGTGAGATCATGACCTGGGCCAAAATCAAAATCAAGAGTCAGACACTCAATCGACTGAGCCACCCAGGCGCCCTTGAAACTAAATATTTTGTTAGTGGAAAAAAAGAAAGAAAGAAAGAAAGAAAGAAAGAAAGAAAGAAAGAAAGAAAGAAAGAAAGAAAGAAAGAAAGAAAGAAAGAAAGAAAGAAAGAAAGAAAGAAAGAAAGAAAGAAAGAAAGAATTTAGATGTCTTCCAACAAATAATTAACGATAGCTCAATTTATACATAGGAACATTCTTCTAGTTATTCAGCCAAATGTCTTTCTCCTAGTCAAAACTTCGTAACACCTAATCAATTTCTTTTTTTCCATTTGTGAGTTTGAGTGTGTCTGTTTGTGCGTGTGTGCACACATGCACACACACATATGCAATTCTATGAGTTTTATCAATACCATGATCAGGATACAGAACAATTTCACCACTAATTAATTTTTAATTTTTATAATTCTATGCTGGTTAATATTTTAACACTAGCATTTATTTTTTATTTTTACAATTGCAATATAAAGATCTTATCTGTTTTAGAGACACTGCTCTAGCAAAAAAGGGAGAAGGTAAACTGGCACAGCTTGAAACTAGAGGTAGGGGGCAGAAAACTAATAAAAAAATACATTAAATATTGCTATAGGGAATGCAATTCAACTCTAAGTATTGATGCCAAGAAATCAAGAGAAATGATTGGGGGGGGGGGGGACTAATAAGTTTCTAACAAGGGAACTAAGAATAAAAATGACCTCAACACAAAAGGGTATGGCTTGCTGTGACACATACCACTACTTCTTTTGCATTCATTAGGAAATTGATTGCTAAGTCATTATATTCAGGCATGGACATTCATCAGAAGAAATATACTCCTGAGGTTTAAAAGTCTAGAACTATCTTGTCCAATATGGTAGCAATTAGCTACGTTACTATTGAGCACTTGAAATATAACTAAGTAGAATTGAGGTGCACTGGATTTCTATGAAAATTACTATTCACATAGAATATAAAATGTTTCATCAGTAATTTAAAAAATATTAATTACATGCTGAAATGATAACATTTTGGACATGCTGGGTTAAATAAGATTTAATGTTATTTCACTTGTTTCTCTTAATTTTTTTATATGGCTATTAGAAGATTTAATCTAACATTATATTTCTATTGAATAGTGCTGATCTACAATGTTACTCTAGAATGTTACTGGTCTGTTCTGTGAAAACCACTCTGTATAAGCTGACAGCACTGTACCAATAAGGCTGGTAATATGCATTAAGAACTTAAGAGGAGTCAGAAGAAGTGGTCATGTCTGCGCACTTGAATCCAGCCAGTTTGGGCAGGAATATACACACTGATCAAAGAGAATAGGTATAGACAGCTATAATCTACTTTGAAATATATTTTTAAAATCCACACTAATTAATGAATAGATGAAAGAAAGACAAACAGCTAACAAAACAAGTATAGTAAAATGTTAATAGTAGAATCAAGGAGATGGGTGTACAGATGTTCGCTGTAAATTCTTTAAACTTTAATGTATTTTTAAAATGTTTCATAATAAAATGTTGAAAAAAAAAGGGAAACAGGAAGCATTGTCTCAGCATGGAATAGTAGCTGATACGGATTAAACTGGAGGGTTAGGAGGCCTGTTCCAGATACCATCGCTGTTAAAATGTATACTTTGCAGTTTCTTTGTTGGTGGAGAACAGGACAATGAACTATTAATGTATGCATAGTAATAGTGAAGAAAGTATTTTTTTCTGACAACTACAGTTCTTTATATTTGTTATCTGAATTCTGCCTTCAGGAAGTAAAGCTTTTCAATAAAACTATAAGGTATTTTATTTTACATTCAAAAACTTTCTTTTAAGAGTAGAGAGTTAATCCCTTTCACGAAGATGGCAGCGAAGGCAGAAGCAAGCCCCTGCCCCTCCCAAAGCCGAAGCCAAAGCAAAGGCTTTGAAGGCCAAGAAAGCAGTGCTGAAAGTCGTCCACAGTCATAAAAAAAAGATCCGCAGGTCACCTACATTCCGAGGGCCCAAGACACTGTGTCTCAGAAGGCAGCCCAAATATCCTCTAAAGAGCGCCCCCAGGAGAAACAACCTTGACCACTATGCCATCATCAAATTCCCCCTGACTACCGAGTCAGCCATGAAGAAAATAGAAGACAACAACACTCTTGTGTTCATTGTGGATGTCAAGGCCAACAAGCACCAGATCAAACAGGCTGTGAAGAAGCTCTATGACACTGACGTGGCCAAGGTCTACACTCTGATCAGGCCTGATGGAGAAAAGAAAGCATATGTTCAAATGGCTCCTGACTATGATGCTTTGGATGTTGCCAACAAAATTGGGATCATCTAAACTGAGTCCAGCTGGCTAAATCTAAATATAAATTTTTTCAACATAAAAAAAAAAAAAAGAGTAGAGAGTTAAAAGGCCCAAGAAAACACTTCAGCATTTATGTCATGTAGGATATAAATGTAGGCGCATGCCCAAAAGGCTCTGGCGTCCTTAGGTAAATGGCTTGACAGTATTCATTTGTTCAGCATTATTAGGCTGTTAGTCCTGAAGAAAAAATAAAAGAAACACAACCACCTTGAGAAAAGAATTCAAAAAGAGAGGACTCCACGTGATAATAATCTACTATCAGCAAACTTCAGGGGTTAAAAATCAACATACTGAATGTAATGAAGTTCATGTGTTAGAATTTCAACACTGTCATCAACAATGACAAACAAATGGCAAATGTATAATCACTACAGAGAAGAAAACTTCTCACTGACTTTCTCAATGAGCAGCACTGGAACACCGCTAAATAATTAATATAAATTATGTGTCCTAAAATAGAAATGGATTGGACCTTGAGAAACAATCCAGGTTAGTTCTATGGTCTCATGAACATAAAAACTCTCACATTAGAAAACAGATGAATGAGGCCCAAAGAAGCTCACTGTCTTACCTAAGGTCACCTGGTCAAAAAACATTGGTGGTGGGAATGGTGTGCAGTTTTTCTGACATCTGATATATGATGATGTTGCTAGTCTACAGACTTGTGATGGAGAAAAAGAGATTGGCTTCAGGTCAGGGGTGAATATTTAGGAATGATCTATCACCTTGACCAAAAGGTTTAAACCTGGTGCTGGTTGATGAGAATATAAAGTATACAATAGCTATGGGCCTGCACAGTGTAAACGTAGCCAATATTTAAATCAGAGGTCTTAACCAGTAAACTATAAGCTACCAACAGACTCTGAGGTTTCATGTGAGTGCCACTATCCTCCCCCTAACTCTACAGCTTGGCCCCCTTCTCACTGCGAAGGGAAGTAAGAGTAACACCAGTGTCCTCTACCCTACTCAGGGAATTCGCTAATAGCATTCCCCCACTCCTTTCCCATCTGATGACCTCAAGCCTTTAGGGATATGAAAAACACTATTCACCAGAAAGAAATGGAGAGCCAAACAAAAGGTACGTTGTCTATCATAAGAACCACTATCATAGCCACCAAACATTCCACAAGTCTAAAAATACACTTTGGGTCAAACATTCACTCAACCTTTTGCGTATACTTAGCATATGCCAGACACTGTGCTGGATGTCGAAATTTCTAAAAAGAACAGTTCCTGCTATCAAGGAGCTTAAGATAATTGCAATCGTGTGACTGATGCTACACCAGAGATGAGAGCGGGGTACTCAGAGAGCACACATTAAGAGGCCAACTGCCCAGACAAAAGATGACCTCTGGGAGAAGACAGGGAAATGTGGGGAAGGGGTTTTAGGAATGAGAGAGGATTCCCAAGCTGAGCCCTGAAAGGCAAGAAGAACTTAGCCATACTACAGAAGCAACATGTACAAAAGCAAAAAATTATGGTGATATTACAAGTCTCAAGTGTTTGGTAGACTGTGAACATTTTCTATTTCAAGATCATGTCAATACTTAATTAAAATAAACAAATGCCACTGATGGCTTTCCTTTCACTTCTGAAGCTGCTTTTCTTTGTTAATAGAACAGATGTATGGAAAGCTGGCAAGATCGATAGAAAAGAATATAACACAGTGTTATTAGTCTTAGCCTCTGCTGTTAGAGAGCCTGGGTTTGAGTCTCAATTCTGACATTTACTAACTGTAAATTTATCATGGGCAAGTTTCTTGACTTTTTCAACTCCTTGTTTCTACATCTGTAAAATGGAAATGACACCTTATAAGACTGCTGTGAGGAATAAATGAGATAACATACGTAAAGGGCTTAGAACAGTTCCTGGCACATGTGAAATTCTTAATTTTCTCATTTCTTTTACAAATCATCTCCCAATATGACTTTCCAGTAACATGACCATGTGACATGAGTATCACCTGTAACAAAGTTAAAGTGGAAGATAAAAATTTTAAAGGAGAAGGGTAAGTAAACAGAAAATTACCTCTTCCTCTGCAGGAAGTTTTTTGTGGTTGCCAGATTAAAGGAGATAACAGATACCATTTGTGAAACACCAAGCTCTAGATAACTACATAAGGTGTACATATTTAGCAGTTCAGAATTTAATTAACTAATTCAATAAAAAAACCTTTCGGATATTCTTGCTTGATTTTCAGGTTTCTTTTTTTTTTTTTTGCCTCAGCACAGTAACAAAATGATCAATTCTATCAAAAGAATACCCTTACACTAAAATCTAGATGTTATTAGTGGTAAGATCAAGCAAAATTAAATAAGGTTTAAATCTACATTAATATACAATTTCTTTGCTTTTATAGACTAATCTTAAGAAAGTATAAAGAACATTTTACTATCTAAAATTACTTTTAATTTATTCTAAAAGGAGTCCAGGATTAAAAAGCATTAAAAACACTAATTTCGAATATCTGTTACAGCTTCTCATATAACAAGTGAATAGTACTTGATGACTTAGAAAGTTTGGAAGACGGTTGGTTATGCTTTAAGGCAAAATTTCCCCAAGTGTATTTTGAAGAATATGCCCTTCAAAATGCTCTGTGAAAAAAGTTCCATAGTCAAATAATACATCCTCTCTTGGAAAATATCCGTATACACTGTGTTCTTCTTCCCTCCATACTTCCTGTTTTGGCTAATTCCTCCTTCTATGCTCTGGACCCTATTGCTTTCCACCTTCTTTAATACACTAACCATTCACTCTTTTTCTCTTACATAGTCAGCTTCAACCCCAACCTGGATCTTCTCTCACATGTCTACTTACTTTATCCCCCTTCAGATACTGCCCTGTTTCTATCCTTCCTACTTCACAGCCTCAATTTCCTTTATTCCTTGTGACATAATGAAAAGTATACATATATTGGTCTCTGCCCTGGTTCCCGGCATAGAGTCCCTAAAACCCTTATAATTTCCTAAGTGATAAGAATACTAGGAGCTCATCTTTTGTTTTAATATTTGGTCTCTGATCCCAGTTCATGATGCAGAGCTCCTAAATTCCTTAGAATTTCCTGGGTGATAGGAGCATCTTTTTTTCTAAGGAGGTGACTCCTGGTGAGCTCCTGGATAGCTTTAGGACAGGGGCTGATCACCACAGAAAGACCAAACCATGATTAGAAGCTTGGAACTTTCAGCCCTAGCCCCTCATCCTCCAGGAAAGGAAGAGGGGCTGGGAACTGAGTTAATGATCATGCCTAAATGATGAAGCCTCCATAAAAATCCTCAAGTATGGGGTTTGGAAAGCTTCCAGGGTGGTCAATACATCTACATGCCAAGAGGGTAGCACACCCCAACTCCACCAGTATGGAAGTTCCTGTACTTAGGACTTTTCCAGACCTTGCCCTATGTATTTCCTCATCTGGCTGTTCATCTGTATTTTTTACCATATCCTTTATTATATAATAAACTGTTAATCATAAGTGTTTCCCTGAGTTCCATGAGCCATTCTAGCAAATGATAAAACTTGAGGAAGGGTCATGGGAACCTCCAATTTATAGCTGATCAGTCAGAAGTACAGGTGACAACCTGGGAACTGCAATTGGTATTTAAGGGGTATAGGGAATCTTGTGGGAGAGCCCTTAACTTATGGAGTCTGCGCTAACTGCAGTTAGTATCAAAAAAATTTAACTCAATTGTAGGACAACCAGCTGGTATCACAGATAATTGCTTGATGTGTGAAATACCCACACATCTGGTGTCACAAGTTAAGTAAAGTGTGGGATGTTCTGTGTAAGTGATAAAGGAGAGACACACAGAGTGTGTAGTCCAAGCTACTCCATTTGACTGCTTATCTCTTCTCTCCACCTCCATAGCTCACTCTATGGTCACCAATCATCTCCATATCACTATATTCAATGACACCTCCTGATCCTCATTCCCCCATGATAGTTGTATAATATTTGCAAATATTAATCTCTGCTCCCTTTTGAAACATTCTCTTCCCTTGGCTGCCATAACATACTTACTCTTCCAGTTTACCTATCATCTCTGTAGGTACTCTTCCATGTCCTTTGCAAGCTTATCCTCTTCTATATACTGGTTTATATATTGGAGTGCCTTAAAGCTTGGTCTTAGAATTACTCCTTTTTCATTCCATATGGTTTCAATTATCACCTATAGGCATTTGAGTTAAAATTTCTACCTCCTGCCCAGACTCCTCTTTTGCATCGTAGGGCTATATGCCCAACTATCTATTAGGTATCTCCTTTTGGATACCCCAGAGGCATCAAACTCAACATATCTAAAGGCAGACTCATAATTTTCCCTCCAATTGTCTTCCAACCTCTCAGGAAATGGCATCACCTTCTGTCCAGTTAAACAAACCCATTCCTTGATATCATCTTTGATCACTTTCTCCAATTAACACCCCCCCAATCCAGTTCATTACCAAATTCTCGGTTTAATTCCTAAATATTTGAAGATTCGTCCATCTTCTACCTAGTCTCTCCCTCTCTAAATTTATCTTTGTATGCTTCATTCTGGGTGAGTTTCTCAGTACCAACTTCCAATTCATAAATTTTTTCATTGTGGCCAGTCTAGAGTTTATTATGTCTACTGAATTATTTCAACGACTATTTTTCATTCAAGAGTTCTGATTCTTTTAAACATCTGTTTCTGTTTCATTTGCTTCATATTTTCTTGCTTGCCTTAAATAGAATATATTCATTTGAATCTGAGTAAATATAGTAAACATACTTTAAAATATTTGAACCTTTACAGAATTAATTTGACCTATAAATTTATGTGTTTTTTATTTATTTTATTTTAGGGAGAGAGAAAGGGAGAGAGAGAGAGAGAGAGAGCAAGAGCACATAAGCAGAGGAGACAAGCAGAGGAAGAGAGAGAATCCCAAGCACGTTCCATGTTCAGCATGGAGCCCAATGTTGGGCTCAATCCCAAGACCCTGGGATCATGACCTGAGCTGAAATCAAGAGTCAGATGCTCAACCAACTGATCCACCCAGGTGCCCCTGTAAATTTATGTTTTAATTGTTTTGTTGGTTTTCTTTCTTAGCATTAAATTTCTTCACACTTTGAGTTTTGGTTTGTAGACTTCTTTTCATTTTAAGTTCAGAGTTTTTGCTTCTTTTCTCTCTTTCACATTCTTAGCTGCCATTATGCTGATCCTATCCCTGCCTAAAAGTTTTGGGATTACTCATCTCCCTAGTTCCTGAGTCCTTTGTTGATGGGAATATCACAGATCCTGTCACTGGTGAGTTGCTAGAGTATTCTTCCGTCTTCATTCCTGGGGCTTGCAACTAGTTGACAGGCCATTAACTTCAAATGGTAGTTAAAAGGTCCCCCCCAACCCCCCACCCCAGTACCCCAGCTTCCTCTGCCATTTTGAGAAGCTTTGCTCCTGCTCTAGCTTTAAACAATAAAGCCCCATCTCACATGGCACACTTTTAGTCTTTCCTACCCCAAAGGAGTTAAATCCCTGCCTCCATGCCTATTCTAGGACTCAGAGCTAAGCAGGCCTGTGGTTACAGTTCTATTGAAGGTTTTGTTTATGCTTTGTTTTCTTTTTGAGCTTGGCAATATCTTTTTAGTTTGTAGTTTCTATAGTTCATCTATCATTGATATATAGATGTATATAAGTGGTACATCAAAGTGTGAATTTATGGAACCACCTTAACTGGAAATCACTGATTCACTTTCCACACTACAGACAGAATTATACTTTTAAAATGAAAACTGCATTATGTCAATTCCCTGCTTTCTATCACTCTTAGGATAAAGAACCAACTCCTTGAAGTCTATAATGTCTGGACCTTTTCCAATCCTACCATCCTGACCTTTCAGTCTCTCATACTTGTCATCTTCCTGTTAACCAGCCCCCACCAAGGGCCTCTGCACATGCTATTCTCTACCTAAAATACTTCCTTTTTTGTTATCTTTCTCTACTTAGTTAACTCCTATTCATCCCTCTGACCTCAACCCATTTGCCATTTCTTCAAAGAAACCTTTCCTGATCTCCTTGTCCAGGTCAAGTTTTGTTTTTGTTTTCTTAAATGTCTTCATAGCACCATGTCCCTTCTGTTTGTTTGTTTCGTATCATTTATCACAACTGCAATTTTACACATATTTCTAGGATTATTATAACGTCGGGCTATAAACTCCACAGGAGTGATGATCATGCCTGTTTTGATTTACCACTGTACCTAGTTGCTGAATGACTGAAAGAAAATTCCAACCCTTCAATATTATATTTAAGGTGCTCCAAACCATGGCCACAACCAACATTTTCAACCTTATCTCCCACTACTACCAAACAAGTAAGCTATGTTCCAACTACTAGTGGTCTACTCACTAGTCTTCAAGTGTGCCTTTATTTTCTGCCTTTAAACACTCATGACTCAAACCATTGCCTCTGCTTAGACCACCCTTGCCCACTGACTCTGCCTGATGAAGTTCATCTCAAATGCCACCTTGTTCATGAAGTCTTTACCTAATCTCCTGATCTACATCTCACTAATGATGTTAATACTCCTGCTCCTCCCTCATTTGAATATGTGTCTTATCACTTCTAGGTTGTGAGTTTCCTGAGGGCAAACACCAAAAGGCCATTTCCAGAACCACACAATAGTAACTTAGTATTTACTGAACTGAATTCTGGGCACAGAGAGTTAAACTTATTTTTGTTGATTTGCAGAAGATTTTATTAGAAAGTGACTATGCTGTATTTAAACTCTGGCAAACAAAACGTTATAGTAAAACAAAACCTCTTTGGCTTTGAGTTATGTAACACAAATGTCTGGTTGTTTTACGGTATACTGAAATAAAAATAAGAACACATGGAGAGGACAAAAAGACACATTTTATGGCACAAAGAAATATAAACAAAACTCTATCAATGTTTTATTTAAAATATCCTAATTTCGAAATGGGAGAGCCATTTTTTAGGGGCTCTTGTGGGGGTGTGGAGGTAAACAGATTACTGGCTGCAGTGACATTCTTATTTTGAGATCGTGCCATATCCCAGGGAAAATGTGGAGGGGTTCCCTTGAGTTGGCAGGTCCAAGTTGGTGGGTGAAGAAGAGAGGAAAAAGAACAGTTAAGTAACCTTAGGGTGTAAGGGTCAGTGTGCATAGAATAGAGAACCCAGTGGATATAAAAAAAGAAAGAAAGAAATCAAGTCTCAGGATAGCATGGAAAAGCAGCAGAACAAAGAACCAGTGGGAAAGATTCCCACCTATTCCTTCTGCAGCAACACACCAAAACTGTATGTCTTTTTATAAGTGGTCTTCTCTACCTACAATATATTTGTAACTTCATTAAAGAAAAGTTTTACACTTCTGAAACGACTGTCAGAGAATACGAAAAATCTCCATGTTTAAAGCAGGCATTGCAATTACATAAAACAATTGGGCAGATATGCCAATTTCACTAGTACAGGTACAGGTAAACAATATTAATGCAAGATAACTACAAGTCTTGAGTATATCAGGTGTGGGGGGGAAAGTCCTTAAGTTCCAAAGCATTTCAAACCACAGAAAGGGTAAGTTTTTTTCTTTGCATCTCCACTGAATCTAAAAATAAGCCTTTACTATTTTCCAGATTATAAAAGAAATGTAAGTTCATTATTTAAAAAAATTCTAAAACTACACAAATACAGAAAGCCAACATTCTATATAACCCTTCCCTTTTAGAGGTAACTAGTGTTTATCAGATGGGTAACGACCACTTTTTGATTACTTGAGACACAGTAATAGTAGAGCTGCTCTGAACAAGTTTATGCTAATTATTTCAATTTATCCTTTGAGCTGTTACCTTTCCTACTCCACTGCTAAGGAAACAAAAAAGGAAAAAGAAAATTCAAAATACACGCTGATCCTCCAAAACAGGCAACACACAAATAAGATTAACCCCTGGGGAAAAAAAATCAAAGGTGACTGGGCAAAACTGTTACACTAAGTGGCAGAAACAAGTATTATTTGATATTGAAAAATGGAGTAAAAGTAGAAAAAACACTAACCTTTCTTGTTTATTGTTCTGAATAATCAAAAATGGAGACAGCATCTTTCCCTTCAATGGAGACTGATGCAGCCTACTTAATTACTTGTGTTTTCTAGCTTTCAAAAAAGAATGTTGTACAACTGAGTTACACTGTGGTGCCAGAAAGTAAGGAAATGCTCACAACATTGACAATGATGGGGGTATGTCAAAGAGACACAGGAGCCAACAAAAAGTTTGCAATTGCCAAAGCTAGAATATATTGAACAACAAAATAAATATTAGATTATAACCCAAAGTATAAAATAAAATATCCATGAGTCCATACTACTATAAATAAGCATTAAATAAATAAGTAAATGGGAGACAATACACACATTTCCCATGTAGAAGAATCTAAAATAATTTATGTAAATCCTCTGCCTCCAAGAAGGAAGAACATAACTCCCTCCTCTCCACATGTGGCTGCATACTGACTTCCTTCTGAAGATTACAACATGAAAAGAGGGGGAAAAAGAAAAACTTCAATATCATGTTGGAGAAGTCTGACAAACACTTCCTCAGCCAGGTGATCACAGGTAACAACAGGAGGGATAAGTCATGTTGATACCATGTACTTTTAATATCATGTTATGGGACTGGTAATTTACCTCCATGGTCTTCCTCCCCCAAACCCATAACCCCACACTAATCATGAGAAAAACATCATACAAACCCCAACCGAGGGACATTCTATGTAATACCTGCCCAGCACCCCTCAACACTGTCAAGGTCATCAAAATAAAGTCTGAGAAACTGTCACAGGGAAGAGGAGTCTAACAAGATGTAATGATTAAATGTAAGGTGGTATTTCTGGATGAGACCCTATGACAGATGTTATGATATCTTAATGTCATTTTTTTCTCTCTGATGACATGTCAGAATGACAACCAGGTAGTGGACATTGAAATGGAATTAATAAAACAAAATATTGGAAGTAATTAAGAATTTGGTATACTTAGAATGTTTTCATAACCATAGAACTATGCGGCTTTGCAGTTTTCACTTTCAAGTTCTTATTTTGGTAAAAGACTGATATTGATAAAACACTTTATGTGTATTTTGCAGGGTTATTTTGGTCCATTTTAAGAGGAAGTGCTATTTCCATTTATCTTCTAAGCTTAAACCCAGTAAAATTGCCTGTTATTTCTTTCCTAAACCAATGAGAAAATTTTCAAGAGGTTTTCCTGCCATTCATATCATAATATGTGCAGATATTTTTGTGGAGAGGGATATCTATAATAATCAGAAAGCTTCAATTCAGATTAATTTTGTAACTTTATGTACACAAGTACTTTCTAGGCATTTATGATTTACACAAGACTGAGTGAGAAAGCACTACACTGATTAAATTAAATGATGTTGAGTTTGCAAGCTCCTTTTTTCACATAAAATAAATGGTATTTGCTATAATTACTTAACAAAAGCCAAAGGCACTCCAGATACTCCAACCCACCTGAGTATCTCTTTAAATCTTAAGAGTGCTTGCTACATAGGCAGTGTATTAGAGATATATGTTTCCTAGCCAGATTTTTTAAAAAACTGAAATCAAATTATATATTTTAAAAACAAGGTCTAGGGGCGCCTGGGTGGCTCAGTTGGCTGAGCATCCGACTTCGGCTCAGGTCATGATCTCATAGTTAGTGAGTTCAAGCCCCGCGTGAGGCTCTGTGCTGACAGCTCGGAGCCTGGAGCCTGTTTCGGATTCTGTGTCTCCTTCTCTCTCTGCCCCTCCCCCGCTCATGCTCTGTCTCTTTTTCTGTCAAAAATAAATAAAAAAAAAATAAATAAATAAAACATAAAATAAAAACAAGGTGTAGTACCACTGTGGATTACTGTGGATCCAAAGTGAAAAACCAGCTTACCCATTTTCCAAAGAGGTCAAGAAGCATGAGTTCTGCTACCAGGCCTTCTCACCAACTTGAGACAGCATTAATGATAATGAGTTATTGAGGCCTGTTTTCTCAAGCTCGTATATTATTCTTCTGACTCCTTTACTGCTGATACTTACACAGTCCATTCGCCTGGTCCTAACAAGGGTGTTGTAAAGAGCCCACATGCCCAGTACTAAAAAGGCCTGCAAGTGAAATCTCTTTGGTTCAAATATTAGAAATAATGGTACTTTCCCCAAACAATTTGTTTCCATTTGGTCTTATGAATTACATGAATTCCCCAAATCAATGAACCTTACAGTGGAAATAACTTCCTTAGAAGGTGTACCAGAATTGTGTGTCTTCAAACTGCTCTACTTTCTGATTATCTCTTCACTCTCCCAAAACCCATCCCAGTCCCTGTGAGAATCTCTTTAAGGAAAGAGAGTGTTTATAAATGGCAGTGTGGAGTGCTTATGAATGATGTACAGGCAGATAAAAGGACAAACCCCTACTCTTCCGCAATCATGTTTTCATCTTCAAGTCTGTTGACAGAATTTACAGCCAAATTATAGAGTACTGCATGGTATAAATTTTGTGGAACCAAACAAAAGCCTCTTATTTTTCCTAAGCTTATATTCCCTTTGTGCTCTTATTTTAAGTTCATTTTATTTTAACTTATTTTAAGTTTATTTTCTGCATTACACACACTATTTTTTTTTTAATTTTTAATGCTTTATTTATTTTTGAGAGAGAGAGCATGAGAAGGGGAGGGACGGGGGTGGAGTAGGGGGGGAAAGAAGATCTGAAGCAGGCTCTGCGCTGAGAGCAGCCAGCCCGATGTGGGGCTCGAACTCACAAACTGCAAGATCAAATGCTCAACTGACTGAGTTACCCAGGCGCCCCTGCAGTGTACACATTATTATAATCATCTTTTATCTCATAGAACAAAGTGGGACACAGATAATCTACAAATAAAGAATAGCTATGGTGGAGGGGGAGATGAATACCTGAAGAACTATATACACTTCCTAATACTATCTAGGAAAAAAAACCACGTCTAAATGAAATAGTGCAATAAAATCTAAGATCTGAATTGATCTCAATCAATCGATCTTCATTGTATTTGACTGGGAGAAAAATCAGCCTTTCAGTAGTTAAAAGTCTGAAATAGAAGCGATTTTAAAAGGAGAATTATTTTAAAATAAATATTTTAATATAAAATTAATGACTAATAAAGTATTACCACTGCAATAATAGGTAAGAATAATTGATATAACTTCAAAAATATGTTTAAGTAAACTTACTACTCATTCTGGAATTGCTGTTTACCTTAGAGATTTAACAAATATGTATTTTTAAATTTTGATTAAAGTGGGTATTATATTTTCATAGGGAGCTCTGCCTACCACATTCCTGGAAGTGTTTTAAAACATTGTCATAGAAGCAAGGTACACACAATAATGATTCACAAAGATAATCTCACCACACCCCAAACAGTTATCACACAAACATTATCAGTGGCACATCAAGAGAAGAATCAACTTGTCATTGAGATTTTGTCAGAGAGACAACAGATATGGAAGCCTGGCAACGCTGTATTCCTAACAATGCTGTTCTAAGACACACAATCACTTGAATGAGTAACGCAATGGGGGAAATTTTCTTTCAAACACTATGCAAAATAATACCTTTCTGGAGATGTTGGAAAGAAAGGGACATGAGGCTAACATCATTATAGAAATTTTGCCTGGCTTCATTCATCTTTCTACTTATTCCCTTGATTACTTCACCAAAACCCCACTTATGTGACAGTTGATCATTCACCCCATTAGCAGTTGGTACATGTAAGAATAATTCTGAGTGGTGTAGACTATTCTAGCAGTCACATAACAAAACAGAATTCTTATGTGTGTCAGGCAGGTAGAGTGGGTGGAATTGCACATGGATGAAAGGAAGTACCTAGTCAGTGTGGCATTATTTGATTGCAGGTAATGTGACCTCCTTGAGTTATCATGTCATGAAAGATGAATAGTAAGAAAAGGAACATATTTTGTGTTTTTCAGTAAATTCTAGATTGGCATTCACTAATGCCTATTTATTTCCCCAAGTCACTTAGATCATCTTTGACTAGCTAGATATAATTATTCTAAAAATAAGGAATCAAGATTAGACCTACTTTTTCTCTCCATGTAGTAAGTTTATAGATTAGAGCACTCTTATCAGCCCTTCCAAAATCCCAATAAAACAGAACTTAAATGCTGCTACAGGTTAGCTGCCTTAAGATTCACAGTCCAAGTTTATAGTTACCACTGATTTTCTTTTAATCTTAGGCTTGTAAATACATACTAACAATGACTTATTTGGGTGATTATTTCAGATGCCCTAGAGAGAAACAAGCAATTCCACTGGTTTGATACTCCCTATAATTAATTAATTGAGTCTTAGGCTTTCCCCAGTTAGCACGTTCTCTTTGGGCTACTTAACATATTTTTTTAAAGTCATATTCTAGGTACCTGAAAATCATCATAATGCTAATATAACAACTTGATAATGTAACTGTTGGTTATGGAAACATGACAAACTTCTACTTTGAAAGTGGAAGAAGTATATTATTCTTAGGACCAAGTTTCAGTACCTTAAAATGAGTTTCACATATTCAGTTAAAAAAGCAGAATCCCGACCTAAAAATTATTAAGACTTCTAATACTTTTGAGTGTTTACCTTTTATAAACTGCTTGTTTTTGTAAAGCAGTATGAACACACTTCTGAGAAACTGTCTTTATATTATAGTGGTTCTCAAAATGTGGTCCCCAAACCAGCAGCATCAGCATTACCTTCTCAGCCCCACCCCCAGACCTTCAGAATCAGGAACTCTGGGGGTAGGGCCTGCATCCTGTTTTAACAAGCCCTCAAGGTGATTCTGAGGCACACTAAAGTCTGAGAGTCAATATTCTAAAATACAGCCGGATCACTAGAGGTTAAGTTTGTAATACTACATATTTATTTCAAAGTTTTTTTTCTTTAAAAATATGTTAATTTTTTCTAAAGAAAGATAAAGTGAACAGTGAAGTCCTTTGCCAGATTAGAGTTTAACCTAGAAAAAACTGGATTCATAATTGTTCTTACAGCTCCTAGCCTTAAAAACACTGAAAGAACCAGTCTTTAAATTCCACTGGAAAGAAACTATTGTTAACCAGTTGACTAAAATTAAGAACATGTTTAGAAACAATCTCCAATCACTTATTTCCAATCATTAGTAATCAACGAAACTTACAAAAGTAAACTGGGAAAAATGACAAGTTTTCAATTTGACATTTCAATACAGAAAAAAGTTACTCAAACACCTTCTCAGAGGAAACATGGGGGTTAGTACATGTTTTCTGAAGGCAACAATAGCAGCATGACATCCTAGTTTTGAGACCCAAGGAACAAGACCTTCTACCTCTAAAGCCAGTCCTTAAGAGCTAGTCTTTAAGTAGGAAGAAAAACTATATGGAGAAAAGTATTTAAAAGTTAAGAAGGTATTATTAATAAAAATACTTCAATACTTAATCTAACATTTGCCACTGCAAACACAGTAAGATAATTTAAGAGTTTCTGTGCTAGGGGCGCCTGGGTGGCGCAGTCGGTTAAGCGTCTGACTTCAGCCAGGTCACGATCTCGCGGTCTGGGAGTTCGAGCCCCGCGTCAGGCTCTGGGCTGATGGCTCAGAGCCTGGAGCCTGTTTCCGATTCTGTGTCTCCCTCTCTCTCTGCCCCTCCCCCGTTCATGCTCTGTCTCTCTCTGTCCCAAAAATAAATAAACGTTGAAAAAAAAATTAAAAAAAAAAAAAAAGAGTTTCTGTGCTACTTTAATATTATTAAAACATAATTTCGGGGCGCTGGGGTGGCTCAGTCGGTTAAGCAGCCAACTTCGGCTCAGGTCATGATCTCGCGGTCTGTGAGTTCGAGCCCCGCGTCGGGCTCTGTGCTGACAGCTCAGAGCTTGGAGCCTGTTTCGGATTCTGTGTCTCCCTCTCTCTGACCCTCCCCCGTTCATGCTCTGTCTCTCTCTGTCTCAAAAATACACGCTAAAAAAAAAACAACAACATAATTTCAAGCACAGTTGGTGTTAAACTCTACAATATTTCTACAGTTTGAGCAAAAAAAAAAAAAAAAATGCCCAAGATCACACACACACCACACAAAACACTGAGCATAGTTTATTGTATCTTAGGTTTTTTATGGTATTGAAACATTTACAAGAGACTATGTAAATCAACCAAAAGAAATAAAATAACTTGGGTGGCAGAAAAAAAAAGAGAGAACTCATTGCTAAGTAAATGCTACTGCCAAATAACCTTTACTGGCTAATACCCATGCTTCAATTTTTCTCTCACTATAGTAAAACCAACTAAGAGGTGGCAATCAAAACAAATTCTGCAGTGTTTCCACCAAACTACTTTCTATTCAATGCCTCAAGCATGCTGTAAGGATAAAGCATTCAGTGCTGATGTCTGGCCATAATTCTTTTAAATTACATTATATATTTTCATTCTGTAGAAGCTATTTTAACCAATTCTCAGTTATCGACAAAAATTGGTAGCAGAGTTTTGAACAGCTAGCAAAATTAACTAAAATGATGTACTTTTCCCCCTATACACTACACCCTCTACTAAAGGAGCTTATTATGAACAAACGAAAATCCAAAATGCAAGCTGCAAAAGGAGCAAGGAACAAGGACACTAGGACTGAATTATGGGTAGGAGCGTGAGCCTGTGTGTGTATGTTTGGCAGGGGAGACAAGAGAGAAAACTCAAAATAAGAACCCTTCCAATTTATATCCTTTTATTTTCTAGGTAAAAGGTTAGTACGGTGTTCCTGTCCCCTCAAGATGATCTCACATTGCCAATTATTAATGATGAATTGGTGGCTCAAAAGAAAAACTCATCCTGAAAATGAAAGTTGTGAAAGTGTGTGTAAAATATGAGTCATGGAGACTTTAGAATTCCTATCTGTTCATTCTAGAAAAAAAAAAATCAACCATCAGTTCTTTCTACATAAAACCATGGTGAAGGAAACTGATATTGGAAAAAAGAACCTAGGTGAAGACAGTTTGCATGGTCATGCTGAAACTCATTTCTAGCTCCTGGGCTACACTTGACCATTGTAAGAAGCAAGACATCACCAACCTCAGTGTGGTAGTCATTAGAGCTATTCAAAAACATTAATTCTCCTTCTCCTTCTGGGCACATGTGGTAGGATTTCCCCCCAGTCCCCATCTTACTGAACTCAGGTGTAGCTGCATAGCTTGCATTAGCTGCTAATAAATTATGAGCAGAAGTGATAGGTATCAGATCTGAGTAGAAGCTTTATGAGTCAGCATGTGCTCTACACCTTCCCTTTTCCCTCTGTCACAGTGACTGGCAATATTTCAGAAAATTATGCGGAATCCTGGAATAAGGATGACAATGAGACAGATGATCCACACTGAACATGCAGCATGAACAAGAAATAATTTGTTTTAAGCCATTGAAATTTGGGTTTATTTTTTATTTTATTTTATTTATTTATTTTGAGATAGAGACAGAGACAGAGACAGAGAGGGAGAAAATCTCACAAACCACGAGATCATGACCTGAGCCAAAGTCAGGAGTTGGATGCTTAACCCACTCAGCCACCTGGGCGCCCCAGAAATTTTGGGTTTATGACTGCAGCATTACATAACCTACCCTAATGAATACTAATAGTCTTTTATTTTCTCTCTACCATTAATATATTTCTTATTTAATTATTTTACAGAAAAGTTAGCCATTTATTTAGACACTCAGGTTTAGATTCTAAGCATCAGTTCAAAACAATGAAGACCCCCAAATTGAAAAAACTAAGAGCAGATTGTCAGTTATATTTAAATTAGGAAACTAAACGCATCATAAAAAACTACCATACTTTGGTACCTACAAAGTTAAGACCATGGATAACTAAATGCACTCACAAGGTGGTGGTGGGTTTTTTGTTTTTTTTTTTTCTGCTTAAATTTATTGGACTATGTGCCAGGCACTGCAATAAGTGCTTTTCAATGATTAGTTCATTTGATCTTTACAGAAGGCATGAAGAGCTTTAACAGCCTAGATCACAAAGCTAGCAAGTGAATGAAGTTGCAGAGTGAAACTCAAGAAGTCTTTCAGAGTTAGCCCCCAAACCCAGTTATTTCTAACAGTTTACATAATTTCCTGTAACTCTATATCCATTTGTTCATTCTTTCATTCATTTACTAAGTATCTAGTGAGCAATTTACTATGTGTAAGGCCCTTTTCTCAGTGCTGAAACTATAACTGTAAACAAGATGTACAAGATCTTCAATATTGGGGCATTTTCATTCTGATGGAGGTTAATAAAGTAAACAGAGACATGTATCGGAAATTGTAGATACTAAGTGCTATGAAGGAATTAAATAACTATTGCTGTATAATTAACTACCCTGAAACTTGGGTTAAAATAACCACTTATTTTCTCACAGTATTATGGGTTGGCAACTTAGGTTGGGCTCAGTTGGACAGTTATTCTGCTCTACATGGCATTGGTTAGGCCAATCCATGTGTTCACAATCAGTTGGCAGGTTGTCCAGAGACTGTCTGGTCCCAGATGACCTTACTCATATGTTTGGAGCCTTAGTTGGGATGGCTGTGTCCCTGATCTTTCTTGCCCTCTTTTCCCCTCTCCCTCTCTCTCTATGTGGCATCTCATTCTTAAGGAGACCGATGTAGGCTTGTTCACAAGGTGGTAATTCCTCGAGAGTGACAGCATAGCCGCATGACCTCTTGCGCCCTTGCCCAGAAGTCCCACAATGTCACTTGTGCCACATTCTACTGGCCAAAGCAAGTCATAGAGCAAGCCCAGATTCAAAACGTGGGGAAACAGACTCCATCTCCATATGAGAGGAACTGCAAAGAATCTGTGGCCATTTTTAATCCATTACCAAAGTAAATACGGTTGATGTAACTGAAATGCAGGCAGAAAGTAGGAAAGCAGACTGGGGTTACTTCAGAAGAATTAGGGAAGGCCTCTGAGGTGCTGATAATGACCCCGCCATTTTAAGAAGAAAGAACATTAAAGGCTGAAGGAATAGCAAGTACAAAGACTTTAAGGCAGGAACAAGTTCAGTGTGTTTGAGGAACAGGAAAAATGCTAGTGTGCCCATTATTCATTGAAAGAAAAAACAACAGTACTATAATCCATGATAAGGAACTTGGATTTCATTCTAAGTGTAACTGAAAGACATTAGGGCAAGGGTGAAAAAGCAAGGAGACCACTTAGGAGTTTAGATGAGAGATGATGTGAATGGAGATGGAAAGAGATAAGATTATGGGATATATCTGGGGGTTATGACCAATAAAACTTGTCATCCGGGCACCTGGGTGGTTCAGTCAGTTAAGCATCCAACTTCATCTCAGTTCGCCTTGTGGTTCATGAGTTCAAACCCCGTGCTGGGCTCTGTGCTGAAAGCTCAGAGCCTGGGGCCTGCTTCGGATTCTGTGTCTCCCTCTCTCTCTCTCTCTCTACCCCTCCCCTGCTTGTCTCTGTCTCTCAAAAATAAAAATTAAAAAAATTGTTTTTAAGCAAACAAAAACAACAAAAAAACTTGTCAGTCAACTGGATTTGGAGCTAGTGAAAAAGAGCAATTGAGGCTAGAATCTTTGGTTTTTGACTTGAACAACTGGGAAGATGGTGGTGCCAATTACTTATTCACTTAAGCTCTAAAAAATACAAGTTAATTTCTACCTCTGGCTATGCAAAGCTTTTCCTCTGAAGACTTGTGGATTTATTTTATTTTATAATATTTTATTTATTTTTGAAGGAGAGAGAGAAAGACAGAGTGTGAGCAGGGGAGGGGCAGAGAGAGAGGGAGACACAGAATCCGAAGCAGGCTCCAGGCTCTGAGCTGTCAGCACAAAGCCCTACACAGGGCTCGAACCCATGAACCGTGAGATCATGACCTAAGTTGAAGTTGGAAGCTTAACCAACTGAACCACCCAGGTGCCCCTTTCCTTAGAAGTATTTGTAAGAGTCAAAATAGCATGCTGTTGGATGGCTGTTAATAAAGAGATTCATGAACCTAAAACTACACTAAAAAGATAAGTTTATTAAATTAAAAGACAATGAATGCAATTGAAGAAAATCCAAAATACTGTATCTTGCAGAAGGTAATGCTAAAGAGACACCAGTTCAAGTGAGTCAAGGGTTCAATGGAGCAAGAGTTCAAACCTGATAGTTTAGTCAAAGTTTAAAATTTAATCAAATTTAGTTTCTCCCAAATTACAACACATTCTGGAGAACTGAATGTTATGAAAACTGTTTTGCAATACTTATTAAAAAAATTTTTAGCCCATGTATTTTGGGTAAACGTTATTCTCTACTCTGACATTTGAAGTAAATTTTTAAAAAAAGAATCATATACAAATATAAGAATCACTGTTAATGGACAACAAAATGCACAATATACTACAAATGTCTTGCTTAGATAACATACCTATTAGCCCAATTATGTTCCTAGCATTTATTGGCCTACAGACATATCCTCACATCTTAAAACAATATCTGACATGGAATAGGTGCTCAGTAAACAGTAACTGAATCTACATTGTAATTCCTGGCTAAGATGTTCTAACTGTCCTCAAAAAGGAGACTATATAATTAACCACTGGTCACCCAGAACCCTTCCCACTTTTCAAAATAAAAATACAAATTGGATCTTTTCTTCTTCTGAAAATTTGAAACTAAATATATATATTTTTAAGCAGGATACACTTTACATTTGAAAAATATCTACAAGATTAGTAACAAGTCTTATTTTCCCCAGATTTACTGAAGATTAAACAAATGAATCAGAAACAGTCAAAGGTAGTCCTATCTGAATCTATCTTCTAAATTATTGCTTATCATCTACCCATGACTATATCTCTAAATATTCAGAAACCATAAATGCAGGAACTAAAACTATAGAACTCTTAGAAGAAAACATAGGCATAAATTTTCATGATCTAGGATTAGGCAATGATATTTTAATTTTTTATGTATTATTATTATTTTTTTTTTTTTTAATTTTTTTTTTCAACGTTTATTTATTTTTGGGACAGAGAGAGACAGAGCATGAACGGGGGAGGGGCAGAGAGAGAGGGAGACACAGAATCGGAAACAGGCTCCAGGCTCTGAGCCATCAGCCCAGAGCCTGATGCGGGGCTCGAACTCATGGACTGCGAGATCGTGACCTGGCTGAAGTCGGACGCTTAACCGACTGCGCCAACCAGGCGCCCCTATTATTACTATTTTTAATTTATTTTTGGCAATGATTTTTTTTTAGATATGACACCAACAATGACAGGCAACAAAAGAAAAACAATAGATAAACTGGACTTCATTAAAATTAAAAACTTTTGTGCTTCAAAAGACAATCTAATTGGGAGAATATATTTGCAAATCATTTACCTGATAAAGATCTAATATTCAGAATATATAAAAAATACAACTCAACAATAAAAAGACAAGTTACTATTAAAAAATAGAGTATTTTTTAAATGTTTGTTTATTTACTTTTGAAAGAGAAAGACAGAGAGAATGAGAGAGAGAAAACGCAAGCAGGGGAAGGACAGAAAGAGAGGGCGACACAGAATCCCAAGCAGGCTCTCTGTTGCCAGTGCAGAGCCTGAGACAGGGCTTGAACTCACAAACCATGAGATCATGACCTGAGCCAAAATCAAGAGTCAGACACTCAACCAATGGAGCCACCCAGGTGCCACCCAAATAGAGGATTTTAATAGGTATTTCTCCAAAGAAGACATGCAAATGGCCAACAAACATAAAAAGATGCTTAACATCCTATGTCATTAGAAATGCAAACCAAAACCCACAAAAAAAAAATTCCACTTCGTATACACTAGAATGGTTATAATAAAAAAGACCGATAGTAACATGTTGGTGAGGATGCAGAAAAACTGGAACTCTTATATACTGTTACAGAGATGTAAAATGGTGCAGCTGCTTTGGAAGTTTGGCAGTTCCTCAAAAGTTTAAACAGAGAATTACCATATGACCTGGCAATTCTACTCCCAATTATAGATCCAAGAGAGCAGAAAACATGTCCACACAGTGCAGCAAAAGTGGTTCTAAGGAAGAAGCATATAGCAATACAGGCCTACCTCAAGAAGCAAAAAAAAAATCTCAACTAAACAACTTAACCATATACCTGAAGGAGCTGGAAAAAGAATAAGCAAAGCCCAAACCCAGCAAAAGGAAGTAAATAATAAAGATAAGAGCAGAAATAAATGATATACAAACTAAAAAAAACAACAACAGATCAATGAAACCAGGAGCTGGTTCTATGAGGAGATCAACAAAATTGGTAAACCTCTAGCCAGACTCATCTAAAAAAAATAAAAAGAGGAAGAGAGAGGGGATCCAAATAAACAAAATCACTAATGAAATATGAAATAACAACCAACACCATAGAAATATAAACAACTGTAACAGTATTACGAAAACCTACATGCCAACAAATTGGACAACTTAGGAAAAATGAATAAATTCCTAGAAACATATAAATAAATAAAGCAGGAAGAAAGTGAAAATTTGAACAGACGAATTATCAGCAATGAAATTGAAGCAGTAATCAAAAAACTCCCAAAAAACAAAAGTCTAGAACCAGACAGCTTTACAGGCAAAATCTACTAAACACTTAAAAAAGAGTTAATGCCTATTCTTCTCAAACTCTTCCAAAAAAATAGGAGAGGAAGGAAAACTTATAAATTCATTCTATGAGGACAACATTACCCTCATACCAATACCAGATGAAAGATTAAAAGAGAGAGAGAGAACTACAGACCAGTATCTCTCATGAACACAGATGCAAAAATCCTCAACAAAATATTAGCAAACTAAATCCAACAATACATTAAAAAAATCATATACCATGATCAAGTAGGATTTATTCTGGGGATGCAAGGGTGGTTCAATATTCACAAAACAATCAGTATAATATATCACATCAATAAAAGAAAGGATAATAAACATAAGGTCATTTCAATAGACGCAGAAAAAGAATTCAATGAAGTGTAACATCTATTTATGATTAAAAAAAAAAACTCTGCAGGGGCGCCTGGGTGGCGCAGTCGGTTAAGCGTCCGACTTCAGCCAGGTCACGATCTCGCGGTCCTTGAGTTCGAGCCCCGCGTCGGGCTCTGGGCTGATGGCTCGGAGCCTGGAGCCTGTTTCCGAGTCTGTGTCTCCCTCTCTCTGCCCCTCCCCCGTTCATGCTCTGTCTCTCTCTGTCCCAAAAAAAAATAAAAAATAAAATAAAATAAAATAAATAAAAAAAAAAACGTTGAAAAAAAAAAACTCTGCAAAGTAGGTCTACAGAGAATGTACCTCAACATACTAAAGACCTTATATGAAAAACCCACGGCAAACATCATACTCAAAGGGGAAAAAGAGAGCTTTTCCCCTAAGGTCAGGAACAAGACAAGAATGTCTACTCTCAACATTTTTATTCAACATAGTACTGGAAATCCTAGCCACAGCAATTTGACAACATAAAGAAATATAAGGCATCCAAATTGGTAAGGGAGAAGTAAAACTCTCATTATCTGCAGATAACATGATATTATATATAGAAAACCCTAAAGACTCCATCAAAAAAGTACTAAAACTGATAAATTCAGTAAAGTTGCAGGATACAAAATCAATGTAGAGAAAGCTGTTGCATTTCTATACACTAATAAGGAAGCGGCAGAAAGTGAAATGAAGAAAACAGTCCCATTTACAATTGCACCAAAAACAATAAAAAATATCTAGGAATAAACTTAACCAAAGAGATTAAAGACCTGTACTCTGGAAGCTATAAAATGCTGATGAAAGAAATTCAAGAGGACACAAAGAAATGGAATAACATTCTATGCTTATGGGTTGAGGAACAAATATTGTTAAAATCTCTGTATTACTCAAAGCAATATACAGATTTAATGCAATCCTTATCAAAATACCAACAGCATTTTTCATAGAACTAGAATAATCAATCCTAAAATTTATATGGAACCACAAAAGACCCCAAATAGCCAAAGCAATCTTGAAAAAGAAAAAAAGGGAAGGTATCACAATTCCATACTTCAAAACTTACTACAAAGTTGTAGTGGTCAAAACAGTATGGTACTGGCACAAAAACAGACACATAGATCAATGGAATAGAACATAAAACGCAGAAATAAACCCACAAATATACAGTCAATTAATCTTCGATAAAAGAAGAATGAGTATACAGTGGGAAAAAGACAGTCTCTTAAACAAATGGTGCTGGGAAAAGATAGCTACATGCAAAAGAATGAAACTGGACAATTTCTTACACCATACACAGAAATAAACTAAAAATGGACTAAAGGCCTAAATGTGAGACCTGAAACCATACAAATCCTTGAAGAGAGCATATGCAGTAATTGCTCTGACATTGGCCCTAGCAACATTTTTCTAGATAGGTCTCTTGAGGCAAGGGAAATAAAAAGCAAAAATAAACCCCTGGAACTACATCAAAATAAAAAATTTCTGCACAGTGAAGGAAAACAGTCAACAAAATTAAAGGGGAACCTACTGAATGGGAAAAGATATTTGCAAACAACATATCCTATAAAGGGTTAGTATTCAAAATAAATAAAGAACTGATATAACTCAACACCCCCAAAAAACAAACAATCCAATTAAAAAATGAGCAGAAGACATGAACAAACATTTCTCCAAAGAAGACATCCAGGGGAGCCTGGGTGGTTCAGTCAGTTAAGCATTGGACTCTTGATTTCAGCTAAGTCATGATCTCATGGTTGTTGAGATTGAGCTGCACTTTGGGCTCCACACTGAGAGTGGAGTCTGCTTGGGATTTTCTCTTTCCCTCTCTCTCTGCCTCTCCCCTGCTCGTGCACTCTCTCTCTCAAAATAAACATTCAAAAAAAAAAAAAAAAAAGACATCTAGATGGCCAGCAGACACATGACAAGATGATCAACATCAGTCATCATCAGGGAAATGCAAATCAAGCTACATGAGATATTTCCTCACACCTGTGAGAATGGTTAAAATAAAAAACACAAGAAACAGCAAGTGTTGACGAGAATGTGGAGAAAAAGGAAGACTCTCACACTGTTGACGGGAATGCAAACTGGTGCAGTCATTGTGGAAAACAGTATGGAAGTTCCTCAAAAAATTAAAGTAAAAACTACCCTGTAATCCAGTAATTGCACTACTGGGTACTTACCCAAAAAATACAAAAAAACACTAATTCAAAAGGATACATACACCCCTATGTTTACCGCAGCATTATTTACAATAGTCAAACAACGGAAGTAGCACAAGTGTCCATCGACAGATGAATGGATAAAAAAGAAATGGTATATATATATATATATATATATATATATATATATATATAATGAAATATCATTTAGCCAAAAAAAGAATGAAATTTGGCCCTTTTCAACAGCATGGACAGAGCTAGAGAGTATAATGTGAAAATGAAATAAGTCAGAAAAAGACAAACACCAGGACACCTGGGTGGCTCAGTGAATTAAGTGTCGGACTTTGGCTCAGGTCATGATCGCGCAGTTTGTGCGTTTGAGCCCCACATTGGGCTCTCCACTGTCAAGCATGGAGTCTGTTTCAGATCCTCTGTATCTCTCTCTTTTCCCCTCCCCTGCTCATGCTCGCTCTCTCTCTCTCTCTCTCTCAAAAGTAAACATTAAAAAAATCTTGCATTAAAAAAAAGAAAATAGAGATAAAGACAAATACCATGATTTCACTCATTTGTGGAGTTTAAGAAACAAAACAAAACAAATGAGCAGAGGGAAAAAGAGAAAGACAAACCAAGATACAGACTCTTAACTACAGGGAACAAATTGATGGATTTACCAGAGGGGAAGAGGGAGTGGGTAGGTGAAATAGGTAATGGGAATTAAGGGGTGCACTTATCATGAGGAAAAAAAAATTTTTTAATTAAAAAAAATTTTTTTAAAGGGTAGTTCACTAAATATTCAGTTTGCTAGCTGGATTCAGCTATTTTATTTTCTCCAAAATGACTTGCTTGTCTAGATTTGGCCCCTGAATCAAGATTAAACTTTCTAAAGGGTCATTACCTTAAAAGGTCATTTAATCTTATACCCATGCCTTGGGGGTGCCATTCAGGAAGGTAATTCTTCAATGTCATTAAGAGTTCTCTGGAGATCATGACCTGAGCCAAAATCAAGAGTCAGAGGCTTAACAGACTGAGCCACCCAGGTACCCCTTTTTATGTGCTCTTTTATGGTGCTTCCATTTCAAATATTTTATTTTTTTAACTGTTTATTTAAGTTTATTTATTTGAGAGTTTTGAGAAAGTATGTACATGAGCGAGGGAGGGGCAGACAGAAAGGGAGAGAGAGAATCCCAAGCAGTCTCTCTGTGCTGTCAGTGCAGAGCCCGAAGCAGGGCTTGATTTCAAGAACTGCGAAATCATGACCTGAGCCAAAATCAAGAGTTAGATGCTTAACCAACTGAGCCACCAAGACACCCGTCAAATATTTTTAAATGGGTAGTTCTACACCTTTTAGAATTTCGTTTTTATTAAGAGCTTTCAACAACTGTGAATTAAAATGCAGATGTATAGTCATTACACAGTTGAAGCTCAATTAGGTAAGAAAATGGAAAAACACTGCAAGGAAATAAAACACTGACAATGATTATTGTTGAATGATAGGGCTATATATAATTTTATTTGCTGTAATTTCCAAATTTTCTACATGCATTACTTTTATAATCAGAGGAAACTAAAATTTCTTAAAATCATCACATTAGGGGCGCCTGGGTGGCTCAGTAGGTTAAGCATCTAACTTAGGCTCAGGTCATGATCTTGTGGTTCTTGAGTTCCAGCCCCGCATTGGGGTATCTGCTGTCAGCACAGAGCCCACTTTGGATCCTCTGTCTCCCTCTCTCTGCCCTTCCCCCACTTGCTCTCGCTCTGTCTCAAAAATAAACGTAAAAACATTTTTAAAAACATCATTGCATTTAAAATTTTTCTTAAGTTTTTGGTAGTACTGCCTTCAATTCTCAATTATTATTTGAATACCTGACCTAGATTCAGTCTAATACTAAGGCAGAGTTTTGTATTTTAATTCTATTTACATAGATGATATGACGGAAAAAAACTGCCAAATAAGGGTCTACTGAAAGCAAGAATTACGGTCCCAGATAGGAAATTAATCTGAATAGTAATCACAATAATAGTTACACCTATTAGATACTTACAATGTGCCAAATGCTTACATATATTAACTCATTTATTCTTTATAACATCTTTGTGAGATAGGTACTATTATTATCTCCATTTTACACACTGGGAAACTAAGGCACAGAGAGGTTAAGTAATTTGTTCAAACCATGAAAGCTACTGAAAGTGGAAGAACCAGAACTAGAATTCAAAAAGTCTGACTCCGGAATCCTTATTCTTAACTTCTAAGCTAAAATTCTATTTACAAGGTTAACAGAAAAACTGGGAAGCTAGTTCTGACAACCTACAAAGTGTTAAAGAATAAAACTAAGCCACAAGAGGGTCTGACAATAGATATAAAAAAAAGGTGGGGGGGAGAGAGGCCTATGAGAAATATGATATATCTGTATTTTTTTAAATATAAATCTCTAGATTCGGAGATTTGAGAAAAAACTTGAGAAGGAAATTTTTTCCTTTTTCCTTATTCAGGTGGCATCTCTAAGCTGAGAGCCTCTGAGCTGCAGTTTCCCAAATATAATACCAATGTACTGCTACAAGATAAGGGTGCTTTTACGAGCTGAGTAATAACAGTTACCTGTCCACATAAAGTGTTGTTAACATTAAATTATTTTAAGAGTGAAAGCTAAAAGTGGTGGCAGCTGCCTATGATTTCACAGGTTAATCTCTGTTCTTTGCCTCTTGGTTTGCCAAAATCTGCTAAGATCTTTCCAAATGTAAAAAATTTTCTCCTATAGGGGCACCTGGGTGGCTCGGTCGGTTAAGCGTCCAACTTCGGCTCAGGTCATGATCTCGTGGTCCGTGAGTTCGAGCCCCGCGTCGGGCTCTGTGCTGACAGCTCAGAGCCTGGAGCCTGTTTCAGATTCTGTGTCTCCCTCTCTCTCTGCCTCTCCCCTGTGCATGCTCTGTCTCTCTCTGTCTCAAAAATAAATAAAATGTTAAAAAAAAAAAATCTCCTATAATACTAGGGGATGTATCCACTACAGCATTTTTAACGTGTTACTTTCCCCAAAAATGTTCACCCAATTTGGGCTATATATTTCTGGCAAGCCAGTTTTTACTGCTTTGTGTGAAGCTGAATGTCAAATAAAAGGTAAACAAATACAAAGCTTTACACAGATTAGCTGAGGAAGTTCTGATTTTGAGCTCCACCATGTACTAGTGATAGTAATTTTATGCTTCATTTTCTGGCTTTGCCCTTTTCAATATTGCTGCCTCAAATAACCCTTCAAGTACCTAAAGGACAAAAATATTTTCAACTTGCTTTTGTGTTTTTTAAAAATAAAAGATTGAAAAGTACATAGTTGACCATAAAAATGTAGGCATAAAGGATAGACACATAAAGAAATTTCTGTAAATCAACCTCGTCCTTGGTACTTGTAAGCTTTTCTGAGTATAAATGGCCAAACGGGACTAGTCGCATCTCTGAGAAAAAGCTTTTAAATTGGCAGTAATTTTTAAGAAATAACACAGATTAACTACAGATGAATGGCCATAGATTGCCAGCAGTAAGAACCACAAGCTTGAAATCCAGGAGCTGTCTACAATTTAATTCTGATGTTATGACTGCTTTCTACAGATTTACTATACAAAATTGGCTTCACTTTTCTAGTATTCTAATTTATAAAAATGAGGATTAAAATAATTGCTATAGAGTATAAAAATTGCTATAAATTATATGTAAAATTTTATATAACTGCTATTAAAAATCATGATATTCCTATTAGAAACTACAGGACACTTATAAACTTATAGAACAAATGATTACCTTACAAAAAAAAGAGCTGGTTAGATTCATTTGTGAACATACTATGTTTGGAAAAAACAAGTATGGGTATATTAACATCTCTTAGTTTATGTTGAAAATTTTCAAATAGAGGAATGTGACTCACAGGGAAATGACAGAGTAACCCCAAAGAAAGAGTAGAGATGTAGAAGAAGGTTAGTTAAAGGTTATATAAGAAAAAAGGCTGAGGGCACCTGGGTGGTGCAGTTGGTTAAGTGTCTGACTTCGGCTCAGGTCATGATCTTGCAGTTCATGAGTTCGAGTCCCACCTTGGGCTCTGTGCTGGCAACTTAGGAGCCTGGAGCCCGCTGTGTCTTCCTCTCTCTCAGCCCCTCCCCCACTTGTGCTCTCTCCCTTTCTCTCTCTCTCTCTCTCAAAAATAAACATTTAAAAAATTTTAAAAAAAGAAAGAAAGAAAGAAAGAAAGAAAGAAAGAAAGAAAGAAAGAAAGAAAGAAAGAAAGAAAGAAAGAAAAAGGGCTGAAATGGCTCTCTACTACATGGCTTTTTAATCACTCTTGGCCAGCCTATAAGAGTCACTTTCTTGCCAGAGACGAAAACAGTGAATCTTAGATAAGTGGTTGGTTACTGTGACACTTTTAGGAGCTTATTTTTAGAGGAAGGAAAAATGGGGAGTTAACACATCCAAGGAAGATCACAAATAAGTACACTAAATATTTCTAGAGATTTGGAATAACAAAATAAAACTTGTACTTACAACTTGAGATTCACGAGCTTTAGGAAATGTTTTGGCAACATTGAGCCCATCAATGACGATATCAAAAGGAGGACAGCATTTTACAAAGTTCTGAAATCTCTCAAGTTCCTAAAAAAGAAAAGCCAGATAAAACAATAAAACTTACGAGGGCTTTATCATAAACACACTGTTATGACTTTTATTATTGTTCTGATAAGTAAATATATTCATCCCTTAAAAATACACACAAAAAGGGGCACCTGGGTAGCTCAGTTAATCACCCGACTTCAGGGTCTGGTCATGATCTCAGTTTGTGGGTTCAAGCCCCGCATCGGCCTCTGTGCTGACAGCTCAGAGCCTGGAGGCTGGTTCAGATTCTGTCTCTCTCTCTCTCTGACCGCTCCCCTGCTCTCTCTCTCTCTCTCAAAAATAAAAAAATAAACATTAAAATTTTTTTTAAATGCACACAAAGATACTTTCAAAATGAAATCCAAAAAGACAGGACTAATAAATGCAACCACATGTAATTAACTGATATACCTTATAATCTCATAGCACTGTACACTTCCTAGAGTACTTTCACATGCTATTTCATTCGATCTGCACCTAGCTATTGCCTACTAAACTGACTTACATGGTAGTCATGATGAGAATGAAATGTCAAAATCTCTATATCCTGTTCTGTATGCCAAGGAGAAGTAAACCTCAGATATGTCAGTCTACTAGTGCAACTGTGTTGAAAGAACAAGGCTCTACAATAGCTCTTTGGTCATCAAGAGGTTTTTATTTACTTCTGGCTAGAGTTGGGTTATTCAACAAATATTTGTGGGGCATCTACTGTGTGCCCAGCAGTTACCAGACAGATAAAACTCTAACTTAGTGGAATCTGCATTTTAGTGGAAGGAGACATAAAATAAACACATACGTTAATAAATTATATTAAATGTCAAATGTGATGAGTGCTATGGAAGGAAGAAAAGGAGGAGAAGGAGCTCCATTCCTGGTAATGATGGAATAGTCTGTCCTGGACTATGAGATAATATAAATTTTACATAAAAACCAACTATTTGAAGATACTAGACAATGACCGAAAGCAGGCAGAAATTAGAGGAAATGCAAAATGTGAACGACAGTATGGTGTTTTATTATTATTCTTCTTTTAAGTCTTTTTTTGAGAAAGAGGGAGAGAGAGCATGCACAAGTGAGGGAGAGGCAGAGGGAGAGGGAGGGAGAGAATCCCAAGCAGGCTCCATGCTGAGCATGGATCTCGATGCAGGGCTAGACCTCATGACCTTGAGATCATGATCTGAGCCAAAATCAAGAGTCAGACACTTAACTGACTGAGCCACCCAAACTTACAGTTTTAAAATAAGTCATAAGGATGTAAAGTACAGCATAGGAAATATAATCAATAATACTGTAGTAACTTTGTATGGTGACAGATGATAACTATACTTACCTCAGTGAGCATTTCATAATGTATATAAATGTTGAATCACTATGTTGTACACCTGAAACTACTATAATGTTGTATGTCAACCAGGCTTCATTTAAAACTAAATTAATTAGGGGCGCCTGGGTGGCGCAGTCGGTTAAGCGTCCGACTTCAGCCAGGTCACGATCTCGCGGTCCGTGAGTTCGAGCCCCGCGTTGGGCTCTGGGCTGATGGCTCAGAGCCTGGAGCCTGTTTCCGATTCTGTGTCTCCCTCTCTCTCTGCCCCTCCCCCGTTCATGCTCTGTCTCTCTCTGTCCCAAAAATAAATAAACGTTGAAAAAAAATTTTTTTTAACTAAATTAATTAAAAATAAAATAAAACAACCACTAATCCATACGCATGCTTTCATTTCTCACTTGACTTCTTTAGCTTTTCTATCCTTGCCAACTCCAGTTGTATGGGACCAACCTCTTTCCTTTCTACTCAGCATAACACTTTTTAAAAATTTCTTTGCTCAAATATATTTCCTGAAAAACGTTTAGAAAGTTCCAACTAATATCAAAACTAACTAAATAAAGTTGCAATAGGAATACTGTTTTTTATAAATGAAAATAAAACTATCAAGGAGAATTAAAACAGTTTGCATACAATATGACCATTTCTTGTTTTGGTCTGAATGAACCAAGGGAAACAAAACAAGTGCATTAAATTCTAAAATTCAGGTTTCACTAATTAACATGAAAAAGATTTCCCACTATACTTCCAATATATCATTGTGGTGTTGCTCTTAGTACTATGTTGTATTCACCTCAGGAGTGATGACAAAGCAAGGCAGTTCACCATGACTGGCAAAATGGACATTTGGAAAATCAAGAGTCAAACTAGGTAACTTACAAAGTCCCCTTCCAGTTCCGATATTCTATGTTAACAAGACTTGGAAATCCCTTAAAATCACAGAATGGAAAAGGTTATACTTGTGATGGTTTGTTTGAAAGGTGAGTCTCAGGAACCTCTGTGCAATCATAGAATGTGTAGTAAAATTCCATCTGGAGATTTAGCCTCCTGATCCGTATCTAATACACAGAAAAATTTTAAATGTCAGATTGGGCTTTTCCCTCATTACGAAATCTCCATTTACTAAATATTACCAGTCGAGGAGTAACACTTTATTACTTTGTAATACTTGCTGTGCGTATCCAAGATGCTCACTTTTCAAACTAAACAAGTTTGTATGTCGTTGCACTCAAAAGCCACTGAGTAGATCATGCTGATAAGGCATGACAAAGAAAGAGGTGACCTACTGAGACAGCATATTAACTATGGCATAGGCCTATACAAATCTGCAAGCTTAAGTGTTTTAATGGAGGGTAAATTTAAATTATTTCTTTCTAGTGCTGCTGCTGGGATTGTACTTGATTCTTGATTAGATTGGCTAATGATTTAAAGTATGAAAATCCACCAATCTTTTGATCATTTGTTTCTTGACTAACAAAAGAAGTTCTTTTGAAAAAAATTTATTGATACATAATTCATATACCATATAATTCACTCATTTGAGGTATAGTAAAACCTTGGTTTGTGAGCATAATTCCTTCCAGAAACACGCTTGTAATCCAAAGCACTTGTATACCAAATCAAATTTCCAGAACCATTGGCTCAGTTGTGATCATGCCATCTCAGTTTTAATCATGTGATCACGCCATTTGGCATCACTTATTTATTCATGTTGCAAAACATCGTTCGTTTATCAAGTTAAAATTTATTAGAAATATTTTCTTGTCTTGCAGAACACTTGCAGAACAAGTCAGTTGCAATTCAAGGTTTCACTTGTATACAATTCACAGGTTGTGCAACATTACTACAATCCAATTTTAGTTCTGTCTTTCCTACTAGAAACTCCATGCTCAGCAGTCAATCCCCATTCCACTACCTTACCATGTGGCAAACTGAATTATACAAATATATAGTCTTTTGTGATTGACTTCTTTCACTCAATACAATGTTTTCAAGGTTCATTAGTATTATAACATAAATGAGTACTTCATTCCTTTCTATTGCCAAATAATATTCCATTGTATGGATTATACCACATTTTATTTATCCATTCATTAGTTGATGGACATTTGGATTATTTCCACTTCTTGGATATTACACACAATGCTGCAATGAACATCTGTATACAAATTTTAGATGGATGTATGTTTCATTACTCTTGGGTATACATCTAGGAGGGAAACTGTCATGAGCTACCATATGTAATAATAGTAACTCTCTGTTTAACTTTTTGAGGAACTGCTAGACTGTCTTCCAAGTAGCTATACCATTTTACATTCCCAACTACAATGTACAAGGCTTCCAATTTCTCGACAGCCTCACCGATACTTGTTATTTTATGTGTTTTTTATTATACTCATATTTTCAGATGTGAAATGGTACCTCAGTGCGGTTTTGATGTACATTTCCCAAATGACTAATGATGTTGAGCATCTTATTGTGTGCTCATTGGCCTAAAAGGAATTCATTTGTGTAACATATAGGCTTTACAAATTCAACATATATTTCCTTCAATAAAAAGTCACAACTTCTATCATCTTTACTCATTTTACACTTCTAGGCTTAAATCTAAGAGGTGTTACTGCATAGGAATTACAAACACCATAACTTGCAATAGAGATTGTTAGCTCAAATGTCTACAAGGACCAGGCAGGTGACCTAAATAAGTAAAATGGGCCAAGTCTATGAAAACACAACAGAGCAGGCAAAATGATAAACAGCAAATAGTGTAAGTCTCATGGTCCAAGATTCTATAGAAAGAAGTAAAGGCTGACAAACTGGAGAATGTAGGTCCCTAACAAAGGAGTAGCCCAGTGCTCAGTCCAGCTAATTGCTGCCACATGAAATAAATACCCAGGGCTAGGAGATTTAATTTTTCAAGGAAAATAAAAAATCTGGCATTTTGAAACACTGTTAAATAACTATTAAAAAGAATAAAATACAAAGAAGCTCAAACAAAAAACATTTTTGGGCTAGATTCCACCTGCAGACCACAAGTTTATAATACATTCACTTGGTCAGTCAATAGATTTTCACTGAGCATGTGTTATGTGCCAAATAATATTCTTCTTCCTAGGAACAGAACAGAATAGTGAACAAATTCACTGAGCTAAAGAAATTTATATATTAGTAGAGGAAACAAGCAATACCAAGTTAACAAATAGATATTTAATTTTAGGTAGAGCAAAGTGCCTTGAAGAAAATTTAATCAGGGCAGGGTGTTGGCCCAACTCTTCCAAGCCCCTCTCTACTTTAGATATGGTGAAAGGAAAAGGTCTTTCTAATCAGGTAACATTTAAACAAAGACTTGAATGAAGTGAAGGGGCCAACAACCATGCTTCCTCTGAGGGAAGAGCCTTTTAGGCAGAGGAAAGAACAACCAAGGCCCTTAACTAAACACCAAAAGCTTTGAACGTTTGATGATTAATGATTAGGCAATTTGAAAGTTCAAATAACTATAAAGTTTTTATGTATTATGTTTTGAGTTTAAGTTTTAAAAATTCAATTCTTGTTTATTACTACAATATGGGAAAGAGGAAATAAATGTAAAACAATTCTAAAACAGCTAATCAAAAGTTTTAAATTCTGTATCATATCCAATTTCTTATTTGAAACAAAGAAGCAGAATTGATATTTATTGTTTTGTAGTTGTTACCTAATCATAAATGAGTAGCAAAATGATCCAAATATGTGCATCAAAAAAAGAAATAAAAGAATGGGACAGCATATACATTACACAGATGATTCCAGCACCTGCCATCAAAGATCTGACTTCCTAATTATAAATGACTCTCACAATATACATGGCAATAGAAATTGACTCTTCTATTTATTACTCCTCCTACATTATGGATGAGAAGACAAAGAGGTTAAGCAACTGATTTTTCTCAACAAATGATATTCCAAGAGATGCTAAAACTTCTCTTTTACCTTTCTACCTAGAAGAGGTTAAAACTCTTCAATTTTTTGAAATGATGGTCCATATGTTTATAGCAGTTTACTTAGGAGACTTTGATATAAACCTCACCAGGAAATTCAAAACAGATCTCTCTCATTTATTGTATTGAGTTAACATCCTCCTCTACAATGGCAACTCAGGGGAAACGGGACTACAACAATGTATACTCAAAACTTTACATCATAAAAGAAACAATGAACTCAACATGTTAATTATATCCAATGTACTACAACAATCATTATATTTTCCAAAGATTAGAAGAAAGGGAGTATTAAAACAACTGGCTTTAGTCATAACAGATATGGAAAAACAGGGGAATACCAGCTATTTTGGTGGGAAGCACTGTTCTTAACATGGAACCACAATAAAAAAATCCATCTCTGCATCTAGTGGACAAATTTCTTTGCATACCTTCTTTACCCCATGAGATACAAATAAGTGTGAAATAAAAAGAACACTAAAATGATTGCCTTACTGTAGCCAAAGAAAAACGAAGTTGTATGTCTAGAAAATGTCACTGCAATCTAACAACTAATAGTCTTAGAAAGCTTACACTCCCTTAATAACAAGTTATATTTTAGGAGATGTTTTTCATTTAGTAATTATAGCTAAA
The DNA here is from genome assembly GCF_018350175.1 of Felis catus. Lineage (NCBI taxonomy): Eukaryota > Metazoa > Chordata > Mammalia > Carnivora > Felidae > Felis > Felis catus. The sequence continues at coordinate 84,401,582 of NC_058373.1, read as the reverse complement.
ACTACTATACTATGCTACTCTGTTTTTAAATACTTACAATCTTATCTGAGTTTTCTGATTCCAGAAAGATGAAAAAAAACCCCAACAAACCCTTTCTGCCAGAAGTTTCTAAAAGGCTGTGTAAAATACAACAAAAATACCTATGCATGGTTGAACTTGAAAGAGAGAAAGAAAGAAAGAAAGAAAGAAAGAAAGAAAGAAAGAAAAAAAGAAAAAGTCTCCCAGTGCCACAGATGAAGCCAAATCTGAAAATCAGAATGGTAAGGATAAAATTGATGCTAATGTTGTCTAGGAGACAAGAAAAGAAATGGAGTGGGTACTAGCAAATAGGAGCCTGGTTTCTGATACCACCATGGAACCTGGAGATATATCAAACCTTCCAAATGAAGGGAGAAATTAGAAGTGAATTCCTGAATAAAAGAGGAACTTTACAGATGGGAACACTGATGTCAAAACACAATACACCACCCTTTCTATCTCTACCAGGGATCTAAGTAGGGGGAAAAAAATCCCTGAACAAAAAGAAACTCCAGGTTTGTGTTTTAAATGTGTTTTAAAATGTTCCACTGAGAAATTACATAAAAACTAGTTCTGATCCAGAGGCGCCTGGCAGGCTCTGTCAGTAGAGCATGTAACTCTTGATCTCAGGGTCATGAGTTCAAGCCCTATGTTGGGAGCAGAGCTTACTTTAAAACACGCACGCGCGCACGCACACACACACACACACACACACACACACACACACACACCTGGTTCTGATCCAGTAACATCTTTTGGACACTTGGCAGAAGCAAATACCAAACCTCTCCAGAGAGATAATACCGATAATCTAGGCAACAAAGGGACACTCATAGAAAGAGCAAGTCCTTCTAAAACCGAACTCACCAATTTAAAATTAAAAAACACAAGAGTAAACAATCTACCATGTGGGAGTCTTCTGACACACGGAAGGATTAATGCCCAAAGAGTTCAGGAAAAAGGAAAAATGGAGAAACCTAAGAGACAATATAAAATATGTAAAAATAATTAAAATGTACAAAAAGAATCAAAACTGTAAGAAAAGAAAGAGACCATGAAAAAAATGAAGAAAACAATTTGAAAGAGAAGTTCTAAAATTAACATCCTAAAGTAACTAACTGAAACTAAACGGATGGGAGAAAATCCAAATGTCCATCAGTTGGTGAATGAACAAACTCTGATGTATTAACACACTTAAATACACTCAGCAATGAAAAATAACTGATACATGTAACAAAAATTAAAAAACACTATATTTCAAACTAAATCTAATATATTGTAAAAACAAATACACAGCATTATTTTAAGTGAAAGACAAACAAAAACATTACAGATTATATGATTCTATTTATACGCAACTGTTAGTAAAGACAAAACTACAGAGACAGACAGCAGCTCAGTGGTTGCTGGGGTTATAGGAGTAGGAGCAGGGACTGACCTCCAAAGGGCATGATGAAAGTTTTTGGTGAAAGAAGTATTCTAAAGCTGAATCATGGTGGTAGCCACACAAGTATATAAATTTACTCAAAATCGTTGAACTGTTCACTGAAAATGGTGAATTCTGTGGTCTGTAAATTATTGAAACAATAGGGGAAAAGCCCAGAAATGAATAGGTAGAGAGAAGAACAGACACATATGAGGTAAGAAGTAGTGAATTAGAAGATAGATCTAAAAATGTTACCCAGAATGCAATTCAGAAATATAACAAGATGAAATAATATGAAAGAAAGAGTAGGAGCACCTCAGTGTCTCAGTCAGTTCAGTGTATGACTTCAGCTCAGGTCATGATCTTGAGGTTCGTGAGTTCGAGCTCCCACATTGGGCTCACTGCTGGAAGCCTGTCAGCTCAGAGCCTGCTTTGGATCCCCTGTTCCCCTCTCTCTGCCCCTCCCTGACTTGTGCTCTGCCCAAAATAAATATTAAAAGAAAGAAAGAAAGAAAGAAAGAAAGAAAGAAAGAAAGAAAGAAAGAAAGAAAGAAAGAGTAAGAGACATAGAGGAGAGTGAAAGGGTCTCACAAATGTCTAATGGGAATTTCAGGAGAGGCAATATTTGAAGATATAAGGGCTGAGAATTATTCAGAAGTGATTCAAGATATGAAACATCAGATTCAGGAAGCTCAGTGAATCCCAAGCAGGAAAAAGAAATACATTCATAATACATATCATAGTGAAACAGAAGTGAAAACAATTTTAAAGAGCAACCAGGAGGATGGAGATGATATACAGAACAAAAATTGGACTGATAGGGCACCTGGCTGGCTCAGTTGGAGGAGTGTGCGACTCTTCATCTTGGGGTCGTGAATTTGAGCCCTATAGTAAGTGTAGGGATTACTTAAATAAAAAACTTAAAAAAAAAATTGGACCAAAGCAATCTTCTCAATAGTAACTAAAATAGAGACCAGAAGATATTGCAATACTATCATCAAAGTGTTGAGGAAAGACATTAAATTCCATGTAATTAAACTATCATTCAAATAGACATTTACAGACAAAGAATAAAATAGTTTACCACTCTCATCCTGTCACTGAAAGGATGGTATTCAGGAAGATGGCCAACAGGAAGTTTGGGGTTCGGTGAGAATGTGAGGGCTAGAGCTATATATATCTTTGAGTCATTGGCACACAGGTGCTAGAGAAAACCAGAGTGGGTAAAATGGCCAGAAAGAATGGCTAGTGTAGCAAAAGCAGAAGCAGAAGTTCAGAAACAACAAAAACTCAGGGGATAGAGGACATATTTTATTATTGTTTATTTATTATTGAGGACTAATTCAGTTGCATTTATGAAGAAAGAGACCTGGCAAAAATAAAAGAAATGCAAGAAAAAACGAATTGCAACTGCAGAATTTAAATCTCCATGAAAAGCCATAAAGATTAGATTAGTAATTTACCAGAACATGGATTTGGTGAACCAACTTTGAAGAAATTCTACAAGAATGCAGAGGAAAAGAACTAAAAGAAAATGTTAAGAGAAAAAAACATTATAGATACAAAGGACAGAGAACAGAGACAACTTAAGCCTCACAACAATGAGGAATAAATCAGACAAAAAGATGAGAACTGGGGTGCCTGGGTGGCTCAGTCCGTTAAGTGTCCAACTTCGGCTTAGGTCATGATCTCACAGTTCATGGGTTTGAGCCCCATGTTGGGCTCTGTGTTAACAGCTCAGAACCTGGAGCCTGCTTCAGATTCTGTGTCTCCCTCTCTCTCTCTCTCTGCCCTTACCCTGCTCATGCTCTGCTTCTCTCTGTCTCTCAAAAACAAATAAATGTTAAAAAACTTTTTTAAAAAGAACAAAAGATGAGAACTAATCATTAAAAAAAAATCTTTCCTAATATTAAACAAAAAATCTAAGTCTTTAAGGATTCATGAAATTCAGGGAAACGTAATGAAAAAATTCACCTAGTCCTCTTCTCACAAAATTTCTAATTTTGAGGTTGAAGAAAAAATCCTATATACATCCAAGTCAAATAAGAGTTACAGAAAGACTTTTATAGGGTTTTCTATGTGACAAGCAGATCATAAAATAGAGAAAAACAAGAATTCTAAGCGCTTTTCATATATTAACTTTCTCCTTCCTAAAAAGTGGTTAGGAACTTAACAGATTAGGAAAATGAAAGCACAGAGAAGTTAAGCCAGTCACATAACTAGTAAGTGGTGGACTTGGGATATAAAACCTAGAAGTCCATGCTCTCATATGTTCTACAACAGCTCAGAGAAACCAAAATCAAGCTGGCAACCACAAAAGCCAGAAGACAACCAAATGACTATGTTTGAAGATGGTGGAGTAGTCCTCAGAAGGGCCTGAATCCCACAGCACCTGCTTCGGAATAATTTTTCCTTCTTCCTGGACAGTACATACTAATAAATTGTGGCCTATGCTCTTTTTTTCCATTTTATTGAGAAATAAATGACATACATCACTGTATAAGTTTTAGGTGTCCAGTATGAAGATTCGCTTTACATATATTGTAAAATGATTGTCACAATAGATTTAATTAACATCATTTCATATAGGCACAATAAGAGGAAAAAAAATTTTCTCCTTGTGATGAGATCTCTAAAGAGCTACTTTCCAAACAACTTTCCTAGATATCCTACAGCAGTGTTAGCTACAGTCATCATGCTGTATATTACATACTGAGTACTTATTTATCTTATAACAGGAAGTTTGTATCTTTTGACCATCTTCCCCTAATTCTCCTCGTGACCTCCTGCCTCTGGTAACCACAAGTCTGATCTCTTTTCGTTTGAGTTCGGTGGGGGTTTTGCTTTTTTTTTTTTTTTTTTTAAATTAGATTCCACATATAAGTGAGATCATAAGTGTCTTTGTCTGACTTATTTCATTTAACATAATGCCTTCAAGGTCCATCCATATTGTCATAAATGGTAAAATTTCCTTGTTTTTTTATGACTAAATAATATTCCCGTCGTGTGTGTGTGTGTGTGTGTGTGTGTGTGTGTGTGTAACTTCTTTATCCATTCATCCATCGATGGACAGTTAGGTCATTTCCCTGTCTTTGCTATTGTAAATAATGCTAAGAAGATGGCAGTGTAGATATCTTTTTCAGTTAGTATTTTCATTTCCTTTGGATATGTTCCCAGAACTAGAATTTTTAGTTTTTTGAAGAACTTCCATATTTCATACTGTTTCCCATAGTGGCTGTACCAAATTACAATCCCACCAACAGTACATAAGGATTTCCTTTTCTCCATATCCACACCAGTATTTGTTATCTCTTGTCTTCAGGACAACGGTCATTCTTTTTGTTTGTTTCAGAGAGAGAGAGAGTACATGTGCAAGGTAGGCAGAGGGAGAGAGACAGAATCTTAAGCAGGCTCCACACTGAGCACAGACCTCAATCCGGGGCCTGATCCCAAGACACTGGGATCATGACCTGAGCCGAAATCAAGAGTCAGATGCTTAACCAACTGAGCCACCCAGGCTCCCTGAAGATGGCCATTCTAACAGGTTGTAATGTGATATCTCATTGTGGTTTTAATTTGCATTTCCCTAATAACTAGTAATGTTGAGAATCTTTTCATGTACCTATTGACCATTCATATAACTTCTTTTTTCTTAATGTTTATTTATTTTTGAGAGAAAGAGAGAGACAGACAGCACGAGTGGGGGAGGGGCAGAGAGAGGGAGACATAGAATCAGACTCCAAGCTCTGAGCTGTCAGCACAGAGCCAGATGTGAGGCTCGAATTCACTAACTGTAAGATCATGACATGAGCTGAAGTCAGATGCTTAACCAACTGAGCTACCCAGGCGCTCCCATTCATATAACTTCTTTGGACAAATGTCTATTCAGGTCCTTTGTCCACTTTTCATACAATGATGAAAGAAATCTAAGAAGATACAAATAAATGGAAAAGTATCCTATGTTGATGAATTGGAAGAATTAATACTGTTAAAATGCCAATACTATCAAAAAGCCATCTATAGATTCAATGCAATCCCTATCAAGATTCCAACAGCATTTTTAAAATAGAAATAGAAAAAATACTCCTAAAATTTATATGGAAACACGAAGACCCCAAGTAGCCAAAGAAATACTGAAAAAGAACAAAGAACAAGGCATCATACTTCCTGATTTCAAGCTACACTATAAGACTATAATAATTAAGACAGTATGATATCAGCCTAAGAACAAATACACCCGTGAAACAGAATGGAGAGCCTAGAAATAAGTCCAAGCATATACAGTCAACTAAAATTTAACAAGGGAGCCAAGAATATTCAATGGAGAAAAGATAGTCTCTTCAATAAGTGGTGCTGGGAAAACTGGATATTCATTTAAAACAATGAAACTTCACCCCTATCTTACACCACTAACAAAAATCAACTCAAACTGGATTAAAGACTTAGATGTAAAACCTGAAACCATGAAACTTCTAGAAGAAAACAGGGGGAAAAAAGCTCCTTCACATGGGTCTTAGTAATAATTTTTTGGAAATCATACCTAAAGCAAAGCAATAAAATAAAAAGCAGGACTACATCAAGCTAAAAGGCTTCTGCAATAGTTTGAAAAAATATTTGCAGCACATATATACGATAGGGAATATGAAAAATATATAAAGAACTCAAACTCAATAGCAAAAAACCCCAAGTAGTCCAATTTAAAAAGCGGCCTATGTACTTTTCTTTTTTTTTCTTAAAGTTTTTATTTTGGGGTGCCTGGGCAGCCCAGATGGTTCGGTGTGTGACTTCCACTCAGATCATGATCTCACGGTTCTCAGTTCGAGTCCTAAATCGGGCTTGCTGCTGTGAGTACACAGCCTGCTTAGGATCCTCTGTCCCTCTCTCTCTGCCCTTCCTCCACTGGCACTCTCTCTCTCTCTCTCTCTCAAAAGTAAATAAACAGAACAAAAAAAGCTGTTCTTTTAGTTTTAAATAAATAAATAAATAAAAGCTTTTATTTTAACCACTCAGTGCTCATCAGGACAACTGTACTCCTTAATCCCCATCACCTATTTTACCCATCACTCCCTCACTTCCCCTCTGGTAACCATCACTTTGTTCTCTACAGTTAAGAGTTTGTTTCTTGGTTTACCTATCTCTTTTTTCCCCCTTTGCTCATTTGTTTTGTTTCTTAAATTCCACATAAGAGAGAAATCACATGGTATTTGTCTTTCTCTTATTTTGCTTAGTATTACACTCTCTAGTTCTATCCATGCTGTTGCAAATGGCAAGATTTCATTCTTTTTTATGGCTGAGTAATATTCCATCACACACACATATACACACACACACACACACACACACACACACACACACACAGCCCACAACTTTATCCATTCATCTATCAGGCTACTTTTTATTTAATTTTTCTTTTTAAATGTATTTTCTTATAAGATTTTGTTTAAATTCAAGTTAGTTAACATATAGTGTAGTATTGGTTTCAGGAGTAGAATGTAGTGACTCATCACTTAAATATAACACCCAGTGCTCATCACAAGTGGTCTCTTTAATGCCCATCACCCATTTAGCCCATCCCCCCCCACCTCCCTTCCAGCAACCCTCAGTTTGTTCTCTATAGTTAAGAGTCTCTTATGGTTTGCCTTCCTCTCTGTTTTTATCTTATTTTATTTTTCTTTCTCTTCCCTTATGTTCATCTGTTTTGTTTCTTAAATTCTACACGAGTGAAATCATATGGCACTTGTCTTTCTCTGACTATCTTATTTTGCTTAGCAAAATATACTCTGGGTTCTATCCATGTTGTTGCAAAGGCAAGATTTCATTCTTTCTGATTACTGAGTAATATATATCTCACATCTTCTTTATTTGCTCATCAGCCAATGGACATTTGGGCTTTTTCCATAATTTGGCTATTGTTAATAGTGCTGCTATAAACATTGGGGTGCATGTGCCTCCTCAAATCAGTATTTTTGTATCTTTTGGATAAATACCTACCAGTGCAATTGTTGGGTCATAGGGTAATTCTACCTTTAACTTTCTGAGGAAACTTCACACTGTTTGCCAAGATTGGCTGCACCAGTTTGCATTCCCACCAATAGGTTGAGAGGGTTCCCCTTTCCCCATATCCTCAACAATTGGGCTACTACCCTATCAGGACTATTGTAAATAATGCTGCAATAAACATAGGGGTGCATGTATCCCTTTGAGTTAGTGCTTTTCTATTCTTTGGGTAAATACCCAGCAATGCCATTGCTGGATTGTAGGGCAGTTCTATTTTCCAGACTGACTGCAACAGTTTGCATTCAAAAGTGGCCTAAGTTCTTATACAAGGCACGCCAATCAAGACTACTATGTTCTCCTATAAAGTACTTGCAAACAGTGGGAGAGAAATGTAAATGTCTTTTCTGAGTTCTTTTGTTGAGAAATTCTACTTGCTTTGAAGTGGTCTTCCTTATTTATTTAGGATGAGATATCCCCCTTCCTCCTACTCCCCCCCTCCAAAAAAAAATGACTACTATAGACTAATGGGATTTCACCTGAATAGAATTCTAATAAGGTATTTTTCAACTGCGGGTCACAACTCAATACTGGGTTACGAAATTAGTTTAATAGGTTGCAACCAGCATTTGTGGGGGGAAAGTATACAATTAGAATACAACACATGTACCAAGAGGACAAAATTTTTTGTATGTAAATTTTTTTCACTTGTAACATTGGTTGTTACATAAAATATAGTTTGTGCTTGAATTGTAGCCAAAAAAAATTAAAAGTAATGAGACTCTGTCATACATACAAAACACGATTTTGTCCAAGGGAACATTATTAATACATTTTATCATAAGCCTGTAATATTTGTCCCTTGAAAGTTTATTAAAATAAGGGTCAGAACTCTAAGGATTAATTCTACTATATTAAGATATATTATAAAACTACAATAATCAAAACAGTATGGTCAGGTACACAGATTAATGAATTAGAATAGAAAGTCCAAGACACAGACCCAAATATATATGGGAATTGATATATGTTAAAAGTGGGATACCAACCTACTAGAGGAAAAGATAGGTTGTTATATAAATGGTGTTGACACAACTAGGCAATTAGCTGGGGCAAAAAAAAGTCAAGTTGGAACTATACTACATCTACACCATAAAAAAACTCCAAATGCATCAAAAATGTGAGGGAAAACAAAAGCAGTGGGGGACAAAAGGAGGGTTTTTTTTTGGTTTGTTGCTTTGTTCATTTTTAAATAATCTTGTAATGGAAAAGGTCTTCCTAAAAATATAAAGCCCAAAAGCCATAGAGAAAAGTTTGACAAATTTTACTATTTAAAATTTTGCATGGGAAGAAACAACGTAAGAGAAGGAAGGAAGGAAGGAAGGAAGGAAGGAAGGAAGGAAAGAAAGAAAGAAAGAAAGAAAGAAAGAAAGAAAGAAAGAAAGAAAGAAAGAAAGAAAGAAAGAAAGAAACAAGAAAGTCTCAAAAAATCCAAATCATAATTTTTCAGATAAAAAGCTCCTAAAAATCAATAAAACTCTCAGTAACTCAAAAATTAGCAAGACAGAAGCAAGCAGTTTGCAGAAAAGAAATACAAGTGGTTTTTAAACCTATGAAAAAATGCTTAATTTATTCATTAAGAAAAATGTAGGAGCACGTAGGTGGCTCAGTTGGTTAAGCGTCCAACTTCGGCTCAGGTCATGATCTCGCGGTTCGTGTGTTCAAGCCCTGCATCGGGCTCTGTGCTGACTGCTCAGAGCCTGGAGCCTGCTTCAGATTCTGTGTCTCCCTCTCTCTCTGTGCCCCTCCCCTGCTTATGCTCTGTTTCTCAAAAATAAACATTAAAGAAATTTAAAAAAAAAAAAAGAAAAATGTAAATTAATCCTATACTGAGATTCCCTTTTTTACTTTAGATAGGCAAAAATCAAAATGTTTGATGACACTGGAACACAAAAGTGTGGAGAAACAAAAATTCTCATACTTTGCTGATCAGTGTGTATATATATATAAATAAAAAAATATATATATATAAACTTATATATATAAATATAAATGTAATATAATATAATATATAATATAATATATAAATATAATATAAATATAATATATATTATATATATATTATATATATTATATATATTATATTATATGCAATATAATATAAATATAATATATATATAAATATAAATATAATATATATTATAATATATATAATATATATATAATATATATATAATATATATATAAATATAATATATATATATTATATATATATATATATATATATATATATAAATTTCCATGGAGGCCAATCAAAATTGATTTTTTCCATTGCCCTAGAAATTCAACTTGCAGTAATCTATGTTACCAGTATCTTGGAATATGTGAGAAATTGCAAATGTGTAAGGTGATTCACTGTGGCATTTTTGCAATAGTAAGATTTAATTTAGACAACCTAAATATCCTTTAATAAGTAAATTATGGTCATTCTGTTAGCTAGGATACAAAGGGAAGTTATTCAAATAAGAGGGCTGAAAGCTATCAAACAGAAAGGAGAAGGAGAAGGGACAAAAGTAGGAAAGGAATGTATTTTGTTTTGCAGAATCAACAGTTCCAGCCAAAGAGACACTAATTAGGTGTTTCACTTGATAGCCCTTGCTAGTTGTGTCTTGCCTGACAGCCCTTTTACATGAGCCAGTTTGAGCTGGATTTGAGTTAAGGAGCTGTGCAGGAGCCCCCGGGAGCTGACGTGAAGTTACCTTTAGCTTCTTATAATACTAACATCTCTTGCTATCAGCAGAGTTTTCTGCCATTGTTTGAACATACAATGTACGCACTAGCATGTTGCCATGCTAGGCATGTGCAACTGAACAAAAGCTGTCTGCAAGCTCTCTGCCCCACCCCCTAACACACTGAATAAAAACTTTCTGTACTAATCCCAGAGGCAGGCAGGCTTTGGGAGCTATCTCCTTGTCTCCTTACTTGTAACAAGTAATGAAAGTTCTTTTTCTTTGCTTTCAATATTTACCTTGGGTTGTGTTTAATTTGATGCCCTCCAAGTGGTAAACCCCTTGCATTCCATTACAATCCTATACAATGCAAAACTATACAGCTAGAAAAAGAAGAGAGGAAGAAAAGGAAGAGGAGTGGGGGGGAAGAAGATAATCTATCTTTTGCTTTGAAACACAAATGATAGCGTACTATTAATTGCAAAAAGGACTGGAAATTTCCCTAAAAAAATTCTCAACTATCTAGAATTCAGAGTTGAAGACAAGTGTTCTCTAGCAGGTAAGTGTATTTTCACATAGATTTTTCTACTAAATATCCCAGACAGAATGGTACATACTCACAAGCTTAAAGTCATTTTTCTTTTTAAAAATTTTTAAAATTTGTATTTATTTGTTTTTGAGAGACATACAGAGAGAGCAAGCACAGGAGGGGCAGAGAGAGAGAGAGAGAGAGAGAGAAAGAGAGAGAGAGAGAGAGAGAGAGAGAAAGAGAATCCCAAGCAGGCTCCTCACTGACAGCATGGAGACCAATGCAGGGCTCAAAACCACGAACCATGACATCATAACCTGAGCTGAAACTAAGAGTTGGACTCCCAATTGACTGAGCCACCCAGGCACCCCTTAAAGTTATTTCTTAAGTCTTGCATGGGCTTTGGGGAAACAGATCTGATTCAGGTAAAAATAGTTTACCCAGGCACTCCTAAGGGTGCCTGGGTGGCAAACCCAGTTAAGCATGCAACTCATGATTTCGGCTCAGGTCATGATCCCAGGGTAGAGGATAGAGCCCTATGACGGGCTCTGTGCTGAGCATGGAGCCTGCTTAAGATTCTCTTTCTCTTTCCCTCTGCCCCTCTCCCTCTCTCTCTAAAATAAAATAAACAAATAAATAAATTAAACTTCTAGGTAGAATAAAAAGCTGTATTCTTTATAATCCCACTCTCCTTTCTGTTCATATCATACCCTGACTGAGTTATAAAGACCAGCTAAGGGGAGCCTGGGGTGCTCAGTTGGTTAAGGGTCTGACTTCGGCTAAGGTCATGATCTCAGAGTTCATGAGTTTGAGCCTCATGTTGCACTCTGTGCTGACAGCTCAGAGCCTGGAACCTGCTCCAGATTCTGTGTCTCCTTCTCTCTGCCTCTCCCCCATTCACTCTCTCTCTCTCTCTCAAAAATAAACATTAAAAAAAATTTTTTTAAGACCAGCTAACAGAAAGACAAAAAGGCAATACATTAAAAATAATTTTTAAAAATTTAATGTTTATTTTTGAGAGAGTACACGCACGCAAGCAGGGGAGGGGCAGAGAGAGAGAGGGAGAGAGAGAATCCGAAGCAGGCTCTACACTGTCAGCACAAAGCCCAGTGTGGGGCTCAAACCCATAAACCATGAGATCATGAACTGAGCCGAAGTCAGACACTCAACCAACTAAGCCACCCAGACGCCCCAAAAAGGCAATCCATTTTTTGCAGACTCTTGCTCCCAAATTAGAAAGGAAAAAATCAGACGAGAAAACACGACAAACCTGGCTCCCAGAAATGCTGTTAAATCACTTTTTTTTTTAAATTCTGCTTTTAGTTAAAGGAGTTCATCCATGCTTACACATCCTGGAAATCCCCTCTACTTCACAACCAACCAGGAACCAGCTCTAGAGCACAACACTGTACCTAACTAACTTCCCTCCTTCCTGGGAAGCAAACAGAAAATTTAAGTCCCTTCAATGGATGATCCCAAAACAAAACAAAATTTAAAATATTGCACAGCTAAAGCTCATTGAAGAACTTTTCCAAGAAAAAAAAATTAGAAAATAAACACTTTTCAAACAAGGAAAAGTCTTAAAGAAAAATTTAGCACTATATATAGACAGAACTTGACGCCCTCAAAAAGAATTCCCAGAGAAAAGCAAATTACAGAGGGCTGCCCAAGGCTCTTTTTAAGAATCATTACAGATTTTTCATTGTCTACCCTAAAAAATGATCAAATTCAAAATGTTTCCTTTAACAATAACCTTGGACACTGTATAATTATTATTATTATCCCTCCCAGGAACAAGTACAAACCCTCAGAGGAGCTGTGGGGGTACTAAAGGAGCCGATCTGGGTTTGCATCTTCTCTGCTGGGCCACCCATTAGCTTATATGACTTTGGTCAAGTCACTTGACTTTTCTGGACCTCAAGATTCCTCTGGTATAAAGTAGAGCTACGTACCTACTTTAAAGAGCTATTGTAAGGACTCCATAAAATTAAGTGATTTGACTACAAAAAGTCTACGCTACACAAGCCTCTAACATGTGCATTAGGTAAGTAGAAACAGTAGCACAAGTTTTACCAATAGTTTGTCACCAGATATAACTCTTTGGTTTTAAAAAAGGATACCAGGAAAATAACTATCCCTGCTCCTATCTTAACATCGTGGTAAAATAGATGGATCCCTGTAAGTGTCAATAACCTGCCTCCAGATGTGTGAGGAAAGCATGTCTACACTTCATTTTTTTTCCCCAGGTGTTCTGATTCAGGGGCCAAAGAAACTGTTCAGCCCACCCCCTTCAGAAGGGCTTTGGTCTAAGACGAGATCCACTGCCCTTGCCGTACACAAGTAAAGATAATTTATAAACCAAATGTTCTCCCTGGGATTGCCTGTCGTGCATCCTTGAAAACTACTTTATGCTTTACAATTGAATATATCTTCTGATTCTGTCCTCCAAACAACCCTCTTAGAAAAATGAGTATACAGAAAAAAAAAAAAAGTTAATGACTACGTAAAAGATACAGAACCTCTATTTCTGACTCCTACTTAACTCATTACTTTATTGAGCTGAATAAGCTATTTCTTTTATTTATAAAGCAGAAACAACACTGTATCTGCAAAAGCCATCAAAGTTTAAAGTCTTCTCATTAGCAGTAAAGCTGAATGAATCTACTATCATCTATACTCATTTTTATTGCTAATTAAAAAAGAAAATGGTTTGGGCTGTCTTTTTGTCCTCTTTCAGTGAAAAAAAATCAAGAATAGAAAAGGGAGAAGAGAGAAGGGAAAATTTAAAATTCCTGAGATTTCTAGTGCCTGAGTAAACAATACAAAATCTGACTAAGGTAAAAGAAGCAGACAGTAAATCCCTGTGCATCACAGTAGTAAAAAGTAGCCCACTGAAGCTGTCTACATGGAAGGCAGAAAGGAACTGGGAAGTGATTTTCACTCTGAAAGAAATCCAAAAGATGAAAGACTGAAACAGTAAATGGGAGAGGCAAGAATACACAGGCAGACATCTTGGGGATATCCCGGGAATACTCATAAGCTCAAATGACGTGTCTTGTACATCTCATCAGTGGTTTTCCCTCCCATGTCCAACCTAAACAAATATTGAGTCGCTTAAGAACAACGTACAACTGGAAGATGAGTCACTCCACCAGTAAGCAACGAGATTAAGGGGAAATTTTAGTTTCCTGTGAACTCTGACACAGTTTGCTTGGCACAGTTTGCATCTGTTTGCATTATCCCTGTTAGCAATTACTGCTAATCCATGTTTGCACATCTTTTCTGCTACCATTAATTAAGCAAGTAATAGCAAGGTAAGTGTTAAGCACTCTTCCACCCTCAAAAAACATGCATCAAACTAATAAGGAAGTAGAATTACTAACAAGTGTAAATAGCATGTGTAATTGAATCCAAAGACTTGGGTTTGAATCCTGGATTCATGACTTAAACAGTGTGGCTTTGGCAAGCTACTGAACTTCTTTGAGCCTCAATTTCCTCATCTGTAAAGTATATAAAATACTTCTTCCCTCAAAATCATTGTAAAGATTAAACAATATATTAAGTATATGGTAGCTATTACATAAGAAATAGGAACATTGAAAAAAAAAGAAATATAAACATTGGAGTGATAATACATAAGTAACAATAGTTACTGCATGCCTACTGGATTCCAAGCATTGTGGAGAATACAAAGAAGGGCATCTTGCCCTTCCAAGAGTTTACAATGTGAATGAAGAGATAACAGATACTGATGTGAAAAACCAAGCACTAGAATGAGAACACACAGTACAGGGTCAACGATAAGTGTGTGGCAGGGTTCAGAAATGCTACAAGTTCAAAAGAAGAAAAGATAAATGCAGACTAGAGAGGTCAGGAAAAGTCTGAAAAGGGTTTGGAGACAAGTGTACATTTTAGAGGAGGAGAAAAAGCACAGGAAAAAAGCAGCAAAGGAGGCCAGAGCCAGTGAGTCAGCTCTGGCTGCAGCAGGTGTTTGTAGAGGAGAATAAGAGATGAGGCTAAAAAAGTGGGTCGTGACCAGAAAAGGAGCTACATTTAGGGTAGGAATGGGAAACTGCAAAAGGTTTTTGGGTAAGGGAATAATACAACTAAATCAGTGTTTTGATAAAACTGATCTAGCAATAATGTGAAAGAGAGATGGAAGGAGGAGAGTGCAGACACATGAAAACCAGTTGGGAAGTAAAATGGGAGTTGAGGTTGAGGAAAGAAGTAGTGAAGGGATGGAAATAGTGGAAATGGACAAGTGGAGGCAGATGAGAGCAATACTGCACAACAGGATTCATGACTGATTAGCCACAAAGGTTAAGGATACGAGAGGAGTCAAAAGCAGTTTTACTCTCTTCAGTCTCAGTGGCAAAGAGGAAAGTTACAAAAAGAAACTCAATGGTGTGTGATCAGAAGCTAGAAGATAGAAGAGAAGAAGCGTTTATGAAGAATTTGATTTGTGACACGCTGAATTTGAGTTCATAATGGCATATTACATATAAATGTCACAAAGGCAGTTGATTACATTGATCTGGCATTCAAGAGAATAGTCAGAATTAAAGAAAACAATTTGGGAGTCACTTAGACAAAACAGCATTAAAGCTGAGGGAAAAAAATCCCATCAGGGACACTATAAAGGCTCTGGGTCTTCTTCCAGGAGAAAAATCCATTCCATTGCAGGGAAATATGGTTTCTCCTCTGGTGAGGAGGGGCTATGGAGTCCAGGAGAGCCCAATACTCATAAAAGTCCTCTTAAAGGAGGCATCCAGATTGTCTCTGTAAACAGTGGTCAGCCTAGGTATAAAAGATCCGTGATGCAATATGAATTAACATAGGGAGATCCTACCTTGGATGGCCATTGTCACTGGCTGCTCAGCCCCATTAGGGACTCCAAGGACCTAGGGAAAGTTTGCTGAAATACACTGCACTTGTTTCTTCTATATTTGGCCATTTTCTTTCTTTCCTTTCTTTCTTTCTCTTTTTAAAAAAAATTTTTTTTTAACGTTTATTTATTTTTGAGACAGAGAGAGACACAGCATGAACGGGGGAGGGGCAGAGAGAGAGGGAGACACAGAATCGGAAACAGGCTCCAGGCTCTGAGCCATCAGCCCAGAGCCTGACGCGGGGCTCGAACTCGCAGACCGTGAGATCGTGACCTGAGCTGAAGTCGGACGCTCAACCGACTGAGCCACACAGGCGCCCCAGTCTTTCTTTCTCTTTTTAATGTTTATTTTTGAGAAAAAGAGAGAGACACAGCTCAAGCAGGAGAGGGGCAGAGAGAGGGAGACACAGAATCTGAAGCAGGCTCAGGCTCTGAGCTGTCAGCACAGAGCCTGATGCAGGGCTCGAACCTACAGACCACGAGATCATGACCTGAGCTGAGGGCTCGAACCTACAGACCATGAGATCATGACCTGAGCTGGAGTCGGACGTTTAACCGATTGAGCCACCCAGGCGCCCCTATATTTGGCCATTGTCTGATAAAGTTTGGTGTTCGTAGCTATATAAACAGGGAATTTAATCTAATTTTACTCTGGATATAAGTGTGGTGTCTACCTACTAATCCAAAACCCACTTGAAACACTGCACACATATTTACACATAATTTTACTAAAGTTTCTGGGGTCTCAGAATCCCATGGAACAGACCTAAGAACCACCAGAGTTAATTACAAAACAAGGGGAGGAAGAGTTATGTTCCTTTTCCCTCCTCCCCAAATCTACTATTATTCCTTTGCTTTATAAGGTTATTCTACTTTAAAAGTTTTATTCTAACACAATAATGTTAAATTAAAAGTAAACACTTTGGATTTTAATACTAGCTCAGCTTCACTGATAACACAGCTGACAGTTGGGAATAATGAATGCTGTGCTTCGGATCTGATCGGTCAGCTCTGCTAGTTCTGGAAGTGATCTGTCAGGTTATTTTGGTACTTTATACAACAATCAGTTCCTTATATATATCCAATCACTATGTTATACACCTTAAACTAATACAATGTTATATGTCAATTGCATCTCAATAAAGTTGGAAACATTAAAAATAATAATCGGTTCTTGTTTTCTAATAATCATATGGAGTTTCTCGGATTGCAGACACAGAAGCCTTATACTATTAACACAATATTAAGCAACCTGAAAAGAGGTCACTTCAAAAATTTCTATATCCAGAGGACTGGCCCATTTATATTTACGAAAATATAGGCCCCTAAATATATTTTGAAAAAATGAACCATGGTTATTAGGCCATGAGACAATGACTACAGAAAAGGTATACATTTTTGATAATGCCTTTCCCCTTTCACCTAATGCTTAATAGCTCTTGAGCATTTATTCTAATAAGTTATTTTCACTTCCCAGTGACACTGCACCCACGTGCAGTACCTGATATGGCCTTATCCCATGTTCCTGAAAAATACCCCTTCTCATTTTTCTCATTTTGGAGAATTTATAGGTTAAACAATAAGTTCAACCCCAAAGACAAGCATTTACATTGCATTAATCTGCAAAGGAGATATAATATTTTTATTAAGATGACAGAATGGGGGCGCCTGGGTGGCGCAGTCGGTTAAGCGTCCGACTTCAGCCAGGTCATGATCTCGCGGTCTGTGAGTTCGAGCCCCGCGTCGGGCTCTGGGCTGATGGCTCAGAGCCTGGAGCCTGTTTCCGATTCTGTGTCTCCCTCTCTCTCTGCCCCTCCCCTGTTCATGCTCTGTCTCTCTCTGTCCCAAAAATAAATAAACGTTGAAAAAAAAAAAAAAAGATGACAGAATGCAATTTTGCCATTCATAGTTTTTCAGTTAGTTTGCAAAGAAGCTTACTGTTAAATAAAGCAGTGGTCTGTCAAGATGGATGCCCACCTCTGAGACAACTGAGTTATCTGCTACTTCAAATCATCGGAATAAATGGCACAAATGCAGTGAATTTATAAACAAACAAAACAACACAACTGTTTAAATCAGCTGTGTGAATAGCTCAATCCATATGCATTCCACTCTTCCAATTATAAGTCTCCAGAAGTAAACCTAGTACTTTGCAAGTGCAGGAAATCACATTTTACTACCCTGCAGCTGCTTCATAGCTCAGGAAAATGCAAAAACAAAGAGGAAATATGCCTGGAGATCTTATTAACAAAGAGTGGAAATCCCCTTACTCCACATCTTCCAATTAGCACTGCTTGAGAACATAAGCTCTTGGGTTCAAATTTCCCTTCATGGAAGGCCCAACCACACTGGAATTAATCTGCAGTTGCCACCTGCACTAAAGACAGGAGTAGATGCACACTGGAGCATTCCAGATTGCCACTTTAGCTATCATTTTCACTACAGAATGGATTAACATGTAAAGGATTTTTTTTAACTCCAGAACAGACATTAATCTTTTTGCAAAGCAAAAGCAATGTAGTTCAATAGAAAATCTCTCTCCTGCTCTTGATCTAAATTTCATCTTTCATGCATTTCATAAATGCAAAAAAGAATATTTATCATGTGCAAAAGACATGACAATTTTCAGTATTTTTAAATATTTGACGAAAGAAGGCGATTTTCACTTTCTATAGTGACATTTCTAAACTACTTTTGTATTTGACAATTAATATATGTTTGGGGAAAATATTATAGAAAGATGTTGCCTCTGCATGAAATTCACTAAAGATGCATTGTTTTATTAAACTCCCTCTTCACAATTTCTATCCTGAAAGCATATGTGTATTTATGTCGGTTTTTAAAAAGACCTTTACAATAGAAATTTCAAACATATACAAAGTAGAATAATATAATAAATCCCAATGAACCCACAAACTAACTTTATCAACTCATGGCTAATCTTGTTTCATATGTAACTGTACCCATTCCATCCCCCATTTCCCAGCTATTTTTGAAGCATATCTTGGGCATCACATCTTTCATCCATAAATATTTTAGAGTGTAGCTCTAAATGATAAAGTTTTTAAAATGTTTGTTTATGTTTGAGAGACAGAGTGAGAATACGGGGGGGAGGGGAAGAGAGAGAGAGAGAGAGAGAGAGAGAGAGAGAGAGAGAGAGAGAATCCCAAGCAGATTCCATGCTGTCAGCACAGAGCCCAACTCAGGGCTTGAACTCATGAACCATGAGATCATGACCTGAGCCAAAATCAAGAGTTGGATGCCTAACCAACTGAGCCACCCAGATGCCCCTAAAATATAAAGTTTTTAAAAGATAACTCACTAGCATTATTATACCTAAAAAATAATAAACAATAATTTCTTAGTGTCTCCAACAATCAGTGTTCAGATTTCCCTGATTGTTCAAATCAGGAATTAAAAGCCAAACACACTCTGCAAATTATTGATATATTACAAACTGCTTTTGATCTACAGGTCTCTGTTTCCTTGCAATTGATTTATTAGAAGATACCAGGTTGTCTCAGAGTTTCCCATGGACTGGATTTGGTACTGTATCCTCTAGGTGTAACATTTCCCCTATATTTCCTATAAATTAGTAGCTGGCTATAGATGCTTGATCAGATTCAAGTTTGACACTTTCATGTACCAAATTCTTAACTCTTATCTCCTATTTCTTGAAACCTAGGGAGAGAAGAAACACTGGCCAAGTTTCAACCTATTGCTAAAAAGTAGTACTGAATATTAAGGAGGTGTCATATGCTCTGCTGAAAACTTAACTTCAAATTTCTACCTTTGAAAGGCAGGGAGGGAAAGAGCTTCACACCACTGAAACCTCAACAATGATTTGATGCTCCCTTTCTTCCTTCCCAGACTGATACTGTGCTAGATACAGATTCTGCATTGTTTTGTTTTTTTAGAGAGAGAGAAAGAGAGCACATGAGCAGGGGAGAGGGGCAGAGGGAGAGAAAGAGAGAATTTTATGCAGGCTCCACGCTCAGCATGGTGCCCAATGCAGGGCTTGATCCCACAACCCTGGGATCACAACCTGAGCCAAAATCAAGAGTCAGCTGCTCAACTGACTGAGCCACCCAGGCACCCCCAAGTTCTGCATTTTTATTCATCTAAATCACAACTTCCTCTTCTACTCTGTACTGTTTTCAGGGCTCCACCCTCATCTCTACTCCCACTAGGGAAAGACTACCTTATCTGACTAAAACATAACTAAATTGCCTGGCAACAGTTAGAAAGTCTTGACATTTCAGACCTGGAAGGGGCCTTGGAGATCATGGAGTCCAATCTGCTCTGTTTAATGTTTTTTTAATTTTATTTTTCAATCTGCTCTGTTTAATGATGAGGGAACAGAGAACAAGAATACAGTAGTCCTTCCTTATCTGCAGAGGATATATTCCAAGACCCAATGGGTGTCTGAAACCAGGAATAGTACCAAACCCAAATACATTATATTTTTTCATACCTACAAACCTGCGATAAAGTTTAATTTGCAAATTAGGCACAGTAAGACATGAACAGTAATAACTATTAACAAAATAGAACAATTATAACAACATACTGTACAGAAGTTATGTGAATGCACTCTCCCTCTCTCTCAAAATATCTATTGTATTGTACTCAGCCTTCTTCTTGTGATGATATGAGGTGATAAAATGCCTATGTGATGAGATAAAGTGAGGTGAATGACAGGCATTGTGATGCAGCTTTAGGCTACTACTGACCTGACAATTCGTCAGAAGGAGGATAGTCAGCTTCCAGACCACAGCTAACTACAGGTTGCTGAAACCGCAGAAAGTGAAACTGCAGATAAAGAGACACTATTGCAATGAAGTAACTTGCCAATGGTTATGAAGATGATGTTAAATGAGTTAATAGCTATAAAATCCTCACAAAAGTGACTAACATATAATAAGCCTTATATAAATGCATGCTTTATTTTTAAAAAACATAGTTAAAACTAATTAAAAAGCAAAATTAATATTTGAAAGGATCTCTCAAATTTCTTCAAGTATATAAACACTCCCTTCTACCTTGCATGTTGGGGGAATAATATATTCTATATATAAGTAAATGTTCAAGATAACTGCTCCTTTAAATAACCAACTTTATTCCATATTAATCTTTACATTTTTTTAAATGTGTTTTTTTTATTTTTGAGAGAAAGAGAGACAGACAGAGTGCAAGTAGGGGAGGGGCAGAGAGAGAAGGAGGCACAGAATCCAAGCAGGCTCCAGGCTCCAAGCTGTCAGCACAGAGCCCAACGCAGGGCTCGAACTCATGAACTGCGAGATCATGACCTGAGCTGAAGTCAGATGCCTAACTGACTGAGCCACCCAGGTGCCCCTCTATATTAATTTTTTAAAGTCAAGATAATCCAAGACAGAAATTGTTAGAAATATATTGCATACTTTTTTATCAAATGAAGAACACTAAACAATCTTATTAAATTTCATAGTGACCTAGTATTTCGTTATGAACACAAGTAAGCTTAATGAAGAGAACTCAGATTTTAGAGACTTGGGTTCTAATCTTAGCTCTGTTACTTGAGTTCTAATCCTAGCTCTGCCAAAAAGCTTGTCTTGGCAAAGTCCCTTAACCTCTCTGAGACCTAGCAAATAAGAGATGCTGCTTTCCCTAGAGAATTATCAAAAGGATTAAAGATAACAAAGGTCTAACACAGTGCCTGATACATAGTCAGCATTTAGTAAATGGTAACTATTATTCATTAATTCAACAAAGTGGGAATCTTCATGCCAAGCATTGTTCTAAGATATGGGAATACCACAGAGTTCAAACAGACAAAAATTCCTACTACCATGGAGCTTCTAGTCTAATATGTGAAAAAAAAATATTAAAAGCTAATAAAATATACAGTAATGTCAGATGGTAATAAGTGCTATGGAAAAAATAAAGCAGGGACAGAGTGCTTGGGCAAGGTGTGAGGGTATACATGCAATTTTAAATGCGGTGGTCAAAAAAAACCATTCTAACAAGTCTATACTTCAGAAAAGAGTTAACAGTGGATAAATAATCATGCAGATATTGGGAGGAAGAGGAAATAGCAAGGGTGAAGGTCCTGAGGTAGGAGCATATCTGGTAGGATTGAGAAATAAGAAGGAAATATAAAGAAAAGGAAAAGAAACACACAAGAGTCCAATACAGCTGGAATGGAGCAAGATCTGAGAGGCTATGGGATGCCAGATTAGGCAGAGCCTTTCAGGTCACTGTAAAGACTGACTTTCAGCCTGAGTGACATGGAAAGCTCTTGGAAAGTTTTCAGCAGAAAAGAGATATGATCCAACATGGATTTAAAAGGATCACTCTGGCTGAAAACAAACTTGGGCGCTGGGAAACAGGGAAACCAGTTAGGAGGCTGCTGCAATTGCTTGGTCTAGCGATGATGGTGGCTTAGATCAAAAACTTGGTAGTAGTGAATGAAGGTGATGAGAAATGGTCCGATATCCTTTGAAGGAAATCAACAGAACTTTCTGGTAGACAGGAAGAAGGGTATGAAGGAAAGAGAGAAGTCAAGAATGAGTGACATTTATATTGATATCTAAATAACTAGAAGGAGAAAGTTTTATTTACTGAGAGAAGAAAGGCTGGAAGAAGGGCATCTTTACAAAGATCAGGAATTTGGAGCTATGAAGGATGAAGGAGACCTTCTGCCCTTATTCTCAATATTTCTGCTGCTGCCATTTCACATTAATAATTTTCTCTTTCCTCAGAAGTAAACAGTCTTCAGAACCAGTTTGTTATCGTTTCTAATCTCTTATTTACACCACTCTATTCTCTAGGGAGAACAAATGAAAAGGCAATAAAAACTACTACATTTATTCAATAGTGAAAGAAAAAACTGAATCAGAAATCTAGGGCAGCAGTTTCTAAGGAAAAGAAAAACTTAAAAGTGTGGTCACTCTGGGTAGTGCTCCACTTCCAACACATTATTTCTAAAAATTCACTTATAAAATGGTCATTTAGAACTCACAATATTTTTCTCATAAATTCAAGTTTATAAGAAATGACTTGGTTTGGGGCACCTGGGGACTCAGTTGGACTGAGCACTGACTTCAGCTCAGGTTCTCATGGTTCAGGGGAATCTGTCAGCAGACCCTCTCTCCCTCTCTCTCTGCCCCTTCCCCACTTTGCTTTCTCTCTCTCTCTCTCTCTCTCTCTCTCTCTCAAAAAGAAATAAACTTAAGAAAAAAGAAAGAAAGAAAGAAATGACTTGGTTTCCATGCCAAACTAGATAATGGAACTACATTATAACAAAAACTGTACCAGCCTGAATCTAAGGGAGAAAAGATCACAGCGTATAAGAAAGACCAGACTTCCCTGCCCTTGGCCTAAGAGAAAAATTAGTCAAGTTTCTCCTTTGCACACTCCCACCTTGTTCAAATCACTTATACTAAAAGCACCGTTATTAAAGCTTCTCGGCCTTTGGCTAAGATCAAGCGTCTAAAAGCACCTTTATCCTCTGCCTGTAACACTGTAATCTCCATGAAACCTCCTATTCTAGCATTGTCTTCAAATCTGCCTGGAAATATGTTTTATGTTCTCTATGACCACGCAGTTCTAAAACAGCAGCCACCAAACACCCACGACCACACACAATTCTCATTCCCTTGTAAAACAAGACTCGGCAAAGCATCAGGAGGAAATGCACTGCTTAAAGTTAATTCTAATAAAAATGACTTGATCCCAGTTGGAAGAATTTCAGTAAGTACTATATAAGAGAAAATGAAGAATATAGAAATAAGGAGAATATTTCACATTGAGAAGTCCACTGCAAAGAATCAGCCTGCTTCTTTCTACATTTTCACCTTTCCTGTACTTCTAAACTCACTGATTTTTCTAGAAGTTTTACCTAAGTTTTCTAATTACATTTTACCATAATTCTTGCACCAACACCCTGGACAATCTAGAGATTACATGCCTATTTTCCAGTTTTCCTTTTTTTTTTTTTTTTAAAGTTTATTTATTTATTTTGAGAGAGAGTGAGCGAGTGAGCAGGGGAGGGGCAGAGAGAGAGAGGGAGAGACAGAATCCCAACAAGGCTCCATGCTATCAGCAGAGCCCCATGCTGGAACTCATGAACCGTGAGATCATGACCTGAGCTGAAACCAAGAGTCAGATGCTTAACTGACTGAGCCACCCAAGTGTCCCTTCCAGTTTTCAATTGTGGAGCTGAAGAAGAGGGAATGGGGAATAAAATTAGTGATTAATTAAGTATGCATTGGTAAAATGTTTTTAAGTTAAGAACTATATTCATTAATGGGCTTTTATAAATAAAGACTTCAAAATACATGGATTTAAAACTATACTTTGCATATACATTTCTTTCTCAGGTTTTCTTCTTAAACTACCAAACCCCTCAAGTTTGCAATTTGCCATTCAACATTTTTTAAAATCTGGGGCGGAGGGGAGCCTCATAGTTCATGTAAAAGATAATGAGCAAAAAAAAAAAAAAAAGAGAGAGAGATAACTGGAGCCTCAAACCCAGAAAGATGAGAGAGCAAAGTTCTGAAGACTGCAACAAAGGGCTCAGTTAGTTCACATCTTTCAAGTTTGCAGCTGCCACCCAAACTAAAAACAACAACAAACACCTACATTAGATCAGTTCTTTTTTTTTTTTTTTTAAGTTTATTTTGAGAGAGTGCATGCATGCACAGGAGGGGCAGAGAGAGGGAGAGAGAAAACCAAGCTACACACTATCAGTGCGGAGCCCGATGCGGGGCTCAAACACACGAACTGTGAAATCATGACCTGGGCTGAAATCAAGAGTTGGACGCTCAACTGACTGAGCCACCCAGGCACCCCTCATTGGATCACTTCTTATACTGACATTCATTTGGGTCACATGTGCTGTCTTAAATCTGTAGTTAGAGAAACACCAGAAGGTTTCCCTTCTGTCATTTAACTCAAGAGATATCATCAAGCAGAACAAATTGTTTGACTTAAACTTAGCCCTAAAAATGATAGGGAAAAATCTGTTATAAGATGGCTGACAGGACTAATAGGAAAATTCCTGTCCCCGACCGACAGGACAGGTTCTTCTTCCCACCCTGCTTGCAGCATTGCTCCAAATTACTACTAATGCGGAATGCATAAGTAACAGACTATAAATTGTTCCCTCTGTGTATGCTGAGGGCTCAGACCTCTGGAGAGTTAGCTTCTCTGAGCCCACAGGTGTAAAATAAACCTCCTGCCTTTCAAGATCTCTGAGTGCCGAGTACCGCTTGGTTCTTCCACCGGGTGATCCAGACCAGGTTCCGTAACAAAAACTCAATTAAATGTACTATAGGTGATTTGCCTTCCTCCAATTTCTTTTTCAGAAAACAGAATACCAAGTCATTAAAGTTTTTTTTAAGAAGTCCTAAATCACAGGATTATGGGGGACTGCTATTGTGATTAAAGTTTCATTTAGAGTTAAAAAAAAAAGTTTTATTAAAAGTTCAAACTGAGAGGACCCTGGTAGGCTATTATTTCCCTCTTTAGAATTATCTATTTTAACTGTAATTTTTAAATAATTAATAAACATCATTTTCATAATTAGAACAAAAGGCACTTCCATTTTGGAAAGTGACCAATGGTCAGGAAGAAAGTCTCAATAAGAGCTAAAAGAGAAGACCCTAAATAGAAAATAAGCTGAGTAGTGAGACTGTTGTCTTTAACTTCTTTTGTTAACGTCTGTAGAATAAAACTGAGAGAAATAAATTTTACTTAAACTTTTCAAAGAGTTAGAAAAAGGAAACTACATCTGCAGTGGAATATTTCTAGAGCAGTGGTTCCCACACTGTGGTTTGCAGACTTCTGGGCATCTCTAAGACCCCTTTGGGAAATCTGTGAGGTTAAAAATGATTTTTATAATAATACTAACATGTTATCTGCCTTTTCCATTCTCATTGGCTCAAAAGTGTGGAGTTTTGGTAAAATATCAAAGAATAACCACAGTTACCTGAAAATGTCAATAAAATACTCTTAACTTTTTTATGTTTACCTATATGAGGTCACATTTTTTTCATATGCTTCAGCCAAAATCACATACAATAGACTGAGTACAGAAGCAGACATAAAAATTCAGCTGTCTTCTATTAAGTTATGTAATTAAAGAGACTTCCAAATATATGACAATGCCTCTCTTTTCACAAATTTTTTTTTGTTTTGGATGATAGTTATTACTAAGGAAATATTATTTATGTTAACATGTAATAGTATTTACATTGTCGTTTTAAATAAATTAATATTTTTAAAGGTTCTCAGTTTTAATTTCTAATCCAGTAATTATCAATAGATATAATCTCACATAAAATCTCTTAGGAGTCCTTAATTTTAAGCTATAAAAAGGTTGTGGGGCACGTGGCTGGCTCAGTTGGTGGAGCGTGCAACTCTTGGTCTTGGGATTGTAAGTTTGAGCTCCACATAGGGTGGAGAGATTAATTAAAAAAAAAATCTTAAAAAAAAAAAAGAATGTAAAAGGGTCTTGAAGCCAAAAAGTTTGACAATTTTTACTGTTCTAAAGTATTCTTAGCTTTTTTTTTTTAAATGTCTATTTTTGAGAGAGAGAGAGAGAGAGAGAGAGAGGGTGAGTGGGGCAGGGGCAGAGAGAGAGGGAGACACAGAATCTGAAGCAGGCTCCAGGCTCTGAGCTGTCCACACAGAGCCCGGCGTGGGGCTCGAATCCACGAACTGTGAGATCATGACCTGATCAGGGGCGGGACGCTTAACTGACTAAGCCACCCAGGTGCCCAAGTGTTTCTTAGTTTTTAAGAAAAAATCACTGTGTAAAGAATTTTTTAGGTAAGAGAAACAAGTGAAGTGAATTTATAATTAACAGGACAAATGATTAAGATCACATTTGCTTCACAATCTGAGGAGCAAACAAGAAACAGGTGGAAGTGTTCATGAACTAAAAGTGGCCATGAGTTAATGATCATTGAGCTAGCGGTTCATTACACCAGTCTCTCTCCTTGACAGATGTTTGAAATTTTTCCTAATAAAAAGATTAAAGAAAGAAGTGAATTCAGACTTAGCAGTTGAATTTAAAAAAAAAAATCGGACTGTAAAGTAACATTACTGCTTAGAATGAAGGAAAATAAAGGGAGGAAATCTGAATATTAAAAATCAACATTATTAACTATTAATATTAAACTAGCAGTATCTACATAGCTCCAAATGCACTTAAAAATTTTTTTAATGTTTCATTTATTTTTGAGAGAGAGAGTGTGAGCAGGGAAGGGGCAGAGAGAGAGGGAGACACAGAATCTGAAGCAGGCTCCAGGTTCTGAGCTGTCAGCACAGAGTCCGATGTGGGGCTAGAACTCATGAACTGTGAGATAATGACCTAAGCTGGAGTTGGACGTTCAACTGACTGAGCCACCCAGGTGCCAGGGGAGGGGCAGAGAGGGAGGGAGACAGAGAATCCCAAGCAGGCTCCACGCTGCCAGCTGTGGAGCCTGATGTGGGGCTCAAACTCATGAACTATGAGATCATGACTGAGCCAAAGCCAAGAATCAGATGCTTAACCAACTGAGCCACTCAGGTGTCCTCCAAATACACTTTTTGATCTCCACTGATCTTCTCTCAATTAGTTTCATATAGTTAAATCAGCAAGATACACATACCATTCAGAGTTCTGCTTTGTTCACTTAAAATTCACTTATACAGCTCCTATCTTTACCTACTATCACTAACCAGACTTAAAAATGACATGCATATCTTTCGGCTTAATAATTTTTTAAAAGATTTTTTTAATGCTTATTTATTTTTGAGAAAGAGAGAGCAGGAGCAAGAGAGGGGCAGAGAGAGAGGGAGACACAGAATCCAAAGCAGGCTCCAGGCTCTGAGCAGTCAGCACAGAGCCTGATGTAGGACTTGAACTCATAAACCACGAGATCATGACCTGAGCCAAAGTCAGACACTTAATTGACCAAGCCACCCAGGTGCCTTTCTTTCAGTTTAATAATTAAATAAGGTTAGCAAATCCTTTAACCTAATTGATCTGACTATACAATAATTTTTACATGTGATACTATTGCCATCTGCTGGCTGTGATGTCTAAGTACAGTAAACAAAGGTTTAAAACAGAAAAGCTAAAAATTTACCTATGACTGAGGTTTTCTCCCAAAATTATCCTGTAGAAAAGAAGCTGCCATACATACATTAGGGTTCTGCAAAACATCACATTAGACAAGATTGGATGCATTCATCGTGGTATGGCTGTAGACCAAAACCTCACATCAGAAGCAGTGGTTCTTGACCCTGGTTACACTTTATTTAAAAAAAAAATTTTTAATGTTTATTTTTGAAAGAGAGAAAGAGCAAAAGTGAGGAAGGGGCAGAGAGAGAGAGGGAGACACAGAATCCAAAGCAGACTCAGGCTCTGAGCTGTCAGCACAGAGCCCGATGCGGGGATCAAACCCACAAACTGTGAGATCGTGACCTGAGCCGAATTCAGACGCTTAACTGACTGAGCCACACGGGTGCCCCAACCTTGGCTGCACTTTAAAATCACCTGGGAGCTTTTGAAAATCCTGATGTCTAGGACCTAAAACCAGAACAATTAAATCAAATCTCCATTTTATTAAAATGAAAGGCAAGCCACAGACAGTAAAGATATTTGCAGAAGATCTGACATAGGAAGTATATCTAGAATATATAAACTGTTACAACTAAATAAGAAAGCAACCCAGTTTTAACAATGGGCAAAATATCTGAACAGGCACTCACCAAAGCACATAAAAAGATGCTCAACATTATCAGTCATTAGGAAAATATAAATTAAAACAACGAGAGGGGTGCCTGGTGGCTCAGTCAGTCAAGCATCCGACTTCGGCTCAGGTCATGATTTCACTGTCTGTGAGTTCAAGCCCCAGTAGGGCTCTGTGCTGACAGCTCAGAGCCTGGAGCCTGCTTTGGATTCTGCGTCTCCCCCCACTCTCTCTGCCCCTCCCCCACTTGTGTTCTGTCCCACTCTATCTCTCAAAAATAAAAAAATGTTAAAAAAAAATACAAACAAACAATGAAATACTACTTCAGATCCATTAGAGTAGCTAAAGGTAAACAGACATCATACTAAGTGTTGACCAGGATGTGGAACAACTGTAATGTTCATATAGTGCTAATAAAAATATAAAATGGGACAACCACTTTGGAAAACAGTTTGGCAGTTTCTTAAAAAGCTACACACACACACCTACCATAAGACCCAACCACTCTACTGCTAGATACGTACCCAAGAGAAAGAAAAGTTTTAGTGGTTAGTATGCCTTCTAAAATTCATGCCCACCCAGAAGCGCCTGGGTGGCTCAGTCGGTTAAGCATCTGATTTCAGCTCAGGTCATGATCTCATGGTTCGTGGGTTTGAGCCCTGTGTTGGGTTCTGTGCTGACAGCTCAGAGCCTGGAGCCTGCTTTGGATTCTGTGTCTCCCTCTCTCTCTCTCTGCCCCTTCCCTGCTCGTGCTATCTCTCACTCTCTCAAAAATGAATAAACATTTTTTTTTAATTTTTTTTTTTCTCAACGTTTTATTTATTTTTAGGACAGAGAGAGACAGAGCATGAACGGGGGAGGGGCAGAGAGAGAGGGAGACACAGAATCGGAAACAGGCTCCAGGCTCTGAGCCATCAGCCCAGAGCCTGATGCGGGGCTCGAATTCACGGACCGCGAGATCGTGTCCTGGCTGAAGTCGGACGCTTAACCGACTGCACCACCCAGGCACCCCAAAAATGAATAAACATTTAAAAAAAAATTTTTTTAATTCATGTCCACCCAGAATGTGACCTTATCTGGATGCAGTTATAATTAGCTAAGATGAGATCATACTGGAATAAGATGAGCCCTGAATCCAATGACTGATGTGCTCATAAGAAGAGATGGCACACAGGGGTGCCTGGGTGGCTCAGTTAGTTAAGCGTCTGACTTCGGCTCAGGTCATTATCTCGCAGTCCATGAGTCTGAGCCCCACATCGGGCTCTGTGCTGACAGCCAGAGCCTGGAGCCTGCTTCAGATTCTATGTCTCCTTCTCTCTCTGCCCCTCTCCCACTCGTACTCTGTGTGTGTGTCTCTCTCAAAATAAACATTAAAAACAAAAGAAAAGAAAGACAAAAGAAAATATGGCACACAAAGAAGCAGAGAAATACAGCTAAAAGCCGAGAAAAGCCAAGGATTACCAGGAGTCAAGAGCTTGTGAAGCTAGAAAAAGAGAAGGAAGGATTCTTCCCTAGAGCCTTCAGAAGGAGCATGGCCCTACAAATACCTTGATTTTGGACTTCTAGCCTCCAGAACTATGAGAGAACAGATGTTTTAAGTTACCCAGTTTGTAGCAATTTGGCATCCTTAGGCACCCCTAGGAAACAAACACAGAGGAACAAAGCACAAACTCTTGTACAAGAATGTTCTTTTATATTTTTTTAATTTACTAATTTGAGAGAGAGAGTACATGAATGTGGGGGGGAGGGGCAGAGAGAAAAAGCCAGAGACAGAATCCCAAGCAGGCTCTATCCTGTCAGCACAGAGCCCAAGATAGGGTTCAAACTCATGAACCATGAGATCATGACCTGAGTGGAAATCAAGAGTCAGACACTTAACTGACTGTGCCACCCAGGCACCACATAAAAGAATGTTCTTATTAGCTATATTTGTAATAGCCCCAAAATGGAAATAACCCAAATGTCCATCAATAAATGAAAGAATTTATAAGTTGTGGTATATCCACCCCAACAGAATGTTACTCGGAATAAAATTGATTGAGACACAAAATATGAATGAAATCTCAAAATTATGCTCAATATTAAAAAAAATACAGACAAAAAGTACTATATATGGTGTGCTTCCATGGTGTTTATGGGGCATGGGGCAAGGAAAGAGTGAGGTACAGGAGTCATTAGAAAGTAGCACAAAGAAACTTTTGGAGATGATATATTCATTATATTGACTGTGGTGACAGTTCCACGGGAGTATACATGTGTCAAAACTCACTAAGTTGAGGGGAAGATGGTGGAGATGAAAGCACCAGGAATTTGTCTCTCCCGCCTAGATAACAATTACACTGACAGAATTTGTCTGATGTAACTATTTTGGAACTCTGGAGTCTGTTGAAGGCTTGCAAATTGCAGAAGGAGCCTTGTATGATAAACTGTGGTTAATTTTGTTCAGTTTTAACACTTAATACAGTAGCAACTACCCATTCCACACCCGAAGCCAAATGGCAGGCATCTGTCATGTTCCTAGAGCAGCTTGCACGCATTATGGGAGCCTGGGTGGACAAAAAGGATCCTGTCTTCCAAATACTGGGGATCTACGTTCTGCTGATCGCTGCTTTTGATCACAGAGGTACAGACAACAAGGCATAATCACAAAGAAAAAGAAAATCTGAATATACCTATATGTAGTAAGGAAACAGAACCAGTAAGAAAATCTCCCAACAACAACAACAACAACAACAATAACAACGGCGGCAATGACATCTTGGACCTGATGGCTCACTGGTGAATTCTACAAAAGAGAATTAATACCAATCCTTCTCAAGCTTTTCCAAAAAACTGAAGAGGAGAGAATACTTCCTAATTCATTCTTGGAGGCCAGCATTACACTGGCTCTACCAAAGCTAGAGAAAGACACTACAAAAAAAATACATACCAAGATCCTCCATGAACAGTGATGCAAAAATCCTCAACAAAATACTAGCAAGCAAAATTTAACAGCATATTAAAGGGATTACACAATATGACCAAGCAGGTCTATTCCTGGAATGCATGGATGGTTCAACATATGAAAATCTATCCATGTAATAGGCCACATCAACAGAATAAAGGAAAAATAAAACACATGATCATCTCAACTGATGCAGAAAAGCATTTGACAAAAAACCCTTTTCCTGATTAAAAAAAGCCCCAATAACTAGGAATAGAAGGAAACTACCTCAATATAAAAGCCATATGTGAAAAACTTACAGCAAACATAATATTCAATGGTGAAAGACTGAGAGCTTTTCCTCTAAGATCAAGACCAAGGCAAGGATGCCTTCTACTTCTACTCAACATAGTACTGGAAGTTCTAGCTAGAGCAGTTTAATCATGTAAAATAAGTAAAAGGCATCCAAGTCAGAAAGGAAGATGTAAAATTATTTTTGTTTTGCAGATGACTTGATCTTATATGCAGAAAATCCTAAAGATTCCATACCCAAAAAAAGCTGTTACAATGTATCAGTTCAGCAAAGTAGCAGATTACAAAGTCAACATACATAAACTGGTTGCATTTCTATAAACTAACAATGAACAATCTAAAAAATAAATGACGAAAACAATTCTATTTACAATAGTATCAAAAAGAATGAAATAGTTAGGAAGTAACCTAATCAAGGAAGTGAAACACTTTATAATGAAAACCACAAAAGATTGCTGAAAGAAATTAAAGACATAAATAAATGGAAACACATCCTATGTTCCTGAACTGGAAGACTTAACCTTGTTAAAATGTTGATACTACCCAAAGCAATCTACAAATTCAATGCAATCCCTATTAAAATCCAAATGATATTTTTTGTAGAAATAGAAAAACTCATCCTAAACTTCATATGGGATCTCAAAGGACCCTGAATAGCCAAAACAATCTTTAAAAAGAGCAAAACTCATACTTCCTGATTTTAAAACTTACTACAAAGTTACAGTAATCAAAACAGTGTAGTACTGGTGTAAAAACACACATATAGACCAACAGAATAGACATAAACCCAGACCCTCTCATCCATAGTCAAATGATTTCTGACAAGGGTGCCAAGACCATTCAACGGGGAAAGGGCAGTCTTTCAACAAATGGTGCTGGGAAAACTGGATATCGACATGCAAAAGAATGAAGCTGGACCCTTACATAACACCATACACAAACATGAACTCAAAATGAATCAAAGATCTAAATATTAAGACCTAAAAGAGTAAAACTCTTAGAAGAAAACAGAACAAAAACTGAATTCAACAATGATTTTCTTGGATACGACACCAAAGACATATGGTAACAAAAAAAACAACAAACAAATTGGACTTCACAATAATAAAAAAATTTTGTGCATCAAGAGACACTATCAATAAAGAGACAACTCCTAGAATAGGAGATATTTGTAAATCATATTATCTGATAAGAAATTAATATCCAGAATATATAGAGACCACTTAAAACTCAACAACAAAAAACAAAATCCTGGTTCAAAAATGGGCAAAGGGATTGAATAGGCAGTATAACGCTGTCCAACGAGAAGATGTGCTCTGGGTTCTAAGTCTTTTCCAAAAGAGAATACTAACAAATCTTCCTTCTATTAATCTAGATTTAAAGTGATATTCATTAAAAAGGAATTACAGCAATGTTTAACCACTGAGAGGTGTCAAACAAAAGTATTCAATTAGTGATTGTGCCAGAAAGAAGAGAAGTGCAAAAGCTGGGGGCAAAAACTGATAGGGTAGTGGTGAAATGCCAAAAAGAAACAGGAGATGGCTTGAAGGGGGCTCCTAAAAAATAAATCCAAGACAATTTGAGCATCAAAAAGAATAATGATGGTAATGGATTCTAACACAATTAATTAAAAAAAAAAAGTCCTTGTCCTTATGTCTATATAGATTATTAAAGAAACAAAACAGGGACGCCTGGGTGGCTCAGTTGGTTAGGCGTCCGACTTCGGCTCAGGTCATGATCTTGCAGTCCATGGGTTTGAGCCCCACATCAGGCTCAGACAGCTCAGAGCCTGGAGCCTGTTTCAGATTCTGTGTCTCCCTCTTTCTCTGACCCTCCCCTGTTCATGCTCTCTCTCTCTCTCTGTCTCAAAAATAATGTTTAAAAAACAAACAAACAAACAAAAGAGCTCCAAGAAAGAGAAAAACCATTTATAGAATAGTACCAGTTAATAAATGTGGAAGGAATAAAGTAACTCGAAGATCACCACTGTGCAACCTCCAAAAGTAGAGATCATCTCCATGATGTGAAAAACACTAGGTGAAGAGTTAACAGGAAATCCGCAAGAGTGACAGGATATCTGCATAGTCCTGAAATATTACTCCACAGATTACTTTTTAAATGTTTATTTATTTTTTAGAGAGAGTATGCATGTGCACATGTGTGAACAGGGGAGGGGCAGAGAGAGACAGGGAGACACAGAATCCAAAGCAGGCTCCAGGCTGAGCTGTCAGCACAGAGCCCGATGCAGGGCTCGAACTCACAAACCAAACCATGAGATCGTGACCTGAGCCAAAGTCGGATGCCCAAGTGACTGAGCCACCCAGGCGCCCCAAATCCCAAGCAAGCTCTGCACCATCAGCACAGAGCCGGTGCTGGGCTCCAACTCATGAAATGTGAGATCATGACCTGAGCCGAGATCAAGAGTTAGAAGCTTAACCAACTATGCCACCCAGGCACCCCACTTTTTAATTACAAAGATTACAAAGGGAAAAATGTACCTTTATAATGGAGATATCTGGCAGTTGTCCTCTTAATCAAGTGATGAAACTTAGCATCAATAGTGAAAATAATCTAGTATTATGTGGCTGCAGTAAGCACACAGCATCACCTACATACTTTACCCAAAATCTTTTATACTGAATTAATGAATAAAAAGCAATCAATCAGTCTAAAGTCTTATTGCTCAAAATGTGGTCTAAAGACCAGAATCATATCATCTGGGAGCTTGTTCAAAATACAGAGTCTTGGGCCCCTAGACAACTCAATCATAATTTGCATTTTAACCAGACCTTCAAATGATTCACAGGTACAAAGTTTGAGAAGTCCAGTATAAGACAAAACACCTAGACTTTTCAAAAAAAAAAAAATCAATGTCATTAAAAAAAAAAAAAAAAAAAAAAAGCAGTGTGGGAGGGGCTGCTCTTGATTTAGAGAGACCTAACCACCAAAAGCAATGAACAAATCTTGACTGAATCCTGGATCAGTGGGGGGAAAAGTTATAAAATACATTTCAAGGAGGCAACTGGGAAAATTTGAACATGTGCCTTTTATTAAGTTATATTAATATGAAGGTTCTTAGATGTGATAATGGTATTTAACAACAGAATTTTCTTATTCTTAGAAGATACAGGCTGAAATATTTAAGGTAATATGTCTACAACCTATTATTATTTTTTTTTATTTGTTTATTTTGAAAGAAAGAGCGAGCAGGGGAGGGGCAGAGAAAGGAGAGAGAGAGAGAGAGAGAGAGAGAGAGAGAGAGAGGGAGGGAGAGAGAGAGAATCCCAAGCAGGCTCCACACTAATAGTTCTTCAATGTTTTTTTTTTATTTATTTATTTCTGGGACAGAGAGAGACAGAGCATGAACGGGGGAGGGACAGAGAGAGAGGGAGACACAGAATCGGAAACAGGCTCCAGGCTCTGAGCCATCAGCCCAGAGCCCGACGCAGGGCTCGAACTCACGGACCGCGAGATCGTGACCTGGCCGAAGTCGGACGCTTAACCGACTGCGCCACCCAGGCGCCCCCACACTAATAGTTCAATGTGGGCTTGAACTTACAAACCTTGAGATCATGACCTGAGCTGACAACAAGAGTTAGATGCTCAACCAACTGAGAGACACCCACGTGCCCCCACAACCTACATTTATATAACTCATAAAAACATATGGAGGCAATGCATAAATGGCATGGTAACAATTGGTTACTCAAAATGAAGAGTATGTAGGTGTCTATTGTGCTATTCTTTCATTTTTCCTTTAGGTTGAAGACTATTAAATAAAAAATGAAAGGTGGGAAAACTTCAATTAATCCACAATAGAAATGGTTAAGTTTTTGGCAGCAAACAGCATAATTTGTACACAACCTTGCATCTATCTTAACATCTACTGTAGAAAATACAGACAAGCGTTCAACAGATGTTTGATGAGGGAGATGAAATTTATTTGTTTAAATCGTATTTCAGCTGGCAGAAATTCTCAAAGCTACTCCAACCAGCTGGCTGTCAGATTTATATGGAACTATGGACTGTCATGCAGTGAGAGGCAATAGAGTGTGACAGTAAAGGTTTTAGGGTCAGTCAGTCCTAGTGAGGGGTCCTTGGGCAGATTTAATCTCCCAAAGCCTCAGTCACTCTTTCTATAAAATAGAAATAAAATAGTACCTTTTAGGGTGGTTATAAAAATTAAATAATATATAAGATAATGAATATAAAATACTTAGCATCATTAATAAATGTTAACTAATTTTATTTATCAATAAAGTCAGCTAAAAGGTATTCCATAAAATGAAGCTAATGTTTTTATGGACCATATTTTGACTTTATTTGGAGGATTAAAAGTTTTCATATGATCTAGGGGCCTTCTGTGACAATTTTAAGTCAAGGGGAGAAGACAAAACTATTTTTACTTCTTATTTTTATTTGGTATCTTGAAGAAAAAGCATTTAGTAAGATGATAAACAATTTTTCCCCAAGTTGTAAAAGCATTTTAGTTCTTCAACTTAATCTTAGTGAACCAGGATAAAGTACTGAAGATTAGCAAAATGAAGCTATTAAAAATGACTTACAGAATCAAATTCAATACTTAGAAAATTTGGAAATAATTTTGTCAAGTTATCTTAAATTCTCTTGATTAGAAGAGCTGTGAAAAGCCATGTTTTCATGGGAATTTACTGAACACAGTTTTCTGGAAATACTTAGACAAAAAAATAAGCACCTATCTTTTTGGCTTAAGTGGACTTGCATCTACACAAAACAGAACTGACTTCAATACATGGATGACAGTCTACCCCAATTATTCTATTAAATTCTAAGCAGTCTCTCCTAAAGGTTGGCAACTATAGCTGGCAGGCCAAATCCAGCCCACTGTTATTTTCATTAATATAGTTTTACTGTAACACAGCCATGCTCATTCATTTATGTACTATATTATGTATTGTATTTCAAATTGAAAAGTTGCAACAGACACTGTATGGCCCACAAAGCCCAAAATATTTACTGGCCCACAAAGCCTAAAATATTTACTATCAGTCTTTTATAGAAAAAAATTGCCAACCCCTACTCTAGAAAAGCAATCCAAAAAAGGAATAAATCCTGTTCAGGACTCACCTGAGGGGTTGTCTTTTTGTATTGATCACCTCCATCTATCACATCCCTCATGATTTTTTCCTTGAGAAATTCATACTCTTCTGGACTCAGGTGAAGAGACTCTATGGTTTTTCCACAGCCCGAACACTGACCACTGTAATTACAAAAGTTTGTGTTAAATGGTATCCTGGAAAAGAATTTTCTCTAGAATGAATAATCCTAGGACAGAAAGAAATTGAAAGGTAATTTAAAAAGAATGTTATAATCTTTGTGATCATCACATGCAATTTTTTGTAAAACTGATAATAACACACATTAGGTATGCCAGAAAACCCAAAAAAGTAGACTGCTGGGCATCCAGATAAAGTATTTAAACTTATTCCCAAAACACAACTGGGTCCCAGATCTGTAGGGCAAAATATCTCTGAGGCTTCACATGAGGCTCACTGCACCTATGGGAAAAACATGTTGAGCACTGCAAATCCTCCATATGCCAAATATGGCTTTTTTTCTTGGGTACTCTCTTAATTATCCTATTTCTAAAGTATTCTTAAAAATTTTTTGATCGGTAGCAACAAAACCTACTAAACCTGTTAAAAATAAAATTTAAAAAAGTAAATAAAAAAGTAAATAAAAAAAAGTAAATAAAAAAGTAAATAAAATTTTTTAAAGTTAAAAATAAAATACTGGTCTTTACCTTCCCTGGATTGTTGTGAACTGTCCTTTCCATTGTTCCCCAGGAACACTACAAAAAAAGATTACAAGACCAAATCATTACGTCAGATTCCTAAAACTTAAAACAATATAAACAAATTGATAAAATAAATGAGATAATAATTCTAATTTTTTTTAAAAAAGAAAAAAGGTCAGATTCCCATAGAACCAAAAAATAGGCATTTTATTTAGAAACTGCATTTAGAAATTCGGCAGGCAAGAGCTCTGAAATGTTCAGGATACTTCCCCAGGATGGTTTAATTAGAAGAGTGGGTGATACACTGTGATGGGGCTAAGGAGGGAACAGTACCCTACTGTGGACCTCCTTCCCTTCACTTCTCCTCTGGTCATTCAACCCTCATCTTCAAGTCTAAATCTACTTTCACGGGATTGTGCAGCTAACATTAATAGTGTAACCTCTAAATCAAACTCAACTCTTTCTCCATGAAGCTGCCAGAGATTGTTCCTTCCCAGAGTAATTCCTTCCCTTACACTATCTTCTTATACACCACTATCAACTGTCAAGTATTGCATTCTCCATTAGGTTGTGAATGCCATCATAATAGATCTTACATCACAAAACACCCAAAGTGCCTACCCAAATGGAAGCATTCAAAACTACCTGATTTATTTGCTCAATCAATGTATTCCTTTTTTTTCTCTCACATATACTACCATCAGTTTCTAAGGACTCTGTTGCCTTCTCCTTCCCTAGTTCATAATTCAGGATCTCATCGTCTCTCATTCAAACCTACAATTGCCTCCAAACAGATCTTCCTATTTCCAATCTTAATCCCTCTCCAACCTTTTTTTCTGTTTTGGCAATTACCTTTTTTATTTTTATTTTTTAATTTATTTTTTGAGAGAGAGAGGAGAGTGAGTGCACACGCAAGAGAGCAGGGAAGGGGCAGAGAGAGAGAGGGAGACAATCTTAAGCAGGCTCCATGCTCAGCGTGGAGCCTGACACAGGGCTCAATCTCATAACCCTGAGATTAGGTCTCATGACCTGAGCCAAAATTAAGAGTGGGATGCTTAACCGACTGAGCCAGGTGCCCTGGAACTCTACTCTAAGGTAACAGAACAAAACCCAAAATCCTTGGCATTCAAATAATTTCACAATCTAGCTCCTCCACTCATATTCAACAAATTTGTTAAATAATTAAACATGATTGCTACTTCAAAGCTCAGTGCAAAGGATATACATATAGTTGAAAAGAGAAAAACAGAAAAAGAATGAATATTTTTGAAAGTGCCTAAAAAAAATTAGTAGTGAATCAGTGAATAAAAAACTGAAGCAATAAATAGGGTCACAGCCAGGAACGTGAACAAAAAGCAAAGGGAAAGCAGAGAGCCTTGGAGAGAGCAGTTGGGTGATGGAAAGATACAAAATGAACTGGAATGAAGAGATTTTCCATTTTTAACACTCGCATATCATGTCTCCTCAGGCTTCCCTTATCTGTTCTAAACATCCAAGTTGATGAAATGCATAGATTAAACAGATACCAGTCACTAGGTTTCAGAAGAACTTCTGAAAATACTAATATGATCCAAAGACAGCTCCAGTTTTCTTGCTATAAACTCCAACCATAAGTACTATTGGTAGGCACATCAAAGTGAATACCTCAGAAAAAACAGATGATCCTTCCAAACAGAAAAAATACATAAAAACATACAAATGATCTATAATTTCCCTTTTATGTGATGAATGGAAAATACAACAACTTGTTTATGCTATTACTTTTTTTAAAGAGAGAAAATGTTGTCTTTAAGGAGAAATAAATCTCAAGGAAGGAAAGTATAATTTGAATAGAGTAATTCTCAGCAACAAAAAAAGGAGGCAGCTGCTTTTAGGTAACGGTATTGAATTAAAAACATACATATAAAAAAATTAAAATTACCTCTCAAACCATGTTTTTATACTGTGTGCAAATGATTCCCCAGGATATAGATGATTATTTCTTAGATACAAAAGAATGTCAAATAGCTTGTTTGAATACTGATCATCTTTTATGTTTTTTCCAAAATCAAAGAATGCTTTTAAAGTTTTCAACATAGGAATAAGATTATGACCCAACAATTCCTGATACAAATTCCACGCTAGGTTTACATCTTGGTGAAGGAGGGCTCCCTCGATACAATCATTGTAGTTCTTTTTTGAAGGAATCATGACTTTTTTGATATCCTCTAACAGCAGCAAGGCCTCTTTCCATCTGTCTGAGTGGATTAATCCTTGGATGAGAAGAGTATATCCTCCAGGTTCTAACCTCTTGTATCTGGCTTTCATGATTTCATAGACATCAATAACTTCTGATATATGTTTATGAAAGACGCAGAGATACAAATACTTGACCAGCAAATTATAGCCTACAATACCATTGTTTTTTGCAGCTACCCAGGCTAACAAAGATTTGGCCACATCTATAGAGCTATGGCAGTGAGCCATTTGTGAAATGATCCAACTTTCAAAATTAGCCTTTCCTTTGAAATCTTCCTTTAATTTATCCCACTCTTCTGAATTCAGAGGTCTTGTTGGAAGTTGAATAGTGTTCCTCACAGGTGGCAAGGCATGATCTTCCCTATGAGTATTCATCTGTGATCTCTTCTTAGCTGCTCCAGCAGCAAAAAGATGGGAATCAGAAGAAACTTGATTACTGCCTTCATCTCCTTTCCTGAGATATCTGGCCTTGGCAATCAGAAGATTCACTGCTTTAGTATTTTGTGGAGACACCGCTTTAAGAGAAAACCACTTCTGTTGGTTCCTGATGCCACAATAGTCTTTGAGAAAGAGAGAGAAATAAGAGTGTCCTGGGCCTACGCTAAGGTATGGGTTGCTCTTCCAAAACTTAGGAAGGCTTCGAATACCAGTGAAACAGAAAGTCATCATGCGGTGAGATCAGCACCAGATATAATCAGAGAGATGTTCATAAAGCCCCTACTTCTACAGCGTAATTAAGGAATTGGGCGTGAGGGGCGAAGAACCAAAGCACAATTTCTTAAAAGATGATTTTCATTTTCTCACAGACAAATCAAGGATCTGCTTTTTGGGCTATTAATACAACGAAGTCTGGTGAGTTCTCTCCATTAAACAACCATCCAGGGACAGCCAATGTTAGTCACAAGTCCCAGAACCAGGCGATAGGGCAGGAATCTTCTGGTGGCAGATAAATTCCAACCTATAAACCTGAGGAAAAAGCACAAGGAGGTCCGTCCAATTTGTTTCGCGTGTGTGCCCTTGAAAAAAAGGTAGGATCCCATGGGAGCCTTGCTGACGGAAGGGCTTAAAGTGGAAAACCGCTACCAGGAGTCCCCAACCCCAGACCCAGCAGCAGCATGGACAGCGGCGAAAGCCCAAGTCTAGGAGCCCTGGGCCTGCATTACAACCCTCCCAGGCCGCCGAAGACGTCAGGTAAGGATATGAGGGCAGGGGAGGTGGGGAGACAGCAGAGCCAACAATTCAAGTAAGGAAGGGAGGTACACAAAGGTCACTGCCTGCTGTGTACGAACCGATCACAAACAATGTTCACTCCATTCAACAACTCACCTCACCACTCACGCTGAACGCAACCATAAACACGGCGGAAACTACCGCATCCAGAATGCACCGCGAGGGCCCGGACCGCGGGGGCGTGACAGAACTCGACGCGAGCGTTTCGCTGGGCCGTAGGGCGATTAAAAAAACTACTTTGAAGCTTTTAGTGGCAGAATTGGCTGTTGACGTCTGCTACATTCAGAGAACCTTTATGGCCTCTAGATATCAGCAGTGAGCAATGAAAAGAAATTGTGAAGGAAGAAAACCTTCCCCCCGCCCCATCCCCGGGCCGGAAACGCTTAAGGACTCCTGAGTCACGTGGCCCATACGCGCCTAAGCCCCAAGTTAAAGAACAACGTGGGGCCTCCTTATCCTGAACCTTTCAAATTGGACTTGGTGAAGTTGGGTGCTGACTTGCAGAGGATTGTTTTTAACGTCCCTTTCAAGTCCGTGTTGCCCGCTGTTAACGTGATTAGCCGTATTCGCCGCAGTGGCAATAATCGTTTGTTCGCCTCTTCAGCCGACTTCCGCCCATGTCCAACATGGCGATTGAATATTCCTGACCTTTACGGGGTTGGGCGGTGATTGCTGTCTGAGCTGGTAGGGGGTGGAGCGGTTAGTAAACAGCAAATGCAGGAGCTTCTGCGCGGGAGTCAGCCATGGACTGGAAAGAAATTCTTCGCCGGCGATTAGCGACGCCCAGCACCGGTACTAACAGTGAGTTTGGGAGGGGCTGGTCGCAGAATAGCCAGGCCCTAAATTCCTGAAGACTCGGGGAGATGCGGGAGAAGCAGCTACTGGGAGCCGCACTTTACGCTTCTATGGAAGCTCTCTCGATAAAGGCAGTTGGACTGTGATTTAGGTTTACTGAAAGGTTTGATCCCCACTTCCCGGGAAAAGGAGTTGCGGAATGAGGAGCTACCTTACCACCAACTTAACGTGGCTGTGACCTAGGCTTTTGAGGAATAATTGAGAATCCCAGTCCCAACAACTCTTTAATCCTACTATCACCTATAATCCATTGATCTTTTGTCTTTTTATTATCACACTTTTTTTTACTTCCCTCCTTATACATTTTAGATTTCATAATATATTTTTCCCTTATCCCTTCCCTTCACCTTCACGCTTGCCTGTTAACCAACCTGGTTAAAACTATCTTTCCTATTTCACACGTGCCTTCAGGGTAGCCAAAAGTGGCTGGAGAAAAACGAAACCATGGTGAATGGTCTCACTTTTAGTTCATGTCCACGAACCTAAAGGAAGTGTTTCAGTCATTTATTTACACATATTCCTTGTTTCCTTACACTCAGTTCTGGCAGTTCTCATCTTCCAGACATCCAGTTCTCCAGTATACCCTACCTACTCTTTATCTTCAGTTGATGAACTTGTGTATGTATTTGAGAAAGTCGGAGCTCACCTGTTCCCACTTACCATTTCTATCAGCCCTTTCCTCACCGTAGATGCCCATACACTCTGCCTTTACTGTTAAAATGAACTAATTGTCCCTGCTCCTATTTGAGACAATTCCTCCACTCCAACATTAGATCATGGTCCCTTTCTTTTATTCACTCTCATCTTCTCTCTCAGTTATTATCAGATTTTCCTTCTTTATTGGATCATTTCCATCAAGTGACAAACATGTTCTAATATACTCCATGTAAGAAAAATATTTTTTTAAACATTTATTTTATTTTTGAGAGACAGAGATAGAGCATGAGCAGGGGAGGGGCAGAGAGAGAGGGAGACACAGAATCTTAGGCAGGCTCCAGGCTCTGAGCTGTCAGCGCAGAGCCCGATGCGGGGCTCGAACTCATGGGCCGCGAGATCATGACCTGAGCCGAAGTCGGACGCTTAACCAACTGAGCCACCCAGGCGCCCCAGAAAAACATTTCTTCTCACATCTCCTTCCAGCTTTTGCTACATTTTTCTGTGCCGTTTATAGGAAAAGTTACATGTACTTGTACATCCTCGTCACTCTTCTCTTCTTTGAATTTTTTATAACATTTATTTATTTTTTGAGAGAGAGAGACACAGAGTGCGAGCAGGGGGCGGGCAGAGAGAGAGAGACACAGAATCCGAAGCAGGCTCCATGCCCCTAACTGTCAGCACAGAGCCCAATTTGGGGTTCAAACTCATGAACCACAAGATCATGACCTGAGCCAAAGTCAGAGGCCTAACCGACTGAGCCACCCACGTGCCCCATTCTCTGCTTTGCTCTTTTTTTTTTTTTAATGTTTATTTATTTTTGAGAGATAGACACACAGTGTGAACAGGGGAGGGTCAGAGAGAGAGGGAGACACAGAATCTGAAGCAGACTCCAGGCTTTGAGCTGTCAGCACAGAGCCCGATGTGGGGGCTCAAACTCACAAGCTGTGAGATCATGACCTGAGTCAGACGCCCAACCCACTGGGGCACCCGGGTGTCCCCTCTGCTTCGCTCTTAAACCCACCCCGTTGCATGCTTGTTATGTGCCAAGTACTGTTCTAGGCTATAGCAGTAAACAAAACAGATAAAAAAAAGTCCTTGTAGAACTTAAGCTTTAGTGTTGGGAGAGATAAATAAAATAATAAGTAAATCATTTAGGTTGTACAGCTTCTATTTAAGGCTGTTTCCTTCAGTGGTGTGCTAGATCCCATTTTTACCTATTCAAAGGTGTACTCCTGCAGTTGTCTCTGTCTCCTGCACCAGGTTTTCTTTCTCAGTCATTCCTATCAGTATTTAAACATGGTGGTATTTCTCTCACCTTAAGAAATGTTCTTGTCTTAAACTTCTACCTCTTAGCTATGCCTCATTTCCCTGTTCACCTTATATTATTGCTTGTTAAAAGAACTGTTGATTATGGGGCGCCTGGGTGGCTCAGTCGGTTGGGCGTCTGACTTCGGCTCGGGTCATGATCTCGCCATCCGTGAATTCGAGCCCCACATTGGGCTCCGTGCTGACAGCTCAGAGCCTGGAGCCTGCTTCGGATTCTGTGTCTCCCTCTGTCTGCCCCTCCCCCACTTATGCTCTGTCTCTCTCTCTCTCTCTCTCTCTCTCTCTCTCTCTCTCTGTCAAAAATAAATAACTTTAGGGGCGCCTGGGTGGTGCAGTCGGTTAAGCGTCCGACTTCAGCCAGGTCACAATCTCGCAGTCTGTGAGTTCGAGCCCCGCGTCGGGCTCTGGGCTGATGGCTCAGAGCCTGGAGCCTGTTTCCGATTCTGTGTCTCCCTCTCTCTCTGCCCCTCGCCCGTTC
Organism: Felis catus; assembly: GCF_018350175.1. Classification (NCBI taxonomy): domain Eukaryota; kingdom Metazoa; phylum Chordata; class Mammalia; order Carnivora; family Felidae; genus Felis; species Felis catus. The sequence continues at coordinate 84,357,484 of NC_058373.1, read as the reverse complement.
ATGCTCTGTCTCTCTCTGTCCCAAAAATAAATAAACGTTGAAAAAAATAAATAAATAACTTAAAAAAAAAAAAACCTGTTGATTAAATCTGTACTCTAATTCCTGCTTGTCAAGATCATTAGTGATCTCTGTGTTGTTCCAGTGGTCAGTGTTTAGTCCTCACTTTCCTTGACCTGCCAGGGATATAGTAGTTCACTCTCGTCCTAAGTATACTTTCCTCTCTTGGTTTCTGGGAGACACACTCCCTTAGTTTTCTTCTCACCTCACCAGTCATCCCTTCTCAATCTTTGTTTTCTTCTCCCCAGCAATTTACCATCAGAGTGCCCAAAGCTAAGTCCTTGGTCAGCTTCTATTCTATTCTCTATCTACACTTACCTTCATGGTGAAATTAACCATTATTTTTAAGGCTTTAAATACTGTATATTTGCTTTTGTCTCCTAAATGTGTATTTCCACTTCCCAAATGCCAGACTCATATATCTAATTGCCTACTTGACATGGCCACTTGGTTTTAATAGGAATCTTTTTTTTTTTTTTTTTGAGAGAGAGTGAGAGAGCACGTGCGCAAGCCAGGAGAGAGGCAGAGGGAGAAAGAGAGAGAGGGAGGGAGAGAGAGAGAGAGAGAGAGAGAGAGAGAGAGAGAGAGAGAATCTTAAGCAGGCTGCATGCTCAGTGAGGAGTGGGGTTTGATCCCATGACCCTGGGGTCATGACCTGCGCTGAAATCAAGAGTCGGATGCTCAACCAACTGAGCCACCCAAGCACCCCTGTAATAGGTATCTTAATCTTAATTTATCCAAGACTGAACTCCTGCTTTCCTTTCTAACTTGCTCACTGGTAGCTTTCCACCTTTTTGATATTGGCCACCCCATCTGCTCAGGTCAAAATCTTTAGAGATATGTTCAACTGCTCTTTTTCTCTGATATCCACATCCAGTGTGTTTGCAAATCCTGGGACTAAAAAGAAAATATATCTAGAATATTTACTCCTAACTGCCTCCATTGCAGCCACCATGATCCAGGCCTCCACCATCTGTCACCTGGATTACTGCATTAGCCTCCTAATTGTTTCTGGTGGCTCTCTCCCTCACCAATGAGCTAGTGGCCTTGTCTTCCATTAATCTGCCTTCCCTCATCTATGTTTCCTCTGGCCCACTCTGCTACAGCCACACTCACTGCCTCCCTCTTCCCTGGACACACCAGGCACACTCCTCTATCTTAGGGCCTTGACACTGGCTATTTCCTTGCCTGGTATGCCCTTCTCCCATGATATCTGGATAGCCTGCTTCCTTGCCTTCTTCAGTTTTTTGCCCAGTTTCATCTCCATGAAGCTTTCCCAGACACTGTTGAAAGTGTTGTGTGTATGTATGGACACATGTGCATGTGTCCACTCACACATATATTTGTGTGTCCCTAGAATAGTTGAGTGAAAAAAGAATGAGTGAAATAATGAAAATGACTCTAGGGGTTTGGGCTTGGGTGACTGGATGAATACCATTAACTGGGATAGAAACATGGAATTAGGAGAAGAGTAGTGAGGTGAGGAATGGGAAATTATTAGGTATGTTGGAGTGTGAGGATGAAAATATTTTGTTTTGAATGTATGAGTTTAGAGTTCAAGAGCAGTGTCTGTGTTAGTGACATACACTTGGGACTTAGAAGTCACACTACAAAAGTTGAAATGAGGAAGAAAGAGTAACAAAAATAAATGGCCAGAAAATAAGAGAATCGACAGTGTGGTCCAAGGTTAGGAATTAACATGGCACATGTGGCAGAAATGCAGGCATAAGAGAGGTTTAGGGGAACAACTATAGGCATGTTGGAAGGAAGTGGAAAGAGGAAGAGGAGGAGGAAAGTAAACGATTGAGAAAATAGACCCCAGAATTGAAGATTTCAGTGAGGCTGAAGTGTAGGTATGATGACAGTGAGGTTTTGAATACCAGAAGGAGAGAAAAGTTATCTGAGGGTATATGAGAGTTTAAGATTTTATATAAGGTTAGTATATTTAGGAGCAGATAAGATCTGCGGTCTTGCCATGGAACTGAGTGACAGAGGTGACCCCCTCTTCAGAGTTGAGGTGTCATGGTTACTATCATAAATGTTATCCTTCCTTGATGATTAATGCAAGACATTGAGGTGAAGAACACTGCACCAGTTGCTATGGTCAACAAACTGGCAGACTGACTAAATATGATGGCTATAGGCCAGCTGCAGGTGGTTTGGTGGGTAATAGCATCCTGAGGTCTGAGCTCAGATGGACGGGGTTTGCATTAGGTAGAGGAACAGTGATTGCAAGCTGAAACTCATATGAGGTCCAGGACTGTTTTCTTACTGCTCTAGCCCCGGTGTCTAATAGTGCTCTATACGTAGTAGGTGCTCAGTAAGTACTTTTGATGGAATGAATCATGAACATGCCAGAAGTCTGTAAGGGAGGCAGTGACTTGAGGAAGAGACAAGTATAGTGATAAAAAGAAGTGAAAGGAGCAGCTGAGATATGGTTGAAGTTGCAGGGGAGGCTTTTTCAGTGGAAGATAGTGATTCTTCCTGTTTTCAGAAAATTAATATAGATGTTCAGTATCTAAGCACAATTTTCAATGTCTTTTTTGCACTGTAATTACCCTATGGTAAAAAATACTTATTCCAAAAGTGCTTTTCCCTTTTAATCTATTTTGTTACCAGAAAAAAAAAGTGAACAAGAATTAAAAGATGAAGAAATGGATTTATTTACCAAATACTACTCAGAATGGAAAGGAGATAGGAAAAACACAAATGAATTCTATAAGACCATTCCCCGGTTTTATTATAGGGTAAGTGGTATCTAAGCAAATGTCTTACAGAGTTTATAAGTGAAATGTAATTTTTAAAATGGGATCAGCATCTTTTATTTTGTATAAATACAGGATTATATTTAAAATTTTATATAATCTTTCATTGTAGTTGATCTTATTGTTTTGGAATTGATATATCTCAGGGCTTGATATAAATTGGTGTAAGAACACAAAGTTGTTACTTGGCCCCCTTTTTTTGGGTTACTGGCTTTTTATTCCTCATTTTCCTATGGATATTTGTGGTAGGTATTCTGTTGGATTATGTTGTCTTTTTATAAGACTTAGGTTTACTTGGCTGATCGCCATTTTTAACTTTTGTCTTTTACTCGTGTTCCAAGGTATAATACATTTTGCTCAAGGTTGAACTTAAAAATAGATTAAAATGGAAAACTTGAAAAGTTAGACTCAATTATGTTTCCTCATGCCAAAACCGTGAAGTCTTTGATAAAGATTATAGTAAACAGTAAGACCTTAAGAAAGCTACTTAGAGCTGAAGTTGAAGGAATAAGACCTATTTAGTATTATGTAAAATGCGACCACTGTAGAAAAGTTAACTGTGGAATTTTAGCAGAATGTCTCTTAAACCTGTTACCTTCTAAACTCAATTATAACAATATTTACAAAGAAAGTAGGAGCAATGTATTAATATAAGTGAATTACCCAGATATTCTTCAAGTACAAACTTATTTCTTCAAGTACAAACTTTTTCCAAGTAAAACAGTGTGGACATTCCTCAAAAAATTAAAAATAGTTCTATCCTATGACCCAGCAATAGCACTGCTAGGAATTTACCCAAGGGATACAGGAGCGCTGATGCATAGGGGCACTTGTACCCCAATGTTTATAGCAGCACTTTAACAATAGCCAAATTATGGAAAGAGCCTAAAAGTCCATCAACTGATGAATGGATAAAGAAATTGTGGTTTATGGGGGGCGCCTGGGTGGCGCAGTCGGTTAAGCATCCGACTTCAGCCAGGTCACGATCTCGCGGTCCGTGAGTTCGAGCCCCGCGTCAGGCTCTGGGCTGATGGCTCAGAGCCTGGAGCCTGTTTCCGATTCTGTGTCTCCCTCTCTCTCTGCCCCTCCCCCGTTCATGCTCTGTCTCTCTCTGTCCCAAAAATAAAATAAAAACGTTGAAAAAAAAAGAAAAAAGAAAAAAAAATTAAAAAAAAAGAAATTGTGGTTTATATACACAATGGAATACTACTTGGCAATGAAAAAGAATGAAATATGGCGTTTTGTAGCAACGTGGATGGAACTGCAGAGTGTTATGCTAAGTGAAATAAGTCATACAGAGAAAGACAGATACCATGTGTTTTCACTCCTATGTGGATCCTGAGAAACTTAACAGAAGACCATGGGGGAGGGGAAGGAAAAAAAAAAGTTAGAGCGGGAGGGAGCCAAACCATAAGAAACTCTTAAAAACTGAGAATAAACTGAGGGTTGATGGGGGGGGGGGGTGGGAAGGAGGGTGGGGTGGGTAATGGTCATTGAGGAGGGCACCTGTTGGAAGGAGCACTGAGAGTTGTATGGAAACCAATTTGACAATAAATTTCATATTAAAAAAAAAACTTTTTCCAAGTAAACCATTTTTATTGGAAACCTTTTTATAATACTGTTTGGCAGTCTTTTAAGAATTATATGACTAGGGGTGCCTGGCTTGCTCAATTGGTAGAGCATCCAAATCTTGATCTTGGGGTCATGAGTTTGAGCCCCACATCAGGTGTAGAAATTACTTAAAAATAAAATCTTTTTAAAAATTATATAACTAAGCCACATTTGTCATGGAAAAGAGAAAATACAGCTGATATTTTCCCATAACATTGCAGACATATAAGTATTTTTGCATGAATTCTTCTACATACTTCTGTGTACATGTATGTGTTTAGCAAAAATGGGATGATATCATACATACTTCTGCTTTTTGTATTTCATAATTTCTTAAACAGTCCACTAGACAACTGAAAATTTTCGGTAGTCTGGGGGCACAGGAAGGGAATTGACATTTATTGAGTGCCAGTGTACGTCAGAGCATTTTATATTCATGATTTCATTTAATCAGGATTATGAAATAGTATCTTACTAACCCAGGAACAGCCCTTAGATGTTGATATGATCCCATTTCTGAACCCAGGAGTCCATTTTCCTGTATTTCCAGTACTAACCTTTGGCTTGCCATTGTGGTTCCTGAGGGAAACCCCTATGTCCCATTTCTGTTTCTTCCTTCTCTCTGTGACCTCTTCCAGATCCCAGATGGTTTCCTGTCTGCAGATGCGGATTTGTGGGATGTTCTTTTTGTTGTTTCTTCTCTCTGTCTTTCCACAGCCTTGGAGAACCTAGTATCTTTATCTTTGGTCACCACTTCTCTCCTTGGCAGATTAGCTGGTTGACTAGCCACTGGAGCACAGTCAGAGTTTCATCCCCAGCCTTACTTCCCAATACTTCTTCCTTTTCGTGGGAGGGATGGCATCTTAATTCTTGGAAATGAAAGGTGGAAATCATGGCTAATTTGGATTATGGTTACTTAGCCACATTTAATGGGGGCAGAGATATGGAAGAAGAAATCCTTGAAGCAAATTGTTTGAAGTCGAATTGGAATGAGTCATTTTTAAGCCCTGTTTATGGAAATCACTCCAGTGGGCACACCCTCTACTTGGAGGGGAACATAATAGACACTGGCTTGACCATTTCCAAGGAGTAAGATCATCCAGGCTCAGAAGTCCTACTCTGCTAAGGCGGTCTATCTTCAGTTAGTCCTAATTTCATTCTGTCAGTCTAAGGTTATAGTGCAAAGAGCACTCTGAGAATATAAAATGAAACTTGGGCTGGACCGTTAGTTCTTTCTAGGCAGGGATATGGTCTTGCTGATCATTGAATTCTCTGTGGATCTTTTTTTTAAATGTGTGTTTATTTTTGAGAGAGAGAGAGTGTGTGTGCATACAAGTAGGGGAGGGGCATAGAGAGGTAGGGACAGAGGATCTGAAATGGGCTCTGCACTGACAGCAGAGAGTCCGATGCAGGGCTCAAACTCAACAAACCGTGAGATTATGTCCTGAGCCGAAGTTGGACACTTAGAACTGACTGGGCCACCCAGGTGCCCCTAAATGAACTTTTTAAATTAATAACTTGAAGTTAAGAAAAATTGAGATGCAAAAAGTAATTTGAGGGTATGTACTTAATTTATGTACTATTTTATGAGGCCAAATATATTTTACATAATCCAAAACTGTGTAAATCCTAGAATTTAGGTGTAGAGAAATTAACTCTAGTGTATTTTTAGCTGCCAGCTGAAGATGAAGTCTTACTACAAAAATTAAGAGAGGAATCCAGAGCTGTCTTTCTGCAGAGGAAAAGCAGAGAACTATTAGATAATGAAGAATTACAGGTAAGCATAGAATAAAAGGTTGCTTTGGATGTTAGCTATTTTGTATTTGTACTAAAGTCATACAGGATCTCAGGGTTTCTTAATGGAATCACTGCTGCAGAGTGGGTGAAGGCCCTGGAGCAATGGTTCCTGTCAAAGTCAGCTGCAGAACTTGCCTGGGCACAGTTCTCCTCAAAATAGTTTTGTTTTTTAAAGTCCCTAGGTGGAAACCAATTTGACAATAAACTTCATATATTGAAAAAAAATAAAGTCCCTAGGTGATTCTAACAAGGCCAAAGTTGAGAGCCACAAGTATGGGGTCAAACTGGGGGGGTTCACATCCTAGCCAGGCTCTATGATCTTGGACAGTGGACTGAACATTTCTGTGCTCCAAATCTCATTTATAAAGTAGAGATAACAGTGTCTATGTCACATAGTTATATGGATTAAGGAAGTGGTGTATAAGAAAACTTTAAACTTAGGCATTCAATAAATGCTAGCTATTTGTATTATGTTCTTAGTAATCAAAAGGATAATAGGGGATAAGATTCATCTTAATACTAAATTTCTATCAGGCTACCATTTTAATGGAAATAACACATTTAACCAATGTTAAATTTTGTTTTGTTAACTGTAACATCTTCATTTCTGCAATTCTCCTAAGAACTTATGGTTTTTGCTGGATAAGCACCAAACACCACCTATGATTGGAGAGGAAGCAATGATTAATTATGAAAATTTTTTGAAAGTTGGTGAAAAAGCTGGACCAAAGTGCAAGTAAGAATAGTATAACTAACAAAGGAGTATGTTAAACATTTTAAATGCCTCAAATAAATGTTAATGAAAATAATAAGCCAGTGGGGTGACAATTTGAGTCCATTTGAGTTATTAATCAAGTTTAATAAAATTAGTCAAAATTCTATTGGTATGAAGTTGTTAAAAGAAATAATACTTTATAATATGGAGTATTTACATACCTTGCAACTACATATATATAGTACATTTATTTACAACAGTATGGGCTTTCATTCTTAGGATGATAAAATACAAAGATGTATGACTTAATATTTTAAGTTTTGAACTACGATTCTCACTTTGATTTTTTTCGTTTTGATTTTTAATTCTTTGGATTCATGCTGTTGTTAACTAATTCAGTATAGAAGTCCTTTTTATATTATGTTGGCAGATGACTTTAATCTTTATTTCCTTTCCTTAGGCAGTTTTTTACAGCAAAAGTCTTTGCTAAACTCCTTCATACAGACTCTTACGGAAGAATTTCTATTATGCAATTCTTCAATTATGTCATGAGGAAAGGTGATTTCATTTTCATTGTGCTTAAATTCCTCTGGGAATCAAAGAGTTTTTGGTACATGCTTTTATAGTATCCCTTCCATGTGAAACAACTCTCTTAGTAAGTCTGAATAGCAGAATTTGACCCAGATTTGTTTTCTTATTACTCCATTTCTCTCCTGGAATTTACTAGAGCTGAGATTTCTTACCATAAATTTGGGTTCATTATTATAAACAAAACAAAAACATGTATCCTAAAGATACTAACTAAAAAATATTAGGGGTGCCTGGGTGGCTCAGTTGGTTAAGTATCCACCTCTTCATTTTGGCTCAAGTCGTGATCCCAAGGTCATGGGATTAAGCCCCGTGTTGGGCTCTGCACTGAGTGTAGAGCCTGCTTTAGATTCTCCCTCTCTCCCTCTCCCCCAGTTGTATGCTCTCTTTTTCTAAATAAATTAAATAAATACATACATACATACTATATATTAAAGGCTAAACCAAGAGTTTTAATGTATGGTGATTTAAATTATTTTAATTCACTGGTAATTCTATTTCACCAATATACAGTTGACTCTTGAACAACACAAGGGTTGGGGTACTGACCTCCCATGTAGTCAAAATGAGTATAAGTTTTGACTCCCCCAAAACTGACCTAATAGCTTATTATTGACTGGAAGCTTTTCCAATAATATAAACACTTGATTAACCCATATTATATATGTTATATGTATTCCATACTGTATTCTTACAATAAAGGAAACCAGAGAAAAGAATGTTAAGAAAATTGTAAGGTGGGGCACCTGGCTAGCTCAGTTAGTGGAGTGTATAACTCTTGATCTCAGGGTTGTATGTTCGAGCCCCATGTTGTTTGTAGAGATTACTTAAAAAAAAAGGGGTGCCTGGGTGGCTCAGTCAGTTCAGTCTCCAACTCTTGATCTTAGTTCAGGTCTTGATCTCAGGGTCGTGAGTTCAAGCCCTGCATTGGGCCCTGCACTGGGCTCTGCACTGGGCATGAAGCCTACTTGGAGAAAAAAAAAAAAAAAAAAAAACATAAGGAAGAGAAAGTACATTTATAGTACTATACTGTATTTATTGAAAAAAAATCCATGTATAAGTGGGCCCACACAGTTCAGACCCATGTTGTTCAAGGGTCAGCTGTATTGTAGGTTGAGTTGCCTGAGGATAGTTTCAAATTCAAAATTGTAGCATCACATTCTAGGAGTTTTTATTAAACAACCTGGAATTATGATTCCTGTTAAGTTCCAGAAAGATCTGTGAAGTTCTAGATGTATGATTTTTAACTAATACTTAGTCACGGTAATAACCTCGGTAGAATAAATGCACCTTCATTGAAGGCACAACATTACAATTGCTGTCCCTTTTTGGTGAAACACCAAGTTTAATGGATGTAGAACAATATTCTCAAGGGCATGAACTTTATTGTCACTTTAGGCAGGGTAGACGTGTTGATATCTGCCATTAATTATATGGTATATTTCATTACAAACAATTTTGGGGTAATATATGTGTGAGAAATGTTTGTAGAGTTACTAGTTTGTCCCCCTAATCTAGCTGTCTATCTCCTTTTATCCAAATATATGCTAAAGGACAGATCTTAAAATTACATTTCATCTTCTTATGTATTGTCAGTTTGGCTTCATCAAACAAGAATAGGACTCAGTTTATATGATGTTGCTGGACAAGGGTACCTTCGGGAATCTGTAAGTATTAACTTATTTTAATAATTACTGTAGACACCAAAATATTAACAGTAGTTATCACTGGTTGGGTTACAGGTGATTCTTATATTGTTTTTGTTTTTGCAAATAATGTGTTCCCCCCAAGAAACTTTTAAAATGTACATTGACCACAAGAATTCCTTTTTAGATTCTTTTCCTCCAACTTTTTTTCTCCAACTTCTAAAAAGAACCTTTCAAAAAGAAAATAAAAAGAATATAGTGTTTAAACAGCATTAAAATTCATTAAAGAAACAGAGGAAAGCTTTTGGTTATTCATGAGTGTCATAAATGATAGGGCCAGGAATTTTTCAGGCTGACAAAGATCAAAAAGTTCGTTAATGCATTTAAGAAGGGAATATAAAATAGGGTGTGGTTCCCAGACTCTCAATTCATGGTGCCCTTAGTATCTCCGTAATTTTTGCATAGTTCCTCTACATCAAAAGAAATACCTAACAGTTGCATTTATTAACCAGCTGGTTCTAAATAATTTATGAAAGTATCCATTAAGCTTATTATTGTATTAGCCATTTGAAAAAATAATACACATAAGTTGAAAATAAGTAATATTTTTGCTTCATTCTTAAATTACAATTACTAACGGAATCTGTGCCCATGGAGCAATGTATGGGTAGTCAAACTTGGCAATTAGTCATCCTCATTTCCTATTCCATACTAATTTTCCTGTGGTACTTGCTTTATCACCACAACCATCAAGAACCTAGCTTTGCAAAGATTGATGTCATTAAAAAGCACATATCTCAATCAGTGTTGAAAATGTGAACTACCTTGAGCTCATAGCTCTAGCTCATAGTGACATCTATTATGTACTCTTTGGCAGATGTCACTGTTCTCCTGAAATTTTGAAAATACCCTGCTGCACCCCTGTGAGCTTACTGCAGCATTCCTGGGGCACAATTTGGGAACTGTTGGTTTAGCCTTGACTTGCTGGTGGGAGTGTAAAGTAGGTGTGGGCTTTTGGGGCAAGGTGGGCAATTTGCCAGTGTCTATCAAAATTATGAACATGCACATTCTTAAAAAAATTTTTTTTAATGTTTATTCATTTTTGAGAGAAAAGAGCATGAGTGGGGGAGGGGCAGAGAGAGATGGAGACAGAATCCAAAGCAGGCTCCGGGCTCTGAGCTGTCAGCACAGAGCCCAATGCGGGGCTTGAACTCACTGACCGTGAGATCATGCCTTGAGCCGAAGTTGGACATTTAACAGACTGAGCCACCCAGGCGCCCCTGAACATGCACATTCTTTGACTCAGCAATTTCACTTACAGAAATTATGTCCCATGTTCTCTCATAATATCTGTGAATGGAAAATTAGCTTATTGTCCCTGGAGTATTGTTTTTAGTATCACAAAAGATTAGAAACAGTCTAAATGTCCATCAGTAGAAGACTGGTTAAATGGATTATGGTACACATTTACAACTACATGGATGGAAGTAGAGTGTATTAAGTTAAGCGAAATTAGCCAGAGAAAGACAAATATATGTCCTCACTGATTTGAGGAATTTAAGATACAAAACAGATGAACATAAAGGAAGGGAAGCAAAATTATATAAAAACAAGGAGGAGGACAAAACGTTAAGAGACTCTTAAGTATAGAGAACAAACAGGGTTGCTGGAGGGGTTCATGGGAGGGGGGATGGACTAAACGGGTAGAGGCATTAAAGAATCTACTCTTGAAATCATTGTTGCACTATATGCTAACTAACTTGGATGTAAATTTAAAAATGAATTAATTAAAAAAATGAAAAGAGAGCAAAAAAATAAATAAAAATTGGGGTGCCTGGGTGGCTCAGTCGGTTGAGCGCCCAGGTCATGATCTCATGCTCATGAGTTCAAGCCCCGCGTCCAGCTCTGTGCTGACAGCCCAGAGCCTGGAGCCTGCTTTGGATTCTCTGTCTCCCTCTCTCTCTGCCCCTCACCTGCTTGCGTGCTCTCTCTCTATCTCTCTCAAAAATAAATAAATATAAAATTTTTTTTTGAAAATAAATGGATTATGGTACATCTGTACAATGAAAAAATACATAACTATTTAAAAACAAGAACCTTGGGGTGCCTAAGTGGCTCAGTCGGGTAGGCATCCGATTTCAGCTCAGGTCATAATCTCATGGTTTGTGAGTTCAAGCCCCACATCAGGCTCTGTGCTCACAGCTCACAGCTTGGAGCCTGCTTCAGATTCTGTGCCTCCCTCTCTCTCTGCCCCTGTCCCCCTTTCTCTCTCTCTCTCTGTCTCTGTCTCTGTCTCTGTCTCTGTCTCTCTCTATCTTTCTCCCTCTCTCAAAAATAAATATTTTTTTAAAAATTTAAATACAAAAATTTAAAAAATAAAAGCAAGAAGCTCTTTGAGAGCCAGGATTGAATGACTGTAAAGTATGTTAAGTGATAAAAGCAAGATACAGAAGAATTTGCATAGTTTGCTGCTATATCCTTCATAAAAAGAGAAAGAGAGGGGCTCCTGGGTGGTTCAGTTAGTTAAGCAGCCAACTTCAGTTCATGGTCTCACAGCTCAAAGGCTTGTGAATTTGAGCCCCATGTCGGGCTCTGTGCTGAGAGCTCAGAGCCTGGAGCCTGCTTCGGATTCTGTGTCTCCTTCTCTCCCTGCCCCTCGCCTGCTCATGGTCGGTCTCTCTCTCTCTCTCTCTCTCTCAAAAATAAATAAACATTAAAAAAATTTTTTTAAGAGAAAGAGAAATACACATATATATGTATTGGTTTGTATGTGCATAAGTTATTTTGGAAAGATGCATCAGAAGCTGATATAGGTTACCTCTGGGAAGAGGAAATAGACGAGACTTTCAATGAATACTTTTTGTTCCTTTTGAATTTGGAATTTTGTAGAATGTATTACTCAAAAATATGTTAAAATTGAAATAAAAAATAAATTTGTAGAAACACAATTTAATATGTTTACCACTCACATAGTTATATAACTAATTTAAGTAGTTTAATTATTTAAGTTTTACCACTCACATAGTTAATATACTATTAATGCTGAATGATTTTTAGGACTGAAATTCAATATTCCAGTATCTAATGAAGAAACAAGATTAGACATTTAACACTTTGATTTAACATTTTGATTTGTTTTATTCTTTCAGGACTTAGAAAACTACATATTGGAACTTATCCCTACTTTGCCACAATTAGATGGGCTGGAAAAGTCTTTTTACTCCTTTTATGTTTGTACAGCAGTTAGGAAGTTCTTCTTCTTTTTAGACCCTCTAAGAACAGGTAAAAGAAAATCTTATCTTAGATATTATAAGGATATTATTCTAAATCTAAATAAGCAGAGAAGTCATTAAGATGTCATTTATTTTTCTAACATGTCATTGCCCTTAATATATAAATATCTTTTATGATTTATTTGCACCAACTATAACGAGCTGTGTGACACTGGGCATGTCACCTAACCTCTAAAATGGTGTATGAATTGGTTAATCAGTGGCTCCTTCCAGTTCTAAAAAACAGTTATTCTGTTCTGATACTTGCTCTTCCTGTTATGTAATATACGGAGAATTGGTTCTTTTTGATGTAAAATATGAAACTTTAAAATACCAATTGTGTGATTAAATACCTTTATAAAATTGAGTTCCTCTATTTTTTTTAAATGAAATTGTGTTTGTTCTTTAAAGGGAAAATTAAAATTCAAGATATTTTAGCATGCAGCTTCCTAGATGATTTATTGGAGGTAAATATGTTTTTAAAATATTTAATTATATCACTTGACAGTTACTGTCTTCTAATCATGTCTCTGTGTTTATTTAGTTAAGGGATGAGGAACTGTCCAAAGAGAGTCAAGAAACTAATTGGTTTTCTGCACCTTCTGCCTTAAGGGTTTATGGTATGGTTCCTGTCATAATGCTAAAATTTGAGTTATCCTTTCCTCAGTTAATTGGTGTTCAAAGAACAGTTTTATACATAGGCTAATTTAGCTTAGGATCAAAGTATTCTAATTACCTTAAGAGCTAGTATTATAAATTACTAAAATTTACTTGTCATTTTCTTGCTCTTTAATAGAACATACAGAATGTAATTTGACCCTTTCTTAATGACTCAGGAGCATCTTTCTGAACATCAGCTATTATCTTGCATTGTGATTAAAATGCCACTGCTGTCAGTATCCAGAGGCAGGTGTTCTAGGGACTGTTTGCTTATTTCCTTTAATTTCATTAGTCTGCTACACTATTCTCTTGGGTGATCTTCTGATTCATTTTGGCATCCTTGATCTCTGCTTTCAAATACTAACATTTCAGTGCTTTTTATTGACCCCTATCTCTCTCTAATTTCAACACCTAGGAAAGTTTTAAACGCCTGCAAACTGAAAACAAATAATGATGTGGAATAGCCCAAAGGCCATGGCCTTCATGATGGGTTTTCTTTGACTGGTTCTAGCTTAAGGGCTGGTGTGACAGAGTCCAGGGATAGTTGATCTTAGGGCACTACCCTAATATAGTTTGAAAATCAAAGTATTAGCCAATAGAAAGAACTTTTTGTGTTTATTCTTTTGTATTCTAATTAGAATTTTACTTTTGTCCTGTCTTTTTATAACTTTTGTTCCCAAGGCCAGTATTTGAATCTTGATAAGGATCACAATGGCATGCTCAGTAAAGAAGAACTCTCCCGCTATGGAACAGCAACCATGACCAATGTCTTCTTAGACCGTGTTTTCCAGGAGTGTCTCACATATGATGGAGAAATGGTAGTAGTTTAAAGCTCTGATAAGTTTTAAAAATTTAGGCTCCCACAACTCCCACAAACCCTTTTCTTGATGTGATACAGCATTATTTTTACATCTATCTTAAAAAGTCCGAACTAATCAAATTGTTTGAGTTTTGGAGACTTTGATCTTAAGGAAAGTTCACTTTAAACATGGACTCAGGACAAATACAAAATTTTAATATTTTCATTTCATTATCGTCTCTTTTTTTTTTTAATGTTTCAAGTTTTTATTTAAATTCTAGTTAGTTAACATACTGTGTAATATTAGTTTAAGGAGTAGAATTTAGTGATTCATCACTTATGTAACACCCAGTGCTCATCACAACACGTGTCCTCCTTAATACCCATCACCCATTTAGCCTATCCTCTGCCCACCTCCCCTGAAGAGTATGGACTAGTGAGAAAACAAAAAAAAAAAATCTCAAATGGGCAAATCCTATCGACTGTTTTCATATAGATGATTCATTCTTTAAACTACCAGGTCAGGTATAGTACCACAGATGCCATGGTTTAAATCTAAGAATCAGGTTGTATTATTTTCTGTAAGTGGCTATGTTAGTACCTAACAATTAACATGCACCTGTCCTTTTATCCCAACAATGCAAAATACTTTAGGAAATTCTAACTAGTATTTTATGTTTTTTTATTTATTTTGAGAGAGAGTGAGAGTGCACGGGGGAAGGGCAGGGTAAGAGGGGAGAGAATCCCAAGCAGGCTCCACACTGTCGGCACAGAGCCCACTGTGGGGCTCCAACTTATGAAATGTGAGATCACGACCTGAGCTGAAACCGAGTTGGACACTTAACTGACTGAGCCACCCGGCTGCCCATCTAGCGTTTTAAAATGTTAAAACACATTTTAATAAAATAAACATTTAAAAAAATGCTGTTAAAAACACATGTTAGGGATGTGATAAATTGTCAAATGAATGACAGTTAAGAAATGGTCGGGTCGCCTGGGTGGCGCAGTCGGTTGAGCGTCCGACTTCAGCCAGGTCACGATCTTGCGGTCCGTGAGTTCGAGCCCTGCGTCAGGCTCTGGGCTGATGGCTCAGAGCCTGGAGCCTGTTTCCGATTCTGTCTCCCTCTCTCTCTGCCCCTCCCCCGTTCATGCTCTGTCTCTCTCTGTCCCAAAAAAAAAAATAAACGTTGAAAAAAAAATTTTTAAAGAAATGGTCATATTGTCAGAAGAGAATTGGGGTTTTAGGTTTTATCATTTAGCTTTAATAGCAGTTTTCTGAATAACATAATTGATAGCTGGTGGCACAGGAAAAGGAGGGAAAGGTGCAGAAACTCTGTGACTCCTACGGCTGTCTACACTCAAGAGTGAGGAGCTTGTACTATTCTAATGACTTCTGGTGAATAAAGTAAACCAGAGGCTTCAACTGTGAACGGAGTTAGACCATGATGAGGCTGCATCTCTTTAGCTCTTTATATTGCAATTTATGCAAAAAGGAATTCTTAATGTTAGCCTAAAAAAGTATTTTCCAAGAATAGAAATTTTTTTTCTAAGTGAGAATCTCTCGTGTTCTTTTCACCATGCAAAAGTAATCTGAATATGCCTTTTTTGTTCTCCTTATGTCATTCTAGCTTTTATTTGTGCTTTTTTCCATTTCTTTGCAGGAGAACAGTTTCAGTTAAAGTAGAATGTCTGGTAGTCTTAAGATGGCTTCTTACTGGAAATCATCTGATTTAAAAATGTTTAAACAGTATTTCAAAGTAACTATTTAAACATACTATTCTATTCATTCCAGATAAACTCCCCCCCCCCCCCAAAACTGACCACATTGAAATGAAGATGCTAATTTAGTGGCATTGTACGATAGCTTGGTCACTGTCCTGTCCATTTCAAAGGCATAATCAAAGAAAATTACTCCTTAAAGCAGCAAATCTCTCGTAAGAAAATGAGCTGTGTCCCCCAGACTATATCCAATACAGATTAACTGCTAAGTAGAATTCCTAGAAACCAATATTAAGTATACAAGTGGATGTCTCATTTCATATTAAAAAAAAATTGCCATCTTTGATTGTAAAATGGCTTCAATTCATTAGATACTCACTTGAAAAGTTAATTCCAAATAAGGCTTCTAATGAACATCCTTTTCTTTTCTGTAGGACTATAAGACCTACCTGGACTTTGTTCTTGCGTTAGAGAATCGAAAAGAACCTGCAGCTCTGCAGTATATTTTCAAATTACTTGATATTGAGAACAAAGGATATCTGAATGTCTTTTCACTTAATTACTTCTTCAGGGTAAGTCTCATTTAACAAAACGTTTACTAATAGATGTTAGAAGCAAATCAAGTCTGCTTTTAGTTTTTTTTTTTTCCTATTTAAATTGACTAAAAGCTGATTAGATTAGTTGTAGAACACTAAAAAAGTGCAAATATGTAAGGGGTTATACTGGACATGGAGATACAGATATGCATGAGAAATTCGTTGCTTTGGTGATCAAAAACTAATGTGTAAAATCCTACAGAAGCTTCAATTAAACAGTTCAGAAAAGTTAGAACTTTTGCAGACTTTGGTAGTAGTAGATTCTTTTATTTTTTATTTATTTATTTTTTTAAATGTTTATTTTTTTGAGACAGAGAGAGACGGAGCATGAACAGGGGAGGGCCAGAGAGAGAGGGAGACACAGAATCCGAGGTGGTCTCCAGGCTCTGAGCTGTCAGCACAGAGCCTGATGTGGGGCTTGAACTCACGGATGGTGAGGTCATGACCTGAGCCGAAGTCAGACGCCCAACCGACTGAGCCACCCAGGCGCCCCAGTAGTAGATGCTTTTAAATGCTGTGCTGTAAAAAAAAAAATTATTTTTGTATGTATTTTAATATTTATTTTTGAGAGAGAGATACAGACAGAACACAAGCAGGAGAGGAGCAGAGAGAGACACAGAATCCGAAGCAGGCTCCAGGCTCCAAGCTGTCAGCACAGAGCCCGACATGGGGTTCACACTCACAGACTGTGGGATCATGACCTGAGCTGAAGTTGGACGCTTAACTGACTGAGCCACCCAAGCACCCCTTATTATCATATTTAAAATAATTTTAGAACTGGCTTGGGGCGCCTGGGTGACTCAGCCAGTTGGGCATCTGACTCTTGATTTCGGCTCAGGTCATGATCCCAGACTCATGGGATTGAGCCCCATGTCAGGTTCTATGCTGTCAGCCCAGAGCCTGCTTGGGATTCTCTCTCTCCCTCTGCCCCTCACCCCTGTGTCACACGTGTACTCTCTAATAAACAAAAAGAAAGTAACTTAGAAATAGGAATAATAATAATAAATTTAAAACTGGCTAGAATTGTGTGCCACATTTCAGCATGAAAACATTATTGCTGAAGTACTTATATTGCACCTTAGGTGGTCCCAGGGAATAACATGATGAGTTCTGAAGGGAAATTTAATTGTATCTTATCTGATAAGCCTTCAGGTGCACAAAGTATAAAAGTAGGAATGTCTGCCCTTTTAAGACAAATCATTACTAAATTTGGTGACTTTTCCATTTGGTAGAATAATTTTGTATAGTAGTATTTCATTCCATTATCTTAGAAGACTAAGTGATTTTTATATGGTTAAGACAACAGTAGGAAGAAATGGCTTTTTTTAAATGATAAAAATGACATTTTCACATCTTTCTCATAAACCATTTTTCTCCAGAGGCTTTCTCTTTGCCATTTAAAAATTTTAGATATTTTAAAAATAACTATTTGGTTTCTGAGTTTCATACTATGTATTTCTTAGTTTCATGTTAAATTCTCTAAAACTTCCATTATGATTTCCTAGGTCGTAATGACTGCAAATATTAGGATAAATTACAATTGCAGTATTAGTATACATTTTTTAGAAACTGAGTCAATGGCTAATATAAGAATATAATACCAACTCATCATAGGGATCTCCCACTTTAGGCAGACCCTATTCAATGAAGATTCAATTTTAGGAAAACAAAGTAAATGTATCTTTTGGAAATTAAACCCTCAACTCTTTTTCATAAAGATTTCTTTATAACATTCTTATAATACTAAATTTTGTCAAATATTTTATATTGGTGTGCCTGGGTGGTTCATTCGCTTAGTGTCCGATTCTTGATTTCAGCTCAGGTCATGATTCCA
Organism: Felis catus; assembly: GCF_018350175.1. NCBI lineage: Eukaryota > Metazoa > Chordata > Mammalia > Carnivora > Felidae > Felis > Felis catus. The sequence continues at coordinate 84,339,425 of NC_058373.1, read as the reverse complement.
CGGTCGCAAAATCGAGCTGTGTGCTTAAGATTCTTTCTCTCTCCCTCTGCCCCTCCTGCTTGCTCTCATTTATTTTATCAAAGTATTTAGGCTTGGTTGTGTGGGCTAAGGTAATTATTTATTGGTACTGAGTCCTGCAGTCCTAAGCTGTTCATAAAGTCTTTGTACGTCAATATTCCAGTTATAAAGTGGGCCTAGATGTTGCACTCTAGATCATACCTCCAGGTCTACCCCTCTAGTAGCTGGGGGTGTACTTAAAGATTCTCATCTACTTCAAAGAGATGCCCTGTGCACACACTGATACCAGTGGCACCACATACTGAGTAAGCACCTGCAACGTATGTATTTGACTATTTACCAAGAATTTTCCAGTGAATGACTCTCACCTAAAATATTTATTAGTCCAACTGGATCACAGTAGTTTCTTTAGTTAGGGTTTTTTGTTGTTGTTGTTCTTAAAGGTTCTAAAAAAGTTTGAGGGAGTTTTGCTTACATTTTTTTCTGTCAAGTAGAAGGCAAAGTATAGGGTGGGAGGCAGAGGTGGTGTATTGGGTGTCTTAAAGAATGGTGAGGGTATGGGGCGCCTAGGTGGCTCAGTAGGTTAAGTGGCCGACTTCAGCTCAGGTCATGATCTCACGGTTTGTGGGTTCAAGCCCCGTGTCAGGCTCTGTGCTGACAGCTCAGATCCTGGAACCTGCTTCGGATTCTGTGTCTACCTCTTTCTCTTCCCCTTTCCTGCTCCCGCGCTCTCTCTCTCTCTCTCAAAAATAAACATACATTAAAAAAAAAAAAAAAAAAGAACGGTGAAGGTTTGAACAGCATTCCTGGAAAATGAGTGGATCAGGCATCACAGATTAATCGCTAGGCCATGTAAAGGCCGATCTGAGGTTGGAGACCATTCCTATATGGTAGCAATAACCTGTAGACTTTTTTTTCTGGGATTCTCAATAGCAACGTTATGTATCTTGAAAGGTTGGTAGTTACACTGAAATTGTTTAAGTTTGGCCAACTGGATGTGAAGCAAGGTCAAGGAAGTTGAGAATATTGGCAAGAGTGGTTGAAATGATAAGGCTTGTGGTCTGATAGGAAAGGAAGTGGAACTAGAAAGGGGCCTTGGGACAGGAAGGGGGCTGTTGTGCATTTTTTATTTACAGACTTATTTCTATCCATACAGGCCATACAGGAACTAATGAAAATCCATGGACAAGATCCGGTTTCATTTCAAGATGTCAAGGTTATCTTTTCTTTCCTTTTCAGTAAGCTCTACACCCACATAGAGCTTGAAGTCATGACCAGGAGTTGCATGCTCTACTAACTGAGCCAGCCAGGCTCCTCTACCTTTTCTTTTAATATATGTAATACAGATAATCACCTATATTAAATGAAATTTTATATGAAAGAAACTTATGAACTATGAAGTGAATGAAATCAAGTATTTGCTGTTACTTGCTCTGTACCAATATTTAAATCATTAGTAACTGAGACCACACTTGGACTAATGATTTGTATAGTTAATGATTTTAGCATGTCAGTCTGTATTTTCATCGGAAGCATTCATTCATTTGATTGAAAATTAAGAGAATCCATATAACCTGCATCCTTTGGCAGCCTATTCCAAGTTAAAATGAATTTTTAACTTGGTAACTATAGTTGACCCTTGAACAACACAGGAGCTAGGGGCAATACCCTCCCTGCTCACCCAAGCAGTTGGAAATCCACGTATAACTTTTTAAAAAATGTTTATTTATTTTGAGAGAGAAAGAGAGTGTGTGTGCAAGCAGGAGAGAGGCAAAGAGAGGGAGAGGATCCCAAGCAGGCTCCACGCTGTCAACAGAGCCCGATGCAAGACTCGATCCCACGGAACCGTGAGATCATGACCTGAGCTGAAATCAAGAGTCAGATGCTTAACCAACTGAGCCACCCAGGCGCCCCCCTCTCCCCCACCTATAACTTTTGACCCCCTGGAACTTAATTAATAGCCTACTTTTGACTGGAAGCCTCACATAAACAATAACATAAACAGTTAACACATATTTTATATATTACATGTTTTATATACTATATTTTTAAAAATGAAGCTAGGGAAAAAATATTGAGAAAATCATAAGGAAAAGAAAATGCATTTACTGTATACTGTATTTATCAAAAATATCTATGTCTAAGTGGACCCATCCATTTCAAGTCCATATTGTTCAAGAATCAACTATATTTAGGTTTGGACACTTTTTAAATCTGCTACTTCAAAGGTCTTGCTTGCTTTGATACTATTACGGAGACATCAGTCTTACAATATGAAAACTACCACTGTTTGAAACACGTGCTGCTACTTAGCATTTTTGTAGACTTTACCAGCTATGAAAAACATTCAGTATCTAGTACAGATTCAGGTTCAGGCTAAGTAAATAATAAAATAACACATCCAGTTTTAATTAAGTATAAAACAATAATAATAATAAATGAGACAAATCTGAAACTATGCAACAGGCAATCTAAGAATTAGTAATTTTAAATTGCCACTAACCTAGAAAGGGACATTTCACAAACATACAAGATTAAAAGCTCATAGATTTCATTTACCTGAATTCTTCTAATCTTTTTAAAATGTAATATCCCGGGGCGCCTGGGTGGCGCAGTCGGTTAAGCGTCCGACTTCAGCCAGGTCACGATCTCGCGGTCCGTGAGTTCGAGCCCCGCGTCAGGCTCTGGGCTGATGGCTCAGAGCCTGGAGCCTGTTTCTGATTCTGTGTCTCCCTCTCTCTCTGCCCCTTCCCCGTTCATGCTCTGTCTCTCTCTGTCCCAAAAATAAATAAACGTTGAAAAAAAAAATTTTTTAAAAAAATAAATAAATAAAATAAAATGTAATATCCCTCTTTAAATGCTACTAAATCCTGAGTAATTTTCCTGCAAAAAGATTAGAAAACGTGCATCTCATTCCTTGTAAATATTCATATAGTATACCTCATAATATAGAAGAGATTTTTCCATCTATTCCAGTAACTTTTAGCACAATTTCATAGTTATTCTGGAATTCCTTGATACTGAATGTCCCTCACCCACCACCCATCTTAGATCCAGAGTATAAAACATTGACATCACTATTGGAAATGAAGCGTTGTCATTATCTTGGCTCTGGAAGCATTTAAGTTTTTAGTTTGAGCTGAGTTTGCACTTAAATCAAGACCTTGCTTTACCAACAATTAGAAGACAACATTAAAGTATAAGATACTTATTGGGGCGCCTGGGTGGCGCAGTCGGTTAAGCGTCCGACTTCAGCCAGGTCACGATCTCGCGGTCTGTGAGTTCGAGCCCCACGTCGGGCTCTGGGCTGATGGCTCAGAGCCTGGAGCCTGTTTCCGATTCTGTGTCTCCCTCTCTCTCTGCCCCTCCCCCTTTCATGCTGTGTCTCTCTCTGTCCCCCAAAAAATAAATAAACGTTGAAAAAAAGAAGTATAAGATACTTACCATGTATTCAAAGAACACTGCATTAGTTTTACCACTAATTAGCTATATAGCTTGGATCAGATGAAACTCCAAGCCTCAGTTTCTTTCTGTCTTAAGATGAGAGATAGATGCCACATACCTAAGGAATCTTCCAGTAAAAATTTGATTGTGTGTAGGGAAAAGGAGTTGTCTGTTAAATGGAAAAGAAAAAAACTAGAACAAAAAATTTTACATGAGGTCAAGTGCCAGCCTTGAATTTCACATCACTATATGAAAGAAATTAAGTTCATCAGGTACCAGGTTTCATTGTATTTTTTTCTCTCTCACAGGATGAAATCTTTGACATGGTTAAACCAAAGGATCCTTTGAAAATCTCTCTTCAGGATTTAATCAACAGTAATCAAGGAGACACAGTCACCACCATTCTAATCGATCTGAATGGCTTCTGGACTTATGAGAACAGAGAAGCCCTTGTTGCAAATGACAATGAAAACTCTGCAGACCTTGATGATACATGATCTCTCAAAGACTAGACTGTGTTCATTAAGATAAACTTGAATGCTGCATGCAAAACCTTTCAAGCTGGATCCTTAGAAATGGCCTAAATAAAATACTTTATATGCCTATAGAACACAGCAAATGTTCTGGTTATTGGAATTTTGTTTGCAGTAGTTGGAAAGCAATAGGATGAAATGTTTTAGGAGGTAGTAAATTCTGGTTCCACTTAGCTCAAGTAAGGCAAGTGTGATTTGGTAAAGGTAGGAGTCCACTTTAAACCTATATCATCTTCAGAAATGAAGTTTTCATGGGATATTTCTGACATTAGACATTAATAATTTGCATATTTGAGGGATAATTTATTTATATGTGGTCACTTAACCTTGAGTCTTCTAAAGCATTAAGTGTATCAGAGATTATAAACTTACCCATTCATTAGACAAGAGCCATTTCATTTCTGGGTTAGAAGTCTTTGGACGTGATGTTTCTTTTTAGGATGTTTCAATAAAAAGTATTCAAGTTAATATTTCAACTAAAAACACTATTTTTAAAAATCTGTCTAGCTTTATTAACCAGTACCAGGGTTACACTGTACAAAACTCCATTTCGTTAAGGATTTTGTTAGAGAAATTAATTCAGTGTAAAGATTCTCAATTATACTGTTCTGTGTTTAATTTGTTTATGAGAAGAAAGATTAGAAGAGGGCAAAATATCATGAACTATGATCCAAAGGAAATAGTAATTATAAAAAGAGTTGAAAAGGAAGGAAAAGTGAAAGAGGCTTAAAAATAAGACAAAACCATTTAATGCATTTCTGGGAAATTTTATAGTTTGCATAAGTAAAGTATAAAAATTTAAGGCACAGTGAATAACTATATAAACATTACAAACTGGCCACTGTTGGACAAGTAGAGAAATTGAAATTTAAGAAACAAAACCTTCATAATTCATCTTCCTTCTACTACAATCAGAAGAGTTTCTAGGTAAACTTTCAGACCTAGTGCCTTTCAAGAGAGAAGATTCAGATCATCTTTAGATATGCATGCCTTCACTGGATAAACCAATAAATATCTGAGTTAGAGGTCCTATCTCAAATGAAGTTTAAAACAAATTGGAGGAGGTCAGGTTAACATGTTTTAGCGCTACTGGTAAACTAAAGTTTATGGTGACATTAATTACATAATCTGAAGATTAATCCTTTAAGTACTAAATTAAAGAGTTTACACCCATGACCAAAAAATTACCATCATATACCATGAAGTACCATACCACAAATCCTTGTAACTGAAGATTCCAGATGAAAAATTATCTTTCCTAAATCCTTCAAATTTTAGTTGAAGAACTTAATGGCCAGATGTTCGTGTTCACTGATAAAAGATTTCCTTAACAGGCCTACTGTACCCTATGTTAGAGTTTCTCTGAAGCCATATTTTATATAAAAATATTTAAGACTGAAAGCTTAATGCTGTTTTGAACAACCATTAATCTCTGAAAGCTTTAAGTTTGTGAAAAAGCTTTTAAGAGCAGCGTTTCTGAAATACTCCACACATTCTTCCTTACCCACATTTAGTTTTAAATCAGTCATACAGATATCTGTAAGACTATGAGCACATACTTAGGAATATTTTCAAAATCAGTTTCATATTACACTTTTGTTAAGTTTTGCCAATAGCACAGTGGACTCTAGAGAACTGACCATACCTGGGTTAAGTAAATTGTCCACTTTACTGTTGTTACTTTGAAAAGGTAATAACCAGTCACCACTATGCTACCATGGCACCTTATACAATATTCAAAAGTGAGCCCCTGAAGGGTTAAGTCTTCATCTGTCCCTTACTCCGCCCACCTCACTGCAACGACTTATCCCATAGGAAGCATTCAGGGTCCACTGAGTGACAAAACCAGGATGCCACGTGGATAACCACTAGGTGTTACCACTTGAATACAAACACGTTAATAAATTCATTCCGTAACTAGTGTTTTTAACATAATTTTCAAAGCTAGTTATTTGAGTACTGAAAAAGAAAAAGATTAAGTAGTAACCTGCATTAAAAAAAGTAAACCCATCTTAAAATTGGTGTTATCATCTTTTCATAAAATATTCTCAAGGAAAGAAAAATCAAAGTGCTTTTGTCTTGCTCCTTTTATTACACACGGTAAACCATCCTTAGTATGAAATTAATGGTTAGGTGTATAAATGTAAGACAACATGAGAAAATCTATGGGGGAAAGTCCTCATTTTAATCTGAGACCAGGAAGATCAGCTCCAATTAGTCTTAATCAGTAATTTAACTATTTTTTTTCTTACAAACACAAATAACTGACACGTTTGATAATTTAACTCTTAATTGGCAATTACGGCTCTAGAATGTCCTTATTTTTTTAAAGAATATTTTAAAACCAAAGCACTAATTTGACATACAGTAAAAGCATAATATAAATGCCCAAATTTCAGATCTGGCTTTTGCTAGATAGACCCTAAGAATAAAGAAACATTTCTCCCTTTCCAGATAATAATTTAAAATATAAATAATTGTATTAAGTCCCACTGAATAAAGAATGTGAAAGTTCCTGGTATTATAAAAACCCTAGAGTTTGAAGTTTGATAGTCATTTCATTCTATGGTGGGACAGACACTGGATTTTGTTTGTTTTCCATAACTACTTCACAGTCTGCCTCCATTTCAAAATTGAGATTCACAAATGAACTGGATGCCCCTGTTTCTGGTTGATCCGTCTGGACAATGGAATCAGCTTGCAGTTTACTCTGCTGGTACTGTCTTTCTGCTTCTTCAGACATCCTGTTTTCTTCTTCTTCTTCTTCTTCCTAAAAAGAGGAAATATCAAGAATTGTTGAAATATAAATGCCCAGAAGAAATATTTGTTCCCCTGCTTTCAACTACTTGTGCCTTTGTTTTTTTTAAACTAAAACATTAGTGTCATGTCCAATTCAGTTTGGTCAAATTAAGACAAGACTTACCTCCCTGTCCCCTGTTCCCAAACTGAAATGGAAACTATTATATGACATTTTAAAGAAAGTGATGTTATTTTTAAAACACGGTACAGCACTGCTTCCCTTAGATGGGACCTGAATTAACTTTGACAAAGGCTATATCTTTTCAGATTCTAATCTAAATTAAAAAATTGCTAGAGGCGCCTGGGTGGTTCAGCCAGCTGAAGAAGTGTCTGACTTCAGCTGAGGTCAGGTCTCGTGGTTCATGAGTTCGAGCCCTGCATCAGGCTCTGTGCTGACAGCTCAGAGCCTGCAGCCTGCTTCAGATTCTGTGTGTGTGTCTCTCTCTCTGCCCCTCCCCCACTCATGCTCTAACTCTCTCAAGAATAAACATAAAAAAAATTTTTTTAATTGCTAAATACTGTATCACTTCAATTATAGGATATCAGCCTATTCAGTGGAATAGGGTGGTCTATTCACTAAATGGTATAACATGGTTAATGCTTCTGTAAGCAGCTTGTATACAGATAAGGCAGTCACTGCCCTCAAGAAGTTTACAATCTAGGAGGGAAGTTAAGACATGTAAAAAGAGTATTAAGACAGAAAGGAATAAGCGCTATAGAGATTTAGACAGTAAGTAATTTCTAGTTCCAGAACTACTAAATTCATGGAAGAAGTGGCAATTGTATCAGTCAACACAATATGGGTAGTTAGTACAGAATAAGTAACCTGTCAAGATCACTCTAGAGCTTGCTTGAGAGAAAACAAGAAAAAGAGAACACTTAGGACTCTTTAATAGTCCAGGTGAGGTAATGAGGCTGTAAACAAGGCTGGTAGTGTTAAAAACACTCATGTGTTCATAAAACATTTTTGAAACCATATAACAAATATAAAGTAAGCTGCCTTAGGCACTCTCCCGTTGCACTCTGCTCCAGTGACAAAGTACTATTCTTGCCACTTCTCCAGATACATGACTTCTCTTCATGCCTCTACACTCTAGCTTTAGCTGAGCTGCCCTCCCCATTTGCTTGAAGGAAAATAATAAAAGATTCCAATATTTATCCCATGCTCATCTATATACATTGGGTGCTTTTTCTAAGCATTTTACATATTAACTCATTTAATCTGTAGAGCAACCCTGAACATGGATGCCACACTTCTGATTATTAAGATGAAGAAACTGAGGCTTACATGGGGCACCTGGGTGGCTCAGTCAGTTAAGTGCCTGACTTTGGCTCAAGTTGTGATCTCCCAGTTCACGAGTTCGAGCTTGCACTGGGCTCTGTGCCGACAGCTCGGAGCCTGGAACCTACCTCGGATTCTGTGTTTCCTTCTCTCTGCCCCTCCCCCCACTCACACTCTGTTTTCCTCTCTCAAAACATCAATAAACATTTTTAAAAATTTAAAAAAAAAGAAACTGAGGCTTTACAGACGTTAAGCATCTTGCTCAAGGTTACTAAGTTAGAAGTGGCAGAGTCAAAACTCGAATTCAGACCCTTTGGTTCTTCAGCCCATGCTCTTGAGAGCTAAACTTTTCTCATTCCTCAAGGCTCAACCCATTTTACCCCCACCCTAAGACCTCACTACATTTGCAGACAAAATTGCTTCACCTCTTTGTGCCTTAACAACTGGCACTTACACATTTCTAATACTTGTAATTTTCTGTGCACCTAACCCTCCACATCTATATATCCTAAGTATAGAGACTAAGTCTTCTTTGCTCATCTTAAAATTGCAAAAATAACCCAAAGAGAGATGTATGAAGATTAAATAACACCTCACATAACACCTAGCACAATGAAATCTAGCTTAGTTTCACACCAAGATCCTAGAGAAATTTCAGTATTAAAAAATACATAAATTAAAAATATCTAAGTTGATAAATTAATAACACTAGAATGAAATGCCTATCCTAAGGGAGCTCTCTTTTGGGCAGCTAAGGACGATATATATGCTCATTACACAACCCATGAAGTCCACAGTAAACCGAACTGAATGAAAAAAATGTAAAAAGGAGACACACCTCCTTCTTCATCCGGTAATACTCATCAATGGCATATTGGTATTTAGGGGTGCTGATGCCCAAAACAGATGCAATCTTCTCTCCAAGAAAGTCACACACTAAGGATACAAAAGTGAGATGACTTACACAATTCCATAAACTTTTCTTAAGTATTTTCTATGTGCAAGACACTGTAAAAATACAAAAGTTACAGTCTCTGCCCTCAGGGAGATTATGAACACTTAATACATCTCTTCTGTGTATCTTCCTTGATTTCCCCAAGAGGCAGTAGTGGCTCCTTCTGTTCCTAACAACACTCTCCTTATACCTCTAATTATAACCCATATCACCATGTATTATAATTATCTATTATGTGTCTATTTTTTAAAGAAAAACATATACTCTTAGAGAGTTGGGACACCATTAGGCTGTAGGAGAGGAAGGGCTTGTTCTCTAACACTCACTGAGTGCTGCCACATGCCAGGCATTGTGAAAGGTTAGACTCAGAAGGGCTGATGAAGCACATCCAAAATGTAATCCAGCTCTGAATGTAAAGCTCATGTTCTTTTCATTACACCACACTGTGTAGGTATATTAAGTGCTCAGTAAACGTTTCTTGTATGAATTACTGTTCAAAATTAGCTCTAGTAAAAAGCAGAAAATGACAGAAGCTATGAGGGAGTTAAAACTGGAAACAGAGGAAAGCTTTATGATTTAAAAACCTATGTTTAAAGTTAGCATGATTAAGTCATAAGGTGAGAATTCATTTCCTTCAAATATGACTTAGTTACAGCTCAACTTAAGATATGAAATATTAATGAAATTAAAATATAAATGAATTGTAACTACAGGCTCTAGAATAAGCAGACAGAATGACAACAGTATCAGTAGGAAATCATGTAACAAAATAGCAAAATAGCTGCTGACAGAACTAAGTTTCAAAAACACAAAAATTAATATAAAATAAATTAATAAAGCCATTTTTCAGTTCTTTAAAAAAAAAAAAAAACACCACAACCGGAAGCTGAAGATTAGATTAACATCTTCTAATGCTAGCTAGCTGCTGAAAGTAAAGTAATTACCTCCCTATTGTTTCTCCTTCACTTTGGAAACACCCCATTTGGCAAAGCTCCTGTTTTTGGAGCATATTATAATAGTTATACAATACTCAAACAGAAAAGTAGTACCTGAAAGGGTTGATGTGGCAGCTCGAAGCATGTAAAACCATAAGTAGGGGCCCCAGGTAAGTTTTGTCTGCAACAAGAAGTCAGGTTAGCAACATTCATACCTAAACTCATTCTGCATATTTAGGACAGAATGAAGTAATCAAATACTTGGTTGGCACATAAAACATTCTATAAATAGTACTATAGACTACAATCCAACTAAAAATTTAAAAGTTTTATAGAGAGAATTCTACAAAGACATTTTATATTTACCCATTTAACTACCACCACCTTAAACCCATGGAATAACCAAAAAAAGCAGCAGCCCCTAAAAATGGAGTTGGTAAGTCATAGTCTTGATTATTTATGCATTGACAATCTATAGCCTTTCTCCTGTCTTGCTGTTTTTTTTGTCTTTATTATTGATAAGCACAGTATCAGAGAGATGATGCAATAAATAGAAAGGGACCTTAAGAAATCATACAGTACATGGGAATGCAAACTGGTGAAGCCACTCTGGAAAACAGTATGGAGGTTCCTCAAAAAACTAAAAACAGAACTACCACTATGACCGAGCAATTGCACTACTAGGTATTTATCCAAGGGATACAGGTATGCTGTTTTGAAGGGGCACATGCACCCCAATTTTTATAGCAGCACTATCAATAACAGCCAAAGTATGGAAAGAGCCCGAATGTCCATCGATGGATGAATGGATAAAGAAGATGTGATATACACATATACAATGGAGTATTACTTGGCAATGAAAAAGAATGAAATCTTGCCATTTGCAACCACCTGGTTGGAACTGGAGGATATTATGCTAAGCGAAATTAGTCAGTACAAGAAAGACAAATATCATATGGCTTCACTCATATGAGGACTTTAAGATACAAAACAGATGAACATAAGGGAAGGGAAGCAAAAATAATATAAAAACAGAAAGGGGGACAAAACATAAGAGATGCTTAAATATGGAGAACAAACAGAGGGTTGCTGGAGGGGTTGTGGGAGGGGGGATGGGCTAAATGGGTAAGGGGCATTAAGGAATCTACTCCTGAAATCACTGTTGCACTATATACTAACTAACTTGGACGTAAATTTAAAAATAAATTAATTCAAAAACATTTTTTAAATCATACAGTACAACATACTTTATGATACAGTAGGCAAATTAAGATTCAGATAAATGAAGCAGAATAAGTAAGGGTATATCAAATGAACTTTCAATGGTGGGAAAATAAATGACCAATAAGCAACAAGATGAGTTTTTCTGTTTCTTTAAAGGTTATAAAGGGACTAGACCATATAGCCCAAGACAAGCTGACTGTATATTTATTTATAGGACCAATGGTAGAATGCAATCTACATTGTACAATTCCATTGTTAATCTTGATGCTGCACTTCCCACAGAATACTTCTGTGAAGCTTGCCACACAGATGACAGTTTGCCTCTGTGGATGAAATCAGTAATATAAGCATGCTTCACTATACCAATATTTTTGTTTACCAAAAGGAAGTAGAGAGCAATCAATCAAATAACAATTATTATTATTATTTTAATACTGTTTCCAGGAAGGAGAAAAAAGATAACATTCTTAGCTAAGATATGTTCATGATTATAAGGGTATTAAAACAGCAAACACAGGAATATCTGTAACTGGGTAGACAAACTAAAGAGAAAAGGGGGAAACATATAACACAATCTTCTCATGAAAAGTGGGTAAGCGAATTTCTGTGACAGGATTCTTGGAAAGACACAGAAGTGAGTTAGCTCCTCCACTTCTATTTACACAAGAATGAGTGTCCAAGCAAATACATTCAACTAAGAAAATACTGTATATTTATGTTTTCCTCAATCAAATCTAATATATGTATATCTTCTACATTCAGAGCAGGAAGCATCTCTCTTATTTGAGGATAAGGGTTATTTTAGGGACTCTGTTTAAGAGGCTCTCATCTTAATGTTTACCTTTTTTTATTAATGCTTATTTTTGAGAGAGAGAGAGAGAGAGAGAGAGAGAGAGAGAGAGAGAGAAAGAGAGAGCAAGTGGGGAAGGGCAGAGAGAGGAAGACACAGAATCCAAAGCAGGCTCCAGGCTCTGAGCTGTCAGCACAGAGCCCAACGCAGGGCTTGAACTCACAGACTGCGAGATCACGACCTGAGCCGAAGTCAGACGCTCAGCCGACTGTGCCACCCAGGCCCCCCTTCATGTTTACCTTATAGTCCTTCCAGCAAATGGGACAGTGCAGTAATCTAGGGAATGGAACCAGTTTCTATAACACATTATAATGATAGGGCCAAGAAACTACTTAGAAAGGGATTAAGCAGGCTTTTGAAGGAAAGCATATATTTCTAGGTGGACCAATTCTCCTGGGGTTGTTTCTAGAGAGAACAATTGCTAATAACCATGTGGTGACTACCAAAAAGTCAAACCTGCTCCAGAGCTGAGGAACCGGATAAGGATCCCCAAATAACATCTATCATCACACACAATTATACAGAATGAACGTATAGGGCTCTTTGTTTAAACACTGACCTCACTGAATCAAAAGGACAGATGACTCAAGAGCCTACAATGGAACCTTGCCACTACTGCCAGCATCGCTACCGCCACCACCATCCCAGTAATAAGAAAAATGGACTAGATCTTGGTCTTCAAGACTTCCAGTTTATGATGCAAACTCAAGCTGATTCATTTTTTCTACAAAAATTTAAGTATCAATCTCTTCCTGCATAAAGTATCCATCTCTTCCTTAATAGAGAACTATTGAGACTTGCTTTTTGGTTTTTAAACTTATTGTTATTTTTTATTATTTTTTAAATGTTTTATTCACTTTTTATTCTCAAATTAGTTAACATTCAGTGTAGTCTTGGTTCAGTAGAATCCAGTGATTCACCACTTACATATAACACCAAGTACTCATCCTAATAAGTGCCTTCCTTAATGACCATCACCCATTTTCCCCACCCCCATCAACCCTCAGTTTGTTCTCTGTATTAGGAGTCTCTTATGGTTTGCCTCCCTCTCTGTTTATACCTTATTTTTCCTTCCCTTGCCCTATGTTCATCTGTTAAGATTCTCAAATTCCACATATGAGTGAAATCATGTGATGTCTTTCTCTGACTTATTTCACTTAGCTTAATACCCTCCAGTTCCAACCACATTGTTGCAAATGGCAAGATTTCATTCTTTTTCATTGAGTGAGTGGTATTCCATTGTATATATATATACCACGTCTTCTTTATCCATTCATCAGTTAACGGACATTTGGGCTTTTTCCATAATTTGGCTATTTGTTGATAGTGCTGCTATAAACATTGGAGTTCATGTAGCCTTTTGAATCAGCATTTTTGTATCCTTTGGATAAATATCTAGTAGTGCAATTGCTGGGTTGTAGGGTAATTCTATTTTTAACTTTTTGAGGAACCTCCATACTGTTTTCCAGAGTGGCTGTACCAGTTTGCATTCCCACCAACAGTGAAAGAGGGTTACCCTTTCTCCACATCCTCACCAACATCTGTTGTTTCCTGAATTGTTACTTTTAGCCACTCCGACAGGTGTGAGGTGATATCTCATTGTGGTTTTGATTTGTATTTCCCTGGTATGAGTGATGTTGAGCATCTTTTCATGTGTCTGTTAGCCATCCGGATGTCTTCTTTGGAAAAGTGTCTATTCATGTCTTCTGCCCATTTCTTCAGTGGATTATTTGTTCTTTGGGTGTTGAGTTCGATAAATTCTTTACAGATTTTGGATACAAACCCTTTATCTGATATGTCATTTGCAAATATCTTCTCCCATTCTGTCAGTTGCCTTTTAGTTTTGTTGATTGTTTCCTTTGCAGTGCAGAAGTTTTTTGGTTTTTTTAGATTTTTTTTTTTAGTGTTTTATTCAATTTCTGAGAGAGAGAGAGAGAGAGAGAGAGAGAGAGCGAGCGAGCAGGGGAGGGGCAGAGGGAGACACAGAATCTGAAGCAGGCTCCACAGCCCAGAGCCTGATGTGGGGCTCGAACTCACGAACCATAAGATCATGACCCGAGCTGTAGTCAGACGTTTAACTGACTGAGCCACCCAGGCACCCCAGCTGTGCAAAAGCTTTTTATCTTGATAAGGTCCCAATAGTTCATTTTTGCTTTTATTTCCCTTGCCTCCTCCAGAGGCATGTCAAGTAAGAAGTTGCTGTGGCCGAGGTCAAAGCAGTTGCTTCCTGTTTTCTCCTGTAGGATTTTGATGGTTTCCTGTCTCACAATTAGGTCTTTCATCCATTTTGAATTTACTTTTGTGTATGGTGTAAAAGTGGTCCACATTCATTCTGCTGCATGTTGCTGTCCAGTTCTCCTAGCACCATTTGCTAAAGAGACTGTCTTTTTTCCACTGGATACTCTTTCCTGCTTTGTTGAAGATTCACTGGCCATATATCTGTGGGTCCATTCTGGGTTTCCTTATTCTATTTCATTGATTTATATGTCTGTTGTTGTGCCAGTACCGTAGTGTCTTGATGATTACAGCTTTGTAATACAGGTTAAAGTCTCGGATTTGATGCCTCCAGCTTTGGTTTTCTTTTTCAACATTACTTTGGCTATTGGGAGTCTTTTGTGGTTCCATACATATTTTGGGACTGAACAACTTACTTTTAGATTACAAAAGTAATGCTTATTTACTGTATAATACTTAGAAAATGGGGCAAAATATAAAGAATATCTAAGCCACCCATTTTTCCACTACCTGTAAATAATTATCATTAATATTTTAGTATACTATTTTCTCAGTCTTTTCCTAAGTGTGTATGTTTTTTACAACACTGTCATACTTTCTCTATCCTGCTGTTTTTCCCATTTACAATATTGGCATTTACCCAAAAGAACTGAAATCTGGACCTTGAAGAGTTATTTCCACTCCCATCTTCACTGTAGCATTATTCACAACAGCTAAGATGTGGAAACACCTAAATGTCCACTGACAAATGAATGGATAAAGAAATTGTGGTGTATACATATAATTCAAAAATTCACCGTAAAAAAGAAGGGAATCTTATCATATACAACAACCTAGATGAAACTGAGGACATTATGCTAATAAAATAAGCCAGTCTCAGAAGGACAAATATTGCATGATAGGCCAGCAATCAGCATTTCCGATCCTCCCCACAAGCCACCTATTATTGAGACTAAGTTCCAGGTAAATGCAGTTGACAGGTAGGGGATTCCTTCTGTCAGTCCCCATTCATGGAATGGAGGCTATACCATGGGCACGGTGCCACTAAGAGTATTGGGGCACTAATAGGCCCGGTTCATGAGGCAGTGAAAAAAACCAAAAAGATCTAAGGCTCCCCACCTCCACCAAGCAGTCAGCTCTTAAAGTAGGTGTGTCTTGGGGCGCCTGGGTGGCTCAGTCGGTTAAGCGGCCGACTTCAGCTCAGGTCATGATCTCGCAGTCCGTGAGTTCGAGCCCCGCGTCGGGCTCTGTGCTGACAGCTCAGAGCCTGGAGCCTGTTTCGGATTCTGTGTCTCCCTCTCTCTGACCCTCCCCCGTTCATGCTCTGCCTCTCTCTGTCTCAAAAAAAAATAAACGTCAAAAAAAAAAAAATTAAAACAAAAAAAGTATGTATGTCACTCAGAAATGCACCACTGCCCCTACCACCAACTTCAGAGCTCTGGTTAAGAGATTTTGCCCAGGAGAATAAGCCATAAAACAGATAGTTCCTAATCTTTTCCCAAAGGAACTGACTTCATTTGCAACAGAGCTGGAAAAGTTCAAGCCCAAAGGATGCTCTCAAAATCAGTAGAGATTATGGTGAAAGTTAATTGAGAGGAAGTTCTTAGAGTCTATAAAGATGCAGGCTAAACCATAGGCCAGCTAGTTTTTTTTTTTTTTTTTTAACGTTTTTAAATGTTTTATTTATTCTTGAGAGAGAGACAGAACATGAATGGGGGAGGGGCACAGCGAAAGAGGGAGACACAGAATCCGAAGCAGACTCCAGGCTCTGAGCTGTCAACACAGAGCCCGACATGGGGTTTGAACTCATGAGCTGTGAGATCATGACCTAAGCCGAAGTCAGATGCTCAACCGACTGAGCCACCCAGGCGCCAACCCCCCCCCCTTTTTTTTTTTTTTTTAGGCCAGCTAGTTTGTAGGAGAGAACAGGACATGGGGAGGAGACAGACTTCACTAAAATAATCCAACAGTCACTAAACAGAACAAAACAAAAACACAAGCAAATAATAAGACTGGGTGGGAGGGAGGAGAGGGAGAAGGCAAGGGGCAGTACCCAGAGTTGTTGCAATATGTTATCTAAAATGTACAATTTCCAACAAAAAACTAAGAGTCATGCAAAGAAACAGAGAAGTATACTCTGTACACAGGAAGAAAAGCAGGCAACAGAAACTACCCACGGGTGACTAGATGTTGGATTTAACAGAAAAAACATCAAAGTAACGGAAAACATAATTAAAGAAATAAAGGAAGGAATAACAACGTTGAATCAAAAAGACAAAATCAGGGGCGCCTGGGTGGCTTGGTTGGTTAAGCGTCCGACTTTGGCTCAGGTCATGATCTCACGGTCCCTGAGTTCGAGCCCCGCGTCGGGCTCTGTGCTGACAGCTCAGAGCCTGGAGCCTGTTTAGATTCTATGTCTCCCTCTCTCTCTGCCCCTCCCCTGTTCATGCTCTGTCTCCCTCTGTCTCAAAAACAAATAAACGTTAAAAAAAATTTTTTTTTAAAAAGACAAAATCAATAAAAAAATGAAAATTATTAATGAGAACCAGATAGAAATTCTGTAGTTGAAAAGTGTAATAACTAAAGTGAAAAATTCAGAAGAGGGACTCAACAAAAACTGACAGAAATGAAGGGAATAGACAACTCAACAATAACAGCTGGAGACAACACCCCATTTTGAATCATGAATAGGACAATCAGGCAGATCAACAAGGAAATTGAACACTTGAAAAACACTATGAACCAACCAGACCTAACATATCTATAGAACACACCACCTAACAACAACAGAATATACATTTTTCTCAAGTATGTACAGAACATTCTCCACGACAGACCAGATGCTGATATCTATAAAACAAACTTCCATAGATTTAAAAGGAGAGAAAGAATACAAGGTATGTTCTCCAACCACATGGGGGTGAAATTAGAAATCAAGAAAGAAAAAAAATGTGAAAATTTAAGAAACATGGGGGAAATAGGGGCGCCTAGGTGACTCAGTGGGTTAAGCAACTGGCTCTTGATTTCAGCTCAGGTCATGACCTCACGGTCAGTGGATTCCAGCTCCGCAATCAGCTAATGGCACAGAGCATGCTTCAGATTCTCCGCCTCCCTCTCTCCCTCTAACCCTCCTGTATGCTTTCTCTTTCTCTCTCTCTCTGTCTCCCCCCTCTCAAAAATAAATAAACTTAAAAAAAAAAGTAGTTAAAAAAAAAGAAATACGTGGGAAATAAATAACATATTCTTAAAAAACCAATAGGTCAAAGAGAAAATACTTTGAGATGAATGAAAATGAAGATGTAACACACAAAATTTATGAGATGTAATTAAAACAGTTCTAAAAGGGAATTTCAGGGGCGCCTGGGTGGTTTAGTCAGTTGGATGACCAACTCTTGATTTTGGCTCAGGTCATGATCCCAGGGTCATGGGATTGAGCCCCGTGTCAGGCTCCAGGCTGAGCATGGAGCCTACTTGAGATTCTGTCTCTCTCTCCCTCTGCCCTTCTCCCCTGCTCACACATTCTCTCCAAAATAATTTTTTTTAGAAGGGGAAGTTCATAGCTAATTAAGAAAGAAGATAACCTAACCTTCCACCTCAAGACACTGGAAAAAGTAGGGCAAACTAGACCTACAGCAAGCAGATGGAAGGAAATAATAAAGACCAGAGTGAAAACTAATGAAATGGAGAAAAAAAATAAAAGAGAAAATCAATGAAACCAAATGCTCATTCTTGGAAAAGATCAACAAAATTGATCAATCTTTTGCTAGACTGACCAAGAAAAAGGAAGACCCAAATTACTAGAATCAGAAATGAAAAAACAGAAAAAACTATAAAGGAATACTGTGAACAACTGCATGACAACAAATTAGATAACTTACCTATAAGAAATAAACAGAACTGCCACAATGGACTTAAAAAGAAAGAAGACAATTTTGTAATAATAATAAAAAAAAAACTATACACAGGGTGCCCGGGTGGCTTAGTCAGTTAAGCATCCAACTCTTAATTTTGGCTCAGGTCATGACTCCACAGTTCATGGGATCAAGCCCCAAGTCATCCTCTGCACTGTCAGTGGAGCTGCTTGGAATTCCCTCCCCCTCCTCTCTGCCACTCTCCCACTTGCACTCTTTCCCTCTCTCAAAATAAATAAACTTTAAAAAAAACAAAAACAAAAACAAAAAAAACAAAACCCAGACACAATGAAAAGCCTAGGCAGCTTCACAGGCAAAGTCTACCAAACATTTAAATAAGAATTAATACCAACTCTGGGGGCACCTGGGTGGCTCAGTCAGTTAAGCATCAGACTCGATTTCGGTTCAGGTCATGATCTCACAGTTCATGAGATCGAGCCCCACATCAGGTTCTGCACTGACAGCACAGAGTCTGCTTGGGATTCTCTCTCTCCCTCTCTCCCTGTCCCTTCCCTGATTTCTCTCAAAATAAATAAATAAACTTAAAAAAATAAAAGAATACCAATTCTTACAAACTCTTCCCCCCTACTCCCCCTCCAAAAAACCAGGAGTGGCAACAGTTCCCAACTCATTTTAGGAGGCCAGTATTACTCTGGTACTAAAACCAGACAAAGACCTTACAAGAAAATTACAGACCTGTATTTTCTATGAATATGGGTGCAAAAATTCACAGTAATTACCAGCAAACCAAATCAGGAACATATAAAAATAATTATATACAATGATCAAGTGGGTTTTACCCTAAGAATGTAAGGCTTGTTTAGCATCCAAAAAATCAATGTCACTATACCAATAGAATAAAGAACAAAAATCTCAAAACCATCCCAATTGATGCAGAAAAAGCATTTTACAAAATTCAAGGCTGCATCATGATTTAAAAAAAAAAAAAGCCTAAGAATAGAGGGATGTTCTTCAAACTGATAAAGGGAATCTACAGAATACTCATGGCTACATCATATTTAACAGTAAAAGATGGAACAGTTTCCCGCAAGATTTAGAACAAGATGAGAATGGCCACTTCTCAGCACTTCTATTCAACATTGTAATGCAGGTTCTAGCTAGGGTAATTAGGCAAGAACATCAAATAAAAAGCATCCAGACTGGAAGAGAAGAAAACTGTAAGAAAACAATTCCACTTACAGTAACATCAAAAAAAAAAAAAAAAGAAAGAAAAGAAAACAACAAAACACACTTAGCAATAAATTTAAGAATGAAGTATAAAACTTATACTCTGTTCTGTGTCTCCCTCTCTCTCTGCCCCTCCCCCGTTCATGCTCTGTCTCTGTCCCAAAAATAAATAAAAACGTTAAAAAAATAAAATAAAATAAAATAAATAAATAAATAAATATAAAACTTATACTCTGAAAATTACAAAACAGTATAGAAAAAAATTAAGGGAGATCTAAAGAACTTAAAGATTCATGAATCAAAAGTCTTAAGACATCAATGCTCTAAAATTTATCTACAGATTCAACATAATCCCTAGCTAACTTCTTTGCAGAAACTGACAAGCTGATTCTAAAATTCATATGGAATTGAAAGGGGCCCAGAATAGTCAAAACAATCTTGGGAGAAAAAGGACAAAGTAGAAAGTCTCAATGCCTTCAACTTCAAAATGTGCTATAAGGCAACAGTAACCCAGACAGTGTGGTACTGGCACAAGGAAAGACATATATACATATATCAGTGGAGGAGAACTGAGGGTCTAGAAATAAAACCACATTCTATGATCAAATTTGACAAGAATACTAAGATCATACAATGAGAAAAGAATGAGAAAAATGGAAAACCACATGCAAAATAATGAAGTTAGACCCTTACCTCAAACCATATACAAAAATTAACTCAAAATAGATCAAAGACCTGGGGCACCTCAGTGGCTCAGTTGATTAAGTGTCCAACTCTTGATCTTGGCTCAGGTCATAATCTCATGGTTTGCTTTGTAAGTTTGAGCTCCATGCTGACAGCACGGAACCTGCTTGAGATCCTCTCTCTGTCTCTCTGCCCCTTCCCTGTTTGTGCACTTCCTCTCAAAAATAAATAAAACATTTAAATAAATAAATAAATAAATGCCAGGTCACTGTAACTTTATATCAGTGAATTGTATGCCAAGTGAACTGTATTTCAATGAATCTTTTATTTCCTTTTTTTAATATTTTTTTTTAGAGAGAGAGAGAGAGTAAGGGTTGAGGGAGAGAGGGAGAGAAAGTGAGAGAGAGTGAGAGAGAGAGGGAGGGAGGGAGGGAGGGAGGGAGGGAGAGAATCTTAAGCAGGCTCCACGCTCAGTGTGGAGCCCAATGTGGGGCTTGATCCCATGACCACAGGATTATGATCTGAGCTGAAATCAAGAGCTGGACACTCAACTGACTGTGCCACACAGGCACACTTCAATAAAGCTTTTTTAAAAAAGAGTTAATCTTTAGGAAAGTAGTAAGAATGTATTCGTTTCTACACAATGCTTTTATTATCAGTTTCTTTGTAAGTAGAGAGCAACTTTTGAGACAATGACTTTTAAGGGGAACCTGGGCAGCTCAGTCAGCTAAGTGACCAACTCTTGATTTCAGCTCAGGTCATTATCTCACAGTCTGTAAGCCCCACGTCAGGCACCATGCTGACAGCATGGAACCTACTTTAGATTCTCTCTCCCCTTCCCTCTGCTCCTTACCCACTCATGCTCTCTCTCTCTCAAAATAAATAAACATAAAAATTAAATTAAATTAAATTAAATTAAATTCAAACATATATACAAAATGTATATAAATAAGAATCCCTTCAAATTAATTTAAAAGAAAAACACTTATTCCAACAATTCTCCCAATGCATGAAACACCTCTGCAATGTTTTGCATGCATTTGGAAATGCCATCAGAGTATACTGCACAGTCCTTTGAATATATTCTATAGTAGAGACTCTGGATCTGATGTTTTTTTAATAACCAAAATTTATGAAGTGTGGAATCTAATAAAAAACTAGTAATAACATTTTTAAAATCGAATACAAATTAATAATTCTCTATCCTGTTATCCTGGTTTATTTTCTTTATAGCAATTTTCAGTCTAATAATTATAGTATGTATTTATTACCTGTCTGCCCACTAGCATGTAATAGAAATTTATGTACCCATTGCTGTATCACCAGTGCCTGAAAGAGAACCCATTAGAAAGTCAGTAAATATTGATCAACTAAACTCTCAAAAACCTACTTAGAAGGACAACACTCCTTTTTAAGAATGTACAGCTAGTCCTATAATTTTATAGTATATCATGTATAATTTAGAAATTCTTAAAGTTAGCTGATAAGGCACATAAAATTAAGAACTATTCACTCCCATGTTCTTTTCTTCTTAATTTTTTTTTAATGTTTATTTATTTTTGAGAGAGAGAGAGAGAGAGAGAGAGAGAGAGAGAGAGAGAGAGAGAGCATAAGCTGGAAAGGGGCAGAAAGAGAGGAAGACACAGAATCCAAAGCAGGCTCCAGACGCTGAGCTGTCAGCATAGAGCCCGCCATAGGCTTGAACCCACGAACCATGAGATCATGACCTGAGCCGAAGTCGGATGCTTAACCAACTGAGCCACCCAGGCATCCCTGTACACTCCCATCTTCTACTCAAACTTTGAGGCAATATAAAAAGAACTGACAAATCCTAAGTTTTAGGTGGAAACTATTATAGTCCTTAATTCAAAGGGACTGGAATTCAAACACTCTTCAGTAAGATAACTCTTAAAGAAACCTAGCTACACTGACAAAGAATTCTGACACTCAAATGATTTCACACTACTGAAATGCAGGAAATATTTCCATCCATATTTGTAAAAATACTATTTTATACCAAAATCATAATGTATAATTTGATAATCAATATATAGTTAATTTAAACCTCAAAAGGCCCCTTCATTCAATGTTTAAGGGGAAACAAATCAATTTTAAAAACCACTGACAGAAGTATCAAACTTACCGGGTCAACAGTAGGCAAAACGTCTTTCTTCTCCAGGCTATCAACTTCGTCTTCATCTGTGCTGTATTCTTCCATTGTTTCACCACTCACAAAGTGGATGACTCTCCTCGGGACTTTCTTCTTTTTTCCTATGACTCCGAGTTCTACATTTTCAAAGCCTCTTTCACTATTCATCTAATGTCAATAATAAGATAATGAGTTTCAAGTGAGGTTAATCTTTCAAATGGCGAAAAGATTCTTAGTTGCTGTATTGTAGGGAATTAAGAAACATAAACCAATCCTTAAATGTTTTTTTAAAAGAGGTCACATACACACAAGAGTGTCAGCATAAATGTGGAGTTTAATGAATAATAAAGCAAACACATGCACACTCACTACTGAGGGTAAAAAATAGAACTTAACCAATAAACGTTCTTGAAGTCAACAGCTAAGAAATCAAGCACTGCACTTCAAGTCATAGCAATTCCAATGCTATATAATATGTGAAGATACTCTGGACTTCACTCATTTAAAGAATAATGCTAATTATGGATTAATGTACAATATCAAAGGAAAATCATATAGATGCACATATACATACAGTAGAGACGTAAAATAAAATAACAGTTCATGGCAGAGAATTCTACATCTCTGGATTTGGGCTTAGCTATGTGTGGGCAAAACAAAACTAGTATAACTTAACTCTGTATCTCTCCTTTACCCAAAAGTTCCTAATTAAAATGCTTTTTAACGCCAACTGGTACCAAAAGTGAGCAAAACTATATAGGGAAGGGTAGACCCTGGGTTGAAAGCATCCCCCATGAAGACATTCAAACCGAAAAAAAATTTTAAACTGTGCAGTCCAAATAAAACTCATTTGTAAATCAAATCTGGAAAACAGGCCATAAGTGTTCTCTCTCTAAATTTCCATATTTCTTAGTCAATAATGTATAGATGACAACAGTTTTCCTGATAGTAAAAGGATTTTACAAATTTCAGTATAACAGTGTGTATGGAATTCTAATTACACTCAAATTTCATTCCTAGGGAAATACTAATTTTACTTCACATATATAGCCATGTTCCAAACTCAGAGTAAATGCACATTGTGGGAGAGGACAAGGTTTTTCACTGTCATCTTGCCTCAAGTTTAAACTCCTAAGAAAGGCTTTATTTCATCTCCTTACTAGAATATTTCAAAAAGGCCAGTGCAATTGTGAAGAAAAATCTGGCAAGTGGTTACTCCTAGGGACAGGTACTAAGACAGGGGCAGAGGTTGAGGCAAGGGAGTAGTCAAGGGGGCCTGTTATTCTTTTTTTGTATTTTGTTGTTTTCTTTGCTTTGTGATGAGACTATGTTCATGTATTACTGATATAATTTTATGACTAAACGAACGAAATGATATAGGACTACAGGACTCCCACGATTAGAGTCCACATTGGTGGGATTCTCTAGAATAGTCCAGAGTTCAAAAATTTCGTCCTCTATAATGAGTCTTACACTTGTATATATGACCAAACAATTTAAAACCATGAATGTTGTTCAACCAACAGGAAAATTCTTTGAACTGCAGTTGCAGAGATGGGATTATACTGATAAAAATAGTGGACTAGAACTGCCCAGTTATACAAATATAAGTAACTTTACTTTTGCATTATTTCCTCTAATCCTCTAAGTTCCTTCTTTGAAAAAATATATGGCCTCTCTGTTCTTCACTTCCCAAAGGTAAGTTTAGTCATTAGCCAGGATTTGAATCCAGCTATAACCAACTCAAAGAACACATACATTGCTCCAAGACACACGAAGACATCACTGACAGCATCTACGACTCCTGTACAGTGAACTGAGATCATGAAAATCTTGAGAGCAGCGGCTATCTTTGGATTAACCTGAAAAAACAAAAGCCACAATTCTCCCTACCCTGTCTTGAAGGTTCAAACAAATCCTGGCCCTTAATAAAGGAAGACCAGTCCATTTATTATGTCCACAAACAAAATGGACAACAAATGGTCCACCAGGTTTACCTGGTCCCTAGGCACAGTGAGCCATTCCTACTCAATTTCATTTTTCCCCTTGAAATAAGATTTGGTTTATAGGTGTTCTGATGTCAGTATTTCCTTCTGAACCATTACTCAGTTCTGCGGATCCCTTCACAAGTAAGGGAAAGTCAGAGGAGTTGGGTTTTATCTCCAGTCATCACACTATCTGGATGGATCTGATGCCAAAGCCACATTCCCTGTTGGTAGACAGAGCTGAGACCTTTCACAGCACATCACCATGTCCCGTTCCACCCCCATTAGAGCAGAAGCAGCTTCTCACTGCTCCCTCTGGTAATTTCTCATCGGCTTAATTTTTCCTTTCTTAGATAAAGGCAAAGGAGAAGGCATATCTCTCACTGCCTCAACTACTTTACCTTCCTTCCTTGGACAACTTGAATACATCAAAACATTCTGGCTGGTTCATAACAATTAGTTTAAACTTAGCTACTATCTCCATTAGCTGTGATTCTTGGCAATATTCCTTCCAAAAGATTTTTTAAAACCTGCAAAGGTGAAGGCTGAAACATGATTCATATTTTTCATTCCAACACTGAGGTTAAGTTTAAACAAAACTTTGAGTAATATTCTCTACACACAATATAGAATTAAAAATGGCATTTTATTTGCTCTAGTAACATTTCATATAAAGATTTTTATTAAAGAGACTTTTATCTAATGGCTTCCTTTTAAAAATTTAATATTAATTTTTGATACAGTAAAACCCAAGTTTTAGGTTTATCTTCTTAAACAGGAATAAGCAAACCTTTTCTGTAAAGGTCAGATGGTAAATATTTTAGGTTCTGCAGGCCATATAGCCTCTATCACAGCTACTCAACTCTGTGAAAGCAGCCATGGACAATACATAATAAATGGGTACAGCTATGTTCCAAAAAAAGTTTATATAGTGGCTAGTGGGAATCTGGCCCATAGGCTATAGTTTGGTCAACCCATCATCTTAAGGAACGAGAGTGGCAAGTAAAAAAACCTGTGAAAGACAGTTTATGACATGTGATTCCAACCTCTAGGGAAAAAGAAAGGGGGAACAGTGAAGGGAGGCATTGATGAGTAAAACCAACCAGAAAATGAAAATAGTCTGGTGCAAAATTCCCAACAATTATAAATGAAAGTGATTCTCTGAATTTTGCAAATGTTTCTTTTTTACTGATAAACAATAAACCTCTTAGTAAGAAAAATTTCACTGTCCATAATACAAATTCCATTTTAACAAATTCCAAAGATCCGAAAAAAGAGGTTCCTAACATCAGGAAATTAATAGATGCATTGTCAATTCACATTTTATAGTTAACCAGACTAGACTGTAAATTAACTTATCTAGTTCCTCGGGGCCTGGTTTTAACGGCAATTTTCTTTTTACACAGTCCCATAGCACCAAGAACTTCTTTAAAACATGTACTGCACATCATGGAATTTATTCTGTGTCACCGTCCCCAACTAGGTAGCAACATGGAAGTAGGCAGAGTGTGTATCCTTCACTAGATAGTTCCTAGCACATCATAAGTTCTTGGTACCAGAGGTGCTACAAAAATGAATGTGTAGCACTAAAATTTTCACTCCTTTAATAATATCGAGGCTCAGATTTTGGTTAAAAGTCTAGTCAAAGAACCTGCCTGATAGGATATCACAACAGGTACTGAATGGCCGGATTTGAGGTGAAATTCTAAACACAAAGCCAAGCTCCTATTTCTTACTCCTTTCCCTACACTGCATTTAGAATTTCTCAGTTCAGACAACTGATCAAGGACAGGAGGCTCTCCTTCCACCCAAGTCCCCACTTGGGCCTCTTTGCTCTAAATATGCTCAAAGGCATAGATCTGGGGTTCCCAGAGATGTTTCTGTTTCAGGAATGTGAATGAGACAGCAAAAAAGGGAAAGTCAGAACACCGTTTGCATAGTATGAACCTATTTATGTTTAATGCAGAAGAGACTATGTATGTATAGGAAATCTCAGAATGATCACAACAGAAACTTACTTTTGGTGAAAGTGAATGTGAGATACTGGCGATGGGGGTATTCTTATGACTTCCTACTTTTTGTTCAACAGCCTCCTTTACTGTTTAGATATTTATTATGTTTCAACCAGGAATCTGAAAATAATATAATATCACTAAACCAAAAAACAAAGAGCCTCTCTTCAAACAATATTTAGCTGATAAATCAACACAGGTATGTTTACTTTGCTATTAGAGTGATTCAAAGCTTGAAGCAGTGATGAAAACAATGATAACAACAGAAGGAAAAACCAAATGAAAATATATCGAACACTACAGACTTAAAGGTCCAGTTCACATGTACCTGTCAGCAACAGGTCTCTACTGAAAATGAAAAGAGGCTCCCTAATCAATTAGTGTTGCCCCTGAATTCCTTCTCGCTGATGACTTTTCTCCTTCTCAAGTAGGAGAAAAACAAGAAATTCCATATAAAAACTAGTATGGAGAAAAGTTTTTGTTCATGCAAACTACGTTCTATACTACAAGAAGCTACACTCGCATTCACGCACTATTCCCTAGGAAACTGTAGTTTGGGGGAAATGTCTTACTAACATTCAGGTGGTGGTTAGTCTCAAAACTGAAGCTACCCAAAAAGCTTCATTTCCACTGAAGGTGGAAAGATTTCTACATAGGAGCAACTCGAGGTTCTTAATGGCCCACACTGTACTAATAAGCTAGTTTCAGGTGAAACAATTTCTTCATTAGTTTTACTTGGCCAAAGTTCCTAAACTATTACGTTTTTTTTTTTTAAATAAAGGAACACTTTATTATTTTTCTTAAAGGAGTCTCCACACCCAAAGTGGGGCTTGAACTCACCATCTTGAGATGGAGTTGGATGCTCCACCAGCTGAGCCAGTTAGGCTCCCCTAAACTACTACTTTAAACTATCAAACTGAAAACAAAACAAACCTCCAGACCTTACCTCTCTCAACTTCTGCTGTCCAACACAGTAACCACTAGCCACATGTGGCTAATGCTCCCTTAAAATGAGGATAGCCCAAACTTAGATGTGCAGTAGGTCTAAAACACACGCAGGATTCCTAAGCCTTGTACCAAAAAGAACGTAAAAGATCTCATTGTTAACTTTCACATTAATTACATATTTAAGTTTTTTGTTAAATTAGGTTAATAAAATATTAATAATATACAATTAAAAATTAAAATTTCTTTTTACTTTTTAAGTAATGGCTACTAGAAAATGTGGCTCCCATTATGCTTCTATTGGGCAGCTCCGAGCCTTAGTTACCCTGCGAGTGAAATGGGGATAACGCCCACATCATGCAGAAGTTATCAGGATTAAGTGAAAGAAAGCCTGTAAACGCTCAGCACATAGTTGCTATTAGCTAACCAAAGGGCACAAACAAGACAACTCAGGCGCTTGCACAAGGAGAGGCAGAGAAGTGTCTGAAGCCGCCGTCACCTGGCTTCCAGCTACTCTAAGGACAGCCTTTCGGAGCCACGCCTTCGTTCCTCGCTCGCAGACCCCAAGCTGGAATAGCACCCCCGGGAGCCCCCCACAGTCCGCAGAGCTGCCAGCGGAAAGGGTTGGTGAGGGACGCCCTGCTGTGGCGAGGCGTTCGCCCCTTGCCCCAAGCCGGTGCCTTTGGGCAGAGGCGAGGATACAGTGAGGACGAACCCCGAAACGCACCTCCGGCGGGCGGCCTGCTGGGAGGAACACAACACCGCGCAGGCCAAAGAGGGCAGCCGGCGGACGAGGGCTGTCTCCTCTCAGCTAGTCTCTCCTAGCCCCAGCCTCCGCGCCGCCACCTCCCTCGCCGGCCCCACCTACCTGCCGAGTCGATTCCCGGAACGTCGCGGCGGCCGCAGCTCCAGAGGCTCCTACTGCTTCTCCCTCCGCACGGCTCAGAGGCTCCGGGTCCATCGTTGTCACCGCTTACAGGGCTGCTGGCGCTGGCAAGATAGAACGTAATGGCCGATAAGCCCATTTCCATTCTCCGCCTCCCCACCCAGGCGCGGACCGAGCCGGCCGTCACGAACTGGCACTCACCGGCAGCGCCCACCTCGCGCCCCGCCCGGCCACGCCAAGGCAGGAGGAGTGGGGCTGGCTTGATGGGTGGGACCTGCCTGAGGGGCGGGGCCGGCCGGCGCCTCGCCCCCCACTCCCGCTTGGCAGACCGCGGCCTGGGCGACTCAGCGACCAGCTCGCGTGGGGCGGAGCGAGGAGGGCCGCCAGCAGCACCGCTTCCGGCCCAGCCCACGTCCGCAGCTCTCGGAGCCGCCGCCTGGCACCACCGGTGACGTCATGCCTCGTACCTGCACCTGGAGCTTGGCCTTGGGGATCCCGGGGCAGCCATGCAGCAGCTGCGTTTTGGGCAGTCACCCTCCCAGATCTTGGTTTCTGCACTTGTAAAACCAAACAGCCTTGTAGTATGCTTCAAAGGTTTGTCAAATAGATTTTAAGATGTACGGCTCATGCTGCATATTCCATACCTAACATGGATGACAGTCTAGCCAAAATACCCGTAAAATAAGAGCCTGAAAGGTAAATTTTGTTTACACTTCTCTGAAATACTTAAGTATAACTAGAGAAAAAGTTAAGTGATATCTGAAGGAGGGCAAAGGGCAGCCCCAAGGTTCCATTTTGACAAATACAAGGCATGTTTTATTATGTTTTAGGAGCGTGTGTGCATGTATAAGGGGATTTTTTCCCATTTTTCCCAATGTTCAACCAAATTAAAGTCATGATTGCACCGATTACAGTATTACTTAAACTAGTTGGAGCATTTCCAGCTAAAATTATTTTTGTTGTAGTTTTAGTATGAAAGTTTTCACACAAGGTTTTGTGAATTGTAGAGGTCAAAAATAAAATACATTATTTGGGCCACAGGGAGCGTTATATGATACTTTAAATTCCATTTTTATGCCAGTCAAAATCCAGAAATACTCTCCAAAGTTATGGCGTAGTGTATCTGTAATTCTACCTGACCCCAACAAGGTCCACACCCCTGTAATCTTAAATATTCCCTTCTCTCTTGTACAAAAATTGTTTTTCCTTACTCTCTGCTTAATATTTTTGTACACTTCTATCCTGCATGTAACTATAACCTAAAAAACCAAAAACCTTAAAGACAAAAGTTGATTATTTGAAAACCAACATTTTAATAATTGGGAATTCATAATCCATTTTCTGGTAATAAAATCAAGTTAGCTTGTTGCTAAGGTAAACAGGTTTTAGTAATACGATCTGAGGCTGCCTAGTGTCATCAGCAAGGGTTGAGACAGTCCAAAACAGCAAAAACAATCTCTGCAATAAACTGAAAAGAAAAAGAGCCAATTGTTAAAGACCTTATGATTTGGCTTTCATAAACAAGAACAGTTCTGCATTACTTGTATTCAAAATCCCTTTCCTCTTAACGACATCAACGATATTATTTAAAAATTTTGTGGAATGTTTATAAATGCATGATTTTATTTTGCAAATTGGTAATTAAACATCAAATTACAATTTTCACTGCTGAAGCAGGACTTGTGTTCATAGTTTACAAGTGTATTTCTTAACTGAAAATTCAAAATGCAAGTCATATCCCAATATGAACTGGAAGCATTTCCTAAGAGTTACTTTTTTAACACAAATTAGCATTTGAAGGGCAGTCTATTACAAATGAAGGACTGACAGCAACAGAAAAGCATAGAAATTCTAATGGTTTTATTTTGGGCATTAACATTTTTGTCATTATTCCAGACTGTCATAGGTCAACTAAAAGTGGGCAAACAAAGCAATATGTCAAATCTTTCCTTCATTTACCTTGGTAGTGTAAGTTGTATTATATCACTATGACAAAAAAACACATCCAGATATTAATATATCTACTTGAAAACATAATTGTGGCCTAAATTTATCACTTAATGGTGCTTATAGATCTAAAAAGGTGTAGTTGGATCCACCTATTTCTCTGAAAAGCCAGGAAAACAAAGCTAAAACGTGATAACCAGGAATGTCCATCAAATAAAACAACAAGATTTTCTTATGGTTTTATCATAGCTACATACATATTTTAATAGAAAATGTTTTTAAGTTATCCCATCCCTCAAATAAGGGATCACTATCAATGACACATAAGAAAAAATAAGGTGGTAAAACGAAAAATGCACTTTAGGTTGATTTTAAGCATAAAAAAATTTTTTAAATCATAGTAGTGGCTTCACTTATGGAGCCCAGATACTGCACTAAGGACTTTCCTTGTATGAACTCTTCCTCACTTCTAACAGCTGTGAGGTACTACTATAGTTACCAACATTCTACCGATGAGACAAAAGCTTAGAGAGAGTAAGAAACTTACTCATGGGGCTCCTAGGTAGCTCAGTCAGTTGAGCATCTGACTCTTGGCTTGCTCAGGTCATCGATCCCAGGGATGTGGGATCTATCCACACGATGGGCTCCGTGCTGAACGTGGAGCCTGCTTAAGATTGTCTGTCTCTCACTCTCTGACCCTCTTGCCCATGCTCTTACTTTAAAAAAAAAGCAGGGGGTGGAAGGAAGAAACAAACTTGCTCATGGACACAGCAGGTAAGCAGCCAAGCAAGGATTCAAAGTCAGGCAGTTTGCTTCTGAAGCCTATACTCTTAGCTACTCTGCTCCTCTGGGAAAGAAAATGTCAGAAAATGGGCTATTAGGGGCAGAAAATACCTACATCAAAGGTGAATGTGATAGATGAAAAGATGTGGAGGCAAATTATCAAAGTGTGTATATTTTTGAAGTCTATTCTAAGATACAGCCATTTGCAAGCCCTATATTTAAGAAACAAATGAAAATACCAAGTGAGCAGGTTTTATCTGATGCCATGTGAGCACATTTCTTCTCATTGCAATTTGGTCAGATTTTTTTTGTCTCAAGAATAGACTACTGATATTCAACTAGCAGAATCTTTTATATGGCATTAGTCATAAAATATTAGGTTCTTTGTATACTCTGCCTAAACACACTAATCTCAATGTTGAAAACTGTACATATTAATCTGAAGTCCGTAGAACACTAGGAGTCTTCTGGCAATAATCAAAAAAGTATAAAGCTGTAATAAGGATTGCAACGGGGCACCTGGGTGGCCCAGTCACTTAAGCGTCTGACTCTAGATTTTGGCTCAGGTCATGGTATCATAGTTGATGAAATGGAGCCCCACATCAGCCTCCGTGTTGGCAGTGTGGAACCTGCTTAGGATTCTTTCTCTCTCTCTCCCCCTCTTCCTCTCTCTCTCTCTCTCTCTCTCTCTCTCTCTCTCTCTCTCTCTCTCTCTCTCCTCTCCCTTCCCCTTCCCAGCTCTCTTTCAAAATAAATATAAAAATAAATAAATAAATAAATAAATAAATAAATAAATAATAAAAATTGGGACTGCCACAATTAAGGATCTTTCCATGTAACGTACATGATGACTATAGCTAACACTGATTCGATATATAGAAAACTTAAGAATAAATCCTGAATTCTCATCACAAAGAGAAATTTATTCTCCTTCTTTTTTATTGTACCTACATGAGAAGATGGATGTTAGCTGAACCTATTTTGGTAATCATTTCATAATATGTGTAAATCAAGCTATCATGCTGTAACCTTAAACTTATACAGTGACCTATGTCCATTATTTTTCAAGAAAACTGGGGAAACAAAGATGCCATTTATCTCAGGGCAAGATTATCCACTGTTTCTCTTAACACAGTAAGAAGGAAACTGCAGAAAATCAAGAGACACACATCAACTGAAGGTTTTCACACTTCCTATATTTTGAGTGTGAAGAAACCAGCAGATATTTCTTGCACCACTTCTACCAGAAATGAAATTCTGACCCCCTTAATTGATTTCCCAAAGTCAGAAATTATGGACCCGTGAACATATCCAATAACAACTCTTACCTCTTTTGGGTCACTGAGGAACAAATTTCTCTCATTCAATTATAAAATCATAAAAAGCAAGCAAGCATGGTTCATAAACTATGCAGGTAGGCAGACATTGCATGTTGTCCTCACTGATGCAGACAGGAGACCTATCTCTGTAAAGAAGCTCACAAAACTTTAGCCATGTGTTGCTTAAAAATATACCATAGTCACGGGGTATTACTCCCTTCTGCTTCCCATGAGAAGGTAAAGCCTTTATGCCCCAGTGTCAGAGGAGGTAGGAGATTGTCTAAGGATCAGGTTCATCTGAATTATCCTTGTTACAGGTAGGTACTGCTGTGTAATTACTTGACTGTTTTTCCATTTAGATTCAACTGGTACCAGGAAACGCATTGTTTTAGGCTGAGAGAACCCTGGAAGCCAAATGAAGCTAAAAGATATATGCTTTTCAAATGATAATTTCAGATGGAGAGAAGAAAAGTAATGAGAAAATTGCAGATAGTAGCATAGGCATGCCAAACTCAAAAGAACTTGAATGGCACCACATGCATATTATCAAAGGAAATACGCCATAATCACCAGATTACAAGGTATATTTTCACTTTAAAAGTATCTGGAAATTACCTCGTACTCAGTATACCCATATCAGAGATACCAGGTCAGTAGAGACAGGGCCTAGATTCTTGGGTTAGCAACTACTTGACACTGAACACAAAGTTACTCCCCTCTAATTGCAAAGTATGGGAAAAAAACTATCATAGCAAAATTTCACATCACATCAACAACTGTTTAACAAAGATAACTCTTAGACTACTCAACTCTCTAGAAGTTAAATTTAAATTAAGCCCCCAACATAGGAGATATAAATTCATCATTCCTGTAACTTATGACTCAAAAGCAAAGAAGATGTTAGGCTCAACTTTAATGCAATGGCTTAACATCGAGAGTATGGTAATTGGATTTTAGAGCAAAATTTTGAAGATGACCACTCCGTTTCGAATCTGGTAAATACAAGCAATGAACAAAATTATCTAAATATGAGGTGTGATGATGGATTTCTAGTTTTGGATATAACTTATTTGGCTTTATTAAAATTATTTCTGGGTTTTAAGGAAGATCAAAAGTTACATACATTTTGTTATTATTTAGCCATGGTTCTCACAGATCTAGTCTTTATTAGAACTTCTTCAAATTCCTTGGTTACTCTCTCATACAAACTATAAAATACTTGCTTTTACCACATACACAAGCATCAAGCTAAAATTCCTTTGCATTTAAATGCTTTTTCCATTTTTTACTGAAATATTTGTATGTACTAAAGCTATATATAAAAGAAATTCAATTTTATTTTTATATTGTGGCTTTTTAAACCCTCTACATTCACAGAAATAAGGTA
Organism: Felis catus; assembly: GCF_018350175.1. Lineage (NCBI taxonomy): Eukaryota > Metazoa > Chordata > Mammalia > Carnivora > Felidae > Felis > Felis catus. The sequence goes on along the minus strand of NC_058373.1, from coordinate 84,305,954 downwards.
TTAATATTATATGTTCTACCTATATGAATATGCATAATGAGACTTTAGTTCTAGTAAATTTCCTGCTTTTGTTACCTCTGTAGATCAGTATTTATTGACAATATTACATTTCTTTTTAGCTACGTGACACTATACTCAAGATAGTATATTACTGCATGTCAGACCTAGGAACTCTTCTCATTATAATGTACTGTATTTATCTGAACAAAATAATGATTTATATAAGACACTTTGAAATCATTTTTATGACATATGAAAGGTACTTAAATTTTTTCCAATAAATTACTCCATAAAATTGCAATGCATTGTATATACTTACCTTGTATCTTATATGCCAGCAAATACGATACTTCCAGAAAAATACTGACATCCATCACATGAAATTGCCCACTAATTTGCCCTTTGTTGGTATTATAGTTTGTTGAAATTAATTTCCAAGTTTTTGTTTTATAATTACATAAGCATTGTAAGCTTAGGAACTACACCTAGTTTTATTTTTGTACATATTATAATAAACTTCAGGAAGAATCCAATGTTATACAATAGTAGATCTATGTAGGGGTCTAAGTTGGGAATATAACAGGTACCAAAAAGCTTAGGAACCAATTTTAACAATAGTGAAAAATAAAAGGAAATTTGGTCAAATTATTTATGCTGTCAAACTTACGTTGTTTGCACTTGGACAAAAACCGTGAGAATGGAAGGCTAGCTTTTGCAACTAAAGATGTCAGATTGAGGAATTAATGAAATCAGAAGTTTAGAGAGCATCTCCAGTTCCCTCGTCTTACCAAAGAGGAAATGGAAGCTGAACATGTGTTCAGCTGTCCTTTGCCACTGTTATTTTTGCTTCTGAAAAATATAATTTGCACCAGACACAAAAAAAAACTTAAAAGCAATACCTTAGTCATAAAGTTTGGCCAAGTGTTTCATTTCCTTTTTTGGTCAAAGTGAAAAGTGGTACCCCGAGGACAGAAATCACAAAAATGCTTGCCCAGAAAAGGTGGTATGCATCAGTTTAATTAGAAACTAATTTGGAAAACAGCATTTTCTCATTGTCAAATTTCTATAGCTGGACCTTATGACATTTCTGCAGAGTACAAGATACATCATTTATATAGGGTATACAGTGTTTTATAGGAGTATGCTAATTTTTAGCTGGTAAAAATAATTTAGTGGTATATAAAAATCTGTGCCCAAGTAAACAAGAAAATCTGTTGCACTCTTTTTGTAATTATTTTTAAAAGATACTTTGGCTTATAAGACCTTTTTGAAATGCTTGAGTCATAAAAAATTAATACTATAAAAATATCCTCTCCTACTACTACAAATCAATCCTGTGCTGAAGATCAATTCACTATAGCTCAAAATACACAACTATACCATATCTAGTCTTCATGATCAACAATGAATAAGTATAATAATTATTCTAGTATTTTTAATTTCATAACTTACTTAAAAGCCACTTTTCTAAATGTACTATGCAGCAATCCAAAGTAACCAACAACCAGATCAACCTTGTCATGGTCTCATTATTTTTAATATGTATTAACAGCCTAATATATGCAATTATTTTCCCATTAGGAGGTCTATACATTAACTATTAACAAAGTACATCAGTTTCATCAAACAGATTTTTTTGGTGTGTAAGAAACAAAATTGGCTTTTCAAAAAAAACCAAATATTGTCATTAAGTCTTCAAAAATATGAGATAAGAAAATGGAAGCTATATACAAAACATTATATTGTAAACTAACCAAATTCACAATTTGAATTTAAATGGCAGGCCTAAGATTTGTATGGCAAAATTACCGTAATTATTCTAAGTTAAACAAAAATCCCTAATACTATGGTTAAATTATTCTATGATATCTCCAATTAAAGGTATACATGTAGGACTAGTTTTAAGTGACATAGCAATTGGTTTTTCTGTCTGCCTTTTAATGTGATACATTGATAAATTTAAATCATAAGAAAGTTAACAACCCCTTAATTTATAACGAGTTTGAAGTTTATTTTACAGCACTTTTATTGAGACATCATGTAACTACTGACCAGGACTGTTTACAAATGTAATGCTTGGTCTTTGAGACAATTAAAAACTTTTAAGTACTAAATTTTACATCATGATTTGTTTAACTTAAGAAGTATTATGGTGGTGAACACTAACAGAAGAAAATCTAAAGCAAAAATAGAATGATTTCCACAAAAACTATATATTCCTCCCTTATATCAAAGGGAAGGAGAAAAGAAGGAAGGAAGAAGAAAAGGAGGGGGAAAAAAGATGAGAAGAAGAAAAAGAGCAAGACAGGCAAGAAAAATACTTTTTTTTTTCCTGTTTGCAAAAAGGAGGGAAACTCTGAGGTCTCAGCAAATAATGTAATCAACTGAGTTTATATTAAGGCATCTTCTTTACATATTATTGAATCCCATCATGCCTTTCATATTGCCAGCAGCACCCTGTTGAAACTGCCTCATCATTGACTGAAGTCCTGCCATACCACCTAGAGTGAAAGTAGAGTAAATTCAGATAATTATTATGCAGAACTTGAAACATTATTTTTGCCTAAGAAGTACTTTAACTTCTAAAAATTTACTGGGATCTGACTGCAATTTGGTCATTAGCCTTAAAGAACAAACCAATTAAAATTGTGTATTATCACCAATATCCTTATCTGTAAAACAGAATGAATAACATATCTCATCAAGTTATAAGGAATAAATGAGATAATATATGAAAGGATCTTAGAACAATACCTGGTACACAATAGGAAGTCAATAAAACTAAACAAAAAAATTTTTTCTGGGAAGTCCAAAAGACTCGTTGTAAATCATGACCAATTCAGGGGAGCAGAGGAGTTGTTTCATAGGACTTACAGGAAGAAAAGAATTTACCATTTATTGAACATCTGTATGCCCAGAACTGTACTAAATGCTTTCATATATATTAGCTCACAATGTCCTGATGAGCTATTATCTGTGATTTTACAAAAGAGGAAAGTGAGTTTCAGAAAGTTTAAGGAACTTTTCATAGGTCACATGGCAAAAGTATAACTGGGTTTCAGAATCCTTATATAATTTCAAAGTCTCCTCATTGAAAATACCCAGATTCCAAACTAGGACAAAAGGTCTTCAAACATTAACAGAAGATGATTAAGTATCTTGCTCAAAAATCACACCAATGGGGCGCCTGGGTGGCTCAGTCAGTTAAGCATCCGACTTCGGCTCAGGTCATGATCTCACGGTTTGTGAGTTTGAGCCCCGCGTCGGGCTCTGTGCTAACAGCTCAGGGCCTGGAGCCTGCTTCTGATTCTGTGTCTCCCTCCCCTCAGCTCCTCCCCTGCTCACACTCCGTCCCTCTCTCAAAAATAAATAAAGATTAAAAAAAAAAAAATCACACCGATGGCAGAAGAGTAAATAAAACCTCTGTTATATAGCACTATTACAACCATTCAACTTAGAATTCAGATGGCCATTTCCCTAAACCATACATCTTTGAACAGATTTTCATAGTATCACAACAGAAGGCTTATTAAAACTCAACCTTTATAAATTAAAACTGTATGTTATAAACTGGCAACAATTTTATATTTACCCATGTGATGCAGAACTCTTGGATCCATCATTTTGGCCATTTGTTGATTCAATTTTGCCATCTGTGACTGACTCACATTCTTAGACATATCACCACCTGAAAAAAAATAAAAAGGTTTTGAGTCAATGTAGAATGTAAGAATGTAATATAATCAGGGTATCAAAGAAAATTTTATGAATTGAGTAAAATTTTTAAACAATCACCCATAACTTTAGGTATTAGGTTATTACCCTGAACACATTATTTCTATTTATACATATTCCCTTCTAATCTTTATCTCAATTACATACATATTTTTGAGAAAGAACAAAATTCTATATTAAAATTCTATATTAAGGGACATTCAAGGGACTTTTTAAGGGCTATTTTTGTTAAAACTGTATCCAGTGGTTATTAACAGTAAGCTATAACAACAATTGTTTAATAGTCATACGGGAGAATGCTAAACAAAAAACTGACTTTATAGATAAGAGTTAATCAGGAATGAGCCTGGATTGCTGGTAAATGAATATGAAATAATGACTCTGAGAAAGCATGAAGATTTGCATATATCTAAGAAGCTATTAAAAATAATGAAAAGCTTCAGACAAGAGAAAGACAAATAATGCAACTCCATTTACCAATGAATTTCCACACACTTGGTTGAAACTCCACAGGAAAAAAGGAAGCCAATAAAAGAGATGCACTCTGAGGCAAAACAGGAAAGAGCTCCTTTAAGAGAATAGCTGCTGTGGTCTTAAGAGACAGGAAGCAAAAGAGATCATCGATGTAACAATAATGAGTAAGTAGAGCTGCTTCAAGCAAAATTACTTCAAAGGAACATAACTCTGGTGCTTCTCAAAAGTATTTATGAAAATGAGCATCAAAGCTGACTAATCTGAATAAGTTATATGAATTAAGATATATGAATGAAAAATATGTTTTTATAAAACATGGTAAAATCCGTGAAAAAATTTTCATGATTAATCAATCTGTGTAAAACATGAATTCTGTGTCTATTGGTAAACTGTCATATGTATTTGTTTCCGAGGACTTAAAACTTCTAAAAGAATATCAAGAGCTTGGTATGACAAGAATGTGTGCCACATCCACTGCTCATTTCATCTTGATTGTGCCTTTACTGAGTAAACAGTGCTTAGATCTGCAGTTCTATCAAGAATAGTCAGCGTTATTTGGGAAAGATGTTAAACTGACATAATGTGTTTAATAATCACTATCTGAAACAGCATGTGATGTTAGGAATTACAATTTTAAACATGTTAGTCTAACTTTTCTCCCTGCCACAAAAAACAAAATAGAATATAACAAGCATGGAAAATAAGTGTCTAGGACAAAAGGCAGTAAAAACTTCTATACATAATATAGAACAATATAGAAACATAGAAAAAAATTTTAATATAGAAAATATAGAAAAAAAATTAGAATAAATTTTAAGAGAGGATTAGGACAGTTGATTAACTCTTTGGAAAAGTAAACACCTTTTTGCTTTATACAGTACACAGCAAAATAAATTTCAGATGGGATAAAGAGTTAAAAACTAAAACGAAAATAGAAAGTATAGGTGGCTATTGTGGTACCAACATGGAAAAGGCTTTTATGAGTATAAAGGAAATCAAAGAAAATGATAAATAGGCTTGGCTACATTAAAAATGAAAGCTTCCTTTCACTAAAAAAAATAAAAGTAAAAGGCAAATGAAAACTGGGTAAAATATTTGCAGACACAAACGAAGCATTTTAAAGAGTTACTACAAAGCAATAGGGGGGAAAATGAGACAAATAAACAAGGAACCTAAGAGGTGATTCACAAAAGAAATTCAAACCAAAAAATATATGAAGAGATGTTAAACTTGAGTGGTAATTTAAAAAACACATACTGAGAAAACATTTAACCACCAGTTGGAAATAATAATTACAAAATTCGTTCAGCATCTACTATGTATCTGATTAAAATAGACAAAATCCCTGGCCATGGAAGACTGCACAGGAACTGATGCAGGAACTGATACTGATATAGGAGCAAATGGATCAACATAAATAACCATTGCACTAAACGAAGATACAAGCATACCTGGGAGAGTATTCAGTGCTTCAAAGTTATATTTTGAAGAATATTTGACAATACAGAAAAATAGTCATGACGTATCAGAAGAAAGCACTCATTTACCAAATGTTATTTAAAATAAAACCCATAGGATTCTCTGGAGAGAAAAGGTAATGGGTGCTTTAAGATTTTTTTCTTATTCTTTCTTATATGCTCTAAATTGTCTTTAATATATATTACATCATAAAAATAAAGTCATTAAATTTGGGTTTTTTTTAAACATTAGTATTTATTACTTTGAATGTGCAAACAGATAAATCACAGATCACATTCAAGTAGTACTTGAATATAACATGAAATTCAGCAGTGTTTGCCAATCCTGGTAGCACTCCTGGCTTTTAATTTCTCACCTTCTTTCTTTACTTTCAATACTAACAAAAGAGGAGTTTGTTACTTTTCTTACCTTTGAAAAGTCCTTTGATACCTCCCATCTTTTTTACCATCTGTGCAAATTTGGTATATTGTGTCAAAAGTTCTTGAACATCTCTAGTCGACACACCTGATCCTCTTGCCACTCTTTGGATTCTTCCTGGTTGTTTACTAAAAACCTTGGCACCATCAGTACTGTCAAGTTCTGTAGACGAGGATTAATTACTATCACTTACATACAATTAACATTATCAAAACAGTTATGTACAAATACCTCACACACACGAAAACAAAATGATGAAGTCACCACCAAATTTAACAAATGTTATTATCATCTGCCATGTTTGCATCTGATTTTTAAAAATTAAACATGGAATATATTCAAAAGAACATTTATAATATTCATAAGCTATGAAAACAATAAAACAGGGGCTCCTAGCTTAGTCGGTTAAGCATCTGACTTGATTTTGGCTCAGGTCATGATCCCATGGTTCCTTCACGGGATGGAGCCCCGCATCAGGCTCTGAACCCACAGGAGGTGCTTGCTTGGGATTTTCTCTCTTCTCTCTCTTTGCCCGTCCACCTGCTCACATGTGCTCTCTCCCAAAATAAATAAATAAACTTTAAAACAAATAAACATGTACTCACCCCACAGTTTAAGTAAAACAGAACATTCTGAAAACCTTTGAAACCCATGTCCACTTTTTCCATATCTCATATCCACCTGCTCCTCAGAGCATATATTAGAAGCATAAGGTGTCTTTCAAAAAAGAAAACTGCTCATTTCTAAATAACTAGTAACACTTAAATCACAAATTTAGGCACTTAAGCAAGTGGAAGTAGGTAGGCTCTACCTATCATCAACAAAATAATGGTTATATTTTTTATAATCAAGTAATTATTATTAGTATTTTAATCCTTTCTATAACATAATGAGTTAATTCCCTCCAGCATTTTTAGTTTTTAATTTATTTTTATTTTTTTAAGAATAATTTTTTTAATTAAAAAAATTTTTAATGTTTATTTTTGAGAGAAAGAGAGAGAGAGAGAGACAGAGTGCAAACGGGTAAGGGGCAGAGAGAGAGGGAGACAGAATCTGAAGCGGGCTTTAAGCTCTGAGCTGTCAGCACAGAGCCTTACATGGGGCTCAAACTCACAAGCTGTGAAATCACTACCTGAGCCGAAGTCGGACACTTAAACGACTGAGCCACCCAGGGGCCCCATTTTTTTTTTAATTTTTAAGTTTATTTATTTTAGAGAGACAGAAAACACATGTGGGAGAGGGGCAGAAAGAGAGGGGGAGAGAGAGAATCCCAAGCAGGCTCTGCACTGTCAGTGGAGAGGCTGATGCTGGGCTCAAACTCACGAACTGTGAGATCATGACCTGAGCTGAAGTCAGACGTTTAACTGACTGAGCCAACCAGGCGCCCCACCCCTTCAGCATTTTTATAACTCTATGAGTATGATGTGTATTTCTTCTGGCTTTAGCTGCATACAATCTCAGGAACAGGATGGACTGTAGTCAATATTTCTATTATGTCTTCATTCTCTCTACAACATTCCCCAATAAATGGTCACCTAGCCTCCATCTTAATATCCCCAGGAGAGGTGACCCAGTATCTGAAATACAGTAATCTATGCCATTCTAATGTACCTATAATTATGGAAAATATTTCCAGGGCACCTGGGTGGCTCAGTTGGTTAAGTGTCCGACTCTTGATTTTGGCTCGGGTCACGATCTCATAGTTTGTGAGATCAAACCCCACGTCAGCATGGAGCCTGCTTCAGATTCTCTCTCTCCTTCTGTCTCTGCCCCTTCCACACTCATGCACACGTGCGTGCACACGTGAGCACTCTCTCAAAATAAATGAATAAACTTTAAAAATAAATACATAATAAAATATAGTAATCTATACCATCCTATTATACCTATAATTATGGAAAATCTTTTCACATATTAAAATGAAGTATGTTTCTATAGCACTTCTTCCTATTTGCATACATGTCTCCTTGCCAGGCACAAAGAATAAGGCTTTCAAATATTCTCAAATATTTGAGAATTTGAGAGACTATTTCAAATTCTTGTGAATTTCCTCTAGGTTACAAATAACATTTCCTAAATATATCTTCTAATTTGTCTATGCCCTCTAAGCATATCACCCAGAAGTGAACTGAAATCCAGGTGAAATTTGATTACCAATGAGATATAAATAAAGAGCAAATTGTCTCATAATAAACTTACAGTCATTAAAACCTAAATCCATTTCATAAATGCAGCTTTTAAGCCCCATCTTCACTATAAAATATTTAGGAAATATGCATTCTAAGACCTCAAGTGTAGTGAAGAAAAAGACACGCTAATAACAGCATATCATGGTAAGCAACATGATAGATTTAAGCAAATAGCAAAAGGGGACATAATTTAAAGAAGAAAGTCAGGAAAGGCTCCATGCTGATGGTTTCTCTTTAACTGAGTAACAAGGTAACTCTTGTCCTAAAGGACAAGTATGAGGTTAAGTAAAGAAGAGAAAGCAAGGGACATTCTAGGAAGCAGAACATGGATTTCTAGAATAAAAATAGTTTTTTGTAGAAGAAACCAAGCTTGGGTAAGAGCTGAGATTTAAAAAGTTCCAAAAGTAGATAAGGACAAGATTATAAAGAACTTGTAAACCAGGTTTAAGAGTTTCAAATTCATTATAACAACATTAAAGAGCCACTGAAGGAGTTTGACCCCAGAACTTTCTATGTTTAGAAAGACCATTCTTGTGGCAATGAAGAATACAAACTGAAAAGAGGGATGAAAAAGGGAAAGGGAAATGTTAGGAACCTATGATAGCAATCTAGGTAAGAAATGATGGGTGTAAAAAAAAGAGAGAGAGAAATGATGAGTGTATGAACTAATACAGGGGATTTTGAGACAAAGAGAAGAGGGAAGATATGAGAAATATTAAGGAAATGGAACTCACTAAATCTAAGATAATGTTAAGGTTCCTATCTATTCCCCTAAAAGTGGTAAAATACTGATAGAAGTAGACTGTTTTAAGTTAAATATGTATGCATACTATAATACCTAAAGCAACCATTAAGAAAACTATTCAGGGGCGCCTGGGTGGCTCAGTCAGTTAAGCATTCAACTGTTGACTTCAGCTCAGGTCATTATCTCATGGTTCCTGACATTGTGCCCCTCATTGGGCTCTGTGCTGACAGCACAGAGCCTGCGTGGGATTCTCTCTGCCCCTCCCCTGCTGGTACTCTGTCTCTCCCTCTCTCAAAATAAATAAATAAACGTGAAAAAAATTTTTAAAAATCAGACAAAATAGACAAGGGACAAAGGAGGACATTATAGACATTATGATAAAAAGGTCAATTCACCAAGAAGACCCAACAATCCTAAATATGTATTGTACCCAACAAAAGAGCTTACCTGACAGAAAACTGACACAACTAAAAGGAAAAAGTTAGGCACTTCAATACGTTTACCTCTGTCATCAGTTGAACCACTAGATAGAAAATCAGCAAGGACACAAATCTAGGTTGACCCCAGTTTCTAGCTTAGGTGACTGAGTAAATAGGTATCTATTAGATAGATGAAGCGTCACTCACCAAGGGAGAAAAACTACATTTTGGATCTGTGCCTCAGAAAACTTTCAATTATGTAAATAAAGATGTCTATCCACCATTTTAGTGAGCATCTAGAAAGGAAGTGGTCCAGAGTGTAGACTCTTGAGCCAAAATGCCTGAGTTTGAAGCCCAGTCTCTCTACTCTGTAGCTAGTATCCTTGAACAAATTACTCAACTTTCCTATATCTCAGTTTCCTAATCTACAAAAGTTACATAATAATGGATTTTAACCCCAGAACTGTCTCTTGAGAGTGACTGTGATAATTAGATGGGTTAATCTATGTAAAGTGCTCAGGACAGTAGCAGGACAGAGTAAATACGCCAATTATGGCTGCAATTGTTAATTCTACATACAAAACTTTTCACGGTGTTAAAGATTCAGAGATGAGAAAGATACAGTCTTATCTGGGTTACTATGAAAGCCTAGAGCCCAGGAAAGAGGTAGAGAATACAAAAAATCAGTGAAGCAGTAGAGGAAGCACAGATGTGGATGAATTATTCAAAGAAAATGAGCAGAATGAGAAGAAGCACTGGCAGAGGACAAAACTTGTAGTATGTATTCATTTAAGGGACAGGCTGGGAAAGTAACTGAGTTAACAAGAAAAGTAGGGTAAAAGTGGGGAGACGATATAACAGAAGCCAAGAAAAAAAGGTGATTAACAACAGTCAATGTTGTAAAGGTCAAGAAAAAGACTGAAAAGGATCCAATGGAGCAGCCCAGCAGGTTATTGGAAATCTTAGTATCTATTTCCAAGCAGTGGTAGGGACAGAAGTCAGATTTCACTAGTTTGAGAAAAATACAAACCGTTCTTTGAAGAAGTTTGACTGGAAAGAGAAAAAGAATAAAAAAGCATGAGAGAGAAGTATAGCTCAAAAAACTTCATGTTTATATGCTGATGGGAAAGAAAAGTCAAAAGATGAGAAGAGACTAGAGATCCAGGAAAGAACTGTACTGAAGGAGACCTAAGGTCCTTGAAAAAGCTTGAAGAGTGGTTTGTGGCTGCCACAATCGTATTGGTAAGGTAGCCAATGGTTGAGGAAGTTCAAGGCCAAAAGCCTGTATTTCTTTGTAAATGAAGTCAGAGGTCAAGTGGTAGAGTTAGACCTAAAAACTGTTCGGCACATCTTCTGGGCTGCATCAGAAAGGGTGCTAAAAAACTGGAAAAAAGATAAAGGGGTCATAGTACTATAAATGTTAACGAGCTAAGGATTACAAAAAAGACCTGGAAGTATAATGCAGGATTACAGAGAACAGTGTATGTCTTTCTTCCTTCCTTTTTTTAAAAAAAATTTTTTATTTTAGAGAGAGAGTACCCACACGCATGGGAGACAGAGAGGGAGAAAGAGAGAGAGAGAGAGAGAGAGAGAGAGAATCCCAAGCAAGCTCCATGCTCAGCACAGAGCCCAAGGTGGGGCTTAATCCCATGACCCTGGGATCATGACCTGAGCCAAAATGGAGACTCGGATGCTCAACCAACTGAGCCACTCAGGCACCCGGAGAGCAGTGTATCTCTAATAAGACTGAAGCCCGAGAGTTTCAGTATAAAATAAGTTTGTAAACATTGCTTAAACTATCTTTCTGACAGATTCCCAATTCATGTTAGTATATGAGAGCACTAAGGAGACTTATAATAAATAATAGTTTTTTTAACCCATAATTCCCCCCAATTTATTTGATTACAGAACTCTCCTTTCAAGTTATTTCCATCATCATCATGAAGAGCTAGTGTTCTTTTCATGAAACTCATTTGGAGAACTGTATTAGACATTTCTCTCTCTGATAAAGTCAATCCAGTAATTACAACGCTTTGAGTAAGAGCTTTCAAAGGGCTACAAATCTACCTAACAATCTTTCAATCTAAATTTTTCCCCATCTTATCCACAAGAACACAGTGAATCCACTTGTAAATATTCAGAACATTATCCTCTAAATCAAGTAATCTGCCATCTTACCTTGATCATTCATACTATCCATTATCGTCATTAATTTCTTTAGCCTTGCCATTGACTCCTGTTCATTTCCTTTGCTCATAAAATCTGTTCCAAAACCAGGGATCATCCCCTAAAACAGATGTATTTAAACATAAAATCAACAACAGCTTGAAATTAAACTGTTCACAATGTTCACATTTAAGTACTCAGCTTTAATTTTGACACTAAGTTTTTAAAGCATTTTTACGCAAATAGCAAAAAATAATGAAAGTAAATGCATCTACTCTTTAAAATTTTAATGAAAAACAAAAGAAGATGAACATAAACAAATTTTTTAGGATAACTAACCAAGATCTGACTGAAGGGGCCCATTTTCATGATATTTTGAAATTGTTCATACATGTCTCGCAACGTAAACTGACCTGAAATATAAATTATTCAGATATATTAGAAGGTGTACATTTCCATTCAATAAAATTAATCTTTTCCTTAGTCATGGGTTCATCCTGAAGCACACTTACAAAACATCTAATCAACAAATATTCCTGAGCAGTTACTCTGGGCAAGATCATAGGATGAATGCAGTACAGGATACACAGATGCACAGACAGATCCTATCCTAGAGAAGTTTACACTCTATCAGAGAAAATGGACAACAACAAACAACAAAAAACACGAAAATGAGGCAGATAAACTCTACCCACTAGGGTGACTAAAATTAAAAAGTGTGACAACACCAAAAGTTAAAGAAGATATGGGGCAAGACATGGAGCAAGCAGAATTCTCATATACTGCTGGTGAGAATGTAAAGTGGCAAAAACACTTTAGAACATCATTTGGCATTTTATAAACAACTTAGCTATCTGTGAACAAGAAAATGGAGAGACTGTGGATGAACTACTACTCAGCAATTAAAGAACAAGCTACAGGCACATGCAACTACATGGATGAATGTCAAAAATATGATGCTGAGTCAAAGGAACCAGGTGGGGGAAAAAGGAATACTCTAGGATTCCTATACTATGAAGTACTTACTGGCAAGGAGAATAAGCAAACTTTCTAGATAATGGAAATGTTGTTTCCTGACGGATATGGGTTATTATGCATTTGTCAAAATTGATGGAATGATACCCTTAGGATCTAAGCATTTCATTACATGTAAATTAACTTCAATTAACAATGACAAAAACATCCAGAGTATTTTCTATTTATGTCCTAAAGATATAAATGGAAAAGGTATTTGGTTTTAGCCATTCTGAATTTCAGTGGCAGTACAATATTTTAAAAGAAATGTTACAGCAGGCAGCTAGAAATGCAGAATTAAACAGTGGTAGAAAAAGTTAAGGCTGAAATATTATTTGGTTATTATACATACATGACAATTGAAGCCATGATAACAAAGGAAATTCACTGTCATGGAACCCAAGTGAAGAGTTTGAAAACAAAAGAAAGATAACACTTAAATATTGGGAACCAAGGGAAAAAAGAAAGGTTACTAGTTTTGCCCTTGGTGACCACAGAAATGAGTAGAATGCTAAGAGCAGAAGCAAACTGCAGACATAAGGAGAGAGCTAAGAGTCAAAAAGTAGACTGAGTAGGGATACTTTACCCAGTTTAGTGTGGTAGTGGAAGCAGCGGTAGGACTGTTCAAGATAGAGGAAGGCAGGGGAAAAGAGCCAGGCCATGAGGGACAGATTCATTCATTCAATAAATATTTATTAGAGATCTACTAAGTGTCAGAAACTGCTAGATACTGTAAACATAAAAGGTGAGGAACACAGCTATGAAACTTACCTTCACCTTCAAGCAGGGAAGACAGGTATCTAATAATTGTGATGAATGACACAAAAATTAGAGGGTGCGATGGAAACAAAGCAGAGAGTTCTCAGTCCAGGGATCAGGTAAAACGTCCCTTTTAAAGAAGGAGAAACTTAAGTATGAGTAGGAGCTGCCCAGTATGGCTGGGGAGAGGAGGGTGGAGGCAGGAAGAAGATACCTAATAGGCAAAGGCACAGAGGAGACAGATAGCAATGTACATTTAAAAGCTGAGAGAGGGGCGCCTGGATGGCGCAGTCGGTTAAGCGTCTGACTTCAGCCAGGTCACGATCTCACGGTCCATGAGTTCGAGACCCGCGTCAGGCTCTGGGCTGATGGCTCAGAGCCTGGAGCCTGTTTCCGATTCTGTGTCTCCCTCTCTCTCTGCCCCTCCCCCGTTCATGCTCTGTCTCTCTCTGTCCCAAAAAATAAATAAAAACGTTGAAAAAAAAATTTTTTTTAATAAATAAATAAATAAAAGCTGAGAGAAATTCAGCATGATTGGCACACAGAATCCTATGAAGAACAGCATCAAAAATGATGTAGAGGATGTGGGCTAGATGGTAGAGTCATTTTTTTTTAAGGATTTTATTTTTAAGTAATCTCTATACCCAACATGGGGCTCAAGCTCACAAACCCAAGATCAAGTTGCATGGTCCTCCAACTGAGCCAGCCAGCCAGCTTGATGGTAGACTCATGTAAAAACATTCTAAGGGCAAGGGGAAGCCACTGAAAGATTTTGAGAAAGGCAGTGGTAGGATCAGACTTGCATTTTTGAAAGATCATTTTGGCTGCAGTATAAAAAATAGATCCAAGGGGAAGAATCCAAGAAACAGGAAGATCTGATAAAAGACAGAATAGACAATCCGGGCAAGAGGTAAACTTGCATAATTACTGGAGCTGGAGAAGGGAATGGAATGAAGACAGGAGGTAAAATCAGTAGGACAAGCTGACTGACTGAAAAGTAACGGGCATGGTGAGGAAGAAATAAGAGAGTCCATGACCATACTCAAGTTCCTAACTCTGGCAATAAGACAAATGATGTTAACATTCATTGATGGTAACAAGGGGGTGGGAAGTTAGGATGGGAAGATATGGATATGCTGAATTTGAAGTGTCTACAGAACATCCAAGAATGGTCGAATAAACATACAGATAGGAGTCTGAAGCTCCAGAGAAAGAAGATGATCTAGCATGATCCCTGAAAAACACCAGTATTTAAAACAGGAATAAAGGCATGGGTAACTGACAACATGAGTGAGAAAGAGGAAAGAGGCAGGATAGTATGTGACCATGGAAACTAAAAGTAAGATCATTTTGAGAAAAACAGAATGGTCAATAATAGTATATGTTGAATGCTTCTGATGTGTTAGACATTTTATATATATCAGCTGATTTAATCTTCACAACTCCATGAGGAAGATACTTAGTACTACCTACTTTTTACAGGTAAGGAAATTAAGGTTAAGTAATTTGAAAAGGTTATACAGCTGAAAATAGATCAGATATAAATTCAGGTATGATAGATTTAAGAACTTGATTGAGTTCTTAATCACAACATATATTCTCTATAAGAATGGTCTTTAATGTGGAGTCAAAAAAAGTGTTTATTAATCTCATTCTTTTAAATTTCCTTATATTTTATAATGTAAATAATATACACACACACACATATATACACACACTTAATTTAGAAGTAAACAGTTTAGAAGAGTGTTCTAACCTATATTTAACCTGTTTTACTTCAAGAAACTCCATTTCAATTTTAATTTTAAGGCAATTTGATTACAAGAAAGAAAATAAAAATACTCAATTCTACAACTGCTCACATATCTGAGATTTAAAATGATTTGCATACAAATCATGTAGAAAATAAACATTTGAAGAACTAACTTTAATAAGAGATTTATCATTTCAAACAAATTAACAGTAGCTTTATCAAAAAGAAATCATGGGAAGACATCTGAGAGCAAATGCTTTTTGCTACTCATATACCATGTTTCAACTTCTCGATAAGCGCTTCATTGTCATCCAACTTCAACTCATTGACTTTATCTATCAGTCCTTCAATGTCACCCATACCTACAAGACCCAAAAAAAGAAAAATTAACAATAGCATATGCTGCTTTACATTATACAAAATACATGCACATAGATAATAACCATGTGAGATAGCAGGTCAGATATTCCTACCATACTTTACAGGTGAGAAAACTGAACCTAGAGTGACAAAGCAGGGACTCCAGCGCAGGGTTCCAAATCCCATGCTAACTCTATTACCTAGTAAAAAAGTTTTACTGCCATTACCCCTGCTATTACCACAACCACATATTTTTGTATTGTGCTCTAAAACTTTTCCTAAGAATTTTCCATTGAGTGGCTCATTCTACCACTCTAACCACAAGAAGCAGAAAACCATCACCCTTACTTTTTACAGGTGAGGGAGATATATCACGGAAGGTAATGGTTTTCCTGAACTAGTCAATGAGAGGGCAGGGTTAAAATCCTAATCCATCCCAAAGATCTATGCTATTTTTCGGAGATTTTTCTATATCCCCTACCAATGTACATACCAAGAAGCTTGCTGATGAAAGGCTGTGTTTTGAAAGGTTCAAAGTCATCTATGTGTTCCCCTGTACCAATGAAAATAATTGGACTTTTTGTGGCAGCAACTCTGCAAAGAAAAAGAAAACATAAAATAATCTCAAAAAGGCAAACAAATTTCTAGCAGATTACAGAGTATTTAGACAAAGGTACACAGTTCAAATTTCTTTTCACCTATTAAAACGGAACTATACCAGAAAGACTCCAAAATTCTGTTTCAATTTAAACTTCTTTTATAGACCATATTAAGTCCACTATTGGAATATATTTTTATTTTATTTTTAATTATTTAAATTTGAGTTTATTAAATAAATAATTTAAATTAAATAATTTAAATAATTTATTAAATAAAATTATTTAAATATATTTTATTTTCTTAAATGTTTATTTATTTACTTTGGAGGCAGGGAGGGGCAGAGAGAAGGAGAGAGAGAATCCCATGTAGGCTTTGTACTGTCAGCACAGAGCCTGACACGGTGCTCAGTCCCATGAACTGCGAGATCATGTCCCAAGCCAAAATCAAGAGTCGGGTGCTTAATTGACCGAGCTGTCCAGGGGCCCCTTGAATATATTTAAAAAAAAATTTTTTTAGCGTTTATTCATTTTTTGATAGAGCATGAGTGGGGGAGGGGCAGACAGAGAGGGAGACAGAATCTGAAGCAAGCTCCAGGCTCTCAACTGACAGCACAGAGCCCGATGCAGGGCTTGAACTCCCGGACTGTGAGATCATGACCTGAGCCAAAGTTGGAAGCTCAACCGACTAAGCCACCCTGGTGCCCTGCCTTGAATATATTTTTAATGATCAAAAAGAAACCCATAAATACACTCATACACACACACACACAAGCCCAAGACTTAGGACAACAGCATCAATGATACTTACGCACTGAGTGCACCACCTCCTTTTGCATGCCCATCAAGTTTTGTCACTATGACCGAGGCTACATCTACTTTATCTTTAAAAGCCTTTGCCTGGGCTTCACAAGCCTGCCCAATGGAGGCATCCATCACATAAACAATGTTATCAGGTTGCTAGAAAATTTAAATGAAAACAATACGTATTTTTCCTGCTCTTAAGCAAATTTCATCATTAGAAGCTATAGAAAAATATTTATTATAAATAATTATTCATTCAATCAGTAAATATTTACTGAGGGAATACTACGTATTAGGCACCATTTAGGTCCTGAGACAAAAAGATGAATATGTAAATCCTAGTCCTTATAAGACTTGCATTCTAGTCAGAGAAGACAGATAATAAATGGGCAAGTAAACTTTAAGATGTACGATAATTAAAACGAGATAGAGAATATGAGTTTTGAGATGTGGGAGGCTTCTTTAGGTGGGGCAGCCAGGGGAGGTCTCTCTGGAGGTAGTAACATTTTAGCTAAAGTGTGACCTGAATAAAGAGGAAAAAAGTTATGCAAAGATCTGGAGGAATCACATTCTAAGCAAAGGGAATAGCAAAAGTAAATCAGAGGAAAAAACATATAAGAGTATGCACTAAAACCAATATTAATAAAACAGAGGTGAGGCTCTTTCCCTAAGCTCTGCTCAACTAGGTCAAAATAATGGCATGCCTAAAGAAAACCTCACTAGCATTAACCATTAACTAAAGAATTACTGCCAACTCTTCAATGGCAAAACATGGGTTCATGGGCAAAATATGTGCTACAGATTATTTACAAACCGCCTCTTCTCCCCAGATTATTTCCATCATAATTTTAAAGAGACACTAAATGATGATTAACATTTTTAAGTGCTTCTTTTTGAAAATCTTTCAAAATCCATCTCAGGTAAATGTCCCAATTTAAATAATTTACAGAAAGGAAATTCAACAGATATTAAAAGTTAATTCTAAACTTTTGTTTCTTATTTTTTCTTATATATACTAATAAGATAAGTAAGAAAGGAAATTTTTGATACTTACTTATGAAAATTTCATACCTAGTTAGAGAAAATTAAGTCCTTACCATACAGATATACGTACCCAGAATAGAAATAAATTACTTGGAATCTATCATACAGGCAAAAAATAACTTATAAATTTACATGGATCATAAATTCAGTCAGGTTTTGCAATTAAGTTAACCAAAGTCCTTACAATGTTATTAAATTGAAAGCTACTTACTATAGCATTAGCGACTTGAAGCATTTCTTCAAACAAAGAGTCTTCCTGTTTATGGCGGCCACTTGTATCAACAATAATAATTTCAAAATTTTCATTTTTGAATTTGTCCACTCCTTCAGAGGCAATGATAACAGGATCCATTTCTGTATAGCTATTTAACAAGGACAAATGATTTAACAACAACCACAAGAGCAAAACTTATGAATACTAATAATTTGGAAACTGTTTCTACACCTTTAATGCATTCTGAAAAAGTCATAATGATCACAACTGCAATTTAGAATAACAATATCTAATAAATATTAAAAATAGCAAACAAAAGAAAAATAAAAATAGCAAACCACTTCTAGAGTATCATCAAGCAATATCCAGTTTTCCAATCACAAAATTCTATGTGATTCTGCCACATGTCTTCTCTGAATGTGTTTTCCTCAGATACTTTTTATATTTTCTTAAATAAATGACTGAGTTAGTGTTTCACACGTTTTCCCATTTAACACCCTTTCTTAAGCATTTTATAAAACCATTATTCTTGTAAAACATGACTTTTAGGCTATATAGCATTCCATCATATGGCTATGCAATCATTTCTTGAATAAATGCCCTATTGTTGGTCATCTGAGGTTTTTTCAATTTCTTGGTATTAAAACCATAGTCAATATGAAGAGTTCATAATGTTGTTTCTTTGAAATTGTGATGACATATTCTTACAGCTTGAATTTGTATCAAATGATATGATAATTTAGGCTTTTTGTTTCTTCTTTGTTGATTTGGATGGAAGTTCTCTGTGCCTCTTGGATGTGGATGTCTGTTTCCTTCCCCAGATTAGGGAAGTTTTCAGCTATTACTTCCTCAAATAAATTTCCTGGCCCCTTTTCTCTCTCTTCTTCTGGTACTCCTGAATGTTATTACATTTGATGGTAGGCTTTTGGCTCCTAAGAGGAAAATGTCTTCCATAAAATTTTAATTTCATTCCTATTTCACTACATTTTCACAATTCTCAAAACTCTTTTCAACTTGAAAATCAAGAAATGAAATCCCAGGGCTCCTGGGTGGCTCAATCAATTAAATGTCTGACTTTGGCTTAGGCTGTGATCTCACAGTTCATGAGTTCAAGCCCAGCGTTGGGCTCTCTGCTGCCAGCACAAAGCCCACTTCAGATCCTCCATCTCCCTCTATCCCTCTCTCTCTCTCTCTCTCTCTCTCCATCTCAAAAATAAATAAACATTTAAATTAAAGAAAAAAAAAAAAGAAATGAAATCCCATTTTAATTTGCACTGTTTTCAGTAGCGGCAACTTCTTATACAGATCAATACTGTCAGATGAAAGGACATATGTTAAAAAAAGTTTTCCCCCTAAATTAACAATAAAAATCAGGTATGAAGGCATTTGATAAAAATATGTGTGAGATTTAAATGAAGAAAATTACTATATTTAAGGACATAAGTTTTTAAAGCAAAAATGACATAGTAGGTTTCTAAGCTAACTATACAAATACAGTAAAGATGTCAACTCTTCACTAAGTTGATTAATTGGTTTCAATGTACTTCCAATCAAAATCTTAAGAGAGATTTTTCTTTTTGGAACTTAATAAGGAATTTCAAAATTTAATCTAGGAAAATAAGCAGGTGAGACTAGGCAAGAGAATGTTGAAAAAAATGTCATAAAAAAGAATTACATTAAATAGTATATTATCTATTCCAGAATTATTAAGATCCCATTTTTTTTGTAAATGTGTTAACGAAGTATAATATATATATAGAAAAGCTGCACAAATTATAAACTCAGTGAATTTTCACAAAGCAAACACACCCAGATCAAAAAACAATAACCAGCACCACACTCCCTCCTAAGACTAATCACAATCTGGTCATAAGATCTCATTTGTAATTAAAAAAAAGATCCCACTTGTAATCAACTCTACAGTGGTCTACTGATACACAGGAAGATGCACTATTTTAAATGTTCATTTTGATGAGTTTTGACAAATTTACATATAACCACTACCACAACAATCAAGGTACAAAGCACTGTAACACTCCATTTCAATTTCAAATTATCTTTCTGTGTGGTTGTTTGTACTGACATAGAAAAAAAGCACAGGTGGACACACTAAAAACTGGTAACTAGGAAGTGAAACTGTTAGGGCTTTCACTTCTTTAAAAGTTTTATGTGAAATAGTTTTTTTTTTTAACACAGAACAAATGATAAAATAACAAACAGTCCTACATGTACCACCCCCTAAAATAAATGCTAATATGTAAATTTAACAGCAGAGATGCAGTTCAAATTCTTTCTCAGTCTCACTCCCTTCAGTCCTCCCAGAGGAAACAATGATACACTAATACTTTACTCCACACATACATGATGTTTCTTAAGTTTACATGAGCAAAGGAGAGATTATTTAATAAATGGTATTGAGATAACTGTTTAAAAATGCTCTGGCTTTGGGGGTCCGTGGGTAGCTCAGTCAGTTAAGCATCCAACTCTTGATTTTGGCTCAGGTCATGATCTCAAAGTTTGTGAGTTTGAGCCCTGCATCAGGCTCTGTGCTGACCATGTAGAGCCTGCTTGGGATTCTCCTGCATGCACTTTCTCTCCCTCTCTCTGCCTCCTCCCCTGTTCATGCTCACACGTGCTCGTACACCCTCTCTCTCACAAAATAAATAAGTAAGGGCGCCTGGGTGGCTCAGCCATTTAAGCGTCTGACCCCTGATTTCAGCTCAGGTGAAATCTCACGGTTTGTGAGTTTGAGTCCCACGTGCTGACCATGTGGCGCCTACTTGGGATTCTCTTTCTCTCTTCCTTTCTGTCCCTCCCCTCCCTCGCAAAAAAAAAAAAAAAAAGATAAACTTTAAAAGAAAATGGTTTGGCTTTGGCCAATAGTTCAAGTAATTATCAGCTAAATTGTTTACAAATTTTGAACCCTAAAGATAAAATTTTACTATTCCTTGATTTTCTTATCCCTTGATTTTTAAATCTATATTAGAAAGCATTCTTATCCTAAAAAGATAAAATTCCTAACATTATTCTTTAATCTACCTGTAAGACATTATCATAAAAAAACTGAAAGGAGGGGCGTCTGGGTGGCTCAGTCGGTTAAGCGGCCGACTTCAGCTCAGGTCATGATCTCACAGTCTGTGAGTTCGAGCCCTGCGTCGGGCTCTGTGCTGACCGCTCAGAGCCTGGAGCCTGTTTCAGATTCTGTGTCTCCCTCTCTCTCTGACCCTCCCCCATTCATGCTCTGTCTTTCTCTGTTTCAAAAATAAATAAACGTTAAAAAAAAAATTTAATAAAAATAAATAAATAAATAAATAAATAAATAAATAAATAAATAAAACTGAAAGGAAAAAAATTTAAATAAAGAATACATGGAAAGCGAAAGTTCGTTCGCATTTCTGGCCAGCCAAAAAGTAGAAGGCAGTGACTAACAAAATGATATCATTCATTTAATTACTTCAAAGTTTAGCTTCTTTAAACTTTCTTTCTAAGGGTATAATAAACCATTTACATTAATAATGTTAAAAAAATGCTATCCTCTCAAAGTCCTAAAATCAATCTAGACTTGATTTTTTTCATCAATCATTCTAACATGTATAAACTACCTACCTGAACTACTGTATCAAATGAAGGACAGCAATGATCAGAATCTCTGAGTTAATGACAAATTATAAGCTATTTTAAGATGTTCAAACACAACTTTTTAAAATTATGTACTAAAGAAACAGTATGGAATTAACCAGTGTGTATTTAATCGAGGAATGCTTCAGATAGGTCTTAAAAGAAACAACAGGAATAGGGAACCAAGTCAGAAGGCATGCAAGGCAGGATGGTAAATACAGGCAGAATTATGAAGTAAATAATGTCCACTCTGATCTATAAGGCTGGATCAGAAGAGTCATGGTACAATAATAAGGGATAATTTATTAATTATACCCTACTTAGTTCCAGAAAGATTTAAACTTCTAAGTAAATATTAAAAATGTCACAAGATGGCATAAAATAAAAACTTAGAGAAGAGATGAATATCAAAATAAAAACCAGAAACCCACCTTCCATAGAATGGAATTCTTGCTTTGGTAGCATTCTGTTTTAGTTGGTCAAAAGCTCCTATAAAATAAAGAATTAATGAGTTCTCAGACTTGAAAATAAAAATTACAGAGAACGGTTTTCAAATTTCAACACATTACCTGCTCTGAATGTGTCTGCACATATCAAACAGGTCTTCCAACCTTTCCTCTGGTAATAATATGCTAACTGGGAAAATAAGATTTAAAAAATACAGTATCAATAAATACAAATTATTATACACAAAATACTTTTGTTTACTCTTGTTATTTACTTAAGGATTGAAGTAAAACTGCTCATATTCTCCTGAGAGTAGTAGTATTACATTTTTAACAGTTTTAATTTTAATTTCAGTTAGTTACCAGTATAATATTAGTTTCAGGTGTATAATACAGTGATTCAACACTTCCATACAACACCCGGTGCTCATCACAGCAAGCACATTCCTTAATCCCCATCACCTATTTTGCCCATCACCCCACCTACCTCCCCTCTGATAACCATCAGTTTGTTCTCTATAGTTTAAAGAGTCTGTTTCTTTTTTCTTTAAGTTTATTTTTGAGAGAGAGAGAGAGAGAGAGAGAGAGAGCGAGCGTGAGCAGGGGAGGGGCAGAGAGAGAGGGAGAGAGAAAGGTAGAATTCCAAGCAGGCTCCGCACTGTCAGTGCAGAGCCTGACACGGGGCTCAATCTCACAAATCATGAGATCATGACCCAAGCCAAAATCAAGAGTTGGACACTTAAACGACTGAGCCACCCAGGCACCCTAAGAGTCTGTTTCTTTGTCTCTCTTTTCTTTTTCCCCTTGCTCACATTTGTTTTGTTTCTTAAATTCCACACATGAGTGAAATCATATGGTATTTGTCTTTCTCTGACTTATTTCACTTAGCATAATACTCTCTAGCTCCACTCATGTCATTTCATTAATTTTTTTGATGTTTATTTTTGAGAGAGAGAGAAAGACAGAGTGCAAGAGGGACAGAGAGAGAGGGAGACACAGAATCCAAAGCAGGCTCCAGGCTCTGTCAACACAGAGCCTGACGCAGGGCTCGAGCTCAAGAACCTTGAGATCATGACCTGAGCTGAAGTTGGACACTTCGACTAAGCCACCCAGGCACCCCCATCCATATCATTTCAAATGGCAAGATTTCATTCTTTTTTATGGCCGAGTAACATTCCATTATACACACACACACACACATATGTATATATTCCATTCCATAACATTTCATTATATATATTATATTCTATTATATATAATATATATATTATATATTACATATATAATATATATACATATATACACACACCACTATTATTACATTTTTGAACACAGCAAACATTCCATTATATATATATATATATATATACATATATATATTTATATTTATATACACACACCACTATTACTTTTTTTTAAATGTTTATTTCTGAGACAGAGAAAGAGACAGAGCATGAGTGGGGGAGGGGCAGAGAGAGAGGGAGACACAGAATCCGAAGCAGGCTGCAGGCCCTGAGCTGTCAGCACAGAGCCCGACGCAGGGCTCAAACCCACAAACCATGAGATCATGACGTGAGCCGAAGTCAGTCCCTCAACTGACTGAGCCACCCAGGCACTCCTACATTTTTGAACATGGCGAATTTGCTAAAGAGTTTAAATTCTAACTGCCATACAGTAACATTCAAAGGACATAAAATGATCAAGCAATACATTACCATAGTGAAAAATACTAACTACTATTAATGTTAAGTAAAAATAAATAATAATAGAATCCTCTAAGAAATAATCCTTTTTTCTTTTTTTATAGACTATAACATAGTTGAGGCTTGTGAAACAAAATCCGGTAAAAAACTTGAGGCATTTAATTCTGAAGAAACAGGTGGTATAATGAATTAAAAATTAGTAGAAGGATATGCAAAATAAAGGTCTATGATTATGTTGGGGGGGGGGGGACACTGTGAAAAGAGAGCCTGGAACCACAGGAGATAAGCTAAACTTTCCATGTTCTCTTCTCCAAAAATCATATCCTCATGTCCTTAAAGTACAGGAACAGTCTCTTTGGTAAAAGAAACAGGATAGCTATGTAGAAGTCTACGATTCTTATAAAAAGCAATCACAAGGGAGACTCTGGGATTCCTTCTTCTTACCGTACAAAAAGCTATTACAAAAAAATAATAAGATACATCAAATAACACAAAATTGTAAAGCGAGCATTCTAGCCTGGCTTTAACATAAAACTTGATATATATAAACATATATGTTCCATGACTTTTTTTAAAACTAAGTATAATTTACCTTTGAACATGTTGTTGTTTTACCACTCCCTTGCAATCCAACAAACATGATCACATTCTGTTTTCCTTTAGTGGGTGTCCATGCTTTAACTCCAGGGTCTACAAGCTATGTACCAGAAATAAATTAATAAGATTGGGTTAACATATACTTACATTCAAAACCCCTATCACCACAACTTCTAAATTGTAAAAATAATTTAAAGGCACTTTGGTATAAAAGGCAACCATAATCCTACCATTCCCATAAAACTTGACTATTTCCCTATTTTGCCTACAGAGGCAAATTTTCTATTTTAGATTCTAGATAAAAAGCAAACTGGAAATAATGTGAGGAATCCTACAGAGTTTAGAGATCAGACCTGGGTTTGCCACTAACTAGCTGTCTCACTTTTCTCAACTACAAATGAAGAAGCATGACTGGATAAATTCTCTGACCTCATTTACGTCTGAATTTCTTTTTTTATTTATTAGTCTATAAGAAACCAAAGGAATAAATGAAACTACTCACACAATAAATGGAAAAATACTAGAAGACCACTAGCAGACATCTGTTGCTTTAAAAAAAGTTTTTATAGTTCCTTCCTTTTCTCCCCCTACCACTGAACCTATATCTGTTTTTTTTAATGTTTATTTTTGAGAGAGAGAGACAGAGCACAAGCAGGGGAAGGGCAAAGAGAGAGGGAGACACAGAATCCAAAGCAGGCTCCAGGCTCTGAGCTGTCAGCACAGAGTCCAAAACGGGGCTTGAACCCACGGACTGTGAGATCATTACCTGAGCTGAAGTTGAACGTTCAACCAACTGAGCCACCCAAGTGCCCCTATTTTTTCTTTTTTTTTTTTTTTTTTTTGAGAAAGTGAGAGAGAGTGAGAGTGAGAGAGAGACAGACAGAGAGCACAAGAGGAGCAGAAGGAGTAGGGGTCGGGGGGAAAGAGAGAAAAACAGAATCTTAAGCAGACGCCATGCACAGCATGGTGCCCAATGGGGCTCAATCTCCCAACCATGAGACCATGACCTGAGCCAAAATCAAGAGTCAGATGCTTAACTGATTGAGTCACCCAAGTGCCCCAAGACCCATACATATTTTTTAAAGCTCTAAGATTCTCACCATAATTTTCATGACAACGGAAGCAAAATCAGTTCTAAGGTGATACAAAGTAATAGGCTATATTTACCACTTGCAAAATAAAATTTCACCAATTGCTCATAATCTAAGCAAGAGTTGGGATATTTGGTCTTTTCAAAGGGAATTCTGTAAACAATGAACAGTTCAGAAAAGAAGACTTGTCAAGAGTGACTTTCCATACAAAAGTAAGACCAATAAGGTAAAACCTGATGCTAAAGAGGATAAACTCAAGAGAGGCCCTTCCATCCATTAATCTGTAGTGAAGTTTTACTTTTTGTAACCTGGCTTTGGGAATTGTTGCAGGAATAGTACTGGCCTTTCATATCTATACTCAGAACTTTGTATTCAGAAAAGTCAGTAATAAAAATAGGCCCCTTTAGAAAAATTAGTAATCTTTCCATTAATATTTTTAATACAGATGAATATTCTATAAAAATGTAAGTAAGTATTCTGAAATAATATTCTTGTTCGCAGTGCTAATGTATTTTTACCCACTGAGGTCTACAGAGAATCACAGCACAATCCTGATATACTCTTACCTTCACAAGTTCTTTAAATACAGCGTGCTGAATCATTTTTCTTTTGTTAAGACCAGATGCCATCTCTTCAAGATCAATAGCAGACCTTCATGATGATGGTTATTTGTGGGTAGGAGAGAAAAGCCAGTTAAGACGTTCTGAAAAAAAGTTTCTGCTCCAGAGAATGTAAAAATATTCAATCATTCACATTAGTAGCCCTCTGATTAACATGCATATAATTACCACAGATTTATAAGTCTATTCCTAAAAAACTGATCAGGAAATATTAGACGCAAGACTGGTTAGTTTTTCAAGGTTTTTTTTTTTTAAGTCTAAATATTAATTTGTCCTCATATCACCACAAAGTATTAATTTTATTTACTTATTTTTACATATATACTTTATACATCTTTACACCCAGCAAAAAATAGGATTAATTTCTCTAATTCTAAATGTGTGAATGCCAGCAGTTCTACATTCATTACCCAGTCTAACAGTATGAAAAGGAAAGATGGCCTGGACATGACAAGGGCAAGGATTCAAGAAATTAACTGAGGTGCCTGTATTACTCTATGAGCCCTGCCGCAGTCAGTGCCTTTCCCAGTGAACACAGTAACTGAGATGACACACATTACTCCTTCATTCAAATACAGACAGAAAATCAAAAAGGAGAACAAGAAATGAATACAATTCTCCAATAATGAAGGAAGCTCATTAATGTCATCTTAAGCCTGAAAAGGATAAACTGGCACCACTTTTGTATGAAGAATTGTTAAAAGGCTTTTATATTGAAATACTATACTGTATATGATTGAATCCATCCAAATAAAGGAGTACAATGGAAAGAAATCCATAATTAAATGAAAGCCACATGTAGTTTATTCTTTGAAACATCATTACGGAAACATACTATAAATACAGTCTTGCAACATATGAGTTCTATTCTTTTCAAATGCTTAAAGCAGAAACATTTCTTGATATAGCAGACTTTTCTGGTTAGCTCCTCATCTCAGTAAACTAAATTCAGTTTTGCCTGCTTTTTACCTGATTAATTTAACTTACTTTACATTTTCTCTTAGTTGCTTCACTAGTTTAATATTAACATCTGCTTCCAATAATGCTGTACATACTTCTTTTAGCATAGCATTTAATACCTGCAAATAAATAAATACATAAAAATTTAACACAACCCCCCCAAAAAGTTTAACACTCCCCGTGTATCATTTCAATCTTATAAAAACAATGGCTGATTACTCATCATATATTACCATAACTTAATAAAAATAATACTACACTATTATAGGAAAAAAAGTTTTTCAATTAGCCTTAGAAAGAGCATTTTATCAAATGTCTAATCATGTTGTCAAAATAAGACATTCTATTTAGTTTTATTCAACCAAATATTATCACAATTTTATTCCTATATTAACGTAACAGTAGTAAAGACTTTTTCTTTAAGCCAAAGAAAGTTACTACGCAAGAGATGCTGCTATTGAACACCTGTGGCTGATACACAGCACTTTATATTCACTATATCTGCTTAATTGCACTACCATGGAGGAAAATATAAGAACAACAACAAAAAATAACCAAGTCTGACCTAGCAGTCTTACTATTTCCACTCAGAGCAGAGGAACAAAGTTGAAAAGAAAACTATCCTCCATTGATAACTCACTATCAGGGCACCTGGGTGGTTCAGTTGGTTAACCGCCCCACTTGATTTTGGTTCAGGTCATGATCTCATGGTTTGTGAGTTTGAGCCATGCATCAGGCTCTATGCTGGGAGCCTGCTTGGGTTTCTCTCTCTTTCACTCTCTCTCTCTCTGCCCCTCCCCCACCCACACTCTGTCTCTCAAAATAAATAAACATTGAAAAAAAATAAAAAAAAAACTATCATATATTTGCTGAGTTACAAGGCCAGTTAAAAGGTCACAAAGTATAAAGTCTTAAAAAAGGTGAGGCCTTTGTTGCTCATGTAAATAAGTGTTTACACACTAAACTGTAAGCTCCATGAGGGCAGGGATTCTGTAGTCTATTCTGTCACTGCCAAATCCCTGGTGCCAGCAAAAATGTATTCCTTGGGGCACCTGGCTGGCTCAGTCAGTGGACGGTGTGATGCTCAATCTCAGGCTGTGGGTTTGAGCTCCACACTGGGTACAGAGATGACTCAAACATAAAATCTTTAAAAAAAAATGTAGTCCCTCAAATCTTCTTGAATGAATTCCCATCTTCAACTCACTTCGTACATCCTACAGAGGCTTATCAGATCTATCTCTCACTAAAAGGGCCTGATAAAAATGGAACTGATCTTTCATTAGAGGGATTTCTTCTTGTTAATTCCCTAGCAGCACAGTACTAGGAACAGAGAAGTTTGCTAATTCAAGCAGTAGCTTTAACTCTATTTCCCACTAAGCTCTTTTCCCTGGTTTCTTTTTTTCCTCCACTATAAACATAAACAGCATAAAGGTTACACAATAGGGAAAACTGTTTTGAAAGCTGTTGTTTTATTTATTCTGAATTCCAAAGACTAAACAATGGTTTTAATTATTAGAAAAAGCACTGGATGAGGAATTAGAAAAAAGACACTAATCTTGGTTCTTCCAATAAATAAACATGTGAAACTGACTTTCTGTTGCTGTTAACTAAGAGGCTGGACTAGCTAAATTCAAAGATGGTCCCAAAATTATTCAATTCCATTAGCTTATTAAAATATTGATAATAAATTCTGCATTAGAATTTCTTCCCAGTGAGCACTGAGTAATGTACAGAAATACTGAATCACTGTATTATACACTGTATTGAACTAATATAGCACTGTTTGTTAACCACACTGGAATTAAAATTTTTTTTAATTAAAAAAAAAAGAATTTTTTTTTCAAACTTCCAAGTTAGAAAGTACTTTTCATCTATTATTTCATTTGATCCTTAAAACCACCTTATAAGGTAAGTGCTTTTTTCTTATTTTATACATTAAAGAGTCTGAAGTTGACTTGCCCAAATTTCTATCACAAGCTACTAAGTAGGTCACTAAACAAGGTCTTCTAAAACCAAATTCAGTACTCTCCCATTGGTACCACAAAATATAAAGTACACTTGTGGACTCTCATCTTTTTTCAATTGACAAATCATTAAGACACAAGACATGGGGGGAAAAAGAAAGAAATATTTTAAGAATTTTTTTTAATATATATTTTTTTATTTTAGAGAGAAAGGGGGGCAGAAGAGGAGACAGAGAGGGAGGGTGAAAGAGAGAGAGAATCTTCTCTCTATGATCAAAACGACTAACACACTCTGCATGGAGCCAACAGGGGGTCCTGAGACCCTGGGACCATGACCTGAGCTGAAATCAAGAGTTGGATGCTCAAATTTCTGAGCCACCCAGACACCCCCAGAAAGACATATTTTAAACTTAAAACAAGAAAGCCAGGAGGAAGAGTATTTCAGACACCATACAAGGAATCAGCTTACAAAATCTCTAAAACAACTGAGTGAAGATTTCAGAGAAAATGAATCAAAGTAGACAAAATAAAAATACTAGCCTTTAACAAGAATGCTAAGTAGAAGTCAAAGAGAAAAAGGTGAGACACACACACATGCCTAGCCAAGAAAAAAGAAGCAGGACAATGAAGTTTTAGGCCTATGTCAAGAGACAAAGCAAAAGTGTATCTCCAGACCTAAGCCCTTTTTTAAAACATAAAATGTATGTCATTTTTACATGTTAGTGAAGGTTCGGTTTGTTGTTGTTGTTGTTTCTTTTTTTATAATTCTTTATAGCAAGTTAAACAGTAAGATGGTCAACTCAATAAAAGACACTAACTAGTGTCTTCAGTTTTAAGTGTTTACCTACAATGATTAAATCTACAACAGAACAAATATAAACAGAGAGATTACTAATAATTCACCTCCCCAATGCTAGTAATGATGTGCTATCACATGCATTTCACATATTTTACATACCTCTTCATTGATAATGGTGGCATTGCTCAATGAGCGTAATGCTGATGTTATTTTTCTTCCAAGGTCTGCTAGTACCATCTTGAAGGCTTTGGTAGATGTGATTACAAGAAAATCTAGGAAAGAAAAAATTAAATAAAAACATTTGAAAATAATCAATACCGGTTCCCATAACTGGAGACTTCTAAAAAAGAGTATTTAAATTCAAATAAAGTACTTCAGTCTTCAGATACTGTAACCTTGGGGTGCCTGGGTGGCTCAATCAGTCGAGTGTCCGACTTTGACTCAGGTCATGATCTCATGGTTCCTGAGTTCAGGATGCACATAGGGCTTGCTGCTGTCAGTGCAGAGCCCGCCTCGGATCCTCTGTCTCCCTCTCTCTCCGTCCCTGTCCCTCCCCGGCTTGTGTTCTCTCCCTCTCAAAAATAAACAAACATTAAAAAAAATAGATACTGTGGGGCACCTGGGTGGCTCAGTCGGTTAAGCATCCGACTTCGGCTCAGGTCATGATCTCACAGTCTGTGAGTTCGAGCCCCGCATCGGGCTCTGTGCTGACCGCTCAGAGCCTGGAGCCTGTTTCAAATTCTGTCTCTCCCTCTCTCTCTGACCCTCCCCCGTTTATGCTCTGTCTCTCTCTGTCTCAAAAATAAATAAACGTTAAAAAAAAATAAAAAAAAAATAGATACTGTAACCTCAACCTC
This sequence comes from Felis catus, assembly GCF_018350175.1. NCBI lineage: Eukaryota > Metazoa > Chordata > Mammalia > Carnivora > Felidae > Felis > Felis catus. The sequence goes on along the minus strand of NC_058373.1, from coordinate 84,275,131 downwards.
TATAGCCTCAATCTGCCACTTCAATATAGGCATGCCCAAAAGCTAAACCTACCACTTGATGATGTATACCTAATTGGGATATTTTATACAAATCAGCAAATTTAACCATCAGATAATATGCTTTGAGGAAATGATGGTATGATCTCAAATCTGGAGATACATTTGAACATGGACATTTTGAACATACATTTGAATATGAGAAAGAGAAAGAAAAGGGGATTTCCACCCAGAAATATTGTCTAATTTATCACATAAAAAGACTTTTGTAAACTATTTTGATTCATGCTCTAAGCCAAAAAAAAAAAAAAAAGTTTTAATTAATAGGACACCTAACTTTTCACACACATTATATTAGCTCATCTTACTCTTCTAATAACCAAGGAAAGAGGTATATTACTAATTTTCCCATTTTAAAGCTGTTCTTGATTCCCCAACTCTGAAACAAGATAACCTCAAAGACCCTATCCAGCTCTAAAACGTTACAGTTTTATAAAGTATGCAGATACACCCATTACACTTAAGTCCTATTCAAGGATTTATGGACGGTAAGCAAGCAAGCATGACAGGTGGTCCCTGGCCTCAAGTTGCTTATCCACTAGCTGGTAAAACAAGGCACATGAATGAATGGCAAAATAAATACTAAGAGAAGTCCTCTTGCCTGACTGCCTTTGAACCGGGACATTGGCTTTTTCCTACCTTCAGGCTCAAACGAAACATCAGCTCTTCCTGGGTCTCAAGCCCGCCAGCCTTTTTAGACTGGAACTACACCACTGGCTTAGCTCTCCTAGGTGTCCAGCTTGCCAAGTTGAAGGATTTTGGGGCTTAATTAGCCTCCATGATCACATGAACCATTTATTATTCCTTATAATAAGTCTCTTTTTATATATGTGTGTATATATATAAATGTGTGTATAAATATACACACATATATACACATATATGTAAATACACACACATATCCTATTGTTTTTGTGGAGACCTTTAATAACACCAGTAAAGTAAGAGTTCAAAGTTAGTAATGAAACTTTATGATCAATGGCCAATGATTATTTCTATAAAAATTCTAAGGAAGAAAAAACAGGCTCAAGGAGACAGAACAGGCTGCACAGAGAAGTTTGAATGTGAATTTGAAATATAGGTAGAACATGGGCAGGTGGAAAAGAAGATAAAAAGGAATTTGAAGATGATATGGCATAAGCAGAAATTGAGACATGGAAAAGCCTGGGACATACTTACAACTTACATATACATATGTATGGACTTGTAGATTATTAAATATGCATTATTTAGGAGACAGTAAATTATATATTCTAGTCAGACAGTGGGCTATCTAATTAAAAGGAAATGCAGTTAGTAAAGGGCTCTGAAACCACGTTAAAAAGTATCAATTATCTGGTATAAATAAGTAGTATCAGCAGAAAAGTTCATTTGTTCAAAACAATTTAGTGACTCTTCTGAATTAATCCAATCTAATATAGTCAACCAAGATAATCTACACTAGATCCTACATAGAGAGTATACAGGAGATTACAAATAAGAGAAACAGAAGGACAAAATTGCTGACTCATTCAACATCCAGAAAGCGGAGATGAGGGGAGTCAAAAGAAGCAGGAAAGGAAACGCACTCAAGGACTTATCACTGGCAAAGAGATATTCCAGGTTGAGCTCCAGATTAAACACTACACTTCCACTCACATAAAATTAGGTAATTTAGAACCTAAAAAATTACTAACAATACTTGATGGAATTGAAAACAATTGCTTACCATAACTTGTTTACAATTACATGGTTACTTCACCTAAAAGACCAACTACTTCACAGAAAAGATCCAGCACTTTTTGTTTCTTCTCCCATACTCCTTATACTATTATTGCTTAAGTAAATATTCTTGAGGTAAAAAGTAAGAGCCAGATGTTTCAGTTCATCTCCTTTACCACTGTGTTACCAGGAGAGATATAATCCTAATTATGACACCACAATTTACTTTTTTAGAGATCATGTCATAAACATGTCATCCTCCATTTTAAAAAGCTATACTAGTTAACTAAAATAAACCTATTTCCCATATTGGCCAGATCTTTTTTAAAAAGCTTGTTAAGTTTCCTTTCCTTTTTTAAAAAAAATTTTGAGAGAAAGAGAGCAAGCAGGGAAGGGGGGGCGGGCGGGGGTGGGGAGCGGACAGAGGAACCGAAGCAGGCTCTGTGCTGTCAACAGAAAGCCCAGTGCCAGGCTGGAACTCATGAACTGTGAGATCACAACCTGAGCCAAAGTCAGATGCTCAAACAAATAAGCCACCTAGGCATCTCCGTGAATTTTCTAATACATTTTTCCTTATGTAAGTACTTACTGGCAGCACATTTTCTTACACATTTGACTGATTATAAAAACCTGCATTTCAGTAGAGGAATAATGATACCTAATAGTACCTTTTATTTATATAGTATTTCCTCTGCAATTTCCAAGGATATGTTTGTGAAAACTCCGGTATTAGAATTCTGCTCAAAACCTCAATGCCTTCCTATTTCATGCAGAGATAAAGTCTTCAAAATGGACTGTAAGGCACTCCCAAACACACACACACACACACACACACACACACACACACACACACACACACTCAGTTTTAATCACATGGACCTCCTTGCTGTTGATGCTGCACTATACCACCTCAGGACCTTTGTACTGGCTGGCATGCTCTTCCTCTGGCCCACATGGGTAAGACAGCTCCCTCCCCCATCTCCTTCAGGTGGTTGTCCAGACGCAGTTTCTCAGTGAGGCTTTCCCTAACCACTTGTTTAAAATCACAATCTGCCTTCTCTTTATTTTTCTCATCATTCCACTACCAACTGACATATGATTTACTCACACTGTTTGTGCTCTATATCCCCCAACTGAAATATAAGCTGCATGAGGGCAGGGACTTTTCCCCCTTTTGCTCTCCCTATGAGCTCACTGCTTTATGTATCCTCAGAGTTATGTATTGAAAATGAACTTTACAAATGAAAACATTTAAGACTTTAGGAATAAAGCAAGACTAGGGATCCAAAGTCATGAAAGGCCTTTCAAATATCTCCTTTAAGGCGACTAAAATAAACCAGTGAAGATAAGATGATAAATTAAAAAAAGTCAATGACCTATGTAATTGATATTGTACAATTAATACTCATTTGCCATCACTTATGATAACTTTTTAGAATTTCTCTAAAAAATTTCCAACAAGATTCTTAAAAATGACCTTCAACTTGATCTTATATGCACACTAAAATGCAAAACATCTTTTTTAATGTTACTAGCTAAACCTATATCTCAAATTAGAGTAATTTACAATTCAAGAACACTCCCTCAAAATTCTCTTGTTCAACTAAAAAGATTTACAGAAGTAAAGCAGTGTGTGCTAGAACTTCACAAAAAAGGAATCTCTACTTAGATGAGGCTATTGGAAAGTAAGGGTAAATTACTGTATAGTATTTCATTCAATTTAACATCTATTATCTCATTCCACCCTCACAACAATTTTATGATACAAGCAGGTTAGGGAATGGCTCTTCCCTAGAAGGGAAAAAAAAAAAAAGCAAAATGACTTCCCACAGTCCCTTGGCTACCCAGTCTTAGGCCCTATAGTATGAATGATGCTTTAAAAAATAGGGTTGAATGCCCCTGCTGGCAAACTCCAGGGTCAAATTTTGTTGCTATATTACAACAGAGGAAATCGTCTTTTGAAAGCAAAAATGCACACTCTTCTCCATGGAAGAATAACTGCAATGTCCAGAAAGAACTGATGAGGACCACTGCAATCAGATGTGTGAGGACGGAGCTTCATCTGAGTCACATGTTCTGACAAGAATCTGACTAGGAGTTGGATAGTGAGGTGATGGAAACAGGCTCAAGTCTGGGTGCCCTCATAAGGCAAGCACAAGGCCAAGTATCATACTTACCTGCTGCAGTGTGAAGTACTGGAAAGAGCATGGGCTTTGGAGTCTGACAGACTTGGATTCAAACCCAGCTCTGTTACATACTGGCTGAGTTACTGTGGGCAAGTTACTTAATCTCTCTGAGCCTCACTTTCCTCACCTGCAAAATGGAGATAATACCATTATCAAGATAGTGACCCTGAAGGGGTGTTGTGAGGGTTAAATGAGACAATAAATATAAAACTTCCTTGTTTTCTTGAATGACACCAACTGGCTCTCCCTATATTTTCATCCGAAGTGTAAGTAAACTAGAAATTTTCTTAAAAACCTTACCCTACTAAGTTTCCTATCCCATTACCTAGGAACCACCCCAGGAATCTTTAATGCCAATTATATGTTCCTGTAATTCTATTATTCAACAGAAGCTGGAGTGTCCAAACAGCCACTTTATAGTATTTATAAACAATTATAAATATGCCTGCCAGAACTTTGCCTGATCTGAGATTTTATAAACAGATCTTAATGACTAGAGATTTCAAATCCTATTACAATGAAAATCCCTATAAAAAACTTATTTTTAGCCCTAGTCAGTGACTAACTTATTGGATCAATATTAGACTAAAAAACTAAATAAATATATTATTAGTAGTAAATATCTTTAGAAAATTAACTTCTACATTATATACCTTTCCATAAATTAGTCAATAGCCCAAACCAAAACTTGCTTTCCTGACTATAATACTAAATATATGGATGTATATTTAAATTCTGTATGTCATATGTATTCACATTCTAGGATAACAGAAAAGTAAATTTATTTAACAAAGTGGACTATCTGTATTTTATCTGCTAAAATTATTATATTTGAATAACCAACAATATAATGTTAATTATGACTTTTAAATTTGTGGATATTTTTTCATACTGAATCTTGGTCCTCCAAGGAAATAATTCATAATAGTTTATGTTTTGTGATTACAGGAGGATACGTGTTCACTGTAAAAATTCAAACATTACAGAAATACTAAAGGCAGAAAATGTAATTCCCCTAATCTTACACCCTCTTGTCCCCTGATAACCACCAATAACAATTTAGTATATGTTCCTACAGATTTTATTTTCTATGCATATAAGTGAGGCAAGTTTTCGCAAGAATTATGATTTGGGGTAATGAAAAGGGAAGCAGTAATGAGGGCAATTCTTTTGTAAACATGCTCGCTAATGTTAAAAACATGCTTAAATGCAAAACACAGAATACAAAACTGTATTTATTGTATAATCCATTTTTATCTATAAACAAATATCAAAAAATAACATTAGCCTCCAGGGAAATGCAAATCAAAGGCACACTCAGATACTACTCCACACACAATAGGATGGCTATAGTCAAAAAGACATAACAAGTGTTGTTCCGAATGTGGAGAAATCAGAACCTTCATGTACTGTTGGTGGGGATGTAAAATGGTACAGCCCGTTGAAACAATTTGGGCAATTCCTCAGAATGTTGAACACAGGGTTACTATATATGACCCAGCAATTCCACTCCTAGGTACAAGCCAAGAGAAAGTAAGATACATCCAAATAAAAATTTGTACATAAATGGTCATTGGCAGCATTATTCACTCTAGCCAAAAAGTAGAAAGAACCCAAACATCCCTCAACTGATGAGTGGGTAAAAATAATGTGATATACCCATAAAATGGAATATTTGATAATAAAAAGAAATGAACACAGCAAAGAAAACAATCAACCAAACTAACAGGCAATGTGAGAAGATCTTTGCAAATGACATATCAGATAAAAGGTTAGTTTCCAAAATCTATAAAGAATTTACCAAACTCAACACCCAAAAAACAAATAATCCAGTGAAGGAATGGGCAAAACACATGAATAGACAATTTTCCAAAGAAGACATCCAGATGGCTCACAGACACATGAAAATACTCAACATCGCTCATCATTAGGGAAATAAAAATCAAAACCACAATGAGATACCACTTCATATCTGTCAGAACGGCTAAAATTAACAACTCAGGAAAGAATAGATGTTGGCAAAAATTCAGAGAAAGGGGAACCCTTTTGTACTGTTGGTGGGAATGCAAACTGGTACAGCCACTCTGGAAAACAGGAGGTTGGTTCCTCGAAAAATTAAAAATAGAACTACCCTATGACCTAACAAATGCACTACTAGGTATTTATCCAAAGGATACAAAAATGCTGATTCAAAGGAGCACATGCACCCCAATGTTTATAGCAGTGATATGAACAATAGCCCAAATGTCCTTTGACTGATGAATGAATAAAGAAGATGTGGTGAGTGAGTGAGTGAGTGTGTGTGTGTGTGTGTGTGTGTGTGTGTGTGTGTGTGTGTAACAGAATGCTACTCAGCAATCAAAAAGAACAAAATCTTGCCATTTGCAACAAAGTGGATGGAACTAGAGTATATTATGCGACACGTAATAGAAAGACAGATATCGTATGATTTCAAATATGGAATTTGAGAAATACAACGGATGAACATAGGGGACGGGAAGGAAAAATAAGACAAAAACAGAAAGAGAGACAAACCACAAGAGACTCTTAAATACAGAGAATAGAGGGTTGTTGTAGGGGAAGCAGGTGGGGGGATGGGTTAACGGGTGATGAGCATTATGGAAGGCACTTGGGATGCGCACTGGGTATTACATGTAAGAGATGAATCACTGGGTTCTGCTCCGAAGCCAAGACTACACTCTATGTTAACTAACTTGAATTTAAATAAAAAAAAAAAAAAAAAAAAAGAATTGAAGTACTGATTCATGCTACAACATGGATGAATACTGAAAACATAATCTGCATGAAAGAAACCAGTGACAAAAGATCACATATTCTAGGATTCCATTTATATGAAATGTCCAGAAGTAAATCTACAGAGACAGAAAGTGGATTAATAGTTGGTTAGGGCTCCGAAGTTGGGGGAAAATGAGGAGTGACTATTAATGGGTATGGGGTTTCTTCATGGAGTGACGAAAATGCTCTAAAATTGATTGTGGTGATGACTGCACAACTCTGTCAATACACTAAAAAGCACTGAATTGTATACTTTAGGTGAACTGTAGGATATGTGAATTTTATTTCAATAAAACTGTTAGCAAATAACATTTATCATTTCTGGATGGTGAATTTTTATTTCCTTATTTACATCTTTTTGTAATTTACAAATTTTTGGTATGACTATTATTTTTTAAGTCAAAGGTAAAATTAATTATTTTTCAAAGTTCTCCTTGTGAGAATTACAATGATATTATACTGGGGATTGAGATGAAGTTGCCACATGGATTCATTTAGTTATTCATTCATCAAACACCTAGTATGTATTCCAGGAATTGTCCCAGCATGAGAAAAGCTCTAACTCCAAAATCAATAAATTACATCAATTTAACACAGACAAAACTCCTCCATTAACTTCAGAAGATAAATTATACATCATACCATCACTGACTTACCTGCTTTAATTCTGCAACAAAGGTTATATTCAATTACATCAAAAAGTATCAGGAAATTCTCTCTTCATTAAAATAATCTGTTTCCAAATTTTAAAATTCCTTTTAATTAAAAATAACAACAACACGACACTTTATAGTTTGATAACAGAAAAGGCGTACCAAAAATTCAATTAGCAACAAGAGGTAACAGTTCAAAAACAATGAGAATCATTCCTTTAAGATACTTTTTTGGCTATCAGGTCAATTATAACAAGAATTTTTATGTAAACTTTTACCAAGATTAAAACAAGTCAAAAGAATTCCTTGGAAACAGTTTGTCCTGAAGTTGAACATAGACTGAAAATACGAAAGAGGAGGAATGAGCTATTTCAAGCAATGGGTTATTTCAGCAACGTTTAGCTAACACCTATCAGCTAAAAATTAGATATTCAATCAACCTCTAGGGATAGTAACATCAAAAGGTGTTGGCAGAAGTGGCCTCATCTAAATTCTTCATTAGGAGAGTGAAACAAGGCATCAGATTTTGAAAAACTTCACTGCTACATATTAAGTACAGCCAGGCTTAATAACCATTGCATGAAGCAATATTCTTCAAAGAAAAACAGAGAAAGAAAAATCTGTTCCATAATTTAAAAAGATTAGAGTCAAATAGCAAATACTTTGGAGGGAGAAACTTGAGAGCAAAGAGACTACGTACACTAATCTTATCCCAAATGTCTAACGGAGACGTGGACTTGAACCAGGGAAGCAGAAAGCAAAATGGCTCAAGTCAAGCCCGTAAAACAGAAGCTACAGGACATAATGACCAAATGGCTGTGAAAAGTGAAGGGAAAAAAAAGGCAAAAGTGACTCCAAGGTCTCAAACAGTAACCAGGTGGCCAATGATGCCATTAACCAAAGAATGGAAGGCAAAAGAGAAACTGGTTGGAAAATTAAAGAGTTAATACAGAAAAGGTTCAAGGGGCTGTAAGGTTTTGTAATGTTGTATTTGTAAAGTTTTACTAAAGTTGGATTTTGAGCACATCTACTAAAATATTTTGTAATGTTCTACTAAAGTTGGATACTGTGCACATTCATTTTATTATTCCTTAAAAATTGAACATACAAATATCACAAAATTCAAGTAGAAACAAGGAGTCAAAAACATGTATATATCATACAGTAATAATGAAAAGAATTTAAAAAAAGGAAAGTTGAGGTAGTAAGCTTGGTTTTGGACGTACCAAATTTATAGAAACTAAAAAACTGTATCATTCATGAGGCAGAAGTTACAGGAAAAAAAAAAGAAGTTACAGAAGTTTGGAAATGGTTGGCATACAAGGATAATGCCATGGAAGCCATGGATGTAGATAATTCTCAAGAAGACTGTGAAAGACCATTTGGGTTACAGGGATGGCAAAGAGCGAACAAAAAGTAGTCAACTAAGACTGAGAATAATTAACAGGGATAGAAGCCCTTACTAATTCCTTACCCTCTCCAAAAGCATACAGAAGAAAATCAATTTTTTTAAAGCTACCATTTATATTTATCTTATTAAATTCCAGAGGTGGATCCAGAATTCCCAGTTAGGTGAAATTAGAGGCAAGATCTGTTTGAAGAAGGGCTTGAAGATGCTTTCATTAAATTAGAAAATAATAACTGACCACATGAAAACATCAAGAGAAAGAGTTTTAAGGGAAATAATTCTACCCTTTGGCACCAACACTGCTGTATTCTAGACACTGCCCAGAACAGATCACCTAATCTTTCATCCCCATAATAAGTTATTAGATAGATGAGGAAACTGAGACTGGATTGGACTAGCAACCTGCTCAGGGTCACAAATCCCCCTGAACAATCTCATCTGTGTTCCCATAGCTATCATGGCTCTTTAAACTTTCTCATTACTCATCTTGCTATAATGTATATTTATGTGCCTCTCTCACTGTACTGTTAGCTCCTCAATGGCAGTATTTGTGTCATTCATTTCAATATCCCTATAGATAGGAATAAGTAAATACTGTTGAATTAAGCATATGAATGAACTAGGTGAGAATAGCATCAAGAAAGACAATAGGGGAAAGAGTTTCAAGAAAGTGTCAAATGTACAGAAAGAGCCATCAGTATATCTGAAGTCACCATTGGCATTGAACTGATATCCCGTATTGTTTATTGAACGCCTACTATATGCAGAACAATGTGTCGAGCACAACGGACACGGAAAAATAAAATCTCGTACACGTCAAAAGGTTTTCGGAGAAGTAGCCACATCTAAATTATTGATCAAGAGAGCAAAGCAAAGAGCCAGGCCTGTAATTGCCTACATCTAATTTGGCTCGGGTAAATCTGAAGACAACTTAAAAGGGTCACAGTGCATCCTTTAATAAAACTTCTGACGGGGCACACGAGATGAAAAAGGGCCAGTGCACCTCAATCTCGGTGACGAGAGTCGGTGGCCAGAGAAGCCGACTCCCTCTGGAGTCTCTAGCCCCCAAGCAGGGCTGAGGCTGCCCCTAGCTGCCAGTCCGTGGTCGGGGGCGGGAAAAAGCAAGACACTTACCGCAAAAGGCACCGCTACCGCTGTGGCCCAAAGGGGCCGGGGATTCCTTCGCGAGGCCCCCGCAACGTGGGAGGAAACCAAGAAAAGCAAGGATCAGACAGACAGATGCGATCCCACAGCCCGACTTCCCAAACTATACAAACTAGGACTCCAGCGCCCAGCACCGCGACGCCAACTCCCACCAGCTGGAAGACCGACGATTGCCACCGAACCTTCCGCCCAATGAGGAAACGTCACCACTCGGCGTAGTCCACCCTCTTATGAAAAGGATACACTTCCGCTTCCGGGGCACCTGCCGCGTACTTTCAGTGCTTTCGCTGAAAGGGTTTATTGCGATGTTTCTTTGCTTCGACTGGCTTTGGGACATTCCGTTTCCTATTGCCCAATCACTGCGGCAGCAAAGTGTCAGTACAGGATGTTCTCTAGGGATGCGATCTCAGGAAATAATTCCGGCCTCGAGAAGTCACCTTGAAAAGTGACTGGGCAGTGCACTGCCAGCTGAAAGGAGAATCATGAGAGATGCAATTCAAAGTAGGGTTTCGTCCCAGGCGCACGTGTGAACACCAACAAGGGGCGGGGTTTAGGGATTTCGCAGCCCGGGGAGGCGGGTTCCGCGGTGTCGGATCTGGAGTGGAGACCGCTCTCTGCTTGCGCGTGCGCATTGCGAACCTTCCCCGACGCTGTTTTCTGCTCCAAGATGGAATTCCGCTCCGCGCGGCAAGCAATAATGCAGCTGCTACGTACGGTGGCTCCGGCAGACCTCCCAGCGCTGCTCGAGTGGATGAGAACTACCCGTAAGCGACCAGAGCCTGACGCAAGTGGTTGGGGCAAAGATATACTATAGGTGTTGACCTTGGGGACCTAAGACAGCATGAGGCCGAAAGCCTCCTAGGGGTCGCTGTGCCGGTCTCTGCTCCTCTCTATAGGAGAGGTTGACGGGGGGCACATTTCAAACCTTAGCAGGTTCAGAGTCCAGTTTGGAATTGGGTGCAGGAAGACCTGGCTCTGGGTTGTTTGTGATTGTGCTGCAGACTTCAGACAAGCCACCTAGAGGCTCTTTGTGCCTAATCCTTTTCTGAGGGAAGAGAAGGGGTGGAGGGTTTTGCCCTCCCCACCGCCATTACTCCCACGAATTTGTGACTACCAGTAAGGTTAGTTACTACCTGAAAAAGCACTTTGCAAAAGGTGTTTCAGTCTGTGGGGCAGGAAGCTTTTACCCTACAAGCAAAGTCACCTGTAGCTAGTGCATTTATTTTCTCAGTTGTAAAATGGACCATCAATTTAATAGCAGTTTTCCAGGGTGAGGTAAGGGAGAGATTGGGGGGTGACGACTTTGATTTTAAGCTGTTAATAAAATTAATAATACAAAAAAGCACAACTTAGAATCGAGGGAATGTGGCAATTAGGTCCATTTATTGAAGAATGGTTACTGCTTTGGCAAAGTGAAGCCTGGTGAAAGCACAAGATAACAAGATATTCATTGTTTGAGAACAATGTCAAAAAACCATGCTACCTTTATACCTCTAAACATTGATTCCCATGTTTATTTTCATCCAGACTCATGATTTGAAATATTCATGTGTGCTGATAACTTCCAAACTTAACTTTTTCCTAGAACTCTCTTTCTTTGTGATGTTATTAGTCAATCAGTAGGATTGGGTATTTTTATTATTATACATTTGGGGGGATCATTTTAGATGAGAGGCCAAAATGAAATTAACTTGGAAAACTGATAGAGTTAGCCTTTTAGAAAGTGGAGAAAACCAGACAGGTAGAAAGTGGAGAAAAACAGACAGATAGGAATTGCTGAGTCAAAATATGCTGAGTCTCCTTATTTAAATTTTGTATTGCTAGTTTTATTTATCATATCCCGATTGATTATAAAAACCATAGTAGTTTCCGTTTGTTTTTTTCTGCATTCCTCAGCACAAGATCTTTTATTCCAAAAGCCCTAAGTGCCTACAAAAATGCCACCTACTGCCTGGTTCTGGCAATTGCACAGTTACTAAAATATTCTTATCCTCAAGATTTCAGTTTTGTGGAATCATTTGTAATCTAAATTTCCAGTTTTAGAGACATCAGTTGAGAGCCCCATTTTTCAAAATCAGGAAAACCTGTAAGCATGTCCTGGGTGATAATTTTGTAAACAAGAAGACCCAAGATCACTGACTTTAGAGTACATTTTTACTTTTTTAAAAGCTCTTTTTGTGCCTTTCTCCAGCAGATCCTGTATAGTCAGAGAGCTCATGCAATTTATTAAATGATTTAGAAAACGACAGTGAATTTCTGAGAATGTTTATTAACATGAATATTGTAAGAAATGAGGGTGTCACTTTGCTTTAAATGGAGTGTTTTAACATAAATCTTGAAAAGCAACTTATTAGTATACCTTTTTTAGGTGGTAAAATATACATAACATAAAATTTACCATTTTAAGCTATTTTTAAGTGTACAGTTCAGTGACATTACATACATTTACGTTGTGCAACCATCACATCTGTCTCCAGAACTTTCTCATCTTCCCAAGCTGAAATTCTTAGTATACTTTTTTATGAAGTGGCTCTAAACAGAGCACAAAAGATTCTTCCAGTCAACCATTTTTTATTTTCCTAACTAATTTCCTTCTTCTAGGAAAAAAAAAATATCTTTTATCTCTAGCATTAAGTCACTTGCATAATATCTTATTTGTATGACATTTTCTTAGACATTTAATAAGTATAAATCTCCTTGAATTTGTATACTATTTAATGAAATAGCAAGAGACAATGGTAGGTATTGAGTATGGCTTTGGTTTTGAGTTTTGCAATGCTTATTGAAACTGAAAAACATGTTGCTAACAGGTAAAATCATAATCATTTTAGATACACAAAAGGAAGGATGATCTTTTTTAATGTTTATTTATTTTTGAGACAGAAAGAGAATGAGCAGGGGAGAGGCAGAGAAAGAGGGGGACAGAGGATCTGAAGCGGGCTCTGCACTAATAGCGGAGAGCCCGATGCGGAGCTCGAACCCACAAACCATGACACCATGACCTGAGCCGAAATCAGACACTTTACTGACTGAGCCACCCAGGCACCCCAGAATAATATTCTTGATCTCTGAAGGAATAGTGGGATTATCACACCAACACCTGGAGTCATTTAGGATCAGGCTGGTAGAACTAGAAGCATGGACCAGGGCAGAGCCAAGCACATGTCAATGCCTGATAAACTGAAGATGTAGAAAAAATAGATGGGAGCCTACATTTCACCTTGGTACAGCTTAGGCCAAAGATCTAGGAAACAAATGAATACCAACGTAGAAAGGATACACCCAGTCTGAAGGGCAAAGCACACAAAGATACCGTCTCCCAAAATGAATGAATGAATGAATGAATGAATGAATGAAGTAAAAAATACAGCAGGACCTCAGCTAATTGATTCTGATCTTGTGGCAGAACATCTGTTCTCTTCTATTTCCTGTATATATATAAAATGGGCTCTTGGTCTAGATTTCAAAGTGTAGGAGAGTGACTGCAATCCATTAAGTGAGGAGAGCTGAGAGCCAGAACTGCAAGTGGGACCCCCAATAAGCATATTTTTAAAAAGTACATTGGAACAACTGTATGTTAACATATGCTATTCTGAAGCCACCGAATTTTTCTTGGATATGCAAATACAAATGAGGAAGTCAAACACACTGCCCAAAAGAGTTTCTATTAAGAATCAGATTACAAAGGGTAGAAAATTAGGGTTTGCTCTAAGAAAATTAAAATCATCAAAAAATATTTAATGCTTAAAGAAGATAACAGTAGATGACTAGAAGCTTTTAGAAGCTTCACTGTATCCTATATTTTAGGTATATCTTCACTGACCGTAAGTGGACCTTTTTGTGAGCAGCAGCTACAGAGCTGTTAGAAATTCTTTGAAATTCCCACAAATCTAAAAAGCAAAGTCTGGTTTCTAGTTACATTTGTCAGACAGTATACCGCTTCAGTTCCACATTGCATTACCACTGAGGAAGTATCATAACAAAGATATTCTAATCTTCATTGAAACCATATGAATTAATGAAAGTTACCAAGAACGTGAGGTAACAAAAATAGATTGTTTTTTCAAAAACTAACAGGGTATACTAAGCAAATTGGTACCTCTTTCTTAAATTGGTACCTCTTAAAATTTTTCTATCAAATAAAAAGAATTACACTTTTGGGGCATCTGGGTGTCTGGGTCGGTTAAGCATCTGACTCTTGATTTTGGCTCAGGTCATGATCTCACGATTTGATTCATGAGATCGAGTTATGTCTCAGGCTCTGTGCTAATAGCACAGAGCCTGCTTGGGATTCTCTCGCTCTGCCCCTCCCCCACGTGCATGCACATGTACTCTCTCTTTCAAAATAAATAAACTTTAAACAAAAAAATTAACCTTTTCTCTAAAGTACTTTTGTACTTTGGGGCACCTAGGTGACTCAGTCAGTTGAGCATCCAACTTTGGCTCAGGTTATGATCTCACAGTTTGGCATCAGGTTTACTGCTGTCATTGCAGAGCCCACTTCAGGTCCTCTGTCCCTGTTTCTTTCTCTGCCTCTCCCCCCTCACGCTTTCCCTCACAAAAATAAATAAAACATTTTTTAAAAAGAGAGAATAAAGTACTTTTGTATTTTAATATATTGTTGTGTATAAAATGAGCAGGATCGGGGCTCCTGGGTGGCTCAATCGGTTAAGGGTCTGACTTCGGCTCAGATCATGATCTCGCGGTTTGTGAGTTTGAGCCCCGCGTTGGTCTCTGTGCTGACAGCGTGGAGCCTGGAGCCTGCTTCAGATTCTGTGTCTCCCACTCTCTCTGCCCCTCCCCCACTTGTGCTCTGTCTTTCTCTATCTATCAGAAATAAATGTAGGGGCGCCTGGGTGGCTCAGTCGGTTAAGCATCCGACTTCGGCTCAGGTCATGATCTCACGGTCCGTGAGTTCGAGCCCCACGTCGGGCTCTGTGCTGACCGCTCAGAGCCTGGAGCCTGTTTCACATTCTGTGTCTCCCTCTCTCTCTGACCCTCCCCCATTCATGCTTTGTCTCTCTCTGTCTCAAAAATAAATAAACATTAAAAAAATTAAAAAAATAAAAAATAAATGTAAAAAAAAAGATTTTTTTTAAAAATGAGCAGGATATATAAAAGGATAATACATCATGAACAACTGGGTTTATCCCAAGAATGCACTGTTGGTTTAACATTATAAAATCAGGGGCACCTGGGTGGCTCATTCAGTTAAGTGTCTGACTCTTAATTTTGGCTCCGGTCAAAATCTCAGGGTTCAGGAGATCAAGCCCTGCATCAGACTCCACACTGACAACATAAAGCCTGCTTGGGATTCTCTCTCTCCCTCTCTCACTGCCCCTCCCCTGTTCGTATGTTCTCTTTCCTCTCTCAAAATAAATAAACACTTTTAAAAATAAATGAGTAAAACATTATAAGATCAATGTAATTCACCATATTCAGTACAAAGAAAAACTATATTATTACCTCAGTAGACCAGGAAAAGCATTTGACAACATCCAACACCTCTTCCTGATAATAACTCTTATCAAACTAGGAGTAGAAGGGAACATTCTCAACGTGATAAAGGACATGTGTGAAAAATCTACAGCTAACATCATTCTTAAGATTGAAAAGACTGAGTTCTTTCCCCTAAGATCAGAAATGACAAAGATGTGCACTCATCGCTACTATCCAGCATCATAATACAGCTTCTAGTCAGTACAGTATCTCAGGAACAAGTGAAGGAGGGAGGCATTTCAATTAGGAATGGGTGAATGGATGAGCAAATTGTGGTATATTTTTATAATGGAATACTACTTAGCAAATAAATGGAAAGAAGTATTTGCCCAACAACGTGAATAAATTATACTGAGTGAAAGCAACCATACTAAAAAAAAAAGACTGTATACAGCACGATTTCATTGATTTATAACTAGAAAACGCAGCCTGATCTATAGTGCTAGAAAATACATCTGTGGCAACTGAGTGAGTGGAGGGATTGGAGAAGGATTACAGATGGGCAAAAGGAAACATTTGGGGGTAACAGATATGTCCACTACCTTGATTGTAGAGATAATTTCATGACTGTATCCATATGACAAAGTTTATATAATTATACACTTGAAATATGTATAGTTTATTTGTACAAATTCTTCTATAAAACTTTTTACAAAATGGCCACAAATTCTTTGATCCTCATTCCATGAGAGGTCTGATCTATATTCTCTACCTTGAAATCTGAATGGGCTCTGTTACAGCTTTGGCCCATAGAATATGGCAGAAGTGACACTATGTCAGTTTCAGATCCAGGACTTAAGAAACTGGCAACTTCTACTTTCTTTCTCTTGGAATGCTTGGTCTGGGAGAAGGTAACCATCATATGTGTAGTCTGACTGCCTTGAGATTATCAAACTGTCAGGAATCCCCAGCTAGCCTATGGACAGCAAGATGCTCAACCAGGCTGTAACTGTTCTTGCCATCCTTGCCTAGACACCAGACATAGGAGTAAAGAAGCCATCTGAAATGCCCACTCCAGTCAAGCCTTTCTTACAAATAATATTGCTGTGAACATTCATGTGTAGATTTTTGTGTTAACATAAGTTTTCATTTCTCTGTGATAATATTCAAGAGTGCAATTGCTGGGTCATATGGTAAGTGCATTTTTAGTTTTATAGAAACTGTCAAACTGTTTTCCAGAGTGGCTATTTTTATGTTAATACAAACATACTGTAATCCGATTTTTCTGCATCCTTACCAGCATTTGCTATTAGTGTTTTTTTTTCTTTCTTTTAATACTTATTTATTTTTGAGAGCAAGACACACAGAGTGTGAGTGGGGGAGAGGCAGAGAGAGAGAGGGAGACACAGAAGCTGAAGCCGGCTCCAGGATCCGCGCTGTCAGCACAGAGACTGACGCTGCACTGGAACTCACAGACTGGGAGATCATGACCTGAGCCGAAGTCAAACACTTTTACCGACTGAGCCACCCAGGTGCCCCAGTCAGTATTTTTTTTTTTAATGTTTATTTATATATTTAGAGAGAGAGAGGGCAAGTAGAGACAGGGGCAGAGGCTATCAGCGTGGAGCCTAACACAGGGCTCAGTCTCACAAACCTTGAGATCCTGACCTGAGTCAAAATCAAGACTCAAGACACTTAACTGACTGAGCCACTCAGGCACTCCTATCAATATTTTTTATGTTAGCCATTCTGTTATTTGAGTGATATATCATTAGGTTGTTGAACATCTGCTCATGTGTTTATTTGCCATTTCAACATCGTCTTTGGTGAAATATCTGTCTTTTGCCCAATTTTAATTGTATTTTTTCTATACTGTCATCTTGAGAGTTCTTAATGTATTCTAGGTATAAGCCCTTTGTGAACATATATGTGGTTTGCAAGTGTTTTCTCCAAGTCTGTAATTTGTTCATCCTCTTCACAGAGTTTTTATTTTATTTTTATTTATTTACTTATTTTTAAATTTAAATCCAAGTTAGTTAACATATAATGTAATAATGATTTTAGGAATAGAATTTAGTGATTCATCACTTACATATAACACCCAGTGCTCATCCCAACAAGTGCCCTCCTTAATGCCCCTTGCCCATTTAGCCCATTCACCCACCCAACACCCCACCAGTAAACCACAGTTTGTTCATGTATTTAAGAGTCTCTTGGTTTGTCTCCCTCTTTGTTTTTATCTTATTTTGCTTCCCTTACCCTATGTTTATCTGTTTTGTTTCTTAAATTCCACATATGAATGGAATATATGGAATATATGATTTTTTTTTTGCTTTTCTCTGGCTGACTTATTTTGCTTAGCATAATACATTCTAATTCCATCCACGTTGTTGCAAATGGTAAGATTTCATTCTTTTTGATCGCCAAGTAATATTCCATTGTGTATATACCACATCTTCTTTACCCATTTATCAGTTGGTGGATATTTGGGCGCTTTCCATACTTTGGCTATTGTCTATAGTGCTGCTATAAACATTGAGGTGCATGTGACCCTTCGAGTCAGCATTTTTGAATCCTTTGGCTAAATACCTAGTAGTGCATTTGCTGGGTCATAGGGTAATTTTTTGAGGAACCCCCATACTTTTTTCCAGAGTGGCTATACCAGTTTGCATTCCCACTAGCAGTGCAAAAGGGATACTCTTTCTCTGCATCCTCACCAACATCTGTTGCCTGAGTTGTTAATCTTAGCCATTCAGACAGGTGTGAGGTGGTATCTCAATGTGGTTTTGATTAGTATTTCCCTGATGATGAGTGATGTTGAGCACCTTTTTGTGTGTCTGTTTGCCATCAGGATGTCTTCTTTGGAAAAGTGTCTCTTCATGTCTTCTGCCCATTTCTTCAGTGGATTATTTGTTTCTTGGGTGTTGAGTTCGATAAATTCTTTATAGATTTTGGATACTAACCCTTTATCTGATATGTCATTTGCAAATATCTTCTCCCATTCCATCAGTTGCCTTTTAAATTTGCTGATTGTTTCTTTCACTGTGCAGAAGCTTTTTATCTTGATGAGGTCCTAGTAGTTCATTTTTGCTTTTGTTTCCCTTGCCTCCAGAGACATTTCAAGTAAGAATTTGCTGTAGCTGAGGTCAAAGAGATTGTTGTCTGCTTTCTCCTCTAGGGTTTTGATGGCTTCCTGTCTCACATTTAGGTCTTTCATTCATTTTGAATTTATTTTTGTGTATGGTGTAAAAGACTGGTCCAGGTTCATTCTTCTGCATGTTGCTGTCCAGTTTTCCCAACACCGCTGGCTGAAGAGGGTGTCTTTTTTCCACTGGATTTTCTTTCCTGCTTTGTCAAAGATGAGTTTGCCATGTATTTGTGGGTCCATTTCTGGGTTCTCTATTCCCTTCCATTGATCTGTGTGTCTTTTTGTGCCACTACCATAAACTGTGTTGATGATTACAACTTTGTAATACAGCTTGAAGTCCTGAATTGTGATGCCTTCAGCTTTGGTTTTCTTTTTCATCATTACTTTGGCTATTCAGGGACTTTTCTGATTCCATCAAATTTTAGGATTGTTTGTTGAAGCTCTGTGAAGAATGCTAGTGTTATTTTGATAGGGATTGCATTGAATATGTAGATTGCTTTGGGTAGTATCAACATTTTAACAATATTTGTTCTTCCAATCCATGAGCATGGAATGTTTTTCCATTTTTTGTGTGTCTTACTCAATTTCTTTCATAAGCTTTCTATAGTTTTCAGTGTATAGATTTTTCACTTCTGTGGTTAGATTTATTCCTACGTATTTAATTGTTTTGGTGCAATTGTAAATGGGATCAATTCCTTGATTTCTCTTTCTGCTGCTTCATTATTGGTGTATAGAAATGCATATGGGGGCGCCTGGGTGGCTCAATCAGTTAACCCTCCTACTTCAGCTCAGGTCACGATCTCATGGTCTGTGAGTTCTGTGAGTTCGAGCCGCGCGTTGGGCTCTGTGCTGACAGCTCGAAGTCTGGAGCCTGCTTCAGATTCTGTGTCTCCCTGTCTCTCTGCCCCTCCCCTGTTCATGCTCTGTCTCTCTGTCTCAAAAATAAATAAACATTAAAAAAAATTAAAACATAACCAGGTACAGTCAAAGGTGGACACATTAAATTGATATTACAGGTATTAGAGCTAAAGAGAGTTTTCACATTTACAAAAATTAATGTGTTTCTGTGGCTGTATTTACATTTAAATAAGAAATATATTTAAAAAAAAGAAACGCATACGATTTCTGTACCTTGATTATAAAAAAATCCTCCTTGCCGATTTGGATGCCTTTTATTTCTTTTTGTTGTCTGATTGCTGAGGCTAGGACTTCCAACACTATGTTGAATAAATAATAGTGATGGGAGTGGACATCCCTGTCATGTTCCTGACCTTAGGGGCTTATCTTTCAGTTTTTCCCCATTGAGGATAATATTAGCAGTGAGTCTTTCTTATATGGCCTTTATGATCTTGAGATATGTTACTTCTATCCCTACTTTCTTAAGGATTTTTATCAAAGAAGGATTAGGAGCGCCTGAGTAGCTCAGTCAGGTAAGCATCCAACTTCAGCTCAGGTCATGATCTTGCTGTTCATGAGTTTGAGCCCCACGTCAAGCTCTTTGCTGACAGCTCAGAGCCTGGAACCTGGTGGGGATTCTATGTGTCTGCCTGTCTCTGCCCCTCCCCCACTTTCGCGAGTGCGCACTCTCTCTCAAAAATAAACAAACATTAAAAAAAAAAGGATGCTATATTTTGTCAAATGCTTTTTCTGCATCTATTGAGAGGAATGTGTGGTTCTTATCCTTTCTTTCATTAATGTGATGTATCACATTGATTGATTTGCGAATATTGAACCAGTTCTGTGTCCCAGGAATAAATCCCACTTGATCATGGTGAATAATTCTTTTAATGTATTGTTAGATCTGGTTTGCTAGTATCTTGTTGAGAATTTTTGCATCCATGTTCATCAGGGAAATTGCTCTGTAGTTCTCCTTTTTAGTGGGTTCTTTGTCTGGTTTTGGAATCACAGTAATGCTGGCCTTGTAGAATGAGTTTGGAAGTTTTCCTTCCATTTCTATTTTTTGGAATAGCTTCAAAAGAATATGTGTTAACTCTTTAAATGTTTGGTGGAATTCCCCTGGAAAGCTATCCAGGCCTGGACTCTTGTTTGTTGAGAGGTTTTTGATTACTGATTCAATTTCTTCACTGGTTATGGGTCTGTTCAAATTTTCTATTTCTTCCTGTTTCAGTTTTGGTAGTTTATATGTTTTTAGGAATTTGTCCATTGGGCAGTCTTCCGGATTGCCCAATTTGTTGGCATATAATTGTTCATAATGTTCTCTTATTGTTGTTTGTTATTTCTGTAGTATTGGTTGTGATCTCTCCTCTTTCATTCATGATTTTATTTATTTGGGTCCTTTCCTTTTTCTTTTTGATCAATCTGGCTAGGAGTTTATGTCATTCTGGCTAGGGGCTTATCAATTTTGTTAATTCTTTCAAAGAACCAGCTCCTGGTTTCATTGATCAGTGCTTCTGGTTTTTTGATTTCAAGATTGATTCCTGTTGTAATGTTTATTATTCCATTTCTTCTGCTGGTTTGGGGCAGAATTTTTTGCTGTTCTTTTTCCAGCTCTTTTAGGTTTAAGATTAGATTGTGTATTTGAGACCTTTCTTCCTTCTCTAGGAAGGCCTGATTGCTATATACTTCCCTCTTATGATCTCCTTTGCTGCATCCCAAAGGATCTGGACTGTCATACTTTCATTTTCATTGGCTTCCATATGCTTTTTAATTTCCTCTTTAACTTCTTGGTTAACCCATTCATTCTTTAGTAGGATGTTCTTTTTTTTTTTTTTTAATGTTTATTTATTTTTGAGACAGAGGGAGACAGAGCATGAGTGGGGGAAGGGCAGAGAGAGAGGGAGACACAGAATCTGAAACAGGCTCCAGGCTCTGAGCTGTCAGCACAGAGCCTGACATAGGGTTCAACCCATGAACTGTGAGATCATGACCTGAACCGAAGTCGGATGCTTAACCGACTGTGCCACCTGGGCACCCCTTAAACATGTTGATATTAAAACAAACATAAATCTAGTATGGAGTACAAATTTCAAGTAATTTAACAAATGTCTTTGAGTTCATATATCATTTCCCCTAATTGCTTTATCAATAACGTTGTCTATCAGTGACCCATATTTAACAAATAAGAACACAAGGGCAAAAATCACACTGGAATTCAGATCTTTGTCCTGAACACTTTGTCCAGTGATCACTTTTTCACTAATACTGAAGTAAAAATTTAGCCATTACTTTATAATTTTATAACCCTAAGATTATAATTTATTCTAAGTTCTGTCCTTAAAAATATAAAAAGTGAGTTACTTAATATCTTTAAAGTTGCAAAAAATGTAGAAATGTAAAAACATTATTCACTAAATATTTTTCTTTAATTGTATTTCCTACTTCAGTAGTATGTGGGAGTTATTTTCTTCCTGCTAATGAATACATTTTTAGTAGCTTTTAAACAAAAAATATGAACTTAGGTCCAAATAATTTGTGACACAAAAACCATAAATTCTATTATCCAAAAACAATTAGGAGCTTTTTAAATGAAACCACACAACATCCTAAAAGGCACTGGGATTCCTCCACTTCTAAACCACTGCTAAGCTGGAAAAAAAATCTGGTTCTATCAGGAATCTCAGAATTGAGTGTTCTCCACAGTGGAAAGTATATAGTGCCATTTCAGGAAAAAGCTACTCAGCTCTCACCCCCAACATAATTAGGCTTCATATACTCTTATAAGAAACCAAAACAAATACTGAAATCAAAATAAAAGATTACTTAAGGCTAATTATCATACATACAGGTTGTTTTAGTTCCTTGTTTTAAGCCCCCTTCTATAATATTAATAAAGTAAAATTAATATTTTACTGCAAAGAAAATTTATGGCTAGGGATATGTAAAATATATTTTTGTCATTAGTTCTTACATAATAGTGCCATTACCCAAATGGCAGGAACATTTTATGCCTACACTTCACTTCTGTATTTACAAAGAGAATTTGCATGATGTACATAAATGTAACTATCAGTGAAGGTTTAACAATGGAAATGCAATCTAACATCCATAATATCTGATGTTTTACAGACAGCAATGAGCAACATAGAAGAGATGTATTTTTAAATACCTTTCATTTGAGTGACCTTATGTAAAATATAAAAGATCATTTAGAAGTTCTTGGTCTCCTAAGGAGATTTTCAAATGCACTTATAGAAATAGTGAGATCTTTAAGAAATATCTTCCATGTCCACATCCTGTTGTAATTTCTGCACCATTTTTTCTTCCAATTGCTTTCCTTTGCCGGCAAGAGGGGCCCGGATAAGATGAATGTTTTGCTTGACTTCTTTGATGTCCTGAACTTTCTGTAAGTCTTTATTTTTCTTTAATCTGTTCATTATAAATTTAGCTTGGCATTTCTGTTTGATCTCTTCAACTCTCTTCATTGCATCAATAGTCTTACTCCATAGCTCTCGCTGGTATTTAACAGGTTCATTTCTACATTTTTCAAATTCAAATGAATTATCCACTGTAAGCTCTTTACCAGCTGCTTTACGGAATGCTTTAGTCCACCTGACCTTGCGAGGATTGCGCTTCTTTTTAAAGTTTTTATGACACTTGGATTTACAGAATCTGAACACCTTGCAATCGTTGCGGACAACATCATGCCGTGGCTGGGGTAAATGGGCCCCAAACAGAAATAACACTTCTCAATAGGCATGTTGAAACCGCGGAAGTGATGCGACCCCTAGTAGGATGTTCTTTAATCTCCCAATTATTCATGGTCTTTCCAAATTTTTTCTTAGGGTTGATTTCGAGTTTCATAGAATTGTGGTCTGAAAACCTGCAAGGTATGATCTCAATCTTTTTGTACTTGTTGAGGGCTGATTTGTGTCCCAGTATGTGATCTATTCTGGAGCATATTCCCTGTGCACTCGAGAAGAGTGTGTATTCTGCTGCTTTTGGATGAAATGTTCTGAATATATCTGTTAAGTCCATCCAGTCTGGTGTGTCATTCAAAGCCATTGTTTCCTTGCTGATTTTGTTTCGATGATCTGTCCATTGCTGTAAGTGGGGTGTTGAAGACCCCTACTATTAAGGTATTATCAATGAGTTTCTTTATGTTTGTGATTAATTGATTTATGTATTTGGGTATTCCACATTGGGAATATAAATATTAACAATTTTTAGATCTTCTTGGTGTATAGACCCCGTTAATTATGATATAATGCCCTTCTTCACCCCTTGTTACAGTCTTCATTTTCAAATCTAGTTTGTCTGATAGAAGTACGGTAGCATGATAGATGGTTCCCTGTCCCCTTTCTTTCAATCTGCAGGTGTCTTTAGGTCTAAAATGAGTCTCTTATAAGCAACATATAGATGGGTCTTGTTTTGTTATCCATTCTGATGCACTGTCTTTTGATTGGAGCATTTAGTCCATTTACATTTAGAGTGAGTACTGAAAGATAGGAATTTAGTACCATTGCGTTGCCTGTAGAGTTGGTGTTTCTGGTGATGTTCTCTGGTCCTTTTTAATCTTTGTTGCTTTTGGTCTTTTTTGTTTTGTTGTGTCTTTTCTCCAAAGAGTCCCCCTTAAAATTTCTTGCAGGGCTGGTTTAGTGCTCATAAACTCCTTTAGTTTTTGTATGTCTGGAAAACTCTCTCTTTGTATTTTGAATGACAGCCTTGCTGGATAAAGAATTCTTGGCTGCATATTTTCCCAATTCAACACATTAAATATATCCTGCCACTCCTTTCTGGTCTGTCAAGTTTCTCTGGATAGGTCTGCTGTGTTCCTGATCTGTCTTCCCTTACAGGTTAAAGACTTTTTTTTTTTCTGTTCTTTGTATAATAATTGATTTTCCATCATATCCTAGATATTTTGGATATCATGCCAGGATCATTTTGATTATATCTCAGATATTTTGGATGTTATGCTAAGACTTTTGTTCCTATTCAAATTTTTTTATCAATAGGCGGCTTGTTGTCTTGCTTAGTTCTAACCTGTTGGTTCTGGCCTGCTTTTGTGGGCTGTGTCTCTGATAACAATTTGGTTTTCAGTGTCCTTGCAGTTTTTTCAACTTTGCCTTGTTCTCTAGCACTGTTGCAGTTCTTGTTCAATCTATGCTGGTGTCACCTGCATGGGGAAACTCATTGGCTGCCCTGTCTTGCTGAGCTGCCTTCCAATAGTGAGAATAGGAGACAAGCGATTCAGGACCTTGTTTGCTTTCCACCACTGAGCAGATGGCTAAGAGGTGCCAGACCTGGGTTTTTTAATGCCCCTGGGTAGAGGGTCTGAAGACTGGACAGTCTGCTGCTGGCCCAGGTGTGGAGTGGGGATTAGGGTTCCTCAGTAGGTCTCTGTTGTTTGTCCCCTTTACCAGTCTTTGGCAAGAGATAACACACTTTTCTTAATACTTTTTTTTTTCCTCCTATGCCTGTTAGTGGTTCTGGTATTGGTTTCTCTGGTACCTAGTCCAAGCTACATGGAAGATGAAAAGAAAATCCAGGGAACTCACTGCAGTGACTGTTCTTAAGTCCTAAGGCCCGTAGACAGTTCACCTTCTTTCTAGCTTTCCAATTCCTATTTTATAATTGCCTGTTGAATTATTT
Source organism: Felis catus (assembly GCF_018350175.1). NCBI lineage: Eukaryota > Metazoa > Chordata > Mammalia > Carnivora > Felidae > Felis > Felis catus. The sequence continues at coordinate 84,250,030 of NC_058373.1, read as the reverse complement.
CCAGGGTATTTAGTTGTAGTTAGAGGGGAGGAACAAAGGAAAGTGAGGAAAGTTGCCATCTTGTCTGGGACCAGAAGTCCCCTCAATAAATTTTCAAAATTTCAGTAGGGACTTCAGAGTAATACATGATATGAATGAATAATAGGTTGTGTGTGTGTGTGTGTGTGTGTGTGTGTGTGTGTGTGTGTGTGTGTGTGTGTATAAAACCTTGTGTTTATGCATTGTAAGTCATTAGATGTAAGAATATGGATAAGTTAAGGCTAGAGGTCGAAAGTCAGAATTCATGGAGAGGTGCCTGGAGGGCTCAGGTCATGATCTCGCGGTTTGCGAGTTCCAGTCCCATGTTGGGGACTCATGCTCCCTCACTCACACCCTGTCTCCCTCCCTCCCTCTCTCTCTCTCTCTCTCTCTCTCTCAAAATAAATGTTAAAAAAAATTTTTAATAAAAAAAGAAACAATTCATGGACACGAAATAATTTGGACAGGCCCTTATTGCAAAAAGCTAGGTCATGCAGTTGAAAAGAACAGTATGAATGGGAAGGAGTATGGAAAACAACTGGGGAGATTTGCCTCTTTTGTTTTTGAAAGATAGAGTATGAGCAGTGTAGAGGCAGAGAGAAAGGGAGACACAGAGTCCAAAGCAGGCTCCAGGCTCTGAGCTGTAAGCACAGAGCAGGACGGCAAGGCCTGAACTTGTAAACTGCGAGATCATGACCTAAGCTGAAGTCGGACACTCAACTAAGCCACCCAGGCACCCCAAGATTTGCCTGTCTTGAGCAGAAATTATGTTAGGGGTAATAAGGATAGAAAATAGGATGGTTAGACTCTTGATATAGAGGGCCTTAAATATCTAGTATAAGATTTGATAGGTTGAAAAGTAGAAAGACATCCAAAAATTGTAAGGGAAGCAAGTGATATGAAAGTGAGGTTTGAGTGAGATTAGTTTAAAATAGATGTACAAGGTATGTTATAGTAGAGGAACCGAGATCAAGGGGCTAGTCATGAGTTTGTCTAAGTGTATCTAAGTGTGAAGTGATGACTGTAGCTGAGGTGGTTGGAGTGGGAATAAAGAGGAAGTAGGTTTTACAAGCAAAAATGGCAGGACTTGATACTGACCAGGTATAAAAAGTGGGGCTTGATTCGTAGACTATCAGTTTTGGTGACTTCTGTTTACTCATATATTTAGTTAAATATAGGTAGGAAATTTTTAAAGAATTAATGTTGCCCTTTAGAACAACTTTTCTTTCTCCACTCCCTTCCCACCTACATGTGTAATTTGAGAAAAACTTTACTGTCAAGCAACTAACACCTTTCTTTAATCTTTTTCCAAGCATAATACTGTTACCACACATTCTGAAATAGCTATTATACATGTTAAAAGATGTCAGCCTCACCAGTAATTAAGGAAATGCAAATTAAAACAACAAAGTTTGTATGGTAATATTTACTGCTGCCGGGTTTAATGAAACACATATTCTTTTCTGTTAAAGTAAATTGGTGTTATCTTTCAGGAAAGAAATTTGACAATATGTAGCAAGAGCCTTTAAAATGTTTAAGTACTTCTAGTTCTAACCATTTACAATAAGCAAATAATCAGAAATGCAAGAGAAGATGAATGCCAAAATGTCAGTTGCAGTGTCCTTAATTTTTCACAGTTAGAGCTATATCTAAATGTGCATTAGAAGTGAATGGTTAAATAAATACACAATGATGGAATATTGCACAGCCTTTAGAAATGATGTTTTAAGGAATTCCACTTTAATAACAGTAAATAGTTAACGATATAACATGAAGTTCAGATTTACACACTTCAGTAATATCCTATCATATCATGCTTTTTTAACCTGTCTTATAGCCATTATTAGGGCAAAAATGTTTTGCTCTTCTTTTCATAAGTTATTTGCCAACCACTACAGATATTAAAACTAATTTTAGCCTTCTTGCACTAAAAATTTCCGTAGTGCTCAATAATATTAGCTATAATTATTGAACCTCTTAAGAACTTTCTTCCTGGAAAAATATACATATTTATGTATACAACCGAGCATACAGCTTTAGGCCCTTTAAGGACCACATAAGTCCCATATGTAGATCCTCTTTAGGGCCACACTGAAGAATTACTGCTTGGGGCCCCTGGGTGGCTCAGTCAGTTAAAGTCTGACTCTCAGTTTCGGCTCAGGTCAGGATCTCAGTTCATGAGTTCAAGCCCCACATCAGGCTCCATGCTGACAGCACAGAGCCTGCTTGGGATGCTGTCTGTCTCCCTGTCTCTGCCCTTCCCCTGCTTGTGCTCGCTCGCTCTCTCTCTCTCTCTCTCTCTCTCAAAACAAATAAACTTTAAAAAAAAAAAAGGAATCATTGCTGTAACTGAAAAAAATCTCTCTTAACCCTTGAATGTGGTTGAATCAGAGTTTGTTCAGGATAAGAGGTGCCAGTTCTCTTTTTCACATGGTATCCTTGGTATTGGGGTTAAACAAATGCAGTCTTCATTCATAACTACCTTTTTTAAATGACTGAATTTAATACACCTTTTCATAGTATCTCTCAACTGGTAATGCTCACATTAATTGAAGTATTGACTCTCAAATAAACATACTTCACCAGAGAGACAGCTGGAAATCGATTGTGATAGCTTAGAATTTGCAGCCATTCCCATCTGTCATTGTTCCAGCTTCCTTGATCTTTACATATGACTATTGAAGACACTCTTTGGCCTCCACTGCCACCATCGCTTCCAAATTTATTAATCACCCAGTAGCAGTAGTAATCAGGGCCCTAGACGCCACAATGTGATAGAAGAAGAGAATAAACGAAGGTAGCCATGGATTAGAGAACTAGATTGCCAATGTGAGTTCCAAGGCTATATTTAAAGGGTTTTGTTGAACAAGTCCAGAAGACAGCAAGCAGATGGCAAAAGATACGGCTGCAACATCATATGGAGAACTGGTCAGAGGTGGGGAGAAGAGAAGATTATGGTAGTGATAGGAGAACTGTTACTAGCCAGCTGCCTTCTTTGCTATGATGTAGTAATTAAGAGTTCAGACTAAGCCCTGCATTTAAACCCCAACTCCACCTTTTGGCCAGTATGACTGAGGCAAGTAACTGAACCTCTGACCTCATATTTTCGTTGTTTTTGTTACAAAATAGGAATAACCATAGTTACCACCTATAGGATTTTTAGGATTAAATGATAGTGTGTGAAAAGCACCAAGTCTAGCATGACTCAAGTGTTCATTCAGTAAATGTTGTATAGCGTTAAAGGTGATGATTCCTTTCAGAAAAAATGAGTTAATGTTATAGAGAGTCAGATTCTGGCTCAGCATGAGGAAGGAATTCTGTTCCTGAATATGTTCAAGCAAAGACTAAACAACTATCATGTGTGTGTGTGTGTGTGTGTGTGTGTGTGTGTGTGTGTCTGTGTGTCTGTGTGTCTGTGTGTGTCTGTGTGTGTCTTTGTATGCATATGTATATATCAGAGATGCATAGATGGATGGGCCATTTGGTAATAGGTCATAGTCTAAGTTCCTTTTTCACTGTAAGACTTTTTTTTAATTTATTTTGAGAGAGAGAAGCATGCAGGTACATGAACAGGGAAAGGGCAGAGAGAGGGAGAAAGGGAGAGAGAGAAAATCCTCAACAGGCTCCATGACTCGGGGCTCAGTCTCACGAGCCGAAATCAACAGTCAAGACACTTAACTGACTGAACCACCCAGGAGTCCCTGGGCTGCCTTTTATAAGGCAGACCCACATGAAAACTATGTTTTATTAATATGGTTGCTTATGTTACAGAATTAAATCCAAAGAAGTTGGGATAGGAAATATCTTAGTTTAACAAAATGAGACTTTTTTTGGCTTTTCTAGTGATACCATTTACAAATTGAGAGAACCTGCTAAGGATCACTGGTGGGAGTGATATTATTAGAATTAATGTGAGTCATAGAGACTCCCAGACAGTGTTCTATCTAGGGAGGGAAGGAAGCTAAGCAGATGTTAGATATTAATTAACACCTTGAGAAAACTTAGATTTTACAAATACAATTAAAAAGGCCAATTTTTTGAAAAACACATATCAGATGCTGTTTAAGTTCCACCTAAAAGAGTTTGGAATGAATTTTAATAGTATTTTTGTTTCTCTATAATTTTATGTTTTGTCTCCTTCTAGAAGTAACTTTAAGCAACAGCTTAGAACATTATGCTAGATAGGTGAGGAAAGAAAAAAAGCTCAAAGACCTTCTCACATCAGTTCAGCAAACTGAATCTTTGTATTACTGTTGCTCAGTGAGAAGTTATGCAGAGAAAGATCCTTTGTGTGTAAGGCACCGAATAATACAGTGAAAAAGAAGAGTATCTTTATTTAGAAGCAGAAAACCTCCGCTTATTTCCTTATGCTGCCATTGGCCTGCTTTGTAACTTTTAATTGTTATTAGTGACAGGATAATAGCATTCTGAACCAACACAAGAATTATTTTTTTGTTTAAGAACAAATCATGAGCTTACGTACAAACAGCCCACAATTCGGGGGCAGGGAATGTGGAGACAGGTGACATTAACCTTCAGGATCTCCGTGTTTTCCTTCTACAGCTATTTTGAAACAGACCCTTTGGCATGCTTTTACTCTAGTAAGAAGAGTTCAGTATAAGAAAGTCTTTTAAGAGAAAGGTAAAGGGGCGCCTGGGTGGCGCAGTCGGTTAAGCGTCCGACTTCAGCCAGGTCACGATCTCGCGGTCCGTGAGTTCGAGCCCCGCGTCGGGCTCTGGGCTGATGGCTCAGAGCCTGGAGCCTGTTTCCGATTCTGTGTCTCCCTCTCTCTCTGCCCCTCCCCCGTTCATGCTCTGTCTCTCTCTGTCCCAAAAATAAATAAAGGTTGAAAAAAAAAAATTTGAAAAAAATAAAAAATAAAAAAAAAAAGAGAAAGGTAAAATATTTTCATTAGTAGTACTTTCCAGTCTACATTTGGCATCCCAAGTGGTAGCTAACTTTATGAGTATTTTACTTTCAGATAAGTCACATTCTATTTAAAATTACATATGAGCTGCTTGGAAATAATACTTTTTTAGAACCAGAAAATATTAAACATGCCTAAAAGTAGAAACAACTGAACAATAAACACCCCTTTTATACCCTCACCTAGATTCATCAGCTGTCAATCTCTTAACTAGACCTTCCCCATCTTTATTGCTACACATACTCTCCCTTACCTCATCTACCCCTCCACTTTTTGCCAGATCATCCAGAAGTAGGCCATAGCCATCAGAAATATTTTCTTTTGGGGCATCTGGGTGGCTCAGTTGGTTGAGTGTCTGACATCGGCTCAGATCATGATCTTGAGGTTCATGAGTTTGAGCCCTGCATCGGGCTTACTGCTGTCAGCACAGAGCCCTCTTCGGATCCTCTCTCCCTCCCTCTCTCTCTCTCCCTCTCAAAAAAGAAATATGCTTTTTTTTTTTTTTAAGGTAAGCTCTACACCCCAACAAGGGACTCAAACTCATGACCACAAGATCAAGATTTGCATGTTCCACCAACTGAGCCAGCCACGCACCCCCAGAAATACAGTTTTAATGATAATTTTACCTGCTGCTCAAATGCAGCAGAGCATCACGGTCGTTGTTAAGTTTATTACATAGTTGGTGTCAGCCATTAGTGCTTATTATCTTAAGGCTTAGGTACGTTTTGTTGGAGGCAGGGATACTCAGTTTAGTTATCTTCTTAGCAGTCTCTGTGATGCCTCCTACACTAAGATGTGTATGGTCTGAGAAGGAATATTTAACCACTTGCTAGTGAGTTTAAGACCCTAAAAAACTAATGGCAGTGCTATTTTCGAGTAAAAATAGTTTAAATACTACATATTATTCATGTGTTTACTTATTTTAATGTTTATTTTTAAGAGACAGAGAGAGCACAAGCAGGGGAGGGGCAGAGAGAGACACAGAATTCTTAGCAGGCTTAAGGCTCTGAGCTGTCAGCACAGAGCCTGATGCACGGCTCTAACTCATGGACCAAGAGATAATGACCTGAGTTGAAGTCAGACTCTTAACCAACTGAGCTACCCAGGTGCCCTTAAAATGTTACATATATTTTAAATTCCTTTGTTCTTCTTGAACAGGCTGAAATAGTCAAGTTTTGTATTTTCAAACAATTTGGGAAAAAGAAAAATTCACTATTTGAAATGGAACGTTTATTAGAATTTGAATATTTCATTGGTTAGAAGGCTTATTTATTGTTATAAATTGATGCTTTCTGATGGAAAATATGTCCATTGTATTAATTTAGGTATGACCAAAACCATAAAAGATTTTTTTTTTCCCCCAGGAGATTTTGATGAGTTCACTCAAGATAATAATGACATTATGTTGAAAAACATAGCAGAAGACCTTCGGAATTGCTTACCTCTAGAAACCATGCTTTCCTCAGAACATCTAGCGCTCCAAAAAGTAAATACATTAAATTAATTTACTTTCAGTGCTATTTGAGGATACTCCTATTCTTCCCTAATCCCACAGCCTCTCTGGTCTAATTAGTCCTGAATTCTGCTTTAAACAGTATTTCATTTGGTTCTTCAGCCGTATCCCTAATTCTTTTGAGTCTGTAACCCTCTGGCTCCCATTCATTCAACAAATATTTTATAAGGGCATCCTGTTTGCCAAGCACTTAACCCATCCCCACCCCCCTACAGAACAAGGCCCAACCGTAATCTGGTCCTGCCTACATCATTGTCCTGGTTTTCTGTTTCCTGTTCCATTTCCCTCACTTTTATCAAAGGTGAAATTCATCTTTTTGTTTCCTTCTCCTGCTTTTGCACTGTACAATTTTTGCTTATTCAGTTCCTTTATTCCTAAAATAAGTCCCATGTTTCTTATCCAGACAACCCTCTCATTCAAGTCCCTTCAGATCTCAACTCTTATGAGGTACATATGCTAGGAATATTGTTTCCTAAAGCAAAGCTAATAATAATCCTTCTCCTACTAATCTGAAAACAGCAACTCTCTATGTGGTTTTTCAGCATGCAAATTCCTAAGCAGAAGAACTAAATTCCATAAATTTTTGATAGTGCTGTGCACATTGTGAACACTTAGCAAATCTTAGTAAACATCCAGTCATTCAGAGTGGATTCTCAAAGGTGGAAAGTAGTGAATAGTATAAAAACTGAGGGAGTATTTGTAATATAGTTTGGATGTTATTAATAAGACAGTCCTGTATCAGTGGCATGATATACCAAAATATATGAAACAAGGAAAAAGTATATTCATTGCCTGTAATCATTGACCCATAATCCCTTATTCTGACAAATGATTTTTATCTTCCTTTGTTTCTTTCTGGTCCTTGTGTTATGTTCATACATTTTACACACGTATAACAGATTCATGTATGTGTAGGTATAGATATAATTTTGTAGGTCTCTAAGTAAATAGGTTGATTCTTTATTATAGTTAAGGTAAAAAGAATCAGAAATATTTTTTTTGTAGCCACTTGCTATTATATCATTTTTTGCCAGTATTAATAAAGGGTTATTAATTGTCAGCAAGAAATTTTACTAACATCTTTATTATTTGAAAACTTTGTCTCTGGGCTAAGATTACTTGCTAAGTATTTTGATGGGTAGTCACTGACATGTAGGACTCAGAAGAACGTGGTATTAGTTTTAGTTTCAATTCTTTCTTATGGTCGTTTTCTTTGGAGAAATCTGAGTATCAGTTTCTTTGTCTGTAAAATAAACTACTTAGGATGGACAGGATGGTCTCAAAATACTCCTTTAACTCAAATTTTATATATTTCTCATGGCCATGTTTTACATCATTTTGCATCAACTTAAAAGTTTCTAATTGTCTCAGAAATAAAATGAAAGAAGAACAGGGTTGCTCTTCAATAAGTGAAACTTGTCTTTCTGTGCCTTGTTGTTGCTCTCAGATTTTTAGCATATGAACCACTGATGTTTTGCCTTATTTAGCAATAAAAAGGGACTCCTTTGTACTTTGTTTCTTTTGAAGTTCTTCTTCTCTCCACCAGATACAGCAGCAGCCAGAACCCACAGTTCACGTTGATGCATTCCTTTATGATGAAGACTTTATTGATTCATTATGTGAGGAAGGAAAAATGAGCAGAAACTACTGTATGGTGTGTGGCTCACACCAGACTGCACCTTTAGGTAGGCATTCAACTATGCAAACCTGATGATTTTGTGTCTTTTCTTTACATTTCATGAGAATACAAATTCTTTTTTTTTAATTAATTTTATTTTAAGTTTATTTATTTTTGAGAGAGCACTTGCGAGCAGGGGAGGGTCAGAGAGAGAGAGGGCGAGAGAGAATCCCAAGCAGGCTTCACTGTTAGCACAGAGCCTGACGTGGGGCTTGATCCCACCAACTGTGAGACCATGACCTGAGCCGAATCAAGAATCAGACGCTTAATCAACTAAGCCACCCAGTTGCCCAAGTATGCAAACTCTTGACCAAGGCATTCAATGGTTTTTGAAAGAAAAAGGCCAACCTCCAACATAGCCATTAGCAATTATTGAGGTTTAGGGAGGCAAAATAGAAATCTATCCCAGGAAAGTTAGGCCACTTAATGCCTCCAGGGAGGGTCTCTCTGCTTTTCACAGAAGTGACTTTTCAGGTCCAGAAACTAATCAGAAATAACTGAGTACAGGGAGACCAACTTATACTTTCCAAACTTACAAGAAATTCATAGATAAACCATAATGCTAATTCATTTACAATAAGAACTATAACTGCAGGGGGGCTGAAATGTTCTTATAAAAGCATCTACTTGAGAAGTCAGATAGGGGCACCTGGGTGGCTCAGTTGGTTGGGCGTCCGAATTCGGCTAAGGTCCTGATATCACAGTCCACGAGTTTCAGCCCCACGTCGGGCTCTGTGCTGACAGCTCAAAGCCTGGAGCCTCCTTTGAGTTCTATGTCTCCCTCTCTCTCTTTGTCTCTTCCTTGCGCTCTCTCTGTCTCTCTCTCTCCCTCAGAAATAAACAAACATTAAAAAAAAAAAAAAAAAGATAGTAACCAGATATTGTTGGATGGGCATGGATTCAGAGGACAGAGATAGATAATCTTGGGAGCACCTGGGTGTCACAGTTGATTAAGCATTCAACTTCGACTCAGGTCGTGATCTCACCATTCATGAGTTTGAGCCCCTCATGGGGCTCTGTGCTGACAGCTCAGAGCCTGGAGCCTGCTTTGGATTCTGTCTCCCCTTGTGTCTCTCTGCCCCTCCCCCACTCACACTGTCTGTCTGTCTGTCTGTCTCTCTCTCTCTCTCTCAAATGTAAATAAACATTTAAAAAAAATTTTAGGGGCACCTGGGTGGCTCAATTGATCAAGTGTCCAACTTCAGCTCAAGTCATGATCTTATGGTTCATGGGTTCAACCCCTGCATTGGGCTCTGTGCTGACAGCTCAGAGCCTGCACCCTGCTTTGGATTCTGTGTGTCCCTCTCACTCTCTGCCCCTTCCCCACTCACATTCTCTCTCTCTTTCTCTCTCTCTCTCTCTCTCTCTCTCTCTCTCAAAAATAAATAAACATTAAAAAAAACTTTTTTTTTAAAATTTTTTCTTAAAAAGATGATCTTGAGAAAGAGTTTATTCAGGCCATGATTTGACCTAGTGAAACATCTCCAGTCCATAAGAGAGTACAGCTCTAGTGACAGAAAGTCTCTTGCATCTCTGCCCCTAAGATGCAACACTTATGTCTCAAATGGGAAGCTAGACTAACCCCATGCTGCTAATATGCTAACTCTTCTGTTAATATATTCTTTGTTCAAATTGGATATGATCATCTAGGCTGTTGCTTTAGACATGCTATTTCAATCTTCCTGGTCACTTAGATTTAGTTATTGCTTATAGTGGCCTACCCCTCCAGGTAAGTAATCTTGTGTTGATATTACTGATCTCAGATAATATCATTGTCAAAAGTTGACTACTACCAAATTTGTAATGTGCTGCTAATACAAATATATTGTCTCTATATTATAATGGGGAATTAAACTTCCCTGATTTACTTGTTTAAGATTCTATTTTTAGATAGTACTCACAATTTCCATTTGAGATAGTTAAAATTCAAGAATAGAAAAGGACTTAGATAAGAACCATAAAAGGAAAACTAAAAAGTGAATTACAACTATAATACCATATCAGATCTGATTTGCAGAAGTCTAAAGAAGAGATATGTTTGACACATAGAAATTTGAAAATTACAAAGCATTTTGTGGGAAAATAGATGCATTTTCCCATGGAAATTAGGTTGTAAATAGTGACTAGGTGTGCAGGCCAGCCCATATAACTACAGTGAATCTGAAAAAACTATCATCTTGTGGAACTCTCCTTCTATGAAAAGGGGCTTGTCTAGCTTGTCTAGCTAATGATGACTCTGTAACCCAAGGCAGAAGCACTAATGTGACAAAGAGGGTAGTGAGGATGAGGATTCTAGGCAGAAAAGGATAGTAGTGGTCAAACGCTTTATTTCCTTCCAAGGGATTAGCCTGCCTGCTTCCCATTTTCTTTGCCACCATCTATTACTTATAGCCAAAGTATCTCCCCTTCCTACCATTATATTATGTAGAACATAATATAGCAAGTCTTTAAAAAATATACTCAGGCTCTTCCAGATACTTGATTACACAAACAATAGAGTGACATGAGCTAGGAGGCTTGTAACAGTTAAAAAATTGTAGCAGTTAAACTCAGAAATAAAAATAATTTATGGGAATATCTTCACCTCCCCTCATACCAGCCTCCTCCTGCACTCCAGAACACATTTTAGGTTGGTCAGGGCTGCCACACTGCACAACTCCAGAGATGGTCATTCATTTGATAGTGTGTGTTCTATGCAGTAGTGGGTGGCTGTTCTGTGGTTGCTCTGGGATGAGGGGAGAAAGCCAGGTGGTATGGGAGTTAGGAAGCATCCCACAGAATAAGAGTCCTAAGGAAAAGAAGGGGAAACCCAAGGACAAGGAAGTGAGGGGCACAGGGATAGGGACAGGTTGCTAAGTAGCTGTTCCCTAAATGTCAGAGACTTCATGTTTATTCTTCTCTAACACAGCTCAGAGTGAATGAGTACAAAATTATCACATTAATTTTTTCTAAATAACCTCTGAATGGCCTTTGTTGATGAAGAGAAAAACATGAAATATGCTTTCTAGGGGCACCTGGGTGGCTCAATCTATTGGGCATCCAACTTCAGCTCAGGTCATAATCTCACCATTTGTGGGTTCGCACCCCACGTCGGGCTCTGTGCTGACAGCTCAGAGCCTGCAGCCTGCTTCAGATTCTGTGTCTCCATCTCTCTCTGCCCCTCCCTCCCTCCTTCTCTCTCTCTCTCTCTCTCTCTCTCTCTCTCTCTCTCTCTCTCTCTCAAAAATAAACATTTTAAAAAATTACAAAAGAGGGGTGCCTGGGTGGTTCAGTCGGTTAAGCGTCCAACTTTGGCTCAGGTCATGATCTCACAGTTCGTGAGTTCAAACCCCTCATCAGGCTTTGTGCTGACAGCTCAGAGCCTGGAGCCTGCTTCGAATTCTGTGTCTCCCTCTCTCTCTGCTCTTCCCCTACTCATGCTTTGTCTCTCTCTCCCCTTCAAAAATAATTAAAACATTAAAAAATAACAGTAAAAAAAAGAAAAAAGAAATACGCTTTATAAATATGGTTAAAAGAATTAGAAATACAGAAGAGAATGTTTAATACCCAAGTACAATTTGATGTTTATTCTGTTCTAATTCTCCAGGATTTATTTCTCATTCCTTCTCCCTCATGGAATTGAAGTTCATTTATCATCATGTCCTCCCTGATCTGTCGGGAAAGGTCTTGGTTGACGTTGGCTCCAGGCTTGGCACAGTCCTTTATGGGGTAAAGTCCAGCTTGTGGACACACTCAACATTTGGAAAATACTTTCTTCTCCTGCTAGCAACAATTTTGCCTGCCACCATCCAAGGTGACAGCTTGGCTTTATTTATTAGAGTAACAGAATAATAAGGTTAAAATAACATACTGGACTTGGAATTTCAAAGGCCAGCTCTCTGATATCCTTTACTAGTTTGTCTCTGTGACACAAATGAAGGAATAGCAACAAAACAGAAGCAGGTGACCCTCATAACACTTTGCTGTTTTGCCCATCACTACTGATGGACTGAGGTTTGGTAAGAGCTTTTAGTAAAACTTTTATAAAATTTACCTAACCTAGGAAATTGCATATGGCCGTAACCAAGTCACTTAACACCCTGGCTTCAAGCTCCTCACCTGTAAATAAGCTAACTAAATGATATCCAAGGACACATCTTGCTCCAATTTTCTGTGGTTCAAGTTTGAACGGAGACATTTGTTTCTGAAGTATCACTTCAAGGTGGCTTTTTAAAAAAAATTCAAATCACGAGTATTTCTAATGTTCTTAAATGGTTTTATCAAAAAACTTAAATGTGGTTTCTGGTTGTCATTAGCAGACTTGTTAAAACATGTGGCCAACAGCAGTAGAGACTCATACCAGAAACAGGCACCATCAGTTCCCAGCATCCGTTGCTGCTCTAATCAGAAAGTTAACTCTTTAGTGCTTAGTTTATGTTTTAGTGTTAAGACTTACATTCTATAATTAGCAATGATATCTGTAGTAGAAAATACAGATCGTCAGGTGGTTTTGTTTGGAGAACATTAGAGATTATGATTGTTTACCATATTTGCTCCACTCTTGTCCATTTTCTGATTTGTTGGAAGAGTATATAGCTGAAAGAAATCTGGCTGTGCAGGTATGTGGCAACGTTAATAAATTTAAACATATTGTCATTTTTCTCCATATTAATATGGTTAACGATTCAACAGAAATTTTTGAATAGCTACATATGTTCTGTTGAACATATTCTAAAAATCCATCATGAGCTGTGAATACAAATCTGGCTTATACATGGGTGTTAGTTGATGTAAAATGATATTCAGAATATGATTTGCCTTTCCTTCCATATTATTTTTTTTGTAATTGCGACCAAAAATGGATACGTTATAATATCTAGTCCATTCTTGATTGTTCTTGTTGACTGATTGGTCAACTATCTTTGGCAGATTGCAGACACCAGACTGACTTCCCTAAGCCCAACAGGACACATCTCCAGCCACCTTCCTCTAGTGTCAGACTGTGCATGATTTTCCATTATATTCCCCACGGGTTAACTCCTTTCTTGATTTCCCCTGATAAAACTTTCCAAGAAATTACAGAAATAGGGTATTAAACAGAGAATCTGTATGTGATCACTTTTCTTACTTCCAACTTTGTTGAATGCACGGTTTTATCAGGAAAAGTAAGAAGAGATCAATCTTTCAAAACATGATTGCTTTTGAATAATAGAAATTAATAAACTACAATCAAGGTCTTGATCAGTAAGAGTCTTTAAGTTCTTGAGGTTGTAAGTTTTACATACACTACAAGTTATTATTTATCTTTCATTTTATTTTTACTTTATTGAATTCCATTTTTTTTAAGTTTGATTTTTTAAATTTTAGGTAGAAATGAACTCACAGTTAATTCATTTGCATCACAGTGTGTCTTCATCTTTTTCAGGGTTATCTTTACAGTTCAGCACTGCAACTATATGGAGTAGAATTGAATGGAGATTTTTGCCAGTTGCAGGAAATGGTTATTAAAAAATACCAGTTCACTGACAGAATAAAGGTACCCTTTTATTTATTTATTTATTTATTTATTTATTTATTTATTTATTTATTTATGAGGGACAGTCGACACAAAGTGTTACATTAGTTTCAAGTGTACAACATGGTGGTTGACAAGTCTGTACATTATTCTGTGCTCACCATGAGCATAGGTACCATCTGTCCCCACACAGCACTATTACAGTACCATTGACTGTGTTTCCTAAGCTGTATTAAAGGTACCCTTTTAAATATACGTTCTGTTATAGGGGCGCCTGGGTGGTTCAGTCAGTTAAGCGTCTGACTTCGGCTTAGGTCATGATCTCGCGGTCCGTGAGTTCAAGCCCCGCGTCGGGCTCTGTGCTGACAGCTTAGAGCCCGGAGCCTGCTTCAGATTCTGTGTGTGTGTGTCTCTCTCTCTTTGCACTTCCCCTGCTCGCTCACTCTCTCTCTCTCTCAAAAATAAATAAACATTAAAAATTAAATATATATATGTATATTTCTGTTGTCTATCTTATACCATAATTTAGCCAAGTTTCTTCTGAATTGGAGTTAGAAAATCTTTTTGAATCTATTCTTGGTTGCTGTTGTGTAGAAATAGGTGGAGTTGACTTAATATTTTAAAACATTAATAGAGATGAATGTAATTATAATTATCTTCCACTCCTATTTCTCTTCCTCCCCAGTGTTATTAGAAAGTGGAATTTTTTTTCTTCATCTCTTTCGTCTCCACTTCAGTACAGTTTTGGTAGCATTTTTGAACCTTGAGATGTTGGTCAGAAGTGTATTTAATTAAATTCTTACGTTGAAAGTAAGCAAAAAAATTAATGCTCTCAGTTCTTTATCTTCTTTTTCTAAGCTTTCAGGAGGCTTTGTGGATGCCACAGAATGGCGGTTCAAGGGGAATGATGCCCCGGGTTGGGCTACAACAGAAATTTTCTCTTTTTCTGTATGTAAGGGCAAAAATAACCAAAAGGGGGAAAGGAAGTTTTTTGCTTAATGCAGTAATTCTTACCCTTTGAGTGACAATCTTATACTTCTAGTGGCAACGCAGGGAAATATTGAGCATCGAAGGCTCTCTGGTGTTAAGGGCAATCTGATGTTGAAAGACATCTCAGTACAATTGAGGTCTAGTCTTCCCCTTTCTTACTGAAGGAAATTTTTTCATGGTCTTCCTCCTTCCAAACTTTCTTTTTTCTCTCTCTCTCTGTCTCTTTCTCATCTTAGAAATAGACAAATGATTAAAGTAAATTTATTGTCCAGTAAAAAAATTCATGGGTTGTTCTCACTATCCCATATTTAGTGAACGAAAACACATTGCTCTTGGATAATAAGAATCACATAACTAACAGTAGTGTCGATTTAATTGGAAATTGAGATTTAAAAATTAGGACCTCTGGAGCACCTGGGTGGCTTAGTTGGTTAAGCATCTGACGTCAGTTCAGGTCGTGATCTCATGGTTTATGAGTTCGAACCCCACATTGGGCTCTCTGCTGTCAGCAGAGGCTGCTTGGGATCCTCTGCACCCTTTTCTCTCTGCCCCTCCCCCATTCACGTGCTCATTCTCTGTCAAAAATAAACATTAAAAAAAAAATTTTTTTAATAAATAAAAATCAGGACCTCTGAGAATCATAGTTTATAAATGGATAACCAAATACTTTATTATTTTTTTTCTAAAGAAGATGATAAAGTTATATAAAACATTTACAGGGTGCCCAAGTGGCTCAGTTGGTTAAGTATCTGACTTGATTTCAGCTCAGGTCATGATTTCAGTTTGTGAGGTTGAGGCCCAAATTGGGTGCTGTGCTGACCTCACAGAGCCTGCTTGGGATTCTCTCTCTCCCTGTCTGTCTCTGCCCCTCCCCTGCTCATGTGCATGCTCTCCCTCTCTAAATAAATGAACTTTAAAAAAAAAAAAACATTTATTTACATTTTAAAAGATTTTTACCCCTTCCTTTTCAAAGGAGTATATGTGGATGCATGCCCATCCCACATACTTTCCCAGCTTATGGCTTCGGTGGCTATTAGTAACCCAATGGCAGAAAGCTGTTTTTATACCATTTTATTGGCAACCTTCACAGTTTCCTTCCTTGATGCTAAAGATAATTGTTGTGTTTGAGAGGCCCTAAGATCAACAGAAAGGAATTGTAGGACTATTTTTTATAGTATGTGTTGAAACCCATCCACCCTTTAAGGCTCAGTCTCTGTGTTTTGTTTTGTTGTAGTTTGTGTTTGGTCTTTTTTGACAGGACTTTCCTCAGAAGTCTAAGAATCCTTGGTTGTCTGTTCATACTTGAAAGTGAGAAACAAAAAGGCTGGTTGAATTTCTCAGCACTTAGGTGGGGATTCTGAGCACTGTGGGCTTCACTGTTGAGTGATCTTGTTTGGGTAGTTAATTAGTTGGAGAATATCTGATAAAGTAGCTTAAGATCTTTCCTCTTGGGCTGGTCTGATTGCCCAGAGAAAACCTTTCCAGTCTCCTTACTAAATGGCAAACAACATCCTGGGGACTGAGGGATAGAGGAAAAGAATTGAGACGTGAGGGATTCACAGCATCCTGTCTGCGTTATTTCCTTACTTCCCTTGTTTTCAGTACATTAGCCTTTCTTTCAGCTAGTCCTGATATCCCCTGACCCAGACACCTTTGCATTTTATCCTTTGCAGAGAATAAACCTCTGTTGCTGGGGCAGGGCAGAGGTGTATAGGGGTCTGGGTGCTTCTAAAACTGACCTTCAACCAAATTACCTTATTTTTAGCATTTGTCTGTACTCCTTCACCCAGAAATGCCCAGTACCACCAAATATAAGCCTTTTTAAGATTCTGTAGTATAAATCAAGGCTGGATCTTTGCTTTCTATATGTCTAGAAATATATAGAATATATGTATATTGTAGATATATATGTGCTTATATATAGATACATATTTTTATTCTATATAAAATTATAGATATATGTATAGAATTATGTATATAACTAAATACGTAGAATTATAGATATGTATAGAATATTTAGAACTATAGATACATAATCTACTTAGAAGTCAGATTTTTCTGGTCCTAAATTCCTTATTAGTTCCTCTTTTTTTCCTAACATACTAATTTTTTTAGATTTTATTTTAAGTAATCTCTACACCCAATATGGGGCTCGAACTTACAACCCTGAGATCAAGAGTCTCATGCTCTACCAACTGAGCCGGCCAAAGCACCCCCTTAACTTGTAAATTTTATGTCTGTTGTTTGCTTTCCTATTCTCTTCATCCTTGTAGGTATACATCTTCTTTTCTAAAAACCCTATATTTTATTATAATGGGGTTTCAGGAAAGTACTAGAGTACGTGCCATGTGTCTTACGCACTTTATGAAAAGACCCATTGATTTAAATTCTTCCCTTTCTTTTAGGCTAAAGGTGAATTTTCCTTTATTCATATCTTGCTTATTCCTTTGATGGGATTTAGAGTTACCAGCATAGCTGTTTCATCCCATTACTAGATTATAAAGTATTTGAGTATAGATAGTGTATCTCATTCATCATGTTATATCTCCTTGCATAGTATCTTATATATAGGAGGTGTCCATTAAAAATTGGTTAAATTGATTTTGGTTGCCTTGTGGCCTTTGCCTTGTTAGCATTCCAGTTTGTCCAGAGCCATTTTGAGGGGTTGCCCTGGGACCTCTATTGGTTGCCATGATTAATTGATCCACCATATTTTTTTACCCTATCTGTGGGATGAGGTGTGAGAGAGTGAACAGAGATAGGAAAGAAAAAGAGGAAACTATATGAGAGCTATACTATATCCATAGGTTAATTTGCATACCTATTTCATATCTCAGCAACATGTTTAGAAAGTTTAAAGTGAGGGGAGCTTGGGTGGCTCGGTCAGTTGGGTGTCAGACTTTGGCTCTGCTCATGATCTCACAGTTCATGGGTTCTAGCCCCACATCGGGCTCTGTGCTGACAGCTCAGAGCCTAGAGCCTGTTTCAAATCCTGTACCTCCCTCTCTCTTGCCCTTCCCCCACTCATGTTCTGTCTCTCAGAAATAAACGTTAAAAAAAAATTTTTTTTAAAGAAATTTTAAAGTGAGTGTTTTCTAAGTGTGTTCAGGAATAACATGTCAAAGGTGTGGTTCAGAGACTACAGACCCACTTAATTTAAACTATTTTAGTATTTTTACTACTTAAAGAATAAAATATGTTAAGAATCAAGGGTGCCTGGGTGACTCAGATGATTAAGCATCTGAATTGATTTTGGCTCAGGTCGGGATTTCACAGTTCAGTTGGGCATCTGACTTCGGCTCAGGTCATGATCTCTCAGTTAATGGGTTTGAGCCTTGTGTCAGGCTCTATACTAACAACACGGAGCCTGCTTGGGATTCTCTCTCCCTCTCTCTGCCCCTCCCCTGCTCATGCTCGCTCCAAATAAATAAATAAATAAATAAATAAATAAATAAATAAAACTTAAAAATAAAATTTTTTTAATATGTTAAGAATCAGACTCTACAACATTCTGAACAGTATTTATTTGTAAGACCAAAGAAATCATATGATACAAAATAGTTTAACTTTTTCTCTTCTTTTTAAAATGAAAAGAGGTTTGTTCTGGGGCATCTGGGTGGCTCAGTTGGTTAAGCCTCCGACTTCAACTCGGGTCATGATCTCACAGTTCGTGAGTTCAAGCCCTGAGATGGGCTCTGTGCTGACAGCCTGGAGCCTGGAGCCCACTTCCAGTTCTGTGTCTCCCTCTCTATCTGCCCCTTCACTGATCACACTCTGTCTCTCTCTCTCTCTCTCTCTCCAAAATAAATAAATATTAAAAAAATTTTTTTAAAGAAAAGAGGTTTGTTTTGCTCTTCAGAAAATAGATGTTTTCTCTTGTTATCTTGCCTGTGCTCTGTAAGATTTGTTGATTCTGATCTAGGTTAATTTTTTGAGGTATATAGTTTTTATTTTTTATTATTAAGTTTTTTGTTCTAATTACAGCATAGTTAACATACAGTGTTAGATTAGTTTCAGGTGTACAATATAATAATTCAACAATTCTATACATTACTCTGTGTTCATCATGATAAGTGTACTCTTTAATCCCCATCACCTATTTCACCCATCCTCCCACCCACCTCCTCTCTGCTGACCATCAGTTTGTTCTCTAAGGTTAAGATTCTGTTTTTTACTTTGTCTCTCTCTTTTTTCCCTTTATTTGTTTTCATAAATTCCACACTTGAGTGAAATCATATGGTATTTGTCCTTCTCTGACTTATTTCACTTAGCATTATACTCTCTAGCTCCGTCCATGTTACTGCAAATGGCAAATTTCATTCTTGTTTATGACTGACTAATATTCCATTGTGTGTGTGTATATATATACACATATACATACATATATATGTATATATATATATATACACATATGTATGTATATATATATATATATACACATATGTATGTATATATATATATATATACACATACATACATATACCACCCCTTCTTTATCCATTCATCTGTTGGTGGACACTGGGACTGCTGCCATAATTTGGGTATTGTAAAGAATGCTGCAGTAAACATAGGGGTGCATGTGTCCCTTTGAATTAGTGCTTTTATATGTTTCCAGTAACTACCCAGTACTGCGAGTAATGGGTCATACAGTAGTCTTATTTTTACCTTTTTGAGGAACCTCCATACTGTCTTCCACAGTGGCTGCCTCAGTTTGCATTCCCACCAGTAGTGCATGAAGGTTTCTTTTTCTCTATATGCTTGCCAACATTTGTTGTTTCTTGTGTTTTTTATTTTAGTCATTCTGACAGATGTGAAGTGATATCTCATTGTAGTTCTGATTTACATTTCCCTGATGATGAGTAATGTTGAGCATCTTTTCATGTGTCTGTTGGCCATCTATACATCTTCTTTGGAGAAATGTCTCTTCATGTCTTCTGCCCATTTAATTGGATTATTTGGTATATATTTGGTACTATATCAAGTAAATTTAGATTTTTTGGTGTTGAGTCTTATATGTTCTTTATAGATTTTGGATGCTAACCCTTTATCAGATATGTCATTTGCAAATATCGTTTGCCGTTCAGGAGTTTGTCATTTAGTTTTGTTGATTGTTTCCTTTGATGTACAGAAGCTTTTCATTTTGATATAGTCCCAATAGTTTATTTTTGCTTTTGTTTCCCTTGCCTTGGGAGATCTATCTAGAAAGATGTTGCTATAGCCAGTGTCAGAGAAATTATTACCTGTACTCTCTTCTAGGATTTTTATGGTTTCGGGTCTCACCTTTAGGTCTTTACTCCATTTTGAGTTTATTTCTGCATATGGTGTAAGAAAGGGGTTCAGTTTCATACTTTTGCATGTAGCTGTACAGTTTTCCCAACACCATTTGTTAAAGACACTGTCTTTTTCTTGTTGCATATTCTTGCCTCTTGTCAAAGATTAATTGGCCACATAGTTGTGGATTTATTTCTGGGTTTTCTATTCTGTTCATTGATTTAGGTGTCTATATTTGTGCCAGAACCATACTTTTTTTTGTTTTGTTTTGTTTTTTAATTTTTTTTTCAACGTTTATTTATTTTTGGGACAGAGAGAGACAGAGCATGAACGGGGGAGGGGCAGAGAGAGAGGGAGACACAGAATCGGAAACAGGCTCCAGGCTCTGAGCCATCAGCCCAGAGCCTGACGCGGGGCTGGAATTCACGGACCGCGAGATCGTGACCTGAGCTGAAGTCAGACGCTTAACCGACTGCGCCACCCAGGTGCCCCAGAACCATACTGTTTTGATCACTCCAACTTTGTAATACAACTTGAAGTCTAGAATTGTGTTATCTCCAGTTTTGTTTTTCTTTTTCAAGTTTGCTTTGGCCATTTAGGATCCTTTGTGATTCGATACAAAATTTAGGATTGTTTGTTCTAGTTCTGTGAAAATTGCTGTTGGTGTTTTGATAGGGATTCCATTAAGTCTTGTTTTGAGTAGTATAGATATTTTAACAATATTTGTTCTTCCAGCCCATGAACATGAAATGTCTTTCCATTTCTTTGTGTCATCTTGAATTTCTTTCATCAGTATTTGTTTTCAAAGTACAGGTCTTTAACCTCCTTGAATAAATTTATTCCTAGGTATTCTATTGTTTGGGGTATGAGGCATATAGTTAAAAAAAATTTTTTTTAATTTTTTTTTTAGTGTTGATTTATTTTTGTGAGAGAGAAACAGAGTGCAAGCAGGGGAGGAGCAGAGAAGGGGGAGACACAGAATCTGAAGCAGGCTTCAGGCTCTGAGCTGTCAGCACAGAACCTGAGCCGAAGTCGGACACCCAACTGACTGAACCACCCAGGTGCCCCTAGGCATATAGTTTTTAAATAAATTATCTTGTTAGCTTTTTTAGATAAATAATATATCAAGTAAATTTTAGATGAAAAGTTAGACAAAGCCAATAAGCATATTAACATTTTACAATGTATCAATTACTTTTATTGTTTTTATATGATCCCGTTTGATTCTGTGAATCATAGTAGATATATTTCAATTTATTTATGAGGATACTGACTGCCTAAGTATACAAACTCCATTGATGATGGAGCCAGAATTTGACCCTAGGGCCTTTGACTCTTAACAATTAATGATATAATCATAGTGAGAAAAAGCTTTGAACTGGAGATTAAAAGACTATAATTATATGAATAAATTTTATATATGTATATATGTATAAATAAATCCATCTGAAACAAATTTTCACAAGTTTATGGTTTTCGTTAGATACCAAGTATCTCCCCTAGACAGTACTATTAAATATACTGTTCTTTCTCCCATTTTAAGTAGGTTAACTTCTCATATTGCCTCAACAACATCATTGAACCAATAAATATTTCTTCTTTGGTTATATGATATGGTATCTTTGTTTTCTTAAATGAACTCATTCTTCTTTAGGTGCTTCATGCAGACATCTGTACCCAAGGTTCACTTCTGCAAAATGCTGATGTTATTATAATGAATAACGTCTTCGAATATTTTCTTGATGAAGCAGAACAGGCCAGGTATGTTATTTATTCAAGCAAGAATCTGTTAAACTATATTCAGCAAAGTATAAAAAGGGGTTAGTGGGGCTCTTGGCTGGCTCAGTCAATCAGGCAACTCTTAATGTTGGGGTTATGAGTTCAAGCCCTACATTGGGTGTAGAGATTACTTAAATAAATACATATTTTTTTAAAAAAAATAAAGGATTGATAAAGTAGAAATACTTTCATATTAAACTATTTTTTAAAACAACCTCAACAAGATTATATTAACAAGGAAATGCATTATGTATGAAATAAAAATAAACTTTGATTGTCTAACTTTGTAGAATATCACATCTAATTTGCAGGGGGGAGGGTATATATAAAATTATATCATGACTCAAGCACCTGCTTAGCAATCACAGATGCAATAAAATATCTATTCCCAGTGCGCGTTTATACTTACTCTTTTGTTTTATTTTCTTTGAAAAAACATCTCATGTGCTATTCTATCACAAAATGATGGGAATTAATTTTTGTGAGTATAAAGCAAGATATAAGAATATTCACCAAAATAGTGCTTAATTATCAAACTAAAAATATTTTTAAGGTGGTAATAGTTGGTTCCTAGAGTTATTCCACTCTTCGGGTAATGGAAAAATCAGCAAATCTGTTACCACTTTTTTGACTTCTCTGCCACAATTTGATGTTTTTTGATCCATCAGGACCAGTAGGTTCCTCTAATTGCAAAATTCCTATGGTCCATAGTCTGAGACACTGATTTTTCTGGCTAGTTAGGATTGCTGGCTTTTTATTTATCATAATGGCATATGTGTACTCTAGATGCAGGAAAGCTCCTTTCCATATGTATGAAAGGGAATTACACAAATGTTTGGATTAGTGTATCAATAAGGTTTCTACTGCAGAGAAATAAAAAGGCATATAGTTACAGACCATAAATAGTTATTACTAAGTGGACTCTCAAATGGCTAAACCTCTTCATCCTGCCACCCTTTTACCTTTTACCTTCACCCTGCCCCCAACTTTCTCCCTCCCTCCCTGTCTCTCTCTCTCTCTCTCTCTCTCTCTCTCTCTCTCTCTCTCTCTCTCTCACACACACACACACACACACACACACACACACACACACACACACACAAATACATATATCCAGAGGGCTGATGGGGGGTGGGAGGGAGGGGAAAATGGGTGACAGGCATTGAGGAGGGCACCTGTTGGGATGAGCACTGGGAGCACTGGGTGTTGTATAGAAACCAATTTGACAATAAATTTCATATTAAAAAATATATACATATATCCATACCCATTACTAGTAGGTTAAGGTCACTATGAAATTAACAATTTAAATTTTTTTTTTTTTTTCAACGTTTATTTATTTTTGGGACAGAGAGAGACAGAGCATGAACGGGGGAGGGGCAGAGAGAGAGGGAGACACAGAATCGGAAACAGGCTCCAGGCTCTGAGCCATCATCAGCCCAGAGCCCGACGTGGGGCTTGAACTCCCGGACCGCGAGATCGTGACCTGGCTGAAGTCGGACGCTTAACCGACTGCGCCACCCAGGCGCCCCTAACAATTTAAATATTTTAAAAAGAAACTAGTTCAGGGGCGCCTGGGTGGTTCAATGATTAAGCATCCTACTCTTGATTTCAGCTCAGGTTATGATCTCATGGTTCGTGGGATCGTCAGGCTCCGTGCCAGTTGTGGAGCCTGCTTGGGATTCTCTCTCTCCCTCTCTATCTGTCCCTCCCCTGCTCACATTCTTCTCTTTCAAAATAAATAAGTAAACATTAAAAAAAGAAAGAAAGAAACTAGTTCAACAGAAAGCTAATCATATAGTCAAAGCTCAGCCACAATGAGTGACAGTTTTTGGTCACAGGCTAAAGACCAGAAACACAACATGAGCAAAGTTGTTTTAATAATGGTGCTTTCTTTAAACTTAATTTCCAGTGGACACAGTATGATTAGCTCTTTACCTTTTTAAGTTAATGACCAGTAGCCAAAACATTACATGATTGTTGGAGAATGAAATATTAACCAGGTTTATGTTGTACAAGAAGTTAAAAGAGAAAAACACCTTAAAATCTTTGGAGATGCATTGTAGAAAGATTTAGACTACTGAAGACTGGTGAAAGTTACTGGTGAACTTGATATTGGAAATACTGCTGAATGTTTGGGCTGTTTTAAAAGCTTTCTTGGTACATTCAGTCACAAACTCTCATTGTTCAGTGAATAGGTTTTGGCCACATATGTTGGTTCGGTCATTTCTCCTAAATTAGTCTAGTGCAATGAAATCTAATATATGCAGGTTATAGTCATGAATGACAGTATATAAGAGAATGTTTAGAACACATAGTAAAGTATTCTGACATTGGAATCATTCTGAAGAAACTGATCATTTAGCTGTATTAATTCTGTATTGTACTAAGTGAAAAGGAACAGATGGCATTACATATAGCCTCCAAACACTTGTAGTCTTAATTAGAATCTGGGACAAGTGGGATGATATTGCTATAGGAGTTAGTATATAAGAGAAAACAGAAATATATCATAATAATAGAAAATGTGTACTCAGGAAAGTCTGAGGCTTCAGAATAAGTTAGATCTCATTGCAGGGTAACACCCCAGATTTGTAGAGTAATTGTTAGTTTCAAAGGTACCTCAGTGCATTTTTTTATTAGGTAAAACAGATACAACTCCTACAGTGACAGCTTACCAGTATTTTGAGACCCATGACCAACCGTGCCAATTTACTCAACTTCTTCATTCTTATTAAATAAACTTGTAAAATACATCATTTTTAAGGCACCACATCAAAACAATAGCTCTAACCCAAGCACAGGGGCTGTTATCAAGCACTGCTACGTGATTTTAGATCTAGCCTAAGAAAAAAGAACATTTGTATCATTTTGCCTAATAAACTCCAGAATACTAAACCTAATAAATTGTTGTAACTAAAATAAATACAAATGACACTGCTGCCCATGTGCCTGTTGCAAGGGATGCCCATCCCTGCTTTGCTGACCATCGCTCCCCAGTAGCGGGGTGCACTGTCAAGACTCGTGTACGTGAGAATCCAGTTCATGTCTGCATTAAAGTGAGTCAGAACTGCTCAGGTGTTGCCCTCTGGCACATACATATGTACATGGTATTTCGTCGTGCTTTCAACCAGGCTGGCCCCACTAAACCATATTGTCCAGAAGTCTTTCCATTAAATATTTTTGACAACCAAATAAAGTATGATTTCACTCTTGATGTTATTTTTAAAAATGTAATCTACATATTCTGCTTTATTGTTAGCTTTTTCTTGGTTTCTGGCTTCTGTGGCCTTTCTCCACGTCCCTTCTCCCCTCTCTGCCTCTCCCCAGCCCTTTTCCATCCGCAGATCCAGTTTTGACACACTTCATCAAGAGTTTAAGGGGCGTTAACTGCTGATCCACCTTTACCTTGTGTATTGGTCCTGAGAACTGAGTTTTTGCCTTACAGTACCTGGTAGTAACACAAATCCCCATCTGCTAAATCTCTTCAATACTGAACTGAAAAATTTCCCAATTTCTAATTTGCTGCTATAATCCTATTTCCTGCAGGCAAACACTTTTGCCCACCTGGATTTCTAGGTATTGCTTCTGCTGCATTTTCTCTTGTCATTTTCTTTTTTTTTTTTATGTGTTCAGTATCTGGTAAAACCTAAAATATAAGTTTTTAATATGTTGCAGAGCCTGGGAATATATCAGCCATAATGTAAGGAAACAAGGATCCTTATTAGTAACAGTACCAAGCCTTGAAGATTCTCTCTCAAGTCTTCAGGTATGTAAGCCTCTTTCCCAGCATTTTTATTGTCAAAATTTTTCTTCTACTTTTTTCTTTTTTTTTTTTTTGAACATTTTTATTTATTTTAGAGAGACAGAGCATGAGCAGGGGAGGGGCAAAAAGAGAGGGAGACGCAGAATCCGAAGCAGGCTCCAGGCTCTGAGCTGTCAGCACAGAGCCTAACTCAGGGCTCAGACCCATGAACTCGTGACCTGAGCCGAAGTTGTCCGCTTAACCGACTGAGCCACCCAGGTGCCCCTCTTCTACTTTTTTCTGGTAGCTATTACAATATTCTGGAAATGCTTTTTCTGGATATAGTGACATATGATTGAAAGAATGCAAAAGCCTATGGCTTAAGAACTGGTTTGTAGTTTTTTCATTGACCTCAAGAGCTCAGAAATTATAATTCTTATCTTGGTATTGATTCCTTTGCTTCTCCACCTGGTTTTTCCAACTGGGGGGTTACAGTTTTAGGTTAACAAATGCTCTTAAATGTTTGTAAGAAACTTAGAACACCCACATCATAACATTTCCCTTAGAACAAAAGGAAGAGTTGTTCAAGGCTTCTAGAATAAGATATGCAGATTGGAGGTCCATGTACTCTGTGTAGTTTGGAATCTTATGCAGTCCACTTCTTTGTTCCTCAGATTCTCCGTATAAAATAAGCCCAGAGCACCTGAGTGGCTCAGTAGGTTGAACATACGACTTTGGCTAAAGTCGTGATCTCATCATGGATTTGAGTCCCATGTCTGGCTTTGTGTTGACAGGGTGGAGGCTGCTCTGGATTCTCTGTCTACCTCTCTCTCTGCCCCTCTCCAACAGGCTTTCTCTCTCTTTCTCAAAAATAAACATTTTTTTGAAAAGGACAGATTTTTAAAAATAAAATAAATAAGGCCCATACTTACTAAGTTTCAACCCAATAAATTGACCTTTATATAAAGATTCATTAGTATTTATAAAGTTCTTAGAGATCCCCAGATGAAAGATACTGTTGTATTTCTCAATAATGGAGTGCTATAGTTTTTTTTAGTAGCGCTTTCCTTACCTATAAGCATTGCCAATTTTTTTTTTTCAACGTTTTTTATTCATTTTTGGGACAGAGAGAGACAGAGCATGAACAGGGGAGGGGCAGAGAGAGAGGGAGACACAGAATCGGAAACAGGCTCCAGGCTCCGAGCCATCAGCCCAGAGAGCCTGATGCGGGGCTCAAACTCACGGACCGCAAGATCGTGACCTGGCTGAAGTCGGACACTTAACCGACTGTGCCACCCAGGCGCCCCTCCAAATTTAAGTATCTATTTCTTCCTTAAAAAAAGACTAAACAATCATCAATAATACTGTAAGAACTTTTTGTTAATCATCTAAATTACAAAAGTAATTCATGTTTGCCATAAAAAGGGAAATAATCCTGAGATATATTAAAAAAAAAGATGTTAATCTCCCCATTCCCTCCATTTAATTCTTTTCCGGAGAGACCCATCTCATGAGTGGTATACTCCTGCCATACTTTTCCATACTTATAAAAATGTGTCTTTTAAATATATGGTCTCCAATTTATTATTTCTATATAGATTTGAAGTAACTTGGTGAATTTTCACTTAACAAAATAGTTATTTTCACGCTAAATATGTAAATCTGTCTAGATAACCACTGGAAATTATTACTTAAAAATACATAAGTATTCATACATAAATTTATACATAAATTTTTTAATAACTTTATTGCTTTCTTGTTTAATGAATCTTCTTTAACCAGATATATTCATTGGTGTCTCTAGAATTTCTGTGCCATGGAGACTCAAGTTTACAATGCAGAGGAAGGTGGGGGGAGCAGATAAAAGTTATGGGGGGGCGGTAGATTAGCCCCTCTCATGCAGTCCCTTAGCACCATCACTGTGTATGTATGAATAGTTTTTTCTGTTCTCTGTGTATTCTCATTGTTCTAGTCTTTTATTGTTTAAACCTAATAATAATTATTAAACTAGTTACATTAAAACAATTATTCTGCATTTTCTTTTTTCTTTCAAGTTCCAAAATCATAGTAAATTAAATCCTGAATCCACAGACCTGCCATGTAGTACAGCAAAGAATTGTTCATATGAGGGGCACCTGGGTGGCTCAGTCAGTTGAGTGTCTGACTCTTAGTTTTGGATCAGGTCATGATCTCATGGTTTCATGAGTTCGAGCCCTACGTCAGTCTCTGCACTGGCAGCACAGAGCCTGCTTGGGATTCTCTCTCTCTCCCTCTGTGCCCCTCCCCCACTTGCACTCTCTGTGTCTCTCTCAAAATAAATAAATAAACTTTAAAAATATTGTTCATATAACACTATGTAAACTTAGTCCTGCTCATTGTAAAAAAAAATCTCTTGTATTCAGTTACTTAGTTCATCATGATTTCTTGAGTTCCAGAGAACAGGATCATTCTGCAGTTTACATGTGTTTTTATAATCTTTCTCTTCCAGATTAATATACAGTTATCTCCCTGGGTTGAAGAGGTACCATTGAACTACGATGTATACCCAGAAAAGCATATTGACAGAGAAGCTCTTGAACAAATTCATTTGTATAAGATTCTGTGACATTAAAATAGTCCTATCTCAGTGTAATGTTTTGTGGTGTATATTACAAATTAATTTTTTAAAAATCCCCCCAATACCCTAACATATGTTTCTGTATTTTCCTTTCTAGTCTTTGTATATATGTTTACATATTTGTAAATAGTTGTATGGGTATATATAAATATACATAGTTGTGTATAGACACATAGTTGTGTCTCTATACAACTTTGATTTCTGTGATAGTTTAATTAAATATCGGAATATTTTTGGTTTTCCCATTTCTTTTATCTTGTTTAAAACATAAATATAGGGACATCTGGGTTGCTCAGTTGCTTGAATGTCCGACTCTTGATATCAGCTCAGGTCATGATCTGAGGGTCGTGAGATGGAGCCCAACGTTGGGCTCCACGCTGAGGGTGGAGCCTGCTTGGGATTCATTCTCCCTCTCTCTCCCTCCCTCCCTTTGCCCCTCTCCCCCTCTTTCTCTCTCTCTCTCAAATAAATAAACAAACAAACCACATAAATATGTCTTTCTTTAGTCACTAACTCTGCATATCAATCCAGATAGGACAAAAAAGATCAGAAGGTGTTTTTATCACAAAAGAAGGGTAGAGGGGAAGAAGGTAGGTTACATTAGATCCCATTTATTAGATCTCTATTCTGTAAGATTCCTTGTATACAGCTTTATGTGAAAAGGCTAGCACAAGGACTAAAATAAAAAATAATTAAGATACTTATAGCTGTTATTTGTATGACTTATACATAATTAAATGTATCGGTTTACTGTAATAGCATATATTTAGGCACTTAAATTTCAAACACAACAAACAATACTAATGTAGCAAATACATAAGATACAAATAGTAATCACACATGAAAAAATAAGTTTATTAGTAACGGTGCATAATTACAGAACGATTATTGAATTTCACTTGATTGTGTACCTATTCTTTTTAATAGGGTTTTTTTTTAATATTTATTTATTTTAGAGAGAGAGACAGAGTATGAGCAGGAGAGGGGCAGAGAGAGAGACACAGAATCTCAAGCAGGCTCCAGGCTCTGCGCTGTCAGCACAGAGCCCAACACAGGGCTCAAACCCACGAACCACAAGATCATGACCTGAGCTAAAGTCAGACACTTAACCAACTGAGCCACCCAAGCATACCAATTGGGCACCTTTTCTTAAGAAACTATATTTCTGGGGCACCTAGGTGGCTCAGTCAGTTAAGCATCTGACTTTTGATCTCAGCTCAGGTTACAATCTTAGGATTCTGGGATTGAGCCCCATGTCAGGCTCTGTGCTGGAGCCTGCTTGGAGTTCCCTCTCTGCCCCTCCCCTACTCACACACTCAATCACTCAGAAAGAAAGAGAGAGAGAGAGAGAGAGAGAGAGAGAGAGAGAGAGAGAGAGAGAAAGAAAGAAAGAAAGAAAGAAAGAAAGAAAGAAAGAAAGAAAGAAAGAAAGAAAGAAAGAAAGAAAGAGAAAGGAAGGAAGGAAGGAAGGAAGGAAGGAAGGAAGGAAGGAAGGAAGGAAGGAAGGAAGGAAGGAAGGAAGGAAGGAAGGAAGAAAAAGAGAAAAAAAGAAAGGAAGGAAAGAGAAAGAAACTGTATTTTCTAAACTCTGATTCCCAATTGTCCTAGTGCTTGTTGAACTTCTAAAGCAAAATTTGCTTGCTCTGGCCCTGGGTATATGCCAGAACTCCCATTCTAGAATGCACTGGCCAGGACAAGAGAGATAACATTAGCAACACATGAAGGGACAAGTCTATTTGTAAATCATTCAGCCCCTAAGCTCTAAAATAAAAATATTCAGCTATCATTAATAGAATATATTCAAGAGCATAGAATATCAGTGGTTTCCATAGATACATGCATAAAGTTACAGAAAAAATTGACAATTATTTTTTTAAGTTTATTTTTTTTAGTAATCTCTGCACCAAATGTGGGGCTTGAACTCATGACCCCAAGATCAAGAGTTGCCCTACCGATTGAACCAGCCAGATGTCCCAACCATTGTTTAAATACTGTTGTCACTGCAATGATTTTAGTTATGTTAAACTATATATAAACTATTTTAGTTGTGTTAAACTATGGATCTTTAGTTGATGGAATGGAGAAGAAGGTATAAAAATGTATAAAATACAAAATACTGGAAATTATTCTATGTAATATTTATGCCATTAATACAGTTTTTAGTAAATGACTGAGGCAAATATTAGAACTATAGGATATTGAGGAGACATTCTTACACCAGTATTAAAATTCTGTGTGTAAAATTCTTTAATATAGACTTTAATATAGATTTTTATGTATAGACTTTGAAATGTCTGTATGTTTGTCTAGATATCTCTAGACATATACTGTCATTAAAAAGGCTAGTTTCTCACTTGGGGAAAATTTTTCATCTATGGAATTTTACGCTCCAGTTTGTTACTCGTCGTGTGTCTCACAAGGTTCAGGGGAAAAAGGGTGGTGGAGCTAAGATATTTCTGTATTTCAGCAGCCAAATGAAAAAAATCACAAAACATTTTTTCATATTACTAGTGATCAGACTACTAAAAACATTAAGATTACAGTAAATGTCTGAATTATTTAACTCTTTACCTCCTAAAATATGTGATCAATTTGATGAAAGAGTTAAACTGATAGAAAACAAAATTGTTTTTAGAACTTTTTTCTAAAAAGTTTAGATATAAGGTAAGGACTGATGTTCCTAGTAAAGGGAACAGCATGTGCAGAGGCATAAAGGATGGAGAGTATTTCAGTATGACTAGACTCCAGGGTAGGAAGGATTACATGAGGGCCATGAAATAGATGGATGCCAGACCAGGAAGGGCATGGTATACCAAGCAAAGGAGATCACATTTTATTCTGAGTCAGGGTGAGACATTAAAAGATTTTAAGCAGGAAAAAAAAAAAAAGATTTTAAGCAGCATATTGATATGGTCAGAATAAAATTATAGAAGCCACTATGGTGGTCCAGTGAACTGAGTAGCAATGAGTAAGACATTGTCTCCAAGGATATACAGAAAAGAGTCAAGAGGTATTTAGGAGGTCTCAGCTCTTTGTTAGGGAGTACATAAATCCAGAATTGAAGAGGGTTTAAAAATTACATTTATGAAGATACATAAGAAAATCAATGTGGCATTACAGCAAGTTTATTAGGTCAAAAGATAATAGCAAGAAATCTACTGAATGCAACCTTATACTATCAGCATAAAAATAGTTAAATACTAAGTATTTTGGCAAAAAAGAATGCTAGGAGGCAAAAATTATGACAATAGCTTAAAAAGGAACCTGCCACCACACACACACACACACACACACACACACACACACACACACACACACCACACACACACACACACACACACACACACACAAAACAAGGATATTAATTAGCATTAAAGAGAAGGATTTGGGTGGGGCATAAAGTTCCAAACATTTTTCATGTAAATAAATGAAGAATCTAGCTGAGGGAGAAAAAAAACTAAAGGTTTCACTGGGGACATGCTAGCATAGTAAAAGATTTCTCCTTTTCAGAACTCGTTTCTGAGAAACAATATTAACTAAACCAGCCTTGTTTGGCAGCTGTAAATTCCCTAGACTTGTCCAGATGCCTAAAGCAACCCAACCACTTTAGGCTGTAGTTTACCTACTTGTAAATTAAGTTAATTAATGTTTTTGGACCATGAGTTTCACAGGAGTATTATGTACATTATCTGAATCATAACTACCTTGAGATATACACATGGAAGAGCACATAAATAGAATACAAATTGAAATTGATTTTAGTCTCTCTAAAGACATGCCCCAAGAAAATTGATAGATATAATAATCATAATTGTATCAAGGATCCTTGTTTCCAAGAGCTTTCAAATTCAAGTTCTTTTTGCCAGCAATAATGATCATTGGTTGTTACATTCTCCAAATCTTCTTGTTTTCTTAAATTTCTACTTTCTTTGAGGAAGAGAAGGAAAAGAAAAATGTGCCCAAGGTAACCTAGGAATAAATTGAATATGGATTAATGAAAATATAACCCTGTAGGCTAAGAAGAAAAAAAATGTATGAAAAATCTGAATCTAATGGCAGAAAAAGATCACAGGCTATGAAATCAGTTCTCAAACAGGCTCTATTAAAGCACATCCGTACTGACCTAAATCAAAGACAGACTTCTAAGGGGGCCTAGGTGGCTCAGTCAGTTAAGCATCCGACTTCAGCTTAGGTCATGATCTCCCGGTTAGTGGGTTCAAGCCCTGAATCTGGCTCTGTGCTGACGCTCAACCTGGAGCCTGCTTCAGATACTGTGTCTCCAGCTCTCTCTGCCTCTCCCCTGCTCATGTTTCTCTCTCCCTCTCTCTCTTCTCTCAAAAACAAAGAAACATTAAATCTTTAAAAGACACACTTCTAGATCAGGAAGTAATATATATTTAAATGCTGAGCCATCAAGAAAGATTTTCAGGTAAAAAAACAAAAACAAAAAACACCCTAAATTCATCGATACAGATTTTGTACTTGATGCATTACTGAGCCTGACAACAACCCAATGAAGTGGGAGCTATTAATCCTATTTAACAGATGAGTAAACTGAGTTTTAGTGAAGGTAAGAAACTTTCCAAAAGTTGTACAGCTGGTAAATGGCACAGCCAGGATTTAATTCTATTTTCTATCTAAACTCCAAAGCCTATGCTCTTTTGTTATGCTGCCTCTCTCTTAAATTTCATAGTCTAATATTAACCACTAAATTAACAGATTATTATGGAGAGAAGAAACTTCTTATTTTGCCTTTGGATTCCTCATCAATGTGAGAATTGCTTTAGTAATTATCAAATGTGTGGGTTGCAACTGTGATTTTTTTTAAGTTTATTTAAATTGCAGCTAGTTCATATACAGTAACAGTAGTTGCAGATATGTATAATATAGTGATTCCACACTTCATATGACAGCCAGCACTCATCACTACAAGTGCTCTCCATAATCCCCATCACCCATTTTCCCTCCCCCCACCCCACTACAGGTGTGATTTATAAATCTGGTGGATGCTTAAACCAAGAGGAAAAGTGACAACTAGGTCATAGATCACATTTGGCTTTTGTATGAAAGAGAGGTACAACAGGGCTTTAATATTATAATTGATACTGATTAATACTATGATTATAACATCCTAGATGGAAGTTATTAATGTTTTATTATTAATATTATTTTTATATTTTATTAATATAATTATATATTATAATTTTATATTTTTATTAATATAAAATTATTAGTTTTTACATTGAAAGTTACCTATATAAAAAGTAGGTTCAATTTCTTCCTTTTTGTCCATTTACTAAATTATTCATACATTGTAAAATAATACCTGAACTTTTCAAAAGCAACTGAAGACAAAACATGCCAAGATTTTGGTTCACAGGCAGAAAGGGTAACGAGTTCAGACTATAGATAATTTACCTAAAACAATGACTCAGGTTTTGGATTCCAGCTTTATTTTTTCCTTGCCAAACAAACATTATTATTATTTAGGTCAGACTGCAAGGTGCAAATAAGAAGAGCCATTCTTTCTGTTGGAAGATGAAGAATTTGGAGAAGCACAGATTTTTAGTTAGAAGTTACCTTAGGATAAACCAGTTCAAATCCATTTTCTTAGAGAAAGAAAATTATATCTGGAACTTCTTTGCCAAGTGGGAAAAAGCAACTTCCTCAAAATAGATCTGCATTTTGGTGGTAACATGGGACCCACAATTTATGGGGTAAAATGAAGCTTGCAAAGTACTTTACGTTGGTATTGAGAAATTGGATCCTTCCTACATTGCTGGTAGGAATATAAGTTGGTAGGCGCCGTGGAAAACAGTTTGGTT
The DNA here is from genome assembly GCF_018350175.1 of Felis catus. NCBI lineage: Eukaryota > Metazoa > Chordata > Mammalia > Carnivora > Felidae > Felis > Felis catus. The sequence goes on along the minus strand of NC_058373.1, from coordinate 84,216,173 downwards.
GTTCCTCAAAATGTTAGCCATAGAGTTGCCATATGACCTACCAATTCCACTCCTAGATATATACCCAAGAAAAAGGAAAACTCACATCCAACCTCAAAACTTGTACACAAATGTTCATAGTACATTATTTAAAATAGCCAAAAAACAGGGTGGGGAAACAAATATCCATCAACTAGTAAATGGATAAATAAATAATGTATAAATAATTCCATACCATGGAATTTTATTCAGAATAAAAAGAAACCAAGGATTGATACATGCTAGCACATGGGTGAATCTTGAATACTTCATGCTAAGTGAAAGAAACGAGTCACAAAAGATCACGTCACAAAACGAGTCAACGAAAGATCGCATGTTGTATGTTTCTATTTAAATGTCCAGAATAGGCAAATGTACAAAAAGTACATCAGTGGTTGCTTAGAGCTGGGAGGGGGAAGAGAGGGGATAGGAAGTGTCTATGAATAGGTATGGGGTTTCTTTTTGGGGTGATAAAAATAGTAAAATTAGATCATGGTGATAGCTGCATGCATAACTGTGAATAGAGGAAAAACCATTGAACGGTACACTTTAAATGGTTGAAATTGTATATGAATTACATCTAAATAAAATTGTTAAAGTAAAAAAAATGAGGTACCAAAATTACTTTAGGTTGTAAGCGATACCTGTGGCTTTCTCCTTATAAGAGTTGGGTAATTATTTAGCACAGCAGTGTTTATATTATTAAATCATGAAGTAAGAAGACTATACTTAGCTTAACAAGTACATGCTTGATTCTCAGAAAGCAAATAATTACATTAAAAATTATGCTAATCTCAGGTTCATTAGAAGAAATGAGATAATTTTAGTACTCTCACTATTTTATATATATGTGATCATAAAGTTATCTGAAAACAGTGTAAACCAGTGGTCTTCTATTCTTCCACCCATGCAAATCCACTGGAGATCCTGGATGAATGTCTAGCATTTTCAGAGCCTTCATACATTTTTTAGCACTGAAAATAACTTTTCCATTTATGACTATAGTCATGAAACAAGATCTGGAACATGTCTCACTGACAAAGGTCTAAAAGAAGGCAAGCTGCCCAAAAACCAAGGAGGCAGCAGGCCTAAAAGCAATTGAATACACTGTCCTTTTTTTTTCTGTATTTAGTAACAGTAACTGAACATAGGTACCAGAACACATGGATGCATACATACCCAAAACTGTCAGAAGGCTCTTGGGTAGGAAAGGAGTAGCACTGGTAAAATATATCTTTGATCACTGCAAAAGGACTACAATTTTTACAGGTAAAACACTGAAGAAACCAATTTGCAGGCTCTATTAATATACACATTTAGAATTCTAACTAGCTCTTGTAAGTACTACATCTAATATTAATACTGGTGTCAAACCATACAGTTTTATTGAAGTGTAATCAATATAAAATAATCTGCAAGAAGTACAGTAAGTGTACCATGACATAGGTATACACCTCTGAATCCATTACCATAATCAAGAGGACAAACATTTCCATCCCCACTAAGGTTTTCTCTTATTTCTTTGTCATCTATCCCTCCCTTGACCCCTGTCCCAGGCAATCACTGATCTGATTTCTGTTGTGATAGATTAGTTTGCTTTACATAAATGGAACCATACTGTATACATTTTGTCAAACTTCTCTCATTCAGCATAAGGATTTTAATGTCTATCCATTTTGCACATATCATTAATTTATTCCTTTTTACTGATGATTTACTACCATTTAAATACTACTACCACTGTAGATCTTCCAACTTTGTTTCTCTTTCAAAAATTTTGTGGCTACTCTACGCCCTTTGTATTTCCATACAAATTTCAGAATCTACTTGTAAATTTCCACAGATAATCCTGCTGGATTTTTTTCATTGAGATTACATTGAATCCATAGATCAATTTGGAAAGGAATGACATCTTAACAATATGAGTTTTCTGGGGCGACTGGCTGGCTCAGTCAGTGGAACATCTGATTCTAGATCTCGGGATTGTAGGTTGGAATCCCACAATGAGTGTAGAGATTACTTTTAAATCTTTTTAAAAAACAATGCTGAGTTTTCTGACCCAAGAATAAGGCATGTCTTTCCATTTACTTAGGTCTTTAATTTTTCTCAGCAATGTTTTACAGCTTTTAGTGTACAGGTCTTATGCTTCCTTTGTTAAGTTTATTCCTAAGCATTTCATTGTATTTTTTGTTTCAACATTTATTTATTTATTTATTTATTTATTTATTTATTTATTTATTTATTTATTTATATAGGGAAGAACACAAGCAGGGGAGGGGAAGAGAGAGAGGGACAGAGGATCCCAAGCAGGCTCTGCGCTGACAGGCTGACAGCAGCGAGCCCAATGTGAGTCTTGAACTCTCGAACCTCAAGGTCATGACCTGAGCCGAAGTCCAACACTCAACTGACTGAGCCACCCAGGTGCCCCCTCAAACTTTTATTTAAGTTCTAGTTAGTTAACATATACTGTAATATTGGTTTCAGGAGTAGAATTCAGTGATTCATCACTTACATATAACACCCAGTGCTCATCGTAACAAGTACCCTCCTTAATACCCATCACCCATTTAGCCCATCCCCTATCCACCTCCCTACATCAAATTTCAGTTGTTATCTATAGTTAAGAGTCTCTTATGGTTTGCTTCCCTCTCTTGTTTAACCCACTTGTCCATCTGTTTTGTTCCTTCAATTCTACATATTCTACATATGAGTGAAATTATATGGTATTTGTTTCTCTGACTTTTTTCACTTAGCATAATACATTCTAGCTCCATCCACATCATTGCAAATGGCAAGATTTAATTCTTTTTGATGACTGAGTAATATTCCATTGTATATATGTACCATCTCTTCTTTATCCATTCATCAGTCAGTGGACATTTGGGCTCTTTCCATAGTTTGGCTATTGTTGATAATGCTGCTATAAACATCGGGGTGCATGTGCCCCCTTTGAATCAGTCTTTTTGTATCTTTTGGGTAAATACCTAATAGTACAATTGCTGGATGCTAAGGTAGTTCTACTTTTTTTTTTTTTTTTTTTTTTTTTTTTCAGAGAGAGAAACAGAGCATTCAAGCATAAACAAGGGAAGGACAGAGGGAGAGAGGGGGAGAGAATCCCAAACTGGCTCCATGCTCAGCACAGAGCCCAACAGTCTGAAGGGCAATCATGACCTAAGCTGAAATCAAGAGTCAGATGCTCAACCAACTGAGCCACCCAGCTGCTACAGATTATTTGCTTTTTGGATGGTGAGTCTGAGAAATTTTTTATAGATTTTGGATACTGTTTATCAATATGTCATTTACAAATATCTTCCATTCCTTAAGCTGCCTTTTAGTCTTGTTGATTGTTTCCTTCGCTTTGCAGAAGCTTTTTATCTTGATGAAGTCCCAATAGTTCATTTTTGCTTTTGTTTCCCTTGCCTCCAGAGACCTGTCTAGTAAGAAGTTGCTATGGCCGAGGTCAAAGAGGTTGCTGCCTATGTTCTCCTCTAGGATTTTGATGGTTTCCTGTCTCACATTTAGGTCTTTCATCCATTTTGAATTTATTTTTGCGTACAGTGTAACAAAGTGGTTCAGTTTCCTTCTTCTGCATGTCACTGTCCAGTTTTGTCAACACCATTTGTTGAAGAGACTGTCTTTTTTCCATTGGATATTCTTTCCTGCTTTGTCAAGGATTAGCTGACCATATCATTGTGGGTAAGCATTTCATATTTTAATGTTTTTAATGAATGGTATTTAAAATTTTTTTCAATTTCTGGTTGTTGCTAGTATATAGAAGTACAATTGATATTTATGTATTGACCTGTATTCTGCAATCTTGCCAAATTCACTTATTAGTACTAGTAGATTTCTTATTGATTCCTTCAGAAAAAGTTTTACTTTTTTTCTTCCAATTTATAAACTTTTGTTTCTTTAATTGCCTTATTGCAGTAGCTCTGACTTCCAGTAAAATGTTCAACTGAAGTGGTAAGGACAACTTTGTCTTGTTACCAATCTAATGGGGAAAAAGCACTTAGTCTTTCATTTTTTTTAAATTTTTTTTCAACGTTTTTTTTATTTACTTTTGGGACAGAGAGAGACAGAGCATGAACGGGGGAGGGGCAGAGAGAGAGGGAGACACAGAATCGGAAACAGGCTCCAGGCTCCGAGCCATCAGCCCAGAGCCTGACGCGGGGCTCGAACTCAAGGACCGCGAGATCGTGACCTGGCTGAAGTCGGACGCTTAACCGACTGTGCCACCCAGGCGCCCCAGTCTTTCATTTTTAAGTATGATATTAGCTATAGGTTTTCAGGACATGCCCTTTATTAATTAAATGAATTTCCCTTCTATTCCTGGTTTGCTGAGAGTGTTAGCATAAGTGGATATTAATTTTGTCAAATTATTTTTATTGAGATGATCAAATGTTTCTCTTTTTAAGTCTGCAAAAGTTGTGAACTACATTGTTTGACTTTTCAAATGGTAAACCAACTTTGCAGCCCTGAGATAAACCCTCCTTGGTTATGAAATATTATTGTTTTTAGGGGCACCTGGGTGGCTCAGTCGGTTGAGCGTCCGACTTCAGCTCAGGTCACGATCTCGCGGTCTGTGAGTTCGAGGCCCGCGTCGGGCTCTGGGCTGATGGCTCAGAGCCTGGAGCCTGCTTCCGATTCTGTGTCTCCCTCTCTCTCTGTCCCTCTCCCGTTCATGCTCTGTCTCTCTCTGTCTCAAAAATAAATAAATGTTAAAAAAAAATTTTTTTAAAAAGAAATATTATTGTTTTTATAAATTATTGGGTTTGATTTGCTAGAATTTTAAATCCATGTTCGTAAGGAATATTGATATATAGACAATAGTTGTTGTTGTTCTTGTTGTTACCTTGAAATGTCTTTGGTTTTGGTGTTAGGCTAATGCTTGCCTCTGACAATTCCTGCCTTTACATTGTGTGTTTAGACCATTTACATTTACTGTAATTGTTGATATAATTGAGTTAAAATTTATCATTTTTCTTTTTGTTTTCTATTTGTCTCATCTGTTGTTTGCTTTTTATTCTGGTCCTATCTTCTTTTGTATTAGTCAGAACACTTTTGATGATTTTATTTTGTCTTCTTTATCTGCTTATTAGCAATACATGTTGTTTTTTTAAATGACTGCATTAGAGGGGTGCCTGGGTGGCTCATTTGGTTAAGTGTCCCACTCACGATTTCTACTATGATCTTGCAGTTGGTGAGTTCAAGCCCCACACTGGGCTCTGCGCTGACAGTGCGAAGTCTGCTTGGGATTCTCTCTCTCACCCCTCTCTTTCTGCCCTTACCCAGCTCACGCTCTCTCTCTCTCTCTCTCTCAAAATAAGTAAATAAACTTTAGAAAAAAAATGGCTGCATTAGAGTTCATAGTATACATCTTTAACTCATCACAGTCTACCTTACGTAATATTATACTAATTCACATATAGTATAAAGACCTTACCACCATATACTTCCTTTTGTCCCCACCCAGTCTTTATGCTATTGTTGTCATATGTATTTACTTCCACGTGTATTATAGACCCCACAATACATGGCTATTATTTTTTGCTTTAAATGGATCATTATTTTATTTTATTTTTTAATTTTTTTTTTAAACGTTTAATTATTTTTGAGACAGGGAGAGACAGAGCATGAACGGGGGAGGGTCAGAGAGAGAGGGAGACACAGAATCTGAAACGGGCTCCAGGCTCTGAGCTATCAGCACAGAGCCCGATGCGGGGCTTGAACTCACGGAGTGCGAGATCATGACCTGAGCGGAAGTCAGACGCTCAACCGACTGAGCCACCCAGGCGCCCCAAATGGATCATTATTTTAAAGATAACTTTAAAGTAAGGGAAAAGTCTTTTATATTTATCCCCACATTTGCCATTTCTAGTGCTCCTCATTTCTTTGTATAGATCCATATTTACAGTCGGTTATCATATACCTTGTGCCTGAAGAGCTTCCTTTTTCCGTTTTTCAGCTGGTGTACTGGTGATGAATTCTCTCAGCTTTTCTATGTCTAAAAATGTCTTTATTTTGACTTCATTTTTAAAAGATTTTTGCTGGGTCTAGGATTCTACGTTAATGGTTTTATCTTTCAGTAGTTTAAGGTATTCTATGTGCACTCTGGCACCGCTCCTGTCATACTTACTTTTGTTTCTCTGTATTTGTATCTTGTGTCTCTGGCTCCTTTTAATATTTTCCTTTTTTTAATGTTTTTATTTATTTTTGAGGGAGAGAGTATGAGTAGGTGAGGGACAGAGAGAGAGGGGGACAGAGGATCTAAAGCAGGCTCTGCTTTAGAGCAGAGGGATTCTCTGGCTAAAAGCAACAATCCCATGCTGGGCTCGAACTGACCAACCATGAGATCATGACCTGAGCCGAAGTTGGACACTCAACTGACTGAGCCACCCAGGTGCCCCTGCTTGTATTATTTCCTTTTTGTTACTGGTCCTCAACAATTGCATTTTGATTTGAATTGCTGTGTTTTATTTCATTTTTCTCTTGCTTGGGATTTTTTTAGTTTCTTGGATCTGTGAGTTTATACTTCTCATCATATATAGAAAAATTTGGGTTATGATTTCTTCATATATGCATTCCATTCATCAATCTTCCTCCTCCCCTTTGAGATTCTAAGGACACATACGTTAGGCTGCATGGTGTCCTGCAGTTCAGTGATGCTTTGTTCTTTTTTACCCCAGTCTTCTATCTTTCTGTGTTTCATTTTGAATAATTTCTATTGTTGTGTCTCCAAGTTTACTAATCTTTTTTTTTTAAGTAATCTCCAACACCCAACGTGGGGCTCAAACTCACGACCCTGAGATCAAGAGTGGCATACTATACTGACTGAGCCAGCTGAGCACCCTAAACTTACTAACATTTTATTCAGCAGTGTCCAATCTGCTGTTAATCTCATTCAGAGTATCGTTCATTTTAAGCATTGCTTCTTTTTTCATCTCCAGAAGTTTGATTTGGGTCCTTTTAAGATCTTACATACCTCTTATCATGCTCACACTTTCCTCTAACTTTTTGAAGATATGGAGTTGTATTATAATAGCTGTTTTAATGTTCCTAATTAATTTAACTAATTCTGTCACCTGTGTCATTTCTGGGGCTGTTTCTATTAATTTTTTTTTCATTATAGGCTGTATTTGCCTGCTTGCTGGAATGCCTTCTAATTTTTTATTGCATGCCATTGTGCTGTGGTTTTCTTGTATAAACATTTTTGGGCTTTGTTCTGGGATACATTTATGTTACTCGGAAACAGTTTGAGCCTTTCAAGTCTCACGTTTAAGCTTTGTTGGGCAGGTCCAGAAGAGCCCGTCTTTTACGGCTTATTGGCCCAACTGCTAAGGTGATAACCTTCTGAAGACTCTACTCGATGCCTTACATATGAGGTCTTTCCACTCTATCTGGTTGGAACACAAATTATTCCTGACCCTGTGTGACTCCCAAGTTTTGTTGTGCTTCTTCTTTTCCAGTGATTTCTTTCCTCTGGCCCTGGTAGTTTTCTCACGTGCCTGTACCAATCAGTACTCAGCTGAAGACTCAAGAGGTACTCTCCCAAGCTCTTCTTTTGTGCAGCTCTCTCCTCTGGTTTTCAACCTGAAATTCTGATGTTTTCACCTCCCAGATCTTCCAACTCTGTTTCCTCTGCTCAGAGAGGTGACCGAGCTTTGCTTGGGTTCCTCCTCCCTATGCTGCAGCCTGAAAAGATCTCCTGCAGCCAGAGCAATTATAGGAATCACCTTGTTTATTTCCTTGTCTGAAAAATCTCTGTCCTGCACTGCCTGCTCTTTGATCCCTGAAAACTATGACTTCATACATTTTGTCCAGTTTCTAAATTATTTTAGGTGAGAGACTAATTCTGGTCTCTGGTGATAGCAGATATCATACCATATATTTTTTTTATTTCCTAATTTAAGTTTTTTGAATCGTTTCTCAAGATGGAGGAAGCTAATAAAGTGGGAAAGGCAAAAAAAGCCTGAAATGAACAATTAAGAAATGCAAGAAACAATCACGATACTTTGACAAAATGTAGTACTAGCTAATAACTAAATACCCAAAGCCTTTTAGAAAACATGTCAAAAACCCTTTTAATCATTACCATATCTCAACTTTACAGCTTCAAGTATTAAACAGACTCTAGCACTGGCAGCTTTTTGAACACCCACCCTTCACTGCAATTTTACCTGTAAGTAAAATTGGAAAATTTTTCTTTAAATTATGAAAGATATTGAGCATAAAACTTAATTTTCAAGTGACCAGATTTTACTCTAATGAAGCCAAAGATGAGTATGGTCGTTTTTCCAGCACAAGTTATAGAATGATAGTCAGAAGAAATTACTTTAAAAAGAAATTTTTCAGGGGTGCCTGGGTGGCTCAGTCAGTTAAGGGTCCAACTTTGGCTCTGGTCATGATCTCATGGTTCATGAATTCGAGCCTAGCATCAGGCTGTGTGATGATGACAACTTGGAAACTGGAGCTGGTTTCAGATTCTGTGTCTCCCTCTCTTTCTCTGCCCCTCCCCCGCTCATGTGTGCGGGCTTTTTCTCTCTCTCAAAAATAAATAAACATTAAAAAATTTGTAATAAATAAAAAAGAAAAGAAAATTTTCAGGGGTTCCTGGGTGGCTCAGTTGGTTGAGTGTCTGACTTTGACTCAGGTCATGATCTCATGGTTTGTGAGTTTGAGCCCTGCGTCAGGGTCTATGCTGACAGCTTGGAGCCTGGAGCCTGCTTCAGATTCTGTGTCTCCCTCTTTTTCTGCCCCTGCCCTGTTCTCACACACACTCTCTCTCTCTCTCTGTCTCAAAAATAAACATTTAAAAAAATAAAAGAAAGCTTTCAAAGTGAAATAATAAATATATTTTCCCCTGTGAGGGGGAAAATCACCTCAGATGAGTTATCTCACTTTTTCCAAACAAAGAAATAATCCGGCTGACCAAAGGCATGGAAAGTTTCAAACACACATAAAGGGTGGTACAACTGAAAAGGGCTTGTAATACAGCAAGCTGGCCACCAGGCTTAATCACCTAAAAGCTGTATTGTCAGCATTCCTGTCGAATGGATGATTGAGCCCAGAAAGATACTTCTGATAAAAAAAAAAAGGAAGGCATAGTAGAAATGTTACTATGTAAGAGTGCCAATAGGCAAGAGAGGTGGTAATTATCCTTCACTAATCACCTAAAAATACAGCATCTTCTCCTTTTTGAGGGTCCCAGTGATCCCCACCTGCTGACTTTTACATCTTTCTGTTATTCCCTCCCATTGTGTGTTGGCTGGACACAGTGACTTGCTTCTCATGAATAGAATATGGCAAAAGTGATGGAAAGGTGTGTCTGAGATTAGTTTACAAAAGACTATGACTTCCATCTTCCTCTCTCTCTCTTGCTCTCTCACTTGCTCATTGTGACGGAGGAGACTGCCATGTTGTGAACTGCTCAGTGGTTAGGTCTAGGTGGCAAAGAACAGAGGGCAGCTTCCAGTCAATAGTCAGAGAGGAACTGAGGCCCTTAGGGCAACATACTGAGAGGAACTAAATCCTACCAATGTCCTCCGAGTAAGATAGAAGTGGATCCACCTCTAGTCAAGCATTAAGAACACTAAAAACACTGCAGCCACAGCTAACACCTTGACTGCAGCCTTGTGAGAGACCCAGAGTCAGAAGACCCAACTAAGCCATGTCTACCTTCCTTACCCATAGACGCTATAAGAGAGTAAATGTCTATTGCTTTTATTCATGAAGTGGTAACTTGTACAGCAATAGAAAACTAATACAGATTCCATATGATAAATCGTAACTTACCCCTAACTCAAATTTCACTTAAGAAGAAGTGACTATGCATCTGAGAAGATTTATTCTTTACCCAGTCAAGGTAGTTATTGTCCAGAAAAAGCTTAGATACATGCCAAGTGATCGTATCATGATCTCACTTCTGAGTTTAGAAATTAATCTGAAAGAATTGTAGTTTCCAGTCATATTTTTCCATTAAGAAACTATGAGGTTCTATTTTTATGAGCCATAAGTACAATTTTCCACTATTCTGAAAAATAATATACTCCTAGCTCTGTAGTAACTATGGTTGATTCCGGAAATAAGTATTCTGTAGTGGAAATTATCAGAACTGTGGATTTGAATAGACCTAGCTATTTAAATAAACAGCCACCATTTTGTGAAAATTCAAAAGGAGAACAAATGATGTGACAATTCTCATAAATAGTTCATTTGAGAAATTATTCTCGGGGCACCTGGGTGGCTCGGTCAGTTAAGCATCCAGCTCTTGATTTCAGCTCAGGTCATGATCTCACAGTTTGTGAGACTAAGCCCCAAGTGGACTCCTTGCTGACAACAAGAAGCCTGCTTGGGTTTCTCTCTCTCCCTCTCTCAGTCTGCCCCTACCCCCCTGCACACAGGTGCTCTCTCTCTCTCCAAATAAGTAAATAAACTTTTAAAAGAGTTATTCTCAAACTAGTGGATATATTGATGTTTCTATAGTTCTTTAAAATCTACTTCTAGATTTTATATGCTCTTTGGTGTATATGATACATTTTATAATAAAAACCAAGTTAAAAAAATCAAACAAGCCTTCTGCCTTCTTCTGATATTTAAGACTTTATTTAAAAGTCAAGCTGTAAAGGGTGCATATGGTAGTCATCTGAAAAAAGATGTGCCTTCTAAGCTTCTATTAAGTTTAACATACTTTAGTTCTCCTAAAATTTTTTAAGTTACCTGTTTACCAAAGATCCAACCACTCAGGTCCTCCAAAATTAATCCTTTTGTTTTGTTTTGTTTATTTTTGACAGGGGTGGGGGAGGGGCAGGGAGAGAGAGAGAATCTTAAGCAGGCTCCATGCCCAGCATGGTGCCCAGTGCGGGGTTTGAATCCTACAACCCTGGGATCGTGACCTGAGTGGAAATCAAGAGTCAGATTCTCAACAGAATGAGCCACCCAGGTGCTTTTTAGTCCTTTTGTTTTAAAAGATAAAGGTGAAAAAGCAAAAAATAAAGAGAAGCCACACAATAAGAAAAAAGGTAAATTGCTTCTGCAGTTACCTCCTTTTTTCATCTGCCACAGGTTTAAACATTTGTCTACATGGATTGATCTCTTCCTTTTCTCAAATATTCAGTCAGAATACCTGAATCTCAGAATTCAGATCAGATCAGTCTGAATCTCAGAATTCAGTCAGAAGGGCTACTTCTGACACTGATATTATGAACCCCACTATGCATTTATTACTCATTCTGAGTATTACTATTAATATCATCATTCATTGAAGCAGTAATGCATGCTACCACTTTAAAGTTTGGAATTAGATTAAATTTGCAACTCTGTTGGCACATCTGGATTGTTTTACAACTGGATGCCTTTGGGACTTTTGTTTATAGTATTTTATAAATGCAATGCTGTTTTGGTTTTTATTTTTTTACTCTTTTTGAATTACGGCTTTAGTTTTCATTCATTCAGAAAATATTTATAGACCTTTTACTACATATCTGGAACTATTTAAGATAGGTATGCAGCAGTGAACAAGATAAACAAGGTCACAGTCTTTTTGGGGTGTATATCTTTTTTTTTTAAGTTTATTTATTTTTTAAAAAAAATTTTTTTTCAACGTTTATTTATTTTGGGGACAGAGAGAGACAGAGCATGAACGGGGGAGGGGCAGAGAGAGAGGGAGACACAGAATTGGAAACAGGCTCCAGGCTCTGAGCCATCAGCCCAGAGCCTGACGTGGGGCTCGAACTCACGGACCGCGAGATCGTGACCTGGCTGAAGTTGGACGCTTAACCGACTGCACCACCCAGGCGCCCCTAAGTTTATTTTTGAGAGAGGGAGCGTGAGCAGAGGAAAGGTGGGGGGGAGGGGACAGAGGATCCAAAGCAGGCTCTGTGCTGACAGCAACAAGCCTTTGCAGGCTCAAACCCAAGAACCGTGAGATCATGACCTGAGCTGAAGTCGGACGCTCAACCGACTGAGCCACACAGGCACCCCGTGGGGTGTATATCTTAACTGGGAGAGGAGTGGAGGTGGAGGGTGCTAGGCAAGTAAGATAAATTACCAACTGAAGTTTTGCACTACATAATATTTTTCTTTTTTTTAACATTTTACTTACTGTCATTTATTTTTATTTTAGAGAGAAAAAGAGCATACAAGTGGAGGAGAGGGGCAGAGGGAGAAAGAGAGAATCTTAAGCAGGCTCCACACTTAGTGCAGAGCCCAATGAGGGGTTCGATTCCTCGACCCTGGGATGATGACCTGAGCTGAAATCAAGAGTCTGACACTTAACTGACTGAGCCACCACCACTATATATATACACACTATATAGCATAGTATAGTATAGTATAGTATAGTATAGTATAGTATATACTATATAGGTATACTATTTACTATACAGTATACCTGTATATTACTATTTAGTAGACAGTATACCTGTATATTTACTATACAGTAGTATAGTAAATTTACTATACAGTATTTACTATACAGTATACCTGTATATTACTATATATATATATATATGTGTGTGTGTGTGTGTGTATATATATATATACACATAAATGTGTGTGTGTGTATATATATATATATATATATATATATACACACACACATATATATGTAGGTCATGAATACATATATATATGTATATATGTATATACTGATACAGAGTTGTAAAAGTGACAATAATATGCTCATGCTCCCTTCTCTAAGTGTGTCTTAACAGATTAAACCACACACTTATGACATCTATACATTATATAATCAACATCTTAAATAACAGCTTTGAAATCTCTCAATGATAGGTTGCACTGCATGAAAAATCAAGATATAGGCACTTAATGCCATACTCATCAAAACGGAGGGATTAACTCTCATGTATATACTCAAAGTTAATGCCACTTGGTTTTCTTTTTCTTTCTTTTAATAAAAATTATATAGTTTGCCATTAAATATCTTTGAGTAGACCTGATCTTTCAGGTCATGAATATTTTTTTTTTTAATTTTAATATTTATTCATTTTTTGAGAGACAGAGACAGTGCAAGCAGGGGAGGGCAGAGAGAGGGAGACACAGAATCTGAAGCAGGCTCCAGGCTCTGAGCTGTCTGCACAGAACCCGACGCAGGACTCAAACTCATGAACCGTGAGATCATGACCTGAGCTGAAGCCGGATGCTTAACCTACTGAGCCGCCCAGGTGCCCCTCAGGTCATGAATATTTAATGAAAATAACAAAATTAGTTATCATCTTTGAAGGGGAGAAAATTCAGGTAAGAAAAGACCTATTCTGTCCACCTACAGTAGACTGCTTAATACTGCAAGGAAGGCATTTAGCAAGAGCACACTGGAGATAAGAAGTGCCCAGGGCTTTCTCCTCTTTGATCTACATATTGTGCTTCATGTGCCAAGGGTGTGACACCATCTTAAACACAATCTTACCTTTCCCCCCTCAGACACCAAATTGACAGGGTAGAATAGATGGAGCACTATGTCTCTTTTCTGCTATGGCATGCCAGGGAGAAAAATCTCTATTATGTAATTTTCTGTATCTTCAAAACAAATCAAGCTTCAAACAGGAAATATTGTCACCCCTAGAAAAGTTCTACCCATCAGAATATGAGATCCTCATATGTTGCTGATAGTAGTGTCATAAAAACCTTAAAATGTTTAAAGACCTTGACTCAGGGAACTTAAGAAAATAACCGGATATTTATAGAATTACTTACATATGATAGTTCATCACAGTATTGTTTATAATGGTTAAACATTGGAAACAAACTAAATGTCTAATAGAGATTAAGGACAGAGCAACCATATTCTGAAATGATAATCAGAAGTAGAAGAATATGTCAGAATGTGAATAAGTATTCACAATGTATTGTTAGGTTAAAAAATGAGGTTACAATATATAGAAAAGTGTTTAATTGAAAATCAAATGTCAGTAAATGTCACAGATTTCACAATAGACAGCAGTAAGCCAGTCACTCGTTTCAGACATCACTCTAAATCAGAATACTTATGTAAGGAACAATCCAAAGTTAAGCTCTTAGATAATGTGTATGCTATTATGCTTCAGAAGATTCAGGGGATACATTTTTGGACAGTTATCAGTAATTTCAATATGTGCCTTTTTTACATTGACCCTATTTGAGATTTGTGACTAGCAAATATTAATGTATTTCTGCTCTTAAATCACGAAATTCGTTTATTCCTTGTGGATATGTGAAATCACGTGGTTGCTTGCTTCTGCTTGAACAATATGAAATGCCTTTCTTCATTAGGTGGGATTCATGCATATCTAATTTTCCATGGAAGATTAATGACAGCATAATATACAATATATGAGTAAAACCTAAATGGAGATTCTGTTCACGGTTGACTTGTAACATTGATATCATTACCTTGAAATTGGTGTTCAGGGCCTCATTCTTCTGCATTTTGTATGACTAAGGAATATTTTGAATTTTATAAATAAAATGTTATACCAATTGGTCTTTAAAGAAAAAGTGGTGCCAATCTATTAAAATACTGATGCATCTTTATAATAGTAATAGATAGAAGTAGAGAATATTAGTTGATGTGGTTGAAATGAAGAAACCTTCACAGATATCAGTAGAAGAGAGCTAGCTAACTCTTTCCTAAAAAGGCATACAATTGTACATCAACATTTCTTAATAATTACCTCAGGCCTGAAAATTATTGAAATCCTTACTCCTAGGTCATTATATTAGAACAAGAATGCTTCTTGAATGCTTATAATCTATATTTTGAACAAGGATTATACAGTGGATTTGAAATTAAAAAAAAAAGAGGTCACAGAGTATTATATAGAATATGATCCCAATTACACATGTGTTTGTGTATATGTGTATAAATGTACATATAAATAAAAATGTTTAAAGTTATATGCCCAGATGTAAACAGTGATTATCTCAAAGGTGGCTTTTTTCTTTCTTTCTTTCTGCTTTTCTGTGTATTTCAAACTTTTTTTTTTAATTTTTTTTTTATTTTTGAGAGAGAGAGAGACAAAGCGTGAGCAGGCGAGGGGCAGAGAGAGAGAGAGACACAGAATCTGAAACAGGCTCCAGGCTCTGAGCTGTCAGCACAGAGCCGGATGCAGGGCTTGAACCCACGGACCACGAGATCATGACCTGAGCCAAAGTCAGATGCCTAACCGACTGAGCCACTAGGTGCCCCTGCATATTTCAAACTTTCAAGAATGAAAAGCTGGTAGGGGCGCCTGGATGGTTCAGTAGGTTGAGTGTCTGACTTGGGCTCAGGTCATGATCTCATGGTTCATGGGTTTGAGCCCCATGTTGGGCTCTGGGCTGGCAGCTCAGAGCCCGGAGCCTACTTAGGATTCTGTGTCTCCCTCTCTCTCTGCCCCTCCCCCACTCATGCTCTGTCTCTCTCAGCCTCTCAAAAATAAAGAAACGTAATAAAAAAAATTTGTTTAAAGAATGAAAAGCTGGTATTCCTTTTGTTGTCAAAGAAAATTACAGCAATTTTTAACAAAGTTCTACTTTTCTGAAGTTCCATTATTCTCATTTGGCATCACTCTTCCCATCCTCACTTTCTGAATGTCTATATATTGTCTATATCTTCGTAGTATCAATTGTGAATGTCTGATATTTATCAGATTCACCATTATAGGATTACGAGCTTCCAATTTTTCTCAAGGTACCTCTCCATTTAACAAGTATTTGCTAAATTAAACTAAATACATTTATCTTTCTGTTAGCCTAGCCTCTGTGACAGAGCTGCAAGGTAGAACTGTGTGTAAGGGGGGCTTCAGGAGTAGGAGGGATAAATTAATATTATGCCAAATATTAATGCCAAACACTTAATAATTTCTTTGCAAAGCAATATTACAAAAATGCAATGCTGTATGCCAAGGTGAAATAGAAAATGTTCCAGAAAGGAGTGGGAACATTGGGAAGCCAACTAAGCAGAAAAGTGTTGGGGCCCCTCCCCCAGAAAAAATCTTAAGGGTCTGGGAACTCTTTCTTTTTTTGCTTCTTCCTTCCTTTTTTTTTTTTTTAAGCAGTTATTATTTTTAGTTACTTATTTCCTTTTGGGCAACTCTATAGTAAGAAAAGTTTTTTCTTTCCCCCTAGCTCAAAGTTTAAGTATCAAACATGTGAATGAGCCAGTGCCTTCTCTCAGGGAGAGTGCAGCTCCAGGGAATGAAGACCAAGGATCTCTAGCTATCATTCTTGGGGGTGGTCCTAGAGAGTTAGAGACTCTGCGCCTATTGAGAGACCGGAAGCCAAACCAGTGTGTGGGTCCAAAAGAGACCCAAAGATTAAGAATGGTCCTTGGTCACCTGTGGTGCTAGGAGTGAGATCACAGAGAAACAGCATGCAGCATCATTGACTGGCCAATTATTGGATTTAGGGATTAGCAGCAAAAACAAAACAGAACACATTGGGGACAACAGCATACGCACCTGAGGTGGTGACAGAGCTGGGATCTCTATTCTCGGGAAATTAGTTATTAAAATGGCCCTTTACGGGGCGCCTGGGTGGCTCACTCGGTTAAGCATCCGACTTCAGCTCAGGTCATGATCTTGTGGTTCATGGGTTCCAGCCCTTCACTGGGCTTTGTGCTAACAGCTCAGACCCTGGATCCTGCTGTGGATTCTGTATCTCCCTCTCTCTCTGCTCCTCTCCCCACTCATGCTCGCGCTCTCTCTCTCTGTCTCAAAAATAAACATTTTTTAAAAATAATAAAAATAAATAAATAAACTGCCCCTTTACTGGGCACCTGGCTGGCTCAGTCAGTGGAACATGTGACTCTTGATCTCAGGGTTATGAGTTCGAGCCCCACATTGGGTGTAGTGATTACTTAAAAATAAAATCTTTAAAATAAAATAAAATGCCCCTCTGCAGAAGAAATTACCAAAAAAAAAAAAAAAACAAAACAAAACAAAAAAAAAAAAACAAAAACAAAAAAACAAAAAAAGACACAATACAGGTTTAGGGGAGGACAAGAGTAGGGGGAGTTACATGTGTACATAACACAGTCCTGTGTTATCATCCACAACCCCACCACAGAGAGTTGGGGTATAGCCACCACTGGCAGACAACTTTCATCAAAAAGTAGACAGCTGTAACTTTAAGTCTCCAATGTGCTAGCCAGGGTAAGAGCCGCTACTTCCATTAAGGGAACATAAAACTGAAAGCTGCAAATGACACTTTTTCTATTCTGTGCTTTGCTTTCCAGCAAGTCACGTGTTTATCAGACTTCTCTTTATTTAAAACTGGGTAATACTTCTTTCTCACCTTGCAGGTGCCTCCTGAAATACAGTCAACACAATGCTGTGCTTTGGCTACTTGTGTTTTTTAAGAATAAACCAAAATCAGCATTTTTAATCAACCACATTGGACCAGATTGGGAGAGAAAGACTAATGTGTTCCAATTGCCTCGTTCCTCTTTATGACCAAGCAGGAAGTTTCAGAGCAAACCTCCACCTCTCAGGAAGTTTACGTCAAAATGAGTATTGACATCCTGTTTAATACAGTCTTAAATTTTTTCCTCACTTCCAGACACTCACCATTTGAATTAAAATGTTTGAGTAATCTGTCCTGAAATTATGTTTCCTTTGACTCTCAGAAGACTATGTCTAAGTGACAAATGGAATATCTCTATGACTAATAATGATAAAAGTTAAAGGTTTTTTTTTAGTAGTAAGTACCTGTAATTATAACTCTTATTTATATCAGTATTCCCTACCCCTTATTCATTTGCTCTTTCAAGTAGGCCCTTGTTAATTTTATTCTGATTCATTAGTTATGCCGCCAATACACTAAAAACAAGCAGATGAAACCCTGAGTAGAACATTCTGGTGCTTCCCTCCAGGACATACTATGTAATACTGAAGTGAGAGAGGTGAGGTGCTGGTGGCTCTGGATCCTCTAGAAACCGGCTGTATGATTTGGCTGAGTCTCATAACCTCTCTGGCTTCAGCTTTCTCACCTGAAAATGAGGTGTGTGGTTAAATGATTATCAGTACATCCTGTGCAATTGTACGATGGAGAAGTGGAAATCTTTATCTCAGATACTGTAAAGTCATACTTGTTAAATTTAAAAAAAAAAAAAAGTACTCTAAGTGTAAGTCTCAGTTTGCATCTTCCTAAGTGTATTGGTTAGGATTCTTTAGGGTTGAAAGTAACGGAAATCCTAATGGACCTTATTTAGATAAGAAGGCAACTCTATTTTAAGGGTATAGAAGCATCTCACAGAACTCAAGGACAGATAGTCAACTGCACATAAGGAACCAGGAAGACAAATGTCCAAAGCACTCTCCTTCTCCAGTCTCCCCCTCTCTTTGTACATGTGCTTCATTCCACCTCCTCTCTGTAGACTAGGTTCTTCTGCTTCCCTTGACCACATCATGAAAAAGAGGACAGCCTGGAAGCTCTTGAGTTTAAAAGTTATAGTCCAGGCATAAAAAGAGAAATGGCTCATTTAGTCCAAATACCATAATTTAGTCCAAATTCCATATCCAGAAAAGGCTCTGATTTGTCTGTATTAGGACAGATGCCCACCCCTGGACTAATTGACTGCCATGTAGGTTTGAGGCCAGTTAGATGGAACATAACAGCTTTCACCAGAATCCTGAGGGAAAGTAGAGAAATTTTTAGAGATGGGAAATAAATAGAAAATCCAACAGACATTCTTGCACTAAAATCCCACTTAACACAATAGTATTTTTTCATTTTGAAATAATTATAGATTCACAGGAAGTTGAAAAATTAGAACAGAGAGGTTCCACCTAGTTTCCCTCAGTAGTAGCATTTTACATAACTGTAGTATAATATCAAAAGCAGGAAATTGACATTGGTATAATCCATAGAATTTATTCAGATTTCACCACCTTTACAGGCACTCATTTGTACGCGTGTATAAAAATCTATGCAGGGGGCGCCTGGGTGGCGCAGTCGGTTAAGCGTCCGACTTTAGCCAGGTCACGATCTCGCGGTCCGGGAGTTCGAGCCCCGCGTCAGGCTCTGGGCTGATGGCTCGGAGCCTGGAGCCTGTTTCCGATTCTGTGTCTCCCTCTCTCTCTGCCTCTCCCCCGTTCATGCTCTCTCTCTCTCTCTCTCTGTCCCAAAAATAAAAATAAAAGTTGAAAAAAAAATTTTAAAAAAAAATAATAAAAAAAAAATAAAAATCTATGCAGATTTATCACATCTTTATAGATTTGTGTAACCATCACCATCATCAAGATACAGAACAATTGGGTCAGCACAAAGACCCCGTGCACAAATGCACAGTTCATTTAATTTTCATGAAGTAAATTCACCCATGCAATTCAGTGCAAGAAACAAAATCACCACCATTTCAGAAGACCTCCTTATACCCCTTTTCAGTCATTACTCTCCCTTAAGAGTGAATCACATATTATGTACTCTTTTGTATCTGACTTCTTTTGCTCCATATTATGTTTGTGGCATTCATCTATAATTGCTTTATATAATTATGGCTCACTCATTCTTTAAGGAGCTTAATTTTAACATTTTTTGAGGTTATATGACATACAATAATCTGTACATTTTCAAAGTGTACAATTTGATGAGCTTTGATATATGTACCTATATCTGTAGCAATACCACAATCAAGATAATGAACATATCTACTTCCTCAAAATATTCCATGAATTTTTCAAAATTTTTTAATATTTATTCATTTTTGAGAGACAGAGAGAGACAGCGAGTGAGCAGGGGAGGGGCAGAGAGAAAGACACAGAATCTGAAGCAGGCTCCAGGCTTTGAGCTATCAGCACAGAGCCCAAAGCGGAGCTCAAACCCACCAACCATGAGATCATGACCCGGGCTGAAGTCGGACGCTTAACCAACTGAACGTTCACCAGGCACCCCTATTCCATGAATTTTTTAAACTAAGAATGGTTGGAAAAAAGTGAACTTCTTAGGGCTACATTGACTTTCAAATCTTTCGTGGAAGGTTGGGATAATTACTTTTCTCTATTGTTAGGACTTCAATGAGAAAAGTTCTTACATATGTTCTATCAAAAAAATATCCTGCTTTACAAGATCATAAATCTAAATAATTATTCTAAACTGCCACCTGAAGTGGTTTCATGAAGCAATGTTACTTGTGACTGCTGGAGACAAATAGGAAATCCTGATATGAAAGCAAACACAATCCACACACACACAAACGTGTACACATACATGCATTCTTGCAAAAGGACTAACTGGACCAAAATCCTGGATGCACTAAGGTCCAAACCCCAAACTGTAAGTAGAATAATAGTGTTTAGAGGGCTATAGGCCAAAGGACATTTACTCATTTTATATACATATAAAACTTACATAGCACTATTCTTAAATGTGTACAAACATAGTTGTTAAAATGAACAGTTCTTCGCATTCATTGATTCACATATCCTCAAAGCTTCTCAGTAACTTTCCTTAACTGACTTGGCCCATTTTGTGAAAGGATATAAAGAACTCTGACTAAAGTTTAAGAGCAGTTCAAATGCATGAAACTGGAATTTAGTTATTCTCTTCATTCCGTTGCTTAGGTCATGGAAAACTGTCCCTTGAGCTTCAAACTACTGTTGAATAAACAATAACAATAAACACCACACATCTGTAGAAAAGTGGATGTACTAAATAAAGTGAGTAAAAATCTTTATATATATTATTTTGCTCTGTTCCCTTCCTATAGGTAATCTAAAAGGAAATATTTTCATATATAAACATTTACAGAACTCCCCCTGTCCCAAGTACGGGGAGCAGGGTGCAGGGGGAGGGATACAAAGACAAATAGCACAAGGTTTCTGTGCTTAGGGAGTTCGTGTGGGTTTTTTTGTTTGTTTCAAGTTTTTATTTAAATTCCAGTTAGTTAACATACAGTGTAACATTAGTTTCAGGAGTAGAATTTAGTGATTCATCGCTTACCTATAACACCCAGTGCTCATCATAACATGTGCCCTCCTTAATCCCCATCACTCATTTAGCCCTTCCCCCCACCCACATCCCCTCCAACAACCCTTAGTTGTTCTCTATAGTTAAGAGTCTGTTTTATGGTCTGTCCCTCTCTTTTTCCCCCCATGTTCATCTGTTTTGCTTTTAAATTCCACATATGAGTGAAATCATATGGTATTTGTCTTTCTCTGACTGACTTATTTTGCTTAGCATAATAGTCTCTGGCTCCATCCACATCATTGCAAATGGCAAGATTTCATTCTTTTTGATGGCTTCATGATATGCCATTGCATATATGTACCACGTCTTCTTTGTCCACTCATCTGTCGATGGCTCTTTCTATAATTTAGCTATTGTTGATAGTGCTGCTATAAACATCTGGGTGCATGTATTACTTTGAATCAGTATTTTTGTATCCTTTAGGTAAATACCTAGTAGTGCAATTGTTGGGCCCTAGGGTAGTTCTATTTTTAACTTTTGGAAGAACCTCCATACTATTTTCCAGAGTTAGGGAGTTTATGTTCTAATGAACACATCTACCTACCTTATAAGGGAATAAATAATCTTTGCATTTTTTAATTGAAATATAGTTGACATGCAATATTATATTAGTTTCAGGTGTACAACATAATGATTCAACAAGTCTATACATTACTTAGTGCTCACCACAATTATTCACCATCCCTGTTACAGTGTTACAACAATATAGTTGACTATATTCCCTATGCCGTAGTTTTCATCCCCATGACTTATTTATTTTATAACTGGAATTTTGTACCTCTGATCCCCTTCACCTATTTCTCCATCCCCTCACTACCCCTCCGCTCTGGTGACCACCAGTTTGTTCTCTGTACTTATGAGTTTGTTGCTATTTTTGTTTTTTAGATCCACATACAAGTGAAATCATATGATATTTGTCTTTTTCTGTCTGACTTATTTCACCTCCAAGATCTATCCATGTCGTTGTGAATGGCAAGATATCATTGTTTTTCTATGAATGAGCAATATTCCATTGTATATATTTATCACATCTTCTTTATCCATTCATCTATGATGGATACTTAGGTTACTTCCATATTGAGGCTATTATAAATAACAATTTGGGGCGCCTGGGTGGCTCAGTCGGTTGAGCGTCCGACTTCGGCTCAGGTCATGATCTCATGGTCCGTGAGTTTGAGCCCCGCGTCAGGCTCTGTGCTGACAGCTCAGAGCCTGGAGCCTGCTTCAGATTCTGTGTCTCCCTCTCTCTCTGCCCCTCCCTTGCTTATGCTCTCTCTCTCTGTCAAGAATAAATAAAACATTTTTTAAAAAAACAAACAAAAGTAAATAAATAAATAAATAACATAATTTATGCAATAAACATAGGAGTGCATATATCTTTTCTAAATAATGGTACTATTTTCTTTAGGTAAATACCTAGAAGTGGAATTACTAGGTTTTATGGTGTTTCTATTTTACATTTTGTGAGGAAACTCCATACTATTTTCCATAGTGACTGCACCAATTAACATACCCACCAATAGTGCATGAGAGCTCCCTTTTCTCTACATCTTCACCAACACTTGTTATTTCTTGTCTTTTTGATACTAGCCATTCTGACTGGTGTGAGGTGATATCTCATTGTGGTTTTGATTTGGATTTCCCTGTAATGAGTGATATTGAGCAAATTTTCATGTGTCTGTTTGCCATCTGTATGTCTTCTTCGGAGAAATGTCCATTCAGGTCCTCTGCCCATTTTTAATCAGATTATTTGGGGTTTTTTTGGTGTTGGGTTATATGAGTTCTTTATATATTTTGGATATTAACCCCTTAGATGATATATACTTTGCAAATATCTTCTCCCTTTCTGTAGATTGTATCATTTTGTTGATGGTTTCCTTCATTCTGCAAAAATCTCTTACCTTGATGTGGTCCCACCTGTTTATTTTTACTTTTTTGTTTTTGTTTCCTTTGCTTGAGGAAACATCCAGAAAAATATTGCTAGGGTTGATGTCCAAGAGATTACCACCTATGTTTTCTTTTAGGGGTTTTATGGTTTCAGGTCTTACATTTAGGTTTTTAATCCATTTTGAGTTTATTTTTGTGTATGGTATAAGAAAGTGGTCTAGTTTTATTCTTTTGCATGTAGTTGTTCAATTTCCCCAGCACCATTTATTGAAGAGACAATCTTTTCCCCCATTTTATATTCTTGCCTCCTTTGTCATAGATTAATTGATTGTATAAGCATGGATTTCTTGGTCTATTCTGTTCCTTTGATCTATATTTCTATTTTCGTGCCAGTACCATACTGTTTTGAATATGATAGCTTTGCATTTTAATTTATTTTTAATTTGTTTTTGTTTTTTTATTTTTGAGAGAGAGCACGCAAGAGCATGAGCAGGAGAGAGGGGCAGAGGGAGAGAGAATCTCAAGCAGACTCCAAGCTCAGCACAGATCCTGACATGGGCCTCAGTCCCACAACCCTGGGATCATGACCTGAGCCAAAATCAAAAGTCAAATGCTCAACCAACTGAGCTACCCAGGAGCCCCTATATATTTTTTTCTTTTTCTTTCCCCCCCCCCTGTATTTTAATTTAAAACATAATGCTGTGAGTGCTAGAGTTATTTAAATTTTTTCTTGTTGAAATATGAGATGTTATAAACTAAGAAAAAAAAAAAACTTGAAAAATCTGACCAAATGCAGAGACATCCAGATGCCTAAAGAAAGGATTTTTTATATATTTTTATATTTTTCATAGAGGATAATTATTAGAAATGTCTATGGCATCTCAACACATCGAGTGTCTTCCTCTGTATGCTTGTCATTAACACTTGTTATTAGGATTGAAGGTGCTAGAGAGAAAGTTTGCTAATATAGACAAATTAAAATGAAACCAATAATTTGGAAGGGATTATTACAATTATTATCCTATCAAGTTTTAATCATTTAATATCAACTGGAAGTCTACCATGGGCAAGTTTTCCGAAGAGGAGAACCATTTCCAAAAATCATTCTCATTATTGACATTAAAAGGCACTTTTAAATTAATCTGTGTTCAATATTTATATTTTCCTATATTATGGAAACAGACTATACCCTCCACAAAGGCTCGAGGGCACCAATACAAAACCAGGTGTGTACCTAATTGTAATTATCACGCTAAAAGTCTTTTACTATGTTATTTATTAAAGATCATCAAATTTGTAGATTTTGCTTCTGTTGACATATCTTCTTAATAGCATAAGTAAAATCTATTCACATATAAAAATAAATCGTTTTAGTTTGGTAAAGTGATAAACTGTAATAAAAACCTATTCACTGTTGGTTGTGTTGGTTGGACATATTTTACCTTGTATATTGATGTCTGTTGCCAATATGTATTCGATCAAAGTCTGTGCTTCAGAACAAAAAGCTTCCTATTGCTCCTCTAGTCACTTTCAACTTTGTAGACTCATCAGGAAGCTCTTAAGTAAATAAGCATTTAAATTGAAAGCAATGAAATTGTGTTTTGTATTACCTGATACAGCTTCCACATATCCCACCTGCTCCATTCCTCTCATGTGCTGAACCCACTCTTTGTGTCCCTTACTATCAGTATCTGAGGAGTTGAACCTGCCACACAAACCAGCCCAGACCAAGACCATCTCCAGATGAGGCTGTCCCCTGCTGTACCTCATTGAAGTGATTGATAGTTGAAGAATCGTAAGGAAGAAGAGAGGGGTCAAAAGACCATAAAGACAGAGCAACATGATTTTCAGCGAGGGAAGAAAGGTAGATTCTGCATACTGTATTCTGACAAATTTAACATTAGTACCAGGAAAAAGTTGAGAATGGGTTTCCATAAATGATTTGAGTGCACTTACAGGATAGGACAGGGATCATTTGGAGCCAGCATGCGTTTCTGAAAGCAGGGTAAACCACACTAACTTTATTTCTTTTTCAGATAATATTGGTAGATTAGTGGTAAAGGAGAATGCTATATGAAGAGTATAGAACATTGAACTCTTTGTGGACATGATGAAAAACTATGGATCAGATTATAATGCAGTTAGATCTTGCCTGAAGACTTTGGCTCCAAAAAGCAGATAAATGTTTTCTTGGACAAGTCCTTCATTTATGCTGTAGGGATCGGTCATGGTCTCTATTGCACTTCACATTTAATTAATGGTTTGATAGAAACCCACATGTATTTGGTTTGAATAGATCATATGTAGTTAAGAGTTACTAATTTGTTCATTGACACTAAAAAGTTATTTGATAAACCATTGTAAATGCCAGCATTTCAGTTAAAAATTGACTCTACAAGTATAGTTCAGGTAAACAGGTCCTTCAGCAGTATCTGAAGCAGTATCTAGAAGGACAAGAATTTTAGTAAAATACAACCTTGGGCTTTATTAATTAAAATTCAGTGTGTAGAACCAGAGAGACATTGGCCCCGTCTATTCTTGTTTGGTCAGACAACATCATATTTTCAAAACAGCATTGAGGGGTGTGCCTGGGTGGCTCAGTCGGTTACGCATCTGACTCTTGATTTGAGCTCAGGTCATGATCTCGCAGTTTGTGCAGTCAAGCTTTGTGTTGGGCTCTGTGCTGACAGTGTGGAGTTTGGGATTCTCTCTCTCCCTCTCTCTCTGTCCCATCCCCACTTACACTCTGTCTTTCTCAAAATAAATAAATAAAAATTGTAAAAAAGCATTGCTAAGCCAAAAGTATCAAAGGAGGCCAACCAGGGTAATAGGAATTTGAACCTATGTCTTATGAAACCGCTGAAGATATGGTTTTGTCAAGGGAAGAGGGATCAATATATTTTCAGATATCTGAAGGAGAGTTATGTGGCAGATATTAAACTTGGTATTTGTGACTTTAGAGAACAAAGCCAGGATCAATATATAGAAACTACATGTAAACAAAGCTTAGCTCAATGAGAACTTTCTAGCCATTAGAGTTGTAGGCTACTTGGGGAGGGTGTGGTAGAGAGACTAATGGTATCCACATCTTCAACCCTGAAACCCCTGAATATGTTGCTGTACATGCCAAAAGGCCATCTACTTTGTAGATGTGATTAATTTAAGAATCTTAATTTAAGGAGATTACCTGATAAGCCTATTGTAGTAACAGTGGTTTTTAAAAGATAGAAGAGAAAAAGAGAGAGAGAGAGAGAGAGAGAGAGAGAGAGAGAGAGAGAGAGAAAGGAATAAATAAATAAATAAATAAATAAATAAATAAATAAATAAATAAAAGATAGAAGAGAGAGGGGCGCCTGGGTGGCTCAGTTGGTTAAGCGTCCAACTCTTGATTTCGGCTCAGGTCATGATCTCATGGTTCACAGGATCAAGCCCTGGGTTGGGCTCTGCGCAGACAGTGCAGAGCCTGCTTGGGATTCTCTCTCCCTCTCTCTCTGCTCCTCCCCCGTTTGCTCTCTCTCTCTCATGCACGCACTCTCTCTCAAAATAAACAAACATTTGGGGCGCCTGGGTGGCGCAGTCGGTTAAGCGTCCGACTTCAGCCAGGTCACGATCTCGCAGTCTGTGAGTTCAAGCCCCGCGTCAGGCTCTGGGCTGATGGCTCAGAGCCTGGAGCCTGTTTCCGATTCTGTGTCTCCCTCTCTCTCTGCCCCTCCCCCGTTCATGCTCTGTCTCTCTCTGTCCCAAAAATAAATAAACGTTGAAAAAAAAATTAAAAAAAAAATAAAAATAAAAATAAACAAACATTAAAAAAAGAAATTCTATAAAAATAAAAAAATTTAAAATGGAAGAGGGAAGAGAATCAGAGAAGGAGTAGTGATGATGGAAGCAGAGGGCCAGGGTGAAAAGGAGATATGAAAATGTTGTGTTGCTGGCATTGAAGATGAAGGAAGGGGCCGTAAGTCAAGGAATGCAGGGAACTTCCAGAACCCAGAAAGACAAGGAAACAGATGGTACCTTAGAGTCTCTGGAAGGAATTCAGTCCTGTCAACGCCTTGATTTGGGCCTAGTGAAACTCATTTTGGACATTTGACCTCCAGGATTGTAAGATTATATTTTTGTGTTATTAAACCACTAAATTTGTGGTAATTTGTTTCAGTGATAAGGGGAAACTATGTAGGGGGTTAATAAATTTCCATTATCACAAGTATAGTAGTAAAGTAGGATGATTTTATTCTGGGGAGTTGAGATTTTTGTAAAGGATTGGACTAGAATGATCTACATAGTCTTTTCCACCTGGACTGAGCCCTCTTTTTTCATTTTTTGATTATTTTTCCTTGGAGGTCTTAACCTCATAACTTCAGCTATAACCTCTCTATTAACAATAGACAAATTCATAGCCCTAATTTCTCTTGAGTTCTAATTACACATACCTTATTAGTTGACATATTCATTTGGACATCCTGGAATCCCTTTACATTGAATATGCCTCCAGGGAGGAACAATGCTGGGATTGAGAGTTTAGAATACAGAGAGGTAAATATGGTCTTTCCTCGAAGGAGGGAAAATAAGACCAACTTCTCTTCTATAAGTGAACAAATCCAGAATTGAGAAAAATCAGCCATGAAGAATTCTGATGACAAAATGTCAAGAGCTTTTGTGCAGCAAACTAGAGGTTTTTTAACCTAAAGGAGATAAAGATGTTTTGCCTTAAGTTGTACTTCTTTAAGTTTTTTCTTAAATGTTATGCTCTTAACAAGAAAAATTAGACTAAATAATATCTGGACCTGATCTGCATGTCGTCAACCATCTCTCTCAAGACTAGGCTGAGCCCAGTGAAATGGCAAAATGATAAACATGAGTTCAAATGGCAAAGAGCCATAGACTGTAATGGTTTAGAGTGCAGGCTCTGGAGTCAGACTGTATGGATTGGGTCACAGCTGTAATAGTTGAGCTATACTCAATATTGGACAAGTAACTTTGGACAAGCTAGTTAACTTCACCTTGGTTTCTTCTTCTATAAAATGCAGATAGGCTGCCTACTCCATAGAGGTGTTATACAAATTAAAAAATACAAGCAAAGTGCTTAGAATACTTGGAACATAGCAAATGGTCAATAAATATCTTTTTTTTTTAAAGAAGATAACCATGGACACTCTTGACCATCAACCCAAAGGGAGATTCTAGTTTCCAAGTGGGATTCTTTTGTGTACAAGATTTAATCCAAGGATACACTGACTTTTCCCATTGCAGCCTGACTCTGTCTAGTCCCTAATTTATGCCCTGGTAAGACATCTTTTTTGGTTTCCTAATTCCTCGATCATTTTGGTCCTGACTTGATGTCAACATTCTCCCTGACATCCCAATGACTAATTTGAAACACGCCACAACTCCTTTCTGGTTCCTACCCTACCTGCTCCACATGGGCAACTAGACCCACCTGTTCTTCAGGGCTTTCAGGAATGCACCATTCCGGCAGCCCTCTACTGCCTTCACCTTTCACCCCTCCTAATAAGTGCAACATTCCAGCTCTGACTTCAGTTCCAAAAGAACCTTTGGTGGTTTGGGCAAGGTATTATTAAAAAAGAGTTGAAATTGACTGAGGGAGGGGTTTTGTGTCTGAGTGCTTATGCTTCTCTAAATCTTATTGAATATGATGTCCAGAATATCTCATTAGTAATTGAAGAGGTCATACTTGAAGACTATTATTCTTTTTTTTTTTAATGAGCAGCAGGCAAAAGTTTATTGGAGTATAAGATCAGAAAGTAAGAATAGTATGAAAGCTCTCTTTACAGAGAGGAGGCATTTGAAAGTGAATGCCCCTATTCTTTTTTTTATTAAGTTTTTATTTTTTTATTGTTATTTTTTTAATTTTTTTTAACATTTATTTATTTTTGAGACAGAGAGAGACAGAGCATAAACGGGGGAGGGTCAGAGAGAGGGAGACACAGAATCTGAAACAGGCTCCAGGCTCTGAGCTGTCAGCACAGAGCCTGACGTGGGGCTCGAACTCATGAACCGCTAAATTATGACCTGAGCCAAAGTCAGATGCTTAACCGACTGAGCCACAGACACCCCCTTTTCATTAAATTTTTAATTTTAATTACAGTGCAGCTAACATACAGTGTTATATTAATTTCAGGTGTACAATACAGTGACTCAACAATTCTGTACATTACTCAGTGCTCATCATGATAAGTGTACTCTTGGCCGCTTTATTTCCCCCAACCGCCACCACCGCCCTTCTGGTAATCATCAGTTTGTTCTTTATAGTTAAGACTCTGCTTCTTGGTTTGTCTCTTTCCCTCTCTTTTCTTTCCTTTGCTCGTTTGTTTGTTTCTTAAATTCCACATATGAGTGAAATCATATGGCATTTATCTCTCTCTCACTTATTTTGCTTAGCATTATATTCTCTAGTTCCATGTATGTTGTTGCAAATGGCAAGATTTCATTCTTTTCTATGGCTGAATAATATTCCATTGTATATATGTACCACATCTCTATCCATTCATCTGTTGATGGACACTTGGACTGCTTCCATAATTTGGCTATTGTAAATAATGCTGCAATAAACATAGGGGTGCATATATCCCTTTGGATTAGTGTTTTTGTATTTTGGGAGTGAATACCCAGTAGTGCAGTTACTGGATCATAGGGTAGTTCTATTTTTACCTTTTTGAGGAACCTCCATACTGGCTGCACCAGTTTGCATTCCCACCAACAGTGCAAGAGGATTTCTTTTTCGCCACATCCTTGCCAACACTTGTTGTTTCTTATATTTTTTATTTTAGCCATTCTGACAGGTGTAAGGTGATATCTCATTATGGTTTTGATTTGCATTTCCTTGATGATGAGTGATGCTGAGCATCTTTTCATTTGTCTTTTGGCCATCTGTATGTCTTCTTTGGAAAAATATCTTTTCATGTTAAGACTATTATTCTTTTGTTGTTGTTGTGTTGCAAATGGCAAGATTTCATTCATTTTTTTTAAATTTACATTCAAATTAGTTAGCATATAGTGCAACAATGATTTCAGGAGTAGATTCCTTAGTGCCCCTTACCCATTTAGCCCATCCCCCCTCCCACACTCCCTCCAGCGACCCTCAGTTTGTTCTCCATATTTACGAGTCTCTTCTGTTTTGTCCCCCTCCCTGTTTTTATATTATTTTTGTTTCCCTTCCCTTATGTTCATCTGTTTTGTCTCTTAAAGTCCTCATATGAGTGAAGTCATATGATTTTTGTCTTCCTCTAATTTCACTTAGCATAATACCCTCAAGTTCCATCCACGTAGTTGCAAATGGCAAGACTATTATTCTTAATAAATAGATATGGTAGAAAAACTTACAGACTATATTCTCTTATCCAAATCAAAGAATAGACTAAACAATAAGTCCATGCAACCATAAACCAGGGACCACCATCCTCTTGGTGGCATCTGAATTATAAACATAATTTAGGCTCACAGAAAATAATACATTTTCATAAGGTTGGCCTTACCAAAATTACATCCATAACATGACCACAAATAGCCATTTTAAAGTGGTGTCCAGTGACCAATATAATGATGGAGAGAAAAGGAAAGATGTCAGTGTTGACTATAAAGTTAAAAAATAGAAATAAATTGGGGCACCTGGGTGGCTCAGTCAGTTGGGCATAGGACTTCAGCTCACTTCGTGATCTTGCAGTCCATGAGTTCGAGCCCCATGTCAGGCTCTGCACTCACAGCTCAGAGCCTGGAGCCTGCTTTGGATCCTGTCTCCCTCTCTGCCCCTCCCCTGCTCACACTCTGTCTCTCAAAAATAAAATTTAAAAAACATTAAATTTTTTTTTAATAGAAATAAATGGCCATAGAAGGGATGACCTTTTGTACAAGTAGTTTGCAAAACACAAGTTTATTGAAGGATTAACATTTGTATAGCACTAGACAATATACGTTTCAGTCTACCTCATTCATTTCTTGTAACAGTATTGTAACATCAATGCTATTATTATTCCTATTTTAAAGATGAAGAAATTAAGGGTGGGAAAATTTAGGTAACTTGCCCCAGGTTAGGTTCACACATTCAAAAAGAGGCAGAACCAGGGATTCAATTTCACTTGCCCCAGTTCCAAGTCCTGGACTTTCCCCATTATATCCACTACCTCACTAATACGGATTCCACTTAAATGTATGTAAGAACTTATTTTAAATAGGCTCTTAGAATCTCCATCCTTGGGAAATCTTCAACAAGAGAATACGTTTTAAACAATTTTAGCTAGTCTCTATGCAAGCTTTTAGGCATAATCATCTTGGGGTTATTTTCCACTTTTTAATTTCCAGTTACTATCAGCCCCTTCTCGCTTAAGTTTATGACTTCTTATATCTATCCCATGTGTAACGTGTTTACCGAGGTAGCCTGAGCGTCTACTTTGGAAAGTTACCATTTAATCATAAGCAGTATTGTGTAGGTGACCAGGTAGGTAATTGTCTCATTACGTCACAACCTTCTGACCTGGGCTCCATTCATAACCTCGCTAGAGGCTGGGTCTGTAAATGTTTCCGGTCCCTTCTGCTTCTCCCTCACCTCCACCCCTGCGGGGACCCACTCTCTGTGCTCGACCGACCGGCAACTTGCCCCCTTCGGAAGCTCTGCCGGCGGGGAAAGGCCCGCTTAGACCTGTCTTATCAAAATTGTTTTGTTTTGCTTTTGGTGAGAGCCCTTCAAAATGTTTTCCTCAGAAATCGGGTCCTGGAATACACAGGATGATCTGAAGAGATCTGAAGGTCTCTTCAGGCTGGCGGCCATCCCTCAGCTCAGGGGCACAACCGGAAGGGCGCGCCCTGCAGGGGCTGGGTTGCTCTGGGCGGAGCGCTGGCCTCAGAGTTGCGCGGCTTGTGCCTGCGCGGAGGATCCCGGCTCAGCTGGCTCGGCTCAGGAGGAGCAGGCGGTCACCAGGGAAGAATGTGAGGTTGCGAATATGTGGATCCAGGCCACAGGGGTGAGCAGGGCTCAGTGGGAGGGTGGACGCCTACCCTGGGTTTGTAGTCAGGGTCCTGGGGTTAACACTGGGCAGAAAACAAAAATGACCTGCTCTGAGCTACCAAGAAATCCTTTATTCCACAAGAGCTTCAGAAGACTCTCTAGACCCAGTTTCTCATTATAAAAGTCCTTCATGGTATAACCCAGGGCAGGGGTCTTGATACCAGTTGTCCCCAAACCCATTGCTGAAGCACAGCGCTCATCTTTAGAGCTGGCTCCTTTTGGTAACATCCTCTTTTTTGTTTTTTAAATTCAGCCCCCAGTCCAGTTCTCTTTCCCACACTGAGGTCTTTTTTTATACACCCCTAAAACGCTGTGGTATAGAGTATACTCAGCCTATGAAATACAATCAACGTTAAAAGTGTCTCATTGAGGGGCGCCTGGGTGGCTCAGGTGGTTGAGCGGCCGACTTCAGCTCAGGTCATGATCTCTCAGTCCGTGAGTTCGAGCCCCGCGTCGGGCTCTGTGCTGACAGCTCAGAGCCTGGAGCCTGTTGCAGATTCTGTGTCTCCCTCTCTCTGACCCTCCCCCGTTCATGCTCTCTCTCTCTGTCTCAAAAATAAATAAACGTTAAAAAATAAAAAAAGTGGAGCGCCTGGGTGGCGTAGTCGGTTAAGCGTCCGACTTCAGCCAGGTCACGATCTCGCGGTCCGTGAGTTCGAGCCCCGCGTGGGGCTCTGGGCTGATGGCTCAGAGCCTGGAGCCTGTTTCCGATTCTGTGTCTCCCTCTCTCTCTGCCCCTCCCCCGTTCATGCTCTGTCTCTCTCTGTCCCAAAAATAAATAAACGTTGAAAAAAAAATTTTTTTTAAATAAAATAAAATAAAAAAAAATAAAAAAGTGTCTTATTGAATTAAATCTACTTTTTAAGTTGTCCACAGTGTAGTTAGCCTTTTAACAATAAAATAATATATAATAATTTTTAAAAATTTAATGTTTATTTATTTTTGAGAGAGAGAGAGAGAGAGAGAGCAGGGAAGAGGAGAGAGAGAGAGACACAGAATCTGAAGCAGGCTCCGGGCTCCAGGCTGTCAGCACAGAGCCCAACATGGGGCTCGAACTCACAGACAGGGAAATCATGACCTGAGCCGAAGTCAGACACTTTAACTTGCTGAGCCACCCAGGCACCCCATATGATAATTTTTTAAGACAAATATAGGATGTGACTATTACAATCTTAAGTTTATAAATGAGAAAAATAAATATACCCAAAAGGCATAGGAATATCCGATACATGCAAAAAAATGAAGTTGGGTTTTTAACTTACAGCATATAAAAAAATTAACTCAAAATGGATCAAACCCCAAATATAAGAGCAAAAGTATAAAACTCTTAGAAGAAAACATACAGAGAATCCTTTATGACTTTGGATTTGGAGATGTTGTCTCTGGTATGACATCCAAAGCACAAAACAACAAAGGAAAAAGATACATTGTACTTTATAAAAACTAAAACCTTACGCACATCAAAGGACACTATCAAGAGAGTGAAAAGACAGAAAATATTTGCAAATCATGTATGTGATAAGGGATTAATATCCAAAATATATAGAGAACTCCTACAACTCAGTAATGAAAAAACCCAACCCAATTAAAAAAGTGGGCAAAGGATTTGAATAGACATTTCTCCAAAGCAGATATGCAATGTCCAATAGCACATGAAAAAATGTTCAACATTACTAGTCATTAGACAAATGCAAACCCAAACCACTATGAGATCCTACTTCATGGTGCACCTGGATGGCTCAGTCAGTTGGGTGTCTGACTCTTGATTTCAGCTCAGGTCATGATCTCATGGTTTGTGGGATTGAGCCTGCTTGGCATTCTCTCTCTCCTCTCTCACTGCCCCTCCCCTGCTCATGCTCTCTCTCCTCTCTCAAAATAAATAAATAAACTTAAAACAGAGAGAGAGATACTACATCACACTCATTAGGATGGCTATGATTAAAAAATAAAACAGGTAATAATAAGTGTTGGTAATGATATGGAGAATTGGAATCCTCCTGCATGGATGATGCTAATATAAAATGGTGTGTACTAGAAAACAATATGGTGGTAAAGAAAGAAAGAAAGAGAGAAAGAAAGAAAGAAAGAAAGAAAGAAAGAAAGAAAGAAAGAAAGAAAGAAAGAAAGAAAGAAAGAAAAAAGGAATTGTCATATGATACAGCAATTCCCCCTCTGGATATATACCTAAAAAAATTGAAAGCAGGAACTCAAACAGATACTTGTACACCAATTTTCATAGCAGAGTTAGTCACAACAGCCAAAAGATGGAAACAACCCAAAAGTCCATCAACAGATGAATAAACTAAATGTTGTATATCCATGCCATGTAGTATTATTTAGTCTCAAAAAAGAAATGAAATTCTGATACGAGGTACAACATGAATGAACCTTGAAAGTACCCTGCTAAGTACAATAAGCCAGACACAAAAGGACAAATATTATATGATCCCACTTACGTGAGGTACCTAGAATAAGCAAATACATAGAGACAGAACGTAGATAGTATACCAGGAGCTAGGGGGAGGAAGGAATGAAGAGTTACGTTTAATGGGTACAGAGTTTTTGTTTGGGATGATGAAGAATTTCTGGAAATGGATAGTGGTGATAATTGCACAACATTACTTAATACCACTGAACTGCATACTTAAAAATGGTTAAAACGGTAAATTTTGTATTATGTATATTTTATCACAGTAAAAAAAAAAATTTAAGTTTATTTATTTTGAGAGAGAGAGAATGAGAGCAAGTAGGGGAGGGGCAGTGAGGGGAAGTGAGAGAATCCTAGGCAGGCTCCGTACTACTTGTATAGAGCCCAATGCAGGGCTCAGTCTCACAAACCATGAGATCATGACCTGAGCCAAAGTCAACACTTAACCAACTGAGCCACCCAGGTGCCCCGCACAGTATTTTTAAGCATAGGAAACATGAGTCCTTAACTTTATTTTGAAAGCCTTTGTGATCTCCATGTTTTTGCTACAGAGTGAACCCATAAGCCACCACACACACCATGGGAACATCAGATCCAAATGTGAATTTAGTTAAGAAATTGTGTGTATGTATGTGTATGTGTATGTGCAGACAATAAGTGTTTTGTCTACATTAGATATGATTCTTCTTCTGACTTGTCAGAAGTGCCACAGCCTCTTTGCTTCCTTTCTTCAATATATTGTGCCTCAGTTATTACAGGGAGAGATGGAACAGAAATTGCTAGTGATGCTGCAGATAACTTAGTTCACCTTCCAACCTGGAGATTGGTTGAAGGAAGAAGAAATGTGAGTGACAGAGGCTTTGCTGGCCATGCTTCTCAGCCACTTAATTCCTCCCAGGGTCAGAGGCACCTAGGGCCACATTGTTTATGGATTCTCTAACTATCACTTCCCCCTTGAGGTTTAGCTTTCAATGTTTGCAGACTCAGCAAACTGGATTATTTGTCCCTGGTGCATAATGGCATATGCTGAGGTTTACTGTAGAATGTTGACCCTGAACAATAATTCCACACAAAACTTTCATCATGCTCGTCATGCTTAGAGAAAGGAAATTTGTTTACTAAGCACTAAACAAAGTGGTACAGACTTATATTAAAACTAGTGCCTTTTGGGTCGCCTGGGTGGCTCAGTTGGTTAGGCGACTGACTTCGGCTCAGGTCATGATCTCACAGTTTGTGAGTTCGAGCCCTGCGTCAGCCTCTGTGCTGACAGCTCAGAGCCTCGAGCCTGCTTCGGATTCTGTGTCTCCCCCTCTCTCTGCCCCCTCCCCTGCACACACTCTGTGTCTCTCTGTCTCTCAATAATAAATAAACATTAAAAAAATAAAAATAACTCTAGTGCCTTTTATGTGATTAAAATATATCATTACTGTCATTGTTTCTGGAATTTTTAAAAATGTTTTAAATTTTTATTTAGAGAGAGAAAGAGGGAGGGGCAAGGCAGGAGGGAGAGAGAGTGAATCCCAGGCACTCTCCAGGCTATCAGTGCAGAGCCAGAATGTGGGGCTCAAACTCACAAACTGTGAAATCATGACCTAAGCTGAAATCAAGAATCAGATGCTCAACCATCTGAGCCACCCAGGTGCCCCAGTCATGGTAAGTCTTACTATAAAGATTATTTTAAACCAAAATAAACCACAGTGGAGAGGTGAAGAAAGACATAGGCATGTGTATATATGTATACACACACATATATATTCAGATAAAATAACCAAGGAATCTTAATTACAAGAATAGTTTCCTGAGCCTTAGCCTACTCAGACTTTAGTGGAAAGTAGCTGACGCCTGTAGCTCAAACCACAGTTTCACTAAACTAATGAGAAACTACCAGCTATCTTTTGGGGATCATGGGTTGCTCCAGGAGTTTAGAGTAAGATTAGAATAGATATTAGAATAGGTATGAGGGGCCTAACTCAAAGGAGTGGAAATGGAG
Source organism: Felis catus (assembly GCF_018350175.1). Lineage (NCBI taxonomy): Eukaryota > Metazoa > Chordata > Mammalia > Carnivora > Felidae > Felis > Felis catus. The sequence goes on along the minus strand of NC_058373.1, from coordinate 84,179,888 downwards.
GTACCTTATGCTCAAAAGGTCAGAAGCACTATAGATTCTCCAAGGAATTCTGATCAGTTTTAGGAAGTGTTTGCTACCCAGGGAGTCCAATTAGCATAAGCATAATCAGTAATAGAACCAAACTGGGTTGTTTGGGGTCACTAGAATGATTCTGTGCTAGGGATTTTTCTGGAATTTAGGAACAACCCCAATGATACATTAGAGAGGCAATTCACCAGATCAAATGCCCTAAACCTCCTAAATCATCAGGAACTAGAGACTGAATTACTGATTTTGCCAACAGAATTAGTTTGTGCTTATGACTTAAGATTTTTGGTGCTAGTTCCAGCTTCAAATATAGACTTTTTTTCTATCTTAAATGTATTATGCTTAATTAATGGTAAATATTTACACTTGAGGAAATTAAGGCTCAAATAGGTTACATAATTTATATGAAGCTACACAGACCTGAGTGACTCCAGTGTCACTACTCTTAATCACCATACTCTGCTGTTCATGCTACTATAATCATTTTATCAAGTATGGGATGTTTTACTTAAATCTTACATGGTTCTAAGATCAGGAAAAAAATTATGTGCTTTTCCTAAATAAGTTTGTTAGATTCAGGGCCTACATTCATGCACATCCACATACAGATAATTTTGTATGTTTTCAGAAAAACGTATATGACAGCTGCAAAAATATTGGGTATATATATATATATATATATATATATATATATATATATATATATATATACACAAAAGAAGAGTGAGAGTACAGACGTGTGGCTCAGATAGATTAAAAAGTAAAAAGTAGAGGTGTTGTGGCCATTTCTGGGCATCGTGAGAAACGGATAAATAATGTTTATAGACCTGTGTTTTCAGGAATAACTTCAGTAATTCTTAACCATAGAGATCATTTGTACACACTCTGGCCTCTCAGTTCCCCTGAGCTCATGTCAGTGACTGTTATGTCCATATCCTGTGGTCATTTGGAAATGCTTCTTTTCTAAAATAAAAGGTTTGGATACTCCAATCTATGACCATAGTCTCCAGTCTTTTCATCTTTCTCTCCCTTCCTCATCTTCAGCGGGTGTTATTTTCCTTCCTTCTTCATGGTCCACAACTCCAGCCTCTCTGTTGACAATAGACCTAACTTCCTCAAAGTCAACTACTTCAATACACATAATTTCACTTCCTCCACCCAGTGTTTTTCCTCCTATTTAGTGGCTCTCTATGTTCTAGAACTCATCCTACCCTTTTTTGCTCCCGTAATTATTCTATTTATCATCCTCCTTACCAAATATGCAGCTACTTCTCCTCAGCTGGATCTTTCCATAATCATTTTAACCTAATTAAGCTTCTCCTATCATAAATACCAAAACCAAACCCCAAAACAGTCTTTGACTTTTCATCTCTCTCAACTCTTGCCCTTCTTACCCTCTTCTCACCTAACCTTGAAAGAAGTTGCATATACTCACTACACTTCTTTCCTTCTTACTCATTCTTTGATCCACTGCACTGTGTCTTTGATTACCAACCTTTCTAAAACTGCTCTTACAAAGGACATCAATAATATCCTACTCTTAAAAAACCAATAAATGCTTTTTAAAAGAAATGTACCAGAAAAAAACACAATTTTAAAGCATATAATTCAGTGATTTCTTAGTACATTCACAAGGCTGTGTTGACCATTACCCCTTTCTAATTCCAGAATATTTTTATTATTCTAAAAGAAAAACCCCATAGCCATTAATAATCACTTTCTATTTCCTCTTTCCGGCTGCCTCTGACAACCACTCATCTACCTTCTGCCTCTATAGATTTGCCCATTCTGGACATTTACTATGACTAGAATCATACAACATGTGACTTTTATGACTGGCTTCTTTCATTTAGCATAATGTTTTCAAAGTTCATCCATGTTGGAGCATATATCAGTACTTCATTCCTTTTTATTGGTGAGTAATATTCTGTAATATACCACAGAATAGATGTATCATTTTGTTTATAGATTCATCAGTTAAGGGACATTTGTGTTGTTTCCACTTTGGGCTATTATTATTATTTTTAATTTTTTTAACATTTATTTGTTTCTTGGGAGACAGAGCGTGAGTGGGGGAGGGGCAGAGAGAGAGGGGGACACAGAATCCAAAGCAGGCTCCAGGCTCTGAACTGACAGCACAGAGCCCAACACGGGCCTCGAACTCATAAACCATGAGATCATGACCTGAGCCGAAGTCGGACGCTTAACTGACTGAGCCACCCAGGAGCCCCTACTTTTGGCTATTATGAATAATGTTTCTGTGAATATTTGTGTACAAGTTTTTGTGTAATTCTCTTGAGTCAATTCAATTTTCTTGAGTAAATGCACGAGTGGAATTGCTGGGTCACATGATAACTATTTAGCCTTTTGAGGAACTGCCAAACTGTTTTCTAAAACAAGTGCACCATTTTACATTCCCATCAGCGATATAGGAGGGCTTCAATTTTACCAACTCTTATTATTATCTAATTTTTTTCATTCTAGCTTTCCTCATGGGTATGAAGTGGCATTTCATTGGAGTTTTGACTCGCATTTCCCTTATGACTAAAAGTGTTGAGCATCTTTTTATATGCTTATTTGGCCATGTGTGTATCTTTGGAGAAATGTCCATTCAAATCCTCTGCTCATTTTCAAATTGGATTATCTTTTTATTACTGAGTTGTGAGAGTTCTTAATATATTCTAGATAATAATAGACCACTATCAGATGCATGATTTGCAAATATTTTCTCTCATTCTGTGGGCTGTTTTTTCACTATTTTGATAGTGTCCCTTGACATACAAAAGCTTTTAATTTTGATGAAGTCCAATTTATTTATTTTTCCTTTGGTTGCTTATGATTTAGGCGCCATATCTTAGAAACCATTGCCTAAGCCAAGGTCATGAAGATTTATACCTATTCTTTGTTATAAGACTTTTATAGTTGGGTTGCCTGGATGGCTCAGTAGGTTGAGTGTCCAATTTCAGCTCAGGTCATGATCTCATGATTTGTGAGTTCAAGCCCAGCATTGGGCTCTGCACTGACAGTGTAGAGCCTGCTTAGGATTCTTTCTCTTTCCCTCTCTCTCTACCTCTCCCCTACTTACTCTCTCTCTCTCTCTCTCAAAATAGACAAGCTTTTAAAAAATTAAGACTTTTATAGTTATAAGTCCAACATTTAATCCATTTTGGGTAAATTTTTATGTATAGCATGATGTAGGGGTCCAAATTCATTATTTTGCATGTGGATATTGAGCTGTTGCAACATCATTTGTTGAAAAAGACTATTGTTTCACCATTGAATTTTCCTGTCATCCTTGTTGAAATCAATTGACCACAGATGTATGGGTCCAGTGGGCACTTTTCATAGTTGACCTCTCAGCAGCATTTGACTTTTACTGATTGATTGCTCCCTCCTTTTTTTTTTTTTTTAATGTTTTTTTTTATTTATTTTTGCGACAGAGAGAGACAGAGCATGAGCAGGTGAGGGGCAGAGAGAGAGGGAGACACAGAATCGGAAGCAGGCTCCAGGCTCTGAGCTGTCAACACAGAGCCTGATGCGGGGCTCGAACCCACAGACTGTGAGATCATGACCTGAGCTGAAGTTGGACACTTAACCAACTGAGCCACCCAGGCGCCCCACTCCCTCCTTTTGAAAATGCCCATTTTCTGTGACTATTCAATTACCAGGCATCTTGGGAATTTGCCTGCTTTAGAGATAATACAAAGCATATCCAAAGATAAGTAACTGGGTGGCAGTATGTGTTAGTTGAATAAGCACATTGCTAGAGTAATCATGAGACATATATGTGTCATTTTCTGTGAATTGTTTGGTATACACTTTGTTCATCTGTCTTGGGAGTTGTGGATTTTATTATTCTCTTGTAGGAACTCTTTAGAATTAGAAAAATTAATTATTTGTCTATGCTGTGAGTGACAAATATTTTTCCTCAGCTTATCCTTAGTCTTTTGACTTTCCATCTGAACATTTTTACCATGCAGGTTTTTTTTCTGGTTAATATATTAGTTTTTTATGTCTTTTTGGCTTTGTGTCATGTTAAGAAAGGTTTTCCCATCCAGACATTAGCAGCAAAAAAAACCAAAAAAAACAAAAAACAAAAAACCAACCAAACAAACAAAAAAAAAACAGTCCCATGGTTTTTGTCTCATAGTTTCAAGGGTTTGTTGTTTTACATTTAAATCCTTGATCCATATGAGACTTGTCTTCAGGGTAGGTGTGAAATATGGATCTTAATTTTTTTTTCTGGATGGCTGGTTTTTTTGTTTCATTTTGATTACATGTAATTGAATAATCTTAATTTAACCACTTTTGTCATATCCAAATTCTCATGTTTTAAGATGCATTTCTCTGCTTCCTATTTAATTTAATTAACCTGAAGCTATTTCCACACTGATAAATTATTATTGCTTTCTAATATATTTTAATATCTCCTCCTTTTTTTCAGAATTAGCTTAGGTGACAGACTTTTTTTAACTTTAATTTTTATTATTTATTTATTAAAAAATTTTTTTAATGTTTATCTTTAAGAAACAGAGACAGATTGTGAGCGGGGGAGGGGAGATAGAGAGAGAAAGACACAGAATCTGAAGAGGCTCCAGGCTCTGAGCTGTCAGCACAAAGCCTGATGCGGGGCTCGAACTCACAAGCTGTGAGATTGTGACCTGAGCCAAAGTTGGATGCTTAACTGACTGAGCCACCCAGGCACCCTATTTGTATTTTTTAGATGACAAACTCTAAATGGTCCCTGTTAAGGAATGATTTCATCTTGTTTATTTCAGCTCATGAAAATATATTTTTAAAGAAGTTCTTTATTTAAGTTCTTTCTTTATTTATTCTAAGGGAGAGAGAGGGAGAGCAGAGGAGGAGGAGAGAGAGAGGGAGAGAGAGAGAGAATTCCAAGCAGGTTATGCACTCTCAGCACAGAGCACCACTGAGGGCTCAAACTCACAAACCGTGAAATCATGGCTTGAGTGGAAACCAAGAGCTGGAAGCTTAACCGACTGAGCACCCAGGTGCCCCATCAGCCTGTGAAAATATTTTTAAATCTTAATTCTGAGGTAAACTGCTCTCTCTTTAATTATCGTATTTAATAACCATGCCTGTAGATCTTAATCCAATATAAAATTTTCAACAGAAAAGGGCTGGAACTAGAGACCTGTAGCATTGTTCAAGAGCCTTATTACTCTAAGTATCGTCTATGAACCAACCCCACCAATACTACTTGGGAGCTTGTTGTAAATTTGGAATCTGAGGACCGAATCCAGACTTACTAATTCAAAATCTGCATTTTAATAAGATCCGCCCCCAAGTGATTTGTATGCATGTTAGAAGTTTGAGAGCAGTATACCATAGATTTCCCTCTAGGATAGTAATCCACAACCTTCACTGCACATTAAATTTATCTGGGGAGCTTTTAAAAAACACTGAGGACTGGGGTGCACCCCTGGAGATTGATTTAATTGGTCTGGGGTTGGGACCCTTAGCACTGTATTTTTAAAAATCCTTAATTGCAGCCATGGTTGAGAAACAGTACTCTAGAATCACCACTTGAGATTGTTAGGGTCCTGGTTACTCAAAAACCAAGAAGGATCTGATGGGGTATCGGCATTAGAAAACAACCATGACCAAAAGCATTATCTATGCAACTTGCATCCCCAGAATTTTTTGGCTGTTGCATCGGCCTGGTTAGGCTTTTTCTCCCACCATTTCTTTGGTCTCCTTGATAAATGACACTTGCTTGCTGATAACCACTTCTTCTTTGTCTTTCTGTCGGGATGAACAGTGAAAGTTTCTGACTTGTCTGCTCACTCTGAAACCATAAATTGGTTCCAGCCTGTGTTTCTGTCCTACCTTAAATATTCCAGTTCAGAACCCTGATTTAATTCATCCCTGCCTTATAATTCCAGCTTTCACTTAAGAGATTTTAGTTTTTTGTACAGTTAAAATTCTGTACTCATAAATAGCTATCACAGTGGCCAGCTAATCTTACGGTGTAGCCGTGGTGATTAGTAAAAATAAGGTGTAGAATTCCCCTGATATACCATCCCAGTAACTTTAGCAAAAAAGGAAAGGGGAATTCTTTTTGAATGATATTCTGAGAGAACACATGGTGGCTTGTAATGATCGTATGCACTTCCATTAATGCCCATAAACCAATGTTTAATAAACTGCTACAGAATGTTGCAGGTTACCAGAATCAAGTTTTCCACTGTGTAATATTAGACTATGTACTATTGAAAATTTGTAAAGTTCTCAGGCTACAGTTTCTAGAAACCTGCTCCCCCACTACCCCTCTTTTTATATTATTTCTCAGAGATTATTAACAGTGACTCTGAAATCAATGGGCAAATTCTTTCAGCATCTAAGGGAATAATTCTCAGGAGTCCCGGAGTCTTGAACTCTGTAGAAGTAAGAATATAAGAATAGTGTTTATTATTTCTTCACATACTGGAGGCTTCTTCTCATCTGCTTTTTAGTTTTATTCATCTAGCATACATGAATGAGGATCATGATGTGCTGAACTTGGACAAAGTTGAATAATCAAGGAGTTTACTCTCCATCTGGAGGTGGTAAAATGTTTGTCCCTAGTCAATACACACTCTCGTGTGAATGAACTAGATGGGATGGGGTAGATGAAATTCTGTATGTAAAATTAGCTGGTCTTAAAGTTCTGAAATTTGAATACTGATGTTATAGATTTTCAGATTCTAAAGCTTGTCACTGGGTATGGATAAGATTCAGTTTTATGTTAGAGGGACTGGAGACCAGTTTCCAAGTAGTATTTTGATTTTTTTCCACCTCAAAAATATTTCTTTTTGCTTAGAAGATGAGACCTATGCAATGATCAAGTAGCCCATCTCTCTCTTTTTTCTGCTGTGACAATCATACTATTTCTCTCAAGCAGTGGGCCTATTTCTTTTTTGAAGTATTTCCTTCCACTAACTTCTAAAGAAAATCTATGGCCTATGGCTGAAAGATTTTTAAAATTATATCAAGGTAGAGATTTATTTTTTTTCCAAGATATAGATTTTAAATGTTTGTTATTTTTATTTTGGGCATACAGTCAGAGTGCTACAGCAGATTTGGCTCAACAAGTATTTAGCAACAAGTCACTTATAACATATTTTATGATGTGCCTCAAAATCTGTCCTTTCCAAGTTCAGAACAGTAGTAGAGAAGAGTTAATAATGATGACTGTTTAGCTAATTTATGCCAGGCACCCATTTTATTTGATCTTCACAACAACTCTCTGAGTGAGGCACTATTATTAACTCCAGGAAATAGACACACCTTGTTTAGTTGCAGCTGTCAAGAGCCAGTGGTAGGATTCAAACCCAAGCCTGCCTGACATCAAGGCATAAGTGAGGAACCACCATAACAAACTTCTCTCTTTTCTGCTGCTGTTCTCTCTACACTAGTGGGTAAAGCTTGTCTTCCTGCCTTCTTCCTTCAAGTTGTCAGTGGGATATTGAAGACTCAGACTTGAGATGATTCTTGGAAGCCACAGACTAAACAATTTCATCTCTTCTTAATTCCATCCCTATTATGTGTCGGTGGTGATGGGTTGTGTTTTAGTTTGCTTTTGCTTTTGTTGTTTAATAAAACACTCTGCTTTCCTTCAGTGACATATGAAAATGAAAACAAAACTAAACAAAAACAAAAATGGGAATGGTCCTTTTCTAGCTCCTCTGCCCTACCCTTTGAGAAGTCCGTGGATTCACTGGTACCCATAGGGCCCACTTGAATGTTTGCTTTCTTTTCTGTCCTTGGCATCCCTGCACTTATCTGAAATAGGCAGAAACATGGACATACACCCTTCTCCAAATGCTTTACCTTTTATTGTATTTTCAGATATTTAACTCAACACCTGATCATAATCCATCTATTAGAATTGTGCACAGAGAATAACTGAGAAAGGAGAATAAAAATATGTTTTTCCCGGGGCGCCTGGGTGGCTCAGTCAGTTAAGCGTCTGACTTCTGCTCAGGTCATGATCTCAGGGCTCATGAGTTCGAGCTGACATTTCAGAGCCTGGAGCCTGCTTTGGATTCTGGGTCTCCCTCTTTCTCTGCCTTTCTCCTCTCATGCTCTGACTCACTCTCTTTAAAAAATAAATAAACATTAAAAATATTTTTTAATGTTTTTCTCCAATAATTTAAATGTTCTGTAATCGCATATTTCCAATAAAAAGAAAGTAAACACACACACACATATCTTTACTTCACTATAGATTACAATAAATGACCTTACCATTTCAGTATTGGCTCAGCTACTGATTATGGTCAACTTTAATAGAATGTTGGGATTATACTACTGTTTTCCTGTAGGTTACTGGTTTTTAACTGCTAGGAGGAGAAAACCAGTAGAATAAATAGAATACATTCACAGCAATATGAAATTCAGCCTGTAACTTTTCAACACCAAAAAAAGGTAATTTTTTAAGTATTTCTTAGCCTTTTAGAACTTTTGTTCTCTTTATTTAGTATTTAAGATCTGTTTTGTTTGAATATGGCTTGTTTGAATATTTGTTTGAATGTGGTTTGAATATGGCTGTAGAAATTAAATACCTTTGATTATTTGAAAAATTGTGAAATATGTGAAGTTTCTCTCCATAAATCCTTTATCTCCTTTGCTGTGGCATCTTTCTGCATTCTGCATTCTTCCAGGGACTCGTGTCCTGCTGCTGCTCCCCCAAACTGCCTACAGTCTCCACTGCAGACTTACTAGCCTGGCAATTGTCCTTTCTTTCCCTTTCTGTGCTGAGTTCCTATTTCCTACAAGTCTTACACAGGTTGGTAACCGATAAACTAATTTAAACTAACATGTTAATGGCTGACAGCTGTCTTGGGAATTTGGGGAAGAGGTTTGAGAAAGGCCTTTCCCCATGGCTTTCAAATCCCACCTGGGCAACAGATTAATTAGCTTATCTACAAGTGTGGTCTTTCTCCTAAACAAATTAATTGACAAGTACTGTACATTTGGAAACAATATATCATTTAAATATAAAATAATTCTTTATTTAGGGGACTATTGCTTAATTGTGTCTCCCATGTGGGAATTTTTTTTTTTTTGACATCCAGAGTTAAGGTAAGAATTAGGAGATTAATTCTAAAATCATATATCAGAAACTCAGCTTTTTCCAAGCTTTGTTGCTACTACATATCCTATATGCATTCCTATATTAATCATTTATAAAATAGGAACAAAATTTCATATTTTATAGGAATGTCACAGAACTAAATGATCATTCATTACATTATAACTATGAAAAAAGTAAACAATAATTATGATATTTAAAGTCACAATATTGTGGTTTTCTACAGTATTACCATTTATAAAATTATACAGGTATAAATATAGCATTATAAATTTAAAAGTGGGTGAAACAATTCGTATAAACATTAAATCAAGATGGATGGAACTTTTGAAAGTGTTGAACATTCAAAATGGATTTCCTATAGAATTTAATTTTTGTGTGTGAAATTTGTCCCTAATGAGCAAATCAGAACAAAACAAGAAAACTATTGACACCTTACATTAGTGCCAATTATAGGTTCTGAGTCAATAACACTGCTGAATATAAAGAGTTATAATTTTTAATGTATGCACAGTGTATAAACCACATACTATTTCAGTTGCAGATCTCATGGATTCTATTTTCAATCTATACTACTTAGTTTGCATTCCTCCCTAAGGTTTTAGAATTGGGGAAAAGAACTGGCATAGCTTTAAAAGCAGAACTGTTTTCAGTAATCATGTTGAAAGGCACTTGTGCATGTTTACCATTATCCAAATAGCTTAATTAATGTTCAATACTTTTGTGGGCAATTTGAATCATATATATTTCTTTCAATTAAATAGTTCTTTTTATTTTCACATGAGCGTGATTAAATATTATTTATCATTTTACAAACATTATATTTGCTCGTTTATTTATTTTGCTTGTATGAATGGTAAATCATAACTTTTTAACTAATCAGTAACTATAGACTTAAATGTAAACACAGTGATGTTGCTTTTTCATTATCGCATCAAATTGTAAAAATTAATTGGAACTATATTTTCAGAACTTAATCAGAGATCATTTGTGAAAGCTTCTTATTCTTTCTGATCTATTTTAAGCAGATTTTTTTCTGTTTACCTGTGAATTCTTCATGTATTTGCTATACAATAATCATTCAGTTATTTAACATTGATATGTTAGGTATCTTTAATAGGCTTAGTACTCAGCTACATAATACTTGAGTATAATGATCCTATTTTCTAAACCAAAAAAATAGGACACATGCTCTGACAAGTATATCTTTGTAACACTGTTTTTGAATTATAAACAGGATTATCCTGAACAATCTAAGACATAATGTTGCCAAATACAAGTTACTTGAAAAAAATAGACATCTATAAAACAATAAAAACTGATTTATTGAATATGTACTATGTGTCAGGCACTTTATAGTATACCTAATTTTTACAGCAACCATGCAAGATGGTGCTATTATTTCCCTTTTGTATTACAGAATTCTGCTGAGGTTTAGGGTGGAAGTGAGGTGGTTATATAACTTGTCTAAGATCAAATGGCTAGTGTGTGCGACAGCTGGGTCTCAAACTCAGAGCTGGTCTAACATCAAAGCCTATGATGATCTAGTATCTCTTAGCATACAGATATTTGTGGTTAAGAAAAGGATGAGGAGGGGAATCGGGAGTCAGACAGATCTGGGTTGGCTGCATTATCTCTATCACTTAGTAGTTGTGTGACTTTAAGCAAGTCACCTTAACTTCTGAATTTTGTTAATCCTTTGTGAGGATTGAATGAGATAATGCATGTATAGTACTTAACACAGTGCCTACACATGGGAAATGTTCAATGAATGCCTTTTGTTATTTTTATTATTTCATAGTGACAGCTCAAAAGACAGAGTGACATTGATATACACTAGTAAAAAGTTATTGTTGGTGAACATTGTTATAACATATATCTTCTGATCTCATGTAATTCTCCATTATCAGATTTAATAACTAATAAAAATAATTTCTGAGTAGTGATTTCATTATATATGATCCTACTTTCTAAATTCTCTTTTAAATCTTTATTATTTTCGTTTCTATGGTGAATCTAGACAAAGCATTAATAAAACAGAATGAACAAATATTTATTGAGCATCTACATGCCAGGCACTGTTCTAGGAGATGGTGATCTGATGGTGAGCAAAAATAGTCTGTGCTCTCATGGAAGAAGCAAAATGATGAAATAATTACACAAATAAATGTAAAGCTGTACTTGTGGTAAGGGCTATGAGAGAGATGCACATAGTGCTGTGAGAGATTATAGCAAGTAGGGATTCAGCTTACTCAAAGAAGTCACACTAGGCTTCCAAGAGGGCGACACAGATGATCTCTGAAGTATGAGTACCAGTAACCAGCCAAACACAGTGGAAAGAATATTTCTGGCAGAGGAAACAGCACCAGGAGACATCCAAGAGTACCAGGGATTGAAAGAAGGGCAGTGTGGGTGAGAAGGCCAGAAGAAGGTATTGTGACAGGAACCAGAAGAATAGGTGGGGAATCAGAATGTCCAGGGTTTTGAAGGCTATGCTAAGGAGTTTGGACTTTAAGAACAGTGGGAAGACATTGAAATGTTTTAAAGTTGAAAGTGACATGAGTAGATCTTACTAAACAACAACAACAAACCATGGATGTGTATGGTAATTGTGGTGATAGTCGGAAAATTAAACTGATTTGAGTGATTGTTTTATTTTATTTTTTTAAATTTTTTTTTCAACATTTATTTATTTTTGGGACAGAGAGAGAGCATGAACGGGAGAGGGGCAGAGAGAGAGGGAGACACAGAATCGGAAACAGGCTCCAGGCTCCGAGCCATCAGCCCAGAGCCTGACGCGGGGCTCCAACTCACGGGCCGTGAGATCGTGACCTGGCTGAAGTCGGACGCTTAACTGACTGCGCCACCCAGGCGCCCCTTGAGTGATTGTTTTAAAAAAGGGATTTTTGGGGCACCTGGGTGGCGCAGTCGGTTAAGCGTCCGACTTCGGCTCAGGTTGTGATCTCGCGGTCCGTGAGTTCGAGCCCTGCGTCGGGCTCTGTGCTGACAGCCTGGAGCCTGTTTCAGATTCTGTGTCTCCCTCTCTCTGACCCTCCTCCGTTCATGCTCTGTCTCTCTCTGTCTCAAAAATAAATAAATGTTAAAAAAAAATTTTAAGGGATTTTTATGAATTAGGTAATGGGAATTAAGAAAAATTAAGTGATTTTACCATGAAGTATAGTCATGTTTTATTTTTATTTAAAAAAAAATTGTAACGTTTATTTGTTTTTGAGAGACAGAGCATGAGTAGGGGAGGGGCAGAGAGAGGGGGAAACACAGACTCGAAAGCAGGCTCCAGGCTCTGAGCTGTCAACACAGAGCCTGACATGGGGCTCAAACTCACAAACTGTGAGATCATGACCTGAGCCAAAGTCAGATGCTTAACCAACTGAGCCACCCAGGCACCCCTAGTCATGTTTTTGAGGTAAAGTAATTTGAAAGCTAATTATATGAACAACCACCACAACAATAAAACAAAACAAAGATCCTCCTAAAATGTAGTTGAAGACTAAGTTCTATTAACAAAGATGAAACATTTTAGCTAGAAATAATGGACTAAAAATAAACACTAATAAAAATTAAACTATTTCTAATTTTGTTTGTAGCATGATATGGCAAATTTGCATGTCTTCTTAGAAAATTTGAAATGGCATTTTAGATGTACCTTTAAATTTGTGTGTCTAGATTGTGGTTGCACTATTGATGATGATGCATTACTCGTGAATGTCTTTCATCCCAGCATCGTAAAAGATTTTAAAGACATTAAAATTCACAACACCTCTGACAAACAGTTTATAGGTTATTAAATTCTGTGATCTGCCCACTTGACATATGAATCAGTTCCTAGTTAATATGGCCGTCTTACACATTTAAAATGAAATTTAAAATTTGAATAATAATGACATAAGCCACAGAGAAATACAAATGAATTTAAAATAGCCATGAAAACTCCTAAATTTAAAAATATTGACAATTAATTCATTTTTCAAAAAAAAATTTTTGGAGGCCCACCGCACCAGACATGTGTTAGAGGTGGTTATACAATGATACATAAGATGTGTCAGTGCTGGCACCTGTCCTTGAAGGGCTAGCTATCTAATGAGAAGCCATCAAGGATGCAAATAATCATGATACAAAGTGACAGGTGTTAGAACAGAAGTGTTTACAAAAGTACTGTCCTGCTGATGCATAAGGACAATGGCATGTGAAAAGCAAAAGATCTTACATTAATAACAATCACTCTAAACACTGTGTTACTAATACCAATTTTTCTAAAGACAAAGATACACTTCTGTGCTATAGAATAAGGAAAGGCCTTGCAAAATCTATAAATAAGCTACTCTGTGGCAGGCATCTAGTTGAAACTTCTTATTTTATAGATATGTTAACCCCACCACTAAGAAAACTGGATCCCCTTCACCCCCCACCAGAAGTTTAGTGAATAATGGTAGGAACTAAACCTCCTGGGGCTGCTATGTTCTTTCCATCCCATTTTTTTTTCCATCCCACTTTTAACATGATTTTATTTCAACCTTGTTCAAGATTCAAAACAGCAGAACTCTATTTCAGATCCTTTAGGTTTATACAATGGAGTTGGAAAAAATACAACCCAGATTCTTCCTCACATTCATTCATATTCATTTACTCATTCATTTAGGATATATTAAATAAGAGACTGCAGTGTGCCATGTATTGTTTTAGGGGAGGAAGGTAATGTCCCTGCCCACCTCCATCCCAGGATTATTAACATATAAACAAATGGGTACAATATGTTATAAGAGCTATGTAGGGGAATAAGGGAACCAAGAAAGAAGTGTTCAGTGTTATGGGTGTTTGGGTGCAGGGTACAGGAAATGCTTCCTTGAGAAGATATGTGCTTAGTCTAGTATGTCTTAAGATGAATAGTCTTAATCTTGCAAAACAATGGCTTGGCCTACGTATTTATATCTGACTTGTGCAAAATATAATTTTAGGGCAATAGTAGTTTTTATTCTGGCCAATTACAGTTATGTAAGAACTTTTGGACCCCTCACATTCTCCCAGGTCCTGCTTATTTTGGACATGTTAGCACTACTTGTTGCAATTTGTTTTCTCAGACTATTGAGACACAGTAACGAGCTTTTGTTCTTGAAGGGACTAGTTGCAACAGCCTTGGAATGTGTTTGTAACATGAAAAGACAAACAGAAACATAAAATGCTACAGTTCAGAATTTGCTTTTTATTAGATCTGCTACTTTGCTTCAAACTTTAAAACTGTACACAGATAATATAAGAAACAGATAAGTGCAAGTTGCAGAAAGCCTTCTGTGTTGATTGCCCCTCAGGAATCTTAACGTTTGAATATATTTCCCAAGGTCCAATCATGCAATGGGGTGAACTCCAGAAGGTACAGGGGTGTACCCAGTTGTGTAACCCCATTATTATGAAGAACAGAGTTACAGCATAATTAAATTTTAGGCTATCTTTGAGAACATGCATAGAAAGTTATATGCTTCGAACAGATAATTTGTAAGCCCAAAGCCATTCAAAACCCAGAGCAGCAATATTCAGGCTAAAACAAAACTTACTACTTTGTTACAACAGAGAGAATATGCTTTTTACTGGGAAGCTGAATCATAGAAAGGACAGAGACTAAACACTCCATAGATAGCAAGTCCCAGACAGCCTTACTTTCAAAGTGAGTGGGATTGAGCCACCATATGATGCAGGACCTTCCTAGAAAAGCTGCGTGTTGCCCCAGTGTTGCTGTTGCTGTAGGATACAGGCCTCAGAGGGAGTTTTCTTTAGTGAATTTGGTCAGAAGACCTACATGAGCTCTGGGGAAGAACAGAAACAACATAGGAATAGAGGTGAAATATGTGAGTGGGGCTGTAACTTTCAGGGGAGGCCGCTGGGACATTTTTCTAGAGACTGTTGGGCCCATATCACATTACACTGAATGTGCACCCAGCATTTCAAAAAAGGTAAAATCTGGGGCACCTGGGTGGCTCAGTCGGTTGAGCGTCCGACTTCAGCTCAGGTCATGATCTCACAGCTTGTGAGTTCGAGTCCCACGTCGGGCTCTGTGCTGACAGCTCGGAGCCTGGAGCCTGCTTCGGATTCTGTGTCTCCCTCTCTCTCTCCCCCAACCTACTCGCATTCTGTCTCTCTCTCAAAAATAAATAAACATTAAAAAAAATTTTTTTTTAATAAAAATAAAAAAAAAAGAAGAAAAAAAAAGGTAAAATCAAGTTAAATGAACATCAAATCCTAGAAGTAGAAAAGTAGTCTGTCAGGTTATATGGATAAGGCATGATCAGTCCGACTCTCAGTGGGAGAGTGAATGACAACACTGACCACTTTAATTTTGATTTTGCTGCTGTGTAGAAAGACTCTTGTTATAAGTAGGAATACTGCTGAAAGGGAAGAGAGAACAATACCAAATGCCTGTTGCGGGCAGACACTGTGCTTACTACTTTCTGTGAAAGGTAACAACTTATCTCATTCAAAATAAGCAATTAGATGGGGCGCCTGGGTGGCGCAGTCGGTTAAGCGTCCGACTTCAGCCAGGTCACGATCTCGCGGTCCGTGAGTTCGAGCCCCGCATCAGGTTCTGGGCTGATGGCTCGGGGCCTGGAGCCTGTTTCCAATTCTGTGTCTCCCTCTCTCTCTGCCCCTCCCTCGTTCATGCTCTGTCTCTCTCTGTCCCAAAAATAAATAAACGTTGAAAAAAAAAAAAAATTTAAAAAAAAAAAAATAAGCAATTAGAAGACTGAGAGATTATCAATACCTAGGGTCATCTGACCTTTGCTAGACAATAGATATAATGATCAAGTTGATTTACTACAGCAATGATTTTTCTGAATCCATTTCCCCTTGTGTTGTTGTGTATGAAATTGCCAATATCTTCAACAGAGAGAATTGGGAAAGCAGGAAGAATGTGATGTTCAGTTGTGTTTGCAGTAGCTACAAGAGCAGTGTGGAGACAGTGCAATCAACCAAACTTTAGGGACTGGGATGGTGGTGTTTGAGGGGGATCCATACTTGCATTTTGTATTCTTCGTACGTTACAATATTGCCAAAAACAAACTATTTCATTGTGCCTATTGTAAACAACACTTTTTCACAGACCTAACATAAAGTTTTAGTGATGGGGTGCCTGGGTGACCCACAGTCGGTTAAGCATCCGACTTCACCTCAGGTCATGATCTCCTGGTTTGTGGGTACAAGCCCCATGTCAGGCTCTGTGCTGACAGCTCAGAGCCTGGAGCCTGCTTCAGATTCTGTGTCTCCCTCTCTCTTTCTGCCCCTCTACCCCCCTCACACTGTGACTCTCTGTCTCTTTCAAAAATAAATAAACATTAAAAAAATTTTTTTTTAAGTTTTACTGATGTATTGTCTTCTGGTTGTCATAAAAATTACTGAGTTGCAGTAGTTAATGACAAACAGAACCCAGCCAACCTTACTTTTTATTTTTATAATAGAAACAATATATGCCTATTACAGAAAAGTCAAAACAATAAAGAAAATGTTTAAAATAAAAATTAAAAGAACCGGGGCGCCTGGGTGGCGCAGTCGGTTGAGCGTCCGACTTCAGCCAGGTCATGATCTCGCGGTCCGGGAGTTCGAGCCCCGCGTCAGGCTCTGGGCTGATGGCTCAGAGCCTGGAGCCTGTTTCCGATTCTGTGTCTCCCTCTCTCTCTGCCCCGCCCCCGTTCATGCTCTGTCTCTCTCTGTCCCAAAAATAAATAAACGTTGAAAAAAAAAATTTAAAAAAAAAAAAATTAAAAGAACCAATTAACCCATCAATCCAGAAATAAATGCTGGCCAGTTAAAATTTTGATATACATTTAAGACGTATCATGCATACTGTTTTGTAACTTCTTTTTTCGTTTGAATCATATATTAAAAATATCTTTTCATGGAAATAAAACACACTTCTATAACATCATGTCTAATGTCAGTACAGTAGTCTGTTTGGATTTACCATAATTTATTTAATCCCTTCTTCCTAAATATTTGAACTGTTTTCTTTTTACTAATATAAATAGAACTTTGATGGACACTTGTATATAAATCTTTGCCAACAGTACTCAAAATTTCTGGGGAATATAATTTTAGAAAAAAAAAGTGGGCAAAATTTATTCCTTGAGGATTAAAAAATGAAAATTGGTGTCCATATCTCTAATGTCTAATGAGACAACATCTTTCTCCTAATGCCTGGTCATTTGTATTTTTTCTTTTATAAGGGGTTTTATGTCCTTTGCCCATTTTTCTATTGGTGTTTTTCCTTTTCTTTCTAAGGGCTCTTTACCTATAAAAGATATTAAACCTTTACCTGTCATAATTATCATAAATATTTCTGTAAGTTTTCCATTTGCTCTTTATTTTTATTTTTTGGTAAAAAAAATTATTTTTATATAGTTAAGTCTATCAGTCTCTTCCATTTTATTTCTACCTATTGTATCATGCTTAGGCAGTCTTTTTTCACACCAAGGTTATATAATACTTACAAATTTTTTCTCTTAGTAGTAGACGTTCAAGTCAGAATAATATGGCTTTGTATTTTTGTGTTTTCTTTTTCATATAATATTTATTTCATGTCTATCCTAGGATAGACATAATTTTTTCCTAAATATTTTACCAGTTGACTCAATACCATTTTGACTAATCCATCTTCCTCCAGTGCTTCAAAATCCTACCTTTTTGTATTCTGAATTCTTACCTATACTAGGGCTATTTCTGGACTTTTTCTTTTGCTCCATTGATTTGTCTGTCTGTTGCCCCTTCCCTTTTCTTAAAGGGGAACTGAGTTTATTTACCTCCAGGGCAAGACAACACAAACAAGAAATTAAAAAATGGTTCACTGATTCACTAAAGGGGAAAATGGTGGGAGTGGTCTGTCTGTGATAGAAAGGGAGTTCATGATAGTATGCCAATTTAGAATTGAAAACTTGCATTCCGGATTAGACAATGAATCCATATGTGTGTGTGTGTATGTGTGTGTGTGTGTGTGTGTGTGTACGCGCCCGTGTGTGCATGTTAAAAGTACTGTTGTAGGGCACCTGGGTGACTCAGTTGGTTAAGTGTCTGACTTCGGCTCAGGTCATGATCTCATGGCTGGCGAGTTCGAGCCCCACCTGAGCTCTGTGTTGACAGCTCAGAGCCTGGAGCCTGCTTCAGATTCTGTGTCTCCCTGTCTCTCTTCCCCTCCCCCACTCATGCTCTGTCTGTCTCTCCTTCAAAACTAAAAAAAAAAAAAAAAAAAAAGAGTGTTTTTCCCTGTAAAAAGCTTCCAAGGAGGTCCAAGTAAAGGCCTGGCATACCATGGACTCTAAAATTTCATTTTGTAAGCTTCCACCTGTGGGTTGTGCAACATTTCAAACTTTTTGTTTTGAAATAATAATAGGCTCACAGGAAGTTGTTTAAAAAATGTGCAGAGACGTCCCATGTACCCTTCACCCAGTCTCCTCCAATGGCAACATCTTCATAACCTGGGTACAGTGTCAAAAGCAGGAAAATGACATCAGTACAATCCGTAGAGCTTATTCAGATTTTATATGCACTTGTGTGTGCATGTGTGTGCGTGTGCATGTGTATAAAGTTCTATGAAATTTTGTCATATGTAATTAATGTAATCACAACCACAATCAAAATATAGAACCGTCCCATCACCACAAAGCTCACACTAACCCCTGCCACCCCCATTTGTAACTCCTGGCAACACTAAACTAATCTCCATCTCTGTAATTTTGTTATTTCAAGATTGTTATATAAATGGAATCACACAGTATGTAACCCTTTGAGATTTTTTTTGCTCCACATAATTCCCTTCAGATCCATCCAAGTTGTTAGACCAGTGGTTTGTTCCTTTTTATTATTGAGTAATATTTAGTGGTGTGAATGTGCCACAGTTTGTTTAGCCATTCACCCGTTGAAGGATATCTGGGCTGTTTCCAGTTTGAGCCTATTACAAATAAAGCTGTTATAGGTTTTTGTGTAAACTTAAGTTTTCATTTCTCTAGGATAAATGCCCAGGAGTGCAATTGCTAAATGCATTTTTAGTTTTATAAGAAACTGCCGAACTATTTTCCAGAGTGACTGACTGCACCATTCTACATTCCAACCAGAAATGTATGAGTGATCTCAATTTCTCTTTGCCAGCATTTGTTTTTGCCATCTTTCATTATTTTAGCCATTCTGATACGTGTGTGCAATATCTCATTGTGGTTTTAATTTGCATTTCCCTGATGGCTAACGATATTGAACGTCTCTTCATGTGTTTTATCTGTCATCTATCTATCCTCTTCACTGAGATGTCTGTTCATGTCGTTTGCCCATTTCCCTAACTGGGTTTTCTTAACTGTTGAATTTTGAGAGTTCTTCTTATAATACACGCACACACACGTGCGTGCGCACACACAGTTATATATACACACACTATATATATAATTAAAAAGCTCTGCAAAGTAAAGAAAATCATCAACAAAATGAAAAGGCAACCTACTGAATGAGAGAAAATATTTGCCAATCATACATCTGATAGGTAAATATCCAAAGTATTTAGGTGCACCTGGGTGGCTCAGTCAGTTCAACGTCCAACTCTTTTTTTTAATTTTTTTAAAAAGTTTATTTATTTATTTTGAGAGAGAGCGAGAGCAGGGAGGGGCAGAAAGAGAGGAAGAGAGAATCTCAAGCAGGCTCTGCAGTCAACACAGGGCCCGATGCAGGGCTTAAGATCATGATCAAAATCAAGAGTTGAACCCTTAACCGACTGAGCCACCCGCATGCCCCAAGTATCCTACTCTTGATGTCAGCTTAGGTCTTCATCTCAGGATCATGAGTTCAAGCCTCACATTGGGCTCTACACTAGGCCTGGAGCCTACCTTAAAAAGAGTAAAAAAAAAATTTTTTTAAGCAAAATATTTAAAGATTTTTTTTTCAACGTTTTTAATTTATTTTTGGGACAGAGAGAGACAGAGCATGAACGGGGGAGGGGCAGAGAGAGAGGGAGACACAGAATCAGAAACAGGCTCCAGGCTCCGAGCCATCAGCCCAGAGCCTGATGCGGGGCTCGAACTCAGGGACCGCGAGATCGTGACCTGGCTGAAGTGGGACGCTTAACTGACTGCGCCGCCCAGGCGCCCCTTAAGCAAAATATTTAAAGAACTCATATAACTAACAAAAAAAAATCCGATTAAACAATAGGCAGAGGATCTGAAAATTTTTTTCTTTTTCTTTCTTTTGTGAAAGGGGGTGGAGGGGCAGAGAAAGGGGGAGAGAGAGAATCCCAAGCAGGCTCTGTGAGATCATGAGCTGAGCCAAAATCAAGAATCAGACACTTAACCGACTGAGCCACCTAGGTGCCCCTTATCTTTTTCTAAAAGTTTTATATTTTTTATGTTTTCAATTTAAACATGATCCATTTTGAGTTAATTTTTATATAAGATAATGTGTTTTAGGTTGAGGGTTTCTATTTTGCCTGTAGCTGTCCAATTATTCCCGCACCATCTATTGAAAAAGCTCTCCTTCCTTCATTGACTTGCTTTTGCACCTTTGTCAAAAATCATTTGGGTATGTTGTTGGGATTATCTGTAGTTCTGTTGTATTGATCTCTGTGTCCACCTGTCCTGTTTATTCTTTTTTGTTTTTAGATATTTATAATTCGTTTTCCTTCTGGTAAGGTAAGGAAGGTTGTCTTCATCCCTCTTCTTTTTCAGGAATGTTCTTGCTCTGGTGAATCAGTATAGCCTAGTGGTAAAGAGCTAAGGCTCCAAAAACAAACTGGGGCTTCACCACTCAAGTTGCTATGTGACCTTAGGCAAGCAAACTGAAATGGAAATAGACTTGTAAGAGCTAACTTACTTAATGCCTGTAAAGTGCCATAATATTTGACACATAGTAAATGTGTGAGTCTGGTTGTCTAATGTTGTAATAAAAAACCCAAAAACTTCTTACTTGAAAGAAATAAACTTGCTTCCTGCTCATGTAATAGGCCAGTGTGGGTGTTCCTGATAAGGTGACTTCCTTGAGCAATTCTCTCTAAACTGTGACTCAAGGACGGAAACTCCTTAATTCTTACTTCCTTTCTTGTAGCTCCACCATCTCTAGGTCTTTGGAGTATTTTCATTTTGTTGGTGGGAAAAGAGAACAGGGAGCAGAGAAGTGGTTGCAAGGTTTTTTCCCCTGTGTTCCAGAAGTGGAGCTTTCTCCCATATTACACTGGTCAGAATTCAGTCACATGGACCCAACTAGCTGCAAGGAAGGCTGGAAAATGTATTTTGTGTACCCAGGAGAAAAAATAAACACATGCGAACACACAGAGCAGCAGTCTCTGCCTCTGGAAATGATTAAGAGTGTTAGGGCCTAGAATGAGGAGAAGTCTTTATAAAGGACAGGACATCGAGATGAAACAGGAATGATGAGAGAGTGACAGACACACAAGGATCAGGGGGAATATTTCAAGCAGAAGAAGTATCAAGTCAAAGGCCTCAGTCTGGACTCTTTTTGAATGGGATCTTTCTTACATTTTCCAAACGGTTACTGCTACTGTATGGAAAAAGTTACCTTGTAAACAAACATCTTTCTGAAGCTCTCTTATTAGTGGTAATTGTTTGCTTGTTTTTTTAGTTGACTCTTGGTTTTCCAGACAATTAGATCATCCTCACATAATGATAAGTTTCTCTTATTTAAAAATATCTATATCTTGTTCGTCTTGTCTCACTTCTTAGCTATCTTCCTGAACAGATATAAATAATAGCAACAATAGTGGGGATTTTTTTATTGTTCCTGATTTTGTTGAAAATGTAACTGAAGTTTTAACATTAAGTTTGAAATTCGCTGCTTATGTTTTATTGTGGCTTTATTTATACTTTTGTTTTTTACAAACCAGGAACAGACATCGAATTTTATCAAGTTCTCTTTTGTTCTCTCTCATAGTGATCTTGGATTTTTACTCTTCTGATGCATTTTTGTGGTGAAACTTCTTTATTGATCTCTTCATGTTTAACCATCTATACATTCTTAGAATAAGCCCATCTTGGTTAGGGTGTGTTATTCTGTTAATATACTACTGGATTTGATTGCTGATATTTCATTTAGGATTTTTTTGCATCAGTTTTCATAAATGATACTGGTCTATATTTTTCTTTTTTTGTGTACAAGTTATCTCAGATTTTGTTCTCAGGGTTATGCTAACTTTGTAAAATGAGTAATAAGGCTCTCCATAGCATTCTATTTTCTAGAATGGGTTGGATATTATGGATTATGTATGCCTTAAAGTTATGAGACTGGAATCTATCTCCACTCTTTATAGATGAGGAAACTTTGTTTCTCAAGGCTTTATGGGCCAAATGGAAATTTAAAAGCCCAGGCTTCAAAGGCATTTGCTTTCTGCAACAGCCTGTTTTTCCTCTAGCGTGATTAATTATCCCTAACTATTGTAGAGATGTCTTGCAGTTCTTCTCATGTGACAGAGCAGAATTTACAAAAAGCTTCAATAATCTGACATGGAGGGGAAATGAAACTCTTCTATATTTGTGAATTTCCCATATATGATCACCCAGTGGTTAGCTGCCCCTCCCGTTTCAGCCCCCACTGCAGCTTCACTTTTAGACTACGGGGAGTCTTACAATGTCTCTCAAAAATATTTTTTCTGGTTATGAGACTCTCTGCTGCTACCAAAAACCACTAGAAACTGATTGAAGTCCATTCTTTGAGCTCAAGCCTTCTTGATCCTGAGGCCTAGGAAGAAATGAGATAGAGCAGGGTCCCTCTGGTTCTACCCTCCCTGTCCTGTTAGACGCCACAAAACTTTTCCATTATATTTTGAAACATAAATTTCTCCAAAGCCTACTGAGAAAATAATATTCTCCCTCTATCTGCTGGCATCAAGCTCACTCCATAGAAACAATGACTCTCTGTGGCTGTACAGCAGCTTTTGGTCTTTTTTTGTCTTGCTCAGAGAGCCCAGGAGCAAAATTAAAGAGCTTTAATAGCTGTTCTTTGTCCCTCTTCCACCTAACAAAGATCATTCTGTTTATTTTAACCACTTAATATCAAAATCCTTTAAAAGGTAAAGAGGACAGATCCTCTAAGAAAAAATCAAAATGGCCAATAAGCATATAAAAAGATAACTAACCTCATTAAGCAATCAGGAAAATGCAAATTTAAACTACAGTGAGGTATTACTACATAGCCACCAGAATGGCTAAAAAGAAAGGCAATACCAAGTATTAGTGAGGATGGACAGTTACTGGAACTTACCTAATGTTGTGGATTGGAGTGCCAATTTGGAAGACCATTTAACTATCTATTAAAGCTAAAAATGTGTATATCCTATGACCCAACAATTCTATTACTATGTATACATTCACATGTCCCAAGAGGCATATACAAGAGTATTCACAGGCAAAAACTGCAAATAATCAATTGTTAATCAAGAGAAAAAGTGGATAAATTATTAATGCATAGGATAAAATACCACATTGTAATAAAAATGAATAAACTACAGCTATGTGTAGCAACATAGATGAATCTAATAAACATGAGGGTATAGACTGTGTTCTCTTTCTTTACCTAGGTGGTGTTTTTTGTAAATTTTTAGGCTATATATTTATTTTGTGTACTGTTCAGTGTATTTCACAATGGAAAGGTTTAAAATGTGTGTGTGTACACATATATACAGTATACACATTCCAAACTCCTGAATAGTATATTGAGCATAATTTTATCTTTTCTTAATAATTTAGAGGCACTATAATAAACACTGTTACTATGGAACTGTAATACAGTTGATTTATGTGGGATTTTTTGTGCTAACTTTAAATTACTCCAAATCCAGGATTTTAAAATTCTTATATATGCTTCTGAGTCAGAAGTAGTTTTGAATTATCTTCTGAGTGGTAGAAATTGTGTCTTTTATGTCAGTTGTAGTTATCTCTGCTTTCCAGTAAAATACATGATGCAATGAATATGAATATGTATTATCTTGTTTATATTAGAAAGATCTTAAAAATACAAAGAGACAAAATTCCTCTAGATGATTTCCAGAAAAAAATTAGCCAATTTTATGACTTATCCAATGTATCACTGTGATGACCTTATTCACAGGAGGTCTTCTTCCTTCTGAAAGATACTTTTATGGATGTAGAAACACCATTCGTTTAAAGCCAGCATAATAGGACTTCTCAGAAACCAAGGAGGGAGTTTCTAGGAGTGATCAGCCTCATCAAATGTAGACAAATCCAGAGAGGCATGAGGACTGCAAACAATCTGTGGAAGGAAAACCAGGTAGCAGAGGGTTAGAGAGAATGAGTGTTGTAGAATTTAGGGTATGGTGTGGAACAAGAAAAAAGAATGGAAGTAAGACAAGTAGGGGCATTTTTCAAGATGAGACCTGTGTATATTTAATGTAGTTGAATGGATCCAGTGGAAGAAGCAATAATTGATTAAGCCAGGCTTCAAAGGAGACTTATGATAAAGTTGATAAAATCAACAACCTAGATAGAAGGATTAATCTTGCAAAAGTAACAGAGAGAGAGAGAAAGTGAGAGAGAGAGAGAGAGAGTGTGTGTGTGTGTGTAGATCTGTGGGAAGAGAGAAGACAGAGGAGTTGTCAGCTAATGAGTATAAACACCAAGAGTGTAGGGATCTTCTGTTTTCGTCCCTAATGTATCCCATGCCTCTAGAACAGTGACTGACATATAGAAAGCACTAAGAAATATTTGTTGGATGAATAGACTTTGACATCTAATCAATCTCAATTTAAGCCCCAGCTCTTCCACTTGCATTCTGTGGGAACTTGAACAATTTCTTTACTCTGCTAAACCTCAGCCTTACTATTTTATAAAATGAGAATAACAGTATAGAATGTGTTTCTAGACATGTATGTAACACAAAGCTTTACTCTGAGCTGTTATGACTTTATTATATTATACTTAAACATTAAGTTCAGAGCTTGGCAAAGTGCTTTATACCAAGCAGTTGCCCTCTGAATGATGTTTTAATTGAATTTTTATACTTAACTGTAAGGAATAAACTTGCATTAATGCATATCACAATCTTTAATTTTTTTTAATATTTTCTAGCTGTGGGGACTTAATTTTGTCAGGATAACATAAAAGACATATTTTTGCAAAATTATAAAAATAACTTTTTCTAAAAGTTTGTTATAAAAATTAATTTCAGTTTTGGGCACGTGGATGGCTCAGTCAGTTAAGCAGTAGACTCTTGATTTCTGCTCAGGTCTGATCTCACAGTTTGCAGTATCGAGCCCCATGTCAGTCTCTGCACTGACAGTGTGGAGCCTGTTTGGGATTCTCTCTCTCCCTCTCTCTCTCTCCCACCTTGTGCGTGGCCTCTCTCAAAATAAATAAATTTTTTAAAAAATTCTTTAAAATTTTAAGTTTTAAAATATTTTGTTCTTTAGCTCTTAGATTCAAATGCATAGCATTACATTCTGGCATGTTCTCTAACTTCATCAGTTAGGAAGGCAGCTATAGTAGAACAGGGCTAAAAGGCAGCTTTTTAGGATACAAGGAGAAATGTAGGTGTATATATAGAGTATAGAGGGGAAGGCAGTGTCAACTTTCCTGATAGAAAATTCTAAAGCGTAAAGTAAATAACTTTTCTGAAGATTGATTATATCTAAATTAATAATGGAAAAAAGTAGTGTTTTCATGGTGCCTTCTAAGTTTAAAACTTGACTGCCCGCTTCTCATGTGAACATCTACATTTGTTGCCATAGGGATTGCCCCCTAAGACTCCTACTTTGGCCTTAAATGGTATAATTGCTATTGTTATAGACATCAGAAAAATCCTGACTTGTGACTAAGAGATAACCATTACAAAAACCACTCTAACTGCATTTACAATTTTAACTCCTTGGAAACAGATAATGGTAGAGTAGTATTACATTATTTATTGTTTCTCAGAAGTCAGCATCCCAAATCTCACAACCATTTCTTGATTAGTTATAGCTGAAAACATCTTATGATTAATTTACTATATGCTTTTTGCCCTACAGAAACTTACATTTTGGAGACTCTGACGTAAACATATAGGACATATTAATACAAATAGCTCTAGCAAGAATTCAAACCACTATCAAGACTACATGTAGTTGGGCGCCTGGGTGGCGCAGTCGGTTAAGCGTCCGGCTTCAGCCAGGTCACGATCTCACGGTCCGTGAGTTCGAGCCCCGCGTCAGGCTCTGGGCTGATGGCTCAGAGCCTGGAGCCTGTTTCCGATTCTGTGTCTCCCTCTCTCTCTGCCCCTCCCCGTTCATGCTCTGTCTCTCTCTGTCCCAAAAATAAATAAACGTTGAAAAAAAAAATTAAAAAAAAAAAAAAAAGACTACATGTAGTTGTAAAGTTTACTTAGTAGCACCAAAAAAAAAAAAAAAAAAAAAAAGTAATAAGGTGGTAGCTCTGAGGAAATCAAAGTGAAAGAAAAAATTTTTCTAAAGATAAGGTGGACTTGAATAAGTTAGTAGGCCAGAAAAAAGGAGCAAGTGAAGGGCTCCTGGATGGCTCAGTTGGTTAAGCGTCCAACTTCAGGTCATGATCTCGTGGTTTGTGAGTTGGAACCCCGCTTGGGGCCCTGTGCTGACAGCTCAGAGTCTGGAGCCTGCTTCAGATTCTGTGTTTCTCTCTCTCTCTACCCCTACCCCGCTCACACTCTGTCTGTCTCTCAAAAATAAATAAACATTAAAAAAAATTTTTTTTTTTTTAAAAGAAGGGAGCCAGTGAAGTGGGGAGATCTTGAGAAAGAAGTCATGGAATAAGGTCCTAGAAGTTGAAAGAAATGTGATCAAAGACACAGAGATAGCCTTGGAAAGGAGAAGACAATGGGAAAAGAAAGAAGGGTGGGGTGAAAATAGAAGAAAGTTTGAGTTGAAGAGCGCCTGGATGGCTCAGTCAGTTAAGTGTCTGACTCTTGGTTTCAGCTCAGGTCATGATCTTACTCTTCATGAGTTCAAGCCCTGCCTTGGGCTCTGTGCTGACAGTGTGGAGCCTGCTTGGGATTCTCTCTCCCTGGCTTTCTGCTCCTCCCCCTGCTCATGCTTGCTCACTCAATCTCTCTCTATCAAAAATAAATAAATAAACATAAAGAAAAAGAAAAGAAAATTTGGGTTGAGAACAGAAGTCATATGGAATGGCATCCACTGGGGGCCTTGGAACATATCCCCCATGAATAAGAAGGGGGGACTGCTGTATTTAAGTTAGGAGGCAAGGTAAGTGCCAAGAGCAAGGTAAGGCTAAGAAGGAAAGATAGGTTGGCAGCTTGAGAAAAGTGACGAGAGGTTTACAAAGACTATTGTAGAGTGTTCAATAGAATATCAACATGAGATGACTTAAAAGGAATTTAGTGTGTTTGTGAAGGCTCCTAAGATCAAAGACCATGTTCTGTAATATCTTGCAATGACAGGAAGAAGCAACAGAAAAGGCAAATGCTGGGGTTTACTCATAGTGGGACAGTGAGATATTTCAGAGCTCTGGTGAGTGTCTTGGGCATCCTGGTACTTCGGCTGGGTACTGGAATAGAGGAGATAACAACATCAAGAGATTTATTTAGTTAGCAAATATTATTTACATATTAATATTTGTGTACAAATATTATATAGTAATACAGCAATCCCCCCCTTATTCATGGGGGATATGTTCCAAGGCCCCCAGTGGATGCCTGAAAATGTGGGTAATACTGAACCCTATATATACTACGTTTTTTCCTATACATGCATACCTGTGATAAAGTTTAACTTATAAATTAGGCACAGTAAGAGATTAACAGCAATAAGTAATAATAAAATAGAACAATTACAATAAAAGTTATGTGTATGTGGTCTCTCTCCCTCAAAATATCTTATTATACTGTACTCACCCTTCTTGTGATGATGTGAAAAGTTAAAATGCCTACTTGATGAGATGAGGTGAGGTGAGGTGAATGACCTATGTGTTATGACTTAGGCAACTGATGATTTATCAGAAGGAGAATCATCTGCTCCTGGGCCATGGTTGACTATGGGTAACTGAACCCCAGAAAGCAAAACTGCAGATAAGGGGGACTACTGTATCCATCAACTTAGTAGTTTTTATTATCCTATTTCTGGAAACAGTTCCTTGACTTATAGCCTCAATCTTGATTTCTCTTTTGATTTCAGAGCCCAGCCTTCCCCCTATAGGACATCTCTGCTTTAATGTTCCATGCCTACAATTAAATGATTTATTTTCCTTAAAAAAAAAAAAATTTTTTTTTAAAGAGTGGGGGGCGCCTGGGTGGCTCAGTCTGTTAAGTGTCCAACTTCAGCTCAGGTCATGATCCCGCAGTTTGTGGGTTTGAGCCCTGCGTCAGGCTCTGTGCTGACAGCTCAGAGCCTGGAGCCTGCTTCGGATTCTGTGTCTCCCTCTCTTTGCCCCTTCCCCGCTCATGCTCTGTCTCTCTCTGTCTCTCAAAGATGGATAAATGTTAAAAAATAAAATAAAATAAAAAATAAAAGATTTATCTTCCTCCCAAGCCTATTTTTCTACTGATTACCCCATTTCTGTTAATAATGTTAATACCTGTCTAGTCTCCCAGGTCTGACATTTGAGTCATCTCCGACATTTCCTCTCCCTTCCTTAATGTGTCATCAAGTATTGTCCTTAAATACTTCCACCAAAATATTTCTCCTGGCTTTTCTTCCTTTCCTTTGTCAAGGTAATAATTCAGGCTGTTGTCATTCCATAGTGGTACTTCTGTGCCTTTTCAACTGGTTTCCCTCCCTCTAGGCACTACTCAATCCAGTCAGTCTTACATACCACACCCAGATTAATCTTTATAAAAGGTCAATTTTCTGAGTCATTCTCATCTCAGAACCCTTCAAGGAGCTATGGTAGAGTCCCTAAGGAAACAAGAAGACCCTAGAGGACATTATGTTCTAATGAGAAAGGGGCAGTTTATATAGTCTGGAAGAGATGCTGATTTAGAGAAGGCTTCGCTCAAGAGTGATGAGAGAAGAGAATGGATGCCAGAAAGATGAGATACATCAGGGTTTAGGAAATAGGTTGAAGAGGAATAGGTGATGCCAAGGAGACTCAGGAAAGTTAGAGGGGTTGGAAGAGAGCTAGGGTAGAGTGTTTCACAGAGGCCAAGATAGAAGAGGATGTCAAGTAACAGACTGATAAGGTGGACTCTTGCCAAGAGTCCATCAGGTTTGGTAATTAGGGTGTCAGAATTAAGAGCAGTTTTAGGGGACTATAGGGACGCTATGGAGGGTTGAGAAATAAAGAAATAGAAATAAGGAGCATAGGTTTCCTTTTTTAAATGTTGGTTAAGAAGAGAAACAATGCTGAAGATAAAGAGAGATGAACTTAAAATTTTCCCCCCAAGGAAAGAGACTTGCACTACATCATAGCCTCAGGTTAGAGATTTCAGTGGTGAAGGAGAGCTTGGTATTAGATACAGGGAAGACGATTGACTGAGCAAGATCTCCAAGGAGGTCTGAGGAGATCCAATCTAATGAGAAAAAAGTCTTTGTACATTTATAATCATTCTTTTGCTATATACATGCTAATTCTGACTATATATATATATTATGGTTGTATATGGTTAAGGTGATGATGCATTATGAAATGACTATATGAATTTTTGCAACTTGAAGGGGTAGAATGGATGAATCATTCTGGAAAATGTAAGGAGTTGCTAATAACCCCAGCTTGAACATGCTAAATCATTCATTAAAGTTCAAAGGTATCATTCACTATTGCCATTGAAATCAGCTGAGGATTAAGAATATTTTCGGACTGAAAAGTGGGATTCTGAATTTTAACTGTCTTAAAGACTTTATTTTATTTATTTTGAGAGGGAGAGATAATGAGTGGGGGAGCAGCAGAGAGAGAGAGGGAGAGAGAGAATCCTAAGCAGGCCCCATGCCCAGCATGGAGCCCGAAATGGGCTCAATCTTATGACTGTCAGATCATGACCTGAGCCAAAATCAAGAGTCAGACACTTAACCAACTGAGCCACCCAGGCATCCCTGAATTTTAACTGTCTTAATTCTCTCTCTTCATCCATAATTGCCAGGTAGTCCATGGATACATGGCATTATTGGTGTCAACTTTGCAGTATTTACAATGCTAATATCATGCTTCAACCACAAGTAGTTGGTTAGAAAAATATATGGTCCTAAATCTTAAAAAAGATATGGTCCTAATTATAAACATTATAAGTATAATATTATAAATATTAATTATTTAAATATAGGAAATAATATGAGAAAAAAGAAAGATCATAATACTTTACTATTTAGGTTTTGAGTACCTGGTGTGTTCCAGGCATTGTTGTATATACTCTTTAAAATATTAAAAAAATATTTTTTTAATTGTGAAATAATGTTTTCTTTAACTTTTTTTTTTTTTTTTAACTGAGAGACAGAGAGAGACAGAGCGTGAGCATGGGAGGGGCTGAGATACAGGAGACACAGAATCTGAAGCAGGCTCCAAGCTCTGTGTTGTCAGCACAGAGCCCAACGTGGGGCTTGAACCCACAAACTGCGACATCATGACCTGAGCCGAAGTCGGATACCCAACCGACTGAGCCACCCAGGCACCCTGTAAAATCATTTTTAAAATGATATCTGATAGAAGGTTACAGCTTGAGCACTAAAAGGAAATTAAAAGAGGAACAAAATATATTCCAGTAGTTTCTACTCCAGTATTAACAGAAATTAGTCCATAAATGAGATGGCAAATATTAGTGCAACTTTTATCTGATAGCTATTTTACTACAAACTAAAACTTAAAAATTAGTTTTGCAGTTGATAAAAATAAAAAGAACCCTATATTTCATATTTTAAAATCTTCTACTTGTTCCTTGTATGTCTTTTTAACAAACAAACAATTTGACTGAACATAGTGTAATTTGGTCTGTAAATTGGTATATAACTAATTATTAACATAAGCGACCTAGAAACACTATTGGGTAATGTGTAATCTAAATTCAATCTTCAGGTTTGGGGCACCTGGGTGGCTCAGTTGGTTAAGCTTCCGACTTCAGCTCAGGTCTTGAGCTCGCGGTCCCTGAATTCAAGCCCCGTGTAGGGCTCTGTGCTGACACTTAGAGCCTGGAACCTGCTTCAGATTCTGTGTCTCTGTCTCTCTCTCTGCCCCTCCCCTGCTCGTGTTCTCTCTCTCTCTCTCTCTCTCTCTCTCTCTCTCTCTCTCAAAAATAAATAAACATTAAAAAAAATTAAAGAATAAATAGATAAATAAATTATATCTCCAGGTTAAGATGAAAGCAGCCATCCATCTGGCTCTATTTCTTTCACTGTAATCAAATTAAATTTGTACTTTATATATCCATCTAACAAAAATGTGCTGAACTCCTATCATGGGAAAGGCACTGTCCTAGGCCCTGTAAAATATTTAACACAGACATTTTTACTTATTATTTGCAGTTCTAAACTTATTTCCATTTGTGAGGGAAACACTTTATTATATCAGTTATCTGTCCTGACTGGCCTCTTTACATCTAATTTGTGTATCTCACAAATTTTGATTCATCTTTCTTCTGCAGTAAGTCTCCCTTTTATCCCTGTCCACTAACAAATCTTTTCCCAGAGGTAACTAGTGTGTTATTTTTCTGTATATCCTTCCAGATGCATTTTATGTATCAAGCAAATGCATATATGTATTTAACTCCCAAACATACATTTAGGCATCTTTAAAAAAATTTTTATATTTTATTTATAAAATATATTTATATTTGAGAGACAGAGAGAGAGAGAGTATGAGCAGGGGAGGGGCAGAGAGAGAGGGAGACACAGAATCCGAAGCAGGCTCCAGGCTCTGAGGTGTCAGCACAGAGCCCCATGTGGGGCTCAAACTCATGGGCCGCCAGAGCTGAAGTCAAACACTTAACCGACTGAGCCACCCAGGTGCCCCATATTTTTAGGCATCTTGTCTTTTTTTTTCAACTTCCTCATTCTTTCTTATGTTTGTATACTATTCTATTGTATGGACATATCATTTATTTAGTTATGAACATTTCCATTAATTTTAAAATATTTAATTTTAATATTAGTCTATTCCTAACAAAGACAAATAGTCTTCTACTCAAATATATTTGTGGATATCTTCCTAGAGGATGGAACGTCTATGTGTATTTGTAATTTTGAATAAATATTGTCAATTTGCCCTTCATAGAAGTTGTGCCTATTTCCCCGTAGACTTATCAACAAATGATGGTGATCTGTGCAAATCCTAAGGGTGAAAAATGTTACCCTTAAAAATGTAGTTTTAATTTGCATTTCTCTTATTATGAGTGAGGTTGAGCTTTTTGTCTTTTAAAGCCATTTGTATTTCCTTTTCTGTTTCTCTTGGGTTGTGATTTGTTATTATTAAGAATTTATAGGGGCGCCTGGGTGGCTCAGTCAGTTGAGCAACCAACTTCGGCTCAGGTCATGATCTCACGGTTTGTGAGTTCAAGCCCCACGTCAGGCTTGGTGCTGACAGCTCGGAGCCTGGAGCCTGCTTCTGATCCTGTGTCTCCCTCTCTCTCTACCCCTCCCCTACTCAGGCGCTCTCTTTGCCTCAGAAATAAAACATTAAAAAAAATTAAAAAAAAAGAATTTATATATTTATATATTATATATTTAGTATATAATTTACATATTAGGTAAATGCCTTTGTCAGTGAGTTGTATGTATTTTTTTCCCAGTTTGAAAATTGTCTTACAACTTTGTAGTAGCTTTTGTCATGCAAAAATTTTAACTTTTAGTTTATAGAATTATTTTTATAGATGGGCTTTGTGTTTTACTTAGGCTTTTCCCCCTCTGAGATAATTTTAAAAGTTCTTCATGGAGTCCTTTAGTACTTTTATTATTAACATATGTTCTTAATCATTGTAAGTTCTAAATTGTTTAGTGCATAAGATCAAGTTCCCTGTTTCAATTTATATCTAAGTTAGATTACCAAATCAATCCCATGAAATATAGAATAGTAGTAGGGAGCGTGGATTTTGGAGTTGATAATTTGGGTTTTTTCTGTTTCTGGGCTGTATGATCTTGGGTATGCTGCTTAATTAACCTCTGTTAGCTTCAACAGCTTTGTCTGTAAAATGGAAATAATAAATAATACTTAGTTTGTTGTGAGAATTGGGAGATGATTCATTTAAAGCCCTTAGTTAGCACAATGCTTCACAAGCTGGAATCATTCATTAAATGTAAACTATTGTGATACTGATGATGGCCATAGACTATTCTTTCAACTGCTACTACCATCCCATAATTTCACAGCTTTAATCACAAGGGGTTGAATAAAAAAATGCATCCCAAATTTGCCAACATTACCAGCTTAGTGTCAAGAATCCAGTCTCCTCTAAGCATAGTTCTCAACCTTAGCAGTACATTATAATCACCTGAGTAGATTTTTCAGTTCCAGATGCCTGGGTCCCTACCCCTAGATGTTGTTTTAACTGGTCTGGGGGTATGGCTCAGGTATCAGTATTCTTCAAAAACTCCTCTGGTGATTTCAATGGGCAGCTAAGGTTTAGAACCATTAACGTAACACTGGGCCAGCGGCTCAGATATTAAGGAAAACATGTTGTTTCTAAAGAACAATATATAGAAATTGTTTATAAGTCAGATGCCATGAATTAGTTAGGAAGACATTGAAAAGAGAACATAGGAGGGTTGAGACTGACGTCGAATATAGATATTGAGGAAAGGAATTACGAAGATATTCCTTGCATATTCACCTAGGACATCTTTCTCAGAGGAGCTCAGGGCAGCTATACTTCAAGTAATTTTATTAACTGCTCCTTAGAGGTAAGGGATATAAAGTGTTTATATTTGTTAGATGGGTTAACTGAAGCATGAAGATAGGACTCATCAGCTCTTCAAATTTAGGATTCTCGTTATCCTCATTCTCAAAAATAAATTCCTGGATAATTCTCAAAAATAAATTATTATTTCTGATCATGAGTAATATATCTTATTCCCTTACGCAATTTTAGCAGTTTGGGAAAGATTTGAAATGGTATTTTAGCTTATTGATAGATACAGTGTGAGATGGGTATATAAGAAAATTGGATATTATTGAATCCAAGGTAAAGAGCAATGTGGTCTAAAGAGACTGGACGAGGAGTCATGAGGCCAAGATTTCAGTTCCTGAATTTAAGTTTCCTCAGCTGCAAAATGAGAGAAACAAGGGTTCCCAAAGGTTTCTTTCAGCAATTAGTAATTACTGTCATCAAACCACCTAAATAAAGCCTTTCTTGATCAGTCAATAGAAGACAGGAAAAGACAGGAAAAGCTCAACCTTTTTAAAAATACATATTTCATAGATTTGTTGTTTTTACATACATAAGGAAGTATGCTTTCTCAAATATTAAACTATGTCTTGAAGACATTAGACTAATATAACATTACGTCCTACCTAACTAGCATATTTACATTTTACATGTAAGTGGAGGCAATTTGTGTCTTCACCCAGAGGGGTAACTAATGGAGGGTAGGGGATTGCATCGTGAGACCCAGGAGGAAATGTTGGAGCAGAGCTTTCTGTTGTCTTTCAAATCATGCCCCGTGGATAACTTCATTTGGAACAGATCATGGGTCCTCCTACTATATTTTCTTCTAATCTTTTCTACTTCTCTTTTTGCATTATATTACTCATGATCATTAGGACTCACACCATTCTTGTTTTCGTTGTCTTTACATCATCTCTTCCCTACAAGATTGTACAGTTTTTTAAGGCCAGGTTACATTTATAGTGTATACTATAAGCTAGTGTCTTAGCACATAAGAAAAGCCTGATAAATATTTACTTAAATTGCTAAAAAATTAAATGATTTTAATTTCATTGTTTTCTTTTTTCTATCTTTTTAAATATGTACTTTAATTTTCATAGTCTCCTTTACAATATTTTCCATTTTTTTACACAAAATCTTATTTCATGACATTATTCTTAACTACTTCCTGAACATAGCAATAAGCTTTTCATTCTCAAAAGCCTAGAAGTAGTAATTAATAAATAAAGTAGTAATTAATAAACTAGTAATTAATATAGATATCAAAATATGAAATAAGTACATTAGGTAAGCTTTCAGTAGTAAATGTGTAGGATAAATTTAAAAGGTATAATTTTGAGGTAATTTAGATAGGCTATCAATGTTTTCAAGTATGATAAATACATCAAAACTAAACATGGGGGGCACCTGGGTGGCTCAGTTGGTTGAGTGTCAGATTCTTGATCTCAGCTCAGGTTTTGATCTCAGGGTCTTGATCTCAGGGTCATGAGTTCAAGCCCCAAACTGGGCTCTGTGCTGGATGTGAAGCCTACTTAAGAAAACAAAAGACCCCCACTAAACT
The DNA here is from genome assembly GCF_018350175.1 of Felis catus. NCBI lineage: Eukaryota > Metazoa > Chordata > Mammalia > Carnivora > Felidae > Felis > Felis catus. Next base: position 84,144,435 of record NC_058373.1, on the reverse strand, counting down.
AATATGTTAATTATAACTTACTAAACTTACATTATTGTGAATTAACAATGAACAAATATATAACATTTATTAAACATCACAGATCATTAAAATAAATCCTATGTATGTAATTCAGAGAACTGAGTTATATAGGATGATAGTATTGAAATCTGAGTATGGTAATAGGGAAATAGTATTTTGATAAAGTAGAATAAAATTTAACTTTTAAGTTAGTACTAAAAAGAATCCAATTGTTCAAAATTTTGTATTTAATAAAAATAAAATTGACATTTTCTTATTGTGATTTTAAGAAAATTTTAACACCTTATCAAACAGACACCAACCAGGTGACATGTGCAAGTGTTAAATCATTATATTGTACACCTGAAACTAAAATTACACTGTGTTAACTTGAATTTACATTAAAAACTTAAAAAAACTTCGTGAGCTCTAAGAAATATAAATATTATACAGAGAAAATTTCCTGTTTTTAGCTTAACAGTTAAGTTGGGATTTTGAATTGTGAGAATGATGCTTCATTAACAGTTGTAAGTTTATCCGTCCTCCTCGTTCCCCCGTTGAGAGCCATTGTGGGCTCTAAATTTTTCACCTGGAAAATTAAATACTTTCTAGGTAGGGAATAATAAATTGTTACTCAAGTACTTGTTGGAGGCCAGTTAAAATGTTTGAGTGCAAAATTTTTTGAAGAGTTTATCCAGACTAAAGAATATATATATTTAGTACTGAGAACACTTCCAAGCCTCTGTGACTTCTATATTTGTACAGTAAGGTGCATTAATTTTATTAATGATTTTTAAAACGCTCCAAGCATATTGTGTCTTTCACAAAATTTTATTTTGCTAACTGCCATAAAAGTATCTTGAAAGAAGTTAAAAAATTATAACTCTTGCCATTTGAATAGATTCCTTACATTTTCTGCTCCAATGTACTCATGTACTTAATTTGAAGATATAAAGATGATCCTACATTGTTTCTATAACTATGATCATTTCACATTGCTGGTACTTAGTTATGTCCTTTGTTGAACGACTGTTCTTCAAACTTACTGTCTTTTAGATTCATTCTTACATGTTAATCCGCAAATAAGCAAATGTCAAGGGCTGTAGCAAAAAAGATGATTTAAAACAAAACTGGCAAACATTTGGAGTTATTTGTAGTTTCAAAAATTCTTTTTAATTCAAGAGTCACAAGTATTATGTGCATTAAAATTAGTTTCACAAGTGGAAATTTTGAATATGGGAAAGTTGCTTTTGGGTAAATTTCACTAGCAAATCCATAATCTTTAAAATTCTGTATGATTGAATTAAATGTTGATACTTTGCAAAATATTTTCAGCGGCGCATTACAAATACTACTTTCTAAAGGTGTGTTTTTTTAGTTTTAAATATATGGTGGTCCCATAGGCATGATGACATTTTGTAACATATACCTTTTTGGTCTTTTCCTCTGATCTTTGACTGAATTGCCCTCTTTAAATATTAAAGAGAACTGCTGTCAAGAAAAGGTATTTTCTTTCCAAGAAGGATGCTTACACAAGCAAAATATTTTTTTTAGACATGAAAATTCTAATATTGAAGAACATATCAAAATAGTTTATATTTTTTATTTCTCATCTCTCTTCCCATCTTAAAAGTTAAATCTTAACTGGAATCCTTTGCCCACCGTGAAACCAAGCGACGGTGCCAGACTCGAAGATGAAGGCTTTACTTTGTTAGCCATGTGTTTATGAAATCCCAGCGCCTTCCCTAGATCTCTTGGCTGATAATCTCAAACATGGAGGATGCTTCTGATTCTACACAAGGGGTTGCTCCATTAATTAATAATGTAGCTCTCCCAGGCTCTCCGCCGTCTCTTCCTGTATCAGTGACAGGCTGTAAAAGTCATCGAGCAGCCAATAAAAAGGTAGAAGCGAGAAGTGAAAAGCTCCTCCCAACAGCTCTTCCTCCTTCTGAGCCGAAAGTAGATCAGAAACTTCCCAGGAGCTCCGAGAGGCGGGGAAGTGGCGGTGGGACGCGATCCCCCGCGCGGAGCCAGGCCGTGGCAGCGAGACAAGCGGCGGCCGGCGGCGCGGCGCGGCCGGCGAGAGGCGACCCCCCGGGAGGACAGAGCCTCCCCTCGCTGCCCTTGTAGTTGAAAAGGTGGAGAGGTGGCAGTCGGCGTGCTCGCAGGTGAGGGGCTCCGTGTGGTCGCTCGCAAGCCGGCCGGCGCCGGCAGGGAAGTGTAAGCGAGCGGGGGAACAAAGCGGAGCGGCGCCGGGGTCCGCCCGCAGCGAGCTCCTCGCGGCGTCGGGCCGGCCGGCTGCGCGCCAAGCACGTTGCGAGCCCGGCGGCGGGCCGGGAGCCGGCGCTGGGGGAGGGGGCCGCCGCCGTCCCCGCACCGCCCGCCCGCGGCGGGGCGTGCGGCCCCATTGTGAGCCGGCCGCCGGGCGTGCGGAGGTGGGGCGCGCTGGGAGGGCAGAGGCGGCGGCTCGGCTCGCTCAGTACCCCAGGAGCGGCCGGAGCGACCTCGGCCCGGGTGGCAGCCGCGGCGCGTCAGTCACACAAAAGGCAGCCGAGCTCCCCCCCGGCGCGCGGACCGGCCCACGCCGCCGCCGAGCGCTCCCCACCTTACCGGCTTTCCTTTCCCTCCAATTTTGATAGGGAAGCGGGGCCGACGCGGGCGGCAGAGGGTCCGGGCGAGCCCGCCGGCGGACAGGAGATGCCGCTGCTACACCGAAAGCCGTTTGTGAGACAGAAGCCGCCCGCGGACCTGCGGCCGGACGAGGAAGTTTTCTACTGTAAAGTCACCAACGAGATCTTCCGCCACTACGAGTAAGGGCCGGGCCGGGCGCGGGGGGTGCGAGGGAGTGTGGGGACTCCCTCCCCAGCGTCCTTTTGTCTCTTCTTTTGCTCGCTTTGGGCTTCTGGCGGGGCGGCTTGAAAGTGACGGCTGGCCGCGGGCCCGCGTTTCTCTGCCCACCCCCCGCCCAGCCCGACGGTGACTGCGCGGGGTTCCCGGGCGGCGCGACCCGCCGTTGGCGCGCGTGGGGAGAGCGGGCCGGGGCCGAAAAGGCTGGAGTCCTCGGCCGGCGGTGGGGACCGCTTCCAGCCGCCGCTGCCGCCCGGCCGCCGGGCAGCGGAAACTCCCCGCGTCGCCCCTCCCCGCCTCGGCCACACGCGCACTCCGGGGCCAGTTCCGGGATCCCCGCCCGGCGGCCGAGGGGATCCCCGCTCGGGTCACCGGCACGGGGCCGCCGTCCCCCGGCCCCGGGGAGGGAATCCCCGCCCCCGGGGGCAGGAAACGGCCGGACTGGGCGTCGTTTCCTCGGTCGGGAGTGGAGACTGAACGTTGGAGCTAGCTGCCTAAAGGAGAGGACGGGAGGGAGGGAGCGGAGTTGAGACTCGGAGAGGGAGTGGGCTCCCCGGCGAGGCGGGGGTGGGGGGGGGGCCGGGACACGAGGGGCTCCACCGGCGGGCTCTCGCCCGGTGAGGCTAGGCCTCGGAGTGTGCGACGCGAGCCGAGCGCTCTGTCACCGCCTCTTCTTGGTGACTAACTCCCGGCCCCGGAGAACTCAGCGTCTCCGCCCCCGGGAGACCTTGGTGAGGAAGAAGTCGGGTTCGGGCGGGGGCGGGGGGGGGGGTTAGACGCGGGGAGAGAGCCGGGCGCTGGGCACCCCTAGTTATCACTTTTTTCGCGTAGCCCCGAGGGCGGAGGTGGGCGTGGGGGGAGGGGGTTAAGACAAGTTCAACTCCAGCCTCAGCCAGTCTCCTCTTTATCCCCCTGCGCATGTGGGCTGTCTGACATGTGCCACTCGCTATTGTTTTGATAAGAATCCGGAGCTGCTGCGTGTGTAGTTTCAACTCCTAAATCTTCAGTACCTCGCCCGGTTTATCCCAGGAGATCCCCTTGTCCTGTGACACCAAACACCCGGGGTGTTTTAGAGATGTGTGTTTAAAACAGGATCTCCAAGTGAGAACCTGAATTGGTCAGTCAATGAAGGAGCCTGATCCTCCCTTTTTCTTATGCTCCCTTTATTCTCTCCACTCAGAAGGAATCTCTTTGTGGCTTAGAAACCAAGTGTTATAGCAACCAAATAAATTGTGTGTAGGAGGCACCTTTTCGGAGTGGGGGCTTTGTGATCAAGGGAGGGCTTTAGGCAAAGTCTGCACCTGTCTGAGAAATGAGTAGTGAAGTTAGAAAAGTCAGTTCCTTTGAGCTTTTATTTTAAGTAAGGCTTCTCTGTTTTCTTCGGCTCCAGAGCAAGAGTCACACATGAACATGTTATATCTAGAGAAGTTTTTCAGCAGACAGTACTTTTATATAGGAGTGTACATCTTAACTCAGCTCCTGTACAGACTTGTTTTGTTACTCAAATATTCACTCTTGTAACTACTTAAGTGAATTTGGATTAGGTAACTTGACAAGGATGATGTCTCTCTTCTTTCTTTCCTTTTTCTTTCTTTACTTTTTTTTTTCAGTTTAAGTTAAAATCCTTGGTAATAATTCCCAATTAAAAACAATTGTACTTAAAAGTGCCAACAAAATGGAAAACCGGCTTAAGTTTCAAACTTTTCTCACTTCAGAAGGGAGCATGACTATGGCTGTATCCTTTTTGAATTAAACTTTTTATATACTTTGGTTCTTGATGATTTACTATAATCATGGAGAAATCTGAAATGCTGAAATACATTTTTTGGTATCCCAAACCTGCTACCTTCCACTAATATTATAAGAACTGTGTCCTTTGTAGCCTTGTAACATTAACAGATTTTTCTAAATAGATGATTTTTTGGTTTTTGTTGTTTTCTCTGTGCTGAAGTGTTTGGGTTTTTGGAATTTATAAGCAGTTCAGGAGAGACCATTGGTTTTGGAGCAAAGATATTTAATATCATTTACCCTGAACAAAGCAGAGCTACTAGTGTTCTTAGGTATTAATCTTTGTGACTTTGAATTGGCAAAATTGGAAGAAGACTGACATTTAATTGTGTTACATTTTGTAATACTTTCTTTTAGATGAGTACAGAGAGATCTTTCCAAAATTGCATTCATGGTGTATGGTATATGGTGATCCTTAGTATTATGATAATCTGACCCTTGGCGCAAGTCTGGAGAAGGAAACCTGTTTTCACTCATTCATTAAACCACCAATTGGCTTATGTGAATTTGTTTGAAGATTATCCTTTAAGTGCATTAAATGAATATATTTGTCTTTTGTATTTGTGTAAAGACCACTATGCTCACCTATTTGCTCAGGTTTTTGATTTAAGTATAACTTTTTCTGTTTTAATCAGTCTCAAAGAGAGTTTCTACACTTCCCTGCCTTTTTTTTTTTTTTTTTTTTTTTTTTTGCAACACAATGCAAAGTAACTTTTCCCTCAGACTCTGGTTAGTAGAGGTTCCCAGTGACCTTTTAATTGTTAAATAGTTTTCTGTCTTCATCTTACTTGATAAAATAGTCTAACATTTTCTCCTTTGTCCTAGGCAGCAATGATCCACCCTCCATTTTATCTAGTGTAAGATCTATTATTGCATGCTAATATAATACATTTGTTGCCTCAAATTTTCTCTTTTCCTAGACCAAGAATTTTTTGAGTCAGGGACTGTGACCAGATTGGATCCTTAGCGATTATACAGTACAAACCCTTCTCTTTTTTTTTTTTTTTTTTTGTTTGAACTACATGCTCTTTAACTAATTGCTAACTCTTGTTTGACCTGCTTTCCATAAGTAAAGAAGACTCATTAAAAATAGCACATTAACTATAGGCAAATGATAAGCTAAGGTACAAAAGAATGAAACTGGACCATTGTTTTTGTGTTCTATACAAAAATAAACTCAAAATGAATTAAAGACTTGAAAGTAAGACCTGAAACCATAAAACTCCTAGAAGAAAGCTCCTAAGCAGTGAGCTCCTTGACATAGTTTTTGGCGATGATTTTTTTAAATTCAGCACTGAAAGCAGAAGCAACAAGAGCAAATGTAAGTAAGTGGGACTATATCAAACTAAAAAGCTTCTGCACAGTGAAGGAAAACATCAAAAAGGTGACCAACTGAATGGGAGAAAGTATTTGCAAATTATATATCCAATAAGGGGCTAATATTCAAATTATAAAGAACTCCTACAACTCAATAAGAAAAAAAAACCTGACTAAAAAATGGGCAGAATATCTGAATAAATAGTTTTCCAAAGGAGAGCTACAGGTGGCTAACAGGTACGTTAAAAGACACTATATACCCTTAATCAGGGAAATGCAAATCAGAACCACAGTGAGATCCCACCTCAAACCTGTTAGAATGGCTATTATCAAAAAGACTAGCATCAACTAGACTATTGTCAACTAGACAGTTGCTGGATAGGATGTGGAGAAAACTGAACCCTTGTGCAGTTTGTAGAAATGCAAATTGGTGCAGCCACTATGGAAGACAGTATGAAAGTGCCTCAAAAACTTAAAAATAGAACTACCAAATGATCAACAACTCTGTTTCTGCATATTTATCCAAATTTTAAAAACCCACTAATTTGGAAATCTATATGCACTCCCATGTTCGTTGCAGCATTGTGATAGCCAAGATATGGAAACAACCTAAGTGTTCATCAGTGGATGAATGGATAAAGAAATTGTGGTATATACACAATTGAATATTAGTCATAAAAAGAATGAAATCTTGCCATTGAAGACAACATGGATTAACCTTGTTTAAGTGAAATAAGTCAGACCAATGATCTTTCTTATATGTGGAATCTAGAAAAAATAGGTTAAAAAAAACCTATGCGATATAGTGATACTGTAATAGTGTTATGGGACAGATGGTAGCTACACTTGTAGTGAATATAGCATAATGTATAAATTTGTCAAATCACTAAGTTGAACACCTGAAACTAATGTAACATTGTGTGTCAATTATACTTAAAAAAAAGATTTTATCCCCCCCAAACCACACAAAAAAAACAAAAAACAAAAAATAAAACTGAGCTTGTAGGCAAAGAACAGAATAAAGCATGTACTTCGGTTTATTAGATAAGATAAAAATTTGTTCTGTAATTTGGTTAGCTGACAATTTTGTTTTTATTTTGGGCTGTGGATTGTTAAAAATGAAGCAGTCAGATCTGGATACTAGAAATTCCCGATCTGTAGGCTAGGAAGATGATTTGTTGTATTACCCAATGACTTAATCTCCTAAATAAAATTACTTTTTTTTTTTTTTTTTTTTTTTAGCCATTTAGCCCCTTGGTATCAGAATGTGTTTACCATCTTTGAGTGAATTACACTTTTCATACAAAAAGTAGGAATCTCTTTGTCAGTGACAGACCAGCTTATGCTTCAACCTGGCTTTCCGTTGAAAGGTGTTTAACTGGTTTATAAAGCACCCGATTTTCATGGTTCATCAGCTCATTTGTTAATTCAGTCCTTTCGGCAACCCTCTTTTACAGATGAGGAAACTGGATTTGGGATAAAGAGAGTAAGTCTAAGATCAGTGTCCAAAACCATGTATCTAACAGTTGGTGAGATTAGACTTTTCACTCCCCTAAGACTCTAGAGTTTATATTCTTATTTACTGTCTGCATGATACATATTAGGGAGAATTCTTCCTATTATTTGTTGAGCTTGCAGAAATGTGCACCAAGAACGTAGGGCCCTGCTTCGAATTCAAGCTTGCTGCCTAGATCTTTCCATAGGCACCACTTTCTGTTGTCTGCTCAGACATTTGACTTCTTTACCATATGCCCAGTGATTAAGCTTTAGATATTAAGTGTATAGACTAGGATCCATTAGTTTACAGTGGGGGGAAGATGTCCATACAGACCAGCTATGCATGGAATCTGATTATTATCTGAAGGCCTTTTAGTGAGCATGGAGTCTTTTTTTAAAAAAATATTTATTTTTGAGAGAGAGACAGAGTGTGAGCAGGAGACGGGCAGAGAGAGAGGGAGACAGAATCTTAAGTAGGCTCCAGGCTCTGAGCTGTCAACACAGAGCCTGATGTGGGGCTCGAACCCACAAACCATGAGATAATGACAGATAATGACCTGAGCTGAACTTGGACACTTAACTGACTGAGCCACGCAGGTGCCCCGTGAGCATGAAGTTTTTAAGGAAAGTTGGGTAATCTTCATAACTGTTGTCTTCAAATTAGATTTTCAGCTCCCCTTTAGAAGTAAATCTGCTACATGTTCCAGATATTTGGGTCCAGGAGTCTTTTTCTTAGATGGTAGAACAGATTCCTAAATGCTTTTCTTTTTGAGTTTTACTTTTTTGTTTGTTTTTGAGAGACAGAGAGAGAGAGAGAGAGAGAGAACGACTGGGGGAGGGGCAGAAAGAGGGTGGGGGGACAGAGGATCAGAAGCGGATTCCACACTGACAGCCGCAAACCTGCTTTGGGACTCAAACCCACAAACCATGAGATCATGACCTGAGCTAAAGTCGGATATTAAACTGACTGAGCCACCCAGGCTACCCTTGAGTTTTACTTTTCATCCACTTAGTAGGCTACCATGTTTTGTGTTAATACATTCTTTTTTCAGGCAGAATATGTCTATTAGTTACTGTGTAACAAGCCAACCTAAAACTTAGTGGCCCAAAATAATCGTCCATTTTATTTGCTCGCTATTCTGTGGATTGCCAGTGTGGTTTCTGCTGGTCTCTGTGCTCATTTAGCTATAGTCAGTTGAAGGTTAGGCTGAGGCTGGTTAGAGTAAGAGGTAGCCTCAGTCATAGGTCAGGAACCTCAGCTGGGATCGCTTTTCTTTCCTCTGTGTGTGTTTTCTCACTTTATTGAGATATAATTGACTAATAGAATTATAAGATATTTAAAGTGTACAATGTGGTGATATATCAATACTGGGATGGCTTTTCTGACCATGTGGTCTTTCATCTTCAGAAGACTAACATGGGGGCACCTGGGTGGCACAGTCTGTTAAACATCAGACTCTTGGTTTCAGCTCAGGTCCTGATCTTGCAGTTTCAACGGTTTGAGCCCCATGTTGGGCTCTGTGCTGACAGCACAGAGCCTGCTTGGGATTCATTCTCTCTCTCTCTCTCTCTCTCTCTCTCTTTCTCTCTCTTTCCTTCTCCCTCTCTCCCCTGTCCCCCACTCGCACTTTTTTGTCTCTCTCAAAATAAATAAACTTGAAAAAATGTTTAAAAAATTAAAATTAAAAAAATAGACTAATATGGACTGCTTTAGGTGCTGGTCTCAGGGTTCCAAGAGGGTGAGAGCAGAAGTCTCTCAGTGTCATTTCTTTATTATGTTGGTCAAAGCTAATCTCGAGGGGCTAGCCCAGATTAAAGAGGCGGTGAAATAAACTCCACCTCTTGTGAGAAACAAGTACCAAGTCATATTTCTAAGGAGGCTGCATACCTTCAACCCTCTTTGCAGACAGTCTACCACGGAGCAGCTGGTAAGATATTATGCTTGGGTCATCCTATTTGGGTTTTGGGAGTTTGTTGGTTATCTTTTTGCAGCTAATCCCTCTTCCTACCCTTACCAATGCCAAACTTTTTCTTCAAAGATTCTCAGGTCTTTATTTGTTCTTCTGACATTGTTCCTGTATCACACTAGCTATTCTGTGTATTTTTCTAGGATCTCTTTGCAAATATGGTACCTGAGCAGTTAGAATTGATACTATTTATTGCATGTACATACAATATGCTGAGCAACCAGTATTATCTTATTATCGTATTTAATGTTCATATTAACTGTTCATGGTAGATATCCCCATTTTATAGAGGGGAACCAGGTTCAGTAAGGTTATGTGTCATTATCTAAGTCTGAGTCACATTCTGTGTCACATTCTGCAAGTGGTAAGCTGAGATTCAGACACTCTTCCTCTCCTTCACATTCATATGTGTGTACTTTTCTCTATCTAGATACACACAAAAATAAATGTGGACTGCCAGTGGAGAGTACATTTGTTTATTACTCTTTGACACTACGCTTTGGAGAGTCTGGAGATATTGAGATAATTTGTCCCTCTAGTGAGAAATGAATGTATAACACAATGGCATAAATCATATATATGCTATGGAGCCAGTGTAATGGGAGCATAGAAAATGGAGCTGATAACAGCCTTCAAATAAGGAGAGAACATCTGAGTTGGGTCCTGAAAGATGGAACTATCAAGACACAGAATGGAGAAAAATGACATTTTTAGCAGAGGGTGCTCTAAAGATACTTTTTAAGCTAAGGAAACTATAAAAACTCTTGGAAGTATGAATTTGCAGTTCACTTAAAATTTGTCTTTTTCACATTCATTATTGTTAAGCTAGGACTTCTGTTAAGCTACCATAATGTTTCACTTTTGTTGATTTCTATTTAAGATTTTAGTCTCTAGATACAAAAAGCCTTTATTGCTGTTCCCCACCTTGGTGCATCAGCAGATTTCAGGAGTCTGCCTTATGTGTCATTATCTAAGTCTGAGGCAGTGCTGAGTAAACTGCAGAGTAATATTTCATTAAATGTTTTTTAAAAGTAAACATTATATTTTTAATTAATCTAATTTTTCCCCTGACCATTTGTGGATAAATGTAATAAATGTAATTTTCATCTAGCTGAATCATCTAGCTGATTTTTTTCTGTATAACATAAGGCATGTTAAGTCAGCCATGCCCAAGATCTCTTAATCTCCTGCTTTTGTAACACTGTCAGTAGAAGAAATTAATACAACAATCTATCTTGTCTTAACAGCAGTTACTACTTTTCTAAATTTATGATTTGTACTTTTCCATCTCTTGTATATTGCATGCTGTTTAAATCAGGAATTATGTTCGTTTTTAACCTGTGGCTGCATTGCTCAGCTATACTAATTATTTTTATGGACAGAGGAGTTCATGTCCTTTAGATCTTTTATGCAGTATTGTGCTGGGTCTTTCTTATGTCTAGTTGATACAGTTTTGTCCCTTAAGTAGAGTACACTTCGTGTTTACCTTTTCTAAATTATATTTGGCTTCTGGTTTTTATGTCACTTCATTCTTTTTGTTTTTATTTTTTATTTTTTTTAGTTTCAAGTTTTTATTTAAATTCCAGTTAGTTAACATACGGTGTAATATTAGTTTCTGGTGTAGAATTTAGTGATTCATCACTTACAACACCCAATGCTTGTCACAAGTGCTCTCCTTAATACCTGTCACCTATTTAACCCATCCCCTGCCCACCTCCCTTCCAGCAACCCTCAGTTTATTCCCTAGAGTTAAGAGTGTGTTTTAGGGTTTGCCTGTCTCTCTCTTTTCCTGCCTATGTTCATTTGCTTTGTTTCTTAAATTACACATATGAGTGAAATCATATGGTATTTGTCTTTCTCTGATTGACATATTTCATTTAGCATAATAGTCTCTAGTCCCATCCATGTCACTGCAAATGGCAAGATTTCATTCTTTTTGATGGCTGAGTAATATTCCATTTTGTGTGTGTGTGTGTGTGTGTGTGTGTGTGTGTGTGTGTGTGTGTGTGTGTATAATACATACATACTACCTCTTCTTTATCCATTCATCAGAGTCATTTGGGCTCTTTCCATAATTTGGCTTTTGTTGATAATCCTGCTATAAACATCTGGGTGTATGTATTCTTTCAAATCAGTATTTTTGTATCCTTTAGGTATATACCTAGTAGTGTAATTCCTGGATCATAGGGTAGTCTATTTTTAACTTTTTGAGGAACCTCCATACTGTTTTCCAGAGTGGCTGTACCAGTTTACATTCCACCAACAGTGTAAGAGAGCTCCCCTTTCTCCACATCCTCACCAACATCTGTTTTCTGTGTTATGAATTTTAGCCATTCTATATGTCACTTCATTCTTAATCTTATTCTACTAGATTTTTAGTTTTCCAAATAACCTTGTAAGTTAACAGTATGTTGCTCTTTGTTCCTTAGTTTGTTCACCATAGAATTGGTTGAATTTACATTAATTAGAGGTGTGTTCTTGGCAATAGTCGACCTGCTAACTCAGAAGCAAGTTTTCCTTAAGAAATAATGGAAAAGTCAAGGGGCATTAAGGAAGACACTTGTTGGGATGAGCACTGGGTGTTATATGCAGGGGATGAATCACTGGATTCTATTCCTGAAGTCATTATTGCACTGTATGCTAACTAACTTGGATGTAAATTAAAAAAAAAAAAAAAAATGTATGGGGACCAGAAGTAATCTGTGGAAAATTCTTCCCAACATCAGATGTACTATAAAAGTAAGCAGAGGATTTTGTTCTTATTAATGACTCGTCAGAATAAAAATGCTCTCCAGGCAGGAATTGTGGTGCATTGAAGATGACTATAATTCTTTGTCACTCCTTCCAGTAAAAGAAAGAAAGAAAGAAAGAAAGAAAGAAAGAAAGAAAGAAAGAAAGAAAGAAAGAAAGAAAGAAAGAAAGAAAAAGAGCAGAAGTCATCAAACTCTTAAAGGGCCAGATATAATCACATTTTAGGCTTTGTAGGTCATAGTGTCTGTTGTACCTATCCAATTCCATACGAGTTAGTGAGAAAGCAGTCATAGACAATACCTAAAGGTATGGGTGTGGTTGTGTTCCAATAAAACTACAAAAACAGTTGGAAAGCTAGGTTTGGCCTCCAGGCGAGTAGTATGCTCATCTCTGGTAAAGAAGATTGTTGAAGGAATGTACTAATGTACTAATAAATTGGAGACGTAATAATCTACATTTGCCTAAACATATTCATATAAAACAGGATTTTGTACTTTATAAATTTTTGCTCACAATGGAAAAATGTGCTTCCTATAAAATTTTCATGATTTTATGTTCTTATAGTATAGAAATTAAAGAGTCACTGTAACCTACCCCCAGGAGTTCACTATTATTAACAAAATCCTACATACTTGAATGTGTGTGAAAAATGAGTGAAGAGTGGAATTACAGCAGTGTAAGAAAGTGAAGGTGTAAAATGTCAGAGATGGTGCCATGCTGGTGCCATGCTGCTAAGGGGTGATGAATAGGGAGAAATAGCCCTTGGGCTTTTTTTTTTTTTTTTTTTGCTTGCTTTAAAACGGCTACTGTGTAGTGTACTCGGTCTCCCTCTTCCTGAGTGTAGATCTTTGTGCACAACGGGACTGTAATATAACAACTTTGCAGAGTAGATAGACACAGGAACAACAAATAGTACAAACACTTTGCCAGAGGAGGTGGAAACAGTATAGAAAGACAGCTGTATGTATAACGATGGTTACTAACGATCCTATTTTTCTGCCTGGTAACAAGTTTAGTGGAGGTTTGTGGCACTTGTGCCATTGCTCTCTTTGGTATTTTGAACAATGTCAACTCATCTAAATAGTGTTTATTGCAGCTCAGTACCCTGTCTCCCTGACAATGACACCAAATACCCCATGACCTACCAAATACCTAATCACTATAGCTAGAGCTGTGCTGTCCAACACAGGAGCCATTACTTGGCATGGGGGTTATTAAGAACTTGATAATCAGAATTAAGATGTGCAATAAAGGCACAATATATACTGGATTTTGAAGACTTAGTACAAAAAAAAAAGAATTTAAAATATTTACACATTGAAGAATTTAAAATTAATTACAGATTTGAAATAAAGCATTTGAGGATGTATATAAATTAAATATATAAAATTAATATATAAAAAGATTGTTTCTCTTTAAAATTTTTTAAATGCAACCCCTAGAAAATTTAAAATTATATGTGTGGCTAGCATTCTGTTTCTATTAGCTCTGGTTTAGAGACTAGTTAATGTAAGATACCTAGATTTGAAGTATGTTTTTCTTAGGTAGTATTAAGTATGGTTTAAATTAATAAAAGTATACCTTACGTACATCATGTGCTAATTGTACACATTCACAACAGGTGTGTTGTACACAACAGGTGTGTTGGCTTGGTAAGCTGAGTCTTACAGATATGTTTGTTCCAACAGGAAAAAGTTGACAACTTATATAAAGCTTTCTAAGTGAACTGTGGTTTTAGGAAGTAAAACTTAAGAGCTCTTTCAAGATCCATCCATTCGTTCATTTTGTTCTGCACCATTTATAACCACTTATTGGGTATATCTGTTGTCAATTTCTTTAAATTAGTTATTTGGCATAGATCTTCTTGATTATGAGAACCAGATTACACTCATCTTTGTTCTCTCTGACATTTCTTTCTTCAACTCTACTTTTCCTTTACAACCTTTTTAACACTATTTCCTCTAAAATCCCTCTGGTATTTCTTGATCTTTTTTGCCTATCTCTCCTCCTTCCCTTCCTCTGAACTCCCAAAAGATATCTGCTTCTGTCTTTTAATCACTTTGTAATTTTAATTTTAATGGTATATATCCATTATCTCCTCTACTAAAAGGTGCAGACTTCAAAAGAATCTTTTTTGTACTAAATTAAAATCATGTAACTTGATGTATGCAGGTAACCTCTTTAGATCCCATTTATATTAAGATAGGATTAGTTCTCTTTATTTCCATAGGTTTCAATTTTGTTCTGCAGATGAATATACAAATGAAACCATGTTAATGGAATTACCTCAAATCTTGTTTGGAGATCAGACTACTAGGGATAACCTCTACAGATATACTAATCAGGAAGTAAACATATAGTAGTCTTAATACTTTTTAGAATGATGACAGAAGGAAAAGGGAGATTTCAGGAAGGAGAAAAAGTTAGAGAATAGTGAATTGTATCAGTCACAAATAATTATTGAAAAGTACACCAAAGTATAGAGAGGGAAAAACATTTACTCGTATATTACCACTTAGAGGCAACCATTGTTACCCTTTTTACATATGTATAACTTTCTCTGTTCTAAAATGTGTTGATTATAAAAAAATAATACAAGTACATGCTTCTTATAAAAATTCAAACAATATAGAAATATTTAGAATAACAAATTTTCCTTTTCCTTCCTTTGCAGTCCCTCCCTTTCTCCATAATGAACATCTGTTTATAGTATTTGTGTAAATACACATTTTTGTTATTCTGATTAACGTATATGAGATTGTGTTATTCAGTGATTTGGGTTTTTTCTACTTAACATACCTTAGAGATCCTTCCATATTATGGATCTCTCGCATTTTAAAAGTGACTGATAGAATTTTTGAAAAGAAATGCTCATATTAAGAAATTCCAACAGTGCAGAAAAGCACTCAGTAGAATGGTCCCCCAGGCCCATCCCTACTCTGTAGTTCTTGCCTGGATTTTTGTAGAACATTCTAGAAGTCTTTTTTGCTTCTTTAGGTTATCTTTCTTTACCTGCCTGCCTGCATGTCTTCTTTCTTTTTGATGCAAGTGGGACCATATATGTTTTTTTTAGTAAGCTTTTACTTTCAAAAATATAGGTGGGGGGGGGCGGTGCCTAGGTGCCTCAGTCATTTGAGCATCCCACTTTGGCTCAAGTCATGATCTCAGGGTTTGTGAATTGGAGCCCAATGTGCTCGCTGCTGTCAGCACAGAGCCCACTTCAGATCTTCTGTTCCCATCTCTCTTCACCCCTTTCCCACTCGTGCTCTCTCTCAAAAATAAATAAAACATTTAAAAAAAACTTACAAAAATATAGGAGGGAATCAAACTGGAAAGTTTTGTTTTTTTTTTTTCTGGTAAACATGTTTTTAAAGAACTCTTCTCATACTCTTTAATGACTATGATTGTTCATTACATAAAGTACTGTAATTTACCTAAACTTTCTCATCATTAGATGTTTAGATTTGCCAGTTTTTCACTATTACGTTAAAGCTTTTAAAAGTTCATGGTTAAGTGCTTAAATTGTCTCTAGTGTTTTGGCTGCTTTGGAACAAACACCTTTAATATTAGAAGAAAAAAGAAAGATTGAGTTTATTTGCAGTTTACTCCCAATTTCAAAAGTGATGCAAATCAAAGTTCAATTATGGCTGAATGTACCTTTAAATTGCAAAATATAAATGTCTAGTTTAAATATACTTTTTGTTAGGTTTGTATTAATGTGTAAGTTGACCAGTTACTAAACCCTCGTTCTATGATTCTATGTAAAATTTTACAATGAAGGCATAATCCTTTATCAGCTTTTAATGTAAAATTTGTGAAATGATAGGTGATGAATGGATTTTTGTTTTTGTTTTTTAATCAGTGACTTTTTTGAACGAACCATTCTGTGCAACAGTCTTGTGTGGAGTTGTGCTGTGACGGGTAGACCTGGACTGACCTATCAGGAAGCACTTGAGTCAGAGAAAAAAGCAAGACAGAATCTTCAGAGTTTTCCAGAACCACTAATTATTCCAGTTTTATACTTGACCAACCTTACCCATCGTTCACGCTTACATGAAATTTGTGATGATATTTTTGCATATGTCAAGGATCGATATTTTGTTGAAGAAACTGTGGAAGTCATTAGGAACAATGGTGCAAGGTAAAGTACTTTTAATTTTTCCTTTTGATACCCATACATTCACATTACTCAAAATTCAGAATACACAAAAAGGTAAACTGAGGAAAACTTCCTGTCTTCTGTCCTCCCAGTACTCTCTTACCCTCCCCACATATAGCCCTAGTGTTAGCAGTTTCTTATATATTTTTCCAAAGCTAAATTTTACACAAACCACCAAAAACATGTGCTTGCCTAGATACTTGTACACATATATGCGTAAGCACACACAATCTCCTGCCCCTTTTTACTGCAAAAGGTAACATACTGTATACCTTTTTCATTTAAAATATCTTGAAGATCAGTCCATTGCTTTATGAAACAACTTTCTTCTCTTTTTTATTTACTGTATAAAATGTTCCATTATATGGAAGTTCCATCTTTATTTCAGAGTAAAAAAAACTTAGGGGCGCCTGGGTGGCTCAGTCGGTTAAGCGTCCGACTTCGCTCAGGTCATGATCTCACGGTCCTTGGGTTCGAGCCCCGCGTCGGGCTCTGGGCTGACAGCTCAGAGCCTGGAGCCTGTTTCGGATTCTGTGTCTCCCTCTTTCTCTGACCCTCCCCTATTCATGCTCTCTCTCTCTCTCTGTCTCAAAAATAAATAAATGTTAAAAAAAATTAAAAAAAAAAAAAACCCAAAACTTAAAGATCATCTACTTTGTCCTCATTGTGTTACCTAATACTTAAAATATGCATGTATTTCTTCCTGAGTTTTAGTAAGCTCCTTTGATAATATGAAGATTGAGTTTTATACACTCCACTAAGTTCTCTTTCGCAGCTCTTCAAGAAAAGAATGAATTTTTCATATAAAAAATTTTAAATGACATTATCTATGGCACTAAGTTAAAAATTATTGAATTATTGCTGCTTTCCTGAAGTCTTAAGCATTTGTGATTATCTAGTCATTAATATTTATCATAGTAATCTTTATTTGCATTAAAACTTTTTATATTGGAATCATACATAGTTTTCTGTAACTTTATTTCTTTCCCCTAGTGTAACGTGTACAGGGTTTATCCACATTGTAGCATGTATTAGTATTTTATTTTTAATGATAAATTCTACCGTATGGATCTATCACATTTTGTCTTTTCATCAGTTGACAGATAGTTAGGTTGTTTGCACTTTTTGGCTATTCTAAATAATGCTCTTATAGGCATTCATGTACAAGTTTTTGTGTGAACATATGTTCTCAGTTCTCTTGGGGATACACCTAGAAGTAGAATTTCTAAGTTGTATGGTAACTCTGTGTTTAGCATTTGAAGAACCTCCACACTTCAAGAGCTCCTGCATCATTTGACATTCCCACTACCAGTGTATCAGAGTTGCAGTTTCTCCACATCTTCACCAAGTCATATCTGTGCACAATCTGTTATTGTCCATCTCTTTTATTTTGCCATCCTAGTGGGTGTGGAATGGTATCTTGTGGCAGTTTTGATTTGCATTTCCCTAATGACTATGTTAAGCATTGTTTCATGTGCTTACTGATCATTTATGTGTCTTCTTTGGAGAAATGTCTGTTCTGGTTCTTTGCCCATTTTTAAATTCAGTTCTTTATCTTTTTTATTACTGAGTTGTAAGAGTTCTTTCTGTTTTTGGATACACGTCCTTTATGTGATTTGCAAATATTTGCTTCCATTCTAGGAGTTGTCTTTTCACTTTCTTGATGGTACCATTTGTAGTACCATCTCCCTTTGCTTTTAACTTTTGTTTCTACTTATTAATGACATAAACCTTTTGTTTCTGTCTCTGGTAGTACTTACTAGTGGTCTTCAAGACTGCTTCATCCTCTAGAATTAGATTTACTGGAAAGAACATGCTGAGTTACAGAGAAATGGGACAGAGGCCATTCTTAGGTTGAGTTAATAAGTATAGGTATTCTGGATCTTTTCACCTCAGTATTCTTTTCTTCTTGTCTCGTTTACCTTTCAGTATTCCTCCCCTCTTTCTTGTTGCCTTTTATAAGTATAGATTAGGTGTTTCCCTAATCAACAAGACTTTCTGTTTTGAAATAAGCAATCAGCTAACAGATTCTTCTAGAAGATCTTTGTCATTGCTATGGCAGAATAGTAAAGAGAACAGCTGACTTCTTGACTGAGGGAAGGATTTAGCTCTTTATCTCCTCCATCCTGATTACCACCCAGCTTGCCTACCAGTTGTACAGACATTTGTTCTCAGCTACTTCCTTAGAGCCTACAGAAGAAGTGAGAGTGTTATGGTGGTCTTATGTAAAGAACCCTAAACTAGGAGTCAGGTCTGTTAATTTTAAATACCTGCCAGATGCTTTATGTACATATTATACCAGCAGATAAGACCTTATTGTTTCCATTTACAGATGAGGAAAACAGAGGTCCAAAGAAGTCAAGTGATTTTTTTATAATGTTTATCATACATATACTGATCCCCTGTGTACTTACACTGTTCTAGATGCTGGAAATACAGCAGTGAACAAAACAGTCATGGAGCTTCCATTCCAGTCTTACAAGTAGTAAGTGGTAGGATTTAAATTGAGGTAGAACTGGGGTGCCTAACTGGCTCAGTCGGTAAAGACTGAGTGATTTCTCCATCTCAGGATCATGAGTTCGGCCCTTGTGTTGGGCGTAGAGCCTACTTTAAAAAACAATTGTTTTTTTTTAATTCAGATAGAACTGATTTATAAAATCACTGTAATTTCTTTCACTGGAACTGTATCATTGCCTCCTTGGTTTTGTATTCTGCCATTTACTTGCTCTGAGCAAGTATTTTAAACTCTTTATGCTTTTGTCTTTTTTCATCTATTAAATGGATCCCTGCCCCTCCCAGGTTCGCCACACAGGATGAAATGATATAATGAATGTGAATTTTTTAAATCTGTATTACATAATGTTGCCATTTGATAGCAGTGTCTTACTAGTATTTGAATGTGCATATTGGGGACCATGCAGTTTGGTGGGGGAAGGGGAATTGTTTCATGAGAGATATCCATAGTGGATGTGAGGCTACAATAATTGCCTGAGACACTGTAACCAGGAATCAAATTTCTCAGTTGTAGCTTTGAAAAGAAACCCCACAGTTAATTTCACTAAGAAAGACAGTTGTTTGGTTTTGAAGATAGCCATCCCACGTTTGTACGTGGTCTTCTGAAAAATGCTACACAAGCTAATGCTAATTATCATTGTTTAGTGAAGCGTTGGGAGGATGGTGATCTAGAACTTAAGCATTTAAGTTAAGCATCAACCCATCTTCTCCACCCTACCCTGGAATTGGAAAATTAAATCAGGAAAAATAAGGTGAAAACCACACAACAAATACACATTTTAGATTTGTGAGTCATCTTTCAGTTGAAGGATAGAGCTAGAGTTTGAGAGAATCTGAAAAATTGAATCAATATAATTGTGTATTTGGTTGTCTTTTAAAATTAAAGTGGACTTTGGGCAACTTGTTTTCAGACATTTTATAAGTACAGTCAAGATATTCTAGGAGTTCACAGGAGTTTGAAGCAACAGATGTGAGGGGGTACCTCTAAAAAGTAGGTATATTGACAGTAAGAAGTGGCACCTGACAGGAAAGAAGGAGATGGAATAAACATTAACTACTAGCTAATGGTTAAGTATACTGGCCTGGCTTAGTATATTGTTTGGTAGCATTAGAAGGCATTGCAGAATTGAGAGTATACTAGCATTCATTGGACTTTTCCTGCATGCTAGGCAGTGTACCATATGCTTTCATTTTAATTCTCATGATATGGATAGGTGACCCCGAATTTTCCAAAAGTTATATGCTCCTTGGTATTTACTCAGAGGAGTTGAAAACCTAATGTCCACAAAGACCTACAGATGAATGTGTATAGCAGCTTTATTAATAACTTCCAAATTTTGAAAGCAACCAAAACGTCCTTTCCTAAGTGAATGGATGAACTGTGGTACATCCACATAATGGAGTATTGTTCAGTGCTAAAAAGAAATGAGCTATCAAGTCGTGAAAACACCAGAAGGAACCTTAAATGACTATTACTGTGTAATAGAAACCAATCTGAAAAGGGTACATATGGTATGATTCTAACTTATGACCTAGAAAAGGCAAAACTGTGGATACAGTAAAATGATCAGTGGTTGCCCGTGACTGAGGTGGAGCTGGAGAGAGGTGAATAGGTGGTGCACAGCGGCTGTTTAAGTCAGTGAAAATAGTCTGCGTACTGTAATGATGGATACATGTCATATACATTTGTCCACCCATAGAATGTATAACACCAAGATTGAGCTCTAATGTAAGCTACAGACTTCAAATAAGAATGATGTGTCAGTGTAGATTCATCACTTGTAACAAATGTACCTCTGGTAGGGGGATGTTGATAATTGGAGAGGCTATGAATGTGGGGCAGCAAGGGGTATATGGGAAATCTCAATATCTTCCTCTCAGTTTTGCTGTGAATCTTAAAAACTTCTGTAAAAAACTAAAGTCTTTACATGAACTATAAAAATTGTGTGCTCTGCCTATTAAGACTGAGCTTTATAATTTTTTTAAAAATCTGCTTTTTCTCCCATAAAGATCCCTATGTATCAGAGAAAATTATAAAAGGTGAAGGCCTAGAGTGCACTTCCCAAGTGCTCTTTCAAAGATAATCACTGTCAAAAATTAGTGCATAGTTTTCTTTTTTCTATACTACACTAAATTAAAAAAAAATATATCTGCTTTTTCACTTAGTAGTGGTTTAGATATTTTCTTATATCAAAATACATAGATGTGCATCATTTCTAATTGGTTTTGCATAAACTGGTTAAACTACTGGTTCCTAAAAAGCTATTCACTTTTTCTGAGGCTGGAGAAAGTTATTTCTTTGCTAGCCTTGTATGAATTTTCCCTTTGAAAATAATAAACTGTATTTTCTTCCAAATAATCTCTGACCTTTCACTGATAGATCTTTTTCCCTATGTAAATTAAATCAGTGGAAATAGCAAAATCGGAACTGTACCAAAGAGTTTCTTTTTGTTTTTTTAATATTAAAAATAATTTATTGTTAAATTGGTTTCCATGCAACACCCAGTGCTCATCCCAACAGGTGCCCTCCTCAATGCCCATCACCCACTTTCCCCTCTCCCCCACCCCCCATCAACCCTCAGTTTGTTCTCAGTATTTAAGAGTCTCTTATGGTTTACTGCCCTCCCTCTCTGTAACTCCCCCCCCCCCCCCCCCCCGCCATGGTCTTCTGTTAAGTTTCTCAGGATACACATATGAGTGAAAACATATGGTATCTGTCTTTCTCTGCCTTATTTCACTTAGCACAATACCCTCCAGTTCCATCCACATTGCTACAAATGGCCAGATTTCATTCTTTCTCATTGCCAAGTAGTATTCCATTGTATGTATAAACCACATCTTCTTTATCCATTCGTCAGTCGATGGACATTTAGACTCTCCATAATTTGGCTATTGTTGAAAGTGCTGCTATAAACATTGGGGTACATGTGCCCCTATGCATCAGCACTCCTGTATCCCTTGGGTAAATCCCTAGCAGTGGGTCATAGGCTAGATTTATTTTTAATTTTTTGAGGAACCTCCACACTGTTTTCCAGAAGAGTTTCATTTATAGCCAGATTTTCCCAAATATTATCCCCATACTACTTAGATTTAAAATTTACAAAGTGTTACCTGGTTAGGGAGCATAAGAAACTATTGTTCAGTATTATTTTTAGAACTGCTCTGTAAAATAAAGATCACAGAATTCTTTTTAATCTGAGAAACTGATATTTGGCATTATAATACCGACCAACCAACTAAAACTTTTAACTGTATTTTTTTTTTTTGAGTTTATTTATTTTGAGAGAGAAGGAGCATGCGTGTGCAAGGGGGAGGACCAGGGAGAGAGAGTGAGAGAGAGAATCCTAAGCAGGCTCCCTCTGCCCCCGTCAGTGTGGAACCCAGCGTGGGGCTCAATCCCGTGAACCGAGAGATCATGACCTGAGCTGAAATCAAGAGTCAGACGCTTGAGAGTCAGGCACCCCGAGCTTTTTAACCGTATTAAAGTATATTTCCTATAGCTTTATAGCTGGAGTGCTTTAAGTGCTTTAGTCATATGAAGTAAAAGAAAATTAGCATTAAAACCTATAATATAGAAAGTAGGCACTTCGTATTTATTAGAATTGGAAATGAGAAAATGAACTTTTATTTTATTTTATTTTTTTTAACGTTTATTTATTTTTGAAGAAGAGAGAGACGCAGGGTGAGCAGGGAGGGGCAGAGAGAGAAGGAGACACAGAATCCGAAGCAGATTCCAGGCTCTGAGCTGTCAGCACAGAGCCCAACGCGGGGCTCAAACTCACAAGCCATGAGATCATACCCTAGCCGAAGTCATATGCTCAACCGACTGAGCCACCCAGGTGCCCCGAAAATGAACTTTTAAATCTTTGGGTTCTTTTTTTTTTATATTGCTAGCCTAAATGGTATTAGTGAAGCAAAATTAATTAAACTGCATTAATATTGAGGACAAAGAGAAATACTAAATATATTGAGAAGGTAGGATGAACATAAAAGATATGTGAAGACTAAATGTAGTTATTTTTTTAATGTTTATTTATTTTTGAGAGAGAGCCCAAGCAGAGGAGAAGTGAGGTGGGGGCAGGGGGTGGGGGAACAGAGGATCCAAAGTGGGCTCTGTGCAGGCTTGAACTCGTGAACCATGAGATCATAGCCTGAGCCAAAGTTGATGCTTAAGCAACTGAGCCATTCAGGCACCCCAGATTTAGTTATTTTTATTTAAGCATACATGTTTGGATGTCAGTGACTTGATCCAGGTGGGATTAATCAAAGAGAAGTTTTTGGGAACAGGTTATTTGACTAGAAAATCTTTTGAAGGCAGAGAAAAATATAAATTAGGAAAGGATTAAAGAAGGCTTCCTATTTAGATGCAAAGATAGTATAGAATTTTTAGCAACATGTATTGGTTAAATTCGTATCATAACTCTTTCAGAAAGTAGGCTTTCTATTGATCAGCTTACACTACTGATCTTTTCTTTTTTTTTTTTTTTTTTTTTTTTTTTTTTAATTTTAAGTAAGCTCCATGCCCAACATAGGGCTCAAACTCACAACTCTAAGATCAAGAGTCACATGCTCTAACAACTGAGACAGGCAGGTGCCCCACTATTGATCTTTTAAGGTCACAATTTCTGGTTCTCAGCCAAAGAGAGTCTTTAACAACATCCAAAATTGTTTTCAATCTTTAGTTCTCAGTGACCCTAGTATGTTGATGATATAATTTTTAATACAAAAAAGAAAAAAAAGGAGACTGTTTGGAACAGCTGTTCTTTCTTTGGAATTCTAAGTTAAAGTGAAACTACCTTCTTTAGATATATATAGTGTTTGTTGTATGTACCAAAGACCCATACTTACAACCCTACTGACTCCTGGATTGTCATTGCTAGTTCAGGAGTTAAAATTTAGAATCCTTATTTACTTGCATAATAATAAATTAGGCCATCCTGGGAAATTATTTTTATACTCTAAAAATCCCTATAGTCACAAAAATAAATGAAAATAAATTTTTTTTCTAGGCAAGTTTAATTTAAATCACTTATAAAGATTATGTTGTATTTCTGTATGGACTTAACAAAATAGTTCAGTAAAGTTTAGACTGATCATACATACTTACTCATTTTCTTCAGTATTCTAAAGGCATTCAAATTGCTTTAACCAATAAGAACATCTGTCTAATGCCACTCAAAAGTCTTTGAATGTTAAATATTGGGGGCGAGGGTGGTTAGTCTCTGGCAACTTCTTTACTGATCCTTTGCATTAATGCCAAGTACAAACAGTAAGCTGAATCTCCCCCCAGGACTTACAGTCATTACTGTGGAGGTAAGAAAAATGATAAAAGTGGGGAGTTGGTAAATAAAGTGAGGTTCACCTCTTTTCTAACATAAAAGGAAATCAGATATTTACTTCAATTTGTATCTCATTGAACTTGGTTAGTAGCAGGATGGTGAAGTAGAACAGTAGTAATTTTGAAATTTTTATTTCCCTGTGGCAAGAGAATATTAGTGACTAATATCACAAAAAAGGAGAGACTATGTATAGCTACTTCTGTCCTGAAATCCCTGTTAGAAATAAAAGGGAAATTCATTTCTACATGGTTATTACATGGGTTTAGGTCTGAGAAATTAGAGCCTCTTCTGAATAAAATCTCTCTCCTATATCTTTGTTTACCTCCTTTGGGATCTGTTTCATTTGGCCAATATAAGATCAGTTCTTAATAAACAACTTTCTTCATAGATACTTTGAATTAGTTGAGAATAAGATAAAATTGTAGTCTGTTAATTTTCCAAGCTGTCTTGGAGGCCAGTAGTATGGTGTGTAAGTGGAATTCATTTGACCTATGGTTCTCAATTAGTATTTTAAAAATGAGGTTTATCTTTCTTTCTTAGATGAAGTCAGAGACCATCCAAAGATTAAAGTTAAGAAGAACTAGGAAAAATGACATAAGCTAAACTAATTTTTGGTGAAAGGAAAAGGAGTGACAAAAGTACAAATAAAATCTACTCATCATTAAAGGCCAGGAAGAATCCTTTGTTGTTTAAATTAAAAACATACGCCAAGAGAATAATTCTGAGCAGATGTTGGTATACTTTTTTTTAAAATAAGGGGCCAGATAGTAAATATTATAGAGTGTGTAGTTCATACGGTTTCAGTTGCAGCAACCCAACTCTGCTGTTGGAGTGCAAAAGCAGCCATAGACAGTATATGAATGAGCACGGGTGTATTCTAATAGTTCTCTATTTATAAATACTGAAACTTGAATATCTTGTTATTTTCACATATCACAAAGTCTTCTTCTGACTTTGAAATTATTTAAATATGTATAAATTATTCTTAGCTTGCAGACCATACATACAAAAACAGGAGATAAGTTAGATCTGGCTCACAGGCCATATAGTGTGCTGATTCCTGGAATAGAGGAAAGGTACTGCTTTACAGAGATCCCTTTTTTATTTAGAACTTCAGAGTATGGCATGCAGAAGTGGCTTGGTAGAAAATCCTTTGGAGCCAAACTGTTGTTTCTGGGAACCTTCTTTCTTAATCTGTAAAACTGAAATATTGTCTATATTCATAGGGTGGTTGTGTTAGCTTTTGCCAAATAACAAACTGCCTGCAAAACTAAGTGGCCTAAATCAATAAACCTTATTCTCACAGTTGGTTGGCTGAAATGTTCCTGTGATCTGGGCTGGCCTGTCTGGGGCTGGATTGTCTAGATCCTCTACTTTAGAATAGCCTTACTCACATATCTGGGGCCTCAGAGTTGGGTGGCTACTTTCATTTCACCCTTCAGGAAGCTACTAATCCAAACTCGTTCCCAGGGTGGTAGCAGGGTTCCCAGCAGCAAGAGAGGGCAAGCTTCAGTGTGCAAGCACATTTCAAGCCTCAGCATGCTACATATTGCTAGTATTCCGTTGACCAAAGCAAGTGACATGAACAAATCCAGAGATCAAGTGGGAGGGAATCAGAGTGGTATGATTCAATGGGGCCATAACTGTGGCAGTCATCTGCCACAGTAGTTAGTATTTGTTAGGAGCCCAGCATAGTGCCTGCCACATAAAGCACTCAGTAAATGTTTATTCCTTCCAGTACTTGTCAGAGACCAGTGAAGAAGAGTCTTCCAGCTGTGATGACTCATCCTTTTTTTAGTCAGTCCCTAATTTTCTTACATCATAGTCACTGTTCTTGAGAGTTTGCTATATGTCATTTTAGGGAGATGATGACCATACCTATAAACTTTTGAGAGCTTAATATATGCCAGACACTGAGCTTTTTATTTATAAGATCTTATTTAATTCCTGCAACAGCCATATGTAGTAAGTGCTCATTTGCCCATTTTGCAATTGAGAAGCTCATACACAGAGGTTAATTAACTAAAATTTGCTCAAGGTCACAAGTAGTATAATTTCCAAGCACAGGCAGTGTCAGAATCCGTGTTCTTCTGTTTGAGAGAAACAGATGAGTGAAAAAAAAATTAAAGAATAGAATTAAAAGATTGTAGTTGAATGTACTCATTGTCCACTATTTACTTTTCCCTTTACCTGAACATTTTATAATTTGTCTAAATGGGAAGAGATACAGGATTTTATATATGTGGTTAGATTAAGCTTTTGATCATTTGTTCTAAGAGTGATGCAGGTCATATTGTAAGTGTCTGAAAATCATCATCTTTGATCATTGATTCTAAGGGGGAAAAAAGCTTCAGTATTTAAATAGGTTTCCTGGTTAAATTCTTAATCACTGTTCTTATCAGAGGGTACTTTAATTATTTTACTTTTGTAGTCTGAGCTGTTTAAGCTTTCCTCTTTTCAAATATTTTGTTTTAGATGAAAGAATGCTATCTAGTAGCAACAAAAGGAGACTGCAAGTATGGCGAAAAACTGTAATTTTTATTTATTGACTTTCTTTTTTTTTTTTAATGTTTTATTTTTGAGACAGAGAGAGACAGAACATGAGCAGGGGAGGGTCAGAGAGAGAGGGATACTCAGAATCCGAAACAGGCTCCAGGCTCTGAGCTGTCAGCACAGAGCCCGACGCGGGGCTCGAACTCACGGACTGAGAGATCATGGCCTGAGCCGAAGTCGGACGCCTAACCGACTGAGCCACCCAGGCGCCCCTATTGACTTTCTATCTTTTGGCACAGTTCCCAGAAATGAAAAATGCAGTTATGTCTTTTTTCTTGGAAGTGGTAGGGAATATTAAATTTAGTACTTAAAAGTATACACAAAGTCAAATTTTATGATTCATTAACAAGCATTGTGTGCTTAGTTGTCACTTTGTAGGTATTGGAAAGAGGGTAGTGACTAAGACAAGGACTAGGGACTTAGGTTCAAGTGCAAGAGACAGAAACCCACAAATCAACATGATAATTCAGATTCTGATGAATGTTGTAAAGAAAATAAAACTTGATGGGATAGAGTCTTGAGTCATAATTTTTTCTTTTAGTCAATTAAATTCAATATTGTGTCTGTAAACTACTGTGTTGGATGCCACGGGTTAATCTAATATGAGTAAAGCACTAGTACTTTTTTTTTCTCAAGTAGAACACAGGTAGTACGGATAGAGTTTGCAGGGCAAATATAAGTGAAATACATATGAAAGATTAATAAAGGATTGGATAAGAAATGCTATAAGAGGACATAGAAGGGAGGGAGAATTGGAGGAAAGTAGTCAAAAAGGTACAAACTTCCAGCAATAGGGGAACCGGGGTGACTCAGTCAATTGAGTGTCTGACTTTGTTTCTGGTCATGGTCTCCCAGTTCATGAGTTCGAGCCCCCCATCGGGCTCGTTCCTGTTAGCATAGAGCCCGCTTCAGATCTTCTGTCCCCCGTGTCTCTCTGCCCCTTCCCTGCTTGTGCTCTCCCTCCCAAAAACAAATAAATCTTCAAAAATATATATATTAAAAAAATTCCGATTAAAAAATGAATAAGTACTAGGGATATGATGTACAACATGACTGTAGCTAACACTACTATATGACATATAGGAAAGTTGTTAAGCAAATAAATACATCTTAAGAGTTCTCATCACAAGGAGAAAATTTTTTCTTCATTTTTTTTTGCATCTAGATGTGATGGTGGATATTAGCTGAACCTATTCTAATGTTTTTTGGTTTTTTTTTTTTTAAGACAGAGACAGAGCATGAGTGGGGATGGGACAGAGAGAGAGGGAGACACAGAATCTGAAGCAGGCTCCAGGATCTGAGCTGTCAGCCCAGAGTCCCACATGCAGCTCGAACTCATGAACCACGAGATGATGACCTGAGCCTAAGTCGGACACTTAAGTGACTGAGCCACCCGGGAGCCCCTGAACTATGACTATTTAAAACAAATTACTTTTTTTTTTTTTTTTATAATTTATTGTCAAATTGGTTTCCATACAACATGCAGTGCTCATTCCAACAGGTGCCCTCCTTGATGCCCATCACCAACTTTCCCCTTTCCCCCACCCCCGTCAACCCTCAGTTTGTTCCCAGTATTTAAGTCTCTTATGGTTTGTCTCCTTCCTTCTCTGTAACTTTTTTTTCCCCCTTCCCCTCCCCCATGGTCTTCTGTTAAGTTTCTCAGGATACACATATGAGTGAAAACATATGGTATCTGTCTTTCTCTGCCTGACTTATTTCATTTAGCATAATGCTTTCCAGTTCCATCCATGTTGCTACAAATGACCAGATTTCATTCTTTCTCATTGCCAAGTAGTATTCCATTGTATGTATAAACCACATCTTTATCCATTCGTCAGTTGATGGACATTTAGTCTCCTTCCATAATTTGGCTATAAAACGAATTACTTTTAAAACAAAAACAACTTTTAAAAAAATTTTTTTTTCAACGTTTATTTTTTTTGGGGGGGACAGAGACAGAGCATGAACAGGGGAGGGGCAGAGAGAGAGGGAGACACAGAATCGGAAACAGGCTCCAGGCTCGGAGCCATCAGCCCAGAGCCTGATGCGGGGCTTGAACTTCCGGACCGCGAGATCGTGACCTGGCTGAAGTCGGACGCTTAACCCGACTGCACCACCCAGGCGCCCCCAAAAACAACTTTTTGAGGGAAGAGGATATACCATATTCTTATAAAAGTCGATTTCCATGCTTAGCTTGTCACTGTTTATAGATTTGTTGCTAACTTCTGTGTCCTCAGATTCTGTTCTTGATGCTGTTCCACAGACTTGGTTTCACTCTTAAAAGTATTTTAAGTTGTTAGCACTTTAGGAGCCTCTTGACTGTGTAGGCTTAAAGCTCTGAAATACCCTTGAGTCAATACGGTGTATCTGTTCTCCCTCAACTCCAGTGATAGAGTGGA
Source organism: Felis catus (assembly GCF_018350175.1). NCBI lineage: Eukaryota > Metazoa > Chordata > Mammalia > Carnivora > Felidae > Felis > Felis catus. The sequence goes on along the minus strand of NC_058373.1, from coordinate 84,115,304 downwards.
AGATTCAGAGTCAAAGCTAAAGTTTTGGCTGTATCATTACAGACTGTATGACCATGAGCAAATGATTTAACTTTTCTGACACTGCAAAATTTATAACTTGCAGAGTTGGTATGAAGAGAGAATTATGTGTAACTTGTGTACTTAATCTGACATACAGGAACTCTAATAATAATAAGGACCATCTTTTGATTGTCAGCCTCTACTCTGTCCTCAAATAATAGAGCATAACTTTAATTTAGGAAGGTTCTGTATCTTCGGAAACCCATTAGTTAGATCTTAATTCATGATTCTTCCACCTTTTTTACACTCCAATCTTCTTTGGACTCACTAGAACCAAGAAATTGTAGAAAGTGGATTTGAAAGACACAGACTAAGTCTATTTGGAAATCTATTAGAAGGTGTTGACTTGGGAGCTCCTGGGTGGCTCAGTTGGTTGAGTGCCCAACTTCAGCTCAGGTCATGATCTCACAGTTTGTGAGTTCCTGTCAGCATGGAGCCTGCTTCTGATCCTCTTTCCACCTGCCCACACACCTCCCCCACTTGTGCTCCCTCTCTCTCAAAAATAAAGAAAACATTAAAAAAAAAAAAAGTGTCAACTTGGCGTTTTGAATAGTTAACTGATATTTATAAGCACCAGTGAGTAGGCCTGGCCTTGCTTAGATTAGCAAGAAATGCAGAAAGAGAGAAAGAAAGAAAGAAAGAAAGAGAAAGAAAAGAAAGAAAGAAAAAAGGAAGGAAGAAAAGAAAAGAAGGAAGGAAGGAGAGAAGAGAAGAGAAAGGAAGGAAGGAAGAAAGAAAAATTTTAAATCTGTGGTTTGTGCAAAATTGATAGCTTTGGTAATAACTAGTGTAATTTATATATAAGATATCTCCTACATTCTAGGCTATATCTGTCTCTGTACTGTACCGGTTTGCTTCTCCCTTATTCTGTCAGGGATTTATATTTCTATCTGTTATTTTTCTGTTGGTTTTAAAGAAATTTGTTGTTAAATTATCAGAGCTCCGTGGGCCCTACTGGGGGTCATAGGCTGTTCCCTTCAGTGGACTGTCAAACTGTTTTAGACACTACATCAACCATACCTGAGCCCAGAGTAGATTCATTTACTTTGTTTTTCCTTCGTGACCACCACCACCATCACCGTTTTTGGAGCACTCAGCTGAGCTCGGCCAATGAAAAACTATTTCTTTTTGTAACTTGAACCTTGTCAGATGTTCACTGAAGAGCTTCCCTTCCCTGCACCATGGGGAACTCTGAGCAAACCATCCCTGGATAGGATACCCAGGGTCCATTTGAGGTGAAGGGGTTTAAGAGAGAAAAACTTTCAGTTACAAAATAAGTAAGTCATGGAAATGAAAAGTACAGAATAGGGAATATAGTCAATAATGTTGTAATAACACTGTATGGTGACAGATTGCGACTGTGCTTATCGTTGTAAGTACTGCATGATGTACAGAATTGTTGAATCACAGTGTTGTATACCTGAAATGAATGTAGCATTATATTGTCAACTATGCCTCAGTAATACATTTTTTTTAAGTGGGTCCATTTGATTTCTTGCATACTTTTGTGCAGTTCATGTCACTAAATTACCGAACTTTTTTATCATTAGATTACATAATTAACATTTTTTATAAGATTTCCTGTAGTTGTTCCTCTTTAGAAACACTGGTTTATTTCTGCCAGCCAATGGTGAAAGTTAGTCTGCAGGTTTTTTTACACCATTTCCCTTTGCTACCAAAGTAGTTAGCTTGGTAATTGTGCCGTCTTAGGCTTTACTGTTAGAACAGAAAAAAAGTTGTTTTTTTTTTTAATCCTTTTAAATTGTAATCATTTTTAAATGTGTAATTCAGTGGCATTAAGTACATTCACAGTGTTATGTAATCATCACTACTATTTCCAGAACTTTTTCATCATTTCAAACAGAAACTCTGTACCCATTAAGCAATAACTCCCCATTTCTCCCTTCCTCCAGACCCTGGTAACCTTTATTCTACTTTCTGTCTCCATGAATTTTCCTCTTCCTGATACTTCATATAAGTGAATTCATACAATATTTGTTATTTTATGTTTGGCTTATTTCACTGAGTATGATGTTTTCAAGGTTAATCCATGTTGTAGCGTATATCAGAATTTCACCCCTGTTTGTGGCTGCTGAATATTCCATTGTGCGTGTGTGTGTGTGTGTGTGTGTGTGTGTGTGTGTGTGTATACATACATATATATTTTGTTTATGCATTCATCTGTCGGTAGACACTTGTTTCCACCTTTTGTTTATTGTGAATAATGCCCTTATGAACACTGGTATACAAATATCTGTTGAGTTTTCAATTCTTTTGGGTATATACCTAGAAGTAGGATTTCTGGGTCATATGGTAATTCTGTGTTTAATTTTTTAAGGTCCACCATATTGTTTTCAGAGCAACTACACCATTTTATATTCTCATCAGCAATGCACAAGGGTTCCAATTTCTCTATTTCCTCACCAACACTTCTTTTTCTTTTCTTTTTTTTTAAATAATTGGCATTTAGTGGGTATAAAGTGGTATCTCGTGGCAGTTTTGATTTTGCATTTCCCTTATGATTAATGATGGCTGAACATCTTTTCATGTGGTTATTGCCATTTGTATCTTTCTTGGAGAAATGTCTGTTCTGGTCCTTTGCTTGTTTTGAATTGAGTTGTTTGTATTTTGTTAAGTTACAAGAGTTTTTCATATGTTCTGCCATGTTTTTCTCTGGTTTGTGTATCAGGGTATTATTAGTGTTATAAAATGAATTAAGAAGTGTTCTCTCCTCTTCAATTTTTGAAAGATTTTGAGAATTGATATTAATTCTTTAAATGTTTGGTAGAATTCACCAGTGAAGCCATCTGGTCCTGGGCTTTTCTTCATTGGAAGGTTGATTACTGATTCAATCACCTTTCTACTTATAGATCTGTTTAGATTTTCTATTTCTTCTTGGGTCAGTTCTGGTAGTTTCTGTCTCTAAGAATTTGTCCATTTTATCTAAGTTATCTAATTCGTTAGCATACAATTGTCCATAATCTTTTCTTTTTAAAAAAAAATTTTTTTTTAATGTTTATTTTATTTTGAGAGAGACAGAGTGTGAGTAGGGGAGGAGCAGAGAGAGAGGGAGACACAGAATCTGAAGCAGGCTCCAGGCTCTGAGCTGTCAGCACAGAGCCCGACGCAGAGTTCAAACTCATGAACTGAATTATGACCTGAGCCGAAGTCAGGTGCTTGGCGAATGAGCCACCCAGGCACCCCTGTCCATAATTTTTTCTTAAAATCTTTTTTAGTTCCTGTAAAAATCACTAGTAATGTCCCCACTTTTGCTTCTGGTTTTAGTAATTTGAGTCTTCTCCCTTTTTTCTCAATTCTTTAAGAGCAAGTTGTAAAGGAGCCACATATGATACTTTTAATTGAACCTGTATTAGACTCAGAGTGAGGGAAAATGAGCAAAGAATGAAGATAAGATGGTTTGAGGGCTGGATTCACCTACATAGTCTCCATTTTGTTGATTCTTAAGCCTTGGGGTGCTGTAAAACCAGTTGCTTTCTTCAATTTGGGTGCAAAAATTTCCTAGCAGTAGATCCATGGTCCTGGTTTTCTCAGTGCCTAACAGTGCTATCAGATATTGTAGGGCATACTAAAGATGTTCTCCTAATGGATAATTATAGACACATGATAAAATGTACACTAATGAGAATAAGTGCTATTGTGTAAAAATTCACCAGCTTCCCAAAGTGAGTCTGCTCTGAATATACTGTTTCTTTTCTGGAATTGTATGAGTCTCTTTGTTGTGGCTGTGACAAAAATTCATTTTGAAAAAACAGGTAAAAGGGTCAATTATCCATTTATTGAATCAAAAGAAAGATTAAACAGCTAAACCTGAGATGAGCAAAGCACAACTAAGTCTAAGGAAGAACAGGAATAAGAATTGATTGCCTCTAGTACCCTTGTCATCTCTCCTTTCATGTCTCTTGTAGACTTTGTGTTCTTACTTGCACAGTTACCTGTTGGTTGTGGCAGGAAACATGGCTGCCAAAAGCACCAGAATTTCATACCTTATAGTATAGATTCCATGATAGGAGAGGGACTAATTTTTACTCTCTAGATTCCAAATTTTAAAATCTTGGAAAAGATGTATTGGCTCAGCAAAAAGGTGCCTACCCAGTATCAATAACCCTGGCCAGGCCCTTGTAGGAACATGACAGCTCCCACATGTGGAAGAAGGTGGGATATAGGAATATTGAAGTTCCTAGGAGAATGGGGATAGTGAATAGGCAGTTTTACGAATGCCCACAATATATCAAAACTTGTAATATATAGGGTGACCAAATGAATGATGTAGTGAGAAAATGGTCCAATCTTGAGTCACTTTTTCTCAGAGAAAAAGGATTTACCCCATTGGTAGGTGTATATATAGTTAAGATATTCTTAGTTAATAAAATCTACCCCCACCCCACCTCCGGATTGCCCAGGAGTTGTAGGGAGGCTATAGATAGAATTCCAGCAATGCACTTTTTCTCTCTGTTACTCCCTACTATATACCTTTTTTTTTTTTTTTTTTTTTTCAACATTTATTTATTTTTGGGACAGAGAGAGACAGAGCATGAACGGGGGAGGGGCAGAGAGAGAGGGAGACACAGAATCGGAAACAGGCTCCAGGCTCTGACCCATCAGCCCAGAGCCCAACACGGGGCTGGAACTCACGGACTGGGAGATCGTGACCTGGCTGAAGTCGGACCCTTAACCGTCTGCGCCACCCAGGCGCCCCCTATATACCTTTTTACTTATGGTTCTGTCTTCTTTCAACAACTTGAGACATATTTCACACACCATAAAATTCACACATTTGAAATGTACAGCTTAATGGGTTTTGATATATTCATAGTTGTACAGCCCATACTATAAACCAATTTGAGAATATTTTCCATACCCCAAAAGAAAGCCCATGCCCATTGTCAACCAGTGCCCATGGCTGTCCTTTCTCACTTTCTTCCCTTTCTGCCCCCACCTTCCAGGCAGCCACTTTCTGTCTATGGATTTGCCTCTTCTGGATATTTCATATAAATGGAATCATATACTATGTGGCAGTTATGTTTGGTTTCTTTCATTTAGCATAATGTTTTCATGGTTCATCTGTACTTCATTTTTATTTTTATTTATTTTTTGCTGAATAATATTCCATTGTATGGATATACTACATTTTAATTATCAGTTGCAAATTGGGATAGTGAAAATGGGATTGAGGAATATTTCAGTTGTGGTGAATATGTCTGAAATTGCAGCCCATAAAACCCAGATAGAGTGGGCAGAAGTAAGGGAACCCAAAATAGAGGCAGTAGAACTAGTGAATAGGAAGTTTTATAGCGATCAGAAATCCCAACAAAAACTACAGTAAGAATGATCTCCAGGTTATGATCTGGAGAATTTCTGTATTTAAAATATTGGGTGTTTTGAAAAACTAAGACTCAACCTGTATAATGACATATTATGCCAGTATTTGATTTTCTAAACAGTAACTTTAGTTAAGAATATAATTGCTAAGGGGGCACCTGGGTGGCTCAGTTGGTTGAGCGTCTGACATCAGCTCAGGTCATGATCTCCTGGTTCCTGTGTTTGAGCCCCGCATTGGGCTCTGTGCTGATAGCTCGGAGCCTGGGGCCTGCTTTGGATTCTGTCTGTCTGTCTCTCTCTCTCTCTCTGTCTCTCTCTCTCTCTGCTCTTCCTTTGCTAGTTCTGTGTGTGTGTGTGTGTCTCTCTCTCTGTCACTCAAAAATAAATAAACATTAAAAAAATTTTTTTAAGAATATAATTGCTAAGAATCTTGATAAATTGACCTTTGTATTATTTTAAATTGTAGCTAACTTTTCTTAAAATGGATGTTACAGATTTTCTTTTTTCTTAATTTAGTTACATCAATAAGCCATAGTCTCTACAAAAGCAAATATCTTTCAGTTGTTCATAATAATTAGATTGTTCTGAAATGTTTGATTATAAAATATAAAATAATTTGCATTTTTAAATGTATAATTTTCTTTAGGTTGCAGTGTCGGATTTTGGAAGTCCTTCCTCCATCACATCAAAATGGCTTTGCTAATGGACATATCAGCAGTGTAGATGGAGAAACTATTATCATCAGTGATAGTGATGATTCAGAAACACAAAACAGTTCTTTTCAAAATGGGTAAGTGATTTTTGTTAATTTTTTAACTGTGTATCAGATTGACTAATGATATCCCATTGAAATAAGTTTTTCTTTAATCCTTCCTTTCTTCCTTTGTAATCATACAGTATAAAATCCATCTAGGAAATGTGGTTCAACAACACACATTAGAATTTTCAAGATTGAAAGCTACCTTGTTAATTGTAGTCAGCTGCTTAGGAGCACTTGACGTTCACCTCATTCAGTTGCACTTAACACATTCCGTTTTTGTTTACTTGAGAAAATTCATTCTGTACTTTAATTATTATACTTAATTGCTTTATGGTGCATATGGTAAAGACACTAACTTTCTGAAATTCAGTCAGTTGACAACATGGGTCAGCTGAATGCTCCTGGAGAAAAATCCTACAAACACATGTAGATTGGCAATGTCGGGGCCCCTGGGTGGCTCAGTCGGTTAAGCATCTGACTTTGGCTCAGGTCATGATCTCGCGGTTAGTGAGTTTGAGCCTTGCATTGGGCTCTGTGCTGACAGCTCAGAGCCTGGAGCCTGCTTTGGATTCTCTCTCTCTCTCTCTCTCTCTCTCTCTCTCTTTCTGCCCCTCCCCTGCTCATGCTCTCTCTCTCTGAAAAATAAATAAACATAAAAGAAAAAGATTGTCATTGTCTACAGGTAAATTTAAAAATCTCAGCTGTCTTCAACTGATTAAAAGTCTTCTTACATGTTTTCGTTCCACTCCTTCCTATTCTAAATCTTTATTGCTCCATTCTGTTCCTTCTCTGCCTTATAGGCATCTCAAACTTAAAAATTCTTTTTCCAGTGTATCTTAAGTTTTTTTCCTTCCCTGTTGTCAGTGAACAGTGCAATAATATTCCAATAAGAAACCTGAGGCCGCTTTTTTTCTTTTGAGTATAGTTGACACACAGTGTTACGTTAGTTTCAGATTTAAGACATAGTAATTTGGGGGTGCCAGCCTGGCTCAGTTGGTAGAGCAATGTGGCTCTTGATCTCTCAGGGTCATGAGTTCAAGCCCCACACTGGGCGTAAAGCTTATTTAGAAAAAAAAAAAAAAAGTAATTCAACATCTCTCTGTATATATGCTATATGACTTAGTGATTGAACGACTTTCTCTATGCTTACATTATATGACATAGTGATTCAGTAACTCTCTCTATACTCTCACCAAAGTATAGCTACTATCACTATACAGTGCTATTACAATACCATTGACTATAATCCTACTGCTATACCTTTTTATTCCTGTTACTTATTCATTCCATAATTGGAAGGCTGTATCTTCCACTCCCCTCTACCCATTTTGCCCATCCCTTCATCCCTCTTCCCTCTGTCAACCATCAGTTTGTTCTCTGTACTTAGGTCTGATTCTGCTTTTTGTTTATTCATTTGATTTTAGATTCCACATATAAGTGAAATTATATGTTATTTGTCTGGCTTACTCCATTTAGCATAATACCCTCTAGTTCCATATATGCTGTTACAAATGGCAGGATCTCATCCTTTTTTATGACTGCCTAATATTCCCGTGTGTGTGTGTGTGTGTGTGTGTGTGTGTGTGTGTGTGTGTGTGTGTCTTTACTCATTCATCTATGGATGGACACTTGGGTTGCTTCCATATCTTGGCTGTTGTAAATAATGAAATAAACAGGGGCGCCTGGGTGGTGCAGTCAGTTAAGCGTCCGACTTCAGCCAGGTCACGATCTCGCGGTCCGTGAGTTCGAGCCCCGCGTCAGGCTCTGGGCTGATGGCTCAGAGCCTGGAGCCTGTTTCCGATTCTGTGTCTCCCTCTCTCTCTGCCCCTCCCCCGTTCATGCTTTGTCTCTCTCTGTCCCAAAAATAAATAAACGTTGAAATAATGAAATAAACATAGGAATGGGGTGAATATATCTTTTTGAATTTTCTTTTGTTTTCATTGGGTAGATAGATATCCAATACAAGGAATTATTGGATCATATGCTATTTCTATTTTTAATTTTTTGAGGAACCTCCATACAGTTTTCCACAGTGGCTATACCAGTTAACATTCCTATCAAAGGGTTCCTTTTCCTCCACATTCTCACCAATACTTATTTCTTGTCTTTTTGATTTTTGCCATCCTGACAGGTGTAAGGTTTTGATTTGCATTTCCCTGATTATTAATGATGTTGAGCATTTTTAAAATGTGTCAGTTTTCCATTAGTATGGGTTCTTTGGAAAAAATTTCTATTCAAGTCCTCTGCCCATTTTTAATTAGATTATTTGGGGGGTTTTGGTGTTGAGTTGTATCAGTTCTTTATATATTTTTGGATATTAACTCCCTGAGGCTACTCTTAACTACTTCCTTTATCTCCTTTGCTTCTGAAATATCAGTAACTGTCAAATTCCTTCAGAACCTTGTAATTCAACTTCTGACTAGAACTATTTCGTCTGATGTTTTTGAACTATTGTATCTATAACTGGCTTTTGAGCATTTGCTGTCTAGGCAGTGTGCTAAGTTCTTTACATGCATATTAGTCACTCCTAGAAGAATGTTGTTATCCTTATTTAACAAGAAGAACCTCTGCTTTAGAAATGTTAACTGGTATTGCACAAAGTCACCTAGCTAGTACATTGCCTGACAGAAAAAAATGATTTTTAGATGAGTGAATGAAGCATGACATGGCCCTATATGTTAAGTCTTGATACATTGCATTTTTTGAGTTGCTACAATTAAGTAGAAAAAGAAATTAATAGGTCATTTGTGTCCCTCATTGAATATAGGGTTTATGATGCAAAACTATTGGGGATTATGTAGTTAATATATATCCTTTGGCAGCTCTGACAGTAGTTCATGTGTTTTGTTTGGAGCGTATCAAAGATTGTAACCCTTAAGTGGAGTTAATTATATATTAGTTTATTTATTTTGAGAGAGAGAAAGAGCATGCATGCATGCACGCACAAAGAAAGAGGGAGAGAGAGAGAATCCCAAGCAGGTGAAGCCTGACACGGGGCTCAGTCTCACAGATAATGAGATCATGACCTGAGCCGAAATCAAGAGTCTGGATGCTTAACCAACTGAACTACCCAGGTGCCCCTGTAGTAACCCTTAACCTAATCTTCTAATTCTTGTAGGTGCTGTGAGGTGCTTAGGATGAGGAATGTCTAGACTCTTAGGTTCAGCACTCTATTATTCAGCTCATTAATGTCCTTTCTCTTCCTTATAGATTTGAATATGAACTACATGCATAGTTTGTGGCTAATTTGTTACTTTGAGTATAAAGCAAATTAATTCATAATCCCAGTTAGTAATAATAAATATTTTGCTTGTTATACAAAGCAAATTAATTCATAATCCCAGTTAGTAATAGTAAATATTTTGCTTGTTATATGTACCATTTAGAGCACTTGTGCCACTTATAATAAGCTTATCACAGAATAGTACTGAATTTGACCATAATTTCCTATCTAAATATGTTGTGCCTTATCCCGTGAATATAGGTACTTGGGACAGACCCTTGCGGTAGGAAAAGTGAGTAAGCTGGTCAATTACTTTATTCACAGATATTTTAACTTGTTTGTGATTCTCAAAAAATCTGAGCCTTCGCTATACATCAGCATCATAAAATGCCTACTTGTTTGTAGATTTGCTACCACTGTATCCTAAGATACCAGGAAAGGTGAAACATAATCATCTTTGGACCTTTGTTCTTTTATTTCTATTAATTCAGTAAGTAAGAAATTTACCTTGTCTTGGTTGCTCCCTGACAATAAAACATAGAGTTTTTCATGTTTCAGTAGGGGACTTGAAGGGATGGGAATGGAACAGTTATTGGCATTTTCCATGAGTTGAGCTGTATAAAGGCACCCACATATGTTCTCTTATTTTATTCCTCAGAACCATTCTAAAAGGGTAGATGATCATTTTCTTATATCATTGAGGAGAAATGGAAGTTCAGAGTTAGAAAAGTTTTCCAGCATCATAGTTCATAATATCTGCAAGACATACTAAGGCAGCATATTTAGAATTAAACATATTTAGGGGCGCCTGGGTGGCTTGGTCGGTTAAGCTTCCGACTTCGGCTCAGGTCATGATCTCACGGTCCGTGAGTTTGAGCCCTGCGTCAGGCTCTGTGCTGACGGCTCAGAGCCTGGAGCCTGTTGCAGATTCTGTGTCTCCCTCTCTCTCTGCCCCTCCCCTGTTCATGTTCTGTCTCTCTCTGTCTCAAAAATAAATAAACGTTAAAAAAAAATTTTTTTTAAAGAATTAAACATATTTAGAATTTACATAGATCATTAAGATGATCACCAGCGTTTTTTGAGGGAGTGAAGGGTTAAGATATATATATAACATAATATTTTCTGTTTTAACCATCTTAAGTGTATAATTCAATGGCATTAATTGCATTCACCGTGTCGTACCTCTATCACCACTATTCCCAAAACCTTTTCTTTACCCCAAACAGAAACTCTGTGTCCATTAGGTAGTAATTCTACATTCCCTTCTCTCCCTCCATCACCTAGTAACCTCTAATCTGCTTTCTGTCTCTATGAATTTACTCATTCTAGATATTTCATATAAGTGGAGTCATACTGTATTTGTTCTTTTGTGTCTGGCTTATTTCAGTTAGTACTATTTTTCAAATTACATCCATGTTGTAGCATGTTGAGATTTATGATAGAGCCTTTGGTATACATGTCTAAATATACTTTAGAATGAGATGAGGCTAATTTTTGTAATCATTCCTTTTTAGGGCTAAACATTCCCTTGTATGTATATACTACATTATATTTATCCATTCAAGTGATAGACATTTGAGTTTCCACCTTTTGGCTATTATGAATAATGCTGCAGTGATTATTGATGTACCAGCACGTATTCAAGTCCCTATTTTAAATTCTTTTGGGTATATACTCAAAAGTGGAATTGCTGAGTCATATGACAATTGCTTAACTTATTGAGGAACTGCCAAACTGCTTTTCACAGCAGCTCCACTATTTTACATACTTAACAGCAATATATAAGGATTCCAATTTGTCCACATCTTCACCAGCACTCACTATTTTTCGAGTGTTTTGATTATAGCCATCCTAGTGGGATGAAGTGGTATCTCATTGTCATTTTGACTTGAATTTCCTTAATCACTAATGATAATGAGCCTCTTTTCACGTGCTTATTGTCATTTGTGTATCTTCCTTGGAAGATATACAAGTTCTGTACCAATTTTTACATTGGCTTATTTGTCCTTTTGTCCAATTTTGAGTTCTTTATATATTCTAGTCATCAGATTTTTTTTAATAGAATATTTTGATACATTTGGGGGAGCATATTCATTAATTTTTTCAAAGTTAGTTTTACATCAGTAAAAGTAAGAAATTAAAGGCTTGACTTTTTATAAAGTTGCTTTCTCTCAGAACAACATATTATTAGCTTACTCCTCAGTCTGGGCATGGACTGCAGAATCTGATTGAATTCAACAGTAAACTACATATTTACCTTTGTAGGTCAGCTTTTGTTGGCGAGCAGCAGTCAGGGTTTTAGGAAGCAGGTTACTTATTTATTTTGAGGATGGGTATTAACACCTTAAACATATGTTTCTTAAACTATATTTGTGAAAGGGGCTGAGAAAATTGTTACTCTTCTTATCACAAAGCCATGGACAAAGTCATGGACATTGCAGCCTTATACATTTTAGTGCTCTTTGACCCTCAGCTTAACATTCTTGCAGAACTCTCCAACATCTTTGCCAGAACTGGGTTCTAGAATAACACTATGAAGTCATTTTCTCCTTCAGCTATTTACCATGGGATTCATGACAGAGCCTTTGCTGTACAGATCTAAATATACTTAAGAATGAGATGAGGCTAATTTTATACAGTTAGGATACTTTGTGTAGATTATATAATATAAAGAATAGTTTAAATTTAAAATTATTCATTTATTTTATGTATATATAAGCAAATTTTATTTTAAAAATTGACTTGCTACTCTCACAATTGTAGCAGTAAATAAAAGTTAAGACTAGAGAAGATAATTTAATTTGCATCATATAGAACATAACAGATTTAGGGTTTTATCTGTTAGTCCTGCTCTTTGAAACATGCATATTGTGTATCTGCTCTTAGTGTTCCTTTACTCATCTCATGTTTGCCCATCAAGTGTGGATTGAGTAATGTTATACTTAGGTCTACTATTGTTCCTCTCCCTTCAAAGTTACTAAAATGTTTAAAGAAAATTTATATTTGAAAACCCTCACATCTTGTTAAGACCAGTCTCTGTAACTACATGATACAAATTTCCTTTCTTAATGAAAGAGCCAAGTACAATTTGCTCCTTTGCAATCACAAATTCTCCGAAAATTGAACTAAATTGATAGACAGTACCAACTAAAACAGTCCTGAAAGTCCTGAAAATATTCACTAGCTTACCATCTGATTTTAGCAGGCAGGTATGCTAAGTATACGTCAGTGTGTTTAGTTGCTTTTAGGGTTTGTAGAAGAAACTAAGTACAGTATCTGTAGCAACTCAGATTGGTAGGTAAATAACACTTTGTAATAATATACTCTGTCTGCTATTGTGATTTAAGGCTTTACAAATTTAAGGCCCTTTACAATGGATCAGTGTTTTATGCAGTCCTATCTAGGCAGGTATTATTTAAAGTTTTAAAATATCATAAAAACATTATCCTAACTTGAAAATAGTACATGAACAAGATACATTTTTGGTAACATCTTATATCCTAGTGGTAATTTGCAAGAGCACAAGGAAAAACTAGGAACCTTGAGGAATATATTGTATATCCTGTTTAAAATTCTTTATGTACTGACTTTCTTCATGCAGTGTAATCTGACTGTATTGTTAACCGGCTTAATTTTTAGTAAGATTACAGAATCTGAGTGTTATTTTTAAAGAAGTAGACCTAATTGTTTTGCTAATTGTAATTCATATATGAAATTTTAATGTATGAGAAGGTTAGCATTTGAAATTAAAACAAAAAAAACCCATAAGTAACCATTTGTGCTGAAAGCTTAATTATCTGGTCTTTTGTCATTTCTATTGTACTGTTATAGAAAAAATTTTAATTGCTTTTGTATTACCAGTATTACCATGGAATAGCAACAAATGGAATTTCCATTTTGAGAAAATAAAAGTAGAACTAAAATTTAACATATATAATGGGCATATTGAAATATTATATTTATAAAATAAATGGTAAAATTTTATGAATAAATCATTGGAATAGCAATCTGATTTCTATAAATGTAACATTAGGTGTTAGTGTGCTATATAGAACTGGTAACAGATCTGCACTTGTTGGCAATAAAATCAGTCCATTAGTCACAGTCATGGTTAAGGTCACTACATTCCATTTAGTATTCCAGCTGTTTAGGCCTAGGCTTTAGGAAAGCAAGGAAGAAAAATTATTAAAATGGGGTTTCTTTTTAATATTGTCTTTTAATTCCTGTCTTATAGGTGAATCCATATGATAAGCAGTTTCTGTTGGTCTCTAATAACTGTTCTTCTTTGGAAAGAATCCAATTATGATTTTTATCCTGTATAGAGTTTTGTGTAAGAGTTACAACAAAGCCCCCATAAGAATATTTGCACTGATTGGAAAAAAAGATTTTGATTCTATTATGCTTTATTTTCACAAATGAATTTCATGACATAGCAAGAAAAAACAAAAAAATAATTTTATACATGAAAAGTCACATTTTTATAGCCTTAAATCCATTAAGATAAAGTCCACAAACAAGTTTTCTATAAACAAATAATATATAAACAAATTTATAATTATGACTTAAAATAAAATTATGTACTACCACTTTTAGTAATCTTTTAATTCTACTTGATCATCCCCTATATGTATAAAATGGTAGTGATTAATTGCTAAGTTAACACCTCTTCAGAAAACTATATTAAGATTAAAAACTCAGTCAATCAAATCTGTTGTTCTTGAACACCTGCCACTGATTCATTAAAACTTGTTTTTCTTTTTTCCCCTCTTTTCATTTCAAGAAATTCCTTTATTGGAAACCCACATCAGTATTGTTCTCTGAACACTTAGAGTTCTCTCTCTTTGGCTCTTTTGGAACAGTGCTTTTCAAACTGCAGATTATGGCCTCATGTATGTTGTGAAATTAATTTAATGAGGAACTTTAATAGAATAGAAAATATTAGATTGCATTTCATATAGTCAGGGTGAATGATTAAACATATCTTCTAGTTTCTGTGTATCCTGGGTCTCCATGTAAAGATCCTTGGTCTTCCAACTAGGAAGTTAATGCTGTTAAAGGTGAACACTTCAGTTTTATTTGTGTGATTGTCTCCTGCATCCCTTTTGTGTGGAGTCTCTCCCCACCCCCCACTTTGTGTTTACTGTATTTATATCACTTTGACTGACCCTCATTGCTGAATGCTTCCTTTGTCATCCTTTCATATCATTTTCTTCTCAGCAACGCTTACTTACACCCCCGTTACATATGCACTTGCGTGTACAGGGGCAGCTTTTTAAGAGTCCAACCACTTGTCTCCCTGCTGCACCACTACCACCTTAGTCTGTTGTGCCATCAGTTGTCACTTGGTTCATTGCATTAGCTTTCTAAAGAATATCCTTGTTTGCACTCTTGCCCCGTAGTCTGGCAGCCAGAGTGATCTTTCTGATCTGATAAGTTAAATCATTATCACCTCATTATTCAGTATCCTCTGGTGTCTTTTCTGAGTAAAATCTAAATGGTGGCCTATAATCTAGCCCTTCTATTTCCTCTCTGGCTGTATCTTCTTTTATTCTCCTTATTTATTCTGCTTCTTGTAGAAACCATGCCTACATCCACCCCAGGGCCTTTACACTCCTTTCTCTCTTCCTTTAAACTTATTTTCAAGATTTTCTCATGAGTTGCTCCCTCTTTTCTTTCAGATCTCTGCTTAAATGTTAACTTCCTATAAGCCCTATCTGGTCAATTTATCAGGACTGTCACTATCTAAAATAGAGTACCTCTACCTGGCGGTGTATTCCCTTGATAGCACTTACCACCTACTCTGTTGTGTATTTTTGTTTGTTTGCGGGTATCTCCCCAATATAGTTCTATTTTGTTCACTACTTAATCCTTATTGTTTAGTATTTGGCACATTATAGGCTTTTAACTATTTATTGGATAGATGGATGAATGCATCCTCAAAGGGAAGAAAAGATGAGACATTGGTGGAGGCAAGGATTAAAGGTATAGCCTCTGCCAGGTCTTAAAACAGGGTAAACTACATTATCTCCACTTTTGCTCTTGGATTACGTAGCTATGAAGAAGAAAGCTTAAAAGCAAATCCAAGAGCTATTTTGTTTACAAATTTATCTAAACTCGGTACTCAGTGCTTACTCATCTCTAGTTGATATCTTCACACAGGAAAATTTATTGAATGAGTAAAATACCTACCTAAGATAAAATAGTGCTTTGTACTATTTTGGCTAATAAACTTGTGAGGGATGTCAGTAACTTATAAAATTCTAGTTAAACTGGGGTGCCTGGGTGGCTCAGTCGGTTAAATGTCTGATGTCAGCTCAGGTCATGATCTCATGGCTCATGAGTTTGAGCCCCGCGTCGGGCTATGTGCTGACAGCTCAGAGCCTGGAGCCTGCTTCAGATTCTGTCTCCCTCTCTCTCTGCTCTTCCCCCGCTCGCACTCTGTCTCTCTCTCAAAAATAATAAATATTTAAAAAAAAATATTTTTTAATCCTAAACTAAAAACTCCTTAGATTCTGTGACAGTATGTTCTTAGAAACTAGATTTCCATGTAAAAGCTCACATTTTCAGACGAATTATTAACTGATTTGTGTCTTTGCTCTTTTTAGGAAGAAAAAAGATGCAGTTGACCCCTTATTATTCAAGTACAAGGTGCAACCCACTAAAAAAGAATTGTATGAGTGTGCTATTGTTAAAGCAACACAGATCAGGTAAAACTTGGTTTCTATCTATGCTGGTTTAAAAGACAATAATTATGTTTGATTAAGAAGATTCACTATATGGGCACCTGGGTGGCTGAGTTGGTTAAGCGTCTGACTGTTGATTTTGGCTCAGGTCATGAACTCATTGTTTGAGCCTTGCCTCAGGCTCCACGCTGGCAGTGTGGAGTCTGCTTGGGATTATCTCTCTCCCTCTCTCTCTGCCCCTACCCCTCCCTAAATAAGTAAATAAATAAATAAGGGGTGCCTGGGTAGCTCACTCAGTTAAGCATCCGACTTGGGCTCAGGTCATGATCTCTCGAGATTGGTGAGTTCGAGCCCTGCGTGTGGCTCTGTGTTGACAACTCAGAGCCTGGAGCCTACTTCAGATTCTGTGTCTCCCTCTCTCTCTTCCCCTCCCCCACTTGCACTCTGTCTCTCTCAAAAATAAATAAAAAAAGGTTAAAAAAACAAAAACACCACATGTGGCTAGTGGGTGCCATGTAGGACAATATCATTCTTGAGGACTAGTGTATTTATTCAATAGTCAAAAGATAATTACCTTCTTATTGTCATGTACTGTATGTATGGTGCTAGGATAGCACAGTAAACCAATCCTTTCTTTCCTGTAATCCTTTCTATATGAAAAAAATATACATTTTGAGGAGGGTACTACTTTAAAACTTCTGTCTTGTTCATTCACTCATAGAAGCTTTTAATTTGACTTTTTCTTGAAAGGAATACATTGAATTCAGTTAAAACATTTACTTTCCGAGGCACCTGGGTGGCTCAGTCAGTTAAGCGTCTGACTTTGGCTCAGGTCATGGTCTCACTGTTCGTGGGTTTGAGCTCCTCATTGGGCTCTACGTGGAGCCTGTTTAGAATTCTCTCTCTCTCTCTCTCTCTCTCTCTCTCTCTCTCTCTCTCTCTCTCTCTCTCTTTCTGTGCCCCTCCCTTGTGTGTGCTCTCTCTCTCAAAAATAAATAAGTAAACATTAAAACAACAACAACAACGTTTACTTTCCTTCCAGAACTTTTCCAGAAATATTTGAATGTTTGGAGTTTGTTTTGTTTTGTTTTTGGTGGTGTTATGTTTGTGTTTTTCTCAATTTGGGGCCAAGGAGAATCAAAAATAGCAAATTTTTAGAATATTTTTTTGAGAGAGAGAGAGCTCAGACACATGTGTGAGCCAGGGAGGGGCAAAGGGAGAGGGAGAGAGAATCTCAAGCAGGCTCCATGACACGGGGCTCAATCTTCACAACCATGAGATCATGACCTAAACCAAAAGTAACAGTTGGTTTCTTAACCAACAGAGCCACCAGGTGCCTCTGTTTTTAGAACCTTAATCCTATGAATTTATTTTAGAATTTGATAAAACCTGTGTTCAAGAATGTTCAAAATATCCATTTAAATGTTGACAGTGTTATGTGACATCTGGTAATCTACTGACTTTAATTTTTTTAAAGAATTTTAATGGTGGTATTTGGAGGAATGATCATCTAATTTTAAAAAATTTGGTTTACTCTCTGTAGTATATTTTCCTTGAGGTTTATTTGATTTCTAAGTGGTTCTTAAGCACCAAATGCATATACTGTTTTTGTAACAGACATTTATAATAGATCCACTTGAGTAGATATTATAACATTCTACATAAATATTTGTGAAGTTTCTCATAACTTCTACATAAATACCATTGGAAAATGAATTGGTTATGAATTGCTTGAAATGAAGGTTATGGGTTTACAGAGATTATAGAGTTCAAACTGAATTCTTTTATACTAACACTTTACTCTCTCTCCTCCTTTTTCCACTGTAGCCGGAGAAAACACCTATTTTCTCGTGATAAATTAAAGCTTTTTCTGAAGCAACACTGTGAACCA
The DNA here is from genome assembly GCF_018350175.1 of Felis catus. Lineage (NCBI taxonomy): Eukaryota > Metazoa > Chordata > Mammalia > Carnivora > Felidae > Felis > Felis catus. The sequence continues at coordinate 84,097,347 of NC_058373.1, read as the reverse complement.
CAAGATGGAGTCATTAAAATTAAGGTAATCAGAGCAGTGAAATTATTTGTTGGAAGGAAGAAGAGAGAGAAATGGGCTGTGTTACATAGTTAAAACATCGCAGAATTTTTTTTTTTTTTTTTAGAAAGAGAGAACATGGGCAAAGGCAGTGGGCAGAGGGAGACAGAGAATCCCAAACAGGCTCCATGCCCAAAACAGAGCTCAATGCAGGGCTTGATTCCACAACCATGAGATCATGACATGAGCCAAAATCAAGGGTTGGATGCTTAACCAACTGAGCCACCCAGGCACCCCAGAAATGTTATTTCAAAGTTGATTGAAAATAGTTCTTTTTGGGGTGCCTGGGTGGCTCAGTCAGTTAAGCAGCCGACTTCGGCTCGGGTCATGATCTCGCAGTCCGTGAGTTCGAGCCCTGCATCAGGCTCTGTGCTGACAGCTCAGAGCCTGGAGCCTGTTTCAGATTCTGTGTCTCCCTCTCTCTGACCCTCCCCCGTTCATGCTTTGTCTCTCTCTGTCTCAAAAATAAATAAACATTAAAAAAAAAAATTAAAAAAAAAAATAATAAAATAAAAAAGAAAATAGTTCTTTTTATCTGTAGCCAATTGTTACTAATTTTCTCTCTGTTTAAGGATTAAATACTATTTTGCAATTGATAGAATTACTAGGTGGCTCAGGTAGTGTACTTTTTTTTCCCCTTGTAAAAAAAAAAAAAAAAATCAACCAAGACAGGTGATAATAGATGGAAAACTTAGAAAAAGAAAATGTTATAGGGGAAGGAGGCAACTATATTTTTCTAAGTGTGGTTCTGGCTTACAAAAATAAGTTCAATACACAATGGAGTACTATGGGGCAATGAGAAAGAATGAAATAGGGCCCTTTGTAGCAACGTGGATGGAACTGGAGAGTGTTATGCTAAGTGAAATAAGCCATACAGAGAAAGACAGATACCATATGTTTTCACTCTTATGTGGATCCTGAGGAACTTAACAGGAACCCATGGGGGAGTGGAAGGAAAAAAAAAAGAGAGAGGTTAGAGTGGGAGAGAGACAAAGCGTAAGAGACTCTTAAAAAATGAGAACAAACTGAGGGCTGATGGGGGTGGGAGGGAGGGGAGGTTGGGTGATGGGCATTGAAGAGGGCATCTTTTGGGATGAGCACTGGATGTTGTATGGAAACCAATTTGACAGTAAATTTCATATATTTAAAAAAAAAACAAAAATAAGTTCAAAGAACAGATCCTACTGGATAAGAAAACAATATATATAATAAAAAAGAACATCAGAGACCAATACTAAGCAGATGGGTTATATTTTATTCAGAAACATTAAAAGGGAAAAATCAAGTTTAGAAATCTCACATGTGTAACGAAAGTTAAATGGTAAAACAAAAACTAATTTTTTTAATTGAGAAATACTTTACTCATATTGGGAGAAATACGTAAAAAAGCAGTGGAATGGGTAGAGGGATGTATGCATGTGTCAAAAATCAGCTACCGTATGATTAAGATTTGTGTAACTCATATGTTATATCAAAAGGAAATAAATGTTTAAAAAAGAATATATGAATTTACTCTGTGAAAAATAGCATTTAAGATCTCTAGAGACCAAGATAGATTATTTAACAAATAAAACTGGGACACTTGGTTAACTTTGGAAAAACAAAGTTAGATCTAACACAAAGGACGGAAAAAAGGAAATGAAATGAAACAATTCTTAATGTTATGCATGCTAAAGAACAAGAGGAAAGAAATACCAAGGATAAGACTGATTTGAAATATAAACTTATTTAGGTTTAAAAACATCATGAGGGGCACCTGGGTGGTTTAGTCAGTTAAGCATCCGACTCTTGGCTTTGGCTCAGGTCATGATCTCACCGTTCATAAGTTCGAGGCCGGCTTCAGGCTCTGTGTGAATGGTGTGGAGCCTGCTTGGGATGCTCTCTCTCCCTCTCTCCACCTCTCCCTCACTTGTGCACATGGTATCTCTCTCTCAGAATAAATAAATAAACAAAAAAATAAGTAAATAAATAAAAATGTAATGAATGCATTTCAAGGGCAAAGTGCTAGAAGAAAACTACCTTCAGTTAATACAGTGAGGAACTCAAATCAATTAGAAAAACGTAAGTACCCCAGTAGAAAAATAGACAAATAGGCATGATCAAACTTCACGATGGATGAAATATAAAAACTTAAAAACATAAGATAGAATCATCTGAAAAATATTTTTTTTATGTGTGCATATTTATGTATTTGTCTTGATAATAAGAAAATGCTTAAATTGTGCTCAATCTATGCATCATTTAAAACCACAGGTAGCCATGTTAAAAGGAAGCTTCCAAAAAGCTAATGAATCAAATACTTGTGAGAAGTGGCTAGAACAGTACCTAGCACAGGGAGGCAGTCAGCCAGTATGTGAATAGTTAGTTGTGGTATGTGTATCATAAATAGCAAGTTGACCAATTTCCCTAATTTACAAAAATCTCTTAATATCAATTAACAAAAACAACCCAATTGGGAGAAAATGATAAAGAGCATCAGCGGTTTTTTACCAAGGAAAGTAGTCAATAAACATGAACAGAAGTTCAGCGTAATAAATACATGAAAATTAGGGGTGCCTGGGCGGCTCAATTGGTTAAGCGTCCAACTGTTGATGTCAGTTCAGGTCATGATCTGGCAGTTCATGAGTTCGAGCCCCACATCGGGCTCTATGCTGATGGTGGAGAGCCTGCTTGGGATTCTGTCTCTGCCGCTCCCCCATTTGTGCTTTCTCTCTCTCTCAAAATAAATAAACATAAAAAAAATTTTTTTAATAAGTAAATGAAAGTTAAAGTGACAGTAAACAATTTTCTCTTTGAGTAACAAAAGATTATTAGTGGGTTTTCTAGTGTACTTGCATACATGTTGCAAGCACATATGCATACACACACACACACACCCAAAGACAATAAGTTTGATCCTGATGTGGTAAGTGTAGTCTGCTGTTAGGAGTGCTAAAAGAACACAAAGATATGTTAGTTTATTGTGTATTATGTATGTATAAATAAGGAACATTGGCAATTAATGTATTAAAGCCTATTTTGACCTTTTTTGAGCATATATATTTGAAAAGAAACCACTCATATCTTTATACGTATGGGCATTTGTATATTCAGGCGTTATTTATATGGGATAGTCAACAACCATCTTAATAGACTTTAATGTAGAATCTTTAAATAGAGTCTTGATTTATTATGATGGCCAGAACTAATTGAATTTTAAATGTTAAAAGCTATGTTCTATCCACTAAGATTACAATTACTACATAGAAAATTTAATCCCCAGTTGAAGTGTTTTCAGTTTTGTTAAAAATTTAAATTTTTGTATCATTTTCTTATACATTTTCTGAAAGATATTTCTATAAGTAGCATGTTTTCTTCTAGAGAAAGAAAGAATAATGATCTTGGCTGTTAGGCCAAAAGTAATCTTCAGAATTACTAATCAAAAATAAAAAGGTTAAAGTTGGACATGAATGAAAGGTGAACAGGTTCTGAAACTTTTTTGGATTTAGCGGTTATCCTAGAACCACACCACTTCTGGTAGGAATGAGTTTGACTTTGGGATGCCTGGGGGGCTCAGTTGGTTAAGCATTCGACTTCGGCTCAGGTCATGATCTCACGGTTTGTGTGGGTTCAAGCCCCACATCCCGCCCTGTGCTGACGGCTCAGAGCCTGGAGCCTGCTTCGGATTCGGTGTCTCCCTCGCTGCTCCTCCCCCAGTCATGCTTTATCTCAAAAATGAATAAACATTAAAAAAAAAAATTTTTTTTAATGTGTTTGACTTCTCTGAACTTAAACTCTATTGAAAGTTGATAATTTTTCAGCATTTCTGCTGTCTGCCACATCAACTTTAAAATTTGATAAAAGTCTTGGGGCGCCTGGGTGGCTCAGTCGGTTGAGCGTCTGACTTCGGCTCAAGTCACGATCTCGCGGTCCATGAGTTCGAGCCCCACGTCGGGCTCCGTGCTGACGGCTCAGAGCCTGGAGCCTGTTTCAGATTCTGTGTCTCCCTCTCTCTCTCTGACCCTCCCCCATTCATGCTCTGTCTCTCTCTGTCTCAAAAATAAATAAACGTTAAAAAAAATTTAAAAAAAAAATAAAATTTGATAAAAGTCTTTAAATTAAAAAAAAAAAAGTCTTTAGGGGCGCCTGGGTGGCGCAGTCGGTTAAGCGTCTGACTTCAGCCAGGTCACGATCTCGCGGTCCGTGAGTTCGAGCCCCGCGTCAGGCTCTGGGCTGATGGCTCGGAGCCTGGAGCCTGTTTCCGATTCTGTGTCTCCCTCTCTCTCTGCCCCTCCCCCGTTCATGCTCTGTCTCTCTCTGTCCCAAAAATAAATAAAAACATTGGGAAAAAAACTAAAAAAAAAAAAAAAAAAGTCTTTAAGTTACCACCCTGAATTGGGGGGGGGTGGGAATCTAAAATGTACAGCAGTTAAGAAATGGGTGAGAAAAAATGTATTGGGTTGATACAGTGGGTTTTTTTAAAGATTTTATTTTTACGTAATCTCTAACATCCAAAGTGGGGCTCAAACTTACAACTCTGAGATCAAGAGTCACCTCCTTCACTGACTGAGCCAGCCCAAGCACAGTGGACTTTAAATGTTAAGTCATAGGATTATTTATTTACATAGAAAATTCAATACAAAATTAGTCAAAACAAAGCAAACTGCAAAAGATTATTATATAAATGTAATTTTGTAATGGTTTTAGAATCTAAGAAACTGTTGAAACATTCTTGTGTATTTTATGTGAAAAAATTCTTTGCATTGTGGTTTTCCTTCTGGTAAAGCTAATTAATAATAGATCAAGTAAATCAGCTAAAATGTGTAATACTGTATATTAACACATGAAATTCTATGTCGAAATCTTTTCAACTTGGTCTTTAACAGCAGTCATACATGACATTTTAGAGTACATCTATAAATGGTTTCCTAATTGTGTTATTATTGTACCCTATATTTTTTTTATGAAGGCGTCATCTCTTTCAACATATAAAATAGCAGAACAAGATTTTTCTTATTTCTTTCCTGATGATCCACCCACATTTATCTTCAGTCCTGCTAACAGAAGAAGAGGGAGACCTCCCAAACGAGTATCTATTAGCCAGGTAAGTAGAGAATGGATAAAAACTACATTGTAGCTCTTAATAAAACTATTCATAATCAAGAGCAGTGTTTGGCTCCCCTCACCCACATAGCTTTAGGAAGGAACACATTCCTTCATATACAGTGTATGTACTGTGCGTTGAAAACTACTTAGCAGTGAGGTCTGTAGAAGTCTCAAGTGTGAATTAGACATAGCTTTAATGCCACAGGGATTTTATACCAAAGTGGAAGCAAGCATATAAGCAGTTACTGAAATACAGGGAATAAATCATGGAATCAAAATATGAAGAACATTTAAAAAATATGAAATAATAAAAATACCACACTAAACAGGTTACACACCATTATGCTCACAAGAAGTACCATAAAAGTAAATCCTTTTGGGGCGCCTGGGTAGCTCAGTTCGTTGCGTGAACGACTTTGGCTCGGGTCATGATCTCTCAGTTTGTGAGTTCAAGCTCCGCGTTGGCTCTGTGCTGACAGCTCAGAACCTGAAGCCTACTTCAGATTCTGTGTCTCCGCCTCTCTCTACCCTTCCCCTGCTCACGCTCTGTGTCTGTCTCTCAATAGTAAATAAATGTTAAAAAATTTTTTTGTAATAAAAATAAAATAAAATAAAACCTTTTGACATTATTAACATTTACCACAAGAATATTTTTGACATGCACTTCTTTCATATTTGATGTCTACGCCATTTAGTTTATAAGGTACCTTAGAAAAATTTTTTGTTTTTTCTAATGCATATATTTAAGGCTGTCCTTGTAGATTACCAGTTGTTTTTCCTGGGAGGTTTTTGTACTAATTTGTAGAACTATAGAACTAACCTCATATTCTGTATGTTACTATGATTAAAGTTATTAAAGTTTTGTTAGGCTTAGAATAAAACCTCATTGTAGTATAAGGAAAGTATAATTGATGAGAGTTTTTAAAACTTTATTATTATTGTAAGAACAAGGCAGACCATCTGTCTGAAAAGTTGTGGTGTTCTATAACTAGCTTCTCTGTTTGTTTTTTTAGGAAGACAATGTTGTTAATAAACAAACAATTGCAGGTTATAAGAACAAAGCTACTAAAGAAAGAGACAAACTTTTGAAGCAAGAAGAAATGAAGTCACTGGGTGAGTTTTAACATTCTCTTCAAAAACTGTTTAGGTACAGGAAAGAATATTTCTCTTGCTTTCTGAAATGGCATATTTCTGTTATTTGGGTTTTTTTTTTCCTTGTAAGCATAAATATTTCTTGCCCCTTAGGTATCTATAAATTTTTATGATGAATAAAACCTGTGTTCATCTCTTAAAACAATATTTCAAGGGAGAGCATATCCCTGTTAAACCAAGCTAATGCTTAGATTAAGCACAAATTGGAGTTTCCATGGCTTACAGACTGTTTGGGGCCATTTTTTTGCTTTATAAAACAGTGCTTTCCAGACGTGACTGTACATATGAATCACTTGGGAATCTTATTAAAATAAAGATTCTGAATTAGTAGGTCTGGGTGGGAGAAGAGATTCTGCTTTTCTAAAAAGGTGATACTTCGCTCCTGGTCTTAGGACCAGGGCTTCAAAGCAGGGCTTTGAAATAGCAGGTATGTTTGTCCCTGGTCAGTAGTTTGTCTTAAATGCAGCCAACTTGCTTTCCCATTTGAATCACCTGCTGGCTCCCTCCAGCAGTTTACAACACCTGAGTCTACTGATCCCATTTAACCATAAATTATTTCAGGAATTCTTTTGTTACATTAAAAAATGTGTTGTTTTCTGTCTGTGAACAGTTCTAAGTTTGACCTTCTCTACAGCTTTTGAAAAGGCTAAATTAAAAAGAGAAAAAGCAGATGCCCTAGAAGCAAAGAAAAAAGAAAAGGAAGATAAAGAGAAAAAGAAGGAAGAATTGAAGAAAATTGTTGAAGAAGAGAGACTGAAGAAGAAAGAAGAAAAAGAGAGACTTAAAATTGAAAGAGAAAAGGTATTCGTTCAAGTATTTTAGCTATGCTGTCTATATAATAGTATTTTACATATTTAAATTCATAGTTAATTTTTAAATGCTTTTACCACTTTGATTCACATTTCTAGTTGTTCATAGAGTGCTGGATAAACACTTGTTGATTTATCTCTCTTTTGCTTTGGAAAATTTAGTAATTTAAGGTTCAACATGTAAATACATGGCCTTTACACCCTAAAGCCCCTTAAGTACAATTTTAAAGTTGATTTTCTTCATTATTTAGACTTTCTAATTTAGGGAAAATGATATGCATAAAACTTGCAAAAGTAAAATATGTGATTAGAAAAAATACAATAAGATCAAGACCCCTGGTTGGCTCAGTCAGTTAAGTGTCCAACTCTTGATTTCAGTTCAGGTCATGATCCCAGGGTTGTGGGATCAAGCCCCGTGTCAGGCTCCATACTGAGCCTGGAGCCTACTTAAGATTCTCATTCTCTCTCTCCCTCCCTCCCCCCTTTGCTCTCTCCCCCGCTCTTGCTGTTTCCAAACAAAAAAAACAAAATCTGCAAATAACAAGAAAGAGTGTTCTTATTCTCCTTGAAGAATAAAGTATCTGTATAAAAATAGATTGCTCAGCAAATCTCTTATAATCTTTAGTAGTAGATATTCCCTAGAGAATTCTGTAGCTGTTTTCTTCCAGAGTCAGTCAGTGTCCTTGGTTTTCTGGGATATTTACAAGTGGCCCTAGATGATCCTGTTACACACTGTGCTCATTTAAATTGCCTGTAGTTTCTTGAACTGTTTCAAATTGGTTAGGATGGGGTTGGAAGTATCTAATACATGTACACTCCAGAAAATTTAGAAGGGGGCACCTGGGTGGCTCAGTTGGTTAAGCATCACACTTCAGCTCAGGTCATGATCCTTGAGGTTCATGAGTTCAAGCCCCATGTTGGGCCATCAGGCTCTGTGATAACAGCTCGGAACCTGGAGCCTGCTTCAGATTCTGTGTCTCCCTCTCTCTGTCCTTCCCCTGCTCGTGCTCTATCTCAAAAATAAATAGACATTAAAAACAATTTAAAAAGGAAAGAAAAGCAACTGCACTTAAAAAAAATATTAGAAGAAAACCACTTGTAATCTAAATGGTAATGTTTAGAGGTAGCTTTTTTTTTTTTTTTTTTTTTTTTGAAAGAGAGAGAACACAAGTAGGGGAGGGGCAGAAACAATGAGGGAGGCAGCGTCCGAAACAGACTCCAGGCTCTGAGCTTTCTGCCCAGAGCCCAGTGCATAGCTGGAACCCACGAGTTGCAAGATTATGAACTAAGCCAAAGTCGGACACCTGACTGAGCCACCCAGGTGCCCTGAGATCGCATTTTCTCCTAACACTTTGATTAATTTATTTCTAATCTTTATTCTGGGCCCTAAAAAAGAGAGATACAGCATTTATAATTTTGTATTTTTGTTTATTTAACATTATTGTAGGGCTGCTGGGTAGCTCAGTCTTAAGTGTCCAACTCTTGATTTTGGCTCCAGTCACTATCTCTCATTTCATGAGATCAAATCCTACATTGGGCTCTGCGCTGACAGTCTGGAGCCTACTTGGGGTTCTTTCTTTCTCCCCGTCTACCCCTTTCCTACTTGCATGTGCATACATGCATATGCTCTCTCTCCCCCTTAAAATAAATAAAAATTTTAAAAACACGTTTTTAAAAATGTTGTAAGCATACTTTCATGCTTAAATAAATAAACTAAGGTGGAATTTTTAGTGACTGTGTAACAGTTAATCAAATAGATACAGGTAAGTGCTTTATAATTTTTGCTCATAAATGATGATACCCGTTCAAATTTATGAGTAAGAGTCTTTCCTATTTTTGGATTATGTCCCTGGATAAATTTGTAGAAGTATAATCTTATGTCAAAGGGTAAGAACATTTTAAAAACTTCCTATACAAACATATGTGGATATTTGTTTGCTAAACATGTGCTTATTTACATTCTTAGCAACAATGATTGAGAACACCCATCTTATTACATCCTACAAGAATTATCTGGGGTGGGGAGTGGAAGACTTAGTACAGCAGACTATTTAAAGCACAATGAATAAGCTCTGTAACTGTCTCTAGTCACTTTATGTTAAAAATTTGGTAAGTGCACATCTATTACCTTCAGTGGTCCTAAATTTCAAAGGAAGAGAATAATATTAACATACGTTAAACATTTATTGGAAAATAAGTATATAATGTAATAAATAAAAATTGTTTATACTCTGCTTCAATGGAGACTTTTTAGGGTCATTATTTACCTTGCAGTTTCAAATACCAGAACCAAGAAGTATCAAAAGACCAAGTGAGCAAGAGAAATGGTCGGGAATAAAAGAAAAAGAAGTCCACCAACTGTGTTCTGATCATTGCTTTTACTTACTGGTCCCTCTGTGTATCCCTAAGCTGTTAGGGTTAAATGAATCTTGAAAATAACAACTATATTTCAAATATAGGAGGAGGTTTTATTTTAGGTACTCTAATAATTTGTTACTTTACGTTGTCAGGATTTAATTGATTTGAAATAGAGCTGCTGTAGGCAGAGTCAGATTGAATTAATATTTATCCAGGAGCTACTATGTGTGAGACATTTTCCATATTTATAGCAGTTGTATTGGCAGGTGTTGTTTTGATCAGTGGTTCTAACACTTTAACATGCATCAGAATCACCAGAAAGATTTAATGAAAACATCAACTGTTGGGGCACCTGAGTGGCTCAGTCTGTTGAGTGTCCGACTTTGTCTCAGGTCATGATCCCACTGTTCATGGGTTCAGGCCCCATGTCAGGCTCTGTGTTGATGGCTTGGAGCCTGGAGCCTGCTTTGGATTCTGTGTCTACCTCTATCTCTGCCCCTCCCCCACACGCGTGCATGCGTGCTCTCTCTCAAAAATGAATAAACATTTAAAAAGTGAAAAACACACAAACAAACAAAATCAACTCTTGGTCCCAACCCCAGAATTCCTTGTTCAGTAGGTATGGGATGGGGCCCAGCTATTTGTAATTCTTACAAGTTCTCAGGTGATAATGATGCTGCTTTACAAGGTTCTTAGAAGTGGGGTGCCTGGGTGGCTCAGTTGGTTGAATGTCTGACTTCGGCTCAGGTCATGATCTTGGGGTTTGTGAGCTCGAGCCCCGCATCAGGCTGTGTGCTAACAGCTTGGAGCCTGGAGCTGCTTTGGATTCTGTGTCTTCCTCTCTCTCTCTGCCCCTCATCTGCTTGCAGTCTCCCTATCTCTCTCAAAAATAAATAAACATTAAAAAAAAGTTTTTTAAAAAGCCAAAGTTCTTATAAGAAACTTTATGAACCTTTTGTTTTAGGAAAGAGAAAAATTACGTGAAGAAAAACGAAAATATATGGAATACTTAAAACAGTGGAGTAAACCTAGAGAAGATATGGAATGTGACGATCTTAAGGTATAAGTATGTTATGTGATGTTTCACACCCATGCTCTGTGTGCCCTATGTGGCTTTGCTGATGAAATTTTTCTTTCATAGTGGCTTCTTCATATTTAAGAGGAATAGCCAATTAAACAAATACTATAGAGTTCCAAAACAGCATTATTAGTATTTTGTAACAAACTTTGATAATGCTTCTTATTCCGCAGACTTAATGGGTCATTTGTGTGATTGTTGATAATCCAGTATTATCATTCATCTCAGTTTATAAAGAACCATTTCTAAGTTCAGTAGACAGTGGATTAATTCTATTCTATATCCTAAGGAAATCCTGCATTGAAGATAATATTGGCACAACGAATGCCTGATCTCAGAATCTTAGGTTAAAAGTCCCTCTTAACTAGAAAATGCAGCGAGAAATATACTTTAGCCCAAAGTTGTTCTTAGTTCAATAAAGAAAAAAGTCCCTAGTGACTGTGATTTAATAAAGCTGGAATAAGGCCAAGACACACATCATTTTAAAAGTTCCAGGGCACCTGGGTGTCTCAGTCATGATCTCGCAGTTTCGTGGGTTTGAGCCCCACATCAGGCTCTGTGCTGACAACGTGAAGCCTACTTGGGATTCTCTCTCTCTGCCCCTTCCCCACTGACACTTTCTGTGTCTCTCTCAAAAATAAACTTGTAAAACAATTTTTAAGAAGTTCCAAAGGTGATTGTGATAAACATCTAGGGTTGAGAACCACTAGTCTACATGAAATAAATCTTACTAGGTAAAGAGTATGTATCTATTATAATTTTCTGTAATTGGCTCAAATAGTTATATAAATTATTTGATCTTTCAGGAACTTCCAGAACCAACTCCAGTGAAGACTAGACTACCTCCTGAAATCTTTGGTGATGCTCTGATGGTTCTGGAGTTTCTTAATGCTTTTGGGGAACTTTTTGATCTTCAAGATGAGTTTCCTGAGGGAGTTACCCTAGGCAAGTGCAATTGCTGTGTTACAGTTCACCCTAAAATTAGTGGCTTAAAGTAATAAATTATTATCTCTCAAAATTCTGTGGTCAGTGGACTTAGCTGTCCAACCCTTTCTTGGAGTCTCTTATGTGGTTACAGAGAGTGACTGGGACTGGAGTCCTCTGAAGGCTTACCTGGCTGGATGGTCAAGATAGCTTCCTCACACACATGCCTGGTACTCAGTGCTCCTCCACGTGGCATCCCACTCCGTCAGAGTAGCCTACACTTGTTATGTGGCAGCTAAGGACTCCAAGAAGAAGAGAACAGAAACTGCCAGCCTTCTTAAAGGCTAGGCCTGGAAGTGGCAAGCCTTGTTTCTGTCATAGTCCATTGGTCAGGCCTGCTGGGATTCAAGGGAGTGGAGGAATAGACTCCTTGAGGGTATCATGGTTTATGTTAAGTGTAGGGAAGGATGTTAAAGTGTAGGGAAGGAAGGAATTAACATCAGCCATATTTTGAGATAAGTTATGCCTGCCTTTGATTTGTGATTCTGTATTGACTCTGTACTTTTACTTTGTGTAAACATTATAATAACTACATTGATTGAGGAGGGCTTTGGATCCCATTTTGGCTTTTGAATTGTCAAATACCAAAATAGTTTTCTTAAAATAGAGACCCTCAAAGACAGAATTATAATGCCACTCTTATTTTAAGAAGAGTATATTCTTCAGGAGGGCTTTCACATTCCCTCAATTTCTCTTTATGAGCTGGGTGAGGCATGCATCATGTGCCTCAGAGATCAAGGTCTAAACAATACTGGTTTAGGTAAGATAAATTAGATAAACAATTGTGACTTGGATACAACATTAGGATCATAAAAAAATTTAGATTTTAAAATTTTAAATAAAGGATTACATCTAATACTAATGATTACCTCTCCTATGCACTGTTTGGTAAACGGTAATGTCCCACATAGCTCCTGAGAGCAGCGGGGCAACAGTAACAAATCTTTGTGTTGTTATTCAAATTAGAATAAAATTATAATTTTTAATTTGTGCCTTAATTTGCACCTGAAGTTTTAATTTAAGGTGAAATACTGTATTGATTTGCTGAGGCTGACTTGACTTTCTTGAATATAGTGATTTTTGGCTTAATGGTTTTATTTTATTGTAATCATTATAAATTGTCTTTAGACTTTGCCTTGGATAATACTCTACTTTGATAAATGGACACTTAAAAAAATAATTGCACAGGCTGTTGTCGATTAAAATGTTTATTGTTCCAATGGAGTTGTTTTTTCAGTGCATGAACAGAACTTCAAATTCATTTTAAACATTTTATTCACAGAAGTATTAGAGGAAGCTCTTGTAGGAAATGACAGTGAAGGCCCACTATGTGAATTGCTTTTTTTCTTCCTGACTGCCATCTTCCAGGCGATAGCTGAAGAAGAAGAGGAAGTAGCCAAAGAGCAAATAACAGATGCAGACACCAAAGGTCAGAATTCAGTATTCTTGTTGATTGATAGTAGCTCTGTAGCTTTGAAACTGATTTTTAAAGGTTATTTTAAGATTAACCTCGCTTTTACAGTTCTAAAATATAGCTGTTCAAGTTACCCAATTCCTGAGTCATATACTAACAATACATTATCAGTTGTTTTATAAAAACTTTGTTTTGGGGCGCCTGGGTGGCGCAGTTGGTTAAGCGTCCGACTTCAGCCAGGTCACGATCTTGCGGTCCGTGAGTTCGAGCCCCGCGTCAGGCTCTGGGCTGATGGCTCGGAGCCTGGAGCCTGTTTCCGATTCTGTGTCTCCCTCTCTCTCTGCCCCTCCCCTGTGTCTCCCTCTCTCTCTGCCCCTCCCCCATTCATGCTCTGTCTCTCTCTGTCCCAAAAGTAAATAAACGTTGAAAAAAAAAAAAAAAAAAAAAACTTTGTTTTAACGTATCCTGTTTCTGGGGCGCCTGGATGGCTCAGTCAGCTAATGTATCCTGTTTCTGATGACCTTAAAATATCTACCTCTGCCCCCAATCGGTCTTGCTTTTTATTCTTTTAGATTTCTCCTATGATTTAGGAACATTACGGATTTCATTGACCAGTATCTGTAATTGCAAGAGATTCTGCTAAATGACACTGATTTCTTTGCCTCTACCTAAGGAAATACTTTAATTATTGTTATCAGTACTTTAAGTTGAAAATACTGTTGCTGATTTCATTTGAGACGTGAAAGTTTTTAGATGAGAGTTAAGTAAAATTTAGTTTTTATTTCACCAACAGTTTGAACTAGAAATTTTGCTGTTTAAATGCTATGCACTTAAATATCTAGGGTCAGCATGTGGTACATATTAACGTAGGAATAATTCTTAGAGAAACCCTTTTTTATTTTTAAAATGGAGTATGTTCACTATTTTGTTTAGGACTTCATCAGAGGAATTGTTAAGCATTTGTATGATTTGGCTTCCTGAATTACACTCGTCATGAACTTTGCCATATCACATTAGACATTGTTTAAAATATCTATAAACTATTTTAGTGTGTTGCATAAAAATTCACAATAAGATAACTTTGGGGAGACATTTTGATAGCAGTCTTGATACAAAAAGATGGGACATTCTTCCATTCAGATAGTATTGTTGACCTTAGATAATTTGAGCTCATTTTTTAATGCCTGATTCATGAAGCAACAGGATCATCAATATGCATCCAGTGTTAGTTTTGTTTTTCTTTTACAGCCTAAGTTCAAGCAAAATATTTTCTCTAACTTGAGTGCTAATCACCATATGCCCCTTATCAAGGTCATTTTAACAATGCTGTCCCCTTTATCATCTCAGATGACTTAGTCCATAAAATGAGACTCTACTAAGGGGAAGATAGAAGGGCAAACAATTCATAAAAATCTAAAGATTTTTCTAACATAACCAGTACCAGCACTAGAGATGGATTATCTAAGACAGAAAATGTGGCAAATACTCATTCTTTTAGCCACTAGATTGTCTTAAGGACCAATAATATCACAGGGCTGTTGACCAAGTTCTGACCTTAATACAAGGTATAAGTCTGTATTTAACTCAGGATTTGAAGCAGGTGAATTTTGTAGTTTTGTACTGATGGGAAAAAGTGGGGCGACAAGGAAATTATGTTGGAAAATCAGCTAGTGTAAAGAAAAAAAATGTATATAGATATTGGTGTTTGTATTGCCATTGTATTTTCTTTCCAGGATTTGTTTGATCTGTAATTTTTATAACTCTAGTCCTGTACAGGATTGCAGATAAATACTAATACAAATTAATAATTTGTATTAAATAATACAAGAATAAGTATTAAAATAATACTTATTATACCCCAGAATAAGTATTGGCCATTAAATAAAGGTTTTAATGCACCTTTTGAAGATATTTATTTAAATGTTAGGGAGCGGAAAAAACATGCTTTGGAATTTTAACACCCTTGTCTACTTCCTGTTGTATTGGCTACATTTTATATAATTATTACAGTTTCAGTAAGTACCCTACGCTGTTCTCCCAGGTATTTTCCACATGTTCCTCCTATCTCTGTAACAAAAAAGCTTTTCCACAGTTCTCCTGAAAACAAGTGACATAAGATACTGTATATGATTATTTCATTTAATTCTCATACCCCCTTGTGGTATAGATAGGTAGGTATAATAGGCAGATCATTATTAATTATTTTCTGCCTTTACTTATAAAGAAATTTAGTCTTAAGGAGTTTAATTAACTTGCCCAAAGACACATGGCTCATAAGAAAGTGATGGGATAGAGATTCAGGAAGTCTGCTCTGAAGCCTCATAATGCCTATACTATATTGCTTCGTGATATGGCAGAGATGTTGAAAATTTGAATATTTGTTTCCCTAGCATTGCCTATAAAATTATCTGTCTTCAAAAAGATTTAAATCCTTTGGCCTTTAGGCTCCCTCTTTTTATGTCAAATCTTGGAAATTTGGGCAATTTTTAAAATCTTACATTAAAATTTTCAATTCCTGTCTTTAGTCTTACATCATGAACTTGGAAGCCCTTCAAAGTATGGGAACAAAAGCATCCTCCTTACATAGCATAGTTTTGTGTATTTGCTAAGATATCATTGTTTAGTGTTGGAACTGTAGATTCTAGATTACTCTGATGATAAATGTAACTTTAAGATAATCATAACAGACACAGTTCAGCTGTACAGTGGAGCCTTGAAGAACACAGGGGTTAGGAATGACAGCTCTCCCCACCCGTAGCTGAAAAATGCACATATAACTTTTGGCTGCCCCCCAAACTTAACTACTAATAGCCTACTGTTGACTGGCAGCCTTACTGATAATAGAAACAGTTCATCAATACATGTTTTGTATATTATATGTATTAAATGCTGTGTTCTTATATAAAGTAAGGTGGAAAAAAGAAAATGTTACAGAGAAAATACATTTATAGTACTGTTCTATAAAAAATCCACTTATAAGTGGCCCCGCAGAATTCAAACACATGTTGTTCAAAGGTCAACTGTATTCTCTTGGTATGATATACCCAACTGACTGTCTCTAAGCGAATCCTAGAGTAATAATACAGTTTCTTGAGAGTGTCATTTGGCAAAAAATTGAATTAAAGAATACATTTTACTTTTTTTTAAGTAGGCTCCATGCCCAACATGGGGCTTGAACTCACAACCCTGAGATTAAGAGTCACGTGCTTTACCGACTGAGCCAGCCAGGCACCCCTACATATTTTAACATGCTACGTGAACACAATTAAAAGTAAACTGTTGGGGCGCCTGGGTGGCTCAGTCTGTTAAGCGTCTGACTTCAGCTCAGATCATGATCTCCCAGGTCTGATGGTCTCACAGTTCATGAGTTCCAGCCCTGCTTCGGCCTCTGTGCTGACAGCTCAGAGTCTGGAGCCTGCTTCAGGTTCTGTGTCTCCCCCTCTCTCTGCCGTTCCCCTGCTCGCGCTCTGTGTGTGTGTGTGTGTGTGTGTGTGTGTGTGTGTGTGTGTGTGTGTCTCTCTCTCTCTCCCCCTTCTCTCTCTCTCAAAAATAAAAAAATAAACACTAAAAATAATAAAATAAAAATAATAAAAATAATTTTTTAATCAAAAAAAGGTAATCTGTCATGTTTTTGGTTGTTCATTTCCTAAGGCCTTTGTAATTTTGTCCTAGGATATTAAAACTGACTACAGATAAAATAGGTTGAACATGGTAATTGCTGCGAAGGAAGAGGATCAGTTCACTTTTACTGGGACTGTTACTAATATTAGAGTGCCTATTAATTTTGTTTGACTTTACATGTAAAATGAAAATTGAGGAAGTTTTAGCTCTCGTATTTCTCTGGTAAGGAAGATTATAATGTCTCATTTGGACTGGATTCTTGGCCTGGTAGGAATAACTCCTGCATATTTGCAATGTTTAGTCAAATAACTTCTCCTGTGTGGCATTGTCTATGCTTTAATGCCATGAAATTGTCAATGATTGTAATCAAACATGATCCCAGAGTTGCCTTTTTCCTTTTAGTAAAGGACAGCAATTCTGTTCTCTGAGGTTCATTTTGTTAGCTTGTGAATTTTTGGAAGGAAAACATAGTAGAAAGATAAGGAACCACAGACAGTTTAGCCCAGTGATTTTTAACTCTAACCCATGGAATACTATGAGTTGTACAGGGATTCCTTGGTGCCACTGCAGGAGAGTTGGAAAAGATGAATGGGCAGGATTATCTTCTCCATACCCACTTAACAAAGGAACTTTTATCTCTTTTCTATTGGATTCCCCAAGAAATATTTGAAGAATTTAAAAACCATTGATCTAGATTCACTCCTTTAGGAAAAATGAAGGTAATTAAGTGACTTGTGTAAAGGTTCTGTAACTAGGAACTAGGGGACTGGCAGAGCCAAGACTAGAATATATATGATCTGACTCAGTCTGAAGCTATGCCCACTGTACTATGATATAACAAGAGTTTTTTGTAAGCTTAGAGTTTTTTCATAGTTGACTCTTTAAGTTTTTTTATCAACAATGTATTATAATTAGGAATAATTGCATATGCTAATACTTTAAATACATTTGTGCTAGTAGATTTACTCTAGTCTTGTTTGTAAGCTAGGGATGGTTTTCAAAGTTAAAGCACTTTACTTAGAAAATACAGGGAAATCTCCCTGTGGTTTCTTAGATTGCAGAGTTTTCAAAATATAGGAAATTTAATGAAGAGGATAAATCAATGGTTAAGTGACAGTAGTGCTATCTTTAACTTGTTTTCGTTCTTTTTCTGTTCTGTGCTGGTTTTTGATGATCACAAACCATACTTTGTTATGATTCAATCCTAAAATATTTATTAAAGATTGGGGGATCTTCAAGTAGATTCTGATTTTCAAAGTAGACTTTTCTAAAGTTGTATTGAGTGAGGAGATTTGTTTTTAATTCTATGCATTTTACCATGTTTTTTGGAATGTGTATGTGCACCTTGTTGGTAACTTGGAAATTGTCTTCTCTGTGTTAACTAAGGAAGATATTAGTGTGCAGTACAAGTCTTAGGATTTATAGTCTGAGGTGAACACGAGGCGGGATGTGAATGATGCTTGTTTTACCTAGTGTTGGCTCTTTTGAGGTTCCCGAATGTTAAGCTGTTTGCTGTTTCTTTCATCATTTTAAAAGGGCATTATTCCCAAATATTCCAGCTTTGATCTGCACTAGAATAAAGTATTTATTTCCTTAAAGATTTAACAGAGGCTTTGGATGAAGATGCAGACCCCACAAAATCTGCACTGTCTGCAGTTGCATCTTTGGCAGCTGCATGGCCGCAGTTGCACCAGGGTATGTGTGGGTTTTATTTATTTTTAATTGGATTTTTATTGATAATTTTATTAAGGCGCATTTTACATTGCTAAGGATTCCTTGCTTATATTCTAAATGACTGTTTCATTTTTTAACAACTATAGGCTGCAGTTTGAAAAGCTTGGATCTTGATAGCTGCACTCTTTCTGAAATCCTCAGACTCCACATCTTAGCTTCAGGTGCTGATGTAACGTCAGCAAATGCAAAGTACAGATACCAGAAACGAGGAGGATTTGATGCTACAGATGATGCCTGTATGGAGCTTCGTTTGAGCAATCCCAGTCTAGTGAAGAAACTGTCAAGCACTTCAGTATATGATTTGACACCAGGTAAACTTTGCAAGTTGGAATTTGTATAACCTGCCCCCTTCCTACCCTCTTTTATCTCTTTAGGCCAGAAAACTAGGTGCTGATGAGAAATTTTATTTTATTTTATTTTATTTTTTTTCCAATGTTTATTTATTTTTGGGACAGAGAGAGACAGAGCATGAACGGGGGAGGGGCAGAGAGAGAGGGAGGCACAGAATCGGAAACAGGCTCCAGGCTCTGAGCCATCAGCCCAGAGCCTGACGCGGGGCTCGAACTCACGGACCGCGAGATCGTGACCTGGCTGAAGTCGGACGCTTAACCGACTGCGCCACCCAGGCGCCCCGAGAAATTTTAGGTAATACCAGTTTTAAAAGAAAGAGCAGTCTTAAAAAAATTGTTGGACTGCAAATAGTGACCCAGATGGAAACTACTGTTGTTTCCTATTAGCTTTAACTGTTTCTGATTTTCTTTTCTTTTTTATTTGGACTTTCCTGGTGGCAAATCTACTACATCTACTAAATTTAGAAGGATAAGTGACAATTAGCTGGCTTTCACTTTTATTTATCAGTATATCAGAAATTTAAGCCGGAGCAGCTAAATTCTAACATTTGCTTGAATAGTGTTTGAGGTATGAGAAATGGTGTATGAAGGTGAAGTTTCTTTTCACTTCCTTTTTTAAATAAAAAATTACAGTGTACAAACATACCAACTTTAATATGATTATTTATCATAAGAGACTCTTAAAAACTGAGAACAAACTGAGGGTTGATGGGGGGTGGGAGGGAAGGGAGGGGGAGGGTAGGTGATGGGTATTGAAGAGGGCATCTTTTGGGATGAGCACTGGGTGTTGTATGGAAACCAATTTGACAATAAATTTCACACACACAAAAATAATAATATGCTTATTTCAGAGAACATCTAATAAAAGTAGAGTGCATTCATTCCTAACATCCATATAGTTTTTATAATTTATGGTGGGTTTTTTTGTGTGTGTGTGCAGTATTTTCAGAGTAGCAATTTGCCTGTTGCCATTTTTTAAAAATCCATGTGGTTATAATTTAGACTTTATTTGAACTTCATAAGTGAGCCCAAAAATTAAAATTTGAAAAAAATTGTCATTAGAAAATTTTTCATGTGTATTTAATTGGTACATAAAGTAGTTACTAGTATTTGAAATTCCTTGCATATTACATAACTATTAATTTGGACTCGGTTGCTTTTTCTGAAGACATGCCATTGGCATGTTTGATCTTGAGACTTTTTCCTATTTTTTTTAAGCATTTTCACATTGAGCCACAAATTAAGATTTTTCAAACAATTCCGTTTTATCATTGATGATACAGAATTTATTTACCAATTTTTGACAGGAGAAAAAATGAAGATACTTCATGCTCTCTGTGGGAAACTACTGACCCTAGTTTCTACTAGGGATTTCATTGAAGATTATGTTGATATATTACGACAGGCAAAGCAGGAGTTCCGGGAGTTAAAAGCAGAACAACATCGGAAAGAGAGGGAAGAAGCAGCTGCTAGGTGAGAGATGATTATAGTCGTGCCAATGAAGGCTGCTTATTCCTTTACATCTAAAACCGTACTTGACAATGGGCTGTAATATGACCTTGGTTCACACTGGTGTTTGATGGCTTACCTAAGAGGTTATGAATGAATACTACCTTATGGTTTTGTGATAACATTTGGATCACTTTCCATAATTTTATGGTTGAAGACAAGATGCTAAAAGTTGAAATTATCTTCCATCAAATAGACTGTAGTATTTTATTTTAACTTTCAGAATTCGCAAAAGGAAGGAGGAAAAACTGAAGGAACAAGAACAAAAAATGAAAGAGAAACAAGAGAAACTGAAGGAAGATGAGCAAAGAAATTCAGCTGTAGATATATCTGTTGGGTATGGTTTGAATTACACTGCTCATTCTTACATAAAAACAAAAATCAGCACTTTAAACTCTAAAATGCTTTCAAAAGTTTTGAAAACTAGCTTTCTAGTTTCTTATTCATAGGTACATAACAATTGTGCCAATAGGCCTGTAGCCTCTTTTTAACCAGTAATGTATTAATAGTGGTATCTCCCATCTCCACCACCATCACCATTGTGCATTATGTTTCACAAAGCTCCTCTGAGTTTATTGAGGAGTGGGGATGAAGTTGGAGGTGTTAATAGATGGTATAGGGAGAAGATGAAAGCCCCTTAAGTAATTTAGTGACTTAGGTACTCTTTTTCATTTGAAAATATTTGGGGTGATAATTGGCTATGAATACAAGTGGGAATTTTTTCATATTGTACATGGGAAACTGTATTCAAATTTACCAGAATTTTTTTTTATAAAATCTGCAAAGGAAGGCTCCAAAAATCTCAGTATTCCGAAATTAATGTATTCACTTTCAGTTATACTTTCATATAAAAATACCTGTAAGTCACAAACTTGCAACAGCTGTATTTTATATGACCATCAACAATACTTTAAGAAATAGAATTTAGGGGGCGCCTGGGTGGCTCGGTCGGTTAAGCGTCCGACTTCGGCTCAGGTCATGATCTCGCGGTCCGTGAGTTCGAGCCCCGCATCGGGCTCTGTGCTGACAGCTCAGAGCCTGGAGCCTGTTTCAGATTCTGCGTCTCCCTCTCTCTCTGCCCCTCCCCTGTTCATGCTCTTGTCTCTCTCCGTCTCAAAAATAAATAAACGTTTAAAAAAAAAATTTTTTTTTAAAGAAATAGAATTTAGCTTAGGAAAGTTAATCTGATACCTAAATAACAAGCAATCAAAGAAAAAAAACGAATACTTTGATTTCATCAAAGTTAAAAACTTTCATGCTTCAAAGAGCACTGTCAAGAAAGTAGAAAGAGGTGTCTGGGTGGCTCAGTTGGTTGCGCATCTGACTCTTGACTTCAGCTTCTATCATGATCCCAGGATTGTGGGATCGAGTCCTGTGTCAGGCTCTGCACTGGTTGTGGAGCCTGCTTGGGATTTGCTCTCTCTGTCTCTCTCCCCTGCTTGCACCCATGTGCACTCACTCTCTCTCTAAGGGGGAAAAAAAAGGTAAAAAGACAGCTCAGTAGATGGGAAAAAATATTTGCAAATCATATCTCTAATAATGGTATAATATCCAGGGATGCCTAGATGGCTCAGTTAAGCATCCAACCTCAGCTCAGCTGATGATCTCATGGTTCGTGGGTTTGAGCCCCACGTCTGGCTGTGTGCTGACAGCTCAGAGCCTGGAGCCTGCTTCGGATTCTCTGTGTGTGTGTGTGTCTGTGTGTGTCTGTGTGTGTCTCTCTGCCCCTCCTCTGCTTGCACTCTGTCTCTCTCTCTCTCTCTCTGTCTCTCTGTTTCAAAAGTAAACAAACATTAAAAATAATAATAATAATAATGGCATAATATCCAGAATACGTAAAGAACTCGTACAACTCAACAGTAAAAGAACAACCGGTTTAAAAAATGGGAAAAGGATTTTAATAGGCATTTCTCCAAAGAAGATATACAAGAAGCACAGAAGATATTCAACATCTTTAGTCATTAGGGAAACACACATCGAAATCACAATGAGATATTACCTCATACTCACTAAGATGGCTGTAATCCAATGAAGGGACAATAAGAAGTGTTGGTGAGACTGTGGAGAAATCGGAACTCTCATGCATTGCAGGTGGAAATGTAAAATGGTGCGGCTGCTCTGGATAAATTTGGCAGTCCCTCAAACAGTTAAAACATTTGTTGCCATATGACCCAGCGATTCCACTCCTAGGTATATACTCAGAGAATTAAGAGCAAACGTTCACCCAGAAATCTATATACAAAAGTTCATAGCATCATTATTCTTAATAGCCAAAGAAATGGAAATAACCCGAATGTCCATCAGTTGACGAATGGTTAAACAAAACAATGTATTTCTTCAGTGGTATATCCATATAGCAGAAGGTTATTCAGCAATAAAGAAGAATGGAATTCTCATACATGCTACAATGTAGATAAACTTTGAAAACGGTGCTGAGTAAAAGAAACCAGTCATAAAAGACCATGTGTTGTATGATCTCATTTATATAAGTAGTCCGGAATGGGCAAATACAATACACAGCAAAAAGTAGATGAGTGGGTACCAGGACAGTGGGGAAGAGGAAATGGAAAGTGACTACTAATGGCTATAGGCTTTTTCTTTGGGGATGATGATACTGTTCTAGAATTAGATGGGTGTAATGATTGCACAACCTTGTAATATACTAAAAACCACTGAATTTGTATACTTTAAAATGGTGGTTTTAGGGTATGTGAGTTATATCTCAATTTTTTTTCACATTTTATAAACCCTTTCCAGTTTTATTGAGATATAAGTGACTTATAACATTGTATTAATCATTTAGGGTATATGACATAATGATTTGATACATGCATATGTTGCAAAATAATTACCAGAATAAGCTGAGTTACTATTCATCACCTGAATTTTTTTCTTTCTGATATCTTAATTTAAAAACGAAAGAAGGGCACCTGGGTGGCTCAGTTGGTTAAGCATCCAACTTCGGCTCAGGTCATGATCTCACGGTTGGTGGGATCGAGCCCTGTATTGGGCTCACTGCTGTCAGCACAGAGCCTACTTCAGATCCTCTATCTCCTCTCTCTCTGTTCCTCCCCTGCTGGTTCTCTCTCTCTGTCTCTCTTTCTCAAAAATAAACAAACTTAGAAAAAATAAAAATAAACGTTACAGATTCCACCATTTCATATATTTTTATATTCATCTAGCCTCCCCTCATTTACATTATCCCTCTGGCTCCTAAACACATTTGAGTTTGCAAACCTTGCTTTGGATAAAGACCATAAATGGTGGAACTTATTGGGGCGCCTGGGTGGCTCAGTCGGCATCCAACTCTTGATTTTGGCTCAGGTCAGGATCTCACAGTTCAGTTCGTGAGCTCTGCATTGACATTAGAGAGCCTGCTTGGGATTTTCTCTGTTCCTCCCCCGCTTGTGTTCAGACACACACTCTGTCTCTCTGAATAAATTAAATATGGTGGAACTTATTTCAAGGTTCATACAATTTTAAACTTAAAAAACAATTTTTTTTAATGTTTATTTATTTTTGAGAGAGAGAGAGCAGGAACAGGGGAGGGGCAGAGAGAGAGGGAGACACAGAATCCAAAGCAGGCTCCAGGCTCCGAGCTGTCAGCACAGAACTGGACGCGGGGCTCAAACCCACAAACCGTGAGATCATGACCTGAGTCAAAGTCAGATGCTTAACCAACTGAGCCACCAGGTGCCCCATACAATTTTAGTTTTAATTTGGATAGTATAATGAATTAAATATCTATATTGTATTTATTCAGCCTGTTAACTGTATCAGAAATTTCTCTTCTCTTCTCCACTATTGGTCTACTTACCACCTACTTTCTACTCTGAGCCGACCATCACCTCCCAGCCAGCTACCTAGACTGTTAACAGTGGCCCCTTGTCTCCCTTCATCTACTTTCTCTCCCAGATCCTTTTCCACATAGCAGCCAAAGTGCCTTTTAATCATTTCTGTTTTCTAAATTCTACTTTTTCCCCCATTGCTTATTGAATAATTCCCTACAAGGCCCAGTATGACCTAACTCTGCCCTTGTCTCATCTATATCTAGGACGACTTCTTTGTTTTATATTTTTCTCAAAATAATAGAGAAAAAAGCTCTTTCCTTTTCTCTTCAGCTCAATGCCATTGCACACATTTTCCCGTCTGCTAGAAATGGAGATTTCTTCTCACCTGCTGCCTTACCCCTCCCTGGTCTCCCTAGTCTCACAGTTTAAATATCACTTCTTCAAGCAAGCCTTTCTTTTTTTTTTTTTATTTTTTTTTTATTATTTTTTTTTTTAAACGTTTATTTATTTTTGAGACGGAGAGAGACAGAGCATGAACAGGGGAGGGGCAGAGAGAGAGGGAGACACAGAATCCAAAACAGGCTCCAGGCTCTGAGCTGTCAGCACAGAGCCCGACGCGGGGCTCGAACTCACGGACCGTGAGATCATGACCTGAGCCGAAGTCAGACGCTTAACCGACTGAGCCACCCAGGCGCCCCTCAAGCAAGCCTTTCTTGATCCCTGAGACTAGATTTCAGTTCACCTTGAAAAGTTTTCATAACACCTTGATCTTCTCCTTTTTTAATAGTTATTACATATTTTAATTTTATAATTGTTTGTGTTATCGGTTTCCTCTGCAAGAATATCATTTTGTCCACTACTTCCTAAACATAATGGCTAGCCCTTCATAAGCAGGCAATGAATATCTCATGAATGGAATTTTATATATTCTTTAATGAAAGTAATCTTTGTTTTTTTTCCTTAAGGGAGGAAGAAAGGGAAGATTTTGATACTAGCACTGAGAGCAAAGAAATGGAGCAAAAGGAACTTGATCAAGATACCATCACTGAAGATGAAGATGACCCCAGATCACATAAAAGAGGCAGAAGGGGTAATACAGAAATTTCTTAAGGGCATGCTTACTTGTTTTTAATTAATAAGGCACATTATAAATCAGCTATACTGAAATATGTATTAGATTACTTCCATTTATTATTCCTAGGTGTGTTTGTTTTTAAATGCCCAACTCATAGCAGTGATAAGTTCCTTAGATGGTGACCATTTTGTTAAAAAAATGGTGTTAGAAGTTACATTCTGTCTTTATTCTCATGTCATTTATACTTTAGGGAAGAGAGACAATATTCATATTCTTTTAACAGATCAGTTTCACATAACTTCAACTTCTGGTTAGTGAGTTTTGTTGAGTTTGGTATTGACTACTTGATATTAGGCGAAATAGAAATTTTTATTCTATAGCCTACTCAACATTCATTGAGTACCTTTTAGATGCTAGAAATACAAAGGTCAGTAATGCTTATAATTGGTACCAAATGATTGAGAATGGAAATCTACTACCTTAAAATAATTTTATAAATTTAGATCAAAGGGAACACATTTTTTTAAAGTTGTTGATATAATTTACTTCTGAGGATCTTTAACCATCTTCATTTGACAACTACTGAAGGAGATTTGTAAGTTTATTCTGTGTTTATAATTTTGATGGTATCTTTTTTTTTCTACATTATTTTCTAAAATGGCTATTATAAGTAGACAGAAAATCTCCTGTATCATGAAGGCTATATTTTCTGATTACAATGCAATTGATTTAGAAATCCAAAACAAAAAAAAAAACAAACCTCATTTGATTAGAGGTTTAAACACCTCATTTAAAACACACTTCTGGGGCGCCTGGGTGGCGCAGTCGGTTAAGCATCCGGCTTCAGGTCACGATCTCGCAGTCCGTGAGTTTGAGCCCCGCGTCAGGCTCTGGGCTGATGGCTCGGAGCCTGGAGCCTGTTTCCGATTCTGTGTCTCCCTCTCTCTCTGCCCCTCCCCCGTTCATGCTCTGTCTCTCTCTGTCCCAAAAATAAATAAACGTTGAAAAAAAAATTTTTTTTTAAACACACCTCTAAGTAATAGGTCAAAGTAGAAACCATAAATAGAAACTAGAAAATGTTTAAAACTACTCAATACTGAAAAAAAGCTAATTAATACTGCACATTAATACTTGTTGGATACAGTCCCTCTACTTAGTGGAAAATTTATAGTTTTAATACATATTAGGAAAGAAGAAAGGCAAATTGACCTAGGCATTCATTTAAGAAGTTAGCAGTAGAAGATAGAATAATCCTTCCAGATAAAAGGAAACAATGGATACAAATAGAAATTAATAAAAAGTAAACTGTAATACAGGAGAACAGCAAAGCCAAAAATTAGTTGTTTGAAAAAGATACAAACTAGACAAACCTTTGTTGAAATTGCTTTGGGGGGAAAGTCACAATAAGGTTAGGACTGAAAAGGTAAACATAACTACAGATAAGAGTAGAAATTTATGGGGCGCCTGGGTGGCGCAGTCGGTTA
This sequence comes from Felis catus, assembly GCF_018350175.1. Classification (NCBI taxonomy): domain Eukaryota; kingdom Metazoa; phylum Chordata; class Mammalia; order Carnivora; family Felidae; genus Felis; species Felis catus. Next base: position 84,070,846 of record NC_058373.1, on the reverse strand, counting down.
AGCGTCCGACTTCAGCCAGGTCACGATCTCGCGGTCCGTGAGTTCGAGCCCCGCGTCAGGCTCTGGGCTGATGGCTCGGAGCCTGGAGCCTGCTTCCTATTCTGTGTCTCCCTCTCTCTCTGCCCCTCCCCCGTTCATGCTCTGTCTCTCTCTGTCCCAAAAATAAATAAAAACGTTGAAAAAAAATTTTTTTAAAAGAGTAGAAATTTAAAGGTAAGGAAACAGCATATACAGTTTTATGGAAATCACTTTGAAAATGGAGGCAAAAAGGGGGCACCTGTGTTGCTCAGTTGGTTAAGCATCTGACTCTTTGTTTTGGCTCAGGTCATGATCTCACAGTTCGTGAGTTCAAGCCCCGCATTCATGCGGAACCTGCTTGAGATTCTCTGTCTCCCTCTCTCTCTGCCCCTCCCCAACTCGTGTCATCTCTGACTCTCACAAAAATAAAATAAATAAAGCTTTAAAAAAAATGTTTAGGGGCGTCGGGTGGCTCAGTCGGTTAAGCATCCGTCTTTGGCTCAGGTCATAATCTCACAGTTTGTGAGTTCGAGCCCAGCATCGGACTCTGTGCTGACAGCTCAGAGCCTGGAGCCTGCTTCAGATTCTGTGTCTCGTTCTCTCTTTGCCCCACCCCTGTGCATGCTCTGTCTGTCTCTCCTTCAAAAAAAAAATTTTTTTTTAAGGAAAATGGAGGCAAAAATAAAGCAAAATCCTAGAAAAACACACATTATAAAAATGCATGAGAAAATTTAAAAGGTGACTGGTCCTAAACCTTTAGGTCTTGAATCAGTATTAAAAGTCTTCCTACAAAGAAAATGTCAGTCCTAGACAACTTTATAGGTGAATTTTGCAAAATTTTAAAGAAGCAGATAATTTTTTTTAATCTTTATTTATTTTGAGAGCAAGCAGGGGAGGGTCAGAGAGAGAATTGCAGTCAGTCTCCTCACGCGGTCAGTGCATAGCCCAACACAGGGCCCAATCTCATGAACCATGAGATCATGACCTGAGCCAAAATCAAGAATCAGACTCTCAACCAGCTGAGCCACCCAGGTGCCCCAAAGAAGCAGATAATTATAATCTTATATACAAACACTTTCAAGCAAAGAAATAGAAGTAACTCCCCACCCATCTAAGCAATCTGACAGTGACTGAAAGAAGAGAAGTTTAATTCTTCAACACACCATATAAGGCCTGGCAGGTCACCAGGAATCCAGTCTCTTCCTGTCTTGTTGGTACTGCCATCCATAGGGTTTGCTGCCATTCTCATGTTCAAAAATGATTTATCCCCATGTCTCCATTCTGGCTAGTTGAAAGATGGGAATGCAGAGAGGTACAACCCAGAGGTTACATTTAATGCTTCTGCTCCCATCACTTTGGCCAGAAGTTTCTCATGTAGCCATGCCCCCTGGAGAAACATTTCTTTTTTTAAAAAAATTTTTTTTTCAACGTTTATTTTATTTTTGGGACAGAGAGGGACAGAGCATGAACGGGGGAGGGGCAGAGAGAGAGGGAGACACAGAATCGGAAACAGGCTCCAGGCTCTGAGCCGTCAGCCCAGAGCCCGACGCGAGGCTCGAACTCACGGACCGCGAGATCGTGACCTGGCTGAAGTCGGACGCTTAACCGACTATGCCACCCAGGCGCCCCCGAGAAACATTTCTTGCTGGAAAATGTCCTTCGTTTGAATTGCTAGGTACCCAACTAAGCATTAGGGGTTCTGTTACCTAAAATCATTGGTTTGTAAACTACAGCCCATTGGCCAAATCTGCCTTGCCCGTTTTTATATAATCCATAAGCTAAAAATGGTTTTTTATATTTTTAAGTAGTTGGGGAAGGAAGAATGATATTTTGTGATATGAAAATTAAATGAAATTCAGATTTCAGTGACCATAGTTTTAATTGAACAGTCATTCTTGTTCATTTACATACTGTCTGTGGCTGCTTTCATGCTACAATGGCACAGTTGAGCAGCTGTGAGCAGAAACCATATGGCCCACAAAACCTAAAAATATTTACTAGCTAGACCTTTATAAAACTAGTTTACTGACTCCTGCCTTAAAGAAAGAACTATGTTGCAGCATAACAGATTCTGCCTCACTCTCCAGTGTGAGATTACAGTTTTTTTGTGTGACTCATGTATTGTAAGTAAGTCCAGTTTCTTATCAGCATAGAGTATTAGTCTGTTTGTGCGCCATAATAAAATATCGCAGACTGGGTGGCTTAAACAACAGAAATTAATTTTCTCACAGTTATGGAGGCTGGAAGTCCAAGATCAAGGTACAAGCAGGGTTGGTTTCTGGTGAGGCCTCTCTCAGCTTGCTATTGCACCTTGTCATTGTGTCCTCACATGACTTGTCTTCTGTGCCCAGAAGTGAAGTGAGTGAGCACTCTGGTTTCTTTCTTTTCTCCTCTTATAAGTACCCCAGTCCTGAATTAGGGTCCCGCTCTCTGGACTCATTTAACCTCAATTACCTCCTTAAGGGCCCTGTCTCCAAATATAGTTACATTGGGGTTTAGGATTTCAACCTATGAATTTGTTGGGCATTCGGTTTGGTCCATAATACATAGTAACTTGGGATGGCTTTGTATATTTTTCTGATGAAAATTTAAAATGTGATGATGATCAAATGTTTCAATTATAGGGAAAAGGGGACAAAATGGGTTTAAAGAATTTACAAGACAGGAAGAAGTCAACTGTGTAACGAGAGAGCCTCTTACTGCTGATGAAGAAGCAGCTTTAAAACAGGAACATGAACGAAAAGAGAAAGAGCTCTTGGAAAAAATCCAAAGTGCCATAGCGTGTACCAATATCTTTCCCTTGGGCCGAGACCGCATGTATAGGCGATATTGGATTTTCCCTTCTATTCCTGGATTATTTATTGAAGAGGATTATTCTGGTCTCACTGAAGACATGCTGTTGCCTAGACCTTCATCATTTCAGAATAATGTACAGTCTCAGGATCCTCAGGTATCCACTAAAACTGGAGAGTCTTTGATGTCTGAATCTACCTCCAACATTGACCAAGGTCCATGTGATGATTCTGTGCAGCTGCCAAAACCAGTGCATAAGCCGAATCGGTGGTGCTTTTACAGTTCTTGTGAACAGCTAGACCAGCTTATTGAAGCTCTAAATTCTAGAGGACATAGAGAAAGTGCCTTAAAAGAAACTTTGTTGCAAGAGAAAAGCAGAATATGTGCACAGCTAGCCCATTTTTCTGAAGAGAAATTTCATTTTTCAGGTAAATTTTCATTGAAAACTATTTCTTTTTCTCTCCCCATAATCTCTGGTTCAGGATTAAACATCTGTCAAGCTATTAGAGCTATATTTAAAACATCTTCTGTCTTCTCTTTCATTTGGACCATGAAAGTTGGCAAGTTAGAGAATGTTTTCCAGTTAGACAAGATTTCACTGGGTTCCGTTTAGATTATGAGGAATGGCCGTATAGGAAGATTCATATTCTTCCCAGTCCCAGTCCCATTCCCTGATCAGTAGACTCTGAATACCCAAGGCACTAAGGTTGCCATTAGTTTTAGACAATAGGCATGATAGTTCATTCACTAGGGGTTTTGGCGGAGGGTCCCAGGGACAGTTTCCATTAGTGATCACACCTTTGGAGATTGGCTGCAAGGGCAGATAGGGTAGCAACATACAATGGCTGGTTCATTGATAACAGGTAAAAGAAGGTAATAAAGCATTTTTGGCATTTTCATATTACTGAGTTTCTCTAGGTAAAGAACTCTTAAATTTAGGGGCATACTGCCATGTCTACTTTAGTTCTCTTCAGAATTAAAAACTTCAGATCACAATTCTTTAACAGCTTTATTGAGATTCATTCATATGCTATGCAGTTCACTCATGTCAAGTGTACAGTCAGTGGTTTTCATTAATATTCACAGATGTGCAACCATCACACAGTCAATTTTAGAACATTTTTATCACTTCGAAAAGAAACCCCATATTTGTTTTCCTTCTCTGGAAATTTCCCTGTCTGAACATCTTATATGAATGGTATCATATACTATATATGGTTTTTTGTAACTGGCTTCTTTCACTTAGCACAATGTTTTCAAGGTGCATCCAAGTAGTAGCATGTGTCAGTACTTCATACCTTGTCATAACCAAATGATGTTTCATTATGTAGGTAAACACCACATTTTACTTAACTGTTAGTTGATGGATGTTTCTGTTTTTTCCACATTTTGGCTGTTATGAATAATGCTGCTGTAAATGTTTGTGTACAAGTTTTTGTGTCGACATATGTTTTTATTTCTCTTGAGTGTATATCTAAGAGTGCAATTATTGGGTCATATGGTAATTCTGTTTAATCATTTGAGAAACTGCCATACTGTTTTCCAAAGCAGCTGCACCATTATATATTTCTGCCAACAGTGTATGAGGGTTAAATTTTTTCCACGTTCGTGTCAACTCTTGTTACTATCTGACTTTTAGATTCTAACCATTTTAGAGGTATGAAGTAGTACTTGATTGTGGTTTTGGTGTGTATTTCCTAAAGACCAGTAATGCTGAGCATCTTTTCATGGTCTTAATTGACCATTTGTGTATCTTCCTTAAAGAAAAGTCTATTCAAATCCCTATTGCCCATTCTTTTTATTAGGTTGTCTTTTTATTGAGTTGTAAGAGTTCTTCATATATTTTAGACACAAGTTCCTCATCAGATATCTGATGTGCAAACATTTCTGCCCCCCCCCCTTTTTGTACTTTAGAATTTACTAAGTGTTTTTATAAATCCATTATCTCATGATCATAACTGTCACATTGGGAAAATTGTGTTTTTAATAAGAAAATCATAATAAAGGTATTGGTAACTATTTCAGACAAACCTCAAACTGATAGCAAACCTACCTATAGTCGGGGAAGATCTTCCACTGTATATGATTCATCTCAGATGTCTGCGGAAAGACAGCTTGAATTGAGGCTGAGAGATTTTCTTTTGGATATTGAAGACAGAATCTACCAAGGAACATTAGGAGCAATCAAGGTTAGTACCTGGTCCCATTTTTAGTTTGCCTAATTACCAAAGTTTTCGTCATTTTTGTTAACTTACTTGATACAGGCAAGGCATGTGTGTTTTGAATAAATACATGGGAGTGATAATATTTTTTATGAAAACTAAGTTAGTTCCCCTCTATCAAAATACTAATATATGAATGGAAATCTTTCTTAAATGTACTATATGGCTATCTGCTTTCGTAAACAGAATTTAATGAACATAATTGACCTTTTTAATAGTAATTTTTATTATGTTTAAAATAACTGTTTTGCGGTATTTTCATCTGAGATGTTAAAATGTGTAAGGATATTTTCTTCTTCCTTGACTAGCTCCTGCCTGCTCTGCTGAGTCTGGTTTGTTTATTGGTTTCTTTGTTACCTTTTTAAAATCTGTAAGTAATTCATGCTTGATATGTGTGTTCTGTTCATTCCTTTGCTATCATCTGTCACTTTTGTGCTACTATCAGGTGACCAATCTCAGAATTGTTTATGATTTCCCTATATAAAAAGTGAGGTACTAAAGCTTCCATCTATAAATGATATGAATTCCATTTTGGCCACTTAGTAACCTTATTTTTAGATCCCTTTTTGATTTACAATCTTTTCTAGAATATTCATGAATTTTTCATATGTACATTGAATCTCATACTTCTTAGGAACAACGTATGCCATTTTCCCATGTTGGTAAACCTGGGTTTTGTTACAGGTTACAGATCGACATATCTGGAGATCGGCATTAGAGAGTGGACGATATGAGCTGTTAAGTGAGGAAAACAAGGAAAATGGGGTCATTAAAACTGTGAATGAAGGTATAGAAGAGATGGAAATTGATGAGCAAGCAAAGGTCATAGTAAAAGACAGGTACAAAAATGATTTTTCTAAAGTAACTCACTTTTTCTTGCCACTCTATATGGTTCTTTTTAGTAAATGTTTTTTTCTTCAAAAAATTGTTTTAAAATCTTACCATGAGGACTTTTAATACTTGTAACCACTGAAATAATTTTCCTCAACCACAAACTCTCTTTTACTCCACTTTGTGTTAGTGCAGACAAAAGGCAGCTTGTTAGGATAATGATAATTGCTCAAGTTTAAAATAAAAAGTCTTTGAGCCTAGGGTTTTTTAACTTCAGAAAGTAATTTTATATTGTCCATTTTTCTATAGGATATCTTAGTAAATTGTGTTGGGCTTAAATATTATTTGAATTATTAAACAGAATCTGTATCTGTAGATCTGTAGATAGATGCTTTGACTTTCTCAGAGATCTTTTTGGATAACTCTCCTTAAGGAGTTTATTTAGAAGGAAATGGAAAAGAGACATTAAGCTAGCAGCTATGAAACAGGATAAGAGTTCTGGTAGAAGCAGATACCCAGTGCAAATGTAGTACATAGGAGGGCTACTTGTCTTTGTAGATCAAGGAAGACAGCACAGGAAGTGCCAGAGGAAGTGACCAAGAACCTGAGACCTAAAGGTGGGGAAGATGTACTGGGAGGGAAGATATAGTACTAAAGGCTTTGAGCGAATAGGTTTGTACGTGTAAATGACCATTTTAGCTGCGGCATGGAGATTTATTGCAAAGGGAATAAGATTGATGGCTAAGAAACTATTCAGGAGGCAGCTGTAAGTATCCCACCCAGTAAAAGTTGAAGCAAGAGAAATAGAGGGAAGCTGCCTGGTCTGCTTATCCTTAAGGCCCACCACTGGGTCATCTCCCTAAATCCTTTCCCCTAACCCATGTCTCATCCACCTTTCCTCCTCCAAATATTTGCCCTTCTGACCTTAAAGGACTTAGTGTTTAGTTAAGATCTAGCTTATGTGATCTCCTTTGAGATTGGGGAAACTATTTCTTACACAGGTGTGAGTAAGCATTTGAAGGAGTTAGACTCAAGTCTTACCTAACAGTGTTTTTAAGTACCATAAACTTTTCCATGTTTTCATTGTAGACTTTTGGGCATAAAAACAGAAACTCCAAGTACTGTCTCAACTAATGCAAGCACACCACAGTCAGTAAGCAATGTGGTTCATTATCTGGCAATGGCACTTTTTCAGATAGAGCAGGGCATTGAGCGGCGTTTTCTCAAAGCTCCACTTGGTAAGTATCAATTTTTACTTCAAAATATTATTTATATTTTAAATGATTTTGAAATTGCCTCTTAATAGAAATTTATGGGCTGACACAATAAAATTGGCTAATTGGAAAAGCTTGAGATTATATTTTCACTTAAAAGCCTGAGATTTTTTTAAATAATGCTAAAGTACTTTTTATTGTAGATACTGATCTTTAATGACTGTCTATTTAAGTGTATCTGTTAATCCTTTCTTTTGTGTGTAAGTTTCATCAAAAGAAAGATTACCAAAACCTGTGACTAGCCAGATCCTGAATGATCAAAAGTTGTAGATAAGTATTTCTCTTGTTATTTAAAACAGAATCCCAAAGAAGCTGCTTAAATCTCCACCACTGGGGGTATGGTTTAACAGTGGGGGTCACTAACCTGAGCACTGTATAAGAAGCACTAAATCAGAAATACCAAGTGTTAAATACAAATGAGGAAATTCTCTATAATTTATGGCTAGGATGATAGAAATAATACTATCTGGAACATGTTTTAGCAGTTTATTAAATTAATAAACTTAGGGACTAAGCTAGGAATATAATCACTATGTCTTTGGGAAAATGTGTGTTTCAAGTTCCAAATCAATTTTCATGTCGTCACTGCCTCTACTTCCCTATGGTTAATGTTAAATTAATTTATAGCTCATCATATTCAAGATAGTTTGTATCTCAGTAGTGGGGTGCGAGAAGAAACAGTTTTTAAAGCCATATCTTTTGGGTCACATATTGAAAAAGCAACTTGAATAGACTAAAATCTTTAAAAAAATTTTTTAATACTATTTTTGAGAGACAGAGAGAGACAGAGCATGAGTAGGGGAGGAGCAGAGAGAGAGGGAAACATAGAAACCGAAGCAGGCTCCAGGCTCCAGGCTCCAAGCTCTCAGCACAGAGCCCAATGCAGGGCTCGAACCCGCAAACTAAGATGATGACCTAAGCCAAAGTCGGATGCTTAACCGACTAAGCCACCCAGATGCCCAAATCCTTTTTAAATTACGTGAATATTGTTGAATATTAAGAACAAAATTTTCATAAATATATGGTGCTATCAGAATGTGAATATATTTTTTAAATGTCTGTTTTAAAATTGAAGAGTTTATGGCCAGTATCTCATTGTTCTAATAAGCCTATTCATATTTTTTATAAATTGATAATTCCACCATGAGCTTAGTAACCACTTTTCAGATTGGAAAGTAGCAGTTGTAGAAATAAATACATGTGATCAAAGCTCACAAAGATATTAGTTTGTATTTGCTATGTCACTCTTACTTCCCAGTCTTCAGTATTTCTTAATATTTTCTGTGTCTAAATTGAATTACATATACAAGAGATTTCTTACAAGCACATGTGAATCTACAATTACTTCAATTAAAATTTCAATTGACAGTTATTTGTAAACTATGTAGCTCTTGGAAATATATCACTACTACTCATTAATCCCATGACTCCAAAAGAGATAAGATGCAATTCAGCTTTTTCCATTTCTGAAATTGCCATCAATTAAAGTTGTTTATAAATTCAAGGGAAAAAAAAATCAAATTGCTTAGTGTGTCCATATTTTCATCAGTACATCTTTTTAAAAACTTAGACAAAGGGGAAAAGTTAACACTGGAGAATGTTGCAACTAATATCTAGTAGGTTATATGAGAGCTGAGAGCTATAGTGTTCTTTATGCTGGTTCGTATATAGCAGTGTTGGAACATTCATTTCATCCTAACAGATAAAAAGGAGCAATTTCAATTTGAAGTCTTAAAAAATAGGTGAAACAAAAGTTTAACTTACTTTAGTGGTAAATATTGATCAAAGTTAGATGTTAATCATTTATAATATGGATATTATCATCTACCATTGCTGCCACATAAAAAATTAATAGAGGGGCACCTGGGTGGCTCAGTCGGTTGAGTGTCTGACTTCAGCTCAGGTCATGATCTCACGGTTTGTGAGTTCGAGCTCCGCATCGGGCTCTGTGCTGACAGCTTAGAGCCTGGAGCCTGCTTCCAATTCTGTCTCTCCCTCTCTCTCGGTCCCTCTCCCCCTCACGCTCTGTGTCTTTCTCTCAAAAGTAAATAAACGTTAAAAAAAATTAATAGAATAATTGGTGTCTGTAGCTTTTTATGTTTAAGCTTTTGGAGGGTCTGTTTTGAATGGGACAACAAGAGATAGAGCTGTCTCTGGGTTTTTAAGATAATCTTTTTTTTTTTTTTTTAATGTTTATTTATTTTTGAGAGAGACAGAGTGTGAGTGGGGGAGGGGCACAGAGAGAGGGAGACACAGAATTTGAAACAGGCTCCAGGCTCTGAGCTGTGGAGCTCGGAGCTCCCACAGAGCTCACTGTGGGACTCGAACTCACAAACTGTGAGATCATGACCCGAGGTGAAGTCAGACGATTAACTGACTGAGCCACCCAGGCACCCCTAGATAATCTGGGTTTTTTTTTAATGTTTATTTATTTTTGAGAGAGAGACAGAGCATGAGTGGGAAGGGGCAGAGAGAGAGGGAGACACAGAATCCGAAGCGCGCTTCAGGCTCTGAGCTATCAGCACAGAGCCAGACCCAGGGCTCGAATTCACAAACCACGAGATCATGACCTGGGCCAAAGTCGGACGCCCAACTGACTGAGCCACCCAGGTGCCCCTAAGGTAATCTAAACATTAGATCAAGGTAATCAAGTATACCTTAATGTGGGAGAGAAATGGGGGTTCCACTTTATGAATGTTTGAGATAGCATATATATTAAAATTCTCCATGCTTGTGATTATTTTTCAACATAGTAAATTAATTGTGGTAGGAATTTTCCCAGTTTAGCTTCAAAGATTATTTCAGTTTCTTGAGGAAGCAAATAAGAAATAAAAATTCTACTCTTGTTCCACTTTCCTTAGTATGTCCCTTTTATTCTAATTAATCACATTAATAAAACTAGGCTTTTTTAACTTGAGGAAGATACTCATATTTGAATTATTTTAGGTAAGATATGTGAGAATTGTTTGTTCAGATTGGTAATTTCATCCCTTATAAAGTCATTACTTCATAAAGTCATCACCCGTAAGCTATGAAAAAAAATCCTCAAACTAACTTTATCAGTTTGAAATTAGGTAACACAGAAATTAATAAAGATCAAAAGGGAGATTAAAAAAAAAGGACAAGAAAAAGAGGAAGATCAATCTAGTGTGAGAGATGGTAAATTTTTAACTTTTTAAAGAATTTTGTCTTTTTAAAGAATTATGAATTTACTTTCTATGTTGCTGAGTACTGGTTTGAATATTTAGCTTTTGAAGGAAAACCGTGGGTTTAATTTTTTTGGAAAGGAGTGGGGTTGGGGATAAGCTTATAAAACAATATCCTCTTCCTAGCATTTTCCTTTCTACATTTCATACCTCAGATAATGAAACTTAAAAACTGATATATAGGGTGGCTCAATCAGTTGAGTATCTGACTTCTGCTTAGGTCGTAATCTCACGGTTCGTGAGTTTGAGCCCTGAGTTGAGCTCTCTGCTGTCAGCCTGGAGCCCACTTCCGATCCTCTGCCCCACTCTCTCTCTGCACCTCCCCCACTTGTGCACTATCTCTCTGTCTCTCTCTCTCAAAAAGAAAAAACATTTTTTAAAAAGTGGTATATAAAAAGTTGACATTGGTGAGTTTTAGTATACTTACTTATCAGTGAAAACAATGAACAGTAATGGAAGGTATGTTTATTTTGCATATGGTATTTATTTATAGAATTTTTTTTTTTTTTTTTTTTACTAGAAGGTGGGAGTTTTTTTTGTGTTGTTTTATCCCCTGGAGAAACCTACATAGCTTGGTCACATGAATTACTGTATGTGGCAGTTAATAATAAGAAGTCTCCCAGTGTAATATTTGATCATATGACTCTACCATTATTTCATATTAGTAACATACTTTTAATTAGTAATTTCTTGAGGAACTTATGCTGGCATGATGGAAGATAAAAGAGAAACAAGATCTGTCTCCCCTTGAGAGTTTTATAATCAGGAGAAGAAGCAAGAAAATAAACCAAAAAATGGAATCAATTATATATACTTTTTATCCTTATTGATACTATATAAAAGTAGAAAAACATGGACATCCTTTTGTATTTAGAATATTTAAGGGGCACCTGGTGGCTCAGTCGGTAAGGGGCACCTGGGTGGCTCAGTAGGTTAAGCATCCAACTCTTGATTTTGACTCAGGTCATGATCTTCAGTTCGTGGGTTCGAGCCCCCCGTTGGGCTCTGCTGGGGTTCTCTCTCTCTCTCTCTCTCTCTCTCTCTCTCTGCACCTCACCTCCCCCATTTGCTCTCTATGTCTCTCTCAAAATAAATGAGAATAAACTTTTAAAAAGAAAAAATAGAATATTTAAAAGTAGATGGGATAAAAATTGGACCTTGAGCTACCTACCACTGGTTTAATTTTATTAAAGCACATCTTTGATCAAAACCCATAATGTGTCGCCAACCTTTGAGTTAACAATCAAACAGACTTCCAAAATTCCAAAGTTTCTTCACAATTTGTCTTTTTCTTCCACTCTTCCACATTGGCCTATGCAAACTTATTTCTTACACTTAACAATAAGAATGTCCTCTGATTTACCCAGAAAGATTTCTTCAAGATCTTTGAACTAGCAATTTTTGTTCCCTCCTTCCTTAGAGGTTCTGCTCAGGCCTGAACTTTTCATGAAGCCTTACATCAAAAAACCAAGGTAAATAGAAAACACAAAATGAGAGGGTATAAATAAAACAAAGACTGTATTATTGCATTTCCCACTTGGCTAATATTTCTCTTTAGCTTTGCCTGAAGAGCCGTTTGACCCATTCATTTTTTTCCCTCTCCCATTGAGCTGTTAATCTCTTATTTTTGGAGGTTCTGATTATTTTCAAACTCCTTGGTTATATTTTCAAACGTTTATTTCTTAAAACATATTAAAATAGTTATTTTGTTATATTCTGTGTCTAATTCTGATATCTCAGGTCTTTCTTGGTCAGATTCTGCGGGCTCTTGCTTGTAACGTTTTGTTTCCACATGTGCATTATGGGTTTTGACGAAACTCTCATTCCTCAGAACTTGATCCATGGAAATTTCTTCAGAGAGAATGTGCAAAGATTTGTACTTGTTTCTGCCATTCACCTGAGGTCACTACCAACCTGAACCCCCTTTAAAAATTTTGTTTTTTTTCAGGTTTTAAACTGTTTTAAGGCATTGCTTATAGTTACATATTCTCGTGGTAGATTTATTTTCCCTTTCCACCCAACACCAAGGTCCAAATGAGCAGATTTCCTTGCTACATCTTTCTTTCTGCATGGTATCCTTTTCCACCCTTACACTTAAAGGTATAGCCTTATGGTGTCCTAGCTTTTCAGAAAGGATTCAACACATTGGGTGAGCCCTTGATTCCATGTCCTGTCTCTCTCACCCTAACAGTCAAACAAGAGCTCAAGACTCACTAGTGTTTGGCAGGTCTGTTCCTTTATGATTTCAGTTCCTCGTGTATATCTTCACTCTCCCAGCTGTATAAAAAGTTTCCTAATTCCTAAAGGGAGGGACCATAGAACACACTTGTGTCATCTTCTAAATTGTTGCTCATAGGAGGAACAGTATAATTCAGAAATAATGATAACATTAACAGCATTTACTTATGCATGACAGGCCTTTTATTTTTCTTATGTACATTATCCCACTTAATCTTCCCACCAGTTCTCAGAGGTGGATAGTATCCACATATTACTCTTGAAGAACCTAAGCACAGAGAGGTTAAGTAATTTGCCCAAGCTCACATAGGGGAACTAGTACTCACCTCAAGGCAGACTGACTCCAGAGCTCACATTCTTAAAAAAAATTTTTTTTAATTTTTATTTATTTTTGAGAGAGAGAGAAAGAGAGCATGAGCAGGTGAGGAGCAGAGAGAGAGGGAGACACAGAATCTGAAACAGGTTCCAGGCTGTGAGCTGTCAGCACAGAGCCCGACGCGGGGCTCAAACTCACAAACTGTGAGATCATGACCTGAGCCAAAGCCAGACGCTCAACCGACTGAGCCACCCAGGTGCCCCATGCAGAGCTCACATTCTTTTAAGCATTATGTTATGGCCCAGGAGGACTTTTTTTTTTTTTTTTTAAGATAATAGTAGGAAATAAGGTACAATAGGAACAAAGTATGTATGGAGTCTTATATATCTTGTAGAATTTTGACATATGTGGTAGTCCCTTCATAATTAAGTATATCTTAGGAAAATTAAGGTGGTAGCAATAATTGAAGCTTATTTTTTTTAATGTTTTGTTTTGAGAGAGATCATGTGCCAGGAGAGGTGGGGACGGGGAGGGCAGAAGATCTGAAGCAGGCTCTGCGGTGACAGCAGCAAGCCTGTGGCAAGGCTTGAACTCACAAACCGTGAAATCATGACCTGAGCACAAACCGACTGAGCCACCCAGGTGCTCCAGCAATAATTGAAGATGGAAATCACATACCAATGTAAAATGATAGACTGACTAGATTAATGGCATCTAATGAAATGTCACTTAATACATTTTTTAGTCCAGAAGATAAAGGAATGATGTTAATGACAGAAAGTTCCAAATGTTTCTATATAAATATTGGTGCTGAAAGTTCTTTTGGGAGATGGAGTGTTAGCATTTTTTATTTACCTCATTTAAAAATTATTTTCTTAGAGGGGCGCCTAGGTGGGTCAGTTGGTTGAGTGACCAGTTTCAGCTTAGGTCATGCTCTCATGGTTCAAGCCCCGCATCAGGCTCTCAGCTGTCAATGCAAAGCCCGCTTTGGATCCTCTGTCTCCTTCTCTCTCTGCCCATTGCTCATGTTGTGTCTCACTGTCAAAAATAAATAAACATAAAAAATATGTATTTTCCTAGAGATAGAAGATAACAGAGTTGGCATTTGTACAGAATTGATATTTTTAATAATAGCTTTATTAAGATATAATTCACATATGTAAAATTCATCCTTTTAAAAAGTGTGTAATTCAGCAGCCATTCCCCATGATCTAATTTCAGAAAATTTTCATCAGCCCCAAAAGAAACCTCATATGATTGATACTTAGAGAGAAGTCCATCTTTTATCCGAAAAGAAGTAATATTCTTGATTCAAATGAATAGTCACTGACTTGTAATCATATTTAGCCAGTCCTCTAAATTAGGTCAAGATTTGGTGACAAAGACTAGATTGAGAACACATTGCCTAAGTTATTTTTCTCTTTTAACTATTGAAATCTTCAAGCATTTGATATACGGGTTTAAATAATTCCTTATGTCATAAACAAGATACGGCTCAGCAAATATTTTCTTTAACATGAAGTTTTCTTGGGGCGTGTGGGTGGCGCAGTCGGTTAAGCGTCCGACTTCAGCCAGGTCACGATCTCACGGTCTGTGAGTTTGAGCCCCGCGTCAGGCTCTGGGCTGATGGCTCGGAGCCTGGAGCCTGTTTCCGATTCTGTGTCTCCCTCTCTCTCTGCCCCTCCCCCGTTCATGCTCTGTCTTTCTCTGTCCCAAAAATAAATAAACGTTGAAAAAAAAATTAAAAAAAAAAACATGAAGTTTTCTTTTTAATATTAACATCTTTTTGTTAAGTATTAGAAAAACTTTAAAATCAAATCTGTTTAAACTACTAAGAAAATAGTTCTAGGAGATGTCTAAGGTTTGCCTAGAAACTTTAATCACTTTACCTTTTCTTTTAAGATGCCAGTGACAGTGGACGTTCTTATAAAACAGTCCTGGACCGTTGGAGAGAGTCTCTCCTTGCTTCTGCTAGTCTATCCCAAGTCTTTCTTCATCTCTCCACCTTGGATCGTAGTGTGATATGGTCTAAATCTATACTGAATGCTCGTTGCAAGATATGCCGAAAGAAGGGTGATGCTGAAAACATGGTGCTTTGTGATGGCTGTGATCGGGGTCATCATACCTACTGTGTTCGGCCAAAGCTAAAGGTATTTTTCCCTTCTTCTACTTCTTAGATTAAATTGAGTGATTGAGGTTTTGAGTGATAGATGATTAATGATCATTTCTGTGATTTGTCAGACTGTGCCTGAAGGAGATTGGTTTTGTCCAGAGTGTCGGCCAAAGCAACGTTCGAGAAGACTCTCCTCTAGACAGAGACCATCCTTGGAGAGTGATGAAGAGATGGAAGACAGTATGGGAGGTGAGGATGATGAAGTTGATGATGATGATGAAGAGGGTCAAAGTGAGGAGGAAGAATATGAGGTAGAACAAGATGAAGATGACTCACAGGAAGAGGAAGAAGTCAGGTAAGTCCATGCAATAAAATGAGAGTTTGTGAGTTTTATTCACACAGTGTCTTGACCTCGCAAATACAAATAGAATGGTTGGGGCCCTTGACTTTTTTAAAAACCGGTGGGTAATAAGTGGCCTGAGGTTATCCTTGTTTTAGTTTTATAAGCATTTGAAATTATTCCTGAGGAAGTATAGTAGCTATATGAACCTACCCAGATCATAAAATCAAATATGAGTTCAAGTTTGGACAGGAATACTAATTCAGACCTGCATTAAGTTTGATTTTACTTCATTTTATGCCTGAAGCAGCAAATAAGCATTCCAGAGGATATTCATGACATAAAGATGAATGCAGCTTCCCTGTGCCCCTATTGCTTTCTCAAGGAGTTATACTCGAACAAAGAGAGAAAGAGATATGCCAAGAAGCACATTATATTGTTATACTTCTACCACATTAGCACCCAGAAGGGGTCAACTTCTATATACCACCATACAGCCAAGTACTCTGCAACTTAGCAAGTGCCTGGCTATTCCAGCCGTGGCAGCACTAGAGCATTCTCCCTTTATTTGTCCCTTTTTAACATTTGAACCCCATTCATGTGGAATCAGGAAAGTGAATGTGAAGCAAGGGCAACTTAGAACTGACAAAGTACAAAAAGGCCAGTCTGAGGAGGGGTAAGTAGAAAGAGCTGCCCCATCTATTTTAAACAAGTTGTTTTTGTTTGTTTTTGTTTGTTTTTTTGTTTTTAATTTTTTTTAATGTTTATTTATTTTTGAGAGAGAGAGAGAGAGAGAGTACGAGCAGGGTAGGGACAGAGAGAGACAGAGACACAGAATCCAAAGCAGGCTCTAGGCCATGAGCTGTCAGCACAGAGTCTGACGCAGAGCTCGAACCCACGAACCATGAGATCATGATCTGAGCTGAAATCAAACGCTTAACCAACTGAGCCACCCAAGAGCCCCAACAATAGCTCCAACTAGCAAGAGCTATCGTCCCGGTAGATTATAAGGGCAGTATTTGTGTTAACATAAAGATGATATGGGAAATTCTTGGAAATATTTTAAGTAAACTGGAAGCCCAGGTATATGGGGAGATGGATAAAAAAGGCTTAATGGAGTTGTTTGATACTTGTCTACAGCTTAAAGGCAATTAAAAGAGTGAACCTAGAGTTGCCTGGCTGGCTCAGTCATTGAAGCATGTGACTCTTGATCTTGGGGTCATGAGTTCGTGAGTTCTAGCCCCACGTTGGGGTTAGAGTTTACTTAAAAAATAATAATAATAATAAAATGGAAGATTGAACCTAGTTTTGTATTTTACAGTAAGAAGCAGAAGATGGCAAAGAGATTCTTAACATACTATTCAAGAACCATAGGTTTAAGGCCTATTTTAGTTGCAGTCATTGGCCAAAACTGTAGGTTACCTCAGCATCAGTGATAATGAAAAGTGATGAAAAACTGTTACTGTAAGGAGACAAAAGAAGTGTATATAGAACTCATTGGCTGAATAGTAGAACAAGGGGAATAGAAATCTTAATTGCATCATTTCTCTGTACAATAATTATGTTTTCAAACAATATTTACAGCCCACCAAAACGAGGAAGACCACAAGTTAGATTGCCAATTAAAACAAGAGGGAGACTTAGCTCTTCTTTCTCCAGTCGTGGCCAACGACAAGATCCTGGAAGATATACTTCAAGGAGTCAGCAGAGTACACCCAAAACAACTGTTTCCTCTAAAACCACTGGTAGAAGCCTTAGAAAGATAAAATCTGCTCCTCCAACAGAAACTAAGTCTTTAAGAATTGCCGGTCGTTCTACTCGCCAGAGTTATGGCCCACTGCAAGCAGATGTATTTGTGGAACTACTTAGTCCTCGTAGAAAACGCAGAGGCAGGAAAAGTGCTAATAATACACCAGAAAATAGTCCCAACTTCCCTAACTTCAGAGTCATTGCCACAAAGTCAAGTGAGAAGTCAAGATCTCTAAGTGTTGCTTCAAAACTTTCTCTCCAAGATAGTGAATCCAAGAGAAGAGGAAGGAAAAGACAATCTACAGGTATGAAGAAGTCTAATTTAAACTATTCTTACCTAAGAAAATGGAATAATTTTGAAAGATTGAGTGTTGTGGGGTGCCTGGGTGGCTCAGTCGGTTGAGCGTCTGACTTCAGCTCAGGTCATGATCTTGGCTTTCATGAGTTCGAGCCCCGCATCAGACTCTGTGCTGGCGGCTCAGAGCCTGGAGCCTGCTTTGAGTTCTGTGTCTGTCTGTCTGTCTGTCTGTCTGTCTCTCTCTCTCTCTCTCTCAAAAATAAACATTAAAAAAAAAATTAAAAAAAAAAAGATTGAGGGTTGAGATACTTTGAATCATTTTTTAAAAGCTGTCACTAAGATACACAAAGTTACTAGGGAACAGCCCAGCCTGAAGTATAATGTTCATTGAAGGGGCAGCTAGCCATTTGAGGAGTAAGGTAAATAATATTGCCAGTATTTTTCTAGTAGTGTAGCAAGATAGTTGTGAAAAAATTTTTTGTGTTCTGTTTCTAATGGAGAGATTTGGCCAACATTTGAACAGTCTTGGTATAACATATTCTAACATTTCATTCTCTTCCACCCTTTCTACTTTAAAACACATATATTCATCATAACCTACACAGGCTACATTGGGTTATTTGGTTAAGTTTCCTATCTGACATACTGAATTTGGGGGCAGGGGAGAGCTGGGAGAGTAATATTGTTAGGGAGTAATCATCAGCTGTCTTTTTAATTCTGATAATCATTTTTTATAGTAATCTCTATCCCATATAATCTCTTTATTTATCTCTTCAATCCTGTTCTTTTCTTCCTTTAGTGTCCATAGTAATAAAACTTTGATATTTCCAAAAAAATAAAATTAAACATAAAAAGCATTACTGTTCCTTGAAGAATTATAGATAGGTTGTATTGTATGGAATCCATTGGTAAAATAACGGAAGACCCATTAGTCTGTATGTGCAGTCACCGGGTTGTTGGGTTTGGGAGGGTTCTATCAGGTAACTTGGCACCGAGATCTAATTTAGCTTTTCCCATCCCCTTATCTGTTTTGCTCTTCCCCAATTCTGAACTTCAAGCTACTTGGAAAAAATAGTACACCTGAAGCATTTGTATTCTAAAAAACTCTGCTAAGAAAAAAATTTTGTTGTTGTTAATTGATTTATGAATTTACTGACCTGGCTCCAAGGACAAACAAAGGGGAAAATGTATGGATTTACATTTAAGTAGAAAATTTAAACACCTGAATTCATAATATGAACTATGCTGCCCTTTTCTACTCATTCATACACTTTTCCTCTAGTTCATACATTCCTAATGTATTTCATTATATACACCTTAGATTTTATGAGAAAACATTTTAAGAAAGTCTCCATATAGGGGCGCCTGGGTGGCTCAGTCGGTTGGGCGGCGACTTCGGCTCAGGTCACGGTCTCACACTCTGTGAGTTCGAGCCCCGCGTCGGGCTCTGTGCTGACCGCTCAGAGCCTGGAGCCTGTTTCAGATTCTGTGTCTCCCTCTCTCTCTGACCCTCCCCCGTTCATGCTCTGTCTCTCTCTGTCTCAAAAATAAATAAATAAACGTTAAAAAAAATTAAAAAAAAATAACATTAAAAAAAAATTAAAAAAAAAAAAAAAGTCTCCATATAAAAAATAAGACTTATAGGAATAATCTTTTACTTCATTGTTGAGAATTACTTTTCTTTTATGCAAGGTAATCTATAAAGAGGCCTACTTGCTAGATCTGAAGAGGTTACCTTCCTAAGGATGTGTTTTCAGAAATACTGGAGAATTGCTTACTTTCATTTTATTATAGTTGAAAATGTATTTTTAATAAAACAGGCTAAAGAATAATGTATAAACTTTATAAATGTATAAAGTTCTAGAAACTTTCTTTTATAGTACACTATTGTTACAATATGTTCCCAATGATGGGGCATCTTGGTGGCTCGGTCAGTTAGGCGTCTGACTTCGGCTCAGGTCATCTCACGGTTCACAAGTTCGAGCTCTGCATCGGGCTCTGTGCTGACAGCTCAGAGCCTGGAGCCTGCCTCAGATTCTGTGTCTCCCTCTCTCTCTGCCCCTCCCCTGCTTGCACTGTCTCTCTCTCAAAAATAAATAAACATAAAAAAATTGAAAAAGAAAAAACACAATATGTTCCCAGTGAGTGTTCATTTGGAAATTTTATGATCAAGAAGGAAATAGTAGGGGTGCCTAGCTGGCTCAGTCAGTGGAACATGCGACTCTTGATCTCAGGGTTGTAAGTTTGAGTCCCACATTGGGTGTAGGGATTACTTAAAAATAAAATCTTTAAAAAATAAAAAAAGGAAATAGTAATTTTTGATCCAGATTTTCATATCTCCAATGTAAGTTAGTTTATCTCAATATATACAGAATGACAATTTTCTCTTTGAATTTAGGTGTATTTATAATACCCTGTTTAGCTTGTAGTGATCAAATATTTTGCTTTGTCATCACCTAAAATTAATTTAATCATTTATTTAGAATCATCTCCTATGACACTGAATCGAAGGAGTTCAGGCCGACAAGGAGGAGTTCATGAATTGTCTGCTTTTGAACAACTTGTTGTGGAACTGGTACGGCATGATGACAGCTGGCCTTTTTTGAAACTCGTTTCCAAAATCCAGGTAAGATTATTAGATTTGATAAAATGTGTTCATGTATATTATCTGATTTTAGTCTTCTTGGCAACTTTGAGGTAGTCAGAACTCCCGTTAGTCACTACATATTGGAACGTTGGTTCCTGTGTTGAAAAAAATGGCGTTAGGGCGCATTGTGTTCTCAGTCCTTTCTAATCCTGTGACTGATTCTCAACGAATAATGACAGTATGTTGAAATAACCTCAAAGGTTTTTTTCCGTGTAATGAATATGAATAGATTTAATTCAACTGAGTATCGTTATTGGTACCCTAAGAAAACAGAGATGGCCTAAACTAAGGGATTTGAGATGGTGCTGGAGTTCTTTATATACTTAAGGCCGTATGTGATATGCTGCAGGAGAATGTGATATGCTGCAGCAGATAGGGCAGTGTTATAGTGCTGTAATAGAAGTTATAAGGTCCTCCAGAAGTGGAGAAGAAAAGGAGATTGATTTGAGCATTTCAAAGGGAGGGAATAGCAGGAATTAGTTCTTTATAGAAGAACTAGAACTGTTTGGTCTGGTCATTAAGGAAAGGTAGGATTTCAATAGTAAGAAATAGAATAAAGATATTCTAGGAAAAGGAGACCCAGAAATGAGAATATGGGAAATGATGGGTAGTTTGAATGGAACAAAAGGTGTGTTAGGCACAGTAGAGAGAAATAGAGAAAGAGAGCACACAAGCAAAATCATAAGCTTTTTTTCCTTTTTTTTTTTAATTTAAAAAGAAATTTTTTATGTTTATTTTTGAGAGAGACAGAGCATGAGCGGGGGAGGGGCAGAGAAGGAGGGAGGGAAGACACAGAATCCAAAGCAGGCTCCAGGCTTCGACCTGTCAGCACAGAGCTCGAACTCACAAACCGTGAGATCATGACCTGAGCAAAAGTCAGAAGCTCAACCGACTGAGCCACTAAGGCGCCCCTCCTTTTTTTTTTTTTTTTTAAGTTTATTTATATATTTTGAGAGAGAGGCAGCATGCATGAGGTGGGTTTAGCAGAGAGAAAGGGAGAGAGAGAGAATCCCAAGCTGATAGCACAGAGCCCGACGTCAGACTATCTGTCTCACAAATCACAAGACCATGACCAGAGCTGAAACCAGGAGTTGGATACTTAACCGACTGACCCACCCAGGTACCCCAAGCTTTTTCTTTTCACAACTTATCTCTGATAAATTTTCTATAGGAGATATATTTGAATTATTTTACAGGTCCCAGACTATTATGACATCATCAAAAAGCCCATTGCCTTAAATATAATTCGTGAAAAAGTGAACAAATGTGAATATAAATTAGCATGTAAGTAATTTATGTTTTTCTCTGATAATTATTTTTGTTTAAAGAGGTAAAGGCTGTTTTCTCGTGATTTAAATGGTGTATATTAATGTGGTTGTATAGATGGCATCCCAAGAGGTCCCTAAAATGCTTGTCTGTGTATACAGAGATAAAAGATGCATAGGGATTAAATGAGTTTTAGATATTTTATAGAATCTGATCTTGATAGAAGTTCTATGTAATTATATAACATTCCTAATTACATAAGTGCATAGTTTCAACAAATCAATTTTAAAGCATTTATAGTTCAACAATTTTAAGTTTTAGTTCTACTACCTTGTTTCAGAGGCTTCAATTTCTTTTTTGGGGAACAGGGTAGAGTCAGGTCATTTGTTTGTCTTTTACATGAAAACAATATGGAGTAGAGGCTTCAGTTTCTTTTCTTTTCTTTTCTTTTCTTTTCTTTTCTTTTCTTTTCTTTTCTTTTTTCTTTTCTTGTCTAAGTTTTTATTTATTTATTTTGAGATAGAACCAGCAGGGAAGGGGCAGGGGGATGGGGGGAGACAGAGGATCTGAAGCAGGCTCTGTGCTGACAGCAGAGAGCCCAATGCAGGGCTCATACTCACAAACCATGAGATCATGACCTGAGCCAAAGTCAGACACTTAACCAACTGAGCCACCCAGGTGTCCCAGAGACTTCAATATGTAAAGAAAAAAGTGGGCTTCCGTTTTCTTAATGACATTTCCAGCTGTGATACAAACAAAATGTATATTTATAATTTATGTACTTTTATTCTAATCTCATTTGTTTTTTTCTTTCTAGCGGAATTTATCGATGATATTGAGTTAATGTTTTCGAACTGCTTTGAGTACAACCCTCGTAACACAAGTGAAGCAAAAGCTGGAACTAGGCTTCAAGCATTTTTTCACATTCAGGCTCAAAAACTTGGACTCCATGTCGCGCCTGGGAATGTGGATCAAGTTAGCACACCACCAGCTGCAAAGAAGTCGCGAATCTAATTTTGTCCTTCTGAAGGATATATTTGAGAAAGACAAATTGTTCATGAAAATGGAACATTAAATCATGCTCTAAAGCAGACATATATATTTATATATATAAAGCAATAACAACTGATTGACCACACTGAAGTGTGGCCTGCACTATATTCTCAATTTTAATATTAAGCACTCAGGAGAATGTAGGAAAGATTGCCTTTGCTACAGTTTTGTTCAGTATCTAATAAGTTTGATAGATGTATTGGTTACAGTACTGGTTTACAGAGGTTTTTGTACATTTTGAGATCATTCATGTGTCCCAATATCTCTGAAAATATTTTCTCACCTGTGATTTATTTTGTCATTGATTTTTTTTTTTTAGAAGTGTGGTATTAAGGGAGATTTGTCCATACAGATAAATCTTCTATTATAGCACAGTTTAGGAAAAAAAAGCATATATGTCTAAGATGTTTAATAAGCACATTCTTTCAACACTACACATGAATGCATCCAATTTTATATCCTTGAAGTGCTGTACCAATGCTGGCTGGAGATATTAAGTCTGAGTTTATTAACTAGATATTTATTTAGCATTCAAAATAATTTGTGAATTTGTTTTGTATTTATAAAATTTGTACCTGGAAAATGTTCTTTAATTTTTTAAACATTTTACTGTGTTTTTGTTTTATTTCTCTAACTTCTTTAATGAACAATCAGTAAAAGGTAACCCCTCCCTTTTCCCTGACAGTTCCTTCAGTTTTACAGAACTGTATTACAGGTTTCTATGTACAACTTTTTTTAAGTGTACAAATAAAATGATACATGTTTTTCAAGTATTCGGAATCTGGAATTTTTACAAAGCAGAATTGGACTATTGCATGTGATACATACAGACCATAGGAACTAATGTTTTATTGTACCTGAGTCTCTATGGCAGTGATTTGCATCTTTTTCTGCCCCAACCCTTGAGAGGTAAGATACCTCCCATGAGTAACAGCAGCAGTCTCTGATAGGGATTCTCAGTAAAAGGAAGAAAGAAAGTTTGGAATATGCCCACCTGGTTAAGAAACACCACTTAACATTTTATAAATTAAATAGGAGGTGCTATTTCTTAGGGATGGAAGACGTACAGAGGCCTTAGTTTCATACGACTAGCTGTTCCTTTTTAGAATGCAAAACGCAGGTGTCCTCTCTAGGGCTTTTTGTAAGGCAGTAGAATCATCCTGTTTTCTCATCTAAAATCTTGCCATATGTTCACAACTGTAACTTTTGATGTATTTGTAATCATTTCATATACCAATAACCAAATTTCTTAGAAAATTGTACTTCAGTATTTATTCAGGAGAGAATTCTAAAATGCAAGTACACCTCAATAGTAAATTATTACTTAATATTCTTCACTTTTTAATATTCATAACAACTAACATTTGTATGTGCTTTTCTTCTAGACAATAAACACTAGGAAGGAAAATTCTGTCCAACTAATAACTGTTAAGTCTGAAAGTCAGTCTTAAGACTTGGGAATTTATATGTTGCCTTTCTCGGACTCAGTGAAAATTAAAGACATTGCTTTTTAATCTGCCCAGCCAGATTTTCTTAGATACAGAAATCATTACTTACACCCATACATACCTGCAGTAATTGAAATTTTACACAGCAACAAGGCTAACATACATACATAACATTCATAGTAGTGGCTGGGAATGTAATGTTGACATGACCAAGAAAACAGTGTTATCCAACTCCGATTTTGAGTTTATGTTTTTCTTCAAGGAGACAGAACTACAAAATGGAATGGGTGGAATAGAAACATAATTGAAAACTCAAGTCCAAGATAGTTGAGACATTTCAGTGAGCTAGGCACCACTTACTGAGTTCAATTTCCGACCCCAGATAAACTATATATGTAAAAGCACTTAATTTGTGGGGCGCCTGAGTGACTCAGTCAGTTGAGCGTCTGACTTTGGCTCAGGTCATGATCTCACAGTCTAGAGATCGAGCCCCACGTCAGGCTCTGTGCTGACAGCTCAGAGTCTGGAGCCTGCTTCAGATTCTGTGTCTCCCTCTCTGCCCCTCCCTCTGCTTGCACTCTGTGTCTCAAAATAAAGACATAAAAATTTTTTAAAAATAAATAAAAGCACTTAATTTGTAATTGTAAGAGGGTGCTAGAAGGGAAAGAAATTAACACATCTTGTTATATGCCAAGCCTATTAATTTAGAAGTTTATATCCTTCATACCTAATAACTATGGGAAATGCTTTTTATGTTAAGACAATTCTGTAAGGATTTTCGTGTTATTCTCTCCATCTTTCAAGTGAGATTTTGACTCAGATGAATTTTTTTGTAAGTACTTGCCCAAGATCACAGAGTAAATGACACCAGGCTGTCAAAATTCCTTATTTCCAATATGCTAGGCTACCTCCAGGAAGATGAGGGATATGCAAATTTATCTCTGAACAATAAAAAAGAGTGGGCAGAAAGGAAAATGGAGAATGTACATGTATTCATATCAGATAATAGTCTACGTCACATGTTTGGAGAGTTATTCATTGTAAGCATAAGCTTATTTTCCTTTTTTATTTGTAGTTTCTAAGGATCACTGTCCTATTCTTCAGCCATGTGCTCAGAATATGTACTAAAGGGAGCATGAGAATAGGAAAAGCTGCTATCTTCCAAACTTTGGATTTAGTTCCCATGCATATTTGGCTACAGATCTAATTAATATTGGCTACAGGATCCTTATTAATATTTTAGCAAAATCAGAAATGTGTGAGAAGCCAAAATTTAACAGCTGTGTCATGCTTTGAACATTGTTCTTCCAAATATGTTCATTCTCTCATTTGCTATTTTTTTCCAATGTTAAAATATTTAAATGTCTTGGACTTTTTCTCAAGAGAAAAGGAGGTATGCTTGGACACATGTGAGTTCATTGTTTTAATTTCAAAAAAAAAATGGACATGGTGCTTAGGTTAATTTCACTAACAACATGAGGAAGATTGTACGTAAACCACATATTCTGCATTAGCCTTTATGCTCATAGTTCAGGAGAGCTTGCTATATTAAGCAAAGGTGTCAAAGCAAACCTCTAGATTAGAAAAAACATGCAGAAACATCAGTGTGTTCGTAATTTAATGGTGTACAAATGACTGAGCAGACCTTTAATCTTTCTATTCATTCTCTTTCTAGGTAAAAGTTTGTCTTGAGAGCCAGTGACCCTTACTGTCAAAGAAATTGAGAAAATATATTCAAAGTATTGATGAACAAATCTCTAAAATGTGAGGCTGTGATTTAAGCCTTTGATTGGGTCAATATTAGACGTATATTACTTTTCCCCAGTAATATGAAAATCTTCTCCTAGTTACAAAATTAATAAATGTCCATTGTCCAAAAAATAGAAAACAATAAAATGCAAAATAGAAATAAATTTGATGTATAATTTCTCAGATTATTTTCTTCAGTAAAAATGGATCGTGGTAGGGATGCCTGGGTGGCTCAGTCGGTTAAGCGTCCGACTTCGGCTCAGGTCATGATCTCATGGTCCGTGAGTTCGAGCCCCGCATCGGGCTCTGTGCTGACAGCTCAGAGCCTGGAGCCTGTTTCAGATTCTGTGTCTCCCTCTCTCTCTGCCCCTCCCCTGTTCATGCTCTGTCTCTCTCTGTCTCAAAAACAAATAAACGTTAAAAAAAAATTTTTTTTTAAATGGATCGTGGTATACAAATCCTATTTTAAACAGCTGTTTTCACTTTGTACCGTACATTGTGGATATCTCTGTTCTTTATGTGCTGTTCAGTGTTCTGCTGTATCTAAGGCTCACCTCGTTTGGAAACCTCTCAGATAACCCAGTCCTGCGTTTACTTAACCAGGTATCTGATAGTTAATTATAAAAAATTATAATTAAAAATTATAAAAAATTATAATTTACTTGTGATGTTTTGGCTAACTACTACAATTCAGTAACCATTTACATGTATGTAACAGCTGTTTCTGTTATTAGAGCCTTAAAATGAGTTAATGATCAGAAGTGACAAACTAAAAAATGGATAATGAGGCAGTGTAGCATTTCTACAGCTAATAGGCATATAATTTTTTTTTTAATTTTAATGTTTATTTTTGAGAGAGAGAAACAGCATGAGCAGGGGAGGGGCAGAGGGAAAGGGAGACAGAATCAGAAGGAGGCTCCAGGCTCTGAGCTGTCAGCAGAGAGTTATAGGCATATAATTTTAAATATTTTCCTGCCTGGGGGTGCCTAGCTGGTTCAGTGGGTGGGGCATGTGACTCTTGATCTCACAGTCTTGAGTTCCAAGCCCCATGCTGGGTGTGGAGATTACTTGAAAAAATAAAATTCTTTCTCTCTTTCTTTCTTTCTTTCTTTCTTTCTTTCTTTCTTTCTTTCTTTCTCTCTTTCATTCATTCATTCATTCATTCATTCCTGCCCAGGCTTCTTGTGGTATTTCTTCTGCCTGATCCCATGCACTTTTCACTGTTCAGTCCCCATAATCCTCTAGGATAGGACTTAGTGAACTTTCTGTAAAGGTTTAGATAGGAAATATTTAAGGCTCTGCCAGTCATCTGTCTCTGCTGTAACTATTCAACTCTGCCGATTGTAGCACAAAAGCAGCTAGAGACAATGCATAACTGATGCATGGCTGTGTTACTGTAAAACTTTATTTGCAAAAACAAGTGTGGGGCCAGATTTGGCTTTGTTTTCTGATCCCTAATCTGGACTAAATAATACATAATTTAAACAAAGAACAGTATTTAACAAACGGAAAGAACTCTTAATTTTCTTCACCAGTTCTTGCTCTGGCTACTCTTAAAAGTCAAGATTCACCTGTAATCTCATCTTTGGTTCTCTTTTATTTTAGGTCTACATACCGTCCCTGAGCAATTGCATACTGCTTCATGGTGAAACTTAGCAACTGCCCCATGCTAGATTCTACTTCCAGCCATGAAGGAGGAACGGGTACAGGATTTGATACCCTGCTGTAAACAGAAAACTGGACGAAATACATCAAACTTTTCGTATATTGCACAATAATCAGTATAGGACTGTTATCTCTGCAAGATCTCCCTATTACTGGAATTACCTTCCTAAATAACAAAACTAAGCCACTCAATTTCTTATTTATAATTTTCCTTTCCTGTTACCTCCAATGGGATTAGCTTGGCCTGTACAAGCTGACACCATTCTGTCAACCACATGTATCACTTCCCACTACACCATCTATGTATTGGTTCCTGTCACACTAAACTCTGTTGTGTCTCAGAAATTAGGACTCTGAAGACTTCATGCCTTTTCGCTTGCTCTGCCTTCCACCTGAAATGTCTCCCACTTCACCAGCCAGAAGCAGATAACCTGAAAACATCCAGAATACAGTTTCTGTTTGGAATGATGAAAAATTCTGCAAATGGATAGTTGTGGTGATTGCACGACAGTATGAATGTACTTAATGGTACATTTAAAAATGGTTAAAATGGGGGCACCTGGGTGGGTCAGTTGGTTGAGTGTCCAGCTCTTGATTTCAACTCAAGTCATGATTTCAACTCAAGTCATGATTTCATGGTTCCTGGGATCAATCCCTGCAGAGGGTTCTGTGCTGACAGCCTGCTTGGGATATTCTCTCTCTCTCTCTCTCTCTCTCTCTCTCTCTCTCTCTCTCTCTCTCAAAAAAACAAAAACAAACAAACAAACAAACAAAAAACACACACAACTTTAAAAATGGTTAACCTGGAAAGTTTAGGGGCACCTGGCTGGCTAATTTGGTAGAGCATGCAATTCTTCATCTCAGGGGCATGCGTTTGAGCCCCACATTGAGGGTAGAGCTTACTTTAAAAATAAAATGGGGGGCGCCTGGGTGGCTCAGTCGGTTAAGCAGCTGACTTCGGCTCAGGTCATGATCTCGCAGTCCGTGAGTTTGAGCCCCGCGTCGGGCTCTGTGCTGACCGCTCAGAGCCTGTTTCAGATTCTGTGTCTCCCTCTCTCTGACCCTCCCCCGTTCATGCTCTGTCTCTCTCTCTGTCTCAAAAATAAATAAACATTAAAAAAATTTTTTTTAATAAAAATAAAAATAAAATGGTAACTTTAGTGTGTGTGTTTTTACCATGATAAAATATATAAATTTTTTAAACACTCATAAATGTTAACTAAGACACAATGAGCATCTGTTTAAACTCATAGCTGAATGCACAAGAGAGTGGTTGGAAAACCATTCTGACAGTGACATGAGCTGAAGCTGTAGCTATCCCAGTGAGGGTAGGCAGCTGGTAAAGGAAAGTTGATGGACTTAATGTCTTAATACTACTGGGGGGGGGGGGGTGGAGATAAAACCTACAAATTAGACCTGAACTGAAAACCCACGTAAAGCCAAAACCGTCATAGAACTATACATTTATTAAAAATGTAGACTTGGGGAAAAAAATGCCAAAATGTGATCCAAAAACCCACAAAAAAAAAACAACTTTAAAAATGATCCTCAGGCAGACTTCTACTTCTTTTTTTTTCTTTTTTTTAATGTTTATCTTTATTTTTGAGACAGAGCATGAGCGGGGGAGAGGCAGAGAGAGAGGGAGACAGAATCCGAAGCAGGCTCCAGGCTCTGAGCCATCAGCACAGAGCCCGAACTTGTCAACTGCAAGATCATGACCTGAGCTGAAGTCGGATGCTCAACTGACTGAGCCACCCAGGCACCCTGGCAGACTTCTACTTCTTGGATAATGAAGTAAGTAAGCATCCTTTCCCCTACTCTTCCTGCTATAAAATTAAAAGCCAAAAACCCTAGATGTCATATATAAAGCAAACTTAAGACTGAAAGTTGTTGAGAAGGCAGACTGACTCGGGACCTTGGGATCTGAGGAAAGCATGATGAGTTACCTGGGTTTTCTTTTTGGCTCATATATCTAGATGAAACTGAAGAAGCTGGCAACTGGAAATTCTAAATAGCACAAAGAAAACAAAAGCCACAACAAAAGCTTTTCCAAAGAACCAGAAAAGGAGCAGCCTAGGAAGATAAAACATTTAGACAATAACCATTCCATTCCAGCCAAACACCACAGAAAAACCTGGCCTTACCCACACCCAAAAATCAAATGGGGAGCCTAGACTTCCACCAGAATAGGATAAGGATAAAATAAGGTGCCCCTACACCCCCACTGGAATGGTGTCAGTGAAGAGCAAGTAGGGAGCCTGGACTTTCATCCCCACCAGCCAGTAGTGAGGTATCTCCCGCCTCCCCTAGAGTGTCAGTGGAGACCAGGAGGTGTCTACTGACCACTGACCAGCAATAATGGGAGCCCCATTCCTGGTATCATTAAAGGCTGAGTGGGAAACTTGGACTTCTGCATTTGGCAATTACAAGGTAGTTCCCAGACTTTCCCTGTCAGTGGTGTCAGAGAAAGCTAGTAGCTAAGAAGATTTAAATAAAGTCCAGAGTCTCAGCCTACTTCAGATTCTGTGTCTCCCTCTCTCTCTCTGCCTCTCTCTTCCCCGCTCACACTCTTATCTCTCTCTCTCTCTTTCAAAAATAAATAAACATTAAAAAAAAATTAAATAAGGTCCACAGTCTCATAATACAAAAATACCCAGGTTTCAGTAAAAAATTACTCATACCACAAACCAGGAAGATCTCAAACTGAATGAAAAAGAGAAAGATGTCAACACCAACATGACATGTTAGAATTATTTGACAAAGGGGCTTCTGGGTGGCTCAGTCGGTTAAGCGTCCAACTCAATTTCAGCTCAGGTCATGATTTCACAGTTCATGAATTCAAGCCCCCATTGGGCTCTGCACTCAAAATAAGAAACTTAAAAAAAGGAATTATTTGACAAAGACTTCAAAGCAGCCATGGTACAAATGCTTCAATAAGCAATTACAAACACACTTGAAACAAACAAAAGAACAGAAAGTTCAGTTTTCTATTGCTGCTGTAACAAGTTACCACAAATTTAGCAGCTTAGATGATGCAAGCTTATTGGTTGTAGGTTAGAAGTCTGACAGGAGGCTAAAATAAAGTTTCTAGAGAGCTGTTTTCCATTCTGGAGTCACTAGGGAAGAATCTATTTCCATGCTCTTTCCAGCTTCTAGAGGTCCCCACATTCCTTGATTGATGGCCCCCTTCATCTTCAAATCTACCAACATGACATTTCTCTGTGCCTTTCTTCATAATCACATCTGCCTCTGACCCTGCCAGGGAAGGTTCTCTGATTTTAAGAACCCATTTTGATTATATTACACCTGCCTAGACAACTCAGGATAATCTCCCTATTCAAGGTCCTTAAATTAATCACATTTTAGAAGTCTATTTTGCCAGATAAAGTAACATATTCACAGGGATTCCAGGGATTAGGACATGGACATCTTTGGAGAAGAAACATAAAAAAAAAAAAAAAAAAAAAAAAAAGGTAGACATAAGCCCTAACAAATCAATAATTATATGCAACTTAAATGCTCTACATACACCAATTTAAAAAGTGGAAGGAAGGAAGGAAGGAAGGAAGGAAGGAAGGAAGGAAGGAAGGAAGGAAGGAAGGAAGGAAGGAAGAAATTGGTCAGGGCTCTGAGGGAGAGAGAACTGAATGGAGCACAGGGGCCTTTTTTAGAGCAGTGAAACTATTCTGTATAATTCTATAATCATGGCTACATTTCATTATAGATTTGTTAAAACACAAAGAATGTACAACACAAAGAATGAACCTAATGTAAACTATGGGTTTAGTCAATAATAATGTAAATATTGGTTTATCAATTATGACAAATGTACCACATGTATAGAAGATGTTATTCATAGGGAAAATTTGATGGGTGTTAGGAAGCATAACGAAAAGGCTCTATACTTCCTGCTCTATTTTATGTAAATGTAAAAGTGTTCAAATAGTCTATCAATCAAAAAGAGAGATTGGCAAAATGAATTAGGACACATGACCAGATTATATGCTGTCTACAAGAAATTCATTTCAAATTTAACTATATGGGTAGCTTGAAAGTAAAACGATGGGAAAGACAGAGTGCAAACATTGATAAAAGAAAAGCAGGAGTGACTATATAAATCAATATCACATAAAATGTACTTGAGAAAAATGAAGGTTAGGGGCACCTGGGTGGCTCAGTCAGTAAAACATCCAACTTCAGCTCAGGTCATGATCTCATGGTGGGTTCGAGCCCCGTGTCAGGGTCTGTGCTGACAGCTCAGAGCCTGGAACCTGCTTTGGAATCTGTGTCTTCCTCTCTCTCTGCCCCTCCCCTGCTCACACTCTTTCTCTGTCTCTCAAAAAATAAACACATGTTAAAAAAAAAAAAAAAAAAGAACAATGTAGGTTACCAAAGACAGAAAGGAACATTAATGATAATAAAAGGATTAATCCACCAAGAATGGTAATTCTAAATGTGTATGCATTTAGGACTGCAAAACATGTGGAACAAAAACTGATGGAACTGAAAAGAGAAATAGACAAATCTACAGTTATAGATTTGTCTCTCAAAAATTAGTAGAACAACTAGGCAGAAAATCAGCAAGTAAATAAAACTAAACACCATCAATCAAAAGGATCTAATCAACATTCATAGAACCCTCCACCCAGTAACAGTGGAATATACATTCTTTTCACATACTCAAGGAACATATACTAAGATAGACCATATCCAGGGCTAAAATTTTTCATTTCAACTCAGCTTTTTTCTCTGTAAGGTCTAAACCAACTATGTCAGAGTATGCAAAGTACTGTATTTGTTTAACTTACTGGGTGGCCTAACAATGCCATCTTTTAGGACAAAGATAAAGGGTCCACCAGTACTGATCATCTCTTGACAATTTCTTGGAGGGAAATGAGCAAGCTCCAAAGCAAAAGAACATGTGGAAGTCCATCCTGTATAATAGAAAGCAAGAGATCTGTAACTACACCAAGTTATAGTTCATGGACTCGCTATGGCTACATCTGGTAGAATTAGAGAAAGTGTGTTGAGAGTTCACATATGTTAGAAATCCCAGCAGATCAAAGACTCTTAGACTGAACTCTTTTCTAATAGATCTAAAAACATCTACCAGTGCCCCTATCCAAATGTGAAAGATGCTCGTCATCTCTAAAAGTCCATGTTACTTTGAAGGTAGGAATTTCCAGAGCAGAATCGTAAAGAGCTGACTTTTTGAGATGAAGGCTTTAGCAAAATTATTTTGCTTAGATAAATAATGCAATTATCACATTTTAAAAAATATTCTGACTTATGGCCAAAAAAGGATAAATGGTGAAGAAGAAGAAATCTTTTCATAAATGTAAAATACCCCTTTGGTTACTCCTATTTTATAGAAAATAATGGGCATCATTCTTCAAATTTGGGTTGAAAAGTATGTTTCCACATAGCCAAGGCAAACTGTCCTCATTGGTTTGGAAAGGGCTTTCCTAGCATAAAAACTGTCATAAGACACAGCCAACCACACAAGCATTCCTTCTTAACCATCTTTGGATAGCTCAACAAAAGCCTGTTCTCTGGTGCTTTTCTATGGCATTCCTTCAGAGTCACCCAGGTATTTGAAGCCTAAGTGCAAAGAGCAGCTTTAAAATTATTTGAAGAATATATAGGAAAAAAATTCTTATATCAAGATTGGAAAGGATTTCACCTCTCTCTGTGTATATACCTATATATATACAAATATATATATATATATGCTTTTTAAAATTTATTTCTTTTATTTTTTTTTTTATTTTGAGAGAGAGAGAGAGAGAGAGAGAGAGAGAGAGAGAGAGAGAGAGAGAGAAAGAAAATCCCAAGCAGGCACCACACTCAGCACAGAGCCCAACATGGGGCTTGATCTGACCCTGGGATCGTGACCTGAGCTGAAATCAAGAGTCAGAGGCTCAACCAATTGCGCCTCTATATGCTTTTTATTATGGTCAAATTTTAACATATACAAATTAGTTAGAATAGTATAGTGAACTTCTATGTACCTATTACTCAGCTTCAATAATTACAACTAATGGCCAATCTTGCTTTATCTTGTCCCATTCTCCATATTATTTTGAGGAAAATTCCACTCATCACACCATTTCATTTGTAAATATTTCCGAATGTATCTCTAAAAGGAAAGGCACTCTACACAAAAATGACCTGAATATCATTATTACATTAAAAAGACTTCAATACTGATTCCTTGAGCTCATCAAATATCTAGTGGGGAAGGATTTCTTAAAAGAAAGGAGAATAGGTTGGGGAGATTGGGAAGTAGGGAGGAAAAAAAAGGAGGAGCAGGGTAGGGTGAAGAAGGTGGGAGCGAAAGATCAAAGCAGGAAGAAAGAGGAAAGGAAGACAAACCATAAATATAAAGGAAAAGGTACAAACCTAAAAGAATAACTTGATACATTCTATTACATGATTTTTTTTAACTTCTTTACTTAGGAGACACTATAAACAAAATGAAAAGATCACCCAGAGAATGGGAGAAGATATTTGCAATGCATATAACCGACAAAAAGTTGGTATACTGAATATATAAAGAACAGTTACAAATAAGGAAAGGAAAAATGACCCTACAGAAAATGTTATAAAGTATGTGAACTGGCATAAAGATGTAGACAGAGTTTGTGAAGGCATAAACAATTTAAAAGTCATTGAAAGACACCTGCTTCTGCTTTGATTCTCGATTGGTCTCTAGCCTTGGGGCAAAATTGTCTGTTAGGGAGGAAAATATTGGAGTCCTTAATTAATTAGAATTTCGAAATTTAAACCGAAGACTTTGGGATAATTGAGCAAGTAATTGGCAGCAAAATCACTTGAGGCTAAATGTCTAGATTTTTTTTAACCACCATTTTACTAGAAAACATTAAAGCCTCCATGTCACTCTCCCTACTGTAAACTTTTTAATAGCTTCCTGTAACACTTGGAATAAAGTAAATTAAAATCCTTAAAGTAGAAGCTGCCAAACTTATCAGTTCAAGGTGCCCTTAGTATCTCAGTAATTTTTTTTCAAGGTGCTCTTGGGCCCAAAGAAATAGCTAACAGTTCTGTTTATTAACTAGTTAAGTTCAAGCGACTTAATATTTATGTCCCAATAGCGCCTGCTGGACACCACATAACTTCTTAAACCTTGGAATCAGATTGGAAACAGCCATCTTCATTTCCTGCTCTACACGGATGCTCTCCAGGGACTAGCTTTTTATTACACCAACATCGGAAAACTCACCCAAAGAACAGGGGATTAAAGTGTAAATGAGTTTGAGTTGGTAAATTCCCACGGTGTCCGAGAGATGTCGCTGTGTTTCCCTTGACACTTAAAGCATCCGCAGCGCCGCTGAGTTTGCTGGGGCACCAGGGGAGCCTCAACGTGGGGTTTGGGATTGGTTTACAGGTCCTGCATTAGTTGGCCCCTAACCTCTTCAGCCTCATCTTGTAGCGCTTTCCTTCTTGTCGGCTACACTGTAGCTTCACTGGCCTTTTATTTTCCTTGAAAAGCCAAGCTTCTTTTTTTCCCCCTCTCTGTTCTCTCTGGAGGGCTCTTCAGCCAGAGAATCAGTCTTTAATTCTCCTAATCTATATGATCCCTGTTATTTTTGCACTAGACTATAAACTGCATGAAGGCAGGGACCATGTTTGTTTTGTTCATCTTATATCCAGTGCCAGCACAGTCCTTGGCACATAGTAGGAACTCAATACTTAAAAAACAACAAAAAATAATAAAGAGCCCAAATGTCTATCAACAGATGAATGGATAAAGAAATGGTATATTTATACAATGGAGTATTACTCAGCAATCAAAAGGAATGAAATTTTGGCCATTTGCAGCGAGGTGGATAGAACTAGAGGGTATTATGCTAAGTGAAATTAGCCAGTCAGAGAAAGACAAATATCATATGACTTCACTCATATGAGGAATTTAAGAGACAAAACAGATGAACATAAGGGAAGGGAAACAAAAATAATATAAAAACAAGAAGGGGGACAAAACATACAAGACTCTTCAATACGGAGAACAAACAGAGTTACTAGAGGGGTTGTTTAGGGGGATGGGCTAAATGGGTGAGGAGCATTAAGGAAGACACTTGTTGGGATGAGCACTGGGTGTTATATGTAGGAGATGAATCACTGGATTCTACTCCTGAAATCATTATTGCGCTACATGCTAACTAACTTGGATGTAAATTAAAAAACTAATTTATTTATTTATTTATTTTAAAAAAGGATTCTCTCTGTTCCTCTCCCCAGTCACATGCTCTCTCTTTCTAAAATAAAATTAAAAACTAAAACAGGAGTTACAAAATTCTTAGGGAAAAAATGGAAGAGAATCTTTATAAACATAGATGAGGTGATGGTTTCTTAGATATAATGACAAAAGCACAAGCAACAAAAGAACTAGGTAAACTAGACTTCATCAAAATGTCAAAGTTTCCTGCTTCCAAGGACATCATTAAGAAACTGAAAAGACAACCTGCAACCGACAGAATGAGAGAATTTTTTTCATAAGTCATGTATCTTATAAGGCACTTGTATTCAAAATATATATAGAACTCTCGGGGTGCCTGGGTGGCTCAGTTGGTTAGGCATCTGGCTTCAGCTCAGGTCATGATCTCACGGTCCATGAGTTCAAGCCCCGCGTAGGGCTCTGCGCTGACAGCTCAGAGCCTGAAGCCTGCTTCACATTCTGTGTCTTCCTCTCTCTCTGCTCCACTCCTGCTCATGTGCCATCTCTCTGTCTCTCTCTGTCTCTGTCTCTCTCTCTCTCTCAAAAATAAATAAATAAACATTTTAAAAAATTAAAAAAAAAGAACTCTTACAACTCAATAAAAAGACAAAGAACCAATTTTAAAAAACTGAACTGAAGATATTAACAGACATTTCTCCAAAGATATACAAATGACCAATAAGCACATGAAAAGATGCTCAATATGATTAGCCATAAGGGAAATGCAAATCAAAACCACAATGAGGTACCACTTCACACTCAGTAGGATGACTTAAAAAAGACAAACAGTAACAATTGTTGTTAAGGATGTAGAGAAATTGGAACATTGTGAATGAGGTTGCAAAATGTGTGGCCACTTTGGAAAAGTTTGGCAGCTCCCCAAAATTTTAAACGTGAAATTACCATATGACCCAGTAATTCCACTCTCAGGTATATACCCCATAGAAATGAAAATATATGTTCACACAAAAATTTGCACATGAATGTTTATGAAAGCATTATTCACAATAGCCAAAAAGTGCAAATAGCTGAAAGGCCGCCGTCAGCTAATGAATGGATAAAGGAAATGTGGTATATCTGTGCAACCAAATATTAGTTGACCATAGAAAAAGAATGAAGTACTGGGGAGCCTGGGTGGCTCAGTCGGTTAAGAATCCGACTCTTGATTTTTGGTTAAGGTAATGATCTCATGGTTCATGAGACTGAGCCCCACGTTGGGCTTTGCACCAACGGTGTGGAGCTTGCTTGGGATTCTCTCTCTCTTCCTCTCTCCCTGCCTCTCCCCTGTTCACACTCTCTTTCTCTCTCTCTCTCTCTCTCTCTCTCTCTCTCTCTCTCTCTCAAAAGGAATAAATAAACACTTAAAAAATTAAGTTAAAAAAACATATTTGAAAAATCTTTGTTGTCTCCCTCACTGCCTGCAGAATAAAATTCTGACTGTGAGATTGAACACAAGGCTCATAAGAGCTGGTACTTCCATACCACTCCATCTTCATCCCTTACCCAGTGTAGGGGCTCCAGTATCGCAAACTACCTGGGGTTTCTTATGCTTCATTCACACTGCTGTAGCTTTGTGCATTAGGTTCCCTCTGCTTTGAATGCCCTTACCCTATCTGCATAGTGAACTCTCACTTGTCCCTTTGGACCCAACTCACTCCAGACTGAGCTGGTGGTCCACTTTTGTGCTCCCAACCCATGCAAGGCATATGGTGTGCAATTGTTCCATAGACATTGGTTTCCTTGCTATAGTCTCACAGAACTCACTCTTCAAGTCAGGAATTATGTTATTTTTATCTTTGCATTCTCAGCTTCTAGCAGACGTGCTCAATAAATGAAACAAAGAGATGGGTGACTGAGTAAGCTTTTGACATTCTTGATTTAGTTTTTGATCTCTTGCCTACTCTTATCCATATCTGTTAACGTATAGTTTTCGTATGTAATGCTTTTCATGTCTGTCTGATTTTCTATGATTAAAAAATCTACAACTTTTGTAACCAAAGGATTTCCACCTTAAATAAATTACTCACAAGTTTTTCTCAGGTGTTGTTTTTGTATGGTTGTATAATTTAGGTAACCAGCTGCTACTTATTATCATGATCCAATTAATAGTAAATCACTGGTAGGTGGATCTGATAAATGTGTCTGTGAGTTAATAAATTGAAAGCAGCATCTATAAATGTAGAGTTTGCAACTGCTTCAAACAATATTTTACTACTTCCCGCATTTCACTGCTGCTACTCTACCTCATTGCCTCTTCACGTGAGCTAATGCTAAGTTCCTTTACTGTGAGGTCATGTCCCTAAGTTAGAAAGAACAAGAAATGAGACATGTAAGACCCAAAGTGAGTTTTGTGGATGAGAGAGTGAGTCACACAGATCGGACTCTGACACACCATCTCCCGCTGTGTTTATTTTCTTGTTCAAAGTTCCAACTTGAATTTAGAAAAATACATGACTTGCCTCCTTACCAGTCTTCTCACTCAGGCATGGGTTAGGAAGGATATGTCAGAACAAAGAAGGCATGTGGGTAGAAAGGTACATTTTGAAGTGGTGACCGTCTTATGCTTACATTTGTCTTTGTCGGGAAGTGGCTGTGGGAGACAAGTGTGATGTGTCTTGACAGTGAGTGGGGCTGCATAATCTTCCAGATTCAATGGCTTCGATAGTAATTAAAAAATTATTCTAAACATTTACATACCACAGAAACTCCGTCTAGCTTGTTTCTTGGGAGAATATGCAGTAGGGGATGTTGACTTTTCCAATTTTCTAAGGAATCTTGAATAAACATACTTAAGCGGAGCCTTATAAATCAGTACCCATGAAGCCTGGCATTGTTTTGTGACTGTTGCCTGTGAGTTGGTGTAGAGGAGGAAAATTTCCTTTCTCCCGTTCAAGATTCTTTGGCTGGCCTAATAATTAAATGGACGTAAAATAAATTAACAAGAGGGGTGCCTGGGTGGCTCAGTTGCTTAAGCATCTGACTTTGGCTCAGGTCATGATTTTACGGTCCAGTTCGTGGGTTCGAGCCCCACATTAGGCTCTGTGCTAAGAGCACAGAGCCTGGAGCTGCTTCAGATTCTGTGTCTCTCTCTGCCCCTCCGCTGGTCATTTTCTCTCTCTTTCTCAAAAATAAATAAACATTAAAAAAAACATATTAACAAGAAAAAAACATTTAATTTCTTACACACAAGAGCTCATAGAAATGTGAAGCTCAAAGCAGGCAGCTTTTATCCCTTTTAGACAAAGAAATAATAAATGTGTGAGGAATTAACAAGACAAAGAAATTTGAGCTTGGGTAGTAAGCTAGTAAGGAAGTAACAAGGGCTGTTGATACAGCTTTCTTGACCCTGAATTCCCTATCTCTGGTGATAAGGATGTCTCTTCACCTT
Source organism: Felis catus (assembly GCF_018350175.1). Classification (NCBI taxonomy): domain Eukaryota; kingdom Metazoa; phylum Chordata; class Mammalia; order Carnivora; family Felidae; genus Felis; species Felis catus. The sequence goes on along the minus strand of NC_058373.1, from coordinate 84,031,993 downwards.
CTCACACAGGAAGGGTACCTTTCACATGGGAAATGTATTTCCTGCTTTTGGGGCACAGAGAAGGATCGGAGTGTGCTGTTCGTACTGGATGTTCTTAAGTCACTTTAATTTAAAATAATCAACATGCCGGGGTACCTGGGTGGCTCAGTCGGTTAAGTGTCCGACCTTGGCCCAGGTCATGATCTCACTATTCATGAGTTTGAGCCCTGCATTGGGATCTGTGCTGACAGCTCAGAGCCTGGAACCTGCCTCAGGATTCTGTGTCTCCCTCTCTTTGACCCTTCCTTGCTCAGACTCTGTCTCTCTTAAAAATAAATAAACATGGGGCGCCTGGGTGGCTCAGTCGGTTAAGCGTCTGACTTCAGCTCAGGTCATGACCTCACGGTCCGTGAGTTCGAGCCCTGCGTCAGGCTCTGCTGACAGCTCAGAGCCTGGAGCCTGCTTCAGATTCTGTGTCTCCCTCTCTCTCTGACCCTCCCCTGTTCATGCTCTGTCTCTCTCTGTCTCAAAAATAAATAAACATTAAAAAAATTTTTTTAAATAATAAACATCAAAAAAATTTAAATAATCAATGTGCTAAAGTGGAGTAATTTGGGGTGGCCTACTCTGAACCCCATCATTGGGGTTCCCCACCTGCACTCCACACTGGTGCTAACAATGGCCTTTAGGGTTCCTTTGCCTGTACTGGAAGGAGCTTTACGTACACAATCTCACCTGATCCTCACCATAATTCAGAGAGGTAACATAATCCCCATTTTACACATGAGGAAACAGCCTTAGAGAAGTTAAATAAATGGCCCAAGATTGCACCACTACCATGAGTCAGAGCTGAGATTCCATTTAGATCCATCGTCCCTGAGGTCAGTCTCACTTAGTTCCTAACAGTTGTGTGTTGCTGCCATCCACGTGCGGTCCAGCGAATGGAAAATTACAGCTTAGATGTGAGTTCTAGTACTGGATTGGTTAGGATTCTTCTGTCCCACCTGTTAGTTATTTGCTTGGGCTTGAAATTGCTAAAGAGAACAGATGTGGTGTGGGAGATAGAATAATGGCCCCTGTTAAAAAATTAAATTCAATCAAGTAAGTTTGAAGATCTAACTGGCTTTATGAAATGATTCATGAACCGGGCAGCATCCCTCTAGCAAGTACAGAGATGTTCAGAGCGGTTGTACAAAGTGGGAGGTTTTTAATTGGAAGGAAAGTGGGGCAAGGGAGTCATTAGCAAAAGAAAGGTTTGTTTCAGGCCAGGTCATCTTCTTTTGGCAGGAGGGGGTGGGAAGGGCACGGCAGGGTTTGTATCATGCAGACTGCCTCACTAGTGTTGATCAGAAAATTTCTGATCAGCTTTTCAAAGGTCACATTCCTGGATAGGTTGAAACTGTAAATAAATTTTAGTTTGTTGCCGTGGGAGGTGGGGGGACAAATGACTACATCTGGGACTTGCTGTTTCTTTTTCTGTAATATCCCCCAAAAGATGTCCCCACGTGAAGTTCCAGAACCTGTGACTATGTTACCTTACATAGCAAAAGAGACTTTGTAGATGTGATTAAGTTAATGATTTTGAGCTAGGAGATTATCCTAAATTATCCTTTGGGTCCAAAATAATCACAGTGGTCCTCAGAAGTGAAAGAGGGAGGCAGGAGACAGATTCAGAGAATCAGAGATGTGAAGACTGGGGGCCTGGGTGACTCAGTTGGTTAAGCATGTGACTTGGGCTCAGGTCATGATCTCACTATTCATGAGTTTGAGTCCTGCATCAGGCTCTGTGCTGACAGCTCAGAGCCTGGAACCTGCTTCAGATTCTGTGTATCCTTCTCTCTCTGCCCCTGCCCTGCTTGCACTCTTTCTCTCAAAAATAAATAAACATTAAAAAAAAGAGACAGAGGGAAATGTGAAGACTGAAGCTGTCTGGGGGCCATAAACCAAGGAATGTGGGTAGCCTCTTGAAGCTAGATAAGGCAAGGAAACAGATTCTCTTCTTATAGCCTTCAAAAGCAAGGAGTGCTGCCATCACCTTGATTCTAGCCCTGTAGGACTCATTTCTGACTTCTGACCTCTGGAACTGTAGGACAATAAACTTATATTTTTTTAAGCCATTAAGTTCATGCTAATTTGTTACAGCAGCCACAGGAAGCTAATACACACGATGTCTGACACTCAGATCCCTCCACCACACATGGACCAAAATTCACGTAGCAATGCTTGGTAATGCCGTTCTTTTACTAAGTGGTGGTAGGTTCTGGTTATAATCAATAGGCATGAAGAGGAGTTGCTGCTGGCCCTGAGGTTCTAATGCAGTCCTCACAAGGGCCCATAGAAAGACCTCACGATCTTGAAGAGCTTCCTTTTTGTTCTCTTTCTAGCACTAAAGCATCTTAAATGTATTACTTCATTATAATCGAGCACCTACTGTATTCCAGATTCCAGAAATTCAAAGATTGAGTAGGACTCAGATCCCTAAGGAATTTATAGTCTAGCAGGGTGGCAGAACACATAAACAAACTATTACAACACAATATGTGCAAAGATGAAAATATCTTGAGGAAAAGAACCCTAGTATATAGAAAATATCAACTCTGCCAAGGGGGTGGTTGGGTGGGGGGCGGAGTTTGGAGAGGGTTTGATGTCACAGCTGGGAGTGACTAACATCTTTGGAATTCCCAGTTTTGATGGGAGACATTCTGATATCTAATCTAGATTCCTGTGTCCCCAGACCTGGTCTCTGTCAGACTGTAGCTTCTGTGGAATCTCTTGTCTTCAAATTTCAAGGCTAAGGAGGGAGGGAGACCCTGAGAGGGAGAGTCCAGTAAGGAGAGGAGTTCGTGATACCCAGACAAAGCAAGTGTTTAGAGCACTGGGGATCCTTTCTCCATGATTTCTGTGGAACTTCAAGAGAGAGAAAGAAAGCGAAAGATTTTGTAGGCATTCAGAAAGAGTAGCCCCAAGATGTGTTACTTTGGCATGCAGATTATTTTGAGATGAAAGTAACCAAGGCCCAAAAGACTCAAGAAAAAATTCTGAGCTTCCCCTCCAACTGCCTGAAGGAGTTTAGATAGAGAACCTACTCTAGGAAGAGAGCTATCACCACAGATAACAGCATTAAAATATGAACTAGGGATGGGAGATAGCGAGGCCTATTTGATCAAAGTCCTCTCTATGTCCCATTATTTCTGGATGGCCCAGCAAAAATAATTTTACCAAATATTTACTCTTTCCTTTCTTTCTGTGAATTGTCTTCCTTTCCTTTGAAGTTCCAGAGTTCTACACCTCCTTAGTTCAGGATGACATATATACCTCATTTTGGGGCACCTGACTAGCTCAGTCCACAGGCCATGTGACTCTTGATCTCAGGGTTATGAGTTCAAGCCTCACATTGGGCATAAAGCTTACTTAAAATAAAATAAAATAAAATAAAATAAAATAAAATAAAATAAAATAAAATAAAATAAAATAAAATAAAATAAAAACAAAATAACACATATACTTTATTTTGCCTGACTTACCTTTGGAATCTTGTGTTTGTTTGTTTTTAATGTTTATTTATTTATTTTGAGAGACAGAGAGTGAGAGAGAGCACACACATGCGAGCAGGGAGGGGCGGAGAGGGAAGAGAGAATCCCAAGCAGGTTCCACGCTGTCAGCACAGAGCCCATGCGGGGCTCAATCCCACGAACCATGACATTGATGAGGTTTTGGGGTGATGGTGGGAGGTCCGGAGCCGATGGCCAAGAAAGAATTCTTGAAGATGTCTTTGGAGCAAAGAGGTGATTTTATTAGAGCACAGGGACAGGACCCATGGGCAGGAAGAGCTGCACCAGGGTTGTGAAGAGTGGCTTATTTTGTACCAAGAATTTGGGGGAGGTAAAGTCAAAAGGGAGGCCTCCAGAGGGACTTTGATATGCTGAAGAGGACTCCTAAGATACCTGAGACCTGGCTATTGTCAAGCTAAGCGTTTTTTGTTTGTTTTTTTTTTCTTCCTCAAGTAAGGCATTAACATTAGGATGGTAGGAGGTTCCTGGAGAAATGTTATACTCTGTATTTGCCTCAAGTATTTGTCAATGGGCTACAGATTGTAAGGAAATTTAATTTTACCTGCCCTTCCTTCCTTCCTTCCTTCCTTCCTTCCTTCCTTCCTTCCTCCCTCCCTCCCTCCCTCCCTCCCTCCCTCCCTCCCTTCCTTCCTTCCTTCCTTCCTTCCTTCTTTTCTTCCTTCCTAGCTTGTGTTTTGCCCCCAGCCTAGCACCCCCTCCCACCCTGCCCAGGTGGGATCTGTGTGACATTGTGACATTCGTCAGGCACTCCTGGCTGCCCAAGAACAAAGGAAAGGACAGAAAACAAATGGCTAACTGATAGGGATCACAGTCATGCAGGACATGAGTCTCCATCAGTTTACAAATATCTTAGTAAATTACAAGACTAAGGTAATCTTATCAATAGCCTAATCTCCAGAAACCTGGAGACTCAGTTTTCCTGGAGCCCCAACATCACCCCTCCATAGTGATATGGGGAACAAAGGCAAGAAGGAAATGGCAGGTAAAGTTAAATTTCCTTATAACCTGCAGCCCATTGGCAAATACTTGAGGCAGGCAGAGTAAAACTTTCTCCAGGAACTCCCTACTGTCTTTTTTTTTTTTTTTTTTAATTTACATCCAAGTTAGTTAGCATATAGTACAATAATGATTTCAGAAGTAGATTCCTTAATGCCTCTTACCCATTTAGCCCACACCCCCCACAACCCCTCCAGTAACCCTCAGTTTGTTCTTCATATTTAAGAGTCTCTTATGTTTTGTCCCCCTCCCTGTTTTTATTTTATTTTTGCTTCCCTCCCCTTATGTTCATCTGTTCTGTCTTAAAGTCCTCATATGAGTGAAGTCATATGATATTCGTCTTTCTCTAATTTCGCTTAGCATAATACCCTCTAGTTCCATCCATGTAGTTGCAAATGGCAAGATTTCATTCTTTTTGACTGCTGAGTAATACTCCATTGTATGTATGTATGTATATATATATACATATGTATATGTATATATATATGTGTGTATATATATATATACATATATATATACACATATATCCATATATATGAATGGATAAAGATGTGGTATATATATATATACCATGTGGTATATATATATATATAGATGTGGTATATATATATATACCATATATATATATATATACCACATCTTTATCCATTCATATATATGGATATATGTATATCCATATATATATGTATGTATATATATATATTTTTTATCCATGGATAAAGATATATATATATATCCATATATATATATGTATGTATATATATATATATATACCACATCTTTATCCATTCATCCATTGATGGCAATTTGGGCTCTTTCCACACTTTGGCTATTGTTGATAGTGCTGCCTACTGTCTTAATGTTAATGCTTTGCTAAAGGAAAAAACAACCTTAGTTTGACAATAGCTAGGCCTCCAGTAATCTGCGAGTCTTTAGCATATGAAAGTCTCTTTGAAAACTTCCCTTTTCACTTTACCCTTCCCAAATCCATGGTATATAACCAGTTACCCACCACAAGGTCAGTGCTGCTCTTCCTGCCGATTGGTCCTGTCCCCGTGCTTTAATAAAATCACTTTTTTTTTTTTAACGTTTATTTATTTTTTAAAGACAGAGACAAAGCAGGAGCCAGGGAGGGGCAGAGAGAGAGGGAGACACGGAATCTGAAGCGGGCTCCAGGCTCTGAGCTGTCAGCACAGAGCTCAATGAGAGGCTCTAACCCATGAATGGTGAGTTCATGTCCTGAGTCTAAGTCAGATGCTTAACTGACTAAGCCACCCAGGTGCCCTAATAAAATCACCTTTTTGCACCAAAGACATCTTCAAGAATTCTTTCTTGGCTGTTGACTCTCAACCCCACAAACCCCACCATCACTGCAAAACTTCATCAGTCAAGATCATGACCTAAGTTGAACCACGAGTCAGACACTTAACCAAATGAGCCACCCGGGTGTCCCTGGAATCTCATGTTTATTTGGACTCTCCTTATGTACAAAATGAAATTTTACTTTCCTCTGTTAATCTGACTCTTGTCAATCTGATTTCTGACCAGCCAGAAGATCTTGAAGGGCAAAGGAAAATTTTTCTTCCCCAACAGTTTCACCAACTATAAAGTACCAGCTAAATATGAAGTGTTGTTATCCACTTGCTTGGGATTCATGCTTGGACAATGGGAAATTTCTTCTCAATTTTGTCTCTAAACTAAGTCAATCTTTCCATTAAGAAAAGAAACACAAGGGGCGCCTGGGTGGCTCAGTCGGTTAAGCGGCCGACTTCGGCTCAGGTCGTGATCTTACGGTCCGTGAGTTCGAGCCCCGTATCGGGCTCTGTGCTGACAGCTCAGAGCCTGGAGCCTGTTTCAGATTCTGTGTCTCCCTCTCTCTGACCCTCCCCCATTCTTTGTCTCTCTCTGTCTCAAAAATAAATAAATGTTAAAAAAAAAAATTAAAAAAAAAAGAAACACAAGCTGTGGACATAAAAATTAGGTCTACATTTGCTGGGCAATGCCTAACATGCTCCACTTAAAGTATGTTAAATTTTAGACACAAGGATTTATTACACAAACTAGGGCATAATCCCCTTGTTATGATTTTCCATCCTTAAACTTACTTAATCCTGAAATACATATACACCATTTCCTGAGAAAAACTGGTATACTAGGAAACTGAATTTTAAGGTGGAAAGTACTTTTTTTTTTTTTTAAGTTTATTTATTTTGAGAGAGAGAGAGCTAGCAAGGAATGGGCAGAGCATGAGGGAGAGAAAGAATCCCAGCCGGTTCTGTGCTGACAGCACAGAGCCCGATGAGAGGCTCAAACCCACCAACTGTGAGATCATGACCTGAGCCGGAGTCAGATGCTTAACCAACTGAGCCGTCCAGGTGCCCCAAAGCTGGAAAGGACTTTAAGGATAATTTAATGAGAGTTTGTTTGTTTTTTTTATTAAAAAAAAAAACACAATTTTTTTAATGTTTTTATTTATTTTTGAGAGAGAGAGGGAGAGAGATAGAATGAGACTGAGCACTAGCAGGGGAGGGGCAGAGAGAGAGGTAGACACAGAATCCAAAGCAGGCTCCAGGCTCTGAGCTGTCAGCACAGAGCCCAACGTGGGGCTTGAACTCACGGACCGTGAGATCATGACCTGACCTGAAGTCGGCCACTTAACCGACGGAGCCACCCAGGCACCCCAATGAGAGTTTGTTTTACAGATGAAGTATGTGAGGTCTTCTGGGGAGAAAGCCCTTCAAGGTTACAAAGATAGGGGCAGTGCCAAGATTAATCCCCAAGTCTCCCAACTCCCAGCCCAAAGTTCTTGCCTGTGCACTGCACTTCTGGCTTCGTCTGTATCAGGGTGTATCTGGACTTACGATTTTCTTCCCAACAGTTTTAGGCAAAAATAAATGTGCTTTTTTTAGTGCAAGTCTTTTTCACAAAGTAAGTTTAACTATTGATCAGAGCTTTAAATTTAGTTTACCAATTTTACAAATGAAGGGAGTTAGGAAGAAATCGTCAAACTTTAGGAGAAAAGGCAGCATACAAAATCAACCCCAAATAGTTTAACACTTTATTAAACATTCATTACAGATAAGCACATAAAGTGTTTCACTGATAATACAGTATTTTCATATAAACTCATGAAACATTAAATTTTTATGAAAATTTTCCTCAAGTATAAAGTGACAATTTTTTCTTTGATAAATGGGACGCATGTGTAAGTAACAAAAAGGTTTAGAGAAGAGTCTTGGCTCAGTTACATGGCATTGCTAGAAGAGGTTGTGATTGCCAAGGAGGAGGAATCTCTACTCTTGGGTCCATTTATTTGATGTCAGCTGTCACAGCCGGGGCTTCATGAAGAAAAGACTACCAGCAGAGAATACATCCATATCCTATGAGTCTAACATACAAAACGATATTACCAAGGGATGTTACTACCCGATTTCCCCCCGTTGTTATTATGTCAACCACAGACTTGGGGAAAGTGATTTTCCACTTCTGTTTATCATTTTGTTTTTGCTGAGTAATTAAGTCAACTGGGGTAACCCTCCCGCCCCCCTAGTGTTTATTCTCATTTAACTGAGGGAAGAAAATCGAAACAATTCACAGCATCTCAAGTGGGTTTTCCAAAATGCCTCAAAACACTGGACTCTAACCCCTTCGGTGGAAACCACAGGTGAATAAAAGAAAGACACCTTGGAGCACCGTTCCCCTCTCCAGCGCCCAATCCCGAGAGCAGCGCCCCTCGGGGAACCGAGCGCCTTCCCGGGCCGGCTGACGGGTGGCGGCTCGGGCCGGAGGCGGCTCTGCCAGGCCCCCGGGCCCTAGCCACAGCCGCGCAGCCCGCCAGGCCCGCAAGGCGCGCGGGCCGGGGTCAGGTCGAGGACGCGGGCGGGGCCGGGAGGCGGAAGGGCCGGCCCGGGGCGTGTCCACGTGACTGCCCCGCCCGCCGCCCGCCGCCTGCAGCCCCCCAGCCACCGCCGCCGCCTCCGCCTCTCGGGCTGCAGCTCCCGGCGTGCCCCGCACTCGCCGCTGCCCGCCCGCCCCTCCCTCTCCTCCTACCAGTGCCACAGAGCCGGAGCCGGAGCCGCCGCCGCAGCCACAGCCGCGGACACTATGGTAAGGTGGGCGCGCCGGCCCGGGGGGCTGGGAGCGGGGACGCGTCGAGCAAAAACCCTCGCACGGCCTTGCAGGACCCTGGGAGTGAGGCCGCCATTTTAACCTGCTTTAGGCCTTAAAGGTGGGGGCTCCTGCGCTGCGTCCGGCCCCGCTGCTTTCTCTCCAGCCAGCCGGCCGGCCTACCCGCCCGTCGTCAGGCCAGGCCCTGCCGCTTTTCGGATTCCTGAGGGCGAGGTGGGCGCGCGCGTGGGTCGGGGGTCGGGGCCTAAGTCGGACAGGCGCCTCTGGAGAGGTCGGGATACTGGGAGCGGCGGCCGGCGGCGCGGGGCTCATCCCGCGCACGCCGTGTTTGCGCGGGGCTTCCTTATTTTACTCAGCGCTCGTCTCTAAAATTGGTACGTGCCTCAAAGCCCTTGCTGAAGACTTTCGGTTAAGGGTCTCGGTGCCCTGTAATAAAACCCCTACGAGGAGTTCAGGAGGTGAGAAAACGCTTTTAAAAATGCTTTCTCGCCGTAAAAAGCTTTTACACTAGCTCCGTTAGTTTTTAAGTGTCGGCGTTTGAGCTGTGAGGCAATTATGTTGTAGCCGTGGGCGGATTGGAGTTCACACTTGATTCTCTTTCCTTATGAGGAAACGGCACTGGCTAGGATGACTTTAAAGAAAAAAAAAAATAGTAGAAGCTTTAACTGAAATCCAAAAGTGTTTTTTTAAGGCCTGCAGAGTTGACACAATACAGAAGGTATTTTTGCTGCTGCTCCTGAAGCTCTGACATCACCCAATGAAATAGGAAACATTTCAGGGATGGAACAGCTTGTATTTGTCCCTTTCCCTCTACCTTCCATTTACTTCAGCCTCCAAACCCCTTTAAAAAGGATGAATGGGACAGGATGAGTTAGAATCCTTTGGGTGTATCTCATACACTGCTACTTAAAATGTGGCAGATCTGACTGGACTGCTTGTACTGTAGGATGCAATTTTTGGTGTCCAGATTAAAGTGAATCCTCTCTAGGCAAACAGTAATTTTGGTTAAAACCAGAATACTTGTTCTGAATTACTGTTCTTTTTTTATTTCAGGCTTCTGGAGTTACAGTGAATGATGAAGTCATCAAAGTTTTTAATGATATGAAAGTAAGAAAATCTTCTACACAAGAGGAGATCAAAAAAAGAAAGAAAGCCGTTCTCTTCTGTTTAAGCGATGACAAAAGACAAATAATTGTAGAGGAAGCAAAGCAGATCTTGGTGGGTGACATTGGTGATACTGTAGAGGACCCCTACACATCTTTTGTGAAGTTGCTACCTCTGAATGATTGCCGATATGCTTTGTACGATGCCACATACGAAACAAAAGAGTCTAAGAAAGAAGACCTAGTATTTATATTCTGGTGTGTAAAAACAAAAGAAAAAGTACTTTTAAAATGCAAGGATTGTTATTAACATAGTCAGTTTTGCCTTTGTTATTCTTTTAAGTGGGATTCAACGATTTTTTTTTTTCTGTAGGGCTCCTGAGAGTGCACCTTTAAAAAGCAAGATGATTTATGCTAGCTCTAAAGATGCCATTAAAAAGAAATTTACAGGTACAAACGTTAAAAATTTTGTACAGAGGAATTACTCTTTCTTAATTATAAGATTTAATGCTATCATGTTTTTCCTTTTTAGGTATTAAACATGAATGGCAAGTAAATGGCTTGGATGATATAAAGGACCGTTCAACACTTGGAGAGAAATTGGGAGGCAACGTAGTAGTTTCACTTGAAGGAAAACCCTTATAAAATGCCAGTCAAGTGCCATCTGGATCTTAAGGAGCTTCCATTTCTCCAGCTCAATCAATTGAAATAGTGTTAGGTGTTTTTTGTTTTTGTTTTTGTTTTTTTTCTCTTCCCACTGGGTCCTTCCAATACAGTGAATGAAGGAAATACCATTCATGTAAGCAGCCTATCAGTGATTGCCATTAGACTGTTTAATACTGTTACTTTTATGTAGAACCCAAGGAATGCCTTCCCGTCATATTTTAGCCAAAACAACTGGTTATATGCCTTCCTTGCAGCAAGCACTACAATGAAAGTGATTGTCAATGTGAATAGCTTAGAATACTGCAAAGGGTAAGCTGATTGAATGCCTTGAAAGTATTATCCACTGGTCAGATGGTAAACTTTATTCAGTATTATTTATAGTTGCACTTGATTGCAGTTTTGTGAGGCTCGAGCATTCATACACCTCACCTGCCTTGGCAAGCCTATTTTTGTGACATGGCAGCACAGATATAACACTATGCATTGAAAGCACTTTTTTTGTAATGAGTTTAACTCACCCTCCCTCCCCCAGAAGGAATGCCAATTAGGTTTTGTTAACGGTGTCATCAACTTATCCTAGTACCTCAGTATTCATTCCTGTTACCTGCATATCTTAAAAGAAACAGCTGTTAATGCCTTTTTGTTTTCCATTGAGTGTACACTACTGAATAAGTGTAGGAGTTTATGTTTACCATGTAAGTTTTGCAACACTAAAAATATTTTGAATATCAGTCATGATGGCAATTTCTGTATAAAAGAGCCTTAAATGGAACATTGTTTTTGAGATCAAACTCCCTACCCTCACAAAAATGGCCACGTCGCAATAAAAATGGTGGCATATTACAGAACGTTGCCTTGTTTTCCTTGGACATTTTGCAAAATGTTATGTGAAGCAACTTTTAGAGTAAACAGCTATTACTAATCTTTGCACTGGTCATTTAAGAATTTTTTTGTACAACATTCATGCATGATATTTTCCAGTTTGTTGAGTTTAAAAAATATTCTATCCTAAAGCCAACAAATAGAAAATATTGTTACAGAGGGATACTTTTATAAACATTAGTTTATTTATTTCCTTATATGTTAATATGAAGATCAGAAGTTATTTTTTGCACTTTGACATATTCTTCAATACCAGATTTGTTTTCTGGATAAATTAGGGTAGTTATTTTTTAATTCACGTTTACGTTTCTAAGTAACTGAGTAGTAGAAGCAGGAAGCTCTTAACTGCATATTTGGTCATGATGAAAGTAATTTATAAAATGTCCTTCAAAAGTTAATAATACTTCTCGTGTTTAGGACCTTTCATTTCAGCTATTATTTCTTAATACATCTTGCAAATTGGGGAAAAAAAATGATGTAGCAATCTTAAGTATTAGTAGTGAGATTTGGCTGTGGTCCAGACTGCTCTCCTTATAGAGAATTTGATCTGCTCAGTGTGAGCAGTTTGCTGTTAGCCAGAGCTATTTATGGCAAACACATGCTTTTGTATCTTGTCATAGTTATCCACAAATGGCAAAACTGGACTTGATTCTACTGGTATGCAAAACAGGCATGCTAGTAAGCAGTCAATCGTGGCTTAGAACTTAACCCCATAGCTCTGAAGAATGCTCTTATCAGAAAACAGGAAACAAAAATTCTTCCTTTTTTTTTTTTTAACGTGTTAGTAACTTGAGTACAATTAGGTATTTTCCCATATTGTCAGAAGATTTTTAAAGGTGAAAACAAAAGTAGGACTTAAATGTTTAGGCTTCCATTTAAAATATGAATGGCTTGGGATCTTTTGCACTGAGCTATCTTATTTCAGGCTTCCAGCTGTCCCTTTGAGTTATCCTGGACATTTTGATGGTTTTTTGGTAAGGCTGAACTCATAAGGAAAGTATGAGAATACTGACATATACTGAACCGTATATGTAACTGATTCTTAGAATTTTCATTATTTTCCTCATTCTAGAAAAATAAGGGACTTTAAATAAGTTACGTAGTACTGTTTGTTTTTATAGCTGACTTACCAACTTTCTTATATGCCTCATATAGTAATAATTTCAGAGATTATTGCTTTAAACTGTGGTACTTTGATTTGTTAGACTGACAGAACTGAGTTCATCTTTGAAATACATCTTTGTGCATAGAGCCAAAAATAATGATAAAATTAATGGTTCACATGTTACTTGAGACTAATTTGGCATTTGAAATGATTTTATTTTACAATCATTTACAATGAAACAATGTTCCAGTTAGCTTTAAAAGGTATACGGTGCTAATTAGTAAAATATTGAGGGCAATATTTTACTGCTAGCTTGCAAAATTATAAGTGTTTAAAAAAATAAAATGTATGAAAATATATAAAGCTGTTGAGATGTGTTTACTTATACTTCAGAACACTAAAATTTTAAAAACTGATGTTGCAGATCAAAGAGGCACCTTTATCTTTAGTCTTTTTTTAAGGTTTTAGTTGATATACTTTCTCATTTACAGATACCAGTATTCTTTGAAAACTTAGTGTTATAGCAATTTTAACATTTTCGGACAAATGGGAACAGTTGGCATTTGTCCCAAACTGGCTGTCGTCAGCTGTTGTTTTCAATCATTATCTAAAATGTGGCTTTTAGTAGATTGAAAGAAAAGCCTCTTACTATGTTTGAGTTTTTCTGATACAGATCCTTTATAGCAGCTAATTTATGGAATCTAGCAAGTGAGTTTTGGGAGAAAATTAAGTGCTTCCTTATTAAGGAATAATCTCAGCAATGGTCAATCATAGAAGGGTTGAGAACACCCTTCGTTAGGTTTTCCACTCTGAGAAAATAATCTGGTTCTGTTCTTCATAGGTCCTGTTTTTGCTTGCAAATTTAATAATAGTTTGAGATCAAACAAACATGAATATTCATTTTTTGGTGAATATTAATCAGAGATGTGTAAGCAAGCTCCAACGAATATTGCTTTTCAGACAGTTTGAATTTGTAAATGCTCTGTCTCATCTCAGGCAATAAAGAGATCTGAGGCTTTTCTTTTGCTCTAGAATATCCAAATTGCTTTTTTCCTTTTACAGTTGGGGAGTCATCCCTCTACTTCAATTTCCTATCATAATGCAGTTGGGCAAATTAATCTTTCTGAGCCTCAGTTTCTTAATCATAACATGAGAATGACGATAATCTATCATACCTCATTGTAGAGGATCAAATATGGAAATGTTTTTGGAAAATGCTATTTAAACATAGTAATTTGGTTAAGTAGATAACCATGTTAAAAATAACATTTATTGTAAGTCTTTGAACCTCTTCATTTTGTAACTATTCCACTTAATCTCATAGTTTAAGGATTAATTAGCTGATATGTAGCATCTGTTTTTCAGTAGTAAAGTGTAGCCTCTGAATTGATGTTTGTTGACTGCTATTAATCTTTTTAGTGTAGTTTTCTTTTTCACATGTAACCAATCAGTTACTAATTTTTTCCCCCAAATAATTGTGAAGTAAAAAATAAGAGAGGAAGTAAAGTTAGAAATACTGGTTTGGAATACTTGTCATAAATTCATAAGCCATGTTGTTGAAAACCTGTGACTATTTATTATTAATATCGTAAATTTATGTAGTCCTTTGTATTTCCCACAGCACTTGAAATTTATCTAATCACCTTAGGTCCTCTTAACCAGCTAACCATAGTTCCTTGCTACACATGAAGAAACTGAAGTCTGGAGAGGTTAAGGGACAGCAAATCTGATTCCAGTCCAGTATACTTTTCAGTCTGCATTTATGTAACATATAGTGAGTTACTAATTTTCTTTCTCTATTTTTTTTTTAAGATTTTATTTTTTTAAGTAATTTCTACCTGGAGCTTGAACCCATAGGCTTCAATCCCAACATGGGGCTTGAACCTCTAACCCGGAGATCAAGAGTCGCATGGTCTACTAACTGAGCCAACCAGGCACTCCACAAATTTTCAGGGAAAAAAAAAGGATTATCTGATTCTTTTGAGCAGGACATAATTATTCAGTATGTTTTCAAAGTAACGTCTCAATATTTGAAAAATAAGTCTTGGAATTTTTGTTTCCTAAGGAAACCTATGCTCATAAAATAAATAATTTCACACTTCAAAGATTTTCTTAGATGTTTCAGTGTTGTAAATGTATGGGATTGTGGAAACCATAAGGACTGTATGGACACATTTTCCAGAAAGTTCATACCTCTAATCTTGTTCCAAAAACTTGGATATTTCCCTCCCTTTGTTCCTCAACCCATCTTTCTAAGGAGAGCTAGTACTATGTATTAGAGTGGTTCAGTACTAGAACTTTGGTATCAGACTGCCTGGGTCATTCACATATAGGCCTTTAACACTTACTAATTGAGTGACCTTAGGAAAATCAACCTCTCAGAGCCTTAGTTCATGTATGAGGAGGTAATAATTGTACCTTGTCATAGGATTTGATGATAAATGAAAGCACCCTGAGTAGTTACTAGCACGTAGAAAGCATTCGATAGGATGATCTTAAAATTCGTAGCCCAACCAGGACAATTTTTTGAGAGTAAAAGTGAGAGCTATTAATAATTATGCCAGGACAACAGGCTTAAGTTGGGACAGTCCCTAGCAAACCAGATGTAGTCACACTGTCAAGAAATAGGCTGATATCAAAATGTTAATACTTAAGTAGAAGAAACTATTAAAGATGAGGTGGTTAATTTGAATTTTATGAGGTACTAGTATGCTAAGTTTCTTTTGAAGTATATAATTACTCTTTTTTTTTTTTTTTTTGAATGTTTAGTTTTGAGAGAGACAGAGACAGAATGTGAGTGGGTTAGGAGCAGAGAGAGAGGGAGACACAATCCGAAGCAGGCTCCAGGCTCCGAGCTGTCAACACAGCCCGATGAGGGGCTCGAACTCACAGAGCTGTGAGATCATGACCTGAGCTGCAGTCAGACGCTCAACTGACTGAGCCACCCAGGTGCTCCAGTATAGGATTACTCTTAAGTAATTAACCCCAGAAAGGTCAACTTTGGATTTTTTTTATGCTGCCTTTTTTTTTTTTTTTTTTTTTAGCTTTCCTTTTGACCGTCATACTTGTAAACTCTCAGATACTGCATTTTGGTATTAACAGTTTGCTTTACTTATAGTGTTGGTTTCCATCTCATGTAGATTTGGAAAGCCAATGTGTTTAGAATTGTGTATAAGAAAGTGAATAGACTCATTGTGGGCTGGAGAGCAAAAGTCCTGAGCACATGAACCTTCTAACATTCCTTCTGGCTATTTAAAGAGCTTTGATGTAGTTTCCGGGTTTTTGTTTTTTGTTTTTTTGTTTTAATGAGTGAAGTGTGTAAGATAAGATAGCTGAGCTGTAGATAAAAGAGGCATCACTGTATCCCAGTAAGGTGTCTAAAATGTCATTCATTCATTCATTCATTTATTTTTTTATTTTAAATGTCATATTTTTAAGTCATGTTTCTCTTTGAAAATACTTGTATCATTAAAGGCACACAAATAAATTTGTTCCCATTCAGAGAAAAGGCTTATTCTTGAGGCGCCTAGGTGGCTCAGTCGGTTGAACGTCCGACTTCAGCTCAGGTCATGATCTCACAGTTCGTGGGTTTGAACCCCGCATTGGGTTCTGTGCTGCCAGCTCAGAGCCTGGAGCCAAGGAAAGGCTTATTCTTGACCCAATTTTTTTTAGATTATTGAAACAATGGAATATGAGAACATGCATTTGATAAAGCAAAATAATCTTTAAAAAATGTAAAATGCCAGTTGGTTCTTTTTTTAGCTTATTAGATTTTTCTTAAATGTACCCTAGATGTGTTCACTTGGAAGTACCTTTGATTGCACTTCATAGATAATATGCTTTCATTTACTCTTGACCTCTGACAGCTAATTAATTATGCATATACGTTTTAGTAGTTTATTTGGCATAACATGA
The DNA here is from genome assembly GCF_018350175.1 of Felis catus. NCBI lineage: Eukaryota > Metazoa > Chordata > Mammalia > Carnivora > Felidae > Felis > Felis catus. Next base: position 84,015,647 of record NC_058373.1, on the reverse strand, counting down.
AAGTTTAGACATAACCTGAAAATTCACAGCAGATTTTTGTTCAAACGTATAATTTTCTCACAGCAACGAAAAAGCACTTAAGTTAATGGTATACTGTCTTCTTGCAGCACTTTTTTCCTCATTTTATATGTTCTTAACGGTGGATTTCAAATATTTCCTTTGGGAAGTTGATAGTTACTGAGAGAATCACAAAATTCCTGGGCATTTGGCCCATAGTTCCTATGTGTTCCTGTGAGCTCTCAGGACCTTTTTTCTTTTATTAGTAACTAAACCACCAGATAAAAAGAAAGTTCCCAAAAAGGCATAATTAGTTTTATCAAAGGTAAAAATGGCAGTAGAGTACTTTGTTCTAGAAATCATAAAATTTTGCTATACTATACAAAGAATAATACAGAAAAGAGATGTAGGGGCGTTTGGGTGGCTCAGTTGGTTAAGCGTCCAACTTCGGCTCAGGTCATGATCTCACAGTTTGTGGGATCGAGCCCCACATGGGGCTCTCTGCTGTTAGTGCAGAGCCCGCTGGGATCCTCTGTCTCCCTCTGCCTCTCTCCCCAACTCTCAAAAATAAATAAACATTGTTTTTAAAATTTTGTAATGTTTATTTTTGAGAGAGAGAGAGAGAGACAGAGCATGAGTGGGGGAGGGGCAGAAAGAGGAAGACAGAGAATCTGAAGCAGGCTCCAGGCTCTAAGCTGTCGGCACAGAGCCCAACATGGGGCTTAAACCCAGACTGCGAGATCATGACCTGAGCCCAAGTCAAACACTTAACCAACTGAGCCACTCAGGCACCCCAAAAATAAACATTTAAAAAAAGATAATGGGGGCGCCTGGGTGGCTCAGTCGGTTAAGCATCCAACTTCGGCTCAGGTCATGATCTCACGGTCCGTGGGTTCGAGCCCCGCGTCGGGCTCTGTGCTGACAGGTCAGAGCCTGGAGCCTGTTTCGGATTCTGTGTCTCCCTCTCTCTCTGACCCTCCTCTGTCTCAAAAATAAATAAACATTAAAAAAAAATTAAAGAAAGATAATGAAAGAGATGTAGACTTCATGAAATAAGTGTAAAAGAATTTTATGTGAGGATTAATGTGTAAACCTTTTGTGTATAAAATAGCTATGGATCAGGGATGCCTGCCTGGCTCAGTTGGTGGAGTATGCAGTCTTGATTTCGGGATTGTGGGTTTGAGCCCCACGTTGGGTGTAGAGATGACTTAAAATTCTTTAAAAAAAATTTTTTTTAATGTTTATTTTTGAGAGAGACAGAGCTCAGGCAGGGGAGGAGCAGAGAGAGAAGGTGACACAGAATCTGAAGCAGGCTCCAAACTGTCAGCTCAGAGCCTGACGCGCAGGATCTGAACTCACGAACTGTAAGATCATGATCGAGCTGAAATTGGATGCTTAACCAACTGAGCCAGCCACCCAGGTGCCCCTAAATAAAATCTTAAAAAAAAAAAAAAAAGCTATGGATCAAAGATCAAGAGAAAGAGTGGCAATCCTTTTACTCATTACTGCTTATTGATAATTGTGTTATGAAGAGTTGTATAGATACATAGTTTTCATTTCAAAAGTCTTTTATATGAGGGGGAAGAGGATGAAGCAGTAACAAAACTGGTGTCAACCATTTTCCTAATTTGCAGTCTATTTACACTTTAGAATGTATCTGGGTTTTTTAGGCTTAACTGATTTTTTTTCAAGATTTAAAAAATTTTTGAAGTAATCTGTCCCCAACATGGGGCTCAAAGTCAACCCGAAGATGAAGAGTTGCATGGTCTACCAACTGTGCCAGCCAGGCATGCACTAATTTTTAAAAGTAAAGTTGCTGGTTTACAATTTGTATTACTGTTGCATATTGAGTAATGTGTACACTTTGAATAATTGCTGCATTAGAATTAAATTTGTTATGAAGTTGATTTAGCAGTACTTCTTTCCTTATTTTGGCTTTGTTTTTATCTACTAGCTAAAGAAAAGTGCCTTATAGTTATCCCTGAATACCAGTGTTTAAGAAACATTGACTGAATTAGATCATCTTGTGTCTTAGCTATAGAAAAAAGTTTTGGGATTAAAGTGCCATTGCCACTGCAACAATAAAGTTTTCTTCTCTGAGCTGGGATATTTTATTTCATTCAAATTTTCTCTTGGCAATATGTAAAATAAATGAATAGAATTCTAAAAAATGAACCTTAGGTAAAACAGAAACTAATGACATTCTCATAGGAAAACCCTAAAAACTGGGTAGTCTAACATGATTGATATTTTTGTGAGTTAACTTTTTAAAATGATTATATTTTTATTTCAAAAATAATGTGTGTAGTATGGAGTCTACAAAATACAGTTAAGAGCAAATAAGAAAGTTAAATCATGAGCTGATTTTAAAAATTATTGGTGTATTTGAATTTATGAGTAATATGGATATATCTGTAGTAAAACTAGTTTTTAAGTTAGGGCGCCTGGGTGGCTCAGTTGGTTAAGCATCTGACTTTGGCTCAGGTTGTGATCTCACAGTTTGTGGGTTTGAGCCTCGTCATGCTCTGTAGTGACAGCTCAGAGCCTAGAGCCTGCTTCAGATTCTGTGTCTTCCTTTGTGCCCACCTCCTCCACCTGTGTTCTTGCTCTCTCTCAAAAATAAATAGACTTAAAAAAATAGTTTTAAGTCATTTGTGCATGCTGGTAAGAGGGTAGACTTTATCCTTAATTATTGTTTCTGCAATTTCTTAGTATTTTTTATCCCAGAAAAAGAACTTTGTTGTGGCTGTAGTCACAGAGGAGCAGATTTGGATCTTGAAAATTATGCGTTGTACCTACCTATATGCTTGCTGTGACTTGGTTTTGTCTACCTAAATATTTGAAGCCACAAAATTTCCCTGTATCTCTTATGCCACCTACTTTGGTTTCATAATAGGCACCCCTTACATAACTTTTAGTGTTCCCCAAAGGAATTATTCTACAAAATAGTTTCCAATGTATCAGGACTCTACTTTTCTCCTAGTATGCATATGATCAAATTGAATAAGTCCTAATTCCTAGTGCACAGTATAAATAATCCATCCTTTAAGGTACTTTGTACTCTGCTAAAATTAAGATTAAAACATAATGTATATATTTTTCACTAAGCCAGAAGCAATCTATATTTAAGGATTTGTGTTTTGTGCGCTGTTCCAAGAGGGTCTGATAATCCCTGTGATTAGAGAAACGTAAGATTTATGTTTGCTGTGGAGAAACATGATCATCTTGGTTACTATGAATCATTCTGGAAACATCCCATCTCTGTTTCCCAATTACTCAGATCATTAGATCAAATTTAGTTCAGTTCAACAAACATGAAGCACCTTTTAATGTCTCAACAAGTCTACAGTGATACAGGGAACACAAGCATATAAACAATTACAATGCAATGTGGTAAGTACAGTGATAGAAGATTTGAAGAGGGAATGATTACCTTTGGAGTTGGATGGGCTTCAAGAAGGCCTTATAGAAGAAGTAGTGTTTGAGCTGGGTCGTGAAGGATGATAGAGTTAACCAGGACTCTATGAGAGGATGGCCCTGGAGAAAGAAAAACTGTGCAAAGGCCCTGCAGATAGTTCATTACCGCCGATTAGTGTGAGGCACTGTGATGCGAGAAGTGCAGGACAGGGAAGTATGAGCCAGATCATTGAGGGTCATGGGATACTGTGCTAATGAACATGAAACCTGTGCCTGATGAGGAGCCAGTGCAGGGTTTTAAGCAGAGGAGTGTCATGATCTTTCTGAAACACAAGTCTGATCATTTTATGAACATGCTGAGAATGTATGGGAAGGTGAGGAAATTGGAGGCAGCTAGGAGGGCTGAATTAAGGCATTGGCAAGTGCACTTGGGATGGGTGTATTTAAGAGGCATGTGGGAAAATTAACAGGACTTGATTGATTTCAGAATTAAATGGAAGGGTACAAGGCATTAACCATTATTTGGAAAATGTTAGCTATATTTTTTAGTATTGTTGACATTTCAAATCATTTAAACATCAGATTGGTTCAGAAGAGACTTAATAGGAAATTTGTAAATGTGGAAAGAAAAAATATTCACCTTTTTAATGAAAGTAGCATTTTGAAATAAATCATTGGCTAAAAAGTCATAGGTCTGCTACTTGAATTTAGATGTACAAGCCTGATTTGCAGTAATTTTCATATAACAATGGTTTCAGTAGATAAGAAAAAATTAAAACTACTGTAACATCTCTGAAATGGAATATATCCTATAGTTTTTAGAAATCATGGTTATATTTTCATGGTTTTATGGAATGGAATATATCCTATAGTTTTAGAAATCATGGTTGTATTCTATGCTTGAACTTTCATTGTAAAACTCTTATTTGATCACATATAAGCCATGGCTGAATTCCTGAGTTAAAAATTTTAGAATTTAGTAATATTCATATCATCTGCTCATTAGAGAAAGCCTGTCCCACTCTGCTGGTGATAGAAAATGGAATTTTCAGATCATTTGCAAGATCACTTTCCATTAAGGAAGATTTTTAATCCTTACTCGTAAGTAAAAGCTATTTATAAACATATGTCTTAACTCCTTTCACAAAATACTTTCCAGAGTCAAAGATTCCTCTTTTTTAGCACCTTATAATAAACATTATTTAACCATATTGATTTTTAATACTGCTTTTATGGTAAATAAGTTCACTTTTGTGAAAGACCTTATATTCATCAGGAAACATGTATTGAGTGTCTATTTGTAGAACACTATTCTGGCCATCCTGAGAAATAAACTTCTCAAGGGCACTTTTGTAATCCAGTTGGCGAGACAAATAGGCTTGTGAACTAGTAAGTATTCAGTGATAAGCAATTGAATACACATCGAGGGAATGCAGGAAAAAAGAATCTAAAGAAAAAAGGTTTTGTAGAAGTGAGTGTTAAATAGCATTTGGAGAAAAATGTTTTTTAAAAAGCCATTTTCCTTTCAAATACAGGATTATTATTTGAAATGAGGTTCCAACAGGCTCTTTCTTCACTGAATATCTCTTTAAAATTAAGAACAAAAGGGCCTGTTTGTCATCACTTCCATTAAATCCTTTTAAAGAAGGACTAAGGCCAAAGTAGAGACTTTACTTGTGAGCTCTGTGTTCCATGTGGGTAATTGCCATGGAACCTTAAGTTTCTATAGGGGTTCTTAACCTCTTCTTGTACCATCGATCCCTTTCTATGAATCCCTTCGTAGAATAATGTTTTAAAATTTATATTGTATGGAAACCAATTTGACAATAAATTTCATATTAAAAAAAACACTGAATAAATGTGTAAAAATAAATTAAAAAAAAATATATATATATGGGGTGCCTGGTGGCTCAGTTGGTTAAGCATCTGACTTCGGCTCAGGTTGTGATCTCAAAGATCGTGAGTTTGAGCCCAGCGTCAAGCTCTGTGCTGACAGCTCAGAGCCTGGAGCCTACTTTGGGTTCTGTGTCTCCCTCTCTCTCTGCCCTTCCCCCGCTCGTGCTCTGTATCTCTCTCTCTCTCAAAAATAAACGTTAAAAAATTTATATATATGTATTTTTAAAATATATATAAAATATATCAATCAAAAATGATACCTTAATGTATATGCTTCTTTATTAACACATTATGTAACAGTGTCTAGTGGCAGTATAATAACTACCATAATATGTAGTGATGAATGTAAATGATTATTTGAGATCTGTAATAACATAACATGACTTGAATGTGTGATTTCTATTGGTGATGAACCCATAAGTACTACTGATAGTATAGTGGTTTATGGTCTATATTCATATTTTTTTTGGTCTAAATTCATAATTTAAGGAGGTATAATAGATTTCAAGTAGTGGTTCGTTAAAATAAAGATGTAATTTTTCATGGGCCCTGAATTCTTTCCGTGGATTTCTTGGGCATCCAAAGACCCCAGGTTAAGAAACCTTATGATAAGGGCATGGCTGGCTCAGTTGGTAGAGCATGTACTTCTTGAATTCAAGTCCCATGTTGGGTATGAAATCTACTTTAAAAAAAAAAAAAGAAGAAGAAGAAAAGAAACCCCATGGTTCAGCAATTACCCGAGAGCCCCAGAAAGTAAAAGACTAAATGGATAGGGCTCACAGCCATTTGAAAGAAACTGTTTTTATTTTGTTTCATATATTAGAATTCATATAAGATTTTATTTGGAATAAAAATGGTTTCTGGGGGTAAATAATATTTAATTTTTGAAAAAAATTATAAATGAAAAATTGGTTCTCTGTTTATCTTGCTTTTTAAACTTAAACTGATTGCTTTTCTAAATCTTCTAAGCACATTAGTGTACCATCAAGTTTATAACCCTGGAAACAGAGATTTAGAAGTCAACAGTATATAGTCGAAACCATGGAACATCAGTAAGATTGTCCGGCAATAATCTGTGTGAATGTAACATGAGAAGAGAAATAGGCCAAGGAGTAGGCAAAAGAGAAGCCTGGAAAGACAGAAGGTGTTGTCAGCGAGGTGAGATAACACAACTTTGTAATGTTACAGAAGCAAAGGGTGGAAAGTGCTGGAGATGTCATTTATCATATCATGAAGACAAGAATCCACCACACTTGGCCATAAGGTCAGTGACATTTCCTGTGGCATTTTTAGCAGCATGGGGAGGGCTGATGGCAGTTTGAAATGGCTTGAAGACCGAATGAAGTGATGAAGGGGAAACAGTGTGATATAGACCAGTGCTTTTCAAATGTCTCTGGTGAAGCACAGTATCTGTAATTTCCACTCTGTATGGACTGACTGCAGTCTTGCTATGTGTAACTATGTCACTTGCACCAGGTACAAGGTACCCTGAGAGTTTGATGACACAAACTGATTTATACTCTTCAACAAGACAAGTTTACTGATGACAGGCTTGGATGTCATGGCCATGTCAAATTGCCACAAAAGTTCTAAAAGTTTGTTCTTAATTCTGTACATTAACAGAGGAATAGATTTTTCTTTCAAGAAACTTATCTGTCAAGGAAGAGAGAGACTAGTTAGTATTCTGTGGGGCGTTACAGGGTTGGTAGAAGGTTTCTGCCAATATTATTTCTTCCAACTTTCTCCTCTGAATATTTCCTGATATTCTCCATGCTTCACATTCTTTTCAAGCCCTAATTTGGATCTCCAATACCTAAAATAGTTCCTGGTATATAGAAGCATTTAAATTAAAGGGTTGTTGGGCACCTCAGTGGCTCAGTAGGTTAAGAATCTGACTTCGGCTCAGGTCATGATCTCACAGTTTGTGAGTTTGAGCCCTGCGTCGGGCTCTGTGCTGACAGCTCAGAGCCTGGAGCCTGCTTCAGATTCTGTGTCTCTCTCTCTCTGCCCCTCCCCTGCTTGCACTCTGTCTCTCTGTCTCTGTCTCTCTCATCTCTCAAAAATAAACATTTAAGAAAAGTTTTTTATTTTATTTATTTATTTTTTTTAACGTTTATTTATTTATTTTTGGGACAGAGAGAGACAGAGCATGAACGGGGGAGGGGCAGAGAGAGAGGGAGACACAGAATCGGAAACAGGCTCCAGGCTCTGAGCCATCAGCCCAGAGCCTGACGCGGGGCTCGAACTCACGGGCCGCGAGATCGTGACCTGGCTGAAGTCGGACGCTTAACCGACTGCGCCACCCAGGCGCCCCAGAAAAGTTTTTTAATAAATAAAAGGTTGTTGAACAAATGAATGATCTTTCATTTGAACTGTGGAGGATCTAAGCTGTCCTAGGCTTCCACATTTTATAGCAGTATATCCTGCCTCATTTAATCTCTGAATATTTATTTTGCCTGTAGTCAGGGAATTATCAGGGAGGCTCAGAATCTTCACAGTCTTTGCATTAAAGCCTTACCTTGTTATGAAAAATGACATCACTGACGTTTACTTAGTAGGACCCATGTTTTGAGAGATTTTTTTTCCCCTTCAAAATTGGTTTTGGATTTCCTTTTTGCTTTGCCTTCCCTTCCCTCTTTAAGGGCATACATTAATAGAAAATGACAGGTTTGGGACCATACCATGGCCACAGAATAAAGAGAATTAAATTGACCTGCACAGAGGTCAAAACTTAAGATAATATTTTATGTAAAAGAACTGTAATCTTTTATGAATTTCTTCACTTTCCTCTTTCTCTAACTGGACTGATTTTCAAATATTCCTCCTATTTTTTCATCTAAAGTGTCACCTCTAGTCCCCACAGTGGAACTCAAATCTGTGCCTGGAAAAACGAGATCTCTAATACAAAACGTGGGCAATATGAATGGGAGCCAAAGAAAAGCAGACAATTTCAGTCACTCATGCAGCAGACATTTACTAAATGCTTAGTATGTGCTAAACACAGCACTGAGTGCCAGGTATGAAATTGCCATCCAGGAAGGTGTAAACTCAGGTCCCGTTAGGTGTAGCAGGCTAGTCTTCTTTTATTTATTTACTTATTTAGGTATTTATTTATTTATTTTGACTTCTTTTAAATATTCAGCCAGACTGGTTACCTACAGTAGCTGGAAGGCTTTTCACACTTGTACCACTTAAATGCATTCTACACTAGATTGTTCTACACTAGATTGTTAACCTTCATCTACACTAGATTGTACATTCTACACTAGATTGTTAACCTTCATCGGGCATTGTTTTACAAATTTAAGGAAGAAGCAGGACAGTCCCAGCTGGGTACATGTGTATGGTTTGGAGAATGGGGTAAAGAGGGAAGTGATTAAATGGGAACTTTCAGTACTTTTTGGAAATACATGGTACCTGAATTTATAGCTTAATCAATAAGGGTTATTAGGACTTTTTGCCCAATTCCGGGATGAGGAGTACCTTAAAGTTGTAAATCTTATTCTCCCCATCTGGACCTTAGCATGAAGTACACAATCTATAAGATAATATATTGCCAGTATTAGAGCCAGTGACTGTTGAAGTGTGTGGCTTACATGTATTTGTTCATCCTTCCCTTCATTTGCTCACTCATTCAAAAACAATTTAGCAAATCCATTCTATGTTTAGCATCCTTAAATGCCCTAAAGGAGCTGGGCTGACAAGAAAAGAAAAATACCCCTAACACAAGGTGGGAAGTGTTCAGTGCTGGACTTAGATAATACATGCTTAATTCCATTAACCTGGCTGTGAAAATAGCCTAGGGCCATTCAGATATACCACATGAATAGATGGAAAGTCAGTTTGTTTTGCTAACAGTGACAAATTGTCATCTTATTGATCCACTTCATGTCAGATGATTAAGCTAGAGCAGTTTGGGGAACATTAAATAAATAATATCATTTTGGCATAAAAGGCTGTGTCAAAATTAGACGTGGTTTTATTTAGCACATTAATTTCTCACATGCAGATACATAATTCTTTTTTTACATGATTGATTGATTGATTTAGAGAGAGTGTGAGCAGGGTGTGGGCAGAGAAAGGGAGAGAGAGAATCCCAAGCAGGCTCCATGCTCAGCTCAGAGCCCAACGCAGGTTTGATCTCAAGACTGTGAAATCAACCTGAGTCAAAATCGAGTCAGACGCATAGCCCACTGAGCCACCCAGGCACCCCTGCAATTACATAATTCTTAAAGCACCTTCTATAAATGCATATTGTACCACAAAAAATACATCTACTCTGGCAAGCAAAATGACATGGTGGAAGAGCCTGGCTTTTACAGTTATATATTATCAAAATGCCTTCTCCTATTTTCTGTTAGGTGCATGACCTTGGGCAAAGTATTAACTTTTATGGGCCTCAGAGTCCTCATCTGAAAAACGGGAATAATAACAAACTCTAGAGTTATTGGATAATCCATCATCATCATAATAGCTAACATTTATTGAGAATTTACTAGGGGCACTTCACATAGATTATCTCATAGATTATTCCTCCAACCAAAGCTAGTAGTGGTGTTATTACTCCTCTATTTGCAGCTTAGAAGTGGTAGCCTAGGGGCGCCTGGGTGGCTCAGTTGGTTAAGCATCCGACTTTGGCTCAGGTCATGATCTCACAGTCCGTGAGTTCGAGCCCCACGTCAGGCTCTGTGCTGACAGCTCAGAACCTGGAGCCTGCTTCAGATTCTGTGTCTCCCTCTCCCTGACCTTCGCCTGTTCATGCTCTGTCTCTGTCTCAAAAATAAATAAACATTAAAAAAAAAAATTAAAAAAAAAAAAAGAAGTGGTAGCCTAGAGGTTAAATAACTTGCCCAAATTTACATGACAAAGAAGGTGGTAAAGAAAGTGGTAGAGACAGGATCCAAACCCAGGTAGTCTGGATTTGTCATTCTTGGTTTTAAACAGCTTTAATTGAGATATAATCCATATGCCATACATTAAAGTGTACAGTTCAGTGGGTTTTTAAATTTTTTTTTAATGTTTATTTATCTTCGAGAGATAGAGTACAAGTGGGAGAGAGGTAGAGAGAGGGGGACACAGAATACGAAGCAGGCTCCAGGCTCTGAGCTGTCAGCACAGAGCCCGATGCAGGGTTCGAACTCATGAACCGTGAGATCATGACCTGAGCTGAATTCTACACTTAATGGACTGAGCCACCCAGGTGTCAGTGGTTTTTAGTATATTCACAGTTATGTAACTATCACCACAATCTAATTTTAGAACATTCTTATCCCCCAGCCCCTACCAAAGAAACCCCATACCCACTAATAATCACTTCACCTCAACTTCCTATTCACAGCCCTAGGCAGCCACTAATCTACTCTCTGTTTCTACTGATTTGCCTATTCTGACATTTGATATAAATAGAATCATAAAATATGTGTTTTTTCTGTGATTGGTTTCTTTTACTTAGCATGGTTCTTTCAAAGTTTATCTGTGTCATTGCATATATCAGAACTCCATTCCTTTTTACTGCCAAATAAAATAATACATTGTATGGATAGATGACTTTTGTTTATCTCTCCATCAGTTGATGGGCTTTGGGGTTTCCACTTTTTGGCTATCATGAATAATGAATAGGGCTATGAACATTTGTCTACAAGCTTTCTTGTGTACAGATGTAAATTTTCACTTTTTCTTGATTATATATCTAGTAGTTATATGCTAGGTCATATGATAACTACATTAACTATTTGAGGAATTTTTCTTTAATTGCAAAAAAATTACAAAGTTGATATTCATACAGACTACCTGTATAGCCTCCATTTGGATTCCGTAATTGTTAACATTTTGCCAGTTTTATATCCCCGCTTCCCCCCCAACACACACACACATACATCTATCTCTCTCTTTCTCTCCCTCTCTCTCTCTCTCTCTTTCTGATTTCAGTTTTTAGAGCCAGACCTCTTAACTACTACTTTATATTATCCCCAATTAAATGATTGAACATAGGTGAAATAGTTTAATGCCTGGCCAATAATAGCTACTCAGTAAATATAAATTCCCTCCTTTCCTCTTTTCCCCAATACTTAGAAATGTTATGTAGGATCTGGGCTGAAAGCTCTACATTGAGATAAGAGAAGTGAGATCTAGGGGCACCTGGGTGGCTCAGTCAATTAAGCCTTGGACTTTGGCTCAGGTCATGATCTTACAGCTCATGAGTTCAAGCCCCGCATAGGGCTCTGTGCTGACAGCTCAGAGCCTGGAGTCTGCTTTAGATTCTGTGTCTCCCTCTCTCTCTGACCCTCCCCCACTTGTGCTCTGTCTCTGTCTCTATGTCTGTCTCTCTCAAAAATAAACATTAAACATTTTTTTTAAAGAAAAGATATTCTGGGGCGCCTGGGTGGCGCAGTCGGTTAAGCGTCCGACTTCAGCCAGGTCACGATCTTGCGGTCCGTGGGTTCGAGCCCCGCGTCGGGCTCTGGGCTGATAGCTCGGAGCCTGGAGCCTGTTTCCGATTCTGTGTCTCCCTCTCTCTCTGCCCCTCCCCCGTTCATGTTCTGTCTCTCTCTCTGTCCCAAAAATAAATAAACGTTGAAAAAAAAATTAAAAAAAAAAAAAGAAAGAAAAGATATTCTCTCTCTCTCCCTCTGCCCTTCTCCCCCACTCATGCTCTCTTGTTCTCTAAAAATAATAAATCTTTCAAAAAAAGAGAGAGAAGTGAGATCTAAAAGACTCCTGGACCTTACTTTCTACAGTATTCCTGGACCAAGGTCAGTGGAAATAGGTAGGTAGTCACCCAAACTGTGGCGATCTAGCTGTCCAATTTCTGGTTGATTTTATTAGGATGATAATTAGAAAGAGCAAGATAATTCTACAAATAGTTACATTAATTTTCATATCTCCACATTTCCTGTGTGGACATGAGGAAGGAGCTGTGAAAGAAAGCTGACTGAAGCTGAAGTTTTACCAAGAATGATAACAGAAAGGGTCTGTTTCTTCCTGGACATTGACATAGAACAGGTGAAAAGTAGGGCAGCACATGACCTACTTATTATTGATTTGTTTAGAAGAATCAATCATAACATTGGCTTGGGGGTTCCAGAACAATCCTCACTCCAGTGATATCCATCAGCTTTCTAAGAAACTATTGGGCTTACCGGAATTTTTATGAATTCCAGGCCTGCCATTTATAACTTTTAAATTTTTTTTTTCAACGTTTATTTATTTTTGGGACAGAGAGAAACAGAGCATGAACGGGGGAGGGGCAGAGAGAGAGGGAGACACAGAATCGGAAACAGGCTCCAGGTTCTGAGCCATCAGCCCAGAGCCCGACGCGGGGCTCGAACTCAGGGACCGCGAGATCGTGACCTGGCTGAAGTCGGAGGCTTAACCGACTGCGCCACCCAGGCGCCCCCATTTATAACTTTTAGACATCAGACCCTTAGCAGCCACTTCTTATCCAGCTATATTCTTGGAGCAGAGGTTTTCTCCTCACTGCTGAGATAAACCCAGAGATATTATGACTACTCTTGGTCTTGCAGGCACCTAAGTCTGCTTCTTGAGTCCTACTGGGCCTGGACCTGACTATGTATCAAAAAGAGACCATTATTGGGGCACCTGGGAGGCTCAGTCAGTTAAGCATCTGACTTCGTCTCAGGTCACGATCTTGCAGTTCATGGGTTTGAACCCCACATCGGGCTCTTTCCTGACAGCTCAGAGCTTCGGATTCTGTGTCTCCCTCTCTCTCTGCCCCTCCCCTGCTCATGTTCTCTCTCTTTCTCTCTTAAATAAACATTTTAAAAAATGAAAAAAAGAGAGACTATTATCACACCTAACAAATTAATTGTTTCTTAATATAATCTAATACCTGATATATAGTTGAATTTTCCCAACTATCACCAAAATGTCTTTTTATTTTATTTCGTTTACATTTTATTTATTTTTGAGAGAGAAGACAGAGCACAAGTGGGGGAGGGGCAGAGAGAGGGAGACACAGAATCCAAAGCAGGCTCCAGGCTCCGAGCTGTCAGCACAGAGACCAACGTGGGGCTTGAACCCACAAACCATGAGATCATGACCTGAGCTGAAGTCAGTTACTTAACCAACTGAGCCACCCAGGCGCCCCTCCAAAATGTCTTTTTTTTTTTTAATGTCTTTTTTTTTTTTTTAAGTTTTTTAATTTATTGTGTGTGAGAGAGAGAGAGTATGAGCAGGGGAGGGGCAGAGAGAGAAACAGTCCCAAACAGGTTCCAAGTTCATCACAGAGGCTGACATGGAGCTCAGTCTCACAAACCATGGGATCATGACTTGAGCTGAAATATTTGGGTGCTTAACTGACTAAGCCACCCAGGAGCCCCTAAAATGTCTTTTTATAGCTTATGTATTTGAACCACTATCCAACAAAGTCCATGTTACATTTGGCTTTTATTCTTCTTAAGCTTCTTATAATCGCAAACAGTCTCCAAGAAACCTTTTTTTTTAATGCCACTGACTTCTTTTTTTTTTCTTTGTCAGAGAGTTTATTTATTTATTTATTTTTCAATATATGAAGTTTATTGTCAAATTGGTTTCCATACAACACCCAGTGCTCATCCCAAAAGGTGCCCTCCTCAATACCCATCACCCACCCTCCCCCCCCACCCCCCCACCCCCCCACCCCCCACCCCCTCACCCCCCCATCCCCCCATGCCCCCATCAACCCTCAGTTTGTTCTCAGTTTTTTCTTTTTTTCAACGTTTTTTATTTATTTTTGGGACAGAGAGAGACAGAGCATGAACAGGGGAGGGGCAGAGAGAGAGGGAGACACAGAATCGGAAACAGGCTCCAGGCTCTGAGCCATCAGCCCAGAGCCTGACGCGGGGCTCGAACTCACGGACCGCGAGATCGTGACCTGGCTGAAGTCGGACGCTTAACCGACTGCGCCACCCAGGCGCCCCTGTTCTCAGTTTTTAAGAGTCTGTTATGCTTTGGCTCTCTTCCACTCTAACCTCTTTTTTTTTTTCTTCCCCTCCCACATGGGTTTCTGTTAAGTTTCTCAGGATCCACATAAGAGTGAAACCAAATGGTATCTGTCTTTCTCTGTATGGCTTATTTCACTTAGCATCACACTCTCCAGTTCCATCCACGTTGCTACAAAGGGCCATATTTCGTTCTTTCTCATTGCCATGTAGTACTCCATTGTGTATATAAACCACAATTTCTTTATCCATTCATCAATTGATGGACATTTAGGCTCTTTGCATAATTTGGCTATTGTTGAGAGTGTTGCTATAAACATTGGGATACAAGTGCCCCTGTGCATCAGTACTCCTGTATCCCTTGGGTAAATTCCTAGCAGTGCTATTGCTGGGTCATAGGGTAGGTCTATTTTTAATTTTTTGAAGAACCTCCACACTGTTTTCCAGATGCCACTGACTTCTTGATGAAACTCAGTATGTACTGTAGAACATCCCACCTTCTGGATTAGTCTGATGGTTTCCTTGTAATGTCATTTCCTTTGTTCCTCTATTCCATGCATTTCCTGTAAGCTGACAGATCTAAAAGGTTGGTTAGGGACACCTGGCTGGCTCAGTTGGTTAAACATCTGACTTTTAATTTTGGCTCAGATCATGATCTCATGGTTTGTGGGTACCAGCCCCATGTCTGGCTCTGCACTGACAGTATGGGGCCTGCTTGAGATTCTCTCTCTCTATCTCTCTCTCTCTCTCTCTCTCTCTCTCTGCACCTCCCCCAATTGTGCATGTACAAATGTTCTGTCTCTCTCTCTCTCTCTTTCTCTCTCTCAAAATAAATAAATAAACTTAAACCAAAAGTTTGGTTAGGTTCAGACTAAACATTTTTGGTAGGATACTTCCTAGGTGATTCTGTGTCCTTCATACTGTATCACATCAGGTGCACACAATATCTGGTTTTCCCACTGATAGTGAAGCCATGATTGATCAGTCTGATCCTTTACAAAGTTGTGTTTTCCCCTATGACCAGTAAACTAATCTGTAGGATGATACTTTGGTTCTTCTATTAACTGCCACCATGTGACATGCTGAGTCCTGGAAGATTAAAGGGTAAACAAAATAAAAATTGTCTTTGCCTTTCTGGTTTGAATCAGTGGGTTGAAACAAAATATGTTCCCTGATCACAATGGAGTGAAATTAGAAATTAATAATGGCAAGTAATTTAGGAAATGCCTAAATATATGGAAATTAAACTCCTAAATTTAAAATTTTCCATTAAACCAAGATTATAAAAATTATTTCTCTTAATGTTTATTTATTTTAGATACAGAGAGACAGAGCATAAGCTGGGGAGAGGCAAAGAGGGAGGGAGACACAGAATCTGAAGCAGGCTCCAGGCTCTGAGCTGCCAGCACAGAGCCCAATGTGGAACTTGAACTCATGAGCTATGAAATCATGACCTGAGCCGAGGTCAGACATTTAACTGACTGAGCCACCCAGGGGCCCCAAAATTGGTTCTTTACAAAAGAAGAAAAAGATTTCCTAACCCAGCTTCATGATTGTATGACCTCCCGCAAACTTGCTTTTTTGCCAGTATTCCTGATTGAGGGAGTGTGCCTCTGGTTCTGCAAGTCAGAAACCAGGGAGCAGTCCTACACCTCCTTCTCCCTCACACTTCCTTAACCAGTCCATCACCAGTTCTCTAAATCTTATCTTCTAAAAGATCTGGAGGATTTGTTTACCTCTTCCTGTGTCCCTGGCCGAGGCTGCTATCATCTCTCAGCAAGATGACAGTTAAGATTCCTCACGGTCTTGCCCCATCTCCTGCATGTCCTCCATGCAAGCAGAGGGACCTTTCTCAACTCAGAGTTCAATCTGTTGACAACCCTTCATTCTCTTCACATTTTAGGATAAAGCTCAAGATCTTCAATGAGGCCTGCAGGGACCAACCCTCACCCTTTTGCTATCTTCCCCACCTCTCTAACTCCTATACCCTCTTGCTTTCCGGGCTACATCTACTCCAACTATGCTGACTGTTCCTCAAGTGCCCTGTGCTGCTTCCTGTTACAGGACCTTTGCATTTACTGTTCCACTGCCTAGAATGCTATTGTCCAGCATCCTTGCTCAGCTAACTCCTACTTTTCATTCAGATCTCAAGCCCATTATTACTTCATTGGACAGATTTTCTGTAATCCCCTAGACTAGGGCGGATCTCTCTTTTGGTACATTCTCTCAGCAACATGTGCCTTTCCTTTTTATCACAGTATGTATTTATAATTTTTTGTGTGTTCGGTGGATTAATGTGGATAAGACTCTTTCACTAGATTGCTAACTCCCTAAAGGATGAGATCATGGCTCTTTTCCTCACCATTGTCTCTCTTATACCTAGCCTGGTAGGTAGCACATACTAGGAGTTCAATACATATTTGATCATTCATAAGAATAGAACAAAAATGTGGGGCACCTGGGTGGCTCAGTCGGTTGAGCGTCTGACTTTGGATCAGGTCATGATCTCGCGGTTTGTGAGTTCGAGCCCCGTGTCGGGCTCTGTGCTGACACCTCAGATCCTGGAGCCTTCTTCGGATTCTGTGTCTCCTCCTCTCTCTGTCTCTCCCTCCCATGCTCATGCACTCTCTCTGTCTCTCAATAATAAATAAACGTTAAAAAAAATAAAAAAAAGAATAAAGAAAAGAATAGAACAAAAACATATGTAGATATTCACCACACTTTTATTTATGATAGAAGGAAAGGTATCAACATAAAGACTAAATGATAGGAAATTTACATAATGAAATATGGCCATTAAAAATTGTTTCTGAGTAATATTTAATGATATTAGAAAATACTCATTACATCATGTTAGATTAAAAAACATGATGAATGTGGAGTAAGAGTCCTATATATTGATTTTTTTAGAAGGAAATATTCAGCGTAGTTTTGTTTCCTGCTTTTTTTTTTTTTTTTTTTTTTTACTGTTTATTTCTTTTTGATAGAGAGAGTGAGCGGGGGGGAGGGGTGCAGACAGAGGGGGAGAGAGAGTATCTCAAGCAGGCTCTGAGCTGTTAGAACAGAACTTGATAAGCAGCTGGAACCCACAAACCGCAAAATCATGACTTGAGCTGAAATCAAGAGTCAGATGCTGAACCAACTGAGCCACCCAGACGCCCCTTCCTGCTTTGCTTTGTTTTTTTTTTTTTTTTCATTTTTTTCCTGCTTTTCATTTAGCATTGTATGAAAATATGTACATTGTGTGTATGCTAAAGATATATATGCAGAGAGAAAGGTTGAAGACAATGTTACTGGTGATTTATTTCAGTAGATGGGATCTCAAGGGAATTTATTTCTTCTTCAGACTTTCTGTATTATCCAAATAGTTTTACAATAAACACATATGTTTTTATAGTTTAGAGGCAGCTGTAATTAGGAATGTGGACTCTGGGACACCTGGGTGGCTCAGTGGGTTGAGCATCCAACTCTTGATTTCAGCTCAGATCATGATCTCAGGGTGATGGGATCAACCCCCATGTCGGGATCTGCACTGAATGTGGAGCCTGATTAAGATTCTCTCTCTCTCTCTCTCTCTCTCTCTCTCTGTCTCTCTCTCCCCCTTTCCCCCTCTCTCCCTCTCTCCCTCTCTCCCTCCAATCCCCTCCCTCTCCCTCTTTCTCTCTCTCTTTCTTTCTTTCTTTTTTTCTTTCTTTCTTTCTCTCTCTCCCCTCTGCTCCTCTCCCCTGCTTGTGCTCTCTCTCATAAAAAAGAGAAGAAGAAGAAGAAGAAGAAGAAGAAGAAGAAGAAGAAGAAGAAGAAGAATATGGACTCTGCTGTTAGCTAGATCTGAATTCCAGCCCCAGCCCCACCTTTGCCACCTAGTAGTTGAGAGGCCTGGGCAAGTTACTTCGTTTCCCCTCAGAAGAATACCTACCCATGAGGTTGTTGCAGGAAGCAAATGGTATAATACTTATAAATCACTTAGTACAATTTCTGCCATATCAATAAATAGCAGCTCTTGTTATAAATTTTGATCTGATAAAAATTTTACTTAAAAAAATAAAACCTTTCATTGGGAAAGAAAAAATGATAACAAAACCCACATCTAGTTTCAAATAGTTAAAAAAAAAATTTTTTTTAATGTTTATTTCTTTTTGAGACAGAGAGAGACAGAGCATGAACAGGGGAGGGTCAGAGAGAGGGAGACACAGAATCTGAAACAGGCTCCAGGCTCTGAGCTGTCAGCACAGAGCCCGATGCAGGGCTCGAGCTCACGAACTCACGGACCGTGAGATCATGACCTGAGCCGAAGTCCGCCGCTTAACCGACTGAGCCACCCAGGCGCCCCTAGTTTCAAATAGTTTTAAAAAGAAAGGAATGAACATTGCAAAAGTGAAAGTCTACTGGACCTGGAGGAACAGCAGTAGGAAGCAAGATCATTGAAAGTCAGGAAATTATTTCCTGAGTCACTTTCTGAAAAGCAAAACCAAAAACCCTGATGTTGCCAGCTTAAAGAGAGGTGAGACAGCAATCTTGGAATGGATTCCTCTACTGAACTGCGGCTGCTACAGCCGAGCCCCTCAGAGCTGTTAATACTGTGCTCTCAAGCCGGAAAGAATTTAGCCAAACTGTTTGACTTCACTTGTGTCAACAACATCGTGGCCAGCTCTGGAAGCTGGATAAGCCTCTACTCAATGGGTACAGAATTACACAACCTCCAGCTTCTCTGTAGCAAATGACAATTTGGCTCTACAACCAGGTTGATAATATGTAAACTATCCAGGATTGTGCATCCTGCTCCAGTCAGGGCAGCATGGAGTCAGGGAAACAAGTTTTGTAACAATTCTTAGGTTTCCTGTGTGGAAAGACCTGCTTTGAATCTCAGCTGCCACACTTAACCCAGTTTTATGACTTGGGGCTAAAACTTAGTCACTCATGAGCTTTGTTTTCTCATTTGTGGCTGGGAATGATCATTCCTACCTCCCAGGAGGCTGAGCAGAGGAAGGGAGGTGATGTATGTGAAAGCTTAGAACAGAGTTTGACAACTGGCAGGAGCAATGTGTTACTTTCCACCTCTGGTGGAGACCCAGTCTCTCGGAGAACCCAGTGCGCCATGCCTATATCTGAACATAGCTACTGGCAGTAATACCAGTAATACGTGCAGCCCAATTTCTTCACGGAGCATGTGTCCAGCCCACAGGGTTTTCTGCCAAGTGGTGGAGGCCTTTGGAGAGAGGATTAACGCAACCCCTGCCTTCAGGAAGCAACATTCCTGAACGGCCTTCCACCCATTAGGACAGTTCAAACTGTTATTAGTTTTAAATAGACAGTGATCGCATCTGCTTTCTTGAATGATCATACCTCCCAAATTTCTAAATATAAATTTAAACCATGATCACCCTACACACATACACAGAGTCCTTGAATCAGAAGAGTGATTTTCTCTACCAGTCACAGCTTTTCCCCAACTTTTTATTTTGAAAATTTTCAAACATAGAGAAGAGTTAGAAGTAGTGCCACGAACACCATATGCTGTTTACTTAGATTTATGAGTAGAATTTCACTGCGTTTGTTATCTTTCGTTCTGCTTTTTAATTCTTAACTTTTTGCTGAACCATTTAAGAGTTAATTATAGACACTGTGACACTTTATCCCCAAATACTCCTGTGTGTATTTATTTCCTAAGAAGAAGGACATGCCTCCCACATAACCATAGAATTAAGTATCTCACTCAAGAAATTTAACATAAATGCACTAGTATTATCTGATATACAGTCCATATTCAAATAGTCCCAATTATTCCAATAGTATCCTCCTTAGGGTTAAAAATCTAGACTTCAAAAAGGAAAAAAAATCATACGTTGCATTTAATTGTCATGTCTCATCCAGTCATTCTGAAATTTAGCCCTTCCCCCTTTGGTGCTAAAGCTGTTGTTTTCCTCTTAATTTTTATTTCCATAATGAGCCTCAAAAGTAAATGCGAGCCCCAGTAATTTTTCATCTTCATTTTTGGTCCCGGTACTTTTTTGAAAAGATGGCCTGAGGGCATCTCAGTGGCTCAGTTGGTTAAGCATCTGACTCAGGTCATGATCTCACAGTTCATGAATTTGGGTTTGAGCCCCACGTGGGGCTCTGCACTCATAGCACAGGGCCTGCTTGGGATTTTCTCTCCATCTCTCTCTGCCCCTCCCCTGCTCACTCTCTCTCTCTCAAAATAAATAAATAAACATTTAAAAAATACATAAATAAAAGGTGGCTTGTACTGAAAATAATCCCACTATTTTTCAGTTCTTAGCTTTTTCAGTTCTTAGCATATTTAAACAGAATAATAAATGTTAGCATCTACAGAATGACAGGTGTGAAGAGGGAAGGTATGGGGCATTCAGGTTGGGGCATGTTCAAGTTAAAGTAATCACAGAACATTCAGGTGACAAGCCCAATAGGTTATGATTGGATATGGGAACCTGATTCTCTTCCCCCCTTTTTTTTTATGTTTGTTTATTTTTGAGAGAGAGAGAGAGAGAGAGAGAGAACACAAGTGGGGGAGGGGCAGAGAGAGGGGGAGACCCAGAATCCGAAGCAGGCTTCAGGTTCTGAGCTGTCAGCACAGAGCCTGACACAGGGCTCGAGCTCACGAACCATGAGATCATGACCTGAGCTGAAGTTGGATGCCTAACCCACTGAGCCACCCAGGCACCCCTGATTCTCTTCCTACATAAGGTAAAGAAAGTCACTTACAGAGAAGTGAAGGGGAAGCCACAGAATGGGTGACTTTCACAGGTGGGGGGGACTATTCTGGGGGAGGCTGGTCTGAAACTTGGGGAGATTTCTAGGCCAGAGGAGAAGCAGCAGGGTCTGCTGGACACCCAGAGAACCAGGGGAATGGTGTGCAGAGGGAATGAGGAAGAAGCAATGAATCCCACCCCTGAGCTGCTTATGGTTTTTATTTTATTTTATTTTTTATTTATTTAGTTTATTTTTTTTTTAGGGAGAGAGGGAAAGCACAAGAGGGGGAGAGGGCAGAGGAAGAGCGAGAAAGAGCGAGAGCGAGAGCAAGAGAGAGAGAGAGAGAGAGAGAGAGGGAATCCCAGGCAGGATCCACACTTAGTGCAGAGCCTGATTTGGGGCTTGATTCCACAAACCGTGAGATCATGACCTAAGGCAAAGTCAATAGTCAGACCCTCAACAGACTGAGCCACTCAGGCGCCCCTACTTATGGTCTTTAATTCAAGGTGCAAATTAATTCTCAACACTAGGCTAGGAGAGGGGCCCTGGGACACAGAGCTATGCCAGCTGGAGTCAGATCAGGTACCCTTCTGGAAAAATGGGAGAGGTTAGCCTAGACCTGCAAAGCCTCAGATCTCCTGAGGCAAAACTCCTGTAGGTAAGGAAACCAGAAAAAGAAACAAGAATAATCAGGAAGAGAAGTTAAAGAGGAGACTGGGAAGGGACAGGCTGGGGGACAAAAGCCAATTCAGTTGGGATGGCCAGAGAACAAATGGAAAGAATCTGTGTCCTTGACAACATTGAGCCACCAAATTAACCAACTCCAGAACTGCCCCACCTCTGGACTTCTCGTTATATAAAATAATACATTTCTGTACTGTTAAAAAACAAGAGGTAACCAAAATTGATGGATTAAGAAACTCCACAAAGAGCATTTTTACCGTGAGGTCTTAAGAACCAGGAGAATGAAGTAAAAATATCAAATAGGGGAACATAAAATGGTCACAACGACTGCAGCAAATCCACTCAGCTTATGAACCAGATTTTATACATATGATTACATTTAAAAGTTTATGAAGAACAAGCCTACGAGGCAGTAATTCAGTGATTTTTATTTTTTATTTCTTATTTTTAAAGATTTTTAAGTAATCTTTACACCCAACATGGGGCTCAAACACACAACCCCAAGGTCAAGAGTCACATGCCCTAGCAACTGAGCCAGCCAGGTGCCCCTCAGTGATTTTTAAAGGATCACGAGGGGCGCCTGGGCTGGCCCAGTCAGTTAAGCATCTGACTCTTGGTTTTGGCTCAGGTCATGATCTCGTGGTTCATGGGTTCGAACCCTTCATCGGGCTCTTTGCTGACAGCGCAGAGCCTGCTGGGGATTCTCTCTCTCTCTCCCTCTCTCTGCCCTTCCCCCTCTTGCTTGGGTGCGCATGCACTCGTGCTCTCTCTCTCTCTCTCTCAAAGTAAATAAACTTTAAAAAATAAAATATCAGAAAAGGCAGGCAAAAGGAAAATCTGCTGTATAGGCCCTCAGTTTCTTAAGACAAAATATATGAATATATGTATACACATATGTATATGTACATATACATGTGTGTATTGTATATAAACCTACATATGTGTGTGCACACATACACGTGTGTGTAATATAATATATATGTATGTATGCACAAAATTTGCCCTGCACAGGAGGCACTGAAGAAAACATAAGCAGTTCTGATTTTTGAGGTGAAAGCGAAATCAGGGTACTGATTGCTGAAGGTTGAAAAAAAGCTGAAGGTGCCCTTGTCACCTACCAAGGGGATTTTTGCCAGAATAACTGGAATAAATAGAGCCTTCACAATGCACCAATTTTAATAAGGTTTCAAAGCAGTGTGAGTAATGGAGGGGGAAGTGTCGTGACACTGTTCCCATTGTCGTGCTTCTCTGCGGTAAACTCTTCTCAGCTGATACTGAATCATCAGGGGAGGTTATTAAACCCTTTTCATGTCTAACAGTTAACCCCAGAGTACTTCAATTTACTGGTACAAGTTTGACTTTAGAGTTGTTTACAGGACCGCGAATGAATTTAACAGGCTCTAGTTTACACATCTAACCCTAAAATTTTTAAACTTATTTCCTTCAACTTATGAAGATAGTCTGTGCTGGAGTTACGGAGAAGAAAGGGGGAGATATATTTTCACCCCTTTCACCCTCAAATTAGTGGTACAGCTGTTTAAATGAAGCATCCACAGTTCCTTTAGAGACTAGTAGCAGTGACTAGTTCTTTCTTGTCCCTCAGACCCTCTAACCTCCAGGCGTGGTGCTCCTCGGGATTCGAACAGCTGCACATTTCCAACATAGTATTCCCTACATGGTGTCAAATGACTGGGAATGAAGTTTTGGTGACTGGATGATTTATTCACTTAGTCATCGTTGTTCCATCAGGGGAAACAATAAGAGGCTTTTGTTTGTGTTTCTGTGTGTAGGGTGTGAGGGATGAAGAGAAGAAAATAGCCATATAATGAAATCTTGGTCCTCTTTTTTCCTCTCTCAAAAGAGGTCTTTATCTTCAAATTACTATAAATGTATCATAAATATATCATAAAAAAGTACTGCACTGTGTCTCTTCCTATAGTATGTTTTCATATTTTCCTGGAAAGATTCTTTTTTCCTTTTCTGTTAAAAAAGTAATGCATGAAGATGTTCTAATCATAAAACATTCAAACATAACAAAAGTATACAGAATGAAAAACAAAGGTCTCCCTTCATTGCCTCTGCCCAACCCCCCTCTCCTACCATTCTGCCCCTACAAAAAAGTTCTTTTTTTTTTTTTTTTTAATTCTATTACCCCAGTTTGGGGCACTTTCAGAACAGATGGCATATTGCAAGCAACAGGCAAATTCCAAAATACAAGCAATCAGAAATCACTGAAAATGAACCTCACTGTGGAACACATTCCCAAAAAGTGCCAGGAAAAGTCATGGCAGAGTGACTGAGTACAGATCAGGGAGCTCTCCGGAAAAACAGGCACACAGAGCCAGAAACATCTGGGTTTGCTTCTATCCTGCCCCTAGTTAGCTGGATGTCCTTGAGCAACTTCTGTTTCCCCAGGTAGGCATGTCAGCAGGAGCGTGAAATGAGATTGCCGTATAAAACACCTAGCCAGTGCCTGATGAGTGCTAAGTCTTTGGCAAATATTAGTTTTCCTCCCACTTCCAGAGGATCTTTGCTGCATCTAAAACGCACATTGGTTTATTTCTGCTGAGGTTCTAGTTATGTCTGCACATTTACAGGGAAAGTTATAATCCTATTCTGCATGCTGCTTATAAAAAGATGAAAAAGAGCACACTTTGCTCTCCTGCCAAGTTGCTCAAAGCACATTACAAGTTCTTTAAAGGCTGATGTAGAAATAGATCTGCATTGCATTTGGGTTCAGGCAATGTATGTGGATTCAGGCACGAGCATTCAGGATTAAGAAATCCTGACAATCATGCGTGTGTTATTTCCTGAAATCCTGTATCATTAAGTGACTGATTCAAAGAAGTTGACTAGTAGGACAACACTAATACAAGAACTTTGGGTTATTTTTTAATTATTCATGTAATATTAACATGACTGTTTAGGAGTTCAGAAGTTTTGGGTTTGTCACCAAGAAAACTACTCTGCAATCATCCAAGAGGCAAGCTCATAATAAGGTGAAAATATCTTTCAGGAAGAAAAAGATTAAGGCTTCTGGATTGATCCACAAGCATTTTTTTGCAGTCTATGAAGCCTGGAGTGCCCTCTACTGGTTACCTTCCAGAGAGCCAGGCAGCTAATGGTTCATGAGAGGACTCAA
The DNA here is from genome assembly GCF_018350175.1 of Felis catus. Classification (NCBI taxonomy): domain Eukaryota; kingdom Metazoa; phylum Chordata; class Mammalia; order Carnivora; family Felidae; genus Felis; species Felis catus. The sequence continues at coordinate 83,990,864 of NC_058373.1, read as the reverse complement.
ATTTTTGAAACACTTTAAATATAACCCTTTCTCTCTGTAACTTTTCTAGTGAGTGACATTTTTCTGAAGGCTTATCCTCTGAAAGAGAGAGCAATAACTTTTTTTTTTGGAACCAACTTGATTCCTTAATCAGAAGTGTGTCTGAGATATCATTTACATGTGATCAATTGTCTATTAACATCCTAATTTCTAAAGTAATCAACATGTCAGAAGAATAACTAAATGGAATAAAGTGACCCCAAAATATTTAACTGGATTTTATATTTTAAAAAAATATATTTTTGTAAGGTACACAGTTTCTAATGTACACTAGTCTGTCCATACTGGTTTTTCAACTTCTTGCAAGTCTATAATTATTTCAAGATAAGAAGTTGAAAAAAATCTAGTGACGACTTTGCAGCTTTAAATCATTTAAATTTTTTTCTGAACTTATTGAACCATAAAAGAAAGAAAATGTCAATGACAGAGATAGAAAAATATGCATCATTTGAAATTTGTATTCTCTACTATTTTTCTTTCCCTGCTTCACTCCCTTTGCCAGTAGCCAATAACCCTTCCTGATGTCTTGAAGGGCTTGCAAGGGTCCAGTAAGAACAGGTATGCCCACACTCACTGGCCATCAGAGCTAACTGGACTTCTAATGTGAACTGGCTCACTGCTTTCCATTCATGTGTTGAAAAGCAGAATCTTTGGAGTGCCTGGGTGGCTCAGTCGGTTAAGCGTCCGACTTCAGCTTAGGTCATGATCTCACACTGAGTTCGAGCCCCATGTCAGGCCCTGTGCTGACAGCTCAGAGCCTGGAGCCTGCTTTCAGATTCTGTGTCTCCCTCTCTTTCTGCCCCTTCCTTGCTCATGCTCTGTCTCTCTCTGTCTCAAAAAAACCCCAAAAACCAAAAAACAAAAAACACACACATTAGAAAAGCAGAATCCTTATCTTCTGGTGCAGTGTAACCTAGAATTCATCCGCTTTTCATTTATCCATGCATTCATTTATTCCCCAGTTATTAAGCACCTATTCTGTGCCATACACTGTCTATATGTCATGAGTATATGTCACTTCTACAAGATGAGGGTCCCAAATGTAATCACATTCCTTTTAATGTTAAAACTAAATAAGTCTACTGCATGCACACACATATGCATACCAATCCCAGGAATGTGTCTTTTTTTTTTCCTTCGCCAGAATTCCTCTCTGTAATAAATCCATGAACTCCAGAAGGCAGACTCGGCCCTGGGACCCAGTCCTTCTCTTACTTGGCTACTGCTCTCTGTTGGGAGTGTGAGGACTCGGATTTGGACTAGTTTATATTGCCCCCCAGCATTGCCCTGGATTGTTCCCCACTCCAGATACTTTCGATGAGTCCTAGAAGAGGGAAGGACAATGTCCCTCCCACCCAGTTTAATGCACACAAAGGGCAGATATTCCAAACTGCTCTTTACACACACGCGCGCGCGCACACACACACACACACACACACACACCCCAAAGCCACCTTTCCTTAGAGAACTGTCAGCTGGAACACCCCATCTTGCATTCATGACTTCAGAAGTCTCTAAAACAAAGTAGCCTATCTTTGAGTCCTTGATCTGGAATCCTCAGTCACATTCTTGGTTATTTTGTTCAATATAAAGCAGACAACAGAGCTGTCCCGGTTGAAGTAGGGATGGGGCTCTGTGTCTTTCCTTCTGTCCTTTCTCTGTATCTTTCCCCTCCCAGGTCGGTGGACATTGAGGTGCTGCTGTGGAACTGTGGCATTTTGTGAAATACAGATTGAAAGCCACTCATCTATTTTAAAATTCTTATTTTACAGATGAAAAAAATGAGGCCCAAAGTGCAATAAACTGCTGGTCTGGAATTCAAGCTGAGATCTCCTGGTTTCACACCCTTTGCTTTTTTGGTGGTGTTATGTTGTTTCTCTTTTATCTATGTGAAGATTTATTTGTTTTGTGTCTCATTCCCTCCAAGCCCAAACTTAGGTAATTATACCTTGAAAAGCAATCTCAAAAGCTAATTTATAATTGGATGTTTATGGCCAATAATAGCTTGGGAAATTGCTTCTCTCAAGTGTATCTGTCTAAGTCCCAGGAGGAAACAGATGGCACACTCAAATTAGGATAATCAAATGGGTTTAATAAAGGTCCCATTTACACAAGAGTGTGCAGTGTGTAGGGAGACCACCAAGGATAACAGTATCAGAGCTAATCCTGTCCGTTGGCCTGGAAGGACGAAGGGAGGGAGCACACTCTTCAGAGAGACGTGGAGCCTGCCAGAGAGAGGAATGTGACGTTTGGTCAAGGGACTAGGCAGCCCAAGGTGACCTTTCAGGGATGAGGTTGGGCAATTATAACATCACCTTCTCTGTCTTCTCTTTCTCTAATCTCTGCTAGAGATCTTCTTGGTTGAAGAAGTCAACTGGAAGTCAAAAACATTGAACATATGGCTTAGTCACTCTACAGAGCAGGGTGAAGAAGAGTGAAGAGTAGATCTGGAGGCCAAATGGAAAATATCCTTTTTACAAAGGTATACAATTTGACAAGTTATCAGAGCTGGGGACCAAGATTCTAGAAGGAAAAAACAAACAAACAAAAACACAGAAATCATTTTAGTCTCTACCTTTCTGGCCACAGCCAATCAGTCACTTAATGGAGGCAGTCCTGGGGCACCTGACTGGCTCAGTCAGTAGAGCATGTTACTCTAGATCTCAGGCCTATGAGTTAGAGCCCCATGTTGGGCTTGGAGTCTACTTAAATTAAAAAAAAAAAAAATTAATGAAAATATAATGGAGGAAGTTCTCTCTTTTTTTTTAATTTTTATTAAAAAAAAATTTTTTTAACGTTTATTTACTTTTGAGACACAGAGAGACAGAGCATGAACAGGGGAGGGGCAGAGAGAGAGAGGGAGACACAGAATCTGAAACAGGCTCCAGGCTCTGAGCTGTCAGCACAGAGCCTGATGCGGGGCTCGAACCCACGGACTGTGAGATCATGACATGAGCCGAAGTCAGACGTTTAACCAACCAAGCCACCCAGGTGTCCCTGAAGTTCTCTCTTTTATAAACACTTCTTGATCAATTTCTCTAACATCCAGCTTGATTACTACTCATTTAGTTTTGGTCCCTACCACATCATAGCTGGATAGGGCGATAGCTTCCTAACTAGTATCCTGCCTTTAATTCCCCAACTTCCACACCACTGGTGGGATTATTATTATTTTCTAATGTTTATTTGTTTTTGAGAGAGAGAGAGAGAGAGAGGGACAGAGAGACAGAGTGCAAGCAGGGAAGGACAGAGAGAGAGAGAGAGAGGGAGACACAGAATCCGAAGCAGGCTCCAGGTTCTGAGCTACCTGCACAGAGCCCGACATGGGGCTCAAACTCACTAATGGTGAAATCATGACCTGAGTTGAAGTCAGACGCTTAACCGACAGAGCCACCCAGGTGCCACAGGTTTTTTAAATATTTTTAAGATGCAAGTCTGACCATGTAGTTTTCTGCTTAATACCCTTCAATGACTTAACATCACCTCAGTACATTTGATATCAGTAATAATTTATCCTAAAATGTAGGGGCTTAAAACAACAATAATCATGTATTCTCTCTCATTGTTTGTATGCGTCAGGAATTTGGAAAGGGCTTGGCCGGGAAGTTCTTTCTTGGAGCCTTTCATGAGGACACAATCAGATTTTGTCTGGGGCTGTGGTTATCAGAGGCAAGGATCCCTGGGGGCCATCTTGGAGACTGGCTATTTACACATACCTAGGATAATGTCTAATTCTAAAGTGTCCTATAGGGCCATTTACCCTTGTCATCAGGAATAAGGACCTGCCATGGCCATGTTCTACTACCTCTCAAGTTTGCTATTTTAGAAGTAAGAGGTATTTCTTTTATTTTTTTTATTTTTATTTTTTGAAGTTTATTCATTTTTGAGAGAGAGAGAGACAGACTCTGAAGCCAGCTCCAGGTACTGAGCTATCAGCACAGAGCCTGACTCGGGGCTGGTACCCACGAATTGCGAGATCATGACTTGAGCCCGAGTCAGATGCTTAACTGACTGAGCCACCTAGGGGCCCTGGAAGTATGAGGTATTTCTTAACTGATTCACCTACTTCTAAGGCCCAGGATTAGAGGTATGGGCTCTGTTTAACTCATTTATTTTAATTTTCTTGGGGAAACTGGGTTAGTGCTGCTTAAAAATAAAGCATTCTCAGAGTACCTGGCTGGCTCTGTCAATGGAGCATGCGACTCTTGATCTCAGGGCTGTGAGTTCAAGCCTCACACTGGGAGTGGCAATTACTTTACAAAAATTAAATTAATTTTAAAAATAAAGCATTCTTTGGTAAGCATTATTGACAAATACAAAATTATCTCTAAGTCACGTATATAAAACAGAATACATTAAACTAAACAGGTATATTCAGAGGAACATAATATACTTAACATATTTAATTAGTTTAATTTATTTAATATATTGGATAATTTAAACATACTCAATACTTAAACCCAAAATTCTGTTAATAAAATTAAATTTACCAAATATTTCTCATCTGCTGTCTTTTCCTAAGACAAGAAAATCATAACACTTTTCTTTATCTCGTTCTATAGCAGTTCCCAGCCCAATTCTTGGTATAAAGTAGATGGTCATTAAATATTTGTTGAATTAAATTGAGTAATACCAAGAATAAATAATGATAATCCCCAGCCTTTTCTTTAAAGTTCCTTCTGAATTTCTGCAGAGTAGTAGACAGTACTGTGTTCTAAGCACTCTGCTAAGCACTTTATATGCATTATCTCATTAATCTTCACACCAATCTTATGAGGGTGGTACTTTATTTTACCCATTTTACAGAGGAGAAAACTGAGGTTTAAAAAAGTTGGCCTTGGGGAGCCTGGGTGGCTCAGTCGGTTGAGCTTCCGACTTCAGCTCAGGGCATGGTCTCGCAGTTTGTGAGTTTGAGCTCTGCGTCAGGCTCTGTGCTGACAGCTCAGAGCCTGGAGCCTGCTTCAGATTCTGTATCTCTCTCTCTCTCCCCCACCCCTGCTCATGCTCTGCCTCTTTCTGTCTCTCAAAAATAAATAAATACTTTAAAATATTAAAAAAAAAAAGTTGGCCTCTACTGTTCATATCCTCTCTAATTCTTCATATTCCGTAGTTTGAGTCCAGAAAAAGATATTCAGTTAACTTTATGCCCTGTTATGAATATCCTGATTTTATGGTTTCTATTTGAAAGACTACTGGGCGTGTATTTAGCAACAATATTATTGAAATAGCTTTCTCTTCTGGATGTAGAGTATGCTGTATAAGACCAAAGCAGAAAGTACAATATTCTTTGCTTCTAATATACAGTTTTATTTTTCTATTTAAAGTTTTGAAATCAATTAATGTAATCCCTATCAAAATACCAACAGCATTTTTCACAGAACTAGGACAAATAATTTTAAAATTTGTATGGAACCACAAAAGATCCCAAATAGCCAAAGCAATCTTGAGAAAGAACAAAACTAGAAGTATCACAATCCCAGATATCAAGATATACTTACAAAGCTATAATAATCAAAACAGTATGGTAATGGCATAAAAATAGACACAGAGGGGTGCCTAGGTGGCTCAGTCTGTTGAGCGTCCAACTTTTGATTTCATCTCAGGTCATGATCTCAGAGTTAGTGAGTTCAAGCCCCATTCTCTCTCTCTCCCTCTCTCTCTGCCCCTCCCCTGCTCACGCTCTCTCTCTCTCTCTCTCTCTCTCTCTCTCAAAATCAATAAACAAACTTAAAAAAACAGACACATAAATCAATGGAACAGAACAGAGAGCCTAGAAATAAAGCCACATTTACATGGCCAATTAATCTTCCACAAAGGAGGAAAGAATATTCAATGGGAAAAAGATGCTGTCTTCAACAAATGATGCTAGAAAAACTGGACAGCTACATGCAAAACAATGAAGCTGGACCACTTTCTTACACCATACACAGAAATAAACTCAAAATAAATTAAAGACCTAAATGTGAGACCTGAAACCTGAGACATAAAAATCCTGAAAGAGAAGACAGGCAGTAACTTCTCTGACATAGGCCATAGAACATTTTTCTAGATATATATCCTGAGGCAAGGGAAATAAGAGCAAAAATAAGCTGTTGGGATCACATCAAAATAAAAAGCTTCTGCACTGTGCAGGAAACAATCAACAAAACTAGAAGACATCTTACTGAAAGGGGGAAGATATTTGCAAATGACATATCCAGTAGAGGGTTATTGTCCAAAATATATAAAGAACTTACAAGGGCCACCTGGGTGGCCCAGTTGGTTAAGCATCCAACTCTTGGTTTGGCTCAGGTCATGATCTCGAGGTTGTGAGATCAAGCCCCATATCATGCTCTGTGCTGAGCGAGGAGCCTGCTTTGGATTCTCTCTCCCCCCCCACTCTCTGCACCCTACTCAATAAATAAAAATAAACTTCAAGTAAAAAAGAACTTACACAGCTCAACACCAGAAAACCAAATAATCTAATTAAAAAAGACATGAACAGACATTTTTCCAAAGAGGACATCCAGATGGCCAACAGACATATGCAAAAATACTCAACAACACTCATCATTAGGGAAATACAAATCAAAATTAAATATCACCTCACACCTGTCAGAATGGCCAAAATCAAAAACACAAGAAACAACAAATGGTGGTGAGGATGTGGAGAAAAAGGAACCCTTGTGCACTATTGGAGGGAATGCAAACTGGGATGGCCGCTGTGGAAAACAGTATGGAGTTTCCTCAAAAAACTGAAAATAGAACTACCATGTGATCCAGTAATCCCACTACTAGTTATTTACCCAAAGAATAAGAAAACACTAATTAGGTTTTTTTTTTGTTTTTTGTTTTTTTTTTAGAAAACACTAATTTGAAAAGATATATGCACACCTAATGTTTATTGCAGCATTATTTACAATAGCCAAGCCACAGAAGCAACCCAAGTGCCCATTAATAGATGAATGGATAAAAAGGAATGAAATCTTGTCATTTGCAACAACATGGATAGAGCCAGAATGTGTTATACTAAGTGAAATAAGTCAGTCAGAGAAAGGCAAATACTGTATGATTTCACTCACATGTAGATTTAAGAAACAAAAGAAAAGAACAAAGAAAAAAAGAGACAGACCAAAAAGCAAACTTTTTTTTTTTTCAACGTTTTATTTATTTTTGGGACAGAGAGAGACAGAGCATGAACAGGGGAGGGGCAGAGAGAGAGGGAGACACAGAATCGGAAACAGGCTCCAGGCTCTGAGCCATCAGCCCAGAGCCCGACGCGGGGCTCGAACTCACGGACCGCGAGATCGTGACCTGGCTGAAGTCGGACGCTTAACCGACTGCGCCACCCAGGCGCCCCAAAAGCAAACTTTTTTTAAAAAAGTTTATTTTTCAGAGAGAGAGAGAGAGAGAGAGAGAGAGAGAATGCCCAGGGGAGGGGCAGAGAGAGAATCCCAAGCAAGCTCCACGATGTCAGTGCAGAGCCCCACACGGGGCTCAATCCCACAGAATTGTGAGATCGTGACCTGAGCCCAAACCAAGACTTGGACACTTAACTGACTCAGCCACCCAGGCACCCCCAAAAAACAAACTGTTAACTATAGAGAACAAACTGATGGTTGCCAGAAGGGAGGTCAGTGGGGAGATGGGTGGAATAGGTGAAGGAGCTTAAGAGTACACTTCTTATAATGAGCATTGAGTAATGTATAGAATTGTTGAATCACTATATTGTACACTTGAACCTAAGATAACATGGTGTGTTAACTATACTGGAATTGAAAAAATTTTTAAACAAGTTTATTTATTTATTTTGAGAGATAGAGCAAGCAGGAGAGGGGCAGAGAGAGAGGGAAAGAGAATCTCAAACAGGCTCCACGCTGTCAGCACAAAGCCCAATGTGGAGCTCTAACTCACGAACCATGAGATCATGACCTGAGTCAAAACCAAGAGTGAGACATAACCAACTGAGCCACCCAGGTACCCCTAAAAAAAATTTTTTTTAAATTAAAACCAAGCCATCAAAGCAGTGTAGTATGTGAAAATAAATAAATAAACTTTTTTAAAAAATAAAGTTTTTAGCGGTGTCTGGGTGGTTCAGTAAGTTAAGCATCTGACTCTTAATTTTGGCTCAGGTCATGATTTCACGATTGTGGGATCTAGCCCTGCTCTGGACTCTGCACTGACAGCATGGAGCCTGCTTGAGATTCTCCCTCTCCTTCTCCTTCTGCCTCTCTCTCTCTCTCTCTCTCTCTTTTTCTCTCTCTCTGAAAACAGTAAATAAACTTAAAAAAAAGAATATAAAAAATAAAGTTTTGAGATCAGGATATAGTTTATTGTTGGTGTCAAAATTTAATACACTGCCTTGTCTCCCCAAAATGCTATCGGTATATCTTGGAATTGCAGAAATACATTATGTCAAAGATGTCTCTTGCTTCTGTGTGGTCTGTTAAAGAATGTGATGACTGTGACAATACATACGCTTCATAAACAGGCTGACATCCTGTTGTCTTCCAGGAACTTCCTGGCTTTCTGCCATGCATATACATTTGCAAAAATGCATCTGCAGAGTTAAGCATTTTTCAAGTTGAAAGCTTAAAGCACTTTAGAGACTCTGGTTTCTATTCTGTGGTAAACAGGGGTATAATATGCGATCTCTTACATGTTAAAGAAAGGACCATTGATTTCCCTGGAAAAGCATTTTTTCACTTCATATAATGATTTAAGTATATTCACTTCAGGGTTATTGTCATTATGCTCATCATCATCATCACCAACACCATCGTTACCATGTACGTATAGTGAGGGGAAAAAATTTCAATACACAAATGTTCTTTCTAGAGCTAAAACAGCTATAATTTAGGAGCACATTTTTGCTTTTTTTCTTCTTTTTTCCCCGCCAAGTTTTTACTTCAATTCCAGTTAGTTAACATACAGTGCAGTCTTAGTTTTAGGTTTAGAAATTAAACCTAATTCGTCACTTACATACAACACCCAATGCTCATCACAAGTGCCCTCCTTACTATCCATCACTCATTTAGTCCATCCCCCGCCCACCTCCCCTCTAGCAACCCTCAGTTTGTTCTCTATAGTTAAGGGCCTGTTGTATGGTTCTTCCCTCTTTCTTTTCCCCATATATTCATCTGTTTTGTTTCTTAAATTCCACTTTTGAGTGAAATCATATGGTATTTGTTTTTCTCTGACTGACTTATTTTGCTTGGCATAATACTCTCTAACTCCACCCACATCATTGCAAATGGAAAGATTACATTCTTTTTGATCTCTGAGTAATATTCCATTGTGTATATGTACTACATCTTCTTTATCCATTCATCACTCAAGGGACATTTGGGCTCTTTCCATAATTTCGCTATTGTTGATAATGCGGCTATAAACATCAGGGGGCATGTATCCCTTCGAATCAGTATTTTTGTATCCTAGGTAAATACCTAGTAGCGCAGTTGCTAGATGGTAGGGTAGTTCTGTTTGCAACTTTTTGAGGAACCTAGGAACACATTTTTAAATTAATTATGAAGATAAGACTCTGGGGAATAACTTGGATGGCCTAGAGTTAGTAAGAGAAAGAGAGCTAAACTGCTCTGTGAGAAATGAACAAGGATTTGGGGGATTAAGGACAAATAAGTTAGGGAAGAATGAAGGCTAAAAGCAAGATGAGGGGGCATTGGCATTGAAATCTGGCCCACTTTCTGTGTCAAGCTGTGAATTGCTAGGCCTGCTGCAGAAAGGCTGCTTTTTTTCTCAATGTGCATATAGATGCCATATGGGCCAGCAGTGACCCCAAGAGGGACCCAGCGTAATGCCAAGAGACTACAACCTGTAAGGAAGAGATACAGAGTGATTTCTCCATAGGAAAGAATGGAACAGGGATTTTTAAGTTCAGAAAGGTTAAAATCCAATTGAGGTCATTCTGCCCTAGAATATCATCTCCTCCATGACTCTCTTCCTTTGATAATATCTGTTCACGTACATTGTAGATGAGTGGTGCTTCAGAGAGAAGAGATTGGGGCAGTTTCTAGTGAGGGGGCGAGGTGAGGAAAAGACAGAAGAAACACTGAGGGGCTATAGTGTTGCTGGAAGCAAGACTTCAACCAGAGGACACCAAGGGGAGACTAGGCTCCAGAGAATCTTCAGAGACATTGGGGATGAGTATTTGAACTAAATGCAATTTGAATTTCAAAGAGCTTCAGGACATCCATGCAGCTGGCACTTATATACACATAAATATCACTTAAGATCATTTGAGTTTCCAACAAACGGTGCTGGAACAACTAGACATCTTCATGCAAAAAGATTAATCTTTACACACTTCACAAAAATAACTCAAAATGGATCATAGACCTACATGTAATATATAAAACTATAACATAGGAGGAAACCCAAATGACCTTGAATCTGCTAATGACTTTTTAGATACAACACCAACGGCACGATCCGTGAAAGAAAAATTGGTAAGTTGGACTTCATTGAAGTTAAATTTTTCTGCTCTATGAAAGGTACTGTCAAGACAGTGAAAAGACAAGCCCCAGACTAAGGGAAACTATTTGTAGAAGACATATCTCTAAAAAAAGCCCGTCATCCAAAATATGCAAAGAACACTTAAAACTCAACAATAAGAGAACAAACAACCTGATCAAAACTGAGCCAAAGACTTTAACAGATACCTCACTGAAGAAGATCTATAGATGGCACATGATCTGCATGCTCCACATCATATGTCATCGGGGGAATGCAAAATTAAAAACAACAATGAGGGGCACCTGGGTGGCTCAGTCGGCTAAGTGTCCAACTCTTGATCTCAGCTTACGTACTGATCTAAGGGTCATGAGTTGAAGCCCTGTGTTGGGCTCCAGGCTGGGCATGAAGACTACCTAAAAAACAGAAACAAAAACAACAATGAGATATCACTACAGATCTATTAGAATGGCCCAAATCCAGAACATTTACAACACCAAATAGTGGCAAGGATATGGAACTCCCATTCATTGCTGGTTGGATGGAATGCCACTTTAGAAGACAGTCTGGCAGTTTCTCACAACACTAAACATACTCTTGCCATACGATTCAGCAACCGTGCTCCTTGGTATTTAGCCAAAGGAATTGAAAACTATGCACACACAAAAAACCTACACACAGATATTTATAGTAGCTTGTTCATAATTGCCAAAACCTGGAAGTGACCAAGACACCCTGCAGTGGGTAAATGGATAAACCGTGAAACATCTAGGCACTGGAGTAGCAAGCTGTGAAAAGACACAGAGGAACTCTTAAGTGTGTATTACTAGATGAAAGGAGCCAATCTGAAATGGCACATACTGTATGATTCCATCTACATGACATTCTTGGAAAGGCAATACTATAGAGACAGGAAAAAGATCAGTGGTTGCCAGGGGTTGGGGGCAGTGAGGAGGTAGATAGGTGGAGCACAGACTTTTAGGGCAGTGAAACTACTCTGTATGATACCATAATGGGGATACTTGTCATTATATATTTGTTCAAACCCATAGCATGTACAACACAAAAAATGAACCCTACCGTACACTATGGACCCTGTGTGGTAATAATGTGGCAATGCAGGTTCATCAGCTGTACCAAATGTACCAGTCTGGTTTGGGATGTTGCTAATGTGGTAGACTATGTGGGGGCAGGGAGTATATGGAGAATCTCTGTACCTTCACTCAACTTTGTTATAAACCTAAGACTGCTCTAAAAAGTAGTCTCTTTAAAAAAAAAAATCACTTGAGGAAGTGAGGTCTGAGAGGTTAATGAATTTGTTCAGGGAAAAATGGCCCATCTGTGACTGAAATATGGTTGCTAGGACTTCTGCTTTCTGCCATGATGAAGTAAGAGGAACCAAATTTGCTGACTGCCTTAAACATTTTTTAAACTGGGCAAAATATTTGAAACAACAGTTTCAGACATTCGACAATAGGCAGCAGAGAAAAGCCATCTCTGAAGGGAAACGAAAAAGATGAGGTCTATGGTCATCCTAGCTCACTGCCTGGAAACTTTCCAGGCAGTGGCACAGAAAGGGGGAAACTAGGTGGAGCCCTGCAGTCTTCCTGAGTTAAGGAGACAGAGTTGAGAATTTGAGAACACTGGGGTGGCTAGAATTTTCAAGGCAGAGGCCCCAGAGAGATTGGCTGCAGAGAAAGAGAAAGAGAGCTCCAAAGATCTGAAGATAGTTACCATCAAATCTTCAGCTGAGTACTGATAAGTGCATGTGAGGAAATTATTATTATCTTACAATTTGGGAGGTCAGAGGTGAAAAGAATTCTCATGGCACTAAAATCAAGGTGTCAGCAGGGCGGTAGTCCTTCTGGAGGCTCTAGGGAAGAATCTGTTTCCTTGCCTTTTCCAGCTGCTAAAGGCTGGCTACATTCCTTGGCTCATGGCCCACTTATATCTTCAGAGCCAGCAATATTGGGCCGAGTCTTTCTCACACTGCCACCTCTCTGGTTCTCCTCTTCTGCTTCTGTCTTTCACCTACAAGAACTCTTGTGATTATCCTGGGCCCACCTAATATAATTCAGGATAATCTCCAGCGTCTCGAGGCCAACTGATTAACAAACTTAATTCCATCTGCAAATGAAATTCCCCTTTGCCTTGTAAGGTGATGCATTCGCAAGTTCTAGGGATTAGGACACAGATCTCTTTGGAGGCTGTCACTCCGCCTATGACACCATGTAGACTACTTGGAATTGTGCCACTGCAGTGCCATCTGTAAGGAGGACAGGAAGCTGTAGTCTGTTGTAGAGGGCAGCTTTTGTAACTTTGCTGGAAAACGAACTTAATATCCTCAGGATGTCTTTAGAGCTGCAGGAAGAAGTAAGTTATGAACACTTCCAGATCCTCTTTCTTAAACGTTTTTAAAAGTTTTTTTCTTTAATGCTTATTTATTTTGAGAGAGAGAGACACACGATGTGAGTGGGGGAGGGGCAGAGAGAGAGAGGGAGAGAGAGAGAGAATCCCAAGCAGGCTCCACGCTATCAGCACAAAATCCGACTCGGGGCTTGATCTCACAAGCCATGAGATCATGGCCTGAGCGGAAATCAAGAGTCAGACACTTAACCGACTGAGGCACCCAGGCACCCCACTTCCCGATCCTTTTTAGGAGCACTCAAACATCAAGCCTGTTATTGTATTGTTAGCAAACTTAATTTCTACAAAGGACATGTAAAACACTCTCGTGCTATTTCTTGCCCTTTTATTTGTTAATATTTGTTTTTGAATTATAGTTGACATACATTATGTCTTGTCCTAAAATCTATGAAAAAATGAACCAATTGATAAAAAAGCAGTTATCAAATAAATGTGCCAGTGGGAGATACTTCTGCATTTGCCCTTAATTCAGGCCTTGTGGACGTACCCAGCCAGTGCCATAGTTCTTTGGTTCACTCAGCAGAAGCTTCAGTATAATCTCACAACCTTTGTGTTTAATGAAGCCTTCCCATCCCCACTGCCATTCTTCTTCTTCTGGGGAGACTAAGTCAGACAACTGAGATCAAACACAGCTTATCTTTCCAAGCAAAGATCTCACCTCTCAACTACTCCATCCTTCCGTTGTTTCCATATAATGGGAGTTTGGAGGAGGTCTCCCACTCCTAGTACAATTCATAGGGTCCTTCTAGAATTTCTGAATTTTCTTCTTGCCAAAGTTACCTGATTTTAGCTTTCCAGTCTCAAGACCAGCCCCCCTTATTCAGTGATGGCTCGGGCACTTGGCTTGTAGTCAGTCTTCCATTCCAACTCAAGTTCTGTCATTATCTTTGATCTGCTCATCTCCAGTGACAACGCCTCCATTTAGTTTTAGCCATTCCCTGCCATGGTTATACCCTGATCTTGCTGTCACTGGGAACTGCTACTTCACTGGAATAATAAACTCCACCCCACCCCACCCCACCCCACCCCCCACTCTCTGGCCACAGCATTCTATTCTTCCATCTCGGTCTTCCCCTGCTCAGTCTTCCCCTGCTTTAGTCTAACTGCCTGTAATAAGCAAATTAAAAGCTCAGTAGTTATATTTGTTAACCTTTGCTATCTAGTAGGCCATCCTAAAATTTATTGGTATAAAACAACAACCATTCCATTATGAAGCACTAAACTGGGCTCATGGCAATGGCAGAGACAAATGAATGTAAGTGGACATACAAGTGACCTTTAAAACCTGGGCACACTGTCAGTCACATGCCATTGGCCAAAGTAAGTCATATTGTCAAGCCTAAAGTCAAAGGGCTAGGGAGTACACTCCGCCCATAATGAGGCCATTGCAAAGGTGTGGGCACAAGGAGGGTTAAAGCGTTGCGGCCAATAATTCAATCAATCACAATGGCTCACCACAATAAAAGATTTTTCTCTCTCATTTCACAGTCCAGTGTGGTCAGCACAGGAACTGTGTTCTACCCAGTCATTCAGCAACCTGGCCTTCTACTGTAGGACTTTCCTACCTCTTTCAGCTTTATCGTTGTCCACAGGGCTGGAAAGAAAGAGTGTTCAGGATCACTGCAGTAGACTAAATAAGGATCCCCAAAGATGTTCACAACCCAATCTCCAGAACCTGTGAAAGTTATCTTATATTGTAGATATGGTTAAATTAAAGATCTTGAGATGAGGAAATTATCCTGGTTTATCTGGGTGGGCCCTACATGCAATCACTAGAGTCTTCATAAGAGGGAGGCAAGAAGGTCAAAGGAGGAAGGGAGAGATGTGAGGATCAAAGACGTTGGAAAGGGGCTGTGAACCAGGGCATGCAGGCAGCCTCTAGAAGCTAAAAAGAAAAAAAAAAAAAGGCAAGGAAATGGACTCCCCACTAGATCCTCTAGGAGGAACCAGCTCAGCTAACATATAGTCATAACACCCTGACTTTAGCCCAGGGAAATTGATTTCAGACTAATGGCCACTAGCAGTAAGAGAATAAAACTGTTGTTTTAAGTAACTAAGTTTGTGGTAACTTGTTAGAGAAGCAGGAGGAAAACTAATACGTTCATATAAGAGAGTTTTCACAGGCAGCCGTGTGCACGTCTTTTTCACTCACATCCCATTTAACTTAGTCACACAGGTACTCCTATCTCTGTGGGGGTCTGGCTAATGTAGTCTCTTTGAGGGGCCGGGGTGGGGGGGGAGAAAAGAGGGTTTGGTGAATATCTCCTCCACATGGAAGCTGCTAGACCGTAAAGCCACCAGCCAGACTGAACATCTTTCACCTCCTCGAGAGCACCACACTCCTGCCCCAGACCAGACCTTTACAATTACTTCAGTCTCTGTCTTTCGGTGAATCCTGTAGCAGGTGAATTTCTGAGACCCTTCCATAGCGAGTTTATACAAGATACGAGTTTAATTAAATACAAGAGGGGAGAGAATTACTTCTAATAAGTTAGAATTTAATGTATTCTGCCAATATGCCTTTAAAATGAGGATATACATGTTCTGACTTCCCTTTTTAGAAACTGCAAGGCAAAGGAAATTGTTTAAATAGCAAGGTCAGAGAAGTGACTAAAAAAATGTGGTTGTAGACTATAAAAGAGTGAATAATTCAGTACATTTGCTGAGTCGAAAAGCAGAGAGAAACCTCAAGAGGTCGTTGGCCCAACTTTCTGCTTCTGGGAAGGCTGAGACCAAAATCATCCCAGTTGGGGCAAGTGTGGGATTTGGGGCAAGGAGGGATGGAGACAGGAAGGAGGCCGGGGGTAGGATCTCTTCTGTTCTAAGATCTCTAGGCATGGAGAAGGCATTGTATAGACATTTCAAAGTTTTGTCTGAGTCCTCAGAACATCTTTACAGTCGCTAACATACTCGGTATCTGCTAGGTGCCTTACACATGAAGACTGCGGGCACCTGACTTAGCTGTCTTCTGACTTTGAGGAAGGGCTGAGCATTGGGGAAACTTGTGGGTCTCAACCATAGCCCAGGGAAAACTAAACCTCAAGACTTCTTTCTGCTTGATAGGGCTGAACTGCCAGGTTAGCATCGGGGCAGCCGTCCAGACAATTCATCTCAAGAGGGTCTTAAAGTGATCAAGAACAAGAGTAGCTCCCTATTATCAGCATGTGCCTCAGTGTGTCTGATGTCCCCATTCCCTCTAGACCTAAAGTCTGAAGAGAGGAAATCAGGACCTGTGCATCTGCCCATGCCCATGTTTTCTTGTCCCCCCATCAGGGCTAAAAAGTGCTAGAGCTACCATGTCCCTCTCCACTCCAGCCTCCTGCCAAGGTCTCAGGAGCAGGCAGAAATCTCTTGTTGACACGGTCAGGGGAGCTCTATGTCCTAACTACACCACCAGCCAAGTGTCCTGCAATAAAGGGCAAGTGACTGCTCTCTCTTCCTCTTGGGCAACAAGCCTCAAGGCTCAGGCCAGACATGGACAGGTAGGGAATAAGATTTAAGGATGTATTTATATTCAATATTTTAATATTTCACAGAAGCAGGTCCTCTTTTATTAAGAAGTGGCAAAGCTAGGGTGGCTCAGTTGGTTGAGCATCCAACTCTTGATTTCGGCTCAGGTGATAATCTTATGCTTTGTGGGATTGAGCCCCACATAGGGTTCTGTGCTGAGCCTGCCTGCGATACTCTCTCTCTCCCTCTCTCTCTTTCTCTCTCTCTCTCTCTCTGCCCCTCCCCTGCTCACATGCACTCTCTCTCTCTTTCTCAAAATAAATTTTAAAAAACATTCAAAAAATTTAAAAAATTAAAAAGAGAAGTGGCAAAGCTAGAACTCTAAGGCAGGTCTGTCTGATCCAAATCTTTGTACTTAAAGTTATTCTTTAACTTTTCTGCTCAAGGTCAGCCTTGCTTTATAATATATTTCCCAGATTTTTCATACCATTTGATTGCAATTTAATTTAAACTATTTGTTGAGGATCCATTAAGGACTCCTTACTATGTTACTGCAATGGTGGACTTCTTCCTGCCCTCAAGATTTCAATCCTTTGGGGCTTCTACTAGCCTGGGTTTTGCTGGCCCTGGTCCTGTGTAATTGCCACCCTCAAGTTTGAACTTTTTCCCTCTGTAAGTGAACCTTTCTCGAATCTCTTAATTTGAGTGTGACATCTGTTTCCTATTAGAATCCTGACTGATGGACAGAAGTACATAACTCCACTGCCAGAACTCACGTGGTGGGTAGATGGCTAACTGAGTTGTGTGCCCTTTCCATAGTGCAGAGTTGCTGACCAGTTCAGGAGTGACTGTCATTTCCCAGACCTTCTTGTATCAGGACAGACCATGTGACTGCAGGCAGGCAGAAGAGATGGTCCTACCAGCAGGCCTGGCTCACAAAAGCTTCCCACTTGATCCTGCTGCTCTCTCTTCCCTTGTTCAATAGCATCTGAGGCTCTAGGGCAGGCATGAGTCATTTTGTGCCATGGATGCCTGATTCCCTTCTCAGAATCACGCTTCTTTTTAAAGAAACTTTTTTATTTTGGAATAATTTTAGATTTACAGAGAAGTTGCAAAGATAACGTCTCAGTCCATTTGGGCCACTATAACAAAATATCATAAACTGAATGGCTTATAAACAAACAGAACTTTATTTTGCACTATTCTGGAGGCTGAGAAGTCCAAGACGAAGGCACTGGCAGATTCGGTGACTAATAGGGACTTGCTTCCTCATAGATAGCTGTTTTCTGTCTTCTTATTGTATCTTCACTTGGCAGAAGGGATGAGGGGTCTCCCTGGGACCTCTTCTATAACGGCACTAATCCCATTCATGGGAGGCAGTAATCACCTTTCAAAGGACCCACCTCCTAATACCATCACATCAAACATTAAGATCTCAACATACAGATTGGGTAGTGGGGGCAAGAGGACATAAACACATAAACTTCCAGTCCATTGCAATAGATAGTAGAGAGAATTTGCTTATACTTCTCATTCAGTTTCAATTTCCTCTAATGTTATCTTCTTACATTACTGAGGCACATTTGCCAAAACTAAGAAACCAATATTAGCATATTATCGTTAACTAAACTCCAGACTTTATTCAGATTGAGCTCATTTTCCCATTAATGTCCTTTTTCTGTTCCAGGATTTAATCCAAGATACCATGTTGTACTTAGTCATTAAGTTTTCTCAGTGCTGTTGGTCTGTGACAGTGTCTGTATTTCCTTTGTTTAGTTTTTTTTCTTTTTCCTCAGTAATCTCTACACCCAACCTGGGGATCGAACCCACAACACTGAGATCAAGAGTTGCACACTCTTCTGAGCCAGGCAGGAGCCTCTGTCTTTCCTTTTTTTCATGACCTTTAACAGGTACTTTCGGGGAGTATCAGTCTTTTCTAGAATTCCAGAATAATGTTTTAAATACATCAGCTAGATGTATCAGTGCACTTAACCAAACCCCATTGTTATTTACTTTCAGAGATATATGTGTGCAAAGGGACAATTTCAATTTATTCTAACATTTCTCCTTAAAAAACACATCAGTTAAGATCTGGCAGAGCACTGGGGGAGCCTAGGTGGCGCAGTCAGTTCAGCTCTGGTCATGATCTCCCAGTTCATGAGTTCAAGCCCCACATCAGGCTCACTGCTGTCAGTGCAGAGCCCGCTTCTGATCATCTGCCCCCTCTCTCTGTCCCTGTCCCACTTTCTCTCTATCAATAATAAGTAAACATCTAAATGATAATAACAATCATCAGAGGTATTTCCAAAGATTTAACTACTAGGATATGTTTTATACTTTTTTTCCTTTTTTAAGTTTATTTATTTACTTTTGAGAGAGAGACAGACAGACAGACAGAATCCGAAGCAGGCTCCAGGATCCAAATTGTCAGTACAGAGCCCTATGCGGGGCTGGAACTCACCAACTGTGAACTCATGACCTCAGCCGAAGTCAGATGCTTAACCGACAGAGCCATCCAGGCGCCCTATATTTTGTTTTCAAGTAGCAAACCAAAATATAAACAATATAAATTTCAAACAATGGGGATTAGTTAAGTACACTGATACATCTAGCTGATAGAATGTGTTTCTTAAATTTTTTAAAATGTCTTTTTACCTATTTTTGAGAGAGGGAGAAAGAGACAGAGTGTGAGCGGAGAGGGGCAGAGAGAGACAGAGATACAGAATCTGAAGCAGGCTCCAGGCTCTGAGCTGTCAGCACAAAGCCCGATGGGGGTGGGGGGTGTAGGGGGGTGACTAGAACCCTCCAATGGTAAGATCATGACCGGAGCCAAAGTTGGTCACTTAACCGACTGAGCCACCTAGGCATCCCTAACTGATAAAATATCATACAGTTATGAAAATTCATGTCAAAGAATAGAAATTTACCTAATAATAATATGACATATTATGAAACATGATATTGATTATGTCAATAAAAATATTGGATGAGGCATATGCATGGGGAAAACATTTAAAAGTATATTTACTAAAATATGGAGAGTGATTATCTCCAAGTACTGGATTACAAGTGATTCATTTTGTCAGAGCTACCATTGCTGGACATAGCTCACAGTCTGCCATCCAATCACAAGGGTAAACAACTGATACACTTACAACCATTCTGTACCCATGCAACCATTCTGTTCTTCATTTTTAGTACAGAATTCAGTGAATTACATGAGATATTCAACATTTATTGTACAATAGGCTTTGTGTTAGATGATTTTGCCCAACTGTAGGCTAATGTAAGTGTTCTGAGCATGTTTAAGGTGGGCTAGGCTAAGCTATGATGTTCAGTAGATTAGGTGTATTAAATGCATTTTCAACTTAAATGATATGTTCAACTTACAATGGGTTTATCAGGATGTAACCGCATTATAAATTGAAGAAGATCTATACTATGCCCAGAGGCTCCTTATTTCTTGATTTTTTTGTTTGGAGATAATAAATTTCTATTCTGCTCAGTTTATTTGAATTGGTATTTTCTGCTACTGCCAAGTAAATGCGTCCTAATTGGTGTAATTGGAAAAGACAGAGTTCAGCAACCTTCCTGTAGATAATTTTGTTGTAGCACAACTACCAGGGAGGAGGGAAGAATCAGGACCTAAAGGCTACCCAAAACAAAAAATGATCTAAAAGTTGAGTAAGTGAGGAGTTGGCAAAAATACATTTTGGTGAAACCTTCTTTGATCAGAACGTGATAAAAGGAATTAAGTAGTTTTCTTTTACATCTAATTAAATAATCGCCATTTCATATTTTTCAAGTTTTTCTTCTAGAAAAAAAACTTGAGTTTTGCTTGACAAAAATGTTCAAAACAATACAATTTTTGGTTTTCAAAATTTTAAAGTGACTCATGTATTAGTCTCTAAATTTTACTCTTCTCTAAAGTCTTCCAGTACATTTGTTTTTTTTTTTTATATATTTTTATTTATTTTTGAGACAGAGCATGAGCGGGGAAGGGGCAGAGAGAGGGAGACACAGAATCTGAAGCAGGCTCCAGGCCCCGAGCTGTCAGCACATAGCCCAACACAGGGCTCGAACTCACAGACTGTGAGATCGTGACCTGAGCTGAAGTCGGACGCTTAACCAACTGAGCCACCCAGGCGCCCCTGTTTTTGAAGCACACTATTGGGAAACTACTCCCGATTGTAAGATTTTATTTTCATGTACCTAAATCTATGAAAGGATCAGATTGTGGTTCAACATAATTTGCTCATGGAACTTATATAAAAGTAGGCAATTTCATAAAAACCTATTAAAACAAGATGAAAAATTGATTATTTGGTTAAGAGTACTAGAAAAGTAATTCAGCTTTAATATCTTCTTGACTTATCTTATAAGGAGCAGAAAAATCTATTGTATGAGCTTCTCTTAATTTCTTTTCCTTTGATGTTTCTTAAGTTCTGTAACTGCCTTTTTGATAGTTGTTAGTGTCAGTTACTAATAATTCCTTCTTATCATTTATAAAATACAGTTTGCGACCTTTACCCAGAAAGGTCGGCTCAGGTATTAATAAATAACTTTATTATTTCAAGGTTGGGTTCTCTATTCATGTGAGTTTTCAGTTATTGATTTTGACTCTAGTAATTACTATATTTTTTTTGTTGATGATTTTATTTAGTTACTCATATTTTTTTTTAATGTTTATTTCGAGAGAGAGAGTGAGAGAGAGTGTGTGTGCATGCACACACACACGAGTTGGGGAGGGGCAGAAAGAGAGAGGGAGAGAGAGAGAATTCCAAGTAGGCTCCACACTCAGCATAGAGCCCGATCGAGTGGGGCTCAATCCCATGACCCTGGGATCATGACCTGAGCTGAAATCAAGAGTTGGACACTCAACTGAGCCACCCAGTCACCCCTATTTGGCTATTCATATTTTAAATCTTGTTTTTAACTAGTGATTTCTAAGTTTTGACACTTGATAATCTGAGTGTTTCTGTACAATGTGTCTGGACTTGGCTTAAGTACTGAAACCTTTGGTTAATGATCAGAGACATTTAGGTGGTCCTAGGTGGTACTTCTCAACCTTTGTCCACAGGACACACTTGACCCTCCTATCAGTTGTATGCAAATACCATTCATTAATTGTAGCTCCATTCGTCTTTTCATCTGGGAAGCAGAGCTTTACAGGCATTACCTTCAAACCAAAAACAAATCATTAGAAAATATTGGCACTTTCCATCAGCAACAAATTACCAGAACATCCCTCCTGACACTTCATCACACTACACTGATGCCGCATGATGCCTCATGACTCCCAGTGAAAAACACTACTCCAGTAGTTATTACAATACACTGGGAAACAAGAAACAAAAGACAAAAAATAAAGCCCCCCCCGCCCCCCACATTGGAGAATAATCCTTGTTCGGGCAGTAACTTACTTCTCTGTGCCTCAGTTCTCCTTGCATACAAAATGAAAGCTGCAAGAAATTCTCATGAAAATATTAATTGTTTAACATTATTGTTTTGAGAGTTTCAATTCAACAAAATAGGGAGGGAATCGAGTGTAGAAGGCCTTAAATGCTTGGCTGAGGAGTTGGACTTTAATGTAACAAAGATGTGTAAAGATTATTAAACAGGGTAGCAGCATTATCATCAATGTCTGTGTGTTAGGAGGAAAACTAGCAGCAGTATGTAGAATGGAGGAAAGAGAAGGAAATAAGAAAAGTTAGGAGAGTATTGAAAAGGTCAAACAGATACTGAGTGTAATTGCTGTGGAAGGGAGGAGAGGGGCGAGTGAGAGATTTAAGAGATAACACAGAAAATCAATTATAAATGTAACAATTTGTTACTAAATGGTGTGATGAGTGAGGGAGAAGAAGGAAGGATTTGTATAGGACTTTGAGGCTTCCGTTCTGAAAATTTAAAGATGCTGATGCCATTAAGTGGCTGGAAGCACAAGGATAGCTTGGGTGTTTGAGTGTGTGCTTGTGTGTAAAGGTGACATGAGGCAAAGGTTTAGGAATAATTTGTCTCATCTTTTGGATTGGACACCCACGTGGTGCCATCCGGCTGGACAGTTAGAGTGGATTTAGAGGCACTTGTTCATACAAATGAAAGGAATACTCTTGTAACGCAAACAACTCATTTTTATAGTGCTCAACCATTAGTGCCCCAAACCCTGAGGTTATTACCTCATCAACAGTAAAAGCTTGATTACAGCTGACTGTGTGAAGGCCCTTAGTTCTCACAGTTTCTATGGGCAAAATATTAATTGCGATTAATTATCGTGTGGCATAATACAAAGACAAGATGACTTATTGTGGCTTCTGGAGAGCGCTTGCTTGGTTTTTTCACTGCAGCCCTCGGGGAAAGGGAACTGGACAGCTCCCCGGGTGGCATTGGGCTTCTTCCGGGTCAGAGCCGGCCAGCTGAGACCTGCCAGCAGCCATGTGGGTCTGGGCCTTTGGGGCCTTTCCGACTAGGGTGCTTCGACCTTGGGCGGAGGGCCCTGCCTTCCTTTTTCCTACCGCTCATGGCCCCCGGCCCTCGGCTCCAGGGCGGGGCGGAGCGGGCTGCTCCGAGGCCCCGCCCCCGCCTGCCGCCACCAGCCCCGCCCCTCCCGCTGCTGCCGGCTCTCTCCGGCCCCGCGGTGCGGTGCGCGCCTGCGCTGGCCCTCGACTCGGAGCAGCCATGATGGTGGGTGTTCTCAGCGGCGCCGAGCTCCGGGCGCGCGGTGGGGGCGGCGGGCGCGGGGCGGGCGCGGGGGCCGCGCCGGCCTGGCACTAATGTCTCCCTTTGTGTCTCCCCAACTCCATCTTCTCCCCCGGTGCGCCGGGCCCGGCAACCCCGCAGGAAGGCCTGGACGACGGCCCCGACTTCCTCTCGGAGGAGGACCGCGGAGTAAGTTCTGCCTCCTTCTCGCTGACGGGACCCTCCCGCCCCCGCCTTGGCCCCCGGGTGTGGTACCCGGAAGGGTCTCGGGTCCCACGGCCCCTTTCCCCTGCCGTCCTCCTTTCGGTTTCCTCGCTGCACCGCGCCCCGCCCTCCTGCAGCCCTTCCTCCCTCGGGGCCGCTCCGTTCTGATTTCCCGAGGACCCAGGACCACTTGCTTGCCCCTGACTCAGACCCTCCGTTGGACCTCCTCCACCGCTTGGGTCGGGGCAGGTGGGGAAGTGGAGGTGGAGGCCGGAGCTGGATCCCTCCGTCCCCTCACCCTCGACACTTTTCGGGGCTGTGAAAACCCATTCTCAGATCTTCTGGCGGCACCTTCTTGTGGACCTCCAACCCGCTGCCGCCCACCCTTCTCTCCTAAAACAGACATAGTACAAGCTTTTTCTAAATTACCCATTTGCAAGGAATTTCACTGTCGCGGAACCTTAACTCTTCTCCAGTATCCTGCCAGATTTTGCAAAGTGCTGGAAGCTCACGGTATCTTTACGTTTCTTACTGTCCAAAAAATACATCTTTTGCAGAGTTCCCTTGGTGGTAGTTTGAGGCCAATTGCATGCCACTTAAGAAAGGGCCTCCAGGCCTCCGATTCCTCCCTCCCACTCTCTCCACCCCCCCCCCCATTTGTCTTGGCTCAAGGGTGTAATCTGTATAGTGCCTTGTACAAGTGAGCACTTGAAAAATATTGATGTATGATGATTGCAGCTCAGCAAGGTTCCTTGGTTCCATTACATTTAACAGACTGCACTTCAGTTTTCCATTTGCCTTTACTTATTCATGTTAGATGATGTGGGGGACCCGTCAGTTAGTTGATTTTTGGCAGGTGATAAAATATTCTTGAAGGATATTATTATTGTTTTTTAAATACAAGCTGAGGTAGTATTAACTGATGAGCTTTATAAAGCTTTCAAATGATAAAAAGGATGCAGAGGGGGCTGCATACTTTTATAATTGATGTTTTAATAAATTTCTCAGTTTACACAAAAGCATCATTTAGAATTTCTAGTTAGTGTGAAAGCATCATACGTATGGATTTCTGGTTGTTTTAAATGTTTATTTATTGATTGATTTTGAGAGTGAGGGGCAGAGAGAGAGAGAGAGAGAGAATTGTAAGCAGGCTTCACACTCAGCATGGCAGCATGGAGCCCAAAGCCTGGCTTGATCCCACCACCCTGGGATTATGACCTAAGCCAAAATCAAGAGTCGGATGCCCACCCAACTGAGCCACCCAGGCGCCTGTAGATTTCCGGTTATTTCTAAAAAAAAAAAATTAGTTTCTAATGAATTTTTAAAAAACTGTGTGTGTATATGCATCTTCTGGGATAAGACAGTGGAGTTCGATAGATGGTCACTTATAGATTACATTTAGGATTTTAAAATAGGGGAAACCACTAGAGTTGTGTAATGAAAGGAGATGAATTGATTATAGTCCAATTAAACTGATTTTTCTAAATATAAAGCAGTTGGCATTCATTCTTTATGTAGATAACTTTGTGTCTAATTTTTGTGGTCTACCAGAAAAAGCAAACAGGATTTGCTTTCCTATAAAATCTGACTAATGTTGAGTAAAAATATTAATTTTTTTGAGTATTTATGTTGATATGAAAAGTATTTTCTGGTTAATATTCACGTTCACTGCCTTATGCCTTTGGTACGATTTGTTTATGAAATTGGAAGCACTTACGTAATGTGGCCAAAAACTTTTTTCATGTATTCCAAAATTAAAGGAAAAGGGAGACAAAGAGCATGCCTGACCAGGAGATTTTTGTAGAATTTTAGAGATGAAAATTTTAATATGAAAATGGAAAAAACATTACCATGAATTACAAAGCATTTAGAATGTCATGGTGAATATGTACATATGTCTGGTTCTTCCTTATTTTTGTCCTGTGGAACTGGATAAATCATAGTAATAATTATAGGTGTGCACTGTGTTAAGTACTGTGTAAGCATTGTTTCATTATATCCTCTCATCATCTTTGTGAAACTTAGTATTCGCCTTTTACACATGAAAAATCTGAACCTTGGAGAAACTAAGTGGTCTGAGGTCACACAACCAATGAGTGGGAGAGGTGGACTTTAAACCATGTTTCGGATGCCAGAACCAGTACAAGTATTTCTCAGAGTGGCCTTGAAACACTTGCTTCAGAATCACCTGAGGTGTTTGGAAAACAAAACAAAAGTTTCTGGGTTCTGCCCTCCTGAAGCAGGGAGAAGGACAGATAACTACTTTTTTTTATATCTTGTTTCTTTTTCTTCTTTTTTTAATCCGAGTGTAATTGACATACACTACTTTTTCTTTTTTTTTTTTTTAATTTAAATCCAAGTTAGTTAACATATGGTGTAATAATGATTTCAGGAATAGAATTTAGTGATTCATCACTTACATATAACACCCCGTGCTCATCCCACCAAGTGCCCTCCTTAATACCCCTCGCCCATTTAGCCCATCCCCCCACCCACAACCCCTCCAGCAACCCTCAGTTTGTTCTCTGTATTTGAGTCTCTTGTGGTTTGTCTCCCTTTCTTTTTATATTATTCTTGCTTCCCTTCCCTTATGTTCATCTGTTTTGTATTTTAAATTTCACATGAGTGAAATCATATGATATTTGTCTTTCTCTGACTCATTTCACTTAGCATAATACCCTCCACTTCCATCCACGTTGTTGCAAATGGCAAGATTTCATTCTTTTTGATCGCTGAGTAATATTCCATTGTGTGTGTATGTGTGTGTGTATATATATACACACACCACATCTTTATCCATTTAACTGTCAGTGGACATTTGGGCTCTTTCCATACTTTGGCTATTGTCGATAGTGCTGCTATAAACATTGGATGCATGTGCCCTTTTGAATCAACATTTTTGTATCCGTTGGATAAGTACCTAGTAGTGCAATTGCTGGGTTGTAGGGTAGTTCTATTTTTAATTTTTTGAGGAACCTTCCTACTGTTTTCCAGAGTGGCTGCACCAGTTTGTATTCCTGCCAGCAGTGCAAAAGGTTCCTCTTTCTCTGCATCCTCACCAACATCTGCTGTTGCCTGAGTTGTTAATCTTAGCCATTCTTACAGGTGTGAGATGGTTTCTCATTATGGTTTTGATTTGTAGTTCCTTGCTGATTGAGGTTGAGTATTTTTTTCACATGTCTGTTGGTCATCTGGATGTCTTCTTTGGAGAAGTGTCTATTCATGTCATTTGCCCATTTCTTCACTGGATTATTTGTTTTTTGGGGTGTTGATTTTGATAAGTTTGTTACAGATTTTGGGTACTAACCCTTTATTTGATATGTCATTTGCAAATATCATCTTCCATTCGTCGGTTGCCTTTTAGTTTTGTTGATTGTTTCCTTTACTGTGCAGAGGCTTTTTATCTTGATAAGGTCCCAATAGTTCATTTTTGCTTTTGTTTCCCTTGCATCTGGAAACCTGTCTAGTAAGAAGTTACTGTGGGTGAGGTCAAAGAAGTTGTTGGCTGTTTTCTCCTCTAGGATTCTGATGGCTTCCTGTCTTACGTTTAGGTCTTTCATCCATTTTGAGTTTATTTTTGTGTATGGTGTAAGAAAGTGGTCTAGGTTCATTCTTCTGCATGTCCCTGTCCAGTTTTCCCAATGCTGTTTGCTGAAGACAGTCTTTTCCATTGGGTATTCTTTCCTACTTTGTCAAAGATTAGTTGGCCATATGTTTGTGGGTCCATTTCTGGGTTTTCTGCTCTGTTCCATTGATCTCTGTGTGTGTGTTTGTGCCAGTACCGTGCTGTCTTGATGATTACAGCTTTGTAATAGAGCTTGAAGTCCAGAATTGTGATGCCTAAGCAGCTTTGGTTTTCTTTTTCAGGATTGCTTTGGCTATTCAGGGTCTTTGCTGGTTCCATACAGATTTTAGGATTGTTTGTTCTAGCTCTGGACATATACTACTTTTTCAGCAAGCATCCAAGAAGTTTCTGTTGGGCACTGAACTTTGATTATAGCTTCAGTTATCCTGCTATTTCCTCATTTCAAGAGCAGAAATATCTGGCCTGTTTAAATTTCCTTATATTGTGTTTGTCCTGATAGAAATAGGTTGTCATTAGAATTTTAAGCATTGTAATTTTAGTTTAGGTTATCTTGTTCAGCCTTTTAAGAATGAGAGTCTTGGGGCGCCTGGGTGGCTCAGTCGGTTGAGTGTCCGACTTCGGCTCAGGTCATGATCTCACGATCCGTGAGTTCGAGCCCCGCGTCGGGCTCTGTGCTGACAGCTCAGAGCCTGGAGCCCGTTTCAGATTCTGTGTCTCCCTCTCTCTCTGCCCTTCCCCTGTTCATGCTCTGTCTCTCTCTGTCTCAAAAATAAATAAACGTTAAAAAAAAAGAATGAGAGTCTTGATAGAGAAAAAGCATGAAGTGCATATATTGATAGGAATTTTGATATGAATCACAGATTCAAAAATAATGCAAGCATTTCATACAGAGCAGCAAGTAAGCAAAGTTAAAGTCAATATTTTAAAATACATTTTTAGGGGTGCATAGGTTGCTCAGTCAGTTAAGTGTCCAACTCTTGATTTCAGCTTGGGTCATGATCTCACGGTTCGTGGGTTCAAGCCCTGCTATTGGGCTCCGTGCAGAAAATGCAGAGCCTGCTTGGGATTCTTTCTCCCACTCTCTCTTCCCCTTCCCCACTCATGTGCTCACTCTCTCTCTCTTTCAAAATAAGTAAACTTAAGAAAAATAAGTAATAAAACACATTTTTAAGCAGCCTTAAATTTTCATGATGATATTTGGAACAGAAGAGAATCTTACAGCCTTAAGAAAATACTGTTTTATGAGTAACTTAAAAAGCAGGCTTTAAAAAATACACAGTATTGAAAAATACTGGCCATCCTGTAGCCATACCTCTACATAATAGGCTATTTTTTCCCCAAAATGAAAGACAGTAACATATTATTTAGTAAACAAATGAGCCCTTTGAACTGGACACATTTTGCTCTGATGTGCTTGTGCTTGTTAAATAAGAGCAGTGGGTGCCAGTGTGATGGCATAATTCTTAGCATTTGATTTTAGTTCTAAATAAAATGTTTATTGTTTTCAGCATTACTCCAGGTGGAGTAACTACAGCTCTCCTAGACTCCTAGTCTTACTCCTCCCCCTCTATTCCTTATCTTCGTTAATGTTATCATTTTCCATCGTGCAGGCAAGGAACCTGAATCATCCTTCATTTCCATATTAGTATAATCACTGAGGCCAGTTAATTTCATCTCAAAAATATTGTTTATCCCATCTTTCATTTGTATGGCCCCTCTTAATGTCCTTGCTGTTTCTTGCCTGGATTGTAGCAATTCCTGTCATTGGTCTGTGTCTCTTGTCTGTCTGCCTTCCAATCCAGCCTTGTTAGGTATTTCAAGTTACCTAACTAAAATGACTAAATCATATAATGCCACTAGTTAAAAGTACTTACTTGGACCCAGTTCTTTTGCAGTAAGGTTCAAACTCCTTACACAAGCATTAAACACCATTCATGACACTTTTAGTCTGGCTTATTTCTCAGTATGTCCTTCCCACACATACACACTCTAGACATACTCTAGTCCATTTGTCATTGCCCAGGCACCTCTGCAGTTTAGTGTCTGCTTTACGCATGCTTTTTAATGTTGTAGAGTAGCTTCTTTTTTCTTCACATTTTTTTTTCCACTTGAAATTTGACTTGTTTTTGAAGACTTGGCCAGATGTTTGCATTTTCTTTTGTACCTACATAACAGTTTGAATACACTCCACATTTATTGATAGTTGTTTTATTATTTTTTTTTTTAAATTTTTTTTTCAACGGTTTTTATTTATTTTTGGGACAGAGAGAGACAGAGCATGAATGGGGGAGGGGCAGAGAGAGAGGGAGACACAGAATCGGAAACAGGTTCCAGGCTCCGAGCCATCAGCCCAGAGCCCGATGCGGGGCTCGAACTCACGGACCGCGAGATCGTGACCTGGCTGAAGTCGGACACTTAACCGACTGCGCCACCCAGGCGCCCCAATTGATAGTTGTTTTAGATAAAAATGTGACATCAATTATATTGGCAGAGGATAAGAAGATGAATGTTGGCAGAAGAAAAAGAAAGTTCCCGCCCTAAGACCATCACACTGTAGTGACAGACTTATGATAAAGTGCCATGGGAGTACAAAGGAGAGAGTGTTTACCTTTGAGAGAAGGGGAAGTAGTGAGGACATAATGATAGCTGCATGCCAATGTAGCATTTACTCTGTGCCGGCTACTTTCCATATGTTAACTCAATTCTCAAACCCTTGTTAAGTAGTTGCTACTATTCTTTGGAAAGGAGAACTGAAGTTCAGAGACATTAAATAGCTTGTCCAAGGTTTTAACAGAGCTGGATTCAGACTCAGCCAGTCAAGCTGCAGGTCTGGCACTTTTAGCCACTATGCTATTACCTAAATGAACTAAGCCTTAAATGTTGAGCAGGAATTTTGTAGGCTCTCAGGAAGAGGAAGGCTTGCCAGCAGACTGAATAGCATGAGTAAATAATTTGGTTCTACCTGGAGTACTTGTTCTTACAGGAAGCAGGGGCAGATATGGGACAAGGGCAGATATGTACAGATTAAGTGTAAGGTGCATAATAATTAAAATTCCAGTCAGTGTGAAGTCCTGAGGGATTTTAAGCTGGGAAAGGCCTATGCCTAGATGAAAATAGCATTGTAGATAACTGATGTGGAGGGTGGATTGATCCTTCCTTTCATAAAGCAGAGAAATCAGTTAACAGGCCGTTGCAACAGTCCAGATGAAAAATGATGAAGGTATAACTAAGGCAGTGAAATAGGGGATGAAGGAAGGGACATAGCAAAGAGATGTTTAGGAGATAGATTTAACAGGGCATAGTGACTGAATAAGTACATGGGCTGGGCAAAGGAAAAAGAGAAAATGAGGAATGCAGGAGAGAGAAACAGAAGGTTAGATAATATGTTTGGTTTCATATATGTTGGATTTGAAGTGCCTATAAGGCATTTAATCCCTCTCCTGCCAAACTAGAATGTAAGATCTGTAAGGATGAGGATTGTGTCTTCACTGCTCTATCCCTAGCACCTAGGACAGTGGTTTGTACATTGAAGGCATTTATTTGTTAATAAGTGAATACATCCAGGTGGGTATGTCTAGTTGGTAGGGTGAAAGTATAATTGGGAACTTAGAATAAGAGGTCTGAGTTGATGATACAAATTTAGGAGTTATAGTCAAGGACGACTGAGATTGCCCAGCTAGATAGCACTGTAGAAACCAACATTTAAGGGTTATAGAGAAGAAATGGATCGATGGACAGGGCTGAGAGAGGTAGGAAGAGTATGAGAGAAGTCCCCAGAAGGTGAGAGAGTTTAAAGGAAGTGGACAGAATGATCACCAAGGCAAAATACTCCAGAGAAGTCAAGAACACTAAAAAGTATTGGATTTGGAAATTAGGTGCTCAGTGTGTGAAGGGTTTGTGGGACCGAGGCTAACTTGACTAGAAGAGCAGTATAGGAACAGGTTGTGGAGCAGACAGGATGATTAAATGCTCAGGTGGGCAGACAATTCTGCCCTCCACAGGATACCACTTATGAGAAAGTGGAGAAGATGATGAGGCTAGAAGAGTTTATTGATGGGTCTAAGGAAAAAACAGCTGCTAGTGTTTATTTCTTTGGGATGTGGGAAACAAAGTCACTTGTTGAGAGTGGGCGTGGAAATATAGATGGTTGAGGTAGTAAAAGTTTGATGTAGTTGCTGAAAGGAATCAGAAGGGGAGCTGAACAGATTTTTCCAGGAGTGTTGAGTGGTTTTAAGAGCCTAATGCAATTTGAAGACCATTAATTTGTATTAGACCATTTGTGACTTCTCTAGCCACACTCAGCAGCTCAGAAAGCAAAGATGATTGTTGAGGAATTTGCAACAAATTTGCAATTTGTGTGGGAATTTGCAAGCCAAGTATGGCAGAAAGAGCAATGAGAATTGTTAGGACCAATAAGAAAAGTATTGGAGTGATACACCATGCAGTGGGGTGGAAGAGGAGGGAAGCAGAGAGGGGTAACAGGCTGGAGATACATGGAAAGGTCACGGGACAGGAGGTATTGATAAGGTTAAATTGTACACATAGTAAAAACTGTTAAGGAAAAGAGAATAGGAAACACTTAATTTTTGTGTTTTATTACATAAAGTTGATTTGTGTTCCTCACTACAGATTTCTTGAAGGCAAGGCTTTTTGTTCACCTTATATATTCCATAATACCTAGGACTGTTGTTTGAATATACTTTTAAGTTCGTTAAAAAGTTTATTAAATAAATGTGTATTAGTATATTGTGTAAAGAGTAAAGTGTTGTATTTGTACACTTGTACATTTGTATTAACTTTGACTTAGAGGGAATGCAGAGGTGAACACCATTAGTACTTCCCTCCCTAGTAATACCCTAGTAATATTTTATTGTGTCTGATATGGTGTGTGAGAGGAAGTCTGCTTGCAAATGCCAGCTGTAACTTTAGCCACATACAGCAAGCAGTTCAAAGTGTAAACGCAGAGAGTTGATGGTTGAATTGATACTAATTATGGGAATTTGCAAACCAGGTATAGTATATGAGAGAAAATCTGGCTGCAAATGCCAGTTTCCAGAAAATGTATATATAATCAAGCATTGATTTGACTGCTCAGTATAAGATGTACAGTAATAATAAAAATTATGTATTAACAGGACTTCCAAAATCATATTTGTGCTAGGAGTTAAATAAATTTAAAATTTGGCCTGAATTCGTGAGCCTAATGAAATTTACTTCTGTCTGTCTCAGGGGTTTTCTGTTGATTATACTCTTAATTACAGTTTCTTAGCCCAGTTATGGTTACCACCTTTCTTTCTACTCTTCTCTACATTCAATAAATATTTATTGAGGTCCACCACTGGGCATATAGCAATGAACAGAATAAAAATATGTGTCCTTACAGAGCTGACATTATAGTTATGAAGGACTGTTAAAAAAATAAAATATAGTAGATGGTAAACAAGTACCAGGAAAAAAATGAGGTGTGGGGTGCATGAGTAGCTCAGTCAGGTAAGCATCAAACTCTGGATTTTGGCTTAGGTCATGATCTCAAGGTGTTGTGGGATTGAGCCCTGAGTCAGGCTCTGCACTGACAGCACCTAGCCTGCTTGGGATTCTCTCTCTCCCTCTTCTCCTTTCCCCTGCTTGTGCACATGCTCGCTCTCTCTCTCTCTCAAAATAAATAAATATTGGGGTGCCTGGGTGGCTCATTCGATTAAGTATCTGACTTCAGCTCAGGCCATGATCTTGAGGTTTGTGAGTTCGAGCCTCATGTCGTGCTCTCTGCTGGCTTTCTGCTGGCTCTCCACTGTCAGTACAGAGCCTACTTCAGATCCTCTGTCTCCCTCTCTCTCTCTGTCCCTCCCCTGCTCTCTCTCAAATAAATAAACAATAAGTTAAATAAACAAATATTTTTAAAGGGGGGATAGGGATTTGTTTGGGGGTGGAGGGGAGTTGAGTTGTAGTCTTAGGGTTGCCAGGAAAGGCTTTCTTGAAAAGGTGACATTTTGGTAAATAACTTGAAGGAAATGAAGGAGTGAGTCATGCAGATAGAAACCTGGGGGCAGAATGTTCCAGGTAGAGGGATCAGTGAATGCAATGACTCCTGAGGTGGCAGCATGCTTCTGTATTTAAGGGGCAACAAAGAGGCCATATGGCAGGGCTGCAGTCAGCCAGAGGAATAATAGATTAGCCTGAGAGATGATGTCCGATGCAGACTTTGTAGGGCCTGGTGGACTTTGGCTTTTCTTCAAATAGGGACCCCTAGGTTTTGAGCTGAGGAATGATTTTTAGTTTAATAGGATTATAAGGGATAGATTAAAGATGGAAAAGGACAGAAGCAAGACACCATTTGGGAGGCTATACAGTAGTCAGTTATTTTCCTTTTCTTCCTTCCTCCATCCATCCATCTCTATACATTGGCTTTTCTGGCAAAAGATGAACAACTAATTTTTTAGAAATGTTCTAAAGTAGATACTTTATAGTAAATGAGTCAGTGTAGTAAACTAGTAGTGAATGTTTTCTTTACTAAAAATTACATGTGGAAAATTAATCAGCAATAGGACAGTGTCTTCCAAATTATCTTTTTAATGGTACTGTATTTATGTTGCTTAATCCATTTGCTCTGTCTTGTCTTTTTCTTGACCATGACACTAATGTTTAACCTAGCCAGTCTTTGACAAAAGACTGCAACATTTGTCAGCCCAGATGAGGATGAAACTGGTGAATGTAGTCTAATGAGAATTTCTTCACTTACCTCACTAATTTCAAAAAGTTAATTAAATGTTGATGAATCATAAGTTGTTTGCTTTCACTCTTTCCCTTAATAAAAACTAACATTAACTTTTTCTCTAAAAAAAGAATACATGCCTGAAAAATCTTGTGTATATTTTATGAAATTAATATTAAATTTACAATAAAAATATATCAAATCTAAGGCACAATTGACTGGAAGGTATACTTTATATGCTACTAAGAAAGAAAAAAGATTGCCAGTTAAACTGGAATTTGTCATCAGTTATAAGGCATTCCTATTTCAGATGTTAAAATGTGCAAAGTATGCATCTAGAATTGATGAAATAATAGCAGATTAGCTTTCATTGGAAATTTTGTATTTGTGTAGGGGATGATTTCATTTATTGGCTGGCTTTTCCATTACACATCTTAGTTATTAGAAACAGGGCTTAAAACAAAACAAAACAAAACACCCTGATGTGTGTGAAGCAAATCTATTGTCAAACAAAATATTCCTTTTTGTTTCCTTTTCTCTGTAAGCTCGGAAATGGAAAAAAAAATTGAGATGTGAAACTGATATTTTGAACCTATTATGAAATATAAATTAAAGGAGTCACAATCTCAGCATCAGCAGTTTGCTGTGACCCTATTTATGTGTGATTCATGCGCTTTTCCTGAGATCAGTTCTAGAACATACTTGCTAAAAGAATGAAAAAGACAAATGATAGATTGGATTAATAGCTGTAAGACCATATGTGAAGGGCTATAAGCTTTCATAAGGCATACAAAAGAATTTATAGAAGAGTTAGAAAAAAAAGTAGAAACGTAAAAGTAATGGGAATTTCTGGGGATGATTGTGGTCATGATTACAGGCGTGTAACCTGTGTATTTGTCAAGACTCTTCAAATTACATACTTAAAACCTGTGTTTCGTTGTATGTAAGGTATACCTGAAAAGAGAGAATCCAAGAACAGAAACAGTAAATACATAACATAAGAATATTTGTTATCAAAAAAAGTTACAATTTAAAAAAGCCAAGCGTTGTGCTATCAGAAAAAAGGAGGCAAGTATATTTGATATACAGAGATAAGGAAATGGAAGAAAGAAATAATTGGGAATAACTTTGAATTGGAAGAATAAATAACAGCTATTCAGATGTAGAAATCCTGAAAATTGATAGTACAACAGTTAAAATCTGAAAATTAAAATGTACATACAGATATAACACCTGGGAACAATGTTTTATATAATCATTAAAAACAATATTAGCAGTTGAGTTGAAGTTTTCAAAGATTGTAAAGGCAAAGACAACCCTGTAAGTCTAGGCTAGGGTTTCCAAACACAGTTTTTAAGGCTTTTCCTTGATGATTGTTTTGATAAACCTGTGATCAGGCCTGGGGTTCTGTATTTTTAACAAGTACCCAGGTTGATGCCTATCAGTTGTATTTGGGAAATGCTTGACAAGGCAGAGAAAACATAAGAAAAGCCAAGATTATTATTCCAAAAATCGTAATGATAAATTTATTAATTTCCTGTGGCTGCTCTAACAAATTACTACAAATCTGATCACTGAATACAGCAGAAATGTATTCTCTTCACAGTTCTGTAGGCCAGAAGTCCGAAAACAGGATCACTGAACTGAAATCAAGGTGTCAGCAGGGCCATACTCCCTGGGATTCTAGGGAAGAATTTGTTGCTTGTCCCTTCTGGTTTCTGGTGGCTGCCAGCAAACCTTAGCTTGTGGCTGGATCACTCTAATCTCTGCATCCATAGTCCTGTTGCCCTCCCCTTTGTCTGTGTCTAATCTCTTTGCACCTCTTATAAAGATAACTGTAACTGCATTTAAGGCCCATTTGGGAAATCCAGGATAATCTCCCCATCTCAAGATCCTTAATTTAATCACACCTGCAGAGCCTTTTTTTTTTTTTTTGACCATATAAGGTAATGTCCACAGGTTCCAGATATTTGGATGTGCATGTTTTGGGGGGAGCCATTATTCACTCTACCACAATAAGCATCTTAAAAATGTCCTGATTGTGAGTAAAGAGAAAAAAGGAAACACTTCTTTTTTTTTTCCTTTTAATGTTTGTTTATTTATTTGTTTGTTTATTTGAGAGAGAAACCCCAAGCAGGCTCCACACTGTCAGCCCAGAGCCAAATGTGGGGCTCAATACCACTCAATAAACCATGAAATCATGACCTGAGCTGAAATCAAGAGTCAGATGCTTAACTGACTAAGCCACCCAGGTGCCCCTCAAGGCAACTCTTAATTTCATTTCTTTTATCAGACAATGGGTTACATATAGCATTGAGTACAATAACAAATTTTTAAATAATTTATGTAAGTTTATAGTATAAACTTTAAAAAAGATGATTACTGATGAAATTTAACTTAATATAAACTTAAGTTACCTATAAAGTTTTTACTAAAGGCCATCAGAGATAGTACTACATAATTTAAGTGGTTTTTTTTTTTAAGTTTATTTATTTATTTTGAGAGAGAGAGGATCTCAAGCAGGTTCTGAGCTTTCAGCACAATCTCCCAAACCATGAGATCATGACCTGAGCTGAAATCAAGAGTAGGGCACTTAACCAACAGAGCCATTCGGGCACCGCAGTACCATGTAATTTATTTTTTTCTTAAAAATGTTTTTGATGTTTATTTTTGAAAGAGCACGAGCAGGGGTGGGGCAGAGTGAGAGAGAGACAGAGAGAGAATCCAAAGCAGGCTCAACATGGGGTTTGAACTCATGAACCACGAGATCATGACCTAAACTAAAGTTGGACGCTCAACCGACTGAGCCATCAAGGCACCCCTGTAATGGTCTTTATCTTTTAAAAACAGGTCTACTCAATCTAGAACCAATAGTACAGAAGTGAAATGTTACTTTTGTTCATTACTAATGGAAGTTAAACAACTATTTAATGAAAAAATTCCTAAAATTAATATTTTAATAGACCATGGGATTTCCATTTTAAGGGGGCTCCCCACCATTTGTAAAAGTAATGCATGCATATTGTGGACAATTGGGACAATGAAGGAATATATAAAGAAAATCCACTGATGGTCACATTTTGTTATATTTCCTATAAGCCTTTTATGTATGCATTTTTAAAATTTTTTTTTCAACGTTTATTTATTTTTGGGGGGACAGAGAGAGACAAGGCATGAACGGGGGAGGGGCAGAGAGAGAGGGAGACACAGAATCAGAAACAGGCTCCAGGCTCTGAGCCATCAGCCCAGAGCCTGATGCAGGGCTCGAACTCACAGACCGCAAGATCGTGACCTGGCTGAAGTCGGACGCTCAACCGACTGCGCCACCCAGGCGCCCCTATGTATGCATTTTTTTTAAGTTTATTTATTTTGAGAGAGAAAGAGAAAAATGCGAGCGAGGGAGGGGCAGAGAGAGAGGGACAGAAAGAATCCCAAGCAGGCTCCATGCTGTCAGCAAAGAGCCCAACGCAGGGCTCGATCTCACAAACCGTGAAACCATGACCTGAGCTGAAATCAAGAGTCGGACACCGACTGAGCTACCTAGGTGCCCCTGCACTTTTAAATGTATGACTGAGGTCATAAACAATTCTGTTTCCAGCATTTTTTTCCTTTTACATTGTAATTAAAATTTGAAATGCTGATGATTAGGTGAGGTTCCCAAAGTAAGACCTGGGTTTTACAATTGGAGTATTTGAAGCAGGCTGGGTAGTTAATTAGACTTTAAATATTTCATATCTTTGCAGCTGGCTAAGACTTTATTTTCATCTTTTAGTGTGTTTGATTTTTTTTATAGGTTTCCAAATTAGTCAAACATTTTAGAATGCATATTTGTTTAAAGGGGAAGAATATAGATGAAATTTAAGAATTATAAATATGGTAAGAATTAGAGGGGTGCCTGGCTGGCTCAGTCAGAGCATGTGACTCTTGATCTTGGGATTGTGAGTTGGAGCCCCACGTTGGTGATAGAGTTTACTTTAAAGAAAAAAGGTGGGGGGGGGTGCCTGGATGGCTCAGTTGGTTAAGATTTTAGTTCAGGTCATGATCTCACAGTTGATGAGTTTGAGCCACGTGTCAGGCTCCTCCCCGACTCAAGTGTACACGAGGTCTCTC
Source organism: Felis catus (assembly GCF_018350175.1). NCBI lineage: Eukaryota > Metazoa > Chordata > Mammalia > Carnivora > Felidae > Felis > Felis catus. The sequence goes on along the minus strand of NC_058373.1, from coordinate 83,953,194 downwards.
TCAAAATAAATAAACTTAAAAAAAAGAATTATAGAGAAGTCTTCTCATAGACAAGTAAATGGAAGCACTACATAGAGAACGTATTCAATCATTTAAATATATCAAAGCTTGTAGAGTAAAATGTGAGATTTAATTCCTACACAGGAGGTAGTTATTGAGTATTATGTTGCCATTTTTTAGCACTATAAATATGTTATATGTAATATATTTAATAGTTTCATTGTAAATTCCTGAACTAAAATAAGCAGTAGAGTTAAAATTATTAGCTTTTTCATTATTTTTCTTGTTCTAAAAGGTAGATACTTTCCTTAATTTTAGGATACTTGAATGTTAATGAACCATCTTCTTGGAAAATAGTTTATTTTATGTATTTATTTCTTTCAAACAAAAGGTCCTGCATATTTATTACTGAATCACCTTACTGGTGCAGAAGCATAGTAACAGAGAAGAATCATTTTTCTAGTAAAACATGTTTATTGTTGAGGTGGTAGTGATGTTTACAGAGTGATAGAATACAAGTATGTAACCTTCATGCAGCATAAATATATATGCCATCTCATGTGCTATCCATTCTAGACCAGCTTGGTTCTTCTCCAGTGCCTCCTCTTGGAGTTGTACCTGATTTTATTATCAGTTTTCATCTGAATTCACTGGGGAATGGGATGATTCTGCTTTTGTTTCTTGGCCACGTTTTTTTTTTTGTTTTTTTGTTTTAATCTTTATTTATTTTTGAGAGAAAGAGAGACAGAATGTGAATGGGGGAGGGGCAGAGAGAGAGGGAGACAACAGAATCCGAAGCAGGCTTCAGGCTCCAAGCTGTCAGCACAGAGCCCGACGTGGGGCTCGAACTCACGAAATGTGAGATCATGACCTGAGACAAAGTCGGACACTTAACCGACTGAGCCACCCAGGCGCCCCTATTTCTTGGCCACATTTTAAGCGTGATTCTGCAAGTCTTGTGAGAAGACCCAAATCAGAGTATATTAATGTGCAGAGATGGGATTCAAACCCAGGTCATCCAAGCTCCTAGGCTAGGGTACCTTCCAGACTTCCCTGCTGCTACCCATGGTAAGAAGCAGTTAACTTCACACACCACAATGGCAGAGAAGAGGAGAGAGAAAAAATAGTTTACTTTTTGAGTGAAATTATAATGAATAATGGTTATCCCATTGACTCATACAAAGCGTAGTTGAATACTATAGAATGAAAAATTAAGATAATAACCTACCCAAATAACCTGCCCTTCAAAATATGTATGTAGTTCTAATGAACTTGAGTACTTTTTTAGATTTAAGATTGTTTTGTTTTGTTTTTGCATTGTGTTAATGTCTGAGAAAAGAATGAGTTCTATAAATGCCCGTAGGATTTTTATTACGGTGTTATCTTTTTCTAGCTTAAAGCAATAAATGTAGATCTTCAAAGTGATGCTGCTCTGCAAGTGGACATTTCCGATGCTCTGAGTGAGAGAGATAAAGTAAAATTCACTGTTCACACAAAGGTAAATGTGATTTTGTACTTGTACTATTTTAGCTATTTATTGTGCAGATGTTATATATGTGATAATATATTGACTGGAACTTTGGTTTTGAACATAATTAGAAGTAAACTATATTTTAGTTTATAAGCTACTGCTTTTATTGTAACAGTTTTAAGGAAATGTACTTGTTAAATTTTTTTTTAATTTTTTAAGTTTATTTATTTAGAGAGTATCCGTGAGGGAGGGAGGGAGGGGCAGAGAAAGAGGGAGAGAGAGAGAATCCCAAGCAGGCTTCGGGCACGCAGGGCTCCATCCCACAAATTGTGAGATCATGACCTGAGCCAAAGTCAGGAGTTAGACCCTTAACCAACTGAGCCATCCAGGTGCCCCAGGGAAATGTACTTTTTTTTAAAAATGCACTTTTTAAAGACTAACATTTACGAATTACTCAAAACCTAGGTGTAATGCAGATTTAATTTTCTCTAGACTTCTATTAATATCTTTCATCATTCTTGTTTTCAATTTTGTTTTGTTCTTTCAGTTAATTAAATTACTGTCTTACAAATTATTTTCTTCTTGGATTTCAGTTTTTAGGCATATTTTCAGACTGTAGATCTATTTTTCTTTGAATAGTTGAGTTTGATATATATTAGTAAGACAACTTTTAAATGGTGGTAGCAGTATAGTATAATAAGTCTGTCAAATTATTTTCTTAAACATCTCAGGATAATTTTGTCTGATGTCTCCGAGTTTTCATAATAGAATTTAAAAGTGCTAATAATCTTTCGCATGAGACTAATTTACAAAAATAAGATAAAAAATATTTACTAAAAGCCTTTTAGTGCAATTTTGATTTTTATTCAAGAGAATCTCTGTCTTTGCAGAGTTCGTTGCCAAATTTTAAACAAAATGAGTTTTCTGTTGTTCGGCAACATGAGGAATTTATCTGGCTTCATGATTCCTTCGTTGAAAATGAAGACTATGCAGGTTATATTGTGAGTATTGGGGTTCCACTTTAATCCCATTTTCTAGGAGCTTTTTAGGTACTTTATTATGTGTTAAATTTTTAGTGAACTGGTGTAATTTTTTTAAATTGCCAATTAGAAAACACAATGTACGATCACCTTTTATCCTAAATTGCCTAGTTTGAAAGTGTGGAGATATGGCTATGTTATGCTCCTTCATTTAAATTTAAATTCTTATTGTTTACTGGAAGTGAAATGGGTTTTTCCTAGGGATTAATTAAGGGGATGTTACAAACCATACTGGTTTTGAACACTTAGGTAGACAAATACTTAGAGTTGGAGGTACCTTAAGAAGTCATCTAATCTAAGTATGTACCAGATAGCCATTGTCCACACTCAGATTCCTGAAATTTAGTTTCATTTGATATCCTTGAAATTATCCTGACTTGATTCTTATTCCATCCTTGTGGCTACTCCTCCTCAGTCATTTGCTTTTTCTTTGTGTAACTCAAAATTTGGTTGACCACTGGCCGTACATTTTTTTCTTTTTTTCTTTAAAAAAAATTACCTGTTTATATAAAGGATACAACCAGACAGCCCAAAGATGCATAGGACAAGGTACAGGGATCGGGGTTGGGGCATAACTTTCATGCCCTCTCCAGGTATACCACCTTCCACCTCCATAGCATGTCAGTGTGTTCACCAAACTGGAAACTCCTTCTTCTCTTCCCATCTTATTTCCACCTTTTCTTCCTCATCTTGTCTAATGGCATTTTCTTACTATTTCCTTCTATAGACTAAACACTCCTCAAAGATCAAGACCATCTTTGCTTGTTTTTTTTAAGATTTTTTTTATTATTACACTATATGTTAACTAACTTGGATGTAAATCTTAAAAAATAATAAAGAAAAGTAAAAAAATACTTAATCACATATAAAAAAAGTTTGTTGTTGTTGTTGTTTTTTTTTTTCAAATTATTTTAGCTAGCAGGAACAAGGAAGAGGGGCAGAGAGAGAGAGAGAGAGAGAGAGAGAGAGAGAGAGAGAGAATCTTAAGCAGAGTCTATGCTCAGCACAGAGCCTGACACAGCGCTTGACCCCATCACACTGAGATCATGACCTGAGCCAAAATCAAGAGCCAGATGCTCAACCAATTCAGCCACCCAGGACCCAGGCACCCTAAGGTAGATAGATAGATAGATAGATAGATAGATAATTAATTACTTATTTTGGAGAGAATGCAGGTGGGGGAGGAGCAGGGAGAGGGGGACAGAGGATCTGAAGGGAGCTCTGTGCTGAAAGGGTGACAGCAGCAAGTCCGACGTGGGGCTCAAACTCACGAACCTTGAGATCATGACCTGAGCCAAAGTCGGATGCTCAACCGACTGAGCCACCCAGGTGCCCCTATTTATTTATTTTTAGTGTTTATTTATTTTGAGAGAGAGAACATACATATGAAAAAGGGAGGGGCAGAGAGAGAGGTAGAGAGAATCTTAAGCCGGCTCCATGCTCAGGAGCCCAGCGAGGGGCTCAGTCTCACAGCTGCAAGATCACAATCTGAGCCAATATCAAGAGTCAGACGTTTGACTGAGCCACCCAGGCCCCTGCTCCAAGATTTTATTTTTAAGTGATCTTTACACCCAGCATGGGGCTTGAACTCACAACCCTAAGATTAGGAGTTGCATACTCTACCAACTGTGTCAGCCAGGCACCCAAGACCATGTCTTGTTTATCTTTATATGCACATTGTTCAGTATCATGCCTGGTGCATAGTAGATGTGAATATGTGCTTAGCTGTACTTGATGCTTCCTTCCCTATTGCTTTCCTCAAGCATAACTCTTTTCTTGTATTCATTCTTTAACTTTTCCTCTACTTATCTTTTCTTCTTGCTTTCTTTGCTTCCCATCATTTTCCCTTAACAATTCTTATTTGTAAGCCCTTCCTTTTAAGGTAAACTTTTTTCTTTTATCCTTCCCTTGAAAGGTATGTCTCTTCTAGATACTATATTTTTACTTAAGATAAGTATTTACTCACCCCCTTACTGTGAGTGAATGGAATGAGGTTAGTCATTAATCTCTGTTTTGTTGTCTTGGTTTTAAGTCCGTGCTCTATGCTTCTGGTGCACTCCTCCAGTTAAGGAACCCTTTTTAACATCCCTTGCTGGATTGTACTGTTGGCATCCATGAATTTAAGAAACATAGAATAGCATAAAGCTACTATGAATTCATTAATTTAAAAATATATGTTTGTATTTGATCAAACTATTTACATACTTCTGAAAATTGGTATGCATATTAATTTAGTGTATAGTCAGAGCTTAATGTGTTTATACATTTGAAGACTCTAGGTTGCCACATAGGAATCTGCAGATTAAAGTTTGGGAACTACTGTTCTAATACTAGAAAATAGTGCTCTGCCATATTTCTTCCTTGTGCAAAGGACCTAATCAAATTTTCTAATCTGAATTGAGATATTCCTGGTGCCATGTTCATTCAAGATGTCTTTAGCTCCCCCAGACACAGTCTTTTATGGTAGCAGTAGTACAGTTGCTGTGAAAACTAAAAGTCTTTAAAATTAGTGATTTGGTTTTCTTACAGATCCCACCAGCACCACCAAGACCTGACTTCGATGCTTCAAGGGAAAAACTACAGAAGCTTGGAGAAGGAGAAGGGTCCATGACAAAGGAAGAATTCACAAAGATGAAACAGGAACTGGAAGCGTATGTGATTTTTGTTGTTGGTTTTGTTAATTGTGCTTATTTTAATGCCTTTTTTCTGTGCTCTCTGATATCCCATCCTTTTAATCATTTCACCACAGTGACCCTTTCTGAAAGATGCAGGTTTAAGCCAAACAACCAGTTTTAATGATCATGATCAGAGCCTACAGGAAAATTATAGAATAATTGCCTACATTGTAAAATTCTTTAAATTAATGTTTTAAATAGACACTGAAAATTGAAAATGGGGGGTCCAAAACTTTATTTAAAAATAGTAGAAAGGGAAATAGGACTTTTTGAAGCAGAATATAAGTTGTTTTGGTTTTTATCTACAAGGCCTTAGTCATTGCCAACCTGGTTTTCTTTTTTCGATGTGTGCATACTACCCAAACTTCTGTTTTCTGTTTCTCATAGAAATATGCACCGAGCAACTCTGCACATACTCTGTTTTCTTTTTTAAAAAGTGTGTGTGTGTGTGTGTGTGTGTGTGTGTGTATGTGTGTGTGTACGCATGTGTGTGCATGCGTGCACCTGTCTAAATGGCTGTGTCTGTGTTTAATTTTTGCCCTCTTTCTTTCTGCCTATGGCTTCTGGCTAAGGGGAAAAGAATAGGAGCAAAGTAAAAGGAGAGTAGTTTTAAAATGTTTTTCATTAAATGATTATTAGTTTCACATATACTAGAAATGCATTAAATCTTTGAAAAAACTGGAGATAACTTCTGTTTTGCGTTTAGCATATTTGCTGAAAATGCAGAATCTTTCCCTTCTTATTAGACATTTGAAGTAATTTTAGATTTACAGGATATTGTTTTCTGTATTTTGAGAGCAGTACAGGTAAACACTTTCCCTTGTATCATCATCACCTCCATCACTCTTTTTCTGATCATTTCTCCTCTTCATTCATTTCCTTTTCTCCTCTTCCACTTAGTTTCAGTTTTTAAGCATATATGCACCTGGCTACTAGACTCCTCTTCAGAATGCTAAACTCATTTGACAAGATAAATTAGCAAAGTAGATCTTTTTTGTCAAAGTGTAAGGTGACATATTTTAAGATTTTTGTCCATGCTGGGTGCAAGCAATAGTCTGAGAGACAGAGATACATACTTTTATAGTTATAAGACTGAAAACTGGAAAGTAGCAGAGCACATTAATATTAAAGAATCTGTGGTTTTCCAGTGGCCCTGATCATGATTCTTTTGTGGTCTGGTTAGGGGTTGGATAACAGAGAACCTTGGGTTTATTCTACTGCTACCTCCATCCTCTGCATCCTTCTTTTTTGTCTTCACTGAATGACTACCCTCACAGAGATCAAACTTCTCCCAACATTGGTCCTGCTGGTTTGCTGGTATGTAAAATTTATCCTCCTTGCACGTAGTTGAAGCAAGAATATTGGGCCTTTTCCTTGAGTGTTTCTTTTTTCAAACTGACGTATATTACTATATGATCACTGTGATTCACTGATGAAATTAAAATATTTTAAACATAATTTTCCACTGTAATGACAAAAATTAGTCTCTCTGTGGTGTGCTTTTTTTCTTGTGTGTTTGGGTCATTAGATGAAAATAATTATTAATGTTGAAAATATGCTTACTGAGGTTTGAGTTTAGATTTTTTTTTTGTACACAGGTATTTAAAAGCAGTAATTATCGAGAAATTGATCCATAAAGATTGTATCAAATAATTTGTAGTGTACTTTCTCTGGAGCTGAAAACAAACACCCCTATAGTTATCTTTAACATCAACTTGCATAGGAAGAAAAGTTCATAAAACTTAAAAATATTAACATTTAAATATAATAAATACTATTAACTAGCATGAAGTCTTTTCAGAGCTGGATTTTATACATTTTATTAACAGTTCAACTAAAACCTTTGTTTACATGGATTATATATTTGTATCTTTAATTTTGCATTTAGAATAATTTGTAGTATTTGTTGAAAACTGTTACAGACTATTTTCTAGTTGATGCAGTGTTTTACCTTTAATTATGTGTATTGTTTCTAGTGAATATTTGGCAATATTCAAGAAGACTGTTGCAATGCATGAAGTATTCCTATGTCGTGTGGCAGCACATCCTATTTTGAGAAAAGACTTAAATTTCCATGTCTTCTTGGAATATAATCAAGATGTGAGTATTGATTAAAGCAGTAATCAAGGTTTATTTTTAGAGTCACTGTAAAAGGCAGGGAGTAGTTAGAAAAAACCCTTTTTTTGTAATGTTCTTATTTTTCAAGGTAGTGTAAAATTACATTTTTTTTAGTGGTAATAGAGTATTTCAATACAACTAGAGAAGAAATGAAGAAATTGAAGAAATGAGGCTAAATCATGTTACTGCATGGGACATTGATTTTCATCCTGAATTGTGAACCTCTTAAGAAATAGGATTATCAACTTGATTGTTTCCTAAATTTGAGTTTGAAGTTTTCTGAAATTCCAGGGAGGTGCTTGAGCTAAAGAATTCTAGATTACTTTAGGGTTAATCATTGCCTTTTGATCTGTTTAACTGACCTTTTTCAGTGCCAATTGCTCCTAATCTTCCTCCTTCCCTGCCTGAAAACTCTGTTACAGTGCAAATAGAAAAATTGATGTGGTTGAGCTTTAAAGATTTCTTCATTCATAGTACTGGCAAAAATTTTTTTTAATGGATAGGTGATACAGATCTTGGGATTTATATTTGAATGACAAGATTAACTCATAATTTTAGCAGAAAACAAATGTAGCATAGTGCTTATTTGCTTATAAGTTGACATCAAGATGAAAGAATTTTATGTATATAAATTTGCCCTTCTGGTTTGGTTTTAGTAGACATGACAATAAAATATCCTAAGTCTAACAATAGAGAGAACACATTTTTTTGAAAGGGTATGAAGTAACTCAGGATCACAGAAACAGCATTTTAAGCCTGGATACTTTCACAAGTGTAAATATGGTATGTGATACTGGCATGTGGTCATTTACAACTAGGAACTGTAAAAAATTCTGGCTATGTCATGAATTATAAGAAGCTGAAAATAACTTGTGACTGGGTTGCCAAAGAACACATGATAGAATGCTGTCATCACTTTTTTTACTTTTATGTGTTTGTTTTTGCTTAACCTTATTCATGGCCTTGGCCAAAACCTTAATAATAATTGGTAGAGCAGCTTAGGCATACAGTGAGTATTATCAGTGCAAGGCCACTTGAGCTAGAGGAGCCTCATGCTCTGTGTACTCTGTCCCATTGCCAAATCCCTTAGTACTACCTGAAATTATATGTCTGTATTTTAAATGTTTATGTATTTATTATCTGTCCTCTCTACTAAAATGTAAGCTCTCTGAAAGCAAGGCTTGAATTTTACACCATTGTATCCTCACTGCTTTAGAATAATGGCTGACAGTGCTCGCTTCGGCAGCACATATACTAGAATAATGGCTGACAATTAAGATGTAAAATAAGTATTTGTTAAAATGATAAGTGAAAGATTATTGATTGTTTTCCAGTTGTGGTGGTGGTTTTTTTTTATTTTTTAAATTTTTTTTTTTCAACTTTTATTTATTTTTGGGACAGAGAGAGAGAGAGAGCATGAACAGGGGAGGGGCAGAGAGAGAGGGAGACACAGAATCGGAAGCAGGCTCCAGGCTCTGAGCCATCAGCCCAGAGCCTGACACGGGGCTCGAACTCACAGACCGCGAGATCGTGACCTGGCTGAAGTCGGACGCTTAACCGACTGCGCCACCCAGGCGCCCCAAAGGTGGTGGTTTTTTAACTTTTTTTTTTTTAATTTAAATTTTATAGTTAACATACAGTGCAATATTGGTTTCAGGAGTAGAATTCAGTGATTTATCACTTACGTACAACACCCAGTGCTCATCCCAACAAGTGCCCTCCTTAGTACCTATCACTCATCTAGCCCATCTCCCACCCACGTCCCTCTGTCAACCCAGTTTGTTCTCTGTCATTAAGAGTCTCTTGTGGTTTGTTTCCCTCACTTTTCTTTCCCCCCTCTTCCCATATGTTCATCTATTTTGTTTCTTATATTTCACATAGAAGCGAAATCATATGGGATTTGTCATTCTCTGGTTGACTTATTTCACTTAACATAATATATGCTAGCTCCGTCCACATCATTGCAAATGGCCAGATTTCATTCTTTTTGATGGCTGAGTAATATTCCATTGTATATATGTACCACATCTTCTTTATCCATTCATAAATTGATGGACATTTGGGCTCTCTCCATAGTTTGGCTATTGTTGATAATGCTATAAACATTGGGGTGCATGTACCCCTTCAAATCTGTATTTTTGTATCCTTTGGGTAAATACCTAATAGTGCAATTGCTGGATCATAGGGTAGTTCTATTTTTAGTTTCTTGAGGGACCTCCATACTATTCTCCAGAGTGACTGCACCGGTTTGCATTCCCACCAACAGTGCAAGAGAGTTTCCCCCTTTCTCTGCATGCTTGCCAACACTTGCTGTTTCTTATGTTGTTAATTTTAGCCATTCTGACAGGTGTAAAGTGGTATTTCATCATGGTTTTGATTTGTATTTCCCTGATGATAAGTGATGGTGATCATCTTTTATATGTCTGTTAGCCATCTGGATGTCTTCGTTGGAAAAGTGTCTGTTCATGTCTTCTGCCCATTTCCTCACTAGATTATTTGTTTTTTGGGTGTTGAATTTGGTAAGTTCCTTATGGATTTTGGATACTAAGCCTTTATCTGATATGTCATTTGCAGATATCTTCTCCCATTCTGTAGGCTATCTTTTAGTTTTGTTGGTTGTTTCCTTTGCTGTGCAGGAGCCTTTTAAGTTTATTTTTGAAAGAGAGAGAAAACATCAGCAGGGGAGGGGCAGAAAGAGAAGGGGAGATTGAATCCCAAGCAGGCTCCACACTCAGCATAGAGCCCCATGCAGGGCTCGATCCAACCATCAGATCAGGACCTGAGCTGAAATCAAGGGTCTGACACTTAACCGACTGAGCCACCTAGGTGCCCCAGAAGCTTTTTATTTAAGGAAGTCCCAATAGTTCATGTTTGCTTTTGTTTTCCTTAACTTTGGCAATGTGTCTAGTAAGAAGTTGCTCTGGCCAAGGTCAGAGAAGTTGCTACCTGTGTTTTATTCTAGGAATTTGATGGTTTCCTATCGCACATTTAGGTCTTTCATCCATTTTGAATTTATTTTTGTGTATGGTGTAATAAAGTGGTCCAGGTTCATTCTTCTGCATGTTGCTGTCCACTTTTCCCAACACCATTTGTTGAAGAAACTGTCTTTTTTTCATTGGATTTCTTTCCTGCTTTGTTGAAGATTAGTTGACCATATAGTTGTGGGTCCATTTCTGGGTTTTCTATTCTGTTCCACTGATCTATGTATCTGTTTCTGTGCCAGTACCATACTGTCTCAATGACTACAGTTTTGTAATATAGTTTGAAATCTGGAATCGTGATGCCTCCAGTTTTGTTTTTCTTTTTTGGATTGCTTTGGCTATTCAGGGTCTTTTGTGGTCCCATACAGATTTTAGGATTGTTTGTTCTAGCTCTGAGAAAAATGCTGGTGGTATTTTGATAGGGATTGCATTAAATGTGGGGATTGCTTTGGGTAGTATTGACATTTTAACGTTTGTTCTTCCAATCCATGAGCATGGAATGCTCTTCCATTTGTTAGTGTCCTCTTCAATTTCTGTCATAAGTGTTTTATAGTTTTCAGAGTACAGATCTTTTACCTCTTTAGTTAGGTTTATTTTCCTAGGTATGTTTTTGGTGCAGTTCCAAATGGAATCAATTCCTTGATTTCTTTTTCTGCTGCTTCGTTATCAATGTATAAAAATGCAACAGATTTCTGCATGTTGATTTTATGTCTTGTGACTTTGCTGAATTCATGTATTAGTTCTAGCAATTTTTTGGTGGAGTCTTTCGGATTTTCTACATAGAGTATCATGTGAAAGTTTGACTTCCTCCTTGCTGATTTGGGTGCCTTTTCTTTTTGTTGTCTGACTGCGGAGATTAAGACTTCCAATAATGTGTTAAATAGTAATGATGAGAATGGGTATCCTTGTCTTGTTCCTGACTGTAAAGGAAAGGCTTTCAGCTTTTCCCCATTGAGGAGGATATTAACTATGGGTCTTTCATATATGGTTATGATGTTGAGATATATTCCATCTATCCCTACATTGTTGAGGGTTTTTATTAAGAATGGATGCTGTATTTTGTCAAATGGATTATTGATTGTTTAGATCAGATTTATAAATAGCTTTGGAAAAAAATTAAGGTTTCATAAATTTTCTCCCTTCAATATAGATTTCTTTTTCTTCCTCCCACTAATATATGCTTAATAGAGATAATGATGTCATGCATTATAATAACCCTTTTAATACCAGCACATGGTATTTTGGAGAAACTCTAAAAAGACAGGAGAGTGGTTTGCAAATATTTTTTAATCATTAATTAATAGCAAGTATATTAACAGGTTATAGAAGATTATAGGCCCCAGGGCACCTGGGTGGCTCAGTCAGTTAAGTAAGATCAGGTCATGATCTCACAGTTTATGAGTTTGAGCCCAGGATTGGGTTCTCTATCAGTGCAGAGCCTGCTTCAGATCCTCTGTCCCCATCTCTGCCCCTCCTCCGCTTGTGCTCCCTCCCTCTCTCAAAAATAAACAAACATTAAAAAAAAAGAAGGGACACCTGAGTGACTCAGTCGGTTGGGTGTGTGACTTCAGCTCAGGTCATGATCTCACGGTCCGTGAGTTTGAGCCCCGTGTCGGGCTCTGCGCTGACAGCTTCTCTCTCTGCTCCTTCCCCACTCACACACTATCTTTCTCTGTCTCTTAAAAATAAATAAATGTTAAAAATTAAAAAAAAGAAGAAGAAGAAGAAGAAAAGGTATGCCTGGGTGGCTCAGTTGGTTAAGCATTTGACTCAGTTTCAGCTCAGGTCGTGATCTCATGGTTGGTGGGTTCTAGCCACGCATGAGGCTCTGTGCTGACAGTGTGGAGCCTGTTTGTGATTCTCTCTCCCTCTCTCTGTGCCCCTCCCCTGCTCTCTCATTCCGTCTCTCTCGAAATATAAACTAATACAAAAAAAGTTTTTTAAAAAGAAGGAGATTATAGGCCCAAAACTAAGAGGTTTTTCTCAATGTTGTTCTAATGCTGTTTCATGGATCTTTACATACTTCAGTGGGGCAGGAAAAGCAATCTGCATGTGCTGTTTTGTTTTCTAAGTTTCAGAGAGCCATGGGACTGATAAGTTGCTGAAGTAGAGCTAGGGTGTCTTAAAGTCTAAAGAGGCCATCAGGCAGCTGGGAGGCCTAGAAAAGCTTATTCTAGCATTGAGTTGTTTGAGAAATAGTTGCTGTTGTAAGGAGTGATTGCCTTTAATGTTCAGTGCCTTACTTAAGTAGTTGTATACCTTCTCTGTTTCTACTAGGTATAGTCTGAGTCTACTTAAGAGGAGAGTAAATATATAACCTCTTCAACACCCTAATGTCTGTTCAGTTCTTGCTGCCTTATCAGTGGACATAACCCAGGACCCTGCCTCATATCTGAGTTCTTAAGCCCTAGTATTAATAGACTCCAAACATAGACAGCTCTGTTTTTCCCTATTCATATTTTGATTGTTCTTTGATTCTGGTACATCTAGACACTTGATCTCTTCTGCATTTTGACCCTGTTAGCAGCCCTTTTGTCTTTACTTTGTTCTCATGTAGCCTAGATTGCCTGCTCCATCATTTATAACAAGGTTATATATGACTTCAAACAGCTCTCTCCCATTTTCCATAAAAGCTAATTTCAACTTGCAGCAGTTCCTCCTTGATGTAAAATGACCTTGTTCACTAGGAAATACAAGCCAATCAGAGATCAAATCCCACAACTCCACGTGTCTCCCACAACCCTCATCTGTCTTGGCAGCCACATGCATATATTAGCTTTTTTTTTTTTTTTCTTTTTTTTCTTCCTTTCCAATCTGGACAACTTTTAATTTCTTTTGCTTGCCTAACTTCCCTGGCTAGAATCTCCAGTACATTGTAAAATAGAAATGACAAGAGCAGACATCCTTGTTTTGTCTATGATCTTGGGAGGAAAGCATTCACTATTTCAGTATTAAGTATGATGTTAACTGTGGGGTTTTCATTGATGCTCTTGATCAAGTTGAAGAAGTTCCCTTCTATTCCTAGTTTGTTGAGTGTTTTTATTATGAAAAAGTATAGCTATTGAGATGATAATGTGGTTTTGTCCTTTATTCTACTAATATAGTATATTACATTGTGCCTTTCCACTTTGACAAAGGTATCTTTCTAGCTATCCTGGATCCCATGTACTTCTGGATCTTTGGGATCTGTTCTGAGTTTCCTTCTTAACTCTGTGGCTCCTTCTTAGTGTCCTTTGTGAGCTTTTTCCTCCATATATCCATTCATTTAAATAGGATCCTTCCAAGGTTCCTCACTGATTTCTCCAGAAATTTAGAAGTTCCTTTAGACTTCTAACTCTAAATTCTTCTGAAGTGATCTCATTGACTCCTATGGCTGCAGGTACTTTTATATCTATTAACTTATAAATCTGTATCACTTGTTTGAGCTCTTCTTTAAATGCAGGTCTTCTTTTATGTTCTCTGTCTCAAAGAAGATACCAGCACCTTCCAATTTCTTAAGACCTAAAAATTACTCATGACTTTACTCCCTATTCCTTTTTTTTTTTTTTAAGTAGGCTCCATGCTGAGGCCTGAACTCAGACCCCGAGATCAAGACCTGAGCTGAGATCAAGAGTTGGACAGTTAACTCACTGAGCCACTCAGGCATCCCCCTGCTCCCTATTTCTATTAGGAAACACCAAATCCTGTCTGTTCTACTCTCTTACTATATTAGGAATGTGTCTACTTCCTTCTATCACCAGACCTAAAGATTAGTTCTGACCTTTATAACCCTTGATTGGGTTATTGAAACAGCCTCTGACTGGTCTTTCAACCTCCAGTCTTACCTTTCTCATTTTCTAAATCTGTATTAAGTTCCCTTGGTGTTCTCGAAGTGCCGTATGGATTCCTCTAACATTGTACTGCTCACCCTATGTTTAATCATATGTTTCTCTAGATTCTCCTCTGCACCATAAATTACTCTTATAGAGTATGGACCACCTCTTAATCATCCTTATTTTCTGAACACCTAGCACAGTGCGTGATTGTAATATACATTTGTCAATAGTTTTTTAAATAAGTGAATTAGTTAATATAAGAACACAGTTTTGAAAAACACCCAGAGTGCATTCAGAGGCCTAAAGATACAGCAGTTTAGAAAGGTTTCATGAAGAGAATGTGTTTTAATTTCGATGTTTAATGAAGTCTGAATAGAATTTTTGGTGGGAAGAGAGATATTATTTCAGGTACAGGGGAACCTAAGCATTTAGAGCTTCTTTTGAGAACTATTTGGAACATAAGGTTCTGTGGGGGTTTGGTGGTGAGTACAAAGGTAAATTGAACCAGATTGTTGAAAGTCTTGAATACCATGCCTAGGGGATTGGCTTTTATTCTCTGAACATTGTGAAACTCTATAAAGTTATTGAGTAGGGAGGAGATGCTCAAAATTTAATTTTGGAAGTCCTCATCAGAATGGATTGGATTGAAGAAATGAGAGATGTTAACTAGTAGTCTAATGTGGTAGTTAAGCAAGAAATAATGAGGATTTTTACTAGGACAGTGAGAAAGGAAAGGGACAAGTTTCAGACATTTGATGGTAGAATTTGAGCTTTGAGAGACAAAAAGAAGTTGTAGATTATTTCAAGATTTTTAATGGGGTTTTAGGGGGTTTTAGGGAACATGTGGGAATCTGAGAGATTGGTTGGATGGAGGGACCATGAAGGAGGGACCATGAATAGGGAGAACCAAGAAAAGGAAAGTTTTGGAGATTAGATTATAATGAATACTGCTTTAGTCTAATGTGAGGTTAGCAGAATTTCCATTTATAAGGATATGATCTAGGCAAATGGAAATAGAATCTAAGATTCAGGAAAGAGCTTAGTGGTAGTGATCATGATTTGTGAATCATTTATATAATGGTGAGCATTGAAACCATGGTAGTAGATAAGGAAATTAGATGGGCTATTCCTTTATGGGACACCCTGGTGCAGCAAGTGGTAAATAATAATGAAAGAGGCATTACTTTCCATATGTAATCTAAAAAAGAAAAAAATTGCCAACTTATGTTTACCTTTCTTTCAGCTGAGTGTGAGAGGAAAAAATAAAAAAGAGAAACTTGAAGATTTCTTTAAAAACATGGTTAAATCAGCAGATGGAGTAATTGTTTCAGGAGTAAAGGTAAGATTTTATTTGATTAACAGAGGTATTGGTTTAAGAATCCACTTATTTTAAGAAGATAGAGATTTCAGATGTGCAGGTGACCATTGGAGTAAAAGAGAAGTTTGAATAGTAGAATGCTTAGGCCTGAGAAACTGGGCCCCCTGCCCTGGAATCCACTCTTTAGAGCCCTTCCTTCTCCCAACGGGCGAGAGTTCTGCAGTCCAAGGGGATTTGCCCACCTGGAGCACATACCCCTTCCTTCCAAACTAGACCATGCTTGAAGTATCTGGAACCCGGTATTTCTTTGCCCAAATCTGAAGCCAAGTCTTCCTCTTCTGTGGGTAATCAAGGGTGACCATGGGTCAGCTGGGGAAAGGGAAGGCACAGGGAAGGTCAATGTGCAGAATGGAGTGTCCTGTTACATACATCTGAGGTTTCTTTAGGTGCCTTACAGAGCTGCAGGGTGGGGCACGAAGCGGGGCTCCATTTGTACATTTGCCCTTGGTCTTACAAATGTTAGGGGAAGACTTGGGTTCAGATCTGGAGTTAGAAGAGCTTCTTTGAGGTTTTAGTCTTGTCTTGGGGTGCCTGGCTCAGGTAGAGCATGAGGCTCTTGATCTCGGGGTCATGAATTCAAGCTCCACATTGGGCATACAGCTTACTTAAATAAATAAATAAAAATAAAATTTAGGGGCACCTGGGTGGCTCAGTTGATTAAACATCCAACTTCCGCTCAGGTCACGATCTCACGGTTTGTGAGTTCAAGCCTGACATCGGGCTCTGTGCTGACAGCTTGGAGCCTGGAGCCTGCTTCAGATTCTGTATCTCCCTCTGTCTCTGCCCTTTCCCCGTTAGTGCTCTCTTTCTCTCAAAAATAAAATAAAATACATTTAAAAAAATAAATAAAGATTAAAAAAATTTTAAATATATAAATAAATAACACCTAAGTATTACATTATGAAACAAACACTAAGAAAGAGATAAATGATGCAGCTTTGTCATCATTACCTGTTTTTATAGATACATCTACAGTAAAACTTAGGTGGAAAGTACTATTCATTTGATTTATACTTTGGTTTTCAGAGATGGGTCACTTGGTATGTTGACATTGCATATGCCGTGGCTACTTTCTAATAAGAACCCTGCTTCCTTCCATTTAATGCTCTGTATTGAGTATGATTAGTAGTAACTAATTTTTTTGAACATTTACAGTGTGATATTTGGTAGCACATACTTTATTTAATCTTCAGTGCTACAAGTTGGATGGTTTATCCCATTTTAACAGTCAAGGAAAGTGGTACATATGTATTACAAATTTTAAAGGACATTTTGTCAGCACTGATTCTTCCTTGTGTTCTGTTGATGTGGGTCTTATATCATTTCAACTGCTGCTTTTTCAAAAACTGATTGCTATTTTAGAAAGGAGGAAAGTATTTTTATTTTTTATTTTTTAATTTTTTTAAGTTTATTTATTTATTTTGAGAGAGAGAGAATGAGCAAAGGAGGGACAGAGGGAGGTGGGGACCGAGGATCCAAAGCAGGCTCCGAGCTGACAGAAGAGAGCCTGATGTGGGGTTCTGAAGTTACTGATGAAATCAGTAGAACATCTGATTATTAGAGGATAGCTGTGCTGTTTTACTGGTTTTTTGTATTATAATGGTAAAGTGATTTATGTATTACACTAAAGCAAATAAGTGAAAAAATTACATTTTCTTTTGATCCCATAGGACGTAGATGATTTCTTTGAGCATGAACGAACATTTCTTTTAGAATATCATAACCGAGTTAAGGATGCATCTGCTAAATCTGATAGGATGACAAGATCCCACAAAAGTAAGGTTTTTTTCTCTGTGGCTAAAGCTTACCTTTTTTTAATGGAATAATTATAAAGTTGTTATTTTATTTACAGTTTGTAAAAGTCTTGATATAGAACAATGGTTCTCAAACTTTGGTCTGTGAAGCCTTGACCCTAGGGCTCTTTTTATTTTTAGCAAGTCTGTGAGGTAAAAACTATCTTCATAATAATCCATGATGCTTTTTGTATTTTTCACCATGTTGATATTTACACTGATAATGCAAAAGCCATGGTGGATAAAATTACTGATGCCTTAGCAGACACCAGGGCAGTAGCACCAAATTATGCTAATAGTCACTGTATTCTTTCTACAGTGCATTTGCAGTTAGAACAGATTTTTCAATTAAGGATGTCCTTGATGAAGCAGTAAAAATTATTAATTAATAAATCGCTTCCCTTGGGTTCACATTTTTTAATATCTGGATGATGGGAGGTATGTGTAAAGCACTTTGATTACATATGATGGTTCTCTCTAGAAAAGCATTTTAGTGATTGAGTTGCAACTAAACTAGTTGCTTTTTTCATAAAACCCCATTTTTACTTGAGAGAATAGTGGACAAATGATGATTATTCATAGTTGAGTATTTGGTAGACATTTTCTTAAAAATTAAGTGACCCTGTCACTTTAAGGAAAACAACTGACAGTATTTGTTGACAATGATAAAAGTCAAGCTTTCCAGCAATAAGTAGAATTTTGGAAAACTTGTATCCATCCCCATGAGCTTGGTTCCCAATAATTAAAGACTGGTCTGAGGGAGGAGATTGATGGGAATATGTGAATTTTTGATACTGTTTATGTATACTGAAGTGCATCAACATTTGGAAGGTCTGCATCATTCATTGAACCGATATTTTCTAAATGATCAAATACATGATGTTACAAAATCACATATGTAAAAGATTCATTCAAAGTTCAAGATAGGCTAATGGGGTTTTTTAACATCTTTATTGAGGTAAAAATTGATATCAGTAAGCTGTAGTATTCAGAGTATACAATTTGATAAGTTTTGACATATGTGTAAAATCATCACTACAGCCAAGATAATTAATATATCTATCACCTCCACAAGTTTCCTTATAGCCCTCTGTAATCCCTCCTTCTCACCCTGTCCCCAGGAAACCACCGATCTGCTTTTTGTCTCTGTAGATTAGTTTGCATTTTCTAGAATTTTATATAAATGGAATCATACTATATGTACTCTTTATTATTTGGCTTTGAAATTCAACAAAATTATTTTGAGATTCATTCATGTTGTGTGTATCGAGAGGTTATTCCTTTTTATTGCTGAGTATTATTCTATTGTATGGATATATCACAGTTGTTCATCCATTCAGCTATTGGTGGACATTTGGCTTGTTGTTAGCTTTTGGCTGTTATAAATAAAGCTGATGTGAACCATCTATATGTAAGTCTTTGTATGGACATGTGGTTCCGTTGCTCTTGGGTAATACCTGAAAGAGTGACCAGGTCATGCGGTAAATGTATAATTAACTTTTTAAAAACTTTGGAAAAAACTGCCACTTTTTTCCCAAAATGATTGTACCATTTTATATTCCTACCAGCTGTACATGAGCGTTCCAGTTGCTCCACATCTTTTCCAACAGGGATACTCATTCTTTTTCATTTCAGCCATTCTCATAAGTCAGTAATGTCTCTGTGTAGTTTTAATTTTTAATTTGCATTTCCCTAATGACTAATGATGTTGAACATCCCTTCTTACATAAATCTTCTAGCTTTTTTCTTCTTTACCAAAGTTGTTTTTGGCCCCTCTAGGTTCTTTACATTTTCATATGGATTTTATTTTTTTATTTAAATTTTACTTAGTTAATATACAGTGCAACATTGGTTTCAGGAGTAGAATTTAGTGATTCATTACTTACAATACTCCGTGTTTGTCACAAGTGCCCTCCTTAATTTCCATCACCCATCTAGCCCATGTCTTACCCACCTCCCTCTGTCTACTCTCTACCGTTTGTTCTCTATTGTTAAGAATCTCTTGTGGTTTGTTTCCCTCTCTTCTCTTCCCCTTCCTTTCCCATATGTTCATCTGTTTTGTTTCTTAAATTCCACGTATGAGTGAAATCGTGTGGGATTTGTCTTCTTCTGATTGACATATTTCAATTCATATCGATTTTAGAATTAGCTTGTCACTTTGTACACAAATGCTGTCTGGGATTTTGGGGTTGTGTAGAATCTGTAGGTCAGTTTGGGGAAGATTGACATCTTAACCATATTGACTCTTCTGATACGTAAATATAGTATCTCTCTCCATTTTAGTTTGGTCTTCCTTATAATTCTCTCAGCAATGTTTTTTAACTTATATTGTACAGGTCTTATACACCGTTTTTTTTTTTTAATTTAATTTTTTATTTTTTTAAATTTACATCCAAGTTAGTTAGCATGTAGTACAACAACGATTTCAGGAGTAGATTCCTTAATGCCCCTTACCCATTTAGCCCATCCCCCCTCCCTTCAGTTACCTTCTGTTTGTTCTCCATATTTAAGAGTCTCATGTTTTGTCCCCCTCCCTGTTTTTATTGTATTTTTGCTTCCCTTCCCTTGTGTTCATCGGTTCTGTCTTAAAGTCCTCATATGAGTAAAGTCATATGATATTTGTCTTTCTCTGACTAATTTCGCTTTAATACCATCTAGTTCCATCCACATAGTTGCAAATGGCAAGATTTCATTCTTTTTGATTGTCAAGTAATACTCCATTGTGTATATATACCACATCTTCTTCATTCATCCATTGATGGACATTTGGGCTCTTTCTATACTTTGGCTATTGTTGATAGTGCTGCTATAAACATTGGGGTGCATGTGCCTCTTTGAAGCAGCATACCTGTATCCCTTGGATAAATACTTAGTAGTGCAATTGCTGGGTCATAGGATAGTTCTATTTTTAATTTTTTGAGGAACCTCCATGCTGTTTTCCAGAGTGGCTGCACCAGTTTGCATTCCCACCAGCAGTGCAAAAGAGATCCTCTTTCTCCGCGTCCTGGCCAACATCTGTTGTTGCCTGAGTTGTTCATCTTAGCCATTCTTGACTGGTGTGAGGTGGTATCTCATTGTGGTTTTAATTTGTATTTCCCTGATGATGAGTGATGTTGAACATTTTTTCATGTGTCGGTTGGCTATCTGGATGTCTTCTTTGGAGAAGTGTCTATTCATGTCTTTTACCCATTTCTTCACTGGATTATTTGTTTTCTGGGTGTTGAGTTTGATAAGTTCTTTGTAGATTTTGGATACTAACCCTTTATCTGATATGTCGTTTGCAAATATCTTCTCCCATTCTGTCGGTTGCCTTTTAGTTTTGCTGATTGTTTCCTTTGCTGTGCAGAAGCTTTTTATTTTGTTGAGGTCCCAATAGTTCATTTTTGCTTTTGTTTCCCTTGCCCCTGGAGATGCGTTGAGTAAGAGGTTGCTGCAAAAGTGGTCCAGGTTCATTTTTCTGCATGTTACTGTCCAGTTTTCCCAGCATCACTTGCTGAAGAGACTGTCTTTATTCCATCAGATATACTTTCCTGCTTTGTCAAAGATTAGTTGGCCATATGTTTGTGGGTCCATTCTGGGTTCTCTGTTCTGTTCCGTTGATCTGAGTGTCTGTTTTTGTGCCAATACCATACTATCTTGATGATTACAGCTTTGTAATACAGCTTGAAGTCCGAGGATCTTATACACCTTTAGTTGAATTGATCCCTAATTATTTTTTGATGCTATCATAAATGATGTGTTTTTTACATTTCAGTTTCTAGTTCTTTGCTAATATATAGAAATACAGTGTGTTTTCTGTATTGATTTGTATCTTGCAATATTACTAAATAAACTCACTTATTAGTTCCAGTAACTATTTTGTAGATTCCTTATGATTTTCTACATAGATGATCATCTGCCAATAAAAACAATTACACTTGTTTCCAATTTAGATTCCATTTATTTCTTCTCTTTGCCCCGTTGTACTGAAGCTATACCTATAGCTCCAGTGCAGTGTGGATGGAAGTGGTGAGAATAGGCATCTTTGCCTTGTTCCTTAGTTTATGGGGAAGGCATTCATTCTTAAACCATTAATTATGGTGTTTGGTGTAGGTTTTTCCTAGATACTTTTTATCAGGGTGAAAAAATTGTCTTATAAATTTATCTGAGAGGTGTGTTTTTTTAAATCAGGAATGAGCGTTGGATTCTTTTCATATGCTCTTTTTGCAGCTACAGTGTTCAGATAATCCCGTTTTTTCCTTTTAGTCTATTATGTATTGATTGATTTTCAAATGTTAAACCAACTTTATGATCTTGGGATTAATATCACTTATTTATACCAATGGAGTTTAATGTAATAGAGCTTAGAAAGTTTATTGATATGATTTTAGATTCCCCACTGCAACTATTTTTTTAATATGAAATTTATTGTCAAATTGGTTTCCATACAACACCCAGTGCTCATCCCAACAGGTGCCCTCCTCAATGCCCATCACCCTCTTTCCCCTCCCTCCCACCCCCCCATCAACCCCCAGTTTATTCTCAGTTTTTAAGAGTCTCTCATGGTTTGCCTCCTTCCCTCTCTGTAACTTTTTTTTTCCTCTTCCCCTCCCCCATGGTCTTCTGTTAGGTTTCTCAGGATCCACATAAGAGTGAAAACGTATGGTATCATCTTTCTCTGTATGACTTATTTCACTTAGCATATCACTCTCCAGTTCCATCCATGTCATTACAACTAACTCTTAAAGAAACTACTATTTGTTGAGTTTTGGGGTGGTATCAAAGAAGAATATCCACGGGGCGCCTGGATGGCTCAGTCGGTTGAGTGTCCGACTTCAGCTCAGGTCATGATCTCGCAGTTGACGAGTTCGAGCCCCGCGTCGGGCTCTCTGCTGACAGCTCAGAGCCTGGAGCCTGCTTTGGATTCTGTGTCTCCCTCTCTCTCTGTACCTCCGCTGCTATACTCTGTCTGTCTGTCTCTCTCTCAAAAAAAATATAACCGGGGCGCCTGGGTGGCACAGTCGGTTAAGCGTCCGACTTCAGCCAGGTCACGATCTCGCGGTCGGTGAGTTCAAGCCCCGCGTCGGGCTCTGGGCTGATGGCTCAGAGCCTGGAGCCTGTTTCCGATTCTGTGTCTCCCTCTCTCTCTGCCCCTCCCCGGTTCATGCTCTGTCTCTCTCTGTCCCAAAAATAAATAAACGTTGAAAAAAAAAATTAAAAAAAAAAATAAATATAACCATTAAAAAATATTTTTTTAAAAAAGAATATCCACAATTGTCTGAAAATAAAGCTACATATCTGTTTGAGACTGCATTTTCTCCACATATTTGAACAAAAGCAGTGTATTATAATATTACGATTGAATGCAGAAGCAGGTAAGAGAATGCAGCTGTCTTCTATTAAGATAAAGACACAAAAAATTTGCAAAAATGTAATAGTGTCACTCTGCTCACTAATTTAAAAATACATATAGTTGTTTTTCATTTGAAATA
Organism: Felis catus; assembly: GCF_018350175.1. Lineage (NCBI taxonomy): Eukaryota > Metazoa > Chordata > Mammalia > Carnivora > Felidae > Felis > Felis catus. The sequence continues at coordinate 83,930,452 of NC_058373.1, read as the reverse complement.
TTACTTATGTTAACTATGATTTTAACACTTTTAATCATTTTGCTTTACTTAAAAAACATACAGTACATATTGATAGACATAACCCCCATAAACACAATTATTTAGGATCCTCAATAATTTCTAAGAGTGTAAAGGAGTCCTTAGACCAAAAAATTTGAGAACCTCTGTTATAGAGACAGTTCAGCTGGTACCTAGAAATAAGAACCTCTGTTTTGGAGTACTGTTACATGCTGTAACAGAAAGGAAATAAAGTCTCTGGCTTGATACCTTCTATTCTTGTGTCATTCTTTGGAGAAGGCTAAGAGTTATTTTTATATTTTATTCTATTTTTGTAACTTATAGATTTCTTCTAAGGAAGTAGTTATTTATATTTGCTTGTTCAGTACTTAAGAACTATAAAGTGTGGGAAGCTTGAATTCCTTCCTAGATTTATTACCAGTTTGCTCTAGAGCATTGGGCAAGTCACATAATTAATTGGTATTATACTGGTTCCCTTGTTTATAAAATGACATTAAGATGAGTTATCTCACACGTTTTACTCCTCTGTTAAGAGAAACTTTGTCCTAGTCTGTCCTCTCCCTGTCCCTCCATCAAGACCTGCACTTACTCCCTCTACACACCCAGAGTCACATAGTGCACCCTGTGGGGCTCCAGCAGTACCCTGTTTGCTTTCCTGGGGACCCCCATACTCCACCAACTGGACCAGGCTGGAGCCCCCAGGCCTCGCCTGTACCCCCTCAAGAAAGAAAAACTTTGTAAATATGAAATGGTATATATACTAGTGTTAGTTGTAATAATTAGGAGTATCCTTAAGTTTATTTTTGATTATTTAAAATGGAATCCTATTAGGGGTGCCTGGCTGGTTTAGTCAGTAGAATATGCGACTCTTGATCTCAGGGTTTGTAGGTTTGAGCCCCACATTGAATGAAGAGATTACTTAAAAATAAAATCCTTTAAAAAATTAAAATAAAATAGAATCCTACTGTACTTTAAAAATTGTTTTAAAGTTATTTAGCTCAGGGGCACCTTGCTGGCTGTCAGTAGAGCATACGACTCTTTTTTTGTTGTTTTTTTAAGAGAGAGAGAGAACACCAGAGGGGGAGAGTGGCAGAAAGAGAGAGAGAGAATGAGAGAGAATGAATGAATTCTAAGCAGACTTCATGCTTGACCTGAGCCGAAATCAAGAGTGTAATACTCAGTTGACTGAGCCACCCAGGCACCCCTGAATCTATGACTCTTAATCTCAGGGTAATGAGTTCAAGCCCCATGTTGGGCGTGGACCTGCATAGGATAGGATAGGATAGGATAGGATAGGATAGGATAGGATAGGATAGGATAGGATAGGATAAATAAAATTAAGTAAAAAATAAAATAGTTTATAAACATTGGCCTGTTTGCCAACCATAATGTTAGGCATTGGTAATTTCAAGATGAAGAAAATATAGTCTTTGCCCTTCGGCAATTAATAATTTTGCAGAAATTTTGCAGAAATATGAAAAGCAGAAAATTACAGTGTATTGTAGTCAGTCCTTTAATAGAGGTATATATTTGTGCTATGGAAACATAAAGAACTATAAAGGTAGAGAGTCATCTGTTAAGATAACATAATTCTTATTTATTCTATTTGGCCAAATGGAACAGTATTTGTAGAAGAGATGATGGCGAATCTATTTTACAAAATTATAATTATTACATAATTACAAAATTATAAAGAAAAACTTTTTTCACAACGCATGAACTTAACTAGCCTGGACTATGAAAAACTAAGCTTTTCAGCCTCACTGTGATGTATATAAAATCAAGGCAGTTTGCTTATTTTCTGTGATCGTATAATGATGTAATAGCCAAAAAGGGTAGTGTTCTCAGAGCCAGATACTAGGAGACAGGAATTTCTTGCTCTTAAAAAATAATCTCAGGGGGCGCCTGGGTGGCTCAGTTGGTTAAGTGTCTGACTTAGGCTCAGAACATGATCTCATGGTTTGTGAGTTCGAGCCCCGCGTGTGGACTCTGTGCTGTCAGTTCAGAGCCTGGAGCCTGCTTCGGATTCTGTGTCTCCTTCTCTCTATGCCCCTCCCCCACTTGTGCTCTGTCTCTCTCTGTCTCTCAAAAATAAATAAATGTAAAAAAAAAGAAAGAAAGAAAAGAAATCTCAGGGGCACCTCGGTGGCTCAGTCGGTTAAGCCTCCGACTTTGGCTCAGGTCATGATCTCACGGTTCGAGACCCGTGTCAGGCTCTGTGCTAACAGCTCAGAGCCTGGAGCCTGCTTTGGATTCTGTGTCTCCCTCTCACTCTCTGCACCTCCCCTGCTCGTTCTCTCTCTCTCAAAATTAAATATTAAAAATAATAATAAATAATTTCAGGGTCATTTTAAGTATAAAATATTACTGTATGTGATATTGGACACAAATCATTTTTGATACCTGCCTTGATAAACCAACCTTTATGTGATTTTTTAACTTAAAATTTTAGGTTAATAGTGAAAAGTCTCACATATAGAAGTTCCTATTCAGAGTCCAAAATTTGTATTCTAAGTATCTTTATGAAGGATACCAGAATAGATCTGTTTCTGAATAACACTAAGTAAATAGTCACCAAATCTCAGCCTTATCTGTTGAATATAACTTTGTACAACATATAAAGTATAATGTAAGGATTACTGTTTTGTTAAAGAATAAACACACTAAAACCTTATAAACATACTACTGAGGATAAGTGGAAATTTCCATACAAAGTACACATCTTGGATTTCATTAATAATAGCAAACATTTATATAGTACTATATTCACTTTGTGCCATATATATAGTAACATTGATTAACTCACTTAATCCAAGCAATTTTATAAGACTGGTACCATTATTATCCCCATTTCCAGATGAAGAAAGCAAGGCATTCACAAGTTAAGTGATAAACTCAAGGTCATATAGCTGGTAAATTGGGTCCCAGGACCATGAGCTTAACCATTGCACTTTTTCTGAAACAAGTAATCTTTTTTCAACAAGTTGTCCTGGGGGTGAGTGCTAGGAATAGGAAGAGTATTGTGCTAAAGTTGAATACTTTGCTTCCTAGCACCTAAGGGTAATGGTGCTACCACCATTCGTGTAGCTTCCCAAGCTCCATAATTTTTCTTCCTACCTCAGGTCTCCTGTTTGTAATCCTACCTATTAGGATTTCCTAATTGTAAATCCTACCTATTAGGTTTCCTAAATATCTTCCAGCCTTGTTGTTCCTCTCTGCTGTCAGTATTTTCGCTACTTTGATCCTAACAATCAGTATTGGACCCAAAAATTTCCTAGTTGGTTGCTCTGCCTTCTGTGTCTCTCCACTTCTAGTCTTTATTCCAGGCAGTGGTTGATTTTACCACTACTGTTATTTTTAAATGTTTAATAACACCCATTCTTATAAGATCAAATCCAAACTTTATCATGGCATCCAAAAACCCATTTTCCCTCCAAGATACCTCTAATTTATTTTTCCATCTTCAACTCCTTCCACTCCCCTCTGTATCCTTGTAGTGCCTTCTTTCTAGAAGGCTGTCTGAATATACTGTGTTCTTTTATGTCTTACTAGCCTGTATCCATGCTCTGCCCTTCATCCAGAATGCTCTCCCCTCTTTTGTCTGGTAAAGATTTTTCTTATCCTGCAAGTTCTGACTCACTCGGTAGTGTCTATAAATCCTTCCCTAACTTACTCAGGTTTCCCCTGCTCCCAAAGTAGTTTTTACCTACTTCTGATAGAATATTATGATATAATATTCCATCAAATTATAGTTATTGTCATTTCCTTCACCAGACTTGGAATATCTCATACTGTATACACATTTGTTTAGCAGGTGAATGCTCAATAAGTATTTTTGAATCAATGAACAAATATATGAAATTCTAACAATCTTTTCCATAGGTGCTGCAGATGATTACAATAGGATTGGTTCTTCGCTATATGCTTTAGGAACTCAGGATTCTACAGATATATGCAAGTAAGGATTCTGATTTAAAACATTAAATAAAACACAGGGCGCCTGGGTGGCTCAGTTGGTTAGGCGTCTGACTTTGGCTCAGGTCATGATCTCATGGTTTGTGAGTTCGAGCCCTGCATTGGGCTCTGTGCTGACAGCTCAGAGTCTGGAGCCTGCTTTGGATTCTATGTCTCCCTCTCTCTCTGCTCCTCCCCTGCTCACACTCTGTCTCTCTCTCAAAAATAAACATTAAAAAAAAAAAAGTTTTGGGGCGCCTGGGTGGCGCAGTCGGTTAAGTGTCCAACTTCAGCCAGGTCACGATCTCGCGGTCCGGGAGTTCGAGCCCCGCGTCGGGCTCTGGGCTGATGGCTCGGAGCCTGGAGCCTGTTTCCGATTCTGTGTCTCCCTCTCTCTCTGCCCCTCCCCTGTTCATGCTCTGTCTCTCTCTGTCCCAAAAATAAATAAACGTTGAAAAAAAAAAAATTAAAAAAAAAAAAAAAGTTTTAAAACATTAAATAAAACAGAAATATTTTGCTAGCAGCCTGGGCATGTAGAATGCCTGACCCAGCAGGCATTTAGAATATCTTCATCAAAACACATCAGTAATAAGGAACTTTTTTATAAACTTGGATCAATGTTATTTTTTCCTCTACTCTTTCTCTCTTATTTCTTAAATCTGAAAAATAGAGGCGCCTAGGGAACTCAGTTTAAATGTCCGACTTCTGCTCAGGTCATGATCTCACGGTTCGTGGGTTCAAGCTCCACATCGGACTCTCTACTATCAGCACATAGCCTGCTTCGGATCCTCTGTCTCCCTCTCTCGCTGTCCCTCCCCAGTTCACATGCTCTCTCTCTCAAAAATAAACATTTAAAAAGAAAATCTGAAAAATAAAAATTGACTTTAATATATATTTTAACATTTACAAAGTGTTATTTGATGAAAATTGGCTGACGTGTGTGTATGTGTAAGGAAGAGACACAGAACTTATGTCAAAATGTTCTTAGGTTTTGATGAAGTTTATTATAAATAAACGTTCTGAAATTAGAATATACAGTGTATATATATGTATGTATGTATTTCTTTGGAGGCCAAATTGACTTTTAAAGTAAAATATGATGGTATTAGTTTATACTTTTTAGAGAGGCTAGTTTTAGTTTTTAAGTTTAGTGAATCTCAGGGTAGTCCTAGGGTGACCAGAGCGTAGCTGTTGTATGTGTTAGTATGGAAATACTCTCTGAATGTTTGCTTACACAGCTGTCCCTTACTTAATTTATGTTAGCTTTCCACATTAATCTAACCATGGTTAATTTTAGTTTTTCCTATAATATTGTTTAAACACAACTGTTTATTGAAAAATAATCCAAACTTTTTTTTTCAAACTTAAGTGGCAAAACTATTTTCCTAGTTTATGCCTTTTTCTAAACCACATCCTTGAATCTTTTTTCTAGTGTATCTTGTCTTAGTAGACCTGTAAGATCCAAAGATCCAAGTTTTTCAGCAAAGCAAGGTACTATACATATATATATATGGCTTACATTAATTAACATGCTACCTTTCCTAAGAATTCATAAGTCTTGGAGTGCCTGGGTGGCTCAGTCGGTTAAGGATCTGACTTCAGTTCATGATCTCATAATTCGTGGGTTCTAGCCCCACATCAGGCTCTGTGCTGACAGCCCAGAGCCTGGAGCCTGCTTTGGATTCTATGTCTCCCTCTCTGTCTGCCCCTCCCCTGCTCACACTCTGTCTCTCTCTGTCTCTCAAAAATGAATAAACATAATTTAAAAAAAAAGGATTTGTAAGTCTTTGATAAGAAGAAAAAGTCAACCTTGCCATGTGTAACTGGGCATAAACCTGTCAAGCAAGTTCTTTTTAGTAAAACAAAGTTCATAAAATAGTGTTTTAGCTTTCAATAGCACTTGCCTTCATCCAGTTATAACGTCACCAGTAATTACATATTTTACAGAATACTCTTTTAAAAAGCTGTGCATTGGGATATTTTTTAGTTGGTATCACCATTGAGAGATAGGCAATTTAGTTAAAAGTGAACATGAATTTTGAGATACAAATTGCTTACTCATTTCTGTTATTTTCTAAAACAAAGCAGCTCTATTTGAAGGTGTTTAAAACATAACTATCAAATAACTTCAAGAGCTGTTCCAGCCTTAGTGTTTTCCTTTTAAATCAGCCTTTTGTCTCTTTGGATCTGATTGTTCTGTACTTCTATAAGAATTTTGAAATCATGGGCTTTATTTAGTATTATGTGGCATATTAATGAATGTAAGGAAAAATTTTTTTTTGTTTAAATGTATGTATGGCTTAGGGGTGCCTGCTGGCTCAGTTGGTAGAGCATGTGCCTTTTGATCCAGGGGTTGTGAGTTCAAGCCCCACATTGGGTATAGAGATTAGGGAAAAAATTGAATTTTAAAAAGTTAGAAATTAATAAATATATGGCTTAGATTGTTACTTTGAAAGGGTAAGATTTTCTGTAACAACAGTTTCCAAGTTATCTGTTATATGGGTGGAAGTACAGAGATGTTGAACTAAATGAAGTCTGCATTGAACGAGACCATCAAATATTACTGTAGTGAGATAACAGTGTTCGTTATTAATACAGTTTGGGGGCATATTCTCTCAACATTTGACTTGGAAAATCATTTTAGAGCTGGCTTCTGATGAAATATTTTTCCCTTCCAGGTTTTTTCTCAAAGTTTCAGAACTATTTGATAAAACCAGAGTAAGTACTATCAGTTAACCTTTGGGAGTCTAAATCATTGCATACAGTACTGTTTAACCTGTTATGATTGTGTTTAACTTTGTTGAGAAAGATGAGTTCTACTTCAGAAGGATGAAGAAACAGACTTAGATTTGAAAATAGTAAGTTGTTTTTCAGGAAACTCATTTTTTTTTGTTGCTGTTGTTATGGCCTTTTGGTATTTGTAAAAGTTCATATTCTTGATCAGAGAACATGTTCATTATAGAGACTAGGTTTACTTTTATGAAGAATGGTCTTTTTCTGGGGCTTTGTATGCTAGAAGAAAGTTTTAGATTTATTATGGTTTTACCAAGATTGCATTGCTTTTGATCCCCCTTGACACACTGGTTTAAAAGCAAGTTATATCTGTGTCCTTGGGTGACTCAACTGAGCGTCCAACTTCAGCTTAGGTCATAATCTTAGGGTTCATGAGTTTGAGCCCCACAATGGGCTGGCTTCTTTCAGCACAGAGCCCGCTTAGGATCCTCTGTCCCCATCTCCCTCTGCCCCTCCCCTGCTCACGCTCTCTCTCTCTTAAAAATAAATATTTAAAAAAAAAAAGTGAGTTTAACAATATGAGGCAAATACACAACTGCAAAAAAGGTTAAATAGCAATAATGCTTTAATACTGATGTAGTCTTGATTTTCAGGGATTAGTCTTAGATACAATAATATTAAAACACTTTGATGAAGTTCAGAGAAGAGTGAAATGTTTATTATGTGTTTAATGGCACTTACCTGAGATTGGAAGTGCTAGTCCATTGTAGAAATCTGATTTCAACGTGACTTTGTCAATTGAGTAATAGATAGTGAAGATAAGTAAAAGAAAAGGAGTTATTTTCTTACAAAGGAAACCATCATTAAATACATAAATGTTGTTGTAGTGAAGGGTCCCGAAAGCCCATTATTTCACTTTTGGTATTTGTACACATGAGCATTTTCCAGGAAGATACAGTTGTTTCCTGTGTGTCTACATCAAAAGAATAGGGAACTATCACAGAATAGCTTTATGAGTTAGTATTTTTGCAGAAGTAAATGTCAAGATGAGATTAAACATGCAAGAGATTCATTGGGAAGAACAAAGAGGGAGGAGCAGGATAGACATGAAGAGACTTCAGACCATAGTGCAGGTCTACACCTGGGAAAGGAGAGGGACTTGGTAGGAGGAGTTTCAGACTATAGCACAGTCTTAAGAAAGTTTTGTCCAGATCAAAAGGGAGTCCTCAGCCAAAGTTGCTCATTAGAGGCAGTACGGCATCAGCAAGACTGGGCTAGTGCTACGGCTCCTGTGCTCTGTCATTGGGTGCAGCTGAGGCAAGGAGGGAAGGATGTATCATAACCTTGGGATGAATATTGTTCTGATCTAGAGAGATTGCAGCTGGGACTCTGAACAAACTATGCTCCTTGCAGCAAGCAATTTCTCATGAAGGAGATCTAGATGGCACGTTGCCATAGGCACCACAGTCTTCATTTCTTTTGGTGTCTTGGTGTTGTTCTGGTTATTATTGCTGTGACACAAACCATCCTAAAATCAATAGCTTAAAACGACAGCCATTTTATTATGCTAATGAATTATTTGGGTCAAGAATTCACAAAAGGCAGAACAGAGGTGGCTTGCCTTTACTCCGTGATGTCTGGGGCCTCAACAGGGAACATATGAAGGCTGTGGGCTAGAATCCTCTGAAGGCTCTTTCACTCAGGTGTCTGGGGGTGATACTGGCTACCAACCGAGACTTTAGCCGGGGCTATTGGCTGTAACATTTGCGTGTTGCTTTTCCATGGAGCTGCTTAGGCTTCCTCACAGTATGGTGGCTTGAAAGCAAGCATCCTGAAAAATGGGAAGTGAAAATTGCTAGTTTCATTAAGGCCTTGAAACTGGCACAGCATCACTTTTGTATTGATCAAGCAATGTTAGGGCCCAGAATCAAGGGAAGGGAATACATACATACATACCCCTACTCCTTCCTGGTGGAAGGAGAGAGGAGCCATATTTAAAAGCACCCAACTTCCATCTAACATGTTACCTAGATTTATCTAAATCAGTTTATCTAAATTTATCTAAATCAATTTTGAATATATTTTATGTCTGCATTTATTGTTAGGTTCATAAGTTTATTTCTCTGTAAGGGAATGTATCTTAAGCTTCAAGGTTTTTGCTAACTTTTTACTGAAATATATTTTACATATAGGAAAGAGCATATATGAGAAGTATACAGCTCAGTGAAATTTAACAAATTTAACACACCCATATAATGAACACCCACATCAAGAAATAGAACATTTAGGGGCACCTGGGTGGCTCAGTCGGTTAAGCATCCAACTCTTGATTTTGGTTCAGGTCATGATCTCACGGTTCATGAGTTTGAGCCTCACATCGGGCTCCATGATGACATTGCTAAGCCTGCTTGGGATTCTCTCTACCCCCTCTATTTTGCCCCTCCCCCCTTCTGTACATGCGCACTCGCTGACTCTCTCTCTCTCAAAATAAGTAAACTTTAAAAACAAAAAAAGCATGCCCTGCCCCCCTTCAGCTGCTTTCTGAGTCACCACCTCCTGCAAGGAAAACCACTATCTTAGCTTCTAACAGCAGAGATTAATCTTATTTTCATATTTTATGTAAATGCTTCATGCAGTATGTATTCTTTTATGTCTAGTTCCATTTACTCAGCATTACATACATAAGACTCATCTGTGTTGGGTTTTTTTTTTTTTTTTCCTTTTTCAGAAGAGAGAGAAGTACTTTTCCTTTTTTTTTTCCTTTTCTTTTCAGTTTATTTACTTTGAAAGAGAGAGAGAGCTAGGGAGGAACAGAGAGAGGGAGAGAGAGAATCCCAAGTAGGCTCCACACTACAGCTTGGAGCCCCATGCAGAGCTCAAACTCATGAACCATGAGAAACCTGAGCCAAAATCCAGAGTCGGATGCTTAACTGACTGAGCCACGAAGGCGCCCCTGCATTTTTTGTTTTGGTTTTTTGGTTTGGTTTTAAGTTTATTTACTGAGAGAGAGAGAGAGACAGAGAGAGTACGCGAACAAGTGCACGAGTGGGGGGAGGGGCAGAGAGCGAGGAAGAGAGAAAGAATCCCAAGCAGGCTCCATGCTACCAGCACAGTGCCCGGCTGGGGGCTCAGTCTCACAAACCATGAGATCATGATCTGAGCCAAAATGAAGAATCAAACACTTAGCCGACTGAACCACCCAGGAGCCCTGATTCATCCATGTTGTTGCATGTAGGTATAGTTCCTTCATTCCTTCATTCATTGCTATATACCTTTCCTTGGCAAGAATATACCTAAATTTATTCATTTGTCCTACTGTTGGTAGGCATTTGGATTGTTTCTAGTTTGTGGCTCTTTACAAATAGTACTTCTAAGACCATTCTTAGATAGTTTCAGCTGAAAACAAGTAGATACTTGTTCAGTATATATAACCAGGAGGGGAATTAGGGGTCTTACGGTATCCATGTGAAAAGCTTTCATAGATCGTGCCAAACCGTTTCCCAAAGTGATTGTACCAATTTACATTCCCATCAGAATAAATGTGAGCATTGGGGTTGCTACACAGCTTGCAGTACTTGCTGTTGTCTTTTTTTAGTTATTCTGTTGGATGTGTAGGGTTTTTATTTTTAATTTTTTTAATGTTTTTATTTATTTTTGAAGGAGAGAGAGAGACAGAGGATGAGCGGGGGAGGAGCAGAGAGAGAGGGAGACACAGAATTCAAAGTAGGCTCCATACTGAGCTGTCAGCACAGAGCTGGACGTGGGGCTCGAACTCACAAACTGAGATCATGACCTGAGCCAAAGTTGGATGCTTAACTGACTGAGCACCCAGGTGCCCTGGATGTGTAGGGTTTTTAAATTTTAACTTTATTTCAACAGGAATTTCAGACCCACAGAAACATTGTGAGAATAGTACAAGGAATTCCTATACACGGGTCACCCAGATTTCCTAAATGTTAACATTTTCTACATTGCTTAAAGTGCTTTTTCCCCAAAATGTACATTTCATTCTGTTTCTGCCCTTTGTGCACATCTGTCTTTTTTTAAAAGATAAGAATTAGGGGCACCTGGGTGGCTCAGTCAGTAAAACCTCCAACTCCTGATTTCAGCACAGGTCATGATCTCATGGTTCGTGGGATTGAGTCCTTTGTTGGGCTCTGCGCTGAGTGCAGAGTCTGCTTGAGGTTCCCTCCCTCTCTCTCATTCTCAAAATAAATAAATAAACATTTTTTTAAAAAGATAAGAATTTTAATATAGTCAATACAGTTATCAATGATTTCCCTTGATGTCACCAAATTCTTGCTATATACATGTTCCCAGTTGCCTCGAATGGCTTTTTACAGTGGAGTTCATCTGACTTAGATTCCAACAAGGTCCCTATATTATATTTGGTTGACATAATACATCTTTATCCTCTGTCTCTCCAGACTGAAGAGTTGCATCTTTTTAGTCTGACATGGCTGTTTCCCGTTTTATCCCAACTCAAACTAACCACATCTGTTTATTAGTCTGTGGTGTCTTCAGGCACATTTTGGTAATGTTTTGACTGTATTTTCTGGTTGTTCTCAGTAGGAAGATTGGTTTGTTACCTAGTCTACCATCGTCAGCCTTTAACACTTTAAAATCATGTGTACATATCATTGAAAGGAAGTAACAAGAGAAAATGTAAGTGCTGAAAGATGGTACTGAAACACAGTCTAGCTGGGAACTTGAATCAGATACCGCGTCCTTCCAAAAACTCACTAATTTCATTTGATCTCCTTCTTTTTTCTGTTTATTTCTTGTCATAATCATGAAGAAAAGTAATAGGCTAGTAGAAAGGAGAGGGTGGGAAACTTAGGTTAAATAGGAGTGGATACTATAGATATTTATAACTTTAATTTTTTTACAGTAATTGAGAAAGAAAATGTGGGGTGTAGACTATGTGCTAATTAAATGCCTGTTTTTTTCCCCTTTTTCAGAAAATAGAAGCACGAGTGTCTGCTGATGAGGACCTCAAACTTTCTGACCTTTTAAAATATTACTTAAGGGAATCTCAAGCTGCTAAGGTAACTTACTGTTCACTGTTTTTTAAAAAGGACTGTTTTATTAAAAGCCATCTCTTTAGAAGTTAGATTTAAGGTTATTAAAAATTATTAATCTGTTGATTTTAAATTATATTCTCAAGTGTGAATTTTTTTCTCCTTTTATAAATTGTAGGTCAGGGAACCCCACATAAATGTTTCCTCTATTGGGGTGCCTGACTGGCTCAGTTGGTAGAGCATGCAACTCTAAATGTTGGGGTCATGACTTCATGCCCCATGTTGGGCCTAGTGCTTATTTAAAAGAATAAAAACTTGGGGCACTTGGGTGGCTTAGTCAGTTATGCATCCGGCTTTGGCTCAGGTCATGATCTTGTGGTTCATGAGTTCGAGCCCCACATTAGGCTCTGCGCTGACAGCTTGGAGCCTGGAACCTGCCTCGGATTCTGTGTCTCCCTTTCTCTCTGTCCTTCCCCAGCTTGTGCACGCATGTGCTCTCTCACTCTGTCTCTCAAAAAGTAAACATTTTTTTAAAAATTATTAAAAATAATAATAAAATTAAAAAATAACTAAAAATAATGTTTCCTCTATAAGCTTCTTATACAGTATAGATTAGGATTTTTTTTTTTTAATGAATTTGGTATAGTCATTCAGGTAAAATGCCTACAAAACAAAAAGTAAACCCCGTAGCTAAAGGAGTCCTAATTTGGTCTATATATATCTTTTGGGGATAAATAAGCTCTAAAATCAGAATGTGTTTTATTTTAAGGCGACTCATATTTCCTTTTTTTTTGAGAGTGAAGAGGGGGAGTAGGGGCAGAGAGAGAGGAAGACTGAGAATCCCAGCAGGCTCTGCACTGTCAGTGCAGAGACCAACTTGGGGCTCGAACGCACCAACCGCAAGATCATGACCTCAGCCAAAATCAAGAGTCGAGGGGCGCCTGGGTGGCGCAGTCGGTTAAGCGTCCGACTTCAGCCAGGTCACGATCTCGCGGTCCGTGAGTTCGAGCCCCGCGTCAGGCTCTGGGCTGATGGCTCAGAGCCTGGAGCCTGTTTCCGATTCTGTGTCTCCCTCTCTCTCTGCCCCTCCCCCGTTCATGCTCTGTCTCTCTCTCTCCCAAAAATAAATAAATGTTGAAAAAAAAAAATTAAAAAAAAAAAAAAAAAAATCAAGAGTCTATTACTCAACCAACTGAGCCACCCAGGGAACCCAAATTTCCTTTGGAAGTCTATGTATGTGCAAGACTAAAACTCTTACTATCCAAAAAATGTTTAACAGAAACAACTGAAAAAAGCACTGAAAACTTAGTGGCTCAGATATTCCAAATTTTGTGTTAATTTATGAATCGGTATGTATTGTACAGAAAATTCCCATGTGTTCAGTGGTGATTTGAACACCACATTTTCATTCCTTATCAAATTATAAATAGGCCTTGGGGCACCTGCCTGGCTTAGTTTATAGCACATGTGACTCTTGATCTCAGGGTCTCGAGTTCAAGCCCCACATTGGGTGTAGAGATTACTTAAAACACAAAATCATTAGTGGTGCCTGGGTGGCTCAGTTGAATAAGTGTCTGACTCTTGTATTTGGCTCAGGTCATGAACCCACGGTTCATGAGCTCAAGCCCCACATCAGTCTCCACGATGATAGTGTGGAGCCTACTTGGGATTTTCTCTCTCCTCCTCTGTATCTGCCCCACCCACTCTTGTTTTCTCTCCCAAAACAAATAAACTTAAAAAAAAAAAATTAATAAATAAGGGGCACCTGGGTGGCTTATTCGGTTAGGTGTCCAACTTTGGCTCAGGTTATGGTCTCATGGTTTGTGGATTCGAGCCCCGCATCGGGCTCTGAGCTGACGGCTCAGAGCATGGAGCCTACTTCAGATTCTGTCTCCCTTTCTCTCTGCCCTCCTCCGCTTCTGCTCTGTCTCTGTCTCTCTCAAAAGTGAATAAACCTAGGGGCGCCTGGGTGGCGCAGTCGGTTAAGCGTCCGACTTCAGCCAGGTCACGATCTCGCGGTCCGTGAGTTCGAGCCCCGCGTCAGGCTCTGGGGCTGATGGCTCAGAGCCTGGAGCCTGTTTCCGATTCTGTGTCTCCCTCTCTCTCTGCCCCTCCCCCGTTCATGCTCTGTCTCTCTCTGTCCCAAAAATAAATAAAAACGTTGAAAAAAAAAATTTAAAAAAAAAAAAAAAAAAAAAAAAGTGAATAAACCTTTTTTAAAAATTGTTTTCAATAATTAATTAAATCTTTGTAAAATAAAATCACAGCGTGATACCACTTCACACCACCAGGTGGCTTTAATCAAAAAGATAGGCGTTGCCAAGGATGTGGAGAAATGGGGACACTCATACAGCGTCTGCAGAAATGTAAAATGGCGCAGCCACTTTGGAAAACGGTCTGGCAGTTTCTCAAAAGGTTGAACACAGAATTACCGAGTGACCCAGCAATTCCACCCCTAAGTAATGAGATAGAAAGAGAAAGGAAGACATGTTCACACACAGACTTATACACAAATGTTCATAACAGCATCATTCATAATAGGCAGAGTGTGGAAACAAACAAATGTCTCTCCACTGGTGAACGGACACATGCATGTGGTGTGTCTGTCCTTACGGCGAAACATTATTTAGCAGTCAAGAGGAATGAAGTACTGATTCAGTTATAACATGAATGAACTCGAAACTTTATGCTGTGTGAAGAAAGCCAGACAGAAAAGGCCACATATTCCGTGATTCCATTTTTTTTTTCATGGCACGGCCAGAATAGGCAAATCTATAGAGACAGAAAGCAGATCAGCGGTTGTCTAGGGTTGGGGGGTGGCAAGGAGGAAATGAAGAATGACTGCTGATGGATTTTTGATCGACAAAAATGCTCCAAAATTGATGGTGGCGATGGTTATACAACTCTGCCAGCACACTAAAAACCCGTGAATTGTGCACTTGGAACGAGGTGTCTGTGTGTGAATTACATCTCCATAAAGCTGTTATAAAGACCACTTGGAGGGTGACTGGCATGTGATCTTCATGGCGTAAGCGTTAGCTCTGATGATGACGGGGGCAGTGGGGTGGTGGTGGTTGCCCGTAACTGTTCGAAACACGCAGCGTGCCTTACTGTGAAGCATTCTGTTGTATAGGATCTCCTCTATCGAAGATCTAGGTCACTAGTGGATTATGAAAATGCTAACAAAGCACTGGATAAAGCAAGAGCGAAAAATAAAGATGTTCTTCAGGCTGAGACATCCCAACAATTATGTTGTCAGAAATTTGAAAAAATATCTGAATCTGCAAAACAAGGTACTGTTATATTAACCTTTAATTATACGGTATACCTTCAACTATTATGTGAAGTAAATAGTTAATCCTAATTTCTTTTGTTCACAGAACTTATAGATTTTAAGACGAGAAGAGTTGCCGCATTCAGAAAAAATTTAGTGGAACTGGCAGAGTTAGAACTGAAGCATGCAAAGGTTAGTGTCATAGTCAAGGTTTAATAGTTTACGTGACTTACAATTTAGAAATGAGTCAGTCTTGGGACACCTGGGTCCTCACGATTGGTGAGTTTCAAGTCCCACGTTAGGCTGTGCGGCCCCCCTTCAGATCCTCTGTCCCCGCTCTGTGCCCTTCCCCCCCCAAAAGTAAAAAATAAACATTAAAAAGAAAAGGGAGGGAGGGAGGGAGGGAGGGAGGGAGGGAGAGAGAGAGAGAGAGAGAGAGAGAGAGAGAGAGAAAGAAAGAAAGAAAGAAAGAGAAAGAAAGAAATGAATGAATGAATGAATGAATGATGGGGTGCCTGGCCAGCTCATTCGGTGGAGCATGTGACCCTTGATCTCCTGGATGTGAGTTTGAGCCCCACGTTGGGTGTTGGGTGTAGAGATTACTTAAAAAAAAAAAGAAAGAGAGGAAGGCAGGGAGGAAGGAAGGAGTCAGTTATGGAATTGATAATAATCCTTTAATGACAGTTTCTTTCTGGAGGGATATTGGAAGAGCCATTCCTGGATTAGAATGAATTATAATTGGAATGCTAATTTTTGAAGATCATTTTAGTACTTCAAAATAATTTAATGTTAGTGAATAAATATCCTTCGCCCAGCGTTTTTCATAGTGTTTGTTTCCTCCAGATTCAGCCCTTTCTTGTAGTTAAGATAAAGCTTGGCCCAAGCCTTCTAATAAGGTTAGAACTAGAGAATCTTAGAATTGCGAGCGAACTTGAAGATCATCTAATTCAAGCAAGAATAACACGTACAATTTCTCTAAGCGGTCAGCTCTGCAAGACCCTAGTACCTAATATGGAAACCAGTATCATTTGTGACTGCTTAAAAAAGATAAATCTATCTTTGATAAAAACTTCTTTAAAAATTTAATATTTGCTGGCTTCAATCAGAAGGACTGAAAGTAAAAATATATTCAAAATTCCCCAAATTAGAAGTATTAAAGAAATTTAAATAAACTTGTTAGTGTTTGGTTTTTTGTTTTTTTTTTTAATATATTTCTAGTATTTACGCTTTGAAAGTCATTAAAAAGCTTGAAACTCTACTAAGACGTTCGGGACACTCCATAACGCACAGAAATCTGCTTCTGTGTCACTTTGACAAATTGGTCAGAGTTTTGTCACGTGAAATAAGAAAGATAAATTTGACGGATGCCTGGGTGGCTCTGTCGTTTGAGGGTCCGACTCTTGGTTTCGGTCAGGTCATGGTCTCACAGTTTGTCAGCTGGAGGAGCCCTGCGTCCAACTCTTCGTGGAGTCTGCTTGGGGTTCTCTCTCTCCCTGCCCCTCCCCGCTCGTGCGCTCGCTCACTCGCGCGCTCTCTCTATCTCTCTCTCTCTCTCTCTCTCAAACTCTCAAAATAAATGGGTTGGCTTTAAAAAAAGAAAGAAAAATGAATTTAATTTCTCCCACAGAAACATTTGGATATATTACCCTCAACTATTTGAATATATTCTCTCCTACAAGCTAGACATCTTTGAGCTAAATATATTTTATCCCATACATTTCGATAAGCTTTTTATATTATTACACTAGGTCATTGCTGTTTTCAAATATTGCATGCAGGGGCCCCTTGGTGGCTCAGTTGGGTAGGCCTCTGTCTTTGGCTCAGGTCACGATCTCACGATCTCACGATCTCACAGTTGGTGAGTTCGACCCCGACGTCGGGCTCTGTGCTGACAGCTCAGAGCCTGGAATTGCTTCGGATTCTGTGTCTCCCTCTTTTCTCTCTCTGCCCCTCCCCTGCTCATGCTCTGTCTCTCTCCGTCTCTATGTCTGTCTCTCTCTTTCTCAAAAAAAAATAAATAAGTAAATAAACATTAAAATTTTTTTTCAATATTGCACCCAGAAATGGAAACACCTTTCCACACGTGGACTTATTATTGTACACGTTTCTCCTCACGGCAGTTTTAAATTTTTTTTTTTTTTTTAACGTTTTATTTATTTTTGAGACAGGGAGAGACAGAGCATGAACAGGGGAGGGTCAGAGAGAGGGACACACAGAATCTGAAACAGGCTCCAGGCTCTGAGCTGTCAGCACGGAGCCTGATGCGGGGCTCGAACTCACGGACTGCAAGATCATGACCTGAGCCGAAGTCGGACGCCTAACCGACTGAGCCACCCAGGCGCCCCTTCACGGCAGTTTTAGAGGCATAAGGGTTTTTTGTGTTTTTTTTCTTTTTTTTCTTTTTCTTTTTGCTTTTCGTATAAGGGTTTGTTTTTTTTGTTTGTTTGTTTTTTGGTTCTTTTGTGTTTTGTTTTGTTTTGTTAGCGCCATCTTACACCAGCTTGATTTGGCTTATAATCACACATCTTCTCCTCATTCTCCTCCTCCTTCTTGGTCTGTTTTCGAGCCTCCAACCTACAGTTGTGTGTTTAATTCTTTGTAGGAATAGTTTTCATTTTTGTGGTAAAAAACACATAAATGTACCATCTTACCCACTTTTAAAGTGTACGGTTCAGCCTTGTTAAGTATATTCACATTGTCGTGCAACAGGTCTCTAGAACTTTTTCATGTACTGAGCATTTAATTTTTAAAATGAAGTTGCAGGCCACAGTTATGTCTGTCAAATTGTAGCTTGCTAGTTTTAGCCCAGCGTGAGATCTTTTGGAAACTTCGATTTGATCATATAGTAGTTGACTAGGAGAGTGGTGATTACTCCCAAGTGATGGACATTTGTAGTTTGTATGAACTTCCCTTTTATGTCGTCATCTAAGTTTTACTTTAAAAGATTGATCGGGACCAAAGGAGTCAACATTGGTTCATCTAACCGGATAGGTGCACGGTACCCAAAAAGGCTGAATTTTTAGTTCCCTTCCTTTCTTTCTATACTGATTGATATTAAGTTATCAATGAGTATTCTTTGGTGATGGCTATTTGGGTAGCTAGGAATTCACCTATTTGTACTATCATCAACCGTTTCCATTTTATCTGTGATGGATACAAGATGTATCCAATTCCTCATTACAATGAAGCTATATGTTGAGGATTTCCTGGTCTAATCACCCTCTCAAAAGAAAATATTTCGATAAGGTTGGCACGATTTATTGTTACTGCACCCGTGTTGGTTTCTAATGTTCACTATGTTTGTTCTTTGTAAGGAGGTTACAAAATCTCTTCAGGATTTTGTTAATAGGTTTAAGGAAGCATTAGCAGATTACAGCCTGTCTGTTTTTGTGTAGCCTGTGAGCCAAGAATGGCGTTAGTTTTTTGAGAGGGAGAGAGAGATAGAGCACGAGCAGGGAAGGGGGGGGGGGGGGAGAGAGAGAGAGAGAGAGAGAGAGAGAGAGAGAGAGAGAGAGAGAAACACCAAGCAGGCTCCTCACTGTCAGCGTGAAGCCGGATGCAGGGCTTGAACTCCCTAACCGCCAGACCATGACCTGAGCCGAAACCCAAGAGTCAGACACCTACCCGAAAGAGCCACCCAGGTGTCCCGGAGAGAGAGTATGTTAAGCAGGCTCCACGCCCGGTGCAGAATCCCAGGCGGGGCTGATCTCACGACCAACCGTGAGATCATGACCTGAGCCGAAATCGAGAGTCGGACGACGCTTGACCGACTGAGCCACCCAGGTGCCCCTCAGTGGTTCTTTGAAAAAAGGCCAAAGAATAGTATTTCGTGACACGTGATAATTACGTGAAATTTAGATTTCATCTGTAAGTGAAGTTTTACTGGAATACAGCCAAGCTCTTTCTTTTGGGCCCTGTCTGTGGTTGCTTTCATACTACTACAGCAAAACAGAGACCACATGTCTCTCAAAGTCTAAAACGTTTACTACGTGTTTAAGCCCTTTACAGAAAGTGTGCTGACCCTTACTATGTAGATGATTGTCAGCCTCTGGTTTCCAGATTTCTGTGCTTTTCAGGTCCTTTGTGAAATGTGTTCTCTGATGGGTCTTCTGCTCCAGTGGCTCTCTCAACTAGAGGCAGTTTTGCCTCCCGGGAGACATTTAGCAATTTCTGGAGACATGTCTGGTAGTCACATCGGAGGATGGGTGGGTTTACGACCGGTATGTAGGGCGCAGAGGGCAGGAATGCTGCTAAACTTTTGACAGGGCACAGGAGAGCCCCCATTAGAAAGGATTCGACAGCCCCAAATACGTCAAGTGTGCCGAGACTGAGGGACACTGAGACTGGATGGCTCAGTCGGTGGAGCGTGCAACTCGTGTTCTCAGGGTTGTAGGTCCGAGCCCCACGTCGGGTGTAGAGATGACTTTAAAAATAAAATCGTTCAGGGGCGCCTAGGTGGCTCAGTCAGTCAAGCATCCGCCTCTTGACCTACCTAAGAAAATGATAATAAATTTTAAAAATAATGATAAAATAAAATCTTCTTTTTTTTTTATAATTTTTTTTTTCCAACGTTTATTTATTTTTGGGACAGAGAGAGACAGAGCATGAACCGGGGGAGGGGCAGAGAGAGAGGGAGACACAGAATCGGAAACAGGCTCCAGGCTCTGAGCCATCAGCCCAGAGCCCGACGCGGGGCTCGAACTCACGGACCGCGAGATCGTGACCTGGCTGAAGTCGGACGCTTAACCGACTGCGCCACCCAGGCGCCCCGTGATAAAATAAAATCTTCTTTTAAATGGGGGGTAGGGTGGGTGGTGCCTGGCTGGCTCGGTCGGAAGAGCGTGTGACTCTCGATCTGATCTCGGAGTCGCCAGTTCAAGCCCCACGTTGGGTGTAGAGAGATTACTTTAACAAACAAAACTTGGGGCGCCTGGGTGGCTCAGTCAGTGAAGCGTCTGACTCTTGGTTTCCGTTCATGTCATGATCTCACGGGTTTGTGAGTTCGAGCCCCGTGTCCAGCTCTGCACTGATAACCGTGGAGCGTACTTGGGATTCTCTTCTCTCTCTCTCTCTCTCTCTCTCTCTCTCTCTCTCTCTCTCTCTCTCTCAAAAATAAAATAAAATAAACATTTAAAAAAATAATAAATAAAGCTTAAAAAAAAAAAAAAAAAACCGCCGAGGTTGAGAAACCCTGCCCTCTCGTCTGAGGTTTCTTGATGATTTTGCAAATCTGAACAAAGTCCCATTTTGGTCCCAGAATCCATATAAGTTATTCCAAAGAGATTAGACATTGGTTAAATTTGCATCCAGATGGTTTAAAACTACTTTGGATTTCACTCATTATAACCGGGATATGTCTTGCCATGTAATGGAACCTGGTTATAACAGAAAATTAGGTCATTTGGTCACTTTTGTGTCCTTGAAGATAGTCTCAGATACGTTATTAATGAAGCATAGAATGTATGATAAAGGCAGTGGAAAAAAAAAAAAAGGTGATGCTACTGCTGCCTATGAGGGCGAGGAGTCCTCGTGCCTGGTGGGTAAGTGTGGACCAGGGCACACCCTTCTGGAGGGCGTTGGCAGTGTGTCAAGTGCAGGATGTGTATCCTTGGACTTCGTCCCACTGGAGGGATATACCTTTAAGAAGATCATGTCAGAAATACAGACAGGCTCAGAATCCATCGTTCTACTGGCACAACATGGACAGTTACTGGGGCACTTGAAATTCTTAAATGTTTATGTTCCCCCAATTTCAGGCGCTCAGTAAAGTTGCAAGAAAAGTACAAAGAATCCCTGGATAGTTGTCACTAGAGTCCTCAAATGTGCATATTGTCATGTTCGCTCTGTCCTCCCCTCCCCCTCTTCCTCCCTCCCTCTTTACTTTTCCTCTTTACACAGTACACACACACCCCACACCCCTACCCTTATACACACCTGCTTTTGTCTTAAACCATTTAGGTTGCAGCTAGGAAGCCTCTTGGCTCTTAAACACTTCAGTGTCGATTTCCTAACACCAAATAATTCTCTTGAGTACTTGGAGCAATTACAAAGATCAGGAAATTACTATGGATACAGTGCTATTATCTAATCCACAGACTTTTATGCCACCAGTTGTCTAACAATGAATAATGTCTTTAGTGGCAAAAGGATACTCAAGATAATACATGACATTTGGCGCACAGGTCTTTTTATTTATTTTTTAAGTGTATGTATTTATTTTGAGAGAGCGAGCGAGAGAGAGCGCGAGCGCACGTGGGAGGAGGGGAGAGGCAGAGCGAGAGAGCGAGAGAGCGAGAGAGAGAGAGAGAGAGAGAGAGAAAGGGAGAGAAAGGGGGAGAATCCCAAGGCAGGCTCCGGCGCTGTCAGCGCAGAGCCCGGGGCGCAGGGTGGGGTGGGGGAGGGCTCCAACTCACGAAACCGAGACGGTGAGATTGTGACCTGAGCAGAAACCGAGAGTCGGACACTTAACCGACAGAGCCACCCAGGCGTGACTTTTCGTTTTTCTTGGGATGAGCTCTACACCCGCTGTAGGGCTTGAATTCACGACCCCCAGGATCGAGAGAGTCGAGAGTCGCGCGCTCTACCAACTGGGCCAGCCAGGTGCCCTCCCCGCCCCGCACCCCCCTGCACGTGTCGTTTTAGACTTCCTGAACCCGGAAAGTTCCTGAGTCTTTGTATTTCATAACATTGGACACTGAAAAGCACAGGTCTATAAAATGTCCCTCGCTTTGGGTTCGTCTAGTTATTGAGTTTAGATTCCCCACCTGTGGCGGGAATCGCCCAGAAGTGGTGCTCGGACCTTCTCGTTGTTGCATCCTTTCAGGAGGTACGTGCTGTTGATGGGTTGCCTCGCTGGCAATGTCTGACTTTGATCATTTGGTTCAAGTGATGATGTCTGCAGGTTTCTCAGTGGCCAAGTTACTATTTTACACTTTGAAATGAAGAAGTATTCTGCGGGGAGATACTTGGGACTGTGTAAATACCCCATCGCTTACCCAGCACTGTCCCACAGAATTTTGTGTGGTGATGGAAGTGTCCTGTCATCAGCACTGTCTGGTACGGTAGCCACTAAGTAGCCACACGTGGCCGTCAAACGCCTACACTTGAAATGTGGGTGGTGCAACTGAGAAACTGAGTTTTTATTTAACTACTGTTAACAGAAATTTAAATTTTCCATCGCCGCACGTACCTAATGGCTACGGTATTGGCATTTCAGCCTTATGCTCAAAGCCACCGTTCATGACTTTTGCCTCCGTCGATTATTGCGGTGGCTGCCAGACGGTCACTTTTCTAATCCCATCGTTTTAGTTGGCTTTCTACTTACTGGAAGGAAGAGGTTTTCCTTTACCCCATGTATTTATCGGTGTAATCCATATATGCTTACATTTGTCCGGACACGTGTCTAAATTTGGATGCCAGCGCCCATGTTTTACAAATGGGTACGTAGGCCTGTCTGAATGTTACAGAATGCCGTTGTACGGGAACTTACGGCTATGTGTGTAAAAACTGGTATCACTCACTACTTTAGTCCTGAAAGCGTACGTTATAATTTAATATGCCTCTACCCTAATACACAGATTTTAACGGCTAGAGGAGGAAAGGGATAAGAACCGGCCTTGCAAAACGTCCGGTAGTTTGACTTGGACACACAGGGCATGTTTCATCCCTCATTAGAATCATGCCGAGTGATTCAACACCATAATACTGATCTAGACGGAAATGCCCTGAAGAAATCTGGTGTGTGGAAAACCTTGTACGTGAAACAAAGGATACGGTTTTATGTCTTTAAACCCGTACGTGTGTGGATAGTGAGTAGCTGTTTCCGGAGTTCTGTTGTCTTAATAAAGGTGGCGTTAGTTCCGGGATTCCCAGCGCTGTTATATTTTCACTGCAACTCTTCCAGGCTGTCTGCACTTCATGATTTATTTTCCCTTCCTTTTTAGGGTAACCTACAGTTGCTGCAGAACTGCTTGGCAGTGTTAAATGGAGACACATAAGCCACACTCCGCCTTTGGTTAAAAAGGGCTGCCTTCCTTCAGATTTTATTTTTGTTTTCTTAATGAGATTAGGCATTTACTGCTCACTGGAAACAAAAGAAACAGCTGACCAAGTGCATCTACTCTCCTTTTTTTCTGAGAAGCGATGGAGCGGTGCCGTCCACGGGTTTTGCGGGTCCGTCCGTCCGTGTGGTGGAACGCTGCCCTCCTGCAGCTCCCCGTGTGCTCCCTGGGACGGTTGTCCATCACCGTGCGCTCCTCCTCTTCCGAAGCCCAGCGTTCAGTCCTTTTTTAAGTAGCCTCTGTAACTGTCTTTATTTTCTGAATAGCGTTCCTTATGGCTGCCAATCTTATTTCCCTTTAAGTAATTTCTGATGTTTAACCCTTTCAAAGATGCATTGTTCAGACAAGATAAAGGTTGCCATTACCTTTTGTTTTCTTTTGGTGTTTTTGTTATGTTTTGTTTTGTTTTTTTAAAAACATTGTATGCCACCTTAGTTCATCCATGTATCCTGGTAAAAGCATCTTAATCAGACTTATTTTTAATTAATGAACATTTCTTAGAAGTTTTGGGACAGACTTTATGTAATCTTTATAAGTATGATTTCTGATGAAAAGCGACTGCATTAGTATGTTTGCCTTAAACTTGTAGACTAAACCGACTATTGTCAAATAAACCGTGGTAACAGTGATAGTTTTTAACTCTGTGGTCATTGTATCACTCTAAAATTTGGAGTAGCTATAATCAATCTACTCCTTCGTTATGCTTTACAGTGCAGGCCTTCTGTCTTTTTTCTCTGAAAATGGCATGTTGAACCAGGTTCACCAATCCCCTTACGAAAGAATGAACTGCTTCTGTGTGTGCTCTCAGCCTTTCCTAGAAGATGGAATTGGGCAGAGGCAGGTTCGAAACAGCTGTTTCTAAAATACAGGAGGCAGACAGAATGGTCCGTCTGTGATGGTTTCCTGAATTCCATCCCTAGCCGGGCCAGTTAACCCTGCGACACGCCATCGAGCCACTTGATAGTTCTACTAGTGTACGGATTGGTATGGAGAGAGAAAGAGTGCTGTAAGGAACAGCCCTCGTGGGGGGAGGGGGGGGGCGTGGGGGGGGGGGGGAATTGGAATATTTGGAATGGAAGGCTCCAAAAAGGATACTAGTTACAATACAAATATGATTGGCCTTTTTAATGTGAATTATCGCCACGTCATTTCTAATTTAAAATTCGATTGTGTGGTTTGGTTTTTTTCACTAACTTTTCTTCCAGTTGGAAACCACAGGTATTTGGGTTGGTCACCTTGTAGGTGGGTTCCTCGTTTACATTCCCCCCCCCCCCCCCCCCCCGGTCTAGGTCTTCTGAGTAGTCACCACGATCCCAGCCTTGCTCTCCAGCATGTTCTCTTGCCTTACTGGTGTGCTGGTTCACGTTTCTCTCTTTCACTGGCGTTGTTCCCTGGTTATTCCCTGATGTCGTTTGTACTACCCCCCCCCCCCCCCCCCCCCCCCCGTTTGCCTGAGAAATCTGTGTGTTTGGTCCTCCTGTCTGTCCACCTTTCACTGGTGAGAAGACGCCCACGCGATGCTCACCAGTGGATGAACGGGACAGAGAGCCCTGGCTTCGGGACTCCGGTGCAGTCCCTTCGCCGGCTGCCCTTGTGGACTAGGCAGGTTTGGTTCGCTTGACCTCTGTCTGCCTCAGTTTCTCTACTACAAAGGACATACTGACCTACCTACCTCACAGGGGTGTTGTGAGGATTAATAAACATTGGTACAGTGCTTTGAAAACGTGAAGGTGCTGTGTAAATGCTAAGAAACAGCAAGTACGGGGCAAAAGGCAGTAATACAGTGTCGCACCTATCCATCCGCTAATCTGCTTGTTTGTACCAAGGGGGCCTTATTCCGGGCAAGGGTAAGGAGTGGTAGGTACATCCCTTGGTCCCTGGTTTACATGGTTACGGTGTCTGTTGGGGTGGGGGTAGAGTGGAAGCAGCAAGTTACATATTAGTGTGGGGCAGGGTGCTTAACAAAAACACACATAAATGAGTTGACCGCACTATCCAAGGAAGGACCTTGTCACAAAACACACAAAGAAGGTGAAGAATGTAGGTTACTCCCTCAAGGGCATACTTTAGGAAAGATGCTACTTTGTACCTCCAGAACAATGGAAGTATTCCACAGCTCAGCTGCTGGTTCCCCGTAAAACAAAACCAAACCAAAAACTGGTTCCAATACTCTCTCGTGGTGTGGCACTTACGAAACATTTAGGGACCATCTTGTGCCTGGGGGACACAAAGGAGAAAGAGGAAGACGCCCAGTAACAGAGACAAAGCCCTAGACTGGGTAGTAGTACAGGGTTTCTCCCACAGAGTGTCTTTACTGCACGCTCTGAGAGGAAGAGAGTGACGCGAGCAGTAGGAATGAACGACCCAGGAGGAATGAAGGTGGCGGGGTTGGTGGCAGTGAAGGTGGAGGATGGTAAAGAAAGGAAATTCCAAAAGAAAGTGGGGGTCCCCGGGCCGCTAAGGCCCGTGAGGCTTAAAGACTGGGCGAGTTTCTCCTCTGCCCCTAGTTTGGGAAAGCGCCTACAACACAGATTCCGTGGTGAACTGCTACAGAAGTTGAGCTCAAACAAACCTTTTTGAAGTGAGGCACTACGCACAAGTTAACAGAGCAGGGTGGTGGATTTCAAGGAGACACTGCTGGGGGGGGGGGGGGGAAACGAGGTGTCGCAGGACTTACAAAGAAAAGAAAACGACCACGAAGCGAAGATGTACTTCTGCGCCGTCTCCTGGCCCCCGCAAACTCTCACGTGCTCGCCTATCACCACGTTCTCAGGCGACCGGAAAGATCTTCTCCGTGCTGCCGCAGTAGGCGGGCTATGGTTGGCGAAAAACGAGGTAAAGAAAAACAAAACAAAACCAAGCAAAAACCGAGAAGCGCGCTTCTACTTTTCTGCGGGACGCGCTAGTACGAGAACTACAACGCAATGGCAACAGCAGCACCGTGACCGTACCGCGGGGGCGAAGCAGAAACGTACCACCTCACAGCGTAGCTAAGTCCAAGCTCTTCCATTCAGACTACAAGAAGCCAGGGGAAAGCGCGAACGCAGTCCCCCACTACCACAAATTATGCAGTCGAGTTTCCCACATTTGGGGAAATCGCAGGGGTCAGCACATCCGGAGTGCAATGGATAAGCCTCGCCCTGGGAAAACCACCTTCGTGATCATGGTATCTCCCCTGCCAGGTAAGTATGAGTTGCTCGCCCCGCCTCGACCCGCACCCTCGCGCTCGCCACGCTTCTTACACACGGTCACTTGCCCCACGCGGCCTCCGCGCCCCGGATGCCCGCAGCCCCCCCTCAGCTCCAACCTCTCCCGTCCGCACAACAACCTCGGGCGCCTTTGCCTAGCCCCCACGCGGGACGTGCGCGCCCAGGCTGTCCGGGACCGGCAGCCTCTGCGCGCTTATTCATCTACATACGCCACGCCTTGTCGCGCGCTTCCCCGCGTCGCGGCTCCAGCTCTGGGACAAACGGATGTGCTAGTGTCCCGGCAGACCGCCGGTGCCTGGAGCGAAGGATGGGGGGAGGGCGGCGAGGAGTCGGGACCCGGAGGGGAGACCCGACAAGACGGGGTCCCGCGGCGTCCAGAAACTGCAGGCCCCACCCAGGCGGTGGGTTAAGTCTCCCCTTCCTTGCAACGAAAATTACATGCAATAGGCAACAGAGAATCAACTCAACCTTAAATACTAAGAGTTTTGTCACCAATTTAACACGAAATTGTCTTAATCCTCAGTATGACCTTTCGGATTACGTAGTAACCTAATCTTGCGACAACGAAAGGAAAATTTGAACAGAGGGCGTCAGTCAGGACAAGGCGTCCATTCTCAAGAGTAGATGTGTGGGCTGGGGAGGGGCGTCGAATGGTCTCCGAAAATCAAATGAACGGAAATATCACGTTTTCATCCTGTGGGCTTCGGCTGCCTCTTTCAGCCTGCCCGGATTTGTCTTTTCCTCTTCTGTACAAGAAGATTCTTTCCGGAGATCGAGTGGAGGTAAAGGTAAATATCCTCTTCAGATAGGAGCAAAATGATTGAAGTGTTGTGTGTTCCTGGGTGATCGGGTCCCTGGAGCAAAGCAAGGCAAGAGACAGGACTAGAGATTATTGGGTCAGCAAAGACTTCTCTGAGGTTCTAGCAGCATCAAGATCCGAGTTAACGTGTGTTGTACATCCTTTTACTTTACTTTTCTTTTCTTTTGTTTTTTAATTTATTTTGAGAGAGAGCGGGAGGACGGGCGAGAGCAGGGGAGAGGGAGAATCCCAAGCAGGCTCCGTGCTGTCAGCGGGGAGCCCCACGCGCACCGAACCCCCTCTCCGCCCCCTCCCCGCCCCCAACCGTGAGATCATGACCAAGGCTCGTTCCCTTAAGGGACTGAGCACCCAGGTGGCCCACGTTTTGGATTGTTAGTTGTCTCAGGAAGTTTCCTTTCTTAGGGTGTACTACTCCTGCAAACAAACAAATGGTTCTCTTCCCTAACCCCAGGAAAATTATCAAAACCAAGAAATGAACATTGATACAATCTTACTACTCTACAGACGTTATTCCCTTTTCCATCAATTGTCCCAATAATGTCCTTTAGAGCAAAGGAAAATTCGAAATCATGTGTTGCATTCAGTTGGCATGTCTCTTTATCTGAACTAGTTCCCAGGTAGTTCTTTGCATCTCATGATGCAGGCCTTTTTGAAGACTACGGGCCAGTCATTTTGGAGACCGTCCTTCAGTTTTTGAGTTGTCCTGGCTTCCCTCGCAAGTACATTCAGGAATGCATTTTTGACACGAAGGCTACGTAAATGATACCGTGTCTGCTATGGGTTGGTTTGTGTCCCTCCAAAAAAATGTGTTGAAGTCCTGAGTCCTGGTACCTAGGACTGTGACCTTCTTTAGAAATCTGATCTTTGCAGATACAGTCGGGTGAAGGTGAGGTCACTCGAGCGGGCCCTGATCCAATGTGACTGTTTTCCTTACGCGAGGAAGACGGCAACGTGAAGAGACTCGCTGACAGGACACCGTGCGATGGCAGAAGCAGAGAGTGTAGTGATGTAGCCGCAAGCGAGCCAAGGCTTGGCTTGTCACCACCGGAAGCTGGGGAGTGACGAGGGACGATTCCACTCAGAGCCTCAGAGAGAGTATGGCCCTGCTGGCACCTTGCTTTTGGACCTCTAGCTTCCAGAACTGTGGGAGAAGACACTTCTGTTTTTTTAAGCCGCCCACTTGGTGGTGTTTTATTATGACAGACCTGTACAGATGTATACAGGCCTCCTCTGGGCACCACGTTTGGAGGCACGTGAAGGCAGTTTGTTCTATTACCGGTGGGGTTAACATCGACTACTTAGTGAAGGAGGTGTATCGGTTACCCGTCTCTGTGTAACAGATTGCCGTAAAACTTAGCGATTGGAAATAATGACCGTTTCACTTGCTCACAATTCTGTGGATCAGCGATTCTGGCTGGGTTCCGCCGGGCAGTTCTGCCGGTCTCAAGTGGGATCGCTGGAGCCGCGGCGGCCAGCCTGCAGGTCACCTGGGGCCTAGTCGGTCTAGGGGACTTCGGCAGACACGGTTCACGTTCACTCCGGCGATGTCATCCTCCAACGGGCTAACCCAGGCTTCTTCTCATGGTGGCCTCAGGACAGGCAAGTGAGAGCCAGTCTTAATGAGCAAGTGATTTTCAACCTTCTGCTTGCGTCCCATTTACTAATGTCCCATTAGCCAAAGCAAGTCACATAGCGAAGGCCAAAGTCAGCAGGCTGGGGTGTTGCAGAAGCACCTGGGTACTGGGGCCAGCACTGCAACTGTCGGCCACTGGAGGTGTTCATCAAGTTTTCCCTTTGTAATTATCAAGTGATTTGTATGGAGATAATTTGAGGATATGTGAATATCCTGTTTAACACGACAGTTTTTAGCGTCCACTGATGGCTCTTGCGTTACGATCGCCAAATGTCCATTTTCTAATGCCATCATTCATTCTTCAGGTATCAGCTGGCATCGTAAGGTAGGACTTTCCCTCCTTCCCTATGTGCTAACGATACGAACTCATGGTTGTTATTTTGTTCAGTTGTTTGTAACCCAAAACTGTTTTGAAATTTATTTTGATGTTCGAATGTTCTCAGATCGGGCCTATAAAAACCCCTTCAGGGTGCCTACGGTGTCCTTCGGACACGTCCATAACATTTTTGGAGCATTTCCGTGTCTTCTGGCACAAGATGTTCCAGGGCCATTATGTATCTGTCTTGGCTCGTGAAAATTATCTATTTCTCCAAAGAGGCCTGGTTCTTTTTAGTGGGGAGTGGTTTTAGAAAACAAGATCAAGGGGCGCCTGCGTGGCGCAGTCGGTTGGGCGGCCGACTTTGGCTCAGGTCGTGATCTCACGGGTTCGGTTGGTGAGTTCGGCCCGCTTTGGATCCTCAGCCCCCCTCTCTCCGCCCCTCCCCCGCTCACACATTGTCTCAAAAACAAATAAACGTTAAACAAATAAACGTTAAGAGAAGGAGGAGGAGGAGGAGGAGGAGGAGGAGGAGGAGGAGGAGGAGGAGACAGAAAGAAAAGAAAAAAAGAAAAAAGGAAAAGAAAGGAAGCAAGATCAAGGCGGTAGGTATGTCTAATGCTACTGTCTTTGCCTCTAGGCCCCTTCAGTGGATAGAGGTAGAGAATACGTGTATTTCCTAACACCTATCTACAGATGTAGATTAAAAGCAATGAGCCCAGGGACAGCTACGTGGGTGGTTCAGTTGGTTAAGCATCCGTCTCTTGATTTTGGCTCAGGTCATAACCTTGGGGTCATGATATTGAGCCCTGCCTCCGGCTCCCTGCTAGGTGTGGAACCTGCTTAAGATTCTCTCTACCTCTGTCTCTGCCCCTCTCCCCCCTCTCAAAAGAAATTAATAAACGTAAAGAAAATTCTCTCTCCCTCTCTCTATGCCCTCTCCCCCACTCGTTCCTTCTCTCTCTTTAAAAAAAAAAAAAAAAAAAAAAAAAAAATTAAAAAAATAAATAATGAGCCCACACCAGTACCTTAAATTCCAACTCTCAATTTTATGCAAGTGGGTCCTCCTTGCCCTCCACCATTCCATATTTGTTTGTTTGCTTGCTTTAATTTTTTTAACGTTTATTTATTTTTGAGAGAGAGAGAGAGAGAGAGAGAGAGAGAGAGAGAGAGAGACAGACAGACCGATCACAAGCAGGGGAGGGACAGAGAGAGAGAGGGAGACACAGAATAAACAGGCTCCAGGCTCCGAGCTGTCAGCACAGAGCCTGATGAGGGGCTCGAACTCACAAACCGTGAGATCATGACCTGAGCTGAAGTTGAACGCTTAACCAACTAACCGACTAAGCCACCCAGGCACCCCGTGTTTTTGTTTTTGTTTTTAATGTTTATTTATTTATTTTAAATGTTTATTTTTGTGTGTGTGAGAGAGAGAGAGAGAGAGAGAGAGAGCGAGCATGAGCAGGGGAGGGGCAGAGAGAAAGGGAGACACAGAATCAATCCAAAGCAGGCTCCAGGCTCCGAGCTGTCAGCGCAGAGCCCGATGTGGGGCTTGAACCCATGAACCGCGAGATCGTGACCTGAGCGAAAGTCAGGCGCTTAACCGACTGAGCCACCCAGGAGCCCCAAATGTTTATTTATTTTTGAGAGCAAGAGAGACAGAGCATGAGCAGGGGCAGAGAGAGAGAGACAGACAGACAGACAGACAGAATCTGAAGCAGGCTCCAGGCTCTGAGCCATCAGCACAGAGCCCGACGGAGGGCCCAAACTCATGAACGGTGAGATCATGACCTGAGCTGAAATCAAGAGTCGGATGCTCAACAGACTGAGCCACCCAGGCGGACCATCATTCCATATTTGTTTGTAGCTCCTTTCTCCAACAGTAAGAACCTTGACTCCCAACATCCATTTAGTCATTAGCTCAATCCTACAATATACACAACGTTGTTACAGAACTGTTACGACCATACAGCTATGAAATACAAACCTACTATGGGACAGTTCAGTATGTGTTTGCAGTTCTTGTCTTTGGACTTGAAGATGTTTATAGTCGATGTACTGTGCCCAAAAGTCATTTCAGTTGGTTATTTTTTTTTCTTCCAGTGTGGCTACACTATTCATCTCAGATCGCTAGGTTCAGTTATGCTTATGTTCAACGTTAGGGATGTTCCCCCTGTGATTTAAAAATATATGTAAAATATTAATAGAATTCCAGAAGTCAAAATTACAGAGAAAGGTGTACTCAGAAAAGCATCACTCTCTCCTTCCACTCCCCCCCCCCCTTCCCCAGGCAATTTCATCATTTATCTATTTAGAGAGTGCTAGTCGGGGAGAAGGGGAGAGGGGCAGAGGGGGAGAGATAGAACCTTAAGCAAGCTCCACACTCAGTGCCCAGCCCACGACCCTGGGATCCTGACCTGACCTGACCTGAAGTCAAGAGTCAGACACCCAGGTGTCCCTAGTCTTCTGTTTCTTTTGCCAAGACTGTATAATTTTCTTGTTTTCACACTTTTCCTACACAAACGGTAGCATACTACGTATATTTGGGGGCCTTTTTCTCCCCCCCTCCTCCCCCACTTAACACAGTCGATGTGTCATACCTAAAGCGAACCCACAAGTCAAGCAACCCTGTCCTAACCTCCTGGAGGCCACAAGGTCAGCCAAAGAAAAAAGTAAACAAACTAGAAAACCCAAACGAGGGCTCACCAGCCTTTGCAAAGACTGTGATTTCTCAGTGGGGAAAATGTTAGAAAAAAAAACGGTGACAAAATCAAACCCCTCAATCCAACTGCAAACTGCAAACTGCTGTGCAGTGCCTGGCTGGCTCAGTTGGTAGACCATGGGGCTCTGAGTGAAGAGTTCTAGCCCTACATGGGTGTACATACAGATTGATGAGGGAAACAAAGGCAAGAGAAACGTAGCTTAAACTAGATCTCCTTACAGCTTGCAGCCCACTGATAGAGAGCTGAAACATGCAGAGCGTGACCTTCCTCAAGGAGCTCACGGCTGCCGTAGTGCCTTAATGTTTATATTTCGTTAAAAACTAAAAGCAACCTTACCATGACAGCAGCTAGCCCCTCAGGGTCCTGAAAGCCTTGCTTCAAAATTCCTTGGAAACTTACTTTATCTCTATCCCCCCTCCCTCCACAAATTTAAAAATATATCATCAAGTCACTCCTCACAAGCCCAGGGCAGCTCTTTCTGCCTGCCCACCGGGTGCTGTGCTGGTGCTACGTATAATAACAACACCTTTTTGCACTGAAACGTCTGGAGAAACCTTTCTTAGCCATCTGCTCATGAATCCACGTCATAATTAAAAAACAAATAAATAAAATAAATAAGAGAACTACAAACTAATGTTCATTTTAACTGGAAGAATCACAGCCAGGCTCCCCCGGTTCTTCTACTTTCGTCTCCCAAGGGTGGAAAGTTCCTCCGCCCACTCGGGCGACGGGGCGTGGCGTATGTAGATGAGCATGCGCGCATTGGCTGCCGGTCCCGGACAGCCTGGGCGCGCACGTCCCGCGTGGGGGCTAGGCAAAGGCGCCCGAGGTTGTTGTGCGGACGGGAGAGGTTGGAGCTGAGGGGGGGCTGCGGGCATCCGGGGCGCGGAGGCCGCGTGGGGCAAGTGACCGTGTGTAAGAAGCGTGGCGAGCGCGAGGGTGTGGGTCGAGGCGGGCCGAGCAACTCATACTTACCTGGCAGGGGAGATACCATGATCACGAAGGTGGTTTTCCCAGGGCGAGGCTTATCCATTGCACTCCGGATGTGCTGACCCCTGCGATTTCCCCAAATGTGGGAAACTCGACTGCATAATTTGTGGTAGTGGGGGACTGCGTTCGCGCTTTCCCCTGGTTATCTGGGTTCACCAAGAACAGGCGCAGCTTTTTTCTTTCTCTTCGTGTTGGCGCAGAAGTGGACTTCTGGGCGTTTGGTTGTCCACAGTTAATGCCTACGGTGTCGGAACAGCAGTCTCGGCAGTGTTTGGGGTTTGTGTTTTTTTTTTTTTTCTTTTTTTCTTCTTTCTCGCGTTGTTTTCTTAAAGCCCTTTCGCTTTGGAGGCTGGTAGTCGCTTTCAACGCGCCCTCCTGGGCCCGTGGGGGCTGGCTGGTTACGAGCGCGGGACGCAGC
The DNA here is from genome assembly GCF_018350175.1 of Felis catus. Lineage (NCBI taxonomy): Eukaryota > Metazoa > Chordata > Mammalia > Carnivora > Felidae > Felis > Felis catus. The sequence continues at coordinate 83,897,283 of NC_058373.1, read as the reverse complement.
AACGTTTTATAGAGACCTTACTTTCACAGAATCCGCCGAACTAGATAGCAGCCATTTATATACTACAGGATTCCCCCAGGTGGTTCCAGACACGCTTGGAGAACGGATCTAACATCTTATTAGCTTTGTCTTTTTTCCGAAAAATTTTCAGTGTTTGGTTTTTGAGACAGCGAGCGTGGGCGGGGAAGGAGCAGAGAAAGAGGGAGCCCCAGAATCTGAAGCAGGCTCCAGGTTCTGAACTGTCAGCACAGAGCCAGATCCGTGGCTCGAACTCACCAACCGTGAGTTCAGGACCTGAGCCCAAACCCCACGCTTAGCGGACTGAGCCACCCAGGACCCCTGCATTTTAGTTTTCTAACTATACCCCCTGAGAGGGAAGTTCCACGAGGCCAGAGATTGTCTATTTTGTTGATTGCTCCATTCATACTTGGCTACAACAGTGCATGGCGGCATAATAGGCTTTTAGTATATGCTTCATTAATTAGCTTATAGATCGCGGGGTTAAAAAAAAAAAAAGTTTCTGGGGCGCCTGGGTGGCTCAGTCCAGTCAAGCATCCTGACTCTTGATTTCGGCTCAGGTCACGATCTCACAGTTTGTGAGGATCCACCCACCAGTCTACCCCATCGGCCTCCAACCTAGCCTGGTTCAGCCCCTTCTCACTTTAGAAGAATGGGATCATTTTACAAACCATCAGAAAAAGGTAAGTCAGGGGTATGCACCTTAGTTAGTTTTCTCCCATGCCTTCCTCTTCTGTTCTTCCATCATGCTTCACTCTGGTTCAAGGTGTAGGGGAGACAGAACTTTACTTTTTACCCTGTTAGGGTCTCCAGCAGGGCCTGAGAATTAAATTGGACGTAAAACAGAATATCAGAAAGAAAGCATACAGATTTTTTCCATGTACGTGGGAGACCCCATAGTAACATGAAAACCCAAAGAAGTGGCTAGGTGGGTCTCCAAGGAGCCCTGGTTCCTTTTTTTTTTTTTTTTTTTTTTTTTTTTCCATTTTGTGTATCTGGAGGCCAAGATCCAGTGGTGCTTAGCGTTCAGGGATACTGACGTGTGATTGCATTTAGGCCCTGCACCTGTTTTACTCCACGGATTATGATCCATTATTTTTTCTTAAATTTTTTTTTAACGTTTATTTATTTTTGAGACAGAGAGAGACAGAGCACGAACAGGGGAGGGACAGAGAGAGAGGGAGACACAGAATCTGAAACAGGCTCCAGGCTCTGAGCTGTCAGCACAGAGCCTGACATGGGGCTTGAACTCGCGGACCGTGAGATCATAACCTGAGCCGAAGTCAGACACTTAACCAACTGAGCCACCCAGGCGCCCCTATGATCGATTATTATCATGATCTCGATTTGGCCAGTGGGAACCCTTTCAAAATGGCTCTTGTGTGCTTGACATGTCCACATCAGTGGCACATTGCTTTACTTTTTGGCACAGCTCCATGTTTCAGGGCATGATGAGGCCGATTGATACCCAGCCATGTCCGCCAGTCTGGTGGCCTGGCTCCTTTGACCCTCCTGTGTGCACCGACCTGGATCCCTTTGAGGGAGGTGGTTACTTCCTGAAATAGGTCAAGGTGCTTTGGACTTCCTGGAGAGGCACTGGAGTCAGAGGCGGGAGAGAAGAGAACACCAGGGCCGGGGTTGGACTCCTTGCCCTGGCTCCACGTATTTTAACATCCCCTCGGGTGTGTGCCCACCCACCCACCCACCCAGTGAAAGTCCCACAGAGGCGCAACAGGTCACATCTACGTGGCCTTCCCTTGACTGTGTCGCCACTGCCTGACTGGGTGGCAGGCACTGCTGTGCCTGCAAGGATGTGGGGCCGTACCTTGGAAGCACCCGGCTACTCCCCATGACACCCCGGACAGGAAGCGTCGGCCATGCTAGGGCCCACTCTTGCATTTGCTGGATGCCAAAACCCACCTCCCCCCTCCACCCCTCACCCTGCTATTCCCCCAAAGCGCCAAAGCTAGGTCCCCAGGGATTCCACACCTCCACATCTCATGGGGGGGGGGAGGGGGGCAGGCACATCCAGTGAAGGTGGTTGAGGTTTTATCTTTGGTGCCTGTCTGCTGGTCTCTGCCTGTAGATGGTGACATTAGAGGCTGGGGTCTCTCTGTGGCTTCCCGAAGGTCAACTGTTGGACTTCAAAGGCAGGGCCTCCTGAACCCGTGGAGGCAGTGGGACAGTAGCACTGAGACCGGGCTGGGGAGCGAACCAAGAGGAAGGGGGGGGGGGGGCCGGGGGAAACGCAGTCTCCAGTTTGGGAGGCAGAACTAAAACCGAAAAGGCGCTTGTGGTCTCAGAGGTCAGGGATGGCAGTAGCCGGGTCCCTGAGGCCTCAGAGAGCCACACTCCCGGTGCGGTTCCGCTGCCAGCCCCCTCTGTGATGTGCTCCAACTGTACTTTGAGTCTCTGGAGTTTCCTTCCCACAGGAGGGAAGAGAAACAAGGACCTTTCCCTGGCGTTCTTCTCTGCACCCACCCGCAGCCCCAACAACCTGGCTGTGTCCCCAGGATGAAGCCCGTTTTCTCCTGGATGGGTGCTCTCTGACAGGCCCTCAGTGTCTCCCTCTTCAGGCCCTGCCAATTTCGCCTTAAGGGCCCAGCGCTAAGTCAGCCAGCTGGTCAGAACCCACAGGCCAGCTGCCTGTGTAAGTAAGGACGTGAATTTGTGCGCCCGACCGACTGTGACGACAGCTGCCCCCGTCTCACTCCACCCCTACTCCCACTCTTCTGCGCCCCGACTCTGACTCTTAAGTCTGCGTTTTGCCGCCACACTCCGCCCCACCCCCCGCTCGCCCCCGCCCCTTTCTGCATACAGGTGGAGACCCCAGCGGTCCGGTCGGTCCGTGGCCAGAAAGCGGGTAAGATAGAAATATTTCATCCATCTCCCTCTCCCTCCGTCCGATGTAGCGGGAGAATCGGTACGGGTGGATTTACCACCGGTGCACAGAGCGTGAGTAATCACTGCTCTCTCAGCGGGAGCGCCCCCAGCCCCGCCATCCGTGGCTACAAGAACAGGTGCGAAGGCACGGGAAAACGGAAGTGTACCCGGACCACGGCCCTGTCCTCGGACTGACAAGAAACCTGAAGGGGCCGCTGAAGTTCTCGTCGCGACTGGCAAGGCCCATGAGAGGGGCCCTGCTGCATTTCGTTTCTGCCAGTGTCAGCTTCGATGCAAGCGCACAATTGGCGATGGCTTGGAAAACCTCAGAGTGACAGTTCTGTCCCACAAGTAGATTAAGCTGGTCGGGGAAGAGGGTTTTCTGTCTCCGTAGAGCTGTATATTTATAGACCCTATGAGAAACAGGGAAGGAGGAGACAGAGAGACTGCAACTGGGAGCGACCGACGCAGCGACCGTCCTCGGAGGCAAGGCAGGAGATCGAGGAGGGGGAGTTTTCATGAAGGACGCCATGGTTGTTCCCGACCCGTGTGACGACCTGTACGCTTGTCAGCCTCGAGGGCTTGCCGAGGGCAGAACCTCTTTGCCCACGCGTTTGTCTGGAGCGGGAGCAGTGGGCGAATAAAAGTGGGGAAGGGCGCGGGACGGCGTGGGGCTGAGACAAGGCAGGAGCGGCGGGGACGTGGAGCGTCCACGGGCACGTGCAGGTAAACTGCGGGAAGAAGGCGCAGGTGTGTTCCCTGGCGGCAGCACACGAGCAGACGTAGGCAGGTGTTCCGTAAAGGTTTTACTTACTGACTTTGGCCTGTGGGAGAGGGGCTGCCGCGAGGCTGCAGGTGCCCCGGGCGGGGCAGAGTTGGGGCGGGGCGCTGGGGGGCGGTGCCCCCCGCCCCGTGGCGCAAAAGCGTCAGGCACTTCCTTCGAGCCGGAATCGAACCAGCGACCTAAGGATGCCCACACGTATCCAGCCTACAGTCCTCCGCTCTACCAGCTGAGCTATCGAAGGGTGCACGCTGACAGGCCCGGGTCATTGCTTCTTCTTGAAATGACGGAGGCCACCACACTGGCAAGCCGGAGGTCCGGCATGCCTTGGCGTGGTTGGAAGGCTCTTTAGAAAAAAGAGCAGGGCCGACGCCGCCCCAGCGCCCCTTTCCGGGCAGAGGGAGCATATCCCCTGCGTTTGGCGGCTGCCCGGCCGGTGGCCCCAGCCTCCCGGGTCGCGATTGTCAAGATGCCTGGGCCGGGGCTCTCGCCTGTTGCGTTTCCCCTCCCGGCGCTCCTTTCTACAGGTGGGGACTACAGCGGTCCGTGGCGGCAGTGGCGAGGAGGGGCGTCGGTGAAGCTGGCGTGTTGGTTGTGCGGGGGTGGCCTCGCGGAGGAGCAGAGGAGAACCCACTGGGATGGGCACTAGGTAGGTGGCTGCGAACCGCCTAACCACCTGCTGGTTTTTAAATGCCTTTAGTTCAAAATAATCCTTAGGCCAAAATGACATTTTTTTGGTGTGGCAGATTATGCCACCATACGAAGGCAATATCGTCTTGCCTGGATTATGCAAGCCTCCTGAACTAACTGACTGATTTCCCTGCTTTTGTCTTTAACAGCCTGATTTCTTATTTTTTATTAACAACGATAATAATAATTATAATGGTAATTATTATTTTGGGTGCCAAGCGGAGTGGGAGGCGGAGGACTCAGATCAAGGCACTCCCCTGCTCAAAACCTCCCAGCTCGGGGTTGCCTGGCTGGCTCAGTCAGTAGAGCATTTGACTCTTGATCTTGAGGTTGTGAGTTCGGGCCCCCGAATTGGATGGTGTGTGTGTGTGTGTGTGTGTGTGTGTGTGTGTTCCTTCTTCCTAAGATTTTATTTTTAAGTAACCTCTACACCCATCTTGGGTCTCCAACTCACGACCCCAAGATCAGGAGTCGCATGCCACAGCCACTGAACCAGCCGGGACCCCGATGTAGACCTTACTTCAAACACTAAACAAAACAAAAACTTTTGGTTCGCTCACATTTAGAGTGTTACAATGATCTGCGCAGAGCGGAGTGGTCTCTGGAGATGCCTGATGATCTGTTCTGAGGAGCAGCCAGCAGCATGATGGACCCGGCCAGGGACCACTTACACCTGAGACGGACTAGAGAAAAGCACTCCCAGAGATGGAAGTCCAAGTCAAGAGCGTCACCTGTACCCAAGGAGACGGTGGCGGCAGCAGCAAGTACCTGTGGTCGATTTCCAGGCGGAACTGAGACAGGTATTCTCAGCCGGGATGCCAAGAAGTGGTTAAAGTGGTATTGGAACATCTAGGTAGCTGATTTCCAAGTGAAGTAAAAGTATTATCCGTGGGGGGCGGGGGTGGTGATGGTGTGGGACCTCTTACAATGATCTACAAGACCCTCATGATCTTATCTCCAACCTAGTCACCTCTCTGACCTAATTTTGTACAACTCTTCAGTTTTGCGCTGGACGCAGGGCCTCCTTGCTATTCTCCACACACAGTCCTACCTGGGCCTTTGCGCTAGCCGACCTTTGTGCCGGGGATGCTTCCTCCCCCGCCCCCTCCGTGATTGACACCCTCACCTCCTTCAAGTCTTTGCTTGAAGCATAGCACCTTCTCGTGTATAACCTCTTCTGAGCACCCACTAACAGCTAACACACTAATTAATTTACGTATTGTGTCCATTGTTGATTTTCTCCCACTCCCTCTGCCCCTTCTACAAAAAAAACATGAACGCCAAGAGGCCTTTTTGTTACCAGTTCCTCAAAGTGTCTGGCACAACAACAAACAGTTGTTGAACGGGCAAACAATGTCGTCAAAGAGAACAGAATATAAAAGGAGGGTCCAGGAGCCAGGGTTCAGCCAGGGGGAAGTGCCGGGTTATCTTGTTTCATCACCAGAGACTTTCTTAGGCTGAGAGCTGCAGAACTCTGAACACATAAGGACTGTTCCTGCACTGAGACTGTTTCCTGCACTGAGACTTGACCAGACTCTAGCATAGCTTCTGGCAGCACAAGGTTCTGTCCCTAAGTTTGACTTCCAGCCTGAGGAAGTTAAACACCTGACACAGGCCCCCAACCTGTGTTGTAAATAGGGCATTTATTAAAAAGGGCTTGCGATTGCGAATGTGGATCTCTTACAACTCTGAAGGGTCCCTCCCATCTCAAGGACTTTGAAATGTGATGGGGAAGGAAGTAGGGCCTATCTCCCAGTCTGTGGGAGGAGAGCATCCTCAGTTCAGTAACTGCCAGCTAACAAACACAACCGCCTCACAGCAGTTACACCGAACTACCCTTTGTAACCTTTCACTTCTCTGACTGGACTGAGCCCGCTTCCTCTCATTCTTCCGGGAAAACGCCCAAATCACCTCCGCACAAATCGGATTGGAGCTCAGCTCTTTCCCCTACTGTCAGTAGTCACTGAATGACATCTTTTTTCACCACTTTACTTACTGTCTGCTGCGTTTACCTTTGACGGAGTCCAAGTCAGAAAGGACCAGAGGGCACTTGGTGGGGCCACCCTGTGTGCGTGGTGGGGTGGTAGAGGGGGAAAGGGCTGAAGGGCACCTGACCCTGGCTGCCCGGGGTTTCGGGCGACACGACTGGCTGCGGTTGAAGGGCACTGTTTAGCGTTTTACTTAGTTTTTCGTTCTTCAACACTTAGAATCCTGGTTTTTCTTCTAGCGTTACTAGGTCAGGCTACTGCAGGTTACTGAAGCCCTTTTATTCAGAAAGTCGCCATGGCTAAACATTGCCACGACTTCTTACTAGGGCAGCTGAGCACTTAACGTCAAGCGGCAGAAAGACCTTTCCTGAGTTTTCGATTATATTTGAAAATGAGTTTCAAACAAGCGAGGACAAAAATGGGCCGAAAGTTTCTTTTTGTTGAAAGGCAGGTTGACACCACATCCGAGCCCGGACCCGCCACCACTCCCGCTGGGCGCCGGGCGACCCCCGCCTTCTCGAGTCTCGCTGCTAGGTCCCGGACCCCTCGCCTCGTGCCCACCTGCGCCCGCTCCCCCCCCCCCCCCCCCCCCCCCGGCATCGGCGGGTCTGCCCGGCCACTAGCACATCCGTTGTCCCAGAGCCGGAGACCGGATGCGGGGGACGTCATGGCAAGGCGTGGCGTATGTAGATGAGCATGCGCGCATTGGCTGCCGGTCCCGGACAGCCTGGGCGCGCACGTCCCGCGTGGGCGCACGGCAAAGGCGCCCGCGGTTGTTTTGCCGACGAGCGAGGTTGAGGCGGGGGGCGTGCAGGGAGCGCGGGGTGCGGAGGCGGCGTGGGGGAAGTGACCGTGTGTGTGAAGTGCGGCGAGCGCGAGGGTGTGGGTCGAGGCGGGGCGAGCAACTCATACTTACCTGGCAGGGGAGATACCATGATCAAGAAGGTGGTTTTCCCAGGGCGAGGCTTATCCATTGCACTCCGGATGTGCTGACCCCTGCGATTTCCCCAAATGTGGGAAACTCGACTGCATAATTTGTGGTAGTGGGGGACTGCGTTCGCGCTTTCCCCTGGCTTAGTGTGTTTCGAAGAACAGGCCGCTCGTATGCTCGCTGTCTTCCGGGTTTTTTTTTTTTTTTTGTTTCTTTCTTTTTGGGGCTTGGCGCCCTGGGGCGCCAGCGTTTGCGGCGCTGGTAGTCTCGCTGTGGTGTGTATGCGTTGGGGCGGTGAGTTGCTGCAGGTGCCGTCGGGCTTCTAGCCTGAACTGCATTGGGGGGGTCACGAGGGTTTTTTGAAGGGTTAATTAATGCCCCACCATTAACAGGGCCAAGCCTTGTGGGAGCAAGTAACTATGCTAGAAAGCTCCAGCTGGCCCGGTCAGGAACTCTCAACTGCCTTCTTTGCACCTGCTGGGGGTGTGATTTTACCACGACTATTTCTGGAGCTGGAAGTAGTTGCATTGGCTGGTGGAGGTGAAAGAAACACTCACCAGTGGGGTTTACTTACTTCTACGGTTTTGTATAGTTTTAAGAAAGATTCCTTCCGGTCCCCATCAGTCAATCCGGTGAAAAACATTTTTGTGTCAAACTTAGGGCTGGGGTAGCTCTCTGGATACATACTGTATTAGTTTTACTTTGGTATTACTAGCCAAAGAAAGATTACTAACGGAGATGGCCCGGCCTTAGCTCTGCCAATAATCACCAATAATTGAATTGCTGTTGGACCCCTGGTAACTGTACGAATCATTTATACCTTGTCAGTTGCGTTCAAGTACCAAAGTCAGTTATTGTAGAAAGCTTCAGTGTCAAGTCCTTGTGAAAACCATAGTCCAGTTCTGAACCTGAAGTGCTGCTGGTTTCACTTGGAAAGCGTGAATCCAACTGTTTTTTTCTTTCACTTTTCTTTTCTTTCACTTTGATAGCTACATAAGTGACCCCAGTGAGCCTTTTCAGAAAGGGTAGCAGCTGCTTGCCACAGCGTAGAGGCACACCGGGGCAGGCACTCCCCCAGGGCACAGTTCATCCGGAACTGAGAAATATGCTATTGGTTTAGAGTCTAATCCCCAAATTGGAGTTAAGCCTCCACTAGGACCAACCTTTAGTTTCATGACAAAATAAGTGGAAAAGGCTTTCAAAATTTGGGAAAAGTTGAGGGGATGACTCTTAATAGCTAGTTTCATTTCTTCACAATACTTTTTCTAGGAACCAAACCATCCACAGGATCTCGGGAATTACCGTGCAATGTTTTGTCACTGGTTTCGCCTGTTCTGTAAAAGCTGAAACCTACTACTGTCTACGATACCCTACCTAGTCCACCAAATTTAAATTTTCTTTTTTTGGTAGCAGACTGGTTTACTGCAAAATTTTGAGACTTTGAGATTGTAACACGTTGCAGCCCTCTCCAGCTGATAACACGTCCTAAATATTTTACTTCAGTTTCACAATATTGCAACGTGTCTAGTGAGGAGGCCTTATGTCCCTTTGAGGGAAGGGATTGTAACAAAACCAAAGTGTCCATTCCAAGAACGTAATTGCCCTTTAATTTGGGAGGCTACCAGCAAATCATCTACATATTGAATAATTAATTGTAGATCCCGCTAGTGGGACTGTAAATGTCCTGATTTCCTTCAGAAATCTTTTCCATAAATATGGGATCCCATAAATAAAAGCAAAAAGAATTTAGACTTGTCCACTAGAGGGACAGAAAAACAAGCAGAACATAGATCAGCTACAGAAATAAGCTTTGCAGATGACAGTGCCTAACGTCAAGATCATTGCAGAGTTAGAAACTATAGGAGTTAATGGTAATGGAGTAACAAATTTATTTTTCTAAGATCTTATACAAATCTATATATTGGTCAACCATTTCATCTCATAGATAAATGTCTCCTAGACTCTTTATAGACAGTGCTCTTTTAAAATGATTAAAATATCTCGTTTTTCTAATTCTTTTATCACTGGTTTTATTCCTTCTAATTGAGTTCTTAACAAAGGGTATTGTTTTACACCTGAGTATGGCTTATCTTTTTGTTAAGTTATTTTTATTGGTTCTATGTCTCTAAATGAGTACCATTATTCCCTAAGGCCCAACTCCATACATCTGTTTCTTTCGGCTCTGTCTTCCCCAAGTGCAGTGAGAGACTGTCACTCTCCGCCATACACCCCTTTTCTTTCAGAAGGCACATACTTAGCAAATAACTAGGGACCTTTTCCTCCAGGGAGCTTCACCAGTATTCCATCTATAATACAGAGTATGCTAGCCTTTACTTTGCACAGCAAGCCTTCCCCAACATGCTAACAGGAGAATCAGGACAAAGTGAAAACATTATGTTCCTCAGTCAGAGGACCTAGCTGTATAGGAACTGCAGAGGAAAAGGAACAAGTAGAAAGGTGACCTGAACAACCAACAACCTGTATTGTTCTCTCACCAGCTGGAACAGAAGACATTTCCAGGAAATTGCAGAATAAGCAGCAACAGTATCTAGCAGGAAAAGTAAGGCTATATTAGGCCAAGGAAAGTCTTTGACACACAAAGTTGGTTCACCAGTTCCCACCTCTGAGATTCTCTTAATCACCCAAATTTGAGCCATTTACTGGTCCTTCCTTCCTTCCTTCCTTCCTTCCTTCCTTCCTTCCTTCCTTCCTCCCTTCCTCCCTCCCTCCCTCCCTCCCTCCTTCCCTCTTTTCTTCCTTCCTCCCTCCCTCCCTTTCTCCCTCCCTCCCTCCCTCCCTCCCTTCTCAAAGTTAGCTAACATATCGTGCAATAATGGCTTGAGGATTAGTATTTAGTGATTCATCACTTACATACGACCCTACGACCCAGCAATTGCACTACTAGGTATTTATCCAAGGGATACAGGTGTGCCGTTTTGAAGGGACACAAGCACCCCAATGTTGACAGCAGCACTATCAACAATAGCCAAAGTATGGAAAGAGCCAAAATGTCCATTGATGGATGAATGGATGGAGAAGATGTGGTATACACACACACACACACACACACACACACACACACACACAGAGTGGAATATTACTTGGCGGTCATATGATTTCACTCATGTGGAATATTAAGAAACAAAATAGATGAACATAGGGGAAGGGAAGGAAAAATAAGATAAAAACAGAGAGGCAAACCAGGAGACACTCTTAAGTACAGAGAACAAACTGAAGGTTGCTGGAGGGTGTTGGGGGTGTTGGTGGGCTAAATGGGTGATGGGCATTAAGGAGGGCACTTGTTGGGATGTGCACTGGGTGTTATATGTAAGTGATGAATCACTAAATACTAATCCTCAAGCCATTATTGCACGATATGTTAGCTAACTTTGAGAAGGGAGGGAGGGAGGGAGGGAGGGAGAAAGGGAGGGAGGGAGGAAGGAAGAAAAGAGGGAGGGAGGGAGGGAGGAAGGGAGGAAGGAAGGAAGGAAGGAAGGAAGGAAGGAAGGAAGGACCAGTAAATGGCTCAAATTTGGGTGATTAAGAGAATCTCAGAGGTGGGAACTGGTGAACCAACTTTGTGTGTCAAAGACTTTCCTTGGCCTAATATAGCCTTACTTTTCCTGCTAGATACTGTTGCTGCTTATTCTGCAATTTCCTGGAAATGTCTTCTGTTCCAGCTGGTGAGAGAACAATACAGGTTGTTGGTTGTTCAGGTCACCTTTCTACTTGTTCCTTTTCCTCTGCAGTTCCTATACAGCTAGGTCCTCTGACTGAGGAACATAATGTTTTCACTTTGTCCTGATTCTCCTGTTAGCATGTTGGGGAAGGCTTGCTGTGCAAAGTAAAGGCTAGCATACTCTGTATTATAGATGGAATACTGGTGAAGCTCCCTGGAGGAAAAGGTCCCTAGTTATTTGCTAAGTATGTGCCTTCTGAAAGAAAAGGGGTGTATGGCGGAGAGTGACAGTCTCTCACTGCACTTGGGGAAGACAGAGCCGAAAGAAACAGATGTATGGAGTTGGGCCTTAGGGAATAATGGTACTCATTTAGAGACATAGAACCAATAAAAATAACTTAACAAAAAGATAAGCCATACTCAGGTGTAAAACAATACCCTTTGTTAAGAACTCAATTAGAAGGAATAAAACCAGTGATAAAAGAATTAGAAAAACGAGATATTTTAATCATTTTAAAAGAGCACTGTCTATAAAGAGTCTAGGAGACATTTATCTATGAGATGAAATGGTTGACCAATATATAGATTTGTATAAGATCTTAGAAAAATAAATTTGTTACTCCATTACCATTAACTCCTATAGTTTCTAACTCTGCAATGATCTTGACGTTAGGCACTGTCATCTGCAAAGCTTATTTCTGTAGCTGATCTATGTTCTGCTTGTTTTTCTGTCCCTCTAGTGGACAAGTCTAAATTCTTTTTGCTTTTATTTATGGGATCCCATATTTATGGAAAAGATTTCTGAAGGAAATCAGGACATTTACAGTCCCACTAGCGGGATCTACAATTAATTATTCAATATGTAGATGATTTGCTGGTAGCCTCCCAAATTAAAGGGCAATTACGTTCTTGGAATGGACACTTTGGTTTTGTTACAATCCCTTCCCTCAAAGGGACATAAGGCCTCCTCACTAGACACGTTGCAATATTGTGAAACTGAAGTAAAATATTTAGGACGTGTTATCAGCTGGAGAGGGCTGCAACGTGTTACAATCTCAAAGTCTCAAAATTTTGCAGTAAACCAGTCTGCTACCAAAAAAAGAAAATTTAAATTTGGTGGACTAGGTAGGGTATCGTAGACAGTAGTAGGTTTCAGCTTTTACAGAACAGGCGAAACCAGTGACAAAACATTGCACGGTAATTCCCGAGATCCTGTGGATGGTTTGGTTCCTAGAAAAAGTATTGTGAAGAAATGAAACTAGCTATTAAGAGTCATCCCCTCAACTTTTCCCAAATTTTGAAAGCCTTTTCCACTTATTTTGTCATGAAACTAAAGGTTGGTCCTAGTGGAGGCTTAACTCCAATTTGGGGATTAGACTCTAAACCAATAGCATATTTCTCAGTTCCGGATGAACTGTGCCCTGGGGGAGTGCCTGCCCCGGTGTGCCTCTACGCTGTGGCAAGCAGCTGCTACCCTTTCTGAAAAGGCTCACTGGGGTCACTTATGTAGCTATCAAAGTGAAAGAAAAGAAAAGTGAAAGAAAAAAACAGTTGGATTCACGCTTTCCAAGTGAAACCAGCAGCACTTCAGGTTCAGAACTGGACTATGGTTTTCACAAGGACTTGACACTGAAGCTTTCTACAATAACTGACTTTGGTACTTGAACGCAACTGACAAGGTATAAATGATTCGTACAGTTACCAGGGGTCCAACAGCAATTCAATTATTGGTGATTATTGGCAGAGCTAAGGCCGGGCCATCTCCGTTAGTAATCTTTCTTTGGCTAGTAATACCAAAGTAAAACTAATACAGTATGTATCCAGAGAGCTACCCCAGCCCTAAGTTTGACACAAAAATGTTTTTCACCGGATTGACTGATGGGGACCGGAAGGAATCTTTCTTAAAACTATACAAAACCGTAGAAGTAAGTAAACCCCACTGGTGAGTGTTTCTTTCACCTCCACCAGCCAATGCAACTACTTCCAGCTCCAGAAATAGTCGTGGTAAAATCACACCCCCAGCAGGTGCAAAGAAGGCAGTTGAGAGTTCCTGACCGGGCCAGCTGGAGCTTTCTAGCATAGTTACTTGCTCCCACAAGGCTTGGCCCTGTTAATGGTGGGGCATTAATTAACCCTTCAAAAAACCCTCGTGACCCCCCCAATGCAGTTCAGGCTAGAAGCCCGACGGCACCTGCAGCAACTCACCGCCCCAACGCATACACACCACAGCGAGACTACCAGCGCCGCAAACGCTGGCGCCCCAGGGCGCCAAGCCCCAAAAAGAAAGAAACAAAAAAAAAAAAAAACCCGGAAGACAGCGAGCATACGAGCGGCCTGTTCTTCGAAACACACTAAGCCAGGGGAAAGCGCGAACGCAGTCCCCCACTACCACAAATTATGCAGTCGAGTTTCCCACATTTGGGGAAATCGCAGGGGTCAGCACATCCGGAGTGCAATGGATAAGCCTCGCCCTGGGAAAACCACCTTCTTGATCATGGTATCTCCCCTGCCAGGTAAGTATGAGTTGCTCGCCCCGCCTCGACCCACACCCTCGCGCTCGCCGCACTTCACACACACGGTCACTTCCCCCACGCCGCCTCCGCACCCCGCGCTCCCTGCACGCCCCCCGCCTCAACCTCGCTCGTCGGCAAAACAACCGCGGGCGCCTTTGCCGTGCGCCCACGCGGGACGTGCGCGCCCAGGCTGTCCGGGACCGGCAGCCAATGCGCGCATGCTCATCTACATACGCCACGCCTTGCCATGACGTCCCCCGCATCCGGTCTCCGGCTCTGGGACAACGGATGTGCTAGTGGCCGGGCAGACCCGCCGATGCCGGGGGGGGGGGGGGGGGGGGAGCGGGCGCAGGTGGGCACGAGGCGAGGGGTCCGGGACCTAGCAGCGAGACTCGAGAAGGCGGGGGTCGCCCGGCGCCCAGCGGGAGTGGTGGCGGGTCCGGGCTCGGATGTGGTGTCAACCTGCCTTTCAACAAAAAGAAACTTTCGGCCCATTTTTGTCCTCGCTTGTTTGAAACTCATTTTCAAATATAATCGAAAACTCAGGAAAGGTCTTTCTGCCGCTTGACGTTAAGTGCTCAGCTGCCCTAGTAAGAAGTCGTGGCAATGTTTAGCCATGGCGACTTTCTGAATAAAAGGGCTTCAGTAACCTGCAGTAGCCTGACCTAGTAACGCTAGAAGAAAAACCAGGATTCTAAGTGTTGAAGAACGAAAAACTAAGTAAAACGCTAAACAGTGCCCTTCAACCGCAGCCAGTCGTGTCGCCCGAAACCCCGGGCAGCCAGGGTCAGGTGCCCTTCAGCCCTTTCCCCCTCTACCACCCCACCACGCACACAGGGTGGCCCCACCAAGTGCCCTCTGGTCCTTTCTGACTTGGACTCCGTCAAAGGTAAACGCAGCAGACAGTAAGTAAAGTGGTGAAAAAAGATGTCATTCAGTGACTACTGACAGTAGGGGAAAGAGCTGAGCTCCAATCCGATTTGTGCGGAGGTGATTTGGGCGTTTTCCCGGAAGAATGAGAGGAAGCGGGCTCAGTCCAGTCAGAGAAGTGAAAGGTTACAAAGGGTAGTTCGGTGTAACTGCTGTGAGGCGGTTGTGTTTGTTAGCTGGCAGTTACTGAACTGAGGATGCTCTCCTCCCACAGACTGGGAGATAGGCCCTACTTCCTTCCCCATCACATTTCAAAGTCCTTGAGATGGGAGGGACCCTTCAGAGTTGTAAGAGATCCACATTCGCAATCGCAAGCCCTTTTTAATAAATGCCCTATTTACAACACAGGTTGGGGGCCTGTGTCAGGTGTTTAACTTCCTCAGGCTGGAAGTCAAACTTAGGGACAGAACCTTGTGCTGCCAGAAGCTATGCTAGAGTCTGGTCAAGTCTCAGTGCAGGAAACAGTCTCAGTGCAGGAACAGTCCTTATGTGTTCAGAGTTCTGCAGCTCTCAGCCTAAGAAAGTCTCTGGTGATGAAACAAGATAACCCGGCACTTCCCCCTGGCTGAACCCTGGCTCCTGGACCCTCCTTTTATATTCTGTTCTCTTTGACGACATTGTTTGCCCGTTCAACAACTGTTTGTTGTTGTGCCAGACACTTTGAGGAACTGGTAACAAAAAGGCCTCTTGGCGTTCATGTTTTTTTTGTAGAAGGGGCAGAGGGAGTGGGAGAAAATCAACAATGGACACAATACGTAAATTAATTAGTGTGTTAGCTGTTAGTGGGTGCTCAGAAGAGGTTATACACGAGAAGGTGCTATGCTTCAAGCAAAGACTTGAAGGAGGTGAGGGTGTCAATCACGGAGGGGGCGGGGGAGGAAGCATCCCCGGCACAAAGGTCGGCTAGCGCAAAGGCCCAGGTAGGACTGTGTGTGGAGAATAGCAAGGAGGCCCTGCGTCCAGCGCAAAACTGAAGAGTTGTACAAAATTAGGTCAGAGAGGTGACTAGGTTGGAGATAAGATCATGAGGGTCTTGTAGATCATTGTAAGAGGTCCCACACCATCACCACCCCCGCCCCCCACGGATAATACTTTTACTTCACTTGGAAATCAGCTACCTAGATGTTCCAATACCACTTTAACCACTTCTTGGCATCCCGGCTGAGAATACCTGTCTCAGTTCCGCCTGGAAATCGACCACAGGTACTTGCTGCTGCCGCCACCGTCTCCTTGGGTACAGGTGACGCTCTTGACTTGGACTTCCATCTCTGGGAGTGCTTTTCTCTAGTCCGTCTCAGGTGTAAGTGGTCCCTGGCCGGGTCCATCATGCTGCTGGCTGCTCCTCAGAACAGATCATCAGGCATCTCCAGAGACCACTCCGCTCTGCGCAGATCATTGTAACACTCTAAATGTGAGCGAACCAAAAGTTTTTGTTTTGTTTAGTGTTTGAAGTAAGGTCTACATCGGGGTCCCGGCTGGTTCAGTGGCTGTGGCATGCGACTCCTGATCTTGGGGTCGTGAGTTGGAGACCCAAGATGGGTGTAGAGGTTACTTAAAAATAAAATCTTAGGAAGAAGGAACACACACACACACACACACACACACACACACACCATCCAATTCGGGGGCCCGAACTCACAACCTCAAGATCAAGAGTCAAATGCTCTACTGACTGAGCCAGCCAGGCAACCCCGAGCTGGGAGGTTTTGAGCAGGGGAGTGCCTTGATCTGAGTCCTCCGCCTCCCACTCCGCTTGGCACCCAAAATAATAATTACCATTATAATTATTATTATCGTTGTTAATAAAAAATAAGAAATCAGGCTGTTAAAGACAAAAGCAGGGAAATCAGTCAGTTAGTTCAGGAGGCTTGCATAATCCAGGCAAGACGATATTGCCTTCGTATGGTGGCATAATCTGCCACACCAAAAAAATGTCATTTTGGCCTAAGGATTATTTTGAACTAAAGGCATTTAAAAACCAGCAGGTGGTTAGGCGGTTCGCAGCCACCTACCTAGTGCCCATCCCAGTGGGTTCTCCTCTGCTCCTCCGCGAGGCCACCCCCGCACAACCAACACGCCAGCTTCACCGACGCCCCTCCTCGCCACTGCCGCCACGGACCGCTGTAGTCCCCACCTGTAGAAAGGAGCGCCGGGAGGGGAAACGCAACAGGCGAGAGCCCCGGCCCAGGCATCTTGACAATCGCGACCCGGGAGGCTGGGGCCACCGGCCGGGCAGCCGCCAAACGCAGGGGATATGCTCCCTCTGCCCGGAAAGGGGCGCTGGGGCGGCGTCGGCCCTGCTCTTTTTTCTAAAGAGCCTTCCAACCACGCCAAGGCATGCCGGACCTCCGGCTTGCCAGTGTGGTGGCCTCCGTCATTTCAAGAAGAAGCAATGACCCGGGCCTGTCAGCGTGCACCCTTCGATAGCTCAGCTGGTAGAGCGGAGGACTGTAGGCTGGATACGTGTGGGCATCCTTAGGTCGCTGGTTCGATTCCGGCTCGAAGGAAGTGCCTGACGCTTTTGCGCCACGGGGCGGGGGGCACCGCCCCCCAGCGCCCCGCCCCAACTCTGCCCCGCCCGGGGCACCTGCAGCCTCGCGGCAGCCCCTCTCCCACAGGCCAAAGTCAGTAAGTAAAACCTTTACGGAACACCTGCCTACGTCTGCTCGTGTGCTGCCGCCAGGGAACACACCTGCGCCTTCTTCCCGCAGTTTACCTGCACGTGCCCGTGGACGCTCCACGTCCCCGCCGCTCCTGCCTTGTCTCAGCCCCACGCCGTCCCGCGCCCTTCCCCACTTTTATTCGCCCACTGCTCCCGCTCCAGACAAACGCGTGGGCAAAGAGGTTCTGCCCTCGGCAAGCCCTCGAGGCTGACAAGCGTACAGGTCGTCACACGGGTCGGGAACAACCATGGCGTCCTTCATGAAAACTCCCCCTCCTCGATCTCCTGCCTTGCCTCCGAGGACGGTCGCTGCGTCGGTCGCTCCCAGTTGCAGTCTCTCTGTCTCCTCCTTCCCTGTTTCTCATAGGGTCTATAAATATACAGCTCTACGGAGACAGAAAACCCTCTTCCCCGACCAGCTTAATCTACTTGTGGGACAGAACTGTCACTCTGAGGTTTTCCAAGCCATCGCCAATTGTGCGCTTGCATCGAAGCTGACACTGGCAGAAACGAAATGCAGCAGGGCCCCTCTCATGGGCCTTGCCAGTCGCGACGAGAACTTCAGCGGCCCCTTCAGGTTTCTTGTCAGTCCGAGGACAGGGCCGTGGTCCGGGTACACTTCCGTTTTCCCGTGCCTTCGCACCTGTTCTTGTAGCCACGGATGGCGGGGCTGGGGGCGCTCCCGCTGAGAGAGCAGTGATTACTCACGCTCTGTGCACCGGTGGTAAATCCACCCGTACCGATTCTCCCGCTACATCGGACGGAGGGAGAGGGAGATGGATGAAATATTTCTATCTTACCCGCTTTCTGGCCACGGACCGACCGGACCGCTGGGGTCTCCACCTGTATGCAGAAAGGGGCGGGGGCGAGCGGGGGGTGGGGCGGAGTGTGGCGGCAAAACGCAGACTTAAGAGTCAGAGTCGGGGCGCAGAAGAGTGGGAGTAGGGGTGGAGTGAGACGGGGGCAGCTGTCGTCACAGTCGGTCGGGCGCACAAATTCACGTCCTTACTTACACAGGCAGCTGGCCTGTGGGTTCTGACCAGCTGGCTGACTTAGCGCTGGGCCCTTAAGGCGAAATTGGCAGGGCCTGAAGAGGGAGACACTGAGGGCCTGTCAGAGAGCACCCATCCAGGAGAAAACGGGCTTCATCCTGGGGACACAGCCAGGTTGTTGGGGCTGCGGGTGGGTGCAGAGAAGAACGCCAGGGAAAGGTCCTTGTTTCTCTTCCCTCCTGTGGGAAGGAAACTCCAGAGACTCAAAGTACAGTTGGAGCACATCACAGAGGGGGCTGGCAGCGGAACCGCACCGGGAGTGTGGCTCTCTGAGGCCTCAGGGACCCGGCTACTGCCATCCCTGACCTCTGAGACCACAAGCGCCTTTTCGGTTTTAGTTCTGCCTCCCAAACTGGAGACTGCGTTTCCCCCGGCCCCCCCCCCCCCTTCCTCTTGGTTCGCTCCCCAGCCCGGTCTCAGTGCTACTGTCCCACTGCCTCCACGGGTTCAGGAGGCCCTGCCTTTGAAGTCCAACAGTTGACCTTCGGGAAGCCACAGAGAGACCCCAGCCTCTAATGTCACCATCTACAGGCAGAGACCAGCAGACAGGCACCAAAGATAAAACCTCAACCACCTTCACTGGATGTGCCTGCCCCCCTCCCCCCCCCCATGAGATGTGGAGGTGTGGAATCCCTGGGGACCTAGCTTTGGCGCTTTGGGGGAATAGCAGGGTGAGGGGTGGAGGGGGGAGGTGGGTTTTGGCATCCAGCAAATGCAAGAGTGGGCCCTAGCATGGCCGACGCTTCCTGTCCGGGGTGTCATGGGGAGTAGCCGGGTGCTTCCAAGGTACGGCCCCACATCCTTGCAGGCACAGCAGTGCCTGCCACCCAGTCAGGCAGTGGCGACACAGTCAAGGGAAGGCCACGTAGATGTGACCTGTTGCGCCTCTGTGGGACTTTCACTGGGTGGGTGGGTGGGTGGGCACACACCCGAGGGGATGTTAAAATACGTGGAGCCAGGGCAAGGAGTCCAACCCCGGCCCTGGTGTTCTCTTCTCTCCCGCCTCTGACTCCAGTGCCTCTCCAGGAAGTCCAAAGCACCTTGACCTATTTCAGGAAGTAACCACCTCCCTCAAAGGGATCCAGGTCGGTGCACACAGGAGGGTCAAAGGAGCCAGGCCACCAGACTGGCGGACATGGCTGGGTATCAATCGGCCTCATCATGCCCTGAAACATGGAGCTGTGCCAAAAAGTAAAGCAATGTGCCACTGATGTGGACATGTCAAGCACACAAGAGCCATTTTGAAAGGGTTCCCACTGGCCAAATCGAGATCATGATAATAATCGATCATAGGGGCGCCTGGGTGGCTCAGTTGGTTAAGTGTCTGACTTCGGCTCAGGTTATGATCTCACGGTCCGCGAGTTCAAGCCCCATGTCAGGCTCTGTGCTGACAGCTCAGAGCCTGGAGCCTGTTTCAGATTCTGTGTCTCCCTCTCTCTCTGTCCCTCCCCTGTTCGTGCTCTGTCTCTCTCTGTCTCAAAAATAAATAAACGTTAAAAAAAAATTTAAGAAAAAATAATGGATCATAATCCGTGGAGTAAAACAGGTGCAGGGCCTAAATGCAATCACACGTCAGTATCCCTGAACGCTAAGCACCACTGGATCTTGGCCTCCAGATACACAAAATGGAAAAAAAAAAAAAAAAAAAAAAAAAAAAGGAACCAGGGCTCCTTGGAGACCCACCTAGCCACTTCTTTGGGTTTTCATGTTACTATGGGGTCTCCCACGTACATGGAAAAAATCTGTATGCTTTCTTTCTGATATTCTGTTTTACGTCCAATTTAATTCTCAGGCCCTGCTGGAGACCCTAACAGGGTAAAAAGTAAAGTTCTGTCTCCCCTACACCTTGAACCAGAGTGAAGCATGATGGAAGAACAGAAGAGGAAGGCATGGGAGAAAACTAACTAAGGTGCATACCCCTGACTTACCTTTTTCTGATGGTTTGTAAAATGATCCCATTCTTCTAAAGTGAGAAGGGGCTGAACCAGGCTAGGTTGGAGGCCGATGGGGTAGACTGGTGGGTGGATCCTCACAAACTGTGAGATCGTGACCTGAGCCGAAATCAAGAGTCAGGATGCTTGACTGGACTGAGCCACCCAGGCGCCCCAGAAACTTTTTTTTTTTTTAACCCCGCGATCTATAAGCTAATTAATGAAGCATATACTAAAAGCCTATTATGCCGCCATGCACTGTTGTAGCCAAGTATGAATGGAGCAATCAACAAAATAGACAATCTCTGGCCTCGTGGAACTTCCCTCTCAGGGGGTATAGTTAGAAAACTAAAATGCAGGGGTCCTGGGTGGCTCAGTCCGCTAAGCGTGGGGTTTGGGCTCAGGTCCTGAACTCACGGTTGGTGAGTTCGAGCCACGGATCTGGCTCTGTGCTGACAGTTCAGAACCTGGAGCCTGCTTCAGATTCTGGGGCTCCCTCTTTCTCTGCTCCTTCCCCGCCCACGCTCGCTGTCTCAAAAACCAAACACTGAAAATTTTTCGGAAAAAAGACAAAGCTAATAAGATGTTAGATCCGTTCTCCAAGCGTGTCTGGAACCACCTGGGGGAATCCTGTAGTATATAAATGGCTGCTATCTAGTTCGGCGGATTCTGTGAAAGTAAGGTCTCTATAAAACGTTGCTGCGTCCCGCGCTCGTAACCAGCCAGCCCCCACGGGCCCAGGAGGGCGCGTTGAAAGCGACTACCAGCCTCCAAAGCGAAAGGGCTTTAAGAAAACAACGCGAGAAAGAAGAAAAAAAAGAAAAAAAAAAAACACAAACCCCAAACACTGCCGAGACTGCTGTTCCGACACCGTAGGCATTAACTGTGGACAACCAAACGCCCAGAAGTCCACTTCTGCGCCAACACGAAGAGAAAGAAAAAAGCTGCGCCTGTTCTTGGTGAACCCAGATAACCAGGGGAAAGCGCGAACGCAGTCCCCCACTACCACAAATTATGCAGTCGAGTTTCCCACATTTGGGGAAATCGCAGGGGTCAGCACATCCGGAGTGCAATGGATAAGCCTCGCCCTGGGAAAACCACCTTCGTGATCATGGTATCTCCCCTGCCAGGTAAGTATGAGTTGCTCGGCCCGCCTCGACCCACACCCTCGCGCTCGCCACGCTTCTTACACACGGTCACTTGCCCCACGCGGCCTCCGCGCCCCGGATGCCCGCAGCCCCCCCTCAGCTCCAACCTCTCCCGTCCGCACAACAACCTCGGGCGCCTTTGCCTAGCCCCCACGCGGGACGTGCGCGCCCAGGCTGTCCGGGACCGGCAGCCAATGCGCGCATGCTCATCTACATACGCCACGCCCCGTCGCCCGAGTGGGCGGAGGAACTTTCCACCCTTGGGAGACGAAAGTAGAAGAACCGGGGGAGCCTGGCTGTGATTCTTCCAGTTAAAATGAACATTAGTTTGTAGTTCTCTTATTTATTTTATTTATTTGTTTTTTAATTATGACGTGGATTCATGAGCAGATGGCTAAGAAAGGTTTCTCCAGACGTTTCAGTGCAAAAAGGTGTTGTTATTATACGTAGCACCAGCACAGCACCCGGTGGGCAGGCAGAAAGAGCTGCCCTGGGCTTGTGAGGAGTGACTTGATGATATATTTTTAAATTTGTGGAGGGAGGGGGGATAGAGATAAAGTAAGTTTCCAAGGAATTTTGAAGCAAGGCTTTCAGGACCCTGAGGGGCTAGCTGCTGTCATGGTAAGGTTGCTTTTAGTTTTTAACGAAATATAAACATTAAGGCACTACGGCAGCCGTGAGCTCCTTGAGGAAGGTCACGCTCTGCATGTTTCAGCTCTCTATCAGTGGGCTGCAAGCTGTAAGGAGATCTAGTTTAAGCTACGTTTCTCTTGCCTTTGTTTCCCTCATCAATCTGTATGTACACCCATGTAGGGCTAGAACTCTTCACTCAGAGCCCCATGGTCTACCAACTGAGCCAGCCAGGCACTGCACAGCAGTTTGCAGTTTGCAGTTGGATTGAGGGGTTTGATTTTGTCACCGTTTTTTTTTCTAACATTTTCCCCACTGAGAAATCACAGTCTTTGCAAAGGCTGGTGAGCCCTCGTTTGGGTTTTCTAGTTTGTTTACTTTTTTCTTTGGCTGACCTTGTGGCCTCCAGGAGGTTAGGACAGGGTTGCTTGACTTGTGGGTTCGCTTTAGGTATGACACATCGACTGTGTTAAGTGGGGGAGGAGGGGGGGAGAAAAAGGCCCCCAAATATACGTAGTATGCTACCGTTTGTGTAGGAAAAGTGTGAAAACAAGAAAATTATACAGTCTTGGCAAAAGAAACAGAAGACTAGGGACACCTGGGTGTCTGACTCTTGACTTCAGGTCAGGTCAGGTCAGGATCCCAGGGTCGTGGGCTGGGCACTGAGTGTGGAGCTTGCTTAAGGTTCTATCTCTCCCCCTCTGCCCCTCTCCCCTTCTCCCCGACTAGCACTCTCTAAATAGATAAATGATGAAATTGCCTGGGGAAGGGGGGGGGGGAGTGGAAGGAGAGAGTGATGCTTTTCTGAGTACACCTTTCTCTGTAATTTTGACTTCTGGAATTCTATTAATATTTTACATATATTTTTAAATCACAGGGGGAACATCCCTAACGTTGAACATAAGCATAACTGAACCTAGCGATCTGAGATGAATAGTGTAGCCACACTGGAAGAAAAAAAAATAACCAACTGAAATGACTTTTGGGCACAGTACATCGACTATAAACATCTTCAAGTCCAAAGACAAGAACTGCAAACACATACTGAACTGTCCCATAGTAGGTTTGTATTTCATAGCTGTATGGTCGTAACAGTTCTGTAACAACGTTGTGTATATTGTAGGATTGAGCTAATGACTAAATGGATGTTGGGAGTCAAGGTTCTTACTGTTGGAGAAAGGAGCTACAAACAAATATGGAATGATGGTCCGCCTGGGTGGCTCAGTCTGTTGAGCATCCGACTCTTGATTTCAGCTCAGGTCATGATCTCACCGTTCATGAGTTTGGGCCCTCCGTCGGGCTCTGTGCTGATGGCTCAGAGCCTGGAGCCTGCTTCAGATTCTGTCTGTCTGTCTGTCTGTCTCTCTCTCTCTGCCCCTGCTCATGCTCTGTCTCTCTTGCTCTCAAAAATAAATAAACATTTGGGGCTCCTGGGTGGCTCAGTCGGTTAAGCGCCTGACTTTCGCTCAGGTCACGATCTCGCGGTTCATGGGTTCAAGCCCCACATCGGGCTCTGCGCTGACAGCTCGGAGCCTGGAGCCTGCTTTGGATTGATTCTGTGTCTCCCTTTCTCTCTGCCCCTCCCCTGCTCATGCTCGCTCTCTCTCTCTCTCTCTCTCTCTCTCACACACACAAAAATAAACATTTAAAATAAATAAATAAACATTAAAAACAAAAACAAAAACACGGGGTGCCTGGGTGGCTTAGTCGGTTAGTTGGTTAAGCGTTCAACTTCAGCTCAGGTCATGATCTCACGGTTTGTGAGTTCGAGCCCCTCATCAGGCTCTGTGCTGACAGCTCGGAGCCTGGAGCCTGTTTATTCTGTGTCTCCCTCTCTCTCTCTGTCCCTCCCCTGCTTGTGATCGGTCTGTCTGTCTCTCTCTCTCTCTCTCTCTCTCTCTCTCTCTCTCTCTCTCAAAAATAAATAAACGTTAAAAAAATTAAAGCAAGCAAACAAACAAATATGGAATGGTGGAGGGCAAGGAGGACCCACTTGCATAAAATTGAGAGTTGGAATTTAAGGTACTGGTGTGGGCTCATTATTTATTTTTTTAATTTTTTTTTTTTTTTTTTTTTTTTTTTTAAAGAGAGAGAAGGAACGAGTGGGGGAGAGGGCATAGAGAGAGGGAGAGAGAATTTTCTTTACGTTTATTAATTTCTTTTGAGAGGGGGGAGAGGGGCAGAGACAGAGGTAGAGAGAATCTTAAGCAGGTTCCACACCTAGCAGGGAGCCGGAGGCAGGGCTCAATATCATGACCCCAAGGTTATGACCTGAGCCAAAATCAAGAGACGGATGCTTAACCAACTGAACCACCCACGTAGCTGTCCCTGGGCTCATTGCTTTTAATCTACATCTGTAGATAGGTGTTAGGAAATACACGTATTCTCTACCTCTATCCACTGAAGGGGCCTAGAGGCAAAGACAGTAGCATTAGACATACCTACCGCCTTGATCTTGCTTCCTTTCTTTTCCTTTTTTCTTTTTTTCTTTTCTTTCTGTCTCCTCCTCCTCCTCCTCCTCCTCCTCCTCCTCCTCCTCCTCCTCCTTCTCTTAACGTTTATTTGTTTAACGTTTATTTGTTTTTGAGACAATGTGTGAGCGGGGGAGGGGCGGAGAGAGGGGGGCTGAGGATCCAAAGCGGGCCGAACTCACCAACCGAACCCGTGAGATCACGACCTGAGCCAAAGTCGGCCGCCCAACCGACTGCGCCACGCAGGCGCCCCTTGATCTTGTTTTCTAAAACCACTCCCCACTAAAAAGAACCAGGCCTCTTTGGAGAAATAGATAATTTTCACGAGCCAAGACAGATACATAATGGCCCTGGAACATCTTGTGCCAGAAGACACGGAAATGCTCCAAAAATGTTATGGACGTGTCCGAAGGACACCGTAGGCACCCTGAAGGGGTTTTTATAGGCCCGATCTGAGAACATTCGAACATCAAAATAAATTTCAAAACAGTTTTGGGTTACAAACAACTGAACAAAATAACAACCATGAGTTCGTATCGTTAGCACATAGGGAAGGAGGGAAAGTCCTACCTTACGATGCCAGCTGATACCTGAAGAATGAATGATGGCATTAGAAAATGGACATTTGGCGATCGTAACGCAAGAGCCATCAGTGGACGCTAAAAACTGTCGTGTTAAACAGGATATTCACATATCCTCAAATTATCTCCATACAAATCACTTGATAATTACAAAGGGAAAACTTGATGAACACCTCCAGTGGCCGACAGTTGCAGTGCTGGCCCCAGTACCCAGGTGCTTCTGCAACACCCCAGCCTGCTGACTTTGGCCTTCGCTATGTGACTTGCTTTGGCTAATGGGACATTAGTAAATGGGACGCAAGCAGAAGGTTGAAAATCACTTGCTCATTAAGACTGGCTCTCACTTGCCTGTCCTGAGGCCACCATGAGAAGAAGCCTGGGTTAGCCCGTTGGAGGATGACATCGCCGGAGTGAACGTGAACCGTGTCTGCCGAAGTCCCCTAGACCGACTAGGCCCCAGGTGACCTGCAGGCTGGCCGCCGCGGCTCCAGCGATCCCACTTGAGACCGGCAGAACTGCCCGGCGGAACCCAGCCAGAATCGCTGATCCACAGAATTGTGAGCAAGTGAAACGGTCATTATTTCCAATCGCTAAGTTTTACGGCAATCTGTTACACAGAGACGGGTAACCGATACACCTCCTTCACTAAGTAGTCGATGTTAACCCCACCGGTAATAGAACAAACTGCCTTCACGTGCCTCCAAACGTGGTGCCCAGAGGAGGCCTGTATACATCTGTACAGGTCTGTCATAATAAAACACCACCAAGTGGGCGGCTTAAAAAAACAGAAGTGTCTTCTCCCACAGTTCTGGAAGCTAGAGGTCCAAAAGCAAGGTGCCAGCAGGGCCATACTCTCTCTGAGGCTCTGAGTGGAATCGTCCCTCGTCACTCCCCAGCTTCCGGTGGTGACAAGCCAAGCCTTGGCTCGCTTGCGGCTACATCACTACACTCTCTGCTTCTGCCATCGCACGGTGTCCTGTCAGCGAGTCTCTTCACGTTGCCGTCTTCCTCGCGTAAGGAAAACAGTCACATTGGATCAGGGCCCGCTCGAGTGACCTCACCTTCACCCGACTGTATCTGCAAAGATCAGATTTCTAAAGAAGGTCACAGTCCTAGGTACCAGGACTCAGGACTTCAACACATTTTTTTGGAGGGACACAAACCAACCCATAGCAGACACGGTATCATTTACGTAGCCTTCGTGTCAAAAATGCATTCCTGAATGTACTTGCGAGGGAAGCCAGGACAACTCAAAAACTGAAGGACGGTCTCCAAAATGACTGGCCCGTAGTCTTCAAAAAGGCCTGCATCATGAGATGCAAAGAACTACCTGGGAACTAGTTCAGATAAAGAGACATGCCAACTGAATGCAACACATGATTTCGAATTTTCCTTTGCTCTAAAGGACATTATTGGGACAATTGATGGAAAAGGGAATAACGTCTGTAGAGTAGTAAGATTGTATCAATGTTCATTTCTTGGTTTTGATAATTTTCCTGGGGTTAGGGAAGAGAACCATTTGTTTGTTTGCAGGAGTAGTACACCCTAAGAAAGGAAACTTCCTGAGACAACTAACAATCCAAAACGTGGGCCACCTGGGTGCTCAGTCCCTTAAGGGAACGAGCCTTGGTCATGATCTCACGGTTGGGGGCGGGGAGGGGGCGGAGAGGGGGTTCGGTGCGCGTGGGGCTCCCCGCTGACAGCACGGAGCCTGCTTGGGATTCTCCCTCTCCCCTGCTCTCGCCCGTCCTCCCGCTCTCTCTCAAAATAAATTAAAAAACAAAAGAAAAGAAAAGTAAAGTAAAAGGATGTACAACACACGTTAACTCGGATCTTGATGCTGCTAGAACCTCAGAGAAGTCTTTGCTGACCCAATAATCTCTAGTCCTGTCTCTTGCCTTGCTTTGCTCCAGGGACCCGATCACCCAGGAACACACAACACTTCAATCATTTTGCTCCTATCTGAAGAGGATATTTACCTTTACCTCCACTCGATCTCC
The DNA here is from genome assembly GCF_018350175.1 of Felis catus. Lineage (NCBI taxonomy): Eukaryota > Metazoa > Chordata > Mammalia > Carnivora > Felidae > Felis > Felis catus. The sequence goes on along the minus strand of NC_058373.1, from coordinate 83,870,395 downwards.
GGAAAGAATCTTCTTGTACAGAAGAGGAAAAGACAAATCCGGGCAGGCTGAAAGAGGCAGCCGAAGCCCACAGGATGAAAACGTGATATTTCCGTTCATTTGATTTTCGGAGACCATTCGACGCCCCTCCCCAGCCCACACATCTACTCTTGAGAATGGACGCCTTGTCCTGACTGACGCCCTCTGTTCAAATTTTCCTTTCGTTGTCGCAAGATTAGGTTACTACGTAATCCGAAAGGTCATACTGAGGATTAAGACAATTTCGTGTTAAATTGGTGACAAAACTCTTAGTATTTAAGGTTGAGTTGATTCTCTGTTGCCTATTGCATGTAATTTTCGTTGCAAGGAAGGGGAGACTTAACCCACCGCCTGGGTGGGGCCTGCAGTTTCTGGACGCCGCGGGACCCCGTCTTGTCGGGTCTCCCCTCCGGGTCCCGACTCCTCGCCGCCCTCCCCCCATCCTTCGCTCCAGGCACCGGCGGTCTGCCGGGACACTAGCACATCCGTTTGTCCCAGAGCTGGAGCCGCGACGCGGGGAAGCGCGCGACAAGGCGTGGCGTATGTAGATGAATAAGCGCGCAGAGGCTGCCGGTCCCGGACAGCCTGGGCGCGCACGTCCCGCGTGGGGGCTAGGCAAAGGCGCCCGAGGTTGTTGTGCGGACGGGAGAGGTTGGAGCTGAGGGGGGGCTGCGGGCATCCGGGGCGCGGAGGCCGCGTGGGGCAAGTGACCGTGTGTAAGAAGCGTGGCGAGCGCGAGGGTGCGGGTCGAGGCGGGGCGAGCAACTCATACTTACCTGGCAGGGGAGATACCATGATCACGAAGGTGGTTTTCCCAGGGCGAGGCTTATCCATTGCACTCCGGATGTGCTGACCCCTGCGATTTCCCCAAATGTGGGAAACTCGACTGCATAATTTGTGGTAGTGGGGGACTGCGTTCGCGCTTTCCCCTGGCTTCTTGTAGTCTGAATGGAAGAGCTTGGACTTAGCTACGCTGTGAGGTGGTACGTTTCTGCTTCGCCCCCGCGGTACGGTCACGGTGCTGCTGTTGCCATTGCGTTGTAGTTCTCGTACTAGCGCGTCCCGCAGAAAAGTAGAAGCGCGCTTCTCGGTTTTTGCTTGGTTTTGTTTTGTTTTTCTTTACCTCGTTTTTCGCCAACCATAGCCCGCCTACTGCGGCAGCACGGAGAAGATCTTTCCGGTCGCCTGAGAACGTGGTGATAGGCGAGCACGTGAGAGTTTGCGGGGGCCAGGAGACGGCGCAGAAGTACATCTTCGCTTCGTGGTCGTTTTCTTTTCTTTGTAAGTCCTGCGACACCTCGTTTCCCCCCCCCCCCCCCAGCAGTGTCTCCTTGAAATCCACCACCCTGCTCTGTTAACTTGTGCGTAGTGCCTCACTTCAAAAAGGTTTGTTTGAGCTCAACTTCTGTAGCAGTTCACCACGGAATCTGTGTTGTAGGCGCTTTCCCAAACTAGGGGCAGAGGAGAAACTCGCCCAGTCTTTAAGCCTCACGGGCCTTAGCGGCCCGGGGACCCCCACTTTCTTTTGGAATTTCCTTTCTTTACCATCCTCCACCTTCACTGCCACCAACCCCGCCACCTTCATTCCTCCTGGGTCGTTCATTCCTACTGCTCGCGTCACTCTCTTCCTCTCAGAGCGTGCAGTAAAGACACTCTGTGGGAGAAACCCTGTACTACTACCCAGTCTAGGGCTTTGTCTCTGTTACTGGGCGTCTTCCTCTTTCTCCTTTGTGTCCCCCAGGCACAAGATGGTCCCTAAATGTTTCGTAAGTGCCACACCACGAGAGAGTATTGGAACCAGTTTTTGGTTTGGTTTTGTTTTACGGGGAACCAGCAGCTGAGCTGTGGAATACTTCCATTGTTCTGGAGGTACAAAGTAGCATCTTTCCTAAAGTATGCCCTTGAGGGAGTAACCTACATTCTTCACCTTCTTTGTGTGTTTTGTGACAAGGTCCTTCCTTGGATAGTGCGGTCAACTCATTTATGTGTGTTTTTGTTAAGCACCCTGCCCCACACTAATATGTAACTTGCTGCTTCCACTCTACCCCCACCCCAACAGACACCGTAACCATGTAAACCAGGGACCAAGGGATGTACCTACCACTCCTTACCCTTGCCCGGAATAAGGCCCCCTTGGTACAAACAAGCAGATTAGCGGATGGATAGGTGCGACACTGTATTACTGCCTTTTGCCCCGTACTTGCTGTTTCTTAGCATTTACACAGCACCTTCACGTTTTCAAAGCACTGTACCAATGTTTATTAATCCTCACAACACCCCTGTGAGGTAGGTAGGTCAGTATGTCCTTTGTAGTAGAGAAACTGAGGCAGACAGAGGTCAAGCGAACCAAACCTGCCTAGTCCACAAGGGCAGCCGGCGAAGGGACTGCACCGGAGTCCCGAAGCCAGGGCTCTCTGTCCCGTTCATCCACTGGTGAGCATCGCGTGGGCGTCTTCTCACCAGTGAAAGGTGGACAGACAGGAGGACCAAACACACAGATTTCTCAGGCAAACGGGGGGGGGGGGGGGGGGGGGGGGTAGTACAAACGACATCAGGGAATAACCAGGGAACAACGCCAGTGAAAGAGAGAAACGTGAACCAGCACACCAGTAAGGCAAGAGAACATGCTGGAGAGCAAGGCTGGGATCGTGGTGACTACTCAGAAGACCTAGACCGGGGGGGGGGGGGGGGGGGGAATGTAAACGAGGAACCCACCTACAAGGTGACCAACCCAAATACCTGTGGTTTCCAACTGGAAGAAAAGTTAGTGAAAAAAACCAAACCACACAATCGAATTTTAAATTAGAAATGACGTGGCGATAATTCACATTAAAAAGGCCAATCATATTTGTATTGTAACTAGTATCCTTTTTGGAGCCTTCCATTCCAAATATTCCAATTCCCCCCCCCCCCCACGCCCCCCCCCTCCCCCCACGAGGGCTGTTCCTTACAGCACTCTTTCTCTCTCCATACCAATCCGTACACTAGTAGAACTATCAAGTGGCTCGATGGCGTGTCGCAGGGTTAACTGGCCCGGCTAGGGATGGAATTCAGGAAACCATCACAGACGGACCATTCTGTCTGCCTCCTGTATTTTAGAAACAGCTGTTTCGAACCTGCCTCTGCCCAATTCCATCTTCTAGGAAAGGCTGAGAGCACACACAGAAGCAGTTCATTCTTTCGTAAGGGGATTGGTGAACCTGGTTCAACATGCCATTTTCAGAGAAAAAAGACAGAAGGCCTGCACTGTAAAGCATAACGAAGGAGTAGATTGATTATAGCTACTCCAAATTTTAGAGTGATACAATGACCACAGAGTTAAAAACTATCACTGTTACCACGGTTTATTTGACAATAGTCGGTTTAGTCTACAAGTTTAAGGCAAACATACTAATGCAGTCGCTTTTCATCAGAAATCATACTTATAAAGATTACATAAAGTCTGTCCCAAAACTTCTAAGAAATGTTCATTAATTAAAAATAAGTCTGATTAAGATGCTTTTACCAGGATACATGGATGAACTAAGGTGGCATACAATGTTTTTAAAAAAACAAAACAAAACATAACAAAAACACCAAAAGAAAACAAAAGGTAATGGCAACCTTTATCTTGTCTGAACAATGCATCTTTGAAAGGGTTAAACATCAGAAATTACTTAAAGGGAAATAAGATTGGCAGCCATAAGGAACGCTATTCAGAAAATAAAGACAGTTACAGAGGCTACTTAAAAAAGGACTGAACGCTGGGCTTCGGAAGAGGAGGAGCGCACGGTGATGGACAACCGTCCCAGGGAGCACACGGGGAGCTGCAGGAGGGCAGCGTTCCACCACACGGACGGACGGACCCGCAAAACCCGTGGACGGCACCGCTCCATCGCTTCTCAGAAAAAAAGGAGAGTAGATGCACTTGGTCAGCTGTTTCTTTTGTTTCCAGTGAGCAGTAAATGCCTAATCTCATTAAGAAAACAAAAATAAAATCTGAAGGAAGGCAGCCCTTTTTAACCAAAGGCGGAGTGTGGCTTATGTGTCTCCATTTAACACTGCCAAGCAGTTCTGCAGCAACTGTAGGTTACCCTAAAAAGGAAGGGAAAATAAATCATGAAGTGCAGACAGCCTGGAAGAGTTGCAGTGAAAATATAACAGCGCTGGGAATCCCGGAACTAACGCCACCTTTATTAAGACAACAGAACTCCGGAAACAGCTACTCACTATCCACACACGTACGGGTTTAAAGACATAAAACCGTATCCTTTGTTTCACGTACAAGGTTTTCCACACACCAGATTTCTTCAGGGCATTTCCGTCTAGATCAGTATTATGGTGTTGAATCACTCGGCATGATTCTAATGAGGGATGAAACATGCCCTGTGTGTCCAAGTCAAACTACCGGACGTTTTGCAAGGCCGGTTCTTATCCCTTTCCTCCTCTAGCCGTTAAAATCTGTGTATTAGGGTAGAGGCATATTAAATTATAACGTACGCTTTCAGGACTAAAGTAGTGAGTGATACCAGTTTTTACACACATAGCCGTAAGTTCCCGTACAACGGCATTCTGTAACATTCAGACAGGCCTACGTACCCATTTGTAAAACATGGGCGCTGGCATCCAAATTTAGACACGTGTCCGGACAAATGTAAGCATATATGGATTACACCGATAAATACATGGGGTAAAGGAAAACCTCTTCCTTCCAGTAAGTAGAAAGCCAACTAAAACGATGGGATTAGAAAAGTGACCGTCTGGCAGCCACCGCAATAATCGACGGAGGCAAAAGTCATGAACGGTGGCTTTGAGCATAAGGCTGAAATGCCAATACCGTAGCCATTAGGTACGTGCGGCGATGGAAAATTTAAATTTCTGTTAACAGTAGTTAAATAAAAACTCAGTTTCTCAGTTGCACCACCCACATTTCAAGTGTAGGCGTTTGACGGCCACGTGTGGCTACTTAGTGGCTACCGTACCAGACAGTGCTGATGACAGGACACTTCCATCACCACACAAAATTCTGTGGGACAGTGCTGGGTAAGCGATGGGGTATTTACACAGTCCCAAGTATCTCCCCGCAGAATACTTCTTCATTTCAAAGTGTAAAATAGTAACTTGGCCACTGAGAAACCTGCAGACATCATCACTTGAACCAAATGATCAAAGTCAGACATTGCCAGCGAGGCAACCCATCAACAGCACGTACCTCCTGAAAGGATGCAACAACGAGAAGGTCCGAGCACCACTTCTGGGCGATTCCCGCCACAGGTGGGGAATCTAAACTCAATAACTAGACGAACCCAAAGCGAGGGACATTTTATAGACCTGTGCTTTTCAGTGTCCAATGTTATGAAATACAAAGACTCAGGAACTTTCCGGGTTCAGGAAGTCTAAAACGACACGTGCAGGGGGGTGCGGGGCGGGGAGGGCACCTGGCTGGCCCAGTTGGTAGAGCGCGCGACTCTCGACTCTCTCGATCCTGGGGGTCGTGAATTCAAGCCCTACAGCGGGTGTAGAGCTCATCCCAAGAAAAACGAAAAGTCACGCCTGGGTGGCTCTGTCGGTTAAGTGTCCGACTCTCGGTTTCTGCTCAGGTCACAATCTCACCGTCTCGGTTTCGTGAGTTGGAGCCCTCCCCCACCCCACCCTGCGCCCCGGGCTCTGCGCTGACAGCGCCGGAGCCTGCCTTGGGATTCTCCCCCTTTCTCTCCCTTTCTCTCTCTCTCTCTCTCTCTCTCTCGCTCTCTCGCTCTCTCGCTCTGCCTCTCCCCTCCTCCCACGTGCGCTCGCGCTCTCTCTCGCTCGCTCTCTCAAAATAAATACATACACTTAAAAAATAAATAAAAAGACCTGTGCGCCAAATGTCATGTATTATCTTGAGTATCCTTTTGCCACTAAAGACATTATTCATTGTTAGACAACTGGTGGCATAAAAGTCTGTGGATTAGATAATAGCACTGTATCCATAGTAATTTCCTGATCTTTGTAATTGCTCCAAGTACTCAAGAGAATTATTTGGTGTTAGGAAATCGACACTGAAGTGTTTAAGAGCCAAGAGGCTTCCTAGCTGCAACCTAAATGGTTTAAGACAAAAGCAGGTGTGTATAAGGGTAGGGGTGTGGGGTGTGTGTGTACTGTGTAAAGAGGAAAAGTAAAGAGGGAGGGAGGAAGAGGGGGAGGGGAGGACAGAGCGAACATGACAATATGCACATTTGAGGACTCTAGTGACAACTATCCAGGGATTCTTTGTACTTTTCTTGCAACTTTACTGAGCGCCTGAAATTGGGGGAACATAAACATTTAAGAATTTCAAGTGCCCCAGTAACTGTCCATGTTGTGCCAGTAGAACGATGGATTCTGAGCCTGTCTGTATTTCTGACATGATCTTCTTAAAGGTATATCCCTCCAGTGGGACGAAGTCCAAGGATACACATCCTGCACTTGACACACTGCCAACGCCCTCCAGAAGGGTGTGCCCTGGTCCACACTTACCCACCAGGCACGAGGACTCCTCGCCCTCATAGGCAGCAGTAGCATCACCTTTTTTTTTTTTTCCACTGCCTTTATCATACATTCTATGCTTCATTAATAACGTATCTGAGACTATCTTCAAGGACACAAAAGTGACCAAATGACCTAATTTTCTGTTATAACCAGGTTCCATTACATGGCAAGACATATCCCGGTTATAATGAGTGAAATCCAAAGTAGTTTTAAACCATCTGGATGCAAATTTAACCAATGTCTAATCTCTTTGGAATAACTTATATGGATTCTGGGACCAAAATGGGACTTTGTTCAGATTTGCAAAATCATCAAGAAACCTCAGACGAGAGGGCAGGGTTTCTCAACCTCGGCGGTTTTTTTTTTTTTTTTTAAGCTTTATTTATTATTTTTTTAAATGTTTATTTTATTTTATTTTTGAGAGAGAGAGAGAGAGAGAGAGAGAGAGAGAGAGAGAGAGAGAGAAGAGAATCCCAAGTACGCTCCACGGTTATCAGTGCAGAGCTGGACACGGGGCTCGAACTCACAAACCCGTGAGATCATGACATGAACGGAAACCAAGAGTCAGACGCTTCACTGACTGAGCCACCCAGGCGCCCCAAGTTTTGTTTGTTAAAGTAATCTCTCTACACCCAACGTGGGGCTTGAACTGGCGACTCCGAGATCAGATCGAGAGTCACACGCTCTTCCGACCGAGCCAGCCAGGCACCACCCACCCTACCCCCCATTTAAAAGAAGATTTTATTTTATCACGGGGCGCCTGGGTGGCGCAGTCGGTTAAGCGTCCGACTTCAGCCAGGTCACGATCTCGCGGTCCGTGAGTTCGAGCCCCGCGTCGGGCTCTGGGCTGATGGCTCAGAGCCTGGAGCCTGTTTCCGATTCTGTGTCTCCCTCTCTCTCTGCCCCTCCCCCGGTTCATGCTCTGTCTCTCTCTGTCCCAAAAATAAATAAACGTTGGAAAAAAAAATTATAAAAAAAAAAGAAGATTTTATTTTATCATTATTTTTAAAATTTATTATCATTTTCTTAGGTAGGTCAAGAGGCGGATGCTTGACTGACTGAGCCACCTAGGCGCCCCTGAACGATTTTATTTTTAAAGTCATCTCTACACCCGACGTGGGGCTCGGACCTACAACCCTGAGAACACGAGTTGCACGCTCCACCGACTGAGCCATCCAGTCTCAGTGTCCCTCAGTCTCGGCACACTTGACGTATTTGGGGCTGTCGAATCCTTTCTAATGGGGGCTCTCCTGTGCCCTGTCAAAAGTTTAGCAGCATTCCTGCCCTCTGCGCCCTACATACCGGTCGTAAACCCACCCATCCTCCGATGTGACTACCAGACATGTCTCCAGAAATTGCTAAATGTCTCCCGGGAGGCAAAACTGCCTCTAGTTGAGAGAGCCACTGGAGCAGAAGACCCATCAGAGAACACATTTCACAAAGGACCTGAAAAGCACAGAAATCTGGAAACCAGAGGCTGACAATCATCTACATAGTAAGGGTCAGCACACTTTCTGTAAAGGGCTTAAACACGTAGTAAACGTTTTAGACTTTGAGAGACATGTGGTCTCTGTTTTGCTGTAGTAGTATGAAAGCAACCACAGACAGGGCCCAAAAGAAAGAGCTTGGCTGTATTCCAGTAAAACTTCACTTACAGATGAAATCTAAATTTCACGTAATTATCACGTGTCACGAAATACTATTCTTTGGCCTTTTTTCAAAGAACCACTGAGGGGCACCTGGGTGGCTCAGTCGGTCAAGCGTCGTCCGACTCTCGATTTCGGCTCAGGTCATGATCTCACGGTTGGTCGTGAGATCAGCCCCGCCTGGGATTCTGCACCGGGCGTGGAGCCTGCTTAACATACTCTCTCTCCGGGACACCTGGGTGGCTCTTTCGGGTAGGTGTCTGACTCTTGGGTTTCGGCTCAGGTCATGGTCTGGCGGTTAGGGAGTTCAAGCCCTGCATCCGGCTTCACGCTGACAGTGAGGAGCCTGCTTGGTGTTTCTCTCTCTCTCTCTCTCTCTCTCTCTCTCTCTCTCTCTCTCTCTCCCCCCCCCCCCCCCTTCCCTGCTCGTGCTCTATCTCTCTCTCCCTCTCAAAAAACTAACGCCATTCTTGGCTCACAGGCTACACAAAAACAGACAGGCTGTAATCTGCTAATGCTTCCTTAAACCTATTAACAAAATCCTGAAGAGATTTTGTAACCTCCTTACAAAGAACAAACATAGTGAACATTAGAAACCAACACGGGTGCAGTAACAATAAATCGTGCCAACCTTATCGAAATATTTTCTTTTGAGAGGGTGATTAGACCAGGAAATCCTCAACATATAGCTTCATTGTAATGAGGAATTGGATACATCTTGTATCCATCACAGATAAAATGGAAACGGTTGATGATAGTACAAATAGGTGAATTCCTAGCTACCCAAATAGCCATCACCAAAGAATACTCATTGATAACTTAATATCAATCAGTATAGAAAGAAAGGAAGGGAACTAAAAATTCAGCCTTTTTGGGTACCGTGCACCTATCCGGTTAGATGAACCAATGTTGACTCCTTTGGTCCCGATCAATCTTTTAAAGTAAAACTTAGATGACGACATAAAAGGGAAGTTCATACAAACTACAAATGTCCATCACTTGGGAGTAATCACCACTCTCCTAGTCAACTACTATATGATCAAATCGAAGTTTCCAAAAGATCTCACGCTGGGCTAAAACTAGCAAGCTACAATTTGACAGACATAACTGTGGCCTGCAACTTCATTTTAAAAATTAAATGCTCAGTACATGAAAAAGTTCTAGAGACCTGTTGCACGACAATGTGAATATACTTAACAAGGCTGAACCGTACACTTTAAAAGTGGGTAAGATGGTACATTTATGTGTTTTTTACCACAAAAATGAAAACTATTCCTACAAAGAATTAAACACACAACTGTAGGTTGGAGGCTCGAAAACAGACCAAGAAGGAGGAGGAGAATGAGGAGAAGATGTGTGATTATAAGCCAAATCAAGCTGGTGTAAGATGGCGCTAACAAAACAAAACAAAACACAAAAGAACCAAAAAACAAACAAACAAAAAAAACAAACCCTTATACGAAAAGCAAAAAGAAAAAGAAAAAAAAGAAAAAAACACAAAAAACCCTTATGCCTCTAAAACTGCCGTGAAGGGGCGCCTGGGTGGCTCAGTCGGTTAGGCGTCCGACTTCGGCTCAGGTCATGATCTTGCAGTCCGTGAGTTCGAGCCCCGCATCAGGCTCCGTGCTGACAGCTCAGAGCCTGGAGCCTGTTTCAGATTCTGTGTGTCCCTCTCTCTGACCCTCCCCTGTTCATGCTCTGTCTCTCCCTGTCTCAAAAATAAATAAAACGTTAAAAAAAAAAAAAAAATTTAAAACTGCCGTGAGGAGAAACGTGTACAATAATAAGTCCACGTGTGGAAAGGTGTTTCCATTTCTGGGTGCAATATTGAAAAAAAATTTTAATGTTTATTTACTTATTTATTTTTTTTTGAGAAAGAGAGAGACAGACATAGAGACGGAGAGAGACAGAGCATGAGCAGGGGAGGGGCAGAGAGAGAAAAGAGGGAGACACAGAATCCGAAGCAATTCCAGGCTCTGAGCTGTCAGCACAGAGCCCGACGTCGGGGTCGAACTCACCAACTGTGAGATCGTGAGATCGTGAGATCGTGACCTGAGCCAAAGACAGAGGCCTACCCAACTGAGCCACCAAGGGGCCCCTGCATGCAATATTTGAAAACAGCAATGACCTAGTGTAATAATATAAAAAGCTTATCGAAATGTATGGGATAAAATATATTTAGCTCAAAGATGTCTAGCTTGTAGGAGAGAATATATTCAAATAGTTGAGGGTAATATATCCAAATGTTTCTGTGGGAGAAATTAAATTCATTTTTCTTTCTTTTTTTAAAGCCAACCCATTTATTTTGAGAGTTTGAGAGAGAGAGAGAGAGAGAGATAGAGAGAGCGCGCGAGTGAGCGAGCGCACGAGCGGGGAGGGGCAGGGAGAGAGAGAACCCCAAGCAGACTCCACGAAGAGTTGGACGCAGGGCTCCTCCAGCTGACAAACTGTGAGACCATGACCTGACCGAAACCAAGAGTCGGACCCTCAAACGACAGAGCCACCCAGGCATCCGTCAAATTTATCTTTCTTATTTCACGTGACAAAACTCTGACCAATTTGTCAAAGTGACACAGAAGCAGATTTCTGTGCGTTATGGAGTGTCCCGAACGTCTTAGTAGAGTTTCAAGCTTTTTAATGACTTTCAAAGCGTAAATACTAGAAATATATTAAAAAAAAAAACAAAAAACCAAACACTAACAAGTTTATTTAAATTTCTTTAATACTTCTAATTTGGGGAATTTTGAATATATTTTTACTTTCAGTCCTTCTGATTGAAGCCAGCAAATATTAAATTTTTAAAGAAGTTTTTATCAAAGATAGATTTATCTTTTTTAAGCAGTCACAAATGATACTGGTTTCCATATTAGGTACTAGGGTCTTGCAGAGCTGACCGCTTAGAGAAATTGTACGTGTTATTCTTGCTTGAATTAGATGATCTTCAAGTTCGCTCGCAATTCTAAGATTCTCTAGTTCTAACCTTATTAGAAGGCTTGGGCCAAGCTTTATCTTAACTACAAGAAAGGGCTGAATCTGGAGGAAACAAACACTATGAAAAACGCTGGGCGAAGGATATTTATTCACTAACATTAAATTATTTTGAAGTACTAAAATGATCTTCAAAAATTAGCATTCCAATTATAATTCATTCTAATCCAGGAATGGCTCTTCCAATATCCCTCCAGAAAGAAACTGTCATTAAAGGATTATTATCAATTCCATAACTGACTCCTTCCTTCCTCCCTGCCTTCCTCTCTTTCTTTTTTTTTTTAAGTAATCTCTACACCCAACACCCAACGTGGGGCTCAAACTCACATCCAGGAGATCAAGGGTCACATGCTCCACCGAATGAGCTGGCCAGGCACCCCATCATTCATTCATTCATTCATTCATTTCTTTCTTTCTCTTTCTTTCTTTCTTTCTTTCTCTCTCTCTCTCTCTCTCTCTCTCTCTCTCTCTCCCTCCCTCCCTCCCTCCCTCCCTCCCTCCCTCCCTTTTCTTTTTAATGTTTATTTTTTACTTTTGGGGGGGGAAGGGCACAGAGCGGGGACAGAGGATCTGAAGGGGGGCCGCACAGCCTAACGTGGGACTTGAAACTCACCAATCGTGAGGACCCAGGTGTCCCAAGACTGACTCATTTCTAAATTGTAAGTCACGTAAACTATTAAACCTTGACTATGACACTAACCTTTGCATGCTTCAGTTCTAACTCTGCCAGTTCCACTAAATTTTTTCTGAATGCGGCAACTCTTCTCGTCTTAAAATCTATAAGTTCTGTGAACAAAAGAAATTAGGATTAACTATTTACTTCACATAATAGTTGAAGGTATACCGTATAATTAAAGGTTAATATAACAGTACCTTGTTTTGCAGATTCAGATATTTTTTCAAATTTCTGACAACATAATTGTTGGGATGTCTCAGCCTGAAGAACATCTTTATTTTTCGCTCTTGCTTTATCCAGTGCTTTGTTAGCATTTTCATAATCCACTAGTGACCTAGATCTTCGATAGAGGAGATCCTATACAACAGAATGCTTCACAGTAAGGCACGCTGCGTGTTTCGAACAGTTACGGGCAACCACCACCACCCCACTGCCCCCGTCATCATCAGAGCTAACGCTTACGCCATGAAGATCACATGCCAGTCACCCTCCAAGTGGTCTTTATAACAGCTTTATGGAGATGTAATTCACACACAGACACCTCGTTCCAAGTGCACAATTCACGGGTTTTTAGTGTGCTGGCAGAGTTGTATAACCATCGCCACCATCAATTTTGGAGCATTTTTGTCGATCAAAAATCCATCAGCAGTCATTCTTCATTTCCTCCTTGCCACCCCCCAACCCTAGACAACCGCTGATCTGCTTTCTGTCTCTATAGATTTGCCTATTCTGGCCGTGCCATGAAAAAAAAAATGGAATCACGGAATATGTGGCCTTTTCTGTCTGGCTTTCTTCACACAGCATAAAGTTTCGAGTTCATTCATGTTATAACTGAATCAGTACTTCATTCCTCTTGACTGCTAAATAATGTTTCGCCGTAAGGACAGACACACCACATGCATGTGTCCGTTCACCAGTGGAGAGACATTTGTTTGTTTCCACACTCTGCCTATTATGAATGATGCTGTTATGAACATTTGTGTATAAGTCTGTGTGTGAACATGTCTTCCTTTCTCTTTCTATCTCATTACTTAGGGGTGGAATTGCTGGGTCACTCGGTAATTCTGTGTTCAACCTTTTGAGAAACTGCCAGACCGTTTTCCAAAGTGGCTGCGCCATTTTACATTTCTGCAGATGCTGTATGAGTGTCCCAGTTTCTCCACATCCTTGGCAACGCTTATCTTTTTGATTAAAGCCACCTGGTGGTGTGAAGTGGTATCACGCTGTGGTTTTACTCTGTTTTGTAAAGATTTTATGTATATTTAAAAATATATTTTTAGGGGTCCTGGGTGGGTCAGTTGGTTAAGCTTCCGACTTGGGCTCAGGGCATGATTTCACGGTTCCTGAGTTCGAGTCCTGCGTCGGCTCTGTGCTGACAGCTCAGAGCCTGGAGCCTGCTTCAGATTCTGTGTCTCGCTCTCTCTGCTCCTCCCCCACTCGTGCTCTGTCTGTCTCTCGCTCTCAAAGATAAATAAAAATTTCAAAAAAAGGGGAGGGAGCCTGGGTGGCTCAGTTGGTTTAGTGGCCGAATTTGGCTCAGGTCATGATCTCGCGGTCTGTGAGTTTGAGCCCCGCGTCAGGGTCTATGCTGGCAGCTCAGAGCCTGGAGCCTGCTTTGGATTCTGTGTCTCTCTCTCTCTCTCTGCTCCTCCCCTACTTGTGCTCTATCTCTCTCTGTCTCTCAAAAATAAATAAATGTTTAAAAATTAAAAAAAAAGGGGCGCCTGGGTGGCTCAGTCGGTTAAGCGGCCGGCTTCTCCTCAGGTCATGATCTTGTGGTCCGTGAGTTCGAGCCCCGCGTCGGACTCTGTGCTGACAGCTCAGAGCCTGGAGCCTGTTTCAGATTCTGTGTCTCCCTCTTTCTGACCCTCCCCCGTTCATGCTCTGTCTCTCTCTGTCTCAAAAATAAATAAACGTTAAAAAAAATTAAAAAAAATTTAACCTTATTTATTTTTAGAGAGACAGAGAGTGAGAGGGGGTGGGGCAGAGAGAGAGGGGGAAGAGAGAATCCCAAGGAGGCTCCGCAGGATCATGTGGGGCTTGAACTCATGAATGGTGAGATCATGACTTGAGCTAAAGCCAAGAGTGGACTTTTACCCAAATGAGCCACCCAGATACCTCTAAAGATTGTATTTTATTTTATTGAAAAATTTAAAAAAATCTTAATCTTTATTTGTGAGTGAGAGAGAGAGAGTGAGTTTTGTGGGGGAGGAAAAGAAAGTGGGAGACATAGAATCTGAAACAGGCTCTGAGCTATGAGCTTAGAGCTGCACTTGGGGCTTGAACTCACAAACCTTGAGTTCCTGACCTGAGCTGAAGTCAGACGCTTAACCGACTGAGCCACCCAGGCACCCCATAAAGACTTTATTTTTTAAGTAATCTCTACACCCAATGTGGGGCTTGAACTCATGACCCTGAAATCAAGAGTTGCATGTTCTATAGACAAAGTCAGCCAGGTGCCCCAAGGCCTATTTATAATTTGATAAGGAATGAAAAGCTGGTGTTCAAATCACCACTGATCATATGGGAATTTTCTGTATAATATATACTGATGCACAAATCAACACTAAATTTGGAATATGAGCCACTAAGTTTTCAGTGTTTTTTCAGATGTTTCTGTTAAACATGTTTTGGATAGTAAGAGTTTTAGTCTTGCACATACATAGACTTCCAAAAGGAAATTTGGGTTCCCTGGGTGGCTCAGTTGGTTGAGTGACTGATTCTTGATTTCAGGTGAGGTCATGATCTTGTGGTTGGTGGGTTCGAGTCCAGTGTGTGTCTCTGTGCCGACAGTGTGGGGCCTGCTGGGATTCTCTGTCACCCTCTCTCTCTGCCGCTATCCCCGACTCTCAAAAATAAATAAATAAACATTAAAAAGAAAACAAAAGGAAATTTGAGTTGCCTTAATATAAAGCATATCCTGGTTTATATCTCGCTCACCCTTAAGAGACTTATATAGACCAAATTAGGCATCCTTTAGCTACATAAACTGTTATTTGGGGGTTTTACTTTATGTTTTGTAGGCATTTTACCGGAATGAATATACCAAAATCATAAAAAAAAAAAAAAGTTCTAGAGTCTACTGTATCAGAAGTTTATATATAGAGTTTTTATTTATTAAACACTTTTAAATTTTATTTTTGAGAGGAGACAGAGAGAGTGGAGGAGGGGCAGAGAGAGACACACACACACACAGAATCTGAGGCAGCCTCCAAGCTGTCTGCACAGAGGCCAACGTGGGACTTGAACTCACAAACCTTGAGATCATGACCTGAGCCAAAGTCGGATGCTTAACCACCTGAGCCACCCAGGTGCCCCAATTTTTATTTTTTTAAGTAAGCACTAGGCCCTGTTGCATCCACACGACTCCTGAAACAGAATGCTATGGGCACCAGTGACAGTCACAACAAAGTTTATTGCAATGAGAGGCAAGGTCGACCGATCGGGACCAACACTTTTGATCAGAGTGCGGCCTCGAGCAGCCGGGGTACAGAGTTTTTATAGCCGATCACATCGTTTTATCATCACCTGGGAACAGAACAAAGAAATAGTTCCCAGATGAGTTCGAAACAGTTCCCGGATGGGGTGACTATTTTAGACTTTCTGCCATTAAGTTGCAACCAGTGGATCTCCTTGACCCTGCCTCTGATGCTCTTTTCTTTGAATTTTTGTTTCCTTAATTGTTGAAGCCTAATTTACAAGAGTATGAAGCGTAATTTACAAGAGTAAAGCAAGGCTGTTATCTCTTAACCTTCAGTGTTAACACAAAGCTGTTATCTCTCAAGCTACAGGTTAGCCCTACACTACAATTTAACCCTCACAGGCCCAACAGGGGGCTTGAAATCGTGACCCCGAGATTAAGAGTCACATGCTCCAAAGACTGAGCCAGCCGGCGCCCCTAATAGGATTCCATTTTAAATAGTCGAATCTAAACTTAAGGGTATTCCTTATAACTAACACTAGTACAAACCATTTCATATTTACAAAGTTTTTCTTCCTAGAAGGGGCCCAGCCCAGCTGGTGGAGTATGGGGTTCCCATAGGAAGGCAGACAGCATAATGGTGGAGCCCCACAGGGTGTGCTATGTGACTTTGGGTGTGTAGAGGGAGTTAAGTGCAACTCCTGATGGAGGGACAGGGAGAGGACAGACTGAGACAAAGTTTCTGTTAACATAGGAGTAAAAGTAGGAGTTATTTTATCCTTAATGTCATTTTATAAACAAGGGAACCAGCATAAGACCCATTAATTATGTGACTTTTCCAAGGTTCTAAAGCAAATCAGTAAGACTCTAGGAAAGAATTCAAGCTTCCCACACTTAAGCTTTATAGTTCTTAATTACTGAGCAGGCAACTATAAATAACTGCTTCATTGGAAGAAATCTGCAAGTACCAAAGATATAATAAAATGAAATATAAAAATAACTCTTAATCCTCCCAAAAGAATGACACAAAATAGAAGTTACCAAGCCAGAGACTTTTATTTCCTCCCCTCTGTTACAGCCTGTAACAGTCCTCCAAAACGGAGGTTCTTTTTTCCAAGTATCAACTGAATTGTCTTTTTTTTTTTTTTAACGTTTATTTATTTTTGAGACAGAGCATGAACGGGGGAGGGGCAGAGAGAGAGGGAGACACAGAATCGGAAACAGGCTCCAGGCTCTGAGCCATCAGCCCAGAGCCTGACGCGGGGCTCGAACTCACAGACCGCGAGATCGTGACCTGAGCTGAAGTCGGACGCTTAACCGACTGAGCCACCCAGGCGCCCCTCGACTGAATTGTCTTTATATCAGAGTTCTCAAACTTTTTGGTCTAAGGACTCCTTTACACTCTCAGAAATTACTGAGGATCCTAAAGAGCTTTTGTTATGTGCTGCCTGTTCCTCAGCGTCTAGATTTCTGCTCCTGTATGTCACGATGTGAGACACTGTACATAGAGTGCTCGTCTCAGAGACTGCTACTTATGACGGTGCTAATTAGTATTTTCAGTAATAAGGTAACTCTTTTCAGGTACGCGAAAGCAGCGCACCGCTGTGGTGGATGCTACGGCTGAGCCTTTCTCCCCGCCCTCTTGCTAGGATGATCTGCGCAGGCGCGCAGGGAGGGCACGGAAGTGCGGGCGGAAGTGGGTTCCAGACTCTTTAGCGGACGGAGCGGCCTGTGGAGTAAACAAATACCGAGCGGCCGCTTGCCGCTGGTGCCAGAGGGTACAGGCCACCATGAGCCGGCTCCAGGATGACTATGACCCCTACGCAGTTGAAGAGCCTAGCGATGAGGAGCCAGCTTTGAGCAGGTGGGTCCCTGTCCCGTCCCGGTCCCCGAGGCTTCGGGCCGAGGCCAGGCTTTAGCCTTCTATATTCGCTGCGCCTACCAGGCCTTTGGGGACCCTCGGGCCAGCAGTTGGGCGCCTTTTGCGCCTCGCTGTTGCCTGTGCGACGCCGAGGGGGGTTCTGGTGAGGTGGGGGGGGGGCGACACTCGCGCGGGGAACAGAGATATTCTGGAGTAAGTCTTCAAAAACCTTGGAATCGAATCCTGCCTCTGCAGCTTGCTAACTGTGACTGAAGGCAAGTTATCCTCCTTTTGCTCATCCATAAAAAGGAACTATAATAGGGGCTCCCGGTTGGCCCAGTCAGTTAAGCCTGGGACTCTTGATTTCCCCTCAGGTCATAATCTCTAGAGTCGTGAGATCCCCCTATGTTGGGCACAGCGCTGGGCGTGCAGCCTGATTAAGGAACCCCCCCCCCCCCCCCCGCTCGCTGTCTCCAAAATAAATAAACAGAAAAAGGCAATATAATAACTATATCTTAAGTATATTGTGAGGCTTATGGGACTTACTGTGAACTGACAATCTTGAAGACGAAACTGCCATAAACAAATAAGGGACTATTCAGCCTGCCTTTTTGAACGCCTATCTGTGCTTTCTCTGGGCTACGGTTTTCTACAGGCTTGCACTATAGTAGGGGAAATCAGACACGTATCTCGGAAGATAAATATCTTGAAAAGAAGTATGTATCTCAGAAGAGTATTGTAGAAAACAGTGGCCTGAGATAGTCACAAATCAAATTCTGTGGGAATTTCCAGTAAGGAGGGATTAATCCTACCTGGGGGAAGCTTGCAGTTATGTTGGCAAGAGAGTTCCAGGAAAATTTATCCACTTTTTAAAGCTGGCAGCAGATCCTATTAATAAATCTAAAACCTTCTGTTCAACTAAGCTTTTTGTGAAACTGACCTTTCTTCAATTATAATGTTTCCTCGTGTTATCCTGGGAGGGGTTGAAGGCTTGGGAGATTAGACTGCTGTGAAGATTTCTCTTGTGGGGAGTAAGGATGGATTGCAAAGTTTCCTGAGAGAAAGAGTGGCAGTTAATGGGTCTGGTCTGTGAAAGGAGGTATATGAATTAGTAGGCCTCAGTTAGTAATTCAGTGTGATTGGAATATAGCAGGGTTTCCTGGACTTGAGTTATTTAGCCGTTACTGTCTCTATATTTCCCCGTGTTACTATTTATTTAATACTTTTCCTCAGGTCGGGATGCATGGGTGGCTTACTTGGCTGAACCTCGGGCTCTTAATTTCGGCTCAGGTCATGATCTCATGGTTGGTGAGATCAAGCCCTGAGTTGGGCTCTGCCAGTGACAGCATGGAGTCTGCTTGGAATTCTCTCATTCTCTGCCCCTTCCCTGCTTTCTCTCTTTCTCAAATAAACAAACATTAGATTTTTTTGAGTTAAATTTCTTTTTAAAAATATTTATTTATTTTGAGAGAGAGAGAATGAGAGAGAGGGGGAGAGTGGCAGGGAGGCAGAGAGAGAACAGAACCCAAGCAGGCTCTGAGATGCCAGTGCAGGGCCCGAACTGGGGTTTGATCTCACCAACCATGAGATCATGACCTGTGCTGAAACCAAGTTGGACGCTTAACTGAGACACCCAGGCACCCTAATTGTATATTTAAATGCATGTACTTGTGACAGTAAACTATGCTATAAGAAAAGTTAAACAAAAAATAATACAGGTTCTGTGTCTTCTCCACCCAGTTTCCCTCAATGTTAACATATTTGATAAAACTTTGCTGTAATATCACACCTGGGATATCGACATTAATGGGGTCAAGATATAGGAACGTTTCCATTACCACAAGGATCCCTCATTGCTCACTTCCTGTCCCCTCTCTCCCATGCACTACTTAATTGCTGGTAACTACCAATCTATTTTCCACTTCTATAATTTTGTCCTTTTCAAGAATATTATGTAAACGGAATCATGCAGTATGTAACCTTTTGAGATTGGTTTTTTTCATTCAGCATAATACCTGGAGGTTCATCCACATTATTGCAGGTGTCACTAAGTCATTCCTTTTTTATTGCTGAGTACTATTTCACATTTGTTTTAACTATTCCCATATTTAAAATTTTTTTAAAATATTTTTAAATTTTAGATAGTGTGAGTGGGGCAGGGGGCAGAGGGAGAGAGAGAGAGAGAGAGAGAGAGAGAGAGAGAGAGAGAGAATCTTAAGCAGACTCCACGCTCGGCACAGAGCCTGACACAGGCCTCTATCCCATGATCCTGGGATCATGACCTGAGCTGAAATCAAGAGTCAGTTGCTCAACTGACTGAACCACCCAGGCACCCCTTAACTATTCCCTTATTGAAGGATGTCTAATTGTTTCTAGTTTTGACTCTTGTGAATAAAGTATCTGTAAACACTCATGTAGAGGTTTTCGTGTGAATGTTAGTTTTCAGTTTTCTGGGATAAATGCCCAGGAGTGTGATTGCTGGATTGTATGGTGTTGCATGTTTAGTTTTATAAGAAACTGTCAAGCTGTTTTCCATAGAAGCTTTATCATTTTACATTCCCACCAGCAATGGCTTCAAAGTTATTTAGTGGTCTGTCTTGGTACTCCTTAAGATAATCTACATTTTGCCCTTTGGAAACACTTGAATATAGGGAAAATCAGAGTTTCTCAGTGTCAGTAGAATTGACATCTTGGATCAGAGAATTCTCTGTTGAGGGGTTATTCTGTGCATTATAGGATGTTTAGCAGCATCCCTGACCTCTACCCACTAGAAGCCAGTAGCCCCTCCTCCACCCCCTGCCCCAAGTTGTGGCAATCAAAAATGTCTCTAGCTATGCCATATGTTCTCTGGAGAACAAAGTGCTCCCCGTTGGAGACCACTGGTGGGTGAGAGGTAACGTTGAAAAGATAAGTTGAAACCAAATGGGAAAGGCTTTTTTGAATGCTGTGCTCAGAAGTTTGGCCATGGATGATTTCTTTGGGAATTGGCTAGTGGTATGATGAGAGTTCTTTAGGAATAGCTTTCTGGCAACAGGATTAAGAGTGTACTGAAATGGAAGAGTTTGGAGGCCTGGAGATCCTTAGGATATGGTGGGACAGGCAGAGTTAAGAGAACCCAAATGAATATAGTGGTACTGGAGAAAGGGAGCATGCTGGTCAGGATGAGGAATATTGTTAGATGGGGAATTCTCTTGAGAGTAGAATCTGGCTAAGGCCTCTATCACTAGCAAACTTGATTGGTGTGAATTGCAGTTTTCTGATTTACCTTCTGCTGGAGGCTCAAAAGCATTGTTGTAGAAGAAGAAAATAGAGAAACAAAAACCAGGGGTAGTCTGCAACTATTCATCATACCACAAATAATTGAACATTATTTATGAATTGTTGATTATATTAAAAACATCTTAGGCATTCACTCATTTTGATAACATTTCATTCTTTTTGATATCTGGTTTAATTCTGTCATACTGTTATTTATTTAAAAAAATTTTTTTAAGCTTATTTATTTTGAGAGAGAGAAAGAGCAGGGCAGGGGCAGAGAGAGGGAGAAAGAGAATCTAAAGCAGACTCTGCACGGTGAGTGCAGAGCTGGATGCAGGGCTCAAACTCACAAATTGGGAGATCATGACCTGAGCTGAAATCAAGAGTTGGCTGCTTAATGACTGAACCACCCAGGTGCCCCACTGTCATACTGTTGGTAATGGGGACAGGTGCAAAAGGCCAAGTATATTGGTAATAATTGCTCAGTAGCATTTGTAATATAACTTTCTCTTAATAGTTCTCTGTAGCATTGTGCCTTTTAAACTGTAATATGTAATTATTATCTGTTTACATTTTGTGTGGTTATATTAGCTATATGTTGGTTATATATACTAAGTTTTATTTAAGTACTTAGAGTTTTAAAAATCTTTAAAAAACAGTAAAATTTTCATTGCTGATGGAAGTATGAATTGATACAAAACTTTTGGAAATAACAGTGTGATAATTCAAGAAGTCAGAAAGATGCTTGTATGTCTAATTCTAGACATTTATCCTAAGGAAATCAACAGAAAATTACATATACTCTACAGAGATATTCATTGTAGCATAATAGCAAAGAGTTAGAAATAAATGTACAGCATCTGTAAGATGAAATGTTATGCAGACATTAAAAATATATTTAGAAATATGCAGAAAGGGTTTATCTTTAAATGAGAATAGCTGTATGTAATATAATAGATAAAGGCAACCTTGTAAAACTTAAAACTGTTGGGCAAGGAGATGATGGGAGTTATAAGTTATTTTAATTTTTTAGTATTCATGTGCCTTATGATTTAAACGTGTACTAGTTCTGAAGATGAAGTGGATGTGCTTTTACATGGAACTCCTGACCAAAAACGAAAACTCATCAGAGAATGTCTTACTGGAGAAAGTGAATCATCTAGTGAAGATGAATTTGAAAAAGAAATGGAAGCTGAATTAAATTCCACCATAAAAACAATGGAGGACAAGTTATCCTCTCTGGAAACAGGTAAACTTTTAGATTTTCATATATATATATATATATATATATATATATATATATATATATATACATATTTTTTAACGTTTATTCAGTATTGAGAGACAGAGTGTGAGTCAGGGAGGGGCAGAGAGAGAGAGTGACACACAGAATCCGAAGCAGACTCTAGGTTCTGAGCTGTCAGCCCAGAGCCTGATGCAGGGCTTGAACTCAAAAACCATGAGATTGTGACCTGAGTCGAAGTCAGCCACCCAACTGACCGAGCTACCCATGTGCCCCTCATATAGATATTTTTCTAAGCTTTACAAGGCAGGAGCCTCATTTGTGCCCTGTTGCATCCCAGCACTTTGAGTATGTGCTCATTAAATATTTACTGAGTGAATGAATAAATGTATTTGGCAACCTGAGCATAGTTTCTTTGATGACTAGTGAAGAATTTTCCTGTCGTTGAAATGACACTGTTTAGTATTGTTTACTTACATGATTTCCTTTTGTAATTTTTTATTTTAGAGTTTATTTGTGGAATGCCTGGGTGGCGCAGTCGGTTGAGTGTTCCGATTTGATTTTGGTTCAGGTCATGATCTCATGGTTCATGACATCAAGCCCCAAGTTGGGCTCTGCGCTGACAGCTAGGAGCCTGCTTGTGATTCTCCTTTTTCCCTCTCTTTCTCTGCCCCACTCCTACGCGTGTGCTCACTCACTCTCTCCTTCTCTCTCTCTGTCTCTCTCAAAATAAGTAAGATCTGAGCCGAAATCAAGAGTCAGATGCTCAACTAACTGAGCCACTCAGAACTCCCTCCTTTATTTTTACCCCAGGATAAAAAAGAAAAAAAGAAAAAGACACACAAGCTTAGAGAGGTATTTTTAGAGTTATATAGCACTGATGGGGGCACATTGAATATGTCACCACAAATTGTGTCATTTTAGTAAGTAGTGAAACATACTTCATTTGGTACTTTGTCTTTATGTAAAATGTACTTGATCCAAAAACTGATTTGTGCCTTAGCTTTGGTTTCCATAATATATGCTATGTATTAACTGTTAGGAACTGAAAGCATATATAATAATAATAAAAGCAAAAGCAGATGTTAATTAAGAGGAAGAATTAGGGACACAAGCATATGACATGAATACAGTATGAGTCATGGCACTAGGCACAAGTGAGGAGAGAAGGAATGTGTTCTTCTGTCATTCCCTCTGCCGCCCTTTAGGGCTCTTATCCTCTTTCCCCTGAAGTCCCTTTCAACAAGATGTTTATTCCCTGTTCTTCACAGTGTACTGCATGGCTGAAAGGTAGAGAGCTGTATGGTGGCAATCTAGAAATAGGCTATTTTATTGAATTAGATTTGTGGGAAGGGTGAGAGAATAATTTTCTCATGATTTGGAACACAATCCATTTCTGTAATTAACAATTACAGTTCTCTGTAATTGCACAGGGCACAAACATTCAGTAAGTCATTGATGTGAAAGTATTTTTCCATCCAAATGAGATTGGGAATGAGTTGATACTGCTTTGAGGTGATGGAAGAATATACTGAGTTTTTTTTCTTGTCAGTTATGTATGGTTTAGTCTTTGAACTTCCCTTACATAACTAGGGTCTTCTTCAGGAACTGGAAAAGTTGGAACAGCTCTGACAAAGTACTACGATGATATATATTTTGATTCTGATTCTGAGGATGAAGACAAAACAGGTAAGTAGCATGTTTACTAGGTTTAACAGTTATATTTCATGGAAAAAACATTTACCTAACAATTATTGGATATTAGGATTTCCTTCTGAGTTTTGTCTTCTAAGAAATGGTAGGCCATTGACGTGAAAACAAAAGCAGGAATGATGAATAAAAACAGATGGGAATGCACATATGAGGCCTTGGGACCGGCAAGGGTACTGCATGGGTGTGCCCAGGGAGAAGGATGGGGTGTCCCGACTCAGGGCTCTTGGCCACACTCTTCCTTAAGGTTCCTTAATGCAGCAATATTTGGTTTCACACCTGCAAATAGTTTCTATATTTTTATAGGAAATTTAGAAACTTATAAATACTTTATATTTTGCAGAATTTTTCCTGACTTCTTGCTTTTTTTTAATCAGCCTCTGTTCTTTAGAATTGATTTTGTATAAAATCTGAGCAAAGGTAAACATAGTAAGAACTACAACTAATTTAATTATATCAGTAGTTACACTGGAATACACAGACAACACATTTATATGGTGAAGAAACAATTTTATGTTTATATTATTACCTAAGTATTGACCTAAGTACATTTTAAAAGTCTAGTGTATGTGGATTATCAGTGTTTTTTCATTCATTTTTGAAATGTTTTATTTTGATTTCACTACCATTTTATAGATAGGAACTTGTTGAGACTTTATACATCAAAATTTTCTAATCTTGGCTCCCTTTGACCTTTCTGAGACTCTGAATCCTCATTATTTGAATTCGGTTTTTGAGATAACAGTTTTTAGTGAAGAAACAATTTTTGCCTCTTCTGTCACCTTCATTTTAATCCCTTGTTTTTTTTTTAAGTTTATTTATTTATTTTGACGTTCACACAGGGGAGGTGCAGAGGGGGAGGGAGGGATAGAATCCCAGTCTGATCCTGTGCTTGAACCCACGAATAGTAAGACCATGACCTCAGCTGAAATCAAGAGCCGGATGCTTAAGTGACTGAGCTACCCAGGTGTCCTGATGCTTTGTTAATTGGATAAGAACTTTATTTGGAGGACTAGTTAAAAATTTTTTTTTAGGAAAATATAAGTAGAAAAAAAAGGTAGGTGGGAATTCTACATTCTGTCTTAAAAAGGTATGTAATTTAGACATACCTAGCCATATCCTTAACATTTTCAAAATTAGCACAGGTGAGCAAGAAGAAAAAGAAGAAACGACACAGGATTCCAACAAATGATGAATTACTGTATGATCCTGAGAAAGATAACAGAGATCAGGCCTGGGTTGATGCACAGAGAAGAGGGTAAGAACTTAACTTTAATATTTAGAATCTTCAGAGAAAAATGATTAAAAGGTGATATTTACAACATTCACATTTTCACTGTATGTGTATATGTTCATATGGACATACATTAAAATTTTTGAGAAAAACTGCTGAATTGTTTACTTTGAAAATTACCAGCAAATTTTATTCAGATGATTTATTTTTGAGAGAGAGTGTGTGTGTGTGTGCACGTGGGGGAGCAGCAGAGGGAGGGCTCAGAGGATCTGAAGCGGGCTCTGTGGCTGACAGCAGAGAGCCTGATGTGGGGCTCAAGCTCAAAAATTGTGAGATCATGACCTGAGCTAAAGTTGGATGCTTAACCAACTGAGCCACCTTGGCACCCCTAATGAATATATATTTGTGTGTGTGTGTGTGTGTGTGTGTGTGTGTGTGTGTGTATTTTAATGTTTATTTATTTTTGAAAGATCATCTGAAGCAGGCTCTGCATTGTCAGTGCAAAGCCTGATGTGGGGCTCGAACTCATGAACTGTGAGATCATGACCTGAGCCAAAGTCAGATGTTCAACTGACTGAGCCACCCAAGCGCCCCCGCCCCATGAATATCCCCAGTGTAAAATAAACATATTAAGTGCTATGAGTATTGAGATAGTTAAGGAAATTATAGTGTAGCTCTTGATTCTGGTAACAGAATTTGTCAGTGAGGTAAGATGGAATGTATCTTTGTTGTTATATAATCTTTAAAAAACATTTTTTTTAAAGTAAACTCTACTCCCAATGTTGGGCTTGAACTCATGACCCAGCCAGGCACCCCTTTTGTTATATAATCTTGAGAAGAAATAACATTTTATTGACTTACTCACATTCCTGCATCAAGCAGTAGTTGCCTTTTGAGACCACAGAAACCAACTTAAAATAATGAACTCACTACTTTTTAAGTATCACAAAGGCAGTGATCATGCCTGTCTGTTCACTGCTTTATCCCAGGCATCTTGCACTTTGTAAAATAGGCTCTCATTAAGTAGCTATTGAATGAATAAGTTACTTTCTTGGGTTTGGGTTTTGAAATCTGTTAAGCATTGGAGGTATTTAACAACAGTTTTAAAGTATGTACTACATGTTTTCAGCATTTTTCCCCAGAGACATTTAAAGGATTTAGAAAGTAATGCCACATGATTTATTTTCTGTTGTTGAGGTTTTAGGAGTTTACCATAAGTCCCTTTTAAGAATATATACTTTCATACTTTCACAAGTAGATTTGTGCTGTAATTTTGCAGTCAGCGAATATTTATTGGACACTTACTGTGTACTAGACACTGTTCTGTATTCTTGAAATACAGCAAGGAACAAAACAGACCAAAATCCTTAGGCACTTAGAGCTTACATGCTTGTTTTTTAAATGTAGCTTTATTAGGTTTTTCAAATTAATAGACTTTATGCTTTTAGAAGAGTTTTAGATTTACAGAAAAATTGAGCCAATAATGCATGGTTCCCATATACCTTCCCACAACAACAACACACACACACACACAGTTTCACCTGTTAACATGTTACATTAATATGGTACATTTGTCACAATTAATGAACTGGTAAGGTCCATAGTTTATTCACATTTCCTTAGTTTTTACCTTCTGTCCATTTTCTGTTCCAAGAGCCCATTCAGGATGCCATGTTACTTTTTTAGTATATGTGCTGCCAAAGTGAGCGTGCCATGTTACTTTTTTTTTTTATTTTTTTTAAAGTTTTTTTTTTTTTTTTTCAACGTTTATTTATTTATTTTTTTGGGACAGAGAGAGACAGAGCATGAACGGGGGAGGGGCAGAGAGAGAAGGAGACACAGAATCGGAAACAGGCTCCAGGCTCTGAGCCATCAGCCCAGAGCCCGATGCGGGGCTCGAACTCAACGGACCGCGAGATCGTGACCTGGCTGAAATCGGACGCTTAACCGACTGCGCCACCCAGGCGCCCCTGCCATGTTACTTTTAATTGTCATGTCTCTTTAGGCTCTTCTTGGCTCTGACAGTTTTCAGACTTTTCTTGGTTTTGATGACCTTAACATTTTTCAGGATACTGGACAGATACATTGTAGGAGGCCATTCTATTGGAATTTGTTTGATGTTTTTCTCATGATTAGACTGGGATTATGAATTTGGGGAAGGAAGGCCACGGAGATAAAGTGCAATTTTCATCATTTTGTGATCAGTTGTTAATAGTGACTTGATATTGACCTTGATCGCCATGGTATGGAAGTGTTTGTCAGGTTTCTCAACTGTAAAGTTACCCTCTGCCCCTCCTTTCCATATTGTACTCTTTGGAAGGAAGTCACTATGTGCAGCCCAAACTTGTGGAGTGGGGAGTTATGCTCCACTTCCTTAAGGGGAGAGTATCTTCATTAATTATTCTTCTTTATGGGAGATTTGACCTTTCCTTCCTTCCTTCCTTCCTTCCTTCCTTCTTTCCTTCCTTCCTTGCTTCCTTCCTTGCTTCCTTCCTTCCTTCCTTCATTTGTTCAGTCATTTATGTCAGTATGGACTCATGGGTATTTACTTATACTTCAGGTTATAATCCAATACTACATTATTTTGTTGTTCTCATTGTTTCAGCTTTGTCCACTGGGAACTCTTTTCAGTTGACTTCTGTGCCCCCTTGACATACCTACCTCGTTGTTTTTGAGCACTTCCTTACTTTCTGGTACTACAGGATGCTCCAGGCTCATCTTGTATGCCTCATTCCTAGAATCAGTTATTTTTCATAGGAGTACTAGTTTCTTTTTTTGGAGAGTGGCATTAGAAATCATGCCACTGGGGGTGTCTGGCTGGCTCAATCCATAGAGCATGTGACTCTTAATCTTGGAATTGTGAGTTTGAGCCCCTTAAAAGGAGGGAGTGGGGCCTCCTTAAAATAAAAAAGAAAAAGAAATCAAGATCTGGCTTTAATGTGCACCCCTTGCCCCCCTTTCTTTTTCTGTTCTAGCTACCATGGTTTTGGAATACAGAGGCCACATCAACAACAACAGCCTGTTCCAAATAGTGATGCTGTCCTGAACTGCCCTGCCTGCATGACCACACTATGCCTTGATTGCCAAAGGTAATGGATAAAGGGTAACAACACACACACACATGTACATACACATGCACACAATGAAAACGACTTGGTGATCTTTTGTTTAAATCAGAAATAGACTTTTGAGGTATATACTTAGGAATTCTAATAAAGTTCTGTCCTCTTATATCCTTGCTGCTATATGACTAACCTTTATGCAAATACTTTTGGTTATATGTAGTTCTATTATAAGTAGTTTTTTAATAAAACACTTAACCATTACTGACACAGATTCAGTGAAACTGCATGTATGTTGTGGAATGACATAATCTCTCAAATACACATTTTTTAAAATGTTTTATTTATTTTAGAGAGAGAACAAGAACGAGTGGGGGAGGAGCAGACAGAGAGGGGGACAGAGGATCCAATGCAGGCTGTGCACTGAGAGCAGTGAGCCCGATGCAGGGCTCCAACTGACAAACTGTGAGAACATGACCTGAGCCAAAGGCGGATGCTCAACCTACTGAGCCACCCAGGCGCCCCTCAAATACACTCTTTTTAAATTTTTTTTTTTTCAACATTTATTTTTTTTTGGGACAGAGAGAGACAGAGCATGAACGGGGAAGGGGCAGAGAGAGAGGGAGACACAGAATCGGAAACAGGCTCCAGGCTCTGAGCCATCAGCCCAGAGCCTGACGCGGGGCTCGAACTCACGGACTGCGAGATCGTGACCTGGCTGAAGTCGGACGCTTAACCGACTGCGCCACCCAGGCGCCCCAAATACACTCTTTTTAAAAAAATTGTGATAAAATACATATAAGATGTCCTATTTTAACCATCAAAATTTTTTTATTAAAGAGTCCATCATTTGTATATTTAGTTTATTGTCAACTAGATCATTTAAAAATTTAATACCTTTTGTGTGTGTATATATTGAGAACTTTTAAGATCTCTCTTAGCAACTTTCAAGGATGTAGTACAATGTTGGTAACTATTTAAACAATATTATATCCCCAGACCTTCTCCATCTTATAACTGGAAGTTTGTACCATTTGACTGTCTTCACCCATCCACCCTTCCCCCACCAACCACAAATCTACACTCTGTGTTTAGGAGTTCAGGTTTTTTGGTTTTTTTTTTTTTTTTTTTTTTTGGATTCCACATATAAGTGAAATCATTCAGTATTTTTCTATCTCTGTCTGACTTATTTAGTATAATGCCCTCACGGTTCATCCATGTTTTCACAAATGGCAGGATCCTCCTCCTCCTCCTCCTCCTCCATTGTATCTATACACCATGTTTTCTTTATCCATTCACCTATGCATGGACACTTAGTTTGTTTCATGTTTTGGCTGTTAAGAATTCTGTTGCAGTAGGTTTTGGGGAGAAGACCATAGAGCTAAAGTGTTGTTTTCATTACATTATATAAAGGGCACAGACTATCAACCAAAAATCAACAGATTTATGACTGGTAATGTTGACCTTTATCACCTGGCTGAGGTAGGGGTACATATACCTCTTTGAGATAGTGATGTCATTTCCTTCAGATATATACCCAGAAGTGGGATTGCTGGATCATACGGTAGTTATATTTTTAGTATTTTGAAGAGTCTCCATATTGTTTTCATAGTGGCTGTACCAATTTAAATTCCCACCAATAGTGCACAAGGTTTCACTTTTGTTATCCCTTGTGTTTTTGATAATAGCCATTCTAACAGGTATAAAGTGACATCTCTCTGTAGTTTTGATTTGCATTTCCCTGATGATTAAGGATGTTGAACACCTTTTCATGTACCTATTAGCCATTTGTATATCTTTTTTTGGAAAAATATTCAGCTCCTTTGCCCATTTTCTAATTGGATTGTTTATTTTCTGCTAATGAGTTGTAGGAGTTCCTTGAATATTAACCTGTTAACCTCTTATCAGATACATGATTTGCAAATATTTTCTCCCATTCCATAGATTGCCTTTTCCTTTTGTTGATTGTTTCTTTGCTGTGCTGAAGCTTTTTAGTTTGATGTAGTCCCACTTACATTATTTAATTTTTTTAACTTAAAAAAAAAAAAAGGTTTATTTATTTTGATACTATGAGTGGGGGAAGGGCAGAGAGAGGGGGAGAGACAATCCCAAGCAGGCTCCACCTCCAGCACAGAGCCTGATGTGTGGCTCCATTTCACAACCATGAGATTGTGACCTGAGCTGAAATTAAAAGTTGGATGCTTAACTGATTGAGCCACCTAAGCTCCCCCAACTTGTTTATTTTTGCTTTTGTTGCCTGTGCTTATTCAAAAAGTTATTGCTAAGACCCATGTTGAGCTTCTTCCCTATGTTTGAGTAGTTTTACAACTTCATGTCTTAAATTTAAGTCTTTAATCTATTTCGAATTAATTTTTGTGAGTGGAGTAAGACAGTGGTCCAGTTTCATTATTTTGCAAATGACTGTCCAATTTTTCCAAAACCATTCATTGAAGATATTATCTTCCCAGCATTGAATATTTTTGGCTCCCTTGTCAAATATTAGTTGACCGTGTATGCATGAGTTTACTTCTGGGTTCTCTGTTCTGTGAGTCTGTGAGTCTGTTTTTATGCTAGTCCCATATTATTTTGATTATCATAGCTTTGTTGTTTTTGTTTTTTTAAAATTTTTTAAATGTTTATTCATTTAAATGAATACAGAGAGTGTGGGCAGAGGAGAGAGAGGGAGACACAGAATCCAAAGCAGGCTCCAGGCTCCAGGCTCCGAGCTGTCAGCACAGAACCCGACACACGGCTTGAACTCATGAATTGTGAGATCATGACCTGAGCTGAAGTCAGAGACTTAACCGCTTAACTGACTGAGCCACCCAGACACCCCTGATGATCAAAGCTTTGTAGTACAGTTTAAAATGAGGAAGTGTGATACTTACAGCTTTGTTGTTCTTTCTCAAGGTTGCTTTGGCTATTTGGGGTTTTTTGTGATTCCACACAAATTTGAGGTTTTTTTCTATATAAGATTTTTTTCTATTTCTATTGACTCTAGAAGGCTTTGGGTAGTATGGACATTTTAACAATAGTAATTTTTTTTTTTTTTTAACATTTCTTTATTTTTGAGAGACAGGGAGAGACAGAATGCGAGTGGGGGAGGGGCAGAGAGAGAGGGAGACATAGAATCTGAAGCAGGCTCCAAGCTCAGAGCTGACAGCACAGAGCCCAACATGGGACTTGCACTCACGGACTGCGAGATCATGACCTGAGCCAAAGTCAGATGCTCAAATTACTGAGCCACCCAGGTGACCCAGTAATTCTTTAAAAAATTAAAAAAAAATTTCTTTTTAATGTTTATTTATTTTTGAGAGAGAGAGAAAGAGAGAACACCACTGGGGAAGCAGGGGAGGGGCAGAGAGTGGGGTGGGGGACAGAGAGTCCAAAGCAAGTTCTCTTGCACTGACAGCAGAGAGCCTGATGTGGGGCTCAGACTCATGAACTGTGAGATCATGACCTGAAGTCTGACACTTAAACCACTGAGCCACCCAGGCGCCCCAACAATAGTAATTCTTTTGATGCGTGCACATGGGTTATCTTTCCATTTACGTGTATTTTCTTCGTTTTCTTTCATGAATGTCTTAACAGTTTTCTGTGTATAAATCTCTCACCTCCTTGGTTAAATTTATTCCCAAGTGTTTTATTATTTTGGATGCCATCATGAATGGGATTATTTTCTTAATTTCTTTTTCAGATAGTTTACTGTTAATGTATAGAGAGCAGATTTTTGTAATTTTTATTTTTAATCTTTTTTTTAACGTTTATTTATTTTTGAGAGAGAGCATGAACGGGGGATGGGCAGAGACTGAGGGAGACAGAATCCGAAGCAGACTCCAGGCTCTGAGCTGTCAGCACAGAGCCTGACATGGGGCTTGAACTCACAGACTGTGATATCTTGACCTGAGCTGAAGGGGGATGCTTAACTGACTGAGCCACCTGGGCCCCCCCTTTTTAAAAATTTTTTTTTAAAGTTTTGGGAGCAGCTGTGGGGGAGGGGCAGAGAGAGAGGGAGACAGAGAATCCCAAGCAGGTGTTGTGCTGTCAGTGCAAAGCCCGATGCAGGGCTCTGTCTCCTGAACCCATGAGATCATGACCTGAGCCAGAATCAAGATTCAGACGCTTAGCCACCCTGGCGCCCCTGTAATTGGTTTTGTGTCCTGAAACTTCATTGAATTTTATATTTATTTTAACAATATTTTAATATTTTTTTTGGTGGAGTCTTTAAAATTTTATGCGTATAAGATTATATTATCTACAAACAGTTTTATTTCTTCCCTGTTTGGATACCTTTTATTTCATTTTTTTTTTTGCCTGATTGCTCTGGCTAGGACTTGTAGTACTATGTCGACTAGGACTGGTGAGAGTGGGTAGTCTTGTACCCCATTTTAACCATTTTAAGTGTACAATTCAGTGACATGAACTACATTCACAATATTGTGCAGCTATCACCACAGTCCATTTTAGAAACTTTTTTGTCATTGCAAACAGAAACCTTGTACCCATTAGACAAAATTCCCCATTCTCTACCCCTTCCTGCCCCAGCCTGTGGTAACCTCTATTCTGTTTACCTTTCCGGATTGTTAATCGCTCATGTATAGAAATGAACAGATTTTTGTGTGTTGATTTTGTACCCTGAAATTTTGCTGAAGTAGTTTATTAGCTCTAATAGTTTTTTTGTGTAATGCTCAGAATTTTCTACATACAAGATCATGTCATCTGTGAATTATTTGTTTTCACCGTGGATGCCTTTTATTTCTTTTTCTTAGCTAATTGCTCTGATTAGAACTTCAAGTACTATGTTGGATAGAAATGGTGAAAGCAGATATTTTTAGTCTTGTTCTTGATCTTAGAGGAAAAATTTTCATTTTTGAATATGATGTTAGCTGTGGAATTTTCATATATGACCTTTATTGTATTGAAGTTCCTTCTATTTTTAGTTTATTGGGTATTTTTACCATGAATTGGTGTTGAATTTCGTCAAATTCTTTATTTTTATTTCTCATTTTTTAAATGTTTATTATCTATTTTTGAGAGGGGGGAAGAGAATGAGCAGGGGAGGGACAGAGAGAGAGGGAGACATAGCATCTGAGCTGTCAGCACAGAGCCCAACATGGGGCTCAAACCCATGAACCTCAGGATCGTGCCTTGAGCTGAAGTTGGATGCTTAACTGACTGAGCCACCCAGGCGCCCCTAGAAACTCTTTAAGCTTTTAAAACTGTAGCTTTTACTAAAATGGTGACAAGAATGGCATCAGTTGTCATGAGAGGAGGGCAGTCTCAGGCCACAATGTGAAAAGACAGTCAAAACATTAGCTCTCAAGTTTCCAATAACTTTTGTCTTTCTAAGTTTGAAGAGCAAATGAAATTATTTTTGGAGATAAAAGTTACTTTTAAAGCAATAGAAAAGAGGATATATTCATTCTTTATTATCTATTGACACATTTTTTTCCTACTCTTTTTTTTTTTTTAATGTTTATTTTCAGGAAGAGAGAGAGTATGAGTGAGGGAGGGGCAAAGAGAGGGGGAGAGAGAGAATCCCAAGCAGGTTCTGTGCTTTCAGTGCAGAGTCCGATGTGGGGCTTACTCCCACGAACTGTGAGGTCATGACCCGAGCTGAAATCAAGAGTCAGATGCTTAACTGACTGAGCCACCCAGGCGCCCCAGTTTTTTCCTATTCTTAAAATAACCCTTAACATTTCTTTAAATTTCCCATTTTGTTCTGTTTGTACTTTGGTTGTATTTCAGTAGTTTTTGGTTTTCTCAAATTTTACCTAATTGGAGATGCAAGAATATACACTGGGGGAAAAGATAATCTCTTCAATAAATGGTGCTCGGAAAACTGGATAGCTACATGCGAGAATGAAACTGAACCACTTTCTTACATCATACACAAAAATCAACTCAGAATGGATGAAGGACCTAAATGTGAGACCTGAAAGCATAAAACGGCTAGAAGAAAACATAGGCAGTAGTGTGACATCGGCTATAACAACATTTTTCTAGATGGTCTTCTAAGGCAAGGAAGATAAAAGCAAGAGTAAACTATTGGGACTACACCAAAATAAAAATCGTTTGTGCAGTGAAGGAATCCATCAACAAAATAAACCCACCGAATGGGAGAGGATATTTGCAAATGATCCATTTGATAAGGGATTAATATCCAAAATATATAAAGAACTGATACAACTTAACACCAGAAAAACCAATAATCCAATTAAAAAATGGGCAGAGTATCTGACTAGACATTTTTCCAAAGTAGACCTATAGATGTCAAACAGACACATGAAAAGATGCTCGACATCATTAATCATCATGGAAATGCAAATCAGAACCACAATGAGGTATTCATACACTTGTCAGAATGGCTAGAATCAAAAAGACAAGATATAACAAATGTTTGTGAGGATGTGGAGAAAAAGAACTCTTGTGCACTGTTGGTGGGAATGTGGTACAGCTGCTGTGGAAAACAGTATAGAGATTCCTCAAAAAATTAAAAATAGCAATAACTTATGATCCAGTAATTCCACTTCTTGGTTTTTATCCAAAGAAAATGAAAACTAATTTGAAAAGGTACATGTACTCTTATGTGTATTGTAGTATTATTTATAATAGCCAAGATACGAAACAACCCAAGTGTCCCTTGATTGACAAATAGATAAAGACAATATGGTAATATACACAGTGGAATATTCAGCCATAAAAAGAATGAGATCTTGCCATTTGTAACAACATGGATGGACCTAAAGGGTATTATGCTAAGAGAAATAAGTCAAAGACAGATACTGTATGATTTCACCTATATGTAAAATCTAAAAAACAATAAATGAATTAACAGACAAAAAGCAGAAACTGACCCATAATTACAGAGAACAAACTGATGGTTGCCAGAGGAGAGGGTGGTGGGGGGTGGCCAAAATGAGTGAAGGGGAGTGGGAGATACAGGCTTCCAGGTACGGAGTGAGTAAGTCATGGGGATAAAAAGGTACAGCATAGGGAATAAAAATGATATTGTAATAGCATTGTATGGTGACATGGTAGCTACACTCATGGTGAGCATACACAGGGTGTAAACCTGTTGAATCACTGTGTAGTACATCTGAAACTAATAGACATTGCATCAACTATACTTGAGTTAAAAACTTTTTTTTTTATCTAAATAGATAACCTATTAAAATGGGACATAAATCGCAATTCTCCATTTGTTTTTCCTCTTAGGCATGAATCATACAAAACTCAGTATAGAGCAATGTTTGTGATGAATTGTTCTGTCAACAAAGAGGAGGTTCTAAGATACAAAACCCCAGAGAACAGGAAGAAAAGGCGAGGCCATAAGAAGATGAGGTCTAATCGTGAAGATGCTCCAGAGCAGGTAGAGGCAGAAGTGGAAGAAATCTATCACCCCGTCATGTGCACCGAATGTTCCACTGAAGTGGCAGTCTATGACAAGGATGAAGTCTTTCATTTTTTCAACGTTTTAGCAAGTCATTCTTAAATAGCTAAGTTGGCATTTAATTGCCCAATACAACATACAACGCAAATATGGACACTTACTTTCCCTGCTAATTCCTCTCCATTGACATTCTGAGCGGTTATTTGAGGAAGCAGTGTTTGTCTTTTTGAAAGAGAATGGTTGTCAACCTGCATCCCTCCACCTCCTTAAAAAAAAATTTTCCCCCAGTTTTGATGGGACTAATTATTCATTTCCTTTTTGATGGGCATTTGGAAACCATGGGGACTTTTTTACATATTAAAACTCTTTAGAATTAAAATGCTCTGGAGTTATAAGTAATGTTTCAGAGTGTTATTTTTTATTTTGGATGTACCCTTGGTGTGATTAAACTAGACACTATTCCCCCCACCCCCACTTCTGTATGTATTGTTTTTGCTAAAAAGTATATTTACCTTCTATCATAGTATGAAGTGATATTATTTAGCAACTGTTAGAGTTACATGGAGTTAATATTGCCAGGTGCTTTGAGTAATTAATATAGGTCTTTTCCTAAAAGGATTGTATAGTTAACAGTAATCTAACCTTAGTGAATTAACATAGTAAATAGAAATTTATGGTGATGGGTTGCCTGGGTGGCTCAGTCAGTTAAGCATCTGACTTTGGCTCTGGTCATGATCTCATCGTTCCTGAGTTTGAGCTCTGTGCTGACAGCTCAGAGCCTGGAGTCTGTTTCAGATTCCGTGTCTCCCTCTCTGTTTCTGCTCCTCCCCCACTCGTGCTCTGTCTCTCTCTCTCTGTCTCGAAAATAAATAAACATTTAAAAAAATTAAAAAAAAATTATGATGAGGAAGAGCAAGCTCACCCTCCACCCTTGGACTTAAAAATACAGTTGCTGCCTCTTATGCCCACTATTTGTTCTGGAATTTCTGTGGCCAGCAGCCAAGATACTGTTTTTTCTTTTTTGCTATTAATATAAAAATCATTAGTGACAGGTTGGAGGAAATTGCATTGTAGGCATCTGTGCTTTTGAAAAGAACGATTGGACTTGTTCCAAAAACATTAGGAAACTCAGGATCCTCCTGTTAGTCTAGTAGAGATATGGTAGAGTAGAATGAAGTCAGAAAATAGGTATTTAAAAAAAATTTTTTTTTAAAATAATCTCTACCCTAGTGGGACTTGAACCCACTACCCCAAGATCAAAAGTCTCATGCTCTACTGACTGAGCCAGCCAGGTGCCCCAGAAAATACATTGTATGTATGTATGTACGTATGTAAAAGATTTTATTTTTAAGTAATCTCCACACCCAACATGGGGCTTGAACTCACAACCCCCAGATCAGGGATTACTTGCTGTACTGACTGAGTCAGCCAGGTACTTCAGGAAATACATTTTAATTCAGGCTATCACACTAATCTTGGGCAAGTATTTTCCTCTGAGTTCCAGTTTTCTCATCTATAAGATGAAAAGATTGCATTAGAGCAGTGATTCCCCACAGAGGTCAGGGCTCAGCAGAGCTTGAGGGGGACCTCTACATACTCCCTCAGAATGATACATCTCCAGAAGGGAGAACATGTTCTTCCCACTGCCTTGCCTTCTGTGCTTTCTAAGGAGCACAGGAGAACTGGAACCAGTGACCGTATGATGTTCATATGAATTGGGTGGAGGCAGAAAAATGATAAAGAATTTGCTCCTAGGGATTTCCAATGTCTAAATAGCATATTTTATAATTTTTATAATATGCTGATGTCTATCTGGTTGGATATCTGATTGGAGATATATATATATATATATATATATATATATATATATATATGATGTATACATACTTTTAAATGTTTAAGCATATTGCCAGATGATCTGTTATAGAATACTACTAGTCTAATTTAACCTTGTTTTTGCCATATTATAGCTTTGCAAGATCTTTTTCCTACTTGCTGTCATTGCAGACCCTACTTTCTTCCCACATCCCACAACTACTGTTCCTTTGTACCCTCATCTCCACTGCAAGGTTCTTAGTGGTCTTATACATAAAGATCACCTGGGGCAGATATTTAAAAGGTGCTACTCAGAATGCGACTCAGTGACAAAAAATGAGGCAGGAAATCACAATATATAAAGATGCAGTTTTTGGCAACAACAAAGGGGAGAGACAGAACTGTGTAAAGCAGACTTTTGTGTATTATTGAAGCTAAGTTTGAGCTAGTTTGTTAGAAATTTAAGATGGCAATTGTAATGCCCAGGGTAACCATGAATATGTTGCAACAAGAATACTTAAAGTGATCTAAGAATAGAGTATAATATGTTTGAATATTATGTTATAAAATTATAAAACTGTACAGCTATTCTGTATGTCTCTTTATTTAAAAAAGGTACCTTGAAGTATCACTTAAGGAAATTGGTGGTGAGCACTGTTCTGGCTTGAAGCAGAGAGGGCTGTGATAATTTTTGTGCTTCAGTTTTTAATGTGTAGCTTTTAAATTTTATTTTAATGCTGTATTTATTTTTGTGAGAGAGAGCGCAAGTGAGGGAGGTGCAGAGAGAGAGGGAGACAGAGAATCTGAAGTGGGCTCTGTGCTGACCGCAGTGAGCCCAACACAGGGTTTGATCCCACCAACTGTGAGATCATGACCTGAGCTGAAGTTGGTTGCTTAACTGACTGAACCACCCAGGTACTCTTAACGCACAGCTTTGAGTATACTTCTGTTCTTTTGTTTTCTTAGGATGGTATCTACCGTGTGATTGCATTCTGATTATTCAACATGTGTTTCAGCATAGCCTTTTCACATTTTGTAATTGTAAATGTTTTTCTCTTATCTCTGTTAAAGAGCTACATGTGAGCCTTTAGGTATGCCTGGGTGGCTCAGTCAGTTGAACATCTGAATTCGGCACAGGTCATGATCTCCTAGTTCCTGGGTTTGAGCCCCACATTGGGGTTTGTGAGCTAATAGCGCAGAGCCTGCTTTGGATTCTCTGGCTCTCTCTGTCCCTACCCTGCTTGGGCTCTCTCTCAAAAATAAATAAACATTACAAAAAAAAAATTAAAAAACTAGACGTGAGCCTTTAAAGAACCACTTGTAGCCTTAATCTGCCCCAGTTCCCTTATTTATCTATCTAATATTTATTTATTTTTGAGAGAGAGAGCACAAGTAGGGGAGGGGCAGAGAGAGAGAGAGAGAGAGGGAGACACAGAATCCGAAACAGGCTCCAAGCTGTCAGCACAGAGACCGATACAGGGTTCAAACCCACGAAGTGTGAGATCACGACCTGAGCTGACATCAGAGGCTTAACCCATTGAGCCCCACCGATTCCCTTTTTAAAAATTTTTTAAAAATGTTTATTCATTTTTGAGAGAGACAGCGGTAATGGGGCAGGGGCAGAGAGAAAGGGAAACAGAATCTGAAGCAGGCTCCAGGCTCTGAGCTGTCAGCACAGAGCTGGACCTGGGACTTGAACCTGTGAACGAGGAGATCATGACCTGAGCTGAAGTTGGCACTTAACCAACTGAGCCACCCAGGCACTCGCCCCCCAAACCCAATTCCCTTTTTAAATGAAGCATAAATTAGTATTTAAATGAGGCATAAATAAATATATGGGCCTGGAGCTCTGGTTTGGGGATCCCACTGAAACTAATTGTTCTTTTTCCTGATCAGCTTGGCTCACTGTATTAGGGTTTTTGTGTTTTGTTTTGTTTTTTAATGTTTATTTACTTTGAAGGTGGGGAGGGCAGAGAGAGAGGGAGGGAGAATCCCAAGGTGTCCCTGTGCTGACAGCACAGAACTCCACAC
The DNA here is from genome assembly GCF_018350175.1 of Felis catus. Taxonomy (NCBI): domain Eukaryota; kingdom Metazoa; phylum Chordata; class Mammalia; order Carnivora; family Felidae; genus Felis; species Felis catus. Next base: position 83,831,550 of record NC_058373.1, on the reverse strand, counting down.
CGGGTTCGAACTCACGAACCATGAGACCATGCCCCGAGCCAAATGAAATCAAGAGTCAGACTCTTAACGAACTGAGCCACCCAGGTGCCCCTCACTGTATTAATTTTTATTGTTGTGTAACAAATGACCACAAGCTTAGTGGTATAAAATGGCATATATATATATCACCCCATAATATTTGTGAGTCAGGAGTGTAAGTACAGTTTAGTGTCCATTACTCCGTCTCAGAAGGTTGTAATCAAATTGTTGGCCAGGTTGCATTCTTGTCTGGAGACTTGACTGGGGAACATTCTACCTCCAAGCTCCCTTAAGTTACTGGCAGAATTCACCTCCTCTTACAGGACTGAGGTTGCTGTTTTCTTGCTGGTTACAAGCTAGGAGTTGTTCTTACCTCCCAGAAGCTACCTACTTCTAAATGTGTCTTCATGCTTCTCTATGTGGAAATACACAGAACATTAAATCTGTTGCTTGTTAAATCTGTCACTTATGTTTCAAAGGGTCAAGGATGTGTCTGTGTTTGGTCTGTTTCCATGGACATCCATGCAGACTGTTTGTGCTTGCTTCTTAGCTCCTCAACCTCCTAATCCTTAGAAACTTTGCCCTCTCAACCCCCAGACCTCTTTGCAGGAATACCACCTCAGGCTTAGTTCAGAAAGCCTGAAGGAGACAGGCAGGGAGTGGAGGGAGAAGAGGGAGACCATACCCTGTGTTATATCTGATAGTAAGATGCATTCATAACCAATGTTGAATATTTTTCTTGTAAAACCTTTTGAATGGATTATTCTTTTTTTTTTAAATTATTGGACTATATTGACTCATGATTTGATATGAGTTTTAAAAATTATTGTACATACATGGGAATTCTTTATTTTTTAAATTTGAGAGATAGAGCGTGTGCACAAGTGGGGGAAGGGCAGAGAGAGAGAGAGAGAGAGAGAGAGAGAGAGAGAGAATCCCAAGCAGGCTCCACGCTGCCAGCACAGAGCCCAATGTGGGACTCGAACTCATGAAGCATGAGATCATGACCTAAGCTGAAGTCAGATGCTTAACTGACTGAGCCACCCAGATGCCCCAGATGCTTAACTGACTGAGCTACGCAGGTGCCCCTACATGGGAATTCCTAAGAAATGCAAAAATCTAATGTATGAGTTACTTTAAAACATATTGAAATCTGTATGTTTTGGATTTAAAAATTAATGGCTTGCCTGGGTGGCTCAGTTGGTTGAGCATCTGGCTCTTGATTTCTGCTCAGGTCGTGATCTCATGGTTTGTGGGATGGAGCCTCACATCGGGCTCTCTGCTGACAGCACGGAGCCTGCTTAGGATTCTCTCTCTGCCTCTCTTTCTCAAAAATAAACTTTAAAAAGATTAATGAAGTTTATATGTGAATTTAACTACACATCTTAATTTCATAGCTTTATTTTATTTAGAATCATTACCTGCCCTTTCCCTGCCTGGACTCAGACATTTTCCTGTGCATTTTCTTTTCTGGAAAAGCTTGTATGTAGGCTTTGGGTGCTGTGCCTGTAGTGCCAAGGAGATAAACTGGTTTTGTTTGGCTCTTCCTGTGGATCATTAAGGGGATTCAAGTTTGGCAGCAGTTTACAAACATCCCATTCTGAGAAAATTAAGCAATTTCAATAATTCTTAATAGGATGACAGATTTTACTGTCACTTAATAGGTGTTAGTTAATGAGACTTAGGGAAGCACAGGAAAATTTTTCTTCATATGAAAGCAACTCTAGGCAGAGAATACTTTTCATTTAGATCAGTGTATTAATTGGTTAGGACTGCCATAACAAAATTGGTAATGAAGAAGTAAGACTCTCACTATATTCAGATGACATGATACTATATATAGAAAACCCTAAAGACGCCACCAGAAAACTACTAGAAGTGATAAGTGCATTGAGTAAAGTCACAGCATACAAAACCAGTATACAGAAATCTGTTTTACTCCTTTAATGTAATAATGAAGCAGTAGAAAGTGAAACTAAGAAAACAATCCCATTTACAATTATTCCAAAAACAATAAAATATCTGGAATAAACTTAACCAAAGAAGTGAAAGACCTGCCTATATAAAAATTATAAAACACTGATGAAAGAAATTCAAGATAAAGAAATGGAAAGACATTCTGTGCTCATGGGTTACAAGAACAGATATTGTTAAAATGTCTATACTACCCAAAACAATGTACATATTTAATGCAATGCCTATCAAAATAGCAAGAGCATTTTTCACAGAACTAGAATAATTGATCCTAAAATTTCTTTGGACCCACAAAAGACCTTGAACAGCCAAAGCAATCTCAAAAAAGAAAAAATTTAAAAAGGAAAAACAAAACTGGAGGCGTTGCAATTCCAGATTTCAAGTTATATTACAAAGTGGTGGTAATTAAAACAGTGTGATACTGGCATAAAAATAGACACATAGATCAATGTAACAGAATAGAAAATCCAGAAATAAACCCATAATTATATGGCCAATTCATCTTTGACAAAGGAGGAATGAACATGCAATAGGAAAAAGTCTCTTCAACAAATGGTGTTGGGAAAACTGGACAGCCACCCACAAAAGAATGAAACTGGTCCACTTTCTTTCACTCTATACGAAATTCAAAATGGATTAAAGACCTAAAGGTGAAGTCTGAAGCCATAAAAGTCCTTGAAGAGGGCACAGGCAGTAATCTCTCTGACATTGGCCATAGCAACATTTTTCTGGATATGTCTCCTAAGGCAACGGAAATAGAAGCAAAAATAAACTCTTGGGACTACATCAAAATAAAAAGTTTCTGCAAAGCAAAAGAAACAACAAAATAAAAGGCAACTTATTGAATGGGAGAATATATTTGCAAATGGCATATCCAATAAAGGGTTTGTATCCAACAAGTATAAAGAACTGGTATAACTCAATACCCCCCCCCCCAAAAAAAAATCCAATTAAAAGTGGGCAGAAGACATGAACTGATATTTCTCCAAAGAAGACATACAGATGGCCAACAGATGCGTGAAAAGATGCTCAACATCATTCATCGTCAGGAAAATTCAAATCAAAACTACAACGAGTTATTACTTTACATGTCAGAATGGCTAAAATAAAAAACTCAAGAAAACAACAAGTGTTGGTGAAGATGTTGAGAAACAGGAACACTCAGGCACTGTTTGTGGGAATTTAAATTGGTGCAGCCACCCTGGAAAACTATGGGATTTCCTCAAAAAGTTAAAAATAGAATTAGCCTTTGATCCAGCAATCACACTACTGGGTATTTGCTTCTCAAATACAGAAATGCTAATCACTAATTCTATTTTATTTTATTTCATTTTCTTTCATTTCATTTCATTTCATTTCATTTCATTTCATTTCATTTCATTTCATTTCATTTTCTTTCACTTTATTTTATTTTATATAGAGAGAATGCAAGGGGGAGAGGGGCAGAGGGAGGGAGAGAGAGAGAGAGAAAGAGAGAGGGAGAATCTTAAGCAGATTCCATGCTCAGCGTGGAGCCCAACTCAGGGCTTGATCCCATGACCCTGGGATTATGACCCGAGCCAAAAACAGCCCAAATGGTCCATATATAGATGAATGGATAGAGAGGAGGTGGTATATATAGACACAGTGGAATATTATTCAGCCATAAAAAAGAAAAGAAAGAAATCTTGCCAATTGCAACAACATGGATGGAGCTAGAGAGTATACTGCTAATTGAAATAAGTCAGAGTAAGACAAATACCATATGATCTCACTCATACGTGGAGTTTAAGAAAACAAATGAGCAAAGGAATAAAAATCAGAGACAAACTGAGAAACAGACTCTTAACTATAGAGAAAAAATTTGGTGGTTACCAGAGGTTGGTGCGGATATGATGGAAATAGGTGGTGGGAATTAAAGAGTATACTTATCATGATGAAAAACATGATAAAATTTAAAAACATGTCAAGGAAAAAGGAAGCCCAAGAACATTCAAGCATTCACCCATGCAGACATCTGCTACTATCTTTCCTCTGCTTTTGGTCAGGTGGGATGTGTTGCTTCTACTTCTAGAGCTAGAACAACCGTAGCCCCAAACACACACCTCATGTGGAATTTTGGCTTTTGGCTTATCAGTGCCAAACATGGCCTGGTTGTTTTTTCTCTCTTGACCCCATTTCTTAGCCAGGGTTAAGGGTCTGCTGTATTCCAAGGTTTTGAGAGAGGTTGTGGAGTGAGGATCTGCAGTGTGGATTTGGTCACAGCAAGATTATGGAGATCATTGATGAATACTTACAGGTGATTCATCTGCACAGGGGGTGGAAATATTTTGAGCTAAGGGGGAGAAAAATTACAATGGCCTTATCACAGATCCAAGGACTGAGGCAGAACATTTTATTTTTTTATTTTTTAAATGTTTATTTATTTTGAGAGCAGAGAGAGAGAGAGAGAGGGAGAGAAAGAATCCCAGGCAGGCTCTGTGCTGTCAGCACAGAGCCCCATGCAGGGCTTAATCTCATAAACGGAGATCATGACCTGAGCTGGAATCGAGAGTCAGAGGCTTAACTGACTGAGCCACCCAGGTGCCCCTAAGTTTTCTCACTGTTAAAATCTTTCAGTTTTTATAGGTTCATAAAAGCACCACACATTTTCAAAGTTTATCCCTAGCTGTATATATTTTTTTGCTATTGCAAATGGGATCTTTTGTCCATTATATTTTCTAATAGGTTGTAGTTGGAGGAAAGCCATTGATTGTTGTAAGTAAATGCTTGCTATATTCTGTAACCTGCTGCCTTTCTGAACTTTAAGTTCTAATAGTTTTTCAAGTGATTCTCTTGGGTTTTCCTCTTCTCATCTCCATTGGTGTCCACGTGCACAGCCCTGTTCCTCCATGAACATACTTTTCTTTGCTATCCTTTTTCTTCTTCCTTTCCTTGAGATCTTTGGGTTCTCGAGGTTTCAGTCCTTCAGCCACTCAATGCATAGTCTCTTCCTTAGAGAATTCATCCACTTTTTAAAAAAGTTTCAGCCTCACTGGCAGTGACTCCCAAGTCTATTTTGAGCTTTGACTCTAATTCTGCATGTGCAAAAGCATGTTGGATTTTCAAGGACTCACAAAATCCGCTTATCTAAGGCTGAACAAATTGGTTACCCTAGGATCCCTTTATGCCAGGTGTGGTATCCACCTCCTAGCTGTACAGGTTTAAAATTTTAAACATTTCTTTGTTTCACACTTCCTCTTAGTTAACAATTCTTTTCTTCTCCTCACCCTCCAAATGCCCATATTCATCTATCTTTTCCTTCTAGTCACAATGCGTTCAGGTCATTTTCAATCCCGTGGACCATTACAACTGCCTTTTCTGAACTTGAAGTTCAACAGTTTTTCTTTCTTCCAATCTCCCTTTCTTTGGTTGGTTTGTCAATTCAACCTTGAGCTCCTCTTATGTGCCAGGGATTCTGCCTGGTGCTAGGAATTTGCAGAGCAGTGACAAGGGCCTGCTGTCAACCAGTTGAGATGAGTGGGGGAAGCAGGTCACCCAACAATGACGGTATTGTGTGGTGGGTGCCATGGCACTAGTGTAACACCAGGTGCCACCAGAGTACAAAAAAGGAAGGACTAGGGACAACTCTGCAGAGAGTGTATTTGAGCTGAATCTTCTGGGATTAGTATGAGTTGGCCAGGAATTCAGCCCTCTGAGGTCGTCAACTCTTTGACCAAACTCTTCTTTAGGAAATTTTTATCTCTGCATGCAAATTTTCCACATATCTTACTTTTTAAATACTTTTTTAAAGTTCTTAAAATATTGTTTTCAGGTTCCAATCATTGTAATTCAAGTACAGGATTACATTTCAACCTACCAAATGACTGTTTATTGAGAAATTAAACCTCAGGTATAAATTTGCTAATTATCCCCCTGCCATAGCTGTATAGTCATACCCCAAAAACTATGCTGTCTAGAGTGTTATGATGGCATTTTGGAGATCAACAAGGTTCTCATAGATTTGGTGCTTTCCTAGCCCACCTACAGACCTATAATCTGACAAAGTCAGGTTTATTAACTCATTGCAATGGGGGAGGTTACACACCAAAGGACCAAACAAAAGATAAGAGTTAACAGAAGATTTGGGGGAAGGGAGGAAATTTAAATAAAGCAGTATTTTGACAGGCTTGGTGCAAAACAGGCTCATGTGAAGAGATCCATGTTAGTTCTAAACTGTTAAGTGGAGTTTTGTTTCCTTGGAAACTATAGAGTTTAGATGTGGAAGCTGTGCCTACAAACTCTTTTCTGAAGCTTTGCACCTAGATTGTAAACCGACTGCTTTTGTGTGTCTAAGAATGGAATGTTTCTTTCTTACTGATATAATTTTAAATAGCAAAATTTCTGATAATCTATGACTCTGATAATCTAACCTCTGAAGAGAACAAAAGCTTTCAGTGAGGTAGAAAGGAGAAGTCAGGCAAAGAAGGGGGTTTTGATACTTTACTGCTATCATGTGTCATTGGGAGAGATCCTTTTCTCTTTATTATGTGGCCGTCTTCATCTGTAACTGTTATCCTAGCTTGGGCAATGGCAAGGCAGATTTTTCATTTTCACAGTCCTGCTGAATTTTGGCCTTTTCAATGCACTCATCACAATAAAGCAGGATCTGTGGACAGGAGATGGGGGGGGGGGTGTCTAATGAAGGCAGGTGTTAGTGAGGCCTGTGGCTGATGGAGCTGCTTCCCTCCGAGGTAGTAAGGAATTGCATCTAATCACTTGTTAAGCGTCTGGGCTGTGAGCTTCCTGAGCCCTGAGCCTTTCAAAGATTCCCTTGGTGCTGCTACTTCCTGGTGCTCAATGGCTGGCAAGTGAACTCACAGAGTCATCAGGATCGCTCACCTCCAGTTTTTACAATCTGTTATTCTTTAACATCTCCAAGGTGGAGGTAGCAGGTGCTACCTCTCTCCTGAATAGTGTGTCCCCAGAATCCCAAGTGCTTTTAACTCCCCGTGTTGCTTAATCAGTGAAGGAGGGGGTTGGGGTGTCATTTGCATATGTGTCAAAATCAGGTAATTCAGAGTCTTCGTGCAGAGCCTTAAGTCATGTTCTGAGCTTCTTGCGGAATCTCTGGCCCAGCCTTTAAAAACACTGGTGGAGGTGAGACACCAACCCTCCCTCCTAGCATAAGCTGCCCTGGGAAAGTGCAATGATGCTTTCCTGGAACATCCTTACATAAAATGCAAATGGGTAAGCAATAGTCATGGAGTTTTCAACTCAGAGAGTTTAAAAGAAGCGGTATCATATTTAGATGAATTCTTAGCTTCTTGAGCTAACTTTACTGGGTGTGTAATCTGTCTGTGTTATAGGAGTAGTCAACATGAATCACTTTTTTTCTTAATTTTTTTTTTTTTTGAGAGATAGAACACATGTACAGGAGGGACAGAGGGAGAGGGAGAGAGAACCTTAAGCAGGCTTCTTGCCCAGTGTGGAGCCTGATGCTGGGCTCCATCTCACCACCATGAGATCATGACCTGAGCTGAAATCAAGAGTGTGCTGCTTAACCGCCTAACTGATTGACATCCAGGTGCCCCAATCACTTTCTTTTAAGTTTATTTTTTTTCAGTAATCCCTACACCCAACATGGGCCTGAAACTTATGTGCTTTTTTTTTTTTTTTTAATTTTTTAATGTTTAGTTTGGAGAGAGAGAGACAGAATGTGAGTGGGGGAAGGTTGGAGAGAAAGGGAGACACAGAATCCAAAGCAGGCTCTAGGCTCTGAGCTGTCAGCACAGAGCCCCACCGTGGGGCTCAAACTCATGAATGGTGAGATCATGACCTGAGCTGAAGTCAGATGCTTAACCGATTGAGCCACCCAGGCACCCCCACATGCTCCTCTGATTGAGTCAGCCAGGCACCCCTAACATGAGTCACTTAAAACGCCCTCAACAGAGTCACTTCTTCTTGGGTTTTTCTTTAAAAAATTTTTTTTTAATGTTTGTTTATTTTTGAGAGAGACAGAGAGAGACAGAGAGAGGGAGACAGGTTTCGAAGCAGGCTCTGCACTGACAGCAGAAAGCCAGATATAGGGCTTGAACTCTAGGACCATGAGATCCTGACCTGAGTGGAGTGGAGGTCGGTTGCTTAACTGACTGAGCCAACCAGGTGCCCCTCTTTTTTTTTTTTTTTTTCCTATAAAATTTTTTTATTTTGAGAGAGAGTGAGTGAGACCACATGAGTGGGGGAGGGACAGAGAGAGAGGGAGAGAGAGAATCCAAAGCAGGGTTTGTGCTGTCAGCATAGAGCCTGATGTGGGGCTTGATCCCAGGAACCATGAGAACACGACCTGAGATGAAACCAAGAGTCAGACATTTAACCCACTGAGGCACCCAGGAGCCCTCTTCTTGGATTTTTAAATTGCCAGATAGGGTGTGCTTAACACAGGGTTCTTACGCACATGCAGAAATGCCAGCTTTTGCAGGACTCTAGGTACTAGGACCAGAGTGATCTTCTTTCTCTTTTTAATGTAGTACGCAGCTTTATAAAGGAACTTCAGCTTTTAAGTGTTAAACTTTTGGTTCAGAAATATTTTATCAAATCAAATGTAGTGGTCTCTGCATCCACAATATAACCATAATACACCCATTGCCAAGGCAGTTTTCTGTTACATAATGACATGATAAATAATTCATAGGGAGGATTAGAGTCTGTCAAAATATACCTTGTGCCTTTATTAGCTTTTGCCTGGAGATCTCAAGAGAGATTTATACAGATGATCTGGACTTGCACAAAAAGTGTCCTTTGCCAATGTGTCTTGAGTAAAAGAATGATCTTCGTTCTTAGATAATATATAAAATTTTGCCCTTTATCATTGCAAATCTTAGAATTTAAAAAATTTTTTGGAATTTTTAGAATTTAAGTTTTTATCAAGTTAATATATAAACTGGTTTAAGAATAGTATTAACATACACACAAACCAGTGTTTCCACCTCTAGCTATAATGCTGCTACCCAGAGGCATATCCTTCCAATTTAGTTGTTTTTTCTGATACTTCTCCTATCTAAATAATATGCTTATACCATGGATTCTTGATTCATCAACTTTAGATGATAGTGTTTACTTTCTATTTGGTCAACAAAGACCTAGAGCTCTCTCATACCCTGAGTCTCCTCTCAGTATGAATATAGCACAGGGTTGTTTTTTTTTTTTAATTTTTAATGTTTATTTATTTTTGAGAGACAGAGACAGAGTGTGAGTGGGGGGAGGGTCAGAAAGAGAGGGAGAGACAGAATCCAAAGCAGTCTCCAGGGTCTGAGCTGTCAGCACAGAGCCTGACACGGGCCTTGAACCCACAAACTGTGAGATCATGATCTGAGCCGAAGTCGGATGCTCAACCAACTGAGCCACCCAGGTGCCCCTGCACAGGCTTTCTTTTTAAAATCAGTATTAAGTGATAGCACTATTATGGCTGAACTAAGCTGTGTAAGATGGTTACACTTCCTTTTTTCTACATTTTCTTTTTTCCTGGAGTTAAAAATTGCCTTTACTTTCTTTATTTGCTTAATTTTCTTGAACATCTAAGCACGTCTTCCCACGTCTGTAACTGCTTTTCCATGAATCATTTCATGTGGTCAAACCTGTCAGTTAATCTGTCCCTTCCATGTTTTCCTAGAAACCACCCTCCTGAAATCCTTGATCTTACTCAACCCTCAGTAGCTCTGCCTTACACTTAGCATTCTGGGACTTCCCTTTTGCCATAATATGGGGAATTCTCTTTATTTCTCACCTTTGTTGAATCTTGCTTCTGGGATTCTATGTCTTACTCATTTTTGGCTTAATCCTTCATTTTTTGCCAGAGCATATCCTTCAACACCTGAGAAAGGGTATATGGGACCTAATATGTAAAAACGTACTGTATTCTTTTGTCAAATTTAATTGAAAGTTGAGGAGACGTGATGAGTGAGAGGATGGGCCTCCTGGTCAGTCTTGCAAGTTGGCTGTCTTCTTGAAAAGTTTTATTCTATGACACCCTTTCTTGGTTTTCTGCCTGTGTCTCTGGCCTTTCCTTGTCAGTTTCTTATTGGTTCTTCCATCCCTTTTTGACTTTCCTGGGTCTCTGGGCTCCAATACACGCATCTAATGGCCTATATGGCTTCTCTACCTTGGGGTCTCATAGGCATCTCAAACCCATCATGGCCACTCAGCTCTCCTGGTGTTTCCCTCCTGCCTCAGCACACTTTAGCTGGGTACTTTCTATTTACCCTGCAGGCTTTCCCTTTATTTATGTAACAAATACTAACTGAATGCCTAATATATGCTTAAAAGACTCATCCTCAGAGATTCATCCGATGCACCAGATCAGGTTAGGTGCCTCTGTTATCAGGGAAACCATGTTTTTCCTGTTAGAGCACTTATTACAGTGGAAGTTACATGATTTTAAAACATTTCAGGGGAGCCTGGGTGGCTCAGTTGGTTAAGCCTCTGACTTTGGCTCAGGTCATGATCTCATGGTTTGTGAGTTTGAGCCTTGCGCCAGGCTCTGTGCTAACAGCTTAGAGCCTGGAGCCTGCTTCCGATTCTGTATCTCACTCTCTCTCTGCCCCTCCCCGCTCATGCACTGTCTCTGTCTCTCTCTTTCTCTCAAAAATAAAACACTAAAAAAAAGTGTTGATCACACTAAACTTAAGATCCACAGGGGTAGAAATAATGTCTACTTATCACTGTATCCCCAGTGCCTAGGATCGTGCTTGGCACAGAGTAGGTGCTCAATAAATGTTGCAGAATGCATGAACGTAAAAGGATTTAAGGAACTTCCTATAATCTAGTTGACGAAAGACAAGTTTTTCACGTATAACATGTTTGTGAAACAAAGTTGAAGTGATTAGACTATCTAATCAAGATCCTATCTGATCTTGAGACTCTATGATTCCTTTTTTTTTTTTTTTAATTTTTTAAACGTTTTATTTATTTTTGAGACAGAGACAGAGCATGAACTGGGGAGGGTCAGGGAGAGGGAGACACAGAATCTGAAACGCGCTCCAGGCTCTGAGCAGTCAGCACAGAGCCTGACGCGGGGCTCGAACTCACGGACCACGATATCGTGACCTGAGCCGAAGTCCGCCGCTCAACCGACGGAGCCACCCAGGCGCCCCGAGACTCTATGATTCTTATCCTCTATCCAAATTAATGTAGATCACTCTATACATTCTTTTTTTTTTCTTTTTAAATTTTTATTTAAATTCTAGTTAGTTAACATACAGTGCAATATTGGTTTCAGGAGTAGAATTTTAGTGATTCATCACTTACATGTAACACTCAATGCTCATCACAAGTGCCCTCCTTAATACCCATCACCCATCTAGCCCATCCCCCACCCACCTCCCTCCATCAACCCTCAGTTTGTTTTCTGTTGTTTAGAGTCTCTTATGGTTTGTTTCCCTCTCTTTTTATTTTTTTCTCCTTCTCATAAGTTCATTTGTTTTGTTTCTTAATTTCCACATATGAGTGAGACCATATGGTATTTGTCTTTCTCTGACTTATTTTGCTTAGCATAATACACCTTAGCTCCACCCATGTCATTATAAATGGCAAGATTTCATTCTTTTTGGTGGCTGAGTAATATTCCATTGTATATAAATATACCACATCTTCTTTATCCATTTATAAATTGATGGAAATTTGGGCTTTTTACATACTTTGGCTATTGTTGATAGTGCTGCTATAAATATTGGGTGCATGTGCCCCTTTAAGTCAGCACTCCTGTATCTTTTGGATAAATACCTAGTAGTGCAATTGCTGGGTTGTAGGGTAGTTCTAGTTTTAGTTTTTTTCTTTTAAGTTTATTTATTTATTTTTGAGAGAGGGAGAGAAAGAGAGAGAGAGAAAGAGAATCCTAAGCAGGCTCCACACTGCCAGCACAGAGACTGATGTGGGGCTTGAACCCCGAGACCATGACCTGAGCCAAAACTAAGAGTCAGCTGCTCAACTAACTGAGCCACCCAGGCACCACTGTCCATTTTTAATTGGTTATTTGTTTTTTTGATTTTTTTGGTTTTTTTTGTGTGTGTGTTGAATTGTATTAGTTCTTTATATATTTTGGATATCAAATATGTCATTTGCAAATATCTCCTCCCATTCAGTAAGTTGTCTTAGTTCATTGATTATTTCCTTTGCTGTGCAGAAAGTTTTTATTTTGGTGTAGTCCCAATAGTTTATTTTTGCTTTTATTTCCCTTGCCTGAGGAGACATATCTAGAAAAATGTTGCTGTGACTGAGGTCAAAGAGGTTGCTGCCTGGGTTCTCTTCTAGGATTTTGATGGTTTCCTGTCTCCCATTTAGGTCTTTCACCCATTTTTAAAAAGTTTATTTATTCTGTGGGGGGGGGGGGCGGGTAAAGGGAAAGAGAGAGAGAGAGAGAGAGAGAGAGAGAGAGAGAGAGAGAGAGAAAACCAAGAGGCGGGGAAGGGGCAGAGAAAGAAGGAGAGAGACAGAATCCCAAGAGACTCCACACTGTCAGCACAGAGCCCAATGTAGGGCTTTGAACTCACGAACCATGAGCTCATGACCTGAGCTGAAACCAAAAGTCAGAGGCTTAACCAACTGAACCACCCAGGAGCCCCTCTTTCATCCATTTTTAATTTATTTTCATGTATGGTGTAAGAAAGTGGTCCAGTTTCATTCTTCTGCATGTTGCCATCTAGTTATCCCAACACCATTTGTTGAAGAGACTGTCTTTTTTCTATTGGGTATTCTTTCCTGCTTTGCCAAAGATTAGTTGACCATTGGAATACTCTATACACTCAAGGTAATGCAGAGCAAAGGCATAATCAGAGTTGGGTATAGTTAATTTGGGAATATTTCCTAATTGAAATAGAGTAATTTAAAGCAGGATTTCTCAATCTGGGTACTATTGGTATTTTGGGGCCAGATGATTCTTTGTGTGTGGGGCTGTCCTGTGCACTGTAGGATATTAGCATCCCTGGCCTCTACCCAGTGGCAACTAGATGCCAGTAGCAGCCCTTAGTCCTGACAACCCAAAATGTCTCCAGATATTGTCAAATCTTCCCTGGGGAGCAAAATCACCCCTAGTTGAGAACCACTAACTTATAGGAGGAGAATAAACTGGATTGCCTGAGGGAGAAGGTTTATAGAGAATGGCATTTAGAGAGGCACTAATTTGGAAATGAGTGAATCCTGCTTAGGAAATGGCGAGAGTCTCATGGTTAGAATGGGAAGCGCTAGAATGGGATGTTGGTCAAACTGGAGAAAAGAGAGCTGAATTCTCTTCGTAAAGGGTTGTTTGGGGGCATCAATCTATGTTTGAAAAATGCAAGTTCTGTGGAAGTCATAAGTATGAAGGTCAAGGGCAACCTGCTGATGAAATAAAGGGACAAAAGGAGCTCCTTGGGGAATGGGTGGTACTCCTCGCTGGGTGGGTGCCTCCCATCTGGGCTCCGGTGGCTCCCAAGGAACCCTTAATCAGAGTAGTCACATCCAGGAAATGTCTCTCAGACTAGACTGAGTGCTCTTCAGGGTCTGGGCAAGTCTTACTGTTACGGTGCCTGCCCAGCACATTGACAAATTTCGTTAAATGAGCTCCTAGCTGGGCTTTGCCAACAGAGAAGGCGAAAATCTTCTAGTTTGTTGGTTTGTTGCATATCCTATTAAGTACTTAGAATGATATCAGTAAATCAGACCGTTGCTTTTTTTTTCTTCCAAACAACTCCTTGTTAGTCATCAGATATTTGTACCTTCTGATTTCTATCTTTATCCCAGGCTGGAACAGGAAGAAGAAGGTGCTAATTTGTGGCTTGATTAGTCATGACTATTAGATGTTTAAGTATGGCACATTTTTAATATTTTTTAAGTCAGGGGATGATATCAGTGAAACCTTTATATTAAAAAATATGACTTTCCCCCTGTAAGATCCAGTGTAAGCATAAAATGGCACTATTATTAAAAGTTAACTTTCTTCTTTATGAAAAATATTAATGTTTATTTATTTTGAGAGAATGAGAGAGAGTACAAGCAAGGCGGGGCAGAGAGAGAGGGAGATAGAGAGAGAGAAACCCAAGCAGGCTCTGTGCTGCCAGCACAGAGCTGATGTGGGGCTGGAACTCACAAACCCCAAGATCATGACCCGAGCAGAAATCAAGAGTCAGACACTTAGCTGACTGAGCCACCCAGGCACCCCAAAGTTAATTTTATTCTTAAAAAAAGTTTTTAAGGTTACTTATTTATTTTGTAGAGAGAGCGACACACAGAGAGTGAGTGGGGGAGGGGCAGGGAGAAGGGGAGAGAGAATCCTAAGCAGGCTCTGCACTGTCAGCATGGAGCCCAATGTGTGGCTCGAACTCACAAACTGTGAGATCATGACCTAAGCTGAAACCAGTAGCCGCTTAACTGACTGAGGCACCCAGGTGCCCCAATTTTATTCTTTTTTTTTTTATTAAACATTTTTTTTTTTTAATTTATTTTTTGGGACAGAGAGAGACAGAGCATGAACGGGGGAAGGGCAGAGAGAGAGGGAGACACAGAATCGGAAACAGGCTCCAGGCTCTGAGCCATCAGCCCAGAGCCCGACGCGGGACTCGAACCCACGGACCGCGAGATCGTGACCTGGCTGAAGTCGGACGCTTAACCGAATGAGCCACCCAGGTGCCCCCAATTTTATTCTTAATAGCAGTGACTTTGTGAAACTGTGTGCTTATTTTCCTGATGCTATTGTTGGTAAGATATTCTAAGAGTTTTTCATTCTTTTGTTTATTCCTTCGACAAACATCTGTTGAGAATCTATTTTGTCCCAGGCATTGCTGGGGATATAAAATGAAAAGGCCTAGGGCTTGTCCTTCAGGAGCTCATTGAATGGTGGAGCTGTAGTGGCAGTGCAATGACAGTGATGATACAGGTAGTAGGTGCTTTGGGGGAGGGTTGAGCTGGTTGCTGTGTCCTTGTGCGAGGGGTGGGGAGGTTTGAAGGAGATCAAGTAGCAACCTGAGGGAGAAGACTGTGGAGCTGACTCTTTTTAAATTTTTTAAAAAAATTTCTTTTTTTAACCTTTATTTATTTTTGAGACAGAGAGAGACAGAGCATGAATGGAGGAGGGTCAGAGAGAGGGAGACACAGAATCCGAAACAGGCTCTGGGCTCTGAGCTGTCAGCACAGAGCCCGACGCGGGGCTCGAACTCATGGACCGTGAGATCACGACCTGAGCCGAAGTCGGATGCTTAACCGACTGAGCCACCCAGGCGCCCCTGGAGCTGACTCTTGAAAGGTGAGCTGGAGTTCACCAGGATGCGCAGGAATGGGGACTCACGTGCTTTCTGGCAGAGAATGACAGTTCTTTCCTGTAGGCACAAGGGAGTGACCAAGTGTGTTCCACAGAGATTAGTAATCCTTCAGTGTGTGTGGGGGAGACAGGGCAGAGCAGAGCTTGCCCATCATGCTGAGACAATAATCAGGGAAAGGTTCTTGGAAAGTATGCGCTGACAGTATCGAGAAGGAAGGATTGGGTTTGGGGGCAAGACAGGAAGATGAGTTATGGAGGCTACTGCTGCTCTGCATAGAATTGGGGGGCACTGTGGGAGGTACCCGAGGGAATGTGCACTGCCCCTAGATTCCTAGCGGGAGGTGAAATACTTTTCTGACTCTGAGAAACGTGTTAGAAGTATCTAGTATGTGAACTGTTTCTGTACATGGTAAAATGTAGCCCACAGTTCCATGTGTCCTGCAAGAACATGACAGTAAACCTTTTTCCTTTTAAAGATTTTGTTGTTGTTGTTGAGAAGCAGGCAAAATTTATGAGAATATAAAATTAGGGAAAATGGTAGGAAAGCTCTCTTTACAGTGAGGGACATCCGGAAGTGAATGCCCGAGAACTGTAGGTGAGGGTCCTTGTTTTATAAGCTTCTGGTCAGCCCTTCCCTTCCCCTTCCCCTTGTTCCTTCTCAGGTTCTACCCTTATTGGCTTGATAGCTCTAGGTGTTGGGTTGAGAACAGTTTTCTCTAGTTTTCTCTAGGTGTTGGGTTGTCCATTCCCTTCCCCTTCCCCCTTGTTCCTTCTCAGGTTCTACCCTTATTGGCTTGATAGCTCTAGGTGTTGGGTTGTCCATTCCTGATTGGCTCGTTTCCAATGTATGAGGGTTGGTCTAAGGCCCTACTCAGGTCTTTTGTCAAATTCCTGAGGGAAAACCTGAGGGGGAATAGATGGGGTCTGTTATATTCCTAAGAGGAACCTTATGCCTGAGGAAGTTTGCTTAGGGGGTCAGTGAGACACTCCCAGCATTGTTCCAAAATAGGTGTTTTTCCCCACCCAGGGACCTCAGGCCCTAATCTTTCCCTCTCTGCCTACTGAATCTGATCTTCACCTATCATACTTCCACCTCTGAACATGTGACTCCTAACCGCCATTAGGAACCAGGATGACGACCGATCTTAACTGCTATTTACTGAAGGGGGTTGATGATAGGGCAGTCAGGGCAGGTTCAGAGGTCCATCCAGAGGTCTGATATAATGGGAGGGTGTTTGGAACATGGGGGCTAGCAGAATTTTTTTGGATGTCTTATTTTTCTGGCATATGTGACAGCTGCTACAAATGACATACAAAAAGAATATTAGACCAACAAACATTAATATTCCAAAACAATGCCTCCTAGGGAGGAGGCCACACCATAGGAAGGGAAGGCACATTGTAGCCATCCAAAAAAAAAAATCCCTGGCATGCCTGGTCATATTTTTTAAATCAATTTAACTATAGTTTTTCCTCCCTCTTCCATATTATTTGGATCTGGTGATACTGTTGATTAGAATAACTAAACACCTAAACTAGTTCATGGTCCTTAATCCTCAATTCCTCCTTTGGCCATCCAGTTTCCATATGAACAACTTCATGAGGCTTATTTCACTTTACCTCAAGGAAAGATTGATCTTTGATATCCAGATTACTACAAGTTTAGTCAGCTGTTTATCTGTCCTGGAGCTAGTAGCACTATAGTCCCCAATTTGGTCATAATGTCCCTTCTTAGCAAGGGAGTGTGGCTCTCTGGCATTATCAAAAAAGGACGTGAAAGATAATCAAGTCTCCCCATATGCACCCCAGTGGCTGAGAGAAACATCTAGTCATAAGTTTTCTGGAGACACCTCTAACTGTTAGGTTGTGTTTGGATAGTTGGCCAGGAGTGGAAAGGAGTCCAGAAAAGGTGGCTCTGGTGTTAAGGAAATCAACCGGTTTTCCTTCTGTATCCAGAGTTACATGAGGTTTTGGGTTTCTGATAGACAGTTGATTTAGGGGAGCCCCTGTAAAGAGTCCTGGGCCCCGTCAGTCCCAGGGAACATTAGTTATCTAAGCCCTCAAAGACAGAGGTCCTTACAAAGGGCCATATTTCATTCTTTCTCATTGCCACGTAGTATTCCATTGTGTATATAAACCACAATTTCTTTATCCACTCATCAGCTGATGGACATTGAGGCTCTTTCCATGGGTGGGTGATGGGTATTGAGGAGGGCACCTTTTGGGATGAGCACTGGGTGTTGTATGGAAACCAATTTGACAATAAATTTCATATTAAAAAAAAAAAAGAGGTCCCTGAGGGCATTCAGATGTCTAGTGATTGTCTCCACACGAGGGGCATAGTTCACGGGGTTTCCACTTCATTTGTCCCCTCTGAGGACGTTCTCATTTCCAGTGTTCCTAAGGGCCGTAGAAATGGCACTTAGTGCCAGGACCTCGGGAAGTCCGGTCTGACATAGTATGTAGGGCAGCAACTAAGGCCTCACATTTTTTTCTTAAACCACCTTTCCTGTTCCTTACTCTCCTCTTGATCTTGGTTGTAATATACCCAACTGGCAACTCGTAAGAGCTTTCCCAGGGTCCCTTCAGGGCCAACAACCAATTTTTGCAGTTTTCTCCAAATATCTGGGGCCAATCGAGTGATACATTTGTCTTTCAGAATAGTCTCACCCTCAGGGATGTTAGGGGAGATAGCCATATATTTAATGAGAGCCTCCTTTAACCTTTCCAGGAAGGCCACCGGGGTTTCATCCTGTGTCTGTAAGATAGTGGCTAATTTAGTGTCATGTAAAGGTTTAACCCTAGACCTCCTTAATTTTTCCAAAACATAAGCTTGGAAGTGGCAGTGATACCATTCCCCAATGGGACGGTTATAGTCCCAATTAGGATCTTGGGGTAGAACTGCCTGAGCTCCAGTAGGGAGCTGGAAGTTCCCTATAGGACCTCCAGTCCCATGGTAATTAATGAGTTGCTCATCTCCATACCTCTCAGCCACTACCAGAACCCCACATTTCTGTCTCATTAAGAGTCTGATTCAACAAAAGCATTATATCTTTCCAGGTCAACTCAAAAACATATGTAATATTCTGAAAAGCCTCTATATACTTATCTGGATCAAAAAATTTACCTAGACCTTTTATCTGTTTTAAATCTTGTCATGAAAAAGGTACTTAAATCTTGTAAAAGGTCTCTCCTTCTGGCATTCTAGCTTCTCGTAAGGGAAGCATGTCTGTTACATTATGGGAGGGCTTGGATAAGGGGGCAGCAGGAAGTTGAATCGCACTTTTTATATAGATTGAGGACCCGAGGAGGAGGAGGTTGAGGTGGAGACTTCTCTTCCTCCTTCTCTAGGTCTGCTTTCTTTGGATACAGGTAAGGGGCCCTTAATTGTTTCCCTGCTTGATTGCCGGGTTTTAGAAAGCGTTGTCATTAAATCCGGATCGACCTTACATTGCTTATATATATCTCGATTTTTTTCTTAAGGCCCAAAACACTGAACATAGGGGACTTCTCCCCATTTCCCCTCAAATTTGCAAAAAAAGTCCAATTGTAGGATAATATTATAATTGACATTTCCCTCTGGGGGCCACATTTCCTCCACCAGTTTGTACTGGGGCCAAGCCTTTGTGCAAAAGAAAATGAGTCACTTTTTCTTTAGGGTTTGTAGATCACAATGCATTTCAAAGGAGTACTGGCCTTTGTTGGGGAGTTACCCATTTATAGGAAGAAGAAGGAAAAGGCGTCCCTTATCTCAATTTCCTATAACTGGCCAGGAGAAACCTCATCTCCTGGCCCTGCGTTTTGGCTGGCTATGCGACTGGCAGGCAAAAGCCCTGGTAGTCTTGTGAGGTGCTGGGAGGAGTCACTGTTACCCAGGCTTGACCCTACCTCTGAGAGCTGACCTGGTCTTCCCCAATTTCTCATACCCCAATGTTGTCTGACCAAGCAAGACTCCCCTGGTTGTAGAAGAATGCATTGATTTTATTTTGGCCCCAAAGTAATTTACATCCCAATTTTTTCAGAATGCATCCTAAAGGAGTATTGACCTTGGTTGGGGAATTGCCCATTAATTTTTTTTTTTTTTTTTTTAAGTAACCTCTGCATCCAGCATGGGGTTTGGACTCACAACCCCGAGATCAAGAGTCACATGCTCCACTGACTGAGCTAGCCAGGCGCCCCAACGTTTTTCAAGGTAGAAGATGATAACCTGGCTTCCCCCACCTTCCACCAAACTGGTTTAGTTGTGTTATACCTTTGGTTCATCCAGGTGATAATCAATCGGTAACCTAAGTTAGGGACTGGGAAGGAAAGGAATGAGTTAGCAAGGACACTGGAATCATTCAATGGTTAGGGAGAAGATTATAGATCTTGTTCAGGTGAAGGTAGAGGCAGAGAGAGTATCTAGGATAATTCCTATATTCCTTGCTTTGTCACTAACTTTTTTTTTTTTTTTTTCAACGTTTATTTATTTTTGGGACAGAGAGAGACAGAGCATGAACGGGGGAGGGGCAGAGAGAGAGGGAGACACAGAATCGGAAACAGGCTCCAGGTTCTGAGCCATCAGCCCAGAGCCTGACGCGGGGCTCGAACTCACGGACCGCGAGATCGTGACCTGGCTGAAGTCGGACGCTTAACCGACTGCGCCACCCAGGCGCCTCTGTCACTAACTTTTAAAATTGCCTTCTGGGGAGCCTGGGTGGCTCAGTTGGTTGAGCATCTGACTTCAGCTCAGGTCATGATCTCACTGCTAGTGGGTTTGAGCCCTGCGTCGTGCTCTGTGCTGACAGCTCAGAACCTGGAACCTGCTTCGGAATCTGTGCCTCACTCTCTCTCTGTCCCTCTCCCGCTCACCCTCTGTCTCTTTCTCTCAAAAATAAATAGATGTTAAAACAAAAATTTTACAATTGCCTTCTGAGACCTTTCATGGGCCAAGGTCACTGTCATTCCTTTTTTACTCAGTCTACAGAGCATGAAAAATGAGTCATTTGGTCTTCTCTTTTACTCATTCCATAATGCAAGAACCAGTTTGGTAACCTACATGAATCATTAGATTATCCTTTAATTGACTTTGGGATATTTACAAAAAAGGATCTACTTTCAAAGGATAAGATTTACCCCCCAGTAAGGATTTACAAGAGAACATGCCCAAGTTCTGCCCTCTTCTTTAAAATATTTGCTTTTATCTGGAACTAGGAAAACATTTCATAGTTGGAAAAAATTTGGTGCCAACTCAGTCTTTAACTGAGCTAGTATGTTTGGTATTTTGAAGAGGCTTGGGCCTTTTGTGTTTTTAAAACCTCTGGTTCAGGCACTTTCTTCTGTCTGTAATGTCTCCACATGTTTCCCTCCTTCTCATTTCCAACTTCAGGCTGGGGAATACAATATACTCTTTGAGGCCCAGGCCAAATATTGTCCCTTCTGCCTTCTTGGCACCCTCACATTGCAGGCAGGGAAAACTGCCTCTTCTGGACTGTTTTCTCCAGTTGACTGTGTGCCCTTTTAACAGAGGCTCCACATGCCCATCTTTGAGTTGCCATTATTATTATTATTATTTTATTTTTATTGAAAGGAGATACAAGTTTTTAAAAAAAAACTATAATGTTTGGGGTGCCTGGGTGGCGCAGTCGGTTGAGCATCCGACTTCAGCCAGGTCACGACCTCACGGTCCATGAGTTCGAGCCCCGCGTCAGGCTCTGGGCTGATGGCTCAGAGCCTGGAGCCTGTTTCCGATTCTGTGTCTCCCTCTCTCTCTGCCCCTCCCCCATTCATGCTCTGTCTCTCTCTGTCCCAAAAATAAATAAACGTTGAAAAAAAATTAAAAAAAAAAACTATAATGTTTATTTTTGACAGAGAGAGAGAGACAGAGCACGAGTGGGAGAGGGGCAGAGAGAGAGGGAGACACAGAATCTGAAGCAGGTTCCAGGCTCTGAGCTGTCAGCACAGAGCCAGATGCGGGGCTCAAACTCACGAGCTGTGAGATCATGACCTGAGCTGAAGTCGGACCTCTACCGACTGAGCCACCCATGCGCCCTGGAGATAGAAGTTTATTGAATAGGCTGCAAGGGAGCAGTGGGCAGGACAGCACAAAGGAGAGACTAGTCTGCCTCAGTTGCCATTATTCACATACCTGCATACAGCATAACATTCATTCATTTAAGGTGTACAGAACTCAGAAATGTATTGACCAGTGTTCTATCTGCCTGGGAAGGTTGGAACCCAGAGCCCACCCTGAGGAGGCTACATGAGGGTGCCCAACCTGGGGACAGGACCCCCTGGCACCTGGCAGTAGCAATCGGTCGACATCAGGGAGGACTGACAGGAAAGCAGGATGGGCCTGGGGTTCAGGGCCAGGACTATTGGAAGGCCTGGAGGGACAACATAGGCAGGGACCAAGACAGGGATTTGGCATGGAGTTGGGGGAGGGTGAGAAAAAAGGGGCCACTGGGATGGCTTAGGAGGGGACTTAGGGACCAGAGCTAAGGCATTACCCAAAATGTGAGAAAAAAATCAAGCGACCAGCCAAATTGTTAGCACAGACTGCAGCTGTCACTACATTGTTGAAGAACAGGGAATCATTACATTTGAGAAGGAAAACTTAAGCTGGGCCTAGAAGAACATGATTTGGACATTTAGAGGTATGTGGGAAAGAAATTCCAGGCAGAAGGGTGGTAACATGTAGTGTTTATAAATGGAGAGGCCATTTGTGAGTGTGGGACCAGCAGCAGGTGTGGGGGCTACAGGACCCAGGACGGTGCAGTCCAACTGTGGAAATTCAGGAAAGCGTGGCAAAGGAGTCTGTGCCAAATACAGAAGGAAAGAAGAGGACCCCTATGCTTTCTGAGCAGAAACAAGAGTGATGAGGACAGCCATGTGTTGGGGAGATGGTGTGAGTGGTTGATTGAAGCCTGGGAGTCCTGGTGTCCTGGAATTGCCAGGAGACTTAGATAATCAAGTGAGAGCCGAGGCAACTCCAATCTTAGTTGGCGTGTGCGAAACCACCATATACGCAGTTCTCATCTTCCCGAAACATAGGATTTATTTGGGAGATTTGGGGGGAAAATACTTTTATATGGAAACAAATGCAGCTATACAGTCTTGGGGTGGAATGCAGATTTAGAATGAGGTTTCAAATAAATGTTGTGCCAGTTGTTCTGGCTGATCCCTCCCTCACCTCTAGGGAGAACTTGTCGCCCTGCACCTCATGGGCACCTCAGTAGTGAAGGTTGGGAGGGCCTGTGAGACATTCTTCATGGGCTGCTGGGAGAGTTAAGGAGCCTCACAGACTTGGGATGGCCGCGCCCGAAGGTCAGCGGCTGGCACTGACTGGGCAACAGGACCAGGAATCCCTCCCTATTTTGTGTCAACTTTTCTCCCACTGTCATTGGGGGGGCACTCCACTGAAAGGAAGAAGAGGAAACTCTCCACTTCCGAAATCACCTACTGGTGTCGTTTTCACAGTAAAACACTTCTTGTGTTAGAGGAATGGAAGTTTTTAGGTATCTCAAATTCCTGTTACTCAAGACTTACACATGTGGACCTAGAAGTAGACGTGGGAAGGATTGTTTGTGTAAACAGGTGTAGCCAAGGAGTCACATGGATGCTAACTTTGAGGTTTTTCCCAGATTACTTAGAGACTTAGAACAAAATGGCTGGAGTGAAGTAGTTAAAATGAGAATAATCTGAAGGACATATACTTACTTTACTCTTTTTTTTTTTTTTAATTTTTTTTTTTTCAACGTTTATTTATTTTTGGGACAGAGAGAGACAGAGCATGAACGGGGGAGGGGCAGAGAGAGAGGGAGACACAGAATCGGAAACAGGCTCCAGGCTCTGAGCCATCAGCCCAGAGCCCGACGCGGGGCTCGAACTCACGGACCGCGAGATCGTGACCTGGTTGAAGTCGGACGCTTAGCCGACTGCGCCACCCAGGCGCCCCTACTTTACTCTTATTTTTCTAAAAATGTCAAGCTTTCTGCCCTCTTCCTCTACTATATAAATGATCACAATAGTGTTACCTGCTTGTCAGGAAAGCTAAAGAATATAGAATCAACAGAAGTAAAAAGTGGCCTCTCCCTTCTCCCTGAAGTCTTCCTTCTGTCAGGGTTAGCTGCTGTAATTGTTGTGTATTTTTTAAGGACACACTCTGGGACTACTTGGGCTGCCAGGTAATTTTCCAGCTTCTGGGAGACTGCAGGGAACATAGTAGACAAGGTTGTAGGCCTTCTAGATTTTTCCCTTTACAAACATGCATCCATTCAACAAATATTCGAGCACCTCCTTTGTTTGAGACATTGTTCCAGGCATTAGGATACCTCTATGTCCAATCAGGCATGTATCCTGTTCTGCAAGCCTTTCTCCTTACTTGTACCTCTTAGGCATCATTCCATTTTGGTCCCAAATGGACTGATTCATTCCTTGCAAAAGCTAGTCCATTGTATGAATGTGTCATAATTTGTCTAATCTTCTATATGAGCACATTTACACTTGTGACCTAGTTTTTCACTGTTACAAACATAATAATGGGGATATTTTCATGTTCTTAGTGGCTACTGTGAGCCACCCCTCCTCCTAGGCAAAGATGCTCTGGTAAGCCATGACTGTAGGTTGGATGCCAAGCCCTGGGCCTGGCTTTTTAAAAAGGGCCACCAGATTTCCTGAATAGTGGTAACCTGGGAGGAGCCACAGGGTTGGCCAGAGGCCCAAGTGAAGAGGCAGCTCTTTGTGAAGGAGTTTTTGGGCGAAATGCCACTGAGAGATGTGACATCCCACCTATCTTCTTGCCTACCTCAGAGCAGCTACAAAAGTCCCCGTGTTCTCTGTGTGCCTGGATTCCTGGTGGAAGCTGCTGGATGGGCTGGTGTCTTAGCTGGCACCTGTGGAACCTCAGTCAGTCTGGCAGGCACATGCTGAGTCCCGTAAACAATGCTTATGGACATTTGCCCCTCCTTGTGGCTTTATTTCCTTAGGCCAAATTCCCAAGTGTGAAATTTCTGGTTCTCACATAGGTTGCCAAATCACCCTCTTTTGAAGGTTGTAACAATTTACACCCTCATTAACGGTGACTAAAGTTCATCTCTCACCCCCCAACCCCAACCCCGACCCATGATAACAATGGCTATTTATCAGTCTTTTTGACTCTTGTCACTCTGGAGAGTGAAAATGGCATCTAATCATTGCTTTAAGTTGAATTTCTTTAATTGTTGCTGATGTCAAGCATCTTTTAATGTTAATAGGTTCTATTTCTTCTGTGAAATGCTTTTTCTTTTGCTGTTTTAAAAAATATAGTTTATCTTTTATTAAAAAACATTTTAAAATAATTTTTTTAATGTTTATTTATATTTGAGAGAGAGACAAAGTGTGAGCAGGGGAGGGGCAGAGAGATAGGGGGAGACACAGAATCTGAAGCAGGCTTCAGTTTCGTTTGTTTTCTATAACTTCCTCCAGTTTTTTCTGTAATGTAATCACGTTTAATGTATTTTTCAATTATTTGTATTTGAAATCGAGCATTATAAAGATATTAAGTCATACTTAATATGCAAAGTTTGAAACAATGAAAATCCTCCCAAATTAAAAAATAATCAAGAATCATATATTCTAGAAAAAGTTGGCTTAGTCAACTCCATTTAAGTATTGCTACAGTCTGTCTTGAATTAATGTTTTAAATTATATAAAGTCTTTAGGAACACATACCCTGCATAAAATCCAACAGCCCTGTATCCTACATCACATTTTATTTCTTTAAAAAAGGAATATCTTATCAATCTCTTAAGCTCTTCTTATTTTTGAATTTTGTGAGAAAGCTTTATTTTTTTCCCTTCCTCTGCTTATCTAAAGACTTTGAGATGACTCTGACATGTCTTCAGAATGTGTTAATACTGGTTGAACTTCTGTATTAATAGGCAACCAGCATATATATTTATTTTGGCAGCATATCAGGGATACCAAAGATTCCTAGAACTTCTTAGGGCGATGTCAGATAATCCAGCTTATATTGTACAAATAATTTATAAAATTATAATGAAATAACATATAATGTGACATAATAATACAAGGCAGCTGCTTCTAAATCCCTGGCCTATGTGATATATGTTCCAAATGGGATTGAAATTCAGCAGGAGGAAGCTCAGAATTCTAGTGTTAATGACAGAAAACGCAAATTAGCTTTAATGAGCAGATGTGCATTTTAAGCAAATAGTTGGAAACCACATCCACCTTGTCCAGTTTTGGACAAGCTCTTCTAGGACCTTAAGTTTATCATGTTTGTGTTAAATAGCAGTATATATATACATATATATATGTATATATATACACATATATACACATACATATATAGAGTATACTGTATATATATTTAATATATATACAGTATATATATTAAATAGTTGTATATATGTACATATATACATATATATACATATACATATATGTACACACAGTATTAAATGGTCTGTATGTAAATAGACTTTATATAATTTAAAACATTAATTCAAGACAGAGACTGTAGCAATACTTGTAGCAATACTTAAATGGAGTTGACTAAGCCAACTATTTCTAGAATACATGATTCTTGATTATTTTTTAATTTGGGAGGATTTTCACTGTTTCTAACTTTGCATTAAGTATGACTTAATATCTTCATAATGCTCAGTAATGAATAGCACAGTCCAAAGCCTATCTGATATAATATTCAGAGTCACAGAAGGGAAGTTATTTTACTTTACCAATTGATTATTCTGTTCAATCTTGTCTCATAGGTGAACTACTGATCAGTTCAAATATCTTCCTAAGTAGCCAAATCTCCTGCAGAGGAATTTTAGACTTTAAAAGTATAGCATCCTAAAACTGTTGATCACATATCAAAATGATTCATTGAACAGTAAAGTTTTTAGTTACGTTATTTTGTATTCTATATTTGCTCCCTCGGAGGTTATTTTAAAGGCTACAAAGAATGCTACAGCAGGAATGGCCTGCTATTTGTTTGAGATTTAAAGGAGACTAAGTATGAAATCACTATTGTGTTTGTACTTGGAAATTAGGCAGAATGAGTTAGAGGAGGTGGGATCTGTTGATGTGAGACTTGTTTAAGTGGGTCCTTTTGTTTATATGCATTTGCTAATGGGACAGGCAGGTCGGCAATCAATGACCTCCAGAAGGGTACATTTGGCCCTTGTCCTTCGGTCTACCTGTAGGATCCCACCCTTCCAGCCAGACACTGCTCCCTGCCTTCCTCTCTTCACAGCAGCTTCGGGGCCTCAGCCTCCTCAGGCTTCTCCACAGCCCAGCCTTGTTGCCTCCTTGTTTCCTTGCATACTCAGCTTTGGCCTTCTCAACACTCAGCTTCCTCAGTTCTCATCTCCTTTCATTCTGCATCTCCCGCCCCAAGCCCCCTTCCTCGGCTGCTCTGGTCATATGGATGAACTCTGCTCATTTACTTCTGATGGGAGGGGAGCAAGATCATGCCACCTTTCTAGTCCACAGGTCTTGTGGATCTGCATGTGGGGGGCATACCTTTGCAAGGGGGAGCAAGTTTTCATTTCTTGAGGACCTGAGGTCAGAGTGGGGACTGATGGTGCTGACAATAAAGTGTGGTGGGGAAAATTCACTTCCTTCCATATCTCCCAGGAAACTACTCATACCACTGGCATCTGGACTACATGTCGGCCAATATCAGGGTTCCTGATCTACCAATGCTACCTCACTTGCTTGTTGCATTTCCCAGAAGTTTCTTAATAGTCAGTCACCTGGTGCCAAACACAATGGGAGTATTAGAAAGCAGGCCTCAGTGCCTAGTGCTTAGTAACCATTCAATAAGGATTTGTTACATGCATATGTGAATGAATACAGGGTTTAGATCGACTCTTCTGTAGCTGCTTTATTTGGAAACAAATTACAATACTTGACATATTTAGGGACACTTGGGTGGCTCAGTTGGTTAAGCCTCTGATTCTTGATTTCAGCTCAGGTCATGATCTCATGGTTTGTGAGTTCAAGCCCCACACCAGGCTCTGCACTGACAGCAAAGAGCCTGCTTGAGAGTCTCTCTCTTCCTCTTCCTGCCCCTCCCCCACTCATATTTGCAAGTACGCTCTCTTTCAAAATAAATAAAATTAAACTTAAAAAAGTTACTTGCCATAGTCATATTTTAACAAATTGATAAGGTGTATTTACCTTGTGAAACAGAATAAAGGAAACCTCATTTAATATGGAGCTGGGAGGCCAGAAGATTCATGGCATCAAGCCCTGCATCGGGTTCCGCGCTGATGGCACGGAACCTGCTTAGGATTCTCTCTCTTCCTTTCTCCCTCTCCCTGTCTCTCTCTCCCTCAAAATAACTTTTAAAAATGCTAACTAACTATTTTAAAACTAACTATTTTAAAAATAGCTAACTTCTAAAAATGCACAAAAGTTTTACCAAGCATTTACTGTGTTTTGAGACATTGCGTGACATGTTTAGAGGGTTTTCCTTAGTTTTTGTACTCAAATTGACTAGCCTTGGTCGGGTCCTTTCCTCCAACACCAAGCCACTGTATCAGCACTTTCTCTACCCTAGGAACAAGATCTCAACCCTGCTACTAGAGCCAATATGCTTTTCACCTTGTCTTTCTCCTTCACCCACAAACATCCTCTTCGTTCCTCCTGGAATAGCTCAGACTTCAAAGGCTCTGCCCAGCCCCTGCAGGAGAGACTTGGGCAAAGAACCCCAAGGTTACTGTGGCTGCTGGTCCATGCATATCACAAAAACCTAGTGGGCCATTATGTGTTTTCTTGTCTCCTTGGCTGGGCCAGGAACTCCTTAAGTGCTGGCTCTGTGTGACCCGCCCTACCACTCCCAGGGCCCCTGGCAAAGGGAGACACACTTACTACAGTTAAACTTTATTATAACATTCTTTCCAAGGGACATAAGGACATATTTCTTATTAGACCATAAACTGCGAGGGCAGAGGTCATGTCATACTGGTCTTTCTGTAACCCAGCACTGGCGTAGCCAGCATATTGTGGGCATAGAGTAGTGGGAGGTAAGTGAATGGATTGGTGAAAATTTACAGGAGGTAAACAACATACATGGGATAGTTTCCTGAAAGCCTGTCATTCTTTTCTCATAAATTAAAAGTATTTTCAGGGGCACTTGGGTGGCTCAGTCGGTTAAGCGGTTAAGCGTCTGACTTCAGCTCGGGCCATGATCTCACGGTCCATAGGTTTGAGCCCTGCATCAGGGTCTGTGTTGACAGCTCAGCGCCTGGAACCTGCATCGAATTCTGTGTCTGCCCTCTCTCTTTGCCCCTCCCCTGCTCATGCTCTGTCTCTCAAAAATAAATGTGAAAAAAAATAAATAAATAAAAGCACTTTCAGCACGAAAGTTGTCTTGGAAAATAAAAGTATTTTCAGGATGAAAGTTTTCTTGGAACTCAAGTACATGATTAATAAGCAGGAATAGCCAGTGGTTGCTGGTAAGCCAAGCTGGGGTGACAATAGTCAGCTTGTTATATTGATAGAGTGAAGTTGTGTGTGGGTTTTTAAAATGGCAGATCTTACCAAAAAAAAGCAGACCTGAGATACTTGGAAGAGTGACTCCATATTACTTAGGGATAGAATTCAGGGGTGGGGAGATGAGAAAGGAATTAAAACTGGTTCAAGGTTTCTGGGCTGGAGATTGAAGTGCTTTTTGCCATTAACAGAGAGAAGAATGTGAGATAAGAAAGAAGGTGCACGATTAGTTTGGGCTTGAATATGTCTCTGAACTCCAGCGTCCATAATTACTAAATAGGGGTTATGCTTGCTCTTTCTGAGGAAATGAGATGATGTGAAAGCACTTTGAAATTTGAAAAGGGAAGGACTAGACAATTATGTTAATGATAACCTTTATTATGATTTTAATTATACTTAGATATATTTTTTTTTAAAGTTTATTTATTTTTGAGAGGGAGGAGGGGCTGAGAGAGAAGGGGACAGGATTTGAAGCAGGCTCTAGGCTGAGAGCAGAGAGCCCAATGGGGGACTTGAACATGCAAATCATGAGATCATGATCTCAGCCAAAGTCAGATGCTTAACTGACTGAGCCGCCCAGGGGCCCCATGGCTGCTGTTTATTAAGGCTTTAGATCTGATCCCCCAGCTCACTGTCTTCACCTGTATCTTTAAGCTCATAAACTTGGCTCACACCTGTCCCATCTGAAAATCAAACCAAACAAAACCCCTTGCTACCATCCTATCTCTTTCTCTTCACAAGCTTCCTGCAAAGATAAATCTGATTAGCTCACTTCTCTTCTTACCTCCCTACTCCCTCTCTAATCCGGCTTTTGCCCTTATCACTCCACAATGAATGAGTCATCATTTGAGCCCCATGTGGACAAAACAAATTGGCACTTCCCTTCCAACTTTTGGTTGATCTCCCTGAGCCACTTGATCTCCTGGCTGTCCCTTCTTTTCTTGGCTTCTCACACAGGTCTCCCCTCCTTACTATCAAATCTCAGCTCCTCTTGAGTGCCCTTTATTGGCTCCCTTTGGACTCATCCCCTAAATGCCAGAGTCCCTGGGTTTATTCTGTACTCTGTTCTTCCCATTCTCGGTGCTTTCCCTGGGTGACCTCATCTACAACCACAGCTGCAGTTACTAGGGACTTATTGAAAATTCACATGCCTGTTCAGACTTCTCTTCTGACTTCTGGGCCCATAGGCCTACATGCCTCTGGACAACTCCATTTAAATGTCCCTCAGGTACCTCAGCCTCAGCCTCACCTTAACAGAATTCATGTCTTTTCAGTCAGATGTCTTCCCCTGGATTCTTTGTGAATACTGTCATCATCCAGGATCCCAGCTTCTTTCCCCCATTTCTAGTCAGTTATGAATAATAGCAAGATGAGGGAATTTTTGTTCCCTAGAATCCCAGAGAAGTTGAGGGATGCAGATTGACTTGATAGGGCTGTACGCCCAAGGAGAAGCAGCGGACTGAGGAGCTACATACAATGGAGAGAACCAGGTGGTAGGAATGGCATTTTGGGAGCTGGCCCAGTGAGGGAAGGGTAGCTATGGGTGATGCTTCCAATCCTGGGTAACCTTAACTGAGCATCAGTAGGTGCTGAGGTATTTGGAGCTCTGGAAGAAAAAGGAACAAAGCTGGAACGTACCCAAACGGATCTGAAAAGAAATACTTCAGAGAGGAATGGGGACAGAGAGAAGCCCAACACAGTAAGACTTGGAAATGGGAGGGCCAAGTGTACTTCAATTTCTCAAGGGTAAGAAACCCCTGAGTGAGTATGGGTTATAGATGTTCATTTCATTTACAGGTTCTACCTCCAACCTGATCTTCTTTTTCTTAGTATCCTCTAGGCTACTGCGCACCCCCAACTCTTGTTTCATCTTATCAAGCTGTTGTCTCTTTTAACTTTTGTCTGTTAAGGTAAAAATTCCTTTGCTTCTTACACAGGGCCCTTCAGGATATGGTCCCCGTTTACTATGTATCCCCATCTCTTGCTCCTGACTACACAGTCTTTTTGCTTAAGCCACATGAAAGTTTTTCCAGCCCTTTAAAAGCATCACACCTTCATATAGCGGTTCCATGTGCCTTTTGGAATATCTGTCTTACCCTCTCCTCCCTAAACTCATTCATTCTGCCACTTCTACTTTTCCCTCAAACACCATCTCAGAAACCTTTTATAACCCCAATCTGATTTTCCCTGGCCTATCATGGCATTCTACACATAAAAAAAAATAAAAAAAAACCAACCCCCCCCCCAAAAAAAAACCCCAAAAAACCTTTACCACATCTCACTGTAATCAGTTAACTCACCTCTCTGCCTTAGCAGACTGGTTATGTTAGGAAGGTAGATTTCAGCGTAGCTGGCTTTCTATCCCCAATATTTAGCTCATAAACAGCAGTTGATATTTCCAAATGAATAAATAAAAAGTTATCAACCATGAAAGTTTTAAAGTTTAAGCAGTAGGATATTTAAAAGAAACTTTTTCACATTTAAACAGCAGGCCATTTAATGGTCATTTCACGTGCTAGCCATTCACCTTGTTCCCGGAAGTGAGTGCAATCTTGCTGGCCCAATTGCCAGTGGGAAGATATGAGCATTTAAAAGTGCATCTCCAGGAGGTATCACCAACCCACAGAGGGATCTCAAGCAGCCTGTCATCTACAGAGCCCACCAGATCAGGGTCCATTTCCTGGCCTTGACCTGTAGGGTACCTGTAGCCACTAAAAGAGGTATGCAGATGTTCATTGTTAAGGTAATCTCTTTTGTCTTTAGGTTAAGGAGTGCAGGGGGATATGTTGTTCTATGTGTGTGTGTGTTTGTGTGTGCGCGGAGGAGGGAGGAGGCAATGTGTGCATCAATTCTTCAGAGACGCCTTCCCTGACCTCTTTGGTTAGGTGACGTTAGCCTCCCCACCCTCAGAGCGCCTTATTCTCCCTCTCTGCACGGGTCACAGCTGTTGTTGCATTTATGTGGTTAATGCCCGTCTCCCCTGCTAGATAGGAAACTGCTCGAGGCAAGGAACCCATCACGATCCTGTTAACCCCCGTGGGATGCCCAGTAGGATGCCTGAAGCATCACAGGCATTCTACTAACAGGTCTTCGACAAACGTTTCTGGGGCGAACTGGGGCTGCCGACCACCCCCGGTCGGCCTACCGCTACCCCACCGAGGACTAACTCCCCGCCCACCAGCGGCCGGGCCAGGCGGGGCGGGGTAGGGCGCGGCCGGCGGCGAGCGGCGGGGCGCTCTCGCGGGGAGGGTTCTCCCGCTCGCGTGGGCGCGGCTCGGGGAGGAGAGGGGGAAACCAGGGAGGGAGCGGGGCGACGCGTGGCCACGGCTGGGCCAATGAGCGCCGGCCGGGCGGGGCTCGCCGCCGGCTGCCTGGGCGCGCGCGGGGCTGGGCGTGCCAGCGGGTGACGCGCCTGGCCAGCCGGGCCAATGGGCTCGCGGTGGCGGGCGGGCGGGCCTCGCGGCCGGGGGCTGTAGGACGCTAACCGGAGGCCGGCCGGACAGACTGACGTTCGGCTTCAACGAGGAAGGCGCGTGGCGGGGATGGCGCTGGCGCGGGCCTGGAAGCAAATGTCCTGGTTCTACTACCAGTATCTGCTGGTCACGGCGCTCTACATGCTGGAGCCCTGGGAGCGGACTGTGTTCAGTATCCTGCCCAGGCCGCGGGCGCGGGGGCCGGGGGGCGGGGGAGCGGAGCCGGGCGGCATCCTCCTGGGCCCAGGCGCCGGGGTGGGGGCGGAGAGGCGGCTGTGCGGGGACGGCGCGCGCGCGGACTCGCTTCTTCGCTGCGGGCGAGCGGGGCGGAGGTCTCGGGGCCCAAGGGCGGCGGGCGTGCGGCTGGGGAGGGGGGGGGGGGGCTACATCCCTTGATCCGGGGTCGCCGGTGAGTCGCTTTGCCGAGGTAGAAGCGGCTTTATTACTGGAGGAAATCCCCTAGGGCGATGTCTAACCTGGTGCGTCCTCGCCGGCACTTCGGTCGCGCCTGCCTTTGGTTTCGTCCCCTTTGCTTTGGGAGGCAGGGAACGTGGAAGTGGAGCAAATCGCTCCTGGCTTTGGACGCCTTTGACCTTTAACTGTCCCTGAGTTAGCTGACTTTGGTCCTAATGAGAATGCTAACCAGTTTACTAGACTTTTAAAATCGTGTGAGTTTGTTTGTGACACCCCAATAGTTTTTTAAAAGCAGTTTGTTGTAGCTTTTTGGTCTCCAGGATGGGGAGTTTAAAAAGTGTTTTATTCATTAAGTTGCTGTTTTCACAGTCGAGCCCAGAAAGGAATTTGTGGTTAGTTGTAAATAGTGTTTGAAACTGTGTTTTCATAGATAGCTAATAAATATTTGTTAAAGACTTTTGAATGGTCACTTGGAGCCAAGCAACTGTGCTGAGCGTTTTGCCTGTATCTTAACCCATCTAACTTTCATAACAACCTCACTTAATAAGCAAAGTTGTGTAAATAGGCTTTCTGAAGCCTGTGATGTTTGTGTTTTCATTTGCAGAATATAGTAATAATGAGCTGTAACTTTTTTTTTTTGTTTGTTTTAAATTTGGGGGCCAAATATAAAAAATATTTCACATAACATGTACTTCATACGGGGTTTCTCTTTTTTTAATTGAAGTATAGTTAACACAACGCTACACTAGTTTTATGTGTACAACAGAGTGATTTGACAACTCTACATTACACGGGCTCCTTTTCAATGTGGTTTAGTTTGGAGTAGCTTGAGAACAGCTTTGCAAATACATTGTTGCATTCTGGTGGAGTGACTGAGATCATTTCCTTCCAAGCATTAATAAGTGTGCTTATTTGTGTTGAACTAGCATAAGGTTGTACTCAGAGCTGTTTTTTGTTTCAACACTTTGGAGGACTTTTAAGCTGCTTACAAGAAAAATTATTTATTTTTATTATTGTTTCTTTCCAAAGCTTTCCAGCACTTAAGAACCATATTTTTGGATTTAAAGTCTGAATGTAAAGTGTGCTCTGATTTCCTGCACCATTTATTTGTAGCTGCAGTTTAGTCTTACTCTAAGTTCTATAGGTTAGAGATCAAGTTACCCGTGTAAAAGGTATACTAAGTATAGAAGCACAGACTTTTTGACTCGGTTAAAATCATCTTTTTTAAATTTTTTATTTTTAAGGTTTATGTATTTATTTACTTAAGTAATGTCTACATCCAACATGGGGCTTGAACTCACATCCTGAGATCAAGAGCCACATTCTCTTCCAACTGAGTCAGGTAGGTGCCCCTCAGTTAAAATCAGGGGCTCCTGGGTGGCTCAGTGGGTTGAGCGTCTGACTTCGCTCAGGTCATGATCTCACAGCTTGTGAGTTCGAGCCCTGCGTCAGGCTCTGTGCTGACAGCTCAGAGCCTGGAGCCTGCTTTAGATTCTGTGTCTCCCTCTCTCTCTGCTCCTAACCCACTCGCATTCTGTCTCTATCTCTCTCAAAAATAAATAGACATTAAAGAATTTTTTTTTTAAAAAAGAGCCACATTCTCTTCCAACTGAGTCAGCTAGTTTCCTTACTTAGATAATTTCAAAAACCCTCATATTCAACTGGGATTGACCTTCCAATTTACAACAACCATTAACTTCTAGCTATTTCATTTCGGAGAAATAGAGAAGCAAATTCAGATGTTTAAGGATGCCTCTAGAAAAATAGAGGTGCTCCTCAGTTAAAATCAATTTAAAAGTGAATTTAGGATTGCCTGAGTGGCTCAGTCGGTTAAGGGCCCCACTCTTGATTGCAGCTCAGATCCTGATCTCACTGGTTTGTTCGACTGAACCCCCGTGTTGAGCTCTATGTTGACAGTGGTGAGCCTCCTTGACATACTCTCTTTCTCTCTCTCTCAAAAATAAACATTTTAAAAAAAGTGAATTTAAACAATGTTGCACTAAATCGACACTCTTTAAGTAGGAGGTTGAATGTAGAGCTCACTGTCAGAGTCCATCAAAAGTTTTACTCTTAAAAGCTTTTGCTTGGATACATGCTACAGTGTCAATGGTATTAAGGTTTTCCTCTTATATTGCAATAGTAATAGTGTCCTGTAAAAACCAGATGATGGCTCTTTGGGAGGGGGGTGGTGGCATAAATTATGAAATGAAATATAATGCGTCTGTAGATTTTTGACTTCTCATTGGTTTTTGTGACCAAGTGTTTTGTTTTTAAAAAACTAGTGAGCGGGGCGCCTGGGTGGCGCAGTCGGTTAAGCGTCCGACTTCAGCCAGGTCACGATCTCGCGGTCCGTGAGTTCGAGCCCCGCGTCGGGCTCTGGGCTGATGATGGCTCAGAGCCTGGAGCCTGTTTCCGATTCTGTGTCTCCCTCTCTCTCTGCCCCTCCCCCGTTCATGCCCTGTCTCTCTCTGTCCCAAAAATAAATAAACGTTGAAAAAAAAAAAAAAAACTAGTAAGAACTGCAACAAACTAGCATCGGGGCTGTAGAACACTATGGCTTTAAATCTAAGATTAAAAAGATATTATTTCAAAGTTCACATTATTGAATTAACCAAGGTGGAAATGTAATACTTTTGACATATGCCAGTCTTAAATTACTATCAGCTGTTGTGCTTCTATTCCAGTTGAACTTCTAGAGTAAAGTCAGGCATTTAATTATTGTATACGATTTTGGAACATTGATTTGAAATTGAATCTTCATTCTAGGGCGGAGGAAGAAACTGAATGAGGAAGCTGGATTCCCCCCCCCCCCCCCCCCCCCCAGTTATTAGGAGCTTTAATTACTGTGAAGTAGTTTGAATTTCTTAAGTTCATCAATAATTAGTAAGTTTCATATAGAACAGTTTTGTAGCCAGTTACATGGTTTTGAAAAGAGACATATTTTCTTAAAAATTGCATTGAATCCAGTCATTGCTGCTAGCAACTAAAATTTCATGTAAGAAATTTGTCTGGCTGTCTGAAAAATGGTCTCTGAGTTAGAAGTCCTAACTAAAGACTCTAGAAGAAGGTAATTGCACTAGTTTACATATCACTGCTGTAATTCCTTTAATAAATTGAAGTTGTCCCTGTTTTAGGGAAACTGATAGCCTTCTATTAACTACTTCTGTACATTTTTCTAGAGGCATCCTTAAACATCTGAATTTGCTTCTCTATTTCTCCGAAATGAAATAGCTAGAAGTTAATGGTTGTTGTAAATTGGAAGGTCAATCCCAGTTGAATATGAGGGTTTTTGAAATTATCTAAGTAAGGAAATTGTTACAAAAAATAATTTTAAATATGTTTTTTAAGGAAATGCATCTGTGTCAAGTCAGGCCCACTGCAAATGGTTCTTGAAAGAATAAGGTTTAAAAATCTGTTTTGTAATTGTACCATGCTAGGGCCCATATCCTAAATTTTCTCTTACTTTAAAAAAAAAAATTAATGCTTATTTTTGAGAGCGAGACAGAACGTGAATAAGGGAGGGGCAGAAAGAGAATCCAAAGCAGGCTTCAGGCTCCGAGCTGTCCGTACAGAGCCCGACATGGGGCTCGAACCCACAAACCGTGAGACGGTGACCTGAGCCAAAGTCAGATGCTCAACTGACTGAGCCACCCGGGCACCCCCTACATTTTCTCTTATCATCTGCTTTCTGTTACCATATTTGAAACGATAATTAGCTTTTTGTTTGTCAACCAGTACTTGAACATTTTCCATGTGCAGACATGGTATCTGTCCTGCACGAGAAGGGGACGTGACACCTGATTAAAACAGAAGGTAACAATCAAGTGAATGGAATAAGGGCAGAGTAGTATTGCAATGAATACTACAGCAGAGCCTGCAGACTGTAATTCATTGAGCTCCATCTCCAAAGTAGAAGTTTTAACATGTTGGGGCACCTGGGTGGCGCAGTCGGTTAAGCGTCCGACTTCAGCCAGGTCACGATCTCGCGGTCCGTGGGTTCGAGCCCCGCGTCGGGCTCTGGGCTGATGGCTCGGAGCCTGGAGCCTGTTTCCGATTCTGTGTCTCCCTCTCTGTCTCTGCCCCTCCCCCGTTCATGCTGTGTCTCTCTCTGTCCCAAAAATAAATAAACGTTGAAAAAAAAAAAAAAAAGAAGTTTTAACATGTTTCAAAAGCCCCCTTTCCCTACTGGCAGCCATCAGTGGGAAAGGAAAACACCAGGTTTTGTAACTAAGGCAAGTTTTGTAACCAGTGAGGCACTCCCTGTAGTGTCTCACTGAAAAACATTGTAACCATGCTGCTGAGAGGTACGGAAAAATTAAAAATATCTTGTTAAAATAATTTGAATAAGTAAAAGTTATTTAGCTTTTTTTTTAGATAAAAAAGGACTTTATTCTGTAATCACTGAGCTATATTTGCCATCTTTCTATGACTTCTTATGTTTCCATGACATTTTATACTTCTATTTATTTTAGGCAAAATGTGGGCAGTTTTTTGGTTTATGTTAGGAATTAGATTTACCCTGAAAGACAATCTGTGTTCCTTCAAGAAAAGAAATTTTCTAAACCACAGTGCTGGGCACATAGATAGTGCTTGAGAAACATTTGTTTGTATATTGATTTGTCATTTCAAAGGAATTGCAGAAGTACTTAGGAATGGCAAAAGAGACCTGAGTTTAAAGCAGATTTGGGTAGCTTTGGAGCTTGGCTGTTGCTGGTGAAAAAAATTCAGTTCTTGGAGAGAATTCAAATTAAAAGAAGCAAAAAATACTATAGAGTGAAAGAACTTCTTTGATTTATTTTAAAAAATGTTAACAAAATTTACTTTGTTATATATATTCATTTGTAAAATATGCATGTTTGAATTCTGCATTTCACAAGAATTAAGTGCTTCCTAATTGCCAGATACTATTCTAGGTAGTGGGGGTATGACTGAACAAAACAGATAAAAATATTTATTCTAATGCCACTAAATAAAAAATATAGACTTTTAAATTGTTATAGCTCTTCTAGAGAAAAACAAAACAGAAGAGGATAGGAGGTAGGAAGGAGTGTTTTTCAACTTTAGCTAGAGTGGTCAGGAAGGGCACTTGGAAAGATTAAAAAAATTTTTTTTTTTAACGTTTATTTTTGAGACAGAGAGAGACAGCATGAACAGGGGAGGGTCAGCGAGAGAGGGAGACACAGAATCCAAAACAGGCTCCAGGCTCTGAGCTGTCAGCACAGAGCCCGACGCGGGGCTCGAACTCACAGACCGTGAGATCATGACCTGAGTCGAAGTCGGACGCTTAACCGACTGAGCCACCCCGCATACCACCTAGCATACCACCTGAGCCCCTGGAAAGATTTAAGCTGGCAGAGAATTCCAGGGGAATGAGCATTCTAGGCAGAAGGGACAGTATGTATGAATGCCCCCAAACACCGGCATGTCTGTGTTTGACAGATAGCCAGGGGCCAGTGTGGCTGGGGCAGAGTGGAGGGTCGAATCAGTAGTAGGAGAGGAGGTCAGATGGTCAGATCCTGTAGTGTTGCCTAGGCACTGGATTAAGACTTCAGGAGATGAGGGGACGTGCTCATACCTTTTGAGTAGAGTCGCTGAAATCTAGTAACAATTTTCTCATTGATATTTTAATATTTAAAAAAGTAGAGAAATAAGCCATAAAAACATACATTTCTCCCTGAGGCTCAAAGCTCTTTTCATTTTGAATGGAAAAAAAAATGCATCCTAGAACCGTTTTTTGGTCATTATTAATGTACTGAGTTCTATAAGTTTCCAAGAAAACGGACTATGTCTTCAAGGAAATTAGAGCCAAGCTTTAGGAAAAATTAAGATTTACACATGTTCTCAGATGGATCCACCCTGGGGTCATCGCAGTAGAGTGAGCTGGGCAAAAAGTCCTTGGGATGCAGGGCAGGAAGAACGTGGGGACTGAGAGTGCTCAGAGAACTTTCAGGGAGGTATTTGAGTGTTTTGGTTTTTCGTATTTGTTTTTTCTCCCCCCAGATGGGAAGAGGGTGTGGCCTGGGATGCCGAGGTGTGCTGGGGTAGTGAGTATGCCAGGCTGACTGGCTGGAACAGGGATTCTTTAAGGCAGAAGTGACAAGTGAAGTTGAGAAAGCAGGTTAGGGCCATTTATTAATTTACCAGATACTTCTGGGTGCATGCCTTCTACCAGATGCTGGCTTAGGTGCTTGTGATACATCTGAGCAAATGAGACAAAGATCCCTTCCTTGTGGAACGTTTATAATTGAATTACATAGTATGCTAGGTGGTAAGCATTGTGGAAGACAGAGAAGTAGGTCAGTGGGATAAATGTGCAGATGGGATGGAGTTGTTTCTAAAGAGGATATCAGGAGAGGCTTCCCTGAGCAGCATTTGCGTAAAAACATAAAGTGATGGAGTTAGAGAGTAGAAATCTAAAGGAAGAACATAGCTGGCAGAGGGAACAGCCAGGGCAAGTCCCTGAGTCCATAGCCTGCCTGGCACGTATGAAGGCCATCACTGAGGCAGGTGTGGCTGGAGCAGAGTGACCACGGGGGAGAGGGCAGAGTCCATGGAGATCCTGGTGGTCATGGTAAGGATTTTGGCTTTTAATCTTAGTTGAAAAGGATGCTCTTGGAAGGTTTTTGAGAGGAGTGATCCAGTCTGACTAAGTTTGAAAAGGTTTACTTTAGCTACAGGGTTTGGGAAAGATTAAGGGCCATGAGGGGAGGCAAGGATAGAAGCAAAGGTAGGTAGTTTGGATTGGGGTAGGCTTTGCATGATAATGAAAAAGAGCATTAAAAATTTAAAGGTGTATGCTGTGTCAGTAGCAGCTAAGTTAATTTATTTTTGTAGATTTTTGCTGTATCCTCAAATGCTAACAGCTAGAATTGAGAAGATTTTTTCTTTGCATCTCAATATACTAAAGTATTTGAGAGTTTAGAAAGTATGAATTTTTAAATTGTAAATAAAAATAGATCATACATCCTCATGGTTCAAAACTCAAAAGGCACCAAAAAGGTAGGTGGTAAAAGTCTTCTTTCCACCCAGCCACCTCAGGACAACCCGTGTTACCAGTTTCCTGTGTATCTCTCCTGAAGTATTCTGTGAAAACCTGGAAAATGCACTTAAGCTGTTTTTAATAGCGCCTGGTTTGGTAAAATCAAGGTTTTTATAAGCCAGGAGAGAGGTGTTTGAGGTGTATATTTTGCCTTGCCATTTTTGGAGTCACTAATAATTAAGTTAGTATTTTTTTCTGTGTATTTCCTGTGTAACATATTTTTGTAAATAAACACAACAAACAAAACAAAATTGACCAAGAAACTGTATTTTGGCCAGGGGGGAGCTTTAGCTCAGTGTCTCTGTCTTTGGCAGAGCTTCCTCTGAGCTGTTCAATAGAAGGTATTATCATTAAAACCCCAATTCACCAGAGTCTTCTACTAGAACTTTCTTCTTAATGAGTACCTCTTTTGAAGAAAATGTTTGTATGTACAAAATCCTTTGATACTTTAAATAGAGTTCCAGTAAAAATCAGCATGTGGTTTGATGATTAGGCAAAAATATATATTTTTAATGTTTATTTGTTTTTGAAAGAGAAAGAGCACAAGTGGGGGAGGGGCACAGTGGGAGAGGGGGACTGAGGATCCAAAGTAGGCTCTGTGCTGACTGCAGAGAGACCGATTCAGGGCTTGAGCTTATGAACTGAGAGATCATGGTCTGAGCAGAAGTCAGACACTTAACTGACTGAGCCACCTAGGCAAAATTGTTAATATCAGAGAAGGTTACTTCTAGAAAGATATTTAGTAAATCAGTTTAATGCCTTTTAGAAAGATTTATCAAGGTGTCTTCAAACAAAATGTGATTTCAGAATAATGTTGAAATAGCCCAAACATTGCCTTCAGACTTAAGGAGAAAAAGAATTTCTTCCCACTACTCTTTAGTCTTTTACATTTCATGCCATTTTCTTTTGAGATTCCTTTTTTTAAATTTTTTTTTAAATTAAAAAAAATTTTTTTTTTTTTCAACGTTTTTAATTTTTATTTTTGGGACAGAGAGAGACAGAGCATGAACGGGGGAGGGGCAGAGAGAGAGGGAGACACAGAATCGGAAACAGGCTCCAGGCTCCGAGCCATCAGCCCAGAGCCCGACGCAGGGCTCGAACCCATGGACCGCGAGATCGTGACCTGGCTGAAGTCGGACGCTTAACCGACTGTGCCACCCAGGCGCCCCGAGATTCCTTTTGTAGAAATGAATGCAGCTCTCTGTTACAAGGGAGGGCTGAAGAGGGGGAAGCAGAGGTAAGAATAGTTGTAACTGCTAAATTAATGCTTCCCAGCCTCCACCCCGTGGTATTTAGACTTTTTGTGTAGCCCCTATAAGAACAAACAGTAATGGGTATTATCTTGTTCATTTAAGTTGACATTTGAAACATTTCATAGTAAATTTAAACAGTTACAGTGGATTTAATTCCTTGCTTTTCATATGTATTTTATTATTTTATGTGTATTAGAAAGTGCAAGTAGGGGAGAGGGGCAGAGAGACAGAGAATCCTAAGCAAGCTCCATGCTCAGCATGAAGCCTGATGTGGGGCTTGATCCCATGACCCTGGGATCGTGACCTGAGTCAAAATCAAGAGTCAGACGCTCAACTGACTGAGCCACCCAGGTGCCCCTATGATTGTATATTTTTGTTAAAACCTTAAAACTATATTTTTTCTTGTATAATTCATAGAAAATGTTTATCGCATAACCTATTTGGAAACACCAGTCCTTATTGTGA
Organism: Felis catus; assembly: GCF_018350175.1. Taxonomy (NCBI): domain Eukaryota; kingdom Metazoa; phylum Chordata; class Mammalia; order Carnivora; family Felidae; genus Felis; species Felis catus. The sequence goes on along the minus strand of NC_058373.1, from coordinate 83,790,183 downwards.
AGCTAAATAGGCAAAATCAACCTTAATTTCTGTCAGAAAAAGCTCAGTGCCATTTTTCTGCTCAAGCAATTGTTACATAAACACTTTTACCCCTCTTGCCTTTTTTTTAAATTTTATGACTTTATTTGACAACCAACCAGTGCTTATTTCTCATCGATATTGACTGTAGAATAAAAAAAATTTTTTTTTAATATTTATTTATTTATTAAAAAAATTTTTTTTTAACGTTTATTTATTTTTGAGACAGAGAGAGACAGAGCATGAACAGGGGAGGGGCAGAGAGAGAGGGAGACACAGAATCTGAAATGGGCACCAGGCTCTGAGCTGTCAGCACAGAGCCCGACGTGGGGCTCAAACTCACAGACCGTGAGATCATGACCTGAGCCGAAGTCGGACGCTTAACCGACTGAGCCACCCAGGCGCCCCAATGTTTATTTATTTTTGAGACAATGTGAGAGACAGAGTGCAAGCCGCGGAGGGACAGACAGAGGGAGACACAGAATCCGAAGTGGGCTCCAGGCTCTGAGCTGTCAGCCCAGAGCCCGACGTGGGGCTCAAACTCATGAACCATGAGATCATGACCGGAGCTGAGGTCCGATGCTCAACTGACTGAGCCACTCAGGCGCCCCTTACTGTAGATTTTTGAAAGTGGTGACAGGTCCATAGATAACCAATGTATTAAAGCTTGTTTGGTGAATCTTCATCCTAATGTTTTCTGGACAACCACACATGGGTATGCCCTGGGCCATTCCTCATTCCTTTGACTCAGACGGCTTTGTGGAGCTTGGTGTCAGTGTGCACATCTGGACTTCCCATCTCTTCATGGCAAATTTCCAGACGTTTGGCATGCTTCTTGAAGCCTACTCCATGGGTGTGCTTTTAAGTGCTGACATTGTATTATCTGGTCACTACCTCGTTGATGGCAGAAAGGCCCTTCTCACCATCCTTCTTTGTAGGAGCCATTCTGTCAGGCCCAGGCTGGGAAGCTGTCTCACTTCTGGATTGAAATTATTAAATGGATAGATCGATGAAGCTTGTCGCTGTGCCAGGAGTTTGTTACCGAGGTGAAATAAAGTACAACTCAAGGTAGTTACTATTCCTTTGTTTGCTGTCCCAAAAATTATTTTATACCCTGGGGAAATGCATAATTTTGGATTCAGGAAGTAAAGTGGTAGAAATGAAGTTGCAAGGGGGGATGGGAAGGAGAACTAGCAGATCATGATAATGCTCAGATCAGGCTTTAGGAGAGTCAGTGGCAGCTGAAGATCTGTAAACCCTTCCCTTTAACAGATCCTAACCTTCTGGAAAGTCTTCTTGTATCTCCAAGGCTCCTGTGCTTTAGTTCAAAGACAGCTGCTCTAGCCTGTTTTACCCTGCCTTGATGTTGGGTTGGCTAAGTGAAAATGTTAGAATATCCCTTATCTATACTCCTTTGGATATTACAATTTTTTCTTTAATAGCTCTCAGGAAAGATGGAAGATGAAGAAAACTGTATTACACAAGCACTGTGTGTGTGTGTGTGTGTGTGTGTACACTTAAGACCCTGAGATTGAGTCACATGCTCTACAGACTGAGCCAGATAGGCATCCCATCCACTACAAATTTTTGAAGACTTTGTGACCCACCCCCTAGGCTTTAACATTTATGGTACTTAGGAGCAAAGATAAGATGGATTCTTTTGTTAAAAAACAAAAAAAAAAAAAAACCCCAATGCTCAAATTTAATAATTAAAACTATATGTTCCAGAAGATCTACTTAATAGAGCATATATACTTTTCATAAACTGGAATGCTTAAAAAATAGTAGTTATGAAATGATAGAAAGATAGTATTTCTGATCAATAGCTATGGAAAGTAGAATTACTTTTCTAATTCTCAGTTGGTTGAGCATCTGACCAGCTCAGGTCATGATCTCACTGCTTGTGAGTTTGAGCCCCGAGTGGGGCTCTGTGCTGACAGCTCAGAGCCTGGAGCCTGCTTCAGAGTCTGTGTCTCCCTCTGTCTCTGCCCCTCCTCCACTTATGCTCTGTCTCTCTGTCCTTCTCTCAAAATAAATAAAACATTAAAAAAAAAAAAGAATACTAATAAAAAAATTTTGGCCATCACATGTGTTCCTGAAAAAATCCCCAAGTTATAGGGTTTATGGGAAAATAGCACTAGAGCACTCAAAATCTATACTACTTAGTAAGCAAGCACTAACTAAAACAATAATTGACATCTTGGGGGGATAACTTGGATAGCCCAGGCAGGCACGCTGGGGGCTGCCTCAGAGGACATTAAAAATGCATGGGCAGAATTGACTGGAAATGCTAAGTAGTGTAGATGGTGTGGGCTGCCATTGAAGAGGTACAGGAAGGAGTTCAACCTGCCACTAGCTAAGAATTGTGCTAGCCTGGAGGTGTGCTTTTCTGGAGAGGGAGCCTGGGTGCAGATACTAACTTTTAATTTTCTTTTTTTTTCTTTAATTTTTTTTAACGTTTATTTATTTTTGAGACAGAGAGAGACAGAGCATGAATGGGGGGAGGGTCAGAGAGAGGGAGACACAGAATCTGAAACAGGCTCCAGGCTCTGAGCTGTCAGCACAGAGCCCGACGCGGGGCTCAAACTCACAGACCGCGAGATCATGACCTGAGCCGAAGTTGGCCACTTAACCAACTGAGCCACCCAGGCGCCCCACTTTTAATTTTCTTAAAATAGGGCTCAAAGGATTCTTGCCTGTGCAGCATCTAAGCTAAAGGATGTTTCTTGCTGAAGGTTATAATTCTTCTCCCACTTTATCTGGCTCCCCTAATTTATGAAGAATCCCATATGAAACAGTACAGCTCCTATGTTATGCTAGTCATGTGTAAGCTAGCTGATATTCCAGGAATGTATCACAGCAGAACAGATTATATTTCAGAGCAGGCTGGGGGTTTTGTCCCCTTGATCCTGGGACTTCAAATCTGCATGAAATTAGAAGCTTTAATTACAAAGGTGCACAATGATACACAGCCTGGGTGTCTCTGGGCTCAGAGCTGCAAACCATTTCCAGGACTTCAGTTCAGAGTTGAACATGATGATTGGTGGTTTCAGCAGCATGTTTTTTTGTTTCTTTAGTTTGTCATCAAGTTGTAGTTTCTAAAATCAATTTCCATCCTTTGATGTAATCATACTACGCAAAGTTTAGAGAATGTGCTTTGCTTGCTAAATATTTAAAAAAAAATTTTTTTGACGTTTATTTTTGAGAGAGGGGGAGAGAGAGACCGACCACGAGTGGGGGAGGGGCAGAGAGAGAGGGAAACACAAAATCTGAAGCAGGCTCCAGGCTCTGAGCTGTCAGCACAGAGCCTGATTCGGGGCTTCAACTCACAAACCGCAAGATCTTGACCTGAACCGAAGTGGCATGCTTAACCGATTGAGCCACCAAGGCGCCCTGCTAAATACTAACTTCTGATGCTAATGTGATGTCCTTTAAAATGACCCATGGATATCAAATTGACTAACATACACAGGACTGTAACAGTATCAGTATCTTATATTTTTATTTTAAGGTAACCAGAAAAGTATCAAGAGATAGTTGATATATTTGGTAAAAATGCACTTTCTTAACATTTCTCTTGGTGATGATCTCCAGGTGTTTTTTTTTTTTTAATTTTCATTTGAATATAGTTAATATACAGTGCTGTATGAGTTTTGGGTGTGCAATATAGTGAACCAGTAATTCTGTACATTACTCATTACTCATCATGATAAGTGTGCTGTTAATCCCCATCACCTATTTCACCGTTCTTCCTACCCAACTCCCCTCTGCTGACCAGCAGTTTGTTCTCTCCAATTAAGAGTCTGTTTTTTTGGTTTGTTTCTCTCTCCTTGTTTGTTTCTCTCCTTTGCTTGTTTTGTTTCTTAAATTATACATATGAATGAAATTATATGGTATTTGTCTTTCTCTGATTGGCTCGTCTCTTTTAGCGTTATACTCTCTAGCTCTATCCATGTTGCAAATGTCAAGAATCAGTGCATTGAAATTATTTAGATTTGTGAAGAGGTATGAGTTGTACCTGCTGGAACAGAGGTCCCTGGCCTTTTCCCAATGAGAAACTACTTTTGATTTCTCCAAAGTCTTGTGAATAGGTTACTAAGGTAGGCGGTGATAGTGCGGTTACTGGCTGGGACGGAAAGTGTTAGTTGCTGTGGTCTTGCTTCTGATGTACTGTACTTATCTTCAAAGCATTTCCTCTCTTTGTTATGAGGATTTTTTTTATTTTTATTTTTTTTTATTGTAAGTCTCTGGGAAAAGTGTTGGGTATGGCCCTTATATGAGCAAAAGAAATCTTTTTTTTTCCTATCTAGCTGGAAACTTATCAGCTGATGATTAGTTGGGGTTTCCTGTTAAAGAACAGCAAACAACATACAGATATATGGTTTCACATCTATTTGCTTTTAAATCCCCTGAACCCATAAAACATTTATGTTAAATCCAGGTTATAAATAACCTGATTGTTCATTCAGTCCTTGAACAAACATTTATCTTCAGCGCCTGCACATATCCTGGCACATTATCTGCTCAGTTCTTGAATGATTTATGAAGCACCTGCTTTATCTAGCAATGCATTACAGCTGCAAGCCAAGGGGCAGCTGAGCCAATGTACTCTGGCCCTTAAGCACTTAAAATTCAGTGGTAGAGGCAGTTACAAACACACACATTTTTTTTTTTTTTTTTTTTTAGTTTTTGAGTTTTTTTTTTATATTCCATATTTTGCTAGCTTTATACTTCTCGAATCATATAGCCCCCCTCTAGAATGTCAACCCAGTTAATTAGTGTACTGCTACTGGTATGTATACCTTTCAGACAACAGTAAGGGTTTTCTTAGATTATTCTGTCATTTTGAGTATTGCCTTCCAATGTATGCGTGTTATAAAACATTGATTATTTACATTTTTTCTCTGTGTGTATGTGAAACAAGATTACATCAGGGGTGGATGAGAGTTGCCTAAGTGCCCTCTCCATGCAGGTGGTATCCTAAGATGTTAATGCAGGAAGTGGCCTCTTTTTATGGAGAAGAAACTGTTCCAGAGGGATTGTGATGTCTGAGAATTGTACTGTAAATTAATAACAAATTGGTAGCAGGGTGACCTTGGGAAGTTCCCAAACATTGTGTAAGTCATGATATAAAATGCCTATGGCCTCAAACAATAGGATTTTTTTTTTTTTTTTAATTTTTAAAATGTTTGAGAGAGAGAGACAGCGCAAATTGGGGAGGGGCAAAAAGGGAGGGAGACGCAGAATCTGAAGCAGGCTCAGGCTCTGAGCTTTCAGCACAGAGCCCGATGCGGGGCTCGGACCCACAAATGTGAGATCATGACCTGAGCTGAAGTCAGATATGCATAGAAGAATTTAAAGTTTTGACACTTTTGTGTTCACAAATAGAGTTTAAGTTTCAGATTCTTAGAGTAGTTAATTCACTGAGTCACCCAGGTGCCCCTCAAATAATAATTTTAATAAGGATTGTATTGCCTTTTGTTGCAGAATAGATTTGATTCAAAATTCTCACATGAACCCTGAAAGGTAGGTGATGTGTGTCCTTATTTTATAGATAAGGAGACTGGTGATCACAGAGTTTTTGACACAATCAGGAATTAGCAGCGTTACAGCTCAAACCTAGGTTTTCTCCAGTGTCATGGTGTTTCCAGAACTCATTTCTTGTGCTTCACAGTGTATGGAGTGTATGGAGTATACTTTAAACTTTGAGAGGTGTATTCAAGAATGTGATGGATTGAGAAATCTGATCAAATGCCAGATAGCAAATTATAGGTAGTATACTCTCTGTGAGGAAACTTCTAAGGAGATGAACATCACACATTCCCTAACCTTGCAAATGTCACAATAAAACCAGTACTCAGTAAAACTACCATTTTAAATGGTGTCAAGCATAATCTCAGGGAATGTTCAACTCAGTTACACTGGAGCTGTTTCAACTACATTGCTTAAATTGGCATTTGTAGAAAGCTACTCATAAAAGGGGCATTCTTTCTGCATTTTTTGCAAGGTGATTATTAAGGGTCGTAAAAGTTCCTCATGGACCCATTGTCTGCTTATTCACCTAGTGTGAGTTGTGTAGTCATGGTTTAGTTAAGTTGATTTTAAATATTTTCTTATGTTTGAGAGCTTTAAGATAATTTTTGGGAATAATTTTGACATTTAATGGTACAGAAAACTTACTGTTAAAGCTTATTTAGTTGCTGTGATTCTGGGAATAATTAGAAATAGGATCAGAATATAGAAACATTTGGGGGGAGACACAGGATAAAAGTTAAATTTAATAAGTGGCTATGAGTGAAAGGTTAGGTTTTTTTTTTTTTATTAAATAATTCTTTGAGCAGTTTATAAATTGGCGTTTTTGCATCTAGGCTCAAGTGACTTTCAGTACTTTTCTGTTTATCATGGCCAGAATTGAGAATTGTTGATTTCTGAGAGCTAAGACTTTCTATTTCCTAGTGGCAAAGTAGGCCCAATGATGTCTAACTCAAATTTTGTAAGGGAGGAGAATCCTTCACACAGAACAGTTTTTAGTCTAGTACTGTATGTAGCTTCATTTTCCTTTACAGTTCTTATTAAAAAAAGTTATTGACTATTCAGGCATACAAAAACTCCATAAAGAATAATATAGTGAATGTGCATTTACTACCAACTAGGTGAAGAAAAACATTACTAATACATTTGAAGCTCCATATATACCCCTTCTAAGTTGTTTCTCCTTCCTTCCTCTCCCCATTTCACCTTACCAAGTAGCCATCCTGAATTTAGCATATATAATCATTATTTATTTCCTATTGCTTTTACTCCATATGTATATCCATCACAGCATAATGCTATATTCATGAATTCTAGTATCTTATATTTTTTTTTTAATTTTTTTTTTCAACGTTTATTTATTTTTGGGACAGAGAGAGACAGAGCATGAACAGGGGAGGGGCAGAGAGAGAGGGAGACACAGAATCGGAAACAGGCTGCAGGCTCTGAGCCATCAGCCCAGAGCCCGACGCGGGGCTCGAACTCCCGGACCATGAGATCGTGACCTGGCTGAAGTCGGACGCTTAACCGACTGCGCCACCCAGGAGCCCCGTAGTATCTTATATTTTAATCAGGCAAAAAAAAAAAAAAAAAAACCTTTTCAAGTTTGGTAAGTTCTTATTTCACTGGCAAGACATAACATTTTTTAATGTTTATTTTTGTGAGAGAGAGAGAGAGACAGAGTGCGCGCGAGCACGAGTGGGGGAGGGGCAGAGAGGGAGACAGGATCTGAGCAGGCTCCTCACTGTCAGCTCAGAGCCCGATATGGGGCTTGAACTTGCAAAATGTGAGATCGTGACCTGAGCCGAAGTTGGACGCTTAACTGACTAAACCACCCAGGTGCCCCGCAAAACATATATGCATGGAAGAATTTAGAGTTTTGACACTTTAGTGTTCACGAATAGAGTTTAAGTTTCAGATTCTTAGAGTAGTTACCTGTTAAGGTAATTTGTGCATGCTTCTTAACTGATATATTCTCTATACTAAATTAAATAATTATAATTAAATTTATAATATAAAGAGTATGTAATATAATCATTCAAATGACTGTTTTTAGTAATCATTTCCTACTTGATTGAATTTGAGCCAGTGACCTGAAGATCTTTACCATTTCCTTTACTTGGTATGTACACTTAAATAAAAGTTGTAAAAATCTAAAAAAGCATTTTGAAAATACAGTATTGCCTAGAAATGGACTTTTATTTTTTCTGTAGTCACTATAAAGTTTTTCACCACAGTAATATGTGGAATATGTAGAAAGCACTGCAATGAATCTAGAATCATTGTTTCTTGAGCAATTTCATTATTCATCAAATATTTATTGAGTGTGTGTTACATTAGATGTTGGAGATACAAAAATAATAAGACATTGTTCCTGTGCTCAAGGAGTTGATAATATGGATGAGATAAATACATTAAAAAAAATAGGTAGTGTCAAGTGATAAGTGTTGAATTATATGAATAAAGAGCTTTATGAGCAGTAGGGCCAGGAGGTTGGGAGTAAGAATGGGAAAAATATGAATGCTAGAGAAAGCCTCATAGGAGAGAGGGTAACTACCCAAGCTCTAAGAATGATTGGGTTTTACCAGAAGGAGTAGGATTTTTCATATATACGAGGGTATTCATAGTGGTTAAGAACACAGATTTTTGGAGTGTGACTGATTTGGTTTGGAATTGGTTCCATTGCTTCCTCTGATTTTGAGATTCAGGGTTACTTGAACTTGCTGGAGGATTTAACACAGTGTTGGGCGCACACTAGACATTCACGGAATAAAAGCTGCTATTACCACACTATTATCCTGACTCCTGTTATTATTAAACCATAAGCAGAAGCAGAGCAGTATGAAAATATACAGCATTGGTTTCTGAGACTCACGTAATATGGCTGTGAGTAGGATATGTTTGTCGGGGGAATTATTTGGAGTGTTGGAAGGCACAAGGGAAAAGTAGTATAGTATGTGGTGCTGTTGGTCTTCACCTCAACCCCCTCTACTGGCTGATGTGTCTCTCCTCTTTTGTCTTCTACCTGTCCCGTTCTTCAGAGTATTGGCCTTCGCCAAGGCAGCTGTCTTATCCAGGTGGGTTTTTCTCACCCAGTTCTGCAGCCAATGATTGACAGATAAAGGGACAGAAAAAGTCAGGCCTCTTGCCTCAAAGCAAAACATGTGGTCCAATTCATGCTCCAGAGCATCCTGTGGGAGCTGAGCCCCTGAACCTACTTAGCTTTTTCTCCCTGCTCTGTTTTGCTCTACTCACCCCTTTATGCTAAAACTCCCTCAAGAATAACTTGTACAAGAATCTCTGTCCCAATCTCTCAATTTCTGTCTACTTCTATGGACTCCAACCTAAGACAGATACTTTGGACTAGATTGGAAAGGTCCTTGGATGTTTCGGCTTACAATTACGCATGCTGTCCTGTAACACCGGGAAGACTATCTGCGCTGACAGCAGAGAGCCCGACAGTGGCTCAAACTCACGAACTGTGAGATCATGACTTAAGTTGAAGTCCGATGCTTAACTGACTGAGCTACTCAGGAGCCCCCGGAAGCCTAATGTATTTTGAAAGGATCACTTTAGTAAAGAGTGGCATGGAAAGTGGCTAACAGCCTAGAATCAGAGCTTTGGCATGATTAAGGAATGATAAATACCTCAATCATTTATTATCGATTAGGGTAAGGGAACATGAGATATAAAAGTCATTTGTAGGGGTTGGGAAGAACTGAGAAGTCTTAGATAATTTGAATCTGGGGAGGAGGAATCAAATTTCTGGATTTAGTGACTAGGCAAATTGTTAATAATTATGTCAACTATTTCAAATAGTTAAAAAAAAAATAAGACAGACTCCTAGAAAGAGGTAGTTTTGGAGAAAGTTATTGAGTTCAGTTTTGGCTCTGTTGAACTTAGGAAGTACCTCAGAAGTTTCATAGGTGAAAATGTTTAGCAAGTTGTAGGAAATCCCTGTCTGCAGTACAGAAGGTGGGTTCAGGTCAGCAACATTAAGGTGATTGTTCAGGCCATAAGAGTTTGTAGGGTCCAAGACAAAACATTAGGGATTCTATTTTGTCATTAAGAATGTTTTCAGCTACAAGTATAACAGACATTTTACAACTTGTTCAAGAGTAAAGAGACTTTATTGGCTTCTATATCTAAAAATCCACTGGTGAGGTAAGCTTCAGGTGTTTTGATGAGGTTTCTGGCTCCATTTTCCTGTGATTATTTTTGTTGCAATAATAATGTGGCAGCTTTGTTCTGAGTTGTGCTTTCCTCATGGAGGCAAAGTGACTCCAGCGATTCCAGGATTCCATCAACAAACTGCATATTCCATAAGGCGAGAGAGAAAATGAATCTGTGTTCCTTAATTCCTGGTAGAAGTCCTAAACTTTGAGCTGGCTGATCAGTTTTGAGAGTGGGAATTATTACAAAGATAATTTCTTTTTTTAATGTTTATTTATTTTGAGAGAGAGAGTGCGTGTGAGTGTGAGCCCACGTGAGTGGGGTAGGGGCAGAGAGAGGGAGAGGGAGAATCCCAAGCAGGCTCCTTGCTATCAGCACAGAGCCTATGCGGAGCTTGATCCCATGAACCATGAGATTGTGACCTGAGCCGAAATCAAGAGTCTGACGGCTAAGCAGTTGAGCCACCCAGGCGCCCCAAAGAGATGGGTTTTCTAGTTGGTTAAGATCAGTCGGGGCTGGAGATGGGAAAGGTTAGGCCCATCCAGAGAATGTGACAGAGAATTCTAAGAGTAGTGGAGTGTATGTTTGGGAGAAAAGCACAAAATTCACTCTAATTATCTTACATATGAGGGACAGATAGGGAAAAAGAGCCAGTGACACAGGAAAATGGTGAGAGAAGTGGGAGGAGAGTCCTGGAGAAAAGCACCTTCTTAGTTCAGAGTGGGAAGAGTTTTGAAGAGGAAGGACTGAAATTGTCCATTCAAATAGCCATTGGATTTGATAGGTGGCCACTGGGGACCTGAGAACTGTGTCTGTAGCCTGCAGGGGTAGAATTTATATGGTTGTGTGGGTGATGGGTAATGATATGAAAGCAATAAGCATTTTTTTTTTTATTTTAAGAAATTAAAGGGTATATAGAAAGTGGTAGCTTAAGAAAGAACTGGATTAAGAGAGGCTAAGAAATAAACTAAAAAAATGATTATGGGAGACTTTCATCCATGTTTACTGGATGAGGAGAATGAATTTAGGGTTTGAGTTGGATAGCTTCAGTTTGTGCTCTGGCTCAAAAGACAGTTAAAAAAATTTTTTTTTAAGGTTTATTCAATTTTAGACTGAGCACGAGTGGGGGAGGGGCAGAGAGAGGGAGACACAGAATCTGAAGAAGGCTCCAGGCTCTTAGCTATCAGCACAGAGTCCAATGTGGGGCTCGAACTCACAAACCATGAGATCATGACCTGAGCTGAAGTTGGACACTTAATTGACTGAGCCACCAGGCACCCCAAAAGACAGCTTTTTGTAGGGCTCCTTGTTTTGTCAGGCTCTGATGAATAACAGTCATGATAAACATTTCACAAGAAAGCTGTTAGAGCAAGCAAGATAATATATAAAAGAGGTTTGTCAACTGAACTGTTATACAAATATTAGTTGGTAGGTAAGCACGTTGTTTATTTAAACCCTATCTTCTTGTGCAAGAATGTAAGGTATTATAGAACTACTATTATGTAGAACTGAAAGGTATGAAAGACAAGAGTGGGGGCAGGGGAGAGAGAGAATATGAATGAATGAATTCATAAAATGTGGTCCCAATTCAGAAGCAGTTATTCCTTTTAACATGGTTACATGACAGCAAAGCAAAAAGCCCTTAGATTTGACATAATTTCTGTTAGCAATATTTTGTGTGGCCCAAGAGGAGGGCCCCTCGTTGTTTTGAACATATACGTTTCAGTTCCTTTGGAATGAGGACAAAGGAACACAAAACAGATGTTTATTGTCTTGGTTATCAAGATGACTTTTATTGGATGTTGCGAAGTTTAGTGATAATGATAAATGTTTAACAGTAGCTGGTTCTGTCACCTTATGTGTCATTAGGTATATATGATTGATCTTAGCTGAGGCTCTAAAGCCAGCACTTTTAACCAAATAGTCTAAATAGTTCTAAAATTCTTGGATCAGACATTCTTTTTTTTTTTTTTTTAATTTTTTTTTCAACGTTTATTTATTTTGGGGACAGAGAGAGACAGAGCATGAATGGGGGAGGGGCAGAGAGAGAGGGAGACACAGAATCGGAAACAGGCTCCAGGCTTCCAGCCATCAGCCCAGAGCCTGACGCGGGGCTCGAACTCACGGACCGCGAGATCGTGACCTGGCTGAAGTCGGACGCTTAACCGACTGCGCCACCCAGGCGCCCCCAGACATTCTTATTATTAAAGTTGGTAGACCTTTTGAAGTCATGAATGCAATTTTATTCCTATACATTTCTGTTTCTTAGGTTGAACAGCGTCACTTTCTGCTTCTGTTGAAGCAGTCTGATGTTTTGAAGCAGAAATAGGGGGAATAACAGTACCTGTCTTGGAGGGTGATAGTGAAGATTAAGTGAGCTACAAAACTTAGAATAGTGCCAGGTGCGTTAATATTAGTGGCTAGAATGGTTAGTTCTTGACATATATGAGAAAGCACAAAGTGAGTGAATGGGTACTTCAACATAAAACAGTTGAAAAAACTTTTGGGATTTACTTTTGAATAAATTAAGAAAAAGTAAATTGTTTCCTTAACTATGACTCAGATTCCATGCTGGTTTCCATCGTGGGGATGGCCCTGTACACAGGATATGTCTTTATGCCTCAGCACATCATGGCGATATTGCACTACTTTGAAATTGTACAATGACCAAGACGTGACCAGAATTGAGCGGTTCCTTGGGGAAGATTCACCTTCTGAAGTTGGGACGAAACTTCATCAGATGTCCTAAGAAACTCTACTAGATGTCAACATAACTAACCCTATGAATATAAAGACTAAAATTCATGAGTAGAACAGGAAAATAATCCTGACTCATGTGTTGTGTTCTTTATTTTTAATTTTAAAAGAGGCTCTTGTATAGTAGTTTTTGTGTATTTTAACATTGTAGTCATTTGTACTTTGATATCAGTATTTTCTTAACCTTTGTGACTGTTTCAATATTACCCTGTGGAAGCTTTTCTTAATGTAACTTTGAGTACATTTTAATTGCCTTCTATTTCTAAAACCCAAAGTCATTAGTTGGGCTTTACTGTTCTTGCTATTGTATGGCACATACATCTGCCTGGATATATTTCTACTCTTGACCAAAGTTTTGTAAGAAACAATACAAGATTTGGGGCAGGGGGATGGGGAGGGAGGATATTTTATTGAGAACTATTTACAAAAGACTTAATCTGTAAGTTTGAACTCAGGAGTACAGTTTTAGCTATCTAGACTCTACTCTTAACAGCTTTTGCTTTAAAACTATTAAAGTATTTCTTAATAATGAAAAAGAAAGATCTTGCTAAAGTTAAAATAAGGAACATTTCACCTTTTAAATATTTAATTTTTATGTGGACTCATTTCCAGAAAACTTTGGTGATGATTCTTGTGACAAAAGCATTAAATAGCATTAATAGCATTATTATGTAATGCTTATATACCATAGAGTTTTTAGTAGAAAGTAAATCAGTTTCCTCTGAGGGTTATTATTAACAATGTACTTGCTTAAATTTAGTTTCATGATTGTACTGGGTGCTGCAAATGCATTTGCACATTGCAATAAGATATGATGAGATGAATTGTTAAAAACTAGCAAAAAGAAATGTCAACTTGGTTAAAATCCTTTCACTCTTTGTATTTTTTTTTAAGATTTTTATTCCTTAAATGTAAAATGACTACCTAATTTTTTGATGTAACTCATTAAATTCAAAGAAAAATCAGCTGATGTGGCAGTATATTTTTCTCCAGTTGTTAAATATTGATCTAGCACTTACATTTTTCTGAATTGATTGTTGTGGACAAGTAAGCAGTAAGTATATCTTAAAATGTTTCTCAACATAAAAGTAATGCTAATTAGGAATAGACATTTTAACATGCCTCCCATAATAGTTTCACTATTTACAAAAATGTAAGTATTTTTGGCTCTCAGTTTTAAAGACTAGACTTTTGAAGTGTTTTCTAGCCTAGAGGTATGGAGTTTAGTGTCTTCAAAGAGTCCATTTATATCGTCACTGTTAAATAGGGATGGTGAAGATAATATGTAATTATTTAGTTTCAGTATTCATACTGTCTCAAATTGATGAATATGAGGATTTAACTTTGGATTTGTTCAATTAATGCTCAAATTTGGCTTTCCCCTGTTGATGCCTCGTAGAGAACCATTGACAAGGGGATGTCTAATATCTGTATCTCTGGTGAGTTGAAGACAGGGAAAGTTGAAAATCACTAGTTTAGATGGGTATACAGATGACTTATCCCAGCCCTCTACTCAGAAATCTTTAATTCATCCTTGCTCTTCTCCAAAATCCATTAAATTGCTGTTGTGTAGCTGGTGATTTACATGACTACACTGGCCTGTGAGATAGATGGAAGAGAAGTTTAGCTTTACAGAGAGGATCTTGAGGAGAGCCAGAAAGAGAAATAGGAACGGGTCCATTGAGAGGTAATCAGAGCAGCATTCTCTCCACCAACTGAAGCAAGTCTGGTCTGTTTGTTAGTAAATAATGAATTGGGAAATCATTCTACTTTATCTGTTTACAAGAAGGTACTTATTAGACAGTGCACCATGAGTTTATTACATTTCTGTATGTCTTCCAGACAGAGGTACTGAATATTTTTTCTGGAATATTTTTCAAGGACGCTTGTATGATAGGGAGAAGATAGAACAGAGATAATGTCTCCCTCTGGAACAAAGGAAAAATTACTTACAGCCTTAGAAGATAGTGTCTCTGGAGCAAAGGACACTATGAAAGATTTGGGTTCCCTATGCTCAGGGTTCCTCCCTATAACACACCCCTCTGCATGTATACATATCACCTGGCTTTTCCTTTCATTGTCCTGTTGGAATTGGAACTTGGGAGCCAGAGCAAGACAGTGATACTTTGGCTATTGCTGTGAGTAATAAAGTCTTTTGTATCCAACCCTAGAATCTCAAGTCTTCTGCCAGGACCCACAAAACCGTGCCATACTAACTTGTTAGCTTGCAAGTAGGGTAAAGTCTCAGACGCTTCAGAGTTCTTGAGTTTTGGAGATGAATATGGGAGGCCCACAGAGACATGGTCTTCCAGAAGAGGAAGGGTAATGGCCCCACAGTCCAGACTGAAGGTTGAGACAATTCCCTGTGATCCAGTAATAAATGCTCTTTCCCAAGTATTGGGTGGGTTATGGGAATAAGGGTCCCCCGCTATCCTGCTTGTTAATTAATGATTAGAGGCTGAGCAGTGAGAGGTAGGATCGAAAGAAGCTGCCTAAAGGGTGCGTTAGTTGTTGGTCACTCTCCTCTGGGCAGGTTGAAGAAGGAATCTTAGGATAATTGGACAACTCTAAAGTCAGTGTGGCTGTGGCTGCTAAGCAAAAGAATCTCAAAAATTGATGGCATCATCAGTGAGAGGCATGTTATTTATTTATTTAAAAATTAAAATCTTTATTTTTGAGAGAGAGAGAGAGGAACAGAGAGAGAGGGAGGCACAGAATCCGAAGCAGGCTCTAGGCTCTGAGCTATCAGCACAGAGCTCAATGTGGGGCTTGAAGCCACAAACCACGAGATCATGACCTGAGCCGAAGTCTGATGCTGAACCAACTGAACCACCCAGGTGCCCGAGAGGCATGTTATTTAATATAGACCTGCAAACTTTAGATGTTCATTCATGTGAGCCATGAATGAGCAGCTACTGAAATTGAATGCAAAGCCTTGCTCATTGGCTTAGAGCTGCTCTTGCTCTGTGTGCCCTTCTCCCTTCACTTCTACCCTGACTTCAGTTTCATTAAGGAGAAAGATGATTAAGGCTAGTTGGTCAGGTTATTCATGAGAACCATCTGTTGTATTCTCTCAATGAGAGAAGGCTGGGTTAGTAGACAGAGAAATATGGTGACATGGACCAGGGTGGTGGCACTGGAGGTAGAAACCACAGGATGTGGTGACTGATTAGATACAAAAGTTGATGGAAAGGAAAGCGTTTAGGCTTCTGTCTTGAGCAACTTGGTAAATGGTGACATTCACTAATACAGCGACTGGGGGAGAGGGATCAGCTATAGGGTGGTCATGTAGGAATTAAGTGGGTTGTAGATGGTAAGGGACTTTGTAAGCCATATTAAGGAGAATAGACTTTATTCTTAGAGCAGTGGGGGACTGATTGGAAAGTTTTAAGTGGGGGATTGATATCAGATTTGCATTTTAGACAGGTTACCCTGGTTACAGATGTTGAACATAGATTGGAGGGGATAAAGACTCGGGTAGGAAAACTATTTAGGAGGCCGTTAGAATAATTCAGGCAATGCATGGTGATCAAAACTAAGTTTGTTGTAGTGGAGATGAGAAGTAGATAAAATTGAGAGATACCAATTTGAGAAGAGAGAAAATTAGATGGAAGTCATGGTTGCTGACCTGATTTTTGGCTGACTCAGTTGAATGGTTAGTGGTTCCAATAGTTAATAATTAAAGAGATGAATGAGTTTGGCATAGGAGAAAATTATTTTAGTTTTTGATATGTTGAGTTTGATGTTAGTGAAATATTTGAGTGAAGATATTTAGTAGTCTGGTGAATATGGAGATAAGATTATCAAATAGATCTGTGCTGAAGCTACATATAAGTATAGATGTATAAATAGAGATTTGAATATGTATCATGTATATATTTGCTAGTCTTGGGTAGGTGATAATTGAAAAGGATCATCCCTTGGAAAGGATGAAAGTTCTTGGGAAGAGCATAGAAAGCAGAGGTTCATCTGGTGCCTAAATCTCCTCAAATTACATGCCAAATTATATGTAATTGTTTTGAGGAGATTTCCCATCACTTTAATCAGACTTTCGAAGTCATCACTGACTTGAAAGGATTAAGATCTGTTACAATCTACCTTTGCATTTTTTGCAATGAGCATGATTAATTAGAAATTTAAAAATCTATAGTAGTAGATTGGAACTAGATTGGAACATGACAAAATGGGGGACAACTGGCAAAACCTATGAAAAAGGGTTTACTTTCCTATCTACAAAAACATTTTGGAAATCAGTAAGAAACAGGTAGCCCCTTATCAAAAACCCTTGGGACTATAAATATTTCATTTTTGGGGGTCTTTAGGAAGGTAAGTGGTATACATTATTTAATATGCCCAGCGAGGCCCAGGGCAGTATGTGGTTAATCAAATGCATTTTAGTTCTGCATTGAAACATATGAATAATCACACTAACTGAGATAAACAAATCTGTACTAATCACTTTGCATCTTTCCAGAAAAGGTTTTGCTTATGCTGATCAAGGTTTTGCTTATGCAGATTATGCTACCAAATGGATTGTAACCAATTTAAGGTTTTCAGAGTTATTTTTGATTTTGGGGATTGTAGATAAGAGATTGTTGACTTGTACTAACATTTCAATAAAACACTGGGCAAAGGGCAGAATAGGTCACAAAAGAAGAAATTGGAAATAGCCAGTAAAGATATATTCACTTCACTGGTAAAGAATACCAGTTAAAAACAAGATATCTTTTGTTGCCTGTCCATTGGCAAATTTTTTGTTACCTGTGAGGTTGGCAGAGGTTGATAGCCTATGACTAGTATGGGGAGCTGGGCGCCCTCATTGTGGGAAGCAGAATTCTGAGATGGCCCCTCATCTCTGCCCCTGGTGTTAATGTTCCCTAGAATTCCCTCCCCTTGAGGGTGGGTAGGAGATGTGATTTGCTTCTGTGACACGAGGATGAGATGTCGCTTCCATGATGTTATATTTTATAAGACTGGATAGATTGTTTTGCTGGCCAAGAAGAAGTAAAGAACCATGCCTTGAACTTACTATGGAGAGGGCCATGTGCCAGGGAACTATGGGTGGCCTCTAAGAGCTGTGGCCAGCCTCTAGCTGATAGCCAGTAAGAAGCCATTCATACAGCTACAAGGAAAAGAATTCTTCTCTAGTTGAGTGTCTAGATGAGAACACAGCCCAACCACAATGTTGGTTGCAACCTTGTGAAACCCTGAGTGGGGGACACAGAAAAGATGTACTTGCACTCCGGAACCATAGAAACTTAGGCTTTTAAGTTTGTGGCAATGTATCATACAGCAATAGAAGACTAATACATTCATGCTGGTAGAAGTGTATATTGTCTAGACCAGATGTATCAATATTTAAAAAACAATAAATAAATTATATATATGTGTGTATATATGTGTGTGTATATATATATATATATATATATATATATATATACACACACACACACACACACACACATATAGTTCTTTTAGGCTGTAGACAGTTGTATAAAATTATTTGTTCAAGGATATTAATTGAGATAAGGTATAAATAGTAGAAAAGTAACAAGAAGAATGGCTGTTCCTAGTAATGGTTACTATGGTTAACTACAGTAGTGGTGAAGTAATGGTGTCTCTATACTGAGAACTGTTAAGTAAACCTTAAAAGTGATGTACATCTAGTTTTTGCTATGGAGAGATAGCAAATAACAAGCGTACATATTAGCTACCACAGTGAGCCCCAATACCATCTTTTTACTGTCAAAGGGCATGATATACTTTATATCTGTTATTCAAATGGGCGTGTTCATCTCAGAGCCAGAATAAGGCAGAATTTCCCTCTCAGTCACAGGCATTGCTGGGCCAGGGCATGGAGGGGGGAGTCAGCCTCCAGAGGAACAGCCAAATTCATGCTCCCTGTGGTTAGCTCATTCCCAAGAAGATATGTGAATATGGGCCTTGCGTTCCTAGTTCTTGCCAAACTTCCAAGCAGGTTGTCGTATTATCTCCCCAGGTAGACAGAAGCCAGGAGTGCATTGAAGGAAAATCTTTCGTCAAGGAAATTGAGAATTGAAACAATTCTTCCATTGGTGGTAACACTGGCCTCCGAGTCTGCCATCCAGAGAGCAGCTGCTGGAGGTGGCCCGTAGATCGGGCCACAGCAAGGTCAGTGGTGGTGGAGACCTGCTTGGAGGGACACATCTGAGTCCTTTTCCCTTGCTGTGGTGGCCACAAGAGACACATGCGGGCTGGGGGAGCTGGGCTAGCATGAGCAGCCCTGAGAGCCTTTGGATATTTCTGGAGGGGAGCCCTGGGAAAGGATGGAGAAAATTTGTAGCTTTACTCTGGAGTAAAAGGATCTGGGGTCTGGGGCCATACTGATTACTCATCTCTGGGCTGACCATCTGAAACTTATAATGCAGTCCAGACCTTGCTTCTGAGTGCCTACCTTGTATTTCCTGCTATGTATTGGACACTCTGATTTCCTCTTCTTCGTGGCTTAGACTTGATCCTGCTTCCGAGTCCCCCAGCTCAATATATGGTACCTCTCAGCTCAGTTACCCAAGGTAGAAACTTTGGATTTACCTTATTGCTTCCCTTTTTTGCCTTTGCCATTTCTGATCAACCAGTGAGTTTTAGTAATTCTTCCTATGTAATTGGTATGAACTCTCCACTCTATTTTATTTTTAAGTTTTTTTTATGTTAAGAGAGAGAGGGCACATGAGTCGGGGGAGGGGCAGAGATAGATGGAGAGAGAATCCTAAGCAGGCTCTGCATAGTCAGCACAGACCCTGACTTGGGGCTCAGTCTCATGAGCTGTGAGATCATGACCTGAACCGAAACCAAAGTTGGGTGCTTAACTGACTGAGCCACCCAGGCACCCCACTACTTTTATTTTTTTTACTTTCACTGCCAGTACTCCATTCATTCCTACCTTCCCTGAATTCATTCTTATATAAACTCTTTTCCCATACTCACAACACTTCTGATACCGAATATGTGGGTAGTTTTTGCAACACCATGACCAATTCTAATGCCAACTGGGTGTCCTACAATTCATTTATATTCTAACACTATCTATCTGGAGTGAGTATCAGATCCCATAGGTTAAGCAGCCAGTCCAGTCCCACAAGACTGCTACCGATTCAGATGCCAGTGAAAAATCCAGATACTCCTATACTCTGACCTACTGGCTATAAATTGGGGGTTCCCATGACCCACTCCTCAAGTTCAATAATCTGCAAGAACACAAGAAAACACTTTAATTACTATTACTGGTCTAATATAAAGAATACTCAGGAACAGCCAAGTGGAGGAGATGCTTAGGGCAAGGTATGTGGGAAGAGACATGGAGTTTCAATGCCCTCTGTAGGTGTACTACCCTCCCAGTACTTCAGTGTGTTCACCAACCCAGAAGCTTGCCCAACCCCATTGTGTAGGATTTTTATGGAGATTGCAATTCATAGGCATGATTGGATAAGTTATTGGTGATTAAACTCAATCTCTAACCCCCCTTCTCTCCCTGGAGGTGAAGAGGTGGGGTGGGCCTGAAAGTTCCAACACTCTAATCACATGGTTGTTTCCTCCAACCCCATCCTGTGACTATTTAAGTTTCCATCAAGAGTTCCTCATTTTTTTAAAAAAAATATTTCACATTTTATTTTATTTTATTTTATTGAGAGAGAGAGAGGTAGAGAGGCTGAGGGAGAGAGAATCTTAAGCAGTCTCTAAGATCAATGCAGGGCCCAATGTGGGGCTTGATCCCACGACTGTGAGATCATGATGTGAGCCGAAATCAAGAGTCAGATGCTCAATCGACTAAGCCACCCAGGCACCCCTTTAATTTTTCATTTTAAGTAAACTCCGCACCACACACCAGGCTCAAACTCATAACCCTAAGATCAAGAGTCGCACACTCTACTGACTGAGTTAGCCAGGCGCCCCAAGAGTCCCTCATTAACTTAAACCCAGGTATAGCTGAAAGGGACTTACTATTAAAGTAAATTACAAGGATTTTAGGAGCTCTGTGCTAGGATGAAGACCAAAAAATGTATTTCTTATTATATCATAATATCTCAGTTCTTCACATAGCGCCTAGACTGATCTATGAAAGAACAGATTAGATTATATCACTTCCACCTGAAACCCACCATAGCTTTCTACTGCATCTGGGACCAAGTCCCAAGTCCTTAATATTCCCGTAAGGCCTACACGCTTCACCTCTCTGTGCTCCACGAGCTTTTTCTTAAGACTCTCAACTAACTCTGCCTGTCACCCCCAGCCTTCTTTCCACCTCAGTGTATTTAGCTAGGCTCTTTCCTCAGCCTGGAGGTTATTTCCCCACTCTGCTTGTAGATTTTCTCTTGTCTACCCAGTACAACAGTCTCTTCTTCAGGAAACCTCTGTGACACTCCAGACCAGGGGAAGGGCCCTGTGCACAACACAGCGTCACTTAGCACACTTTTAGTGATTTCTTTTATAAGTTGTCTCTTTCCTACTAGTCTGTAAAAACTTTGAGAGTAGGTCTTGTGTCTGTTTTGTTCTTTTCTATTTCAATGTCTGTAAATATACATGGGATGAAAAAATTTATGTTTTGAAGATACGAAATGTACTTTTTCTCCTAGTTCCTATTCTGTGAAACTGACCCACATTCCCCTTCCTCTTTAATATTTTAATAGCAGATTCAATAATGGATACTTAAAGACCATGCTTTTGAAAAAGCCAGACCTATTAAAAATAGAAGTAGTTTTATTTTTTCCCCTAAGTATAACAATGGTAGAAATTTATTGTACAAGGGGCTCCTGGGTGGCTCATTCGGTTGAGCGTCAGACTTTGGCTTAGGTCAGGTCATAATCTCACGGTCTGTGAGTTCAAGCCCTGCATCCAGCTCTGTTCTGACAGCTCGGAGCCTGGAGCCTGCTTCGGATTCTGTGTCTCCCTCTCTCTCTGACCCTCCCCCGTTTATGCTCTGTCTCTGTATGCCTCAAAAATAAATAAACATAGAAAAAAAAAGAAATTTATTGTACAAAATTTCAGTAAAATTGGATGGTGCTTTCATTTTGTTAAAATCATCATTATTATCATCAGTACTTACTGTTGAGAATCTATTATGTGCAAGTGCTTTACCTACAGAGTCCTTAAAATAGTCCTGCCTGGTAGGCATTATCTCTATCCTATGATAGGGAAAGCAAGATTAGTACTTCCAAAGGTCACATACTAATAAGTGTTGTCTATGTGTATGTCTGCGGATTTATGCCCAGGGCTATTAAGCTAGAAACTCTGCCTCCCAGTGTTAAGTGGTTCCTAACCAGCATGATAATCCTTGATGATTTTGATTCAGATCTGCCACAGAGCCTGCAAATCCGTACTAATCAGTCCTGTGGTTCTACACTTATATTTCTTTTCCTTTTAATTTTTTTAATGTTTATTCTTGAGAGAGAGAGAGAGGGAGAGACAGAGTGAGAGCGGGGAAGGGACAGAGAAAGAGGGAGACACAGAATGTGCTGAGCTGTCAGCACAGAGTCCGACACAGGGCTCGAACTCACAAACTGTGAGATCATGACTTGAGCCGAAGTCAGACGCTTAACCAACTGAGTCACCCGGCGCCCTTACAGTTATAGTTCTATAATACCAGACAGTCTTTTCTTAATTTAGAGAAAAGTACAAGCAGGCCTGACTTAATACCTGATCATTTCACTGAAGTTGCCAAGTTGTTTGTGTGCATCTTATTGACTCCTGTCAGCACATAAGCACTAAATGTAGGGCCCCTCCTCCATAGACCTGCCTGCTAATGCTCCTGGGCATGTCCTTCTGTGGTTAAGGTCTCATTTTATCTCCAGGGTTCTGTACGCCTCTGCTGCCCACCTTTCATCCTGGTGCATCTTGCCTGTAGACTGTGACCTCTTGGGATCCTTAGTCGTGGGCTCAAGTTGAAGAGCAAGGAAGGAGAGATCAGAATTAAGCCAGGCAACGTTGGGAAATAAAAGGGAGAGAGAAGGAAGAGGAAAGGGAAGGAAGAAAGGAGAGAGGGAGAGAGAAGAATTTGACAAATAAAGGAGTATTTTGTGATTATAGACTAATAAATCTCATTTTTCGCATATGGCTGATAATCCATCTCCGAGGACAGTTTTACTAGAGGAGTCCCAAACATTTATTTTAAACGTTTTAGATTGTCACATAAAAGGAAACAAAATGCCATGCTAGAGGAGAAAGTTTGGCCTGGTGCCAAGATGAAAAGATTTTAAAATAATTCTGTCAAATCAAGGTCATCTTTGGCTTTGAAGTCTTTGCATTTGGCTACCACCACTCAAGCCAACCCTGGACAGCATGGACAGCCCCGAAATGAGGTGTCAAAGTCTGAAACTCTCAGTCAGAATGCAGGTTGGTGTATGCTCTTTCAAGGCAAGTCTATTTCAGATACTATGTAGCCACAGGGTGAAGTTGCTGGTGCAGGGCAGTGACAATCCTGGACCGTGAGCCCCCCACCTCCCACCCCCCCCCCCCGCCCCCGCCATCTGTTTCAGGGGCACCGGAAGGACCTGATTGTTAGCGTCTATGGATGGTAGGGGAGAACCTGTCCCGAATGGAATATATTTTGTAATTTCTTGAAACGGTCACTGAGTGACTCTAACTCTTCAAATATCTTCTTACATCTGTCAAAAGTGTCTTAAAATGGAAGTGTTGGTAAGTATTTAGAGAAATGGGAGTTCTCATTCATTGGTCCTGTTCGAAGTGAGAATTGGTATAAGCACATGGAAGGTAATTTTGTACTATTGAACGTTCTAATGTTTGTATCTTTTGGTCCAGTAGTTACACTTCTATAAATTTATCCTTCAGAAGTACTTGCTCACGTTTATAATGATACACGTACAGGAATATACATTCAGTATTTTTGAAACATTTTTGGGGGGGATAAAACAAAACACATTCAAAAAAGTTCATGAGACTCACATGTCCGATTTAATAAATATAACGCAAATATATGATCAGCACTCATCTCAAGGAAAATAACGATGCCAGTTCCCCAGAATTTCCCACATGTCATTCCCAGTTATGGCCTACTTTTCTCCTATAGAGCTAACTTCTTTCCCGACTCTCCTGTCTGCTAGCTCTGGGCTGTCCAATGTGGTAGGCCAGTAGCCACCTGTGGCAAGTAAGCATTGAAATGTGGCTAATTGGAATTCTGATGTACTGCAAGTGTAAAGTTCACCCTGGGTTGTGAAGATTTAGTGTCAGAAAAAGAATGTAAAGCATATCAATAAGTTTTAGGGTTGATTACATGCTGAAATGACAATATTTTGAATATATCAGGTTAAATAAAATATATATTACTTTTACCTTCTTTCCCTTCTCTTCATTTAATATGACTATTAGAAAATTTAAGGGCACCTGAGTGGCTCAGTTGGTTAAGCATCTGACTTCAGCTCAGGTCATGATCTCGTGATCTGTGGGTTCAAGCCCCATGTTGGGCTCTGTGCTGACAGCTCAGAGCCTGGAGCCTGTTTCAGATTCTATGTCTCCCTCTCTCTCTGCCCCTCCCCCACTCTCACTCTGTCTCTCAAAAATAAACACAAACATTAAAAAAATTAAAAAAAAAAGAAAAAAGAAAATTTAAAATTACATTTATGGTTTGTTTCTGTGGCTCATATTATATTTATATTGGACAACATAGCTCTACAAGTAACCACTATCTTGACTTTTTGATAATAATTTTCTTTTCTTTAGATTTTTACCACTTGTATATGCATCCACAAAATAATGTAGTTTCACCTATTTTTAAAAATTTATATAAGTGGAAAATGCTTTATGTATTCTTTTGTATCTTGCTTCTTTTGCTTATGTTTGTATAATTAATCCTGTTCTTACATGTAATTGTAATTCATTCATTTTCATTGTTGTATGTAGTATTCCGTTTTGTGAGTATACACTACAATTTGTCTATCCATTCTACTGTGCTAATTTATACTCCTACCAGCAATGTATAAGAATTATAGCATTTTAAAAGTATATTTATTTTTAGAGAGAGAGAGAGAGAGCACACACACACGCAAGGGAGGGGCAGAGAGAGAGATTCCCAAGCAGACTCTACACTGTCAGCAGGGAGTTGGTTGCGGGGCTTGAACTCATGAACCATGAGATCATGAGCCCCTACAACATTGTTTTTAATAGTGAAAAACTGGAAACATCACAAATGTTCATTAGTAGGGATTGGAAGGTAAATGGTACATTTATGCGATGAAATGGCATACAATTGTTGAAAAGAGTGAACTAACTTCCCCTGGAATGACTTGAAACGATGTCCATGGTATACTGTGAAACAGAAAAAAAACCCCAAAAAACCAAAAAGTTATAAAATAGATTTATAGAATCATCCCACTAAAAACACCCAACCCTATACCTGGACATAAGAGCAAGTCTAGAAGTGCAATGAAGTTTCTGCAACAAAACAATAGGCTTGAGAGCCTCGGATTGTACAAGAGAGGAGTCGAGAGTGAAGTGGCTCAGAGGCTTTTATGTAACTGGAGGTGGGGAGCTATGGTGATCAGGTGAGGGGAGCACTGAAGACAGGAGGGATCTGAGAAAAGACTACCTCTCAGGCTGTGCATTGCCAGCTTGGGACATTGCCAAAGGAAGGCATTGAATTTGCATTTCCCTGGGCTGCTCTAGTTCCCTTGGGGTCTAGATAGGACCCAGAAACTGCTAAGAGACAGATTGGAGAGTCAGAGGGGACTTCCTAAGGCAGGGGGAAGTATCTGTGTATGTTAGGGAGGAGGGCTATGGAGTGGCACCTCCAGGCTAGGACCTCGTAGGGGTCACAGTGAGAAATTGGAGAGGCCTATTGGGATAGCATAAACTAAGAGGAGGTTGAATCAACAAGGAGTTGGCTAATAATCCTTGAGAATATTGGGTGAGCCAAAAGAACAGAATGTGGAGTCTTCGGGGAGGCCAGCAGACAAGTTGTGTAAGGGCCATCCAGCAGACAAAGAGAGTGACCCTGAAGCTCAGGACACAGGAGGCATATAAACCCAAGGACCAGCACAAGGCCGCAACTCCCTTTCCTCCCGATACTCTCCAAGGATGTGTAAGCCTATTTCAGTGGGAGGAAGCCTTCTGAGATCCTGAGCATCTTTATCCACACAGAAGACTGAAAAGACTATTTTATTTTATTTTACTTTTTAAATATGAAATTTATTGTCAAATTGGTTTCCATACAACACCCAGTGCTCATCCCAACAGGAGCCCTCCTCAATACCCATCACCCACTTTCCCCTCCCTCCCACCCCCCATCAACCCTCAGTTTTTTCTCAGTTTTTAAGAGTCTCTTATGGGTTGGCTCCCTTCCTCTCTAACTTTTTTTCCTTCCCCTCCCCCACGGTCTTCTGTTAAGTTTCTCAGGATCCACATAAGAGTGACAACATATGGTATCTGTCTTTCTCTGTATGACTTATTTCACTTAGCATCACACTCTCCAGTTCCATCCATGTTGCTACAAAAGGCCATATTTCATGCTTTCTCATTGCCAAGTAGTATTCCATTGTGTATATAAACCACGATTTCATTATCCATTCATCAGTTGATGGACATTTAGGCTCTTTCCATAATTTGGCTATTGTTGAAAGTGCTGCTGTAAACATTGGGGTACAAGTGACCCTATGCATCAGCACTTCTGTATCCCTTGGTAAATTCCTAGCAGTGCTACTGCTGGGTCATAGGGTAGATCTATTTTTAATTTTTTGAGGAAACTCCACACTGTTGTCCAGAGTGGCTGCACCAGTTTGCATTCCCACCGACAGTACAAGAAGGTTCCCGTTTCTCCATATCCTCTCCAGCATCTGTAGTCTCCTGATTTGTTCATTTTAGCCCCTCTGACTGGCGTGAGGTGATATCTCAGTGTGGTTTTGATTTGAATTTCCCTGATGAGGAGTGACGTTGAGCATCTTTTCATGTGCCTGTTGGCCATCTGGATGTCTTCTTTAGACAAGTGTCTATTCATGTTTTCTGCTCATTTCTTCACTGGATTATTTGTTTTTTGGGTGTGGTGTTTGGTGAGTTCTTTATAGATTTTGGATACTAGCCCTTTGTCTGATATATCATTTGCAAATATCTTTTCCCAATCCGTCGTTTGCCTTTTAGTTTTGTTGATTGTTTCCTTTGCAGTGCAGAAGCTTTTTATCTTCATGAGGTCCCAATAGTTCATTTTTTGCTTTTAAGTCGGGATAGAAAGAACCTACTTAAACATCATAAAAGCCATTTATGAAAAGCCTACAGCTAATATCATCCTCAATGGGGAGAAACTGAGAGCTTTCCCCCTGAGATCAGGAACATGACAGGGATGTCCACTCTCAACTGTTGTGTAATACAGTGTCGGAAGTTCTAGCATCAGCAACCAGAAAACAAAAGGAAATCAAAGGCATCAAAATTGGCAAAGATGAAGTCAAGCTTTCACTTTTGCCAGATGACATCATATTATACATGGAAAACCCGATAGACTCCACTAAGTCTGCTAGAACTGATACATGAATTCAGCAAAGTTGCAGGATACAACATTAATGTACAGAAATCAGTTGCATTCTTACACACTAATCATGAAGCAACGGAAAGACAAAGAGACTGATCCCATTCACAATTGCACCAAGAATCATAAAATACCTAGGAATAAACCTAACCAAAGATGTAAAAGATCTGCATGCTGAAAACTATAGAAAGCTTATGAAGGAAATTGAAGAAGATATAAAGAAATGGAAAAACATTCCCTGCTCATGGATTGGAAGAATAAATATTGTTAAAATGTCAATACTACCCAAAGCAATATACACATTCAATGCAATCCCAATCAAAATTGCACCAGCATTCTTCTTGAATCTAGAACAAGCAATCCTAAAATTTGTATGGAACCACAAAAGACCCCGAATAGCCAAAGCAATATTGAAGAAGAAGACCAAAGCAGGAGGCTTCACAATCCCAGACTTTTGCCTCTACTACAAAGCTGTAATCATCAAGACAGCATGGTACTGCACAAAAACAGACACACAGACCAATGGAATTGAATAGAAACCCCAGAATTAGACCCACAAAAGTATGGCCAACTAATCTTTGACAAAGCAGGAAAGAATATCCAATGGAAAAAAGACAGTCTCTTTAACAAATGGTGCTGGGAGAACTGGACAGCAACATGCAGAAGAATGAAACTAGACCACTTTCTCACACCATTCACAAAAATAAACTCAAAATGGATAAAGGACCTGAATGTGAGACAGGAAACCATCAAAACCCTAGAGGAGAAAGCAGGAGAAAAACCTCTCTGACCTCAGCCGCAGCAATTTCTTACTTGACACATCTCCAAGGGCAAGGGAATTAAAAGCAAAAGTGAAAAGACTGTTTAAAATACTGGATCCAACTGTTTAAGCTTCAGTAGATGTTTAGTAAAATATTTGTTTGTCTGTTAGTGTGTGGGCAGTTAGTGCCTGAGAAATGTAACACAGTCAAATTCATGTTCTCCGCAAGTATGCATTGTAGCAAATTAAACTTTGCAACCTCACTACATATGTATATTAGTATATATGTAGAAGAGAACATCAGGAAGAAGATGTGCTAAATGGCTGCCAGTGGGCAGTCTCCAGGGGTGGGTTCTAGGTGACTTCCCCTTTCTATACTGTGTAGTTCTGTAATGTTTGCTTCTCCCCTCCAGTTTTAATGAGATAGAATTGACATCTACCTTTCTATTAGTTTAAGGTTTACAGAGTAGTGATTGGGTATCTCTCCTTGCTTTACAGATAAGCTGCCTACCTTTTTGGGTTTCTGGGGATTTGCCTTTGCTCTCCATTCCTGCTATCTATCTCTCATACTCATTTTTTAAGAAGAGTCTTTCCTGAAACACTCTTTTTGTCTTTTAGTTAGGCACCTGGTAAGATAAAGCTCACTTTGTTATTGATCATTAAAGTTTGGTTAGCAGGAGAAACTACATTTCCAGGACAAATTTTCCCTTATACTTATGTGTTTTCACTAAAGCTGCAACATACATAATGTAAAAATATAATTAAGTCTAAGAAACTTTTATACCTTCCCCAAATCTTCTAAATTTTAGTATATGTGTTGCCAAAATGAGCACCTTCCCCAAATCTAGAACTTACAGTTGGTGCAACCAGAGTTTTGCTTTATTTTTAACTTGTCATGGTATGGAGGATTTTTTTTTTTTGTTTTTTTTAATTCGGCTTCATGCCCGGTGTAGAACCGAACTCGGGGCCTGAACCCATGACCCTGATCTCAAGACCCAAGCCAAGATCAAAAGTTGGCTGCTTAACTGACTAAGCCAGTCAGGTGCCACTCACAGTATTTTTTAACACAAGAATCTGGTTAAAAAAAATTATACTTACAGCTGAAAGATTACTAGAGCAGACATAAATTGTCACTGAGTAATTAGAAATATACATAGTGAGACTTGGAGACGTAGTAACATGATAAAACTAGCATTTCTTATAGATCATTTTGGGAGATAATAGTGTCCAACAACAGTGGGAGGAAGCAATGGGAGATTGCAAGGTAATAAAGTTTGAACCTTTGAAAGTTTTCATGCCCATCTACTTCTAGAGCTTTCTGCTTTTGCCTTTATAGAAATGTACAGAAAAATTCAGTTTTGATTTAAGAAAAATTTCTTGCGGTATCAAGGTTTGTTCAACTGGATAGGAATCCAGACGCAACTTTGGATTTACATTTTCTTGTTTCCGT
Organism: Felis catus; assembly: GCF_018350175.1. Classification (NCBI taxonomy): domain Eukaryota; kingdom Metazoa; phylum Chordata; class Mammalia; order Carnivora; family Felidae; genus Felis; species Felis catus. The sequence continues at coordinate 83,760,993 of NC_058373.1, read as the reverse complement.
TCCTTGGCTTAGAGAATTTATCAGATTCATTCTCATTGCCCATTAGTTTTTAAAGAACAATCCCTAATTTATGACATTTGTAAATAAAGTTCATTTGAGAAATTTATGTCATTTCTCATGGACTTTATGCTTTTTCAGCAGGATAAAGTTTAGGAAGTTGATTCATTTTTTTCTTGCTTCATTCACCAATGTTAAAGACCATTATCAGAGATAACATTAATTTTTGCTTTTTTGTCTTCTTCAAAGTTTTTTGAAATTGCTGTACAAAGACATAAGTAAGTTCATTGATTGAACATTTGTTGTGATCAATATGAAAATGCTGATTTATGGGTATTTCTAGCTGGTACAATGCTAGGTATAAAAACTTCAGCATAGGGCTGCCTGGGTGGCTCAGTCGGTTAAGCGCCTGACTGTTGGTTTCAGCTCAGGTCATGATCTCATGGTTTTGTGAATTCCAGGGCCCCCATTGGGCTCTGTGCTGACAGCAGGACCCAGCTTGGGATTTTCTCTCTCCCTCTGTCTCTGCCCCTCCCCCACTCATGATGTCTCTCCCTCTCTCAAAGTAAATAAATAAACTTAAAAAAAAAACCCTTCAGTATAACAAAAATAGATACCATTTATTATGCCAGTAGAAATGCAAGTAACTATAAGAAAAACGTAAAGATAAAGAGTACATAAAATTATTTTTATGAGTTAAAGCTACTTTTACTTTAGTACCAACTATGATAAGATCTTTTTCCAACTTCTTAATTGGAATATTTTGAGTCAGAAAAGTTGAAAGAATGGTGCAAGTAACACTATATGCCCCTTACCTAGGTTTCTGAATTGTGAGTATTTTCTGACAATTCTAAAAAGTAACAATGCGTCTTTTATTTGGATAGATGAGAATTGCATTTTTTTGTTAGTTTGTTTCTTGGTGGTTAGTGATAGAGACAAAAAGACATTGTAACAGAATTATCCCCTACCTTCCTTCAGTGCCAGCCTCATGGTATGGACTACTTATGAGCCATTCATTTAGGGTATGGGTTCTCTTGGATCATAGCAAGAGAAGAGGAGTATCTTTCCTCTATAAAGTGTCTTTTTACCCCTTTTGCTGAGTGCTTGCTGATCTGAAGAATTAACCGTGTGCATCAAGGCAGGGTGAATTCAATTTCTTTTCTTCTTATCAACTGAAGAAAGTTCAGTCTTTCTCAGTTTTTCTGATATACTGTATTATCCATCAGAAAGTTTGCTATGATTCTGGGTTCTGTTATATTTCCCACAAACCTATCTTCGGAGTTAATAGTTTATGGCACTCTCGTTCAGATAAGAAGGATTGGCGCTGGAGGATTTATGATACCTAACCCAATTTTCCATCACCATACCTTGACCTTGGCCTCATAAGTTGTAGCCCATACAAAGCAATCGATTGCTATCTGATAGAAGCAAATGACCCTCTTTAACTCTAGGGCAATAGCTAATAAGGTCTTGATAATTGTGATTTATCCACTGTCAGCTGTGATTGCATGCGCCCCTCTGAAGCTGCCCTGAATTGAAAGATGCAACTTGTATGACAGGAAGTCAGTTCCAGGGGCTTTCCCCTTTTACCCTTAGCCTCACCAGGGCTCCCAGAATTGGGGTGGATGAAGTCATTTTTCTTTCATTGTGGTCTTCTGGACTGAAATATGGTAAAAATTCATCTTCTCTTGAGCATGCCATTTTTTCCTTGTCAGATCTACAGTCTTTCCGTGACTGAACCAATTTGTTATCTACAAAAGCAGTGGCCTTGCGTTTCCCTTTGATTCACGGAACTCTGCATGGCCAAGAGGCGTTTTCTTCTATAAATTTAGTAAAGGGTCATCTCTTTCCTCAGCCAAGACATTTGGTTTCCCTTTTAATGAATTTGAGAGAAAAAAGAAATGACTGTTATTGGTGATCCTGTGGAATACATCAAACTGTTTCATCTTTCAGGCATAGCTGACCGACACTCTGGGCAAGGAGAAACCCAAACTTATTTTTCTACGTGATCCAGGATCAAAGGATATCTTAGTCATCAGTAGAAATGAGGATGCAATAGTCTGGATACCCTCATTTAGAAAAGTTATCATTGGGGCGCCTGGGGAGCTCAGGTGGTTAAATGTCCGTCTTCAGCTCAGGTCATGATTTTGCGGTCCGTGAGTTCAAGCCCCGCGTCAGGCTCTGTGCTGACAGCTCAGGGCCTGGAGCCTGTTTCAGATTCTGTGTCTCCCTCTCTCTCTGACCCTCCCCCGTTCATGCTTTGTCTCTCTCGGTCTCAAAAATAAATATACGTTAAAAAAAATTTTAAAGAAGTTAGCACTTATGAATTTGAGGAGCCCTTAGGGTCAAGGTCTTTGTGCTTCTGGTCTGTCCAAAAGTGAAAGTCTCTTGGCATGCCCTTTAAAGTATTGAATCATGGATAATATCGGATTTAATATTAACGTGTGCAAGTAGCTGGGGCAGGAAGTGATCTTACGTCCTGATATCCAGCCCTGCCACAGTGGTACCTTTTTATATATTTTTTCCCTGACTTTGGCTTGGTGGTACTTGATTTCAATTCAGTTTGTATCTGAAGTTCAATTTTTTTCATCCAAACTCCTGTTTGTTTTTGTGTTTGTACAGATTTGTTGCCTAAATAAGACCACATGTGTTAAACCTTTCTTGGGCTCAGGGAGATGAAGACACTTTATATTGAAGTGAAGCAGCGTGTTTTGGTTGTCATATTAAGTGTAAGGCCTCTTACTGTCAAAGACAACATTGATTGCAGCATGATTATGATTGGTTCTTAGGCAACATCTCACATGTGACCCAAGATACCTACCTATTAGTCCAGATGGAATCACGCCAATCCTAATGACCCAGATGACATTGAGTCTTATCCCACCCACTCCAACAGGACTTTGCCCTGTAAAATATTTTTAGACGTCTCCGGGAGGTTTCTCTGAAGTGCGCGTGAATGAACACTCTCCAGCCTGCACTGCTGCTAGCTTCGCCACCTCCACAGGGTACCCTTTGGGTCCTGCTGTCCCCCGCTGGGCCCCAGTGCCATGTCTGAGTCCTGAGTCCTGATGTCCCTGGGCTTTCACACGCCAGAGCTGTGTGGCATCCGTGAGGTGGGAAAGAATGCCCTCTCACTTCGGAGCCTGAGGTTGCTCTCAGCCAGAGGGATCTGCACGGCACGACTTACCCAAACGTACCACCAGAACTGTTTCCTTTTTCTGTTACCTGTATATCTTAGGTCCCAGGTATGCATCCACCGGAAGAGGGTGGGGGTGGGGGTGGGGGTTGTTATTATAGATAGTCAGCAATTATTATTATTTTTTACCAAGTCTTATATATAACTGTTCATTGAATGACAATTAGAATAATTTGAGTTTTTTTCACTATTGCAAACACTGCTATCATAAATAACCTTGTGATATACAATCGTGCATGCTTATGTGATGTGTCTGTAAGACAGATTTCTAGAAATGGAATTGCTGGGTCAACAAGTAAGTATATTTGAAATTCAGATAGATACTATGAAAATGCCATCCAAAACAGTCGTGCCAGCCTGTGTGCTTATCAGCAGTGTGCATCTGGGATCTCCAGTTTGTAAGCTTTGCCAACCTGGTAGTAAAACAGTATAATATCGTTATTTCATTTTATTTTTTATTAAAAAAATTTTTTAGGGGCGCCTGGGTGGCTCAGTCGGTTGAGCGTCCGACTTCAGCTCAGGTCAGGATCTCACAGTCTGTGGGTTCGAGCCCCGCGTCGGGCTCTGGGCTGACAGCTCAGAGCCTGGAGCCTGTTTCAGATTCTGTGTCTCCCTCTCTCTCTGCCCCTTCCCCACTCTCACTGTGTCTCACTCTGTCTCTCAAAAATAAATAAATATAAAAAAAATTAAAAAAAATTTTTTTAAAAATTGGAATCCAAGTTGGTTAACATAGAGTGTAATAATGATATCAGGAATAGAATTTAGTGATTCATCACTTACATATAACACCAAGTGCTCATCCCAACAAGTGCCCTCCTTAATGCCCATCACCTATTTAGCCCATCCCCTGCTTACCTCCCCTCCAGCAATGCTCATTTTATTCTCTGTATTTAAGAGTCTCTTATGGTTTGCCTACATAGTTAACAATTATTGAGCATTTACTGTGTGCGTAGCTATGTGATACGCCCTTTAATATAGGTTCTATTATTTCCATTTTACAGAGGAGGAAATCAAGGCTTCAGAAGTTAATTTACTTGCCCAAGTTGCGGAGTAACTACTGACAGTCTGACTTCCAATCTCCTATCTTAATCACTAAAACACGACTGTTTTCAGCATCACCCCAGCCTCTAATAACCAAAGCTTATTTATTGCATTACTTCCTGGTGCCGAGTGCTTTCCTTGTAGGAAAAGTTTCTTGCAGGAGGGATCCTCAGGCTCCTACCAAATAAATTTCAGTTTGGTTCTTCCATCAGCTCAGGAGACATAATAAAAATGTATGCAAAGTTTAGCAAAAACATAGCGTGATTTCTCCCACCGAGAAGGCACGTCAGTCTTTTAGGCAACTTGGCTACATTTCTGGCAGTTCCCAAGTAGGTTCAAACTGGGCCACCTACCACTGTCCCCTCTTATGCACAATGGTTTATGGTTGATGTTGTCACTTTCAGAGACAGGCACGGTTTGTAAGTCAGCTTTCTAGACTCAGGGTGACCTGGGTTTCCAGCCATCGACTGAGGATTGTTGTACTCAGGTATCCCACTTTAACTTCGTGTAATATATAGACAGTGCATAGAAACATCCCAACATTTTATTTTTGTGGGTAGGACTTTTATTCTATCTTTTCCCACGAGTGAATATTCAAAGAAGTCTTTGACTCTTTCCTCACCTCTATTATGTTTGGTCAACTGCTCTTGATCTTTCCACACGATCTTTCCATCCTAATGCACAACATTATTCCAGTGAGTTTCAAAGCCCAAGTAAACAATCACTCAACATGCTACCTTGAAAATCTTTGTCTCAGGTCTAATTGATTTCCCTTTACTACTCTAGCCACTCACCCCACGCTACATCTGGACGTTGTCAGTATGTGGAAATGTTCCATCTTAGAAATCTTAAGCTCTGGGACATGTTCTATCCCTTCAAACTTCCCCAGGCCCTCTCCTTGCTACGCCCATCTTCTACATGAACTGCCTGCCACACTATTATAGTTGCCTGTTATCATACAGATGGCTAATTCCTGTCAATGTCATTTTTATCTTTCTTCTGTAAAGATAAACTTTCTAATTTTTGGCTGGATACATGGTTGCCTTGAGAATAAAGACTATATTTCCCTGCATCATTTGCAGCTGGTTATGACCATGTGACTCCATTCTGGCCAGTTGGGATGTGAGGAAAGTGATGTGTGGCTTCCAGGGAGAAGGCATGCATACTGCCACACTGAGTATGATGTGAACTTGACAGCCAGGCATCTTAGATCTTAGACCTTGTGGACAATGGCATCCCTCAAGGGGTGGTGGTATAACAAGTTCACCTTGTTCTCTGGACAATCTCATGGAATAGAGCAACCAACCCTCCACCTATATCTGCACTGTTTCATGAGAGAGAAATAAGTTTATTCTTATTTGACTCACTGCAGTTTTGGGCCTTTGCTTCATGCAGCTGAACCTGTATTCTAATTACAACCCGATTGTCTGTTTTCCTGAGTATACTCAAGCTCCTTGAAGTTGGGCCCCATGTCTTAGTAACCAGTTGTGCTGGTCTCGTTCAGGATGGATTGGTTGGTTCCAGAGGTGGAAGGGGAAACAGATTGGTCTTTTTCCTCCAAAGAAGAGGACCTTGCTGATGAGACAATAATATGCAGGGAAAATGGGTAAAACACAGGCAAATTTTTATGCTGCCTCTTTTTTTTTTTTTAAAGTTTTAATTTAAATTCCAGTTAGTTAACATACAGTGTGATATTAGTTTCAGGTGTGCAATATAGAGACTGAACAATTCCATACATCACCCGGTGCTCATCACAACTCACAACAAATACACTCCTTAATCCCCATCACCTATTTTACCCATCCCCTACCCATCTGCCCTCTGGTAACCATCAGTTTGTTCTCTACAGTTAAGATTCTGTTTCTTGGTTTGCCACTGTCTCTCTTCATTGTTTTTTTTCCTTTGCTCGTTTATTTTTTAAGTTCTACATATGAGTGAAATGATATGGTATTTGTCTTTCTATGCTGTCCCTTACCTTCCTAGACTCAGTGGAGAAGGAAGGGCAGGGTCCCTAGGCAGAGGGACAAAGCCTTAGAGGGCAAAGTTCCACCCACACTGACAGTAAAAAGGGAAAGTGATGATGTCCTAACGGGCCATAAGTACTGGACAAAGCCTGGTATTTCTTATCTTCCTGTGGAAAGAAGACCCTGTCAGCACATTGCAGCCGGCACCATAGTCACATGTGTGTTCCATTGCCTCAGGCTATTCCTTGCATAGGGTCAATTGGTGGGGTCCAGAATCCAGAAAGAATTAATGCAGGTGGGTTGGGCAGCCTGATTATATCAAGTTGGCCAGGCATTTAGGAGTTGGGCTACACAGTCACATTAAGGGTGGCCAGACACTCAGGAGCTGGGGCTCCCTAGATAACGATGACTCATTAACCTTATAAAATAATGGATCTAAGCCAATTATATGATTATATTAAAAAAACCTGGTACCATCACTGTCCAGTCAAGAGTCAGAGACCATACCAATTGTTTGAACAAGGAGAATTTAATGTCTAGATTGTTGTTAACTAGGTAGCCTAAAAGACAGAAAGGAGCATCAATGTATCACAGAGTTAGCAATTGCAGGAAGCAGTTAATACTTCCAGGGTTTGGGGAATAAAGACGGGGATTGTTAAAATTTAGAAACTTGGAGGAGGGGCCATATGGAATGGAGTTTACACCTCTGGGGAAGGGGCATAGCTCTGCTGGAAATAGTGTCTCAGCTTGGAGCGGGGACCCCATGGGCTGGAGAACCAGACCTCCAGGAAGGAGAAAACAGCCAGGATGAGACTAGTACTGCAAGCATTGGAAAAAACCTGCCAACTGGATGTAAATGCTGCTACGGGAGCAGAAGCATTGCTGGTATGATGCTCACAGGACTTGTAAACAGACAGGAAGGAGTCCCTTCTCCTTCCTCCAGCCTCCCAGTCCTCCTCTGGCAGAACAGAGCCTAACTGGGAGACTGCTGGCCAAGCAGAAATGTGGTTTGCAGCGTCCCGGTCCCAGTGCCACAGGGCAGGACAGCAAAGATGGGTGTGGAGATGTGAGGCTATACAGCATAGTAATTGGCACCTACCTCAGCAGTTCTAAATTCAGATAGTTTCATGTTGTCTCCGCCAGCCTCATAGGTAAGGCCTACAGACTTCAATTTTTTAAGGGACGATCTGGTGACTAAAGGAAGAATGCTTTGTTGCCACACGACATTTGAAATGTTCCAGAGGGATGTGGCAGATAAAACATCACCGGGCTGGTGATAGGAAGTGAGTCTGGAAGGACGAAAAGGAGTTCCTTGGGCAGTGGAAGAACCAGTGGAAGAACTAACCACTACCTAGTGGAAGAAGGGTGTCCCAGTCAGGAGGAACAACAGGTGCAAAGGCCAAAAAGAGGGCCCAAACCCTTAAATGGGCTGAGTTGCACTCAGGGCAAAGCTACCCAAGTCTTGGGGCTTCCCTAGGATAAGGCAGGAGTTAGGGCATGGGTGACTGGCGCAAACAGAGTACTGTCCCCAGGACCAGTGACCCCCTCAGAGTAATTAGGCCCCTCTACCAGTTCTATTTAAGCACAATGTGTTATGCTGGCTGGACTTGGACAAGGTAATTAAAATCTCTGATTAGAGAATATTATTCCCATTTGACAAATAAGGAGACTGAGGCTCTAAGAATTTAAGTAGCCTGCGCATGATCACAGAATCTGTGACTCAAATGACCTACTTTTCTCCCGGACCCCTTCCCTGGATGTCCCCATGGATTCTCCCGCTGAGCACGTTCCAGCATGCACTCCTTCCCTTCTTCTGTGTCTCGCTTCAGACCTCCTTTCTGGATCCCTGAAGTCAGGTCCTGGGTTCCTTCCTTTTTCCTGCCTCCATGCCCCCACCTCACCCCATACAATCCATCACCAAGTCTTGTAGATTTGACCTTCTAAACAAAGAAGCCTCTCTAGGCCAGAGAAAGCTTCCAAAACCACAAAAATCATGCCATTTTTCTTCTTAAAACTTCTCAGTGGTTCCCATGGCTTACTGGAGAAAATCCAAGCTCCTTTATTTCATAGTGAGGCCACTGTGATATGGTCTTTATTAACTTCTCCAGCTTTGCTGGCCACTGTCTCTCTATCCTGCGGTGAGACCGGGGGGCAACTCTGGCCAGGGAAACAAGACGACGGTTCACCTCCTCCCTCCACTGACTAACCTGCAGGCAAGAAATTGCAGTGATGCCACATTGTTTTCTATGCCTTCCAGCAGGTTACCTACCTCTGATTTAGTGGCTTTAGCCACTGCTCACGTCAGGGTAGCATTGATGCAGGTCTACTGGCTTCTGTTTTCTGTGCTGGAATGAATGCGTGAGGATGCCTCTGGGTATTGTTTCTGGCCTCTCGCTTCTAATCCCTTCCTCTCTCCCTCCCTCCCTTCCTTTTCTCTCCTCTCTCTTTCATAAGAAGTATATTTATATTAGACAGGAACTTATTTTATTTTATTTTATAGAGAGTGGGGGGAGGGGGAGAGAGAGAGAGAGAGAGAGAGAGAGAATCGCAAGCAGGCCCCATGCTCAGTGCAGAGCCCAACGTGGGTCAATCCCACAGCCCTGAGACCTGTGCCAAAATCAAGAGTCAGATGCTCAACTAACTGCACCATCCGGGTACCCTAGACAGGAACTTTTTAATGCAAAGGGCAGAAACTCAGTTCAAATTAACTTAAGCCTAAAAAGGGAATTTATTGACTTATTGAACTGGTAAATCTAGGGGTAGAGCTGGATCCAGGGATATAAATATTATTATTCTCTCTCTCCCTTTCTGTGTTGCTATTCTCTGTGTTGGCCACATTCTCTCCTATTTCAAGATGTATTCCCTGTGTGTAGGAGGTGAAGGGCAGCAGGGTCGCAGGCAGCTCCGAGTTTATGTCTCCCTTGTCCACCCCAGAGGAATGGGAGCTTCTCTCAATGTCTCTCCATAAAATCCCAAGGAAAGGCTCTGATTGGTTCTGTTTCCTAATTTGTCTTTGCTTCAGTTCACCCCCTGCCCTCCAATCCCTGGGGCCAGGAGGAAGGGGGACATTGATTACAAAGGGCTGGATCAGAAGCTCATCCCTACGGTCAAGGGTGGGGGACGCTGTGATTGGCATTCATCCAGAACCACATAGACTTGGAGGGGTAGTTACCCAAAGAAATAGGGGTGCTACTATTAGAATATGGACAAAAGACCTATTGGACAGATAGAAAAAAAAAAAAAAGGTAGCCAAAGTGATGTCTATACTGCTATCATCACCACCACTATTACGACCACCACCACCGTCATCAAGCAACTGCTGTGTTATAGGCACAGGGAAGTTCCTTTATGTATACAGGTTATTTCTGAATATTACACATGACACCATTTTCAAGAAGAGGAAACCGACACTTGGGCGGTTTAACGCTCTTGCTTGAAGTCATGGAGCTAGCCTGTCTGACACCAGGTGTGTGCTTTACCTCACACTGCCTTCTCTGGGTCAGGGAGTCCTCTGTCTCACCATTGCCCAGTAATTACGGCTCACAAATGACCCTGTGGAGGAGTGGCTGGATGAGTGCATGACTTATATAATTGACCTTCAGTCACATTGGCCAACTTATGTTTTCATAATGTGGAAGGTGCATTTTTATGATCCAGTCTGTGGAATGGGGTTAATGGACCGGTACTTCCCTGCCAGGGGCCGAAGGTACCCCGCTGAGATGAAGATAAGGGGGGCTGAGCTGTTTAAGAGGAGTAGGGTTGCCTGCTCCAGGAAGACCAAAGCCACCTACCGACAACGTTGAATTCAGTGTTGCAAATAAACGTTAAAAAAAATCGAAGCCCTCAAAACACGTTTGCATCTGGCTTTTTACTTTGGGTTGCTTACCTTAAAAAGTCATTTACTATTGGTTTGCCACTAGCTGTTAAAGACTTTAAGCATATGGGTAACTAGTAATCAAAAACACAGAAATATAATTTAGCCTTGACATATGAGCTATATAGTGGCTTAAGGGAAGGAGTCAATGTTGTATACTTAAATATATATACTAGATATACTTAAAACTTACTTAAACATACACCATACACATACACACATTGAAAATGTTGTCTATACTTAAAATGTGGCTCACATATTCGGTGAAGAAACTTGGAGGTTTTCTTTTTTTAATGTTTATTTTTGAGAGAGAGAGAGCAAGAGAGCACGTGTGCACAGAAATGAGGGATGGACAGAACGGGGGCAGACAGAGGATCTGAAGCAGGGTCTGTGCTGACAGCAGAGAGTCGGGTGTGGGGCTTGAACTCATGAACTGTGAAATCATGACCTAAACCAAAGTCGATGCTCAACTGACTGAGCCACCCAGGACCCCAAACTTGAAGGTGTTATATGGATCCTGGTCTCATTTTGATTACAGTATACTTTGCTAGGTTGGGGGGACTGCCAAGGTACTTGAAAAACATTTATTTAACTCAAGTCTCCTGGTTATACTCCTTCAATTAGTGGCTGGCTCTCACAAAGGGGTTAGAAAGACTGCAATTCTTTATAGGCTGGCCAATCCTGGTAGTGTCCCTTAGCCATCTCCCAGTAAGGGAGGAGATTTTCTGTTTTCCTACTCAGAAGTGAGCACCTAGGCCAAGGTGAGTCAGGCTCCAGATTGATCAATGGCCTATAAGATGGCTTGATACCCAGGATCTGCCTAGATTGTTCTTTTAAAAAAAATTTTTTTTAATGTTTATTTACTCTTGAGAGAGAGGGACTCATTAAATTTTTTGCTTGCCCTGTTTATTTTTTTTAAATGTTTATTTTTTTTAAATGTTTATTTTATTTTTTGAGACAGAGAGAGACACAGCATGAGCAGGAAAGGGGCAGAGAGAGAGGGAGACACAGAATGTGAAGCAGGCTCCAGGCTCTGAGCTGTCAGCACGGAGCCTGACGCGGGGCTCGAACTCACGAACTGTGAGATCATGACCTGAGCCAAAGTCGGACGCTTAACCGACTGAGCCACCCACGCGCCCCTTAATGTTTATTATTATTTTTTTTTAACATTTATTTATTTTTGAGACACAGAGAGACAGAGCATGAACGGGGGAGGGGCAGAGAGAGAGGGAGACACAGAATGGGAAACCGGCTCCAGGCTCCGAGCCATCAGCCCAGAGCCCGACGCGGGGCTCGAACTCACGGACCGCGAGATCGTGACCTGAGCCGAAGTCGGACGCTCAACCGACTGAGCCACCCAGTTAATGTTTATTTTTGAGAGAGAGAGCAGATTGTTCTGATGGTGACCACACTGGAATGAGCAATGTCTTTGGCTTTAAGATATAGAGAGTTGACTGGTTGTGGGTGCGGGAGCTGAAAATACTGAGAAGGAGGTCTGCGGATGCCACGGCTTCCTCAAAACTGTGAGGAAGCTGAGGTCAAGAGGAAGAGGAGGGGCATGGATAAGCCCCAGCCGCCTAGCCTGAGCTGTGTCTCACAGCCGGTAGCAGCTGTTCCTTGAATGGGATTTCCGAGGCCAGGGCATTTGGGAAAGTAAGAAGCTTGTCTAATGTTAACTCAGTGTTTCCCAGACCTACTTGACAACAGAACTCTCACCTGTTAACACCTTTTTTTTTTTTTTACACTTTATTTATTGTGTGTGTGTGTGTGAGAGAGAGAGAGAGAGAGAGAGAGAGAGTGAGAGTGCATGAGTGGGGAGGGGCAAAGAGGGAGAGGGAGAGCGAGTATCCCAAGTAGGCTCTCTGCTGTCAGCCCAGAGCCCAACACAGGGCTTGAACCCACGACTGTGAGATCATGACCTGAGCCGAAATCAAAAGTCGAGTTGGATGCTTAACCGACTGAGCCACCCAGGCGCCCCTCCCCTCTTACCATCTTTTATAATACCATGTTCCATGGAACAGAGTTCAGAGTAGAGGCTGGCAGCAGAGGGTGGAAACTAACGGAAGGATGGCCGCAGAAACAGAGAGGCAGGTCTGTCCTCCTTTCGGGGGAGCCAGGGCACTCCTTGGCTAAGGGGGTGACAGGACTTCCTGGGCGTTTTATCTGTTTCACCCTCTGAACTGCCTTCCAGCCGTTGTGAGTTCTGGGCACAGCTGCCATAATATTTTAGTGTTTCTTATTTTTGTGAGTATTCTTATCTGAAACCTCCACTAATGAGGATGAATTGAGTCAGTCCTTTTTTTTTTCCTTGTAACTGAGAGTCCCACTAATGTAATAGGACATTAGAATGACTTTTTAGTTGTCTGCCCAGTTGCTATGTATGGCAGGTGACAAATGCCCCCACTTCCTCCGTGAAAGGTCCGACCACCTGTGGAGGACGTGTTGAGAGACTGTGGAACCGGTGTTGCCAGCATTCACCCCTCAAGTGCTCCAGGCGAGGGTGCAGATGGTGAAGAATCACCATGGGCGTGGGCAATGAGAATTCTTTGAAGAGAGTCATCCAGGTGCCTTACTGGGGGAGAAGAGAGAGCCCACCCTCCCCGGGCTTGTAAGGCGAATGAGGGAGGCTTCAGAGATTCAGGTGAAGGGATTGGTAGGTGTTTCTGGCCAAAGCCCACAGAGTAAGGCAAGAAAGTGAAGATGGAAAAAATGTACTCCCAGCAGTGGAGGACAGGTCCGAACAGGTGAGGCCCCAGGGAAAAGGAGGTGGGACTTGGCTTATCTCAAAAAGGATGATCTCCTGGAGGGCAAGGTGAACCCAGCGTTAAGAGGCTGGAGGTGGGGGAGCGCCTGGGTGGCCCAGTCAGTTAGGTGTTCGACTTTGGCTCAGGTCATGATCTCATGGTTAGCAAGTTCAAGCCCCACATCAGGCTCTGAGCTGTCAGCCCAGGAGCCTGCTTTGGATTCTGTCTCCCTCTGTCTCTGCCCCTCCCCCGCTCGTGCTCTGTCTCTGTCACTCTCTCAAAATAAATAAACATAAAAAAAAAATGTAAAAAAAGAGGCCGGATGTGGGTAGTCTGGGGAACCAGAGCTGAGGGACAGCACCGGTGACCAGTGGGAGGAGCTCCCACCTATACTGGTGACTCCATCAAGGTCCTCAGTGGGGAGGAGGGTCCCTGTGAGGAAGAAGAGCCAGTAATGCTAATCTGTTGCGCTGAGGCCTGCTTTCAGATTACAACCCCACCAGCATAGGACTTTGGTGTCCCTACCTGTTTTCCCTCCCAGCCCTCCCCTAGCTCTGGAGGAGCCAGAAGCAGCAGAGGGTGCAGGGTAGGGGCAGGGTAGGCATGGGGGGAGTGGGTGAGGCCCCATGCACCCCAACCCCAGCAGGTTTTCCTACTGGGGACATAGAGTGTTTGTAGATTAGCTGTTTGAGCAGACAATTTTTTTTTTTTGCCTAGAAGTGACCGAAGGATTTTTATTTTCTGAGTGACTAGAGAATCTATGGGCCTCGGGCTGGGAAAGAGCAGGTCTGCAGGTGGATTTTGCAGACGTAGTCCTGCCTTTGGCTCATTCAGTTCTGCACTCCACACACTGGGAATCGGACAAAGCAAAAAATCAGTTTAAAGGGTTTATAAATGTTTACACTGCTTCCTCAGTAACTATTGTTGACCTAAGTAAAGAGGCAAAATGAGTCAAGCTCAAAAAGATGAGCTTATTCAGGAAGGGCAAAGGGACCGCTATTCAGGACAAGCAAACTGAAGCAAGCTGCAGGTGGGTCTGTTGAGGGCTGGGGCCGGCTCTATCTATGGGCAGGGAACGGAAGGAGGGGAAGTTCAGTTAGAGTCAGTTAAAGCGAAAAGCAAACAAAGACCTGCCTTGAAAAATTTCCCGCGCAGACAGAATCAGTCCAGTCCCACACACAAAGCTCAATTCAGCCCACTTTGCGGGACCAACCAGACCTGGGTCGCCTCCAGTTTATGCCTCTGGTGACACTTCTCACAGTCGATTAAGAGAGAATCTCTCTGATCAACCTCCAATCAGCTAAGAAAATTCCAGCCCTATCCGTTTTCTGTAAGTCGGGTATTTACTGGGAATTACTCTTAGTTTTGTCTTCCTGAGGGCACTGTTGTGAGACTCCCTGTCGTTTTTGTTTTTGTTTTTAATTTTTTTAGTGTTTATTTTTGAAAGAGAGAGAGAGAGAGACAGAGCGTGAGCGGGGAGGGGCAGAGAGAGAGAAGGAGACACAGATCCGAAGCAGGCTCCAGGCTCTGAGCTGTCAGCACAGAGCCTGATGCGGGGCTCGAACCCACAAGCCGTGAGATCGTGACCTGAGCTGAAGTCGGATGCTCAACCAGCTGAGCCACCCAGGTGCCCCTGAGACTCCCTGTTTTATATCCTCTGGTTGGATTTTAGATTGAAATTGTTTCACACTATGCACGAATTCTAACATAAAAGATTTTGGACACAAACCAGTTCCTGCCCTCGAAGAGCATGCAGTCGAGTTTGAGAAGTCCCAGGTGAGCCTGGGGCTTTCTTACTTCAGGTCGTCTAAGAATCACAGTAGTACCTCTGACTCAGTAGGTCTTGGTTGGGACCTAGGAATCTGCATTTGAACAAGTCCCCTTTTCTAAGACCACTGATGGAGAAATAATAATCCAGCCTTCTAACCAGCACCATACACCAAAGCATTTTTAAAAAATGTTCATTTACTTTGAGAGAGAGAGAGAGTGGGGGGAGGGGGGGTTGCGGAGGGCAGGGGCAGAGAGAGAGAGGGAGAGAGAATCCCAATCAGGATCCACACTGTCTGCACAGAGCTTGATGGAGGGCTTTATCCCACAAACAGTGAAATCATGACCTGAGCTAAAATCAAGACTCAGACTCTTCTTAATCACTGAGCCATCCAGGTGCCCCACACCCCAAGCAGTTTTAATACCTTAGCTCTTTCTTTCTCTCATTCTTTTGTTCTTTCTTTCAACGTTTATTTATTTTGAGAGAGAGAGAACAGGGGAGGGACAGAGAGAGGTGGAGAGAGAGAGAATCCCAAGCAGTCTCCACACTGTCAGCTTGGAGACTGACTCGGGGCTTGATCCCATGAATTGTGAGATTATGACCTTAGTTGAAATGAAGAGTTGGAGGCTTAACCCACTGAGCCAGCCAGGCGTCCCCTAGCTCATGCATTATTGACTGCTACAGAGTTTACCCCCGATCTTGGACGATATTACTCAGCCATTTGAATAAAACAAAGTTTCTTTCTGTTCTTTTATTTTTTAACTGATTTTTTTTTTTTTTAAGTAGGCGCCATGCCCAATGTGGGGCTTGAACTCTTGACGCTGTGATTAAGAGTCATGTGTTCTACCGACTGAGCCAGCTAGGTGCCCCACTTTATTTTATTATTATTTTTTAAGTAATCTCTACTCCCAATGTGAGTACTCCTAAGACCTTGAGATCAAGAGTCACATGCTCTGCCGACAGCCAGGTGTCCCTCTGCCTGTTCTTTATTTCATTAAAGGAAAACCACTGGATAGATTTTCACCAAATTAGAAGAGTATGTTTGGGTTTGTCTGACTTAAAAGAAAGGATAAAGGAAATTTATTTCGGGAGATCCTGAGGAGGGGATCCTTGCAAGAGAGAGGCGGCTGTATTCAGAGCAGAATTAGGCACTGAATTCTGACAACACTCTCCCAAGAGCAGGCTGGGCTCAGGGAGGAAGCAGCAGCAGTTTATTGGTTTAATGGTGGTTAATGATTGATGTGAGCTGCCCAGAGAAGGTCAGGTACCTGAGAACAGAATTTTCAGAAAAAGTCTGCAGGAGAAAATGGACTAGAAACATGTGAACAGAGTGTTCTAATCCCCATTTAGCTGTTTCTCATGGACATTTGGGCAAGAGTCTTGCATTTTCTGTTTCCCTAATTACAGAATTAGCACAGTGCTGACTTTTCTTCACAGGGTTGTTGTAAGGAATAATGAATGAAATCCCATGTTTGCACTTGGATACTTTATGAAGATGAGGTTTTTTTTTTTTTTTTTTTTTTTTTTTTTTAAGATGGGTTTTGGGGTGCCTGGGTGGCTCAGTCGGTTGAGTGTCCGACTTCAGCTCAGGTCATGACCTCACGGTCTGTGAGTTCGAGCCCCGCGTCGGGCTCTGTGCTGACAGCTCAGAGCCTGGAGCCTGTTTCAGATTCTGTGTCTCCCTCTGTCTCTGCCCCCTCCCCTGCTCATGCTCTGTCTCTGTCTCTCTCTCTCTCTCTCTCTCTCTGTCAAAAATAAATAAACATTAAAAAATTTTTTTTAAAAAAGATGGGTTTTAGTTGTATGTTAAAAACGCAGAATAAGTGGGATAAGCTAGATTTTATTGCAAGATGTTGGATCTAATTTAATCTGGTGTTCTCTTATAGTGTGTTATTCCCTTTATTGTTTGTTTTGATGACTCAGTTTACAATATGATGTGATTTACAATTTTTTTTTAATGTTTCTTTGTTTTTGAGACAGAGAGAGACAGAGCATGACTGGGGGAGGAACAGAGAGGGAGACACAGAATCCAAAGCAGGTTCCAGGCTCTGAGCTGTCAGCACAGAGCACGGCAGGGGACTTGAACTCACGAGCTGCAAGGACGTGGCCTAAGCTGAAGTCAGATGCTTAACAGACTGAGCCACCCAGGCGCCCCAGTGTGATGTGATTTTAAAGTCACATGTGATTAGATTAAAAAAATCTAATGCGTGAGGTGCCTGGTTGGCTCACTTGGTGGAATATGACTCTCTTGACCTCAGGGTTGTGAGTTTGAGCCCCACGTTGGGTGTAGAGGTTACTTGAAAATAAAATCTTGAGGTGTTGCCAGCGCAGAGCCTTCTTGGGATTCTCTCTTTCTCTCACTCTCTCTCTGCTTCTCTCCTGCTCATGCTCTGTCTCTCAAAATAAGTAAATAAAAACTTAAAAAAAATGAAAATATCTAAAAAAAACCAAGCTAATGTAGGAAAATTAGGGTGTTCTAACGGGTGTCCACCAATTAGAACATGGGGTGGACATTATTTTTAGAAAGGTGAGTAGGATTTTAGGGATAGAACAAATATGGAGAAGCATTTAGCTAAGCAACCGACTATGGACTTAAACTCTTTTGGTTATTAATTTGCTAAGGGCCCTGAACCATGAATATAGATGAAAATCTACGAAAATTGACACGTGTACTCAGATTGGGGCAATATATCATCACCACACCCAAGATATGGTATAATAAGAACATCTTAAATATTTAACATAATGCTATGCTGTATAATTACACATATGGCATTATCTTTAATAGGAGCTGATTAATGAACGTGACATAAAGCAAGGATTAATATTAGCTCTTCAGACACTGATGTTCAGATAGCCACCTGAAAAGTCATTTTTCTCCAAGTTCTTTTCCTTAAGGATTATAGAAATGTCAATTGTTTTTGCAGTTTCCATTTCAAGAAGCAGTTATTCATACTCCCCAGAGAACTCTTCCCTAACAGACGACAGTAAAACTTGGAATTAATGGCGGTGACATTTGAGACCTAAATTACTGCCTTCGTGGTTTAAATAATTATCCTGCCATGTCTACGCAAGAGACTTTCCAATTTTTCACTTTATTCCTGGCTTATCTCTCATCTCCACTGCTTGTCTCTTATGGCTCAATTTCTAATTTCCCCCTGAAAGTTCTCCTGCTTATTAACAGCACTTTTATGGTAACTCATCTAAATAGTTTTTCAACAAGCTCTTCTCAAAGGTCCTCTCTTGCTGTCCATTTGTTTCTTCATTTTGACACTGAATGGATGCTATGCACTGGTCCTTTCTGCAGATGTATTTTTATATTTCCTCACCTCTATTTCTTTGTTAACTTTATTCCCCAAAGGTGACCACCATATACATAAATTATTTTTTCGAGAAGTTTTAGGTTCACGGCAAAACTGAACAGAAGGTACAGAGATTCCCCATGTATCCCCTCTCCCCACGCATGCAGTCTTGTCTTCTCCATTATCAGTGTTTCCCCACCAGGGTGGTACATTTGGTACAGTTGGAAAACCTACATTTATACATCATAATTACCCAGAATCTAGAGCTTTTGTTAGAGTTCGCTTTTTTTTTTTTTTTTGAGCATAGTTGATGCACAACATTATATTCGTTTTAGGTGTGCAACTTTGTGATCATTAGGGTTAACTATTGGTGATGCACCCTGTATAGGTTTGGACAACTATATAATGAAATGCATCCATTATAGTATCCATTATGGTATCCTACAGAGTAGTTTCGCTGCCCTCAAATCCTCTGTGCTCCCCTATTCATTCCTCTCCCCTGACTGTCCATTTTTAAATAAACAATTGTTAAGTGCCTGCTACCAACTGGAAATGGACTGGCCACTTCAAAAACAAACTAAAAATTAGGTTCCATGTCATTAAGAATTATACAGTCTGTGGGGAAGGCAGTTACATAAACAAATAATATAATGAGTTAAATTGCTTTAATGAGGTTGTGTATCAGTGTTGATGGGGCCCTAGCAGAGATGGTGCTCGTAAGTCAACCTGCGAAATATAGAGAAGGCCTCCCAACAGACATATCTCCTCTAGTAGGAGTGTGTTGGTATGCAGTGTGGGGAGGGGTTGGTACAGAGAGGCCCGGGGATGGTATCTAAGCTGAGAGAGTGGCATGTGCAAAGGTCCAGCAGCTCTGGAGGACAAGGCGTGCTTGGAGTGACTACAGCAGTTTAGTATGTTTGAAGAACTGGCTGTGGGATGGGGTGCAGGAGATGGGACTTGGAAGGAAAGCAGGGACAAAGATCATGAAAGGCCCTGAATATCATGGAAAAGGAGTTTACTAGATTTTACCTTGGAGCCACTGGGGAGCCACTGAAGAATTCTGAGCAGTATACGGATATGATCAGATCGTTATGTTAGAAAAATCCAGTCTGGTGGAAGGGTGGAGGATAGGTTAGAGGGCAGCAAGATGGGAGGTAAGAAAGGCCAGTGAGGGTGTTTTCATAATATTTCATAATATTTAGGGAGACAGCAAGGGAAAGAATAGGGCAGTGAGGAGGAGTTGAAGAGGAGAGATTTAGGAGGTGCCCAGGTTGGGTAGTTGATTGGATGGGGTGCAAGAAGAGGGAAGTTTCTAGCTTGGTCAGTTCGACATTTATCAAGATAGAGAAGACAGAGGGGCACCTGGCTGGCTCAGCTGGTAGAGCATGTAACTCTTGATCTCAGGGTTGTGAGCTTAAGACCCACATTAGGTGTAGAGACTACTAAAAACAAACAAAGACAGAAAGAGGAGTGGGTTTTGGGGGGAGGGCATTGGGGAGAGGAAAGATGTGTTTGGTTTTAAGTATAGTGAGTTTGAGGAGCTGCTGGAACATTCAGCAGGGAATGTCAAGTTGAAAGGCTCCACAGGTCTGCAGCTAAGAAGAAAATTCTGAGCTAGAGATATTGATTTGGGAGTCATGCTGTGGGTGGGTGTGGTAAGTGTGAGTAGAGTAGGTGAGTAAGTATGAAAAGGCTGAGTAAGAAGAAAGAGAAGACAAGACGAAAAATGAAAGAGTCTCAGGCTGCAGACCGGATGATAGTTCAACCCTAAGTACTTCAACTGGTGTCTTTGAAGAACAAGGAGGTTCTCCTAGGCAACCAAGACATCAGTTTTACATCAAAGAAAATCCACATTACTTCAAAAACTTCCAAAATCTTGTCTATACTCAAATTCCCCTGGCTGTACTTTTTTTTTTTTTAAGTTTATTTATTTATTTTGAGAGAGAGAGAGCCTGAGCAGGGGAGGGCAGAGAGAGAGGGATAGAGTCCCAAGCAGGCTCTGCACTGTCAGCACAGAGCCTGACATGGGGCTCGAACACACAAACCATGAGATCACCTCCTGAGCAGAAATCAAGAGTCTCATGCTTAACTGGCTGAGCCACCCAGGCTCCCCACCCCAAACTGTATTTTGAAAATACAAAATACAGTTAACTGTTTCTTAAAACCCAGGCTCTAACTGGGGTGTCTGGGTGGTTCAGTTGGTTGAGCGCCCGACTTTGGCTCAGGTCATGATCTCAGGGTCTGTGGGTTCTAGCCCCCTGTGCTCTGTGCTGACAGCTCGGAGCCTGGAGTCTGCTTCGGATTCTGCGTCTCCCTTTCTCTCTGCCCCTCTCCCGCTCATGCTGTCTCTCTCAAAAGTAAATAAACATTAAAAAACAAAACAAAACAAAAACCCAGGCTCCAATCAAGTTCCATGTACTGCATTTGACTGTTACCTTTCTTTAGTCTCAGTCTGGAAAGCCCCCCTACCTCCCTCTATTCTCTGTGGCATTGAGTGCCTTTGAGAGTCCAGGTCAGTTGTTCCACAGGGGACAGTCCACATTCTGGATCATAGATTTGGGTCAGTCATTTCCAGTAGTTCACCATGAGTGGTATTTCTACCTCCTACTGCATCACATCAGAGAGATTCTAATGTCAGGGTCAGGCGCCTTTAACAGTCCATTTTGACGACAGTATCAGAAACTGTTCAAACTATTGCACCTGACGAATATATATATTTGGATCCAAATGTTACATATACGCCCTGGCCTTTTCTACAAAGTGATACATATTCTGAGTCTTTTATCTTTGATAGATAGCCCAAGTCAGCTGTGGATTCTGATTGTTTTTTTCTTGATTTAATTTTCCTATAGAAACCTGTGTTGCCAATGGCTTGTTCTGAGTGAGGCCCTGTCTGGCTCAGTGATATGCAAAGACTTTGGTCAGACTGGTTCACTGACATGACTACTTTTCTGTCTCACCGACCACTGTCCCCCACAACTCTGACAGATAACCCAATGTTTAAGGGATGGACAGAGAAAGAGTTGCCTGCTGAGAAGACCCAGAAGGAGTAGCCAGAGAGAGAACCAGGAAGGAGAGAATGTTTATATTAGTCAGGGATCTTTTGATGGTAAGTATAACAGAAGCCAGACTGTGTTGGAGTCTTCAGAAGAGTGAGTCAGCAGGCAGGATTCAAAAGAGTAGGTGCTTATGCGGGGTGGATATTTATTGGGGTTAACTAATTTACGGTGAGTCACCTTTGTTTCTTAAATGATCTTGAGCCAGAAGGCAGGGAAAGGGTGGCCTCTGGCCCAGGGACTCAGAATCTGGAGTCTGAACTTCTCTTCTTATGGAATGATCTCAGCTCAGTCTTTAAGATTTTCCATGCTTGAATTTTACAACCTGTAAAACCAGGTAATATTATCCACTTATGTTATTAGGGGACTGTATCTGTTGACATTTCTGAGAGGTACCATTCGAACAGACTGTTGAACACGTTACTGTTGAGGGGAAACCTAGAAACCCTTGTAAGCCACTCCTGTGATCTGAATGTTCTCTAAGCCACAATCGTGGAAGAACCAGTTTCTGAGAGAAAAGCTTAGTGACATTCTTTAGAAAAATCTTCCTCATTGACAACGCTCATGTACCAGTGAGAGCATACTGATTTTTTGATTTAATAGCATTTTTGATGTAAAGGCATATATTTTCCTGCCTTTGATTTTCATAAACCCTTGAAGCTGGCAACCTTTTCTGTAATACTGAGACTCTGTTTAAAAATAATTTAATGGGGCGCCTGGGTGGCGCAGTCGGTTAAGCGTCCGACTTCAGCCAGGTCACGATCTCGCGGTCCGGGAGTTCGAGCCCCGCGTCGGGCCCTGGGCTGATGGCTCAGAGCCTGGAGCCTGTTTCCGATTCTGTGTCTCCCTCTCTCTCTGCCCCTCCCCGTTCATGCTCTGTCTCTCTCTGTCCCAAAAATAAATAAACGTTGAAAAAAAATAATTTAATAATACTAAATCACTATATGGGCGCCTGGAGGGCTCAGTCGGTTAAGCATCTTCACTTTGGCTCAGGTCATGATCTCATGGTCCATGGGTTCGAGCCCTGCGTCGGGCTCTGTGCTGACAGCTCAGATTCTGAGTCACCCTTTCTCTGCCCCTCCCCTGCTCACGCTCTCTCTCTCTTTCTCAAAAATAAGTAAACATTAAAAAAATAAAAAAAAACCAACAACAACAAACTAAGGGATCCCTAAGCCACTTGGGACTTAACTATACTTTTAAAAAATGTTCCATTCAACTTATTCTTTTTTACGTTTTAAATTGTGGTAAAATATACATAATGTAACACTTCCCATTTTAATCATCTTTACATGTACAGTTCAGTGGCATTAAGTACATTCACATTGTTGTGCCACCAACACCATCATCCATCTCCAGAATCAGCCATACTTCTTTAGAAATGAAAGTGAATGATTTGTCTTTTGGCTTTAGTGATTCCTTCTGCTGGGGATCTGTAATGAGGTGGCAGGCTGAGTAAATCCTTGCTCCTGGGAAGTCTCTTTGTTGTTGTTGTTTGTTGCTGTTGTTTTTAAAGCAGGCTTCACACCCAGCGTGGAGCCCAATGTGGGGCCTGAATTCCCTGTTGAGATCAAGACCTGAGCTAAGATCAAGAGTTGGATGCTTAGCCAACTAAGCCACCCAGGCACCCAAGAAGCCTCTTACTTTTGAGGAAGGGTTCTGCAATGAAATGAAGAGATATGAAGACCAGAGGCCCCCATAAAAAAGACTGACCTTGTCAGGGTCCACAGTAGTTAAGGATTTCTATTGCAGTTTAGCCCGAAGGTTCTCACAGCTGTTGTTTGCTGACACACTAAACTGAGTTTTATGTGGAGGGCAGAAGAGAGTTCCCAGGTTTTCCTGACGTCTGGAGCTCCAGAGGGCTTAAGGGCTGAGCGGTGCTGGCAGCACATCTCTGGCCCAAATCCGTCAGCCTCTGCCACCTGTGTGGCTGCAACACTGAAGTGGACCGGGATGGGGGCTGTGAGCGGGTGAAGTGGCACAGGACCTGTCCTCGGGGAGTGAGTAGGGCACTGTCCCAGCCTGCTGACTCGAGGAAGGAAAGGTCACACGCGTGCAGTTGAAATCAGCTTAACATCCTGTTGGGTGGGAGCCGGATGGCTAGTAGTTTCGAAATTCCAAGCATAGAACTTCGGTGATCTTCAACTCTTTCTCCATATTCAGTCTTTCTTTAGCATCGTATGAAAGAGAGATGTCGTCTCCAAAAGGGTTCACTCAACACCTGTTCCCTAAAGACCTCCTGGTTCCAAACGTGACCTCATCCATACTTACCTTTTCTATCAAAGTGTGTTGATGACAGGTGTTAATGAGCTCACGGTTTACAAGCCAGGGTCATCCTGAAGGCCAACAACGGGCCCCAGGTGTCCTCCTGACTGGGTTAAATGTCTCCTCTGGAGGACTGGGTTGTTTATCCCTTTGATGTGGAAATAAAAGTTTGTCATTTATATTTGTGAAGGAAAGTGCCTTTGTTGTTGCCCGGTAGCTCTGCCGGGGAGGGAATTGGGTAACCTTCTTGTTGGATTAAGAAATCCTCTGCAAGTGAGTTCAAGGTCATGGGGTCTGCACAGCCAGGACTTGATGCAATAGGGCCCTGCACCGTTCTCCTGGAGGGATGCCTCGGAGAGTGCCAGGACAGCCTGCTCCTGCCCCAGAGAGTAGCCCGCCATGTACTGCTCTGTGATACCTGTTGTGTGTGGGTACCAACTCCCTCTGTTTCTCAGCTCTCCTCTGTAGCATGGGACGCCCGGTGGCGGGATATGACCTCCTTGTTCATCATCTATGTTGATTTATGAGAATCATGTAAGGAAACATATTGGACCCACAGTAGGAAAGGGAAATGTAGACAGAGCAAGAGACTTGGTCAGTGGATTGACTGGCATGTCTGTCAGTCTGTGCATCTGTCTGCCTTTCTCTTCCTTCCTCCCTGGTGTCTTTCTCTTGGTTTCTCTCTCTCTGTCTTGTGTCTATGTGTGTCTCGGTATGTCTTTCTCTATCTCGTTTTTCTGAGCATATGCTAAATTTCAACTCTGTGCCAAGTATGATGCTAGATTCTGAGTCTAAAGGCAAATAAGACACTCTGAATAATAATAGTAACAATGTATCTGACTTTGTTACTAGCTGCTTAGCATATACCAGACTCTGTCTTAAAAGCTTTATATGGGCGGCGGGGGGGGGGGGGGGGGGGGAAGGGGGGGGAGTGTGGGGGAGGATGCCTGGGTGGCTCAGTCAGTTAAGTGTCTGACTTCAGTTTAGGTCGTGATCTCACAGTTCGCCAGTTTGAGCCCCGCGTCGGGCTCTGTGCTGACAGCTCAGAGCCTGGAGCCTGCTTCAGATTGTGTCTCCCTCTCTCTGCCTGTCCCCTGCTCATGCTCTGTCTCTCTCAAAAATAAATAAACATTAACAAAATTAAAAAAAAAAGAAGTCTGATAAACTAATATAAGTGATATCTAATTATTCCTTAATATTGAGTAAAAAAAAAAAAAAAGAGACTTCACTGTGGAAACCCTTCAGATAGGTGCCTCAGAGTTCAGAACCTCTTGCAACTTTGTAAGAAGAATGTGCTTATCATTTCTGGGGTTTATGGGAGAAGGAAAACTGCCATGATATTTAGGCAAAACTTTCCCTAAAACACCAGGGTATAGTAAAATCACAGTACAGAGCATGTGGTTGGGAAATACTGAACAACATAAGTTTATGTTGCTTGAAAATGTTCCTTATGACAGATTGCAACGTCTACCAAAACAATGATGTAAGCTGTGGAACTAGTTTTGCGTGGCCTGAAGTTGAAGCTTTTTATATTTCACCATTTCATTACTTCACAACTTCATGCATCGGAATTGCAGGCTGATTCAGATCCTGGGAAGGAATTTAAATTCCTGGACTGACTGTGAACTCTGGGCAGGTGGCAACCATAGGGCTCCACTAATTTGGCCTTGGCCAACTTCAGCCCAAGAGCCTAGGAATCGGGTGCAGACTTTAGAGTTGCACAGAATGGTATGAGCTCTTCTTTTCCCCTGGTCAATTGAGGAAATAATATGAGATCCTTCTCCCCTTGACTACTGAAATTTGCACACTAGGTCTGAGATGTGCTGAGAATGAGTTCTCATCTGTTTTGTTTGAGCTTGGTTTTTGGCCTTAATTTGGCCATAGTAGGGTGAAATCCCATATGCCTCTGTCTATAGTGCTTCTGTGTTTTGCAGGAGGGGGGTGAGTGGGGGCTCCTCAGGATTTTCCTCCATGTTTAATGAGAGCTGCTGGCGGCCCTCAAGGTTTGGAGAACCTCAGGGTGAGCTTCCGCCAGGTTGTTCTGGGCAGTGGCTCCTTGAACAACTTTGTGTTCACACTTGCCATTAGCCCTTCACTTACAAAATGTCTTTTGAGGTTGGATGTGCCACAGGGCTGGCCATCTTGGCTTGGCCAACGGGTGACTTTGACGATGGTTTAGCTTTTGAATCTGTCCTTGTCACTTGCCAGGTTGCTTGTGCCATACATAAAGTGCAGGCTGCGGGGTAGATTGAGTCTGCTTTTCCTGGGAGTCCTGACACTGTGTGAAGGAGCCATGTGTGAGGATTAAGGCTGGAGTTGTAGGAAGCAGATTAATGCTGGTGTGAGAGCTCTGGTCTCGGGCTCCCGGGGCCCAGATCCCACTGTTTGGTCCTGGCAAGCCTCAGAGGCTCTCTGACCCTCAGGATCCTCATCTGTGATTATAGCACACACCTTATGGAATTGTTGGGGCGGGGGGGTGGGGGGGACCAGCAAGATGCCTGTAAACGGCAGTGCTGCAGGGGCTGAGCTGGGTGGGGGCACTTCTTTCTTGCTCTTTGGATGTCAGTACGTACTCTGTGGTGTGTGGTGCCATTCTTTTTTTTTTTTTTTTTTTTTTTTAAATGTTTATTTATTTTTGAGACAGAGAGAGACAGAGCATGAACAGGGGAGGGTCAGAGAGAGAGGGAGACACAGAATCCGAAACAGGCTCCAGGCTCTGAGCTGTCAGCACAGAGCCCGACGCGGGGCTCGAACTCACAAACCGTGAGATCATGACCTCAGCCGAAGTCGGCCACTTAACCGACTGAGCCACCCAGGCGCCCCGTGTGTGGTGCCATTCTTGATGCCAATGGAAGGAGACACATGGGGTGGTCTTTTAGGAATTCTCGATTTCAACAGATATTTTTAGTGCACTTGAAGCAAAGCTCACATAGATACACATAAAATAGTGTATACATCTTAAACAAGTAGGTTCCTGAACAAAAACAGTACGTTTTGTATTTTGGTGAACAGGAACTTGTACTGGTTGGGAGATAGATCTTCATGTGGCTGCAAATGCATCATTGGCATCTTCAGGGCCCAGATGGAAATCCAAGGGCTCTTTGGTTAATCAAAGACAGAGAAGGTGTAAAAGGAGGGAGAGGACGTTTCAGGCTAGCATTTTCCCAGATGCCTACAGAACACGTAACCTACAAGATTTTCTGGTATAAAAGGGGTCTGCACTCAAAAAGGGTTGGAAACGAAATCAGGTTAAGACATGTTGCTTTATGGGGGCGCCTAGGTGGCTCAGTCAGTTAAGCATCTGACTTTGGCTTAGGTCATGATCTCGTGGTCCGTGAGTTCGAGCCCCCGATTGGGCTCTGTGTTGACAGCTTGGGAGTCTGAAGCCTGCTTCAGATTCTGTGTCTCCCTCTCTCTATGCCCCTTCCTGTGTGTGCTCTGCCTCTCTCTCTCTCTCTCAAAAATAAATAAACATTAAAAAGAAAGAAAGAAATGTTGTTTTACTAAGCGCGTGTCTTCCCCCAACCCCACAAGACAATGCATAATAAATATATTAAGATTTCTGAGATGTCTGGTAGCAAGAAAACCTTGCATAACCCAACATTTTTCAAACTCATTTGAATAAGAAACTTTTTCCAGGCGTCTTCTATTTAAATCCAGTGGGCAAAGGTTGAGAAACACAGCTTTAATTGTTGGGTGTGGTGTGAGGTTGTTTGTATAAGATTGAGTTGTGAATGGGTTTTTTTCTGGAAAATTTTCCAGAGAAGTAATACAGATAGAAATTATATGGCCTTGTGAGTAGGTTTTATCCTTGTTTAAAAATTTTCTTATTTCCTCACCTTTTTCTTACGAACTATTTCAAACACAAAGAAAAGTTGAAAGATTGGCTTCAGGAGTAGAACTCCGAACTTACATACACATTGTAACACATCACTTCTCAGTGTTTAGCAAACCTCACTTATGAATGCAAATATTAGGACCCTGATCACTTAGGGATGTAATTTTGTGGTAGAGTTTTTTCTTACGGTCTAATTAATTGTTAAACAGTGTCCTTTAAATTATGATAGTTGCATATCTACATGGATTAAAACAATGACAAAAAAAAGAGAATACAAATATTT
Source organism: Felis catus (assembly GCF_018350175.1). Taxonomy (NCBI): domain Eukaryota; kingdom Metazoa; phylum Chordata; class Mammalia; order Carnivora; family Felidae; genus Felis; species Felis catus. The sequence continues at coordinate 83,733,668 of NC_058373.1, read as the reverse complement.
ATTTATAGAACTGCAATGTCATTGCCCATACTAAGAAAATTAACCATCTAAATCGACTTAATGTTTAGATTTCCCGAATTGCTCCCTCAGAATGTCTTTAAAACTGTTTTTTAATCAAATGCATTACATTTTTTGTTACTTATTTTAACTTCTTTTCCTCTTAATCTCTTTCCTTTCCTCCCATGACATTGACCTTCTGAAGAGTCCAGGCTAGTGATCTTCCAAAATGTTCTACATTCTAGATTTGTCTTTTTCCTCATTATGTGCACGGTTTCTCGACCCTGGCTGCACAACAGAACCACTTGTCCTGATTGGCGTTACAAGGCAGGGGGAGGAATTGGACCACTCTGTTCTCATTGAAGGTTATTTAAATAAAACTTAGAGCCTAGAAAAGAGAATACCAATGCCCGAGTTCCACCATAAGCCAATTAAATCAGAATCTCTAGAAATGAAGGCCAGGTGGCCCTCGTTTCAGAATTCTCCTGGTGATCCTACTAAGCAGCCAATGTTAGAAACCATGTCTCTATCTCTTGTATATCCTATAAACTATAAGTTAGACTCAGGATATTACATTTCATTCAGAATACCTTGACTGTATACTGTGGTCTCCTGGGAAACTAAAAAAATTACTGATGCTTGGGTCTCACCCCAGAGATTCTGGTCTGGCAACATCACCTAGGTGTTGGGAGTTTTAAAATCTCAGGTGATTTTAATGCAGTCAACAACACCCACTGCCTTAGGTTATATTGTTTGTTTAATTTGCATCCTACCGGGAAGCATATAATGTCACACTTTTCCATTCTGTGTGAGGCTCAGTTCAACCACTGGGTTTAGGTGGTCGTCACCAGACTTCTCTGTTGCAAAGATACAATTGCCCTCCTTCGTAAAGGTAAGTGGTCTCTGGGATGATACTTTTCCACTGTAGGAATCTGGTTTTCACCTAACCTTTGTAGCCTCTGTTGGTGATTGTTACCTCAGTCAATTATTATATCGGGGGTTAAAAATGGTGATCTTCTAATCTTGTCATTCCTTCTACCTATGTTAGTGGTTTTCTTTTGTAAAGAAGAGCTGTCCTGTTTATCCTCTCCTTGCTCCCTGGACGCATGTATTTTCATTTAATCACCAGCTACAATCATTAGCCTTTTTTGATGTTCAGATTGTACTAAATTTGGCCAGTGGGAACCCCTTGAAGCTGGTTTTTTAAAAGCACAAGTTTTAGGGGTGCCTAGGTGGCTCAGTGGTTAAACATCTGACTTCGGCTCAAGTCATGATCTCATTTTTGTGAGTTCAAGCCCTGTGTCGGTCTCTGTGCTGACATCTCAGAGCCTGGAGCCTGCTTCTGATTATGTGTCTCCCTCTCTCTCTGCCCCTCCCCTACTCGTGCTCTGTCTCTCTTTCTCTCAAAAAATAAATAAACAATAAAAAAGGTGCAAATTTTAAATAGAATGTTAACACATAGAGCAATACACACACAAAAATCAAGTTTATAGTTCAGTTTTTTTCCCCCCACAGAGCAAACACCTGTGTAATCAGTTCCCTGATCAGGAAACAGAACATTGCCAGTAGCCTAAAATCCCCATCACACCCTCTTCCTATCACTACTGCCCCTGTCAAGTCTAACCACCAGTCTTGCTTCTAAGCCTATCGATCAGGTTGCCTGTTTTGGAACATTGTGTACGTGTACAAGAGTACATACAGATTGTACTATTATTTTTACTTTTTATTTTTTAGAGAGAGTAAAAGAGAGAGGTTGTGCATGCATATGCACAAGCTGGGGAGGGTCAGAGAGAGAGAGAGAGAGAGAGAGGATCCCAAGCAGGCTCCGTGATGTGGGGCTCGATCCCATGATCCTGGGATCAGGGCCTGGGCCAAAATCAAGAGTTGTACGCTCAACCCACCGAGCTACCCAGGTGCCGTGCATGTACTCTTATGTCTGGCTTCTTTGTGAGTCATTATGTTCATGAGATTCATCTGTGATGTGTATGGTTGTAGTTCTTTTTTTCCCCACTGCTCCTGCAATTTATTTATCCATTTTAGTATAGGAGGACATTTGGGGATGATTGTGTTTTCTATTTCAGTAGTGCTGCTATGGAGATTCTGGTACTTGTCTTTGGGGAAACACATATCTAAGGGTGGAATTGCTTGTTCAGAGGGTATGTTCAACTTTATCGATACTGTCAAACAGTTTTCCCCTGCCTGGGCTCTGGAATCAGCCATTTCTCTGAGGAGCCCTGTTTCTTTTGAATAGGGAAGAGTATTTTTTGTTTGTTTGTTTATTTATTTTGGGAGATAGAGTGCAAGCATGAGCGGGGGAGTGGTAGAGAGAGGGAGAGAGAGGGAGGGAGGGAATCCCAAGCAGGCTCTGCGTCGCTAGTGCGGAGCCCAGTGCAGGGTTGATCCCAGGAACCGCAAGATCATGACTTGAGCTGAAACCAAGCGATGCTTAACTGACTGAGCCAGCTAGGCACCCCTGAATAGGGAATAGTATTTAAACCCATGTCTGGGTGCTAGTTGTGCTCATCGTTACTGGGAAGGCATTGCTTTTGGTTCCTTTTAGTGGACAAAGCTAGGGAATACGTTAAAGAAAACAATCGTGTTTGAACTGATACTTTCCATTCCAATCCAATTTAACATTGCAGGTTTTTTTTCCTCAAAAAAAAAAAAAAAAGGATTTTTATTTTCCGTGTGTATCTCTTTTCTCTTATGTTGAAAATCTTTGGGGGCGCCTGGGTGGCTCAGTTGGGTAAGCGTCCGACTTCAGCTCAGGTCACGATCTTGCGTTCTGTGAGTTTGAGCCCGCATCGGGCTCTGGGCTGATGGCTCGGAGCCTGGGGCCTGCTTCCGATTCTGTGTCTCCCTCTCTCTCTGCCCCTCCCCCGTTCATGCTCTGTCTCTCTCTGTCTCAAAAATAAAGAAAACGTTAAAAAAAAATTTGAAAATCTTTGATCCTCGTAACATCATTATGTTTTATTTGCTTTACTTTACCTTTACCTGAAACAGTTGCAAAATGACAATACTAATACTATTGACAATAGTATTATATGAGTGAAGTGATGTGTGTATGAAGCTTCAGATTTCTTTGTTTTTTTTTTTTTTTGCAACTTTGTGGTTGCATCCAGTGGTTGTAGAATGGGAATGTTGTGCTCAGAATACTGACTGTGGCACTTGGCCCTTCTAGGCAATTACTGCTGTTAAGTTCCCACTCTTTGTCCCTCCCCTCTCCTTTCTCTGTATCACTTCCAGAGGGTTTTCAAGGTGTCACTGTGGAGGGGTGCACATCTGAGGGGTGTGCTTCCTTCTCTCATTTAGAGGCTCTGTGGTCATCACCCTCTCCCAGGGTCGCCACCCAGGTTGCGATGGTTAATTTTGTGTGTCAGCTCAGCTAGGCTATGGTGCCCAGTTGTTTGGTCATATATCAGTCTAGATGCTGCTTGGTCGTATATCAGTCTAGATGCTGCTGTAAAGGTATTTTTTTTTTTTTTCTTTTTAAAGATCTGACTAACTTAAATCAGTAGACTTTGAGTAAGGTAGATTATCCTACATAATACGGTAGGCCTCATCCAATCAATTGAAAAACAAATTTTGATATAATTTATTGTCAAATTGGTTTCCATACAACACCCAGTGCTCATCCCAACAAGTGCCCTCATCAATGCCTATCACCCACTTTCCCCTCTCCCCTACCCCCCACCAACCCTTAGTTTGTTCTCAGTATTTAAGAGTCTTATAGTTTGTCTCCCTCCCTCTCTGTAACTCCCCCCCCATAAGTTTCTCAAGATCCACATATGAGTACAAACATATGGTATCTGTTTTTCTCTGACTTATTTCACTTAGCGAAATACCCTCCAGTTCCATCCACGTTGCTGCAAATGGCCAGATTTCATTCTTTCTCCTTGCCAAGTAGTATTCCATTGTATATATTAACCACATCTTCTTTATCCATTCGTCAGCTGATGGACATTGAGGCTCTTTCCATAATTTGGCTCTTGTTGAAAGTGCTGCTATAAACATTAGGGTACAACTGTCCCCATGCATCAGCACTCCTGTATCCCTTGGGTCAATTCCTAGCAGTGCCATTGCTGGGTCATAGAGTAGTTCTATTTTTAATTTTTTGAGGAACCTCCATACTTTTTTCGAGAGTGGCTCCACCAGTTTGCATTCCCACCAACAGTGCAAGACCACAAAAGACCCCAAATAGCCAAAGTAATAATGAAGAAGAAAACCAAAGCAGGAGGCATCACAATCATAGATTTAGCCTCTACTACAAAGCTGTAATCATCAAGACAGCATGGTGTTGGCACAAAAACAGACACATAGACCAATGGAATAGAATAGAGACTCCAGAATTGGATCCACAAAAGTATGGCCAACTAATCTTTGACAAAGGAAGAGTATCCAATGGAAAAAAGATAGTCCCTTTAACAAATGGTGCTGGGAGAACTGGACAGCAACATACAGAAGAATGAAACTAGACCACTTTCTTATACCATTCACAAAAATAAACTCAAAATGGATGAAGGACCTGAATGTGAGACAGGAAACCATCAAAACCCTAGAGGAGAAAGCCGGAAACAACCTCTTTGACCTTAGCCACAGCAATTTCATACTTGACACATCTCCAAAGGCAAGGGAATTAAAAGCAATCAATTGAAAATCTTAAGAGAAAAGACTCAGGTGCCTTAAAGAGGAAAATTTCTGCTTCCAGACTGTCTTCATACTTAAGACATCAACTTGTTGGGATTGATAGCCTACCCCCTGGATTTGGGATTTGCTAGGCCCCACAGAGGTATGAACCAATTCCTTAAAATCCATCCCCCACCCCCCACTATTGGTTCTGTTTCTATGGAGATCCTGACTAGAACAATGGTTATCTCAAATTTCAGACAAAGTGGTTGGGGATCTCCGCTGTGTGGCACAGCAATGGCATAGCAGGATGACAAGCAGATTGTCAACATCCAGGCAGAAGAGGAATAGAGCAGGGTGATAAAGGGCCCTACTGAGGGAGTGGGTGCAAGAAATGATGTGTACGAACCTGTCTCTACTCCTACTCAGAACTTGGCTTACGTAGTTACCAGCACACAGCAGGCGTGACCTTTGTTTGGTTTGGAACCAGAGCATCCGCTTGGACTGGGAGCAGCCTAATTCAACCTGCTTCGGTGAGAGAGGAAGAGGCTCTCTGTTACCTTTACATGCCTCCCAAGGCCTTCGATTTATGGTTCCTGTCAGCAGGTCTCAGATGGGACAGGCTGTGCGCCCAACGAGTGGCTCATGTTTGGGAAACACTTCCTCTCAGCAGAGGGAAGTTAGCCAGAAGCTAACTGTTCTCATTGCTTAAAGAGTAAAGGCCGAGCCAGTGGTTATAAGAGGCAGTATAGGACTGTCTCTGCTCCTCTTCCTTAATTCCTCTTTTACCTTAACCCTCCCCAGGGGGAGACCTTGATAAGACAGAAGAAAACATAGAATATTGAGGAACATAATGCATTGAAGTTATGCTATAAGAGAGTAGTATAGAGCAACAGAAAAGTTTATTTTCCAAGGACATTTCATCCTGGGAATAAAAGGCACCTGCCACTGTTCTTCCAGGAGGGAGTTGGACTCTGTGGGATGGACAGGCTAGAGTGAGAAAGGACCAAGGGGATAGTGGAGGAAGACAAGCGTGATCAAAGAGGGAAGAGACCCCAGTATCCATGTGATTAGAAGGAATAAGGTGGCAATGTTTTGCATTCTGGACACCTCATGCTTATCTGTAAACCTCTATTATTAAGATTCCCCTCAGTAATTGCCTGCACCCACGTGTCCTCCTACGGACATAACCAAGGAGTGACATCGATAACCAGGCTAGAGGAAAGCTACTGTGGTCCTGCAGGAGTTGAAATCTGGTTTGTGTGCTCTACTTAGTTTGAGTTTGATGGAGTGGCATAAAGAGTAGAAATAAGGCCCCTGAAGTCCATGGGCAGGTTCCAAATCTTGGCTGGGAACTTCATAGCTTGTGCAATCGAATCAGTTACATAATCTCTCTAAGCTTCAGCTTTCGAACTTTGGTTTTTGTGAGCTCAGTTGTGTATCTGACACATTTTTTTGGGTTATATTTTATCCAACATTGCCAGATGATTTTAATTGCCACAGCTACCCAAATCTAGAAGTCCCATCTTATTCAGGCTTTGGCAAAGTGAATGTTTGACAATATTTTAGAAACATTAGACGGTAAATGGAAAAATAATTGCACACTATACATTGTTATGCATTTAAGATAGTTAAACATGGTTGGTAATTCTCATTATCCAGTGTCCTCTTTATTCTATTTTAGTCAAGAGAAATAATATGAAAAACAGTTTGTATAACTTCTTCTGTGACCTTGCCCCCCTCACTGTTTTCCCCACAAGATCTCAGGTTCCTCAGTTGCTGCTAATTCTTCTGCCTTGAGGGGTATGTTCCAGCCTTGTAGAGTCTCTTCCTGTAGCCATGCTGTGGTCCAGAAATACATATCCCCTTTGTCTTTGAGTGCTTCAGATCCTTGTCAGATAGAAGTATCAGCCAGGGAGGTAGTGTCACCCTGGAAGAAGCCCCTGTGTGAGCAGGCCCGTTGTTCAGTGGGTTCTGCTTGTAGCAATAGGCAGACATGATCGCTAAAGGCCCATGGCCCTCAATTGCATGCAGTTGGCCCCTCTTCTTCAACTCAGTGTAGACAAGAAGAACGACAGGAAAGAGATGTTGCCTCTGAGGCATAGTAACAATCTTGTTGTAGTTTTCCTTTTCCTATGGGTAACACTGGGTGGTGCCTGCCTGAATCCTGAACCTAACATTTTTTTTTTCTTTCAGATTATTTTCTTTCTGTTCATATGGACCATTTTTCACCTTCTGTCACTAGCAGTTTTCTTTGCTAATTGACCCTCTTTTTCCTCTTTTGTCTACAAAAGCCAAGGCCATTATGTTAAGTCTTAAAGGACATCATATGGAGGTTTAATCAATCAATTCCTTTATGGAGAACCAATAATTTGAATCAGTTTTGTTGCTTTCTGATTGTCTGATCTGATGTTGAAATGGAGGTAGGCACACTTGGAGAGAAGGACAAGGAAAAGGTCTTTAGATCAGTGGTTTTCAACCCTTTCACTCTGTGTTTGCGACATGGTCTCTATAGTTCACACAGAAGACAGACTATGCACTTCAGAGACTGTTGAGAGTTGCTGCTCTTCACACATGAGATAACTAGGGGGACCTCTACATAATGTCCAAGTTGAACTCTCCAAGGAGTGTCAGAAGTGCCGATGATTCGGTTTTTGGATCAAAACAGCTCTACGTGCTTTAGATGCTGCTTATCAATATTTCGGTGAAGATGTAGAAGTCAAACGTGTGTCCTCGTTCACATTTGCTTGGTGGAAGATGCGCCAGGCAAGAATCTTCTTATTGGGGGTGACCCTAAACCCCAGACAAACTAGGTTAAACAAACAAACAAAATAATTGGCTGGCTCTTGTCACTGCAAAGCCCACAGGTAAAGCTCCTTCGGGCGAGACTTGAGTCAGGACTCAAACGATGTTCACAGGATGTCCCTCTTGGCTCTGCTTTTCTGCGGTGGCTCATCCTAAGGCTCTGTGTAATGGTCCCTGGAATGTTTAGGCTCCCATCTTTTTGACAGTCTTAGGGGGGATCAGAGGAAGCTTTTTTTCCTCATGAGCCTAGCAAGCGTCTCCTTCACTGAGGAAATTACTGTGGCCCAGAGAAGGTGCTAGGCTAATTTCCTTGGAGGTGGGACATGTACTGTCCATGGAGCTGGGCATGGAGCTTCATCTCGAAGTCGTGGACTGGGAGAGGGCGGGCTCTCCACAGGAGAACCAGGGAGCTGCAACTAAAGCTGGGGAAATGGATGTGGGTGGCAAAACCACACAAACATGTTCCCTTTTAATTTAGATGGCTAGAGCGGAGACAACAGTTATTCTCAGAAGTGAATATTGAACATGTTCAAGGCTTTTGGACTATTTTCAGACCCCAAGGCTTTGGACCACATTGTTTAGAAGAGAGAATTTGGATCTGAAAGAATGCAAAAGCAGGTGTTATCGGCTATTTTAGTCATTAAAGGAATTTCCCTGTGGAGCATTCATTCGTTTATTCACCTATTATTTATTGGTTGCCCTGGGCGGGACATGGGAGATGGAGGAGGGAACACCAGCTAGTAACAGTGTTGACTCCAAAGTAGGCTGATCAACAGTGTTAGTCTGAGGGTTATTTTAATTAATTAAGTTAAAAAATTTCTTTTCTGTTTATTTATTTTTGAGAGACAGAGAGAGACACAGGACAAGCAGGGGAGGAGCAGAGAGGGAGTAAGTCACAGAATCTGAAGCAGGCTGTAGGCTCTGAGCTGTCAGCACAGAGCCTGGCGCTGGGGCTCAAACCCATGAACTGTGAGATCATGACCTGAGCTGAAGTCAGAGACTTAACCGACTGAGCCACCCAGGCGTCCCCAATTAAGTTAAAAAAATTGAGTTACACATGTGCTAATAAAGTGCACATACCTTAAGTGTAAAACTCCAATCAATTGAATCTCAATCTCTGAGCGATTTTTACATGTTTTATATATAAAACAGTGGGATTCTCCCTAGCTGGGATTCAGGAACCCCATCCACTTAAAAATATAAAATCGGTCTTCTAGACTTGGAAAAGAGCTTCAGGATAAGATTCTTTGCCACAGAATTGTTCCCATTCTGTCCTGTTAGTCATCGTCCTTGCCAAATGCCTCAAATTAATTCCACTAGTGTACTTGTCCCAGGATAGATGAAAATAGGGCTCACCTCCTGGAAGGCAAACCCTCTCTCTCTCCCTCTCTTTTTTAAGTTTGTTTATTTATTTATTTAGAGAGAATGCCCTTGCAGGGGTAGGGGGTGCAGAGAGAGAAGGAGAGAGAGAGAATCCCAAGTAGGCTCTGTGCTGTTAGCGCTGAGCCCAATGTAGAGCTCTAACTCAAGAATCGTGAGATCATGACCTGAGCTGAAATCGAGAGTTGGGCGCTTAACTGACTGAACCACCCAGGTGCCCCTCCACCCCTCCACCCCCACCCCCGAGGGGAAATTCTTAGCTTCTGTGTAGTGGCCCCCTCCATGTTCACAGTGGTTATTACCAGAGCACCTGAGCTGTCTCACCAAACCCACAACCTCTTCTCACCACTGTGCTTCAGGCAGCTACTGTGCAACAATCCGAGTTGGCATACAAAGTGAAATGGTTTTGCCATTTCTGGTTTTCCTAGCTATCAACAAGAGAAAAAATTTAATTGCCCTCAAATCTCAGAGAACCGTAAGGTGGTGAATGTTGTTCCTCCCCTTGTGTCTGTGATGTCACTAATTTTATAGGATTTTCTTTTCCTTGGCAGCACTTATCAAAGTGGGAGGAGGGATGGGCATCATTGTGAGGTTGTCTGGATGGAGAAAAGTCAATGCTGCCTTCACTGTCTATAATCTTTTCAGAGGCAGGCAGGAAAATGCTCCAGAAAAGAAGTTGAACTCCCTTCAATTCTCAAAAAGTTGCTTGTAGAAATGTTAAGACCTTTGTGTAACCCTAATTTTGTCAGCCTTACAAGTAAGTTTAAGGGATAAAGAATCACCCCCAACTCAGTCTACAATGTCAGTGTCAATAATGCAGATAGGCAAAGGAAAGTGACTTTAAATAATAAAAAATACCAACCCCTTTGTTAAAGGTACACCCAAAATTCACTCACAGTGTTCTTCCCATGACTTCTGTTACTTAGGATGTTTAGATTTTGAGGAAAAATGAGTTTGGATCGTATTTTCCCCCTTTCATTTGTGCAGTTACACCTGAAGAAACAACCCCTTGGGAAATAACCTTTTCAATTCAGATTTTTTTTCCTCCCCCAATTAAACAATGGACTCATGACTGGTCTTCCTCCGGTTGTCTTTCTACACTGTGGTCAGATTTCTAAAGTGGCAATCCCGTGGCTCATGTCAGTGCCTTGTCGCAGCCACTTCCCTGTCACCCATTTCTTGATAGTGCTCATCACACTCTGAAATTATTTTTTCTTGTATGTCTGGCCCCTAGAGTGAATGAATGAGTCTTTAAAATCCTTTGGAATAGTCTTACCTGCTACTCACAGAGCAAGCCGACCCTTGTTGCTCTGGCTTCTCAGCAGGTGCTTGTTCTAGCCCCTTGGAACTACATTCTGGTCACCATTGAACCATGTCTTCTCTGGTTCTCTTTTGTATGTTCCTCCCCATTTCCATAATAATTCTTTTCCCAGTTGATTGCTTTTCACCCTTGACCCACTGGCCTGAGTAAGGACCCTTTACTGTGCGCTCCTGGGCTTCCCTCATCCCTGGGTTATGTTGCTGTATTATTATTATTGCCCATGTATTTGTCCAGATTCCTCCAGGAGTTTTGAAGTTAGGGAAAGGGGACTGCTAACTCTCTTGTGTCTCTTCAGAGCCTGGAAGAGAGCCTGGCATATAGATATTTGTTGAACCAATGAATGAATGAAGCACCTACAAGTAGCTTAGAAGTGATTCCACTTTTGTTAACTGGAAGTAACATGATAAATTGTGTTTTCTTTAGCACAATTACTCTGCCAGAAATCCTGGACCTGGGGAAATAATTTCCCCCAAATTGGATGTGTAATAAACAGGTGATATGGGAGACTGGTTGGTGACTGAGACACTTGCATTTACTTCCTCATTCTGCCATATTTCAGGATTTCTAAAGCATTGAAAGTAGATGCCAAAAATACTCTCAGGGTAGGAAAAAATGCAACCATTTCCTTGTGGGTCTAAAGATTTTGTGGTTCTATACTTTCTGATTTTTTTTTTGGAAAAACATTTTTAATGTTTATTTTATTATCTTTTAAATGTTTATTTCTGAGAGAGAGAGAGACACAGACAGAGCACGAGTGGGGGAGGAGCAGAGAGAGAGAGGAAGACACAGAATCCAAAGCAGGCTCCAGGCTCTGAGCTGTCAGCACAGAGCCCGATGCAGGGCTCGAACCCATGAACTGTGAGATCATGACCTGAGCTGAAGTCGGACACTTAACTGACTGAGCCACCCAGGTGCCCCCTTGCTGATATGTTAATACCATCACTTAGGCAGAACTAATTAATATGAGCTGAGATGAGGTGTAGCAGGCCAGATCTTTATTGGCAAGATCTGTGGGCTTCCTGCTCTAGTCCATTTGAGGAAGGGAAGGGAATGTTCATCGGGAGTCAGCTGGATGCTGAGAATGTCGGTCGTTGTTACAGGAGGACGGTAACAGGAATGGGGCTGGAGCCAAGAAAATATTTGGGGGGAACTTGGTTGTTAGAGAGAGGGTCATCAGGTTATATTCCCCTCATAGGCCAATAGAAATGATTCATTTGGGAACTAACCGGACCCAGAGACAGGATGAGTGAAAAATTTAATTCGCAAGAATTATACCAGATAAGATTCTTACTGAGGGGACTTTGAGGCTGTAAATAGTTTGTTTTGAAGAATCTTAAGCTTCTCCACCACTCTCTCACATGCCTATAGGCCAACAAAGAGCTTTTAGAGACATCCCCCCTAAGTTCATTCTGTGTGTCAGAAACTCTGTGGAGCCTTGAGATGGGAGAAGTTGGGAGTCCCCATAATGGTGGCCCTAGAGGCTCTCACACTTGAAATGTTGGGCACTTGGGCTGTGTCTGTAGTTGAGAGCCTAGGGGATGATGGCCACCTTTGTTTTAAAGACCTGATTTGGAATAATCTGGGACAATTTCCCCTTGGTGTCAATGAGGAGGGAAGGTTCTTGGGAAAAACTGACTGCCAGAGAATCCTTCTGGACTTTTGGTCAGTTTGGAAGAGGAGGACTTCTTAGGATCCTAGTCTGTCTAAGAAATTAGACTAGAAAGATTCAAGGATTTCTGGGAACTGACTAAAATTAATTCTGTGGAGAGAGTAAGGCAGAAAGGCACCTTTAGTTTGGCTTTCATACGTAATTTCCTTCTAGTCAAGATATGGATTGATAGTCTTGATTAATATCAGAAAATTGGGAATGTTGGAGATTCTGGTTTTTAGTTCATGGTTTTTTAAAAAATGGTTTTTTTTGAGAGAGAGAGAGAGAGAGAGAGAGAGAGAGAGAGAGAGAGAGTGTGTGTGTGTGTATGTGTGTGTGTGTGTGTGCAAGCAGGGGAGGGGCAGAGACAGAGGGACAAAGAATCTGAAGCAGGCTCCAGGCTCTGAGCTCTCCGTGCAGAGCCCAATTCGGGGCTCGAAGGTAGGTACTGTGAGATCATGACCTCAGCCAAAATCAGACACTTAACCAACCAAGCCACCCAGATGCCCTGCATTAAATAACATTTTTTAAAAAACATTTATTCATTTTAGAGAGTGAGAGTGACAGAGCATGAGTGGGGAGGGGAAGAGAGAGAGGGAGACACAGAATCTGAAGCAGGCTTCAGGCTCTGAGCTGTCAGCACAGAGCTGGACACAGGGCTTGAACTCATGGACCGCAAGATCATGACTTGAGCCGAATTTGGATGCTTAACTGACTGAGCCACCCAGGCGCCCCTGGATTTTTTTTTTAATATAGGGACTGAATTACCCTCTGTAAATAAAAAAAACAGCTAAAGTCTCCTGGGCTAATTGTTCTTGTGGGGTTAATTTTAGCTTAGAGAGCTTGTGGATTGCCAGAGGCAATAGTGTTAGGTGTTGGGCCAGCAGCTTTTCCCAGAGGACTGACTTTTAATTGAAGGGGGCTATTTTGGGCTGGACTAAGAGCATTTTGATGGGTGAGGGGATGATTAATGCTTTTTCTGGCAGAGCAGCTGATTAGGCCTCTGTTAGAAGGCCTCTACGTTTATGCGTGCTGGGTCCCGCACCTGGCTTGTGTGATGAGGTTTGTGTGATGTTCATCTACAAGAAGGAAGCCTGCTATTGTTGTATGCAGGGTATTCCATAGCCATTTTCAGGCCCCAAGACAAGCAAAGTTTCCAGGTACCTGTTACAAGGACACACTGTGGTCTTGCAAACTGAAATTTGAACCCCAGTGGTAGAATTTGAAGGGAGACCTTATTCCCTGGTCATAGGAAGTTTTCTTGTAAAAGTGGGATCATCAGGGGTGCCTGGGTGGCTCAGTTAGTCAAGTGTCCGACTTCAGCCCAGGTCATGATCTCATGGGTTCATGAGTTCGGGCCCTGCATTGGGCTCTGTGCCTAGAGCCTGCTTCAGATTCTGTCTCCCTTTCTCTTTGCCCCTCCCCTGCTTGCACTCTGTCTCTCTCTCAAAAATAAACATTAAAAAAAAAAATAGTGAGATCCTCAGTTGGATTCAAACCTGCACTGCAGTAGGTCAGAGCCCTCATTCTGGCCCTTATATTGTTCACCAAGGTAACAATTACTTGGAGTGCTTGGGCGCCTTCAATTTATTCCACTACTGTCTACTATTATCTACTGCTTGAGTGTCAACAGTTAATGAATCTCTACTCAGGATTTTCAAAGTTGTGACACTTTGGGGGGAGAGGGTGGGGCCTAAGAATAATCTGTATTTATAACCAGTCTTCCAGTGGTCCTTAAAGCAAAAGTTTGAGTGGATAGGAGGGAAACCTCACCTTCAGGCCAATATCCTCCTCTTTCCTTCTCTTTGAGTTTTCTTGAGAGACAAAAGGAGTCCTTTTCAGCAAACCTCTCATGATACATTTATCTGTGTGAATCTGCATTTAATACCCTTTTGGTCATGGACATGAAGCAAAGCTGCAAAGGGTGCTGCTTTTCAGGCTGTGAAAAACAACTTGTGTTAAAGTAGGCCCCTGGCCCCCCCAAATCTGTGAGTGTGAAATTTCTTTTCCCAGTTCCTCTTTTGTCCTGCCATGTGCCTACGCAGTATGATTTGTAGCTGTGGTATCAGTTGGTACAGGTAAGGCTAAGAAGGGACAGTTTGTGAAGTCATGTGTTTGCACACTTTGAGATTTGGGGCCCAGCCTGAGTGTCCTTGAGGACTGAGGGCTAAGCTGGGCGGGGGGGGACGGCTTCTCATTCTGGACAGGCCGGCTGCTCTCTGCTGCCCCCTGGTGGAATATTGTCACAAGGCGCTCCAGGCCAGCTGTAAAATTTGTGAGAAGAACAGGATTGATTAACTGGGGGCATAACAAACTGGGGACTGGGTGTGAAGGAGAGTTTCACTGGTTAGGTTCATGTACTAAGAAAAAACACACAAGATACATAGGATCCATGCACTCCAGCCCTTCATCTGAAGTTTCCATTCCTACTGTAGCATCCCCATATGTGATTGTCTCTGTTTCTGGTGGCCTGGCTTCAAGAACTCATGTCAAACCAATCATTCTCCTTCATGGTAAAAATCTTGTCAATTCTTTGCTGAAATCAGGTCTGTCCTATTTTTCAGAGCTGTTGGTTTATTTTTTTTTATTAAAAATTATTTTATTTTAGAGATAGAGCACAAGCTGGGGAGAGAGGCAGTGATAGAATCTTGAACAGGCCCCACACTGATGCGGGGCTCCATCCCATGGTCCTGGGGTCATGACCTGAGCCAAAATCAAGACACAGTTGACACTCAGCTGACTGAGCCAACAAGGTGCCCCAGAGCTGTTGGTTTAGAAGTTCTATTTAAAGAGGTAATAAAATTAGGCATGGCCTATTCTTAGTAAATCCAAGCTGGGTTCCAGCAATTACTGCCTCCTTTTGTAGAAGGGAGCACAGTATACCCATTAAGAATTCTAGAGTCAGAACACCTTGGGTTGAAATCCCAGCCCCATTACTCAGTGTGAGAGTAATGCCCACCTTATGTTTTGGGGACGGTGAGGTGATACACAGAGAGCATGTACAGTGCCTATCACATTAGCTGTCTTGTTATTCTCTAAGTTCTCAAAATTCATTCATTAAATAATTTGCTCTAGACTTTACCCAGGAGAAGTACCATGTCCTTTTTGCTAACTTTGTTTGTCATTTCTCAAGTACTGCCGTTCTAGGGGAGATAGCAGACACAGCCTCAGCCCAGTGGGGACCCAGCGGGTGGCAGGGAAAAAACAGTCTCACCCCAGTCACACTGCGATGCCAGGGGTTAAAGTGCAGGTGATTTTGGCAGATCACAGAGCTCACATAAAAGCAAGACCTGCTCTACTTCCAAACTGTTCACCGACCACAGCAAAACCAAACACGCAGACAACAAACTTTGCACCCTGAGATAAATCAGAGGTAAAAGAGTCACTCTGACTGGTCTGGTCCCCTAAATAATACAACATTGACTATTTCCCACAAACCTGGGCTTCTGAACAAAAACAATTTTATCCTTGATGTTTGCTCTGTTGCTGGCTGGAGATAGGTCAGGAGCTTTGTGAATGTAACAGACATGTGAGCGAGTTGCTGCTTTCTTACCATGCAGGTACTAATGTAAACTTTGTAATCTTGGCAATATTGTGTATTTTTCCTGTAAGTCTTTGTTACGTTTTTTATTTGGTGAGCAAGTCCTTTTGAAGTCTGAGTCCCTTGCTGTCTTTAAGGAGAGCTTCTCTTTGCTATACTAAAGGCTTCTTTCTCCTAGTATTCCTTTGACACCTGTCATGCTAAAATGCGGAATCTCAAAGATGTCCTGTTTGGGCCTCTTTGTTAGTAGGTTATGATATTTTTTAAAATTGATTTTGAAATACTGTTGGACTTATGAGACAAGACAAAAATAGTACAGTAAGTTCCCACATACCCTTTATTCAGCTTCCCGTAATGAGCAACATGTTACATTACCAACCCAGGAAATTGACACTGGTGTTAATTAGCGCAATTATGGACTTCATTCAGATTTTTACCAGTTTTTATGTACACTATTTTTGGGGGAGAATGTGGGCATATGATTCTATGAAATATCACCCCATGTGTAGATTTGGAGAAACAATGACACATCCAGGATACAAACTATTCCATCACCACAAAGTGTGTGATGTTACCCCTTTATAGTCATACCCTCTCTCTGTCCTAACACTTGACAATGGCTGATCTGTTCTTTATCACTGTAACTTTGTCATTTCAAAAATGTTACAAGGGCGCCTGGGCGGCTCAGTGGGTTAAACTTCCGACTTCGGCTCAGGTCATGATCTTGTGTCCTCCGTGAGTTGGAGCCCTGCATGGGGCTCTGTGCTGACAGCTCAGAACCTGGAGCCTGCTTCAGATTCGGTGTCTCCCTCTCTCTCTGCCCCCTCCCCTGCTGGTGCTCTGTCTCTCTGTGTCTCAAGAATGAATAAACGTTAAAAAAAATCTTACATAAACAGAATCATATAGTATGCAAAATTTTGAGATTGGCTTTTTCCAGTTAGCATCACGCCTTTGCAATCCATTCAAGTTGTTGTATGTATCAATGTGTTGATTTTTGTTACAGAGGAGTATTCCACTGTATGATGTACTGCATGTTGAAGGATGGGTCCGTTCCTGTTTTTGGCTGTTACAAACAAAGCCGTTAATAACATTTGTACACAGCTTTTGTGGTGAATATCGGTTTTATTTCTGTAGATTGAGGTGAGCATCTTGTTGTAAACTGTGTTTGCAACTGTATTTATACAATTACTAGTGTTAGGCAGGGCTTCTGGAATTTTCCTGGGTGAATGAGAAAAGAAGAGAGGTCACTTAATGTATAAGTGATGCATTGAGGCCAGGCGAAGTCAAACGATCTCATGATACTTGATGCCATTGATTGTTGACAGTACTTAAAACGGAGGCAAGTGGCAAGAGAATTGTCGCAAAGCACATGGCAGTGCAGACCTGCCAAACTCAAAAGCATCTGCGTGGAAGTATTATTACCATAACTGTGTGGGAAGAGTGATTTTGTACCACCAGAAAAACATCATCCATCCCATTATATTAACGCAATTGTTCATTTGGATTTTTATTGGTTTTATAGTTTCGTTTTTATTTCATTTATAAACTTGTTTTAGTTTTATGGCTGTGGACCAACATGATATCAGTTCAACTACTCAATGAAACCACTGTAGTATACGTGATTTAGTAGTGGTGGTGGCATGGAATAAAGTTACAGGAAAACACAAATGCCTTATAGATTTAAAAAGCTAAAAGGATGGGGATTTATATCATGTTTTATATTTGTACGTGTTAATTTTAGTTCATATATTGGACCAAACAGGGATGAACAGAAAAACGGCTTAACCAAAGGGAGAAGGTCTACTCTCTCATAAACGTCTGAGCTCCTAGGTGGTCCGGGAGTGTAGTATCATCCAGAGACTCAGGTTCCTTCCAGCTTGCTCCTCTACCTTCTCTTAGATTGGTGCTTCTCAAATTTAATGTGAATATGAATCACGAGAAGATTTTATTTCAATGCAGAATCATGGGGCGCCTGGGTGACTCAGTCTGTTAAGCGGTAGATTTCAGCTCCGGTCGTGAGCTCGTGGTTGATGGGTTCGAGCCCCCTGTCAGGCTCTGTGCTGACAGCTCAGAGCCTGGAGACTGCTTCTGATTCTGTTTCCCTCTCTTTGTCCCCTCCCCCACTCATTCTGTCTCTCTCTGAAAAATAAATAAAGCAAAAATTAAAAAAAAAAAAGGAGAATCAGCTTCAGTGGGTTTGGTGGGGCCTGAGATTCTGCATCACCACGAACTCCCAGGTGGTGTCCATGTTGCTGGTTCACAGAACCCATTGTGAGCAGTGACCAGGAGTATGGCCTTCATTGGCATACTTGAAGTTGGTTTGTCACTTCTTTGGATTTCCAGCCTATGGGAGGAGTATGGAATGAAATGAAGGATGAGCAGCTTCCTTATGAGAACATGATCTGGAAGTTGTGTACATTTTCTCCACTTCTTACATGCCAGGATGTGGACATATGGCCATACTCAGTTGCAAGGGAGGCTGGGAAATGTAGACTGTAGGTAAATCTTAAGGAATTCTATTAATGAGAAGGAAGATGGGGGAGAATGAATACAAGGGAATTATTAACAGTCTCTGCCACAATATTTAAAGAGAATTTAAGCCAAGACAGGGTCTGGGAGATTTTTTTCCTTTTACATTACTTATGTCTGAGGAATAGTAACCTGAAGTATAATCTAAAGTATATATCTCCTTAGCATTTGCATATGAGTTTTCATAATCTGTCCCTTGCCTACCTTTTCAGTGTTCTCTCTCCCTATGAACAATTTGTGCCAAGTCTTTTGAATGATTTGCTTTTACCTGAACAAACATCTTCTCATACTCCACGTGGTATTCCCTTTGTCCTTTTCAGTCATTCCTACCCTTATTAGGGTCAGCTGGTAAAGCTGTGTTCCTGGGCAACAGAGCAGGAACCCCTCAACACAGGCAGGGGTCTGGAAATTTCTATTTTTTGCAGAGAGCCCTCAAGAGAGAATGGATAGAAAAACACACAGAATGACTTCTCTTATCTCGCAGACCTTCTGTTCTACTGATGGGAGCCACCAAGTCCATTTTCATAATGGAAAAGCATGACTCTAGATTTAGACTCTGTTCATTCCCCAAATCCCCAGCAAACACACAGGGTATGGCCCACATAGGTATAATGAGTTTTTGCTGTGTGGAGATTCTAGGACAAACCTAGAAGCTAAGTGGCCTAGATTCTATTTGAAGATGTTATGGACTCATTAGGAAGCCTTCAGGTACTCAATTAATTAACTCCCTTACGGACTACTAGTTTATTTCTTTAGCTTAGGCTGGAATTTGTAACAGGCTAAGGTTTTCTTTGAGAACATCTTATAGACATATATCAAAATTGAGTGTGCCCGCACGTGTGTGTGTGTGTGTGTGTGTGTGTGTGTGTGTGTTAGAAGAAATATAAAATTCTCTTCAATATTTTTATTTTTGTCCTTTGGTTTATCTTCCTAGTTAGAATGGAGTTCTCAAGAAAATTTTCCTGAATGCAATCATGCTTCAAGTGATAATTCCTTTAGGAAACAAAAGAAGTCAACAACAAAAACTACCCATAGGACTTAAAGAACTCATTGCATGTTTCCATTATTTTTTAATTCTATTTTTCTTATCTTTTTATCCTGTTTATATCAGGAGCTCATCATTATTATTTTTTTTTTGGTGACAATATCATTGCTATCTTATCCACTTTTTTTAAAAGTCTAACTGTCTCATTGATTCATTTACCTAACAGATTTAATGGTTGAATTAAAAAATTATTACATGAATGAAAATATAATGTCCTAAAAATCCTCTACTTCACACAAGACTCAGCTTTGAGAAAAATAAGTACTTTTGACCCCATTCTCTGTATTCTCTGCCTTTGATATGCATGCTGAGATATTAACCTGGGGAGTGACTCTATTAGTCAGTAAGCGTAGCCAGCCTGTGTCTGAAAAGGACTTAAACTCTGGCAGCCTTTTCTTGTTCTTTAAGTTGAATCCCTCCACTCCCCGCCCCCCCCCCCCCCCCCCCCAAGAAAGCAGGCTTCTCACTTTGGATTGTCTGTGTCAATGCCAGGAGCTTTGTCATGACAAAAGAGATGGAGGTATGAACAAGGAACTTTCATTGAACTTGATCAATATTTATTTAGCAGTACTGTGACATGATCAAGAGTATAGCCCCTGGCAACAAGGAGCTTCAGATTTAAGGGCCGACAAAAATAATGACAAGACAAAAAAATAATGTTTAAACTGGGCTATAAGAAATTCCGTAGTTACCTGGTTCTTCTAGCACCGTTTGTTGAATTATGTCCTTGACTTCCACATTTGCCTTTTGGCATCTTTCCAAAATATGACTTTGGGCACAGCTATACATCACAGCATGAACTCCCTGGTGGTTACACTGGACCAGCAGTGTCTCCTTGGTCTTCCCTGTGGAAAGGGAGATAAGAGGGGATTGAGTTTTCCTATACATCCGCTCTGGGGGTGGCACAAGGGAAAGCATGTAGGTTTTAGAGTCAGATTGTGTCATATGTGTGTATCAGAGATTTTAGCCTCTCTGGGCCTCAGTTTCTCATCTGTAAAATGGGGATAATAATACTTGACTCACAATGTGGATGTCATGAGTAAGTAGGGGAGGAAGGGAGGAAGCATGCAAAATGCTTTGAGCAGTGTTAGGCACGAAATAGGTGTTTGCTTGCTTCTCTTCTCTCCTGGTAAACCTCCAATGGGACCTAGCACTTGCAGAACAGTGTGTTTTTCTCTGGGAAAAAGCTACGTTACTTGTCAAGCTGCTCCAGTGACCCAGTCAATACAATAAGAATTATGGTTCCCAGAGTCAATCGACCTATTGGTATTAAATTGCCTTGGCCCTGCTAGTTTCTTGGAGTTGTCATTTTGCACTGTAATTGATTTACAGTTTTCTTCCTACCCTTCTCTTCCAGATGTTGTTACTGATCAAGGGCACTAGATGGCGCCATTTTACCAAGTATCAATGATTTAAATGGCAAAACCTGTTCTTTTTACCTGTCCAGTGCCATAAAAAAGACAATTCTTAAAGCATGCATCCGCATAGCCATATATTCCAGCACATCAAAGAAATCCCTTTACAATCTCGTGTTTCTTTCATTTATAATAGGGAGTGTGTAATGTTTAGAAGTCACCTAGAAGTTAACATATTTGATTTAGTTCCATGGTTTAGGAGAGCAAGAAAACTTGGAGTAGATTCAAAGAGAAACCATAAATTTGATTGGAGTGGGAGAATGGAGTATATGAGGAAAGGTCAAATAAATGTGGAATACTTGGTGCTTACAGGATGGTTAGGTAATGTCACGGTGGGCTCTTAACAATGAAGGGTCCCTAGGGAAGATGGTAAGCCGCTGTTATTCTCCACCATAAGGTGAAATAGAATAAGAGGAAAGGGACTTATTGACCATAGGAGAGATATGTTAGTCACAAGGAAGAATATCTAAAACCAAGAGTGTGTAATATCACACATCTTGTTTTTTTGATGCCAAGTGTTGGGGTAATTTGTTATGTAGCAATAGAAAGCTAATACAGTGTTTTGCTTGGCTTCCTCCCTTCCCTGTCTCTCTCTCTCCCAATTCTTTCACCAGTTTTTCTAGGGAACTCTTTCTTTACTTTTTTTTCTTTTTAATGTTTGTTGATTTATTTTGAGAGAGACAGAGAGAGCATGAGCAGGAGAGGGGCAGAGAGAGAGGGAGGGAGAGAATCCCAAGCAGGCTCCAAGCTGTCAGCACAGAGCCTGACATGGGGCTCAATCTCATGAGCCATAGGATCATGACCCAAGCCAAAATCAAGAGTCAGATGCTTAACCAACTGAGCCACCCAAGGACCCCTACAGGGAACTTTTTCTTAATACATCACTTGTACATGAACCTTGCATAAGACAGGATGGGATTCTAAAGTTAGGTAACTCACCAGCCACATGGCAACAAGGACCATTACTGAAATAGGTGGAATGCTATAGTATGGCATATCAATGGAGGATGCCCTTAAAATACTAACCCTTTGAACTGGGATGAATTGAGATGGGGATAGAGATTGACAGGGATGTTCTTGTTTACATACTATCTCTAGTATATGAGAGATTTGAGAGAAATAATAATTAAAAGGACCATGGAAGAGTTGGTTGATTTTGGGTGCTTACCAATGCAGTGAAGGGGGAGAATGACAAGTTGATTACCCAGACAAATTATGGTGTGAAAGTTTGAAGGCCTTCAATTCAGCAACCAGAAAGCAGACAATGTTTAAGATAAAGCTCAGGATCAGAGTGTAAGAGCAGCATAACTTGAGAGAATAGTATATTAGCAGATTTTCTCCTGTGAAGGTTGAGATTGTGATAGGGAAGGTGTGAGACCTTGAGACTTGGAATAAGGACAGTTGGATGCACTAGAGACCTTTGGATCACCAGATTCCCCCAAACCTTCTAGGCCTTTAGAAATAGACCATTTCCTCTTGCTACAGGATAGTGTCATCTGCTCCTTGTCTGAAGATTATACAGAGGTTGCAACTGAAGCAGAAGCTGTGTAAAATAGTACATGCTGTCCTCATCTGCCCTCACCTCCATTCCTGGCATTAGACTAATGATTTGAGCCAAATACTGCTGAAGAAGAAAGGAACTGAGCTGCTGAAACTGCCTAATATATACCAGCACATTAGCCTGGGGATCGTTCATTAGCCTGAGATTGATGGCCTGGGAGTGAGATTATAGAGTTAGATAAGGAGAGAGTTTGTTACTATGAATATACTCTCCTGGGATTCAGAATCTAATGTTCTTTTTTTTTTTAAATATTTATTTATTTATTTATTTATTTATTTATTTAAAAAAAATTTTTTTTTTCAATGTTTATTTATTTTTGGGACAGAGAGAGACAGAGCATGAACGGGGGAGGGGCAGAGAGAGAGGGAGACACAGAATCGGAAACAGGCTCCAGGCTCTGAGCCATCAGCCCAGAGCCTGACGCGGGGCTCGAACTCACGGACCGTGAGATCGTGACCTGGCTGAAGTCGGACGCTTAACTGACTGCGCCACCCAGGCGCCCCAAATATTTATTTATTTTGAGAGAGAGAGAGAGAGAGAGAGAGAGAGAGAGAGAGAGAATGCACACAAGCAGAGGAGGGGCAGAGAGAGAGGAAGAGAAAGAAAGAATCCTAAGCAGGGTTTGTGCTGTCAGTACAGATCCTGATGTTGGGCTCAAACTCACAAACTGAGATCATGACCTGAGACAAGACTAAGAGTTGGATGCTTAACAGGCTGAGCCACCCAGCTGCCCCTGAGAATCTAATGTTCTAGCAAGAGCTCCTGGAGCTCAGTCTCAATATGCTGCTGGATGGCTCCTGGAAGCTTGGAAAAAATGATGGCCCACATTGAAGGAGGTGGAAAGGCCAGAACTGCCTTGGCATAGTGTCAAGCAAGGAATCTGAAGTCTTAGAGCAGTGAGCATATGTGCTAGTTATCAACTTATCTCTTAGCTCCAAACTTACTTTCTTTCCCCTGCTTTGCAATTTTGGAGATGGACTATGTAATCATCTCTCCTGTGCCATCTGGTACAATATTAGGCTTTTGCAATAGAGGGTGAAGGAAGGATTCTGTACAGCATAGGGGAGGAAGGAGCTTCTCTTCCTGGTTATGATGTGCTTTTTTTCATTTTCTCTTTCCTCTGATGGTGTGGCTGCTAAGAGTGGGAAGAGGCCCATTGGCACTCATTCCCCCACAAGTTGCTGTGGTAATCCAGCAGGCTGCTTGCTGTGGACCAGCTCCAGTTCACTCAGTAAACTTCACTGTTAAGGGTGGGAGGGTGACTGGTAATCAAAATGGCTTGGTCTAAAAGGGTTCTCCCACAGAGGCCAGGTGATCATGGTGTAATTTTGAAGGAAAAGGATGGGCATTCTACTAGAATTTTATATACAGCAGAGAACAACAACAATAACAGTAACAAAATGAACACCAGATCTGATGGCCAACAACCTGAGTTGAGTTGCCACAATGGTGAGTCATGGCTATTTACCCATTTTGCAGACACAAACTCAGATTCCCTGGATTGAAGGTCAGCTAGGCCTTCTGGTGAGGGATTTTGCAACGTTGCCACAAACATACACTGCAAATCTTACCCCAAGCCTTCCTTAATGGGACTGGTGGCCCTTCACTAGAGTGACTGTGTACTGAGGAAAGATCAATATCCAGACCTTTTGGATATTACCAGATACTGTCTTTGTATTGATGCTAATTTCTGGGAAAGTAAAATACTACCAGGGCCTAGGAATCAAAGCACAAACTTACAGTGGTCAAATGATGAATTGAAAATTCACTCTTCTAACTTGTAAGGGCCTCTATTAACCATGGACTCTTCTTGCAGTTATCTGCCCAGTTCCTGAGTGCAATATTGGAATATACACAGTTCGTAACTGGCAGAATAACTATACTGGCTCTATGACCCATGGGGTAATGGCCATAATAATAGGCAGGACTAAATAGAACTTTCTGGAACTTTCCCTCCCTAGTAAACTAGAAGCAATACTGCATCTGTGGATGAATTATAGATATTATTGCCTCCATGAAAGACTTTAAAAGATGTAGGGTTGGTGATACCTAGCACATTCTCATTTAATGCATTTGTTTCACTTGTGCAGCATTTGAATAGATCTTAGGAAATGAATAAGAATATTGTAGGGGTGCCTGGGTGGCTCAGTCATTTAAGTGTCCAACTCTTGATTTCAGCTCAAGTCTTGATTTCATGATTTGTGTGATTGAGCCCTGTTCAGGATTCTCTCTGTCCCTCTCTCTCTGCCCTTATTCCCTCACCTCCCCCCAACCCATGTGCACTCTCTCAAAACAAACAAACAAACAAACAAACAAACAAACAAACATTGTAATCTTAATCAGGTAGTGACTCTGACTGCAATTTTTGCCTCCTCAAATATATAATATTTACTAGAGAAAATTAACACAGCCCCTTGACACTTGGTATGCGGTTGTAGACCTAGTTAGTGCTTTTCCCTTTGTACCAATTTGTACAGACCACCAGAAGCAGTTTGCTTTGACCTGGAAAGGCCAACAATACACCATCATGTTTCCAGGCCCCTGACAGGCAAACAATTCTCCACTATCTAGGAATCCATGTATGTCTTTTCCTTGGGCAACTTACTTTTCACATAAAATGGATGACAAGGTGCTCTGCCTAGAACTCCTCTCCCTGTGCTTGAGAGGAGGCATGAGGATGTACCTATTAGAGGGGGCAAAAAGTGTCAGAATTTTTTTTTTATTGCATATAAATGCCCTTTAGAGAGCATGTGCTGAAGAAGAGACACTGGGTAACCAGGTTGTCAGGATTCATCCAGTAGATGTCAGCCAACCTTTGTCCTTGGTTACACAGCATTTGTTCAAGGGGGTCTACAAATGGAGCAATCATGGTACCAGAGATGGAGGTTATACATGTGTTGGGTCCCCTTTCACTAAGGCTGATACAGCTACTGCCACTGCTTGATATTTGTTCTGTCAGCAGCAGAGACTGGGTCTAGATCCTCAGTATAGTAAATATTTTGAGGATACCAAGCAGACACTTGGTCACCAGTTGATTATATCAGATACTTTAACCTTGGAAAGGGCAATTATTTGTCTTAACTGGAATCAAAATGTATTCGAGGTGTGGATTTGCTTTTCCTTTCTTTAGTTCCTTAGCCAGTACCTCTAAGATCTCTCAGAGTGTCTGATTAACCACTATCTGAGGGCTCACTGAGTGTCTGGTGTACCAACTGGGATCCCACTATCACCCTAACCAACGTATAATCATTTTATGTTAAGGAGGTTCAGCAATGGACATATGATCATGGAGTCCCCAATTTTGCCATGTATTGCATAGTAATGAAGGGTTGAAAAGTATTAGAATGTCTTTTTGAAGGTGTGGCTAAAGTGTCATCATGGAGATGGTAGTCAGTGACATTGGAACACTGTTTTTCAATGTGCAGTGTTTCTTTTGAGTCAATTGCTGTCATGTGGTTTTCTGTAGAGAATGAGTCTAGATTCCGAGGGATAGAAAAAGCAGTTCTGCTCACTATCAATCTCAGTGACTGATCTGGGGAATATATGCTTCTTGTATCTAACAATTTTAGGTTCTGGAGTTCTAGAGGTTTCTGATTCCCAGATGGGGATATTTCCATCAGGGGTCTCAGTCAGGGTCCTTCTAAACCTAAAACTATGTTTGTATCTTAACATTTTATACTTCTCATGATTTTAAATTAGCAGACTAAGAATGGAGTCCTGCTGGGGCACCTGGGTGGCTTGGTTGGTTAAGCATTTAACTTCAACTCAGGTCATGATTTTATGGTTTGTGGGTTTGAGCCCCATGTCAGGCTCTGAGCTGACAGCTTAGAGTCTGGAGCCTGGTTTGGATTCTGTGTCTCCCTCTCTTTCTTCCCCTTTCCTGCTCATGCTATGTCTCTCAAAAATAAATAAACATTAAAAAAATTAAAAAACAGTGGACTCATACGGGCAAAGGTAATTGACCTGATCATCTTGAGGAGGCATGTTTGCCAATCCATAATGAGAATAGGGAATTGTAAATTTGTAACTCAGGAGATCACTGGAATGTCTCTTGGTGCTCTCATGTAAAAAAAGGAATTATAGCTACTGTGACCTAACAGGGGCAAAGTAGCCATGGGATCAGACCCTTCAGGACTGAAGATCTAGGTCACCATGGCATGCAACCTAGACCAGCAGTAGTGTTAAACAAAGGCAGAGGGATCTAGAATTGGTGATAGAGAATCTGGAGTAGGTGATATCACTTTCAGCTTTGGGACCAACTGCAGCAGTAGAGACTATGGCTCGTCCTATTAACTTTCTTCTGTAAAGAGGGTCATATTAATAAGATAAAACTAATAAGAATAATTTATAGAACTCATGTATTTTTGGCACTCCTCCAGGTGTTTCATACTTGTTAACTCACCTAATCTTCACAAAACCCTATGGAGTTGGTAGTATTATTATGATAGTTTTACAGATGAAGAAAACGAGACCTAAGTTGAAGTAACTAAGTGGTCAAGAGTTGAAAAGGGTGTGAACGATAGAATAATCTCTGCATGGAATAATCAAGAAAGAATTTATTAATAAGCTTTTTTTCCTTTGCTTCAAGGTGGGTTGGATGAATAGCAGATTTGGTGGTGGGTGAGTGGTAGATGTAAAGAAGACAGGTATTCTAGGTGGGAGGGATGGGATGAACAGGTGCATGCAGCAAGTAAATAGAGATGTATGCTTGGGGAGTAATAGTTACATGAGTTTGGCCAAAGGGTAAAGCAGATGATGGGTAAGAATGGGAGATAAAATTTTCTTTTCTTTTCTTTTCTTTTCTTTTCTTTTCTTTTCTTTTCTTTTCTTTTCTTTTCTTTTCTTTTCTTTTTTGTTAGAGAGTGCGGGGGAGAGGGGCAGAGGGAGAGGGAGGGAGAGCAAGAATACTAAGCAGACCTCACGCTCAGCACAAAGACTGACACTGGGCTTGATCCCACGACCCTGGGATTATGACCTGAGCTGAAATCAAGAGTCAGATACTCAACTGACTGAGTCACCCAGGTGCCCTGGGAGATAAATTTTTAAAAGCAGAAAAGGGTCATACTAGATAGAGTTCTGAAACCAAGTTTAAAACTTTGAATTTTATTTTGGCACAGGGAATGATTGAGGGTTTTTAAGGACATGTGTGGCATGATCAAAGCATTCTCTAGAAGAGTGGTTTCTAATGCCAGGTGGTAAGCTGATCTTGGTCTGGCTGCCTAAGAATTGCTTGAGGACATTTTAATAATACAGATCCCTGGAACACATCTCAGGAATTCACCAAGCATATGTCTCTTTTAACTGTTTTTCCCTTTTTTCCTTCTCCATGATAGCCAGGTTTTGTTTCTACTTGAAAATGAAGACCCTCCTTCTTACTCCCTCACATTTATTTGTAACATCAGCTAATTGTGACTTCTGGCTCATGTACCTATTTTGCCCGAGTTTATCCAACTCAATTCTCAAATGTTTGGCAAACTTAGGTTCTTCCTTTTTGAGCTCTCATGA
Organism: Felis catus; assembly: GCF_018350175.1. NCBI lineage: Eukaryota > Metazoa > Chordata > Mammalia > Carnivora > Felidae > Felis > Felis catus. Next base: position 83,706,295 of record NC_058373.1, on the reverse strand, counting down.
AGATTAGTTTCTTTTCTTTGTAGTGCAAAAATAAATGGAATCCTTCTGATAATTTTTTTAAAGCTAATTTTCAGAGTTCTTGTTTGCCTTTCTTTTGTTTTGTTTTTGTTTTTTCATGTTTATTCATTTTTGAGAGACAGAGACAGAGCACGGACCAGGGAGGGGCAGAGAGAGAGGGAGACAGAGAATCCAAAGCAGGCTCCAGGATCTGAGCTGTCAGCACAGAGCCTGACATGGGGCTCAAACCCATGAACCCTGAGATCATGACCTGAGCTGAAGCCAGGCACTCAACCGACTGAGCCACCCAGGCACCCCATGCCTTCTCTTTTCTAAGCTACGTAGTATCCTCTCTTTAAGGGTTTCAATTATGTCATGATGTCATACCTTCAGTGTTCGGTGGGGTTCCCGTTTGCCTGTAATCCTCTTAGGCTGTGGCACTCAGAATGGCATGCAATACTCTAGAAACTCTTTTTTTATTTTATTTTATTTTTAAGTAATCTCTATACCCAATGTGGGGCTCAAACTCATAACCCTGAGATCAAGAGTCACATGTTCTACCAACTGAACCAGCCAGGTGTCCTAGTAACTCTGATCCACATAGATTAGTGTGGATATTCTGATCCACATAGACTAGAGTGGGACCTCCCCTCTTACCCAACTGGACACTAGATTTCATAGCTCAGATACAGTTATAGCTCAGCAGTCCATCCCTCTGCTGCTTCTTATAAAGCTTGTGGCCAGTAAAGTCAATAAGACTTTTCCGTTCTAGCTCTTTGTTATATCTCTTTCATCAGTTGTACATGCAGTTAGTTCCTAGAGAGTTATTGAGAAACTGGACTCACTACTTTCACTAATTTATTATCCCATGTCGCTTTGTCATGATGGGAAATTTAGTGTAATATTGTGATTCCATCTTTTTTTTTTCTCTCATTTTTCCTCTTCTTTTTAAATCACATGAACCAGTATTTGCTTTTATTAACTTATTTTTTAATGTTTTAGGTTTGGTTATATCCCTTCATTTTTTTTCCATAAGACTAAAAGCAAATTGTTTTGTTTGTGTGTTTTGTCATCAGTTACAAAGAAGAACTTTCAGAATAGAATTTATCTGGCTTTGTCCTTTAACTGGTGGAGATGCACACTGCTCACTAATTTTATTTTAGATAGGTGGACGTAGAAAAGAAAATATTGAGAATGTGGGTAAAATATGATAATGTATTCTTTTAAGAAAATTAAGATATAAGGCATATACCACAAAGTTAATTCTTTTAAAATATGTAATTCAGTGGTTTTTAGTATATTTGTAAGGTTGTGAAAACATCACCACTATCTAATTCCAGAACATTTTCATTACCCTTAAAGAAACTCCATATCACTTAACAGTCATTCTGCATTCCCTTGTATCCCCAGCCCCATTTGATCTCTGACTTCTGCCATTACCTATGCGTAGAGATGTGAGCCTTGCTGTATGAGAGCTGTCTGGCACATATTTTTTGCATCCTAAACTGTACAGGGGAGAATCTTGGGTTACAGAATTTCAACATCTCATCTATTATACTGGATTCTTAGGAAGAAATGATAAAAAAGGGGCTTTTGATCAAAAGGGGCTTTTGATCACCATCATCTCCCCAACCTAGGCTTCAGTTTCTTAAATATTCATGCTATTCTTTCCAGTGAAATTCCCATTTTCTTTAAAGAAAAAAAAAAGAAGGAAAAGGAATGTTGAGTGCTTTTGCTTTGCTTGTGATCTGTTAATAACAGACTTAAATTCTCCTTGTTTCTACTCTGAAGGAAATCTCAAAAACTTTTTCCTTATTGTCCTTAGGACCACTTGTGTGTTCTGGGTTTTAGCTTTCCTGACACATTTCCCATTGATTTGTGCTAACTTTTGCATTTGATCTTGGTTATGGGTCCCTTGACCCCATCTGTGGTATGTGTATCCTAAATCTGAGCTCACTGGGACACTTTGTGTGTAGCCACCTCAGTCCTTGCTTTCTTTTCTTCTTCCCAGGAATAAGTTCTAAAAGTTAGGTTAGAATTGTGTTTTTGAAAGCTCCATCCTTCCTGTGTCATCTTCCCTATAGAACCACGGACTGTGGCCTGTTGGTATGTTTTTTTCCTGCCATGCAGCAAGAGGGCTTGCCTCTGACTCCACCAGCAGTCCCTTCTCTAACAGTAATCACTCCAGGATGACTAAGTCCCTTTTGTTCCCCAAGGTTCCTGTCACTTCCTCCTCACTGAGCAATTCTTCCATGTTGGTCCAGAAGAGTAGTTTCCCTCAAAATTTCTTCCACCTCTGAGAGATCATACTGTCAGCCTGAATTTGTCAGATGCACTTTCATAAATGGACCAGGACATTGCCTTTATAGGACCTTTGTAGTATGTGATCATTTGTTCTTTTATAAACATTCATGAAGTACAACTTGCAGAAATCCACCTGAGAGCAGGGATGAAAGGAGGAAGCTTGTATCCTGAGTCGATGGAAAACAGGCCACATAGGCATATATCTTATTTCTGCAGAATATGATGCTGTTTTAAGCATCACTTTTTGGGAGTACACAGCTAATTTACTTACTTTCTCATGCAGATAGATGATTAGGCTAGAATTCTGGCTCTACCATAACTGTATGATTATAGGCAAATTACTTAATCTTTCTAAATTTTGGTTTCTTGGGCACCTGGGTGGCTCAGTCATTAAGCATCTGACTTCAGCTCAGGTCATGGTCTCATGGTTCATAAGTTTGAGTCCCACATCAGGTTGATCTCGAGCCCCGCTTTGAGTGAACATGAGCCCAACTTCTCTCTCTGTCTCTCCTTCCCTCCCTCTCCCCCATTTCTCTCTCTCCCTCTGCCCCTCCTGAGATTCTGTCTCTCTCTACCCCTTGCTCACTTGCGACCCCTCTCTCTCTCTGTGTCTCAAAAATATAAGTTTTGATTTCTTCATTTGGAAAATAAGAGTAAAAATACCTAGCTCATAGAATTTGTCATAGATTAAAAATGGCTGCAAATGTTTTGGATCCTCCTCCCATAAAGAGGTATATTATGTTTCTGCTCCTTAAATCTGTGCTCTTTGACTGCTTGGCCAATAGAACATGGCAGAAGTGACAAAGTGCCTGATTCTGACATAAAAGCGTGGCATCTTCGACTTCCCCTTTCTAGGGAAACTTTCTTTAGGTTGCTACCATGAACTACCATGTAAGAAGTCCAAATACACTCAGACCACCATACTGGAGTCTCAGTATGGGATAATCTTAGCTGAGCCTAACCTTTTAGCCATACCCACTGATGTGGCAGACATATGAGTGAAGCCATCTTGGACCCTTCAACCAGCTCATCTATGAGCTGAATCCCACCAAGTGACTCAGTAACTGCAGTTGATGTCACGTGGGGGCAAAGGAATTGTCCAACTGAGCCTTGATAGAGTTCTTGACCCACAGAATCGTGAGATATAATGATTGCTTTAAGCTATTCAGAATGCACCAAGAGAAAACTGCAACAGAATTTGATACGTGGAAGAGGACTACTGCTCTAGTAAAATCCTAAAATATGTGGCTTTGAGACTGGGTAGTAGGCAGAAGCTGGGGACTATTGGTAAAAGCTTTAAGGACAGGGAGAACACCACTCCTGGTAAAGCCTGGAAAGACAGGGAGAAAATTGGTTTTGTGGGTTGGAAAAAACATGACTCTTGTGTAGCAGAGGAAAGCTCGACAATGCTGTTGTCTGCAGTAATGTGGAAAATAGAACATAATCCTAACACACTGGTGGATTTGGCCAAAGATATTTCCTGGCAGAATGTTGAAGGTGCCAGTTAGTTTTTTTGAGTTGCTTATGATAAGGTATGGATAGAGATACAAAAATTAAAAAATAAATAAATAAATAGAAGAGAGGAAATTTTGTGTTCATTGTTTAAAGGAAATACAAGCAACCCAGGATTTAATGGGCTTAAAAATAAAACTTTATCAGTTGCTCTAATGGCATAAAAGGTTTTGAAGTAAAGACTGACCTCAAGGTAAGGTCATGTCAAAGGTATGACTATAAGACCCTTTGTTAATATACCAGAGAGATTTAAGGGTGTGTCTAGAAAAAGGTTTGTAGTATCCCATAGCATTCTGATTCAGCCCAAGGCAGAGGAGGACCCGTCTCAAAGAGATTTGTGGGTATGGTTTTCATTTAATGGAGTTAACCCAATAAGATCCATAGAAATCCCACAAAGTTTTTAAGATAATTGAATTGTACGAAGCACCATCAACTTTAACTGAAAAGGATAAAGTAACTCAAAATAAAGAGCCCTTGAGGCTCTCAGGTTTCAATGGGCAAAAAGCAGTTTAAGAAAGCTACTAAGCAACAACCACAAGCCATTTCTTGTGAAAAAGGAAAGGTGATTCAGAGAATGGGATCAAACAGAATATGAGTGGACTCTAATCCGGGAACTGATGGCATTTGACCAAGTGCATTTCAGAATTATCATGGGCTGGTGAATGCTATATGCCTCTTGTTCTTTTCCTTTTTGAATGGGAATGTCTATTGCTGTTATTCTATGCTTTTTTCAGTATTGTATATTGTGTGCGTGCGTGCTTGTGTGTGTGTGTGTGTGTGTGTGTGTGTGTGATCAGATCTTCATATTGAGAAGAACTGTATCTAAAGGGACTTCTCCATATCTAGACCTAAGTTAGATGATGAGATCCCAGACTTTGAGCTGCCTGAGTCTTTGGGGGACTTTGGAGAGGAGTGAGTGTATTTTGTACCTGGGAAGAATGTAAATAATTTGTGACCAGAGGGCAATTTGTGGAGGATTAAATATGGTAACAAATTCTTTGATACTCCTCCCATCATGAGGTAAAATCTATGTCCCTGCTCCATGAATATGATGGACTCTGTGACTGTCTAACAGAGTATGGCTGAACTGAGATTGTGTCAATTTCCAGACTCAGGCTTTAAAAGACCAGCAGTCACCAGTTTTTGGATCAGTCTTTTTAGGAGTCCTGAGCTCTCATGTAAGAAGTCCAAATACGCTGAAACCATCTTGCTGGAGAGACCGTGTATAGGCATTCTTGTCACAGTGCCAACTAAGTCAAACTTTTCAGCTATCACTGCCATGGTGCCAGATATGTGAGTGATCCCCTCTTGGACCTTGCAGATGAGCCCATATCATACCTGCATACCACGGATTAACTTTAGTCCATGCCATATAGAGAAGAAGAATCAACTGGCTGAGCCCTGGCTGAATTACTGACCCATGACATCATGAGATAAAATAAAATGATTGCTGTTTAGAGATGTTAAATATTGAGGTGGTTTGTTATTTGGCAAAGATAACTGGAACAGAGTTGTGAGGATGAAATGAGACTATAAAGCACTAAAGACAGTGCCTAGAGCATAGTACTTAATACATGCTGGCTTAATACCTTCTCATTCTTCCTCTGAAACCATATCTTTTACACCAAGTACCATGTCCAGCATTCATCTTTCAACAAGGATTTATTGAATGCCTAATCTGTACATACTTTGAGCTAGTTGCTGTCATATAGCTGTTTGATGGAACAGGTCCTTGAAGATTGAGCTCAGACTGCACAGTCTTGAGGAAGCTGTTTGCCAGTCACCCTACCTGGTTTGGCTGGTCTTCCAGGGTAGCCCTCTCAGCAATCTGTGCGCTCAGTTTGGACTATATTAATCTATATTGGTGGATGCCTTGCTTCAAAGGTGACTTACAGTTTTTTCAGGTACCTGTAGCCTGTCTTCCCCATAAAAGTGTCAACATCTTAAGGAGTGGGATCTTGAAATCACAGGCCTTTGTTTTTCCTCACAGGGCCTTTGGTACATCCAAGTGTCTGTTAAATTGAACAATTTGGAATTTTCAACACAAGTTCCAGGAACTCTGGAGCAATCTGTGTGAATCTAAGAGGAAAAAAATATCCTATCTTCTGTGAAATTCCTGATTGATCTAGAGATGAATCCTTAAAGAAGACCATGGAGACCAGAGATCTGACCTTGACTATGCTCTTCTTTTCATGTATTCTCTATGTTGTCTCCTTAGAACTGAGGCTTCTTGAGGATGGTGGAAACTTGTTTTTCAGTTCTTTTGTAAGTTTGTAGTAAATGTAGTTTTGCCTGGCCCACTTGGGGCTTAGATGCTGTTAAAGTAGTGTAGACAACACCTTCACTATCTTTTCCTCACCTTTTTCTATCCAGCAGTGCACCAGGGATTTGTTATTTTGTAATTGGGTGAGAAGGGATGGACATTTAAAAAAGTTTAAACTTTTTGTTATGGAAGTATAGTTGACACACAATGTTAAATTAGTTTCAGGTGTACAACATAGTGATTCAACAATTAAAAAAATTTTTTTTTCAACGTTTTTATTTATTTTTGGGACAGAGAGAGACAGAGCATGAACGGGGGAGGGGCAGAGAGATTCAAAAATTTTATACATTACTCAGTGCTCATGATATATAGTCACCATATTAGGTTATTACGGTGTGTTTGACTATATTCCTTGTGCTGTACTTTTCATCTCCATGACTTATTTATTCTATAATTGGAAGTTTGTACCTCTTAATCCCCTTCACCTATTTTGCCCATCTCCCCACCCACCTGGCAACCACCAGTTTGTTCTCTATGAGTCTGCTTCTGTTTGTTTTTGTTTGTTCATGTTTTGTTTTTAGATTCCACATATAATTGGAGTCATATGGCATTTGTCTTTCTCTGTCTGCCTTATTTCACCTAGCATAGTACACTCTAGGTTCATAAGTACTGTTGTAAATGGCAAGATTTCATTTTTTTTTTTATGGCTGAATAACATTCCATTGCGTATATACACACATATCCACATACTCTTTATCCATTTTTTCTTTATCCACATTTTCTTTATCCATTCATCTATTGATGGACACTTGGGTTGCTTCCATATCTTTTTAAATTTTAAACTTAAATTTCTAAATTTTAATCCCACTATAGGTAACATAAAATGTTACATTAGTTTCAGATGTACAACATAGTGATTCAACAGTTCTATACATTACTCAGTCCTCATCAAGATACGTGTACTTTTAATCGTCTTCGTGCCTATTTCACCCATTCCCCACTATATATATATAGAGAAAGACGACCCATTCCTGACATCATACTTTTCCAACATATAAAAGGAAATAGCACTTTGACATCATGCTCTGTTGCATCATGGGGCACTCAGGTACCAGCTTTTCTCAGGATATAGTATCTCTTGACTCGGCAAATATGAGCTATTGTGTAAATGGAACCTGAATTTTGGTAAAGATCTTTCTTTTTTTCCTATTAAAATGTATGATTAATCAAACTTACTATAATTTTATATTATTTAGAACTGTGGCTTTTATGGATTTCTATTTGAGATAGCTTGTTGGATGCAGGATTTTTTTAAAATCATTAAATATTAGCCCATTTTTTATCAAATGGACTCTCAATTCCATTCCCACTTGGGTAACTGAAGTTCTGCATCTCAACAGCGGGTTACAGTTTTTAATGGTGTGACTCGTAGCAGTGAGATCAAGTGATCCTATACCTGTATCAACTCTGAATCTCACTACAGTGTTTTTTGGTGCACAGTAAATATGACTGATGGGACATCTAAATGCTGGAATTTTGAAGGGCTAGAATTATCATAAAATCTGATGTTGGACATGTCAGTAATCTCATTCATGGAACTTTGGAACAAGCCAGGGCAGGAATCGGAGTAGGGAAGACAGGACAGCTGCAGAAAAGTTACATTTAGTTAAATCACACGGTTAGAAAATTTTAAGAAAATGCCTGTTGAACTTTCTCCATCATTAGAAAGAAAAATAAATAATGAAAATTGACAATGAAGACACCAAGAGCTAATTTTCGAGTTTAATTTGTCTTTCTGAATGATGCCTCTTTGGTCTTTTATGAAGGATAAATTATATTTGAAATGAAATCTTTTAAATGGATTATCTTTTGGGTAGTTATTTTGTGCACTTTTAAAGTGCATTTTACTTATTTGTGGGGGGTTGGGGTAGAAAGATGAATTCTGAAGAAATTGAGAGGAAAATAATTTCAGAAGGTAATGGATGAACTTGGTCTGGAAGATTAATCAGGGCAGTTGCAAGAGGGTGCCAAATGCATAACGGGAGTAGAACTAAATATCTGATTGTAATTAAAACTTTAGGTTTCTAATGGCTGCATGAAAGATATTTTAATAAACGTGAAATGCACTTTCTAAATGGCACGCTAACTTTTAATGACTTGGGTGTTTTGTTTGATTAGTAACCTGGACTGTTAAATTAAAGCCAACTGCAAGTGCATGATAAAATATTGATGGTTTCAGGCAAATGAATTGGGGAAGTTATGCTTGACAGATTTTTTGTATCATTAAGGATTTTAACTGGTGGAAAATATATATTGCTGGTGCTTAAAGATAGTTAAAGAGGATCTTCCTGTTTATATGACCTCGTTTTAATTTTACAGTAATAATAAGGGGGAAATCTGAATTATTCACAGATGGTTGGTCAAGAGAGGTCACTTAATTAAAAAAGTGTTATTTTAATTACACCTGTTTCACATTCCTGGAACGGGAAATTAAATATTTTGAAGCATTTGATTATTTCTGTTTCACAGATTACCTGGACTTTTGCTGGCTCCTGTGAAGGCCTGAGATTGTTGTATGTGAAGCTTTTACCTCTTGTTAGCAGGGTGTTTCGCTTTAAGGATCAGGAGTTTAAAAATAATTTTTTCATTGATAGTTTTAGAAACAATGCAAGAGGAAGACGTATATAATTATCACACACAAACACACACACACACACACACACACACTGTAGTCTTGTATATGCAGGACAATCTTTAGAAGGATACGTAAGAAAATATGAGGCTATTTATTTCTTAGGGATTGAGCTGGGATGTCAAAAGTGAAGGAGATTTTATTTATTACTTTATTCTTTTGGGGAAATAGGGTATATTTTGCATTGAGAATGCCTTCGTTTTATAAAAGAAAAATTTCCTTTTGAAACCCAGCTTTCTTTTAACAACACCATTGTTTCTTTTCATGCCTTTCTCCCCATAACAGAGAATTTTCCTGATTCTGTCAGAAGATGTGGTTAACTTTAAGGAGCTTTTCTTATTGGATCAAGTTAGTTTCTTTCCTTTTCCCCTCCAACCTTTCATCCATCCTCAGATATTTAGTGCTTAGTATCTCTTACTGCTTCTTACAGGCTAAGTAAAAGTAACTCTTTGGGAAAAGAAGAGATCAGCAACATTCGTGAGGTTGCTGTCCCTCTGATGGGACTTCAGAAACGTGAGACTTTGAGAAGATGGAGTGATTTTGCAGAGGATGCTAGGACAATGATTCAGGGTAGCCGAGGTTCTGTGTGCCTAGATATTCCCTCACACAGAAGGAAAAGAAACCACTAGTGCTTCTCAATTAATGAGAGGCTTGGAAAGTGCCGGAAGGACATCTGGAAGAATAGTGATGGAAAAACCTCTGCATAAAGAGTTGCTCTTAATAAAACATTAAAAAAAAAAAGAAGTAGGGGTGCCTGGGTGGCTCAGTCGGTTAAGCGTCTGACTTCAGCTCAGGTCATGATCTCACGGTTCGTGGGTTCGAGCCCTGCATCGGGCTATGTGCTGACGGCTCAGAGCCTGGACCCTGCTTTGGATTCTGTGTCTCCTTTCTCTGCCCCTTCTCTGCTCATGCACTTTCTCTGAAACAAATAAAACATGAAAAAAATTTACAATAAACATTATATACCTTAAAAAAATAGCTGCTCTTCCCCACGGTGCTGACCTTTGGGTGCTTTAGTGGCACAGGTTGTTTGAAGTTGAAAGACACAGGGAGATTCTTGGATAGTATTTGACACACACACACTTGCACACACCTCTGTCCCATTTCTTGCTCAAATGTCTGAGCCTCAAGGGAATGAAGGATATAAAATTAATTCAAGTTTTGCTACTTACTTATTGTTTTGCTTTGAGTTTGTAGTTTCGATACATTTCTGGGTCTCTTAACTATGAAATGAAGGTACCTATTCTATGTCAAAGTTGTTCAGACTAATAAACTAGTCCTCAATCACTATATTAAAATGCAGTAATCTTGCTTTTACCACTACTAAGAAATTGTAGCTGTTTGGATTTATTTTTGAGGTTGCAAATCTTCATATCAATTAATAGTAGTAGTGACAATATATAGTAGCTACTATTTATTGAGTATTCAGTGTGCTAAGTAGATTTACATACATTATCTCATTTAATTTCTTCTGCAACCCTGTGGAGTAGGCTAAGTTTTACAGATGTGGAAGGTGAAACTCAGAGAAGTTAAGCAGCTTGTTAGTGAATGACAGATGCAAGGATTAAAACCAAAGTACTAGTTAGTATGTAATTTGGCTGCTCTAACAGAAACCCAAATAAAATAGCTTAAACACAATAGAAGTTTATTCCTCTCTCATGCAGGTTTGGGACTAAGAAAGTATGCATATGCGTTTACACAATTATTACAGTCTTAGGCTCCTTCTCTCTTGTTACTTGGCCATCTTCACTATGAAGCTTCATTTGATTCAAGATGGCGCATCCAGTTGCCAGCATCCCACTCACATTCCGGTCAGTGAGAAAGAAGAAAAAGAAGCAAGTGTAAGGCAAGTTCTTTCCATTTAAGGGCATGACCTGAAATTCTCCACCTCACTTCTGCTCCCATCCTACTGAGCAAAACTAGGTCACATGGCTGATCAGCTGGAAGGAAATCTGGGGAAGTGGTCTTTATTCTGGGTAGTGATGTATCCCACTAAATTTTTTTTTTTTTTCCTGAGGAAGAAGGGGAAAGGGGATATTGGAAAAGTAGCAATGTCTTCCTCACCCATTTTGTAAGATTGTTAAATTTATGCTTAAGGTGAGCTTTGTTTTGCCAAAATATACCACTATTATGAAAAACTTTTAATAAACAGAGCCACCCGGAAAGAGAAGTGAGCTGTTTTCACTAGAGGTTATTCAAACAGACACTGGCAGACAAACACTGTATACACGGTGTAAGCATTTGGAACATGTACACTGTATATTGTGCAAGTGTTAGATAATCTTCTAATTCTGAGATTCTGTAGTTCAATTAAAATTGCTTAGTGGCTATATCACATTTGCTGACCCTACAAACATACCCATGTATGAAATCATGAACAAATGCTTGAACTGTCTATTGTACCAAGAATGTTATCTATAGTCTTATAGCTATATTTGAGCTTTTTAAAGTTATATATCACATACTGAGCTTAGTGTCTAGCTCTCTTCTTCTTAAACCAGGTTAACATCCTTTTACTAAGCATGCTACTCCCACTCTCTCTGGCTTGAAATTTCCCCGCTTGAAATTTTGACCTATTTCTCCTCATTTATTTCCATCGTGCCAACTGTTACCAACATTGTGTAGATTTTGTCCCTTCAACAGGTTCTGCAGTTTTTCATTCCTTCTCCCACTTTTTTCTGTTGTTCTCATAGGTCAGACTCTCATCTTTCCTTGTGTCTAGACTGCCATGATGGTTCTCTCAGGGCTCTGCCAGCCTCCAGCCCGTGTCCTCTGCAGTCTAGCCAATTCAATATGAAGTCATTGATATTCCATGGCTTTTAACATGCTTGTCTGAATGCTCAAGAACCCATGGGTTTTCCATCTGGCTCTATCTTGCCTATGATCAGACTCTGTGCCCTGACTTTGTTTGGTCAAGGCCTCCTACCCCGTTCCACCTAGTCTTACCAAGTTTATTTCCCTTCACATCTACCATGCACTATTTCTGTACTCAGACATTTCTTCTGTTCTTTCTTCATTCGAGTTCTCTCTCTTGCCTCCCTCTACCACTTCTTTCCCTGTTTCCTTTCTTTCAACACCAGGTATTTTCTGAATGCCTACCTTGGGCTAGTCTTTGGAGATTTAACCGTACAACAAGCTAAGACCCAGTTCCTGCCCCCACTGGGTTTATGATCTGGGTTAAAATTCCTGGTGTTGTTTATGATCATTTATGAGCCTGTCTCTGAGTTTGTTTCATCTGCCTGAAAGTTCTCCTTTTCCCTTCCAGCCATCTAACTTGTGTTCATCATTTAAGGCCTGACTCAAGTTTTACTTCCTCTTCAGGTATATTCTCCGAATGCTTCCATGTGCTTCTATTCTTGAACACCTTTAGTACATAGTCACCACTGTATACTTTAGTTTCTAATTGTTGTTTTTCATGATATGCTAATGGTATTCTATTCTGGAGAGCAGGAAATATATCTTAGTCTTATCTATATTCATATTTATATACACGTATCGCTGTTTGTAGACCTCGGTTTCTGTGTCTAAAACACCTAGCACCCCTGATCTTTCAAAATTCTCTAATTCATAAAAGTAGAATTCCTTTAATTTAGGCTCCTGGCCTTTTCCAGGTTTGTTATTCTTTCTGGAGACAAGTGGAATCTCTGTGTATTCTCACACCACAAACAGTCTTTTCAGTGTTCATAAAGGTATCTCTAGCACCTAGAGCTATTGTTCACATAACAAAATTCTGATGGCTTCATAATCATTGCTGTATATCTGGAGTGAGAATAACCTAGGATGTGGAATGAGATGGTTAACTGCTTGAACTTCAGAGTAAGGCACACTTGGGGTGAATCTGGGATCAGCGGGCTCTCTGATCTCTCTTAATAACACTAACTCTGTGATCTTGCTCAAATCATACTAACTAGCCATGTGACCTTTTTTTAAAAATTACGTTTATATTTTATTTTTGAGAGACAGAGTGAGACAGAGTGTGAGTGGGGGAGGGGCAGAGAGAGAAGGAGACACAGAATGTGAAGCAGGCTCCAGGCTCTGAGCTGTCGGCACAGAACCTGACGCGGGGCTCGAAACCACGAACTGCGAGATCATGACCCGAAGTCGGACATTCAACCAACTGAGCCACCCAGGTGCCTGCCATGTGACCTTCTTAATCACGCTAACTAGCTTGTGGTCTTGCTCCATCACACTGACTAGTTATATGATCTTGAGTACATTTCTTTAAATTTTTTTTAAAGGTTTATTCATTTTTCAGAGACAGAGAAAGACAGTGTGAGTGGGGGGAGGGGCAGAGAGAGAAGGAGACACAGAATCTGAAGCAGGCTCCAGGCTCTGAGCTGTCAGCAGAGCCCGACGCAGGGCTCAAACTCACAGGACTTGAGATATGACCTGACCTGAAGTCGGACACGCAACCAACTGAGTCACCCAGGCACTTGAGTACATTTCTAAATCTCTTTGAATCTCAGGTTATTTTATTTTATTTTTTTTGTCTATCAAGTGGGGATAAAGTGGTTATAATCATGGTTAAATGAGATAATATATAGGAAATAATTGGTACAGTACTAGCACACAGTAAATTAAAATAATAATGACATTGTGTTTTGGGGATCGCTGGCTAACTAGACTAACTAGGCTGAGTTACCAAGTGACTGTCTCCCAAACACTGGTGTCATGCTATTTACCATTGAAATCTGGGCCTCAGCAAAAGACAAATTGCTATAGGTCGTGAGTCTCTTGGACTGCTGTGAGGGCTAAATCCACGAGTACCAGAAGCTTAGGATAGTACACTTTTGTGTACTTTTGGCATGCTTTGGACATGCTGATGGACCTTTAGAGAGACTCAGCATATGATTTATTGATTCGTGGTGTGGATGGACAGATAGGGAGAGTTAGAGTAGAGAGGACAGACAGACTGCTCAGGGCCCTTCTACCCACCTGCATCTAAATCCAACTTCATTCTGGATTGGAGCACAACTTGATCCACTCTGTGAGAAAGCAGCACATGGCCTTGTCTAAAGATTTTATGAATGGGAGTGAAGAATGGAGGAGAGCCAAAGATAGCAGCTGGGCTATTCTCTCGGACCAGGCAAGATAAAAACAATCTTTTATGGAATAGGTTTTGGGTTTGTCTGGCGTACTGCAATAAGGATAAATGCTCTCCAGTGACATTTCCCACCCCCACCTCCATCCCTGCTCCCCTTTATAAGCCCTGGGAGACAGTGCTGCCCCAGCACAGGCCAAGGAGCCCCTAACAGTGCAGGCAGAGAAAAAGAATGCGCCTCTGCTTGCCCTCTCCTGAGGCTTCCCGCCCAGGCAGGAAAGGACACAAGGCGGTTGCAGAGAAAATAAAGGTATGTGCACGTGGCTCAGGACTCTGAACAGGGCCCCAGTAGTGACAGGGCTCACAGGAAATTAGATTCTCCTGAGAGCTGGTTATAGCAAGACTGCTATGTATGTCAAAAAGCCACATATCCATGGAAGGAGGCTGCATGTGGTCACACAGAAGTGTGGTTCTGAGATCAGTGCAGCCAGGCATCCACGGGAGGGCCTGGAGGGAGAGCAACATGGGTTGGATACAAGTGAAATGATGCAGGTTGCGGTTTGTTCTGAGTGATTAGCTTTTGCTTTTGGGGGCCCCCCAGATACCATGAGAACAGATTTGTGTTATAAAACCCAAATACGCATTTCCAGGTTCCTTAGTTCTTCCTTACTGATACATTCCTATACCCTTTCTCTGACTTCTGTTACTTTCTTCCTGGCTGCCCCCATCCACATGCCCAGTGAGCATAGGAGGGACAGCAGAGAGGAAGCTGGGGGAGGCCACATAGGTATTTGCTGAGCTCTGACCCAACCCCACCCCCCGGAGGGCCACCTTTTCACAGCATCACACAGAAGCATCTTTGAAGCAGAAAAGAAATCCCACCCTTCCTTTGAGGTGCCTTTTGTAATATTGCTTTCCTCTGGCTGGTTGGATTAGTTAAAATTTCATCAGCTGTTCTTAAAAAAAATTTCCCTGTTGTCATATCATGAAAAGACAGCATATCTTTTGAAGGTGTTTGCCACCCTCAAGAAATAAGAAAAGAATCTGATCTCTTATTCCAGAAACTTAAGTTCTCTTGCAAGCTTAAGCCAGTCAGATGATGTGTTTTGAAACACCCTCCCCCCAACATATATATTTTGTGGTTGTTCAGGTTTTATTAAAAGAAAAAAAATAAGAGCCCTCACCTTCACCCACACCGTTCTAATGTTCTCAGTGTTCTTTGGGGCATGAGGGTGGGCAGGTTTCACCACCCTGATAAAAAACACGTTCTGAAAACCAACTCAAAACAGTAGCAGCCAGGATGAGATTATGAGGCCAAAACAGTAGGGGGCAGTCTGACACAATCTAACAGAGGTTGATAGTCCAATAAAACAGAAACCAGGCTCTTTGAGACAACAAAGGCCAAAATTGTGCTAAGAGCTGTAAATCTTGCATGCTAAATTCCTGTGTAAGAGACAGTCGTGGTTGTATCATAATTAAACATGCTACTAAAACATAAATCCCTTACTGATAACTTCTTAGTGGCCTCATTTGCCGTGGAATGAACCAGAGGCTGGTCACCCATTAGCAATAATTGGAAAGATTTCTGATGTGTTCAGCACAGATTCATCTTTTGTGTATTGGAAACAACAAAAGAAAAGTAAATCATCAACATCATTGCTGCGAAGCATTCCGCAACCATCTTTATGAATGTGTGGCTGTATCGGAGCTAAAGGTTGAGATTTGATGGTTGACTTCAGAATCTTACAACCTAGAAAGGCAGGGGATAGAGAAGAGCGATCATCTATAGGTATTGTACTAGTTTCTTAGGGTCACCATGACAAAGTACCAAAAACTGAATGCCTTTAAATAACAGCAATTTATTCTCTCTGTTACATCCACAAGAACTCTATTTCCAAGTAAGGCTACACTGTGAGATATGGGGGATTACATAGGGGGTAATCTTTTAGGGGGTGGGGGGGACACAATCCAACCCATAACAGGTATGTAGATTTTTGAGTCATTTGAATTCTGCTACACAACCTTTTACTGTATCATGGCATCTCCTAAACTGGGTCAATCAATTAAGTCTTTCTAGAAATTCTAGTCCTAGCTTAGACTAATTCTTTTTTTTTTTTTAAATTTAACTAATTAATTAATTAATTAAATATAGTTTATTGTCAAGTTGGCTAACATGAACATACAGTGTATACAGTGTGCTCTTGGTTTTGGAGGGTAGATTCCTGCGATTCATCACTTACATACAACACCCAGTGCTCATCCCAACCAGTGCCCTCCTCGATGCCCATCACCCATTTTCTTCTCCCCCATCAACCCTCAGTTTGTTCTCTGTATTTAAGAGTCTCTAATGGTTTGCCTCCCTCCCTCTCTGTTTGTAACTATTTTTCTCCTTCCCTTACCCCATGATCTTCTGTTAAGTTTCTCAAGTTCCACATATGAGTGAAAACATATGATATCTTTCTCTGACTGACTTACTTCACTTAGCAGTATACCCTCCAGTTCCATCTACATTGCTGCAAATGGCAGGATTTCATTCTTTCTCATTGCCAAGTAGTATTCCATTGCATATATAAACCACATCTTCCTTATCCATTCATCAGTTGGTGGACATTTGGCTCTTTCCATAATTTGGCTATTTTGAAAGCGCTGCTATAAACATTGGGGCACACGTGCCCCTATGAATCAGCACTTCTGTGTCCTTTGAATAAATTCCTAGAAGTGTTATTGTTGGGTTGTAGGGTGGTTCTATTTTTAATTTTTTGAGGAAACTCCATGCTGTTTTCCAGAGTGGCTGCACCAGCTTGCATTCCCACCAACAATGCAAAAGAGATCCTCTTTCTCCACATCCTTGCCAACATCTTTTGTTGCTTGAGTTGTTAATTTTAGCTACTCTCACTGGTCTGAGGTGGTATCTCAGTGTGGTTTTGATTTGTATTTCCCTGATGATGAGTGATGTTGAGTATCTTTTCATGTGTCTGTTGGCCATCTGGATGTCTTCTTTGGAAAAATGTCTATTCATGTTTTCTGCCCATTTCTTCACTGGATTATTTGTTTTTCAGATGTTGAGTTTGGTAAATTCTTTATAGATTTTGGATAAAACCCTTTATTTTATATGTCATTTGCAAATATCTTATCCCATCCTGTCAGTTGCTTAGGTTAATTCTTATGAAGGAGTAGAAATAGTATAAACATTCGTTCAGTCATTACTAAGTGCCCAAGTGCACTTAGTGCCCAAGTGCAGTGGTACTTAGTACTAAGTGCCCAAGTGCACTGCCCAAGTGCAGTCATTACTAAGTGCAAAAGTCATCTTCAGTTCAACCAGTTCTAACTGTGGCCACTGCTACATGCTTAGTCCACAACTACCATTATCACCACGGGGGATGGACCATTTTAATGTCCTATAAAACCTGGTCTTCCTGCTTTCAAGCTTGTCCTCTGTATTGGTTCTCTATTGCTGCCTGACAAGGTGCCCCAAAACTTAGCTGCTTAAAATAACAAATAGTTATTATCTCAGGAAGGTTTCGAGGGTCAGGAACCCAGTCATGGCTTAGCAGAGCCCTCTGACTCAGGGTCTCTCAAGAGGTTGCAGTCAAGGGGTTGGCTGAGCTGCAGTCATTTCAAAACCACTGGGGGTGAATCTGCTTCCAAGTTTGCTCACCTGGCTGTGAGAAGGCCTCAGGTCCTCACTGGCTATTGGCTGTAGATGTCAGTCCTTGTCACATGGACCTCTCCATAGGCCTTCTCTCAACAAGGCAAAGGCTTCCCCCAGGCGAGGGCTCTGAGAGGGAGAGCAAATGAGAGACGCAGAGTAAGAAGAAAGTCTAGGTCTTTTGAAACCTAATGGAAGTGGGCTAGAATTACTTTTACATTATTCTACTTGTCAGAAGCAATAACTAGGCCCAGCCCACATTCAAGGGGAATGGAAAAGCTCATTTCCTCTTTTGTGTCTGTCTCTCCTTTACTCTCACAAAATTGTTACACCCACACCCTTCTGACAACAGATGTGTGGGCTTTCCACATATCGGGCAATTCTGTGACGCCAGCTGGATGTCCTACAGAGTAACTCAGTTCTGACACTATCTACAGGCATACCTCATTTTACTGTCTTTTGCTTTATTGCACTTTGCAGATACTGCTTGCTTTTTTTTGTTTTTTGTTTTATGGTTCTTACAAATTGAAGCATGGTGGCAACCCTGTGTTAGCCAAGTCTATTAGCACCATTTTTCCAACAGCAGTTGCTCACTTTGTGTCTTGGTGGCACATTTTGGTATTGCAATATTTCAAACTTTTAATTATTATATTTTTATGGTGACCTGTGATCAGTGATTATGACTCACTAGAAGCTCAGATGACAGCATTTTTTTGCACTATTTTTTAATTTTTATTTTTTTTACAGTTTATTTGTTTATTTTGAGAGAGCAAGTGTGCACACAAGTGGGGGAGGGGCAGAGAGAGAGAGAGAGAGAGAGAGAGAGAGAGAGAGAATCTCAAGCAGACTCCATGCTATTAGCACAGAGCTCAACATGGTTGGATCCCATAAACTGTGAGATCATGACCTGAACCCAAATCAAGAGTTGGACACTTAACCAACTGAGTCACCCAGGTGTCCCAGAAACAAACAAACAAAAATATATATATAATTATTTTTTGTTTTTATTTATTTATTTATTTTTGAGAGGGAGAGCATAAGTGGGGCAGGGACAGAGAGAAAGGGGGACAGAGGATCCAAAGCAGGCTTTGCGCTAACAGGCTGATAGCACCAAACCTGATGTGGGGCTCGAACTCACAAACTGTGAGATCACAACCTAAGCCGAAGTCAGGTGCTCAACGGAGTGTGCCACTCATGTGCCCCATATTTTTAAATTAAGGAATGTAAAAAAAAAATTTAAAGGACATAATACTATTGCACACTTAATAGACTACGGTGTAGTGTAAACATAACTTTATATACACTGGGAAACCAAAAAATCCATTTGACTCACTCTATTGCAATATTTGCTTTACTGCTGTGGTTTGAAACCAAAGCCACAATATCTCCAAGGTATGCCTGTACCTGGAGATAGCTTCAGATCCCACAGGTTGAGGGCTCAGTTTCACAAGACAAAACAACCATGCTGTCAGGAGCCTATCACAAAACCTGGTTGTTACCTGTGCTTCTGAACAACTGACTATAAATCGGAAGTTGCCACCACTCCCTCCTCTGGTTCAATTAATTTGCTAGAGAGGCTCACAGAACTCAGGAAAGCATTTATTTACTAAACTACTGGTTTGTTACAAAAGGATATAATTCAAGAACTGCTAGATGGAAGAGAGGCAGAGGCCAAGGTACGTAGGAAGGAGTGCAGAGCTTCCGTGCCCTCTCCACGGTGCCAATCTCCCAGGACCTATACATGTTCCCACACCCAGAAGTTTTCTGAACTTTATCCTCTTGGGTTTTCATGGAGGCTTCATCACATAGGCATGGTTGATTAAATCATTGGCTGTTGATGATTGAATTCCATCTCGAGCCTCTCTTTCTGGAGCTGGAGTGGGGCTGAAAGTTCCAACCCTGTAATCATATTTGGTTCCCCTGGCAACCAGTCCCCATCCTTAGGTTACTCAGGGGTTTTCTCTTAATCACCTTGTTAACATAAACTGAGGTGTGGTTGGAAGGGGTTGTTATGAATAACAAAAGACACCTTAATCACCCTTATCACTTAGGAGATTCCAAGGGTATTAGGAACTCTGTTCAGGAACACCAGGAAGACCAAAAGTATATTTCTTATTAAATTACATATAAATCACAATGTCTCTGCACTCACATGAGGAGGCAGGAATTGCTGAGAACCATTTTAGAGGCTGTCTATCATATTCTCCTATTGGCTAAACATTTACCAGAGTGATCCAGTTAAAATGTAAATCAATCACAACTCGCTTCTGCTCAAAACACTTCAATGGCTTCCCATCATTCTTAGAATCCAAAGTCCCTACCCATGCCTAAGTGATTTGGCCCTGGGTGTCTCTCTTATCTCACCTCCTTCAACTTCCTTTCCTCCATTGCTTTACTTCAGCCCTGTGTCCTTTGACATAATGTGCTGACCCACTGTGCGACTTTGCCCTTGTTCCTCTGTCCAACTACGCTGGCTTGAGGGGGTACTGGTGGTGCTGCAGACTTGGAAGGCGATCCTGAGAAGGAAAGCCGGTAAGAGCAGATAAAAAAAAGGGCCAGCCAGATGTCCGAGGCCGATACTCCCTTTGCATGCTTTTGGCTTCTGTAATCTGGCTTGCCCCTTATATCAGCCGGCAGCCAGGGACCAGAAGCTTGACTGTACTAGTCCTGCCCAACCTCGAAGCACACATATATAAAGGATCAGTAAAACCCAGCAGATGCTCAGCCTTTGGAGGTGACTCTGCTGGGCCAGCACTGGTGTGAAAGATTCTTTTCTGATTCCCCAAGTGCGCGTCACTTGTCTCTTCCTGGGGGCCGAGTATTTGCTGTAACAATGTGACCTCAAAGAACCAGCTTTCTGGGCTTGTGGAGGCAGAGGAGGAAGAGGAGTTCTACCAGATGGCACCTGGGGGTTTCACAGAAGAATCTGGAGGTGATGAGTATCAAGAGAACAATCCGACACAGTGGAAGAGGTGTGCCTTGGCTTTGACATCAGCGTGCAGAAGCCAGAGAGCCAAGGAGGAAGCACTGAGTCACTAAACCTATGAGGGGCCTCCCAAGAGCTTGAGAACTCCAAAGGTCAGCACCGTTGGCAGTTCTCCGAAGGCACTGCTATGGCTGGGACCGCAGGATGAGGGCTCTGACAGTTTGAAGTCCATGTGTCAGTCTCTGACTGAGCACACACACAAACATACCCTTGGGTCCAGGAGAGTCAGGGAGTGGAAGAGCCCCAGTGTGAGTGGCCACTGACCCAGGAAGAACTGCTCAGTGAGACCAAGATCACAGAGGGGCCCAATTTATCTTCATCATAAGATGACATACTGTAGCCCAACTAAAGTGAGTTGGTGAGTTGCTTTGATGAGGGAGCAAAAGGCAAGTTGATACCCTGCAAACCTACCCCCTACCCCTCTGTCCCCCTGCCCCAGGTGGGATACTGTGACATTCCTCAGGCACTCCTGGCTGCCCATGAACAAAGGAAAGGGGAACAAATGGTTGACTGATAGAGATCATAGTCATGCAAGCCTGAGTCTCCATCAGTTTCCAAATATCTTCGTAAACTACAAGAAAAAGGCAATCTTATCAATAGCCTAATCTCCAGAAACCTAAAGCCCCAACACCACCCTCCCCTCCATAGTGATATGCGGAACAAAGGCAAGAAGGAAATGGCAGGTAAAGTTAAATTTCCTTATAACCTGCAGCCCACTGACAAATACTTGAGGCAGGCAGAGTAAAACTTTCTCCAGGAACTCCCTACTGTCTTAATGTTAATGCTTTGCTAGGGGGAAAAATAACGATAGCTTGACAATGGCCATTGGCTCTGGACCCCCCCCATCACTCTGAAACCCCACAAGCTCCTTGGAGAGTTACAACACCACAACAGCTGGAGTTGTCACACAAAGGAAACCTTATTTGCAACAAATAAGGAGATCGTGGGGACTAACTTCCAAAGCCATGACTCCTCAAGCAGGGGTGAGCAGCTTTTTAAATTTAGGGTTTAGGGTGACTATTCACAAAAGGGAGATTTTTCACTGTGGTAAAGGCTGGTGTAACACTGCACAGGCGTACTTAGAAAACATGCCTGTAAATGCAACCTTATGTTAATGAAGCTTGTACTCTTTCTAGGGTAGAGACTTTATAATGAAACAGAGGTAATTATGGGACAAAGAGAAGGGGCTATGGGCGTGCTCTGAAAGCCAGTATAAACTGGATGGGGTCTTGGGTTTCTTATCTCGGGTAAGGAATGCAGGGTCTTGCTTACTGTTGAAATAGCACCACTGATTTATTGTCTCTGATATTCTATTTCCTGGCCTGGTGGAGACTGTTAGTTTTTGCGTTCCCTTTGTTCCCTGAAAATCCTTAACTACTGTGGTTTTTGCATTTCTTTGTAATTCTGACACCTCCCAGAAAGTTCTGTAGGAAATGTGTTTGGGCAAGGAGGGCACAGATCACTGGGGGAAATAGCTGGAGGCCTAAAATGACTTCTCCTGTGTCACAAAAGCTATGTCTCACCTTTCTTTTTCTGGGGACTCCTAACTCTTTCTGCTTACAGCCTAAGTAGCTTGAGGCTGCCAGAAAGAAGCAGGTTTGCCGGAAGCAGGAGTTCCCAGGGCACATAACCACTTGTCATTCGGTGACAGTGCCCCTGGTTGGGGAGCTGGGGCCCCAAGGCAGAGAATGTCATTGGAGAAGTACTTCTTCCTGCTTCCACTGTTTCAACCTTGACCCCTGTGCTGGGACTGAGTCTGTCTTCCACGCTTCTCACTGCTCATGTAATTTCATCACCTTTAGTGATGGTATGACATTTGAAGAATGGGTTCCTAAGGGTAGCCCTCCAAATTCCCCCCCGCTGTTCTGAAGGACCCATTGCCCAGCCCTGTACTGGTGTAACGGAACCAGCGTGAGTTTGCTTTTTGGGAGTCACAGAAACTACCCAGGTGAGTTTTCCCGCAAAGAAAACAATTGGCAGCAAATAAGGAGACCACGGGGAATGGCTTTCAAAGCCATGACTTCCTGATAGAGGGTGAATGGGTACCTTTTGTTTAGGGTTAGGATGAAAATTTATTTATTTTTTTACTTGAGAGAGAGAGAGGCAGGGGGAGGGAGCAGAGAGAGAAAGTGAATCTCAAATCACATTCAGCACAGAGCCAATGCAGGGCTCCATCCCAGCATGGGATCCTGACCTGAGTGGAAATCTAGAATGGAACACTCAACCCACTGAGCCACCCAGGTGCCCCTAGCATAAATATTTAGATAGGGAAGCCATGTTATGGAATGTAGAGGTGGGTGTAAGATCATGCAGGGGCCTTAAAGAAACATGCTTATACTCACTTGTATGATTATGTAAATGAGGCTGAGGTTCCTCCTTGGGTGGAGATTTTAGTATTATAATGAGGTAAGGGCAATTGCAGGTCGTTCCTGGGGTCACTTCGCACTCCATCTGCACAGCTGCGAGCCAGGTATTTAGCTCAAATGGGTCTGGGTGGTCTGGGCTGGCTGCAGGTCTTATCAGGGCAGTAGCCACATGAGGGGTGGTTTTGGGTTCCATCTGGCTGAGTTAAGAGGCTAGCCAGTAAGAAGAGCTTAAGGAAAAATGTAAGATGGAGGTTAGTGAGTACAAGCAGGTGGGCAGTAAAGGTCAAGTCTTGGGGTCTGGCTGATGACACTGGGAACCTGTTAGAGACACTGGGAACCTGTGCACTACTATGGCCCTGGTCCCTGGGCTGTCATCTCCTGAGTCCCTCCCTCCTCTGGGCTCCAGCCTTGTACCAGAACACTGTCATCAAATGAAGTGATGTCTAGTCCTGAGAGATCTCTTTCCTGCCTTGACTTTGGGGCTCTTGACATTCTCCCTCCTTTACCTGCTTCTCTTATTATTTGATCTTTGCCCAATCCTTTTCTATATTTTCCCCCTCTTTCCTCCTAGTTTCTACTGGCTTTGTGTTTTTTAATTTAATAAAATAAAATACCTCATTATGCCTGCCTCTCTTTTTCTTTCTCTTGCTTCCTTAGTCTCTCTTATTTGTTTATTATTGCGCTCTTACCCCATACAGAGGACTATTTCATGCTGATAGAAAGTCTTTCAGAGAGTGATTCTTTTTTGTAGGGAGAGGTTCACTTGTTCACTTATATTTAATTGATTTGCATATATGGATATCTATAAATAAAATGAATGTACTTTA
Source organism: Felis catus (assembly GCF_018350175.1). Taxonomy (NCBI): domain Eukaryota; kingdom Metazoa; phylum Chordata; class Mammalia; order Carnivora; family Felidae; genus Felis; species Felis catus. Next base: position 83,682,658 of record NC_058373.1, on the reverse strand, counting down.
TGTCTTAGAGCAGTTTTAGGTTTAAGAGAATTGAACAAAAGTGCAGAGAGTTTCCATGTATTCCCCTTTAACACCAGCAGTTTCTCATATTGTTAATATCTTACATTGGTGTAGTTCATTTGTTTTAACTGATGAACCAATGTTAATATATTATTGGCCGAAGTCCGTAATTTACATTACAGTTCACTCTTTGTATTGTGTTGTTCTATAGGTTTTGCCAAATTCTTAAAAAAAATTTTTTTTAATGTTTGTTTATTTTGGAGAGACAGAGAGAGAGAGAGAGGGAGGGGCAGTGAGAGGGACACAGAATCTGAAGTAGGCTCCAGGCTCTGAGCTGTCAGCATAGAGCCCTATGAGGGGCTTAAACTCATGAGCTGTGAGATCATGACCTGAGGCTTAACCAACTGAGCCACCCAGGTGCCCCTTTGCTAAACTCTTGATGTTATGTATCTAGCATTACAGTATCATACAGAATAGTTTCAATGCCCTGAAAAATCACCTGTTATCTACCTATTTACCACTCCTTCCCTCCTCTCAACCCCTGGCAATAAGTCATATATATATATCTCATATATAAAATCTATCAATCTATAAAGGAATGCTGTCTATTGGAATCATGATTTTCAAGCTGACTTCTTTCACTGAGGAATATGCATTTAAGCTTTCTGTATGTTATTTTGTGGCTTGAGGACTCCTATCTTTTTATCCCTGAAATAATATCCCATTGAATAGATGTACCACAGTTTGTTTATCCATTTACCCATTGAAGGACATCTTGGTTACTTCCAATATTGGGGAATTATGAATAAAGCTGATATAACATTTATGTGCAGGTTTTTTTTTTAAAGATTTTATTTTTTAAGTAATCTCTACACCCAACATGGGGCTCAAGTTTATAATCCCGAGATCAAGATTCACATGCTTTACTGACTGAGCAAGCCAGCCACCCCTATGCGCAGGTTTTTGTAGACATAAGAGTATAAGCTATTTGGGGAGCCTGGGTGGCTCAGTCAGTTAAGCATCCAGCTCTTGGTTTCAGCTCAGGTCACTATCTCAGGGTTATGAGATTGAGCACACGTCTGGCTCTGGGCTGGGCATGGGGCCTGCTTAAGATTTTCTCTCTCCTTCTCCCTCTGCCCCCCACTTCACTCAAACATATGTCAATTTTGGTGGTGGTTACACAACTATTTATATTTGTCAAAACTCATGGTACTGTATAACTAAAAATGGTGAATTTTATTATACAGAAAGTATATTTCAATAAGCCTACATTTTAAAGAAGTTAATTATGACCTCTCCACAACCAAATGATGTTTGCAAAAAATTTTAACACTTGTGGAGAAAATTAAGTACATGAATCAGGGTAAAAAAAAAAAAGACTATACCTAAAATAATAAATATACTAATTCTTGTTGTCTTGGGGTGGTGGGATCATGAGTGGTTATTTTTATTTTTATCTTTATTTTTGTGATGTTCTCTCTAATAAACACATCATACTTTAGCTATAGGAATAATAAATATTTCTACTAAAAATATTTATATAAAAATTGAACATATGGTTCCATTTTTGAGGATGTGAAATGCACAGAAAAAAAAAGTGGAGAGAATACTAGAATAGCAAAAATGATTTTAACGTGGGATATTATTTTTTCCTTTCTCTTTTATACACCTAGCGGATTAAAAAAAATTAAAATTTACTGTTAAAAACTGAGAACAAGCTGAGGGTTGATGGGGGGTGGGAGGGAGGGGAGGGTGGGTGATGGGTATTGAGGAGGGCACCTTTTGGGATGAGCACTGGGTGTTGTATGGAAACCAATTTGACAATAAATTTCATATATTGAAAAAAAACCTTAAAATTTAAAAGGATTAAATTTCTACATTAAGCATCTGCTACATTTATAATAATAAAAATGCCCCCCAAAATTTGAGGTGCCTTTACATACTTGATAGGTAAAAAATTCACTTCATTTTCCAGCTGGCTAATTCTTTTGAGGTGCAGGAGAAACGAGATTGCTAGATGTGGGGGAGATGGAGGAGGTGGTGCATTTGGAAGCTGTAGGCACACGCTCTGGACTGTAGCAGACTGCTCTACTAATTTGGCAGAGCGTCCCGCGAGGTCATTTCTACCTCGATACCTACTGATTGATGACTGATGTCAGTTATCAGAGAAGAGTTGGGCCCCCTCCTCCAAAGACTGCCACTGGGTTTTGTCTGAACTCTGCCTTGATATCACAGCATGGCCAGGGTGCTGTGTGTTGGCAGTATTTTCTGTTCTGGAAACCAAGATGCAACAAGTCCTGGGGACTGACTGAGACCGTGCAACTCATAAGGGGCAAGATGGGATTTTCTCATCCCTCCCTTTTTCTTTCTTGTCCCCGCTCCTTGCCTTCTCATGGTAGGGAGGAGACCTTTGGCAAGACAAAGGAAGGGAGACTACAGAGATTTTGTTGGAATAGTGCTGTGACAAGTTTGTGAGCCGAGGGAAATTTTACATCCCCTCTCATGCTGGAAGTACTTGTTCCCCTTGGCCCTGAGAGGCCTCCACAGGTCCCCTGAGTCCAAGAGACCCTTGACTGGAGAGAAAAACAGTTCTTGGAAGAGACCCTTTATATGGCTTATTCAAGTCAGTAAGCTGGTTCTGCATATTTGTTTCGCATAAAGATGTGTAATAGCATTGTGTTTGAAGCTACCAGGAAGACTGGGGAGTGGAAACACTGCTGCATGTGTATTCTTTTTTCTTGCCTACGGATTTTCCTAAACAGCAGAGCCTTACTTAAAATGTTGAGTCTGTGGTTTTTATTTACTCAATATAGTGTTTTCCAAATTGTGGTATTTGTACCAGTGGGATGATTTCAGGTGGTACCTGGATGAGCATTTTTTATTTTAGTAGTGATGTGTTGGTTATAATTAGTAAAAAATATAACCAGTGTAACAAAACCCACAATTTTGTAGGTATTATTGCATATGCAGCCTCATAAATTTTTAAAAAGTGAGAAATACTAATAGAACACTCAGGAAATCGGTAGAGCAAGGATTGGAATTGAAGTATGTGAAATGCGGTGCTATTGGATGTGGCCAATATTAGCAAGAGAAAGGCCTGTTTGCTTTGTAGATGTTGTATTCTTTCTTTCTTTTTCTTTTTCTTTTTTTTTTTAAGAGAGCACACACTCATGGGCATGAGTCGGGGAGAGGGGCAGAGGTAGAGAGAAAATCTTAAGCAGGCTCTATACTCTGCCGAGCTTGATCCCACAACCCGGGATCATGACCTGAGCTGAAATCAAGAGTCGGAGGCTCATCCAACTGAGCCACCCAGGTGCCCCTGTAGATATTTTATTCTGAAGAATATCTAATAATTACTATAAAAGATCTAAGGGACCTGGGTGGCTTAGTCCGTTAAGCATCCGACTCTTGATTTCAGCTCAGGTCATGATCTCACAGTTGGTGAGTTTGAGCCTGCCTCTGTGCTGACATCAGGGAACCTGCTTGGGATTCTGTCCCTCCCTCTTTCTCTCTCTGCCCCACTCCTGTGTGCATTCCTATGTGTGTGTGTGCACATGTACACTCTCTTTCTCAAAAATAAATAAACAAATAAATAAATAACCACCACCAACAAAAAAGATCTAAAACTTCCTCACGACCTGATGCTCCTTGCCTGGATAGAGTCAGGAGTTCCACTCACAGCTTTAGTTTTCATTAAGTTGGCGCTGGGGCCCTCGGGGCAGAACTGAGAGGTGGGAGAGCTTGAGGGCATCCAACTGGGAAGACAAGAGGGGTGGAGACCAGAGAGAGATGGATCCCTTGCCATCCAAGGTGGATGGATGCTGAATAAATATACAGGTAACTTGATGGGGTGGTAATTTGTGGTACCATCTGTTCTCCATGTGGGAGAGAGATTAGTAACAGGAATATATTCTGTTAATAAGCTAAACCTATCGTCAGCTATGGGTAACTGTTCAATCCCAGTGGGGACCCTCTGAGGTATTACATAGAAGAGCTGGACCCTGCAGCTGTAGGAGAACAGAGAAGGGGACCCAAAGAAAGTGGGGCAATAAGAGCATTTGCTACAATATCTCATCCTAGTACCTCAGCCCAAAGTCTCCAGACAGGTCATCTTACTCCTGTGTCCTGTGGTCATGTGTCTACATCTATTTCACATTGTGGAGCAAATATACAATGCTATACGATGTGGACATTAAGCAGCAATGTGTATGCAAACTTTGTGTTGGAAAAAGAGATTAACCATATGTTAAGGAAAAAAGGCAGTTAATAAAACTGTGTGTAAAGTATAATCCCATTTTTTTGTGTGTGAAGAAAATGCATTTATGTACATAGAAAAAAATCTGGAAGGAGATACATAAACATGTTTATGATGATTATCACATGGTAACGGGATTGTGGATGATTTTATTTTTCTTCACTATTTTTCAAAATAATGAACATGTATTACTTGTGTAATTTTTTTAAAGATCAGAAAGTTTTCTCTTTATTCACTTGCAATGTATGCCCTCAAAGGGATTGTCTGTATAATTCTGGTAACCTTGGTTTTATGTATGTTCCTTGAATGGGACACAGGCCAGAGTCAGGGTTTCCAGCTGTCTGTGGGAAAGCGGTTAAGCCCGGAAGGTTTCTGTGGCAAACAGAATTATTCTATTGAGTATTTTTTTGGGGGGTGTGTGTGTGTGTGTGGATAACTTAAAAAAGATAACTTTTCAACAATATCAGTCGTAGAATATATACATATATAACATATTTTCAGTTTAGGTATTGTTGATGATTAACTGTGAACATGTGTCTTCTAATAAACATCTGATATTCAGTTTAATTAAGCAAATCTTTCATGCAGCACATTTTACCACTACTGGTGCAGACACTATTTTTTGCAATGCTTTAAAATTATTTTCCATTAATAAAATGAACATTGGCAGAGAATTCTGTTGTATTAGGCATTAAATCTTATCAAGTCAACTTAACCTATACAAAAAACTGAGTTATCAAATAATAATTTAGGTTTCTAGTAATTATCAATATTCAAACTAATTTGCGAATATGACCAAATCATATGGCCAGAAGGGGATCAGATAACATGAACCCCAGAAATAAATCCACTCAATAAATATATATGAGACACTAACAGTGCTTGTAATGGAAAGTTACCAGGGCTGAATCAGGACTTACTGGTTTCTAATCCCAGCTCTCTCAGAATGGCTGTGGGACTTTGGCAAGTTGCTTGATCTCTCTGGGTGTCTCTTTTCTCGTTTGGAAAATCAAATGCATTTATTATGTGTAGAATTTTGTGCTCTGAATATCGCCCAAAATGCTTCCAAGGAAGTTACAGTATAGAAGGAGTAATGACAAATATGCAATTATCTACAATACAAAGGCAGCCCCTGGCTCTTGCCTTTTAGATCAGCTAAAGGCAAGTGGTTGTTAAGGGCAGAAACCGGGAGATTAGCTGGATTCATATCCCCCCTTTGACACGTGCCAGCAGGAAGACCTGTGTAAGCTACATTACCTCGTAAAGCCTCAGTTTTCTAACCTGTACATTGGGAACGTCTCATAGGGTAGCTGTGGAGAGTCAATGAGCTAATGTATTTATAAACAAACACTTGGCACAGAGGTGGGCTCATTGCAGGTATTCATAAATGTTAGTTATTATTATTATTATTATTATTATTATTAATGTTTCTCCCAATTGGGATAATTATGCTGGAAGGAAAATTTAAAGTGTTTTTTGGAAATTGAGCTAAGTGTTTTTAAAAAATTAAAACAACTTTAAGGGTACCATTAGCAATACATATTCATTGCACACAAATAAGGATAAAAAAATAAAGTAAAATAATAAAAAATACACGTGGGGCACCTGTGTGGCTTAGTCGGTTGGTCATCTGACTCTTGATTTCGGCTCAGGTCATGATCTCACAGTTCATGGGTTTGAGCCCTGTGTCGGGTCTGTGCTGGCAGCACAGAGTCTGCTTGGGATTCTTTCTCTCTCTCTGTCCCTCTTCTGTTCGTTCTCTCTCTCTCTCTCTCTCAAAATAAATAAACGTTAAAAAAAGAAAGAAAAATGCACGTACTTAGCAGATAGATGGGACTTTGGTAGTCAGAGAAGACGAGAAAGCATTTTAGGCAGAGGAGCAAGACAGGGAGGTGAACCTGCTCTGAAGTGGCGCTTGGTTAGATGGGAAGAAGCAGAGAGTCCTTTTGGGGAGTAGTCAGAGATAAAGTTGGGTCAAATATCGGAGGGCCTGAATTCTGGTCTTTGTACTGCAAGCTAATGGGAAGCCAATGACAATGGTTAGGCAAGAGGTACTTGTTGAAGGAAATGTTCTAGGAACAGAAAATGCTTTTTTTAAAAAAAAATATTTATTTTGAGAGAGAGAGAGAGAGCACACATGCATGAGTAGGGGAAGGACAGAGAAAGAGGGAGAGAGAGAATCCCAAGTAAGCTTCATGCTGTCAGCACAGGACTCTGGGGTTTGAACTCATGAACCGTGAGATCATGACCTGAGCCAAAACCAACTGACGCTTAACCAACTGAGCCACCCATGTGCCTCAGGAATAGAAAATGCTTTCAAAGGGGCGTCTGGGTGGCTCAGTCGGTTGAGTGTCTGACTTTGGCTCAGGTCATGGTCTTGCAGTTTGTGAGTTGGAGCCCCGCGTCAGGCTCTGTGCTAACAAACAGCTCAGAGCCTGGAGGCTGCTTCAGATTCTGTATCTCTCTCTCTCTCTCTCTCTCTCTCTTTACCCCTCCCCTGCTCATGCTCTACCTCTCTTTGTCTCTCAAAAATAAATAAATGTTAAAAAAAATTAAAAAAAAAAAAAGAAAATGCTTTTAAAAAGATAGGCTTTTCTGCAAAAAGACTCCCCCACCCCCATCCCATACATGACAAATGGGCCCAGACTCCAGAAAGCTCATTTTGCTTACACCACCTTCCTCCTGTCAGTTACTGAGACCTCAAAGCAAAGATACAACCTAATCTTGCAAATGCAGTGACCCTCATATCTTATAGGCCTGGCTGGATTTTCTTGAGGCAGTAGTTGTGGGTAAAACTTTGCTTGGAAACAGTTCTGCTGTCTCTCTGTAAATATAGAAGGAACACTTCTGTATAAACTCAAGGGAGTATGCATAATTCCAACCTCTATAAAGAAGCACTTCTGTTCTTCTGTTAAGGAGATACTTGAATTCATCAGAATTCCTCTTGGGAATTCACAATGTTTGCTTGTTTGGGGTAAACACATTGATAAGACATTTGGGATAAGGAAGGAGACCCCCAAGGACAAAAGCGATCATCAATCTAACTTCCAAGAAGTGCGGATCCTGTTCCAAGTCTAGACAAATTAATTTGGAGTAAGAGATGAGACAGAAGTGGAGTTGCTTGGTACAATAAAAGGGCAAGGAATTGAGAGTTGGGGGTGGTGCTGGGGACAAGAGGAAACTGGGACCTGTGTGGAAAAGGAGCAAGAGAAACTCCCAGAGCTTCCAAAGCAGAAGAAAGATCTTGAGAAGTGAAAGTGTTGTGTTGTTTGTTCCGGGGTGAGTGATGCCACCTTCCTTTTCCATCTTCTCCTGCAAAGCGTTAGCCGAGTCTGTGCTGCTCACTTAGTTTTAGCGTGTGTGTATTCTTTCTGGGGCAACTCAAACAGATGTCCAGGTTTGTACCGGTGAAGACAGATACCACTGAGACAGACTCCGGAACAAAAGGCAAAGGTGTAGGTGACATTAGTAATGCAGGCTTTGCTCTGCTGTGAATGCTTCATCTGCTTTCATTGCTGACAGTGTTTATTCGCTGAATGCGCGCGTGTGCGCACACACACATATTTATTTTTTTAAATCTTTTGTGAAATTTTGGAAACTCAGCAAAAGTAGTATCAACTGAGTTGTCTCAGGCCCACTGAGGATGAAGTTGCTTGCCATAAATAGCCTGAGTGGGTCATTCTTCAGGCCTAGTTCTGACCTGACATAAACTCTGAAAAACATCTTTACAAAGAAGTCTAAAAGCACACCGTTTCATTAATTCACCCTCGGTTTCTCAATGAGTCATTTCCCCCAAATCAGAACAAAGAACATCCCACATCAGAGTAAGGACAGGGCAAACTTTTGTGGGTAGTTTTGAAATACCTGAGAGCCAAGGCCACGACAAAGCATGTTTGTCTATGACAACTTACTTTGTCTCTCTTCTCATGATGTTGCCCATTAGCTAACAGCCATGCTTTCTTCCGGGGTCATCCTGATGTTATCTCCTCACTGCTGTGGAGTTTTCTCTGAATCTCTCCCAAGAGAAAACTATCATTCTCTTATCAGCATTTCCCTGGTGCTTCGTGCACATCTCTTGTAGCCCTTATCACGTTGTTTCATGTTTATTTGCCCATGGTCACCCTCCCCTGCTAGGCACAGCTGTCCCCTTCTGTAACCCACCATGTGTCCCCTGGAGAGGAAGCTGGGCTCTTCCTGTGGCTATTCTGTGAAGTTCTTTTCCAAAAGTCCACAGCACAAGTGGAGTCCATTTTAAGGAGATGCCCTGTAGGCTCCTGGATAATGCAAAGATTGTGACATGCAGAAAATAATTTACTTAACTCCTTAGCAGGTCAGGACCCAGATTTCCTACAGTTCACTGCCTTGCTCCCAGGCCCTTCTGAGGCTAGAGTCAACTAAACTTCCTCTTATTCATACTCACACCAGACATGCCTCAGGCCTCACTATTCCTGATAGTCTGGGCCAAACTCACTATTAGACCTATGGGTGGTGGTAGCCCAGCTTTACCAGCAGATGAGCCATCTGTACAGTTGCACAAGGTCTCACCCTTAGAATCATTGTACAGGTAGTTTAATGCTCTGCTGTTGCCATCTTGAAGATCTTTTTTGTTTTCTTTTTTTAATGCTTATTTAAATGTTTATTATTTTGAGAGAGAGAGAGAGAGAGAGAGAGAGAGATTGGGAGGGCGGGCAAATACGAGCAGGGGAGGGACAGAAAGAGAGGGAGACAGAGAATCCCAAGCAGGCTCCTCACTGTCAACACAGAGCCCGATGTGGGGCTCTTATCTCATGACCTGAGCCAAAATCATGACCTGGGGTGAAATCAAGAATTGGATGCTTAACAACTGAGACACCCAGGTACCCTGTGCCATCTTGAAGTTCTTAATAATTACTGAACAAGGGGCTCTGCATTTTCACTTTGGCTCTGAGCTATACAAATGATATAGTCAGTCTGGGGATACTCTTTCCTCACCTTTTTAAATTTAAAAAAAATTTTTTTAATGTTTATTTATTTTTGACAGAGAGAGAGAGAGAGAGAGAGAGAGAGAGAGAGAGAGCGAGCATGAGTGGGGGAGAGGCAGAGAGAGAGAGGGAGGTACAGAATTCGAAACAGGCTCCAGGCTCCCAGCTGTCAGCACAGAGCCCGACACAGGGTTTGAACTCACAGACAGCGAGATCATGACCTGAGCTGAAGTCAGATGCTCAACTGACTGAGTCACCCAGGCGCCCCTTTCCTCACCCTTTTTTTTTTTTTAATTTTTTTTCAACGTTTATTTATTTTGGGGACAGAGAGAGACAGAGCATGAACGGGGGAGGGGCTGAGAGAGAGGGAGACACAGAATCGGAAACAGGCTCCAGGCTCTGAGCCACCAGCCCAGAGCCTGACGCGGGGCTCGAACTCACGGACCGCGAGATCGTGACCTGGCTGAAGTCGGACGCTTAACCGACTGCGCCACCCAGGCACCCCTTCCTCACCCTTTTTGAGGCTTCTTCCCAAAGTTCTTGTTTTCTGCTGTTGTGTTGATGTCTTCTCAAGCCAATCAACAATCTAAATGATGAATCCCATCAAGGGGAACCCTCACCCGTACCTATAGGGCAAGGCTTGGCCCTATGGTCCCCATAAGATATCTTATAAAACATTAATATTAGATATTTCTAAACCTAGTTATTTTAAGTGTTCAAGTGTTCCTAGAGTCCATTCTAATCTACAGACATGCTGTTACAGATGCTAATTCTATTTGTGTCAGTTTTTTACTAAGTTATCTTCAAGGTTAGAAACACCTGAAAATTAAACTTAGGAAATGTAAGAAGGCCCTTAGGAAATGTAGAAGCCCTTGATTGTATTACTAGAGTGATTCAGAATTTTCATTCATTTAAATCCTGACTGTCTAGAGTAGTGCTGGGAGGTACTTGCCAGTTCTAAGCCCAGTGGTTTTCAAGCTGGGCCTGGTGGGGTTCTAAGAATTCTATGAGGAATACATATGGGGCCACTGGGGACAAGGTGGATGCCATATAGCTAAGGCTTAGGTTCTCCCATTTTCGCTTCAGAGTCACTCTGACTTTCTCTCTCTCTCTCTCTTTTTTTAGGTAGGCTTCACGCCCAGCACAGAGCCCAACTTGGAGCTTGAACTCAAGACCCTGAGATCAAGACCTGAGCTGAGATGGAGTCGAATGCTTAACTGCTGAGCCACCCAGGTGCCCCTGACTTTTTCTCTTTTATATTTGAGTTCTGCTGCTAAAAAGACATCTTGAAAAGTACTGATCTAGTTCATCTCACTCCACTGTTGGGGGAAAGAAGAAGCCACCAGAATTTAGAGAGATTTAGTGGATTGCCCTAGCTAACCTAGTTTATTAAATGGCAGAGCTAGACCTCAAGTTTGACCTCTTGACTCCCAGTGATACTCTGGCATTTAATATTGTAGTTGTGTACAGACTGGTTAAATAATTTCACTGGAATGTGGTTTTATAGAAGCCAAAGGAACATGTTTGCTTGGCTTATATTTCCAGGAAAACCTGAATTCATTCCCGGAGGTGCCACCTCTCACCCCATCTGGACATCTCATAAATCTGTACAGTTGTTTGCAAGAGGACTTGGCAAGAGAGGGTGGAAGGTGGAGACCAACGGGATATCACTGCTGGAAAAATAAGTGCATGTTTCTGAGTAGGTAGCCATGGAAGAAGAAATATGAGTGCCCAGTAAATTTACGGAAAACATGCTCAATTTCACTGGTAGTCAAAGGCATGTGAATTACAACAATCTGTTGTACAATAGATTGATGAAGATGAAAAATATTGAGAGCAGTTGGCTAGGAGGGGAAAAATAAGCACTCTTATATATTCTCTGTTGGTGGGAGTTGAGGGGAATTTTGGAATACCTTTTGAGATTTTAAATCGACTTCTTTCTTGATCTGAGAATCTTGGAATTTGCCCTATAGTAGTGCTCAAAAACTAGCACAAAGTTTATTTGTACAAGGATATTGACTATATTTGTAATGGTTTGGGACAGAGAGGGCAGAGGCATCCTTTTTCCAGGCTTCATATTTCCATTTGTGGAACATTTGTGTCTAACATTTGTGTCCTTTTGCCCTATCTCTTCACCCCTTAACCCTGGGGAGGAGGAGCTGCTCCTGTTTGTATGGTTGGGACAAAAAGCTGAGCACTTTCTGTTTGGCCCCTCCCTCCCCCTCTCCTTGATTGGATTCCCCTGCCTTCAGTGAAGGTGTACTCTTAACAGCTCTTGATTATGGGGTGACCTCTGGCCCTTTGGGGTAACCTGCAGTTTTAGGGTTTAAGTTAAATTCTGGTGGTGGTGGGGATCTTACTAGCAAACTCATTTGTCTCCCACACTTAAGCCATGTTCTCTAGAATCTGCTTAAATCAGTAATGAAACTGATAGTTGATTTCTAGATCTGAATCGTGTGTCTTTATCTTTTAATTACTCTGAAATCCAATAGGAAAATGAAGAGTATTATTGATAGTCCCTTCAAACTCAGTAATAGAAATTCTAAGCAACCATAATGTCCATTAAATAAATTGTGGTACTCCTAGTCAATAGAACACCATGCTGCCATTACAAGGAATGAGGTAATCTTAGATATAGACATAGAAAAATGTCTACAATATAATGCCAAGGGGGGGAGGGGAAGGCAACTTTTGTGAGAGCTTACATAGTTAAAGCTTATGTTTTTTTAAAAAAAGTTTGTATATGCCCTGGCAGAATGAGAAAATGCACACTGATCCATTGATAGGGTTTACTTCCAAGAACTGGTGTGGTGGGGAGTTTTTATTTCTAGAATATATTCTGTTTTGCTTGAATTTTTTTCCTTCCCCACAAAGAACAAGAGTTGCTTTTGTAAAAATAATAAAATCAATTTTGTTACTCTAACAGAAAAAGTTGTGATTGCTTTGTTACTGGTGAGATTAGATGGTCTAGTTATTAGAGATTATACTTAATTCTACAATCCCCCCCCCCCCCCCCCCCCCCCCCCCCGCCGGCTACAAAGATAAATGAGGGCTTTGGAGATGGGTTGAATTCATGGCTGTTAGGCTAGAAAATGATACTTGGCCATATTTACCCTGGGTACTATGTTTTTTAATTTTTTTTGACATTTATTTATTTTTGAGAGACAGAGAGAGATAGAGCATGAGTGTGGAGGAGCAGAGAGAGAGGGAGACACAGAATCCGAAGCAGGCTCCAGGCTCTGAGCTGTCAGCACACAGAACCTGACGTGGGGCTTGAACTCACGGACCATGAGATCATGACCTGAGCTGAAGTCAGAAGCTTAATAGACTGAGCCACCCAGGCAGCCCTACCCTGGGTACTATTTTTGAATTGATATATAATTTCTTAGTTTAATTCTCTGATCTCATAGGAGTCTTTATTGTTTGTCTTTTTTCCTTCTGATAATAAAAGCAATATAAACTGATTGTATAAAATTTGGAAAATATAGAAAAACACAAAGATGCAAAGGGATAAATGGCTTATGATCCCATCATCTAGAAGCAAATATTCATACCATTTTGGTTTGTCCATTTCTAGTTTTCTTCCATGCATATTTGCACATAGCTGATATTGCATTCTAAATTCAAATTTGTAACCTGCCATTCTTTGACTTAATGTTATATCACAAACTTTTCCAACATGTAAAAAACTTCATAAGCATCGTTTTGAAAAACTGTAATATTTTATTACATAGATGTAGTTAAGTTAGAATACCTTTTTTTAAAGTTTATTTATTTTGAGAAAGAGACAGCATGAGTGGGGTAGGGGCAGAGAGAGAGAGAGAGAGAGAGAGAGAGAGAGAGAGAGAGAGAGAGAGAATTCCAAGCAGGCTGTGTGCTGCCCAGCATGGAGCCTGATATGGGGCTTGAACTGATGAAATGGTGAGATCATGACCTGAGCCGAAGCCAAGAGTCAGACACTTAACTGACTGAGACATCCAGGTGCCCTGAATACTTTTTTATTTTTATTTATTATTTTTTTTAGCGTTTATTTATTTTTGAGACAGAGAGAGACAGAGCATGAACGGGGGAGGGTCAGAGAGAGAGGGAGACACAGAATCTGAAACAGGCTCCAGGCTCTGAGCTGTCAGCACAGAGCCTGACGCGGGGCTTGAACTCACAGACTGTGAGATCATGACCTGAGCCGAAGTTGGACGCTTAACCGACTGAGTCACCCAGGCGCCCCCCTGAATACTTTTTTAAATGTTTATTTATTTATTTCGAGAGAGAGAGAGAGAGAGAGAGAGAGAGAGAGAGAGAGAGAGAGAGAGAGCACGAGTGGGAAAGGGGCAGAGAGAAAGGGAGACAGAGAATCCCAAGCAGGCTCCACCCTGTCAGCGCAGAACTGGATGTGGGGCTCGAACCCACAAACCTGAGCCAAAACCAAAAGTTGGATGTTTAACTGACTGAGCCATGCAGGTGCCCCATTTAGAGTACTTTTGAAGTGTAGTCTGAAAGTAGATGGTTCCATAATTGATCAGGGTAATAGGTCAATATCTGTGATTCACTGGACCTTCCATTATAGTTTCATGATCTCTATAACAATTACAAACTTCATGTTTCTACACAGTTGAATCCTTAAGCAGGAAGCAAGGGGGCAGGTAGAAAAGGAATTTTTTTTTTTTTTTAAGTGTACTCTCTTTGGAGGAGGAGGAAGAGAGGAAAACTTTGGCAAGTGCTAAGAGCCATATAGGGGTACCTGGGTGGCTCAGTCAGTTCAGTGTCCAACTCTTGATTTCAGTTCAGATCATAATCTCACGGTTTGTGGGTTCAAGCCCTGTGTCAGGCTCTGTGCTGGCAGCATGGAGGCTGCTTGGGATTCTCTCTCCCTCTCTCTCTGCCCCTCCCCTGCTTGCTCGCTCTCTCTCTCTCTCTCTCTCTCTCTCGCAAAAATAAATAAATAAACTTAAAAATAAAGAGCCCTATAAATATTTATACCTTTTGATTTAGTAATTCTATTTTGGGAATCTCTCCCAGGATGCTTTCTCTTACATCTCCTTCACCAGAAACTGGGTCTCATGCCTGTTCTTGGACTAGTCATTGACATGATTTACCTCTGGGATGTACCAGTTCCACTCAAATGAATTATTAAGGGAATTATCAAGGGAGGAAGAGGAGGAAGGTGGCTATTGAGTAGGTAACTAAACGAGTATTTCCTCCTTCTGTATTGGAAATAGCCTTGCATTAAATTTTAGATAATTTTCTATAGCACGTTTCACCTAAGTAGAATTACTAGATCAAAGGGCAAAAATATTTTTATGGTACTAGATTCCTATTATTTATAGGAATTTTAATATTTTTGTTGAATTCTAGATTGACAATTCAAACAGGTTAGGGAGATACTAGATTTCCCTACAAACAAAACCAAAAACAAACACCACAAGCTGAAACCCATACATTCTCAAGGTTCCTTCCGTAATTATTGAGTGAACTGAAATTGGACAAAATCATAATTATTCTTTCTTTCGTGGAGGAGAACAAACTCTGAGGTGAACATTATTGTTCACTGAGGAATACGGAGCTGACTGGGTCAGTCTGGCCCCCAGTTCTCATTCTGTCTAGATTAGATCATTTTATCACTTACTATTTCCACATGAACATAGGAGCTATGGAAGCGAAGATGGAGTGCAACTCGGTTAATTTTCCTTTTTATTATTGACGAGCCAGAAGATGAAAAAAAGTATAAGAAGTTAAAACATAGTCACTAGGAGGAATTTCTAAGTATCTCTGGTCTTGTTATCTTTTCATTCTCCGTATTGGATGATTTTGTCAACTACTATGAGATTTTTTTCCCCTATAAAAGCATTAGTCACACTGGATTCTTATGGGAGAAAGACAGAAATATGGTTAAATACCCAGGAGAACTGTTGTGAGTGTTAAATAAAATTTGGATTCTAAAGAAAAGCAGAAGGATTTGTTGGCATGACTCTAATGGATTAAGGCTTTGCAAGAGGGTGTGCTAATTAAGTCCACTTCATTTTTCCATGTGTGCCTTTTCTCACCTACCCTGAAAAATTACAGTACCAATGGCACTTTAACAAAGACCTCTTCCTGCATTTATGGAATCGACAGGACCCACTGATGAATTAGAGGTTCCACCCCCCTTGAGAATCGGTTGAGATTTCTCTCACATATTTCTTCAGTTTTATCTTAATCTTGTATAAAAGATAATCTTTAGAAATTCTTTCCTCAGTAGACTGCTCTATTTTCCCATAAAATACACTTGCAAATAAGTCTGCAGATTTCTCAACACAATGCCTGCAGCAACATCCATGATAAATCCTTTCTTGGCCCCAGCTTCCTGCAACCTTCTCCATCCCTCACAATGACACACACTTTCTCTCATTCATCTTTTATTACAATTCAATATTGTGCTTGAATATCATTAGCTTGTATGCAGCACCCCCTTCCCCCCTGCCGCCTTTTTTTTTTTCTTTAAGGGACAAACTACTGCTGTTATGCACATTTCATCTGGAAATTGACTTTGGTGTTATAGGTTCTAATATATTTACACAACAGGTACAGAAAGGTATTGGAAAAAAGAAGAAATATTTTTAACATCGTAAACCTCTAGCAAAAATATGTGTGTAATAGAATCTGGTACTGTGGTATTACACACATTACAACTGTCACCGTGACTTAGAGCCTTAGTTTAGCTGAAAGAAAATCTATAACCCCAGAAATGCAACAATGTCTGAGTCACAGTTCAGGGTAATAAATGTTTTTCACAGAATACTGTAATCCATATTTCCAAAGCTGATGCAACAAAGGAATTTCTACTAGAAATCTTTCAATTTCATGGGTGGAGGCTCCAATGCAGAGAGAAACAGAGGAAGAGAAAAAAAAGTATTTAGAAAAAAATGATACACTTGAGTGACACCATAAACTGCTGGATGTTCAGAAACCTTAGCCATCTGGCTATCGAATTTGGTTGCTGCATATCCTCCTCTGATAAAAGGCCCGGGAAGGCAAACTTTATTTGAATAACTTCAAGAGTAGACCGTTTTTCTCTAGAAAGGACATGTTCCCATTAAGAGAGAGTTGTTTAGGGGCACCTGGGTGGCTCAGTCGGTTAAAAGGCTGACTTTGGCTCAGGTCATGATCTTCTGGTCTGTGAGTTTGAGCCCCACGGTGGGTTCTGTGCTGACACCTCCGAATCTGGAGGTTGGAGCCTGCTTCGGATTCTGTGTCTTCCTCTCTCTCTCTCTCTCTCTCTCTCTCTCTCTCTCTCTGCCCCTTCCCCCTGTCAAAAATAAATAAACATTAAAAAAAAATTAAAAAAAAAAAAGAGAGAGAGAGAGAGTTGTTTAATGACTATCACAAGAACCTGGGAAGAGGAATCCCAGACCTGGATCCTGAACTGCTTTCCTCAAACTGGGAAAAGGAAGGAATAATAAGGCCTTACCATTTACTGCGTTTGTACAGGTTTGGGTAGAGGGATTAATAGTCTGCAGAATATTCTTGAGTGCCTGTAATTGCCACTATGTTCTTCTGACTTAGCGGGCAGTGGTGACGGATAGGAAAGCCTGGGATGGGAAACAGGCAGGCCAACAGAGGTCTGTGGGAACCACTGAAAAAAAGATGGTTGGTTTAATTTGGCCGGCTTTGTAATTGCGCTGGTTTCTGGCCAACTAGAACAGTCATTTTTGAAAAGAGAGCAGGACCTAAAATACTTTTTTTTTGTTCATTTGAGGGAACATGGTTAGATTATCTGCTCAAGTGCTGGAATTTGCTGTCACAATACAGGCCTGGCACTTCTCCACTTCTGTGTCGCACTATTCCCTTCCCCTCTATGTGTGTTACACTCCTACTCGTTCCTCAAGACCCATTTAAATATCCCTCGAGAAATTCTTTCCTCCCATTGCTCAGCTCCCAAAACAGCTTATTTGTATCCATGTTTATTACTGATGACATTCTAAAGTTAGTTGCTCACATGGGCAGCAGATTGATTTGCTAAAGATCAATTCCCCAAAGGCATTTAGCCAAATTAAATTCACTGAAAGTCAAGTGAGGAAACCAATTTGCTTAAAGCAAATTTTCCTACAAGCGTGTGATTTATTCACTGTAAGCTCCTTGAAGGCAGAAACCTTATCTGATTCATGCCTGGTATCCTGCACAACTCAGCATATTGCTTGGGGGTATTGAAGGGGATAGTGGATGCTTAGTGCCTGTTAAATTTCATTGAATATAATTATAATATGGATGAAATACTATTATTATTTTCTTGCTTTTCTTATGTTCACTTTTTGTGTCTTGGCCATAATGTCTACCTAGACTATATAGACCTTGAGAAGTTTTCCTGCCAAACTTGCCCCACAAGTATATAGAGTTTGCGCAGATTTATGTGAGAAATTCAGCTCTTTATTGGATTTATAGCCTCTTGGCCCCCTAGTAGCTTGTGTTCTGCTTGTTTCGCTTCTTTTATTTATTTTTTTTAATTTTTTTTTTAACATTTTTATTTATTTTTGGGACAGAGAGAGACAGAGCATGAACGGGGGAGGGGCAGAGAGAGAGGGAGACACAGAATCGGAAACAGGCTCTAGGCTCCGAGCCATCAGCCCAGAGCCTGACGTGGGGCTCGAACTCCCGGACCGCGAGATCGTGACCTGGCTGAAGTCGGACGCTTAACCGACTGCGCCACCCAGGCGCCCCTTGTTTCACTTCTTTTAAGAAGTCCTCTTTGCTTACGGTTATTTTCCTGTCCTTTTCATTTGGTTTCATTGTTGCTTTATTACATAGTTGGCTCATTGCCATTGGTTGTGAGAAACGGATTGGACATATTTTATGTTCTCTCTGAGAACTCACATCTCAGACATCAACGGTATGCAAAATCCAGGGAAACTGAGGCAAACCACTGAGACCTCTGGGGATGAGGATAGTAATGTGAATGCGGCAGCACTGTTAGTTGCACACTATCAGATACTCCATGCCTTTCCTGCCAGTGGCCCCATTTTGCCAAGGTTCTGGGTGGCCATATGCCCCAGGAATGGTGGGGCCCTTCCTAGCTCCAAGGAGAAAACAAGGATTAGTCCGAGTAAATTGTAGTAATTCCCATTTGCCAGTGAGTGGTTAGGAGTAGGCATCAAACCCAACACTGGCCAATGCGATATAAGGGGATGCCTGTGGGGGGACTTTGAAAGTTTTTGTTACTTAATAAGGGTCACAACTGGGAGAAGATTTCTTTCCTGCTTCAGATGTTACAGGTGAGGATTTGGTGCTTGGTACTATTTTTTCTGACCATAAGGAGGAAAGCCATGAGAAGCACCGAGAAGTGGAGCCCAGATAGACCCATGATGTTTAGCCAGCAGTGAACCAATGCTGTAGCCGCCTTACCTTAGACTTCTGTGCTTAAGCCTTGGTACCTGGGTTTTCTTCCTATTTTTAGCTAAAAACACCCTAAACAAGACACTAGGTGTTGTGCTTTAAGAAACAGTTGAATAGTCCCTGACAATTAGCATTTGGTAGGTGTTCCCTGAGTCCTCTAATCTCAGCCTGGCATGAAGTCCATATGATTTTAGAGTCAACAGGTTCTGTGATCTAACTCTGGTGCCACCATTAACTAGCTCTGTGACCTTGGGCAAGTTACTCAATTTCTCTGAGTCTCATTTTCATTCTCTGTGTCCCACATTGCTGGAAATTGGAGTCTCTTATCAGCCCTCACTATATCTCTGCCCTCCTAAGAGCCAGGCTGAGGATTTTGGGGAATTTTGCTTTTTAGCAAACGCTTTCTGATTAAGAACCTGCCATATACGAAGGACTTCCACTGGCCTTCAGGAAGTGGTATCAGTTCTCAGTTTGCATTCATGGCATTTATGTTGTGTAGAGTGGTCTCTTCTGTGTTAAACAAAGATAATGCAAATTACTGATAGTATATAAAATACCTGAGGAGTGAGAAGGAGCAAGATTTTCAGAAGTCTTTTATGTAGGCTATAAAAATCTAAATGAACATCTTTCAGGTGAGCCCTGGAATAATTA
This sequence comes from Felis catus, assembly GCF_018350175.1. Lineage (NCBI taxonomy): Eukaryota > Metazoa > Chordata > Mammalia > Carnivora > Felidae > Felis > Felis catus. The sequence continues at coordinate 83,663,428 of NC_058373.1, read as the reverse complement.
GAAATGAAAAATTGGAAACTTTCATTTGAATCCCACAATAGATTATATAAGGGTCTAAGGTACATGTTTATTGTCCTTTTAGCTTTCTCCTCACCTGAAATATGGTACATAGAAAAAAAATTATCCTTAATTTTAGTCCTTGTGAATATTACACTGGGGTCTTAAATTTTGGATCTGAGGAATAAAATATACCTAAAATTAAAATTAAAGTCTAAGTTTCTGATATTTGTATCCAATAATAATCACTTGAATGAAGAAATAGCCCATTCATTTATGGAAAATACTGTATTCAAAATAATAACAAATAATTAACATGTAAGCTCATCATGGTATACTTCATAAAGGCATTTACTACAGATTAATATTTATTTCTGATAACATCTATTAATAAACTAAGAGAATGGATGGAAACTTTCTTTTTTTTTTTTTTTTTAATTTGTTTTTTTCAACGTTTATTTATTTTTGGGACAGAGAGAGACAGAGCATGAACGGGGGAGGGGCAGAAAGAGAGGGAGACACAGAATCGGAAACAGGCTCCAGGCTCTGAGCCATCAGCCCAGAGCCCGACACGGGGCTCGAACTCACGGACCGCGAGATCGTGACCTGGCTGAAGTCGGACGCTTAACCGACTGCGCCACCCAGGCGCCCCGAAACTTTCTTAATATGGTAGAAAAATAATCAATGTCAAAATGATAGATAAGATGATTCTTAACGTAAAATACTAAAGGCATGCCCATTAAATCCAGGAACAAGGTAAGAATATCCACTGTCATTATTATTATTTAATTTTGTATATTCTAGCCACTGCATTAAGACAAGAAAAATAAATAGGAGGTATAATTATTAGAAAGGGAAATAGAAAATTTCCATTATTTATTGACATTCTCTACTCTAAAAACCCAAGAGTATTAGCTAAAAAACTTTATAAAGGTGGCCACTAACAAGATGTTTTCCTTATGCTTGTAGTTACAAGCTTAACAAGAAATGTGTAGCACCCATATGATATAATGAAGAGGCTATTTGATATTTAACTTCTAACGACTTTTAAGTCTTACCCTTCTCTCTTCCCTTCGTGTCATACATCTGGGCAAGCTGATAAAAGAAAGTGAGCTCTCCTATGGGCTCTGGCAGGAGACAGCAACCTGTCCTATGTGAGAGCATATATACCAGACTCCTCACTACTCCAACCACAAAAAACCCAGAATAGTCTCCTTTCCTTGTTCTTTCAAGCAAATTTGGACCTGCTTGAGAACCCTGCCCTGCCTTCCTCAGAGACCTCAAGTATGTGAGTAATAAACTTTTTTATATGCTTGGACGTGTGTTTGTGGTGTCATCAGTTTTGACACTGGAAACAAACTTTGGGTGGGGATCCTTTCTGCTTTTGCAGGGTGACCATAATAGATACATAGCAGACATGAAAAGGCCAAGATGAATAATAATGGCTAACATTTACTAATGCTTATTTTTTCTCATACTGTTTTCAGTGTATTGAATCATTTAATTCTTACAATAACCCTATGAGTAGGTGACATCATCACTTTATGTATGTATGTATGTATGTATGTATGTATGTATGTATAGAGAGAGACAAAGAGAAAGAGCATGTGAGTGGAGGAGAGGGGTAGAAGGAGAGGAAAGAGAGAGAGAGAGAGAGAGAGAGGGAGAAAAAATCTTGATCAGGCTCTAAGCTCAGTGTGGAGCCCAACACAGGGCTTGATTCCATGACCCTGAGATCATGACCTGAGCTGAAATCAAGTGTCAGATGCTCAACTGACTGGACCACCAAGGCGTCCCGTTACTTTCCTTTTATAGATGAGGAAATAGAGACCAGAAGTTAGGTATTTTGCACTAGAACGCACAATTGATCAAAGGTGGGGTCAGGATATAAATCCAAAGGTGTGGTTACAGAGCCCTCTTTAGGTTACTCTATGGGAGATTATATGTTACTCTATCAACCATCTCATATTTGGCTTAATATTTAAAATTTTTTTAAGTTTATTTATTTTTGACAGAGACAGAGTGTGAGCATGAGCTGGGGAGGTGCAGAGAGAGAGAGGGAGACACAGAATCTGAAGCAGGCTCCAGGCTCCAAGCTGTCAGCACAAAGCCTGATGCGGGGCTCAAACTCACGAACTGTGAGATCATGACCTGGGCTGAAGTCGGACGCTTAACCGACTGAGCCACCCAGGCGCCCCCCCCCCCCTTAAAAAATTTTTTTAAAAAAATTTATTTATTTTTGACAGAGACAGAGTGCGAGCATGAGCTGGGGAGGTGCAAAGAGAGAGAGGGAGACACAGAATCCAAAGTATGTTTGGCTTAATATTAAAAAAAATATATATTTTTTGAGAGAGATTGAGGACGCACAAGTGGGGGAGAGGAGCAGAGGGAGAGGGAGAGAGAGAGTCCTAAGCAGGCTGTATACCCAGCATGGAGCCTGACACAGAGCTCAATCTCATGATCATGAGATCATGACCTGTGCTGAAATCAAGAGTCAGACACTTAACTGGCTGAGCAACTCAGGCACCCCTGGCTTAATATTTTAAATGAAAAACCACCCTTATAAGTTTATCCCGTGGTGGCTACAATGTGCATTTCCTCTTGGTAGGTGGTTTGGCATTTTGCATTTAATTGTTTATTTGTGATATATGCTTAAAATCTGGTATACCAAACCAGACTTTCTGGAAGATGAAATGGAGGCAAAGAATATTTTAAGTTAACTCGCTCAAGTTTCACACACATTGCCTTTCTGATTTAATAATTGATGTTAATATACTGCTTCACAACTGAAAAAGCATGTTTCAGATATTGTTTAATAACCTCAACAGTTGTGGGAAAGTAAATATAGAGGTACAGATCTCCTATTGTTCAGATGAGGAAGCTGAGAGTCAGAGAGGTTCTGTAATTAACCCAAGATCACACACATGTTAAATGTGTGCAGCAAAACATAAATGTGGTCTTTGATATAACATTTTTCATGGTACTAGCTTGATTTCTGTATTCAAGGTGCTCCTAGAAAGTGCTCAGATGTGGAGAGTTCTGCATCCCCCTTTCAGATGTGAGAAATCCAAACTGTAGTTTCCTAGGAATCTGAATCTGATCTGTAGGTGCTCCTTTGGCTCCTGGAAAGCTCCAAGCTCCGATAGTAAGGTCTGGAAGTGGTTCAAGTCTCAGTAGTCTCTGCTTTATTGACCTGTTACTTAATTTTTTTAAGTTTCTATTTAAGGTTCAGTTAATATAAGTGTATGATTAGTTTCAGGTGTGCGATACAGTGATTCAACACTTCCATACATCACTCAGTGATGATCGCAACAAATGCTCTCCTTAATCCCCATCATCTATTTACCCCCCCTCCCCCCCTCCCCTCTGGTAACCATCAGTTTTTTCTGTATAGTTAAGAGTCTGCTTTTTGGTTTGCTTCTCTCTCTCTTTTTTTCCCTATGCTTGTTTGTTCTGTCTTTTAAATTCCACATAGGAATGAAATCATATGATATTTGTCTTTCTCTGACTTATTTTGCTTAGCATAATATTCTCCAGCTCCATCCATTCATTGCAAAAGGCAATAAATTATTTTTTATGGATGAGTAATATTCCATTCTGTCTATCTGTCTATCTATCTATCTATCTATCTATCTGTCTATCTCATATCTTCTTCACCCATTCATTAGTCAATAGACACTTGGCTATTGTAGATAATGCTGCTAGAAACATCGCGGTGCATGAATCCTTTTGGATAAGTATTTTTGTATTCTTTGGGTAAATACCTAGAAGTGCAATTGCTGGAACATAGTGTAGTTCTATTTTTAACTTTTATTTTTTTAAAGTAAGCCTTGCACCCAACATAGGGCTTGAGCTCCCGACCCTGAGATCGAGAGTTGTATGCTCTACCAGCTGAGTCAATCAGGCACTCCTATTTTTAACTTTTTGAGAAGCCTCCATGCTGTTTTCCAGAGTGGCTGCATCAGTTTGCATCCTCACTAACTATGCAAGAGTGTTTCCCTTTTTCCACATTCTCACCAACACCTATTATCTCTTGTGTTGTTGATTTTAGCCATTCTGACAGGTGTGAGGTGATATCTCTTTGTAGTTTTGATTTACATTTCCCTGATGATTGACCTGTTACTTTTAACTCTAGTGTGGCTGAACTGGCGGTTGCCTTGCTGGTTTCTAAAGTGCTTTTTCAAATTTATCTTCTCTTTCAATCTTTGCAATGTGTCTGAGATACATAGAAGAAGTAGTAATATTCCCATTTTTTTTTTTCATAAGGGAATAAAACCTCAAAAAGGTTTTATGATTTGCCTAGAGACATGTGGATAGGTGCAGGGATAAGGCTAGTATCCATATGTCTTGACTCACAGTCTGTTTCCACTCCAGTAGCCAACTAACTTGTGAGTTGGGCAAGACGGAGGATGGATTGTGTGGGAGTCATGCCTCTAGCTGATGTTTTAACTGTTATGGTAGGTATATGTTCAATGAAACTCACTTGTTTCCAAGACAACAGGATTCAAATGAAAACCTCAATTGCTCGGGAGGAGGCAGATTCACTGTCATTTCTATCCCTTTGAAGAACTGCACATTTTGATGGGCAAAGTGCCAGAAATAATTAAGCCAAATAGCTCCACAGCACCCTGATGGAGTAAGAAAGCAGAAGAAAAGAAACATATTTATATGTGTATAGATGTGGGTGGTGTTTCTGCTGTGAGGGTCTTTCAACAGAAATCATGACAACCCAGGAAAATCCAGGGATCAATGCCATATAGAAAAGAATGATAATCTGGAGATGAAAAAAAAAAAAAAAGGGAACACCTTGAGGAGGAGAGATGGGGATGTGGGAGGAGGAGGGAGGTGAGGGAGGAAGAGCTAGGCAAGGGGAGGAGCTGCCTGGCCCCTCAGCCCTTTCCCTGGTCCCCAGTGGAAGAGGGAGTGGATGTAATGATCAGATTTTAACTTGAATTCCCTATGGCGAGTCAAGTGGCTTTGAGTGTTCATTTTGTTTTTATTTGCTTTTCTTGTGAGGTATCCACTCTGGCTCTAATTTTCCATTTTTGCTGTGGAGATTAAGAGATTTTGAGCCGAGCATAGATGGAATGCATTCTTCTGTACTGGCTGCATGCCAGACTTTATTACAATAATAATAATAAAAAAAACCCACTTAGTTTGTTATGAGATGGAAAATTTGGTTTCTCAGGCACATGAGAGGGAGAATATTCTTTTGATTTCTTCCATTCAGGTCTTTAATTCATTCAACGTTTATTGAATGGCTTTTCTATAGAAGGTCCTGCCCTAAGAATTGGGGATTCATGGGGCGCCTGGGTGGCACAGTCGGTTAAGCGTCCGACTTCAGCCAGGTCACGATCTCATGGTCCGTGAGTTCGAGCCCCGCGTCGGGCTCTGGGCTGATGGCTCAGAGCCTGGAGCCTGTTTCCGATTCTGTGTCTCCCTCTCTCTCTGCCCCTTGCCCGTTCATGCTCTGTCTCTCTCTGTCCCAAAAATAAATAAACGTTGAAAAAAAAAATTTAAAGAATTGGGGATTCAGAAATGAGTAGGGCATACCATTTACTGGATCATATACATATATGTTTATTTAATATTGATTTTTGGGAGAGTACAAGCAGGGAAGGGGCAGAGAGAGGGGGACAGAGGATCTGAAGCAGGGTCTGTGCTGAAAGGCTGACAGCAAAGAGACTGATGTGGGGCTCCCAAACCGTGAGATCATGACCTGAGCTGAAATTGGATGCTCAACTGACTGAGCCACCAAGGTGCTCCTGGGTCATATTTAATGTACCTACTTGTGCAGTCTTCATAGCTAAATACAACTGACCTTTGAAAATGTGGGGAAGATGGGTGCCAATTCCCACCCAGTAGAAAATCCGTGTATAACTTTTGATTCCCCAAAAACTTAACTACAAATAGCCTATTGTTGACTGGATGCCTTACTGACAACATAAATATTTGATTAACACATATTTTGTATGTTATATGTATTATATACTGTATTCTTACAATAAAGTAAGCGGGAGAAAAGAAAATGTTATTAAGAAAATTGTAAGGGAGGGAGAATGCATTTACAGTACTGTGCTGTACTTTTGAAAAAAAATCTGTGTATAGGTGGATCTGTGCATTTCAAACCTTTGTTGTTCGAGGCCAGCTATCATGAAAATACCATAACCCTATTGTGAGCTACAGGGGATTGTCCAGTATGTGGCGTTTATGCAACATTTAGTCATGTAGTCAACATATAATTACTACCTCTTACTAAAAGCCAGACACTCTGCTACCTGTGGGAGTCTCAAAAAGTGAAAAAAAGCAACATGTATAACAAAGAATTAGTATCCCAAATTTATAAAGAACCCTGCAAATCAATGGAAAAAGAACAAATAACCAACAGACAAATGAGTAAATGATACAGACATGAGATTTACAAAAAAGGAAAACATAAAAGACTAAAGAACATTAGATAAGATGTTCACCCTCATGAATCTAGGGGGGAAATGCAAATTCAAATCACCACAAGATACTACTTTATTTTTACTTGCTAGTGAGGCAACAATGAAGTTTATTAATACCGTGTATTGTTGAGTTGTGGGACAGGGGTGCTTTCCTATACTTTTGGTGGGAATGGCAAGATGATCTCTGATTTTGGAGGGCAAGTTGACAGTATCTATGAAAACTGTTTGCAGCAAAAACAATTGGAAACAACCTAAGCATCCCTGGAGTGGATAGTTAGGACATGGTATGTTCATATGGTGAAATACCAGATAGAAATTCAAAGGAACATGTTAGAGCTAGCCACACCAACATGGAATGGTTTCAAAAATATATTGTAGAGTGAAAAGAGCAAGTTGTAGTGTTATATGTACTCTATGATCATTTACATGGGGGAAAGAAAAAAGGAAACCACACACACACACGAGTCAATACTACACAATTTCTATAGTGTAGGTAAATAGCCTGGTAAAGTTACATATCAGATAATAATAGTGGTTATCTCTTGGTTTTTGATGGGGAAAAGACTGAAGAGGTCCCAGGGGACTTCATCTATATTTATAATATTATGTATTTTAGGCAAATAGATTATATATAATTTATTTGTTAAAAATTAACTAGAAGAAAATAGGACAGCACACAATTCCTGGTTTTGAGGAATTTACTATAGGCAGAGCTGGGATTAGAACCCAGGTTTCCAATTTCCTGGTGCAATGATCTGTCTCTTGGATATATGATAAATTTAACCACCTGTGAAGAGTCTCACACTCTGACATGCTTTCTGCAAAGTGATAGCTTTTCCATTCGGTATAAAGGTTAGGGCATTTTATTTCTTTTTGTGTATGGGAGGGGGTGGATTTTTCATTATAATTTTTTATTAAAAATGAATAAATGCCAAGAATATTTATAATGTATATGTAAGATATACAGAATAAAAATCCAGTGAACTCACTCGTTAACCTGCCACCCAGTTGAAGGAATAGAAAACATTTTTAAAACATTTTCATGCCTTTTTAAAACAGCAACTGGTGAGAACATTTGGACTGTCCCATCAGAGACAAAACCTGAAGGCTCGATGGTGTTCTTTCCCAGTCTACATCAGTACCATTTCCACAGTTTGCTAGCAGCCAAATAAATTAAACAAATGGCCCTATTTGGAAAATTGGAATCTTCTCTTCTTGTGCTAAATGGCTAAGCAGTGATATATCTGGGCTGCTCCTAGAGGGTGAGAAGTCACACAAAGGTCTGAGAGACGTCTCTGAAGGTAAATAGAGTGTCCAAGTGTATTTAGCTAACGATAATGCAAACCACAGAAAATATATAGCATGGAGGAAGGAAAATGTGCATTTGCTGTCTGGGAAGTAATTGAACATTTATAGTTTGGGAATAGCTCCAGTTCAGAGCTGGCAGAAGGGAGATCCTTGTTTAAGTCAATGAAAAAATATCAATGTTCTTTGGAAACCAGGGGGGAATTAAGTAGTCCATTCTGAGGTTCCTCAAATCTTTATCTGAGAAGGGATTTAAGTAGGAACTAGTTAAGACTGAACCCAGAATACAGACAGACAGACAGACAGACACACACACACGCATACACTTGCATGTGGGAAGGAAGAGGGGAAGGAAGGGGAGGAGGACGGGGAGACAGAAAGAACAGAGGAAATAGGTGGAGTTTGAGGCCGCAGTCTTGTCTTCCATGATATTGTAAGGTATTGGGGGCCACAAGCTTTTGCACATATGGTATGAAAGCCTCACAGTAACATGCTGCCTTTAAAAAATGACAGATGTTCATTCCAAACGAAAGTTAGAAAATTGCCTGGTAGGGTAAGAGATCAGAACTAAAAATGGATGATTAATGAGTCCACAGAAGCTCCCGGCGGCCATTTGGGTCCTGCCAGAAGTCCCAATTCCCTCTTTGCAGACAGTGCTGGGGAACTCTTTCCCTCACCACAGCCTGGAGACTGCGAAGTAGCCTACAGGATGCAGTATTTAGGGCACACTTACACTAAAAAGTGATTTGTTATTTATCTGAAATTATAATTTAACTGGGTGTATTTTTTAGTTTCCAAATCTAAGAACCCTATGTTTATGAAATATACTTGCCCTTGTTCCTCCCCCCAATTCCTTTTTTAATTTTGATCAAGTCAAAGTTCTGCATTCCCCCAAAGACCCCGGACTGCTTCAGGTTGGCCTGTGTAAGGTTTCATTCTTCAGGACCCATAGTCTAATTCTAAGGGCAGAAGAAATGTACTGCTCTCATTTCCACCTACCCCAAGACTTTTTCCCCCTTATGCTTGAAGACTATTCCACCATTTCAGAGAGTTTCCAGTGTTAGCCCAGAAGTTCTTTCACACCCATGGAGAGATTGTGATGGATATCACTGTACAAGAATATTCAAGACTAAGAAAGAACTATACTCAAGTCTAAACCTTATAGAATCTGGAGAGGCATGGCGGGAAGAATCTGGTATCAGAAAGAGCACAATCTTACAATCACAAACACACCTGGAGTTCAGAAGATGGGCAAAATGTTTGCTTTGTTCCCATTGGGCTATTCTCCTTTCCAATCGTAGTTAGCCTTGTAGAAAATCTAGAAGGTCCCTTCCACTTTGCTCTCCTTGCAGTTGAAATCAGGAAGACCTGTTACGTCTCCTGCCCCAGGAGGGCAATAGAGGATCATCATCTCCTCTAAGCCATGAGTTGGTAAAGTATAGTTTGTGAGGCAAATCCTCATTGCCTGTTTCTGTACAGCTCATGAGCTAAGAATGGGTTTTATATTTATAATTTATTTATTTTAAAATGTAATTTATTGTCAAATATGCCAACATACAGTGTGTAAAGTGTGCTCTTGGTTTTTGGGGTAGATTCCCGTGGTTCATCACTTACACGCAACACCCAGTGCTCATCCCAACAAGTGTCCTCTTCAATGTCCATCACCCATTCTCCCCTCTCTCCCACCCCGCCATCAACCCTCAGTTTCTTCTCTGTATTTAAGAGTCTCTTATGGTTTGCCTCCCTCCCTCTCTGTTTGTAACTATTTTTTTTCCCATTCCCTTCCCCCATGGTCTTCTGTTATGTTTTTCAAGATCCACATATGAGTGAAAACATATGATATCTGTCTTTCTCTGACTGACTTATTTCACTTGGCATAATACCTTCCAGTTCCATCCACGTTGCTGCAAATGGCATGATTACATTCTTTCTCATTGCCAAGTAGTATTCCATTGTATATATAAACCACATCTTCTTTATCAATTCATCAGTTGATGGATACTTAGGCTCTTTTCATACCCTGGATGCACCCAATCTGGCCTGGGTTTTATATTTTTAAATTGTTCAAAACAGCCAAAAGAAGAATAGTATTAAGTGATAGGTGGAAATTAAAGATAATTGAAATTTTGGTGTTCATAATTTTACTGGAACAAAGTTATGCTTGTTCTTTTATGTACTGTACGGCTGCCTTCATGCTATAAGGGCAGAGTTGAATATTTGCAACAAGAACCATGTGGCTTACAAAGTCTAAGATATTTACAATCTGTCCCTTTTTATATAAATTTTGATGACCCCTGGTTTAAGCAATACATTTCTCTTACTAAGAGTACCTGCTCCTCTGAAGAGTATAGCGTTCAAGTGCATTTACTCTCTGGGACGTAAGATTCTCTTCCCCCCAGGGATGGATCATTTAGAACCCTTTTGGTCATCAGGGACAGAAAACCCAGCTCAAAATGCCCCTTTAGTCATGTCCAAGATAGCTGCAGTGTGACTAAAAAAATTTCACATGATCTTGGTTTTCTCTACCTCCTGTCCTGCCTTCCTGTGTGTGAGCTTTATTCTTTGTCTCTTCTCTAGAGCACCCCTACTGAAAGCAGACTGGCTGTAGTAGTGTCAGGCCTGAGAGCCTCATTCTATGCTGGCTCCCAACTTTAATCACATCTTGACAAACCGAGAAGATGTCATTTGTACAGCATATTGAGAGAAACTAGGGGGATTTGTGAGTATCTCCATAAGGCTTGGTGAAAAAAATCTATTATATATTTTCTAATTATGATATATAGCTTTTATAATTATTAAAAAGAAATTAAAAATATTAGGGGAGATATTAAATATAAAATTTGCATAAATCTTTCCAAAATTTTAAATGTGAAGTTTGATCTTGCTTGCATAAACATCACATTTTAATTTCATATTTTATTTGAAATGGTTACATGCAACTCCTAATCAAGGCTTTAAAATCATGATCTCTACAGTTACGATAGTCACTAAACAAAAAAATTTGTTTATGCAATTAAGTGATAAAATATTTAAAAACTTTTCTTAAACAACCATTTCAGCACAGCTTAAATTATACTTACAAATTTGGCAGTTCCTTCCTTCCTTCCTTCCTTCCTTGCTTCCTTCCTTCCTTTATTTTTAAATTTTCTATTAAATTTTTTAATGTTTATTTATTTTCAGAGGAGAGAGAAAGAGAGAGAGAAAGAGAGAGAGAGAGAGAGAGAGAGTAGGGGAGGGGCAGAGAGAGAGGAAGACACAGAATCCGAAGCAGGCTCCAGGCTCTGAGCTGTCAGCACTGAGCCTGATGCAGGGCTCGAACTCATGAGCCAAGCTATGAGATCATGACTTGAGCTGAAGTCGGACGCCCAACTGACTGAGCCACCCAAGTACCCCTCTTCCTTTATTTTTTGACAAGTGCATTATTAAAATTTCTTATAATAGTAATGGATTTCTGATCCAATAGAACTTTTGCATATCAAATGCGTACATGGTTTGAACAATCACTTGCAGGTAACTTGGACACTACTTAAACGGCACATAAGCCACCAGCAGGGAGAAATAGCTCATGCATACAAAGACAGAGATTTGGGACCACTGCCTGGAGTGTGTCTCTGAGGAATCCCAGCCCCAACAGTTGATCCTCACTGCTCAACAGCATCCTGGGCTGCATGCTTGTATGTATTCCTTGGACACCTGGAACATGAAATTCTTTTTCGAGTAGCTACAGAGCCCCTTTTTCCCGGTGACAGAGGTCTGCTTTACAGAGAGTATGTGCTCTGTAGATGGCCAGGAATAGGGCACCTCCTTTGGCTGTACTAGTGCATCCTGCCAGGTGGTGAGGTCTCGATGGTGCTCACTGAGATTGCTTCCTACAAGGACAATGTGGCAGCCCATTGGATTCTACTCAGTTTGGGGGCCGCTTTTTGAGGATTGCCAGATGAGACTGTTTGAGGCCACGGGTGACCTAGTTGTGAGCTCTGGTCACCCCACATGCTCTCTTGTTATCTCCAAGGCTGTGGGGATCAATATCTTTCAGAATGTCTATACCCATTTGTGGCATACCAATGAGCTCTGGCTGGGAAGCTCTGCCTTAACAGATATGACTGCAGTGTTTCCTGAACAATTAAAGGAGGTGATTCAGGAGAAAAGCACCTTCCAGAGCAAAGTTTAACTCCCATGAACTGGATTGCTTTGGAAACAGATATTTCCGTTACTTTTGTTTACTTTTGTTGTTATTGTGTGTATGTAGGTACACTAGGTACACTAGTGATAGCTCCAGGTATTACAGAAAACCTCCTTAACTTGTCACAGTCTGCCTCCAATGAATATTATTCCACCTCAGGTCAATGTCAGAGTCTTACAGTTGTAAGCTTCCACCTCCCTCACTCCCATCCTCTGTGTCTTTTTTTTTTTTTTTTTTTGCTTTACAACATACTTTTCCCCCAGTTTTATTGAAAATATAATTAGCATACATCACTGTATAAGATTAAGTCATACAGCATGATGGTTTATCTTTGTGTTACATTTTTAATGACACTTTACTTCTATATCTCTCATAAACACTACAGTACATTGTTATTTGGTATTACACAATCGTCTTTTAAAATATTTACTTCTTTCTTTCTTTCTTTCTTTCTTTCTTTCTTTCTTTCTTTCTTTCTTTCTTTCTTTCTTTCTTTCTTTCTTTCGTTTTGAGAGAGAATGAGATAAAGTGCAAGCGGGAGAGAGGCAGAGAGAAAGGGGGACAGAAGATCCGAAGCAGGCTCTGCGCTGAGAGTAGTGGGCCTGATGCAGAGCTCGAACTCATGAACCATGAGATCATGACTTGAGCTGAAGGTGGAGGCTTAACCAACTGAACCACCCAGGTGCCCTTCAATTGCCTTAAAAGAAAATTTTTAAAAAATTTTTATTTATTTTTCAGAGAGAGAGAGCATGAGCAGGGGAGGGGTGGAGAGAGAGGGAGACACAGAATCCAAAGCAGGCTACAGGCTCTGAGCTGTTGGCACAGAGCCTGTTGTGGGGCTCAAACCCACAAACTGCAACATCAGGACCTGAACCCAAATCTGATGCTTAATTGACTGAGCCACCCAGATGCACCTCAATTGCCTTTTCTTAAAAACAGGTTTCTTGGGATGTAAATTTATATCATAAAGTTCAACCATATAAAGTGTACAATTTAATAGTTTGGGATATATTACATTATTAATTAAACAATTGTGGTAAAATATGTATAACAAAATTTGCCATTTTAACTATTTCTAAGTGTATATTTCATTGGCGCTAATTACATTCACAATGTTGCACAACTATCACCACTTTCTATTTCTAAAACTTTCATCACCACAAATAGAAACTCTGTAACTATTAAGCAACTACTCCCTATACCCTCCTTCCTACAGCCCTTGGTATCTTTAATTTCTGTCTCTATGAATTTGCCTGTTCTATGTATATTATAATTGGAATCATATAATCTTTGTTGTTTTGTGTCTGGCTTATCTTACTTAGCATAATGTTTTTAAGGTTCATCCATGATGTAGCATGTTTGAGAACATCATTTCCTTTTAAGGTAAATAATATTCAGTTGTATGTATATAACACATTTTACTTATCAATTCATCTATTGATGGACTAATTATCTTTTAAGGAAATGAAGAAACAAAAAAATGCTCCTTATATACTTGCCCATCTATTTTTTATTTCTAGAACTTTTCATTTGTTTACATATAATTGAATTTTTATGTTGTCACATCCTGAAAAATGCCCTTTTGACATTTATAAAGGCATTCCAGGTCTGCTAAGGACCAATTATCTCAAATTTGACAATATCTGGATTTTTCCTTCATTTTGGAAGAATATTTTGCTGGATAAAGAATTCCAGGTTGACAGGGTTTTTTTTTTTTTTCCTTTGAACACTTTCAAGATATCATTCCATTGTCTTCTGGATTGCATTGTTTTTGATGATGTCAGTAGTAATCTTTATTGTTGTTCTCTTACAGATAATACATCTTTTTTCCCCCTGGTTGCTTAAAAATTTTTCTCTTTCTCTTTGGTTTTTAGTAGTTTGCTATGATGTGAATATGTGTAGTTTTCTTTGTGTTTATTCGGCTTGGAGTTTGTAGAGCTTATTGGATCTGTAGGTTGAGATACTGTTTGTTAAAATAAAATTTGGAAAATTTTATGTTGTTATATCTTCCTTCTATTACTTATGTATATTTCATTATGTTATCTCATTCTCCTTCCTTTCTTTTTATGACTTGAATAAAAAGTATGTTGGATTACTTGATAGTGTCCCATGGGCCATGGAGGCTCTGTTGGGTTTTTTAGCTTTCTTTTTCTTTGTGCTTCAATTTCTAGTTTCTATTGCCAATTTTCAAGTTCATTGATATTTTCTTACATAGTGACCAGTATGCTGAAAAACTCATGCAGTAAATTTTTCATTTCAAATATTTGATATTCCAGTTCTGAACTTCTCATTTTATTTAATAGTTTCTCTTTATCTGCTGAGATCACCCATTGGTTCACTTGTATGTCTATCTTTACCTTCAAATCCTTGAATATATTTGTAGTAGTTGTTTGCAAGTCCTTGTTGGCTTATTCCAATATTCCTGTTGTGTCTAGATCTACTTCTATTGCCCCTACCCCATGCACTTATGGACAGGGCACATCTATGAAACAGTTGCCTTTCACAATTCTGGACAGGAATCAAAGCACAAGTCACTTATTTCTGGAATCTTCAAACTTTAGGTTCGATCCCATCATTCCTTCTAATGCTCATGTTTAATTTTCTAAGCCTTTTTATCTCCCTTTCCAAACTTTTTCCCCTTATCATAACACAAAGGTGGTTATTGTTTGTTTTGTTTTATTTCCAGTTTAGAATGAGGGGCTGACACAGAAAGTGGAAAAACTTGCCTCAGCTAGAACTCTTTGACTTCCAGTCATCATTAGTGTTGGCTTTTTGAACTTAGGAGCTGACAGTTGAGTGCGTTGGTCCTCTGACCTCAACATGCCAACTACTGACCTCAGTAGGCCAACTAATAAAAGACAGTTGCATATAAACAGTCGATTCAACAAGTGGAAGGATGAAGTGGCAGGGGTGGGCAAGATGGGGAGAAGAAAGAAACGTGGTGGTTGATACTTTCAATTGTTGCTTTGCCACACCTTCGTTCTTTCCTTCCTTCCTCCCTTCCTCCTTCCTTCCTTCTTCCTTCCTTCCTTCCTTCCTTCCTTCCTTCCTTCCTTCCTTCCTTCTTCCTTTCTCTTCTTTCTTTCTTTCTTTCTTTCTTTCTTTCTTTCTTTCTTTCTTTCTTTCTTTCTTTCTTTCTTTCTTATGTTTGTTTATTTATTTATTTATTTATTTAACATTTTTATTTATTTTTGAGACAGAGACAGAGCATGAATGGGGGAGGGGCAGAGAGAGAAGGAGACACAGAATCGGAAGCAGGCTCCAGGCTCTGAGCCATCAGCCCAGAGCCTGACGTGGGGCTCGAACTCACGGACCGTGAGATCGTGACCTGAGCTGAAGTCGGACGCTCAACCGACTGAGCCACCCAGGCGCCCCAATGTTTGTTTATTTTTGAAAGGGTGGGGAGGGGTAGAGAGAGAAGACAGAAGATCTGAAGTGGGCTCTGTGCTGAGAGCAGAAAGCCCCATGAACTGTGAGAATCAGGACCTGAGCTGAGGTCAGATGCTTAACCGATTGAACCACCAGGAGGAGGAGGAGAACAATGGAGGAAGAGGAGGATAAGGAGGGACAGGGGGAAACAGATTTTATGTGGCTCACAAAGCCTAAAATATTCACTAAGTGGCTTTTTATAGGAAAGTTTGTCAAGCTTTGTATTAAAGACTAGAGGGAGTGAGGATGCATCTGTCATGTAGAGCTGTGACTTAAAGTATTAATTTTTCCTTTTCTTGGGCTAAAAGGCGGTGAGGTGATACTACAGCCTATTCGTATCTTTGTGGATCCTTCACTTATACACTGGTACAGAGAGTAATAGCTTGGGCCTGTGCCATCACACTCCCTTCTCTCTTGAAATGGTCATGGAAGTATGGCTGTCCTCACGTGGGACAGACACACCTGAAGGCCCAGTGTAAATTCTTGAGGGAGGGATATCTCTCTAGCTGAGAAAGTAGGCCAGAGCAGAGATGCTCTGTGCAGAGGCAAAGGGCCCAGCCAAACACAGACATCTTGAATTAGGACTCCTCTCTTTTCTGCTATTTGGCTGCTGTGAGGACTTGCATTAGTGAGAAAAGAGAATGTGACTATCATATCCTGCTGGGTGCTACTTTGAATTCTCTCCCAGGCCTTTGGGACACCCCTGTGGGATAGTAGCATGTTTTATGTTAGGTGCTGGTGGTGAGCAACGCCATTCATTATCTGCGTGGCTTTCAGACTGTCTGTCAGCCTTCTTATAGCAATAAATAAGTGACTGTGGATCTCTAGAGATCGAAAGTCTTCTCTTTTTGTGTAATGGCCTGGTGAAAAGGGGCTGAAATATAGCTTTCCTTCAGAATTCCTTTATCATCCTGCTGTTCCATATTTAAGTGCTATTATCTGGAAGTCATTCTTCTCGGCAATAATTTGAAAGAAAGTTGCTTACAAAGGCATCAAGCAGAGGGGACAACTTGGGTAGAATCGAAATGGGAGCGAGATTGAATTCCAGGTTAAATCCCTGGTCTGTCCCTTGAAACGGAGGCATATAGATGAGAAAGCAAACAGAAAACAGTAGGTAAACATGCCGGAATGTACAGTGGGTAATGGATATTGAAGGATGATCTTGTCATGCATGCTAAACAGATACTTTTATGAGTTTAAATTTAATTAGCATCTGGAAATTAACAAGGCTAGAAAGAAGGGCAATGTGTTTTTAAGTGATGGCGATGGATAGGTACTGTTTGGAGCATATAGATAAATGAAGATTTAATTTGTAATGCATAATGAGCCAGGTGCCTATAAAATAATTTGTTTTTCTAGTTGCTATCACAGAACAAAACAATAGAACCATCCAAGGTCAGGCAATTACTGTTATTACTGTTTTTCTTTGGTTAAATGTTAAGATCGGCCTTGTAGATGGATATCAATTTGTATTGTTCAAGTTGGATAATGTAAATGTTTCCGTTGTCACACCTTCTGTTTCTTCTT
The DNA here is from genome assembly GCF_018350175.1 of Felis catus. Classification (NCBI taxonomy): domain Eukaryota; kingdom Metazoa; phylum Chordata; class Mammalia; order Carnivora; family Felidae; genus Felis; species Felis catus. The sequence continues at coordinate 83,646,538 of NC_058373.1, read as the reverse complement.
TAAGGGATGGAGCATGAAAGTAATTTTGGTCCTACATCTTTTGTACATTTACCTTAGGTATGTGTGTGTTGGGTCAGGGTATGCTCCTGGAGGTAAGGGGAATGGTCTGTATCTTCTAGTACCTTTCATATTTTGAGCATTTGTTTTTTGTGGTCTTTTCAGGGAAGGGGCTGAGAAATGAACTTTAGCTAGAAGAAGGGATCCAGTTCAGTTTTAAAATGATATCATTTCTGTTCTTCTTTGGTCATCAACCATATGGATCTGTCCAACGCATAAATTGAGGCTGCCCTTTGTATCCCAAATGGTGCTGAATTGGGGTTGTGGGCAGGGTGCTGTGGCAGGAGAACTACATGGGTCTGGGTTAAAGTCAGAGGCTGTCCCATTGGAAGAGTTTGTTCTCCTGAGGTCAGCTCCTTGTACTGAGCCCAGCATGTGTGTATAGGAATGAGTGTGCAGATCCTCTGATTCCTGGATTGCAGGAGGTTGAGAGGGCAGTGCTGTTTATTGTGGCCTTCATAAGAGTTAAGTAGCTCAAGAATTACACGGGATACCATGCAGACAATGGTTCACGTGAAAGGGGTACATATCTGAGGCTCATAGTTGTGCAGACTGGGACCTGCTTCAAGCTTCAAGCATCTGCCTTGCAACTAACTGCCTTTCTCTCTCTCTCCTCAGTGTTCCCTGTGAGGTAGGGAAGAGTCATCGTGAGCAGAAGTGGAAGACAGGGTTGCAATGTTTTTACTCGTATTAGGAATGAATTTGTGTTTCTGTTTTTTTTTAATTATTATTTTTTCTCTTGTTTATTCCTAAGGAAGTGCGTGTGTGTGTGTGTGTGTGTGTGTGTGTGTGTGTGTGTGCATGAGAGAGAGAGAGAGAGAGAGAGAGAGAGAGAGACAGAGAGAGACAGAGAGAGACAGAGACAGAGAGAGAGAGACAGAGAGAGAGAGAGTGCGAGCAAGAGAGAGAGCATGTGGACAAGCCATGCATTCCAGGGGAAACTCAGTAACTCATACAGGTCTGTAGACTTGGGGAAGGGTGCACAAAAGACCATCTTGTGCAGCCGTTCTTAAACCTGGCTCTGCAATCAGACCCCTCCAGGGAGCTTTGAAAAATTCAGTTTCCAGGCCCCACTCTTGGAAGTTCTGATTCAGTCATTCGGAGGGCCTAGGAATTCATGTTTCAAAGAGATCATCCTAGTTATCCTGTTGGGTAGCTGCGTCTGGGAGCCTCAGAGCCAGCACAACTCCAGTCTGTAAGTGGGAGCCTACTTAAATCTTCCCAGTCTGTGGAAACTATAAATGTCAGGTGACACACACAGTCATAAATTTTGGCATTAGAACCACTTTGCCATCTTTGGGCCCTCAATGTCTCTTTGATCTTTTTAAAGCACAAACCCTAGCCTCTCTCTGCTTCCTGCACCTGGAGGCCTTCCACGGGACCCAAGTGTTGGGGGTGGGAGGCACCGTGGGACCCAAGCTTGGGACCAGGGTCTTTAACATTCCACTTATTTGAGTGGGAGTGTGAGTAATCCAGACCAGGCCAGGATTTACACAGGCAAGACCTTGCAGAGTTTCCTTCCCGGCCACTACCATGCCCCAGAGAATCCAGGCTGCTTTCCTGCCAGTGAGAGAGGTCAGTGTGCTGAAGGATCCATCCTGGAAGAGGAAAAGGTGCAAAGGTGACCAGAAAATGTTTTAAAATGAGTTAGACACTCACAGAACCCTACAGGAAAATATATTCAGTAAGTTTGTTTTTATCATTGTTTCTAAAGTTCCATAGTGGAGAATTAGGGGCTAGTTTCCAGGGTGGGGATGCTTTTTAGCTTTTGTGTATTTTGAAATGGGGTCTCAACGGGCACAGGGTATAGCAAGGTAAGGGCAGGGAGGAGGTGGCTGCCACTCGAGGAGCACCCAGAATAAGAGCTGAGAGATTTACGTGGTGTTTGTGTGTGGTTAAAATGGTGGTAGGGAAGCAATCTAATTCTTCAGTGACAAGCCTTTGTTTTAAGATAAATTTAAACAGAGCTATTAAGAGAGTTTCACATTTGTACAAGTACCTTTTATGAACAATAGTTTCCAAACCATTTAATAATGACCTTGGCACTATCATCAGAACAGCACAATTCTCAATCTGTCCCTGGCTTTGCCGAGGACCCGACACACTTCCTGTTCTCCTTAATCACTTCTCCCATCTGGGAAGCACTGGGCTCTCAGGAAGACACCTGTTTTCTCGCCTGTTATTTTCAAAACTTGGATCCCCGGTTGGTTCTGAATGGTTATGAGTGAGGCGACAGGGGCCAGAGGGTCAGGCCTGTCAGTCCTGTGGGATAGAAATCATGAAATATCTGTGAAGGGCCCCCATCACCTCAGTGCCTGCCTGTGAATTCCCATGTGAGGCTGGGCATGGTTCATATATTTTTTTTCTTAGTAAAAGGTGACTTCTTTTTGTTTTGTTTTTGTTTATTTGAGAGAGAGAGAGAGAGAGAGAGAGAGAGAGAGAGAGAGAGCAAGCCCACAGGTAGGGGTGGGGCAGAGAGAGAGGGAGAGAGAGAATCCCAAGCAGGATCTGTGCTTTCAGTGCAGAGCCCAGTGTGGGGCTCCATCCCATGAACTGTGAGATCATGATCTGAGCTAAAATCAAGAATCAGACACTTAACCAACTGAGCTACCCAGGTGCCCTGTAAAAGGTGACTTCTGTTCATTTTGTGAAAAAAGGAATTCATGGAAAATAAGAAAAGGAAGATTTTTAAGAAGTAAAAGCAAATTAGAAGGAAAAGAAACAGAGTTTGAGGAGGAAAAAGAAAAATCTAAGTTTAGAAAAATCCTGTGTGTGCTTAGAAGACTAGCACCCATATTTTAGATTATCTTGGTTGTGTTCAAAGTAGATTTCTTGGTATTTGGTAAAGAGAATGAGGCTTAAATGAATAAGAGAATAGCCATGTTTTTAATACAGGTTCCCAAACTTGTGGAATCTGAGGACTCAACTATAAAGACTAAGGGTAGGGTGGTGTGCTGGTAATCTTGAGCCTTTCTCAGATCTATGTGGTAGGGATGGGGTGGGGGGGTTCCTGATGAAATGACCTCAAGTGGCCTTCAGCAAGAGGTTACTGGCTACAGTAATCTTTCCTGGCAGCATATTTCTTTTAATTTTTTTTCACATTTATTTATTTTTGAGAGACAGAGAGAGACAGAGCGTGAGCAGGGCAGGGGCAGAGAGAGAGGGAGTCACAGAATCAGAAGCAGGCTCCAGGCTCTGAGCTGTCAACACATAGCCTGATGCAGGGCTCAAACCCATGAACCGTGAGATCATGACCCGAGCTGAAGTCGGAAGCTCAACTGACTGAGCCACCCAGGCTCCCCGTGGCGGCATATTTCACTTCCCAGCATTGGCAATTCCCACAAGGACAACTTCCCACAAGAGTCCTGACAACTTGCACCTCCTGTTCTTCCACAGAGTGAAGCTTCTGTGGGACCACAGTGTTTCCCTCACAGGGAGAAGCCACTATGGACTTGGGCATTGCAATTGTCACTGTGGTGTGGGCCTGGAGGGTAGCAGAGAGATGGTGCGGGAAATACCAGAACAATGTAAAACCCAGGCCCTGCCCTCATTTACCATGCTGTCCATATGGGAAGTTAAAAAAAAAAAAGTCCATGGAAAAGAGTTTAGAATGTTTATGCAAGTAAGTTAGAATTGATAAACTTTTAAACAACAATGGAGTCCATGAGTGATTAGAGCATCACGGGGCTAATCAGCAAAGATATTCTAAAAAGGAGAGCTTAAAATTCAAAGCCAGTAATACAATAATACCAATAATGAGCAGACAATAACATAATAAAATACTATGATGCCATTTTTCCAAAACTCAAAGCTCATTAAAAAGTTGACCTCATTTGTTATAGCATTTGTGAGACACAAGCATCATTATTCTCATGTTGTGGGCAAAGAAATGGGAGGCTCAGAAGGATAGAGCCTTTGTTTCTAGCATGTTCGATGCAGAACTATTCTCAGAACTCAGGTTGCAGGAAGAATCCTTGATCTGTCACAAGAGTCCAAGAGTTCACTATGTCTGTCTAGCTTTCTTAAAGTTCTTTCTGAGGATACACTATTGCATTATGTTACCAGGCTAGTGTCTTTTTTGGGAGGGGAGGAGTAGCTAAGTAATTTTTGGAGGTTTATAAAACAGTATATTTGAAATCATTTCATTTTTGGACATATATACGTGAAAAAATATATGTCAATTTGTTAACAGTGGCTATGTCTGATATATGTAATTATAGGTTATCTTTATGTTTTTTTATCTCCTTATAAATTATACAAATGAGTATGAATTATTTTTGTATTAAATAGGAAAACACCCTCTAAAATAGTAAAACAAAAGAAAGGGTTTTAAAAAAATCTCTAATTTTTTATTTTACTTTATTTTAATTTTAGAAAGAGAGAGCACATGAGTAGGGGAGAGGGGCAGAGGGAGAGAGAGACAGACTCAGGCAGGCTCCACACTCAGAGTGAAGCCTGACGCAGGGCTCAATCTCCCGAGCGTCATGACCTGAGCCAAAATCAAGAGTTGGACACTCAATGGACTGAACCACCCAGGCACCCCTAAAATTTATTTTTAGATAATTATACCTGTTTTATTTTTATAAAATAAAAATTTTTGCTAAATATTACAAAATTAAACTTATAACAATCACTTTAGATAGTTGTAACTTTTGTGTATATGTATTCATACTATTTTTAACTTACTGTAATTTCTTTAATCAACTTTCACCTGTTAGATATCTACTTTTTCTAATTTATCACTATTATAAGAAAACTAGAGTAAACACAGTTAGGTAAAATGAATTAAAATGAAAGTAGAAACACCCTGCCCTTCCCCCAAAAGATTCTGAAAAACGGGCATAAATCCTTTCTAGAAAATTGTATTCAATTCTCACCAAATTATTTTTTTGACCAGATTGTGATCTTAACTAAAGAATGGAAAGGCAGTAACATAGGTTAAGTACCTATGGCCACCCACAAACAAAACTTTAAAAAAAAAAAATTTTTTTTTTTAATGTTTATTTATTTTTGAGACAGGGAGAGACAGAGCATGAATGGGGGAGGGTCAGAGAGAGAGGGAGACACAGAATCTGAAACAGGCTCCAGGCTCTGAGCTGTCAGCACAGAGCCCGACGCGGGGCTCGAACTCACGGACTGCGAGATCATGACCTGAGCCGAAGTCAGCCGCTTAACCGACTGAGCCACCCAGGCGCCCCCACAAACAAATCTTTATGATACTTCTTGTTGTTGTATTTTAGTAGTTAAAAAACCATTTTTTAAAATATTTATTTATTTTTGAGAGAGAGAGAGACAGTGCATTGCTTGCACAAGCCGGGGAGGGGCAGCGAGAGAAGGAGACACAGAATCTAAAGCAGTCTCCAGGCTCTGAGCTGTCAGCACAGAGCCCGATGTGGCGCTTGGGCTCAAGAGCCATGAGATTATGATCTGAGCTGAAGTCAGACGCTTAATTGACTGAGCCAGCCGGGGGCCCCTGTGTTGTAGTAGGTTTTAAAATCAGGAATGGTTAGAGTTACAGTAGGAGAGAAGTCCTACTTCTTTTAGTTGGATATTCTTACTATAAGCATGATCAAACACAATTGTAGGTGCTTTTACGAAATCTTTCAGTAGAATGGATAAAGAAATATTTGGGGGTATGTGTTTGCAGGGAGGAGATAACTTATTTTTCAACTGTCCGGAACGTCCATGGAAAGGGTCACTCCATTTGCTTTTCTGCAGAACAATAGAATACTTTCAGTTCTCATCATGTTTCTCCCAAGTGTCCAGGGATAATTACATTTTGTATCCAGGAGATATTACCGTGCTTTTGGCATTGTGCTAGGAACAAGGGTAGGGAGGCTTCAAAGATGAATCAAGAACCACTTCAAATGCCACCTCTTACACAACATCTTCTAGAGGTTCTCTAGGTTCCCACAGGGCATTTTTGTTCCTCTATAGCACTTACCACATTATGTCACACTTTGTTCAGGAAATCCTCTTTTTATTTATTTAAAAAAAAATTTTTTTTTCAACGTTTTTTTATTTATTTTTGGGACAGAGAGAGACAGAGCATGAACGGGGGAGGGGCAGAGAGAGAGGGAGACACAGAATCGGAAACAGGTTCCAGGCTCTGAGCCATCAGCCCAGAGCCCGACGCAGGGCTCGAACCCACGGACCGCGAGATCGTGACCTGGCTGAAATCGGACGCTTAACCGACTGCGCCACCCAGGCGCCCCGGAAATCCTCTTTTTAAAGGTGACTCCAGCCTCTCTGTAAGACTTGCATGGAAGATTCTCACTGAATCTAACACTTGGCAGGAATCTTCAATGCATAGGGACAAGCACAATTATTTGTTCAAGGGTTAGTTCCATCCAGTAGGTGGTGAACTTCCCTAGGGAAGTCCCTAGAAAATGCCTCATGTTTATTGACTGAATGATGAATGAGTTGGCTCATGTGGAATGATTACAACTCTGTCATACAAAGAATGGAGAGAAAGGAAAGAGAAAGACCAGGTGAAATCCTTTCATGGAGATAAAATGATGGCTTTAAGACACTATGAGATGTTTGTCACCTCTGCCCTGCATTTGGCTTCTGTCACGGAGTTGACCGCCCTGCTTGCCTCCATGCATTGAAGATTCCTGCTGAGTCCAAAATTCAGCAGGAATCTTCACTACAAGTCCTGCAGAGAGGTTGGAGTCATCTCAAAAGAGAAGAGTTGCTGAAAAGCTGAAAATATGAGTAGGTAGTTAGTTGGGAATGTTGAGTTGGTGGTAGGAAGCTGCTGAATTTCTGTCTTCTGACCTAATATTAAAAGAGAATTTTCATCATCATCATTTCTCCAAACTTTGACCTTTTCCCCCCATAAGACAAATTGGCATTTCTTGTTTATTCCACAAAACAAATGCAAAAATTATTTAAGGGACTCAAATGGACCATTTATATCAGAGACTCGTCTCAGAGTTGGCAGCTGTCCCTTGATACCTGTCCTTCCCTTCTTCCACAATAGCAGGAACCCAGATTTTCGGCTTGGCACGTGGATGGCCAGAATAAAGCCTATGTTTCTTCTCAGCTTTCCTTCCAGCTACAGAACTCATATTAGCTAAGTTCTGGCTAATGGACACTAGTGGAAGTGGTGAATGAAACTTGCAGTCCTTAAAGGAAAGAGACTATATGCATTTCTTCTTCTCATTGGCAGGAGTGTAGATGTGATGGCTTAACTCCAGGAGCCATTATGGACTATGAAGTAACCATGGGAATGGAAGAAACCACCCACAGCAGAACACCAAGATAGTAGAAGCCTGGGTCCCCAAGAGCGTGGAGCCTATTCCACCTCTGGACTAACCAACCTATCTACTTTCTGAAAGTCACAGATATAAACTAATTTGTTTAAGCTATAGTTGTTTGGATTATTCCATTACTCACAACAGAACCTAATTATTACTAATACAGCCAGTGTGAATTAAGGGAAATATTTTGCTGATTTACTACAACTAGGCAGACCAAAAGTCTATCTCTGAGGAGGGTGCCTGAACTTTGCAAGTATCCTCCCTGAAGCGAGCACTTCCTCTGGGAGCTTGGCTAGTAGTGTAGCGTGAACTGGAGGCCAGAAACCTGACCAGAAGTGTGTGCCTCAGATATTAGTGAGGGCTTTGGTGAGGGACGAACATGGCATAGGGGAGAGAGCATGGGCTTATGGTCAGAAAGACTTGGGTTAACACACTGAATCTATCATTTACAATATATGTGATTTGAACTTCAGTTTCTGTGGTTATGAGTATTAATCAGATGTTAGATACTGAGAAATGTTAGTAACTGACACATAATAGGCACTGAAAACATAGCTCTTATTATTAAAATACACTACATGTTAGTAGGACCTTATAACCCAAGGTTTGTGAAACTCTTGCTTTCATGTTTAATACCAAGACATTGATTAATGCTATCTAAGTGATATATATCTATCTAAGTGATATATATATCTATCATAGATAGAAATATAAAAACTATAAGCAAAACCTCCTAGTGTAAAAATTTCTTTCAATATATGATATTTCTGCTCAACAGTAAATATAAAGTGATGTCTTCTCCTTTCTATAAAAAACAAAAACAGGGGCACCTGAGTGACTCAGTTGGTTCAATGTCTGACTCCTGATTTTGGCTCAGGTCATGATCTCATGGTCATGAGATCAAGCCCTGTGTCAGGCTCTCTGCTGGGCTTGGAGGCTGTCTCTCCCCAGCTTGTGCTCTCTCTTTCTCTCTCTCTAAAATAAACAGTAAATAATAAACAAAAACAAATCTCTATTATGGAATAAGGCTGTAAATAACTATATGGAATCATGATTCTTGATTTCAGGAAACAGAACCTGAAATAGAGGCTAATTTTAGAACAGAACCTGAATTAGAGGCTAATTTTAATAGAAAGAAACTTGTTACAGGTGTTAGTAGCTTCTGCAATTTCCAGGAAAACCAGAGAACCAAGGTTAGAAGGGATCAGCCAGAGCAGCATAGCCTGGAGAAACTGCAACCATTTTGGGTGGTGGATCTTGTGGAGACCCCCGCCTCCCCCCCGGAGCCCTTGCCTACTGGTTGGCACCTATAAGCCAGGGATTGGAGATTGGAACATGAGCCACAGCTGCCACAAAACAGAGCTGGGCAGCCACACTGGCCTGTCTCCTATTGTTACCACTATGTACATGGCTCAATTAGGTCTTTAAAGTATATGTGATGCTTGGTAGAACTTGGGTCACATGCAGGACACTAGGCATGAGGGAGGGGGAGATGTAGTTTTTCAGACCATAGGACAGGAAGAGGTCTTAGTCTGAGTTCCCCCGGAATGCAGAGCCTGAGACAAGGACTTTATTTTGGGAAGTGATCCTAGGGGTTAGAAATGGGGGGTTAAGAAGACCTTTAAGCCAGAGATGATGACATTAATTTCAATTGACAAGTTCAGCCCTTCCTGCCATCAACGTAAATAAAGGTGCAAGCACTATATACTATTCATTATGGAAATAAATTTACTCTGGTCATGAGGATTCACTGCCATAGGTTGGAGACAAACTGTTGCAGCGAGGGGGTGATTGTAATAGTATTACCAGAGAATGTAGGGCTTGAGATAGGAGGGGGACTGTGAGAAGCAAAAGCATGGGGCACAGAATGTCTAACTGACAGGCTTTGATGGCTAACAGCTCATAGAAGGGAGAAGAACAGCTTGAGATGGTGCTGTGTGTCTGGCCTTGGTGCTGGGGAGCTTGGCAGTGTCTTTTGCTGGGACCAGGAATACTGGAGAAGGGACTGATACAGGGTGGAGATGGTAAGATGGTGAGTTCATTTCACATATGGTGAGTTCCAGGTGGCTGTGTGTACAGTATCATTGGGAATGTGGGTCTGGAATCAGGAAAGAGGGCATGGCTGGGAATATAGGCGTAAGAATCTCCACATTTCAGGGGAAAGTAAAGGAAAAAGACAAGCAAAGGAGGCTGAAAAGCCCCATGCACCTTGTCAGACCAGACAGGTCTGTCATTCTCTTCTCTGCTCCTGGCAACAGGTCTTAGGCACGTGACCTGCCTCTGCTCCTCCTGCATGCTGGTGTTACCAACAACGACTCCCTTTGTGGTTCTGTCCCCTTGGGAGCTGGTGTCCCTTGCTCCTTCTAATTCCTCTGGATCCCTGAAGACAAGCAACCAGGTCTTCTTATTTACTTGTATGTTTATTTCTGAAATAAATTTTACTTCTAATCACTGCTGCCTAATATAGTGGGAATAATAAAATCCACAAACTCATAAGATTTAGAGAATCTTAAAAAATTCATGTGGTTTTGATTCCTTGTCTGCGTTCCTGACTCCCTTGCTGAGACAGTAACTCGAATTTCCTTGCTTTCTTTGCTGAAGATGGAACTATTAACCCTTCTCTCTCCTTCTGACTCCCTCTTCTAGGGGAAAGATGTGACTCCAGAATAATCTGCTTTCTGGCACAGGCTCAGGAATATAATCTGGACAAAAAGATACATGTTTCTTGTTGCCACATGGGCAATTTGCAAGTTTAAGACCCTCCAAACCCAGTGCCATCCATATTCTCTTGGCTTCTGCCCTGTGTAAGATTAGGACTCTCTGAATGGTGTTGCCTAAGCCAAGAGTCAAGGGGTCTTCAAGAAAGAAGTAATTGTCAGCCGTGTCACATGCTTGTAAAAGTTGAATAAGGTGAGGATGAAGAAGAGGCTGTTATGTAGTAACTGGTCACCCCTGGGGTTTGATATCCCATGCAGCATACGTTTAGGCAATTTTATATTTGCAAGAATAGCCTAAACCATTGAAAAGTTGTCTGTGCCCAAGATCCTGTTGATAGCAAACCTCTAGCAAGAAAATATCTCAATTTCTTTGAGCAATACAAGCATCGTGTGTGTGTGTTTGTGTGTGTGTGTGTGTGTGTGTGTGTGTGTGTGTGTGTGTGTAAGAATAAGGACAGATGCAAACCAGATCACCATCACCATTCTGTAATCACAGGGGCAACAGGGAATCCATGGGAACTCAGAGGGAATACTTAGATAATGTCCAAACCAGAAAAATGTGTGCATTGAAATGGTAATATTACTTAGGCTGGCATGTCTGGAAGCAAAGTGCTTTTCTTCCTTAGACAGGTGACTGTTATACATGACAACGTCTCTCTTTATGTCATAAGTTTCAGTTTTGAAAGAATATCACCATTCTACAAGTTATCTGTTAAAAGCATCACAATATATACCAATTGCACCTAAACCGACCTTCCAAATTTCTGATAAGTGGGAACCGGTATTTCATGTACCTCACTGGATGAACATTATATCCTTTTTTTTTTTTTTAAAGAAAAGTTCTGATTTGTTTAAATGTTATTAAAATGCTCAAAAGAAAAAGGTCAAGCCCTTTTAATAAATAGTTTGAAAGCAGTTAGAAATCTACTGGGCCGGTTACGGAGAAAATTTAAGTGATTCAATGTAGAATAATCTTAGCAACAAAGGCAAGAAGATGTCCTGGGAGGTGAGGAGCAGTTGGATTGCAGAGACAGAATTTGAGTCCAGGGGACACTTCTGCCTGTTAAGCACTCACGTTATGTGCCTGCCCTAGTGTCTTCGAAAGTTCTCTGACTTAAAGGAGAAGTTAGAGTAGGAAATACTTAGGATAAAGGGAGAATCATTACATATGAGACAACTATTACCTTCTCTCCCTAATTTATAAACGACTATTTATGTGATTTCACACCACCCTAACCCTCAGAGCAAGCTGAGCCTGACAGAAGAGAGAGAGAATGTAGGGGCCTGAGTGGTTGATACCCAAAATAGAAGTTCATAAATAGTCTTCAAAAGAAAGGGTTGTAAGATTAACAAATGACTTCTATTTCTCTTTCCTTCCTCCCTCTCTCCTTCCAATCCTCTCTTCCTTTCCTTATTCCTTCTTTCCCTTACTTTATCATATATTTATTGCACACTTACTTGATGCCAGGCCTTCTCGCTGAGAGCATAAAGATGGTTGTGTGGAGGCCCGCACTTACCCCACAGTATGATGGCACCAGCACAGAGAGAAGTACAGATCACTACAGTGACTTGGAGCTGAGTCATCTAATTCAGAACAAAATTGCAGGCCATGACTCGAGGTAGGATCTGGGTTATGAGTAGTTGCAGGAGGGATGAAGAGTAGGTGATATTTAGCAGGCAGAAATGGATGAAGGGGAGAAGAGATAAGGAGACTAGGATAGTTCCTAGCTTCCTGTTTTGTACATCAGTAGGTGATGAATACCATAGAAGGAATATCGAAAAAATATTTAATATTAGATATGTTGAGTTTAATGTATAATAAGGCATTTTAATGCCTGTTGAGTTGGCCATTTTATATTCTAGTTTATTTTTTTAAATTGTTACTGATTTATTTATTTTGAGAGGGAGAGAGAGAGAGGCCAGGGAAAGAGAGGGAAAAAGAGAGGATTCCAAGAGGCCTCTGCACTCTCAGCATGGAGCCTAACATGGGGCTCGAACTCATGAACCCCGAGATCATGACCTGAGCCAAAATCAAGAGTTGGACACTTAGGTGACTGAGCAACCCAGTGCCCCTATATTTTAGTTTAAATACAGTCTACTACAGATGAATGTCTTGTCTACATGCATATGTCTGGACATATAATACTTACTAATTATTATAAGATAATAATAATATGGTGGCAGAATAAGCCACTCTGTCCTTCACCCGCTTTTCCCCTTCTAATCCTCACCCCAGCATCTGATGCTGTGAGAGGCAGTCACTGTTGGCTAGAGATAGGTTTGTGGGATCCCTTTAGAAGATTGAAAACCTGGGCCTGCTTCTGTAGAGGGCTGTAGGAGGTACCTGCATACAATAGAGCCAGCAGTGGTCCAGGCTGTGTGGGGCAATGCTGGCAGGATGGAGCTGGGCCCTTGACAGAAGACAGAAGTGTAGAAAAGGGAGGAGGACTAGATAAAGATTGGGCAAAGAAGAGCATGCATGTGTCCAAAGAAGAATATCCAAGGTGGACTGTGTATGGACTGGAAGGTGCCCTGAAGAGATAAGTGATGCTTTGTACCATCTCTGGCCTTTTGAGGTGGTCAGTTAGTAGTAAGGCTGCATTGTTTCTGGTAAGGAGCTTTAGATGTTTTGGAGCTTAAGGCAAGATAGTAATAATAGATAACCCTTATTGAGCTAATTATTAGTGTCTCTCCAAGCACATGTTTATTGTTCACATGTATTAGCACATTTGTATTATCACAGTAACCTTTGACAGAATAATTGTTAGTTCCATTTTACAATGAGGAAGTGAGGCTTAGGGAGTGGCTTGCTGGAGGGAAAACAACTAGTGAGTGATGGAACTGGAGATTCAAACTCAGAGCCCATTATCTTTAACCATTATGCTCTGTTGAAAGTCCTCAGGATAAAAGTGGGCTGGGTTGGCCCAGGGAGAGCATGTGAGAGGGAGAGAAGAAGTCTAAACCAAGGGGTTTGGGAAATGGTAGTCGTTAAAAGGTGAGTGGGAAAAGAAGAGTCCCCAGAGGAGGAGAATGAGGAGTGGTCATAGAAGAGAAAAGTCAGAAAGGAGAGTTGTCATTGCAGCCAAGGAAATGGAATTTTGATAAGGAGGGAATCATTGGCTGCCAGCAATGCACAGAGATAAGATAAGATAAGCACAGAAACATGTCCATTGAACTCGACAATATGATGGCCATTGACATGGGTGATCTTAGCCAAAGCCAGATTGGGGAGGGTTTAGGAGAAAATGGGAAGAGAGCAGGTAGAAACAGAAAGAGCTGATGACTCCATGCAGAGTTTGACTGGGAGGGGGGAGGAGCCAAGTTGCTAGCTGGAGGGGAAGGTCAAGTTGAGTCTTTATTGTTTTTTAGGATGAAGAGACTTGTGACTGTTTACATGCTGATTGAATTAAAGAGAGGTTGAAGGTATTGGACATACTGGTGATTGAGGGAGAGAGAAAGAGGGTGAGAGGGAGAGGGACACAGAAGGGGAGGAGAGACAGAGAGAGACACTGAGAGAATCTCTAGAGCATAGAGCACAAGTTCTTGAAGGAGCATCTTTGGGTAAATGTAGGATACCTCTATTCTGAGACAGGAAGATACATGTAAGGTCACAGATGGCCAGGGAGGAACATGAGGCTTCATGTCTGGTGTTTTCTAATTGCTCTCTGCAGAAGGAGGCAAAGTCATCTGGTGAGAGTGACAGCAGAAGGTGGAATAGGGGTGCATTGAGGACGAGGTGAAAGTTTGTCAGCTAAGGATGGGAGATCATGGATTTTAGTAGCAGCTCAGGTGTGGTACTCATCTCATATTAACGAGGTTTTGGGGTGATGGTGGGGTTTGTAGGGTCCAGAGCCGATGGCCAACAAGGAATTCTTAAAGATGTCTGGTACAAAAAGGTGATTTTATTAAAGCACAGGGACAGGACCCACGGCAGAAAGAGCTGCCCTGTAACTGTGGGGGGGGGGGGTGACTGGTTAATGGAGTTGGGGGAGATAAAGTCAAGAGGGAGTTTCCAAAGAGACTTTCACATGCTAAAAACTTAACTGGAGGTCTAGCTATTGTCAAGCTAAGGTTGTTTTTCCCTCTAGCAAAGTATTAACATTAAGACAGTAGGGAGTTCCTGGACTTTAGGCATGGGATTGCCTTTTTCTGGTAAACTGGTGGAAACTCTTATCAGTTTAACCATTTTTTTTTTCCTTTCCTGTTTTTGGGTAGCTGGGAGTGTCCCAGGAATATCATGCACATCCCACCTGGGGGGGGGGGGTTGCTGTGCTAGCTTGTACTTTGCCCTCAGCTTGCCTCAGGCTCCCTCATCTCTATCATTAGACAGTCAGGCTCTTCCAAATTTTCACTATCATAAACAGAACAGAGAAGGAATGATTGACTAAAAATGAGCTTAAAATTTTTTAAGTAAAAAGAAAAAATCATCTTCAACAATTGTCATGAAGAGACTCATGGAGGATAGCTTCGAAGTTAGTCATATTTGAAAGAAAAATACCAGTAACTAGTGTCAATAATTTCAAATCAAATTTTTAAACCAACTAAATTCTTTTATGCTGATTAATTTGCTTTTAGCGAAATTGCTTTTGACCAAGTTGCTTTCCACCAAATTAACTTTTGATTAAGTCACTTGGAGTTGCATTTATGGAATAGATGCAAAGTTTGGACAAGTGAACAAGAGAGCTTGTTGGCCAGTCATATACCTCTCCTTCAAATTTAATTTTTCAAGCCACAGTGCTTCCATTTGGTGTGAAATAAAAGAATTTTGATAGTTGGAAAAATGAAAACTTGAGGTAGCTCTATAGGTAGCTGTTTCTTATTTAGAAACAGAAGTGCCAACCCTCCCATACAAGTATCTCTGAGGCACCCATATCACACAATTGTTGGTTGTTAAGTGGGCCTGTTTTGGAGAAATGTCTCAGAATTTCCAAATTCAATGTGAGAGGTGCTATTGTAAAAAAATTATCTGTAATATAAAGTTTGAACAGTAAACAATTTTACCAACAAATAAGAGGGAACAAAAGCATTCATAAACAATGCTAACATACCAAGGTTTAGTAAACACTGGGAACTCCTTTTTTTTAATGTTTATTTATTTTGAGAGAGAGAGAGAGAGAGAGAGAGAGCATGAGTGAGGGGGGAGGGGCAGAAGGAAAGAGAGAGAAAGAGAGAGAGAGAATGTTAAGCAGGCTCCTTGTTGAGCGTTGGAGTCTGATATGGGGCTTGATGTGGGACTTGATCTCATTACTGTGAGATCACGACCTGAGATGATACCAAGAGTCTGATACTTAACCAACTGGGCTACCGAGGTGTCCCAATGCTGGGAACTTCTAAAATATCAATTGTTTAAATAGGAGTATACATTTGTTTTTGAAATGCACTTTATAAGGAAGATGACAAAGTTAGTGCAGTAACAAGTATTTTAAATTCTTGGAGTTTGTTAAATGAACTCGATGAGCTTGGACTTATCCCTCCCTCTAAACTGGAAGAGAGACCATAAGTAACAGAAATCAAATACAATACATCACCTGTGCATAAAGGGGCAAAAAGAAGCCCTTCATTCATACTGCAGCTTAGGATGGTGCATAAAGTCCAAAATGTAGTCCAGGACCTTCCAGACAGTGGCAGAACTGTTCTCAGGTGGTATTCCAGCAAGAAACAAGGTTTGGCTCTTGTTGCCAGCTTCCTCCCTAATTCAGATTGAGTCAAGTCTGGAGTCATCCAGTCCTTGATTTCAACTGGAACCAAACATGTTTTTTGAAAAAATTTTTCTGTACTTGTCCTCTGCCTCTTATCTAGATACTTGAGTTGCCTGTTGATCTATTTTTGTCTATATTCAGAGTCACTTGTCTTTTGCTGCAGAGATCCAGAAACCACTCTTGTTTACCTATCCACGATGATGCATAAATCAGGAGGGAGCACCTCCACAGGATTACCCAAATATGCAGCACAATGAAGCAGGCTCAGTGGGAAGCAAGGCTGGGGGCATAAAGATTCTAGAATAATGGGAGCGCACAGAGGCTCCTCAGAGCCCAGGAAAAGTTGATTCTCTTTTCTTTCCACATACCCAGGAGTCTTTCTGCTTCACACATTTGCACCCTTCAAAGAACCTCTGTTGGCACTTGAAATGGAAGCAGGATGTGCACTTTCCACCACTGCTTGAGATTTGTGTAAAGATTTTATGATAGAGATTTCCTCTCCATGCTATATATTCTTTTATTAAAAAAATCTCTTCTAAACATTCAGAAATTGTTTTATTTTTAAATCAAATGATATATGATACTCATAGCCTTTATCCCCATATTTAACAACTGCTTTTATTTAAACATATTGTGACGCTGGCCCGATTAGTTCCTACTTTGCTTCTTGGCAATTTATGCCCTAAATTCTATCTAGAAACTTCTATATGAAGGCCATACTTTTATTTGCAAAATTTCCAGAATGTTTCATTTATCGTAATTCATGACCATACACTTTCCTTCTAATATTTGCTATTCTTTGAGTATCTATGCCAGCAAAGAAGCAGTTGTGTTGTTATTAAGAATGATGTGAGATTAAATGTAGTAGATTCCACTGATCTCATTGCTCTTTGGTCATGATGCTAACTATTCCTTACCAAGTGGGTCTCAGCTCAACATTGTACATCATAACTGCAAGGAAGCATTTGAATTATGTTCCCCCTGGCAAGGGTGAAAAGTCAGAGTGAGATTGATATGAGATTCTCAGCCTTTATTTTTTTTCTCCATTGAGTGTGAGTCAGCCATCAATCTCAAGTGAGGATCTTTCTTGTGTAAAACTCTGCAAAGTAACTCCACCACTTGAAAGTCTTCAACGTTGTCATTCTTTTATTATCTGATTGATATTTGATAAATAATTATAGGACAAACCCAACAGTTAATATTTACCAACAATTTTTTTTGGGCCAGGAATTAAACTAGGCTTTCATTTTTGACAGAAACAAACAAGATAAGGTTCTTGCCCACAAGGAGCTAACAATTTGTTGAAGAAGACAAATATGTTTTAGGTGCCATAGTGCTAATTTGGTCTGGGCAGTCACCCAAGGCTTCACAACAGGGGTGGTATTTTAGTAGGTTAGGCGTGGAAGGATGACTAGAACTCTGTTGGATAATATAGAAAATTATGTGTGAATATTGGTAAAATCTGTTCATTCAATAATAAGAAAACTTGTAATATTCCACGTTAATTGCTTAAAGTATATGTTAGATAGGTAGAACAAGAATACAGGGTAAATGAACACTTGTTAGGTTATCTTTCTAGTCTGTAGTAACTCCTCATTCTCTGATTATCGATCTGTACCTTTTCTCAACCACATGGGTCCCAGTGACAGTGTTACAGCAAATACTCAGCTCCCAGGAAGAGACAAGCCACACACACTCGGAAAATCAAGAAAGACTGTTTATTGCACACTGGTGCGTAGTCTCCTCCAAAGGCTGAGCCCTGAACCTTGGTGTCGGCCTTCTTTTATGGCTGGGATGGTAGGGGCTCAAGAGAAAAAAAAGAAAAGGGGAGGGGGCACTTATCAGTGGTGCTAAGTGGGCAGTTGGTGGATGCAGGAGGCAAGCAAGATTACAGAAGCCAAAAGCATGCAAGTGGAGTATTTGGCCTCGGACATCTGGCCGTCCCCTTTTATCTTGCTTTTACCAGCTTTTCTTCTCATTCCCCCCTCTTGATTTTCAAGCTGCTGTAGCAGACTTAGAGAAAATCAGTTTGTGGGGACCAGGGAACCCTTTGCTGCCATGGGAGGAGGGGCAAAGACCATTGTGGCTTCTTCCTGCTGGACAAGGCATCAAAGGGAGGGGTGAGGCAGCTAGGATTCTTCATCATCCAAAGGAGAGTAGAGACAGCTAGAATGGTCCAACTGGAGTATCATCTGGGTTTTTTTTGTTTTTTTATTTTTATTTTTTAATGTTTATTTATTTTTGAGGGTTGGGGAGGGGCAGAGAGAGAGAGAGAGAGAGAGAGAGAGAGAGAGAAACACAGACGCCGAAGCAGGCTCCAGGCTCTGAGCTGTCAGTGCAGAGTCCCATGCAGGACTCAAACTCACTAACCATGAGATCATGACCTGAGCTGAAGTCAGAAGCTTAACCGACTGAGCCACCCAGGTGCCCCTCATCTGGAGTTTTATAGCTTCTAGATGAGAGGAAACAAACCTAGTTAGCATATTAAGAATACAAGGACAAAACAGGAGGGTATGAAAAGCATTAGGAGTGGACCAGCTAAAGGGAGGAGCCAGGATGCTTAATTCCATATGTTGCTATAAGAGTTCTATACATCTGCTAATTCCTGTCTTTGTTTGTTGATTCGTTCCCTTAACTGCTGGACCTATCTTGGGTATCCCTGATTGGTTGACACAGAAGCAACATTCTTCATTTAGGAAGAGACATAGTCCTCGCCTTATGGCAGTTAGCAGGTCTGGCCCTCTTCTGTAAGACTACTGCTGCTAGGGAGTCTACTTGGTCTTGTAAAACCATCAGAGATTTGGTAACCTGTTTTCTGTCATCTGTTAAGTCTTAGGATAATTCATGATAATAAGTGGTTGAGAAGACTATTCCTCCTATTCCAGTGCTGTTATTCTTAAGGCAATCAGCAGGGGTATGCCTTTAATGGCTCTTTTTGATCGGGTATATGCTGCCAAGGGTACTGTAAGTGACTGATTGTTGGGTACAGTGTTTATCTGAGGAGTGAGAAAGGCCAGGGTGCAGATACCCATTCAATCAACACCAGAGTTGGGTTATAGGAAGATGAGTGAATTTCTGACTATAAAGAGTCTGGTTGCATTTGCCAGTGGTCAGATTGCCAACTGGCTCCTTTCCCATTTTGTTTGTCAGGCACCTGGGAGCTGTTTGGGACAGTTTGACTCCAGTTAGTACAGGTCTCACAATGTGGGGGTCTGGGTCTATAGTTAACAGGGTAACATTTACAGTTGCCTGTGTTAGAAGAGTAGCTGTGTAATGGCAGGGGTGAGGGGGCGGGGGTCCTGTGGACAAGCAGAGCCATCAGGCTCTGGCCAGGCTGGGATTGGTATCATTGAGGAAGCAATGTGTTGCATTTAACATTTGGTTTAGACAGGGATCCAAGACAAGTGGCCTGTCTGATTTATGTTCCGATGGAAGTTGAAGGGTTAGGTCAGAAGTGACCCAACAGGCATGGGGAATATCAGGGCAGGTTGGATCAGGCAGCCCCCAATAGTGTTTTATTTTTCCCATCCAATAAGTTTTCCTGTTTCTGGTATAGGGTGTGACCCTCCTAATATAACATCTATTCGGCATGCGGGGGTACACAGTGGCACAGGGGCATGGTGGTAGTGTTGTTTTACCTCTGCAGACTGGAGGAGTGGGAATTGGCACAGGGGGAGGAGTTGGAGCAAGAGTCGGGAAGGGCATAGGGGGAGGAATGGCCTCTCTAGGAGGCTGAGTGGTGTAGCAGGTAGTGCAACCCCGTGCTCCTGTAACGTAAGTTTGTCCCTCATGGAGACAGTAGATGGGATTCAACGGTTGGTAGCATAGAGTGGCTCTTTGTGCCTTGGGGGATAAGGGTGAGTGATAAGTCACACATTTGCAAGGCAGGAGTGAGAAGATCCCTCTTGAACAGGTTAGGAACAGTAATATGTGCAACAGGGACAGGAGATAGGGTGATCCCATCCTGAGTAGAAGACAGTTATAAAGGCAGAGAACAACATGCAGAGAAGGACATCAATCATAACTCAGATCATATACATCTAAGGAGAATAAGGCATCCTGACACTAGTATGTAGAGGAAGGCGAACAAGTGTGTGACTGAGATGCCAGTCTGTGGGAGTAACTTGGGTCAGCCCTACAGCAAAGAGGATGGCAACAAGAATGGAAAGAGAAATAGGTAGGGGATGACAATGAGATTTGAGAGAGAACGATTTATTATATTTCATTTAAGTTGCTTGGTGATTTTCCTCAAGCTTCTGGTTACAGAGAGTTCTCAGGTGTTGGCTGCAGGCTGCTTATCGTCTGCTGTCTTCTTTTTTTTTTTTTTTTTTTTTTTTTTTTTTTTTTTTAAATTTTTTTTCAACGTTTATTTATTTTGGGGACAGAGAGAGACAGAGCATGAACGGGGGAGGGGCAGAGAGAAAGGGAGACACAGAATCGGAAACAGGCTCCAGGCTCTGAGCCATCAGCCCAGAGCCTGACGCGGGGCTCGAACTCCTGGACCGCGAGATCGTGACCTGGCTGAAGTCGGACGCTTAACCGACTGCGCCACCCAGGCGCCCCGCGTCTGCTGTCTTCTTAAGGGTGATCTGTAGAGGATTATTCTGGTTAATAGTTACTTTCCATTTCAAGTGGTTGTCAGGTGACCGGTGGGCTGCCTTTACTTCAGAATGGTGGATCCAGGCAGTTAGTCCTGCAACTTTGAGAGCTGTGGGTGTGGTTAGCACAACTAAATAAGGTCCCTTCCAGGTAGGTTTAAGTGGTTCCTTTTTCCAATTTTTTATCCAAACCTGATCCTCAGGTTTGTGGGGGTGTACAATTATTCCTAGGGAAATAGGTATCCTGTTTGTCACCCATCTATGTATCCCCAGTACAGTTTTTCCTAATCCTTGCACTTATTTTTGTATTTCTAAATTCCCTAGCTCTGTCAGGTCCCCCTTTGACTAGTGGAGGGGGCCTTCCATATAGGATCTTGAATGGGGAGAATCCTATTTTTGTCTGGGGTGTATAGCGTATTCAGCGAAGAGCTAGGGGTTGTATATCTGGCCAGGGCAAGTTAGTTTCCTGACATAGTTTTGCCATGGTGGATTTAAGGGTCCGATTCATACGTCCCACTTTCCTTGAACTCTGGGGCCCGTAGGCTGCATGTAAGTTCCAGTGGATACCTAGGGCTTTGGATACTTGTTGCACCACCTCAGCCACAAAAGCCAGGCTGTGGTCTGAGCCTATGGTTAAAGGCATTCCATGTCTAGGAATGATATCCTTTAGCAAGGCCTTGGTTACTTCTCTTGCCTTTTTGGTGCATAGGCCTCAACGCAACCTAAAAATGTACAGATGAATACCAAAAGATATTTGTATCCTCTCCTGGGCCTTATTTTGGTAAAGTCTACCTCTAAATCTTTGAAGGGTACCTGACCACAGCATTGGATTCCCATGGGCCCAGTGGGGCCTTGTTTGGCATTATTTTATGCGCAGAGAAGGCAGTGTTGACAGACCCAGCCACAGAGGAATGGGAGTCGAGCAATTACATAGTAACAGCTTAATAAGGTTTCAAGGGCAGTTTTCCCTAGGTGGGTAAGCTCATGCTTTTGGAGAACCACCTGGTGGGCTAGCTGCTCCGGTATATAGACTCTGCCGTCTGGAAGTACCCACCATCCTTCTTTTGTCTGGCCTCCTTTTTTCTGTTGTGCCCATTTTGTTTCTTGGATTGTGTACCTTGGGGAAGTTGGCAGCTCCGGGGCCAGCATAATTTTTGAGGTTGTTGTTTCTTTTCCCACTGCTGTTTAGCTGCGGCGTCAGCTTGTTGATTACCTTCTGACACTGAGTCCTTTCCTCTTTGATATCCCTTGCAGCAGATGACTGCTACCCTCCTCAGTTCCCAGACTGCCCTTAATAGTTTTAGGATTTCTTCCTGATTTTTTATTTCTCTTCATCCTGCAGTCAAAAGTCCTGTCTCCTTGTATAGAGCCCCATGTACATGTAGAGTGGCAAAGGCATAGTGCAAGTCAGTCTATATGTTGGCTCGTTTGTCTTTACTGAGTTCTAGTGCTCTTATTAGGGCCCACAGTTCTGCCCTTTGGGCTGACCTTCCTTTTGGAAGGGCCTGTGCTTCTACGACCTCAAAATCAGAGACTACTGCATAACCGGCATATCTTTTGCCTTCGTTCATGAAATTGTTGCCATTGGTGTACAGGACAAGGTGAGGATTTTGTAAGAGCCTGTTTGATAGGCCAGGTCGGCTAGAATAGAGTTCATCAAGTACCTCTAGACAATCATGCTCTGGGGACCCTGCCGCTGTGGGCAAGAAAGTGGCAGGGTTTCGAATTTTTGTGACTTCCAATCTTATTCATGGGTTCTCACATAGCAGTCCCTGATATTGTATCATCCGAGCATGTGTTAGCCAGTGTTGCTCTCTAGCATCCATCAAGGTTAATAACAGAATGGGGATCCTTGATGTTTAGATTTTCCCCCAACGTGAGTTTATATGCTTCCTTGATTAAAAGTGTGGTGGCTGCCAGGGCCCTCAGACAGGTTGGCCATCCTGTCGCAGCTGAGTCAATCTGTTTTGAAATGTATGCCTCTGGTCTTTGCCAAGGTCAAAATTCCTGGGTGAAAACCCCCAGGGCCACCCCATTCTTTTCATGTATGAACAGGTTGAAATCTCATGGTACATCTGGGAGTCCCAAGGCTCGTGCCTCCGTGAGTTTTGTTTTTATAGTTTCCTATGCCTTTTCTTGATTAGGGCCCCAGAAAAGGGGTGCCCTCTCTTCCCCCCTTTGGTGCCTTGTATAGTGGTCTGGCCAATTCCAAGAACCCTGGGATCCATATTTGACAATTCTGCTGCTCCCAGGAACTCTCTGACCTGCCGGTGGGTAGTGGGAACAGGAATGGCACAGACAGCCTGTTTCCTTTCAGCTTCCAGCATCTGTTTGCCTTGGGTAATTCTGAAGCCCAAATATTTAACTTCCTGTTGATAAATCTATGCCTTTTTCTTTGACACCTGGTCTCTGGCCTCTGCTAGTAGCCTGAGTAGGGCCCTGGTTCTCTCCCAGCACTGGGTCCATGTGGGACTGGCTAGCAGGAAATTATCTGCATATTAAAGGAGGGCACATCCTAGATCCCATCCCAGAAACCTGGCTAAATCACATGCCAGTGCCCCACTGAATAAGGTTGGTGAATTTTTGAATCCTTGCAGCAGTCTAGTCCAAGTGAATTGTTCCTTTGCCCCTGTGGTAGGGTTTTCCCATTCAAAATAGAGGTTGGCTATTAGATGCTAGCTGGAGACAGAAGAAGGCATCCTTTAAATCTAGGCATGTGAACCATCCTGCTTCAGAGGGTATGAGTCCTCGTAGTGTGTATGGGTTAGGCAATGCTGAATGCAGCATGACGACTGCTTTATTAATGATTCTTAGGTCCTGCACAGGGAGGTAATCATTTGTCCCAGGCTTTTTCATGTGCATCAGGGAAGTCCATGGGGACTGGCATCATTTTAGAAGTAGCTTGAGTAGCTTGTCCAAGTGTGTCTGGATTCCCAGGTGTGCCTCGTGTGGGAGGCGCATGTTGGTGTATTTTGACAGGTTGGGCTCCAGGCTTTAGGTCAATTAATATTGCGGGGTGGTTTTTTGCCAGACCATGAGAGTTTCCTTCTGCCCAAACTGAAGGGAATTCAGCTTCTAGCTTGGGGCCACAGTTGGCTTACCGGGAGGGGAAGTATATAATCTCCATTCCTGTTCCCGTGTAATTGTCATGGACAAAATCATGGGTCAGGCCGTTTTGTTTAGGCACAATTGCATCTGTCCTCTGAGGTGAAGGCTATTTCTGTGCCCAACTTGGCTAGGAGATCTCTACCTAACAGAGAGACAGAGCAATTGGGTAGATACAGGAATTTGTGAGCTATTTGGTGACACCCCCAGCCGGCATTGTTAGGGACCACAAAATGGCCTGTGGGTTTGTGCCCCAGTGGCTCCTACGAAGGTGAGTTCTTGATCGACAGAGGTGCCACCTTATGTGTCACCACAGAGTGTTTGGCCCCAGTGTCAACCATGAAGTCTATTGTTTAGCCCCCCCACCTTCATTTTGACCATGGGTTCATGGATAGAGCCCGGTCTTTCCTAATCAGTGTCCACTCCTGCTAGTCTGATCAGGTCGGCCTCAGGTGGTTCTGGTTGGTAGCGGCTGGGTGGAGTGGAGGTTTTTGGTTTTCCTTTTTGGTAGTTGGGGCATTCATTTTTCCAGTGTCCAAATTTTTTGCAGTAGGCACATTGATCCTGTGCCAGTGGTGCCCTTCTTTTTTGTTCTTGCATCCCTTGTGGTTTCTGTGGGGGTCCTTCTGCAGAGGGTGGTCACCCCAAGGCCATGGCCAGGACAGCTGCCTTTTGTTTTATTCTTTGGTCTGCCTCCTTTCTGGCAGCTTGATCCTGATTTACAAAAACCTTGTTGGTGATTTCCAATAATTCGGTGATGTTTTTTCCAGTGAATCCTTTCAATTTTTGGAGCTTCTGTCTAATATCACTTTAGGCCTGTCCCACAAAGGCAGCATTGACCATGCACAGATCTCTGGGGGCTTCTGGATCAAATGGAGTGTAAACTCTGAAGGCTTCACATAATCTTTCATAAAAATCAGCCAGACTCTCTTCTGGCTTTTGTAGGACCTCAGATACATTTGCCATGTTGGTGGGCTTTTTGACCCCTGCTTTTACCCCCTGGAGGAAGGTGAGTTGGTATCTTTCTAATCTGGCCCTTGTTGCCTCTGTGTTGGGGTCCCATAGGGGCTCCTCTTTGGGCATAGCCTCCCGTAACCAAGCCTCAATGTCTAGATGCCCATCTGGTGCCTCAGTCTGGAGCCATGTTCTGGCTTTGGTGACAACTTGTTGGTGCTCTTCTGTATTGAAAAGGGTGAGCAGAAGCTGCTTACAGTCAACCAAAGCAGGACAGTGAGTCTGGATTATGGATTCTAGATGTAGCATAGCCTACAGCTTCTCAGAGTAGGGAGTGTGTGTTGTGTTTCCAGGTGAGGAGGTCAGTAGTAGAGAATGGTTGGTGGCAGAAAACCAACCACTCCTCTTGTAGGGTTCCGTTGGGGGCTATTCTCTGGGGACCTCTAGTCTCCTGCAATGGCATCTGCATTGCCATTGGGGGCCTTGGACCTTGAGCTGCAGACTTAAAGCATCTTCCTACCTGAACCAGGTGTCCCTGGTTGGGGCAGAATGGCTGCTGGCAGAGGCAAGACCAATGGGAATGTGGACTATCGGGCAGGCGAGGTTCCCCTCCCTTGATTGATGGGGCGCTGGGGGCATATGGTGATGGAAATTCAGACTTCTTTTGAATTTTCTTGGAGGATGGGGGGTGTTTTTTTCTGCTGTGAGGTCTTCTCGGCCTGTGCCACTAAGACCCTACATTGTCCTTTGCTATTAACGCAGAACTGGAACCAAGGAGGCTTGACTTGGGCTGTTTCCAGCCACTGATCGATATATGAGAATTTATCTGGGTGGCCAGGGTCTCCACGAACTACTTTATCAACAGCTTGGGCTGTGGGGATATCTAGAGTGTCCTCAGGGGGCCAGCCTACACCAAACATAGGCCATTCTAATTCACAGAGGGTGTATGACTTCTGGGGGTCAATTTGACCCCATTGTCACCTGAAAATCCCTTTTTAAAATTCTTAATCATACATTCCAAAACAGTTGGTTTTGAGGAATTTCCCCCCATCCTGGTATCCTAGATAGATCCCTCCCAATGTACAGTGTCACAGGACAAACATGAGGGAAGAGGTCGATTTTTCTGCCTTGCCGCTCCCCTCTGGGGGATTTAGATGCCTTTTAGCATTGGCAGGTCAGTATAAACCCCTCACTCAGATAAGACCTCCGTGGACCCGATTCTGCCTTGAGCCACATGAGGTCGTGGAATGCACAACCATGGAATTGCAGGGTAGGACCCACTCAGGCTCCGAGGCCAAAACTGTGGAACATGGGCATGCCCCCACACATTCAGACAGATTGCAGATTTCCACCTGGAGCTTCCCTGTCCTATGTGGTGACTGTGTCACCAGGGAGGTGATCAAGCTCCCCATCTGCCTCTAGGGTCGGCCTGAACTCAGTCCTGGGTCCCCAGGGACACTTACACGATCTGATGTCCTGTCCTGGCAGAATTTTCTGATTCCCCCTGGAGTCCATTAAAGCGTAGTGGGGGCCGACTGTTGCCAGGCCCAGCAAGGGTCACAGTCCAATGACGTCACCAGTGGTACACCTTTCTTTCTGTCACAGGAGCCTGTGAAGAGTGGCCTCTCTGCTGGCCTCTGACAATGGTGGCTCAAGGGGCAAGCCCAGCTGTCGGCTTCCTAGCCAGTGCACCAAAAATGTTACAGCAAATCCTCAGTGGGCAGGAAGAGACAAGCCACATGCTATTTATTGGGCACCGGTGCTGGCCCAGCAGAGTCACCTCCGAAGGCTGAGCTCTGAACCTTGGTGTAGGCCTTCTTTTATGGCTGGGATGGTAGGGGCTCGAGAGAAAAAAAAAGAAAAGGGGGGGGCACTTATCAGTGGTGCAAAGTGGGCAGTTGGTGGATGCAGGAGGCAAGCAAGATTACAGAAGCCAAAAGCATGCAAGGGGAGTATTTGGCCTCGGACATCTGGCTGGCCCCTTTTATCTTGCTTTTACCAGCTTTTCTTCTCAGCAGCCATATTTTTCCAATAGTTCTGAACACTGTTGATTGGACCAGAAGAGGCATGTGATCAAGCTGGGGAGGTCAGGGAATTTCCCTGGTTGAGGAATGAACACCTGACCCAAGCTCCCAGAGTCCTCCCTCAGAGAGTTAGGTTTAAGGAGAGAGTGAAAGAGTGTGAATAAGAGCAAGCGAGAGATGCACCATAGATAAAAATCAAAGTGGACCATTGGCAGGAAGCTATAAAACTTCTGGAAGAAAACATAAGGAAGAATCTTTATGACCCTGCATTAGGCAAAGATTTCTTTGATAGGATACAATAAGTAGGAACTGTAAGAGAAAAAATTCGTAGGTTGGACCTTACATATAAAAGAGCTACTCTTTGAAATGTACTGTTAAGAAAATCAAAGGATAAGCCACAGACTGGGAGAAAATATTTGCACAACACATATTTGATAAAGGACTCATATATA
This sequence comes from Felis catus, assembly GCF_018350175.1. Taxonomy (NCBI): domain Eukaryota; kingdom Metazoa; phylum Chordata; class Mammalia; order Carnivora; family Felidae; genus Felis; species Felis catus. Next base: position 83,619,667 of record NC_058373.1, on the reverse strand, counting down.
GAGTATATAAAAACTCTTATAACTCAATGAGAGGAGAAACAGCCCTCTACTTGATCTTAGCCAAAAGGCTGAGAAGTGATGAGAAAAAACCCTCCAAAAATTGACAAAAGAATTAAACAAATCCTTCACCGAAGAAGAAATATGAATGACATGTAAACACGTGGGAAGATGCTAAACATCATTATTTATTAGATAAATGAAAATTAAAACCAAAATGAGATACTACTGCATACCTATTAAAATGGCTAAAATTAAGAAGACTGGCCATAGTAAGTGTTTGAAAGGATGTGAAGCAGCTGGAATACTCACATATTGCTAGTGGAATCACAGAATGGCACAGCCACTTTGAAAACAATTTAATAGTTTCTTATAAAGTTAAACATACGCTTAAAGTATGACCCATCATTGGGGTGCCTGGGTGGCTCAGTCAGTTAAATGTCAGACTCTTGGTTTTGGCTCGGGTCATGATCTCATGGTTTGTGGAATTGAGCCCAGTGTCAGGTTCTGCACTGGAGGTGTGGGGCCTGCTTAGGATTCTCTCTCTCCCTTTCTCTCTGCCCCTCCCCCACATGTGCACAAGCTCTCTGTTTCTCTCAAAAAACAAAAAAAAAACAAAGCAAAACAAAACAAAACAAACGATTTAAAGTATGACCCAGCAATCCCATTCTTAAATATTCCCCAAGAGAAACAAAACCATAAACATATGTCTACACAAAGACCTGTTCGTTAATGGTCATAGCAGCTTGGTTCCTAATAGCTCCAAATCGGAAACAACCCAAATGTCCATCAACAGTGGATAAACAAATTGTGGAATATTTATACCATATAATATTGCTCAGTAACAAAAGGGAACTAACCACCAACACTCATGAGAACAGCGTGGATATGTCTCAAAGACATTCTGCTGAGTGAGAAACGTCATACTACATATTGCATGACTTTATATGAAATTCTAGAAAAGTAAAAATGTTAGGAATAGAAGGATCAGTCAGTGACTGCCAGGGCTGAAAGTAGAGGAGAGGATTAACTGAAAATAGCCCAAAGGAACTATTTGGAGTGATGGATATGTTCTATATTTTAATTGTGGTTGTGGTTGCGTTACTGTATACATTTGTAAAAACTCGTGAACTATACAATTAACAAAGAATAAATTTTACTATATGTAACTGATTCTTCATTAAAACTAACCAAAAAAGGGACACCTGGGTGGCTCAGTCGGTTAAGTGTCCGACTCTTGGTTTTTGCTTAGGTCACTATCTCATGACCATGAGATTAAGCCCCACGTCAGCTCTGTGCTGATGGTGTGGAGCCTGCTTGGGATTCTCTGTCTCCCTCTTGCTTTACCTCTTGCTTGCTCATGTGTGTGCATACTTACTCGCTCTCTTTCTCTCTCAAAATAAACAAATAAACTTAAAAAAAAAAACTAACCAAAAAAAGAGTGCATGTGCGTGGGGCTAGCAGCTTAGGAGAATAAACTGTGGGAGCAGGTAGGACCCTGTCTTCTGCCACATGATAGCAAAGTAGAAAAATCTGGTCTGCAGAGAGTAGAAGATAAAGTGAATTTGCGCAAAAGCCAAAGCAGGATCTGGAGAGAGATTTCTTTTTTTTTTTTTTTTTAATGTTTATTTTTGAGAGAGAGAGAGAGCACAAGTGGGAGAGGGGCAGAGAGAGAGGGAGACACAGAATTCGGAGCAGGCTCCAGGCTCTGAGCTGTCAGCACAGAGCCCGATGCAGGGCTCGAACTCACGGACCTTGAGATCATGACCTGAACCGAAGCCGGATGCTTAACTGACGGAGCCATCAGGTGCCCCTGGAGAGAGATTTCTAAAGCTGTTTGAATCGCTGGTTCCAACTTATACCTGGGGCCCGGATGCATTCCTGTCCTGAGTTCCCTGAACCCCTTATAATAAAGCACCTCATTTTGGCCTCAGCATTTTCAGTGGCTTTCCGTCACTTGTGATCAAAGAAGCCCTACTTCCAGAGGAAATGGACACCTCTGGAGAACACTGAAAACAAACTTTTCTCATGGATGTCACCTTCGGGGGCAGAGAATTTCTTGGCATTTTCCACGAGGAACACATGTTTGAGAAACTGTTGTTGCTAGCATTTCCAGTGGAAAACACTGGGGTCGGGACCTTAAAGTCTAGGCCTGTCTCCGTGATTCACTAGCTGTGTCATCTTGGGCACGTCTCCTCTTCTCTCTGAACTTCCACTGTCTTACGTGTAAGAAAAGGAATTAAACAGATTCACAGTTTGTAAACTTTTTATCCAAATTAGACAAACAGCCCAGGAGGTAAAACAGGTACAAGTGGATCTGCACTGACCAATGTGGAGGGAGGCCTCAAGCTACCTACGTGGCGGTGGAGAATGCGGCAGAAATACAGTTTACATATTGTTGTGTTTGAGGATTAAAGTCTGGGAAGTCATCTGTATTAGTTGCAATACAAACATAGGAACTAACAATGTAAGCACATCTGTAAGATGATGACAGAAGGAGCTTGGCCTAAAAATGAAGGTTCCGAGCTGAAGTATAAACCGGGAGACTGAGACAGTATCCAGAGCAGGACCACTTGTTCTTCAGCCCAGGGCTCCATTTCTTTTCTACCCAGCACATATTGTACAACTTCTAGTAAAATAGAATCATAAGCTCCGTGAGGGCAGAAGGCAAATCCGTCTTGTTTACCAGTTCTTTCGTGCTTCCTTAGCCCCGGTTCACTCCGAAGATCCATGAGGGCATCCCTGTCAACAGCAGCTCACTGTAAGAGTCAATACTCTCTCGACATTCTGCCTCTTATTCCCAGGAGCACCAAGCAGCTGCTGTCAATTTCTTGTCTTCCTCTTCCTACCAGGCCTCTAGGTCCCAGGGATGGTTCCAAGAGGAAGAAGCGATAATGCTGACAAGTGAGTCCCCAGGGTCTTTCTACTGTGGTTCTGTCCCTCCTGAGCCTCTTGTGAAAATAAAGCTGCTGAGTGGATTGAAAATTTATCCAAGGGGTGCCTGGATAGCTCAGTTGGTTAAGCATCCCACTTTGGCTCAGGTCATGATCTTGCGATTGGTGAGTTCGAGCCTTGTGTTGGGCTCTGTGCTGATGGCACGGAGCCTGCTTGGGTTTCTCTCTTCCTCTCTCTCTGCCCCTCCCCTGCTGTGTTCTTTCTCTCTCTCTCTCTCTCTCTCTCTCTCTCTCAAAATAAATAAACTTAAAAATAATTTCTTTTTCTTTTTTTTGAATGTTTATTTATTTTTGACAGAGAGAGAGAGAGAGAGAGAGAGAGAGAGAGAGAGAGAGAGAGAGCGCATGAGTGGGGGAGGGGCAGAGAGAGAGGGAGACATGGAATCTGAAGCAGGCTCCAGGCTCTGAGCTGTCAGCACAGAGCCTGACGTGGGACTTGAACTCACAGACTGCGAGATCATGATCTGAGCTGAAGTTGAACAGTCAACTGATTGAGCCCCCCAAAAATTTCTTCTTAAAAAAAAAAAAAAAGAAAATCTATCCAAACCTAACTGGCAGAGATGGCCAATGTTACTGAGAGTTTGTGCCTTCTCCTAATGTACTAACTGAAGTGGGCCTGGAGCTCTCAGATGCCTTCTGCCCCCCCCCCCCCCCCCCCCCCGCCTCCCCGCTGGTGTCCTACTTGTCTTCTTTGGTGGCTTCTGGGACATTGCAGTAGACACGAGTAGTGTCTATGGTTCCTTCCAAGCACTGTGATGCTGGGCCTATGTTCACTTTAAGAAGGTCCTGAATAAGGTGATGGAGAAATGACAAAAATAGGGATGACTACATTGTACTTTTCTTGATTTCAAAACCATTTTACTTCTGAAATCATTAACTAATCCACTCATTAGCTAACTTCTCAATTTTTTTTTAAGTTTATTTATTTATTTTGAGAGAGAGAGAGAGCGAGAGAGCGCATGCTCTCAAGCAGGGGAGGGGCAGAGAGAGAGAGGATGAGACTTCCAAGCAGGCTCCACGCTGTCAAAGTGCAGCCTGATACAGGGCTTGATCCCATGAATTGTGAGATCATGACCTGAGCTGAAATCAAGAGTCAGACACTTAACCTACTGCAGGCGCCTCCTAACTCATCAAGTTCTTGAAGCATTTACCAAGTGCCTGTTGTTTGTTAAAACCTTTGCAAGGCACTGAGTTGCCAGTTCTAGCTTTTAGTATGGCTGGCTAAGAGAAAGGGCTTGATAGTAATGGGGCTCTGGGTGAGAGAGAATTCAAATAAAAAATTTAAATAGAAACTACAGAACTTCCCAGTATTGATTCTCTGGGGCTTTTGATGCTACTTTGGTCATATTTATCATTCTGGGGCTTAGTCAAGTACCCAGTAGACATTTTTCTATGAAGTATTTCGTGCAGTTCAGAGCAGCCAGCATCATGTAACAGTTTCAGCTTTTTGGTTGGAAGTTGGGGGATTCTGCTGTATCTTATTTTCTTGTGGGCAAGAAAATATGGCTGGTGTAATAATGGACAAGCTGGCCTCTTTCCTGGCCTATCTATATAAACAAAGTCATTCCCAATCATGCACTGGACAAAGGCTCATCCAGGGCCCAGTTCAGACTTTCCTGGTGAACCGTGTTCTGGGCTACATGTTTGGCATATGCCATTTGTTGTCCTGGGTCACTTGGCTGTGCATTGGACAGAATTGTAGGGGACATCAGATCTGGCAGGGCCTTGAGAAGGGTCTGGCGGTAATGTCCACAGGTGGAGGGAGGCAACTGTCATATGTTCCAAATGCCTATGACTGTCTGGAACTCACCGGAGGAGAAGGTGGGCCTCATGGTGCCTATAATGTCTGGGAAGAGCACCATGAGATGTCATTTGTCCAGAAACTTCAGGGCTGAGTTGTTCTGGATAATTTCTTCCTCCTGGATGGCCAGGAGTTTATCTTTTAAACCCCCAGACATTTAACCATATGAAGTGAGAAGTTTGCTGAAATGTACAGCATGCCCAGAGATCCTCTTGTAGTCCCGTCCTTCCTTCCTTTTGGCTCCTGAAAGTGGTCCAGGGAACACACAGAAATCCAGTAAAAGAGATTGTTCCTAAGGCTCAGATACTCCTAAGTGTTTATGATTATAATCCCAAAATATAAATATTTCTATTAGGGTAACTCTGTAGGCACTTACCAGTCCTTTCCATTATGAAACACAGGGAGAAGGGGAGGGGCTTCTTCCTAGGACCCTCTGTGTGAAGCTATGGAGCAGGAACCATGGAGGCAAAGAAATCACTCCTGGTACTTAAAGACTTAGCATGCTCTCCAAACCCTTTCCTTGTCAGAGGGGGTCAGTGAAATCCACTGGACATGCCCCACCTTTCTTATTTCTCCTCGAGAAATGACCTCTTTTGTTTTTGTTCATAGCTTTCTTTATGTGGACACATTCTATACAATTTACCCGTTTAAAGTACATGATTCAACAGTTCTTTAGTATATTTATAGAGCTAAGCCATCACTATCGTCAATTTTAGAATATTTTTTATTACCTTCCCAAAGACATCCTGTACCCTTAAACTGTCACACCCCATTCCCACCATCCTCATGCCCCACCCTGCTCTAGGCAACCCTAATCTACTTTACTATAGAAATCTATAGATTTCTATTCTGGACATTTAATATAAATGGAATCATACAATACGTGATCCTTTGTGAGTGGCTCTCACTTAGCATAATGTTTTCAAGGTTCATCCATGATGTAGCACATATCCATACCTTCATTCCTTTTTATTGCCAAATACTAGGCCAGTTTGTGGATATACCACATTTTATTTATTCCAGATATTTGGGTTGTTTCCATGTTTTGGTTATCGTGAGTAATGCTGTCGTAAGCATCCATATTAAAATTTTCATGTGGACATAGGTTTTCGTTTCTCTTGGGTACGTACCATACTCAGGAGTGGAATTGCTGGATTATATGGTAACTCTTTGTTTAACTGTTTGTCCAGGGCTACTTATAAAGTTTGGCAGGTTGGAGATATTCCTTCATACTTCAGTACTCCCTTTTCCCATTTTACTTAGAAACTTGGTTTAGAAATATGTGTGTGCACTGATTTTTGTTGGTGAATGTTCTGTTCAGCTCTATTAGCATTCACGTGTTTGTTTTAGCCCTGGTAGGTAAAAGTCCAGACTGTTTGTATGTTGTTATCAAACAATCCTCATTTTTCCCTTTCTTCCATTTCGTTCCCTGCACGTTGGGACAGTAGTTTGTTTTTGTCTTACAAATTACAGAAATAGGAATTGAAAACTCCTATAATACTAAGGACTCAGGGCTGGAGGTCAGGTTAGCAAACGTGTTAGGGAGGCGCCTGGGAAGAGTCTGATTTCTGGAATGCGGGGGATGCCCCAGGGCTCAGCGCCCAAACCCCTTGCACCCTGGACCGCCCTCTGGCCTTTGCACCACCTCCCAGGGTTCCCGGGTCTCGGCGCCCTACGTGCCGCCCGGCACTCACAAGAAACACCTGCGCATGGCAGTTGCCAAACGCCGAGGAGCTGTTTGAGACTCCATATCCTGTTTGGGAATTGTTTCAAATGAAATCAGTGACTCTTCCCTGCATTAAAACATTTTTTTTTTTTTTTAAAGGAGAAAAAAGAAAGAAGGAGAGCGGCAAGGACTCTCCCTTCAGAGCCGTGAGAGTGCAGCGGTCACCCTGCCCAGCAGCCCTCACCCCTGCCTGCTGCCTCTGCGGGCTGCTGGACCAGAGGAGCCTGGGCAGCGGTGTGCCAGCTGGTGCCTTCTCCCTCCTTGCTCCTGTGTCAACTTTCCCTTCTTTTCTTCATTCAACAGACGTTTGTTGAGAGTCAGCGTGTGCCTGCCCTGTGCTAGGCAGGGGCACGGCCAGCGCCCGGCCCTCATGGAATTCGTTAGCCCGTTAGTCCCTCCTGCCTTTCCCTCATTTTCTGTCTCATTCTCCATATGTCTCTTACTCCTCTTCTCCTTATACTTCTCTAGTTTTACTTGTTAAAGGGACACTATTTAAAAATTTTTTTCGATGTCCATGTTTCAATTTTTTGGACCCACACAGAGGGAATTTAGAGTTAGAGGGTTTTGGCGCAGCTAACTGACCCAGCCCTGTCCCCAATGGCCTCCTCTCTTCCTGAGACCCAGGCTGAGTCTACCCAAGGAAATGAGGCAACGTGAGAGCTGTGCACCCTCCCTATCTGTACTCTTGCTACTGGCTGTGAGAGAAGGTGCTGCTGCCCAAGGAGGTGTGTGTGTGTGTGTGTGTGTGTGTGTGTGTGTGTGTGTGTGTGTTTAGGAGGTCCGTGGGGAGATGGCAGAGAGATGCCCTGCCTGGAGGCACTAAAGTCCCCCAAGCCCATTGGGCCACTTGGTGATGTCTGAATGCAGCTCCCGAGTTTGCTCTTGAGAATGCTTCTGTTCCTCCTCTTGGAAACTTTGTCTAAACTCCATCGGGATGCTATGGGTCTTATGTGTTTTCTATACCAGGATGTTTGGGGGTCCTGCCTCTGACCTGTCTGATCCAAGGAAAGGTTCTCCTTATAAACAGATGGAAATGATAGGCTTTGCCTCTGCCGGCGAGTCCTCGCATTTCCTTGGAGAGAAGGTACAGTGTATTCCTGTCTTCTTTAAGCAAGATTCTGCCAGCTAAATGGCCCAGGGGCCTGAACCAGAGCAGGGAGTAAAGTGGAATAAAATACTTGCAAATGGAATGGAAAAAGAGCAAAGACGTACACAATACAAGCTCTGATTTAAAAAAAAAAAATTTTTTTAATGTTTGTTTCTGAGAGAGAGACAGAGCATGAGTGGGGGAGGGGCAGAGAGAGAGGGGGACACAGAATCTGAAGCAGGCTCCAGGCTCTGAGCTGTCAGCACAGAGCCCGACGCGGGGCTCGAACTCACAGACTGCAAGATCATGACCTGAGCCGAAGCCGGACGCTCAACCGACTGAGCCACCCAGGCGCCCCTAAGCTCTGATTTTTTAAAATTAGATTTGATAGATATAAAATTGTTCTGAAAAATTGTTATAAAAGTTTCTAAATACTCTCAGTTTCTGTGCGTTTCTTGTTGCAGGCCAGTAACAGATTGTGGACTGGCCATAGTCTGTAGACCATACTCTGGTCCCCATCTCTCCTTGTCCCTGACCCTTACCTATGGGAGTGGCCCACTCCTGCTGGATCACAGGAGCACTGGCAGGCTGGGTGCTGGCTGTGAAGGTCTCTCACAATAGAGTACGTGCGGGAGCAGAAGTACCTACCTGGGTCCGATCATTTTTCCTAAGACTCGGGGTTTCTTAGACAGCAATTTTAGTAATAAGGGGCTGAATCCACACAAGTTGGTTTTTAGGTACAGAACTCATGAAATCCACAGAAGAACTGCTGTGGGTAGGTGTAGGAAGGGCAGAAGCCAGAGCAGTTCCGAGGACCTCAGCAGTCCAAGTTCACAGACTTTCTCTTAGGGCCCCACCCTTAACAAGGCTTAGTTCCCAGCTCCTTCAGTCTATGTGCCTCTTGGCATAAATTATCAAGAGAGAGATTCTGTGCATTGAGTCTGGAAAAAGGTCTACCTCAGTCCTATTAATGGTGGGCCTAGAGAGGGAGTCTCATAGCTTGCTCTGCCCCCGGTGGACTTGTGGGAACCAACTCCTTGAGAAAGAAGTTAATGGCAGAGCTGGGACCAAGGTGGCTCTTGGTGCAAGCCACTGCCTGTGGAAGGTCTGGAATGATGTGCTAGTTCTCAAGCAGGAGAAAGGGTTTAATCATTAAATTGTGGGGAGAAATTCCTGGCCCTGCCCTGTGCAATCGGCTCATCCCCCTGGGTCTCTAAGTGAACTGAAATGTTGCTCCCCAGCCTCTGGTCTAACTACTTGCTTAGCAAATAGGAGTCTCCATGGAAGGCACTGACCTGTGATTTATGTATCATAAAAGGGCTGGGGTGTTTGATGCCTGTACTTATCTGCTTGAGAAGAAACATTAAATGAGAGCTAATGGACCCTCGGCTTCTAATGTGGCGGCTGCTTGCTTAATGTGCAGAGCTCCATTTCAGCCTGGCTCCCTGGACAGGCCAAGCTGATTTTCATCCTGCAGATCTCAACAAAGCTCAACCACAGCCAGAACCATGAGAAGTAGGACTGAAAGGCCCAGGAGCTGCTGTTTTCTCTTTTCCCTACCGTCACCACTGAGGGTTTCTGGCCTTGAAGATGTTTTACACACAAAACTTCAGGGTTAAAATTCCTAATGTAAAGCAAAATTTTAAGCTGATGACTCCATTTCAAATGATGGTTTAATAATCCATAGTTCCAGGAAGAAGTTCCAGATGGCCTTTATACTGAACAATTTCTGGTACAGGCAGAGTTCCTTTGAATCCAGAACTATATTTTCCTTCAACTCAACTGGAGCAGAGTGCTCAGAATTGGTTAACTCTGGGTCTTTACCGGCAGCAGGCTCTAGGTGGCACTGCAGTGCAACATTATAATGCACCGTACTGTGTGTTCCTGTGCAGAAAACCAGGGGAAATTTAGTGCTCAGAAAAGTTAAACACTTTAAGGAAGGAAGGGAGTAAAAGAATCACCATTTAGAGGTTGCTGTAAAAGCCTCGGGACCACAGACCATTCTCTTCAGGGAATAAATGGCTAAATGGCAAGAATGGTGTAGAAGGGAATACGTACCTAGTGGTGACTTGTAAAGTCTCGACACAAGTAAGAATCACAACTATCTCATGTGCCTGGGAGATAAGAAGGCAGAGAGAGAACAGAAATCCTGAGACAACAGAGTAAGGATGAGAGAGGAATGGATTGTTTAAAGGTATTATTACTCTTTTAATTTGGGGAAGAATGTGGTATGAAATACATGAAGTTTCTCTGGATTTATTCTTTCACTATTGAATTGAATTAATGTTAGTATAGCTAATAATTATAGTATAATAGAGAATCATGGTAAGTAATACTGATTAAAGCTACTTATCATCATAAGTGATAAAATGAATTAAGCAAGAAAAACTCAGTGAAACATCATAAAATGTCTCTTCTTGTGGACCACATAGTCTAATACTTGGGTTTATGGTAGGTTTATGATATAAGGAGGCATTTAGCCCACCAGATTTTGATGGTTTGGGAGGTACACATAAACTTACTCATTGTTAATTTGCAAGGATACATTCAATCTATTCCTGTTTCTAAATGGTGCTCTAAATCAGTGGTTCTTAAAGTGTAGTTCCTGAACCAACAACATGGCATCAGTGTCACCTGGGAATTTGTTAGAAATGCAAATTCCTGAGCCCCACCATGGACCTCCTAAATCTGAAACTCTGGGGAGGGTCCCCAGCAATCTATGTTTTAGCCAGTCTTCCAGATGACTCTGATGCTTGCTCATGTTTGAGTATAACTGCTGTAAAGAGTCCTTTGAGTGAGTATGTGTTGGCAAGAGTTGTGCCAAGAGTATGTGTTGGCAAGAGTTGTGTTGGCAAGGGAGAATAGATAGATTATTCAGTAAACGTCTGAGCCCTTACTGTCTTTTAGCAGTGTGATAAGTGCTGGGATTACAATCAAGAAAAACGTGGTTCAAATTTAGCGGGCAAACAGGCATACCGACAACTGTAAGTGTAATAACTGCTATATAGTATAGTAGTAATTCTGCCTAGAAGGAGGGAGGAGAAAGTCTTAGAGGGTGGTGGAGGACATTTGGACAGTCTTGACAGATGAGAAGATTAATGGGGCAGAGGAGGGCTTGTAACTTTTAACATTGCCTTTTATTAATGCCAGAGAAGAGTTTTGTCCACCTAAAAAATAGAGGAATTGAGTATATTGAGAGATACCATTTGAGTCTTTCATTCCCTACCATGTGGTTAATGACACAGGCTTTGCAAGTCACTTATTAATAGGGAAAATCTGGCTGGCCTTGGACTTTCACTTAGTGCCAGAAGCCAACAAAGTAGTATCTACAAAGTTCTGAAGAAAACAGTGACTCAAGGATATTATACCCAGCCAAGGTGTTAGTCAAATGTAAAGACAATAGGTGGACATTATTACACATCCTCAAACTCAAGAAATACAGAATGTGTGAAAACTTCCTTGAAAAAATAGTTGTTCAATGACAAGATTCAGCCATGTAAGAGGTAAGTCAAAATAAAGGACTCAGGGATGGTGTAGGCACAGTAAAAGAGGAATGGTAATCCTTACTAGGGGATATTGTCGAAGAGTGAGAGTACTAATTTCCTCATCTTTTTTAGCAGGGAGTTGATATTTTTAAAACATCTCTAACTGCTTTATGCTTTTTAATAAAATTTCCTTCTTAACCTAGAGGGCTCTTTTAAGAAATAACACAATTTATGGCAAAGAAATATTTATCTGAAGTTTATTTTCCTTTACACTCTTCAGCTTCTTTTTTATCCATTAAGGTCAGGTAAAGCTAAGTTTTGAAACTTCCCCCAAATTAAAACTAGTTAATATAGTATAATCTTGCTTTAACTAGCTTATTTTCCGATCCATCCATCTATCCATCAACCCATTCATCCATCCATCCATCCATCCATCCATCCATCCATCCATCCATCCATCCTTCTATTCATTCTTGGTTAATCTCTTTCACTCTCACAACATAAATAGGTTTTAAGTATCACCTATTTGCTTATGATATTCAAATATTTACCTTCAGACCTGATGACTCTTGATTTTATGTCTAATAGCCTGCTTGGGCAGCTTCACTTGGATGTCCAGTAAGCACTACAAACTCCACATGTTCAAAACCAAACTTATTTTCATCTTCTGAATCCAAATTTGCTGTTCCTCCTATATTCCCATATTTCCTATCTCAGTTCATGATATCATCAACTTAGTCACCTAAGTCAGAAACTTTGAGTCATCCTAGATTTCTCATCTCTTCTTCATCCTTCCTATCCAACCAGTCAGTAGCATCACTTCCTAAATATTTAGTTTTTTCTTTCCTCTTTATCCCAGCTATCATCGACCTAGGAAGTGTCCTCACCAGGGTCTTTGGTAATAGCTTCTTAACTGGTTTCTGGTCCTTCTTAGCCTTTCTCCATTTACACCGATTATTTATATTCCTGCCAGAATGATTTTTCTAAATGCAAGTTGACTTTGTTATTCTCCAGCTAATATCCTTCAATGGTTTTTCTATTTCCCCTTGGGATAAATCTTAGGCTACTGAACATACACCATCCTCAATCTCTGGACTAATACTTCCTTTTTAATTGTTAAAAATTAATTAATTTTTATTTTAAGTAGGCTTCATGCCCAGTGCAGAGCCCAACGTGCTGGACTCAGCTCAAGACCTGAGCTGAGATCAAGAATCAGATACTTAACTGACTGAGTCACCCAGCACCCTACTTACTGTCCCTATCTCTAACTTACTTCTATATTTCTATTCCTAACTTACTGTGATGTGGACAGCTTCTGGTTCTTCTGAATGGAATTTCTTTATTTCCTTTATGGCCTAGATGATGCCTGCTTATTTATTGAAACACAGATCACAGGTCACTTCCTACTCCTTTGACTAAGTTTATCTCCTCTGTGCTCTGTGGTGTGCTGCATATACATCTGCTGTAGCACTTAGCATCAAGAGCTGTTTGTATGTTGGTCTCACCCACTATCTTTGCAGGTTCCTCTGTGTTAGGAACTATGTGTATTTGTGTGTGTGTGTTTAATCCCAGTGTCCATTATATACCATGACACATAGTAGGCACTCAAAGACTATTGAAACGAACTAAGCAATCCTGGTACATCTTTCTGTTGACTATCAGATACACTCCTCTCCCTTGGGCACGATTGGGTAAACACTTCCAAATTCAATATTCTCCATTCTTCTGAACTTTGGGCATACCACCTTCCTTCTGTGGACACATTCTTTCTTCAGATATGTTAATACTATTGATTAGGTTATAGCTTTCTTTTAGAGCAATCGCATTCCAGTCATGTCTCTCTAGACTCCATCCTAGGTGCCTTAACTAGGTTTCTTCAATCCCTCACTCATTAGTTCACTTATTTTAGTCAGGAAAGGCTGTATGTTTAAAAGGCAGCCACTAGGTTGCCAATAAAATGGTGCCTTTGGTATTATTCATTGTGTAAGCCCTTCAAAGTGTGAGCCCCGTGGATGCTTTGGTGGGTGGGATATGTACTTGAGGTTAAAAGGCCCTCCATGTCAGGGGAGGGCAGGAGTCCTGTATGCTAGTCCAACCTCAAGCGAGGCCCTCTGATTCTTGAGGACAGAGAGGTTAAGAGCTCTGGTATTGGAGGGAGGTAACCCTGGTTTCAAATCTCAAGTTAACAGCTTAGTGGACAAATTCCTAACCATGAATCTCTTCAACTGTGAAGTGGGGGAATAGTAGGACTGACCTTATAGGGTTGTTTTGGTAATTAAGGGCTAATGTTGACTTCTTTGCAATGGCAGATGATAAGCACGCAACAAATGCTATTCAGCCTCATTATTGTCATCATTGCTATTATCATCACTATCATTTAACAATGAGTGCTCTAGTCTAGCCTCAGCCTGACTACTCTTCACATCCTCCTCACCTCCTCCCCTTGGGATGTGATTTGGTTGATAAAGATGGGAGCCTGAGGAAGACCTTGTGGACACCCCATCTGCCAATTGCCTTTTTCTGCTTCTTCTGTTAGGAGACGCTTTGGGTTTTTAGGGACTCTATTTATACAGGGATTATTTAGCATTTTTATTCTCTGAAGGTGCTGGCATAGATTCAGTCTGTAATTCTAAGGGAAAGGCGTTTAGCTGTGCTTTTCTTTGTTTGTCGGAACATTTCTGTAGATAAGCACCCTGCACAGTAAATAAACTGCATTGTTATTACATTGCCTAGCAATTTACCTGTAACAGACGGCTGTGCCTGCTATAATGACATGATAGCTAATCCATACCCCTGCATGATTTTATCTTTTACTGGAGGAGGCTGGCAAGTTTAAAGGGGACGCCCTCAAGGATCAGCTAGAGGAAACCAGTCCTGGTTTTAGTGAGTGAGGTTTTTTTTTTTTTTTTTTTTTTTACAGGAGGTGTACCAAAAGTCCCGTGTCCGGATTTTGAATGAGTGCTTCATTTCAGGATCAATTACCTTAAGCTTCCCACAAGTAGGTTCTACCTAAAGCTTCTGTTTGATTTAATTAAGGAAGTCTCTCAGTCCTCAAGGCTGTGGTTAATACAAAAGATAATTTTTTTTCCTTACTGCATTAGAAATTTTGGATATGTAAATAGCCTATCATCCAACTTGTCTCAAAAGGAACTAACAATTGCCTTTGGCAATCGGTAAATAAGCCTGCTTTCTTTTATTTAACTTCCTGTATGTTTTTTGATAGAGCCCTCAAAGTGACATTATTAGATCCAAAGGCAAGAACTATTTTAGAGCTCTATTAGTTTGACCCTGCCTACCAAAACACCCAAACAATTTATAGTGTCACCATAATTTTCAATGTAAACTACGGAACTGGACTTTCAATTGTGCCTTGTTTCTTACGGTTTGCTGTTTGTTTTCCCGACTAGACTGAAAGCTTCTGGAAGAAAAGAACTGGGTTTGGACTTCTCAGGAGCCTGTGCCCCCTCCTGGAAAGGGCACAGACTTAGAGTTCAACCTGGGTTCAACTCCTGGCTTTTAGCCATTAACAGCCCTATGACCTTGGGTAAGTTACTTATTTTTCTATAATCTTTTTGCTGTTGTCCCAAAGCTTGTTTAACATATACTTCAACCTTTTTTAGGACTCTCATTTACTAAAAATACTTTATATACAAATACATGCTTTATATACAAATACTTTACATACAAAATATATACATATTTTTCTAGTACTTTAATTACTTTTCTAAATGGTCTTGGATACCCTTCACGGCTTAAATATTACTGGCAGAGCTTCTAATAAGGAACAAGAATTGTTTCAAATTGGGGCAACTTCTCCTAGTGGTACCAATTGCTTTCCCCCCATTCATTCCTACCCAACCTCAGGAAAGAAAATGTGTCACTCCTCCTTGTGATGAATTAGGCAGGGAGGCTGCTTGCTGGGGGACTATTTATATCTCTCTAATCTATTTCTCTCCATCTCCAGCACCACCAATAGCTAACATTTATTGAAGGCTTACAGTGGGCTGTGTGCGCCCCAGGCGTGATCTCATTTAATCCCCACTAAAACCATTATTATTGCCATTTTACAGGTGGGGAATTTGAGGCTTAAAGGGGTGAAGCAAATTATCTAAGGTCACACAGCTAATTAGTGTTAGACGCAGGTCCAATCTCTCACCTGGACTAGTGTGGAGGATTGGTAAAGGGACTGATAACTGTCTTCCCAGCATCTTGCTTCCCTCCGGTCAACCTCTTCTCCACCTGGAAACAACATGAGCTTTTGTAAAAGAACACCCGAAACCTCTTCCACATCCTGCCCGTTCCTCCCCACCCCCATGTTAATAATCTGCACGATTTGGCTTCTGGCCACCTCCCCTGTCTCATGTGGTACCACCTTGCCCTTGCTCTCTGCCTTTTGTGACCTTCTGGGATCTGCCATCTCTCCTCTATCCTCAGAGCCTTCGTAGATGTGGTTCCTTCTGGATGGAACTCCCTCACCCCCTTTCTTTGCCAGCAGGCCTAATCGTGCTTACTCACCTTTTCCTTCCCAGCCTTCTCCAGTGAAAGAAAGTGTATATCGCTTCTCCTACTGATGCAGAACACCCCTTGCTGGTGGGACATTTGTACCTCTTTGGTCCCTACTGGTCCTGCAGCTTGGAGATCTGTTTGTTCCTGAGCTCACATTAGGTTGGGTTCCCCTGTTATGTGCTTCAGAGCAGCCTGTGCCTTTTCTTAATGGCACTGATCAGGATTTATAGTTTCAAAAATTTTATCTGTGTACCCCTTTGGTTAATGTCTATCTATACTGCTCTGATTGGAAGTTTTATGAAGACAAACATTGTCTCTTTTAGCTCATTTTGTATCCTCAGTATTTAGCCCAATACTTGGCACATGGTATTATCATTTACTACGTTGAATAAAAGCTGAGCTTTAGAAACTGGGAAATGCTAATGATCAATCTTGGGGTGTCTTAGCCCTCTCCTGTTCCTGGAGGAGCAAGCAGCATGTGCAAACTGTATGGCCTCTGCACACACATGTGTGTGTATGTGCGCGTCTCTGAATGTGGGTGTGGCATGCCCACATACACGCAGACTCACGCAGGCACACACACACAGAGGCACACACACACACACACACACACACACCCTCTGTCTCCATTACAGGCAGCTGAACCAGGAAGGTGAAGAATATTTTTCATGGCGTTATTTTTATGATAATCTATTTCGATGGTTAATTTGGTTTAGGACACTGATTTATCACCAGTTTATAGATCTCTCTCTCTCTCTCTTTTTATTGTCCTATTTGAATTATAAGGATGGCATGTGTGAAATGGAACTTCTTGGCCTATTGTTCTGCTTCTCACGCAACCAGTGTAGTTCAGACAATAAAAAGATCTATAAAATTAATATATACACAGAGTGAGAGATGAAAGAGAGGGACAGAGACAGAGAAAATGGGTAATGCTTTGGAATTGGATACCACATTTATCTCTCTCTAGTGAAGTTTAGAATCAAAATTTACATGTGGGGAAGGCATAAATGAGGTATGAAGGTGTTGTCCTCTCGTGTGGAAAGAGGTCTAGTAATTTTAGCTTATCTATGTTGCTCAGAAACCGTAGTTCCCTCTTGTTCTTAACCATTTTAAGGGCTTGTTGACTACTGAGATAACTAGAAATATGTGCTCCAAAGATGTGACGTTAAAAAAAATAAATACCAGGCCACCTGGATTATATAATTACTTAGTCTGCCAGGTACGTTCCAATTTTATCACCAACAGGCATCTTAAGTGAATATTTGCTTGTGAATTTTCTCCGGTGCCTGGTACACACCTGACACCTAGTAGGTGTTCAATAAATATTTGTCAAATAAAAGGATAACTGAAGAGCACTGAGGAGGTATGTCTTGTTAACTGATACCCTGAAGCACGCTCCTGAGCTCGCTGATTCTTCACCAGAGGAAGGACTGTGCCTCTTTCCCATCATCCCCTCTGGTGGCTGTGCCCCCTACTGTCCTTTTCCAGCCAACTTTTTTTTACTTCTTTTGGCTCCTTGTCTCCCTATAGGTTTTGTTACTCTTCCCACACTAGCTATTTACCTCCTCCTTTCAAAGGGTGAGATGGGAAAAATTCTAGTGCAGTAGTTGATCCTGAAAAAATGCCTTCTGCATGGAAAACAGACAACAGTCTTCCAACCTTCTAAGGAAGTATTTTGAATGACCAGGTGGCAGTTCCCAGATGCGATTTCACTTGAGGTCCTTGGATTGACTATTTATTGCTACGCTCGAAATGATGGTTATTATTGTTACAAATATTATTATGCTGAGGAAGCCAGCTTGCAAGCAGAGACAGCTGCATTGTTTACAAACATAATTAATGAGGTGATTTTTAATATCAACAGCTCGGCACCAGCCTTTCTAAAGACTGTTTATGGCCTGGGCCACAGAGCCATTTGTAACTTCTACGGCACTTCTCTGACGGGGCCGCCTCCAAGAGTCATTTCCTTTGGCTGGTCCCTGGTTTATTTTATGAATGACAAAAATAAACCTCTCCTTGTTGCTGGTGAGAAATGGTTTATGTCTAGCGAGCCCACGTTCACCAGAAGATAAACACAGGAATACTTTTCTAAGAAGTGAAGGTACATTTCCTAGCAGCTAACTTCTGTATTTATACAATAGTCATCCAGCTAAGGTGGCGGTCCTGGGGGACTGGGAAGGAATGGCATATTCCATTTCTAAACATGGAAATGTTTTGTGTGGCATGATACTCTATAAATACCTGCAGTATATCAATACTCAGAAAAATAGCTTATACTTCAAATAGGCTTTCGGCGGTCTAACAATTGAGGCCTACTACATGACCGCAGACTTTTATTCCATTTAGTTATATTTGGGTGAAGGATGTGGACAAAAGATTCTCTCTCCTCTAAATCTGGCCTGGCCTGACATAGCCTTTCAAAATGGACTTGAAAGCAAGCCATTCTTCCTTGGTTAAGTATTAGGTGAGACTCATCTTTTTATCTTTAGGTTTTCCATTCCACTCCTGATTTTGAACTTTGGTGGTTGGTGTACCCCAAATTTGAAGGATAAGTTTATTCTTATGAGATACCTACCATTGAATACCTTTCCAAGCAATTAGGAGAATGACTCTTCCACCTGCATAATAAAATATAAACTAATCATCCTTCTAGGCTCTGCTGTGTTGAAAAGCAAGAAATGAGTGTCAGTGTGTTTCCTGACTTGGTTCTTACATTTCAGAGGTTAGATGATTTAATAGTATGTTTAAACCTTTGTTTTCTCCTCCACAATTTCTAAGGGAATTATTGTTATTCTATTCCCTCTTGACTAGGAAATTGCCTGGATATATCTGTTCAGTAAGAGGCAGTAAGATAGGAAGAGATACAAAAAGACTACAAATAATAAAAGTGACCCAAGATAATTAAAGTCAGCCATCTTGTATTTTTCTGGTAATTTTCAGGCAAATGCCTCTGAAACATAGTTTTATGATCCCACTTCCACATATCCTCATTTATTACCTTAATCCACAATGGCTCTGGAGTGGATAATGAGAACTTTGTGAATAGCCCAGGTTTCATACTTTTAGGTGTTAAATAGGAGTGTTCATTTAATACAACTCCACACTTATTGAACATCTGGGGATATATACCCCCTACCCTCAGGGAACTTCACCATCTCCCAGAGGAGACAGAAACAAATAATGAAGATTCGTCTTTAAAAGTGCACTCTTCTAAAGAGAATTGTTTGTTTGATCAGTTTGACTGCTGGGATTTTCGTTCTGCTGATTACAGTAATGAGTAGAGAGGAGAAATGGAAGAGACCAGAGGGAACTAAATTGATTTATATAGGAAAGGACATGAAGCTACCAGTGGGACGGAAAAGAATAAATCTAGAAATTAAGAGGAGGGGGTGAGGGGCAGGGGTGAAGTTTGAAGGGGTGAAGTAAGAGGAAGACTTTGGGGGACCAACTGCCATGATGTCTGGGATTCTGGGGGTCAGAGGGGTTCAATGAGAATTTTTATTTATTTTTAAAAATTGAGATATAAATTATATGAAGTGCAAATGTTAAGTGAACAGCTCAAAACATTTTTACATAGGAACATACTTTGTATCTGCCACCCATATAAAGATATAGGAATTTCCATCATTCCAGAGCGGTCTCTCAAACTCCCTCCCCATTGGTCGCCTAAGGGTGATCCTTATTCTGCTTCTTCTCCCTATAGAGTAGTTTCACATGTTTTTAACTTGATATATGTAGAATCGCATAGTATTTATTCTTAGTTTCCACCTCCTTACACTCAACGTTATGTCTGTGAGATGGAACTATGCATGTTTTTGCAGGTTTCAGTAGTTTACTCTTTTTCATTCTCATGTAGTATTCCATTCTTTGACTATGCCACGATTAATTTGCCCATTCTCTTGTTAGTGGACACTCAGGTTGCTTCTAATTTGGGGACTATTTCGAAAGATGCTGCTGTGAACATTGTTGCATGTGTCATTTCTGTTGGGCATATGCCCAGGAGTGAGATTGCTTGGCCATAGGTACATGTGTAGGCTTGCCTTTAGTTGGTCCTGCCAAATCATTTTCCAAAGTGACTGCATCAATTGGTGTCTCCCAAATAGTCTAATGTGCTCCAGTTGCTCCGCATCTTTGGTGACATGTGATGAGAACTTTGAGGAATTCTTTCTGGGCATCATGTGGTAGTTTCCCCCTTGGCTACCATTTGTGAGGCTTGAGGAAAGACCCAGAATTTGGAGTCAGATTTATGATGAATTCCTTGCATTCACTGCCAAGGGCAGCAATCCCAGGTTCCTTTGGGTTCGAATTTTGGCTTCTCCATTTACTAACTGTATATTCTTAGGCAAGGTGTGTGTGTGTGTGTGTGTGTGTGTGTGTGTGTGTGTGTGTGTGTGTTGCCTTCTGAACCTTTTATTGTTCATCTGCAGAATGAGAATTATAGAGGCACTGCATAGGGTTTTAATGAGGATAGAATGAGATAGTGCACAGGGTCAGGCATGTAATTTGTACTCAGAAAAATGGTAGCTTGTGTTACTATTAACAGAAGTGAGAAAATTCCAAGGGTAAGGGTTAAATACAGGGAGGATAGAGGTGAGAGACCTGGGCCAAATCTCCACATCCATTTGGAGTTTCTCCTTTCTTTCTTTTTTTTTTTTAATATTTATTTATTTGGAGAGAGAGAGACAGAGTAAGTGAGCACGTGTATGGGAGTGCATAAGCAGGGGAGGGGCAGAGAGAGGGAGAGGGAGAATCCCAAGAAGGCTCCATGCTCAGTGTGGAGCCCAACACAGGGCTAGATCTCACAACTGTGAGATCATGACCTGAGCTGAAGTCAAGAGTTGGACACTTAACTGACCGAGCCAACCAAGGCCCCTGGAGTTTCTCCTTTCATAGCCAACCTTTGAAAGTTTGGGGGTTTGATTATTAGAGGCAATAATTCCCTATTGCCAAAAGGCCTGTTCCCTTTTCTGCACCCAGGTAGGCAGTAGTGACTTGGCAGGCATTGCATTCTCAGGCTCAGCTTGTGCAAGACATGGGTGTGCTAAAGCCATCCTGTCACATGACATCATCAACCACCATCACTGAGCAATTTTAGAAACAAGAGTTACAATAATTAGAAGTCTTTCCTCAAAGGAGATTGGTAATATGCAAGGTAAGACTGAGGAGATAAACTTAAAAGAGAAAAATGAAAAAAAAAAAAGAAAAGGAAGCCTATTTAATTTTATGGTTGATGCAACTTGTTACATGTGTGTCCTGCCAGAATAAATCGGATCATCTGATTTTCAAATTGCCGGGTCTATTGTTTCAGAAATAGAGGATGTAAATAATTTCAGTGCAATCTCCCGGATCTGGACCTCTCTCATCCAGAACTGTTATCAGCATTAGCATAATTTATGGTGCTATCTAATAATGAAATCACTGAACACTGATTGTACAGCTTCTTAAAGCTATAATTATTGCTCATTAGGAATGGATTTCATATTGTTTGCTCCTGGCACATAACAAGTTATTGAAAGGGAAAAGTTGTCAGGAGAAGTGAGAAACCAGGGAAGGCACTCCTTTGGTTCCTGAGTATCCTCCCTGATAAATCCATGTGAGATTTTGTTTTTCGTAGTAGAGAACAACTGGCCACCCCAGATGCCATTTATTATCTTATTTCTTCTTTAAAGGAAATACCTTTAGCTTCACGTCATGTGTCGTTTTCAGTCCATGAGGTAATAAGAGTTCAGCAAATGTAGACTGAATGTGTGAAAAAAGGAGTGTCTGAAGACAAAAGTCACAGTGACAGCATGTTACACTTGACCTTTGTCCAGCTCCCACCAAGCATTAACACAAGAACTGCCCATTAAGCTCACCCGAGAGGCCAGAGTTGGCAGTTTTTCAGGGGTGTTAATCTGAAATAAGTCTTAGTATATTCATCTCTGAACATCTTCAAGTGCATTTTTTAAACTTACACAAGCAAGGCTCGACTTTCCACTATAACAGATTTGAACGATACATATAATGTACTGAGTAAAATGTGGGCACCCCTTTCATTCAGTTTGGTTCATCCTCTTCCTGAGGTAATGGTCCTTAACAGTATACGTATCCTTAAACCCTGGTGTTCCTGGTTTTATTGAGAACTCATTGCTTATGATAACAGGGGGGAAAAAAAGGCTGCTTTTGTTGGCTAGCAAATCACTTCCAGATGGAGCACAGGCCTGGGGAAGGCTTGGTCTTTAACTCTAAAGATGGAGGTTTAGTTAGAGATTTCTGTGGAATACAATGGTTGGGAGAATTATACATTTCAGCATGGGAAGGAGTGGTAAAAACTACACCGTTTGCAAAACAGACGCCACTGTCAATATGTTCATGCTTCTGGGAATGGGGAAAGAGGCTTGAGTTCATTATGAACAGCGTCTTTAGCTTGTGATGTCATCCACTTCAACAGAATGTAGCTTGGCCTTGAGATTGGTATATTTTATTTGACCTTCATGGAATGAATGTGACTTTTGTGTTTGTCAATTAATCCAGCCTGGTGATTTATCCAGACCCAGGTCATATTTTGTAGCCTGGCTGCTTTGTACCCGATTCTAGCTTCCTTAGGTCTTTTGACATGAAACGTGAAAGCGCTAAAGAAATCAAATGAGTATTTCTTTAATAGATTCTTTTCCTTACTTGTTGATAACTGTGCTCTCTTTTCCTTAAATATCCTCTTATCTAGGGCCTTCTAGTCCCTGAGAGTACAGGGAAAATGTCAGATATGCAGAAATTAAAAAAAAACAACCCTTATTCTTTCACTGGAAAATTTCAAACTTTAGTAAAACTGTAGAAATGTTTAAATTGCCTTCCAATTTCTGAAAGAAATTGGTTTCCTTTAACGCTTAACGAGATAAACTGCAATTCGATTCAAGTCATTTTTCTGCCTCTCCTTGTTGACAATCTGAGCTCTGTTTTTTTGGTTTCCTCTTGCTTTCTGATTGACTTCAAGATTGCATCTAATCTTTTTATTCTATCTTGCACGAATGCAGCCTGCAATGTGTTGTGACAAGGAGCCAGACCTCCTATTAGCATATATTTATACCTTGCCGCACGCAAAGTGGTGCTTGGGGATTATTAAACCAGGCTGGAGCTCTGAAGGCACATAAAAGGCATCAGATTCACCCCTCCCCCTAGAAAATCCTCTATCCCAACTGTCTACTCACATGGAGATCTAATTGTTTGGAGAAAGGGATAAATGAGAGGAATCATAAGGAGCAGTTGTGGACAAAGTTATTATGATGGAGGAATTATCAGATAATCACTGATATGGGGGGGTTGTGAGAGATGATCATTGTCCTCAAAGGGTCTGGAGACACCTTGGAGGAAATTTATGGGCCATCCTGGGAATCAGTTGATAACATGGTCAAGTTAGCTTACTGAGGAAGGTATTAGAACATGGAGAGATCTGAGCAGAGGTCTGGGAATAGCTAGGTTGGAGGTATTTATGATTAGTAGGTTTCAGAATATGAACTCAGAGGCCCAGATACCAGGAGATGAAGGGACTAGAATTTCAAGACAGGGTCCCTTCTGAGGTGACTTGAGGAGAAGTGATAGGCAATATCTCTTCAGTTTCTATTTGTTTTTCCATAAATAGAAATCAACAGAGCAAACTCTGAACAACATTGGGATTGGTACCTGCCTACATATTCTTTGGTGTTCCAGTTTTCTTCCATTAGGATTCATGGGCCCTCCAGGGTCTCAGAGTTTATGAATTAGTAACCTCTGTCTGCTATCAAGACTGGCAATGATCTGACATTAGTCATTCACACATGGGTTCGACCTAATTTCCACTTATGCTAACCATCCCACAGCACTTCTATTTTAAGCCTGTTTTCTCTAATTGCAGAAAGACAGCCTTTGTCTCCTCTGAAAGAAATTTTGAGCATTAGTAAAAAATGCAAGAGACAATTTGGGGGAAGGGAGGCTATTCTAATGATTTGTATGCTAAGGGATTGGTCTGGAAGAGGAAGTATTTTTCTCTCTCGATTTCCTAAGGTTCCTCTACTCCTAGGATGGTAGGTCCCAGTGACTGCTCTTGGAAATTTCTGAGTTTTGAGAAATTTTTCATTATGATGCACATCTCACAGTCTTGCATACATCTGTCTTCTCTAATTGTCTATGAGTACTCTGGGGAGGGTGATGGTGTCTCATTCACCTGTGTTTTCCATTGACAACTGGTGTCCAATACACAGTTTTGGAGCTGTCCATCAGAGGCATCCCAGTTCATCCCACCTTTGTAACTTTAAATATTTTAGCTTTGAGATAAGAAGTTAGATCCAGGGTGCTGTTTGGGTTGTATGCCCAAGTATATTGGGCTGGGCTTGGCTTTACTTTGTTTTTCCGGGTGCTTGGAGTAGTGAGCTGACCCTCTCTGTTCTGAGGCCTACAGCTTAGCACAGCTGTCCCCAGCCCATGCCTGCTTGATGCGAGGCAGACTCTTACTGCTGTCTGCCTTTCTCTGGCATCTATGACTCGGGCTGGCATGGGTCCCTTATTTGGCTCCTTCTTTTCTCCTCTGTGGTTAGATTCAGGACATAGTCTGGGCATAGGGAATAGTCAGATAAGGGCAAAGAAATGACTTTGGGCCCAGTGTAGTGTAATTAGGTCTGAATAACTTAAGAAAAAGGAACTCACAGTGTTGAGAAGTTATTATTTTGCTTTCCTTTGTATACATCTCCCTTGAGAACTCAAGGGCTGAAGGGGTGGCTGGATTAAAGCAGGATTTCAGGAAACTAAAAACTTGATTTGACTATATACAGGGACTTTATCAGGGACATATTTCCAGGCAGGAGAGGAATGACTAGGCAGATGACTAAATGTACTTGATTTTCTTTATTTAAGGCTGTATTTTGTGGAATCAAAACTTAAAATATGTAAAAATAGTGGCTTTTAAGTAATAAGACTAATTTTATAAGCCACATGGGAACAATAAACTCCTTAGGCATTTGGGGAGTGGTATACAGAGAGGTCATAAGGTGAGAAGATACTGAAGTTCTTGCTTAGGGGGAGGATATAGATATTTATAAATGTTAGCTGTTATTAGGAAAAATCAGCATAGGTATGAATTTTATTCAGTTAGGGAAACTACCAAAATAATAACTATGGGATTATGACTTTTAAACAAGCAGAATAATATGTAAATTATTTAAAGGAAACCAAGGAAGAAGAAAAATAAGAAATAAAAGGAAAACACAGCAAATAGCACCAAATAAAACAGGAAAGTAAGTGTCAGTGTAACAATAATTACAATAAATAAGTTAATGTGGCCAATCAAAATACAGAAAGTCAGATTTTTTAAAACTAAGACATAAAAGTCTTAAGTACAAAAGGAATCAGAAAGATTTAAAATAAAGGATTGGAAAAAGATATCCCAGGCATATATGAAGCAAAGGAATCAGGAGTAGCATTTTTAATATTAGGGCAAATGGGATTTAAGGTGAAAAACATAATATAGGATAAAAAGGGACATTGTATGTTGGTAAAGGAAATATAACACAACAGTCATGAACATATATGCTGCTAACAATAAGATTGCAAAATATAAAAAGCAACAACTGACTTACCTAAGTCAAGACATAGATAGATCAACAATGATGGTTGGAACTTAAAAAAACAAACAAACAATAAATCACCTCTTGGAAACTGATGGAGCAAACAGATGCATAAGAAAAGATATAGGGGTGCCTAGGTGGCTCAGTTGGTTAAGCATCCAGCTTTGGGTCAGGTTATGATCTCTTCCTTTTTGGGTTTGAGCCCCATGTCAGCCTCTGTGCTGTGTGGAGCCTGCTTGGGATTCTCTCTCCCTAGATCTCTACCCATCTCCCACACATTCTCTGACTCTCAAAATAAATAAATTAATTAATTAAAAAATAAAAAAAAAAAGGAAAGATATAGAACAAACATATATAATACATTCTTTTCAGGCCTGTGTGATGTAAATTAAAAAAAAAGTTTAATAAATTTTGAAAGCTCAATTCATACAGGTTATATTTTTTGACTGTGATGCAATAGAACTAGAAATTAATAATAAAAGGAAAGCTAGTTAACTAACTAACTAATCTAAATGGTAGGAACTAAAAATTACTATAAAAATTTGCCCACAGATTTTACATATGCAAATTGAAGAACTTTTTTTCTATATGAAACCTGTGTCAATGTGAATTTTTTAAAATAATTTTTTTAAATGTTTATTTGAGAGAGAGAGAGAGAGAGAGAGAGAGAGACAGAGTACGAGTGGGGGAGGGGCAGAGGGAGAGGGGGACACAGAATCTGAAGCAGGTTCCAGTGTCCAAGCTGTTGGCACAGAGCCTGACCCAGGGCTTGAACTCATGAACTGGGAGATCATGACCTGAGGTGAAGTCGGACACTTAACTGACTGAGCCACCCAGATGCTCCAGTGTAACTTTTTGTCCAGTCTCTGGTGAATTTGTTTTCTGGTGTAGGGGGTGGAAGACTCTATAATGAATTAAATAGTAATGGTTGGGAAAAAGGGAAACACTTTCTCCTATATAGACATAACTCACATAGTTAGAAAAATTTTGGAAAATATGAAAAAATAGAGCATATAAAGCAGCTCCTTAACAGGTGATTTCTCTTAATTTTGGCATGAGGATTGGAAATACAGAGAAAGTGGAGCTGCATCCTTACCTGGGAGTGTGTTCTTAAGCTTTCTGAGGACCACAATATTCACATCAGAAACCATGTAGAACATCGAGGAGTCAAGAGGAAGATCATAATTCATAGGTATGTGTGGCTTATTCTAAAGAACCTTTAAGGCAACCCCAAAAATAGGGTAGGGCTGGAATTCCAGGTATTTTGCTTTGTGAAGGACCATTGGTGTGGTCTGTATTTGCCTATCGGCTGGTGTGGCCAGGGTAAACATGGGTTATTTATTGAATTGAAACTTTTTAACCTAGGAAATCTGGGGTAATTATAATTGTTGGCATAATCAGTATAGTGGGCTGGGTTTCCTGGAAAGCCAATTCTGAATGGAGATTAGCATGTAAGAGGTTTATTTGAGAGTGCTCTTGGGGTCAATCATTGGAGAAGGGACAGGGAAGGAAGAGAAGGAAGCAGGTGTGAGCAGAGGCAATGAAATGAAGCTTCAGCAAAGCAGATGTGATATGGGAGGTTTTGAAGCTGGGATAACCTTTTTGATTTGTCTTGAGTTGAGACTTGCAGCTTTCAAACAGTTATCAAATGAGTCTGTGCCTGAAAGAGTATATCAGCTTGGGTAAGGTCGCTCTTTTCAGCAAGGCAATTCCCATAATGAGTAATAAATCCTTCATTCCTAAAGGAGAATATGAATGCCACATTACAGTGTCTACCACCTTAGTGATGTAATTTTGGCTTTAAATTAATTGTTTGTTTGTTTGTTTGTTTGTTTGTTTAAAAAAGTGAAGGGTTGGAAGAAAATTCTGGGTTTAGTATGCAGTCAAGAGTAAAATCCTTCCCAACCTAATACTTGCTCTTACTATGGGCACGCTGTAGGGGAAATGGCTCCTTGAACACGAATTGAAAGAACTGTGCTTTATAAACCTATAACACAGGGAGTTCTGGCATTATTTTCCAAGGATTCTCTTACCTGAATATGACACTAAGGGTAGGAATTTTTTTTTTTCCCCTGTATGACAGAGGGAAAACATGAAATGTTTCATAAGTGTTTCAGGTACTGTGTGTTTCTTTGTCATACCTTATGAGTTAGTTTTGAAAAGAATTTTAAAATTCCAAAGAATACTCTTGGACTTGTTTTTCACCTCAAGGATGATTCCAAGGTAAGAAGAAATATCTTATACCTCTACCCAATCTCCTACTTGTTCGCCCCACCTTAAACTGTGAAAACTCAAGGGAGGGAAAGGGAGAGGAAGGCTATAAGTAAGACCAAAAGTGTGTTGTTAGCAGGAGAAGGACAGGACAGTAAGGGCACTCTTCCAAGTAGATGATGGAAGTTGTTTGTCTTTGATCCTTTTTGGGCTGCCTTCTTGATGATACTTTTATCTTGATGACACCTTATGTATAGCTAAGATGTACACTAGTCTGTGGATACAGACCCCAGCAGTTAAAGCCTATACCAGCAGGGCAGCCCATGTTCACTGAAGGCAGGGACTCAGCAGGTGGGTTCTGGGGGCCAGACCGTCTCAGTTCGAATACCAGCATCACCTCCTGCTGACTGTGTGATTTTGGGCAAGGGGCTGAACCTCTCTGGTCCTTAGTTTTCTTGTCTATAAAATGGGGTTGATAATAATACCTCAAGGGTGTGTTGTTGAGAATTGAATGAATTAGCTCTGTAAAATCATTTTGAACATAATAAATACTTGAAAAATACTAGCTATTATGTGCCCTGTGGGGCCACCTTCCCTGTTGCCTGGGTTTCCTACCTTGACAGGTAACTTTAACATCCAACGCAAAGCTCCTGTATACCCAAACCTTCCACTCAGAGTCAGACGTTCAGGGTCAGAATGTTTTTGGCCACTGCCTTCTCTGCCCATCATCTAAGCAAGTGTACAGAGGTGACCATATATTCTTACTTCTTACATATATTCTAACACAAATAATTTCCCAGTTAACTAATCTTCACCCACAATTTTCTATCCTTATAAGGATTATTTCTATACCTAAACTACAGATGAGATCATTTCCATCTTTCCAAGTCTTATAATAAGATTAGAAGGTGGGACCTTTTTTCAAGTGTAGGTTTTCCCTTAAATATCTCCCTGCCTCATCTTGATTATCTTGGAAGATAAATTTTTAATGAAAAAAAAAAAAAAAAAAAGAAAGAAGGCAGAGATTAAAGGTGGGAACCCTCATACCAGATCACTTTTTTTCCTGATACTTCACTCTTAATGATCCCTGAAGCCCTTTTCTCTTTTCCAGTCTCTCTTCTCTTTCTTCCTATTCTCCTTCAAGGAGGAAAGAGCCAAGCTGGAGAGCAGCCTGTGAGACCATGAAGAATGGAATTCATTTTCATCAATGGAAACAGAGTAGAATGAAAGATTTTAAAAAGCAGACATGGGAGCTGGTGATTTTGACCTCCTTTGGCCTCAAACCTTGAAGCTGAGGAAATGTAAAAAAATATACTTTAGTTTTCAGTGACAATTTTATACTTGTATTAACATTTGGTATTATTTAGAGATAGAATTATTCCTTTAATTAGACTGTAGGTTTTTCCTCTGTAAAATATGTACCAATTAATTAATTAATTAATTAATTATTGAGCAAGTATATTTGTGCTAGGCACCACCCTAAGTGCTGGAGATACAGTTGTGAGTGAACAAAAATAGACACCAAAGCTCTTATGGAGCTTATGTTCTTGGGAGAGGAGATAGTGAGTAGGTCAACAAATACATCTTTGTTGGGTGGTGATAAGAAGGAAAAACAAAACAGTGATAGATAAGTAAATACAAAAAGAAGAAGATAAGTAAGAGAAAGAACAGAAAATAAAGTGGGATGAGGGGACCGGCAGTGACAGATGAATGTAGGTGTGTGCTATTTTGGACGGGGTACTCTCCCCAGACCTTTCTGAAAGGGTTTTACTTGAGCTGGGACCTGAACAGCACAAGGATGTGGCTCTGGGCAAAGGGCATGGCAAATGCTTGACACTAAGTCTTTAAATGTAGTGATAATGGAAACTTTAGTTTGATTAAAAACAACATTACTAAACTGAAAGAGATAAGAGAGACACAAACAAAAGTTTCTCTTCTCATTGTCACCAGGTGAACTTTGGGAAGGAATACCTAGGATTTCCCCAGAAACCAGATTTTCCCTGTGTATATGTCAGTCACATCCATGGCGAGGTGGTTAACATTCACAGGCCACTTCTTAGACCATGTTGATGACCATTACACTCTGAGAAAGTTCCTCTTTTCTATATTCATTCCTTATTCTACCTTGTGAGATAATAAAATGTAAAGCTGAATATGACTCATCATTCTCAATGTTCCTATGTTTGGGTATGGAGATTTGATACCTAAGGCTTTTGTATTTGTTTGAAAAAAAAAAAGATACAGGTCTTTATTTCTTCATTTTTAAAAAATCTTTATTTATTTTTGAGAGAGACAGATAGAGACAGAGCATAAGACAGAGAGAAAGGGAGTCACAGAATCTGAAGTAGGCTCCAGGCTCTGAGCTGTTGGCATAGAGCCTGACACGGGGCTCGAACCCACAAACTGCAAGATCATGGCCTGAGCCAAAGTTGGGTGCTTAACCAACTAAGTCACCCACGTGCCCCTCATTTCTTTTTTAAACTTACCATTCCAAATTACAGAAACAAAAAGGAGCCAAATTGGTGGCATTGGAACTAGTCATTCCAGTGACTTTTATAGAAGTTCTTGTTTTATCTGTGTATAGTCTGTTCCAGGGGGTTACATAGATCTAGGATTTGTTCATCCTTCAAACTTACCTCCCTCCCTCTGGTGGCCACATTAACATCTGAAAATCCCCACGCCTTTCCATTAAAATCTCCCACAGGAGATAGAGGCCTTGCTGAGTTAAATTTTTATGGTAAATTCCCTTTGTATGTTTATATCTCATTATGCCTTGAGTTCTTACTGTGTTGTTTTCAGTCATCCTGAACACATGCAACATAAGGCTAAATATTTTTTTCTGCTGTGATATTCATGCATCTATGAAATAAAGAGTGCAACCATTTGGGAATGGATGGACCTTTTAGATTTGCAGTCCAGACTCCAGTTTTATCTTTGGAGCAGGCAGCATGCCCAGTTTATGTTGTACTTTGTTTCTAGGCTGTTTTGCCTTGGCTGAAGTAGTTTTCAGTGGGTGAAAAAGCTTGTGCTGTACCTTCTTGCATGGAATTTTGCTTTCAAGGCCTATAAGAGAGGGAAGAATCATCCTACCTTTCTACTCTATGGCCACCAGATGGGACCCATTCTAGTGATGGTCTGAAAGTGACAGGAGAAGAAACAGGTCTGAGAATCACAGAACAGAGGTGTTTGCTGTTGAAGGACAGGGTGGGCATGCTTTTATTACGCTCTGCCTTTTCTGATCTCTGCCCCAAGCTTCCACAACTTCCAACGAAGCTTTGCAAACCAATTTCATTTTGAAACATGTGTCCAGAGCAGGATCTCTGGTGGGTTTATAATAGGTCTAAAGATGTCTGCAGGGTACAGAAGTGTGAAAAAGAAAACACAAGCGGTTGAAGCAGGTAAGAAAGCAAGAGAGAGTGAAGAAGCAAAGAGGGTTATGAAACTCATCTCCCTTATATTCCCCAAATATATTTGAGGAGGATGATCCTTGAATAGGAGAAACACTAGTGATGATGGAGGCTATGGTGGAGGTGGTGAAGGTGAAGACAGAGGTGATGGTGGAGGAAGTGGAGGATAGGGTGGTGGAGAAAGAGATGGAGGGGAAGGATGTGGTGGGGGAAGAGGAAGAAGTGGTACAAGGGGTTATGGAAGTGGGACAAGTAGTCAAGTTGGAGATGGAGGGGGTGGAATAGATAGTGGTAAAAACAGTGGGGTTGGAGGCCATAGAGATGGTGGTGGAGGCAGCGATGATATGAGAGGTGGTAAAGGTTATGGTTGAGGTGTTGGAGGAGATGGAGATGGTAACGAAGGTGGTGCAGGTGGGGTGGTGGCAGGAGAGCTGGTGGAGAAGATGGGGGATAACAGAGGCGGTGGAGGTAGTAACCAAGAAGGCGAAGGAAGCGTTTAGTGGAGTTTGTAGAGGAGGTGAGGACATTGGTGGAAATGGCAATGGAAGTGAATATTGTATTGGATATGATGGAGGAGGCCGAAGGAGCAGTACAGGAGCTTGTGGAGGTGGTGGAGGTGGTAGAACCGACTGGGTTATGTAAATATCCAATCCTAACAGAAGGCAGAGTGAAATACATGCACCGACGCATGGGACAACAAGCAGCCATTGTCTTAAATGCTTTTTAAAAAAAGTTTATTTATTTCTGAATGAGAGAGAGACAGAGAGACAGAGAGACAGGGAGACTGAGAATCCCAAGCAGGCTTTGTGCTATGTGCATAGAGCCCGATGTGGGCTTGAACTCATAAACCATGAGATCGTGACCTGAGTTGAAATCAAGAGTCAAACGCTTAACCGACTAAGTCACCCAGGCTCCCCAAGCAGCCATTTGTAATAATTTTTTTTTTATGTTTCTAAAGAGGGCTCTCAGATATTTTCTTTATTAATTGCATAACTTTTTACCTTTGAGTCTAAAATTCTTAGTTTCTTAAATGACTCAGACAGCAGTTGAACAACATTAATGACCATTAATTCTCACTCTCCTGCCTTTCATGTGCTAGACTGGGTCAAGCATAGGCAATCAAAAGTCAAAAATACTTAGTTCCTGGGGTGCCTAGGTGGCTCAGTCAGTTAAGCGTCTGACTTCAGCTCAGGTCATGATCTCAAGATTTGTGAGTTTGAGCCCTGCATGGGGCTCGCTGCTGTGAGCACAGAGCCCGCTTCAGATCCTTTGTCCTCCTCTAGCTGCCCTTCCCCAGCTCGTTCTCTCTGTCTCTCTCAAAATAAATAAATAAACTTAGAAAAATTAAAAAAATACTTAGTTCACTGTTTTCATTGAGGAAATAGACCTATTAACAGACAATTATAACATAGTGAAATTAAATGAAATGATAGAGTTGTTAAACATCTAGAGAGGAGTGATAGATAATCAAGGTGGGTAGTGTTGGGGCCAAGGGAAGCTTCTTGGAACAGGTAGCACCATAAGGATGAGAGAATTGGAGATGGGTTGGGTGAAGGGGAAGATGAGCATTAGTGGCAAAACTGACTCTCTAAATGACTTTCCTTCCTGTCTACCTGGGTATGCTAAGTTCCTTGCATTATCTTGGTGTTTAGAATCAGGTTTGAAAGTCTCCATGGATGCAAAAAGTAAATCATAAGTGTCATTGGGGTCTTCGGGTGCTTAGTCACGACATGTTCAGAAGTAGAGATATCAGTATGAATCTCAGAGCTGGTGCCATCAAATTCTTCAACCCCACCCATTCGCTGAGCTTAAGAAGTGAGTGGGAAGACAGAATTTGAATAGTTTTTCCTATCAGAGGAAGCAGGACAAACAGCACTTGGGCTGTGATGGGTGGGCGGGCAATCATGCAGTATGTGTGTAGAAGATGGGTGGCTTACTCAGAGAAGACCTGATATTCAAGAAAAAGTCAGCCAGAAATATGAGTCACTCATTAGCCTCTTTAAAAGGTGGAACATGCCAAGGCAGAGAATGGAAATAGACTCTTTTATTAGCTTGGATTAGGATGTATCCTTAGATATAACATGTCTCTAGCAATGAAAAAAAAATCTCCAAAAAAACAATGCACACATCTCCTTGACCCAGTTAAAATGTACGATATTTTAGAGAGCAAGCAGATAACACATGGTTTAGTCAAAGGAATGAGTCGATAAGAATGTATGAGATATATTTGAATAGAGAGTTTCAAAGGTTATTTTTAAATAGAGAACTTATTAAAGTCTATGAAATAGGCTTCAGAAAATTGAGTTCCTGGAATGAATACTGCAAATGACTATTCAGAGACCATGAAGAGTGAGCTTTCAGACCTACCCTTCAGCCACAAGTTACCTGGCAAAGGAGGAGGAGTGAGGAAGAGGTCAGTGCATCTTCGTGCCATGGTGCCTCCACAGTAAACAAAAAGGATGCACCAAGGAGGCTGAATAGTGGCTTGGTGCTGTTTATGCAGAATTTCCAAATTAGAGAAGGCGGATCCCTTATCCAAAACTTGGTGCGTTGGCCCACCTACGCTGGAAAGCAGGCTATGGATTGCTCCAGATAAAATACTAGATGCTGACCTCTGAACCACTTATTTAAATTCATTTCTGGCTTATTCTTTCCAAATAGCAATTGAGTTTGACTATTGTGTTCAGCCATCTGCAGCCCATGTTTATAATTGTTCATGCTATCATTGTCTCTGAGATTTTCCTAGTTAATATTATTAAGGGGTGGATATATGATTTCCTGGGTGGTTCAACTCACTCTTCTGGTCTGTTTTGATAAGAAAGTGCCTACCTGCTGCACCAAGGGGCTTTCACTGGCATTTTGAATTTTTGCTTGTGAGGAAATAATATAGGAGACAGAACCACTCTACTGGTTGCCTTTCGGATATAGAATTCTGTTTAATTTGCAAAAACTATTTATAAATTCTAACTATTAACTCAGCCTTTCTTGCTGGCCTCACAAAAGCAGCTCTTAGGAAATAAAGCATTTGGGACCCAATGGGAAAGATTCCAAGCTCGTTCTGCCAAATCTCCTGAGTTATCCTGAGTCCCACCTGAGATTTTGGGATTTTCTATTAAGAAGGTGAGGGAGAGATTGGCCCCATTTGGAACATAGATGATAGGGAGTAAATAGACTTGTCTGTTTTTCAAAGATAATTGCGGGTTATGAAACAAAGCTAAGTAGGCAGCAAAATCCTACGCAGATTACAAAAGACATTTTACATCTCTGCGTTAGCACACGTAATTTTAGGCCCCGGAGCAATGTCTGGTGGACCAGTTGAACGTGCTAGGGCAATTGTTTAATCAATCCAAGGGAAGGTTGGAATTAGATCATGGATTATAGATTCCTAGAGCTGGAAAGGACTTTAGAGGTTTTCTAAGCAACCCCTTTTGCTTACTACTGAGGAAACGAGCTCAGAGAAGCTTGGCTATTTTAAGTGATGATCAGAATAGCTAAAGCTTAGATTTCCTGATCCCTAGCACTGTGCTTTGACATGAGGTCAACTGGACCTCAAATAATGGACTGCTGCCTTCATTGTGGATGTTCCCCAGAACATATGTCATGGTGGCAGGTGACCCCTCACAGCTACTCCTGCTATTCGGTGATCACAAAACATCTTGCTCTCATTTGTTTTGGCTGAACCTCGTTAGGAGGGCAACATGCTCTGTATGGAAGGATCCACAAAGCCCGGCTCTGCCATTTGTGTGAAGGATGGTCACGGGGAACTTTGAGATCTGGTTCCCCGGCTGCTGGCTTCCACCAAAAACTCTCTTTTCCTGGGATTCTTTCTCACACTAAAGGGAAAAGTAGCCAGCTCTAGGATTTCTGCTTTGCTGAAACATGAAGACTTGCAGAAGTCTTGATCAAGTTAGTCAAACTCTGAGCTTTTGTTTCTTATTTGTAAAATAAAAATAATAATTCACGGGGGGGTTTGTGCCACATGTAGTCCTGAGTGCAAGGGAGGCATTTAATAAATGTTTGTTCTCAGGGTGCCTGGTGGTTCAGTTGGTTAAAGGTCCGACTTTGGCTCACGTTATGATCTCATAGCTCATGGGTTTGAGCTCCACGTCGGGCTCTGTGCTGACAGCTCAGAGCCTGGAGCCTGCTTCAGATTCTGTCTCCCTCTCTCTCTGCCCCTCCCCTGCTCATGCTCTGTCTCTGTCTCTCAAAATAAAATAAACATTAAAAAATATCCTGAAAAAAATGTTTGTTCTCTCTCTTGCTTGTATAATAAAATTTCTGAATATGCTGGTTTATGATTAGTTCAGGGAAAATTATCTTAACTGCTTTTTTTGTTTACAATGATAACACATATTCATTGTAGGAAATAAACAATGTTGAAAATTATGAGGTTCCCTGAACGCCTACCATTCAGATATAACTATTTTGCATACTTTTACAACACTGTTCCAGTCATCTTTCTATTCATCTATGTATATATTTGTCTTTATAATTTTACCTAAAATGAAATCACAGTACAAACACCCTTTTGCAATCTACTCAGCAAGAGGTCAGTTCAAAGAAGATGCTGGTAGATATTTTCTGCCAGATCTGGGGTCATTTTTAGTCCCAAATGTAGGACACAGTGGATGACACAATCTCATCTCACAGATTAAAACTTTACTATGACCTGATTTGTACTCCTCTCCCCAGGAAAGAGAGAGAGAAATGCCACTGAGTGTATACAATGTCATTTCTGGCATTTGCAAAAATAATGTGCCAACCAAGGAAGTCTGCTTTTATTTATCTTAATAGAAGGTGGGGTAAATAAATGGTATCTACTCCTAGTCTCCTTGCAGTCCCTTGACTTTCTCAGTTTGACCCTTCCCCTGTCTTCCACAGGACTCATCCACAGGAGGGCACAGACTGTTGTGTGCTTTAGCCCATTGGGTCTTGCTGACCTGGAGCTAAGGGCAACCGTTGTTTTTGTTTAGACCAATCCCCTTGATGACCCAGTGGCTTCCCTTGTGAGACAGAGTGACATTAGCCATGCTCTATCCTTTACCTGCCTCTCAGCTTTATCTGTGTTCTCTGTTTCTTTGGGCCCGTGCTCGTGGTTACCTGCATGGTAATTTAGCACCAGACATTAAGAAGGCATGCAGACCAATTCTGCCATGAATTTATAACCTAATATTGTGATGTGTCCATTCACATCAGTACTCATTAGTAGAAAATACAACTAATTCAAAGTCTTTGGGTTTTGGGAGAATTGAATCCTACTGAGCAGATGAAAACCTTCAGTATTATAACCTTATATAGGAATATCATACCGACACGGAAAGGTTCTTACTCATGAAGGGAGGATGTTAATCTTCATGTGGTCCCAGCCCGCCAATATCATAAGCAGGGCCTTTTTTACACTTGGAGATCTCGTGACTAGAGTTAGTAATTTCAAAGTAACATTTCCAGGCTGTTTTGTGTTTTTCCATAATTGGGCTGAACTCTCTCCCAGAATCTGAGTTCAGAGCTTCTTTTCTTATCTCCTGTCTGCTCACCACAGGAATCTGCACAGATTAATTAGTGCCAGATGTATTGAGGTGGTTTTGTTAGGCAGCTTTCTTCTAGGAAGAGGTGGGCTGAGTACACCCACTCATTTCCCACCATCTCCAGAAAGAGCAGCTTATAACTATGACTCTGATGCAGGGCTTCTATGACCTAAAGATGAAAGGCTCATCACCAATCTTATCTGCTCATCAAAAACCAGACAGCAGGGGTGATATGCAATCGAGGCTCACTGGCACCTCTAATGCCTGTCCTGAGAGGGTTCTGCCAAGGTCTGCTGTGGAGATGAAGGCACTTTGGAGCCACATGGGTGGTTCTAGAACTTCTGACCTTCTTGTGCCAAGTTTCTATCATAACTTAAGATTATTTGGATGTATTCTCATTAAGAGTAATAGTAAATTTGAAGGAAATATAATATCCTTAAGTTAGAATTTTAGAGTTTTACTTTTTCAAGCTTGTCCAACAGAAAGCTTCTAATCTATGTGGTCTCTGACATCTAAAGAGGGTGTGTGTGTGTGTGTGTGTGTGTGTGTGTGTGTGTGTGTGTGTTTATTCATTGATTACTTTATGCTTTATCCCTATAGATTGAGAATTACTGCATAAGATGATAAGATGCTCTGGGGAGCCAAAAGGGAAGTAGAAGGCATAGATCTTTGCCTTGGAAATTCTGCAGGAAAATGAAATGGGCTACCCATATATTTGTATTCATGTGTGCTCATAAATGGACAACTAGAACTTCTATTTCTAAATTCTGAAGGAAATCCATGACTAACATGTCTTGTCTATGACTGAAAGATTGGTGCTACTTTGTAATTGAATGTACTCATCTGTGAGGAAGCTGAATTTGACTGGGACATGTCTAAATTTCTGTTGTGCTCCTTTACCCTTGGTTAGCAGTAAGGCTAACAAGTTACCCAGGGGTCAAGAGAGGAGAGCTAGCTTGTCCCAGAAAATGTAGACAGAAGTTACCTTGTGTGCTAGATATTTTCCATTTTTTCTCCAGGTCTACTCTCCATCCTTCTACACCCACTGATTACATTGGTGGCTCCCTTGACCTCTGTCTTCTAGTGGGTTTGACAGTAGGAGGCATCTATGGTATACTGGAAGGCAGGAAAGGAATAAGGTCAGGGTATTTATTCTCTTGATTCCCTTCCTGCTAGGTTGCTGTGGATTGGCTGTGTCCATCTACCTATGACACAGCTCCTGTCAGAAAGTTCTTCCTCTCTACAGACTAAGGTGGATGGATGCTTCCTCCTCTTGCCCTTTCAGCTACAGAGAAGTAACAGCTCCCTGCTGTTGCTAAACCTAAGGCTGGTTTCCTTACATTCTGCCCCTCTTTGTAAATAATCCATTTATTAGACTTTCCTGTGTTACCATGTTTGATGTGCCATCTTTTTCTTCATGGATCCGGACCTATAACACTTGATAAACATTTAATCCCTCAATGACAAAGAACAGAAGCTCATACACACTAGCTCAAGTACAAAGTGAATTTACTGAAAGAACACAGGGGAGGTAAAGGACAAATACCAAATCATCTGGAAAATCAGTTTCCAAAACCATTTCTTCAGTCTGGTGGGACTATGTCTAAATCCGCTTTCTTCTGCTGCTTTCTACATATTGACATTGTCTTTCTGTCTTATGGATTTTTTTCCTCCACTTTGGCCATGGTATAAACTCTGGCATTGACCCTCTTTAACCTTTCAGTTCAGGGAATCCCCACCATTTAACTGTTTCTCAGTGTCCTATTTCCAGGGTCCTGCAAGAGAAATTCAGAGTGGCCCAGTTTGAGTTAGGTCCACTTATGGTCCATTCAGGTATGTTGGAGAATAGGGGCACACAGGACTGCTCTTTTCCAGGGATGTGAACTTTCTTTCCTCCCAGAAAGGTGTGTGGTTGGGGCAATTGCAAGCATCTCTACATAGTACAGTGAGTCAGTCTTGTGAAGAATATCTGATTCAAACCCCAGGTAAGAGTGTTGGCTAATTACATCCTTAAGTCATTTGGAAAGGCAGCTTATCTGCTTCATTCTTTAAAAATTTCAGTGGAGGTGTAGCAGGATTCTCTCACAGAGAGTCATGACACCGAGGCTTTTCTTTCCAGGAAGCAACTTTATTTGTGCCAGCACTGTTCAGTTGGGTTTGTACTCGAAGAACTGAGCCCTGAACACCACGTGACATAGTTTTTTATACATTTTCTATTTCTTTGCCTCTCATATATGGTACCACACAAATATGCAGTCTGATTAAGTGGTCCCATGTTACAAGGTCATGAGGGGTGTTGTCACTCAAGCCAGATTGCCTTAAGTTTTTGTTTTTTGTTTTCCCTTAGAGAAGGGACCCTACCACAGAGAGTTGCTTGGATGGCTCAGACTGTTGATCGTCTGACTCTTTATTTTGGCTGAAGTTATGATCTCATAGTGGTAAGATGGAGTCCTGCCTTTGACTCTACACTGGGGCTTAAGATTCTTTCTCTCCCCCTCCTCTGCTTATGTGCTTTCTCTCTGTCTCTCTAAAATTAAAAAAAAATTTTTTTTCCAGTGGAAAGAAATTCAGTAATTCCATAAACCTTGGAGGAGAACTCTTTTGATGATTGTTTTTCTGTATCTAACCTGCTGTGGACTTTGCTCATTTATTTATTTCTTCTTTCCTGCCTTTAATGGTAACCAACCCACTGTTCAGTGTGACACTAACAGACTCCTTCTTGGTAATTATGATTGAAAGTGATTAATGAGATACAGAAATAATGCTGATCTTTCTTTAGGATCAACATTATATCCTTGCCACTGCCATTGCCATGACCAGGATGGCCAGGAGACTTGTCGTGTACCACCAAGGAGCCGGTGTGGGTCTCACCCTTCACCATTGGGGCCTTGCTATAATTCTGTCCGCTGTCAGCCCCTTCACCAAATATGCCACCATGATCAACCAAGCTATGCCCTACAACTATCCAGCGCCCCTCTGAGATGATGGGAATAGGTCCAACATGGCCAGCCAACCCCTAGGACCTCCAGGGCCCAGTGTTGGAGTGGCTGAATTGAGAGCACCTCTGGTGACATGGAGGACATTTCCTCCCCTGTGGCCAGTAAAATGTGAAAAGTGACCCCGGGAGGAAAAAGGATAAACATATCATATTTGGGGGTAAGCCTGTATTACTATCAGCTTTTCAGTCCCCACTTAGATATGAGCAGAAAACCAAAGATGACAAAACATCTGAGGAAGGCCCCTAACATATGAGAGAGAGGTTCAAACAGAAACAAAGCAACTTGGAAGAAACAGAGACTGAACAAGAGAAGAAAATTAAAAAAATTAAGGCCTATCATTAATGTGGGGAGATGAGAGAAGATATGGCCCACATGAAATAGGAAAAGAATACTATTTACCCATGAAATAAGAAAGAATACTATTTATTTTCTCCAACTTTTTTTTTTTTTTAATGTTATTTTTGGGACAGAGAGAGACAGAGCATGAACGGGGGAGGGGCAGAGAGAGAGGGAGACACAGAATCGGAAACAGGCTCCAGGCTCTGAGCCATCAGCCCAGAGCCTGACGCGGGGCTCGAACTCACAGACCACGAGATCGTGACCTGGCTGAAGTCGGACGCTTAACCGACTGCGCCACCCAGGCGCCCCAGAAAGAATACTATTTAAAAAGGAATATTTAGTGGATAAAAAATAGACTCTTAGAATTTAAAAATATAATAGCAAAAATAAAAAACTCACTAGAAAGATTGAAGAAAAGGTTGAGTAAATCTCCCTGAAATAAAGCAAAAATAGAAGGAGATGAAAAATAGAGGATGAGATATTAATAAAAATAATTTTTAAGGATAGTTTGAGAAGTCCAACATCTGAATAACAAAAGTTCCTGAAGAAGGAAACAGAGAAGAAAGAGAGGAGAAATTCATCAACCAAATGATTCAAGAAAAATTGCTCGGGAAGGGCATAATCTTCCAGACTGAAAGCATTCATTAAGAACCCTCAAAATGGATAAAAATGGACTCACACTGAGGTCTCCTTATTATGAGATTTCAGAATATCGAGGACAAAGAAAATCCTACAAGCTTTAGAAAGATAAAAAGTAGGTCATGTAAGGTATTGGGATCAGTGACTTTAGACTTCTCAAAAGCAAAATTAGGATGTAGAAAATATAGCAATATACTTTCAAATTATTGCCAACCTAGGATTTGATACCTATTCAAAGTATCAGTCAGATATATGTGTGTGTGTGTGTGTGTGTGTGTGTGTGTGTGTGTGTGTGTGTGTCGGGGGGTACCTCCAGACATACTAATTCTCAAAACTATTTTCTTCCCACAGACCTTTTTAAAGGAAGTGACTGGTAGATATGTTCCATGAAAATAAAGGTGTAAGCTAAAAAAGAGCTACATAGGAGACACCACAAGCTGGGAGCAAAAGGAATTCCCAGAAGGACAGTGAAGGGAGACACCAGGAAGACAGTGAGTGTACCAGGCATAGAGGTATGGAACAGATCAGAAAGCTCCAGACACACTTCTTCAGGAAAATGAAATTAATAGACTCTCCTATGTGTTGAAAGTTTTGAGAAGGGATTTAGACAACTGTCAAAGGTAGGTATTAAATTAGTGATAAGTATATAGCAAATGAAGTAAATGAAGACAATAAGCTAGTTATTAATTACAAGGAAAATAAAAAGCTGCACAGAAGAGGAAAAAGAATTATAGCTATTACATGTGAATAGTATTAATATAGTAATAATACTATAAACTCCAAATATTGGTCTATCTAAAATTACAAAATTATAATTACATTGGGAAGATGAAATATGGGAAAGTGCATGAGTACAGTGAGAGGGAGAAAAGGAAAAGAATAAAATCTTAAAATTTTAGAGTTTGGGGTGAATACATAACATGTAAGCCTTCACGAAACAACCAACCAAGCAGTGGATTGCAAAACTGTTATTTAAAGACTTAGGGACGGGGGCGCCTGGGTGGCTCAGTCGGTTGAGCTTCCGACTTTGGCTCAGGTCACGATCTCACGGTCCGTGAGTTCGAGCCCCGTGTCAGGCTCTGGGCTGATGGCTCAGAGCCTGGAGCCTGCTTCTGATTCTGCGTCTCCCTCTCTCTCTGCCCCTCCCCCGTTCATGCTCTGTCTCTCTCTGTCTCAAAAATAAATAAATGTTAAAGACTTAGGGACGAATTTCATTTAATTGGTGAAAAGATGTGAAAGTAATTACTTCATGAAAGGGGGATATGGGGCTGAGGGAGATAAGAAAATAAACCTTGTAGGATTATTTGACAATTAACTGTAAACATGCATGTTTATCTGATTAAGAAATTATTTTAAAAAACAATAAAAAGAAAATTAACTAATAATTAATAATATGCACACACCCCAGGCAGCCATTGCTAAGCAATTGGAATTGGCGAACAAAGCAAAGACATCCTTGTTTGGGCAACATGAAAACTATGAGGAAAATCATGTTTCTGAGTATTACTAGGGCATTGCTTATTTTGAAAAAATGGGGTGTAGAGTTGGACTAACTATCAATGAATGCCTGTCATAGCAAGGTGTGTGGGGTACAAGCTTCAACATAGTTTGATCTTTTTAGTGTGCATGGCAAGGTGACAGGCCAGGTCAAATGGCAAGGGACTGTCATTCCAGCGAAGAAGGAGCAGGCTTCAGGTCTAGACAGGTGAGAGGTCAGTTTCAGGGTTATCAGCTAAGGCAGGTACTAGAGATGTAGGGCAGGTGGAATCCAAAGGCTGGTTGGTCAGACAAGAAAAGGGGTACCAGAGGGCAGATCTCAACTCTGCTCCTAAGGGGAGGGGATTTGGGCCTTGTAGACTATTTCAGATTGCTTGCTATGCATAGGTGTTGTTTAGAGCCCAAAGTGGGTGGAAGGCTAGAGATCCCCTACTCTGTTTGCTCTCTATCCTTCCTCTCTTTAACCCTTACAGTGTTACGGAAACTGGTCTGGATCATCTGGCAGAAGAACCAAGTGGCACTCGGAGATCTTGGAAGGCAGGAGGTTTATTTTACACCTGTGGGCTCAGAGGAGATCATTTTCCAGAGGTCTGAGCCCAGAGCATCAACAGAGGAGACAATTTATAGTCTGTTACTTCCGCATTCCTCATTAGTGGTAATTTGGTGCCAGGGGCAAGCAGGGTGGGAAGAAGAACCCAGAAGGGGAGTCTTCAGGCAGGGACTGGAATTCCCCTATCAGTCCTGTTGGCCATCTTATAACAGATTTTTCCCTATCAATAGCTGTATTCCTTTGCTTGTATCTGTATGCTTCATCTTTAGCTGTATGCTTAGCCTTGCTCCAGAACCTGGGCCCACGCCTCCCTTAACAGCTCCCTAACTTTGCATAATCATCTGCTCACCCTCTGATATTGGCAGCACAACTGGATTCTTTTTTTTTTTTTCAAAAAAAATTTTTTTTTAAAGTAGGCTTCATGCCCATGGTGGAGCCCACCTTAGGGCTTAAACTCATGACCCTGAGACCAAGACCTGAACTGAGATCAAGAGTCAGATGCTTGACAGACTGAGCCACCCAAGCACTGGATTCTTTTACCTCGATTTCCAATAACTGGATGCCTTGCCCTGAGCTCCAGTCTCCCCCGACTGTTCGGAAGCTTGATCTCCTAAATGCCAACCACCTAGTAAATGTCCACACCACTTAGAGTTACTTTGTTCTTAGCTGTGTCATGGAACCAGGCTGGATCGCTGGCAGAAAAACCAAGCGGCACTTGGAGATCTTGGTGGATCGAAGTTTTATTTTACACTGGTGGGTTCAGAGGAGATCCTTCTCCAGAGATCTGAGTCCTGAGCACAAGCATGGGGGATTATTTATCACCTGTCACTTCCACATTCCGCATTAGTAGTAATTTGGCACCCACAACAAGCAGAGCAGGAAGAAGAACCGGAAGAGGAGTCTCTAAGCTAGGAACTAGAGCTTATGTTAGTACTGTTGGCCATCTTATGGTGCATAACTTTACTTATTTTCCCAACATCTGGGCAGAAAATATGTACCACAGACTTACTTTTACCTCTGATCTATATGTTATTTGTACCTCATCTTCTTTTTCTTGGTGTGGATGAACCTTTTGTAGCCAGATCTTTGTAGATCCACCTTTTAGTCTGATCAGGCACAAGTCTTAGCCTTATTACCATGCTAGGAATTTACTGGGCATTTACAGCCAACCTATTTGGAATCCTCCAGACACTACTTTGCATGGTTTGCATGGATTACTTCAACTCCCTGAGGTTCAAGCTAGGATGACCAACTAGAGGAAGGAACTGTATTTTAATGACATGAGGGGCCTTGTCCATGGTCAAACTATGAGGGCTGGGCAGGAATTCAAATATAGGTCATCTGGTTCCAGCTTTGGGCTGTGATCACAAGCCTCATTACCTCCCACAGTTTTTGAGCTTTCGGATCTACTTACATTCCCAGGCCTGGCCTTATCTGACTCACCTTACCCTGCTTCCAAACCCTGG
This sequence comes from Felis catus, assembly GCF_018350175.1. Classification (NCBI taxonomy): domain Eukaryota; kingdom Metazoa; phylum Chordata; class Mammalia; order Carnivora; family Felidae; genus Felis; species Felis catus. The sequence goes on along the minus strand of NC_058373.1, from coordinate 83,575,903 downwards.
GTCTGGTAGCTGGTGAATCCCGCTTCTCTGCCTGAGGTAGAGGCAGACGTGCCAGGTTGTCTTCACAGGATTTGCTTCACAAAGTTCCTAGGTGATTCTTTTAGTCCATAGGATGGTCTAATGCCCCAGTGAAATTCCCTAGGTTCTCAAAATGTGGTGCCCAGACCAGTGGTGTCAGCATCACCTGGGAACTGGTTAGAAATGCAAAATTAGAAACTCTGGGGGTGGGGCCCATCAATCTGAGTTTTAACACAGCCTTCAGATGATTTTGGTGTACACTAACATTTGAGAACACTGCCCTGGGGTCATGATTAGAGGGAGTCGGGTAGGGTCAAGTCTTTGCCTGGGCCATTGTTGAATGTGCTTAAATCAGACGTGTTCAGGAAAAAGAGGGGCAGGAAGATGTGTTTCTATCTTGGGTTGCCATGCCACCCAACTAGTGGGTTCCTTACCACCCATATCAGGAAACAGGAAACAGGGAGTAAGCAACGGGAGAGGGGAAAGTGTGAGAAATCACTTTGTTCAACACCTGACCATGGAGGATTGAAAAAACTGTTTAGGATGCCTGTATTGAAGAAGTCGGAACAAAAAAAGAATCATATGAGAGAGGCTGCAGGTCAAGACAGATAGGAAGGAATCTGATGTCAATGTTCTTGAAAGCTGAAGAAGGCTAGATTCACACACTGATAGTTTGGTATCAAGTGAGCCAGGTCTCTGTTTGTCACAACTTACCTTATCTCCCCTGTGGGTGCTTGACATGCCCTTATGATAAAATAGTGGCAATCACAGCATGTTTCAGAAGGTGTATGTCTGTACCTAGATTGAGGCTGAAAGCTGTGACTTGCTTTATTCTTACAACAATATGAGGCAGTTGTTAAATTCTATATATATATATATATATATATATACACACACATATATATATGTATATGTATATATATATATATATATATATATTTTTTTTTTTTTTTACATAGTTCAATGATTAAAAGGAAAACCATTCACCCACTCACCCATCTTCTTGGCATTTAGCCTCAATCAGTTGCTACCGATTGCTAGTTTTTATCTTGTCTACATGTTTTGGGATGTTTGGCACCTGCTCCACATCTGGGAGAACACACCTGCCGAAGTCCTGGCCCCGAGTAAAGTCAAGGCTTTTCCAAGCTTTTGAACAGCGAGCTTGCTGATACTGCCTAAGTGCCTTTCTGAGCAGGGATTCCATGATTGATGATGGGAGAGAGTAAATAAATTTCAGTAAGTACACACAAGAGTGGATCAGGACAGTAAGTGCTTACTATGTACAATCAATGGGCATTATTTTAAAGGAGATTAAAATTTCCTGGACTTAATCCTCCTGCTAGCACTGCACTGGTGGCAGAGGATGAGTTACTGTTTTCTCCAGGGAGGTAGTGAGAAGAGCATCTGTGCCTTTGGAGTAAACTCATGTAGTAAAATAAGCAGTTTAGAAATCTCTTCAGTTTGGAACTCAATTCTCTGATAAAATACGTGTTTGTAGCATCCTAAGTGGAAGAAGATGATTATGGACAGCAAATGGCTGCAGATTGGAAGGGATGCAACTTTATCTCTTCCTGCATCATTCTTGGGCCTTGTCACGCTTCTGTATTCTACAATGTATATGGTAGAAGCAGATGTTGGGTGGAGGTTGGCATAGGACTTTGAATGGGCCCATTACTCTAGAGTATAGTTTGCTCTCCAACGGTGAGCAGTACTGATGCAATGTGGTGTCTTGGCTGAAACATGAAACCTAACTTTTTCCCAAACTTGATGATTTATTTTCAGAAGCTGGGAAGATTGTCACTTAAAATGTAAAATGGTGTCTGTCTCCTAAGAGGCAAAAGCTTAAATCTGGATTTGGGACTTTTGTTCTATAAAAAAATCTTTTTTTTTTTTTTTTTAAATTTTTTTTTCAACGTTTATTTATTTTTGGGACAGAGAGAGACAGAGCATGAACAGGGGAGGGGCAGAGAGAGAGGAAGACACAGAATCGGAAACAGGCTCCAGGCTCTGAGCCATCAGCCCAGAGCCTGACGCAGGGCTCGAACTCACAGACCACGAGATCGTGACCTGGCTGAAGTCGGACGCTTAACCGACTGCGCCACCCAGGCGCCCCCAAAATCTTAAGTATCTACCCATTTTGGGGGGTAAACTGTGATCTCAAGATTTTCCTGACAGTAAATATTGAAATATTATTAATGTAAATTATGTGTATATTTTAGCAAAGTAAAGATGTCTAGACCTCTTTACTTTTTTGTTGGGAAAAATGGTCTCTACTTGGATTTAAACTGCCCTATGTCTTGGTGTACCTGGCTGGTTCAGTTAGTAGAGTGTGTGACTCTTTATCTCGGGGTTATGAATTCGAGCCCCACATTGGGAGTAGAGATTACTTAAAAATAAAATCTTAAAAAAAAAAAAAACCCAAAGCTGCCCAATGCCTTATATCAGGGGTTGGCCAACTATGGCGTATGGTATAAATCTGGCCTGCTGCCTGTCTTATAAATAAAGTTTTATTGGAAAAGAGCCATGCTCTTTAATTTGCATATTGTCTACAGCTGCCTTCCTACTATAAGAATAGGTAGTTGTGACAGAGACTGTATGGCCTCAAAACTAAAATATTTAGGGGCACCTGGGCGGCTCAGTCAGTTCAGCCTCTGACTTCGGCTCAGGTCATGATCTCATGGTTTGTGAGTTTGAACCCCACGTTGGACTCTGTGTTGACAGCTTGGAGCCTGGATTCTCGGAGCCTCCTTCTCTCTCTGCCCCTCCCCTACTCGTGCTCTGTCTCTCAAAGTAAATAAATGTAAAAAAAAAAAAACAAACTAAAATATTTACCATCTAACCTTTTACTGGAAAAAGTTTGCCATCATGTACCTTCTATAAATGCTTGTTCTTATATGTATGCTCTTACTTAAACAGTTGCTCACATTGAAACTAGAGCCACAAAATGACAGAAAGATGTGTAGGCCTGAACGTCATGTTGTGCTTGTGAACAGACTTTGAAAATGACCTGAGTTTGGCTTGGCACAAGTCATACTGATGGGTTTGGGGGTGATGGTGGGGGGCTTTGGAGCCGATGGCCAAGAAAGAATTCTTGACGATGTCTTTTGTGCAAAAAGGTGATTTTATTAAAGCAAGGGGACAGGACCCTCGGGCAGGAAGAGTTGCACTGTAAGTGTGGGAGGTGATTGGTTTATAGAGTTGGGGAGATAAAGTCAAGAGGGAGTTCCTAAAGGGTTTTTCATATGCTAAAGACTCACAGATTACTGGAGGACTAGCTATTGTCAAGCTATTGTTTTTACTGCTTTCAAAGCATTAACATTAAGACAGTAGGGGGTTCCTGGACTTTAGGCTATTGATGGGATTGCCTTTTTCTTGTAAACTGGTGAAGACTGATCAGATTAAGCATTTTTTGGTCCTTTCCCATTTTTGGGGGTAGCTGGGAGTGTCCAAGGAGTATCATACATGTCCCACCTGGGGCGGTGTGTGTGTGTGTGTGTGAGCGTGCGTGTACTTTGCCCTCAGCCTGCCTTGTGCTCCCTCATCAATACTGGCTGTGCTGTTGCCGTCCTGCACGTGATGTTATTCCAGGCTGAATAACCCTGACTTTACTAATATTAAACAATTATTTCCTGATGTGATTGTGTTATGAGGGTCACAGGACCCAGACTTCACTCCATGCCATGTAGATGGGTGCAGGTGAGATTTCCCTAGAAGGAAGTAGATTTTCTCTCAGTCAACCTGGGAAGAAGGCAATTCTGGGATAGGAAAAGAAGATTCAATAAGCACACTTTAGACTAAGGTGAACAGGAAACTTCCTCAGCTATTTCATTTCACTGTGGAGGTTGGTTGTGAGCCCTGTGGAGAGCAGGGAAGCCCAAGAACAGTTCTTTTGTGGGAAGGTGATTTTGTCATTGCTTCTTTTTGAGCATTCCTGAATAGCATCCAGGGATCTCTCAGAAATATGTAAGTGACACTAGGGGTTGGGAAGGAGGAGGCTGATGTCTGGCAATATACAGATGGGGACTCAAACCATCGACTTAGAGCTTTTGATGGTCTATCTTATACCCAACACCTTCCATGATTGGCTCAGGTATTGTGTGACCACCTTCAGGGGAGGCTCGGTCCCTCCTCAGCCCCAGGGCGAGGGGTGGATTTCGGTTAGTCTGAGTCCATCAAGGTAATTCCACCCCTCTTGCTGATGAAACAAAATGGGCATAGGATACAGTTTTGGCCAACAAGAAACAAAGGAAAGTTTCTGGATCACCTGTGGGAAAGCTTTCCTTGTTGTTAAATATGCAAAGCACAAGGTGCAGAGATTCTTTCCCTGCTTTGGATGTAGCTGTGAGGATGTGATGTAGACATAGCCCATTTTGCAACTGTGAGAGGGAGTTGTCACCCTACTAAGGGTGACAGAGCAGAATATGGAAAGAACTTGAGTCCTTGACAGCATCACAGAGCTACTGAATCACACAGATCTAGAACAGATGTAGAACTTCATGAGCTGTGAGAAAATAAAATCACCTTATTGCCTAAGCCACTTTCATTGGGTCTTCTAATGCTTGTAGTCAACAGAATACTCTTAAGTATTTAATATGACCTCTTTAGGGGTGCCCGGGTGGCTCAGTAGGTTAAGCATCTGACTCTTGGTTTTGGCTCAGGTCATGATCTCTTGTTTTGTGAGTGTGAGCCACACATTGGGCTTCGTGCTGACAGTGTGGAGCGTGCTTGGAATTTCTCTCTCCCTCTCTCTCTTCCCCTTCCCCTCTAATTCTCTGTCTCTCTCTCAAAAATAAATAAATAAATTTTAAAAAATATGACCCCTTTATAAGTTGGTGAGACTTAGAAATAGTAACCATATTCTTAAGGTACATTCATGCAAGGATAACTAGTTGTAATCACCAAGTGATTAATTAATCACACTCAATTAAAATGGAGACATTTAAGGAGTATGAAAAATGGAATATGTATCACAAATCTTTTTTTTTTAGTTGATAAGAAATTCAGAAAATTATAGTCTTAAGTTGCATAATAACAATAAACAAACAATGGAAAGACCCGGAAAATTATTTGGGCAACTTGATCAAGTCAGTATCTCATTTTGAAAACATTTTAAGTTATATATACTCTTACTGTAAATGTTTCAAACAATATAAAAGCATCTAAAGTCACAAGTGATCACTGTTTAGTTTGGGGTCTACCAAGTAGAAGAACTAAGATGCCAGCCAAGGAACCAGCAGCAAAGACTGGTGGGGTGCTAGGAACCAGACAGAAGTGCAGTTGTAAAGCTCTGGGAGCCAGAGTTCTAGATGATACTGGCCTCCTGAAATTCATGCTTTTGTGTATTTCCCTCCCACATGGAATAGGGCAGACCTGTGTGAACCAACAAGGTACTGTGGAAATGATGTGTGTGACTTCTGAGACTAGGTCATAGAGGATATTATGACTTTTCTGCTCTGCTCTTTTCTTTTTTTTAAAGTTTATTTATTTCTTTTGAGAGAGAGAGAGAGCGAGCAAGAGAGAGCAGGGTAGAGAAGAGAGGGAGAGAGAGAATCCCAAGCAGGTTCCACAGTATCAGTGCAGAGCCTGATCTGGGCCTAGATCTCACAAACTGTCAGATCATGACCCAAGCCACCCAGGCGCCCCCTGCTGTGTTCTTTCTTGATCACTTACTCAGCTGCCATGTTGTGAGGACACTCAAACACACTGATATAGAGGTCTAAGTGGCAAAGAACCTAGGCCTCTAGCCAACAGCTATTGAATGAGCCCTCCTGGAAGCAGATTTGTCAGCCCTAGTCAAGCCTCAGCCAGCATCTTGACTGTAACCTCAGGACAGGTTATGAGCCAGAACCACCCAGTTGTCCCTGGATTCCTGAGCCTCAAAAATTATATGTAGTAATAAGTGCTTGTTGTTTGTGGCAGGTAAATCTTGGGGTAATCTGTTGCACTGCTGTGGATAACAAAGACAAAAGCCTAGTGCATCCTGGGTCCCACCCCACATGCCACAGGAGGCCTTGATAGCTAGTCCAGCACATTAGCTGGTGGGGATAGGATTCCTGCTTAAGTGCTCGCTTACAGTCAATTTATGGTATGGTCACCCCTCAGCCTAAAGATCCTCACAGAGTGTACTTCTGGGGAGGGATTCTGGGGAGACTTCTGGGGAGGCAGTCTGAGATTGGTGTGTGTGTGTATGTGTGTAGATACCTACATGTGTAGTGTGTGTAGGTAGGTATGTGAATTGGTATTGTTCCCTTGTGCACTCCCTCAGGGGGCCTCTTTGCTGTGCCCTCTGCACACCCGGGTGACTGTGAACCCTACTTTAGTTTTGATACCTCTTCAGTTTTTGATCCCTTCTTCTGGTTGATTCCCAGAGATATTCCTCTTTGTAGATTTTACCAAGATTTGTTCTGACTCTTAAATAGTGTTTGGAGAACTGGAAAATTGTTTTTGTGCTGAGCCTTCTGCATTGTGTGTGTTGAAAACACACTCCTGGGCAGGTAGCAAGTGAGACCTGCGTGGGAAATGGGCTCCACGTGTGGAGCAAAGCGTGTGGGAGGAGCTAAATGTTACTTGTTTAGGATTCTCAGCTTTGTGCTCTCCTGTTGCCCTGGACCTGGACCTGGCTATTAGGGTAGGGACCACGAGGTGAGAAAGTTACATAAAATTTAGGGCCGCTGGGCTCTGGGCCTTGAAATTTACCTTTGGTATTAGGGTGTTTGCTTCCACTAACTCAGGAGCTAAGTTGTTTCTCTTGTTGTTGGAAAAAAGAAAAACCTCAGGAACAACCCTTAATTGTGTGACTCTTACTGCCCAAAAATTAAGAAAAAAAGGAATTATTTAAAAAAATTTTTTTTAACGTTTATTATTTATTTTTAAGAGACAGAGCATGAGCAGTGGAGGGGCAGAGAGAGAGTGGGAAGCAGGCTTCAGGCTCTGAGCTGTCACCACAGAGCCTAATGTGGGACTCAGCCCCATGAACCCTGAGATCATGACCTGAGCAAAGTCGGACACTTAACCAACTGAGCCACCCAGGCGCCCCTAGAAAAAAGAAATTCTTAAAAAAAATTTGAAGGCTGTTAGCTTCCAGGCAGCATGAACATTTTTAAAAAGTTTATTTATTTATTTTGAAAGAGACAAAGACAGCACAAAGGGGAGAGGGACAGAGAGAGCAAGGGAGAGAATCCCAAGCAGGCTCCATGCTGTCAGCACAGAGCCCAATGTGGGGCTTGAACTCACAAAACTTTGAGATCATAACCTCAGCTGAAACCAATTGTTGGGCACTTAACTGAAGGAGCCACCCAGGCACCCCAGGCAGAACGCACTTTTGAAGGGGAGGAAAAGCTCTATGAGCAGGAGAGGCACATCTCGCTCTGACCTTGATTCCTGCCCCTTCTGCTTTTTTCCTCAGAGAGAACCAAGCAGATGAGTTTCTGTTTGGAACCCGAGTCTCTCTCTGTTCTCTTTAGCAGCTGATCATTTGTGCCTGTGTTTGTTCCTTGGCCCTCCCTCTCTCCACTTTGTCTGTGCTTTCTTGTTTTGCAATAAAATATTACTTGCCTTTCTAATCTTGAAGGTGTATCTTGTATCAGGATATAGACTTTGTCAGTGAGCTGTTCCCTGTTCCCCTCACCCATAATTCAATGAGCTGTTCTCAGTTCTGGCTTTCATAGGTAACTCTAAATTCTAACAATTGGCCTTAGTCAGCATCCCTTTTCCCTTTAGGGGACCAATAACAAGGACATTGAGCATCAGTTTAGGATCTGCCTGGGCAGAAGGCTTCATCTTCCTGCACCATAATCTATTCGGCTAATTGTAGGGCCCTGGATGGTATTCAGGATGATTTTTTGGAACTTAACAAGTTCTGGAGATTTAATTTTGGATTCTGATATATTGGAAACTTACCAAAGAAGTCATGGGGGAGGTGAGATGAAAAAAAAAAAAAAAAAGAGAGAGAGAGAGAATACAGGCTTTTGGAAACATCTAGACTTTAGACATGGACTTCCAGCTTGGGAGACCATATGGTGAGGTGGTTGGGGTGAGACTGAATCCCAGTTGCACTATTTACTGGGTATCTAAAATGGGTTAGTAGGGGCATGTGGGTGGCTCATTCGGTTGAGTGTCCCACTCTTGATTTCCATGCAAAATATGATCTCATGGTCTGTGAGATCGAGCCCCACTTCAGACTCTGCGTTGACAGCCTGGGACCGTCTCTCTGTCTCTCTCTGTCTCTCTCTCTCTGTCTCTCTGCCTTCCCCCTGCTCGTGTTCTCTTAACCTCTGTGTCAAAATAAATAAATAAACATTAAAAACATTAAAAAATAAATTAAAAATTAAAAATTACCAAGTGGGTTAGTAATAGTGCCTCCTTCATAATGTTGTTGTGGGTGTAAAATGAGTTAGTACATGTGAAAGCATTTGGGTGGAGCCTGACTCAAAACAAGTTGAATTATTGTTATTATTCTTGCCATTACTAACTCTGTTGTCTTCGGCTAGTAAGTTAAATACTCTAAGCCTGAGTTTCTTCACCCATAAAACCAAAGTAGTTATACCAATCTCATATGGTTCTTGGAATTACTTAATGTATGTAAAACTTCTAGCCCAATTTCTGGTATTATCATAGAAGCGCTCTTAAGGGTATTCTGTTTTAACATATGATGAATAACCTCCACCTGATTTACCTTGTTATGTTAGAGGCTTGGCAGAAAACTTAAATGAAGAGGTAATACTAGACTGCATTATGACAGTGCAGGGACACACAGCACTGAAATAGTCTCCAAAGCAATGTCCCTGCTCCATAGTGAGGTCCTTGCTCCCTGAGGTCATTAGAACCCCCATTCTCAGCCAATCTTGATTTCCATCAAATGCCTCCTCCCGGAGCAAGTGAGTCTGACTCAGGCACTTGCTCCTCAGTCTTTGTGATCATTGAAGGAAAGAATAAAATCCAAAGCTTCTTTTTAACCAGGTCGCCAGCCGCGACCTTTGTGAACTTTGGGACCCAGTGAGAGATCTTGACAATTTCTGCTAAGATCTTGTAACTGGCTGAATTACTCTGAGGCCCAAGCTGGGCAGTGACTATTAACATTTAGCACCGAAGCCGATTATCGTGTGATAATCGCTCCATTAGCTCATGTTGCTGCTGTTGTTCATAAAACCCCTTCCGTGTCACTCCCAGACCTCTTGTCTCCTGCTCTGACCTGTCTCTCCATGCACATTTGAAATATTTCTCATTATCCCGCTTAACTTTGCTTGTTATTCCTCTGAATGGCTTGGGCAATCTCTTATAGTCTCCAAAGCATGATATTCTGTTCATCCCATGCCGCCTCACCCTCCTCTGGTGTGTTCCAGATGGTTTTGTACCAAGCAGAGCATATGCCTCTTTCTTCCCCTTGATTACTCTTTGCATTTCTTCTCTCTTCTGCACCGTCCTCCATTTGATTTACTTCTGAAGTATTTATTGCTGGGGTGACGTGCATAATGAATACCCTTGGGCGTTCATTAAGTTTAAGTTTGAACAGTTTCTGTTTCCCCTTAGCGTCCTTGATGTTTGATTCTTTTGGTTACTTCCTCTTGTAAACCTCCCAGTTTGCCAGCATTTACTCCACAAAAATTCATACCTCTCTTTCCGGTTGTGCTATTTTTTTTTTTTAAACCTCATGGAAGTTCTTATTTAAAAAATGATGCCTGAAGGGGCTGACTGGCTCAGTTTGTAGAGCATGAGACTCTTGATCTCCAGGTTGAGAGTTAGAGCCCTACACTGGGTGGAGAGATCATAAATAAATAAAGACTTAAATAAAAATAGAATGAAAAATGGTGCCTTACTAGTGATTTTTAGGATTTCCCTGTGGGTCCCATTCTGTGTAAAGGAATTGCCCCAGGTATCTATTGCTGTATAACAGCCACCTAAACCTTAGTGGTTTAGAACATAATTATTATCTTTCATAAGTCTTTGGGTTAACTGGGTATAGGTGGGCAGTTTTCACCTAGTTTCTCATGCAGTTGCTGTCAGACGTTGGGCATGCCTGTAGTCATCTAAAGACTTAAAGGGTTTTGCTCACATGATTGGCAGTTGATGCTGGCCGCTGGCTGAGGATTCAGCTGGGGTTGTCCCATTGAAGCAACTTCACATGGCCTCTCCATGGACAACTGGGGCTTCTCAAAGCATAGACACTGTGTTCTGAGAGGATGCATCTTAAGAGTGAGCATTCAGAGGTAAAAGATGAAAGATTAGCATTACTAGCATTACTTCCCATGATTGGTGTGAGAGGGCTTTACAAGGAAGTGGTGCCTCATTGGGGAGACTGGCTACCACTAGAGTGAATAGATTAGTCTGTTTTTTGTGTTGTTCCTTCTTTTAGATCTAGGCCCTTTTATTTTTCATTTGAATTATTAAGGTATAGTTGACATACAAAACTATATAGACTTGTGTACAACATAGTGATTCAACATTCTACACATTGTAAAATCGTCACCACGATAAGTCTAGTTACCATCTGTCACCTTATAAAGTTAATACAGTATGATTGATTGTATTCCCCATGTTGTACATTGCATCCTCATGACTTATTTATTTTATAACTGGAAGTTTGTACCTTTTGCTCCCCTTTGTCCATTTTAGGACCCCTTCCTGCCTCCCCCCACAACCCTCCTACCCTTTGGCAACCACTATCTGTTCTCTATACCTATGAGTCTGGGTTTTGTTTTGTCTTTTAAATTCCACATATAAGTGAAATCATGTGGTATTTGTCTTTCTCTGTCTGACTTATTTCATTTAGCATGATACCCTCGAGGTCCATCCATGTTGTGGCAAATGGCAGGATTTCATTATTTTTTAGGGCTGAGTAGTATTCTACTTTGTGTGTATGTATATATGTGTCTACTTTATACATTCATCCCTGATGGACACTTAGATTGTTTCTATATCTTGGCTATTGTAAATGATGCTGCAAGAAACATAGGGATGCATGTATCTTTTTAAATTAGTGTTTTTATTTTCTTTGCATAAATACTCAGTAGTGGAATTGCTGGATCATCTGGTAGCTCTATTTTAAATTTTTGAGGAATCTTCATACTGTTTTCCATAATGGCTATACCATTTCTACCCACAGTATACAAAAGTTCCCTTTTTCTCCAGATCCTTACCAATCCTTGGTATTTCTTGTCTTTTTGATTACAGCCATTCTGGCAGGGGTAAGGTGATATCTCAGTGTGGTTTTGAATTTCTAGAAATTTATCATTTTTTTCTAGATAGTCCAGTTTGTTGGCATATAATTGTTCATAGTAATCTCTTGTGATCCTTTGTGTTTCTGTGGTATCATAACTTCTCTTTCATTTTTGATTTTATTCTTCTTTTTCTAGTTCCTTTAGGTGTAAAGTTAAAAATTTTTTTCAATTGTTTAATTTATCCTTTTATTAGTTATTTTACTTTACTTTTTAAAAATTTACATCCAAGTTAGTTAGCATATAGCACAACAATGATTTCAGGAGTAGATGCCTTAATGCCCTTTACCCATTTAGCCCATCCCCCCTCCTTCACCCCCTCCAGTACCCTCTGTTTGTTCTCCATATTTAAGAGTCTCTTATGTTTTGTCCCCCTCCCTGTTTATATATTATTTTTGCTTCCCTTCCCTTGTGTTTATCTGTTTTGTACCTTAAAGTCCTCATATGAGTGAAGTCATATGATATTTGCCTTTCTCTGACTAATTTCACTTACCATAATACCCTCTAGTTCCATCCACATAGTTGCAAATGGCAAGATTTCATTCTTTTTGATTGCTGAGTAATACTCCATTGTGTGTATTCTTTATCCATTCATCCATCGATGGACAATTGGGCTCTTTCCATACTTTGGTTATTGTCGATGGTGCTGCTATAAACATGGGGGTGCATGTGCCCCTTTGAAACAGCATACCTGTATCTCTTGGATAAATACATAGTAGTGCAACTGCTGGATCATAGGGTAGTTCTATTTTTAATTTTTTGAGGAACTTCCATTCTGTTTTTCAGAGTGGCTACACCAGTTTGCATTCCCAACAGCAGTGCAAAAGAGATCCTCTTTCTCCACATCTTCGCCAACATCTGTTGTTGCCTGAGTTGTTAAAGTTAGCCATTCTGACAGGTGTGAGGTGGTATCTCATTGTGGTTTTGATTTGTATTTCCCTGATGATGAATGATGATGAATGAGCATTTTTTCATGTGTCCGTTGCCCATCTGGATGTCTTCTTTGGAGAAGTGTCTATTCATGTCTATTCATTTCTTCCCTGGATTATTTGTTTTTTGGGTGTTGACCTTAATAAGTTCTTCATAGATTTTGGATACTAGCCCTTCATCTGATATGTCGTTTGCAAATATCTTCTCCCATTCTGTCGGTTGCCTTTTAGTTTTGCTGATTGTTTCCTTCACTGTGCAGAAGCTTTTTATTTTGATGAGGTCCCAGTAGTTCATTTTTGCTTTTGTTTCTCTTGCCTCTGGATATGTGTTGAGTAAGAAGTTGCTGTGGCCAAGGTCAAAGAGGTTTTTTCCTGCTTTCTCTTCGAGGATGTAGATGGCTTCCTGTCTTACATTTAGGTCTTTCATCCATTTTGAGTTCCTTTTTGTGTATGGTGTAAGAAAGTGGTCCAGGTTCATTTTTCTGCACGTTTGCTGTCCAGTTTTCCCAGCAACATTTGCTGAAGAGACTGTCTTTATTCCATTGGATATTCTTTCCTGCTTTGTCAAAAATTAGTTGGCCATACATTTGTGTGCCCATTTCCGGGTTCTCTATGTCTGTTCTTGTGCCATTACCATACCGTCTTGATGATTACAACTTTGTAATACAGCTTGAAGTCCAGGACTGTGATGCCTCCTGCTTTGGTTTTCTTTTTCATGATTTCTTTGGCTATTTGGGGTCTTTTCTAGTGCCATACAAATTTTAAGATTGTTCGTTCTAGCTCTGTGAAGAATGCTGGGGTTGTTTTGATAGGTATTGCATTGAATATGTAGATTGCTTTGGGTAGTATCAACATTTTAACAATATTTGTTCTTCCTATCCAGAAGCATGGAATACTTCCATTTTTTTTGTTTTCTTCAATTTCTTTCATAAGCTTTCTATAGTTTTCAGCATATAGGTATTTCACCTCTTTGGTTAGATTTATTCCTAGGTGTTTTATGGTTTTTGATGCAACTGCAAATGGGATCGATTCCTTGATTTCTCTTTCTGTTGCTTCATTGTTGGTGTATAGGAATGCAACTGATTTCTGTGCATTGATTTTATATCCTGCACTTTTGCTGAATTCATGGATAAGTTCTAGCAGTTTTTTGGTGGAATCTTTTGGGTTTTCCATAGAAAGTATCATGTCATCTTCAAAGAGTGAAAGTTTGACTTCCTCCTGGCTGATTTGGATGCCTTTTTATTTCTTTGTGTTGTCTGATTGCTGAGGCTAAGACTTCGAATACTATGTTGAATAACAGTGGCAAGAGTAGTCATCCCTGTCTTGTTTCTGACCTTAGGGGGAAAGCTCTCAGTTATTCCCCATTGAGGATGATATTGGTGTTGGGTCTTTCATACATGGCTTTTATGATCTCGAGGTATGATCCTTCTGTTTCTATTTTCTTGAGGGTTTTTATCAAGAAAGGATGCTGTGTTTTGTCAAATGCTCTCTCTGCATCTATTGAGAGGATCATATGGTTCTTGTCCTTTCTTTTATTGATGTGATGAATCACATTGATTGTTTTGCAGATATTGAACCAGCCCTGCATCCCAGGTATAAATCCCACTTGGTTGTGGTGAATAATTTTTTTAAATGTATTGTTGAATCCAGTTGGCTAATATCTTATTGAGGATTTTTGCACCCATGTTCATCAGGGAAATTGGTCTATAGTTCTCCTTCTTAGTGGGGCTTTGTCTGGTTTTGGAATCAAGGTAATGCTGGCTTCATAGAAAGAGTTTGGAAGTTTTCCTTCCATTTCTATTTTTTGGAACAGCTTCAAGTGAATAGATGTTAACTCTTATGTTTGGTAGAATTCCCTTGGAAAGCCTTCTGGCCCTGGAGATTTTTGGTTACTAATTTGATTTCTTTACTGGTTATGGGTCTGTTCAAATTTTCTATTTTTTCCTGTTTCAGTTTGGTAGTTTATATATTTCTAGGAATTTGTCCATTTCTTCCATATTGCCCATTTTATTGGCATGTTATTGCTCATTTTATTCTCTTATTATTGTTTTTATTTCTGCTGTGTTGGTTGTGATCTCTCCTCTTTCATTCTTGATTTTGTTATTTGGGTCCTTTCCTTTTTCTTTTTAATCAAACTGACTAGGGTTTATTAATTTTGTTTATTCTTCAAACAACCAGTTTCTGGTTTCATTGTCCTGTTCTACTATTTTTTTGGTTTCGATAGGATGGATTTTTGCTCTAATCTTTATTATTTCCTGTCTTCTGCTGGCTTTGGGTTTTATTTGTGTTCTTTTTCCAGCTCTTTAAGGTGTAAAGTTAGGTTATGTATCTGAGACCTTTCTTCCTTCTTTAGGAAGGCCTGGATTGCTATATGCTTTCCTCTTATTACCACCTTTGCTGCATCCCAGAAGTTTTGGGCTGTGGTGTTACCATTTTGATTGGCTTCCTTGTACTTTTTAATTTCCTCTTTAACTTCTTGGTTAGCCCATTCATTCTTTAGTAGGACCTTCTTTAGTTTCCAAGTATTTGTTACCTTTCCAAATTTTTTGTTGTGTTTGATTTCGAGTTTCATGACATTGTGTTCTGAAAATATGCATGGTATGATCTCGATCTTTTTGTACTTGTTGAGAGCTGATTTGTGTCCCAGGATGTGATCTATTCTGGAGACCATTCATGTGCACTGGAGAAGAATGTAGATCCCACTGCTTTTGGATGAAATGTACTGAATATATCTGTTATGTTCATCTGATCCAGTGTGTCATTCAAAGCCATTGTTTTCTTGTTGATTTTCTGATTAGATGATCTGACCATTGGTGTAAGTGGGTTGTTAAAGTCCCCTATTATTATGGTATTATTGTAATGAATTTCTTTATGTTTGGGATTAATTGATTTATGTATTTGGGTGCTCACACATTTAGAGCGTAAATGTTTACAATTGTTAGGTCTTCTTTGTGGATAGACCTCTTATTTATGATATAATGTCTTTCTTCATCTTTTGTTACACTCTTTATTTTAAAGTCTAGATCTTCTGATATAAGTATGGCTACTCTGGCTTTCTTTTGTCAACCATTAGCATGATAGATGGTTCTCCATCCCCTTACTTTCAATCTGAAGGTGTCTTTAGGTCTAAAGTGGGTCTCTTGTAAGCAGCATATAGATGGATCTTGTTTTCTTATCCATTCTGTTCCTGTATGTCTTTTGATTGGAGCGTTTAGTCCATTGACTTTAGAGTACTGAAAGATATGAATTTATTGCCATTATATTTCTTGTAGAGTTGGAGTTTCTGGTGGTGTTCTCTGGTCCTTTCTAGTCTTTGTTGTTTTTGGTATTCATTCATTCATTCTTTTCTCCCCTCAGAGAGTCCCCCTTAAAATTTCTTACAGGGCTGGTTTAGTGGTCACAATTCCTTTAATTTCTGTTTGGGAAACTTTTTATCTCTCTTTCTATTTTGAATGACAGCCTTGCTGGATAAAGAATTCTTGGCTGCATATTTTTATCATTCAGCACACTGAATATATCCTGCCACTCCTTTCTGGCCTGCCAAGTTTCTGTGGATAGGTCTGCTGCAAACCTGATCTGTTTTCCCTTGTAAGTTAAGGATTTTTTTTTTCCCTTGCTGCTTTCATGATTCTCTCCCTGCCTGAGTATTTTGTGAATTTGACTATGATATGCCTCGTTGATGGTTGGCTTTTGTTGAATCTAATGGGAGTCCTCTGTGCTTCCTGTATTTTGATGTCTGTGTC